>NC_064829.1:11800390-14300390 GCF_024166365.1 Elephas maximus indicus
TTCCAGCAGAGATATTTGTCTAACATTGAGGAACTTTCACAAAAATGGTTGGAAACACAAATGTTGCTGTTTATGGTTATCTGACCTCCCTTGCCTTTTTTGACATGTAAACCCAAAAAACCAAACCGATTGCCATCGAGTCAATTCCAACTCATAGCGACCCTACAGGACAGAGTAGAACTGCCCCATAGTTTCCAAGGAGCGCCTGCTGGATTCGAACTGCCAACCTCTAGGTTAGCAGCTGTAGTACTTAACCACTATGCCACCAGGGTTTCCTCTTGATGTGTATCCTTGCTTTATTTCATGCATAAAAATCATTTCTGTTCCCTCTTACCAGCAATCAACTGTTAGGCCTTTACTTCAGGCACCATAGAATTATGGATTTGGAAGGGATTTTGACACCATCTACCAGAGGTTCTCAAGCTTGCTTGTCAACCCAAACATTCTGTAAGGGTGGATAACCCTCCCTCTACCACCCTCACTCCAGTAATTCATGGATGATGGAGCAGGGGACACACATCCTTCAGGTAACTCTCAGAGTGATCGGGGTGGAAGGTCAGAGCAGACAAGTGGATGCAGTTTGACAAAGTAACCCCAGAAGATTCTGCTTTGCCCTTCAGAAGGGACTTTTCTCCTTTGAGAATCACTGTATCCACAGACTCTCCCCTTTCTAAACCTGGACAATTATAAAAGCAAAGTTAGTGAAGGCTGTTGAAGTCAAGCCTACTGTCATGGATTGAATTTAAAAAAAAAAAAAATTTTTTTTCCCCCAAAATATGTGTGTACCAGTTTGGCTGGGCCATGATTCCTGTATCCTGTGATATTCCTATATGTTGTAAATACTGCCTCTATGATGTTAATGAGGGAGGATGGGCAGCAGTTGTGTTAGTGAGGCAGGACTCAGTCTACAAGATTAGATTGCGTCTTGAGGCAATCTCTTGAAATATAAAAGCAAGAAACAAGCAGAGAGACAGGGGACCTCATATCACCAAGAAATCAGTGCTGGGAGCAGAGCATGTCCTTTGGAACTGGGGTCCCTGCACAGAGAAGCTCCTAGTCTGGGAAAGATTGATGAGAAGGCCAACAGAGAGAGAAACTCTGCCTTCTCTTGGAGCTGATACCCCGAATGTGGACTTTTAGCCTACTTTACTGTGAGAACCCTTTCTTTGTTAAAGCCACCCACTAAGACACTTACTGAAAGCATCGATTCCTAAGTTCTGTAACCGTCTCAAACAAGCCAGCACATCACCTTCCCCTTATTCAAATCCTTGGCATGGAAAGTAGTTACGGTCACGTCTGTGCAGAGTATTTCTTTGTAATATAAGAAATTGGCCTGCGGACTCTGGAAGAGTGAACTGTACAATACCAGTGGACGAAAGTGTGTTGTGCAGAAACCAACCCACACTTACGAGTGTGCTCTGTGGCCCTCTTCCCCTCTCTTTGATCACATTACCAAGATGAAAGGAATGTATTTTTTATGTTGAACAACCCAATATTAATAGTGAAATATAATACAAATGTCGTAAATTTTGCAAACCCTCCCTACCACCTCACCTAAAACCTCCAATCCTGTGCCAAATATTACCACTCCCCAAGAGACCCAGTTCAGACTGAGAGGGATGGCGTTCCTACTCCATCTTAAAAGAGCCTTGTGTACTATTGTTTTCCAGCACCATCAGTAGGCGGCTATAAAAAGCAGCTGTGACCCTAGCGTAAACCAGCTTCATGCTCTACTTTAGAATGATAGTGATAGTAGCAGGAGCAGTACTAGAAGCAGCCAGAGCTTCCGGAGCAGCTGTTTTGTGCCACATTCTGTAGCCTGGCTTTATCTACCTCATTATCTCAGTTTAATCATTAGCAACAAAGAGATGGAATTAATAATAGGATGACAATGAACAGTTTTCAAGACATCTGGTTTCTAATTCTCGATATTTTCTTAAATACAACAAATGACCTTGAGCAAGTCATACCTGGGACTTTTTTGAGGTAAGAGGGGAGGGGACTGGGGTGGAGCTAGGAGGGAATCTGTTTCAGCTCAATTGTGATTGTGTTGAGATAAACCCCAAGCCTTAACCTAAGTGAGGAGATATGCTGGGATCCTTTTTCCACACAGGAGCAGCATGACTACTCACAATTCGAGTTTCACAGTATAAATTCCCGTAGTAATCAGCAGGGGAATACAAGGAATCCTAAATGTGAAGATTAGGGGAGTGCTTCCAGAGAGAAGTAAGTGTGGCTGAGAGTGGTTTTATCTTGGATGTCTTTTTTTAACACAGCCCAGTAACTGGGAGAGTCAGCGCAAAGTGTTTAAAAAATTCAGGTTTTCTTTTATATCTTAACATGAAGAAAATTTAGGGTTTACTTTCATTTAGACAGGTCAGATTTTGACAGCGACATACTATCAGATTATATAAACATTATTCATAAAAGAAACTAATATTAAAACTCTCATCGTACCTTTGTGATGAAGCATTTGTTAAGATAGTACTGGTCAGAGTTGAGAATTACTAGAAGGTATAATAATTATACCCAATGTAAGAAGTCAGTCATAAGTTTTATTGTGTAGTTAAATTTTGTTTCAGGTATATTGCCAATATAACATTAGATACATTTCTTAATAAAGTAGTGTAAAGAATGTTGGAAAAATATGTGACAAATATCTGGAAATTATCTGTCTTTGTAGAAAGATGTTTTATATTTGACAACAAACACTTCAGTGGCTTCTTGCTCAGTATTCTAAATTTGGAAAGCCTGTTTCTCACCCTGTGTCTTCCGCCTCCATATAAAAGGACTGAGGTCATCTGAGCACCTTCAGCCTGAAAATGCCTGAGGTAGCGCACCCAGGAAAGTGAAAGTGATGCCAGAGGGTGTGAGAAAGAAAGTAGCTTGAAGAGAGCCTTTCCTGTTCCAGTGTCCAGGGACTCGGCCTTTGATAGTTTGCCTTCATGGAGGGGAAGAACTTTGAAGTTCAAACAGGCTGAACTCACGTTTGAGCTTGGCTTCCTACCTTTGAGACCACCAGTTATTAAAGCTCTTGGAGCTCTGGCTTCTTCATCCTACAATTAGCTAAATAATATCCACCTCATGGAATCAGTGAGGTGTTGTAACAGAGTGTGTTTAAAGTACCTGGCATCTAATTGGGATTCAGTCATAGTTTGTTGTTTCATCCCTGGAAGTCTCCGTGAGTGTGAAGAAATATGAAGGGATGCTCTACCCCTAATTTATATAGTAGGGATGGTTTAATAATTATGATAGTATAATGTATAAGTCAGAACTGACTCAATAGCAATGAGTCTTTTTTTTTGTTTTTTGATGTATAGAGATATATATAAAGAGAGGGAGTCCCTAGGTGGTACATATGGTTAACTGGTTAACACTCTTGGCTGCTAACTGAAAGGTTGGAGATTCAATCCTACCCAGAGGCACCTCGGAAGAAAGGCCTGGAGATTTACTTCTGAAAAATCACCCATTGAAAACCCTATGGAGTTCTATTCTGAAACACATGGAGTCACCATGAATTGGCATCAACTCAACAGCAACTAGTTTATATATAAACACACACACACAACTGGACCAATAAGCAAAATCATGATAAATGGAGAAAATACTGAAGTTGTCAAGGATTTCGTTTTGCTTGGATCCACAATCAATGCCCATGGAAGCAGCAGTCATAAATCATGCTGATAGCAAGTGCCCTTGATATGATGTGATGAGAACGGCACTTTACCTCTGTAGTCTTCCTCCAAAACTCTGTAATTCCCCTCTAACCGTGAGAAAAACATCAAACTCAAAATGAGAGGCATTCTACAAAATACCTGACCAGTATGCCTCAAAACTGTCAAGGTCATCAAAAACAAGAAGGGCTAAGAAACTGTCACAGTGTAGAGGAGTCTTAGGAGACGTAATGATTTAAGGTAATGTGTCCTGGACGGGATCCTGGAGTGAAAGAAGGACGTTAGGTAAAAACTAAAGAGATCGGAATAAAGTCTGTACTTTAGTTAATACCTTATCGATATTGGTTCATTAGTTGTGACAAATGTACCATATTAATATAAGATGTTAACAATTGGGAAAAATGCATGTGAGGTATACAGAAAGTCTTTATATTTTCTTTGCAACTTTCCTGTAAGTCTAAAATTATTCTAAAACTTAAAAAATTTAAATTTACCTTGGAACTTATTTACGTTAAATACATATAGATATTCTTCATTATTTTTTACGGTTGCTTAGTATTCTGTGATATATATGGATATGACCTAACAGTCATTTTTCCCATCCATGGTCATTTAGACTCTTTTCAGCTTTATATTGTTCATACCCAAGAACGTCTTTCAGTGTACATGTATGCACACATGCAGGCATTTGTCCGTATCTATTTTTTTTTATATATACAAAACATAAAACCAAAAGGAACGTTGAAGAGCTCCAATACAGAAAGCTGCAGATGGGAAGCAAAGGCTCTAAAAAGATTGAGGTTTTGAGGGCCTTTATGTCACCTTTTTGTTGCTTTTATTTTTGCTACATTTTTTTCCCACGATGAAACTTTCTACTTCCCTAAATTATTCCTTGCTTCTGAATTCCTAGAATAGTTTGTGGGTTTTTTGTTTTTGTCTTTTTTTTTTTTAACACAATAAAATAGCACCCAGAAATTAAAACAAACTGTATCTATTACATAAATGTCTAAGAATATATGCAATATGGCCATTTATATGAGGTTAAATTCATATAAAATATTATGCATTATTTATGAGTGCATACATATGTAGAAAAAGGGAGGGAGTACACATTCTTTAAAATGATGCACACTTACTTCAGGAGAGTGGTAAGGAAGGGCAAGAATGGGCAAGAGAACAATGAGCAAGGCTTTAGCTATGCCACCAACATATGTATATATATTTTTTTTATTGTGAGAGCAGAATTAATGTGGCAGAATGCTAATATCTTTTTAATCGGAACAATGGGTGTGTATATATATATATATATATTTGTGTATGCTATATAAGTTTTCTCTTTATATCCAGTTTGAAAAATGTAAAATCGTGTTACTGATCTGTAGTTTAGTTCAGTTCTGTTTGACAGATTGTTACGGAATTCTTTTTTCCCTCTGATTCTTCAAAGATTGACTTTGAAAGATTGCCTATATTTGTACCTTTTGATTGCACCTGAATTTATCCCCTCCTCTTTTTTCTCTAAATCTTTATTCCTTTAGAATTGTATTACTTCATTAAAGCAAGGCCATAAGAAGAAGAATAAAAACTAATCCAAGAAAAAAAAGTTATTCCTCAAGGATTCATTCACCAAACTAGTGCATAGCTTTGCATCTGTCTTTTATTTTCCGGTTCGCTAAGTAAGAGCTGGGGCTTTAGTGCAAGTGAAGAAACAATGCAGGGCTTAAGTGCTTTTGTTGCTGAGTAGAAGGCTGTAAAATTCACCGTAGCTATGACGGGAATAAAAAGGAAGTTGTGGTTACTTTTTGTTTTGTTAGAAAGAATCTTCAAAATATGCAATAAATAATTCAGAGTCACACATACAACAGAAAAATTCCTGCTTAATTTTTTTTTTATTCAAAATTAAACAATCTGAAAGCTCAAATTAATTCTTTTTAAATAAAAAGACACTAATACTAAGGCTTAAGTTAGTAGAAACTTTTTTCCCCCTCTAAAAAGAGAACTTCTTAGACATTTCAGAAGGCCATGCAAATTCTTACAACCTCCATAGCTGTACATAGGCAGTACAGTATCATGGAACTGATGTTCCTAACGTTGGCTGCAACAGCTGTTTAAAGTGTTGAAAAGCAAAGGTGTCATCTTGAAGACTAAGTTGCATCTGACCCAAGCCGTGGTGTTTTCAGTCACATCATATGCATGTGAAAGCTGGACAATGAATAAGGAAGGCCAAAGAAGAATTGACGCCTTTGAATTCTGGTGTCGGCGAAGAATATTGAATACACCACGGACTGCCGAAAGAATGAACAAATCTGTCTTGGAAGAAGTTCAACCAGAATGCTTCTTAGAAGCAAAGACGGCAAGACTATGTCTTACATACTTTGGACATGTTGTCAGAAGGGATCATTCCCTGGAGAAGGACATTATGCTTGGTAAAGTAGAGGGTCAATGGAAAAGAGGAAGAACCTCAGCGAGGTGAATTGACACAGTGGCTGCAAAAATGGCCTCAAGCATAATGATTTTAAGGGTGGCGCAGAACCGGGCAGTGTTTCATTCTGTGCTACACAGGATCACTATTAGTCGAAACCAACTTTACAGCAACAAACAACAATAACAAGTGTTGGCTGCAAGATCATGAAATATCTTAAATACTTCTTGAATCTTGGGGAAAAAAAAAATCATATTCAGAAAATTTAATATTAAGATATATTCTATTTATTTTAAAATAGTAGCCTATGTGATATCTAAGAAGCTTATAGGTTTCAATCTACTTACTTCCAAAAATTTGTTTGTTGAGTCACTCAGTTATTATTTGGTGATATAAATTTTAGCTTCCCAGTTTAATTTATGACACCTGGTTTAATCCAAAGTATCAGGCCTCTACTTTTTGGATATCTTATCACTTGTACTCTCTTCTAGATACCTGAGAAGTAGGCACTAATGTGCAGCTTAGTGCTCCCTAGACTGTACACAATGAATACAGAAGTGCAAAGGGAAGCAGTGATAATACCTAGCAGGAATTGTGGTGAGCTTGGCTTCTGCTAGCATGCTCTTTGATCATCAGGCTCATTCCTTCTTATTTACCCTTGAGAGCTGATTCCACTAAGTTGTTGGTGTGCCACCAGATCCAGGCCTGGTGCCTTCTACACTTCCTAGTGCCTGATTCTTAACATGAAGGAACCAGTTCTTTGGTGTGCCAGCATTCTTTTGAGGTGTCATATCAGTGGACTTCTCTTCCAAATAGCTGTCAAACACCCTAAAGTCACAAAGCACAATAGGAAATATGTCCCCCTAAAAAGGGAAATTTAATCGCTTCCATTGATTATACTGTTAATTTTAGGACCATGAATTATATTGGGAAGGAAAGTTCAGATGCATTTGGAGAAAAAAGTTGAATTAGTTTTTGTTTTTATGGACAATATTATGAAAGGGATGACTGAGTACTCTAAGTCAGGCCTGTTCAAAGCAGTGGATCAGAGGTGATCCGTGGACCTTTTGAAACAGATTCACAATAAGGTAAATACAAAATTTGAGAGAACACGTTTAAAAAGTAAGCAGCAAATTGACATTGTTGTAACATCCAAGCACGTAATGTTTCTGTTACTTTTTATTGTATTTCACAAATGTATTAGTCCACAATGAATAGGAAATTTTTAAGAACTAGATCCTCACAATAGCTTGAGAAGCGCATTTTAGAAGGTGATGGGACTTTGTTATTAAATCTATTTTCACTACAAAATGTGTAACTTCTGTTTCCCCTAATAAAAACTTACAGGTAGCATTATTGCAATCTTAATATATAACTTAAATCACTTCTGAATTTACAAGTAATATGATGAAAGCAGAAAAGAAAGGAGTAATTTTCCTTTTGTACTTCAGTAAGAGTTGAAGAAAGATGAAAATGTGGAAGGAGATAAAAGAGAATGTGTGTTTACAAGGAGTAGAAGTTCTAAGTGATGAGACAGAAGAAGGAATGTGCTCTCAAGTATAATATCTAATGAAAAAGATGGTGATAGAAGCATAGGCTTAATATTTTCTGATACCAGCAACTTGGAATACTTTTGGTTTATATCTGAAGTGAAATGAGGTAAAAAGAGAGATGAGGCAGAATCTAGTCATTCATTATTATGAATGGGCTATTCACCAATCTGATATTTATTATTCGTGGTAAATCTGTGATAAAATTTTCCTTCAAAAAGAACACCTTATTTCTCATCATTCTGAATAAACCAAATCTATTTTGTTAGGTAGGCAGATAGCTAGATACCAGTATGAAAGCATGTAAAGTATGTAACCCAAAACCAAACCCATTGCCCTTGAGTCGATTCTGTCTCATAGAAACCCTATAGGACAGAGTAGAACTGCCCCACAGGGTTTCCAAAGAGCACCTAGTGGATTCCAACTGCAGACCTTTTGGTTAGGAGTCATAGCACTTAACCACTATGCCACCGGGTTTCCAAAGTATGTAAAGCAGAAATTAAAAAAGAAATAATAATTGTACTTGTTAGCCTTTCTTATGCAATGCTGGAAGCACTCATCAGTGTCGAGATATTTGGAAGACAGCTTCCTGGCCAACCGATTGGAAGAGATCCATATTTGTGCCCATGTCAAAGAAAGGTGATCCAACAGAATGCAGAAATTATCGAACAATATGGGATCATTAATTTAATGTGCAGGTAAAATTTTGTTGAAGATAATTCAAAAACAGTTGTAACAGTACATCAACAGGGAACTGCCAGAAATTCAAGCCAGATTCGGAAGAGGATGTGGAATGAAAAATAGCATTGCTAATGTCAGATGAATCTTGGCTGAAAGAATACCAGAAAGATGTATAATTGTGTTTTATTGACTAATCAAAAGCATACAACTGTGTGAATCGTAACAAATTATGGATAAGATTGCAATGAATGGGAATTCCAGAACACTTAATGGTGCCCATGCAGAATCTATACATAGACCACAAGGCAGTTGTTTGAACAGAATTAGGAGATACTGCGTGGTTTGAAATCAGGAAAAGTGTGTGTCAGGGTTGTATCCTTTCACCATACTTATTCAATCTGTATGCTGAGCAAATAATCCGAGAACCTAGGCTATATGGAAGAGAATGCAGCATCCAAATTAGAAGACTCGTTAGCAACCTGCAACATGCAGGTGACACAACCTTGCTTGCTGAAAGCAAAGAGGACTTGAAGCACTTCTTATGAAAACCAAAGACTACAGCCCTCAGTATGGATGACATTCCAACACAAAGAAAACAAAAATCCTCACAACTGGACCAATAAGCCACATCATAATCAATGGAGAAATTTATTAAAGTTGTCATAGATTTCATTTTACTTGATCCACAATCAATGCCCATGGAAGCAGCAGTCAAGAAACCAAACAATGCATTGCACTGGGCAAATCTGCTGCAAAACACCTCTTTATAGTACTAAAAATCAAAGACGTCATTTTAAGGACTAAGGTGCACCTGACCCAAGCCATGGTATTTTCAATCACTTCATTTGCATGCAAAGCTGGCCAATGAATAAGGGAGACCAAAGAAGAACTGATGTTTTTGAATTGTGGTGTTAGCAAAAAATACTGAATATATGATGGACTGCCAGAAAAACAAACAAATCTGTCTTGGAAGTATAGCCAGAATGCTCCTTAGAAGTGAAGATGGCAAAACTTTACCTCACATACTTTGGGCATGTTATCAAGAGGGACCAGTCCATGGAGAAGGACATCATGCTTGGTAAAGTAGAGGGTAAACAAAAAAGAGGAAGACCCTCAATGAGATGGATTGACACAGTGGCTGTAACAATTGGCTCAAATATAGCAATGATTGTGAGGATGGCACAGGGCTGGGCAATGTTTCATTCTGTTGTACTTGGGGTCACTACAAGTTGGACCCGACTCAGTGACATCTAACAATAACACACCTTTCTCTCATAATCAAAGAGAAACTAGACAACATGTATGTCCCAACTGTTTTTAGACATTGGACAATTGGCAGTGCAGGAATATATCTGAGACATGGGAAACAAGCAAAATGAGCCCTATGGTTACCCCAGCTTTCTACCTGGTAGCGTTCACTGCACCTGGTATAGGAAAGGGAACTCAAACAGCAAGGTTGTCTTGCTGAATGGCAGAAACAGAGATCGGAGTTTGGAGAGGCTGAGAAGGCTGAAATTTGTGGCACAGAGTAATGCAGAGGAGGGTACAAGGCAGAGAAAGAGCTCCAGAAATCTGAATGGGATCCTCTAGAGGTTTTAGCTGTGCATGTGTGGGGTGAGACTCTGTGAGGTCAGGCACAGAACAACTGCTGAAGAAAAAGACAACTCTCAGAGCTTGCATTCTATCGGAGAATATTTTTTGTTTTGGCCAGTCAGAGTGGAGAGACCTTGTTGTGCACCCAAGCCATTCAATAGAGTTATTAGAGGGTTGATGCCCTAGTAGTGGGGCTAAACTAGTCATACAGTAAATGCTACTCTAGATCTATTCTAACAAAACATAAAAACAATCCTTACAAGGTAAAACTGTTCCACAACAGAACTCAACACTCTTTAATGAAGGACAACAAAATCCAGACCTTCAATAATATAAAAATTAACTGTCCAGTATCCAGACAAAAATTACTAGACATGTGAAGAAGCAAAAGAAAAACCAGTCAATGAAAACTGACCAGAAGTAACAAAGGCAAACTCTTTAACACATTCCTTTTAAAAATATTTTAGAGGATTAAATGAAAATGTGAACATCATGAAGGTAGAAATGGAAACTATAAGAAAAGAACCAAATGAACTACTAGATCTAAAAAATGATAACTATATCTGAGATGAAAAACTCACTGAATGGACTCAAGCACAGATTAGACACCGCAGAAGAAAAGATGAATGCATTTGAAGATAGGGTGATAGAAGCTACCAAAATTAAATCACAGAGAGAAAAGAGATGGAAGAAGATAAACAGAATTTCAATGTTCTGTAGAACAATATAAAGAGGTTTAACGTAAGTAAATTGGTGTCCCAGAAAAGGATGAGGATAGGAAAAAAAAATCATAAGTAATGTCCAAAACAGATCCAAAAACCCTAACAAAACCCAATCTAAAAACAAAAACACAAAGAAAATTTTACCAAGACCCAGCATAATTAAAATAATTTATCAGTAATAGAGAAAATATTAAAGTGCTACTGAAAGTTGTGATGTGTGGACCTATGAAAAGCTACATCCTAAGCTGTTAGAAAGGACCAAGCATCACTTCGGGTATGCTTTGTGGAATTTTGCAATGGGTTTTCTTTGGGAGGCACAGAGCGGCTTCTGTGTGTAAGGAGAACATACACATAAATGTTTAGATAATTACCTGAGTGTGCCATTAAGAGACTGTTCTCCATTTATTCCTTTTTAACAGAGCCCCAAACACAGCTAGCTAGGTACAGTGCTGCCCAAATGAAAGTCGCATCATTCCAGCCTGATCCACACATGCACTTTCGTACGAGAAAAAAGTTAACATCTTTTTAAAAATAAATTTGGTGTCCATCTAGCTTGCAATCGAAAACTTGACTTTACATAAGAATTTCCGAACCCCATTTCCACGATTCTTAGTTAAACTGGCATAAGAAGTATTTCATAAGTTTTATGCCTATCACTTCTAATTCTCACAGTATCTTCTCAAGATTATGTATTTACTAGGCATCCTGTTCTTTCTAACATACTGCCAGTTATTTTGAGTTTATGGACACTTTTTAAGATAAAAATGTTAAATAGAACATGCACCAACTGAATAATCTTTTTTTTTCTCTCTCTCTAATCTTTAAAATCCATGGTCTGTTGGACATTAGAGTGGGGGCAGGGGGGCAGGGAATGAAGAAAAAGAAAAGTTGGTTATTTTACAGTGATTGGTGATTTTTCCCCACAATTTGCTCCATAGCTTGCTTCTTCAGGGCACCCATACACTGAAGGAGTTAAATCACCAGGAGTCTCCTCTGTACAATTACAGTTGTTGCTGGCTGTCCTCCTTCAAACCCTATTAACCCTAAAAATTGTGTACTACCCCTGGAGCCAGCAAAGGCTCGGAGGAATGGGGTCTCCTGAGCTGTCTTCAGAGGTGGCTGTAGGAGAGTTGTGAGGTGGTTTGTTACTGGGTACCCCTCTGAGGGTATGTGCTGATTGTGTTCACCCCTGGAGGTCCTGAATACTCAGCATGGGAATTCCCCATAGAGAGTCTTGGGACCCTAGGCCGTCACCTACCCTCTTTGCAGGGACAGTGGTTTGAGACCAGAAAGGAGGGAGCAAGTCCTCTCCCAGTTTGCAGAGCCAGCCCTGGCAGACCTTCTCTCTGTGAGGCTGGTTCCTGATCAAAAGCCTGTGTTTTGTCCTCAGACTCTCAAACTTGTAAGAAGCAGCTGCCCCTCTTGCACTACTTCCCATTCTATTTCTTCCTTCCACTTCATCCCTTATTTCACCAATCAGTTGGTTAAAGGATCTGAGATTTAAAATGAGATTACTAAAAGGTGTTTTCTCTAGAGAATTATTTCCTTAGATGGAAAGAATATATTTCCTGGCTTCATGAGAACATTTACAATCTACCTCAGATCTTACAGACCAGCTGCCTGTTCCCCTATTCTAATAAGCAGTTGCTTATTTAAATGAACAGTATGGCTCCCTGTCTCGTGGTGAAGCCTGGGTCATAAAGAGCTCTGAGCCCTTGAGAAGAAAAGGCCAAGTTAAAAGTATGTTGCCATTTGCAGGATTACGTATTTCTTGCAAATGGCTGAGTTCCTGGATCAGGAGAGAGCAGCTGTGGTCTGGAGAGAACCTGGACACAGGTGGAGGTTTATAAATCTGCCAACATGTGCTAGGAGCAACAACGACCCTGCCAGTTCATATCCAGCGCATGCTGCACTGCAAGGGAGGTGAGAGACAGCCACACTGGGTCCCTGGAGGCCCACAGAGCCAAGGCAGCAGCTGCCCAGCTGGGGCCAGCAGACGAATGACCAAAGCCATGTGACGAGAAACACCACCCTGTTGCTGTGATGGCCTCTCTTATCAAAAAGCATGGCATGAATTTTTATATATCATAACCTAAGTCAAGTGCAGTTGTAGGACCTTGGAGAAATCATCCGGCTGCTCCCATTTTGTTTCTATCGGGCATTTGAATCTCTAATTGTTTCCTACTTATATATAAACTTGTATTCTCAGTTTAAGAAAAAAAAACTACTATTATATCCTCACCAAATGCAGTGCTTTCAGACCAGAAATTTATTGATCCATTCAGAAGTTCTTGTTTGAAGCCACTAGAGAACAAAATAATTACCTACTCTATTTGACTCAAAATAGACTTTAGATACATTGAAATGTCCTTGTGGTGCCTTTTATTTGGTGTTGTCATTGCCCAGACTGAAAACACTAAAGTCACAGATGGTGGGGTTCAGGCTACAGCAATGTTTCTCTAAAAATTCTGCGATGGCCTTGTTCACCTACAGTTCCTTATCTCTCTTCCCTCCCTTCCTTCCTCCCTCCCTTCCTTCCTCCCTCCCTCCCTTCCTTCTTTCCCTTCCTTCCTCTCTCCCCCCACCCTCCCTCTTTCTTTTTCAAAAGTAGGAGCACTGCCATTTTTTCTCTACTCCTACCATAACTACAATCGACCACTATAATTTAATGGTATAACTTATTCTGCTTTTATTTAAATCTATTAAATATGCTATATTTAAAGCCTAGTCACTGCCAGAAATAAATACAAGATGACAAGATGGTTACCCTTTCTTGAAGGAATTAGAAAAAAACTGAGTAGAGAGACAAGCACATATGCTAATAATAGTAGCATTACAAACTATGATTAAAAATGCAATTGTTGTGGAGGCAAAGGGGAAGACAAATTGATTTCCAATTAGGAAAAATCATAGATGATTTCACGGAGAGGGGCATTAGAGCTAACTAAGCCTTGATGACGCCAAGGATGTCCAGTAATAAAAAGGAGCAGGAAGAAGTATCTAAGAGAGGAGTGTTGGGAATTGCCTTTAGAATATTGACTGACATTATCTATGAAAAGTCTCTGGGCTGAAAATAATGAAGAGGTGGATGCTTACAACAGAAACAAAGTGTCATAAGCTAGTGTCAGCGCTCTGGGACAGTCCACAGCAGACATGTAATTGTGTATCCTAACGGCTGGTGTCAGGGTTGTATCCTTTCACCATCCCTGTTCAATCTGTATGCTGAGCAAATAATCGGAGAAGCTGGATTATATGAAGAACAGGGCATCAGGACTGGAGGAAGACTCATTAACAACCTGCGTTATACAGATGACACAACCTTGCTTACTGAAAGTGAAGAGGACCTCTTTAAAGTGTTGAAAAGCAAAGATGTCACCTTGAAGACTAAGGTGTTCCTGACCCAAGCCATGGTGTTTTCAGTCGCCTCCTATGCATGTGAAATCTGGATGATGAATAAGGAAAACTGAAGAAGAATTGACACCTTTGGATTGTGATATTGGCAAAGAATACTGAATATACCATGGACTGCCAAAAGAGCGAACAAATCTGTCTTGGAAGAAGTACAACCAGAATGCTCCTTAGAAGCAAAGATGGCGAGATTACGTCTCACATACTTTGGACATGTTGTCAGGAGGAATCAGTCCTTGGAGAAGGATATCATGCTTGATAAAGTAGAGGATCAGCGAAAAAGAGGAAGACCCTCAATGAGATGGATTAACATAGTGGCTGCAACCATGGGCTTAAGCAAAACAATGATTGTGAGGATGGTGCAGGACCAGGCAGTGTTTCGTTGTGTTGTACCTAGGATCACTATGAATCGGAGCCGACTCAATGGCACCTAACAACAACAGCTGGTATCCTAGCCCTACAATAGTTTGGCAAGGCTGAGCATACCTAGAAGGAATGCATTGGGATGCACCAGGCATGGGTTTGGAGTTGTTCTGAGAGAAGCCAGGGAGTCTGTGAAGTAGTCTGGCCTGTGGCCTGGGATCTGCATTTCCAAGGGGCAGAAAAACTCACCCTGTACGTGCCCCCTTTTTTCTTGATTAGGTGGCTCCAGAAAAGCCACAACTGCCTGGAAAGAACTCTGGTCAAACAAGGAATAGCAAGATCAAAGGAACAGAAATTTCATGGTAAATTCCAAAAAGTCCAGTGTAGCTGGAGCTTTCAGGGTCTGAGCGAAGGGAGACAAAACCAGGTATGGAAGGCTTGGGACTTCAGGTTATTTTCCAGGCAGTGGTTCTTGAATAGGAAAGCAACCAGTTCAGCTTGAGTTTCATGAAACTAACTCTTAATGATCACAATGAAGTAAAGGAGAGAGAAACTAGAGGCAGGGAGACCTCCCTTTGTGTTGTAATTGTCCAGACAAGAAGTTGTGAATCTGTTCTATAGGTAGCAAGGGTGATCATGAAATAGGGACAAGAACAAGATGGGCCAGATGCCGTATCAGGAGCCTGGGTCTCAGGTCCCTGAGTCTGATGTGTTTGTGGAAGAAGAGAACACGATGAACATTGTAAAGGTTTTTTCTGGCATGCTCAAGAATTTAGAACTTTATATAAAATGAATTTTAGATGAATCATATTTTATATTGTTTCCTACATTTTGATTATATATTATAAACGTAAAACATTTCAAAATTTAACAAACCTCATAAAGTCATATTTCAAAGTAAATGGTAATGAATTATAAAACATTGAAAAAATTAAATTGCCCATAAATAAAATTTCTGGTGGAAATATGTCTTACTGAAACTCTAATTTCTGATATCTAACTGTTATGGCTAAATTGTAGGACTGTGTCCAATTTCAATATTTGCACAATAATGTCAACACTAGCTTAATAGGTAATGCTAAACCCTGCCAAAAACAGAATATTTGCTCATTTAGCTGGACTTAGTAACAAGTTACTCATACACTTGACATTTCAATAACGCAGAGTTCCACTAGGGCTGATCGACCATTAAAATGTAAATTTCTAAAGGTGTGCAAAGATTTAATATTAGCCAGATTTTGATCCAATGTGAAGATTTATGTGGCTAACATTGGCATCAATCACACACACACACACACACCAACTATCTGTATTTGAGGATGTGTATACACTACAGGAGACCCAGTGCACAGTGGTTAGGCACTCAGCTGCTAACCAAATGTTGACAGTTCAGATCCACCACCTGCTCCTTGGAAACCCTGTGGGGCTATTCTACTCGGTCTTTCAGGGTTGCTAAGAGTTGGAATCAACTCAAAGCAATGGGTATTTTTTTTTTTTTTTGGTTTTTATATATACTACATATAATTACATAGATATATAGTTATGTACTATATGTGTAATTACATATTTATGTGTAATATGTACTGAAGAGTAATTCATGGATTAAGCTGGGAAGAGCTCATAAATGTATTAAAAGCAAGGTGTTTTTTGTCTATGTTGGAGGTATAGAGTTTAGTGCATTAACTTTTTTCCTTTGTTTTTAAACAGGTTATTTGGTATCAAATCAGTCATTCAGACGGACTGCTCCAGCACCTGGAAGATCATAGTTAACCCAGACCTGTCCTGGTACCACCATGCCAACCCCATCCTTCTCTTGGTGATGTACTACACTCTGGCCACCCTCATCCGCATCTGGCTGCAGGAGCCCCTGGTAAGCATGCGTGTGGTGTCATGATATTGTCTGCAAAGTAATCTGGAATCTCCAAGTGAAACAATTCATTTCTGTTAACTGTCTGAGAGAAGCTGACTAGTCAATACTATATTCACATGTAACTGTAGTGTTCTGGTTATAGGGCTTCAGTTCTGCAGAGACTATAAGTGAACACGGTGCTATCAGAATTAAGACTATTTTCTCTGGTTGCATCACTGCATGCTGCTAAAAGTTTTGGGTGGTGAGGAGAATGGAAGACTTGTTTTATTGAGCACTTACTAAGTCCCAGGCATCGTGCCAGGCTGTTTACATACATTGTCTTATTTAGCTCAGTAAGTACCTCTGAAGAACAGGTGTTATTATTCTCATCTCAGATGAGGAAACTGAAGCTAGGGAGGTAATTTGCCTGAAATCACACATTTCCTGAGTGGTGGAATCTGGATTCAAATCCATCTTTGACAACAAAGTAGGGTCTCAGAGACTATTTAGCCTCTGTTATCATGGTGACTGGATTCTCCAAACCAACTTTCAGCCTCTGAGGATGTCAGCCCAGCTGTCCATGGCTGCTGTATTTCCTTGAGGGGGTGGGGGTGAGGACAGCATGGACACTCCCCGCTTCCTTCATGCATGAGTTGGGATGAGTTTCCTCCCCATGGGACAAGGATGTGACACTTGAGGGCAGAACCAGGTAGGCTGCAATGCTTCTTGCTTTTTTTTTTTTTTTTAAGTGGCAGAAAACTTCAGTCGGCTTTTATTTCTTCTCCTAAATGACAGTTGTAAGGCAGCTCATTGGCCCATGAGCAAGACCAGTGTTACAGGCAAAGGTTGTCACACCTTTTCACTGGCCACCTACAAGGAGATACCAATTTTTGTGTGCAGGGCTGGGCTGAAGGCCCCTCCCATGCCTCCTCTGGTGCCACCTCCATCCTGTAGCAGTTTTCTGCTTTCCCCTTTTCTGTCTTCACACCTGCAGCTGATGTCCGCACACTAATCAAGGGCTGGGAACACAGCAAGGCCTCACCTCTCAGGAACTGTTTCTTCTGCAAGAAACAGAGCAGGCCCAAGGAAGTAACAAGAGAAAGTCAGAGAGAGACAACACCACTGCCCTGGGTACCAGCCTCCCTCCACCCTCCCAGGGCAGCTGCAGAAATGGGGTCTGCACTGAGTTCCCTGCTGTGGGTACCTCCTCCATGAGCACACGGGCCAGTGTGCTAGCGGCCACTGGGAGGGCCAGGAGACAGAGCCAGCCTCAAAGCACGGTCTTCCTACATCATCTCTGTTTGGCCCACAGTCTGGAGTTGCAGAGTAAAAAAATGCTTCATATGGTCAGAGGGTCCCAATCATCTTTTGTTACATTTTTCTCTAATTCCTCTCTAAAATTTGAGTGTACCAGCAGAAACCTTTAGAATGTTCATTGTGTTCTCTTCCTCCACAACCATACTTATGAGTATGAATATGTGTATGTACAGAAATACGTATGTACATAAGAAATTAAAATGTATTCTGGAAACTAATTTTGAACAATGTCTTACAAGTAGTGGAAATTACTTTTAAGCACTCAAGGAAGTTCCCAGTGTTTTTAGCTTTCTGGTAGTTCGCATAGCCTCTCAGATAATGCAGCAGCTCATATACAGATGTGTCATAAAGGGAGAAGGCCGATGCCATAACCCCTGCAGGCCCGTGAGAGAGACGTTCTGTTTGCTCAGCAGCAGGCCGTCTGCGGAACAAGTGTAGGTAGAAGGAAAGCTAGGACGATATAAGTTATGGGCCATACAGTTAATAGGAATATTAAGTCAGAATGTCTGGAGGGGATTGTAGGGCTTAGTTCATTCTAGTATAAACATTTCAGGTAATCTATACTTTAAGTAGGTCACTGGGCGGTACAAACCATTAATGTACTCAACTGCTAACCATAAGATTGGATGTTTGAGTCCACCCAGAGGCTCCTCAAGAAAGACCTGATGATCTATTTCCAAAAAATCAGTCATTGAAAACCCTACAGAGCATGGTTCTACTCTGGGGTCAACATGATTACGAGTCTCATGGCTGTATTTTAAGTGGGCCATGACAAACAGGCTTTCTCACTGAGGCAGTGTTGGAAGGCAGCTGGTGGATTTTATCATAGTTCTAGGTGACCCAGTGAATTTCATGAAAACTACCAGCAAAACTACCAAATGTGAGTACTGAGGCAAAGGTCCATCAGACAAGTTTGGGAAAGAGAGAGACAGACGCAGGTGTCAAGAGGTGATTCCCTGTAATACACGGGCCCACCTGGCAAGCGTGAATTCTCACCCGAGGCGTTTGAATGCACACTGCTGTGTCCTGGTATATCAGAACCCAGGAATCAGGCAGTGAGGTTAGCCCCACTCCCTCCACCCCAATAGCAATGACATTTTAACTACCATTTTGACTGACACACCTTTGTTGGGAAACCATATTAAAGCACCCAGTTGCACCTGGTTCTTTATAGTTGCGTTACTTAGGCAGGTGTCTCATCAGGCAAGGCAAGAGCTTTGTGCATTAGATGTGCTTTTACTTAACGTGAGCTCCAGGGGGTTCTGCCTTTAATCCAGTTCTTCATAATTAAACATTGCCATTGGCTAGGTTACAAGGTTAACTGTGTGCTCTTTTGAAAGCCCTTGATCTAAGGATTATCCGCATAGCTGCTTTCTAGTGCAGTTTAGAATACACACTGAGAGGCTGCGGGTATTTAACATTAGAGCATATTCTTGGAATTTCTGGGGTTTAGTAGGACTCAGGCGATATTTAATATTGATATGCTTAGCAAGTACAGGGCAGCTTTTTTTTTTTTTTTAAGTGTCTTGATAAAATCCCACGTATTGCATATGTTAGCTTTAAGAAATGATCACAGTGAGTGAAGACAAAACGCTTTCTCCATTATGCTGAGTGAAATAAGTCAATCACAAAAAGACAAATATTGTGCGAAACCACTACTGTAAAAACTCATGAAAAGGTTTACATACAAAAAGAAACAATATTTGATGGTTACAAGGGAGGGAAGGGGTAGGGATGGAAAAACACTTAATAGACATTAGATAAGTGGTAACTTTGGTGAAGGGTAAGATAGTACACAATACTGAGGAAGCCAGCACAACCTGTACAAGGCAAGGTCATGGTCGCTCCATAGACACATTCAAACTCCCTAAGGGACCGAATTTCTGAGCTGAGGGCTGTGGGGACCATGATCTCAAGGAACATCTAGGTCAATTGGCATAACAGAGTTTATAAAGAATATATTCTACACTCTAGTGAGTAGCACCTGGGATCTTAAAAGTCTATGTGTGGCCATCTAGGATACTCTACTGGTCTCACCCCTTCAGAAGCAAGGAAGAATGAAGAAAGCAAAAGACATAAGGGAAAGATTAGCCCAAAGGACTAATGGACCATATCTACCACAGCCTCCACCAGACTGAGTCTAGTACAACTAGATGGTGCCCAGCTACCACCACTGACTGCTCTGACAGGGATCACAATAGAGGGTCCTGGACAGAGCTGGAGGAAAATGTAGAACAAAATTCTAACTCAAAAAGAAAGACTAGCCTTGCTGGCATGAGAGAGACTGGAGAAAGCCTGAGAGTATGGCCCCCAGACAGCCTTTCAGGTCAGTAATGAGGCCACTCCTGAGGTTCACCCTTCAGCCAAAGATTGAACAGGCCCATGGAACAAAACAAGACTAAAGGGGCACACGAGCCCTGGGGCAGGGACTCGAAGGTAGGAGGGGACAGGAAAGCTGGTAATAGGGAACCCTGGGTTGAGAAGGGAGAGTGTTGACATGTCGTGGGGTTGTTAACCAATGTCATACAACAGTGTGTGTACTAAGTGTTTGATGAGAAGCTAGTTTGTTCTGTAAACCTTAATCTAAAGTTCAATTAAAAAAAAGAAAAGCTTTCTCTTGGCACCAAGGCTGCTGAGGGAATGGCTGTGGGAAGCAGAGCTGGTCCTGTGGGTTATTCTGTGTTTCAGGTACAGGACGAGGGGACCAAGGAAGAGGACAGAACCTTGGCTTGTAGCCCCATCCAAATCACAGCTGAGAGACGGCGGAGCCTGTGGTATGCAACCCATTACCCAACCGATGAGCGAAAAGTAAGTCATAAAGGAAGGAGTTTCCATTTCCTATTTTTCTATTTTCTAAGATTTTTGTTGTTTATTATGAGTCGTGTAATATGCAAACTCAGGTAGCTCATAGTTTACATAACTAGTTTGGATTAGAAACCTCAGTACCTGAGAGCTCTATTCAGAAGGGGGGACTGGGTGCTTCCAGGGGAAATGCCAAGGTTCCATCATATCCTAGGAGAACACAATTTTATATTTCAGTGCTTCCTACCTAATTCTCCTAACCCTAAAAAAGAAAGAATTATTTTTTATTTTTAAAATGAATTCTTATTTAAAACAACAACAACAAAAACAGCTTGAAGTCATCTGTTAGGACTGGGCGATGACCATGTCAGTGTTGAAATATGTGCAGGAAATAATTTCCCTCTGCGCAGCCACAAAAATAACTCAAGTAGCCACTGCAGAAGGCCAAGAGAATCTATGAACATGATTAAGTATCTCTCACTACTCTGAGGCAACGGTGTGTAGTGACAAGTAAAAGTGAGTCATAATTGGGTAACTCGTATAACCTTTTGTTCATTTATTGTCTATTTTGAACTCAGATCAGTCAGCGCTGTGCTGATTGGTTAAAATTGCCTGTTTGTCATTTTATAAAGGCAAACACTCATAATTCTTGAAAGGGGTCAGCATTTTGCTTCCCAGCATGTTAGAGAACCGTGGACAAGATCTGGTGTATTTGGTGGCAGGTGAGTTTCTCTCAGGTGAACATACTGTCATTCTAAACAGGACTGTCCTGTGCCCAGCCAAGGGAAAACGGTGAGCAAGTTGTGCTGGGGAGCTGTCAGGGACATGGGGCAGGGCTGAGGGACACAGGGTCCCCACCCTCTCTTTTCTCACGGTGTGTCAGAGTCTCTCACCTATCTTAGCACATGACAGATCCACACCTAGCATAGCACAGCAGTTACAAGATGCACTTATGGACCTCTGGGGGTTCCAAAGACCCTTGCAGGGGTCCGCAATCCCAAAGCTGTTTTCATAGTAATACTAAGATGTCATTTATGTTTCCCACTCTATTGACATTTGCACTGATGGTCCAAAAGCCGTGCTAGGGAAAATTGCTGGTGCCTTAGCACAAGTCAATACAATGGCTCCAGCCCGCCAGTAGCTATTGTATTATTCACTGCTGCGCACTTGTGAGAAAAAACAAAAACAGCCAGCATCACTCAACATCCTCGATGATTAATTTATTAAATCACGACCTTGGAGTCCACATCTTTTTAATATTCTGTGTGACAAAACAGGAAGTATGTGTGAAGCGCTGCTCACTAAGGTCATGGCTGTCTCAGTGAAAGCACAGGATCAGTTTGGGGAGGTGTGGCTGAACTAGCGTGTTTTCCACGGCACCCTGTTTTTATCAGAAAGAATAACTGATGGACAAATTACAGTCATTCAGATTTGGGTACCTGGCAGGCATTTACTTGAAAATAAATGAAGTAAGCCTGTCACTTCAAGGAAAGCAGCTGACAACATTTGTAGCCAATGATAAAGTTTGAGCTTTTGAATGAAAATTAGAATTTTGGAAAATTTGTATACACCACTGGGAGCTGGAAAGCCTGCCAATAATACTAAAGGCTTTTACGATGAAATCAGTGATGGTATCAATAAATGTGCTCACTGATCACCAGGTTGAAATCACCAATGCATGGTCCTGCACTGTATGGGTAAAAGATTACCCAAAGTGTCTGATCCAACAGTGGATTTTAATGTAACAGATACCAAAATTTAATTGATATGGTTTCAGATTCCACATTGCAATTAACCTGCAAGGAACTACCCCTGGTTGAGTTTTGGTGTGGTATCAAAGAAGACTGTCCACAATTACTTGACAAGGCTGTTAAAATACCCCTTTCTTTTCCAACTGCATACTTTTGTGAAGCCGTATTTTCTTCATATACTTTAACCAAAACATAACACAACAGACTGAGCACAGAAACAGACATGAGAATCCAGCTATCGTCTATTAAGCCAGACATTAAAGAGATTTTCAAAATTGTAAAACAGTGCCACTCTTTGCACTATTTTTTTTTTAAATACAGTTACCTGGATACACATATTTATATTAACATGTAATGGGTTATTGTTATGAATGAATGAATGAATATTTTAAGTTCCTCTAATATTAATTTCTAGCGTGGTAAATACTGACAGAATTCACATGAACAAAAGCTCTTTGGGATGCTCAGTGATTTTTAAGAACGAAAAGTTGTCCTGAGGCCCAAAAGTTGCAGAACCATTGGCATAGCAAATACTTATTATTTGGGGGAATCCCAAACTCTCCAGCACTAACATAATTAAATTGCATGGTCATTTTTTGTTGCAGACAGTTTGGAAATACTAAAAATAATCTCAAACCTCACTGCAAATAATTTTTTTTTTATTATGAAACTTTTTTTTTTCCTTAAAAAGTGAATACTTTCAAATTTCTGCAAATGTTTCAGAAGGTTCTGGGAATATAAAACCAAGCAGCTTATTCCATTAAAACAAAGCAATTAAAAAATGTTACCAACTTTTGTAGTCATGTTATATATGGCTTCTTATTTGCTGTGATTGTTAAGACTAACGGTCAGAAGGTAGGAAATGGTTATGATAAATAGCAGCATTTATATTCAATTTAATTATTTGTCCCATTATATCTTGCATGGCCATTTTTAGCATACTAGCACCAGCCAATTTAAGAGACTGGGTGTGTGTCTAGTAAAACCTCATAGATTTAAATAAACCTGACAGTGCTTTCTGCTGACCTATTAACATGCTGTCCTGCATTGCCTTTTGCAGCTTTTATCCGTGACCCAAGATGACTACAAACCATCTGATGTTAGTATATCATTAGAGTTATCATTTATGCTTGTGTGAGTGATATAAAAACGACAGAAGCAGAATTAGCTCCTCTGAGTGCATTTTAATGCCTATGCAATTTTCATAAGTTTTTTATTTTTTTGCAGAAATTGTCTCTATCGCTGTTAAAACACTGATTCATATAATCTGAGATTGGGTATAATCATACAAAATTAAACATTTTAAAAAGCCACGTCGGTGGATTTTTTAAAGCTTTTTTTGTGTGTGCGCTTGCAGATATGCATATTACATAATTTGAATTGAAGTCTCGCATGTCCGTGGACCCCATGTGCATATGCTTGTGTATGTTTATATTTACATGCGTATCTTAAAATTGTAAAGCCAAAGAGACAGGAAAAAAGAAAAACCCAGGACACTGCACTTTAGCGTCCTGAGGCAGCAGTCGGGAATCAGAGGGCCGCGGAGGACCTGAAGGAGAGTTGTAGTTGTCCTACGTGGAGCGGGTGGGTGGGGCCGGGAGAGGGCTGGAGGGAAGACTGGCAGGAGGACAGTGGCAAGGGCTGAGGCCTGAGGGACACCAGAACCAGACCACGAAGGCCTCTGCCTGCCCGTAAAGGAGGTGGCCTGTGTGCGGAGGAGAGCGTGCTCCGTCCACATGGTTTTCAGCAGAAGTGTGACTCGATCAGATGGACACTGCACGCCTCGCTCTGTGGAGCGTAGTGTGGAGAGGCAGTGTACGCGTGCTGTAAGATCCGTGGGCAGTCAGCGGGCAGCCAGGGACCCTGTGGGGAGTCACAGCGGAGTACAGGAAGGAGGGGTACCTCTCTGAGACCAGAGCTGCTGTCACAGGTGCGCTTCGCCCCGCTCCCAGCAGGGCCTGCTGGTGACCGTGAACGGCAAGCCGGTGGACTACCACACCATCCACCCGCAGCTCCCGAGGGAGAACGGGCCGGCCAAGGCCGACGTGTACTCCACGCCGCAGTACCGCTGGGACACCAGCGCCCAGGCCGCAGGTACCGAGCCGCTGTGGCGCCGCGCGTGCAGCGCTCTCTCCTGCCTGCCGACGCCCCCAGCGCCCTGGCTTCCTGCTCTGTTTTTGTTCTTTTCTTTCTTTCCTTTTTATTTTTAAAGATATGTTTTTTCCCATGATCGCTATAATTAAAGTTAATTATTTACTTTCTGCCTATATTTTGCTGCAACATATTGCTGTTTGTGTTCTATCCTTTTAGACAAAATAAGTGGCATAATCAGAACAAACTTTGAAAGTAAAAGGTAAAAAACATTTTAAGCATGTCAATTTATTTTTGGTATTAAACCTATGTGTTTCTATATGTTTTAGTCTTTCCATAATTTGATATGTCTTTGTAGTTAATACTCACACTGGCTAACTTACAAGTGTTTTATGAGAGAGCTGTTTTTTTTGTATATTAAAAAAAAAAAAAAAGCGTTCAAGTTTGTCCTGGTCCTCTTCTCTCAGTTTATTACGATGAAGGAAAGCACACTGTTGCCAGAGGTGACCAAGTGGTAACCTGGTAAAACACTGGAACTGATTATTCAGTGTTTGATACTTTCTCCTCAGTGCTCCGTGACTGGCTGTGCTAGCCCATTTAATTTTAAAACCCTTAGACTTGGTTTTTGGCCTGCACAATATTTTTTTAAAAACTAACTAGTAGCCACCATTTGAAAAGCAGCCATTCTGACCTAGAAATGGAACTTTCAGAAATCCCTTGAAGAATCTGAATACCTGGCAACACTAGTCCCTCGTGTCTACAGAGCAGCAGTTGGCTTGGCCTCTGTTGTTATTGCTCCTGTCAGGGGAATGAGAAATGAAGACCCAAAGGAAAATACTAATTCATAAATACGGAATTAGCTAAATTTATTCTTGAGAAAAAAAGAAGAAAAACTACCTTTGTGCAGGTAGTAAAAAGAAACTATAATACTAGAGATTTTTGCCTATAGTTGTATGGAATTCATGCTATGTTTATACTTATTCTTTGCTCTCTTCTTTGTAGTTCTTGGTCAGCACTCCCATAGTTGCCCCTGATGGTGCCTCTACTTGACAGCACACAGGGCAGTCACGTTATTCAGTACTCCCTGGGAAGGTCAGGCTTGGTGCCGTTTCACACAAACACACACACACCCCAGTCCTGTGGCTCCACTAGCATTTACCCATTTCTGCTTCCCACAGGCATAGTTTTTAGTTTTGCAACTCAGGCTTAAAAGGCCTTCACTTACTGAAAATCTCAAGGAAATATGGTGCTTTCCAAAGTGAAGTTTTCAGATCACCTGCACCAGAATCACCTAGGGCAGGGCCCAGGAGTCAGCATTTGTGACTTCTTTGCCCTCTACCATTTGAGAGTTTCAGTCTACAACCAAGATATCCTTCTATTTATACACTGGTTTACATGAGTAGAATTTTGACTGCTGACAAGGCAAACTCGAGCATGCTCAAATCATAAATTCAACTTCCAAAAGTAAAGCAAAACCTGTAGAGTCCATTGCTGACCAAAAAATTGTCAGATCAAACCCACCCAGTGTCTCCTTGGGAGAAAGACCTGGCGATCTGCTCCCATGAAGATTACAGCTTAGAAAACTCTATGGGGCAGTTCTACTCTGTCACATGGAGTCACTGTGAGTCAAAAATTGACTCCATGGCACCCAACAACAACATTGATACGAGGAGTGTCACAGCTAGATAAGTAGCCCACCCGTCACTGTGAAATCTACCAGGCTTGGTGTCTCCTGCCTCCCCTGTGCTCCGTGGACTGTCTCGTGCAAAGCCCAGGCCTCCCCAGCCCTGTCGTTAGGACAATGGAAGGCGGCAGGCTTCTGCAGCGGCTCCCGTCAGACACGTGAGAGCGGCAGCGTGTGTGGAAACTGCACTTTACTCCTTGCTTTAGCTGCTTCTGTGTCACCCATTTGATTTAAACAAGACAGGAGGGACATTTTCCTTAAGTGTGTCTCTCATTACTTTACATCAGCTCTGATGACAGCTGTAGGAGGATCCTGAGGAGAAATCCTTCCTTCACACTTGGCCCAGTACTTTTCTGTTGCTGCTTTCCTCTCCCCTACACCGCTACCCCTACTCTCCTGCCTGCACCTGAACTTTCCTTCCTCAGCATGACTTTCTGCCTCTCCCATGACCCAACAGGAAGTTGTGGGCCGCAGAGCTCACTCTGGCAAAGTGGGTGGTTGGTCAGTTGGCTTTCCACAGTCTGTATCCGTACTCCGTATACTCTTTCTGTTAGTTATCTACTACTGAGTGACCAGTTACCCCCAAACTTAGCTGTTTACAACAACATTTATTACCTCACAGTTTCTGTGAGCTGGAATCTGAATGCAACTAAGCTGGGTTCCCCTGGCTTGAGGTCTGTCATGACATTGCAGTCGAGACTTTGGCAGGGCCATGATCTCACCTAAAGGCTCGCCCTAGGGAAGACCTGCTTCCAGGCCCCTAATGTGGCTATTGGCCAGCCTCAGGTCCTTTCTGGCTGCTGGCCAGTTCCATGCCACCTGGGTCTCTTTGTAGGGTGGCTTTCAACATGACAGCTGGCTTCTTTCAGGGCAAGTGAGAGAGAGAATGAGCAAAAGCGCCTATAACGAAAATCACAGTCTTTTTTAACCTCGTCTTGGAAGTGCCATTCCATCACTTTTGAAGGGTTCTATTTGTTAGAGGTCTGTTACAGGTTCCACCTACCTTCAAGGGGAGGGGTTACCCACAGGCATGAATACCAGGAGGCAGGGGCCATTGAGGGACCATCTTAGATTTCTGAGCTCTGGGTCCCATTACACTTCCGTATTGATCCTGTGTGAATTCTAAAGAGCTTTATTAAATGGAGGAGCCCTGGTGGTATAGCTAAGAGCTTGGCCGCAAATCGAAAGGTTGGCAGTTTGAACCCACCAGCTGCTCTGCAGGAGAGAGATGTGGCAGTCTTAAAGATGTGGCTTCCATAAAAATTTACAGCCTTGGAAACCCTAAAGGGCAGTTCTGCTCTGTCCTATAGGGTTGCTATGAGTTGGAATCGACCCATAGGAATGGGTTTGGGTTTTATTAAATGGAAAAGCTTCCTGAACTCTTAAGTAAAAGCCTGTGCTAAAATCGTACATGTGCTGTACTGCTTGGTCATTTATATAAAATTTACATATTTGTATGAGTAGTTACATAAAATATTTGTCCATTTAGAAAAGAAAGAGGAAGAAGAGGACAAGGAAGAAGAATTTGAAAAGGAAAGGAGCCATGAGGAAAAGAGGAGCATCAAAGTTCACGCCATGGTCTCTGTGTTCCAGTTTATTATGAAGCAGAGTTACATCTGTGCTCTTATTGCTATGATGGTATGTATGATGTTGGAGTGTACACGATGGTATGTATGAGAGGCAGTGGAAAGTGTGCGGGGCGATGGTGCCTGAGCCCCACCTTCTCAACATCTTTGCAGAGGATGATTGGTTATGTTAACTTCTCAAGGGATTTTTATATTATGGATTGTGAAAGCGTGTCCTCTTCAACTCCTTTTAAATATTTATACATTTCTCTTAAATTGCATTATCAAGTCAGGCTGTCCCCCATTAATCCAGCTTAAGAGGATATATTGAATAGTTTTTCTAGAAGGTATTGAAGGTCTTCAGGATTAACGTAGACTACTTTTCTTTGTTTCAGTCAGTTATATTAACATCCTAGCTTAGATCTGAGTGATACTTTATTCAATCTTAGCTGCAATAAATTTCTGCCTATGTGAGCATCAGGCCACCAGAGTGCCCAAGAACTTCTACCAGTTGTGAGCCCTCCAGTTATGTGTTTCTACTCACCTCCAGGGACATCCTCCCTCTCCAACATCAAAGGTATAAAAATAGTCCTTTGGTCTACAGATAGAAGATAAAAGAAGGTCTAATTTTTCCCCTTCCTGAAAACAAACTTTCCCAAGAAATCTGCTTTGTTTTTGAGAAACTCAATTCTTTCATTTAAAATTAAACTTTTCCAAGTCTGGTGGTCAATGGCGAGATCCCATAGACACCTTTATGAAACATCCTGTAGGGAGAAAAAAATACTAATTGCAGTTTTCCTGGACACTCAGTCAAATGTTTCCCAGATAAACTTGTGTGTAATTCAACTCCAATTTCTAATAATTATCACCGCTACATCTGAGAGCAGGTTGGAAAACAGAAAGCCCCTCTGAATTCAATACGGTTCATACTGGAGTTGCAAACTCTATTCTTTAAATAAAATTAATTCTGTGCTCTTTCGGTTACTTTTTTATATCTTCTATATATCAACCTCTACTTTAAACTACAGAAAATCTCTGATTTTTAAATATTGAACTTATAAATGTAATTTACAATTCTGATTCAGAACTCAAAAGAGTATGCTCTTGTTTTGTTTTTCCCTAAGCCAGGTAGGTTTGGTCTTCTGTGTAAAGAAATATACCTTAAAAAAAAGCTTTACGCATTTTGTTACTTAATAGAAAAAATCGATTGTAAAACAAGATAATAGAGCAGACCCTTCATTAGAAATGTGGTTCTTGCACATTATTAATGTTTTAAAAGCACCTGCTACCCCTGGAAGATCCCCCTGGAGCCAACTTTTTATCACAGACAGAAACAGAAGTCCTAAGGGGCCTATTCTATTAGAATGATATGTCTTTATTCAAAAATACTAAGTATGGACGTACTAAACTATCGGACAGCTTTGAAAGCGGACGTAGTAGACAACATAATGCAGATCCTACTTCCCAACGTCCGTGGCTGAAAGACAGATGTAGCTTAGGCATTAACATTTTTAAATCAGAAAAATAATGCCTGCAACTTGTTTTTCTCCCCCTTCCACCTTTCCCTCTCAAACAAGAATAGTGTGTGGGGGAGATATTTGCTGGGGCTATAATATCCGGTGAAATTATTTTGCTGGGTTGCAAAAAAAATAGCAAAATTCTATCTGTATTTCATACTAGGTAAATGCGTTAATATATTGTTTTATGCAAATACTTTAAATGCGTTGTTTAATGCAAATGCATTAAATGTTATTTAACCTTTGTTAAATAATATATATCATGAAAATAATTCAGACATGATAACAGTTTTCAGTTACTAACTCATTTTTAATAAAAACCATTTGCATTTCTGATTTATGATTTTCATATGTTTTAACTGACAATTTTACATAACTCATTGCTTTAAAAGTGAGTTGTGCTTTAGAACAAATTTGAAAATTGCTGAGAGGAAGTATTTTTTCCAAGTTTACTTGTTTATCTTAATACCTGCCTACTTTCCAGAAGCAACACATTAGAAACACTAGAAGGTATTTTTTAAAGTTTTACCAAAAATATACATATATTATTAGAGATTATGGTCAGAGATAGTAGATTTCTTGAAGTTAACAGTATTCATGAGCTTGATTTACAGACTGTTCTAGTTGCTTCTTTTTGAGATACATTACAGATTCTTTGGAAGGTTAGTGTGAATGTATCATTTGTTTGAAGGGTCTAATGGCTCTTTAGCCCTGGCCCTTACAGAACAGAAGCTGAGGTTAGCCTTTAAATGAATTTGGGTTGATTATTTTGGGTGTGCAGAGCCTAAAACACAGCTTCCTTGTGTAAGTTTTCTTATTTCCATCATGTATATTTCTTGGATAGTCTACTAAGAGCGACTTTTGAAGCCTCACTTGTATGCTGTTCTCGATGTTTCCATTTCTCAACCCTAGTGATAGCCCACGCTCACTCATCACTCAGCAACAGCTGACCCCAAGGTATTTTGTAAAAAGAAAGGAGAAAGAAATTAATGTTTTGAGGGAAAAGCATTATTTGAGAAATAAATGTTATTTTTCAACAGCAGTTGCTTTTAATACTGTAAAATAGGGTAAAGATTTGGGGTAAAGGAAAAGGACTTGCAGTGAAGACTCCTTTGCCGTTGACTCTGTTCCCGAAAGAAAGTTCAGAAACAATGTTCTCAGCACAATCAGCAGCTTCCTCTTCCTCCTCCCCTGTGCCACAGGTGGGGGTCTCTCCGAGATTCCACCCTGACTCTGTTCTCTCCTCAGTTTGAATATTATGCCATTTTCTTTTTAGGTGACTTTTAACTTGGTAGAGCGGGGGGGAATGTATTGTATTGACTATCATCTGATTTTCTTTTTTTCTTGAGGCTTGGAGTATTACCTACCACAGCTGGTTGACGTTTGTGTTGTTGATTTGGTCATGTGCTCTTTGGATGATTCGCAACAGAAGGAAATATGCAATGATCAGTTCTCCTTTCATGGTTGTCTACGGGAATCTCCTGCTGGTATTACAGTATATATGGAGCTTTGAACTTCCTGAAATTAAAAAGGTCCCAGGGTTTTTAGAAAAGAAGGAGCCAGGAGAGCTTGCCTCAAAGGTAAGTGAGTAGAAAACAAGAAAACAAAACAATGATACACAACCACAATAATTATAATAACCATACCCAAGCAAAAACTTAGAAAAATAGGTTCTGAATACATAGTCTTCCAAAAATGAACAGATATGAAAATGCAAGAAATCATTTATATTGCTGTTAGGCTGCTGTAATTTAAACATGAACAAATATTGCACCATGCTTTGAGATTCTATTTCAACATGAAAATGTTTAACGTTCAAATAAAAAAGGTATTAACCAGTATAAATTATATAGAGAAATAGGAAAAAAAAAATGTAAAACTATTTCAAAGGATTAAAGACTTTCTTTGATAGGTTTCAATTTTTAAAACCTGCTTACGTTTTATATTGTTTATTAATAAAAACAAGCTTTCTCCAATAATGTGCTAAAACACTTTTTTAGCAGTAAATATAAAGTATGGCACTTGCATGCTGTTTTTCTCCGACAGATTACTGTATATTTACACAAATCACACATGCCTTCTATGCTTGTGTGCCAACTGTGCCCTCCCCCCACAAGATATTTTCCTAAGTGTGCTGAGTTCTTTACAGCAACATGGACCTCACAGGGAGGAGGGCGCTGTTGGCAGACAGACACATGGTGTGCCTTATTTGCATAAAAATGTAGTATATGATATGTACGTCATCCATAGTTATCGCATAGTCTTTCAGTATTCACTTATTGTCCTGAGCCATTTTAACAGAGTTTTTATTTCCGAAGCTTAGGCATTCCTACGCTTTATATCCCTTTGTGTTTATGACTTTAAGACAGTAGAATTTCCGAAGCTTAGGCATTCCTACGTTTTATATTCCCTTCGTGTTTATGACTTTAAGACAGTAGAAGCAATCATGTGTCAGTACTGGATGAGCCTTGAAAATTTTTTTCCACTAGGCGGAGAGGATAATTAGTATCTCTGTTATGAAATCCATATTTCCTGGGAGCAACCACCTTCTTTACAGGTTACCAGATGCCCCATACTCAAGGCAATCAGGCATAAAGGGGGTACTGAGTAGCCTAGACCAAGGATTGGTCAAGAAAATAGATGTTTTGGTGGGGGACTGTTGGGGTGAAGGAAAAACATCTTAACAGGTGAATGTTAATAGCATTTGGAAATTAGACTATAATCCTCTATGTTCAGGGACCGTGGAAACTTCATTCATTCATTTAGTCATTCATTCATTCAAAACTCCCATGCCCACCCCACTCCCACTTTCTCTCCCAAACCTTATTCCATACTGACTGTCCCTCTTAACACTCTTGCTCACAAGTCAGCTTTGTCTGACTTTCCTTTCTTCTCTCCCTCGCTCTTTCCCCTTGAACATACCCACACTCACACACGTATACAACTGGTAAGTTAGTCTTTTTCTGTAAGAGAACTTCAAAACCGTCTCCTCTGGAATGTATAAATCTGCTACAACCTGACTTGGAATATCAGTGAGATGTCTAAAAAATACATGCCAATCAATTAGTTGAATTACCTCTTGTTTGATTTAAAATTATCAGTTCTTTGGGGGAAAAACATTATTTGGAAAATAAATTTGTTACCACAAAAATAATTCTAGGGAAACTGGGTTCTGCATTTATATTTTATTGCATCCGGAGTTCCAAAGTACAAGATATTGTCATAAATAATAAAATACAACTCCAGGCTCATAAAATCTCTATAACAATCACATAAGTCATAACATTTACTGTTTGCAGAGTGCTATGTCACTGTGATAGAAAATGAGAGAAAGAAAGAATAAGGCTTCAGTCCTCAAAGCCTGAGCACTTCTAGCCTAGCCAGACTCAGCAGCTTGCTAAGCTCAGCTTCTTAAACTGCTAGGACAGCCCACTCCCAACTCGGCCAAACCATACTACCTGCCTTCTTCAAGTCCCGACTTTTAACGTCATCCCTAGGAGAGATGTCCCATTTGTTCCCAGTTACTCCTAGGTTCTGTGCATGTGCCTTAGGGAAGCATGGGTTTCTCCCTCAAATTGCAGTTTACTTCAATCAGTTGTGATTTCCAGAAGTTTAATGGTAGATTTTCAGAAGTGTAGTCACTCTGATTCTTAGCTGGCCTTGACTTCATTAGATTCTAACATGTTTACCAGGACTAGTTTGCATGACGTGTATGTTGAAGAAAAATGAAAAGTAGATATTTACAGATATTTAAGTGGGCAGTTATTCAAAGTGAAGAATGACCCCTTCATTTATCTGTTTTTTCCCTTTCTTTGGCAAATATTTATTAAAAGCCTACTATGAACCATAATGAGATTCCACTTCAGATCTACTAGGATGGCTATAAACAAAAATATAACGAGTGTTGGCGAGGTGTAGAAATCAAAATTCTCATGTGTTGCTGGTAGGATGTAAAATGATTCAGCTGCTGTGGAAAATCATTTGGAGGTTCCTCAAAAAGTTAAACGCAGAGCTGCCATTAGACGCAGAAATTCCATTCCTAAGAATATACCCAGGAGGAATGAAAACATCCACACAAAAATGTGTACATGAATGTTCATAGCAACATTTATATAATAGCCAAAAAGTGGAAACAACCTAAATTTCCATCAACTGAGGAAAGGATAAATAAAATGTGGCATATCCAAATAATAGGGTGCAGTAGTTAAGAGCTTGGCTGCTAACCAAAAGGTTGGCAATTCGAGTCCACCACTCACTCCTTGGAAACCCTATGGGGCAGTTCTACTCTGTCCTATAGGGTCACTATGAGTCAGAATTGACTCGATGGCAATGGGTTTGGTTTTTGGTTTTTTATTCTGAAATACTGGTATGTACTAAAATATGGATACATCTCGAAAATGTTATACTAAGTGAAAGAAGCCAGGCACAGAAGGCCACCTATTGTGGCCACCATATTTTTATGAAACGTCCAGAAAAGGCAAGCCTATAGAAACAGAAAGAAAGCTAGTGGTTGCTTAGGACTGGGGGTGGGGGGGTGAGGGTGGCTACTATGGGGTTTCTTCTTGGTGTGATGAAAATATTCTAAAATTGACTTTGATAATGGTTGCACAGCTCTGAGTGAACTAAAAACCACTGAGTTGCACACTTGTGAATTATATCTCAATGAAGCTATTGCCAAAAAGGAAAAACAATGACTGTGTGCCAGGCACTGCAATCCCTCAAAAATGGAGCTCCTTGAAATCACAATTTTTCTTCCCTGAAATCATAAACCGTCAAGAAAACGTTGATACCGAAGTGTGACTATTTGGGACTATTCTTCCTTCAGCTTTGGAAGACTGATGGGAATAATAAGAGATTCTATTTTGTAGGATGGAATTTTTTTTCCCTTCTCCAGAGTTCTCCAAAATAAGGAATATTTCAGAGCCAAAGGCATTTTATACAAGAGAATTATAGATCAAAATGGGGATGATGTCATACTCAGGACAGGAAGCCAGTCAAGGATTAGCAGCTTGAGGGGACCATTGCTAGGGAGTTGACTTCCTGCCCAGGTGGGAGTAACTGGACCTCCCAATGCATCTTCCTCGGACTTTAGACAGGGCTGGACATGCTCCAGCCACAGGCACACACATGCTGCCATCATTTGAAATCAAGGAGTGACCTGACTCTCTCTTATAACTAAAATTTATTTATTATGCCTGCCCTGCCACTGAATGGTGGAAGAAAACATTATATTTCTTGAAATGTGTTTACCTTCCAAAGGTTGCTTAACTCTTGTTTTGCTGATTCTCTCCTTTCAGATTCTTTTCACGATTACCTTTTGGCTACTGCTGAGGCAGCATCTCACAGAGCAGAAAACTCTTCGACAAAAGGAGGCTTTTTTATCTGAAGTCAAAATTGGAAGTCAGGAAAATGAAGAAAAAGGTAAATCAGTATGCCTATATTGTGTGACTGAAGATTTTGTGAGTCCCGAAGCACATCAGAAAGCAAAGCCTCTCTGATTCAGCCAGATGGGAGCCAAGTGTTAGTCCATAGTGATAAGTACCAGTACTAGTAGAGGTAACTTGTAGCGCACTAGAGAGTCAACGAGGAGCATTTAAAAATACCATGTTATTGGATCCTCCCCAAAGTGATTCTCGTTAAACCAAGGAAGATACTCCAGCTCCTAGAAGTTAAATGAGTTCCCTAAGGCCACACTTTTATTAAGTGTTAGAACCAAAAAGCTGACTCAAATCTTTTTAATTTGAATCCCCCTCTAAAAATAATTTACCACAAAGTCAAAGATAAGAGGATGATGTTTTTATCATCCTTTCTATAGATTTAGGCCTGCTGTGTGGATAAGGTGAGAACAACCTTGCTCCCTACCTCCCTGTATTTACCAATCAGTAGAAGTTTACAGCCTGTTTGCAGGCTGTACTGCAGACTGTTAATGAAGCAGCAGCATCTTTGAAAAGGAAGCTATAAATGTTTAAAAAGTATTTGGGTTACAAAGTACTTACAAAAGCAAAGCTGGCTTGTTAATCCTTTAATTAGGTAACTGAGATAAAACCAACAAGGACCAACTCTTTATTTATTTATTTTTTATTATGGTTTCTTATTTAGGCCTAACTACTGAGTTTTGTTTTTTTTTTTTTTAGCAATAAAAGTCTGTAAGATTTCAATCTTACCTGTATGAGTTAGGCTGTCTTTAATAAACAGTGATTCGACTAACCAGTTAGTTGAGTCAAACAATGGTTAACTTGAGATCACTGCTCTGAGTCCTCACTTTCACAGCCCACACTGTGAGTCTACCAGTTGTTTGAATAAATTATTCAAATTTCAGGCATGTTGGTAACCATAAATATGCTTTTTACATATTAACATCTTTGAAAGTAAGGCCAAATAAGATTTTCATCCAATGGATGAAACTGTTTTAAACTTAGTTAAATTACAGTTATTCTCTAAATATAATTTAAATTAAATTACATTTGGCCTTAACTCTTATACTTTTAGTTATTTAAAACTAGGCATTGGTTAAGATTGTTAGCATTAACCACATTTAGTCAAACCCTACTTGGATTGTTTATAGACATGAAACAATTAGAATTTGAAATTGATTTAATAGTTTTGATTTTTGTTATTTTTGTTTATTTATTTTTTCTAAATCATACAGTACTCAGTTTTCTTTAGATTCTGGAAATAAAAAAGGCATTATAAAGCAATTAGTATAAAAATAATCCCAAAATTATTTTCTTTTAAACTGTATTTTTAGAAGATATGAAAGTTGACCATGAATTAGTTTGAATGTTGCTTTATTAGTACAGTGTAAGAGTCGTTCAAATCCTGTAGCGATTCATAACATATATGTCTGTGTCTCGCATGAATCACACTTGGTCAAAGCGTGGTTTTGGTCAGGCAACTAGTCAAGAATAACAGCACAGTTTTATATTTTAAAGATGATGAGCTACAAGGTATAGAAGTGGAAGGTGAGTCCAAAGAGAAGGAGGAAGAAGAGGAAGCAAAGGAAGAGAAGCAAGAAAGAAAGAAAGAAGAGGAAGAGGAAGGAGAGGAAGAAGATGACCAGGACATCATGAAAGTCCTGGGAAATTTGGTGGTAGCCATGTTCATTAAGTACTGGATTTATGTCTGTGGAGGCATGTTCTTCTTTGTCAGCTTTGAGGGTAAAATCGTAATGTACAAAATCATCTACATGGTGCTGTTCCTATTCTGTGTGGCCTTGTATCAGGTACGTGGAACCATTGTTTCTCTACTGTGTTATTCCCACATGTACCCCAGCTTCATTTAAAGAGATTCTGGGTTAGTACAATCCCATGAACATATTATATGAAGTGATTAATGGGATTTAAACATTATATCCTAAGAATCCTAAAATGTGACATGACTGTCTTTAGCTTTTTCATGATTTTAAGCTGTAGGTTCTTCAAAATGTCAGAAAAAAGTTTTTCAAAATTCTTGATAAAAGTACACTGGAAAAAGAAGCGTGTATAATTGGATTGTATTTTTGAATAGAAAATTTAAGAACCATGGCTGAATCATCTAAATTAGTGGATCATTCCCCATTTCACTTGAATTTGGGGATTTGGAATCAGAAAACTATCTATCTACACACACGTACTTATAATGCTTCAGCTGCTTTAGTATGTAATTACTTAACATTTTTTAAAGATTTTACTCTCCACTCACTCAATTTTAACTGACAATATTGTCTAGGCAGTAACGAGTGAAACAAATATTCTTGCAGATAGCCTACAAAATAAATAAAGCAGCTACAGTTAACAATTATTTCATGTGAGGACAAAAATGTCTACCAGTATTTACTATGAAATCAGTAAACTTCTGCATACTTTTAAAAATCCAGGGTAGATGTTCTCCAATGAATATCCACAAGCTTAGGGTAAAGGTGGTTGTTCCACCTTTTTACTTACATGATATTGCATTAAATTTCAAAACTGCCCAGTCTTATAATACGAACAACAGCAGCAGCTACCATTCCTTGAATGCTTCCTATATGCCAGGTACCCAGCTTGGAGTCAAAAAAATATTATTTATCTCATCCTCAAAACAACTCTGTAAAATGCGTACTTACAGAAGAGAAAACTGAAGCTCAGTGGGCCCAGCAACTTGCCCAGAGACACAGCTAGCAGCAAGTGGTAGGACTGAGATTCTAAACCAGACCCATCCAACTGAATTAGGAAGAGAGTATTAAAAACTGAAAGTTAAAGAGACTTTTTTCAAACATCAGTAAATATAATCATCTCTGTTGGTTGAATAAACCAAATGTTTTTGTGAATTTTCCTATAACTTATTTTTATTTTGTGTTTGGTTTTCAACGTCTGCTTTCAGGTGCACTATGAATGGTGGAGGCGAATTCTAAAATACTTTTGGATGTCAGTGGTTATTTACACTATGCTGGTGCTTATTTTTATCTACACATATCAGTTTGAAAACTTCCCAGGCCTGTGGCAAAATATGACTGGGTTGAAAAAAGAAAAGTAAGCCATCTTGACTTATGATGAGATGTGAAAGTGAGAAACACGATGAAGACTTGAATGCATGTTGTTCAAAACTTCTTTAAGGAAGATTTTAGTAAAAATGACCAAGATGTGAGCCACGTCTAAGAGTTTATGGAGAGCAGAACTCATGTCTTAGGCACCTTTGTGTTGTCTGTACCTATCCCTGAGCTTGGCACATAGTAGGCGCTCAATAAATGTTAATGAAATGGCATTTTCCAATGCCAGTTTCACATGAAATAGACCTGCTTAGTCGTTTCCAGCCCTGCTTCATGCTGTCCAAACTGGAACTCTGTTCTTGCATGAGTCATGGTCCATGGACTCCGAATGTAAAGACAGCAGCAGGTCCTCACTGATGTTGCAGGTGCTGAGATTCCAGGGGGTAGGTAAAACCAGGGAAAAAGAAATTTGTGTGAGTGCTAAGAAAGTGATGAGATAGTTTGGCCTGTGCACGCACTAGATAATGCTCTGCCCTTTTCCATTTGCTTCCGTAAACTTCTAAAATCAGTTTGGAAATCCAGCTAGAATTGGGAGTGGCCAGGAAACCCTGGTGGCTTAGTGGTTAAGAGCTACGGCTGCTAACCAAAAGGTTGGTGGTTCAAATCCACCAGGTGCTCCCTGGAAACTCCATGGGGCAGTTCTACTCTGTCCTATAGGGTCACTATGCGTTGGAATTGACTCGACAGCAATGGGTTTTTTTAAGAGAGAAGTTTTAAAGGACAGAGTCATAATATAGCACCTCTTTAGGTTTTATTGAACTCTATTGACACAGACATTGTCCTGTGCTGAAGACACAACAGGACATGAGGCGAACATGGTCTACGCCCTGTGAGGCTGATATTGTAGGAGAGATGAACAGAACATCACTGCCTGTGCCAATGCATTAATTATAGCAAGAGAAGAACAAGTGCAAAGGTTCCTTACAGGACAGAGCTCTGGTGTCTGAGGAGCCGCAGAAAGGGCCACTGCCTGGGACCAGGCTAGAGTGCGACAAGTTCAACCAGGCTGGTTAGAGAGTTCAGCGAGGCATTGGATGTGCATGGCGCTGCAGATAGTGGTGGTTTCTGTTTCATTCTTGGTAGATTTGAAGAGTCTTTAAAGATTCCTTGGCTACCTGAGAAAAAGTGATTTGTGGGGAAATGAGTAGAAACAAGAAGATCAGTTAGCCAGCGATCACAGTGATCCTGTGAGAGATGGCAGTGGCCTTGCCAAGCATGAGAGCAGCAGACAGGATGGGAATGGAGAGATGCAAGAAGTGGTTAGGAGTTTGGAGGAAACGTGGATGAACTATGGATGATGGAAAAGAAAGAGCCTTGGCTCGCTTCTCATGTCTGAATTTTGCACAGGGTAGATGGTTGCACCATGTATTGGGGAGAGGGCAGTGGAGAACAGCTTTGTTGACGAAAATAAGGAAATCAAGAATATTGGGTTTGTTCAGATTTTTTTAATGGTTGTAAAAATATGTATAATAGAACATTTACCAGTTCAACAAAGAATACTGTTTTGAAAACATTAAATATTAAATAATTGTGAAGTAACGAAATATGGATACAAGAGTCTGTAGGAGAAGATTGCTGTAGATACACGTGATACAGTCAGGAGCATAAAGATGGCTTGTAAATCCAGGAGAGATTAGGTAAGATTAAAAAAAGGACAGCTAGAGGAGAGACACAACATGGAGTCCTAGAGATGTTCCAGCAGTTAGAAGTCAGCGTTTAAAGAGAAGACAGTGAAGGAAGAGGAAAACCAGGGAAGTGTTGTGGCATCAAAACTAAGACTGTTCCAAGAAGGACTAGAGGTGGAATTAAAGAGAAGTAGCCAGTGAATTTAGCAATATCAGGACTTATTGACCATTGTAAAAGCTGGTGAATTGGGTTGGTGAAAACAAAAACCAAATTAGAACGTGTGGAAAAGTAGGAGGCAATAAATGGTATAACTAAAAACAAATGGTATAACTGAAGAGAGTAAAAAAGAATGTGATATAGTTTATGACAAAGAGAGTGTGTCTTCACTGCCTAAGAAAGTTTCTTGCTTTTTGTTTTGTTTTGTTTTACAGGCTTGAGGATCTCGGCTTAAAACAGTTTACTGTGGCTGAACTTTTCACTCGCATATTCATCCCCACCTCCTTCCTGCTAGTGTGCATTTTGCACCTCCACTACTTCCATGACCGGTTTCTTGAACTCACAGACCTCAAGTCCATTCCCAGCAAAGAAGACAGCACCATCTACAGGTGAGTGAGTGTACCTGGTGTCCAGAAGGCAGCCTTCCTCCCCCACTTTTGATTGCCCACCTTGCAGGAAGCCAATAATCCGACTTAGAGTTTCAACCCTCAATTTTCCATGAGTACCAACCCATGAGTGAAAAAAAAAGAGAAAAAATAGAATATTTGATGAAACTTTCTAAAACAATTGGTAGGGACTTATCACTGGTTAATGTAAAAAAAAAGTGACCTTGATATTCACGTGAGTAGATTCAGAGCTATGTAGACTAAAATACTTTATATAGTTGGTGATGTGCATTTCCTGTCTAGGCACGATGTTTATATATTTTTAGGACATTTACAGAATCTGATTAATTCCAGGGATGAGTTTTCTGTTACATTGACTACCAATAAAGCAGCCACCAGGAGAGCATATGAGAAGACAGGCAGAATTTTCCCTTCTCTTTTGGAAATGAAGAACCTTGGCTAAATGAACAGAGTCTGAAATCTGCTAGTAACTAGAAAGGAAAGTGAAGACAATATGTCATCTGCCATCAGCTTTCTCTTGTTGTCTTCTCATCTGTAAATATAAATTGTTTTCAAGTAACAAATGGGTGATTGTTTGTTCTGCCCTGTTTATTGAAATCACCGTGAGTTATCTCACATCCCTTAGTCTGTTCCGTCACAGGGGTATTACAAGCATTCTTCAAATGAATGCTAACACTAATTTTCTTCTATGCCTCATATTTAGCCTATGGTAATCAGTTCTTGGAAAAACTCTTGTTAAGCCACCGAGGTAGCGAAGGGCTGTACTAGGGACCCTATTACGAGTATGGATGCTACAGTTGAAAATTTCCTATAACCCTTGGACTTCAAAGAGGAAAAAAATGAGTGTATCAAGAAGAAGATGAAGCAGTATTTTATCATACACATTTTATAAAATAGTAAACTTTAAATTTCTGCTGTAGTAGAAACTGGAAAGGATGATTCTTTTAACACTGCTTGTGAGCCTTGTGAACAATTACGTGTGTGTGTGTATGATTAATCAAATACATATATGCTTCTGTAAAATAGTATTCGGTATTCAACTCTGATTATTTAACGTACTTCATTTAATTATAAACCCTTACCGTATTTTTCGAAAAGTCATATTCAGTAAAAAAAATCTTTTAGTAAGCAGATTTGTTTGTGGAAGAAACGTAATTTTTGTTCATTGCTAACAATACCTTTTTAATTTTTTTCTTCTAAATGTCTTTTGTTTCCTTCTATATTTTATCTTCATTGAAAGTTCCTCCAGTATATTGAAGCTTTTCCTTGCAATTATATTTATTGTCATGTTTCTGAGGCTTCTGTTATGCAATTAAATAGGTAAATAGGTCACAGTTTACCCAGAAAAATAGAGATTTTTCAGAGCTGTAGAAGATAGTATGGTTCAGCAAAGATTTTACCGGACCAAAGAATCACAGTTGTTGGGACTGAGATACATGAAAAGTGAATTTGCCCCACAGATTTTCTTTTAAGAATACATGCTTTATTCAATTAGGAGGATTCGTGGAAGGACTACAGCATCAGTCAGCAAGTCTGAAGAGTTTAGGCTCCAGAGATTTCATTCTTAGTTCCGTGGATAAAAATTTTCTGGAACCTTAGGTTCTGTGGCTTTGAAAGACTCATCAAGCTTGCAATTTGGGTATTTCTTTCAAGAGTTTAACATAAAAGTCCCCAAATTTTACCTTTAAACATTCGATATCTTTTTAGCAAAACTTTCCCAATGTAGTATTTTTCTTACTAATAATTTTTATAGTATTTTTTGTTCCTAGAGTCCTAATCAATGGCTGCATTAAAGTCAAAGTGATGAAGAAAAAGAAATACTGTCAGGGTTTGGTTTCACTGCCGTGTTTGCTTTCTCTGCTCCTACCTCTTCAGTAGGTGCTTTACAAACAATGGCACACAGAGTGGAATAACCAACTAATTGTATTTGTCAAAGTGATCTCAGCACTATTGTTTCTGTAAATATTCAACTGTCCTTTCCTTGCTTCGTTGTGTGTGTGTGTGTGTAGGCAAATGTCATTAGGGTCTGAAGCAGAGTTTATTCTGTTTAGCTTTACACAGTTTCCAAAGTTAGTATTAAGTAGGCATTCTCAGGAATATCATTTGACTTATATCTTGATAATAATATAATTAATTGTGATGGATTGTATAATATTTTATTAAGAACTATTTGAATATTCATTACCTTTATATCACTTTAATTTGTCGATGATTTGTTTTAGAAACCATTGTTATTCATATAGAAATAAAACAACTATTTTCTTTTCAGTTCAGTGTCAGAAAACGTGGAATACGGTGACTTAGTACGATTTTCTTGTTTCTTGTGGAAAAGAAGCAAGCATTAAGCTTTTAGACTATATTTTATTTGATAGAATGTACTTGGAAAATTTCAGCTTTGCACAGTTTTAGTAAAACATCTTAGATGGGTAGGCATGAGAAGAATGTAGAGACGTGTGTCTCTGAGCATTTTTCCTGGCTATGTTGAATTTCATGTTGGTACTGAGCCTTGAGGCCACTGCGCCCTCAGTGCATGAACTGCGTTTCTGGTGAGACAGGCCTGACGGGAGCCTACTGCTCGCCATGCCCACCTAACAGTTTCCTCTCTCTCCTTGTCTCCCCCTGCCATCGCACGCACTCTGTGCTCCGTCTCTCCTCGTAGCCATGCCAAAGTCAATGGCCGTGTGTATCTCATAATAAATAGGTGGGTACTTCGATCTTCTCTCTCTTGTTTTTGCTAAACACCATTTCTTGTTACTGTGTTGCCCTCCTTACTGCTTTATAAATGAAAAGTCACCTCTGGCAGTAGGCAAGGCCCCAGGAATACTCCTAGGTGTGTGTTGCTCTGTGCACTGGTGATTAGACTGAGGAGTGCTGTCCACTGGGTTTGGAGGTTGTCAGGGTCTTCAGCTGGTGCTCTGCCTATCGTCTTGTCCAAACTTATGCCCCACCAATTTCGTTCTTTGGCAGAATGAGTCCCCAGGCTTGCTGACAGCTCACCTCCTTCTAGAACATATAATTTAGAGCTCAGCTTAAGAACCGCCTCTTCCACAAACTTTCCCATCAAGGCCGGCATCACCTGCTGAAAGTTCTCTGCCCTTCCTCTGACTCCTCATTGCCCTGTGTCACTGCTGCTCCTCTAGTCTCCTCTAGTCACTGCCTCTGGTCTCCAGCTGCCTGCTCCCAACCTGCTCCCCCTTGCTAGAGGCAGGTGCACCTCATGGCTGGACCTGCTGTGTAATCCACCAGAGGTCTACAGACCACCTACCACAAGGCCTTCTCATTAGGTGATACCCAGTAGATATCTGATGAATGAAGTGAACATAGGCACAAGAATATGTGATTAAAAGAAAATGAAAACATCAATTTCTTCAAATACGTGTCCAGCCTTCAATGATCAGCCTATCATTGAAGAATGACATTTTACATTGCCAGGTTTCACAGCTTGTTTGGGCACAACAAAAGGTGCAAAGATAGGCATTGAGACATGGTCCTTCCCTCTGAATGCTCATCATCTAGCCGGGGAAATAAAACATGCAAAAATAACCACACACAATAAAAAGTAATGCTTGGTAAGTGTTGTATATAGCATTATCCTCAAAGTGCCCTGAGCGTAAGAGAAAGATCCTTTGGGATATAATTTACTAAAACTCCTACCACTTTATTAAGTAGGTGAAATTAAAATGTTCACTCCCATAACTCCATGTCCTGAAGTAATAAAGGTAGTAATTTAGTTAGTTAGTGGAGACATGCATCTGCAGTGAATCCAATTAACAAAATAATTCTTAGAGAGGTCTTGGTTTTCTGATCCATCAGTTTTTCTCTTTGGTAAAATCTTAAGATTGACAAAGGCCAGCAGACGCAGGAAGGCAGGACTCACAGGAGGGAGCCTGAGAAATGCTCCGCATCCACCATGCGTAGTGCTGGAGGAGGTGGAGCGGGCTGACTGCTTCGAGGGCCCCTTTTGTTGATAGTCGAAGAGACAAAGGTCAGCCCCTTCTTAGCTAACAGAGAAGTAAGATGTAGACTGTAGCCGAAAATGTCGACCAACTCTTTAAGTTTCAAGTAGAAGGACTTTTTCTCCCTTTCACCCTTGTTCTAGCTGTATCTTCTCTCGCTCTCTCTCTCTTTTGCTCTCTTTTGCTCTCTCTCGCTCTCTCTCACTCTCCCCACTCTCGCTCTTTCTAACCTCTCTGTCTCTCCTTCTCTGCCTGTCTCTGTGTTTCTCAGGAAGGATTACCAATCGCTTTATGAGGAAACAGTTGAGACGTAAACTAAGGCAGGAGGTGCCTTTGGTAGGCTCCCTCTGCAGCACCAGGTACACGTTCCTGTCCTGTTGTTCCAGACTTTCTCAGGAGAGGAATGTGTCCAATGAATTCACTCAGGATTTTTTAGAAAACAGTATTAGGATTTAAAGTCACCCTCCCCCCCAAAAAATTAAAAACCTGAAGCATTCCATCTTTAGTACTCACTTTTTCCAGTGAAATTTCTCATTTTTCTGTGAATGTTAACATTTTAAGAAAGGCCAGAGCTATGCCCCAGGGAAAACCTTAGCAGACAAACCATCTCTTACTTTACAATGTACTCCTGAAATGCTGTGTGTAAGGTGTGCCCAGGAGCACTAGTGGCACAGTGGTTAAGATCTCAGCTGCTAACCAAAAGGTCAGGAGTTTGAACCCACCAGTGGCTCTGCAGCAGAAAGATGTGGCACTCTGCTACCATGAAGATTACAACCTAGGAAATCCTATGAGGCAGTTGTGTTCTGCCATAGGGGTGGCTATGAGTTGGAATCAACTCAAGGGCACACAACCACAAAAAAGTGTGCCCGGTTTTCAAAAGGCCGTACTAGAGGTGAATGCTTTTGTAAAGTAAATGCGCTTTTTTTCTCCCGTAATTTATTTCTTCATGCTTGGTGCTGTTTCATAAGGAAAAAAACGTGCTTTTAAATGTTCTGTCCGGAAGGAGTGATCACACCTACAGTTTAACTAACATAATCTTCTGGGTTGATGACAATTTAGACATTACCTTATAAGGTGTGGGGTAACCCGTTGCCATCAAGTCGATTCAGACCCACAGTGACCCTGTAGGGCAGAGTAGAACTAGGGGCAGAATAAGGTGTGGGGAAGGCCAATGTATTCAGGGCAGTGGGTAGCTCTGATAGAATTTTAGTAATATGAATAATCGTGGGGGAAGTCCCAAAGGAATTAGTAAAAAGTATGAATTAGAGTATTTTAACAGAAGTAATGTATTTTACTCCCAAGTACAAAGACCAGAGCCATTGTATCCACCCTGCCTCGTAGACTTTTTGGAGGAGTAGTTATTACACACATTTAAGATCTGATATTAAATTCACAAATCCATACCTTATGTGTATAAAGCATTCATTCTCGTAAAAGTACTTTCAAGTCCTAGAAAATAGTTTACCTTAAAAGATATAAATATTCTACTTTATTACTTATAAAGATTGCAAATTTGCAAGGCATCTTTTTTTTCCAGTAATTTAACAAATGGAGTAAGTGTGCAGTTGAAATTATTACGTATGCCAAATTAGAATAGTTATTAATGAATGGAATTTAGACTAGTAAGATTTTACAGTGGTGGAATTTCCATCTTGTTAAATGGAAATGGGTGGTACAGTGGTTAAAAGCTGCAGCTGCTGACCAAAAGGTCAGCAGTTCAAATCCACCAGCTGCTCCTTGGAAACCCTATGCGGCAGTTTTGCTCTGCCCCATAGGGGCGTTGTGAGTCTGAATTAACTCAACAGCAACAGGTTTGGTTTTGATTTAAATGGAAACTAGCTTAATGTGTGGCTTTTCAAAGTCAAGTCCTAGTACAAAATTAAACCTTTCGGCTATCTGGGTAACATAATTTGTTTCTTCTGTTTCAAATAAGAATGCTTCTGCATAGTGCGGAATTCGTTCACCACACATTCAACAAATCATAGAGTACACCAAGCACTTGACTTTACGTTTTGTGAGGGAGGTGACTAGAGTAAGATTATATTTCTTCAGGGGGAGATTCCCAAGAAGACAAATAATGAGACTAAAACGATGTAGGTACAGAGAGAAATGCACAAATTGAGGATTGTACAGCGCTGTGGACGCACAAAGGAAAGAGCGATTGGGTAGACAAACGGATTCTCATCTTCGACTGTAGAGCAGAGTGTGAATGGAGAACAACGGATAGTGAGAGAGCAGGAGCTCAGAGCAAGAATCATAGTAAAAGCAAGGTAACAAACTGATAGGTAAGGTTAAAGAAAATGCAAAGGGAAGAAATGGAACTCCCTATGGAGAAAGGTAGGCAACATACCGTGATTTCAAGTGTCTGGGGTTTCTCTGAAAATCCAGAATTTATCTCCAGTTCTATTTGGAGCCCCAAAGTAAAAATCCTTTATATGACGATTAGGCGATTAGCATATGATAATTAGAAAAGAATTATCAGTATTATAATCTCCTTAGCCTGAAGTTTCAGGGAAAGTTTTTACTAAAGTTTGTTTTTCCCCTAGTATTTGAAAAATCAAGATTCTTTTATTTGCCAGGGATGGGTGTGGGGCTTCACAAATTGTCCTGGAACCCAAAGCAAGGTATACAGGCTTTCCTCAAGAACCAGCAGAGCTGTTGATCATAGCAAGCTAGTCATTAATCTGCCTCTGAAATCGCGTTGTATGGACCCCACCACGTAGCCCCCTTCTGCAGCCATTTCCTGTGGTTCGTGAAGTAGTCGGAGGGCACAGCAGACAGACGTTGAGAATTCATGCAGATTCCCGAGAAAGGAATGTTTGTTCCTTTTCTTCCGCATGGCCATTTCAGTGTACAAGTTCTGTTAAAGAATGTTGACAGAATTACAGCCTGAGTTTAGTTTACCTTCTTTGTTGTTCAGCTTTGTGTGGGCCCTTGGAGAGGAATGTTTCTAACTATGCCTGGTCATGAGCATCTATTTATGATACAGATTATCAAAACCTAGTGCATAAGAATTGATCATTAGAAGATGGTTCCTTGCTTTAGTATTCCTGTGAACGAGGCACTGTGTTAAGCACTTAACAGAAATCACCTCCCTATTCACAACATCCTACGAAATAGGCACTGACATCCCATTTTACATATCAGTAAACTGAGACTTCAAAGGTTATTTTCCCATGTCACACGGCAGGACGTTTTCTAGATGGGGTTTGAAAATGCACATCTTTATGCTTCAAAAGCCCATCCTCTTAACATGGCTCTATATTGGCTCCAAACATGCTATGATGAAAATGCAGGAGAAAGGGAAAGGAGTCGCATAGGTGTCTTTAAAGTAGTAAGCTCCAATCACGCAATTACAATATTTTGACCTGTATGTGTTTTATGCATGCAGGCTTTCATAGACACATACTGTGGAAATTTCTCAGATAGTTAAGAAACTTCTCAGCTAGGAAATGATAGCTTGATGGGTGCAGTTCCTTCTTTGTCATTCACTGCCAGCTCCTGATGTGAGACAGCCCCAGAAGGCACCAGGTCTTTTAGGACCTGTTCCCTCAGAAGGGTCAGGTCAGAGGGAAAAGGACAAAATTAGATGTGGAGATCTGCTTCTCTCCTATCCCCAACCACATTGATACCTTGTAGAATATCATAGGTTTCCAGAAGACTGACTTCTAAAAAGCTTGCTCCAGTGTTCTCTTTTGATCCGTTTGTCCAATGGTCTGTCCTCACTATGCCTGCCTGTGCCTGGTGTTTGGGGACCGTTTGCTCTGTATCCACAGTAGCAGCTGCAGACAGAGCGTCATCTCTTTGAGTGTCACTCTGTAAAGGGTAGTCATTACTAGAAAGTTCTTTTCTCCTCAGTAAGAGGTCACAGCACTCTTAAATGACCATACTTCCACACTAAAAACTCCTGAGCTGCTTGTCATCGTGAGAAGTATCTTCTCACTTGTAAAATGTAACTCTCTGGCAAGGTTGAAGAGAACAAACACACACAGACAACTGAGTAGCACCTGACTGGCTTTACATTTAATGGCATTTCATATTGGAGTCCTGACGAAGCAGGAACAGCAAATGTGTGACCTAAGCACTGGTGTTCAGGACTGACTTATAAGCTAAGGTGCTGCAGCTTCAGCAGCGATTAGCTTTCCAGAAGTCGGCAGAGTGACTTGACTAGCTTAATAGGAAAGTAGTATTCAACTTCATTTCTTCCACCAATGTTGAACCACCCTCAGAATGTTCTTTCTTCATTAAATTAATCGTTAGGTTCTGGTGTACTATCAATTAACTCTTGACACCCTGTTGAATGGAATTTCTTTTGAGTAATAACCCCTCTAAAAGTCTAGGGACAATGTAGAATTATTACAACGGTTATCCAAAATGACAGGTGTGTTTAGAAATGTAAAATCAGCAAGTTGAAAGTAACCTTAGATTTTATCTAATCAGACTATCCCATTTCATAGGAATTAAACTAAATTCCAGGAGGGGTAAATAATTTACTCTGAGCTCACAATTATTGCGGTAGAACAATTTTATCAATCATCGTCCACTCAGTAGTGGGCTGAAATGTACAGACTGATTGCAAATGGAGTGGATTATCAGTATGTCCAGTAGACCTTCTCCTGGGGTGCACTGTGTTGTCCCCAGATGTTGTTTAAAACGCTCACTTGAATCTCAATAAAACATATATACACGTATTTTTTAAATGAAATAGAAGGCTCATACTCGTTATTGCCCATTGTGAAACAAGCTCCAGAGTTGTCCGGGCTCGGTGAAAACGCCATCTCCTGTGTCCCCTGTGGCCCGGGCACTCCCGCGATGGCCAGTGCCAACAGTTTCCATCGGTGTAGAGCTTACACCAGTAAACCTCAGAAGGGAACCTGTTACAGACAGCTTACTCCTGAAAGATTTAGCTTCCACTGCATTACCCTTTAAATGCTCAAGCAGGATGAGTCCAGAATCAAAGCAACTTGTTTAAAATTCAGATGATTCAATTCTTGTGGGATGGTTTGTCTCATTGATAAGAAAGCATGATGTAATTTGCCTCAGTAGTCTGTCTGTTCTTCCCCGTACCATCCTGCCATCCCGTTCACTCTCAGATCAGCTGCCAGCACAGGGTCTGTAGCCAAAGCTCGCTCTCAGCGCCGTCCTGGAATGCACCTGGCACTAGGCCGTTGCTGCAGCTGGTGTGCAGGAATGCAATTGCGGATGTTATGTCGCATGATGTGTGATCTCTGACATTCCTTATAATTCTTCTGTTCTCATCTCCTCTTTTTCCTTTCTATTCCAATTACTTTGAGCAGCATCAAGAAAAAATTACCAATCCACCAAAATGAGTAAGTCCCCCTGTGAAGTCATGAAATGCTTGCTCTCCATGATGCCATTTCATGCTTCTACAGCCTAAACTCTGGCCATTTTCTCCCCCGGGAAAAATGTCAAGTTTAGGTGTCGATAGCTCTCGTGACTCATTAATCACTAGAACCTAAATTAGAAAAGCTAACAAAACCTGAGTTTACAGTTTGGTTTTAGAAAGTGGTAAAAAAAAAAATAAAAAATAAAAAAAGTAACAAGATGCTCACACCCCACAATGGAAGACCTTTGACCTGCACTGATTTTCAGTTTTGTGCACCCTCCTTTTACATGCCCCTCACTTGAGCTCCCTGACAGCCCCTCCTCCTCTGACTCAGCCCCTCTCTGCCCACAGACTGGCTCATCCCGAAGGCAGCCTTCCTGACCTGGCCATGATGAACCTGACCGCCAGCCTGGAGAAGCAGGAGGGGAAGAGAGCAGAGGAACCCGGAGAGAAGACCCCAGGGGGTGGCTCGGAGAACACAGAGAAGGGCCAGCCTGGGAAAGACAGTGAGGAGGATGAGGAGGGTGAGGCTGAAGAGGAGGACTCAGAGGAGGAGGAAGAAACGTCAGGTAAGCAGCCCTCTACCAGTGTGCTCAGGAAATACTAACTGGCAGACAGAGTGACTGACACACAGATGGGCTCCCAAAGAAGATATGTCTGCCCAGTCAGTTAAACAGCATTTTTAACTGTAGTTATTCTGCACCATAGTTTAACTATACTGTAGTGTGACTATACCATAGTTTAACAATACTGTAGTGATACTATACTGTGGTTTAACTACACTGTAGTTATACTATACCATGGTTTAACTATACTGTAGTGACACTATACCATGGTTTAACTGTACCGTAGTGATACTGTACCATGGTTTAACTGTACCGTAGTGATACTGTACCATGGTTTAACTGTACCGTAGTGATACTGTACCATGGTTTAACTGTACCGTAGTGATACTGTACCATGGTTTAACTGTACCGTAGTGATACTGTACCATGGTTTAACTGTACTGTAGTGATACTATGCCATAGTTTAACTATACTATAGCAGTTGCATTTGCTCCAATAACTTCCTTTGAAAAGGGCAGGCAGCTGGTTATCAATTAGTAATCTGCCACAGTGATCCTGTCAGAGCCTGACTGGGTTTGGCACTTACCATTTTCTGATCAGCCATCTCAGAGAGGGAAGCTCCCACCAGAAGCAAAAGCAGGCAGCTGTGTGGAGTTCCTGAAAGTGCAGACATGGCCTCTTCAAACACGTTCTTTAACCAATCATTCTGAGGCTTTTTCAGGAAACCGGTCTTTTAGAGTATATTTCTGGTTCTGTTCTAGCGCTAAAGGACATGGGAACTGGAGGCAGAAATAATGCAACTGGATAATAATCACTTTAGGCAAACTCTGAGAGGTGTTTTATTGTGGCGGTCATTTTAGGGCATTCCTTTTGGTTCTTTAAGCTCTTCTTTCCTGATTTTTTTCCTAGACTTAAAATGATGTGTTAATATGGCATGATGAGAATGGGGCACCCTCGCTGATCAGGAAATGTGACCTGACAGATAGTACTGCAAGGCAGAGAACTTAGAGAATTAGTGTATTCTGTAATTCCCAGAAAATAGGGAGAAACCAGACAGCATGGCCTTTGGGGGTGCTATCTGGGGCTATGCTGCTAAGTGCTGTGGTTGTCTTTGCTGGACCTCTGTGCTTCACAACAGTGGAAAATAAAGAAGTGGCATGAGGGGGAAGATCCCTCTCAAAGGGTAAACTCCTCCAGAACCTGATCCCCTTCTTCCACTCACCTCAGAAGACCCTGGAAAGGCCCGGAAACGCCCTCTCCGTACCTGGGCGACATGTGCTTCTCAGTGGGAAGGAGAGAACCAAGCAGGCAAAACAAGTGATACTATTATAAAACTAGGATTTTATTACACTGCTTCAGACAGGACTTGAGCTTTGCTCATAGGGTCTCACCAGAAATTGAACTATACCTTGTTAGCCCACCTCTTTGTCTGCACCTGTCCTTGGCACCTGCCCCCTCTTTCCCCTTTATAGTATGCTCATGTATTACCCGGACATTCCTATTGACTGTCATCTGAGCTACTCAGTAAAATGAGCATTTTCCCAGTAACTGAAACCTTCCTTAAGCTGAGCCCAGTAGGCTAATTGTTGTAACTACCCAAGCTATGCAAAGAAGCTACTCACAGAGACTTAGGTCTTAACATCCCCATGAGCTTGTGACCTTTGGTCTACACATATGGTGATGTGCTGGTCTGCACAGCAGCCCTGTTGTAACTTTCATTCATATTAACCAGTATAGTCCTTCCTGACTGAAGCCTGACCAAGTCTCCACAATATTGCTCCCTGGCACACTGTAGAAAGAATAAAGACTAATTTGATAACAACTGTGATTGGAATGCTTCTCCTCGCACTTTGTGAGACTGGATCCTTGGAGGGGAGCGGTGTCTGCCATGGGTGCTCTGGCTTGCCCTCCAGAAAGACCGGAGCTCCATCCACTTCCTGGTTAAGCTCCAACGAAGGGCAATCACCAGTTACAGAAGCATAGCTTTGGCAAGAAAGATGCCATTTGGAGGACTCTTCGATTATTAACATTCCCGGGAAATAGGGACACATGGCTCAGCCTTAAGAGTAAATAGACCTAAATGTTTAGTTACACAAATTTAATCAAAAGGTGTATAAGAGTAACATTGTCCCTCAGACTGTCAGTGTCTTATATCCAAGTTATCATCATGACATGGAAGTTTTGGACTGAATATCTTAGGGTTCTCTGTGTGTGTGTGTGTACATATATAGAGACAGAGACAGAGACAGAGAAACAGAGAGAGATGTATTTTAAGGAATTAGCTCACACTTTTGGAAACCGTGGTGGCATAGTAGTTAAGAGTTCAGCTGCTAACCAAAACCTGACGGCAACAGGTTTTACTGTAGGGACTGGCAAGTCCCAAATCTGTAGGTCAGGCAACAGGCTGGAGACTCCTGCAATCTTGTGTCCCATAACGCATAGGTCAGGTAACAGGAAAATTAGAGGAGTCTGGCAAGATGTCTATTTATAGTCCAGAGGCAGAACTCACCCTAGGGAAATACCTTATTTTTCTTAAGGCCTCCAACTGATTGGATGATGCCCACCCACTTTATGGAGGGTACTTGGAGCCCTGGTGGCATAGTGGTTAAGAGCTTGGCTGCTAGCCAAAAGGTCGGCTGTTCAAATCTACCAGGCACTCCTTGGAAACCCTATGGGGCAGTTCTACTCTATCCTGTAGGGTTGCTGTGAGTTGGAATCAACTCAGTGGCAACAGGAGGAAGGATTTGCTTTACTTCAGGCCAACTGATTTAATCACATGTAACTACTTCATAACAGAGTCTAGACTAGTGTTTGGCCAAACAGCTGGGCACCATGTTCTAGGCCAGTTGACACACAAAATTAACCATTCCAACCCTTACTTCAGATTTGGTTCTTAGTATTCTTAGAATTCGTTCACTATTTTCAGCTTATAGTTCCAATCTGAAAGTTCCAAGATGTACTTTATATCCTAGCGAAAAGGAAGAAGAAGAGGAGACTTTGTTACGCTCAGTGTGGGTTCCTGTTTTGCAGACCTGAAGAACAAATGGCACCTGGTGATCGACCGCCTCACCGTGCTCTTCCTGAAGTTCCTGGAGTACTTTCACAAGCTGCAGGTGTTCATGTGGTGGATTTTGGAGCTGCACATCATCAAAATTGTCTCATCGTACATTATCTGGGTTACTGTGAAAGAGGCAAGTAAACATTTGTCATATCGTCAGGCTTAATAGAACCACAATTGGCTATTATTTTATTTTCCAACTCCACTGATTTTCAGTGCGATCCCCAGCGTTCTCAAAGGGACACAGAGGCTTCCACATGCAGAAAACCAAGGACAGTTCACCGGTGAACGAGAAAGGAAGATGCAGGGCAAAAGAGGCTTATGGCTTAGTTTCCCATTGGTTTGGCCGCGTTACCAAGATTGCCTGTCTTCATCTAGTCCTCTGTCAGAGCCCACGAGAGCAGCTGCTTTTCTGCACTGTATATGCAACTCCGTCTCCTTCAGTTCTCTTTGAGGAAAACAGTAACATTCCAGTTTATGTTACTAAGGAGTACACTTAGGTTCCAAAATTTTATAGATTCTTTAATAGAGCTCATCTGGTTTATTATTGGATTTTTTGAAACCAGACACAGAATCTTTGAATATGGTCTATTTTCTCATCTGTAAAGAGGAGAGTCATCATTCAGCCAATAATTATTTAATGTTTACTGCATAAAGATTTAGCTCTCTTTCAATTTATTCAACAAATATCCTCTCATACTTTTAGTTTTCCTGGACTGTTTTTGAGTTGTGGCAATCCGAGGAGTCTTTGTCCTCTAGAAATTTACCATTAAGCCAAGGAACTACTGCTTATAATTTTTTAAAACTTAAAACCGCCACCTAGGTGACCTAAAAAGTTTCACAAATGGATAGTTAATTCGAGCTCTCCAGTCTAACTGGAACTTTCTCCCATCCCACACAGTTATTAACCATCTGAAATGGATCAGTGATCACTGCCAGGTGGGACCAAACATAGAGACCACTCTCCCTGTGAAAGTGACATATGCTCCATAGTTAAGCAGTCAAGTCTATGTTTTAATTGAAACCAAAAATCTAGCTTAATATGTATATTAAATAAGAACAAAAGAGTTTAAGCATTCTAACTGTACAGGTGAATTGATCAATCCAGACAGAATTTTAGGGTCAGAATATTCCAGAGAAATGAAAAAGTAAAAGAGAAGGGATTTGACTAAAAATGAGTGAAGGCCATTCCAGAATTAACCAAATCTACTGTACAGATGATTTTCAGTTGCATCAGATGGAGTTCTGGAGGCATATTGAGACAATTGCATGATGAGAGTAGACACCAAACAAAGAGAACTTAGTGGGGGCACAACACAGAGTATCCACTATCTGAAACCCATCCAGAAAGAGAAAGGGAGAGTTCTAAACACCACTTTCTTACACATCCTGAAAAAAGGCAGGCACTTAGTTTTCTCTGAATTATCCTTAATGAGTCTGGAGAATATGGTCTCCTTGGTAAGACCATAAGATAAATAAGGAACCATGATCTATTCATACTGTTATGCTGTTAGAAAAGTGGCCTCTAAATGGAATTGGCCTAATAGTTCTTCTCTCTGATTGTGCAGACTTCCAGAGAGCCAGATTTTCACTTCTAATTTTATCTCTTCAAATCATGCCAGAGACTCACGAGGCTCCTGCTGCTGACAGTACCCGCCCAATCCTGTGTTTGTAAAGTGTTGCAGCACAGTGCCCCACCAGTGTTGGGCTCAGCCCACTGGACATGGGGCTCCAGTCCTAAGAGTGAGCTCCTAGATGATCCTGGACTCCATCCTTGGAGGCCTCTCATTTGTCTGCCTGTGGTGTGGTGGTTGGCGCCAGTCTGCACACTCACAGTGATTCTTATGAATGGGCTATAATTATGACACATGGGTAGTAACCCTAAAAAACACCTGTAGTTCTGACCATCATTGTCCGTTTAAACTGTATTCAGCGAGGAAGGTTTCTTCGTGCACCTGAATGCAAAACACAGGGAGTCCCTTCAACTTTCTCGTCATTCCTCAGTAATGGAAAGCCCTACTATTACTTTGAATAGCATTGTCCAGCCACAGACAGTTATCACAACGCTGATCACGTACCCAGGTAGAAGCCTCTCCCCTTTCCAGCGAGCATAAGTGGCAGTCAGGATGTCAGCCAACTAGCGCAGCAGGATGGCTGCTGCTTTTTCCCACACATATCCCCCTTCCAGCTGTTTTCCAGTAAAGTGACTTGCGTTGCTGACCCCCTCACTGGGCCATCAAGTCAGGGTGGGAGACCGTGGCGGTAGGGGGTTTCTGACTGGGCAGACTTCATCGCCAGAGGGCTTCACGTTCTGGGCTGGCAGCTGATTGAACTGCCCTTTCTGTCACAGAGGCTCCACTGGTGGCCTTCTAACCTCAGTGAAATCTGTTTTCCCCACTCTCACCCATCACCTGCCTTGGGCTCCCCACTGTCCACTCTTCTTGGACTCTTCCTGTTGGGGTCCCGTTACTGCCCAGGCAAGCCTCTCAAGCAGCAGTCAGGGGAGCGCCCTGTGCCCTCTCCCTCCCTTCTTCCTTCCTGCACTAGTGCAGGTTGACCCTGATGTAGCAGCCCCCTGGGCCTGCCACCAAAGCAGCCAGTCTCTTTTTGCCACCTGGGTTTTCTGGGTGGAAGCTGGATGTCAGTTCACTGTGCCCAAATCCTAAAATACACATTTCAAGATCTCTGAGTGGTCCTGCTTGAAGTAGGGCTTTGGGTGGAGAGCCTAGCATCCCTTCCCCAACCCTAACACATCATTTCGGGGTTGGGGGGACAGAGAAAAGAGCCCTACCTCTCTATAAAGAAGTCTCTCACATGCCCTCCCGGCATCCTCACTATCTTGACCATTTATATCTTCCTGGTGGACTTTAGTAAACCCTGGTGGTGTGGTGGTTAAGTGCTACGGCTGCACACCAAAAGGTCAGCAGTTCAAATCCACCAGGCGCTCCTTGGAAATTCTATGGAGCAGTTGTACTCTGGTGGACTTTAAAGTTCTCTAAATGGTTCCAGATTAACTGTTTCAAAAATTTTACATGGTTGGCCAGCACCTCATTTGGGAATTTTCTCTGTCTCTCTATTCTACCCTGATCCCTCACAGTACTTAGTGTTATACAGTTGGAGAAGAAAGGCAAGTCTGGACTCTTTGTGTGTAGTTCTTATAAAGCTCCAGTCTGCCAGTCCAGTGTGTGATGGGTCTGAATCTCACCTCATTAGAAAAGTACTACTTGGCAACCATTTGTATCAGGACTGCCGTGCTGCTCAGCTCAAGGGGCACGTCCACGTTGTAAACTGCGTGGATGGGAGCCCTGATGTGTGCAGGTCTGAGGAGGGACTTCTGCCTCCAGTGGCTCGACTCGCCCATGATGGGAAAACCCCCAGCAGTGACATCTGCTGCACATGCTTACCACTCATGGCTTACAAGTTTCGATTAATGTAGCATATGTCCTTTCTCCAAAACTGCTGATCAGTAAGTGGCAGAGTGATAGCAAAGTAAGCATTCCCAGTTAAATTTTCTAGATTTCCTTTCTTCCCCAATTAATTCTGAAAGGCAGTTCTTGCTACCCCTAGTATTTCAGCATTTAAGTCTCAGAGAGGGGACTTGCCTTGTAGTTAAGTAGAAGAGTAAAACCACAAAAACCAAACCCACTGGGGTCGAGTCAATTCCGACTCATAGCAACCCTATAGGGCAGGGTAGAACTTCCCCATAGAGTTTCCAAGGAGCACCTGGTAGACTCGAACTGCTGACCTTTTGGTTAGCAGCTGTAGCACTTAACCACTATGCCACCAGGGTTTCCCAGTAGAACAGTAGCAGGTAACAAATTGCATAATTAAAAATTTTCATGGAGTCTCCACATTTTTTTTTTGTAATTTATTTTTGTTTTTGTTGAGAACATACACCAATTCAACAATTTCTACATGTATAATTCAGTGACACCGATTATATCCTTAGAGTTGTACAACCATTCTCACGCTCTTCTTCCCAGTTGTTCCTCCCCCATTAACATAAACTTATTGCCCCTTAATTTTCCTAACCGTTCAAGTTGATGTTGTCAATTTGATCCTATATAGCTTAAAAGAACAAGGCTCAAGGCAGAAATTCTTTATTAGTTAAGCTAAATTATTGTTTGCTTTTAAGAAGACTTCAGGGCATATTTTTGAATTAAGATTTAAAGAGTATCTCAGAGCAGTAGTTTCAGGGGTTCATCCATCCTGAATTCTATGAAAATTTGAAGGTCTGTTCTGCATTTTCCCCCTTTTGGTCAAGATTCTTCTATAGAATCTTTGATCAATGTATTCAGTAATGGTAACCAGACACCATCCAATTCTTCTGGTCTCATGACAGAGGAATCATTTCTCATTTTATAGGTTTATAAGTGAAACACATACCACACCTCCAATAGACCATAGTGCTAGAGCCTGGTACATGTGCAATAAATCTTTATCAATTAAGTACATTGTTAATTCCATATGATAATATTAAATGTTCCTAGGGATTATTTTAACAATATTCAGATATTATTTTTAAACAATACTTAGAATAACTTGATATTTCCCGTGACTGAATAAAATCGCAGTGCTTTCTATTTGTTCAGTGAACTGTTAGCTATGGGAGAACTTCTAGAATTGATGGACATCTTCTCTGATTGATGAACTCACATGCAATCTAAAGCCACGTGTTCAAACTGAACTCATTCCTTCCTTAAACCTGCTCACCTCTCAGCATTTCCTATCTCACTTAATAGTGCTATCATCCACACAGGCTCCCAAGCTGGAAACCTGGAGGTCACTCCTTACACTTCCTCCCATATTCCCACCCCATGCCCATCAATCAACAAACCCCTGGCCCCTCTCTATCTCCCCTTCCACTGCCCCAGCCGGGCCCCCAGCACTGCTCTCTTGGACTATTGCAGGAGCTTATAACTCGGTCTCCTTATCCCTAGTCCAATCCCATTATTGCAGTTATATTTATCTAAATAAAATACCCATCTTACCTTAAGAATCCCCAGTGTAAACTGCTTCAACAGCTCTCTGTCTTCTGCAAAAGGGATTGCTGTGACGGAGCATGGTTTTACAGAAGGGATGCGTGTGACAGAGTATGGTTCTACAGACGGGATCCCTGTGACGTAGCATGGTTCTGCAGAAAACCATGGTTTAGAAAAGAGTCCATTCAAAGGTGGCACCCAGCTGCACCTCCAGCCTTACTTCCTGCTGTTTTTTACTACTTTCAACTCTGAAATTTCCAATTGTTTGTGACTACCTGCTCTACTGTGCTATTTCACACTTTCCTGCCTTTGCTCGTTCATCCTTTACCTGGAATTCCCTGGTTGCCTTTCTTGGCCTGGCTTAGCTCAACCATCATCTCCTCCAGGAAATGCTTCCTGAGCCACTCACTTGGTGTGCTCACGGGAGCCTGTTCACGTCTACAGCTTGGCCATTGCTACATTATGTTAACATTATCTGGTTGTATAGCTGTCTGCCATGCAAGACAATAGGTCCTCCAGCACCTAGGGCAAGGCCATGCACATGCCAGGAGTTCAAGCAGCCTTTGCTAAACTGAACTGAACTGAATAAGTCAAATCACCATGTTTTCTAGATGTTATGCCATGTTACGTATTTTGTCCCCATTTCTGATTTTATGTTTTCAGGTGTCTCTGTTCAACTATGTATTTTTGATTTCTTGGGCTTTTGCTCTGCCATATGCCAAGCTGCGCCGTCTGGCTTCAAGTGTCTGCACTGTCTGGACGTGTGTGATCATTGTCTGCAAAATGTTGTACCAGCTCCAAACCATTAAGCCTGAGAACTTTTCTGTTAACTGTTCCTTGGTGAGTCTCAAAGATGAGGGGATCTTCCTGACTGCCTTTAGGGAAGTGAGGCGGATATCTGGGGAGCCTTCATCCCCAAGCATATTCTGTCTGTCTTTTAAGTCACCGCAGCCAGGCTGGATATATCCTAGCCCTATGTGCTTTGCCCAAGTGTCTTCCCATGTCAAGATTTCCCCTCGAAACAGATCTTTCCCTGCCTAGCCCACCAGTGACCCTTTGCTCAAATCTGAAGGACAACAATCTGGACTTTCCTAATCTGTGTAGCCATTTTACTCCATTTTGTTTTCTTTTCAGCCAAATGAAAATCAGACGAACATAGACCTCGACCAGTTGAACACTTCGATACTCTACAATGCTCCCATTGACCCCACAGAGTGGGTTGGCCTGAGGAAGTCTTCCCCCTTGCTTGTCTACCTGAGGGTAACAGCTTCCTTGTGTTTCATTTGGGCCTCAGCACAGTTGTAGTTTGGAATTCTTTCCCTTGAGACTCTGAATATCACGTTGATCTGTAACCTCATCTTCTTATGTGGCACTTGGAATTATGTTCAAAACAAATGACTAAATATTAAAATCAGTATTGCCTTGTGCTGAAAGAAATTGATCAAGTAGTTGGAGATTAGTTAAAGTATGACAAATGCAGACACTGGAACATTGTATAACCATTAAAAGATTGAGGCAGGTGGATATGTCAGACATTGAGAGAGGGTCAAAATAGATTATTAATTTAAGATAAAAATGTCAATACACTGTACAAAATATGGCCTCTGCTAAGCACAAAGAAAAATATTGAGAAAATATACCAAATGGACAACAGTGATAACTTCTGAGAAGTGGATTTAGCATTACAAGAAATTTTTACAATTTAAATTCAGTATTCCCCCACATATCTGTCAGTTTGTCGTACTGTGGGGGCTTCTGTGTTGCTGTGATGCTGGAAGCTATGCCACCAGTATTCAGATACCAGCAGGGTCACCCATGGAGGACAGGTTTCAGCTGAGCTTCCAGACTAAGACAAACTAGGAAGAAGGACCCAGCAGTCTACTTCTGAAAAGAATTAGCCAGTGAAAACCTTATGAATAGCAGCGGAACACTGTCTGATATAGTGCTGGAAGATGAGCCCCAGGTTGGAAGGCATTCAAAAGACAACTGGGGAAGAGCTGCCTCCTCAAAGTAGAGTCAACCTTAATGACGTGGATGGAATAAAGCTTTCAGAACCTGCATTCGCTGGTGTGGAAATGAGACGAAAGTGCTGCAAACATCCATTAATAATCGGAACCTGGAATGTACGAAGTATGAATCTAGGAAAATTGGAAATCGTCAAAAATGAAATGAAATGCATAAACATCGATATTCTAGGCATTAGTGATCTGAAATGGACTGGTTTTGCCATTCTGAATCACACAATCATATAGTCTACTATGCCGGGAATGACAATTTGAAGAAGAATGGTGTTGCATTCATTGTCAAAAAGAACATTTCAAGATCTGTCCTGAAATATAACGCTCTCAGTGATAGGATAATATCCATGCACCTACAAGGAAGACCCGTTAATACAACTATTACTCAAATTTACACACCAACCACTAGGGCCAAAAATGAAGAAACTGAAGATTTTTATCAACTGCTGCAGTCTGATATTGATAGAACATGCAATCAGGGTGCATTGATAATTACTGGCAACTGGAATGCAAAAGTTGGAAACAAAGAACAAGGATTGGTAGTGGGAAAATATGGCCTGGGTGATATGCCAGAGATCGAATGAAAGAATTTTGTAAGACCATTGACTTCTTCATTGCAAATACCTTGTTTCACCAACATAAATGGCAACTATACACGTGGACCTCACCAGATGGAACACACAAGAATCAAATGAACTACATCTGTGGAAAGAGATGATGGAAAAGCTCAATATCATCAGTCAGAACAAGGCCAGGGGCCAACTGTGGAACAGACCATCAGTTGCTCATATGCAAGTTCAAGCTGAAACTGAAGAAAATCAGAGCAAGTCCACAAGAGCCAAAATACAACCTTGAGTATATAGCACCTGAATTTAGAGATCATCTCAAGAATAGACTTGACGCATTGAACACTAATGACCAAAGACTAGACGAGTTGTGGAATGACCTCAAGGGCATTATACATGAAGAAAGTAAGAGGTCATTGAAAAGAAAGAAAAGACCAAGATGGATGTCAGAAGAGACTCTGAAACTTTCTCTTGAATGTTGAGCAGCTAAAGCAAAAGGAAGAAATGATGAAGTAAAAGAACTGAACAGAAGATTTCAGAGGATGGCTCGAGAAGACAAAGTAAAGTATTGTATTGACATGGACAAAGAGCTGGAGATAGAAAACCAAAAGGGAAGAACGTGCTCAGCGTTTCTCAAGCCGAAGGAACTGAAGAAAAAATTCAAGCCTCGAGTTGCAATAATGAAGGATTCTATGGGGAAAATATTAAACAATGCAGGAAGAATCAAAAGAAGATGGAAGAAATACACAGAGTCATTATACCAAAAAGACTTAGTCGATGTTCATCCATTTCAAGAGGTGGCATATGATCAGGAACTGATGGTACTGCAAGAAGAAGTCCAAGCTGCTCTGAAGGCATTGGCAAAAAACAAGGCTCTAGGAATTGACGGAGTATCAATTGAGATGTTTCAGCAAACGGATACAGCACTGGAAGTGCTCACTTATCTATGCCAAGAAATATGGGAGACAGCTTCCTGGCCAGCTGACTGGAAGAGATCCATATTTATGCCTATTCCCAAGAAAGGTGATCCAACTCAATGTAGAAATTATTGAACGATATCATTAATATCACACTCAAGCATAATTTTGCTGAAGATCATTCAAAAGCAGCTGCAGCAGTATAGCAACAGGAAACTGCCAGAAATTCAGGCCAGTTTCAGAAGAGCACATGGAACCAGGGATATCATTGCTGATGTCAGATGGATCCTGGCTGGAAGCAGAGAATACCAGAAGGACGTTTACCTGTGTTTTATTGACTATGCGAAGGCATTGGACTGTGTGGGTCATAACAAATTATGGATAACATTGTGAAGAATGGGAATTCCCGAACACTTAATTGTTCTCATCAAGAACCTGTACATAGATCAAGAGGCAGTTGTTTGGACAGAACAAGGGGATACTGATTGGTTTAAAGTCAAGAAAGGTGTGTATCAGGGTTGTATCCTTTCATCATAACTGTTCTATCTGTATGCTGAGCAAATACTCTGAGAAGCTGGACTATATGAAGAAGAATGCAGCATCTGGATTGGAGGAAGACTCATTAATATCCTGTGTTAATGCAGACGACACAACCTTGCTTGCTGAAAGTGAAGAGGACTTGAAGCACGTACTAATGAAGATCAAAGACCACAGCCTTAAGTATGGATTACACCTCAACATAAAGAAAACAAAAATTCTCACAACTGGACCGATAAACCACATCATGATAAACAGAGGAAAGATTGAAGTTGTCAAAAATTTCATTTTTCTTGGATCCGCAATCAACAGCCATGGAAGCATCAGTCAAGAAATCAAAAGATGCGTTGCAGTGGGCAAATCTGCTGCAAAGGACCTCTTTAAGGTGTTGAAGAGCAAAGATGTCACCTTGAAGACTAAGGTGCGCCTGACCCAAGCCATGGTATTTTCAAATGCATCACATGCATGTGAAAGCTGGACAATGAATAAGGGAGACTGAAGAAGAACTGATGCCTTTGAATTGTGGTGTTGGCGAAGAATATTGAATATACCATGGACTACCAAAAGAACAAACAAATCTGTCTTGAAAGAAGTACAACCAGAATGCTCCTTAGATGCAAGGGTGGAGAGACTGCGTCTTACATACTTTTGACACGTTGTCAGGAAGGATCAGTCCCTGGAGAGGGTATCATGCTTGGTAAAGTACAGGGTCAGCGGAAAAGAGGAAGACCCCCAACGAGGTGGACTAACACAGTGGCTGCAACAATGGGCACAAGCATAGCAACGATTTTAAGGATGGCGCAGGACAGGGGAGTGTTTCATTGGGTATTGGGTCGCTATCAGTCAGAACTGACTCGACGGCACCTAACAACAACAAAGAGCATATATTAGTTTAGAAACAATAAACGATATCTTTGAGAAATGAACTTTAATTGCAAATATTTATATCAAACATAATGAAAGCAATATTCTTCAGATTTTTCACATTTTATTCTGAGCAGCCCACGTAACCTTAAGTTGACAATACACTTAAAACCTTTAGCACCTGGAGTTAAGTGGACTAAGCATCCCGTTTTCTTAGGCTGTGTGGCTTTCTGGTTTTTCTCATATGGCATTTGTAATAGTACCTACCATAAAGAGACGATATAAGGATAAAACAAACTGATATTTGAAAGAGGTGATTACAATAGTGCCTGGCACATAATAAAGATTAATAAATGTTGAGCATTTTATTACTGTTGTCGTTATCATCATTATTATTTTATCATTATCATCCTTCTCAATTTACTGCTTTTTCTAGCCAGACTTTGGAGATGTTCAAAAATTCCCCCTCTAGCTAACATCGCTCCTCCAGCTAGTCTGGTTCCCAGTATGTCTCTGTACTACTTCGTGCATGTCTTTGCAAGCAAGGTGGGACCACCCCTGTAAGGTAACTGGATATGTGGTATGCCCTTCTTCAGGAATGGAAATCAGTAGCAGGGGTCTTTTTTTCTAGGAGTCTAGATTGTAATGGAAATTAGCCTTATTTGCACAGTGGAGATAACTCCACCTTTGTGATAACACAGGGAAAATAAACACTGAACTCAATACTGGATTTTATGGAGGTGGAATGTTACACAATATTATCCCTTTAGACATCAAGATGAAATACAATGATTCCTTATGGGGTTGCTTAAAATTACCAAACCATAAAGCATTTGGTTTCACACAACTGTGTTTTCTTGGTTTGTAGAATAATCTCCTGATGCTAGCTATTCTGGCCTTTGAAGTTACGATTTACCGACATCAGGAATACTATAGAGGTCGAAACAACCTTACAGCCCCTGTGTCTAAAACCATCTTTCATGACATCACAAGACTACACCTAGATGATGGCCTTATTAATTGTGCCAAATATTTCATAAATTACTTCTTCTACAAGTTTGGCTTGGAGGTGAGTTTTCTTGGAGTGTTTTATTTCTCTTTTCTGGGAAAATTCAAATAACTCATTTTGGTTATTTGGCAACTGTAGCGTCATTGCACATCTGCAGACCACTTTGTCGCCTCAGAATCGGCTGAAGGTATTTCTGTTGCAGGGTCAACCTGGCCAAGTTTCCCCAGATCAGGTCCCAATGTCCCTCGACAGCACATCAGTGAACTTGGCTTCTCTAGGTCTCCGTAGCTATAGAAATTCATGGACAAAAGTTATCATGTTGACTTGTTTCTTATTAAGGATAACATATTATTAAGCTTCTTTCTGTTTTGTGAATTCTGAAAGTGTCACCTCTTCACAAAATGAACTGATTTAACCGAAAATGATTGTGGTAGTGCCTGGCTCTTAATGGAATGAATTTGGAACAGTTACGCTTCATGAAGAGGTCATAGCTGTAGTTCTCTTCACTGCTCGAAGTGGTTTTTGTTAACAGAGATATGGCGAGTTTTTCTTTTGGAAGTAATGTGCACAGTATTTCGGTCTTCCTGTTAAAAGACATCAAGAAGAGACGAGGCATTGGGAAAATGTACAGACCCTCAGAAAGGCAGGGCTTCTGCCACCTACACAGGGCTCACAATGGCACCGCTGTCCTTTCCTGTGGACCCAGTCTTTGCCTCTTTTCATTCTTACGCAGACGTGTTTCCTGATGTCAGTTAATGTGATCGGTCAGCGAATGGATTTCTACGCCATGGTCCACGCCTGCTGGCTGATTGCAGTCTTGTATCGGCGCAGAAGAAAAGCTATCGCCGAGATCTGGCCCAAGTATTGCTGCTTTCTGGCGTGTATCATCACGTTCCAGTACTTCGTCTGCATCGGCATCCCACCTGCTCCCTGCAGAGGTGACCCTGCCTCCCCAAGAGCCATTTGCTCCCATATTAAGCCGTTAGGATGTGGACGGGGGGAGAGAAGCGGAGAGCAGTTTTGATTCGTTGTCCGTTCTTCCCTCCCTGCAGATTACCCGTGGCGGTTCAAGGGTGCCAGCTTTAACGACAACATCATCAAGTGGCTCTACTTCCCCGACTTCGTGGTGCGGCCCGACCCTGTGTTCCTCGTCTGTAAGTGTTTCGGCCGCGAAGCCCGGGGACATTGGCCTTTGGTTCTGTAGTTGCTGGTTATTCATCAGGCGTTGGGCATCGGTGCCCTGCTTCGCCCACCGGGGCCCTGCACTCACGTAAGGGCTTGCCTCTGTGCGCTAGTATCGCTAGTTGTTAAGACCTGCTGCTTGCCCCATTACATTTGCAAAATTAATAAAAAAAGAAATTGGGAATACCAGATTCTTCACTTTCACGATATCACATACACGCACACACACACACACACACACACACACACACAGCCTTTAGAAAATAAACTAGAGGGGGGGCCTTATATTTTGTGAGCCAGTTGTTTCTGGATACTGCTACGGACAGACCAAACCTAAGGTGTGACTGGGAAGATGCTACCCAAATTCCAGGACCTCTGAAGCTGGGCTGGAGCTCCAGACTCTTCCAAGGCAAGGCTGGTGAACTGAAGGCTTGACACGGCCCTGTCAAAGACGACAGAGGGTGCTGAGTACCATGGAAAACTACAAAGTAGGAGTCTTGCCTCAAGGCCCCGAGGTTTTTAAGCAGTGACATTGTGATGATGAAACCTAAAGCTTGGCACTACAGGGGCCAGCCTGGCACAGCCCGAGGGTGTGTTCTGAGCAGTCGGCCCTAGGGCATCTCTGTGGGACTTTGCCCCTCCACCCTCACAACCAGGGGCCAGCCTGGCACAGCCCGAGGGTGTGTTCTGAGCGATCGGCCCTAGGGCATCTCTGTGGGACTTTGCCCCTCTACCCTCACAACCAGGGGCCAGCCTGGCACAGCCCGAGGGTGTGTTCTGAGCGATCGGCCCTAGGGCATCTCTGTGGGACTTTGCCCCTCCACCCTCACAACCAGGGGCCAGCCTGGCACAGCCCGAGGGTGTGTTCTGAGCAGTCGGCCCTAGGGCATCTCTGTGGGACTTTGCCCCTCTACCCTCACAACCAGGGGCCAGCCTGGCACAGCCCGAGGGTGTGTTCTGAGCCATCGGCCCTAGGGCATCTCTGTGGGACTTTGCCCCTCTACCCTCACAACCAGGGGCCAGCCTGGCACAGCCCGAGGGTGTGTTCTGAGCGATCGGCCCTAGGGCATCTCTGTGGGACTTTGCCCCTCCACCCTCACAACCAGGGGCCAGCCTGGCACAGCCCGAGGGTGTGTTCTGAGCGATCGGCCCTAGGGCATCTCTGTGGGACTTTGCCCCTCCACCCTCACAACCAGGGGCCAGCCTGGCACAGCCGGAGGGTGTGTTCTGAGCGATTGGCCCTAGGGCATCTCTGTGGGACTTTGCCCCTCCACCCTCACAACCAGGCCCATCTCTTCACTGTCCTCCTCAAGCCTTCACTGGGGTGTGTGCTTCTGGGAGCAGTCTCGAATAAAAATGCAAAGGGAGATGGAGAGAGTTAAGAAAAACAGACGCATCTGTGTCTAGTCCATGTTAAAAAAAACGAAAAGATGGGGAAAATTGTTCCAGTGGCCTCCTCATAACCACGGTGGGACAAAAATGCAGATAAACCTTGTCATATGAGAGAATCATAACGGCTAATAATTAGTACCTAATGCCTTCACTCATCAGCATGCAAACCCAGATACAGAGATTTGCCCATTGAGAGCTCCTCTTCTGTTCCCCAGGTAGGGAAGAAGTGACTTGGCCCTGACATCGAAATCCAGGGTGAACTTTATGATACAACTTGGGGGAACAGCTGACTTAGGAGTTGGAAACAGCTCATACTGTGTCATGACTATCTTGCATTAGGTAAACCCCAAAGAGGAGAACCAGTGTGATTAACTCTCTTACCCTTGACTTGCCAGATGACTTCATGCTGCTTCTGTGTGCCTCCCTACAAAGGCAGATTTTTGAGGATGAAAATAAGGCTGCAGTGCGCATCATGGCGGGTGACAATGTGGAGATTTGCATGAACCTTGACGCAGCCTCATTTAGCCAACATAACCCAGTACCAGACTTCATTCACTGCAGGTAACAGTAGCTTTACATTTCTCAAGAGCTACCTGGCTCTGTGCGTTTCACCTAGATTATACCTCCGTTTGCAGTTCACTCTCTGCTATACTGAGTGTTTTAGTCTCCCAATGCTGTCGTAGCAAAAAATACCACAAGGGGGTGGCTTTAAAGAACAGATGTTTGTTTTCTCACAGTTCTGGAGGCTAAAAGTCCAAATGAGGGTCTCAGCCATGTGGATTCCTCTGTGGCCCCTGCTAGTGTTGGTGACTGCCGGTAATCCTTGGCATTCCTTTGTCCTGCTGGTAGCTGTCTGTGGTGTCTTGCCTTGTGTGTGTCTCTGTGTCTATTCTGGTGTTTTTATAAGACACCACTCTGAAGTGATTAGGTTTAGGACCCACCCTACTCTGGTATTACCTCATTAACATGGCAAAAGAAAACCCCTGTTTCCAAACAGGATCATATTTACAGGTATGGGGGTTAGGACTTCCACATTTGTTTTTGGGTAGCACAATTCAAGCATAGTACCTAACCTGCTTCAGGTTCAGAAATTGTACGAGTAAGCTTGTGAGAATAAGACAGAAAACACTAGTTCACATGCCCTGAAGGGAAGCTTAAGGGACCCTTGATGCATTGAGGGAGCCCTAGCAGCCTGTGTTGCAGTTGTTCAGAGGGCTCTTAGGTAAACGTGGAAGCTCTACCTTAACAACGACAAGCAAGAAATCTATGAGAAGTGCGCACCAAGCTCGTGCGCACACACATACTCACACTCACTCACATGCACACACATGCACACACCCACACCCACTCACACTCGGAAATGCCAGCAGCCTGACTCTACTTTATTCAAACCATACACACTACAGAAGGCTCTGTGGGAGTTCCTGTGTTACTGCTCTACTGGGCCATGGACATTGTCTGCGGTGATCCCAGGATACCGAGTAACAGTGACATTTTATTCATCATCCTTCATTTATTAAGTCAAGGAAGGGTGTGATACATTTTAGAAAAATATCGTAAAAATGTTTAGAATTATTAAGGTTTGGAATGTGAAAATTGGAAACAAAGAAGAAGGATCTGTAGTTGAAAAATATGGTAGAATTTTGCAAGACCAACGACTTATTCATTGCAAGTACTTTTTTTCAACAACGTAAATGGTGACTATACATGTGGGCCTCACCAGATGGAAAACACAGGAATCAAATTGACTACGTCTGCAGAAAGCGATGATGGAAAAGCTCTGTACCATCAGCCAAAACAAAGTCAGGGGCTGACTGTGGAACAGGCCATCAGTTGCTCATATGCAAGTTCAAGTTGAAGCTGAATAAAATTAAAACGACCCCACAAGAGCCAAAGTACAACCTTGTGTATATCCCACCTCAATTTGGAGGACATCTCAAGAATATATTTGAGCACTAAACCCTAGTAACCGAAAACCAGATAAGTTGTGGGATGACATCAAGCACATCAGACATGAACAAAGCAAAAGTTCATTAAAAAGACAAGAAAGAAAGAAAAGACCTAAATGGCTGTCAGAAGAAACTCTGAAACTTGCTCTTGAATGTAGAGCAGCTAAAATGAATGGAATGGATGAAGTAAAAGAGCTGAACAGAAGATTTCCAAGGGTGGCTTGAGAAGACAAAGTAAAAATTGTGCTCGTTCAGAAACCTGTACACAGAACAAGAGGTCATTGAAAAGACAGGAAAGAAAGAAAAGACCAAGGTGGATGTCAGAGGAGACTCTGAAACTTGCTCTTGAACGTCGAGCAGCTAAAGCAAAAGGAAGAATTGATGAAGTAAAAGAACTGAACAGAAGCTTTCAGAGGGCATCTCGAGAAGACAAAGTTAAGTATTATAATGACATGTGCAAAGAGCTGGAGATGGAAAACCAAAAGGGAAGAACACGCTCGGTGTTTCTCAAGTTGAAAGAACTGAAGAAAAAATTCAGGCCTCGAGTTGCAATAGTGAAGGATTCTATGGGGAAAATATTAAACGACGCAGGAAGCATCAAAAGAAGATGGAAGGAATACACAGAGTCATTATACCAAAAAGAATTAGTCGATGTTCATCCGTTTCAAGAGGTGGCATATGATCAGGAACTGATGGTACTGAAGGAAGAAGTCCAAGCTGCTCTGAAGGCATTGGTGAAAAACAAGGCTCCAGGAATTGATGGAATATCAACTGAGATGTTTCAACAAACCGATGCAGCGCTGGAGGTGCTCACTCATCTATGCCAAGAAATCCGGAAGACAGCTTCCTGGCCAACTGACTGGAAGAGATCCATATTTATGCTTATTCCCAAGAAAGGTGATCCAACCAAATGCAGAAATTATAGAACAATATCATTAATATCAGATGTAAGCAAAATTTTGCTGAAGATCATTCAAAAATGGCTGCAGCAGTACAGCAACAAGAAACTGCCAGAAATTCAGGCCGGATTTAGAAGAGGACGTGGAACCAGGGATATCATTGCTGAAGCCAGATGGATCCTGGCTAAAAGCAGAGAATACCAGAAGGATGTTTACCTGTGTTTTATTGACTATGCGAAGGCATTGGACTGTGTGGGTCGTAACAAATTATGGATAACATTGTGAAGAATGGGAATTCCGGAACACTTAATTGTGCTCATGAGGAACCTTTCCATAGATCAAGAGGCAGTTGTTCAGACAGAAAAAGGGGATACTGATTGATTTAAAGTCAGGAAAGGTGTGTGTCAGGGTTGTATTCTTTCACCATAACTATTCAATCTGTATGCTGAGCAAATAATACAGAATCTGGACTATGTGAAGAAGAACAGGGTATCAGGATTGGAGGAAGACTCATTAACAACCTGTATTATGCAGATGACACAACCTTGCTTGCTGAAAGTGAAGAGGACTTGAAGCACTTACTAACGAAGATCAAAGACCACAGCCTTCAGCATGGATTACACCTCAACAGAAAGAAAACAAAAATCCTCACAACTGGACCAATGAGCAACATCATGATAAACGGAGAAAAGATTGAAATCGTCAAGGATTTCATTTTACTTGGATCCACAATCCACAGCCATGGAAGCAGCAGTCAAGAAATCAAGAGATGCATTGCATTGGGCAAATCTGCTGCAAAGGACCTCTTTAAAGCGTTGAAAAGCAAAGATGTCGCCTTGAAGACTAAGGTGTGCCTGACCCAAGCCACGGTATTTTCAATCACATATGCATGTGAAAGCTGGACAATGAATAAGGAGGACCAAAGAAGAATTGATGCCTTTGAATTGTGGTGTTGGCGAAGAACATTGAATATGCCATGGACTGCCAAAAGAATGAACAAATCTGTCTTTAGAAGTACCACCAGAATGCTCCTTAGAAGCAAGGATGGCGAGACTGCATCTTACATACTTTGGATGTGTTGTCAGGAGGGATCAGTCCCTAGAGAGGGACATCATGCTTGGCAGAGTACAGAGTCAGCGGAAAAGAGGAAGACCCCCCAACGAGGTGGATTGACACAGTGGCTGCAACAATGAGCTCAACCATAACAACGATTGTAAGGATGGCTCAGGACCGGGCAGTGTTTCGTTCTGTTGTGCATAGGGTCGCTATGAGTTGAAACCGACTCGACGGCACCTAACGACAACAATGGATCACAAGGGTCCAATTGCGTTGTGCATGGAGTCATCATGAGTCGGGGGCTGGCTCAATGCCAGCTGATAGCACCTGCGTGGAATGACAGAGGAACTATGAGTGCTTAAATGGTAAGCGTACTATGATTGTTTGTGAGAAATTTGACCAAAACAGGATGATGGTAAGTAAACACAGTGTTTTCATTTTTGTCTCTTCATCCATTACTTAATATTTGAGGACTCCTATGTACAGGGCAACATACGGAGTTCAGAGTACGACCTCTAAAGTGCGCTCTGTGTAATCACAGGTGGAACAGGCTTCTCTTCCTGGTTAAAATGGAATCGCCTGATTTTCTTTCTTGTTTTATCTTTGTTGTTGTCGTTCGTCCTTTCACTGTTTGGTTTTGTTTTCAGGTCTTACTTAGACATGTCCAAAGTGATTATCTTCAGCTACCTCTTCTGGTTTGTCCTCACTATCATCTTCATTACGGGAACTACCAGGATCAGCATCTTCTGCATGGGTTACTTGGTGGCCTGTTTCTACTTCCTGCTCTTTGGGGGTGATTTGCTGCTGAAACCCATCAAGAGCATCCTGCGCTATTGGGACTGGCTGATTGCCTACAACGTTTTTGTGATCACGATGAAAAATATACTGTCAGTAAGTGGCTCCTTGTCCATAATGCGTTGTGGTTTCCATGTCAGCATAAATAATCCATCAGTGGTTATTAAAAGCCCATCACACTGCTCTCCTAAAAGCCCCAAGTAAGACGCTGCAGATTCCAAACTCCAGTGACCACTTACTCTTCTCTGTTTTGCCACATTAAGTGGACGGAATCCTTTTTGCTCATTTCCACCACCTCAAGGTCACCTGACAAGAGGCCATGCGTTCATAGGAATAAACTGTAAAATGTATTTTATTCATTAAAATCCAATCCCTGCTAAGGAAGAATTTGTCATCATTTATGGTGTGTGCTGTGAGGTGGCCCTTTTATGAGTGGAACCAGAGTCACTGAGCCTCTTCAAAACTCAGTATCAAATAGAAGATCCCAGAGAGAAAGGAATAAAACTATAGAACAAAACTCAAATCCTCAAATCCCTAAAAAAAGGCCAGACTTAGCACACTAATAGAGACTAGAGGAATCCCTAAGACTATTGCCCCAAGATACCCTTTGAACTTGGAACTAAAGCCAGTCCTAGTGGTCACCTTTCATCCAAACAATAGATTAGCTTGTAAAATAAACAATATCACCCATGAATACTGGCTCCCTTAAGTAATCAACTATATGAGACCAAACGGTCAGCATTTACTATAAAACAAAGATGAGAAGCTAAGGAGGGGCAAGAAGCTAGATTAATGGGAACAGAACAAAAGAGTGGAAATAATCAAAATGTTGACACGTTGTGAAAAATGTAACCAATGTCATGGAACAAGCTGTAGAAAAATTGCTACATGGAAACCTAATTTGCTAAGTAAACTTTCACCTAAAACACAATAAAATATTAAAAAAAAATAGAAACTAGTGCAAACCAACCAACTTCCAATAGTAGAAGTAGCAATATCATAAAGGAAATAATACCAAATTTGACATTGCAAAAAATGAAAAATAAAATTAAAAGAAAGAAAGAAAAGTCACTAGCACTGTAGGGTGGGGAGGGAGGCAGACAGGTTGTGAAGTTCTTGGCTGAGGGACCTGTAAGATATGGGCAGACGTGGGGGAAAGGCAACTTCCTGGTTATCTCCTAGCACAGACGTCCAGATTAGGGCACAGCTCAGGCTACATAGGAGTCCCTGGGTGGTGCAGGTGGTTAAAGTGCTTGGCTGCTAACCAGGAGGTGGGGGGTTCAAGTCAACTCAGAGGTGCCTTGGAAGAAAGCCCTGACAATCTAGTTCCAACAATTAGCCACCGAGAACCCCGTGGAGCCCGTTTCTATTCTGACACACCCGTGGGACAGCCCTGAGGCAGCGCTAACTTCACGGCAGCTGGTTTTGTGGTCTAAGATGACATGGGGCTCCCTCCCCACAGTGTTTGGCTGCTCTACTATTAAATAGCTGTATTCAGGGCACAGCTGTTTCTTGACTTAGCAGATAACTCAAGCTGCCTACTAATAATTCCAGAGTCCCATAAAGTCTTTTAGGCCACAAAAATACCATTTAAGTTACTTATTTCTCCAGGAGACTGTCATGAGGTGAAGGAGTTAATAAAAAAAATAAAAATAATTTTTTTTTTTTGTTACGTCTCTCCAAAACCTTCAAACCGACTGTCATCTAGTTGATTCCAACTCAGTGGCCCTGTAGAACTGCCCCGTAGGATTTCCAAGGCTATACATCTTTACAGAAGCAGACTACCACATCTTCTGCTGAGCGGCTGGTGGGCTCAAACTGCTGGCCTTTCAGGCAGCAGCCAAGTGCTTCACCACTGCACCGCCAGGGCCCCACAATACCTCTCTACCCAGAAACCCAGTGCCGTCGAGTCAATTCCTAATTTACAGTTAATCCCTGTACCTAGGCTACAATTGATAGTATATTAAAGGAACGGTGATGTAATCATTTCCTGCTTCTCCCCTTCCTTGCTACTCAAGGTTGAGCTCACCAGGCAATTTAACTGTGAAAGCTATTTGATTCTCCCCACCCCCCCGCCCCCCCCACACGTGCTTTGATGTGGTTAGAGGTATGGAAAGCCAAATCTGTGTAGCCATGAATATGTATTTGAGTAATTCATTATGTTTCCAACCCATTGAAATGCTAATGCTCTAGTTAATAGTAAAAGTAACTTTTATTAAGCACCTTTACCCCATCAAAATTTTTTACTTTAAGGTTAGTACTGAGAGTTGTTGGAGAAGGTATGAGACAGGGCAACAGAATGCCAGTTTACTCTAAAGCCAGTCTGAGGTTAAGGGACCTGCTGCCTGAGGCTGATCTTTACCACCTGTGAAATGTCTGAATACAAAGTCAACTCATTCATTTGTTCATTTTGTAAACCTATAGTATAGACATATTGTTTGCAACTGTTTTATATCTAAGAGAACTAGAGAGAAATAGTACTTGGGTACTACCCTCCAGGAATTCACATTCTAGAAGGGAAGATAGACCTAGTGATAAATAATTATAATACAGTCTGTCAATGCTAATTATCGCAACATTTTAGGAAAACCAGAAAAAAAAGAGTGCCTAAGATTGTACCTAAATAAGTTGGGAACAGGCTTCCTAGAGGAGATACTGTTTGAACCCATCAGAGACTTGAAAAATATATTTAAGAGACTCCAGAGAGAGAAAAAAGGGGAAAGTTCCTAACACAGAGAACAGAAACACAGGCATGGTAGGGCAGGGTGGGAATCTTAGTTTAGGAAGCATGTTCCCATGGGCTAGGGAACCCATGCCTGGGTTACCACTAGTTTAGCAGCAAATCCTAATTATTCTTCTAACTCACATGTTCCCAGAAAATTGTGCAATTTAGCCATCACCTTGTGCTCTGGCTTGTAATGATTAATGTTTCATTTAAACCCCATTCCCTCAGAATTTGAACTTAACTCTAAGAAGTTTGTTGTTATCAGACAACCAAATGCCAATTAACAGAGGTGATTCCTTTGCCCAGAGAATTGTCCAAAAAAGGCTCAAAGCATATACTTTGCTCCAATTCAGCTTATATTTTTGATTTTCTCATGGTGAACAACATAGGTTTGATTTTGACTTATGAGAAAATAACTCTACCAAAATCAAAGTCCTGGGGTTCAGTGCTCACCCATTTACTACCCAAAGTTTAGCTTGTTCCTATGACAGCCCAAGATTTCCACTTTGAAAAGAAAGTTGCTTCCAAATGCAGAAAGCATTACACCAAGGGACCTTCCTTTACTCATTGGGTTTAACTTCCCCCAGAAAATTGAGGTGCTCCTAAGGCGTATAATGTGTGACCTCACAGTGACTGAATTTTTAGGGGCTGAGGCTTTGTGAATTCTTACATATGCTGGGATCACAACACACTAACGTTTTTTCCTGGGCGCAGAGTATCAGTATTGGTCTTCTGCCTGTTTTTCAGATCGGAGCATGCGGATACATTGAGAACTTGGTTCACAACAGTTGCTGGTTGATCCAAGCATTCAGCTTGGCCTGCACAGTCAAAGGCTACAAAATGCGTAAGTATGAAAAACAAATTTGGGCATGGAAGGGGAGGAAAGGAAGAACAGTTTTATTGCCCTAATCTAGAAATTGGACAAATTCACATTTAAAAAGAGAGATAAAACCAAAGGTCCATCCTGTCTCTAGACGGAGGCTGTGCGTCTGTCACCTGCACTCTAGGTATCTTTGGTTATCTTCTAGACATTGCCCAAACTTGGCAGGTCTGGAGATTAGGTATGGTGCTGCAGTAACTCCCTGAGCTTTCTGAGTTACAAGCAGGAAGGTTACAGGAGCCCACGTAAACTTCTGTAGTTGCTGAAGTTGGAATCTTTGGTCATCCAGGCAACTCTGACTTCCAGACCCTTCTCTCCTCAGGAGGTTTGGGGATCTTCAAAGTCACAAAAACAATTGGGAGGAGCATGAGGGTTACTCGACTTAGACTCCCACCTGATCGGAGGCAGAAGTTACATTTCCACCACTCGTACCTGTCGTACCAGAACCCAGGATGACATCACACATGGTCTTCATGTGTGCCTACAATATTATTTCCTGTGGTACTGGGATGTACAGACATCATTTCTTCAAGATTCTTGTTGAGGGAAAAGAAAGTTTCCCTCTCCCTGAGGGAGGAAATACTTAAGAGTCCTCCTTGGCAAAAAGGCCCTTCTGTTCCCTCCACTGTCAAGATGTCACTTGTGATCAACTTTATGAATTAATACTGATTCTGGATCTGAAGTATGCAGTCTTATTTATAATAAATCAACTCATAAATAAGCAAATGCTTCAGAGTTGTATTCTTATGCTTATGCGATTTCCTCAGACTGACTGTAGCATAGATTTTATAGAATAACGGTTGAAATGGATGTTGGTTTTAATTTGTTTTTTCTACTTTGTTGCCCTAGCTGATGATGACTCATCATGTAAACTGCCCAGTGGGGAGGCAGGAATTATCTGGGACAGCATATGTTTTGCCTTCCTCCTGCTGCAAAGAAGGGTGTTTATGAGTTACTATTTCCTACATGTCGTGGCTGACATAAAGGCCTCGCAGATCCTGGCATCGAGGTAGGTCAGGCCATGGGATCAAGTGGTTTCTCTTAGGAAACCTGTCTGAAAGTAAATTTCCCTCTACTTTCTATCTGAGCTTACTCGTATAACCCTAATCTTATTGTTACTGAGAATCATCTTCCAGGAAAACTGATCCAAGAAGGCTTTAGGGTAAGGCTTTTAAAACCTAATGTAGAATAGTAACAAGAAAATCTATGGAGCCATGCCACAGTTTACAAGGAATTGGGATACTCTGGAAGGTGTATTTTTCCAGATCCAAAGACACACTGGGCTAGAGCCCTCTCTGTACAGCACACATCACTGGAAGAGTTCATTCTGGCTTCAGTCCTAGCGGTACCATAGGCCACGTCAGTCAGAGTTCAGTCCACCGTCCCCATCCCTACCTCCATTTTAAGAAGGAACTCCTGAAAATGGAAAGAAATGTAATTATCTGCTATTTTCCAGGTATTGAGCTAAATGGAGAAGTTAAAGAAGTAGCATGTTGTTCCAACCTTATTTTAAACTCTTCTTATTTATTTTCTTACTCTTACCTTCCTTCTAGTCTTTTTCCCCTAAGCTCCTGATTTTCTTCTTCTGTGGGCCACTGGAACAACTGGCATTACTATCTTCTTTTCCTTTAGACTCCAGCCTTTTCCCAGTTTTCCCCTGATCTTGTGGGTTTAGGAATAAAGGCTGAGAAGAGGAATAGGTATTAAGGAGAACACTATTGTGATATGAGTTCATTGCCCATGTGTGTGGGCTCTCTGTTCTGCGCATTTCAGAGAGGCTGACCTTGCCTACATCCCAGCTCATTAAAAATGCTAAATAAGCTGAGACACTTCAGGTTGTGTCCTATGAAACTGCTAGCATCCTCTCATTTTGTGTGTATACCACCAGTTCCCTAGAACCTGGTTCTTTCCTGCCAGGAGGAAGAGAATGTTCATTTCAAAAGTTTTCATATAGGGGCAGTTCCTAACCTTTGTTAGCTACTTAGAGCCAAATATGCAAAAGGGGCCTACATTGGATCCACAAAGACTTGTGGCCCCCCTCTATTGCTGGGTGGTGACTTGATTTTATGCACTATATTGACCCTGGAATTTACCACTATAATTGCTTTTCTAATACTCAGGACTTTATTTTCAGAGCTGAGTATAATATCACTTGTACATAGCAGCTGGTGTTTTGTAAATGCATCTTTTTTACCTTCCATAAGACATTTGATCCTTAGAGTTCCGGTACGTAATACTAAGCTGATATCTTTTCCCCAAAACTGTCACAGGCATTTAGAAAGCATGTGCTTCATGTTATAGCAAGAGTGATGGTTTTGGTTCAGAGAACAGCTCATATTTGTCCAAGTAAAGAAATGCCTTCATAAGCACTGAACTCACATGGAGCTGCTAAAGAATGCAATTCACTCATTCATTCATGCCCTCACTGCCCCTTCCCTCCTAGAGCTTCCAGACCAGTGGGAAAGTAAACAGATAGACAAGTAATTACAGTAAGTGTGACTAGTATGACAGAAGGAAACAGTCAGGGAACCAGGGGAGCATAGCAAGGACATACAACCAACTGCAGTGGACTTGGCCTCCATCCTAAGCTGTAATTTGAAGGGTGAATAAGATGTAGTCAGAGGAGGAGATAGGGCAAACAGCATGAGTGAAGTTACCAAGCTATGTTCTCCCTGAGGAATGGTAGGGAGCTCAGAATGGCTAGAACACAGAGGTTTGAAGTCAGGATAGTCAGTAGGAAGAGGCAAGCTGGCAAGGTCACCAGAAGAGGCCAGACACTCAGGGACCTGATACGCCATGCTATGACATTAAAAGTGATCCAACAAAAGACAGTCTTTTTAACAAATGGTGCTGGCATAACTGGATATCCATCTGCAAAAAAATGAAACAAGACCCAAACCTCACTCCATGCACAAAAACTAACTCAAAATGGATCAAAGACCTAAATACAAAATCTAAAACGATAGAGATCATGGAAGAAAAAATAGGGACAACGTTAGGAGCCCTAATACATGGCATAAACTGTATACAAAACATTATTAAGAATGCAGAAGGAAAACTAGATAACTGGGAGCTCCTAAAAATCAATCACCTACGCTCTTCCAAAGTCTTCACCAAAAGAGTAAAAAGACTACCTACAGACTGGGAAAAACTTTTTAGCTATGACATTTCCGATCAGCCGCTGATCTCTAAAATCTACATGATACTGCAAAAACCCAACTACAAAAAGGCAAATAACCCAATTAAAAAATGGGCAAAAGATATGAATAGACACTTCACTAAAGAAGACATTCAGGTAGCTAACAGATACATGTGGAAATGCTCACAATCATTAGCCATTAGAGAAATGCAAATCAAAACTACAATGAGATTCCATCTCACTCCAGCAAGGCTGGCATTAATCCAAAAAAACACAAAATGATAAGTGTTGGAGAGGCTGTGGAGAGATTGGAACACTTATACATTGCTGGTTGGAATGTAAAATGGTACACCCACTTTGGAAATCGATTTGGCTCTTCCTTTAAAAGCTAGAAATAGAACTACCATATGACCCAGCAATCCCATTCCTCGGAATATATCCTAGAGAAATAAGAGTCTTTACACAAAGAGATATATGCACACCCATGTTTATTGCAGCACTGTTTACAATAGCAAAAAGATGGAAGCAGCCAAGGTGCCCATCGAGGGATGAATGGATAAATAAATTATGGCATAGTCACACAGAACAGTGATGAATCTGTGAAACATTTCATAACATGGAGGAACCTGGAAGGCATTATGCTGAGTAAAATTAGGCAGTTGCAAAAGGACATATATTGTATAAGACCACTTTTATAAGAACTTGAGAAATAGTTAAAACTGAGAAGAAAACATTCTTTTGTGGTTACGAGAGGGGGGAGGGAGGCAGGGTGGGAGAGGGACATTCACTAATTAGATAGTAGATAAGAACTACTTTAGGTGAAAGGAAAGACAACACACAATACAGGGGATGTCAGCACAACTGGACTAAACCAAAAGCAAAGAAGTTTCCTGAATAAACTGAATGCTTCGAAGGCCAATGTAGCAGGGGCAGGGGTTTGGGGACTATGGTTTCAGGGGATGTTTAGACTTAGGTCAATTGGCATAATAAAATCTATTAAGAAAACATTCTGCATCCCACTTTGAAGAGTGGCATCTGGGGTCTTAAACACTAGCAAGCAGCCATCTAAGATGCATCAATGAGTCTCAACCCACCTGGATCAAAGGAGAATGAACACCAAAGACGCAAGGTAATTACTAGCCCAAGAGACAGAAAGGGCCACAGGAACCAGAGACTACGTCATCCTGAGACCAGAAGAGCTAGATGGTGCCCGGCTACAACCGATGACTGCCCTGACGGGGAACACAACAGAGAACCCCTGAGGGAGCAGGAGAACAGTGGGATGCAGACCCCAAATCCTCATAAAAAGTCCAGACTTAATGGTCTGGCTGAGACTAGAAGGAACCTGGTGGTCATGGCCCCCTGACCTTCTGTTGGCCCAGGACAGAAGCCATTCCCGAAGCCAACTCTTCAGACATGGATTGGACTGGACAATGGGTTGGAGAGGGATGCTGGTGAGGAGTGAGCTTCTTGGATCAGGTGGACACTTGAGCCTATGTTAGCATCTCCTGCCTGGAGGGGAGATGAGAGGGTAGAGGGGGTTAGAAGCTGGCGAAATGGGCACCAAAAGAGGGAGTGGAGGGAGAGAGCGGGCTGTCTCATTGGGGGAGAGTAATTGGGAGTGTGTAGCAAGGTGTATATAAGTTTTTGTGTGAGAGACTGACTTGATTTGTAAACTTTCACTTAAAGCACGATAAAAATTATTTAAAAAAAAAAAAGGTGATCCAACAGACAAGATACTAAGTTAAATGGAGAATTGATGTGTTCAAACAAGGGAGTCATTTGCATTGTAGAAAGATCACTGTGCTTGTGCTGTGGCCAAGAGATTGGATGTGAGCAGGACTGTCTGCAGAGGGACCATTGAGGTAGCTGCTGTGATGACCCAGGAGAGAGATAGTGCCTAGGACAAAGATGGGATAAATTAGAAAGATATTTAAGATGTAGAATTGGAAAAACGGGACAGTTGATTGGAAGGAGGAAAGGTGGTGATGGGAAGGGAAAGGCAGAGGATAGCATGCCCAGGATTCTGGCTTAAGCAAATGGTGGTACCAGTCCCAGGTATGGAGACCCTAAGGAGCTGAAGCCTGGGAGAAAAGACAGGCAACAACTGTGAAGTTGTAGTTCTCATCCCATTAGAAAAAATCCATTGCCATCAAGTTGATTATGACTCATAGCAGCCCTATAGGACAGGGCAAAACTGCCACAAGGGGTTTCCAAGGCTATAAATTTTTAAGGACGCCAACTGCCACATCTTTGTCCAATGGAGCTGCTGGGGGGTTCAAACCTGCAACGTTTCGGTTAGCAGCCAAGCAATTAACCACTGAACCACCAGGGCTCCTGGCTCCTTGTAGATCTCATGGGCACGTGAAACTCAACAAGTTGGGAAGCCCACCAGGCCGTTGAGCATACAGGTCTGCAGGCAAGAATAAGTTTGAGGATGATTTTACATAGATGGAGTTGAAGCAGTTGAGTGATTGGAGTTGCCAGAGACAAGACGAAGAATGGGAAAAGAGGCCTGGGAACTTTCACATGCAAGACACGGACAGAGAAGGAGGTTGCAAAGGAGACATGGAAGCCTGAGTGAAAAAGGAAAATAGGAAAGCATGGTGCCTTAGAGGCCTGTGGAAGGTTGTTTCAAAGAGGTAGCTCAATAGATGTGTTCTATAAGCAAGACTGAAACTTGAACGCTGAAATTCGTGACCTCATATGTCAAAGCCGGAAACCCTGGTGGCACAGTGCTTAAGTGCTACAGCTGCTAACCAAAAGGTCTGCAGTTCGAATCCACCAGGTGCTCCTTGGAAACTCTGTGGGGCAGTTCTATTCTGTCCTACAGGATCGACATGAGTCGGAATCGACTCGACGGGAACGGGTTTTTTTTTTTTTTTTGGTTTATGTCAAAGCCAAATAGGAGGGAGCCGAGAGGAAGGCAGAGGTAGAGACTTGGAGACAGTGATGGCCAGAAACTGGACTGTGAGGGGGCAGCGGTATAAGCCCACACATATAGAAAATGTGGGGTGGCCATCTTTTCTTTTCCCGTTTCTAGGATTAGCAAGATTTGAGCATGACTACATGCTAATGAGGAGGATTCAGTAGCAATAGCAAGGTTGAAAATGCAGAAAGAGAGGACTAAACGAAGGGAAGGCATGGTTTGGGCTGTGGGAGGGTACAGGCCCTGCTCCCAGAGCAGGCTGCAAGGGCAGAGCAGCACCTCCTCCCCAACTCCCTAACTCTGTCACTGGAGGGAAGGTGTCAGTGGGGCAGCAGCAGGAAGTTGTGGGAGTTGTTGCCTCAAGACATATTATCTCTGGGAAGCTGAAAGCTGGAACATTTGTTAGGAGTGAAAAGCCACTTTGAAATTTGACACACTTGGAAGGAGTTTGAAGTAGCTGCTATAGAGAAGCAGGAGAATTTCCCAGTGGTGTGGAGGGTTCAGGGGACAGCGAGCTGCCCATCTGCATTTGCGTTTTTCTCAGCAGCTGCCAGCAGCCATACTCCAACAGGGGAGGCACACCGTCAGGTCCCCACAGTCTGGGGACTTGCCAAGGAGATGTGACCAGATGATAATGGGACAGAGTTGAGGAAATTAAGAGGGGCTGAGGAGATTGATGGGATGTCAAGTTGGCTTGGAAAGTGAGGAAGAAGAGAGGGAGCGGGAGGCAGGAGGAAGAAAGTCAGGGAGGCAGGGACTGGAAGTCCCATTGATGAGCAGGAACTGTCCGTACTTCCTTCAGGAAGCCCCAGGTCCACTCCACACCCTCCCCTGCTCAGTGAGTGGAAAACCAAACAACTCGCTCCTGCTTGTAGAGTCCTCCCTCGTAGTAAGCACAGTAAGGTTAGGTGAGTGACACCTCGCTGAAGAATAAGATTTGGGGGACAATTTGAAGAGGTGCATGGCCTTTCATATCTTGGAAAACAACCTGCCTTCTTTTCACTGATCTCACAGGGTTGTGAGAAGCCCACTAACTCCCAGGTGGAAGTCTGTGCCTTTTCCACCCCCTAGGAAGGAGCTTCTGGACTGGGCCGTGGCGACTCCAACTCCCAGCCAGGAAACTTCAGTAAACTTCCAGAAGAGAGATGCTGTGTTTTCTAACCCTGAGGAATCATTTTCAAGGGAAGGTGAACAACACAATAAAAATGCTGATTTGTTCTGTTTCCAATTTTCCTTTAGAGGAGCTGAACTTTTCCAGGCCACAATTGTAAAGGCTGTAAAGGCAAGAATTGAGGAAGAGAAAAAGTCCATGGACCAGCTGAAGAGACAGTAAGAATGTATTTCACTCTCATTCTCCTTCCTTTTATTTTCTGGTTCAAATGACCACATTTAGCTGGTCTCAGCTCTTGGGGAGCCTCAACCCCGAGACAAATCTGTTTGTGTCAGCTTTCACTATTCCCCAGGTATTTGCTCTTGTGTCAGGCCAATTGTTTATACCTGTGAGCCTGAAAATGAATGTAGTTTAAAAGAAAGATAGCTGCAATTTGGTGGAAAGGTAAGCAGACTCAGAAGAAGACTGGCATCCAAATACTGGCTTAATTGCTGACTTTGGGACTTTGAGCAAGTCAATTAAATTTTCTGAATGTCAGTTACCTGTTTTTCAATTAGGGCTGACAATGCTACCTCCTGGGTTTTTGTAAAGATTAAATGAGTTAATAAATAAGACAGGGGTTTGCCCAGTGCCAAGCACTTGGAGGAAATGTCATTACATCTGTGGGTTAAGGGGAAAAAAACGTAGAGTCCTAGCTTTGGAAGGAAATAGAATCCAGTCTCTTAGGGAAGAAACTGAGGACCCGTGGCATTAGATGACATAGTTGGCAACTAACTTGAGGTAGAACTAGGAACATGATCTGTATTTCCCTATATTCAGATCAAGACTTATTTTCCCTACACCATTCTGGTCAAGTAATGGGCTGACTCCACCCAGAAGATTTGAGGAGAATTCATTTTTCTTTTCTTTTCTTTTTTTTGATTAGTGCTTTGAAAAGCATTTTCTCGGAATGAAATTTTCAGTTGGGAATGGACCTTCTGAGGATTAGTAGCACTTCATATGTTTGGGACTCATAGAATTCAGAACGTAGCCACTTTCTCTGAGCAAATGGAGACACCCCCTCAAACCACCAGGCAAACTCCTGAAATTTGCATCTTCATTCCATCCTGACCCTATTTACCAGCTTTTCCCCATACAGAAATGTTTGCTAGGATACACTGAACTATTCAGTGACATGGTTATCTTCGTAATCAAACCAGTAAGTCCTATAAAGGAATACAATGCCAGTGCAAAATGGGGTGACTGTTGCATTTCTAGCTGTCTGAATGAGCTGCAGAGGAATAAGACATGTGGACCCACATTTAGAGCACGTTCCTAATTTTTCACAAGTGAGACCTGTTATCATGCTTCACTTAGCTGAAGTTTTGAGAAGATAAAGGACTTATTTTTCAAAAATATGCCATGTTCAGAATGGCTAGGATATGAAATGTGAGTGGACATATTGAACTTTAGCATGGCAGTTACTATTGATCACATTATTAAGACTAGTACCTGTGTACTGCCAATTAAGATGGATATTTCTTTAAAAAAAAAAAAAAAAGCAAGGAGATCCTTGTTGCTGATAAGCAACTCTTTCACAGTTCCTGAGTAATTGACCATTTTGTCCATGATTCCAGCTAAATATGTAACAACAGTGTAAGGCTGAAGTGCTGACCTTATGATAACTCTGCATGTTGTTCTTGGCATTACCGATGCTGTTTGCTTTTATAGGATGGATCGCATCAAGGCCAGGCAACAGAAGTACAAAAAGGGTAAAGAGAGAATGCTGAGCTTGACCCAGGAGTCGGGGGAAGGCCAGGATACCCAAAAGCTCTCCGAAGATAATGATGACAGTATGTCCAACCTTTGTCTCTGCCTCAGGTCCTCTGATAGTGAATAGAGCATGATGTTGGCTACAGCTGTAAGACAAGGTTTCTCTTCATTCTGCCAGTGTTAGCAATGTACTTTTTTAACTCAACTGTCTTTACCTCCCCATTGTGGATAAGTTTATTTGTTTTACAAAGTACACATTTAATGAGTGAATGACTTTAGGAGTGTCTCCCCTTCAGTAAGACAGCTTTCTCATGCACATAATCTAGTTTCTGCTTCACAGACACCTGTTTCTGAGAGAAATTAGCATGTCTTTGCCTAGTTTATTCCTTTAAGGAAGATATTTCAGATATACAGTCTACTATTATCTGTTATAAATTTTATGCAAAAATGAAATACGTATGCATATTTTATGTGGCCTCTAAATATTGGTAGTTAAAGTATCAGTCAGTTATTGCCTGTTCTAATAACCTGACATGAATGAATATTTATTATGTCTAGTTATATGTTTGTTATATCTAATTAGAGTTTAAGAGGTCTTTTTATAGATGTTTGCATGTTTTTTCTATTTGAAGAGAATGAAGAAATAATGTATAATTTTTTTTTTTTTGGTACATTCATAGTACCTGCCAATCACCAGTGAATTTATATTTCCCAGCCATTTATTAAAATGGTTATAAGCAAATTTGCTGGTTATTGTAATGTATGCATTTTAACAAATTAGCTGCCACTCAATTATTATGTTAAATTTGAGGGGGGTGATTCTTTTCAGTTAATTCAATAGAAAATTCATTGTGAGGTGCATTTTTGACAGGAAATCCCTTCTTTTTTATACTTCTTTATATGCCTTCAGTTACTAAGACGAAAGTGAAAATGTGGCATGCTGTTTAACAACAATTAGTATTTACATTGTGAAATCACCTGTTAATGCATGCATACTTTACAGATCCAGTATAATTCCTTTTCCTGACCTCTAATGTACTTTCTTTGAAAAAACTTGAAAAAATGTCATTTTTTTCAATGTACTTTTACAATTGATCTAGATTTGACAATTGAGTTGTTAAAGCGTGGTTTTCAAAATTTGTTTTCTCGCTGTGTAAGAATTAATATTTGGACATATTTTATTTTAGGAGAAGCAGACAAACAGAAAGCCAAGGGCAAAAAAAAGCAGTGGTGGCGGCCTTGGGTTGATCATGCTTCCAGTACGTTTTCGCGATCCTCTTACAATTTCATCAACTTTAACCCTTATATCCTTGACCAGAATTCAGGCATCCCCACGACTGTATGTTTGGTGCATGGTTTGATCCTTGTGACTTGATAGGGGGTCTGAGTGTGGGAAATGGTGATGCCAACGGTTCTCTGAGTTCTGTGGACAGATTCTGGCTAAAGAAAGCTAAACATGTGACTTAAGAACTCTTGAGCAAAATTTTTGGCCTCATCAAGGGAAGGAGAATTGATTCGTTTATTATCTAATCCTGAGGTCTAGAGCTCTGCTGGTATTTACTTGTTTCTGGCTAAAAGCGTCTATTAAAAATGAGTTTTTGCTTCTCCTTGGATTCAAAAGCATTCATGACCCTCTTTGTAAGGCACTGGGCACTGATGCCACTGAGCCTCCCTCCCCCCTCCCACAGCTTTGATTTTATTTGCATTTGGAGTTTTCGGAACGATGGGTGTGACTTAAAGGCACTTACTCACTCGCTCTGCCTCCTCCCCAGTTTCCAAAAGGCTCAGAGGCTGCTCTCAGAGTTCAAGTGCCTGGCCTGTGTCGCAGCTGCAGAGGCACCTGCTGCCCAGTGATCACCAACTGAAAGTGAAAATTGGAACACTTTTTGAAAAGTAGAGCTTGATAGCCACCTAGAATGCAGTGTGTCTCCCTTCTGATCCTAACATTGAGTTAGCACTTACGGAAGTTTGTGGCTGTGTTTGTTCTTCTCAGCCAAGGAAATGTCACCCACTGTTGAATGATGGCATTGTAATAGAATGAGCCATTTCACTCTAGTCCTCTTTAAATTTGTTAGAATACTGAATAATGATTATTTTGTGAATGATTTATAATGTCCTCAATCTTTTATAGCCTACATCTCCATATCTGTATCGAATCTAATCAGACAGGGAATCACCCAAAAAAAGACACCCAAGAGCCATAAAGTCATACGTTGATATAATGGGCTCTGCTGATAGAAAGAATATTGAGAACTACTAGAAAATCAAATGTATCAAAATTTTTTTTTTAATTTTTAGGATCACATAGATCTGATACTGGCCTCTCTCACCCAAGAAATAATTTCCTAAAATCAGCAAACTAATTTAATGAAGCAGTATTTGAAATCTGCTCAGTAAATTTGAATGTAACTAAATTTAATTCAAATATTGAATTTCAGCATTGTCAGAAAGTCCATGAGTTATAAATGAAGTGAGTTTCATTTAATTCTTTGTCCAAATCAAAAGACAGAGTTTCAAGTTGAAATTCTGTGACTATCTTATTCATTGTTCGTTGGCTTGTTAGTCGTGCCAACAACCTAATAACATAGTGCACCATGTGCTGATTTCTATCAAGTCACAAGTAAACTGTGCCTGTCTTTCTGTTTTAAAGGGCCCTTTGCCAGTTTAAAGAGACCTATCCATTTCTAAATTTTGTCATATTGAATGTTTTGCCATTTCACCTGGGGTAAAATCCTGTTGCAATTGTGGTTGTCTTTCCTTTTCTCACCTAAACGTGGCATTTTGGAAGGAATTGGATATGGTCTTTGGTAATCATCTTACGAGTTGGTAATAATTTAAAGAACTATCAGTGAAGGTTATCGACTTTAAATTTTCTGATTCATTTCACCCTCATTATATCAAGTTCTTGAAAACTGATATTAAACTAGATGTGCCTTGTTACGATACCTTATGGTGCAATAATGCAGGAATGTGTGTAATTCATAGTTTGGAATCAGATTCTGAAGGTGGTGTTAAAATCTCTCTGCAAAGCTTACTTCCTTTTATAAGCTCATGAGGAAAGAATACGTGGCTTATTTCTTAGATTGTGAGGAGTACCAAAGCTTATCTTTAGACCTGGAAGCACTGTATTAAACACCCTGATTCTGATCTGTTGAGTTTTAGGCTTTCAAACAGATATTCCTTAGAGATGCTAAGTATAAAAATAAGTGCAGTTGAAATATCTTTGTGTAAATCTGTTGACAATATAAAGGTATTGTTCTATTACTGCTGTTGTTGGTAAACAGAGAAGATCCTAGTACGGCCCGTGGGTGACACACCTCCCGTTCCATGCTACGTATACACATAAGACTGCATTATTGCTGTTCAATGATACCTTCCATTCCAGAGTCGCATGTCTCCATAGCAACTCAGTACTCCCGAAACCAATGCCAAGCCTCACTTCTTGTTAAATATATGAAATAAAGGACCAGACTTCTGGGGATACAAGTGGTAGGATTTCAAAAGTTAATTTCCTGCTTAGTAGTTCAGCAATAGCATCGACACCCATAACATATGTGTGCACACGAGTAGAGACAGGATGGATCTGCAGTCACAAACGTATGTATAGTAACTTTTCTTATAATCGTTAAAGATAACACTAAAGAAAATGTTCTTTAGTAACTTCCTAGTTTTATTTCAGGAACATGTGATAAAGGAACACTTCCTTCTGTGTGTGTGTTAATTCCACTTATTCACCCACAAATTGGTGACCTTTTAATGATAAAAATCAATGTTATGACTGCTTGAAATCAAAACTGCCTGGGCTCCCTCTGTCCCTATGGATATAAGTTATAGAAGGTATGATTGAATACAATTTAAGCTATTGTTCATTTGAGAACCTATAATGAGGGTAAAATGCTCAGTTTTATAATACTCTGTTTTTCCCAAATGACCATGTGACCACAGAGTCTGTGTAACTTTCCTTCGAATCTCTCAGCTTACATGAGGCATTACTTTCATGGTCTTCCTCACTGTCAAATGTAATGCTGTGACTTTGGCTTGTTCTGCTTATTCTTACCTTATGTTGTATTGCACTTATTTCCTCAGGCCTGGGCCCGTTACTATGAGCCTGGTTCCTTCTTCAAAATAAGAATCACAAATTACAATGCTTCTGTTCAAGGATATAAGGCCCAATTCATTCACTCTGCATCTTCATGAATGGAGGCTTCAGATTCACCTGAAATCATGGGCAAAAGTACTTTTGCTTTTGACCAGGTTTAATAACACTCAAGCAGCTAACTGTAAACAAGCCAAGGTTTTCCATTACCTTACAATGTATGAGTCCAAAAGATAACTTAAGACATCATATTATGTCATCCAAAAATGTCTCAGCATTTGAAAACCTGGATATAGTTTTGAAAATATTGATCTGTTTTTCTACAATGATGGTGCAGTTATTGTAGCATCAGAAATGCATATACTTGGTCTCATTTCTCTGAAAAAATCATCATCAAACTGATAAAGACTTAATTTCTCCAAATCTCGGGACATGTCAGCTTTCTTTGCTCTAAAGTCTTACCACAAGCAAAATATTCTCGCAGGGAAATGTCAGATGAGGCAAAGACAGTCCGTAATGTCTGTGCTGTATGTCCTATGGCCAGTATAGTTCTCCTCCAACTAAAATAAGCTATGAGGATCCCTGATGGCACAGTGGTTAAGTTCTCAGCTGCTAACCGAAAGATCGGTGGTTCAAACCCACCAGCAGCTCTGCGGGAGAAAGATGTGGCAGTCTGCTTCCATAAAGATTATAGCCTTAGAAACCCTATGGGGCAGTTCTCCTCTGTCCTATATGGTCGCTATAAGTCAGAATTGACTCAGAGGCAATGTTTTTTGTTTTGTTTTATTTTTATGGGGTGCTCCTTGTTGACCAGAAGACAAACAGAGCTAACCCTGTGGACAAGTCTGCCGTGCCTCCGTCTGTTCCGGTGGCGATGCATAGAAATCACCAGAGTGGTGGTGGTGGTATTTCGGTTGTATTTTTTGTATTTTTTAATGTTAGCTGCCCATTTCCTGCTCATGGCAATATGTTATTTTTTATACCTCCTTCAAATATATTGCCGTCTATGTTACTCCCCTGCGCTACCTGTGGGGAACCCAAGTCTGCACAATATAACGTGAAGTAGGAGGCTGGTGACACCAATTCTAGGTCACCGGTCATTGGCCTGTAACCACTCGGGCCTATTGGAGCAATGATGAATCTTCCACTTCACTTTGGCCTTGTCTAAAGAACCAAAATTGCTGAACTCTGACACCATTGTTTCCGTTACTTTGACCATCTTGGCAACCAGATTGGTTGCTGCAGAGTTGATCTGATTTATCTGTGTAAAATTTATAAAGAAGATGGAAGAAGATAGTGGCCATAGTGGCTAATTCACTTATGTGGCTTAGACAAGGCCTCAAACTCAGTGGACCAAATCATGCCAACACTACATAGTGTTAGCCTGAAATGAGTTCTGTTCATCTCTTGTTTCTTCCTCACTACCAACATCTCTTGCTGTGGCCTTTTGTGGACAATTTGTGTAGCTTAAGGGGTCATTTCATTACTAAGCCAGCAATTATCTCATATCTCTTTCAAGAAATAAGTAGATATTCTGTTTCACTTAGTGGTCAGAAGTGGAGATTATTATTTGTTTGAAACGGATAGTGAAGAGGAAGAAGAGGAAGAATTAAAAAAAGAAGAAGAAGAACCTCCAAGAAGGTCAGCGTTCCAGGTAATTGTGGGACTGGGGAAAATAATGTCCTTTGCAAGGCAGCCAGGTGTTCTTACTGACAGACCTTGATTTCAGGTCTGGGTCTCTACTGCCTTATTCACATGTGCGACAGCTCCCAGAAGCTTGCACTCCTCATCTGACATTGCTGAGCTCTGACTCACCTGGGGTACTGCTTGCTCTCAGCGCTGCCACAGTACAGGCCTGTGAAAGCTGTGGGTCCGCCCAGTCTTCATTCACCTACATCAGCAAGTGTTCTAATGCTATAAACAGAAAACAAAGCTTCCTCGGGGGACCTCTATTTTCTCGTTGCAAGGGGAGGGGAGAAGAAACCTTCTTTTTTCTGGCATTGCTTTGTGCTGCTTGAATGGACTTATGTTTCAATATATGATAAAATAATTTTTATTTTTATTAAAATACTTTCATTTTGAGAGAAAACAAATTATTCCTGAAGGTTTTAGAATTTATTTAAGTATAAAAATATCTAGTGTAGTTTTCATTGTTCCAGTTTAACGGCCTCTCCTTTTCAGAGCCTTCAGTGTTTTTCAGAGCCTGCAGTATTTTTCTCAGCTGAAAAAAAAAAAAAAAAAAATTTTTTTTTTTTTTTTTGGGTAGCTCACCAGCCTCATACAGTCTGTCTGGTGAATATATAATCAATGCACATTAAAGATGAGGCTTTGTCTTTAGAGCTACCCATGCGATGAAAATGTCTTTTATGAAGGAGACACCCTAGGACTGTTGAGCCTCTTGTTATACTATGTAACCTCTTGTTAAACTGCAAGGCACGCAGAATGACACCCATCAAAGTCACATGATGTGGGAGCTTGATGTTGCTTGTGCCCATGCTAAGGCCATTGCCAGGATGATGGCCAGGTCTTTTCACATTGGTCAGTTACAACCATCCCCGTCCTCCCAATGAAATGGAAGAACTACGTTATCACGGAGATAGCTTGCTCTCTTGCTTCCTTACTGGCCCCATTGTTACGTATATGTTTCGTGATGAGCGCGTTTGTGTGCATGTGTGCCGCTACCTTGTCCAATACTAGTGACTCACTTGTTTATTTTTATTCTAATGAGGTGTATTTCTAACCATTATTCATCAAACAGCAAAGGAAAGAACACGAACATCTTCACCATTTTTTTATGGGTTACGTGCAATGATTAGGTATTTTCCTTCTTGCTAACTTACAGGCAAAGCACATTTTATCCTAGCTTCGATGACTGCCACATCTTAACCTAGTCGGTATAATTGTAGAGATAAACTCACGCAGACGTCATATATTAAATTATTAGTTTTTGTTTTTTTCTACTAATTATTCTTGCTTTGTCCTTCTTTGTAGAGAGCTATTGGGAAGTTTGCATCAGCCATTTTAGCCTTGCCAAAGTCTGTCATTAAACTTCCCAAAACTATTCTTCAGTATTTAATCAGAGCTGCAAAGGTATTTGATGTTTTACTGACGCGTAGTGTGTGGCTCTCTGCTCCATGAACTTCAGACAAACGTACCCCCGTTGCCCTCTATCTGCATTTTCCCTGCTCTTATACACTGTGCAATGAAGGAAAGATAAGAATTTTAAAAAATTAGGCAGACCTTTCAAAAGGAGTTCCTAAAAGCCAAATCTTTTTTATTATCTGACTCTTGTTTTAAAGTCGATGCCACGAATGTCCAGAAAATAGGAAGAGAAAATGCAGATAGACATGTACTCTGTGTCCTCTGGTGTCTTTGCCTAAGTCCCATCTTGTATTAAAAGGCTCACATCTGGTTGCATGCATCAGTTATGAGTCAAAGTAAAATAGTTTTTCTCAGAAAGCTGGTAAAATTCTGGATAAGCAAATAAAAGGCTCATTTTGCTCCATCTGCTTTTTGACTTCCATTTAGTCTTCCTAATTTGGACCTTCCGTTTACTATTCTGAATTCGATAAAGCCCCTATCTAGGCAGTTCTTTTGCCGTTTACAGCCTGTTTACCTCCTAACTCCCATTCAGTGATGTTCTCTTGAAGAAGTTACTAAAAATTATTTGGTGATTCATCTAAGGCACGACAAATTATTGAGTACCTGTGCAATCCATTACTGAAAATCATAAATTAATTACTATTCGTATATTTTATAGAAAGCTTTTCCTCTTGAACTCAGTCTGGGACTTATCCATTTTGTCCTTATGTGCCTCCAGTGGTAAACCAATAGTTAGGATGGTGAGCTAGACCAGTGCTTCTCACATTTTACCTGTGGATTTTTTTGAAGAGCAGGTACCGATTCAGCAGGTCGAGTTGGGGACTGAGATTCTGCATTTTTCTCAAGCTCCCATGTGAAGTGAGACTGCTGGCCCATATTTGATGAGCAGAGTTGAGATTTCCAGTCCCTTCCATTTTTAAAATGCCAGGAGTTTAATACTCACTGTTAACACTCACTGCTAACACTCAGTGTTGCTGTCTCCCTACAGCCCTTTTTCTCTTTCTTTTTTTAATGACCACATCAGTCCCTCAATTCATATCTAAGAATGTACTTAAATGAAATATTACAATGTAAGTATGCCCCATCTTTAAAACAAAGCATCTCCTTATATAACAGCAGAAAGAAGGCCCAGGACAGATGATGGAACTTACTTATTTCAGTGAAGGATATCCACTTCAATAAAGCTCAAAGAATAAATGTACTTTTGCGTAGTAAATTTTTCGGTAAAGTGAATCCCATTTCCCACTAGGTGGGATAATATTTACAGCTACAAAGCAAGAATTGGGAAGTTTCCCTAAGAAGCTTCCCTTTCTTTACTCAACAAGGATTTCCTCCTCATCCTTCTTTATCAATGTTTTCCTGTACCAGTCAGACTGAGGCAAAACTGACCCTCCAGCAGAAGTTCCTGGAGCTATAAAATATTTGTATTTCCAACATCCTCACTAAGAGGATTCACCTACTACTAAGGAGTTGTCATATGGTTCCCCTCCTCCCTGCTTTCCCTCTTCTGTGCTTCTCATCTCAGCGAGAAAGCAAGGATGGGTTTCATAACTGAGGTATCTTCTGTAGAACCAGGAGTCCCTCAGTGGTGCAAACAGCTGGGAGGCTCAAGTCCACCCAGAGGCACCTCAAAGGAAAGGCCTGATGATCTACTTCTTAAAAATCAGCCATTAAAAACCCTATGGAGCATAGTTCTACTCTGACACACATGGGGTCACCAGGAGTTGGAGTCAACTCAATGACAACTGGTTACTGGTTTATGGAGACCCAGGAGTTCTCTTCAATACTTCAGCATGTTTATGGTATGCACCTTTCTTAAAGACTTCTCCAGTCTACCTTAACACCCTCCTCTCTCCTTCTCTCTTCCTATCAGATGTTTCATTTTTCTCCAGATCAAAAGAATTCCTCCAACTTGTGTGTCTAGTACATTCACAAATCCTGAGTTTTTGTTTGTTTGTTTTTTTCTATTTTTAGGATTCTTGTATTATCTAAAAGAAACATTGTAATAATACTTTTTTAAAGGAGATATTACTATATGTTACTTTTAGCCTGAAAATTTCTTAAGTTTAGTAGTTCAGGTTCTTTTAAAAGAACCAATGAAACAAGTTTGCTTATTAAGGTACTAAACCTCAGAGATATTCTTGATAGAATTCCCAGTTAACATGCTGAATAAACACCTACTATAAATTTCTTTATTTGGTCCTTCTTCTTCAAATTCCAGTTTATTTCTCATTTTTAAACATGTTTTTGTCATAAAATAGGATAATTTTTGCCTCTCAGGTTTGTTATTTGGAAATAATACAAAATGTTGCATTTGTATTATTTGCCCCCAAGGTTCAGATTTCTAGCAGTGAGAAAAACCAGGTGTTCTTCCTTAGCAACCTATGACTTTCACATTTCCACATATGGAAAATTGAATCCTTTATTTTCTATTGATATCATAATACCAATGGTTTGCTCATGCTGTGTTTTTCAAAGATTTCAGAAATCTGAAAATAGTATAGAATAAAATAAAAGTGTCTGGGTTTACAAGAGCCCCAACAAAACATTCATATAACTTTATCATCATAATGGAAAACCCAGCTTCCCTGAGACCCAGGTGTGTCTGTGGGTGCATGAGGGGCATGCCTGCCTGGCTTGACGATATAAGTGGCTGACTCTGTATACCAAGGTTTTCTTCCTCTATCTTCTGCATGACTTGGGATACAGTGGCTGGGTGGGCTGTTGAGAATTGCTGTATTGTGGTTATTGGTTACAATATAATATTAACTGTGACCGTTTTCAGCTTTTGAGTGAAAATGACAAAAGGCAACCAAAAGCACCATGGTTTTCCTTCCATACTCTTCTGGAATAACTCCTTAACTCTTTCAGTCACCAGTGCTCACTTTCTTGGTGTTGTTGGAAGAAAACATTAAAATGCCATGTTTTTTCCTCTGAAAACCCTAATCTAAAGCCCTTTCTCAATTTGCTGGTCATACTCAGCTGTTACTCACAAAGGAGAGTATCAAATGTGCAGAACTATTTGCCCAAAGTAAATAAGACTGTTAACAATGTTTTGTTTTTTATCAGAGTTTATTTATGATGGAAGAACATTAATAATACTTAGTGAGGCTTCCGGCTTACTCATATTATGTGTAATGCAAATGAATCAGTAATTAACTAATTATCACAAAGGGTGGCAGTATCACAGAGGGTGGAGAACTGGCTATACCCACAGTTTATCTCATGGTTGTCTATGATACCTACCAAATAAAATCTACTCCCAAAATGTCTGTCTGTTTCCATGTTTTAGCTCATGGTAATGAAATTAGCAGAAGCCAGCTCAACGTATTAAGGTGGGAGAGGAATATCTAGTTATGTTAGGGGAAAAAAATATTTCCAAAAGTCAGAAAGATTGCCGTTGTGTGTTTTCAGGTATAGGTCCTTTTTCTTTTCATTTCATATTGTTAGAAAGCCAGAAAATAATTCAATGTACTCCATTTAGTTTGTTTATCAAGCCTGGATAACTGATCCTAAAACAGCCCTCCGACAGAGACGCAAAGAGAAAAAAAGGTCTGCCCGAGAACAGCAGAAGCGACGGAGGACAGGATCTGGGGAGGGTGAGTGTTGCTGGTGCTCCCTCTCTGTGGCCCTCAGAGATGAAGGAAGAGCTGCAGGGGACAGAAGCTTGATGGGGATGAAATAAATAAAAGATAAGATTAAAAGCTGTTCTTGGGAAAAGCCAATAAAACACAATTGCAGTTTGATTAAGGAAAACACACTTAAGCAATACTCAGGTATAAAAAATGAAAAGTAACTGCAGACACAGAAGAAATTTCATAAATTCTAAAAGAATACTATAGTCAACATTATACCAATAGGTTTGAAAAGTTTTATAAGGGGAAAAAAGTTCCAAATTACAGCAATACACACCCAAAGCAGAGTTAAAGTGCAGGTGGACACTCAGGAAAACTACTTTCATCATATATATCAGACTAAAGATTAGTATTCTAGATTAAAAAAAAAAAAAAAAAACTCCTAAAATTCAGTACAAGAAAAATTCAACCCACTAGGTGAAAGGATATGAGAGGAAGTTCACAGGCCAGAAAACAGAAATGGTGCTCAGCCTGGGAAACACAAATCACATATTTTGCATCCTGATTTTTATCTATCAGATTAGATAGATAAACATAACATCATGTGTTTGGGAGGTTGTGGGAAATTAAGTACTTGAACACACTGTGAATGGTGTTGTTCAGCAGTGTATCCACTTGAAGGTCCAGACATCAATATCTACTAAAATTTCCACCATACGTACCCCACTACTGAGCAGTTCCACTTCTAGGTATGTAATTTAGCCTGAAGCACTGTTCACACATGTGCACACTGACACATGGCTAAGAATATTCATCAACTATTATTTGTTAATAACAAAAATTTGGAAACGTCCTTACTGTCCACATAAAGAATAAGAGTCAAATAAATTATGTCACCAATATATTGTGGAATACTATTCAGTAGCCTAAAAATGAGATAGATATCTTTGAACGGACATGGAGAACAATTCCTAACGTACTGTTAAGTGCAAAAAAAAATCGAGTTGCAAATTGAAACCGTTTATGAAATGGAACAAAAGTACCTCAAGACATTCTGGTGTCTTTTTAACAAGTGCATATAATGCAGGAGAAAGATCAGGAAGAGTATTTAGCAAGTTAATCACAGTGGTTACCTCTTGAGGTGTGGAGAGATTGAGATTGACTGGTATGATCAGAGGGGACCTTAGGCTTATCTATTACATTTTGGTGCCTTACAAAGAAAATGTATGGTTTCTTATAAAATTAAAAATGGATCTAAAAATAAAGTAAAAAGAAAACAAGTTCTAATGGAGCTCTAATTGCAAAACCTCTTTCCTTTTTGAACCTTCTGTGCCCCCTCCCCCACCTCCTGGCAACTTTCTTTTTACTTTATTAGCTTGAAAAGATGAAATTAATCCACAATCGATGTAACCAGTCAAGCAGTAAAGAGGTAGACAGGTAATCTGCCTCACCCTGATCCCCTCGGGACCTGCCCTCTAAAGTACCAAATCCTAACTGTACATGGTGTTCGCTTCCACGCCTAGTTTCTTTTATTTGTTTACTTGCTTTCAAAAATGAGCTCATGCTGTATACATTACTCTTGTTCTTTCATTAACAATGTACCATGAACATTTCTCCAGTTAGGTATTTATAAAACTATATAATTCTTTTTTAATAGCTGCAAAATATCCTGTAAGGGTATGCATAATTTATTCAACTATTCTATCATGAATGGACATAAATTTGCTTCTAGATTTGTGTCACAGTGAACAATGCTATAATACCCTTATACAAATATTTCGGGGCCCTTGTAGTGCAGTGGTTAAGAGCTCAACTGCTAACCAAAAGGTCAGCAGTTTGAATCCACCAGCTGCCCTTTGGAAACCCTATGGGGCAGTTCCACTCTGTCCTATAGGGTCACTATGAGTCGGAATCAACTGAATGACAACGGATTTGTTTTGTTATACAAATATTTATGTACAGTGGTACATATGTGTGTGTATCTAAATGCACACCAAACAGTCAAGAAAACAGGCACTTTCCATAAGATAGATTATCAAAAGTGGGATTTTTGAATTAAAGGGTGTGTCTACTTTTATTTAAATAGATATTTAGCCGAAAGGTTTAGTAATTTATACTCCTACGAGCAAGGTAGAGACGTGTCCATTTTCCTGTAGCTTTTATTTATTTATTTTTTTTTTACATGCAGGTTATTACTGATTTTTGTTATTAGTCTTTCTCAGGGATGACAATGACTTTTATTTTCATTTGAATTTTCCTAGCTTATGAGCTGAGCATTTTTTATTTTAATATTTTCTTGGTAATTTATATGTCTAATACTAAGATTTAAACATTTGTATTACTCTTTCATGATGTTACTCTATTGTTTGTCTTTTTCTTATTAATATGAGGGCTATTTATATATTAGAGATGTTATCCTTTTTTCATGTATGACAAATATTTTTTCCAATATAATACTTACCTTTGATTTAGTTTATGGTAGATATTACCTAAACAATTTTTAATTTTTTCTGATAATGGACCTAAATTTCTCTTTGCAGTTTCTAGGTTTCCATTTTGCTTAAGAAAGTCCCTCCCCCAAATATTCTGCAGATATTTTCCTATATTTTCTTCTAATTTTATTTACATCTTGAATTTTTTATTATGCTATGAAGGAGAGATCTAATTTTGTTTACTTTTAGATGGATAGGCAATTACCGTACTTTTCAAAAATAACGAGCACCTTCTACGTTTGTAGGCCAACCCTTCCTCCCTCCGTGAGGTATTTTCCTAAGTGCTGCTATGACAATTATTTTTTACGTGTTACTGTAAAAAAAAAAAAAAAAGTATACCGCACTTACAAAAATACCTGGTGCAGGCAGGGTGTGGCTGGCAAACAAATGTAGAAGGCACATGTTTTTTGTGTAAAGATATAGTATGCTATCCCTATTTATTACATTAGTCTTCGTTTTCCTGTTGAATTCAGATATTACTTTTGTCAACTTTAAGCTCCCGTTGATACTTAGGAATATTCCTGGACTCTGTACCCTGACCCGCTCTTCTGTTGTCTGGTTCTGGGCCAATGCTATGTGCTTTTGAGCCCAGTAACTGTACAGTCAGTTTTAATATTTGGTAAGAAAAACTCCCCTCACAATCTTTTTTTTTTTTTTTTTCAGAATTGTCTTTGATTTTCTCAGTTGTTAGTTCTTCCAAAATTATTTGGCCAGTTCTAAAAACGTGTCCCTTAGTCATCTCCATAACATCTCGTTACTTTTTATCATATGGAGAGGCACCACTGTTCTCCTGTAAGTCAAAGGCAATGGTCAGCAACGATTTTAAAATATTGGGGCTTGAGATAGATTTCTCATCCCTTCTCGGTCTCTTACAGACAGATGAAGCACATAGATTCTGTCCTTCTGAAATACTAGGTGCTTTTATAGTAAAGTGCTTGATATACACTAACCATTTAACCCCACAATAGTCCCATGGTGTTTCATTATCCCTACTGTACAGATGAGGAGGTAGAGTCCCAGTGACTCAAGTAACTTCCCCAAGGTCACACAGCCATTAAGTAAATGGTAGATCTGGAATTCATATCAGACAGCCTAGTTTTAGAGCATTTTGTCTTAACTAGTAGGGAAGACGTGATAGGAAAAACCTTTCCTAATAACATAGAAATGACAAAGTATCATTAAAAAACATCAGTGTAGATATTCTGGGACCAGAGAAAGAAAAGATTACTTGTGGCCAGGAGTACCAAGGGATGCTTTGTGAAAAGGTGGTGCTTCAGTAGCGCCTTACCTGCTGGCAGGAGAAAGCAAGGGCGCGCGTGAAAAGTCAAGGGAAGGGCAGCTTAGCAGTTCAACACAAGGTGTGAAACGGGGCCTAGAAAGCAAGTAAAATGGAAAATAAGTTTGGAAAGGTTAACTGGAGTGAGATCGTGAATAGTATCAGGCAGGATTGCCAGATAAAATACAGTAGCCCAATTATATTTGAATTTTTGGATAAACAAGTAATTTTATAGCATAAGTATAATTTGGACATACTAAAAAAAAAAATGTGTTGTTTGTCTGAAATACAAATTTAACTGGGTGCCCTCTATTTTTATTTGCTAAATCTGAAAACCTTAGCCTGAAATAAGAGAATAAAAAATAAAATGAAATTCTATGATGTCGTTTTAGGATGTGATGAACTAAAGCTTACAATGTTATTCCAAGATACTCAAAATCTAAATTTCATAGTATGTACCAAGGTCAGCAAACTTTTTCCATAAGGTCCAGATAGTAAATATTTTAAGCTTTGCAGGCCATGGAATCTCTGTTACACTGACTCATCTGTGCCACTGTAGTACAGAAGAAGCTATAAGCAATATGTAGACAATTGGGCATAATTGTGCACCTATTAAACTTTATTTATAGACATTAAAATTGGAATCTCACATAATTTTCTCGGGCTCAGAATATTATTATTCTTTAAATTTTTTTCAACTATTTAAAAGTGTAAAAACCATCCATGAACTCATGTTGTTGTTGTTCTTCGATGCTGTTGAGTCGGTTCCGACTCATACCGACCCCATGCACAACAGAATGAAACACCGCCCGGTCCCATGCCGTCCTCACAGTCACTGTTATGTTTGAGCGCATTGTTGCAGCCACTGTGTTAATCCATCTTCCTCTTTTCCTCTGCCCTCTCTTCCTTACCAAGCATGATGTCCTTCTCCAGGGACCAGTCCCTCCTGATCATATCTCCAAATTACATGAGACAAAGTCTCACCATTCTTGCTTTCAAGGAGCACTCCGGCTGTACTTCTTGCAAGGAGCATTCAGGCTCTACTCCTTCCAAGACAGATTTGTCAGTTCTTCCGGCAGTCCATGGTATATTCAATATTCTTCACCAACACCATAATTCAAAGGCATCAATTCTACTTCAGTCTTCCTTATTCATTGTCTAGCTTTAGCATGCTTATGAAGTGATTGAAGATACCATGACTCGGGTCAGGTGCACCTTGCTCATCAAAGTGACATCTTTGGTTTTCAACATTTTAAAGAGGCCATGCAATATTTTGTTTGATTTCTTGACTGCTGCTTCAATGGGTGTTGATTGTGGATCCAAGTAAAAAGAAATTCTTGACAACTTCAATCTTTTCTGCATTTATTATGATGTTGCTTATTGGTCCATTTGTGAGGATTTTTGTTTCCTTTATGTTGAGGTTTAATCCATACTGAAAACTTTAGTCTTTGATCTTCATTAGTAAGTGCTTCAAGTCCTTTTCATAGGCCACCTAAAAACAGGCAGCAGGCCGGATTTGGCCCTGGGGCAATAGTTTACTGACCCCTGATACACATGATTTCTATTCTGGAATGGAGTAAAAGAGAACCTGAAAGCTATGAATTTTTTCAATTTTACCCCAAGAACTCTTAAAATAGGTAGAAAGTCTTGCATTTAATTTTAAAATTCCTTTTATTCCGGGAGGGAGAGTAGCATTGGCACTCAGTTTCACCTAAAAGTAATTTAACTCCTCTTTACTGAACACACCTTGGCAGGTCCTGTGGAATGCGAAGGCCGAGAGGATCAACCAATCAAAAAGAAATCTGATGGGCCAGGTAACTTGGGCAGCCTCCTCATTTTGGGAGGGGAAGCCCAGCCTCAGCAGGTCTATGATGTGCTCAGGATTCCGCAGCTGCTGGTGACAGAGCCAGGGTACTTCTAACTCCCAGCCCGTATACAGTACCACTTGGGCTCCACGTAGTGTGTGATGGGTGAGAATTTCTCTGTGCAAAAAAAAAAAAAAAAATTTTTTTTAAGGCAAAACAAAAGCCTCCAAATCAAATTAAATCATATGTCTCTCTAGTTCTATATACATGCCGCTGCTTCGCTCTCACAGTTCCAAGAACTCTTTTGTACATTGTTTATCAGTGGAAATGTGCGGGCTTGTTTTCATTGCGCACAAACACTTCCAGGGATGCCACCTGATGGCACACAATGAGACTACGTGCACCTTTAAGGAACCAGAGCGTCAACCTGGCTCACACGTGTGTAGGACTGGATATTCTAACGTTGCTGCGAAGTCCCAGACAGTGAGAGCTGCGAACACTTTACATTGCTCGTGTTGTCTGCCAGGCACTGTACCAAGAGCTTTAGGCACTTAACTTGTTTAACCCTCCTCAAAACTCTCCTCCCCATTTAGCAGATGAGGAAATCAAGGCAGAGAGAGATGAACTAAATCATTCTGATTTTACTATAGCACTTGAGCCTGATTTTCTTTTTACTTGTTTTTTTTGGGGGGGGGCGGTGGGGGGAATGATTGGAGCTACTTGCTTTTCCTATTGTTGGAATTGATGGTGGTGGTTTTTAAAATAAACAGCAACACAATTCTTATTTCATTGCCATGTTCACTACGTATTTCCTTTATCAAAGCCAATGATTGAAATAGTTAATAATTCCAAATTTTAAAATGCCAAATAAAGAAATTACCAAGGAACCCAGATTTGGCAGCATGCCTTTCAGAGGTCACGACGTGCCAGCTGAGAAACCGTCGATTTATACCCATGAGTGGACAGACTCTTACTTAACGTGGTGTCTTCCCTCTTTTGGTTTGGTCCAGACTCACAGGAGTTAGGTCCCAGCTATGGAAGCTGCTCAGACCTTCATCAGAGATCCGGGAGCTCATGTTTTATTCTTTGAGGGCACTGGGACACCGTTTCATGAACACGATGGAATTCTGAGCAGAGCTAGCCCTTGGCAGACCCTGGGGTCACAGCCACAGCTACGGGAGAGAGTCAGAATCAGAGCCTCCCAGTACATCAGGCATCTCAGGGCTTTCCGTGGATCCAGAGCAGACTGAGCAGAGCTTAATATAACTAAACAATTGTGATGGAGACACTTCAGGGGTACATACAGACATACTCTAAAACAGAAACAGCGTCTGCATTGACCTCTTTACAAAATAGCATTGAAGGTGCTTTGACTGAAATGCAAATGTAGTGGGAAGCCTCAAAGTTTCACTTCATCAGTAGAATTGTTCCCAGCGACAATTATTACTTAAGAAGGAGCCTACACAAAAAGCATTGAAGGGCCCAGTCATCTGGATAGATCCAGCTGTTTCTATCTCTGGGTCAGTGACAGAAATACCTGAATGCAACTTCAGCTATTAGTCAAACCTATTATTATCTATATGTGGACCAGCTTTGCATGATATTCTGATCAAGGGTTAAAATCGTACCCTGGTTTGGGTTTGGCTTTGCTGTTGCCTACGTGGAAGGATGGGCAGGTGGCTCCCTGACTCCAGCACTCCCCACACCACCAAGGAGTGCCAGGTGCCCACTGAGTAGGCAGGCAGTGTTGACGCATTCCATTCCCCTGAGATGTTGCTGGTTCTTTCCTCCCAGATAACATCATCAAGAGGATATTTAATATTTTGAAATTTACCTGGGTCCTGTTTCTGGCAACGGTGGATAGTTTCACTACTTGGCTAAACTCCATTTCAAGGGAGCATATTGATATATCCACAGTTCTGAGAATTGAAAGATGCATGCTGACCAGAGAAATTAAAAAGGTAACACTGTTGGTATAACTCTTTCTGTTTCTTCCCACATTATAAAGACTTTAAAAGTCGATATCCAGAACTCCAAGTAAGAAAAGATAAAATCTTTTCTTTCCAGGCAGTCTTTACCTAACCCCTTTGCTGCTCAGGACATTTAAATCTATTCCATGTTCAGGATTAAGATAAGCAAAACACCCCACCCCTCCTTACTCCCACCCATGCTCCAGCTTGCTGGTCTGCAGACTCTCGGGTGGCCCGTACAGTATAATGTTGTTTGGTCAGAAACTCCTCCTGAGAAAAATTGGGATCTATGCAGAGCAACAAAATAGAGTCCTACATGATTTACAGAATCTATTTAAAAATAATGGTGTTCTTTATGAAAATGCTACTATGGTTTAGCAAAAATATCTACATATAAGAAGAGATTTCTTGTTTAGAATTACCACTATTACTATTGGGCACCACAAGGAATCCTGGTGGTGCAGTGGTTAAGTGTTTGGCTGCTAAACGAAAGGTTGGTAGTTCAAACCCACCAACCACTCCACAGGAGAAAGATGTGGCAATCTGCTTCCATAAAAATTTCAGCCTAGGAAACCCTACGGGGCAGTTCTACTCTGTCCTATAGAGTCACCAGGAGTTTTTGGTTTTTATTGGGCACCCCTGATTGAATCAGTTGACATCAGCCCCCAGTGTGACTAGCTTTGTTTGCCCCTCTTCAAGGCATGCATGAGCTCTGAGAGGTGTCTGCAAGGAGAAGGGAGATCTGGGGAGTGCCAGGTGGCTGTGCACACACGTGCTTTCCTGAGAACTGTCTCTCCTCCCCAGGGCAACGTTCCAACTCGGGAGAGCGTCCACATGTACTACCAGAACCACATCATGAACCTTTCCCGGGAGTCGGGCCTGGACACCATCGACGAGGCCCCCGGTGCTGCTGCCGAGTTGCAGGCAGCCCAAAGGATGGACAGTCTAGATTCTCATGACAGTATCTCCAGGTACGTCACCTCTGAACAGTAGATTTACTTTTGGCAAAGCAAAATAGGAGAAATGAATGTATGAGATGAACGTTAATGGCAACCACATGGATCCCACCCTCTTCAGGCTATCCTTGTGTGTACAGCAAGGTAAAAGAAATATTGTCCTTCCCTAGGTTGGACCAGATAAAAGCAGATACCAGTAAAAGGCTTTAAGAAATACCTGCGTGAATCCCAGACACAGTGCAGAGACTGGAAAATGAGCCTTCCCTGCCATAGAATTGCTATTTGTGCCAAGGGTTGCATCTTTAGTGCCTTTTAAAAGTGCTGCTCCACAAAGTGTCTTCTACCTTAGGCCTTTTCCTTTCAGAATTGTTACTGTAAGGTCCATGATAGAAGTTCCAGCAGAGGTTCTGCTAGCTGCCGTCTTCTCTGAGGGCTGTGGTCCCTGCATTGTGAAGAACAGGATTGGCATGGGACCCACACACTGGGCGGCAGCGTGTGCCAGCACTAACCACTATGGCTGTGTAACCTCATCGTATCCTTACAGTGCTATGAGGTGTACCACGTATCCTGGTATCATTCCTATTTTACAGAAGACAAGTCCAGTTACAGAGAGCTGACATAACTTACCCAGAGCTCCATGGCTAGGAAGATTAGAAAAGGACATATACCTTTAGGAGTTTCAAGATCAAAACATTTATTTCCTAACTGAGATTCTATTTAAGATGACTTAATTCTTGGACTAAAGTAATTGATGATTAGAACAATGTGTCATGGTTATAAAATGTTCTTTTTCATTCTCCTTCTCCCCAAGCCTACACACATTTCTCAATCATTAATTTCCAAAAGCTACAAAGTAAAATTTTAGTATTATGTCATTCAATTGACAAGTGTTAAAGTGTCTCTCTCTTAAAAGCATCCCCCAATCACCATTCTGGACAGGGAGCTTAAATCTTATCCTTTGACGGACTTAGTTGAAATCAAAAGTTATTGATTTTTTACATTTTATTTTTATTTTTACAAACCATGACAACTGCCTTGCTTGTCACACTTCTCTCTAAATCTGCAGATCAATGTGTTTAAACAATGATTTCCTCTTTATTTTCATGCTAAAACTGGAAATCTATTTTTATCCCCATTCTTCCTACTCCAATTCATTTTATTGTGCCCATCCTCTAGGAGTAAGTGGAGATGGTGTGGGCATGCGTAGAAAGTGAAGGGTGTGAGTTGTCACAGTTGGGGATGGTTAAGACGCAGTGAATGTTCAGTACACTTATGCTGCTTTCTGGCTCAGGGGTGAGTGGAGGGAAGAGCTGGAAGATCTGAAAGTCTCCCAATCCACCCACTTTTTAACTTACTTATTACTAAACAACATTTTTCCAAAAAGAGGGACAGGTAGGATAAGAAAAATGCTGAAATACTTCAGGTTTTCAGAATCTATTTCTGTTTTGCAAAGGTTTTCCATAAAATTTCGAGACTTTCATAGGCCTCATGAATATCACCCATGAGCTGGGCTTGAGAAGATTTACTCTAGAACCAAACCCTGAATCAAACAAATCAAAGAGAATATAGAAAGTGAGCTGAAAATAAATTTATCATGAAATAAACTTATTTGCCCTACTCTTAGTAGGTGACCCACATTTCTAGTTTCCCTGCTTCTAGGGACTTTCACATAGCCAGACAACGTCTATTCATCTGATCTGGCGTCTATAGGAAGCCGTGCTGATTTCTGCAAAGGCAGTAGTCCTCCCTAGAAGAGATTTCCAGTGCAGGTGCTCCCTCTCAGACACTATTTTCTTCAAATCCAGGTGTTAAAATGACACACTTTTTTTTTTTTTTTAATGAGCTCAGATATCATTTACCTTCCCAGAAATAAATTAGCTTAAATTGCTGCAGGAAACATTTCAGTTACATTCTAAGGCGAATTCCCAGTCAGGGAGGGCTGATGAGACTGCTCTGTGCCTGTGGAGCTGTGGACAGAAAAACCCCAGGTGGTGCACCTGGCCACAGGGGCCTTATTGTAAATATCCTCCCCTCTCCTTCAGTTTAAAACTGTCTGAATGATAAATGGATTTCCCTACAAATAACCCAGAATCTTTGGGGTTGTGTGGGTTTTGAAGGTGGGGTGATGTGGCAGTAGAATTCAACCCAAGAATTAAGGGAAACATCACTTTTGGGTTAGAACAGTCAGTTCCCGTGCTTTCAGCCTGCAATCTCCTAAAAATTCAGGGAGTCTCACCCCTAAAAATATGAGGATTCAGTTCCATCATCTCATGAATAGCGAAACTGGAGCCCCCAAAAGGGGTATTGATGTATCCAAAATCCAACAGCCAGTTAATGGCAGAGTTGGAATGGAAGCCCAGTCCTTTCTGTGCCAGGTCCAGCACTTCTTCTAATCAGTCCTGTTGTCTTCTATTCATTCAGTCCCATCTATACAGTGACAGCTGAAGGGGCGAGGGGCTTTTTTTTTTTTTTTTTCAGTAGAGACCGTTTGAGGGCTCCCCTTTGTCTGCCCACACCCTAATCCCCTTCTCAGCATGTAGCCATGCACAGCAGGATAGCTCCACCCGTGCCCTCCGTGCCCTCTGGGGCTGTAGTTTTACACTTGGAGGCAGAAAAGCCTTTTAACTAGCTCCTTGAGTGAATGGCTCAGAATCCCTCCTCCCCAACTCCGAAAGGCTGGTACATCCTGGTGACTTTCTGTCCTCACGGTCCCTCTGACTGACTGCATGAAGCGGTACAGGTGGGTCACACAGTTAGTGCCACCTGTAGGTCTGCTCAGCCTAACGGGGTCACCCTGAATCCTGAAGGGCCTGCAGACCTGCACCACCTAGTCACCAGTGCTCAGGTTGGAAGATAGGTATTCCTGTCATCTCCCACCTAGGCTCGCTGGAGCTGTTTGTTCTTTCCTCGTAGTTTAACTCTGTCTGAACCGAAATCTTACCTGTGTCATAAATCTTATTTGCTTTTCTCGTTTAGTACCTCACCCAGCAGCATCGGCTTCCTGAGCCTGCCATCATTCCTTCCCTAGTTGTTGCCTAAATGGTAACAGGAGATGAGGACTTTAGTCGACAGGTCCTCTCCCTAATGTCCTCTTCTCAAGATCTAAGACATGATCAAGAAGAAAAATTAGGCAAAATGAAAAGTTAACAGACAAAAAGAAAACGAGCCCTGCCATGGCTAGAGTTCTTTGTTATTTTCTTTGGAGCACTTTATTTTATTTTCATTTCGATGTTGGTTTCTATCCAGTTGCATATCAAACCAGCATCTCTTCTACATGCAAGGTGTCTCGTTTGGCTTAACGGAGCGTCAATGAGAAAACGGGGTGGAACTGCATTTGTTGTAGTCACCCCTCAGCTCCCCTCTCTCATTTTGGAGGCTGTGGTAGAAAAAAAAAAGTTGAAATCTTGCATGCAGACCTTTACATGAGCAGATATTTCTGCTTAGGCGATTTGGTTACAAAATGCTCCCACTGAACTCAAAATTGGGAGCTCCAAATAAAGCATATTTTATTTTCTTTAGGGGGGGAAAAAAACCCTCTGTTGCAGAGTTAGAATTATGGAAATTCTGATTTGTAAAAGAAAGTTTGGGACTTGTAGTTATTCTGTTTCCTTGTCCCAACCACAGTTGCATTTTGTAATTTATCACGAGCCAGTATGTTTTCTTAAATTCGATAATCTTGTGTTTTATTATCCCGCCAAACAGGTCCTTTCCTGTCTCTGGCCTTTGTGTGATGGTCATTATCGTTGGTGTTGGTGTTGTGTGTGGTTTGCTGCATGGCCGTATGTGGGTCAATTGATCCATGTGTGAACTGATCTACCACTGGTGTTTTAACACTGTGTCTCTGTAACTGTTTGCGCTGCTAGCTGCTACACTGAAGCAACCATGCTGTTCTCAAGGCAGTCTACCCTTGATGATTTAGATGGACCAGACACTGTTCCTAAAACCAGTGAGCGGGCTCGACCTAGGCTCCGTAAAATGTTCAGCATGGATGCGTCCTCGTCATCAGCTGACAGTGGCAGTTTAGCATCAAGGTGCTTAACTCATGCATGCTTCGTTTCCTCATTTTATCACCTCCCCCTCTGTGTGTTGCAAACCTAGGTTCTTTTGATGTCTGTTTGTTTGTTTGTTTTTAAAGAATTTGCATGCCTAACAAAAGCATAACCACCTCTCTTTCTGAGACTTAGTATAGTTCTCAGGAAAGTATTATGTTAAACTAACCGCTTCTTAGTTTCTGTCAGGGATTTCACAAAGTTCTCATTACTAACATTGTCCTCTATTTTTAAAGTATTTCACTGTTTCCATTTTCAAAACCCATAAGCATGTTCTCCTGTTAATGTAGAGCTTATGTAGGCAGCCCTGAAAGGGGGGCGATCTGTCAGGAAATGTAGGAAACTTTTTCTCCTGCTTTTATGAAAAGATACGTGCAGTAGAAAAAGATCTGAAAATCTGCCATATGCATTCAGCTTTAGTTGATACAGGAAAAACCCTGTCCACATTGTATGTGCATAACTAACACAAAAGTCAGAATATATTTTATCATTGGCTTTTGAAAAAAATATTACTATCACCTTTGAACAAAGTTTGTTCTTTGAGAAAAATCATTTCTAAACAATAAGAATTATTGTTCATTCCTAAATAATCATTCAGAAATCAAGTTGTTTGCATACAACCCATAAACTTGGTTTTGAGTCCCCTTAGAGTAGTTGGCAGGAGCTTGGACCCACCAGAGCCATTCAGCTTCTCCTGACACCAGAATGACCCAATCCAAAGCCAACTGCATTCTGAGTACTTACAGCGGCAGAGCAGACAGCGCCACCTCCCTGTGCTGGCAGCTACCTGTCTTAATCCTGCGCTGCAGTGCACACGGGCGGTACATCCTTGGCAGACACGTGCTCTGCTGTGCACCTGCTCAGCCCAGAAGGCACCCTCGGCCTCTCAGGGCCGGATCCACTCATCCTGGAAGTTAGACATGGTGTGGGGTTGACTCCAGAGGTCTGAAAGGTCCCTGTGTTGATGGGTCAATTTCACAGTCATCGTAGGAGGCTGTGTCTTATTGAGATAAGTCTGAGCAAAACCCCACATTGGCCCGCCATTCCCAGAGCCCTAGGATATTGAACACCTGAGTAAATCAAGTTCCTCGGTCACAGGATGCCAGGAAGTGCTTTGCCTTAGTCTCATTCATTCATTTGTTGACATGTCAAACTGGCATCTGTGACAAGAAAAATGGATCCAACTGTGCACTTGAGAACCACAGAGCTTAGGGACCCTGGATGATGATCATATATGGCATTGAGATAACAACAGTACATCTCTAAGAGTCTGAGAGACTGCAGGCCAGATTCCAAGTATCCAGATCATTTCTGTCCCCTCTCCCTTTTGGGGACCGGACTCAAGGCATGCCATGAGCTTCACTGGTGTGGCTGCTCTAGTTTTACGTCTAACGTCTCCTGCAGGACCTGGCAGGCAAAGTTGGGGAGAGAGAAATGTAAGAAGGAGACAAAGAGTACAGAGGAAAAGAGCAGAACATGAAGTCAGAGTAGAAAAGCTTATGGAAAATGAACACAGAAGGAAATCAGTTGAAGTAGTTGAGAGGAGAGAGAACAGGTGTACATTCTGCGGGGGCTGGGGGAGGGGTAAGGGACAAGCAGTTAAAAGGGAGAAGGGCCAAGGAGAAAGTCACCCTGGGGAAAAGAAAGAATGATGGGCTTTTCCATGTGTGGAAGCCCTGCTGGTGTAGTGGTTAAGAGCCTTGGCTGCTAACCAAAAGGTCGGCAGTTCAAATCCACCACGTGTTCCTTGGAAACTCTATGGGGCAGTTCTACTCTGTCCTATAGGGTCGCTATGAGTCCGAATTGACTCGACCTCAGTGGGTTTGGTTTGGTTTTTGGTTTTTCCATGTATAGAAAAAACACATATTTTCCATGTATAAGCTAAGGAAAATCAGTGGGAAATGGTGGGGAGCTAGAGAGATGGTGAAAACTCAATTGAATGTAATCATTACAATAAGCAAAAGGAATGAATGGAAAAGCAGGGAAGAGAAAAAAATGCTAAAAGGGTGTGGCATTTTAAATAAAGCATGCAGTGATTTCGTTTAGCAAGGTTTTATCATTCCTCTGGGCCAGTCATCCCCTACAGGTCTGGGTGCGTCCATTGTGTAGGACAGAAAGTAGAATACATCTTGGTCAAAGCCTACATCACAAAACTGGCCAGGCTTATCACATCCATATAAGCTTTTAAAATATAGTTTAAAATACATGTATAGCTATGCTACAGTAAGTATGTCCTGATCTGGAAATAAACACTGGAGTTCATAGCTGTGAATCTTGATACTATCTTTTTTTTTTTAATGTGCATAAAGTAGGTTTGGCTCCTTGTGAACCACGTGAGTTGCTATGGTTTTAAGCTCTATCGACTTTTTCTCCTGAGAGACAGCTGTTTGCATTTTCTGCGGAGAAGCAGGTAATGAATATACTGAAGGAGCAAAGCAGATGGAATGCAGAAAACAAATGGGGGATTTGGTTTTTTCCCATGCCTCCATTTTGACTGGGGAGTTCTGCTAAGGTCGCTTCACAACTTGAAAGCACGCGGAGTACTCTTGAGGTTGAGACAGGATTCTGTGCCCCTCTGTCTCCTGACAGCGAGCCCACGCAGTGCACCATGCTGTACTCCCGCCAGGGGACCACGGAGACCATCGAGGAAGTGGAGGCCGAGCAAGAAGAGGAGCTGGTGGGCCCGGCGCCTGAGCTCGAGGATGCGGACGATGAGTATGAGGCTGAGGACGAGGCGGGGGCCGAGGAGGTCTCCCTCACCCCTGACGCCGAGTTGCCACAGTACTCCACCATGGATGGGGATGTGGAGGCACCACCGTCCTACAGCAAGGCTGTCAGCTTTGAGCGCCTCTCGTTTGGCTCACAGGAGGACTCCACAGGCAAGAACCTCATGGCGGTTAGCCCGGACGACAGCCGCACGGACAGAATGGAGTCGAGCGTCTTACCTCCCTTGACACATGAGCTGACAGCCAGTGAGCTGCTTCTGAACAAGTAAGAGCCCAGTAAGCAGAAAAGACAGTTACCATTGAGTTGACTCCAACTTAGGCATCCCCGTGTGCGTCAGAGTAGAACTGCACTCCGTAAGGTGTTCAGTGGCTGCTTTTTCAGAAGGAGATTGCCAGACCTTTCTTTCAAAGTGCCTGTGGGTGGACTGGAGCCTGCAGCCTTTTGGTTAGCAGCTGAATGCGTTAACCATTTGCACCACCCAGTGAACCCTCAGCGAGCAGAGCAACACTACATAGAAATAATCACTTAAAGGTGGACTGAATTTTATGTAAAGAAAAACTCATGCAAAAAAAAGCTTAACTAGACATTTAGAGGAAACAGATATAAGCTTCAGTACTTCTGTGACTGCATGATAGAAGTAGAAAAGCCTTCACTAACTCACGTTGAGGCATCTTTCCCTAATAAAGTCTGATATTAGGAAGGTCTGGATCCATAGGTTGTCTCCAGGAGAAATACAAGGGGCGTAGGACATGTAGGGGTGGGTGCAGCAGAAAGGATCAGGCAAAATGAAAAGAAGTAATTTGGAGAAATTAAAAACAACTGTATTATCATGCGGTTTATTTTTACAGGATGTTTCGTGACGATGAGCTAGAAGAGTCAGAAAAGTTCTATGTTGCCCAGCCGCGATTCTTGCTGCTTTTTTACGCCATGTACAACACTCTAGTGGCCCGCTCAGAAATGGTGTGCTATTTCGTGATCATTCTCAACCACATGGTCTCCGCCTCCATGATCACCCTCGTGCTCCCCATCCTTATCTTCCTTTGGGCCATGCTGTCTGTCCCAAGGCCCAGCAGGCGGTTCTGGATGATGGCCATTGTCTACACAGAGGTATGGGTTGATAGAGGCCTCTGCTCAGCACTCGGGAAGCCCACAGCTTTGTCCCTGAGCGCTTCTGCTCCAGGGGCCTGCCCTGACTCCTGAAAAGGAACAACTAGTTGGATGAATATTCTTAGAAGCACAAGTGATTATAACTAACAGTTACTTAGTGCTGGCAATTTCACATATTTTTTCACATTTAGTCCTGCACAAAATAGGTACTAATGTCATTCCCATTTAACAGATAAGGAAACAGCTTTACCGAGATTAAATAATTGCCTCACAAATGCTCAGCTAGGGAGTGGTGAAGTAGGCTTTTGAACCCTAGTTGACAGACCTGGAATATTAACCACTAAGATAATAACAGCCTCATTCAGACTCGAACATACTGCCTGGCACTGGTGGGAGTTCAGGGAGGTACATGGGATTAAACTAAACCAAACCCATTGCCATCGACTCAATTCATTGCCATCAAGTCGATTCAACTCAGAGCAACCCTATAGGACAGAGTAGAACTGCCCTATAGGGTTTCCAAGGACCTGCTGGTGGATTCGAACTCCCAACCTTTTGGTTAGCAGCCAAACACTTAACCACTGCATCACCAGGGCTCCTGGAATTAAACAGTACAGTACAATACAGTAAAGTGCTTTGAGTATAGCTTGATGTAACATACGTATTTTCTATTTTTAAACCTGTAAGCCAGTTTCCACTCATCAAATTATAAATGAGCTCCCATTTAAAATCTGCATCACTGGAGGGGAGAATTGCCAGCTGGTTTTCATCACACGTGAGGGAGCAGGTGGCACGCTGCCAGATGATACAGACCACCTTCTCTCCTGCCTTATTAAAGAGGGAGATCACACATTCCCAGGAAAACTACAACATTGGAAACAAAAACAAGACTCGGCAGACTTTGCATTGTGGGGTACTTTGCCCGAAGCTCACGGCCAGCTCAATGGGCAAGCTTTCGTTTCATTTATTTTTATTTGTTTTTGAGAACTTCCAATGAGCAATAACGTGGTGAGAAAAAAGAGATAGGAGGAAACTGAAAATTACGTACATGAAAGCTCTGCGGTTTGCTCATAAAGATTACAAATTAAAGCAGCATGTAAAACAGAAACATGTATGTTTCTGAGCAAGTTTGTCCAAATTACCATATTTTAATAGATGAATAATTATGTGAATATCTAACTAAATCAGTGTCAGTCAACTCCTCCAAAATACCGGAAGTGAACCATCTTTTAACGCAGTGGTGTGCGTAACCACGTGTGGGAGTGAGATGCTGCTCTGGCTATAAAGCAAACCATCTGTAAGGAAGATAATGAGCTTACTCCACAACCGCGTGTGCGTTCCCACCTTCGAAGCTGTGAAATGGGCACTGCTTGCTTAATTTTTTTTATATTCCTGTTTCTAATACATAAGTACTCCTAAAAGAAGTAATCATCATTTTTCTACCATTTGCATTTAGGTGGCAATCGTGGTCAAATATTTCTTCCAATTTGGGTTCTTTCCCTGGAATAAGAACTTGGAACTGTACAAAGATAAGCCTTACCACCCACCAAATATCATAGGAGTGGAAAAGAAGGAAGGCTATGTCCTTTATGACCTCATTCAGCTCCTGGCTCTGTTCTTCCATCGATCAATTCTGAAGGTACTGCATGTGAATGGTTGACCCACATGTATTTCTGTTAAGAGCCGCCTGGTCAATTTTCCTGGGGAGCCTAAGCATTAGGATTGGTCATGGGGCCTTCTGCTCATGTGCTCTTTTCTTGTTTGTTTGTTTAAACAGAAAGTTGTGCTCATTTAAAGGGACATTTTTACAAACACTGTGGTGCCCAATAATGGAACTTGTAAGGAACCTAGGAGAAAATGTCCCCATGGTTTTATCCTGGGATGAACATGCCACAGTTAATCCATATTTGTGGAGAATTGCCAGAATGGTGTGCAGTATCTTAATGCCAAACACATTGAATTCTACCCCTAGTTTAAGCCAAACACGAGGGAGCTGCCATTTGGGGAGGGTCATCTTGCCTCTCATCTCCACCCTAACTTCTGCCTACCTTCTTCCAGTAGAACTGCTTGTGTTGGGTAGTTTCTTGTCATGAAATCATAGGCTTTAATGAGAGACCACATACTGAATGGTCACAGGAAGCCCAGGGCTGTGCTTTCTATAAATGTATTTTTGAGGAGCCATTCATTATACTGCCCTATAAAGACCCTTAAGGAGCACTGGTAGCACAGTGGTTAAAGCACTCAACTGCTAACCAAAAGGTCAGTGGTTCAAAACCACTAGCAGCTCCTCAGGAGAAAGATGTGGCAGTCTGCTTCCATAAAGATTTACAGCCTTGGAAACCGTATGGGGTCACTAGGAATCAGCATTGACTAGACAGCAGTAGTTTTTTTTAATAAAGACCTTTATGGGGAAAGAGTCTTTTCTCATGCCCAGTAACTATTGTCCTTCTCCTGAGTACCTGTATGATTTTTTTTCTTCACACATGGTGAATTGTGAGCTAAGCCTGTAAATATGCCACTCAACTCTAAAAAATGGAAATTACTGCTTAGCATACATTCATGTATTAATATGCCTGTTGGCACAACTTTACTTTCTCTTATTTCAGATTGTCTCCTTCTATAAAACACTTTAGATTCATTTTGGCTGGTAATATGAAAAATGCATTTAAGAATAATAAATTTTTTATAAGAAGAAAAAAACTACCCTGTAGCTTTTTAAAAATTCAGCCTTTTAAAAATGCTTCTATGAAAACCAAACAACTAAAACTGTATAGAAATTTCAAAAGTGGTTTAAACTTTCCTTGCTGTAATTCTTATAATTAACTGGAAGAATTAATAAACTTAAATAAATATGCTACTGAGAAAGTGGTGAAAGAATTGAGATAAGTTAAAATGTCAGAAAACTTTTTAAGTGATTTGAATACAAATCAGTATAAACTAAAAAATCCCACTATGAAAAGCTGAAATGTTTGTTATGTTTCTAAGAAGGATATGTTCATTTAATATGGTAAAGGAAGTAATATATTCATAAATAAGTATTTAGGACTCACCTGTAAGTTAGGTGACTTTGTCTTTGGGTGGCTTGAACCAGCTGGTTTGTGACATATTGGCCTGGAGATCTTAGCCTCTGAAGTCCGAGTTGGAAGAAGACCCTCTGGCCTGGGCACCTCGGATACAGTGAGCCCCTGGAGGTCTCCACCCCCAGTAACAAGAAGGCCGTCTCAGGGCAGCTGTGGTCCAGGGAGCATCTCGCTCCAGCAGGATCCCTGGTTTCCAGCCATGCCTCCTCCTCACTTGTCCAACTCCTCTGATCCAGCTTCCTTGCAGCAGAAAGCAGGCTCGCAGAACACAGTGTGGTCTTGAAAGCACTGGTGGGCCATCATTTTTGAATTGAGTGTCTGCAGATTTGTTTCTGATTTCCACAGTGGGCAATTCAAGGATTCACATCTTTCTTTGCAGGCTAGGGTGAGGGAAAATCATCATTCAAGTAAAGACATTTGGTGAGCATGGGGTGGTGAGGCTAAGTTCACCAACTGATACGTCAAATGCTAGCCTCCAGGAAAGCACATGGACAGATATATTGTAGAAAGCAGTGTTGCTCAAGAAACAAATCAAATGAGTTTCCTTTCATCTTGGCTGTATCGGCCAAACAATATGTGTCTCCATCTCAATTACTTATCTACACACACCCCACTGCATTTGACTAGCCCATTACAGAGCTCTAGAATCTTAGAAAGATTGGTTCTCCAATCTTGAGGGGTAGCCTGCCTGACTCGCTATTGCAGGTCAGGCACTACGGCCTGAATTGCGCCTTTTTATGCTTTCTCAGTGTCATGGTTTGTGGGATGAAGATGACATCATCGAGGGTGGCACCAACAAGGACGAATCAGAAGACGAGCTCTCACTCAGTCACGGCAGAAGGGACTCCTCTGACTCCCTGAAGTCCATCAACCTGGCAGCCTCGGTGGAATCAGTGCACGTACACTTCCCGGAGCAGCAGACGGCCATCCGGAGGGAGAGCTCCAGCTGCAGCTCTCAGGCGTCCCAGACCTCCAACTTTTCCTCAAACAAGTCCAAAAGAGGTATCTGTTACAGCGTATCCCTGCCTTCGTACCTGGTGCCAGTGGGTTGGGGCAGGCGGTTTGTTGGGGGTGCTATCAGAAGACAGATCCCGTGGTGTGAAAGAAATTGCCTGGGAATCAGGCAGGCCAGCAGTCCAGTCCTGGCGTGGCTGTGTGAGCTGGGCAGTCACCCCATTGATCACGTCTGATTCTGCTCCGGTCCCAGGGTTTCAGCCAGTTGTGGAAAACGGCCATCACACCACCTTGTGCCCAGCACAAGAGAGCTTTGAAATCACACCCAGAGATCCTGCTAGGTGTGCCCAGAGTGCTGCAGGTGACAGTGTGTTGTGAAATGTGTTTAATCAGTGGGAACTTTCAGCTAGAATACCTAGTTATTTCCTAAGCTAGTTATTAATTTTGTAGTAAATAGTGAGTATGACCAAAAGGTCAGCGTGCGCTGCAGGCAGCCACTGTTTGGGGAATCGGACTTTTGCACTTGTGGTACTGACGTCTGAAGCTTTCAAACACACGAGTGGTGTGTGATGGTCCTCAGAACCCTGCTCGGGGCAGACCCTGCCAGGTCATGCCATGTTCATTTTGCAGTGAGAGGAATGAGAATGTGGAAAAGGCCAGCACATAGGCTCAACCAGGGCAACCCACATATCTACTTCCCCGTGAAGGAAAGTGGTGCCCAGAGTCCACGTGGCTCAGCATCACTCTTAAGGCCACCTGTGTGTTCACATTCTCCCAACAGATTCACGCACTCCATGTGCCATGTGGCTCCAAGTGCTGTTGTCGTGTTCATGCTGACGCACCTGTTCCTCATGATACACCTTGGTTTCTTTCTATTTCTAGGCAGCACAAGTACCCGAAATAGCAGTCAAAAAGGAAGCAGTGTTTTGAGCATTAAGCAAAAAAGCAAAAGGGAACTCTATATGGAAAAATTTCGGGAACATTTCATCAAAGCAAAAGCATTTACCATAAAAAAGTGAGTAAGTAAAAATATTTGGGTTGTGTGTTTTATTTTAGGGCAGGAGAAAGTGTATTAATCATTTCATATAAGCCAGAGGTCAAGAGCAAAGTGACTTCTCATCATAAATTTCATATCATCCTCTTAAAGAAGAATAAAATGATCCATTACTGTATTGTTTTTAAAATAATTTTTCAGTAAGTGTGGTTAATTTTTATATCCATTGTGGTGAAAACCACGAAGTGGTGAAAACACTTTTTCTAAGTAAACAGAATAGAGAAGTAACTTGAAGGGCTGGCAGCTTGTATTACCATGCGTTATGGTGAATCCAACCAAGACACCAGTTGTCATCTCATCAACTCTGACACATGGCACCCCCAGAGGAGGGGCCTAACACTGTGTGTTAGAGTAGAACTGTGCTCCCTGGTGTTTGCAGTGGCTGGATTTTCAGAATTGATCTCCAAGCCTTTCTTCCAAGGAGCCTTTGGGTGGATGTAACCTCCAAACTTCCAGTTAGCATCTGAGCATGTTAATTGTTTGCATTGCCCAGGGAAATGGCCAGTACCCAGCAAAGTGCCCAGGCCCCATCCAACTGTCAGGCACACAGAGAGGTAGCAGCCATGATCTGGAATGGAAGAGGGGCAGCATGTCTGGGAGCCGAGCCATGAGTGCACCCTGAGACCAGGTGTGCTGTCACTCCCCAGCACAGCCTTGAATTGCAGGCAGAACTGAGAGCAGAGGAGAGGGAGCAGAGGCGGGGCTGCAGGCCAGGGCAGGAAGGCATGGTGCTAAAGGACAGAGAAGGTGCCGGCAAGGGACCAGAAAGAGAGAAGGGACCTAACTCTCCGGCCTTGTCTAGCCATCCAGGTCCAGGCATCTTCTCAGTTAATTCCCATCTGGCCCTGTGAGTCAAGTGTTATCCTTGCCCATTTTACAGTAGAGGAAACTGAAACACAGAGCTAAGTAGCCTGCTCAAGGCTCACAGATAGTAATCGAATACCATTACAAACCCAGACACCGAATTTACAGAGCTTTATACCACTGTTATTCTTCAAGAAGTAGCTTGTAACACTGTTACCAGAAACAGCCTTAGTGACTACCTTGGCATAAGGACAGTGATTCAGTGGTGGAATTCCTGGTTTCCATGAGGGAGACTTGGGTTTGATTCCCGGCCAATGCACCTCACGCATAATCACCACCTATCTGTCAGCGGAGGCTTGCATGTTACTGTGATGCTGAACAGGTTTCAGCAGAGCTTCCAGACTAAGATGGGCTAGGAAGAAAGGCCTGACAATCTACTTCCAAAATTCAGCCAGTGAAAACCATAAGGATCACAATGGTCGGGGCTGGCTCCTGCTCTAACAGAAAGTGTGCACGAGTTTACTGCCAAGGTAGTTGTAGTTGTTAGCTGCCATTGAGTCGGCCCCCAACTCACAGCTACCCCATGCAAAACGGGAATGAAATGCTGCCCAGTCCTGTACCATCCCATGAATGGTTGGGGGCTGACTCAACGGCAGCTAGTAACAACTACCTTGGCAGTAAACTTGTGCACACTTGCTGTTAGAGCAGGAGCCAACCACAGTGGGGCCATGCTGGGGTACTGGGGGGACCAAAGAATGCGGGTCTGCTCCTTACACCCACTGACTGCAACAGCTGGTCCTTCTCCCACCCTGTCATCCTGACACAGCGGGCGGGTCTCTGTTTTGCAGGACTCTGCAAATATATGTGCCTATCAGACAGTTCTTTTATGACCTCATCCACCCAGACTACAGCGCCGTGACCGATGTATATGTGCTCATGTTCCTGGCGGACACTGTCGACTTCATCATCATTGTCTTTGGCTTCTGGGCCTTTGGGGTAGGTCGGGGCAACACCACCACACATCCTTGTACTAGGAGAGAGGTCTCTCCTGTGTGATGGCACTCAGGCCTGACGTGTTTTCTCTTTCTAGAAACACTCGGCAGCAGCAGATATCACCTCTTCACTCTCGGAGGACCAGGTACCAGGGCCATTCCTGGTAATGGTCCTCATTCAGTTTGGAACCATGGTGGTGGACCGGGCTCTGTACCTAAGGAAGACTGTGTTGGGAAAGGTCATTTTCCAGGTCATTCTTGTGTTTGGAATCCACTTCTGGATGTTCTTCATCTTACCTGGTGTGACTGAGAGGTAAAGATCCGAAGACATGGGCCCATTTTAATGTAAATACATTCCACAAGATTATCACCATATGTGCATTTGCACAACCTAATCACAGATACAGGCAAAGGCATGGTAGAGCAGCACCATGGGTAAGGAAAGTCAAAGATTTTAATTGGAATTAAATTCAGTGTCAATCCAAAGTGTGAATTGACTCTTCAAAATAATTTAATTGGATCTTAGTCTGCATTAATGGAAATAGAGTTTTTTGCATGACAGAGGGGACTGCCTTCAGGATCAGAGCTCACCTGGAGTCCTCTGGGTGGCATCTTCCTCTGTACCTTCTAGACACAGAGATGAAGTGGGACATGGTCCTGAGAGTATGGAACCATGTCATGTGAGCATTGTGTGGGAAGTGCGGACTGTTTAACTAACTGGTAGAAGAAAACAGAGGGACGGTGGGCATGGATGACAATAGTATCTTCCTAGAGGATAGTCCCCACACATGTCTTTCAGTTTGTTGCACTGTGGGGGCTTGCTTGTTGCTGTGATACTGGAAACTATGCCATTGGTATTCAGACACCAACAGGGTTACCCATGCAGGGAAGGTTTCAGCTAAGCTTCCAGACTAAGACAGACTAGGAAGAAGGACCTGGCAGTCTACTTCTGAAAAAAACTAGCCAGTGAAAACCTTATGAATAACAGCAGAACATTGTCTGATGTAGTGCCGGAAGGTGAGCCCCCTAGGTTGGAAGGCACTCAAAGGACGACTGGGGAAGAAGGGCCTCCTCAAAGTAGAGTCGGCCTTAATGATGTGGATGGAGTAAAGCTTTCAAGACCTTCACTGGCTGATGTGGTATGACTCAAAATGAGAAGAAACGGCTGCAAACATCCATTAATAATTGGAACCTGGAATGTATGAAGTATGAATCTAGGAAAATTGGAAATCATCAAAATGAAATGGAACCCACAAACATCAATATCCTAGGCATTAGTGAGCTGAAATGGACTGGTACTGGCCATTTTGAATCAGACAATCATATGGTCTACTATTCCGGGAATGACAGCTTGAAGAGGAATGGTGTTGCATTCATCATCAAAAAGAACATTTCAAGATCTGTCCTGAAGTACAACACTGTCAGTGATAGGATAATATCCATACGGCTACAAGGAAGACCAGTTAATGTGACTGTTATTCAAAATTGCGCACCAACCAAAGATGAAAAAATTGAATATTTTTATCAGCTTCTGCAGTCTGAAGTTGATCAGACATGCAGTCAGGATGCATTGATAATTACTGGTGGTTGGAATGGAAAAGGTGGAAACAAAGAAGGATCAGTAGTTGGAAAATATGGCCTTGGTGATTGAAAAAATGCCGGAGATCAAATGATAGAATTTTGCAAGACCAATGACTTCTTCATTGCAAATACCTTTTTTCACCAACATAAACGGCGACTATACACATGGACCTCACCAGAATACACAGGAATCAAATCAACTACACCTGTGGAAAGAGACCATGGAAAAGCTCAACATTATCAGTTAGAACAAGGCCAAGGGCCGACTGTGGAATAGACCATCAATTGCTCATATGCAAGTTCAAGCTGAAACTGAAGAAATCATAGCAAGCCCACGAGAGCCAAAATACAACCTTGAGTATATCCCACCTGAATTTAGAGACCATCTCAAGAATAGATTTGATGCATTGAACACTAATGACCGAAGACCGGATGATTTGTGGAATGACATCAAGGACATAATACATGAAGAAAGTAAGAGGTCATTGAAAAGACAGAAAAGAAAGAAAAGACCAAGATGGATGTCAGAGGAGACTCTGAAACTTGCTTCCAAACATCGAGCAGATAATGCAAAAGGAAGAAATGATGAAGTCAAAGAACTGAACAGAAGATTTCAAAGGGCGGCTTGAGAAGACAAAGTAAAGTATTATAATGACATGTGCAAAGAGCTGGAGATAGAAAACCAAAAGGGAAGAGCACGCTTGGCATTTCTCAAGCTGAAAGAAGTGAAAAAAAAATCAGGGTTTGAGCTGCCATAGTGAAGGATTCTATGGAGAATATATGAAACGACACAGGAAGCATCAGAAGAAGATGGAAGGAATACACAGAGTCACTATAACAAAAAGAATTAGTCAACGTTCAACCATTTCTAGAAGTAGCATATGATCAGGAACCGATGGTACTGAAGAAAGAAGTCCAAGCTGCATTGAATGCATTGGCAAAAAACAAGGACCCTGGAATTGACGGAATATCAATTGAGATGTTTCAACAAATGGATGCAGTGCTGGAAGTGCTCACTTGTCTATGCCAAGACATTTGGAAGGCAGCTACCTGGCCAACCGACTGGAAGAGATCCATATTTATGCCTATTCCCAAGAAAGGTGATCCAACAGAATGCGGAAAATTATCTAACAATATCATTAATATCACACACAAGCAAAATTTTGCTGAAGATCATTCAAAAGCAGCTGCAGCAGTGTATCAACAGGGAACTGCCAGAAGTTCAGGCTGGGTTCAGAAGAGCACATGGAACCAGGAATATCATTGCTGATGTCAGATGGATCCTGGCTGAAAGCAGAAAATAACAGAAGGATGTTTACCTGTGTTTTGTTGACTATGCAAAGGCATTCGACTGTGAGCATCATAACAAATTATGGATAACATTGTGAAGAATGGGAATTTCAGAACACTTACTTGTGCTCATGAGGAAACTTTACATAGATTAAGAGGCAGTTGTTCGGACAGAACAAGGGGATACTGAGTGGCTTAAAGCTAGGAAAGGTGTGAGTCAGAGTTGTATCCTTTCACCATACTTTTTCAATCTGTATGCTGAGCAAATAATCTGAGAAGCTGGACTGTATGAAGAAGAAAGTGGCATAAGGATTGAAGGAAGACTCATTAATAACCTGAGTTATGCAGATGACACAACCTTGCTTGCTGAAAGTGAAGAGGACTTGAAGCACTTACTAGTGAAGATCAAAGACCACAGCCTTCAGTATGGATTACACCTCAACATAAAGAAAAGTCCTGACAACTGGACCAATAAGCCACATCATGATAAATGGAGAAAAATTGAAGTTGTCAAGGATTTCATTTTACTTGGATCCACAATCAACAGCCATGGAAGCAGCAGTCAAGAAATCAAAAGACGCATTGCATTGGGCAAATCTGCTGCAAGGGACCTCTTTAAGGTGTTGAAAAGCAAAGATGTCACCTTGAAGACTAAGGTGCACCTGACCCAAGCCATGACATTTTCAGTCTCATCATATGCATGTGAAAGCTGGACAATGAATAGGGAAGACTGAAGAAGAATTGACACCTTTGCACTGTGGTGTTGGAGAATATTGAATATACCATAGATTGCCAAAAGAACAAACAAATCTGTCCTGGACAAAGTACAACCAGAATGCTCCTTAGAGGCAAGGATGGAGAGACTGCATCTTACATACTTTGGACATGTTGTCAGGAGGGATCAGTCCCTGGAGAAGGACATCATGCTTGGTAAAGTACAGCGTCAGCAGAATAGAGGAAGACCCTCAAAGAGATGGATTGACACAGTGGCTGCCACAGTGGGCTCAAGCATAACAACGATTGTAAGGATGGCACAGGACTGGGCAGTGTTTCGTTCTGTGGTACATAGGGTCACTATGAGTTGGAGCCAGCTTGAAGGCACCTAACAACAACAGAAGGTAGTCATGTGGATTGAATAAAACAGTGTTTGAAGATCACCTTGTAAGGGCCTTAGCACACAGTGAGGATGTACCAGACAGCCACTGTGACTGCCCCTGCCATTGGTATTGCTAAGGGTCAAAATGAGGAGTGGCTAAGAACAGAGCAACCTGAAGCCCAGTAGGACAGGGGCTGGTGGATCCTTGAAGATGGCTACTATCTCTCCCTGTGTGGCCTCGAACCCTCAACCCCTGCGGGTTTGACCTTTCTTCAGCTCCCAGGTGCACCGTGTCCTCCCACACCTCAAAGTCTGTCCTGCCTTCCGTCTATGTCATGCTCCCTCCTGCTCTTCTCTCCCACCCCACCGCACCATGCTATTTCCTCCCCACTCTGTTAAGAGCTCGACTGCTAACCAAAAAAGCTGGCAGTTCGAATCTACCAGCCAGTCCTTGGAAAAAAACCCTATGGGGTAGTTCTACTCTGTCCTATATGGTTTGTATGAGTCAGAATTGGCTCGACCAGAACAGGTTTGGTTTGGTTCTCTAGATCTCAGTAAAGATGTCACTTTTTCTAGGTAATCTTCCCACAGTATCACCACAAAACAGTATGTGCAAACAAGTCAGTCCTTAACACAGGAACAAATGATTGAATCAATCAGCAAAAGAAAAACAAAATACATCACTATCAATGGAGAATTTTAGCCTGTTAGGGTATGAAAGTACAGGGCTCCCAGCAGTGGGGCAGGTGAGTGTCCAGACAATGTACTAGGGATGATATCTTTAATTGAATACACCTGAATACATACACATGGATAGCTGATGCCTCTCCTAGTAACTGGTGTGGGGAGCCTACCACTGTTCAAGGTTGTTTTGGAAGCCTTTTTCTGTTTATGTTGTTTTAGACATCTTCAGCCATCATTGCAAAGTCTTCATGTTTAAACAGTAATTCTGGCATTTATGTCATACCTCAGGGTCACTTGTCACCAAGCCTCATGAGCAGCATGGTCAGTCAAGCTGGAAGGGTGACTATCAAGTAATGAAAAATGGATTTTACTTAGGTGGCTCCCAAACCAACTCAGAATGTAATTTCCAAAGAGGAAATCCAAATTGCTGTAACTATGGCTGCAGCAAAGCGGCCACTCTCCCTTGAATATTTAGGCTCTGACTCCCAATTTTAATATAAGAAATATTGTTTTATAATAATAAATGGTGACATTGCAAATATTTTAAAGGAAAAATTACAGTAATTTTTCCTGAATTTAAAGTTGTCAAAAATAAACAATTTAGAACATCATTAACAAATTGTCATCCAGGTTTAATAGACGGTTTGCAATTGGGCAACATGTCATTGCTGAGTAAATCAGAGTTCTGATTAATTTAAGATTTTTAAAGTGCTATATGTACAATTTTATCAGCAGCTTTGAACAAAAATTTTAGTGTCATGGATAAGAGAACTCTGTGTTTCAGAAAGCAAAACTTATTGTTTTATTTCATAAGTGGATTGTTAAACAAGGATTGTCACACCAAACACACTGTCTTAGTTATCTAATGCTGCTATAACAGAAATACTATGCTTGGATGACTTTAACAAACAGAAATTTATTTTCTCACAGTTGAACAGGCTAGAAGTCCGAATTCAGGGCACCAGCTCTAGGGGAAGGCTTTCTCTCTCTGGCAGCTCTGGTGGAAGGTCCTTATCTCTTCAGCTTCTGTTTCCTGGTTCCTTGGAGCTCTCTGTATGGTGTGGCATCAGTCTTCACCCATTTCTGCATCTCGCTTGCATTTAATCTGTTTTATATCACAAGAGATTGACTCAAGATACACCCTACACTAATCCCGTCTCATTAACATAAAAAAGACAACCTATTCCCTGATGAGATTATAGCCACAGGCATAGAGGTTAGGATTTATGACACATATTTTTGGGGGACACAATTCAATCCATAACATTCCACCCTTTGGAAAACAGCTACCTGGCCAATCAACTGGAAGAGATCCATATTTGTGCCCATTCCAAGGACAGGTGATCCAACAGGATGTGGAAATTATTGAACAATATCATCAATATCACATGCAAGTAAAATTTCATTGAAGATAATTCAAAAATGGTTGCAGCAGTGTATCGGCAAGGAACTGCCAGAAATTCAAGCTGGATTCAGAAGAGGAAGTGGAATGAGAGATATCATTGCTGATGTCAGGTGAATCTCGGCAAAAAGTACCAGAAAGATGTTTACCTGTGTTTTTTGACTATGCAAACGCATTCGACTGTGTGCATCATAATAAATTATGGGTAACATTGGGAAGTATGGAAATTCCAGTACACTTAATTGTGCTCGTGAGGAACCTGTACATAGACCAAGAGGCAGTTGTTCAAACAGAACAAGGGGATATGGCGTGATTTAAAATCAAGAAAAGTGTGTGTCAGGGTTGTATCCTTTCACCATACTTATTCTGTGTGTATGCTGATCAAATAATTTGAAAAGTTGGACTATATGAAGAAGAACAGGGCATCAGGATTGGTGGGAGACTCATTAAAAACTTGCAACATGCAGATGACAATCTTGCTTGCTAAAAGGAAGAGGACTTGAAGCACTTACTGACGAAGATCAAAAACTTCAGTATAGATTACACCTCGACATAAAGAAAACAAAAATCCTCACAACCGGACCAATAAGGAACATCATGATAAATGGAGAAAATATTGAAGTTGTCAAGGATTTCCTTTTACTTGGCTTCACAATCAACGCCCATGGAAGCTGCAGTCAGGAAATCAAACGCTATTGCACTGGGCAAATTTGCCACAAAAGACCTTTTTACAGTGTTAAAAAGCAAAGATGTCATTGAGGACTAAGGTGTCCCTGACCTAAGCCGTGGTATTTTCAATTGCCTCATATGCATGCTGAAGCTAGACAGTGAATAAGGAAGACTGAAGAATTGATGCCTTTGCATTATGGTGTTAGCGGAGTATTGAATATACCACAGACTGCCAGAAGAATGAACAAATTTGTCTTCAAAGAAGTACAGCCGTAGTACTCCTTGGAAGTGAGGATGGTGAGACTTTGTCTCACATACTGTGGACATGTCATGAGGCAGGACCAGCTGCTGGAGAAGGACATCATTCTTAGTAAAGTAGAGGGTCAGCGAAGAAGAGGAAGACCCTCAACAAGATGGACTGACACAGTGGCTGAAACAGTGGCCTTAAATATAGCAAAGATTATGAGGATGGAGCAGGATCAGTCAGCATTTTGTCTGGTTGTACGCACGGTTGATATGATTTAGAACCGACTCAATGGCACCTAACATAACACATAACCCTCACTCATTCATTTTAATTTATTGAATGACTACATTGGAGCCCTGGTGGCACAGTGGTTAAGCATTCAGCTGCTATCCAAAAGGTCGGCAGTTCGAATCCACCAGCCACTTGTTGGAAACCCTATGGGGCAGTTCAGCTCTGTCCTATAGGGTTACTATGAGTCAGAATCAGCTCAATAGCAACGGGTTTGGTTTGTTTGTTTTTTACAATGCATAACCCATAAAACAGTTACTCTTGTTTTAAAACAGATGCTAAATGTGTGCCTTGTTCTAAGAAGTGGGCCACTCCTCTCTTAAACCTGAGATTATTCCCTTTAACAACTTGGAGTTTCCACTTGAACTATTTTCTTCCACATCTCTGCGCTTTACCTGGAATATCCTTCTTTCCTTCTCTATGTGGCTAACACTTACATGTCCTTCAATACCCAAGTCAAGTATCACCTCTTCCATGAAGCCTTCTCTGACATCACTGCCCAACTTCAAGGTCCTTCCTCTGTGTTCCTATAGTGCCCTTTACGTAATTCTGTCATAGTGCTTATCTCACTATAATTGCTGTATTTGTTGTCTGTCTCTTCTAATGAACTCTGAACCACTTGTGATCAGAGTGTCTTTCATCCCCGCATCCCAGCATCTAGCTGGGAGTCTTGCCAGTGTTATTCCAAGTATGATCTCTAGACCAGGACTAGTCTATGAAATATTTGCTACTGGTCTGAGATGACATAAATTTAGAAATTTTTAGAGTGTTTTGAAACTTTTACCGCAATATTACAGTAACTTTTGTCTATTGAACTTAATAATTTAAAAATAAGACTATATTTTATATGTCCTTACGTTTTTTATTTTTTAGTAATTCATGTTTATTTTGTTTTTCAAAAGTATTGGTTAACAACAGGTGGGAAATTAAAAAATAATAATAAAATAGCTGGTCCTTCCTTAGAGTTTGAGAAACACTCATCTAACACACACAGTAAATACTCAATAAATGTTTGTTGATGATTGAGTGAACAAAACCTTCACCTTTTGTGACTTAAAATCATGCAAAGCAAATTCAATTTCACATTTATTGAGTATCTGCCATGTCTAGGGCGGTATGCCAGGCACAAAGGGATGTGACGCCAAGGGAAAGCACAGACCTGTCCCCAGGTGGGGAGACCCACACAATGAGTTCCCAGTGCATAAGGCACTAGAAAAAACACTAAAACAGGGGCACAGAGGTCACCTCTGTCTCTTGGATCTCACCTCTGACCCTCACCTAATGGCCATTCCTAGTACAAGAGGTTATTCTATCTTTATTTTTTAATATTTAATTCAAGATGTATCAGGATTGGGAGCCATCTGTCTTTGTTGCCAGCATGTTAGTGATCCATAACGTAATTTCTTGTCATTTCAAACCATGCTCCATTACTTGCTCACATCCTAAATTGATTTTCCTCCTTCAAATATTGTTACTGAAAATTTAATTCATTATTGTGCAAGGAGAAAACATTTTATTAATAGCCATGGTTGTCCAAATCCTTTTAAAACAAGAAAAGGATAAAGGAAGAAGTAAATTTGAGGAGTCTTTTTTTTTTTAAGCTGTGCAGAAGAAAATTATGGCTGCCAGTCATATTGTTCAGCATCAGAAAAACACCATTATCTTGAATAATTAATATGTTAAGTGGCTTTTTTCATGTACATGCACATCACTTATTCAGTAAGTATTCAGTGTTTGCCTACAGTATACAAGGTTCTGTGGCTGTAGGTGGTGTGAGACAGCAATGAGGCAGGTATAAATCCACCTTTAGTAACAGTGAAATACGTAGGGACCACCAAAGAAGTCTTCCGATATAGGGCAACCTCAATGGCCCATGCTTAAATTCCACATGATTACTTAAGGCACCATAGATGAACTATTACTTATTCCAAGTTGATAAACTTAAAGGTGGGGGGGTAGAGGGGGAAGGGGGACTTATTTTTTTAAGGGCAAAATATGAGTGGGTCCTTATATAAGCAATATTAGGCAACACAGTTAGTAATGTCTTAGACTATAATTTTGACAGATATTGAAGAATTCCTGTCTTAGTTATTTAGAGCTGCTGTAACAGAAATACCACAAATGGGTATTTCTGTAAAGAACAGAAACTCATTTTCTCATAGTTCTGAAGGCAAAAAGTCCAAATCAGGGTCTTGACCATTTCAGTTCCTTCCTTGTGTGTATCCCTAGGCATGCCTTGCTTCTTTGGTGTTCCTGGAGTTGTAGATGATCCTTGCATGCCCTCTGTTTTCCCCTGTGTGTGTCTCTGTGTCTAATTTTGTCATTTTATAACTCAGACATGATTAGGTTTAGGATCCACCCGACACAGGTATGACCTCATTAACATAACAGAAGAAAACTATTTTCAAACAGGATCACAAGGGCCAGGAATTCAACACATATTTTGGGGGAAAACAATTCAGTTCGTAACAATTCCTCTACATACAGATTCCATATCAATTATCTGTAAAGTCAGAGGATATTTCTATGGAGAGCTAAAAGAATGTTCTTTCTGATGCTCTATCAATACATAAAAAAAAAAAAATTTTTTTTTATGAATAGGGTTCCTAAAAAGGATAAGGAAATGGATAGTTAATGTGGGCTCTCTGTGAAGTATCTAATGTTTTTGTTGATAATTTGTCAAGAAGTACATCATGGGCAAATATGGTTAAATTAACTTAATAAGTCCTAAAATACCAACATTTCTCTTCTGTTGAGTAATGACATATACGAACATATAAGTGGTGATATAAAATTGAAATTTCACAAGTACTTACTGAGAAAATTCTCTATATGAAACATTTTCACAAAAGTTGAGATTATTATAAAAATGTAGAAACTTAACTTGCAGTTATCTTGTTAGGGGTTATTGTGCCAGTAATTTTCAAGTTTGGAAAATGATCTGCAAAAAGACACTTTAAAGAGCTCTTTATACTTAGGCATGCAGTTTTTATGTTTTGGGCTATAAAACATGAAAAAAAGTATTTTATTTACTTCAGTTGTAAATAATCCCTAATATTGTTTCTGTACCGTAGAATGCTTGTCAAAAATAGAATCCCAGGTATATTTCAACCTACTGAAACAGAGCCTGGGGTAAAGAGTAGGCTCCAGAATCTGCAGTTTTAGCAAGTTCCCTGGGAGTGTCTCATGTTCATTAAGCAGATCGTCTATTATAGATCTTCCGTGGGTTCTTTAGTATCAGTTGGCCACAAAGCAAGCCCGAAGCTATTGAATGAGCTTATATGATGGATTAGGATTTTTAGGATAGTCCGTTCAAATACTGGTGAAAGCTCCCAAGTAAGACATAAGCATAGTAGGTTCTAAAGCTCATTCAGTAATTAGCCATGAAATGCAGCCCATAAATCACTTATAATTTATGGTTCGCTCATTCATTCATTTACTCAAAAATATTCATTGACTGTCAACTACTTATGATCACCTCAATAGATGCAGACAAAGCATTTGACAAAATCTAACCTCCACTCAAAGACCTATGGGGCAGTTCTACTCTGTCCGATATGAAGTCACTGTGAGTCGGAATTCGATTTGATGGCAATGGGTTTGGTTTGGGTTTAACCTCCATTCATGATAAAAACAGCAACTATGAATAGAAGAGGACTTCCTTAACCTGATAAAGGGCATCTATGAGAAAAACTAAGTAATTTTATCCTTAATGGTGAAAGGCTGAGTTTTTTCTCCCCAAAATAAAAAATAAGGCATGGGTATACACTCTCATGAATTGTATTCAACATTGTACTGGAGAGTCTAGCCAGAAAAATAAAGCAAAATAAATAAAAACATCCAGACTGGAGAAAACAAACCAGTTGCCATTAAGTTGAATTCAACTCATGGTGATCCCGTGTGTATCAGGATAGAACGGTGCTCCACAGAGTTTTCAATGGCAGATTTCCAGAACTTTATTATCTGAGACATATCTACATGGACTCAAACCCCCAATATTTTAGTTAGCAGCTGAGCACGTTAATCATTTATACAATCAGACTGGAAAGGAAGAAGTAGAATTGTCTATTTGCAGAGGGCATTATTGCTATGTACAAAATCTGATGGAATCTACAAAAAAAACTGCAAAAAATAACAAATGAACTTAGGAATGTTACAGAATACAAAATCAATACATAAAAATCAATTGTATTTCTATATACAAACAACAAACACAAGAATTGTGTAAAAATGACATGGCAGCAGCATCTGACCTCCTCTAACTTTACAAGAGGGAAGGAGAATCAAGATTAGCAGCCCCAGGCTGATTCCTATGAGGCAGAGGTTAGACATGCCTCCAACCTTTTACCAACTATGACACCAACCACCCCTCCCAAGGCGCTCTACTTCTCTGTTGGGTTCAGGAATTCATTGCAGTGGCCACATAGAACTTGCAGACAATACTTGTGATTATGGGGTTTATTAGGGAAGTCACATGTTACAGTTCAGGTTCACAAATTCTCAGGATACAGTTCTTCCATCCGGACAGCCTCTTCTCAGCCGTTTCCACACGTACACCTCTCTCTGGCTGCTTAGCCTCTTGGCCCCTTGGCCCAGCCTCTGTGCTGCTTGGGCAAGTGTTTCAAAGCTCTTTTAGCTCTCTCCATAAGTGCCCAGAGGCACTTCACTCTGCCAGGAAGCCTCCTACCCAAAGGCGCTCAGCCTTATCACTGCATGGACCAGGAAGCCCTACAGAGTCTCAAGCCAGTCTCCTGATTCCTGCCGTCTTGCACTGCTCTCACTGTCTTCTGTGTTACAGCTCCTCTCTTTGTCTGCTGGATCTAGGTGGTTCTCAGCACAGGGATTCTGGGTCCAAAGGATGCACTCCACTCCTGGCTTTTCTTTCTTGGTGGTTTTGAGAGCCTCCTCTATTCTGCAATTAACAGCTCTTTTAAGCCTAGCAGGATGGCAAAACTGACCAATCCCACTGAATGAATAAGTTATTTTATAAGGATCAGCACAAATCTTGTTCCTATGAGGAGGAGGTTAAAGATGTCCCAAATGTCCAGCTTTTCCATATTTCTGTCCCACTCCGTTATCTCTAATATCAACTACTACTTCTCCCCTCAGCATTCTCCCTTCCATCTTTGGATTCTGTAATTCACTGAAACTTCTCACAGAACTTATGAACTCTACCTCGAGGAAATGACTGACACGGTTATGGAGGCTGGCAAGTCCCAAATCCATAGGTCAAACGTGAGGCTGAAGGCTTCTCCCAACCCATGTGCTATAGGGGCTGATGAACCCAAACCAGCAGGTCAGATGAGAGTCTACTGGCTCACAAGGCTGTAGAAGCTGGTGAATCCAATCAGACAACAGGCTGTTGGCTAAAGATGCTGCAGAAGCTGGCAAATCCCAGAATTGGCAGGTCAGACAGCAGCCTGGTGGATCAAGCTCCAAGAACCAGAGGTCAGATGATTACAAACTGGATGTGGATCAAGAATGAGAGAGAGGAGAACTTCCCCAGATCATTCTCATACATTTGATACAGACCACACCCTCAAGAGAACTCCCCCTAGTTGAGAAGGTGGTGACTTGAGTCACACCCTCTAGTAAGGTGGTGATTCAAGGTACATCCCTAATCCTGCCTCCTTAATACAACTACAATCACAGAGGCTGCAATTCACAATACATCACAAAATGGAGGATAATTTCATCAGATCACAAAAGGGAAGACAATCATACAATACTAGGAATCACGGCCTAGCCAAGTTGACATATAACTTCAACCATCACAGGTTCCATACACCTTATTTGCTATAGTCTCCCTGAATCATTGTTGACTGACAATCAATGATCGACTTAAACTTAATCATTATTGTGTGAGTCCCAAAGGGCCACATTAAGTAACTCATTGCACCGCAGGCCACTCTCTGGCTCTTCTAGCTGTTGTCCCTTTCATACGTGAAAGATTAACTTCCCCCTCCCAATGATTTTAGCAGTCCAAAACAGCCATTAACAATTAGTCCTTCAGTAGGGCAAAAGACTCTTAAGGTGAGGTTACTTGGGTACCAGCCATTCAGGTTTGCTGCAGGTGTCCATCTGATCTGGTCACGTTTGCCAAAAATTTGTCTCATCTTAACTCTTTCTGGCCTCTGATTAAATCTAACTGAGAGAAGATTATTTCCTTGCTCTGAGTCTCAAGGTATCACCATAGTGTTAGATCTCCCCCTCAGCATAACCCATTTCTTCATTCTTTTACCTTCAGCTGTTATTTTTCCTTCCTTCTATTTGTCATTTATTATTACCCAAACTTTTCCAACTTGGAAGGGACATCAGGTTCAGCTGCTGTGCCAGTCCAGATTGCCAGTAGCAAGACCAGTCTAGCAAATGCTTTCCCCCAATCCACCCCCATTCGTGTTGGATAGGGTTACATAGGTACAACACTAGTGGGCTGTCTCAACCACTAGGCAGTTCGGCAGTATTCCTTGTCAACCCCAGTTTTGCCAGACGGGGGGAAGGTAAAATCTATCCCATCGGGCCCTTGGGAATTCCGGTGTACTGGTTTAGGGATACAGTCTCTTGCTTAGGGATCACCCCTGCTTCTGGCACCCAACAGCTGTATCCCTGGTCCTGAGACTGTAGCATCAGGCAGGAAAAAAAGCAATTTTAAGTGATGTGTGGAAGAACTATATAGGGTACCAGCATTCGTTCCCACCCCTTCTTTCCAGGTCCCCCAGAGAAATGTAGGAATCTGCCAGTGATGAGGCTCTCTTTGCCCACCTTATGTTGAGTGTGAGCACACACTCATGAAAGCATGTGAGCCAGCCCTTCATGTCTTTATCGCCACCTCTTTTAGATAACATTCCAATTGTCTATCAAACCATTACTCTGAGGGTGGTATGCACTCTATCAAACCATTACTCTGAGGGTGGTATGTCGATTTAATATGGTTCCATACACCTTATTTGCCTGGTCCTACTCCCGCAAGGGTGCCATGCACCTTATTTACATGAGCCCTGGTGGCACAGTGGTTAAGACCTCAGGCTGCTAAACAAAAGGTCAACAGTTCCAATCCATCAGCCGCTTTTTGAAAACCCTATGAGACAGTTCTACTCTGCCCTATACAGTCATTATGAGTGGGAATCAACTCGATGGCAACAGATTTGGTTTTTTGATTTGACACCCCACAACGATACCATGCACCTTATTTGCATAATTAACAAGCAATCCAATCCCCTTGGTGGGCCACAAGCAACACATTTGCATAGTCCTCACCCAGTCATTTGGCGGGATTTAGGAAGACTGTGGCTAGAAGGGCCATATTAAGTAATTCACTGCACCACAAATCAGAATTTTAAAAAACACCATTTACAATACCATTAAAAATATAAAATATTTGGGGATAAATCTGATAAAACATGTGCAATATTTGTACACTGAAAACTAAAAACTATTGCTGAGAGAAATTAAAGAAGACCCAATTAAATGGAGAAGACCTGTGAATATCCGATATTACTAAGGTCTTACTTTTTCCCAAATTGACCTATAGATTTAATGCAATCCAAATAAAGATCACAGCAAAGTCCACAAAAGTAGAAATCAACAGCAGAAAAAGCAGGGAAAAGAAATCAAACACTTGGAAACTGAACAATACCCTGCTCAAAAAAGACTGGATTATAGAAGACATTAAGGATGGAATAAAGAAATTCATAGAACCCAAAGAGAATGAAATCACTTCCTATCAGAACCTTTGGGACACAGTGAAAACTGAGCTCGGAGGTCAATTTATATCAATAAATGCACACATCCAAAAAGAAGAAAGGGCCAAAATCAAAGAATTATTCCTAAAACCTGAACAAATAGAAAGAGAGCAACAAAAGAAACCTTCAGGCACTAGAAGAAAGGATATAATAAAAATTAGGGCAGAACTAAATGAAATAGAAAACAGAAAAACAATTTAAAGAGTTAACAAGACTAAAAGCTGGTTCTTTGAAAAACTTAACAAAATTAATAAACCATTGGCCAAACTGACAAAAGGAAAACAGGAGAGGAAGCAAATAACCCAAATAAGAAATTAGATGGGCGATATTACAACAGACCCAACTGAAATTAAAAGAATCATATCAGATGACTATGAAAAATTGTACTCTAACGAATTTGAAAACCTAGAAGAAATGAATTCCTAGAAAAACACTACCTACCTAAACTAACACAAATACAGAGAGAACAACTAAACAGACCCATAAAAAAAGAAGAGATTGAAAGTAATCAAAAAACTCCCCCCCAAAAAAACAAAACCCTGGCCTGGACGGCTTCACTGCAGAGTTCTACCAAACTTTCAGAGAAGAGTTAACACCACCACTACTAAAGGTATTTCAGAGCGTAGAAAAGGACAGAATACTCCCAAACTCATTCTACGAAGCCACCATATCCCTGATACCAAAACCAGGTAAAGGCTCCACAAAAAAAAGAAAATTACAGACCTACATCCCTCATTAACTTAGATACAAAAATCCTCAACAAAACTCTAGCCAATAGAATTCAACAACATATCAAAAAAATAATTCACCATGACCAAGTGGGATTCATACCAGGTATGCAGGGATGGTTGAACATTAAAAAATAATTAATGTAATCCATCATATAAATAAAACAAAAGACAAGAACCACATGATTTTATCAATCAATGCAGAAAAGGCATTTGACAAAGTGCAACACCCATTCATGATAAAAACTCTTGGCAAAATAGGAATAGAAGGAAAATTCCTCAGCATAATAAAGGGTATGTATACAAAACCAACAGCTGACATCATCCTAAATGGAGAGAGTCTGAAAGCATTCCCCTTGAGATTGGGAACCAGACAAGCATGCCCTTTATCACTACTCTTATTCAACATTGTGCTGGAGGTCCTAGCCAGAGCAATTAGGCTAGATAAAGAAATAAAGGGCATCCAGATTGGCAAGGAAGAAAGAAAAGTATATATTTGCAGATGACATGGTCTTATACAAGAAAACCCTAAGGAATCCTCCAGAAAACTATTGAAAGTAATAGAAGAGTTCAGCAGAGTATCAGGATACGAGATAAACATACAAAAACCAGTTGGATTCCTCTACACCAACAAAAAGAACATCAAAGAGGAAATCATCAAATCAATGCCATTTACAGTGGACCCCAAGAAGATAAAATACTTAGGAATAAATCTTACCAGAGATGTAAAAGACCTATACATAGAAAACTACAAGACACTTCTGCAAGAAACCAAAAGAGACCTACATAAGTGGAAAAACGTACCTTGTTCATGGATAGGAAGACTCAACATTGTAAAAATGTCTGTTCTATCAAAAGCAATCTATAGATACAATGCAATTCCAATCCAAATTCCAACGACATTTAAATGAGATGGAGGAACAACTTACGTACTTTATATGGAAGGGAAAGAGGCCCCAGATAAGTAGAGCATTACTAAAGAAGAAGAACAAAGTGGGAGGCCTCACACTACCTGATTTTAGAATCTATTATACCACCGCAGTAGTCAAAACAGCCTGGTACTGGTACAACAACAGATACATAGACCAATGGAAGAGAATTGAGAATCCAGACATAAATCCATCCGCATATGAGCAGCTGGTATTTGACAAAGGCCCAAAGTCAGTTCAATGGGGAAAAGACAGTCTCTTTAACAAATGGTGCTGGCATAACCGGATATCCATTTGCAAAAAAAAATGAAACAAGAACCATACCTCACACCATGCACCAAAACGGGCTCAAAATGGATGAAAGACCTAAATATAAAATCTAAAACGATAAAGGTCATGGAAGAAAAAATAGGACCACACTAGGAGCCCTAATACATAGCATAAACAGTATATAATACATTACTAACCATGCAGAATAAAGCTAGATAACTGGGAGCTCTTAAAAATCACCTATGCTCATCCAAAGACTTCACTCAAAGAGTAAAAAGATTACCTACAGACTGGGAAACAGTTTTTAGCTATCACATTTCTGATCAATGTCTGATCTCTAAAATCTACATGATACTGCAAAAACTCAACTACAAAAATTTAAAAATGGGCAAAAGATATGAACAGATACTTCAGTAAAGAAGACATTTGGGTAGCTAACAGATACATGAGGAAATGCTCACGATCATTAGCCTTTAGAGACATGCAAATCAAAACTACAATGAGATTCCATCTCACTCCAACAAGGCTAGTATTGATCCAAAAAACACAAAATAATAAATGTTGGAGAGGTTGTGGAGAGACTGGAACACTTATACACTGCTGATGAGAATGTAAAATGGTACAACCACTTTGGAAACCAATTTGGCACTTCCTTAAAAAACTAGAAATAGAACTACCATAAGATCCTGCAGTCCCACTCCTTGGAATATATTGTAGAGAAATAAGAGCATTTACAGGAACAGATATATGCACACCCATGTTCGTTGCAACACTGTTTACAATAGCAAAAAGATGGAATCGATAAAGAACAATGATGAATCCATGAAACATTACATGGAGGAATCTGGAAGGCATTATGCTGAGTGAAATTAGTCAACTGCAAAAGGACAAATATTGTATAAGACCATTATATAAGAACTCAAGAAATAGTTTAAACAGAGAAGGGAATATTCTTTGATGGTTAAGGGGGGGGAGAGATGAAGGGAGGGAGAGGAGTTTTCACTAATTAGGTAGTAGATAAGAACTATTTTAGGTGAAAGGAAAGACAACACACAATACAGATGAGGCCAGCACAACTGGACTATACCAAAAGCAAAGAAGTTTCCTGAATAAATTGAATGCTTCGAAGGCTGGTGTAGCAGGGGCAGAGGTTTGGGGATCATGGTTTCAGGGGACATCTAAGTGAATTGGCATAATCAAATCTATTAAGAAAACATTCTGCATCCCACTTTGGAGAGTGGTGCCTGGGGTCTTAAATGCTAGCAAGCGGCCATCTAAGATGCATCAATTGGTCTCAACCCATTTGGACCAAATGAGAATGAAGAGTACCAAAGACACAAGGTAATTATGAGCCCAAGAGGTAGAAAGGGCCACATAAAGCAGAAACTACATTAGCCTGAGACCAGAAGAACTAGATGGTGCCAAGCTACAACTTATGACTGCCATGACAGGGAACACAACAGAGAACCCCTGAGGGAGCAGGAGAGCAGTGGGATGCAGACCCCAAATTCTCATAAAAAGACCAGACTTAATGGTCTGAATGAGACTAGAAGGACCCTGGAGGTCATGGTCCCCAGACCTTCTGTTAGCCCAAGACGGGAACCATTCCCAAAGCCAACTCTTCAGACAGGGCTTGGACTGGACTATGGGATAGACAATGATACTGGGGAAGAATGAACTTCTTGGATCAAGTAGACACATGAGACTATGTTGGCATCTCCTGTCTGAAGGGGAGATGAGAGGGTAGAGAGGGTCAGAAGCTGGCCGAATGGACACAAAAATAGAGAGTAGAGGGAAGGAGTGTACTCTCTCATTAGGGGGAGAGCAATTAGGAGTATATAGCAAGGTGTTTATAAATTTTTGTATGAGCGTCCGACTTGATTTGTAATCGTTCACCTAAAGCACAATAAAAATTTTAAAAAATCTCAGTGAACTTCTTTTGTAGAATTTGACAAGCTGATCGAATGTCATAATGAAATGCAAAATAATCAGAAAAACTAAAAATAATGTTTAAAAAGAAGAAAAGATGAAGCAATTGTACTACCTGACGTCAAAATTTATTATAAAGCTTCAATAATCAAGTAGTGAGGTATGTTGTCAAAATCTAGGCAAACAGATCAGTGGAACAGAACAGAGAATTCAAAAATAGACTTATAATTATGAATCAAATGATGTGGAAAGGTGTAAAGATACAAAGGCAGTTCTGTAAAGACAGGATAGTTTTTCAGTATATTGTGTTGGAATAATTGATTATATACATCCCCCCCCCAAATTTTTTTTGATTCATGATCTTACACCAGATACAAAAGTTAACTCAAAAGGAATCATATACCTAAATTTGAAATGTAAAATTTTAAATTATGTTTTCTTGGAGAAAATCTTTGTAACCTTAGGTATCTGAGAACATATAAGGATATAAGGAACTCTCAAAACTCAGTAATAAGAAAAAAATAGGCAAAAGATTTGAATAGACACTTAGCAAAAAAGATATACAGGTGTCACATAACAACATTAAAAGATCCTCAATATCAGTAGTCATCAGCAAAATGCAGATTAAAGCCATAATGAGGTACTACCACACTCTCATTAGAATGACTTAAAAAAAAAAAAAAACTGCCCATGTCAAATGTTGGTGAAGCTGTAGAGCAACTGGAACTCTTACATGCTGATGGGAGGAATGTAAAATGCTACAACCACTTTGGAAAACAGTTTGATAGAGTCATGAAATATTCATCTATCATATGATCTGGAAATCCACTCTTAGGTGTTTACCCAAAAGAAACCCAAGCATATTTCCATACAAAGCCTTGGCCATAAACGCTTATGTCAACTTTATATGTAATAGTCAATAACTGGAAAAACAAGTGCCTGTCAAAAGGTGAATGGGTAAACAGATTTTGGCACATACACACAATGAAATAATTCTCAGCAATAAAAAAAGAAATGGTCTGTTGATAACTTGCAACAACATGGATGAATCATGAAATAATTATACTAAGTGAAAAGACCAGACCAAAAAAAGAGTATACACTCTGTGGTTCCACTTACAGAAAATTCTAGAAAATGCAAACAGATTTGTGGTGACTGAATGCAGATCAGTGATTTCCTGGAGTAGGGAAGAGAGACAGGAAGGATTATAGAGGGGCACAAGAAAGCTTTTAGGAGTGAAGGAAATTTTTGAGTTATGAATATATTCTTTATCTTGGCCATATTGATGGTTTTGACATAGGTCAAAACTTAACAAATTGTACACCTTAAATTTGTGCCATAATGCCAATTATACCTAAATATAGCAGTTAAAAGAAAGGAACTCACTCACTGTTTTTAAAACCTATATTTATATATTTGTTTTTTCCCCTGAGTTTCATTTGACAGTATAGGAAAGGACAGAAAGAAAGCAAAAAGTCATTAAAAAGACAGAAAAGAAAGAAAAGACCAAAATGGATATCAGAACAGGCTCTGAAACATGCTCTTGAACATAGAGTAGTTAAAGTGAAAGAAAGAAATGATGAAGTAAAAGAGCTGAACAGAATATTTCAAAGGGCGACTGGAGAAGACAAAGTATTATGATGAAATGTGCAAAGACCTGGAGTTAGAAAAACAAAAGGGAAGAACACGCTCAGCATTTCTCAAGCTGAAAGAATTAAAAAAAAGTCAGGCTTCAAGTTGCAATACTAAAGGATTCTAGGGGGAAAATATTAAATAATGCAAGAAGCATCAAAAGAAGATGAAAGGAATACATAGTCACTGTACCAAAAAGAATTGTTCCAAGTTCAGCCATTTCAGGATGTAGCATGTTGATCAAGAACCGATGGTACTGAAGAAGTCCGAGCTGCATTGAAAGCATTGGCAAAAAACAAGGCTCCAGGAATTGACAGAATGCCTACTGAGATGTTTCAATAAATGGATGCAGCACTGGAGGTGCTCACTCGTCTATGCCAAGAAATTTGGAAAACAGCTGCCTGGCCAACTGACTGAAAGAGATCCATATTTGGACCCATTCCGAAGAAAGGTGATCCAAAATGTGGAAATTATCAAACAGTATCATCAGTATCACACACAAGTAAAATTTTGCTGAAGATCATTCCAGAGCAGTTGCAGCAGTACAGGTAACTGCCAGAAATTCAAGCCAAATTCAGAAGAGGGCATGAAACGAGGAATATCATTGCTAATGGTAGATGGATCTTGGCTGAAACCAGAGTAAACCAGAAAGACTTTTACCTGTATTTAATTGACTATGCAAAGGCATTCGAGACGGTGTGGATCATAACAAATTATGAGTAACATTGTGAAGAATGGGAACTCCAGAACACTTAATTGTGCTCATGATTAGCCTGTACATAGACCAAAAAGCAGTTGTTCCAACAAATCAAGGGGATACCACATGGTTTAAAGTCAAGGAAGATGTGCATCAGGGTTGTATCCTTTCATCATACCTATTCAGTCTGTATGCTGAGCAAATAACCGGAGAAACTGGACTATATGAAGAAGAACGCAGCATAAGGATTGGGGGAAGACTTATTAACAACCTGTGACACACAGATGACACAACCTTGCTTGCTGAGGACTCGAAGTGCTTACTGATGAAAATCAAAGACTACAGCCTTCAGTATGTATTACACCTCAACATAGAGAAAACAGAAACTCTCACAACTGGACCAATAATGAACACCATGTTAAATGGAGAAAAAATTGAAGTTGTCAAGGATTTCATTTTACTTGGATCCACAACCGATGCCCATGGAAGCTGCAGTCAAGAAATCAGAGGCACATTGCATTGGACGAACCTGCTGCCAAGATGTCACTTTAAGGACTGAGTTGCACCCAACCCAAGCCGTGGCATTTTCATCTGCCTCGTATGCATGCGAAAGCTGGACAAAGAATAAGGAAGACTGAAGAAGAATTGATGCTTTTGAATTATGGTGCTGACAAAGAATATTGAATATACCGTGGATTGCCAGAAGAATGAACAAATCTGCTTTGGAAGAAGTACAGCCAGAGTGCGGCATGGAAGCGAGGATAGTGAGACTTGATCTCGCATCCTTTGGACATGTTATCAGGAGGGATCAGTCCCGGAGAAGGACATCATGCTTGGTAAAGTAGAGGGTCAGTGAAAAAGAGGAAGACGCTCAATGAAATGGGTTGACACAGTGGCTGCAACAATGGGCTGAAGTATAACGATTGTGAGAATGGCACAGGACTGGGCAGTGTTCCATTCTATTGTACATAGGGTCACTATGAGTTGAAACTGACTCGATGGCATCTAACGACAACACAGCACTTCCGGAACTATGCTAGGCAATTTATATATGTTAGTTAATTTTTATAATAGCCTTCATTTTAAAGAAGAAAACTAGGTATGTTTTTCTTCCATTAGTATGAGGAAACTAGACTCAATGAATACATTAGTTGGCTAGGAGCATATTCACTAGTTTATGAAGAGTATTAATTTGCTATTTTTTCTTTTTAATACTTCATGAATTTTTATTAAGCTAAGAAATAGGCTTTCCCCTGATTTCCCAGACGTGAGACCATCTGTTCATACAGTTAGCCATGAGACTTTAAAATGTCTCTCCCTAAGACAATGTCAGTGGAAGAAAATAATCCAATCATCTAAGCATTGTTTTTACAAACAGATACTTGTTGACATTATTTGCAATTGCCTCATATGCATGCAAAAGCTGGACAATGAATAAGGAAGACAGAAGAAAATTGATGCCTTTGAATTAGGGTGTTGGAATAAATATTGAATATACCATGGACTGCCAGAAGAACAAATAAATTTGTCTTGGAAGAAGTACAGCGAGAGGATGCTCCTTAGAAGCGAGGATGGCAAGACTTTGCCTCACATACTTTGGATGTGTTTCCAGGGGGATCAGCCCCTGGAGAAGGACATCATGCTTGGTAAAGTAGAGGGTCAGCGAAAAAGAGGAAGATCCTCAATGAGATGGATTGACACGGTGGCTGCAACAATGGGCTCAAGAATAGCAACAATTGTGAGGATGGCCCAGGACTGGGCAATGTTTCATTCTCTTGTACATAGGGTTGCAATGAGCCAGAACCAACTGGAAGGTATCTAACAACAACAACACTCGTTGACATTAACCTCTTATCCCCCTGAAATCACCATTCCATGTATGTTGGTATTCGGGTAAAAGGTTGGCACTACCGAGGGAAGTCAATAAGTTTTGGCAAGATGTGAGCATCTTCAGAACTCTGAAATGGATTTCACGCATGGAAGCAAAACAGAAAGAATGACTAACATATCACCAGTGCTGCTCTTCATTGTAGATAAAAGCACTATTTGGGGGAACTTCTCCTATCAAAAAGTAAATGAATAAAATAAGTAGCCAGTAAAATAGACCAAAGAGTCAAGGAGTTCAGTTGTCAACAGCAGCCACCACCAAGCTACTAAACTACTGGTAGGTGTTCTGTACAGTCCTACCCTGGAGTTTCATGAGTTTAGTGCTAGTGGAGCTCTGTGACTCAAACTTCAAAGACTAAACAACTAGGAACTTTTCCATGCACAAATGCACAGAGACAAAGCTGGTGTTATGGATTGAACTGTGTCCCTCAAAATATGTGTAGTAAATCCTAACTACTATACTTGTGCTAACAATCCCATTTGGGAATGGATTTTCCTTCTTGTATTAATGAGACAGTGCCAGTATAGGGTGTATTTTAAGTCAATTTCTTTAGAAATATAAAAGAGCATATTAACCAAGGAAGCAAAGAAGCACAAATAGAGGGAAAGATACATGCCACATGGGATCACCAAGGAACCTAGGAATAGAAGCTGAAAAGAGACAAGGACCTTGCCCCAGAGTGGACAGAGGGCCTTCCCCTACAGCCATAGCCCTGAATTCAGACTTCTAGCCTCCTAAACTGTGAGAAAATCAATTTCTGTTTATTAAAGCCACCCACTTGTGGTATTTCTGTTACAGCAGCACTAGATTACAGAGGAAACTTTCTAAGGACCATGAGTGAGAGCTCTCGTTGTTGACTGTGCAGAGTCCCAGAGGCACCCAGGAAGGCCAGGTCTCATGGTGAGACTCAAGCAGCCCTGGTGTAGGAAAATGGAGTCAGTTGAGCTCCCCACCTCCCCTCCAATCAGGTCCTCCAGACACACAGTCATGGCTTCTTCTCAGATCTTGTGAACTAAAGAATACCTATTTTCAGTTTAAAACAAACATAACTTCTTGTAATAACAAAATCAAAATTTAATAAGACATTTAAATCTAAAATACAACAAAGAGTAGTACGTTGCTTGTGTAAAGACCTGTAAGTATTGCTCATAATTTTGATCATGGGGAAGATTATCCTACAGTCTTGGCAAGTCAAAAGTCTTGTTTTTATTTGTGTGTGTGTGTGCACGCGCGCTCGCATACTGATGAGATTTAAGACTCTTACATTTGCAGAATGCTGCATTTATCCAAAGTTAAAAATGGTTCTAGAGCTCATCATTCTTTCCAAATGTGTTCTAAATTTTCCTAGTGTGAAATTTAGTTCTACTAAGTTCTTACTCAAACTTATTCTGTATTCATGAACTGTACAGCAGTATGGGTCTACTTACTGACTATTCCTTCTTCCATTGTTGAGGACATCACTTGAAAAAAGGAAGTTTAGATCATGGAGTCATACATTTTCAGAGCTAGGGAGAATTTTCAAATAGCGATGCCAGTGTCTTGAAAAAGAGTGACTTTTTCAAGGTCCCATAGCTTGTAACCAGAACTGGAACCAAATTGCAGGTGTTTTAAAGTTAGTCCATTACCTGTTTTTATAGATGTATAGCAAAAAAATTGGAGTCCACTTCTCAGAATTCTTTCTCTACATATCCAATTTATGGATCCTTTTAAGTAAAAAAGTGTATCTTGGTTCTTTCTTTCATGAGCTTTAATTCAGACATTCTTTTGTCAACATGCTGTGAGATAGTATTTACTAGTCAATGCACCTAAAAGTAATTTAATTATGGCCTAAGCAACTGAATAATGAATACAGTAGGACATTGGAGACACCATTCACAGGAAAGTTTTTTTTTTTTTTTTTTTAGATCTTCTTACCCCATCTTTTACCTCTGAAGTGATCCAGTGTATATAGAGAATTCCTTAAAATAGGCTTGAAGTGCCGGGGGCTGGGGGGGGGGGCTTCTTTTTTAAATCCTAAGCTGATGTCATTTTGTACCAGGAAGAGTCCGTTCCTTCACTTGTCTGTATTTTCACATTTTAGGAAATTCAGCCAGAATCTGGTTGCTCAGCTTTGGTATTTTGTGAAATGTGTTTACTTCGGATTATCTGCCTACCAAATCCGTTGTGGCTACCCAACACGAGTGCTTGGAAACTTCCTCACAAAGAGCTACAATTATGTCAACCTCTTCTTGTTTCAAGGGTGAGTTTACTCTACATTGTAACCATCACTTACAAAGATGAGACTGGCAATTGAGAGACGTTTTTTTTCCTACCTGGGAGGATGGGAAGAGGAGGAGTGCTGAGATAGAGCGATTGGTAACTCTCGCGGGGTTTGGCAAGAGAATAGCTATGCCTCTTTAAGCACATTTCTATGTACCGTTGCCTCACATTGGCCAGGACATTGTTCCAGAACCATCCACATGGGTTAATATTCTATTTTATTATCCTGTATAATTGCTGTGATACTACTGTAGAACAAAAAACAGGGATGCATGAGTTAAGCATTAATATACTTCTGTGCACAACGGACAGAATACTTGGAATCTGGACGATTCCAAAATACCTGGCCAGCTTGGTGTCAAGTAAATTCATTCACTGCAGAGGGGAGTTTAGCCCATGTAATATCAAATGGAATGAGATATGGCTTGCTTGTTCCTGATAGTGTATATTAGTTAGCCACTCAAAAGAGGCCTATTGGTTCTCCCATATGATTTAGTGGCAGTATCTTCTCTCCCTTCCCTGGGAGGGGATGCCACGGTATGAAAGGTGTGGTTGCACGTGGCCCCACTGTCCCCTTCATGGCGCTTGGCCTGGGAATAAGGAGCTCAGCACAGAGAGAGCCCTCAGATGTTGAGCAGTGTTTCACATACCATTGTCCTATGTCCAGGCTGACATCTTTTTCAGGGATTGGTCTATTGTTCGTTCAACAGATCTGAGGTATAATTTCTGGGAGGTAACCTAAACCAGTGTGAGGAGGCTCAGATTAGGCCAGGTTTTCGAGCCTGGGAGAATCTCTGTGACAGTTAAGAAAAAGGAACATTCCCCCAGACCCCAGAGGAGCTAGGCCAAGCCATTCAAAACTGAAATACAAGTGGTCCAGCCAGAGCCACGTCAGTCTTAGCAAGCCCATTGCTGCTGGACCTACCACTCAGGACCGAGGACATTCCTGCCACAGCTGACTTCTCTTGTTTGCCCTCTTCTTTTACTAACCACATCTATAATTTTCACTAACTCATTCCACAACAAAAGTACAACTCTACGATGTGAATAATTTTTAATAATCCTATGCTCAATAGATTCTCATAGCACACACAAATAAATGTGAAAAAAAAGCTGGTTCATCTCAAAATGTATTTGAAGGGGAAATCCCAGTTTGTTAAGACCATTGGTGGGGGGGGCGAGGGGGAAGGAATGTAAAACACTAATCCATACACTGGACTTGTAATGAACAGCAGTTGTTTTCCAAGTATGCTTTTACTGTAAGAATCATCTAGAGAATTTTTCATAAGTCATGAGGGCTAAAATAACCCCAACAGACAGGAGCTTCTGAGTTGATAAGGGTGGTGGGGCCATCCCTCAGTTGTCTCTGTAATATGATATGATTCCTGTCAGGTTCCGCCTTGTTCCATTTTTGACTGAGTTGAGAGCTGTGATGGACTGGGTATGGACAGACACGACCCTGAGCCTTTCCAGCTGGATTTGTGTGGAGGACATTTATGCTCACATATTTATCCTGAAGTGTTGGCGAGAATCGGAAAAAGTAAGAAACCAGTAAAAGTGCCTATATCCCTATTTATTTCTCTTTGATACAGGCTAGTTATAAAATTAATGTGAAGTTCTGCAAGTTTTTTGGCGAAATACATGGCGGGGGGGGCAAAAACAACTAGGCCCTGTAAATGTCCCATTGATTATCAATTCAACTAGAGTAGGGAATTTTAGACTCACTGCAATATCATCCAGATGTTTTCTTTTGGCGACTGTATGTTGTAGTTCTCTTAGGAAAAAGTAATGATATGTTGCTGTATAACCCAACAATTCTTAAGCGGCTATGTGAGAGCAAGATGGAATGTGGTTTGGTGAGAAAAGTGGGGTCAGGTGGCCTAGATTCATGCTCACTCTCTGAGTCACACTTCATGAAGGACAAATAATTTAACCTCTTTGTACAAAGGAAATTGAAGTGTAAACATTTTCTTATTCTGTTAGGTTGAATGTTAAGGTTTAAATATGGGCAGAACTGCCATTATTTAATGGATTTTTCGAAAGTTGAATATATGGAATAGGAGCCTGATGCATAACCACAATAGAAATACCCAACAAATATTAGCCAACGTAGTATGAAGTGTCTTTATTCTCATCTCAATACTACCCAAGTTGGAAAAGTCCCCTATAATCCACAGAATTTGGAGTGTTTTCTGCAGATTCCCCTGGTAACTTCAGCTCCACAGTTAGGGGACCCATTGTGTTGTGGCCTTAGTGTTTATGGGGTTTGTGGGAGTGAAGTGGATGGGGGCTTGCATTAGACTTAAAAGCATATTGGCTTATCCAGACTTCTAAAGGATCCACGAACTGGTGGACTTGGAGCAGGAAAGTGGATATGATGACAGAGTATGGGAGCTACTCTACCAAAGGGGCATTGAAGACAGCAATCAGAATGATAAAGGAAATCATGACATGTGAGGAAAAGTAGGAAGAACTGAGAATTGTTTGGTCTGAAGGGGAGAAAAATGGAGGAAGGAAGAAATAATAGCTATTTTCAACTATTTGAAATGTTGACAAATAGAAGAGAAATTAGAAACAATTTGCGAGACTCAAGAAAACTGAGTTAAGACAAATAGGTGAAAGCTCCCATAGGTATCGATGGAATATAAAGAACTTTCTACCAATCAAAGCTACTCCATCTCAGACTTGGCTGCCTTGGGAGATGGTCACCAAGAGATGTGCAGGTACATGGAGGATCACACAGAGAAAAATTCACATTGTGAAACATCTGGCTAGAAGGTGCTAGGTCTCCTTTCAGCTTCCAGAGTCACCTATTCAGCAAGTGTTGTATCATTAACCTATTGCCACTAACAAACCACTTAGATGAAAGAAACTTAATAGTTTAAAAGAACCACTGTCTTATTTGCTCACAGCTCAGTGGGTTGGCAGTTCAGGCTGGGCTCCACTGGACACCTCTGCTGCTGCTTCTATCTGGGTCACTGCTGCGGCTGCAGTGCTCAGCGGCCCAGCCAGGGCTGGATGTTGTTGGACGGTCTCACCCAAGTGTCCAGCCCTTGGCTGGGCCTCTTTCTCCGTAAGTGTGGTCACGCTCAAGGAGGCTGCTTTCAATCGTGGTAACACATCCAAAGGAAGGGAGAAGGAAAGTTCAAAGACCCCTCACCACTACATTCACCCCATTCTGTCAGTCAAAGCAAATCAAAAGCCCAGCCTAGACTGAAGAGAATGGAGAGCTTGGTTGAGGAGTAGCAGTCATGTTGCAGAGGGTCATGCCTATGGGAATGTGAGAAATTTGAAGCTTTTTTTTTTTTTTTGCAATATACCATAAATATTTACTAAGCAACTCTTATGTGCTTGGAGCTCTGCTGAACATGGGAGATAGACTAGTGATCCAAACATACAATGTTCTCCACTTTCATGGAACTGACAGTCCATTGGGAGAAAGATAATAATAAAGTGATCACACAAATACATGCAATATTTGAGAATGCATTGACAGGGACACATGATACTCTGAGAGCAGTGGACAAATCTATGCCAGATAGCTTATCTCCTCCCTAACTTGGATTAAGTCATCTGCAGAGAGTAAGAGGGAGAGATGGCATTAGAGGGACAAAAGCCCGACCACGGGGCCCTGGCAGCCTGACTATTAGATAGCATTTCACCAGGATATAAGACAGGATCCTATATGGGGGTATATCTCAATCAGAGCAGACCCACAGAATGACTATGCCCAGTGTGGCTGTGCCAGTGGATACAGGGCCACCCTTCAGATGAGAAGCCGGGGCTACCCTGCTCATAGGCTTATAGGTACCTTCCAATGCCTTTGCACCAACAGGTGACAGCATTCTTAATATGATCAATGAGGCCATCATGCCATTGTCCTTCTTCCTTATGAAAGACATGGTGGTTCTGACCTAGAAAACCAGGCATTTCTGCCAAAAAAAGACTTGCAATAACCTCTTTTTAAAATTAAGAAATAAAAAATGCCTCATTTTAATGTATTGCCTCTGCTTAAATATATTTCAAAAAAATCAGCCATTGAAAACCCTATGGAGCACAGTTTTACTCTGACACATATGGGGTCACCATGATTTGGGGTTGTCTTGATGGCAACTGGTTCTACTTAAATATATACTTCTATTTTATGTTAAAGGACAGTTCTACTCTGTCCTATAGGGTCTCTATGAGTCGGAATCGGCTTGACAGCATTGGGTTCAGTTCAGTTATTTCGTGTTAAACTGATAGCTGTCTCAGAATATTAGCCTTTTAAATCACTCATGGTAACACTTCTTGAGAAATTTAGGTAAGTGGGAGGTAAGTCTTAAAGGAGTCTAAAGAAATCTGACACTAGTTATTACTGCACTCAGTCTGTCACTGGGGCATTGCTAGAGACAGTCACTTGTCTGGTATGCGGCTGATTAGTATCTCTTTCGTTAAAGTAACTTTTCTCAAGGATTATTCCATATCAAACTTAATATGAATATACATTATAACGCAAGAGCAATTTCCTGAAAGGCAAAATGTTGGCATGAGCTTACATAATGCAGGCCACTCACTTGAATCAATGCTTTACAATGATTTCCACCCAGCCGCTTCCCAAAGTACCTTGGGAAGCTCACTGGAAATGTAGCACAGCAGGAATGGGCAAGGAGGCTTATGGTAAAGGCTGACTTATTTAGGAAGCATGAGGGAGTAGCACAGGATAAGAGGTGGACAATCACTTTGAAAAGTGAAGGACAAACAGTCTGTTTTACTGATGGGTTGGAAATTGTCTGCCCTGTTGTCCCTGAGAAATTCACGAAGGAGTGAGGGAGATGATGGAGGGCGTGGAGGAGGGGTGCTAGAAACCCTCCAATGAGAGTTTCAGAGAGGCCCATGCGTTCCTGCACAAGGCAGAGCAACCAGAAAGTCTTTTGGAAGAGCTTCGATAAATCTCTTCAACTCACAGAAGTCTTCATTGTTTAATGCTGTTGGCAGTGGGATGAGAGAAGATTGTTACATTTGCTGCAGTGAAAACTGATAAAGTAGTAAAACTATATACGTGTATGCATATGTATGTTTCCTTTCAAAATAAAAAATTATATTCAACAGTATCAAATTCCAGTGCACAGATATCAAAATACACTGCCACCATCTGACATTGGTACACCTTTTCTAGTGCCGAATCATGTAGAAGATTGTCTTTGCCTGTACTGAATGACTGATGCTGTCCATGTCGGCTCAAGTCCATCATCCAGTCAAGCCTCCACTCCCATGTTCCCAGTACTGTCTTTGGCAATCACTGATTGTCAAAACTTTTAAAGCCCTTGTGGCAGAGCCCCTTAAGGTCTTCAAGGACATCCCCACTGACTCCCATACCTCTCTCTAGGTCTGTAACCCATATCTCAGTGCCTACAGGTGGGACTGGAATTACTCTTCCTTACCTTAACCTAATGAAGTGACCTTATCACTTGTAGGGAGGGTAAGACCCAGGATAAATCATGCTGTCAGGCTAGAAAGTAGGGACTACGATCAGGGTATACATGTAACTCTGAAAGGAAAAGAGGTCACCAAGGAGCAACATTTAGTCAAGGGATATGCAGATATATCTTACCAGTTTTAATACCAGAGAGCTGAGCCTGATCCTGCCTTCCAAAGGCCTCTAAGCACACTGCTTAGTGGGTCCTTAATGGACATGTACTAAAGTGAACAGAAGTGATTCCAGCCCTTCCAGTCCTTGGTTCTCTTCAGAGCACGTCCCTCGCTGTGACACAGCACTCCCCACACCCACTGATATACAGCACCCAAGCAAGGGCCTCTGCTGACGCAGTGGATAAGCCAATATATAAAGCTTATTTTAGGACTTGAATGATATTGTCTTTGACAGTGTGTATCATGAATGGCATTAAAAATACGTTTTGCCACCATCCAAGGTGGGAAAGTCAGCTGAAATGCACAGATATTGAATATTTAAGAATCTAAAGTAAAACGGAAACCCTGGTGGCATAGTGGCTAAGTGCTATAGCTGTTAACCAAGGGGTCGGCAGTTCAAATCCACCAGGCACTCCTTGGAAACTCTATGGGGCAGTTCTACTCTGTCATATGGGGTTGCTATGGGTCAGAATCGGCTCGATGGCGACAGGGTAAAGTAAAACGTTTCTTCTTCTGAATGAGCTCTTAAAACCAGAAGGGTTATTCAACAGAATACTTGATCCATTGGTCATAGGTTCATTGCCAACAAACTCCAGAAAGCAATTTTGAGAGAAAAAGCTGGTAAGGTAGTGCTGGCCTCACTGTGGTAACACCTTCAAGGTGTAGTGAGCTCATTAAAGATCACAGAGCACTTTCCCTTCACCACCAACCTTCATCCCAAGTTTGGGATAGGGTTGCCATCCCTGTTCCATAGCAAGCAGAGTAGAATCAGAGTACACGTGAGCCCCCAGACTCCTTGTGAAGAGCATCTGCCCCCTCCCCACCTGTCACTCACCCGTGAACATTTTGCATGCTCTTTTCAGAGGTACCCTCAGCCCCGGGGACAGAAAAAGAAGAAGGTGGTGAAGTACGGCATGGGTGGCATGATCATCGTCCTACTGATTTGTATTGTATGGTTTCCTCTTCTCTTCATGTCCTTGATCAAATCTGTTGCTGGAGTGATCAACCAGCCCCTGGACGTCTCTGTCACAATCACCCTGGGAGGATATCAGGTAATGCATGAGGGGAAGTTCATCCTGGGCTCAGCCTGGGTGTGGTTGCTCTCCGTGTCACCTACCTACTCAGTACTGTGATGAAAACCTCCTGCGGAAGGCTTAGTTATGTTTTGCATACCCAATTTTTCTATCCAAATTTGGACTGTTCAGCAAATTTGTGACATCTGAAATAGGGTGCAGAAGATGACGAAAGCATAGTTCTGTTCTGGTTTTGGGTACAAGAATAATCACTTCAAAAAGAGATCTCCTACACCAGTTTCCACCAGGGTGATGAGCCCAGCATGCAGAGGAGCCCCCAGGAATACTGATAACACCGTGTACCTCTGTTTTCCAGCCTATTTTCACCATGAGTGCCCAACAAAGCCAGCTGAAAGTTATGGACCAGCTAAAGTTTAATAAATTTTTGCATACTTTTTCTAAGGACACAGTAAGTAAATGCACACAGTAGCTCTCTACTGAAGACTTTCTATTTAGATGACTGGTTGTCGTATTATTTTATACTTTGCCATGGGTTGTGGTGGGGGAAGGAGGACTTTTGAGCATTTACCAGCCATAGGCAGCAGGTTCCTGGCCACTGGCCAATTTGATAATCTATGAAGTTATATCTATATTATTGGAGATGTGTTGATCATCATAATTTTCATCCAGAACATTTTAACATTTTAACTCAAAAGATATTGAGTCCTTTGACCAATAGGCCTACTGTGGGAATCTATCCTAAGGAAGTAATTCAGTACATGGGAAAGCTATATGTAGGTACTTTGTATTAAGGTATTCTCTGCGTTAGTGAAAACTGGAAACAACTTGAAAGTTCAACAAATAGGAACTGGTTAAGTAAAATATGGTGGCTGTCATCAATGAGGGCCATGGCACTGGCTGCCCTAGAGTGGTCATAGTGGGAGAAGACAGAACATCCACTTTTTGTTTTATTTAGATGCTATGATGTGTAAATATTTTCCAAACGACTTCTTTTGTAAGAAAAAGTAATCATAAAAAATACTACAAATGAGGTGACAATGTTTTAAGATAAAGCATCTTAATGTTCTGGTAGTAGAATTATGGGTGATGTTGTTTTCTCTACATTCCAAACTATTAATGGTATGATAACAGTACCTTCATAATTAGAATTTGTCTTATAATACTTCTCTATTTAGAAAAAGCGATCAGATGCTTTTGTCTTTTGTAAAATTACCAGCCTATAGTACACATTGTTGAAATTAACCCTGAAGATTAGCAGCTATTAAGTCAGGGCCAGGATGTCCCAGTGGATTAAATTTTGTTTTTCTCTTGAGAGGAATGTTCCCAAATAGTTGAGAAATTTCCTTCTTAGTGGGGAGGGAAAATGATCCTAAATTGTCTGCATTTTCTTTGTTGTTCACTTGGTATGATTGAGAAGTTTACTTGGTGGTGGCAGTACCCACAGTGGGATGGGGCCATGTGACTGGAGCTGCCCTTACCTGTGGGGAGGGAGCCAAAGTTGGTGCAACAGAACACTGATGACAGTCGGTCATGCAGTGTTTCCTTACATAGGGAGAACTCTCTAAACAGTCAAAGTGTGGACTAATTGCTTTCTCTACCCAGCATCATGTGCGTGATCTATTTATGCATGGGTATTTGTGCCCATACAGGGTGCTATGCAATTTCTAGAAAATTATGAAAAAGAAGACATAACTGTAGCAGAACTCGAAGGAAACTCAAATTCTTTGTGGACCATCAGCCCTCCCAGTAAGCAGAAAATGATACACGAACTCATGGACCCCAATAGTAGCTTCTCTGTTGTGTTTTCGTGGAGTATTCAGAGGTAGTTACTGTATTTCCATGTAATTTCTCCCTTTCCCCAACCTGCATTTGTGGTGGGAGGGTGGAGGGATATAAAGAGATAAAAATTAGATTAATGTGGATCTTAGTTCTTCATTATAACCATGGAAGCTTTCTTTCTATGTTAAAGTTGACATTTTTTGTTTATTAAATGATAAGTTTCCCAGTAATCACTTACAAAAATAAAAACTAAGAACTTCTTAGCGTTCCTTTCTTCTGTTAATTTCGGTTCTTAAAAAGAGACTGGCAATGAGTTCTATGGGCAAGAGAGGGAGAGAGTTAGAGAGAAGAGCAAGAAGGCCATGAGTCTGGGTCAATTGTAAGACTTCCCTGAAAGGTTCAAGTTTCAGCTTATGAATGAAGAACGTGCCGCTCGCACAGCCCAGCCTTTCCCTTGCATCCCTCCAACACTGAGGAAGCCTCAGCAGATCTGCTCCCCAAGCATCAGCGCAAGAGCAACGTGGTGGTACCTGAAGGGGAGCGCTCGTGCGGACTCCTCCTTCCCAGCAAACCCAAGCCCATGGCTGGCATGCAGCCACTACTTCCATCTTCTCTCATTTAGACAAAATCTGTCGTAGAAAAGTTCTCGCATCCAAGTTACATCCCAAAGCCCAGCATTTGGGGAAGCAGTTATGGGGGCCCCAGCACAATACACTAGTTGATTAGCTTAGTTGCTTTTATCACAGTCTTGTGAGTCTACATTGTAAAAAAAAACATCGTAAGCGAGTTTATTTGGGCAGTGAAGTAACAGGTTCATTTGGGTTCATGGCAGCAAACCCTTAGTTGCAATTAACGTTCTTCTGACAGGTGCAGAAGGCTTTCTAGAGTCTAGAGCAAACTCACAAGGAAACAGTGAAGAAATATTTTGAATGTGCTCTTCAGAATTTAAAGAACTCCTTATTTAATCTCATTTTTCTCCTTTAAACCTCCCAAATCCTGTCATACCATTCTGCATTAACTTGCCAAAAATTTACTTCCTAGCCTTTTCTTTGAAGAGCTACACACACAAAAAGTTAAAAAAAGTAAAAACCAACCTCTGATTGAACACTCATTTTTTTGTTGTTGTTGTAATTTTTTTTTTTTTTTGGTGAAAATATACACAGTAAAACCCACTCCCGTTCCACAGTTTGCAGAGATAATGATTAGTGACATTAGTTACATTCTTCACATTGTGTCAACATTCTCGTTATTTCTATTCTCTAGTTGTTTCATTTACTTAATCTCTCTGCCCCCCAGCCTTCTCATTTATGCTTTAAAATGTCTGTTAACTCTTTGGTCTTATATAGACTATTTTTCTTTTTTAAAGAAACTCAATATTCAAGGGTGACATTCTTTACTTTTTGGGCTTAACTTTAACGTAGTTAAAGGTGACTTCAGGAGATAGTTTCAATTTATGGTTTGAAGAGCAGCTCAGGGCCATAGTCTCAGCAATTCCTCCAGCCTCAATAGGACCAGTTAATCTGGATTCATTAAGAATTTGAAGGTCCGTTCCACATTTTTCTCCCTTTTTATCAGGATTATCTCTTGTGTTCCTGATTAGAATGTTCCGTACTGGAAGCCAGGCACCCTGTAGCTCTTCTGATCTCAAGGAAGAGGAGGCAGTGGTTCATGTGGACAATTAGTTCTATAGTCCAGTTCCTTCTCTGATTCTTAGATTTCATTCTTTCTTTTTTGTTCCAGATGAATAAAGACCAATAGTTGTATCTTAGGTGGCTGCTTATAAGCTTTTAAGATCTCAGACGCTACTTACTATACTGGGAGGTAGAACATAAACCCTTAAGAACTATGTTATGCCAATTGACTAGATTGTCCCATAAGATCATGGCCCTGGGCCCCCAAACCAAGAGAACTATTCCCATGAGATGACTGGTTATGTCTAATTAGTATCAGCATCTGTAGCCCCCTCCCCTTTTTTTGCTGTTGTTATTGTTGCAAAACCATACACAACCTAGCATTTGCCCATCATTCCTTTTCCCTGCGTGCAGCTTGTTGACATCGGTTACATCAGTCATGCTGTGCAAACTTCACCCATATCGGTGTCACATTTCCCATTTCTATAAATAAAAAGTGACTACTACCTAGGGAGTTCTTCTCCCTCTCCCTCCACCCCCCATAACCACTAAAGAACATTCTTTTCTGTATATTTACCTATTCATGTCATTTCATAAAAGTGAGAATGTACAATATTTGTTTTCTGTGACTGACTGATTTTGTTCAACATACTGTCCTCCAGGTTCATCCATGTTGTAAGATGTTTCAGGAACTCATTTTCCTTTATCACCAAGTAGCATTTTATTATATGTATGTACCACATTTTACTAATCCATTCATCCATTGATGGGCACTAAGATTGTTTCCATCTTTCTGCTATGGTGAATGGCGCTGCAGTGAACATAGGTGTGCATATGCCTGTTAATGTCACTTCTATCAGCCCCCTAGGGCACATACCTAGGAGTGGAATTGCTGGGTCATATGGCAGCTCTACCTCTAGTTTTTTTGAGGAACCGCCAGACTGTTTTCCACAATGGCTGCACCATTTTGAATTCCCACTAGCAATGGATGAGGGTTCCAGTTTCTCCACATCCCCTCTGACACTTATTTTCCTTAAAAAAAAATCTTAGCCATCGTGGTATCTCATTTAGGTTTTGATTTGCATTTCTCTGATGGTTAATGATGTTGAGCATCTTTTCATATGTCTGTTGGCCATTTGAATATCCTCTTTGATAAAGTGTCTGTTTAACTCCTTTGCTCAGTTTCTGATTGGGTGGACGTTCTTTTTAAAACATGGATTTTATTACTGTCTTAGTCATTTAGTGCTGCTATAACAGAAATACCACAAGTGGATGGTTTTAACAAAGAGAAATTTATTTCCTCACAGTAAAGTAGGCTGACCATATTCAGAGTGTCAGCCCCAGGGGAAGGCTTTCTGTCTCTGTCAGCTCTGGAGGAAGGTCCTTGTCCTCAATCTTCCCCCGGTCAAGGAGCTTCTCAGGCGCAGGAACCCCAGTCCAAAGGACGTGTTCTGCTCCTGGTACTGCTTTCTTGGTGGTATGAGGTCCCCCTGTCTCTCTACTCACTTCTCTCTTTTATATCTCGAGAATGCCTCAAGACACAGTCCAATCTTGTAGGTTGAGTACTGCCTCACTAACACAGCTGCCACCCATCCACCCTCATTAACATCATAAAGACAGGATTTACAACATATAGGAGAATCACACAATACCAGGAATCATGGCCCAGACCAACTGATACACACATTTTGGGGGGACATAATTCAATCCATGACAATTACTCACCTGTAGATTAGCATCATTGTGTTAACATAATAGAGTATTTCTGACATTCATACTAGAGCCCCAAGCCCTGTCTCTATTCTTGTCAGCAACTCTGCCTGCTCACCTCCACCTTTGCCCTAATGGAGTCTGTGGTCTCCCTGGCTTTGTTAACTTGGGTGTCTAAGATGCTGGATATAGAGGTGAGGGGGACAGGAAATGTTGGGATGGATGATTATGGACCCAATGAAAAACGGTGACTAATAAAATTACGAACCAAGTGAGTTTTTGAACCTCTCTTCCAGACTTCTGAATGACCGCTGGCATTGATCTTCCCTTCTTTCTTTTTCTTTTTTTCTTCCACAGAAATATGAGTCTGGGTGCAAAAGCAGAAATAGCAACAGATAAGCTTTCTTTTCCTCTTAAAAATATCACTCGAGAGAACATAGCTAAAATGATAGCTGGCAACAACACAGAAAGCTCAAAAACACCAGTGTAAGTTTGTTTTTCCTGGTAATATGATATGAACAGGCATATGTAGCTGGTACAAAATAGCCATCTACAAATTCATATGTGCAAGAAATCCGGCTATCTCCATTCTTTTGGAACTCAACTGCATTTCTATTGGGAAGCCCCATTTTGTTAGATCAAAGAAACTTCATTTCAGGTTTTTGCTGCACTTTTTCTGGGGTCACACCTAAGTTCTGCATGAGGGCGACAGGAAGTAACTATATGGTACCATGGTTTAAGGAAATGGAGATAATCTATCCTTGCTAAGATGCTGTCCCGTGGACTTCTGCTGAACAACTCTTCCAGGTCCTCAGTCCTCTATCCACCCTGCAAGCCTCCAGGTTGGGCTCTCAGCCATTTGGATCTGGTTTTAGGGCACTCTGGAAATCACTGTGCTGATTCGAATGCCATAGGAGGTATGGGAGCCCTGGGAGGCTCCCTGGGTCATCTGTCCAGACACAGCATGTGGCCAACAGTGCTCTAACCTTAGGGCAGCACGAGCCCAGGGATGCCCATGATACCAGGGCATCCCTGGGCTCTTGCTGCCCTTAAGGGCTCTGCTAAAGGATGAGACACAGGGCTACACCAAAATGATCTAAGCTTTTTGTCATCCATGTCACCTGATCTTGGGTGCCCACTTCAACCACCCACCCTCAACGGAAGGAGGCAGGGCTCAGGATTTTTTTTTTTTTTATGGACGTACCAGTGTCTAAATTTTTCCTCTCCAACTCTCTCTGTTTGGGAGAAAAAACTATATCTCAAAATATTATCATGCCATATAACTACTCCATTTCAAACAAATCCAAGCTGTGATATTTACATTCTAATATGAGACCTAGTAAGAGAAAAAATGATATTGATCTAAAACTGCTAAACAAATATCCCAGATGTCCACCAGCCATTTCCCCAGTTTTGCCATTGTGTCTCCCCTGGGCTCATTTCAATGTATTGAATGTAAGAGCCACCACGATGGATCCCTTTGAAATGTTCCATGACTAAGATAAACCACCAAAAACCCACTGCCGTCAAGTCAATTCTGACTCATAGCGCTCTATAGGACAGAGTAGAACTGCCCCGTAGAGTTTCCAAGGAGCGCCTGTCAGATTTGAACTGCCAACCTCTTGGTTGGCAGCCGTAGCTCGTAACCACTACACCACCAGGGTTTCGAACAACTAAGATAGCCTTTATTAATTACCAAATTCATCACTCTATTCAGCAAAATTGGAAGGAAGGAGCTCTGGTGGCCCAATAGTTAAGCACTCGACTGTTAACAGAAAGGATGGCAATTCAAACCCACCCAGTGGCTCTGTGGGAGGAAGACTTGGCAACGTATTCCCATAAAGATTAGAGCCTAGAAAACCCTGTGGGGCAGTTCTACCCTGTCACATGGGGTCGCTATGAGTTGAAATATACTCAACGGCACCTAACAACAACAACAAAGTTGTAAAGGGCCCTTAAAGATCCTCAAATCCTCCCCCATTATTTCTCAGGTGAGACAGTAGGTCTAAAAAGGCATAAAGACTTGCTCAAGTTCACTTGGCTCCAAGGTGGCAGAGGTAGGGGGTGAGGACCAGTCAGCCCATGCTCCAGTCATCCCTCACTCTTCTCACTAGATCAGCTCATGCAGTCCACTGGGCTATATATGTTTTTTAAATCCTAAAAATTAAAATTAGAATAGTTATCAATGATTTAGATAAGAGTCTAAAGAAGAAAGGCAGACCTTTGGCTTCAGAGAAGGTCATAGTTGTGGAAAAACGTCTAAGGGAAGAACTTCTTAAGCTTTTAGTTAGCTTGTGTGCAGAGTTTGCATATATATCTGGATAAAGCTCATTGCTTGGTGAATTTGTTCAGCTTCAGAGAATTTTGATTATAATGGAAACTCATAAATTAAGATGTGGTGGTTCAGTAGTAGAATTCTCTCCTTCCACGTGGGAGACCCAGGTTCCATTCTCATCCAATGTGCCTCATGCACAGCCACCTCCCACGCATCAGAGGAGGCTTGCGTGTTGCTATGATGCTGAACACGTGTCATCAGAGCCTCCAGACTAAGACAGACTAGGAAGAAAGGCCTGGTGAACTACTTCTGAAAATCTGTAAATGAAAATCCTATGGGTCACAACAGTTCAATCCCAAACCAATCATGGGGATTGAGTAGGACTGGACAGCATTTCGTTCTGTTGTGCATGGAGTTGCACGAGTTGGGGACTGACTCCAGGACAGCTAACAGCAGCAGCACCTTGTGTCAATATATGAAGACTTTCATCATTATTTGTATAAGGTCAAAAAATAGCAAAAAAAAAAAAAAAAAAAACCTCAAAATTAGGTCAGTAAAACAACTAAAACTTCATCTCTTTTTCTCTTAACACACAGGACTATAGAAAAGATCTACCCGTATTATGTGAAAGCACCTAGTGATTCTAACTCCAAACCCATAAAGCAACTTTTATCTGGTAAGGATAAGAAGGAATCATTTCAGAACTGTTTTTAGTCATACTCTTATTCAGTTTCAACAGTTTGCATTTTCAGCCTTTGTCAAGTTCCTTTCCAGTTGTCTTTCCCTGTGTGGCATGGTTTGAAGAAGCATAAACCCTGTCTGCCTTCACTAGTTAAGATTAGTCACCCAGGAGCCAGACTCTTAGTTTTCTTCTTTTCATTGATATAGAACCTGATTGACTTAAATCTGTATTTAATGACTTGTTACTGATTAATCAGTCTGCTTACTTGTTTTATTAGCAACCATAACTTTTGCAGAAAACGGCTTCATCCAGTGTTAACTACGATGGCCCCTCACAAGAAAAGCAATAAAAATATAGCAGGAAATGTACTTGATTCAGCCCAGGGTTTTTAATTATCAGAAGTAGGGCTCTAATAATTTTACTTTTCTCATTTAACAGTGGTAGTAGTAAATTATTATTTTTGGATTCTTTCAATTATCAAGGATTGTTTGACTTAATCAATTACCTGTACCAGCAGTAGACCTATACAGGTTACCTATACAGTTAAAGGTTAATGAATAATGCAGTTATCTAACACATGCCCAGTCGGTCGAAACCATCTTAAAAGTCATCTTTTTTACGAAGTCCTCATGAATCATACCAACCAGAAGTAGTATCTCCAACAGACCTAATTCCAGTCCTAGGGTAGTTGCCAAACACCCATAAATTGTTCTGGTGTACATGGCCTTTTCCCCACAGACATAAGGAACACTATTGTATGCAACTTTGTAACCCCTTTGCACCTAATAGAATGCCTTCCTCTAAGGAGACACTCAGTAAATGCTGGTAATATAAATGAATCAGTCATTTCAGTTAAGAGTCAGTAATTTGGGTTTTTCAAGGTCTAATTAGTCATTTGGAATTACCAGCAAATGTTCAGAGGACAGATCTTCAGCTTCCTTCTGTACGTTGGCCGCCACGCATATACAGCTACAGTGCGTGGCCTCTTCAACTGAGAAAGAGAAACCTTCCCCAAGGGTCCTTTTCCATTCACATTGTCTCCATGTTCGTATACCCTTGTTATTCTGGAACTGTGTGCTAGGGATAGTAACCAAAGTTTGCCATCTAAGAACTGTTGTATGCCTTAAATGCTAAAATTGTCATACTAACTTGTTTTCATTTTTCTCCCCTTACAGAAAATAATTTCATGAATATCACCATCATTTTATCCAGAGACAATACAACTGAATCTAATAGTGAGTGGTGGGTTCTCAACCTGACGGGAAACAGAATATACAACCAGCATGCTCAGGCCTTGGAGCTGGTGGTCTTCAATGACAAAGTCAGCCCCCCTAGTCTTGGGTTTCTGGCTGGCTATGGGTAAGAACTCATTTCACAGTTAACAGTTACAAGAGTGTACGTCTGTGTCATAGAAATTTGAGGATGGGAAGCCTTTTATCTTAGAATTCTAGGATTTTACAGCTACAATATTAAAATTCACATCTCATAGGCTCTTCATTTTAAAAAACAAGGCCCCAGAGTCCCGAAGAGATCAAAGTGCCTAAGTCAGTCCATAGTGAGGGGCAGGTCCAGAAGCCACATTTCCTGGCTTCCTTAGTGGACACCTTACTGCCGTGGCATAGTTTGATGTCCTTCGGTGTTTAAATTTAGAAACATCTCTTTTTTCCTTTTTATCGCTTTTTTTCCCTTCTGAAACTTAGCAGATATGATCGGTTGAACACCATAGTTTGGGACAGGTTAGATATTATCAGATCACCACATTCTGAGGCTGAAATCTGTATCCTCTATAAGACATTTCCCAGAATTAACCTCATCAGAAATTATTTTCCAACCAGAATTTTATTATAAAACCAAATCTCTGAGAAAGCCATATAAATGGTGCATTGAAAAATGTCCAGGACATACAGTACGTTAATGTGAAAAGAGCTGGTCACAAAAAACATGCATATAGTACAATTACATTTCCACCAAGCAAATTGTGTGGTTTATGCACATAATATATGCAGTAAAACCACTTGAAGCTTATACATGAAACTGTTCATTTTGGTTATTTCCAAATGTGAGACTGAAAAGGATTTTTTATTTTTCAAGTCTTATAGGTCTAAAATGTATACTTTTTTTTTTTACAAAGAATATGAATTACCTTTCTACTCAGAAAAAAAGTTTAATTTTTTCACCAAAGGGGAAAAAAGTTACGCTTTGAAAGCTTGTCATATCTTCTGTGATATGATAGAGTTTGAGGGAAAATGTTATTTTTTTCTCTTAGAAGTATTCTATTAACCATATTTAACTGCTAGATACAATTTCTACTTAATTTTTTTCTTCAGTATCATGGGATTATACGCTTCAGTTGTCCTTGTGATTGGGAAGTTTGTCCGTGAATTCTTCAGTGGGATTTCTCACTCCATCATGTTTGAAGAGCTTCCAAATGTGGATCGAATTTTGAAATTGTGCACAGATATTTTTTTAGTTCGAGAGACAGGGGAACTGGAACTAGAGGAAGACCTCTATGCCAAATTAATATTCCTGTACCGCTCACCAGAAACAATGATCAAATGGACTAGAGAAAAGACAGATTGATATCTTAGGACAAAGACAGCAAATAAAGTTGACATGTGAATTTTCAAAAAAAGCACAATATTCTTATAAGAGCAAAGCATTTTCTAGTTCAATGGAAATGGCTTCTCTTCTGACAGGTGGCCAAAGGAGTTCCCTTCCTTTTGGAACGAAAGCTACCTTGCAAGTTAAGGCTCTGCTAAAGTTCTTTGTAATTCAATTTCTCCGAAAGGAATCAGGGTTACTTGCTTTGTTTTAGTCAGCAGTGTCTTGCATTCTGATTGACTACATGAAAGAATCACTTGTGGCCCCCTTCCTCAGAAAAAGCAGAACAGGAGGAGCTACGAGAAGGAAAGGTGCCCCATGTTGCACTCTGCTGGAGCTGCGCCTTTCTGAAGAGATGCCATCACGCCATAGATGCAATAGACAGCTCTCCATCTCCAAGTGGGAAGCTGCTGTGATGGAGCTCCGAGAGCCTTCAGCACACCCACAACGCCAACAGCAATAGGAGGCTGAACACTCTGAGGGTGGGGAGACAGGGTCCAGGACCCGTCAGGACGCCAGTGGAAGGAAAAGCCTCACTCTAAGCAAAAAGATAACAATTAATGATACTCTTACTGCCTTATCTTAACTGAAGACTAATTAGACATCTTTCCATTAAATACCAGTGACTTCTCAGGAAAAATAAAAGCAGCAAAACAACTCTGTGGACACCTGGCTCTTGGAGGCCCAACTAGTGACTTGCTTCAATGACGGTGTTCTGCTTCAGAGAGTTACAGCTCCTCATGAAACATAAACATGAGACAAACAAAGGAAAAACCGCCACCCCAGCTGCATTTGGAACTGACTTTGTAACTCTTTAATAACTGAGGTCACGATCGCTCTTCTGCCTTCTCCCCACCCCTCAACATGCTTTTTCCCATGTCGATGATTTAAGGCAAAGATTTTTCCAGTATGTGACGTTTTCCTTCCTATTTTTCAGGTATATCAAAGAGTTTACATATTCCAATTCACATTTTTACATCTGAGACGGGTTTTTTAAGTTCATAATTAAGAAAGAAATATGTATATTGAGCTTGGGGAAATAAAAATGGCATTTTCTTAAATTATTGATAATACCACATCTTCATTAAATAACAATGTAGCATGAAAAATTTATGATTGAAATGTAGTTTTGATTCCATATTAAAATACAGTTTCTGAGAAGAATCATTGAATGGGCTAGAATACGTTTAAAAATGATGCTGTGTCGTTTGGGTTCAGGAATGACTTAAAATAAAGCACATGTTGCAAAGTCATTTTCAGAATACTCTTCATTCTGCCTTTTTGCATGAAGTGTTTTCAATAGAGTATCCAGGAGTTAAAGAAAATCAGCTGAGATGAAGAAGCTACTTCCCGTTGGTTTTGTTGTTTTTCTCATTCAAGTGTGCTATGTAATATAAACAGGAGACAACAGATAACAAGTTAATTTCCCCAGAGGAAACTATCATAGTGAATATGGAACTTTAAAAAAAAAAAGCAGAGTTCACACAGTGTTCAGTGCTTCCAGAGAATTACTACAGATTTTTTCTCACACTGTGAAAGCCAGCATACCTTGGACTCATCGAAATAAACTCCCAGTCATTGTACTGAGGGACTCAGCCCAAGTTAGTGGAACTCTGCAGAGGACACTGTGATTCCTCAGCAACAGGAAGAATCATTGTACGTATTTCTGGTTGTGAATTTTTTCTTTTAAAAAAGTCAACACAAGGAGTGTACCAAGAGCAAATTATTGAGGAAAGAGTAGGAAAATGCTCATGAACAGAAATCATAAAGGTTACCAGATACAAGAATTGAAATATTCCTCAAGAAAACAATTTTCAGCATTCAAGAAGAAGGCTTCCGGGTGTGACAAAGTTTTCCTACGCATTTAAGAGGCAGGGTGGTGAGGATCCCAGAGGAACTGGAGAAAAATGTGGAACAAAATTCTAACTCACAAAAAAAGACAGACCAGACTTACTGGCCTGACAGACTGCAGAAACCCCGAGAGTATGACCCCCAGACACCCTTTTAGCTCAATAATGAGGCCACTCCTGAGGTTCACCCTTCTGCCAACAATTAACAGACCCATAAAACAAAATGAGACTGAAGGGGCACACCAGCCCAGGGGCAGGGACTAGAAGGCAGGAGGGGACAGGAAAGCTGGTAATGGGGAGCCCAAGGTTGAGAAGGGAGAGTGTTGACAGGTCACGGGATTGTTAACCAATGTCATAAAACAATATGTGTACTAACTGTTTAATGAGAAACTAGTTTGTTCTGTAAACCTTCATCTAAAGTACAATACAAAGAAAAGGCACGGTGGTTAGGACAGCTTCAAGGCCCCAGAGCTACCTCTCCTGTGGTCCCGAGTGTTCAAGAGTGAGGCCTTTCCCTCTGAGACTTGACTCCACCCTTCCACCCTCGGCAGCATGGCCTTCCTTTGCCCAGTTGTAGCCCTTCTGCTCCATTTGGATTCCACGCCAGCAGCACCACCTCTACGCCAGGCAGTGTCCTGGGAGGAGCGGTCAGTTGTCAGCCCTGTCAGCCCCACCCACTGATGGGGATGGGCACTCCTCCTCTGCTTGTCAGGAGGCGGGGTGCTGGAGCTCTGTCAGAGGGTGCTTCCCTTCTCTCCTGCCTCCTGCACAGTGCGGCTCCCTGCACTTTCCTGGCATCTGCCCGCAGAGTTTGTCCTTACTGTCCTGGTTCTCATCTATTCCCCCCACCCAGGGGAAGGGGGAGGGAGACACTGAGGAAGCCTGGAACACCTGCCCAGAATTCCTCCACTCTTTGAAGACAATATTGAACCATTAGGGAAGAATACATTTAACTTCACCTTTAGAGATGACCGTCTTACATTACACTGGTCTGGTTATTGATTCTTCGGTGTGAAAGTGCTGTGCTGCACTCAGCACACACAATCAGTACCTACATTGTTTTGAGTATGATGCATTTTTTAAATATTTATTATTATTTCTTGTGCTTTAAGTGAAAGTTTACAGCTCAAGTTAGTTTCTCATACAAAAACTTCTACATACATTGTTATGTGATCCCAGTAGCTCTCCCTATAACGTGACAGCACACTCCTCTTTTCCACCCCAGATTTCCTGTGTTCATTCAACCAGCTCCTGTCCCCCTCTGCCTTCTCATCTTCCCTCCAGACAGGAGCTGCCCGTTTAGTCTCAGTGGATCCACTTGAAGTAAGAAGCACACTCTTCACAAGTACCATTTTATGTCTTATTTAAAAAAAAAAAAAGACCCCATAGGACAGTTAGGAACTGCTCCATAGAGTTCCGAAGGAGCACCTGGTAAATTCGAACTGCCAACATTTTGGTTAGCAGACGTAGCTCTTAGCCACCAGGGTTTCTATATCTTATAGTCTAGTCTAATCTTTGTCTGAAGAGTTGGCTTCGGGAATGGTTTTAGTTCTGGGTTAACAGAGAGTCCAGGGGCCATGTCACCTAGGGTTCCTCCAGTCTCAGTCAGAGCATTAAGTCTGTTCTTTTTTCTAGAATTTGATTTCTCCACCCCACTTTTCTCCTGCTCTATCAGGGACTCTCTGTTATGTTCCCCATCAGGGTGGTCTTTGATGGTAGCTGGGCACCATGTAGTTCTGGTCTCAGGCTGATGGAGTCCCTGGTTTATGTGGCCCTTTCTGTCTCTTGGGCTCATATTGTCCTTATGTCTTTGGTGTTCTACATCCTCCTTTTCTTCAGGTGGGTTGGGACCAATTGATGGATCTTAGATGGCCACTTGCTACCTTATAAGACCCCAGACGCCACTCACCATAGTGGGATGCAGAACATTTTCTTAATAAACTTTGTTATGACAGTTAACTTAGATGTCCCCTGAAACCATGGTCCTTAGACCCCTGCCCCTACTACTCTGTCCCTCAAAGTGTTTGATTGTATTCGGGAAACTTCTTAGCTTTTGGTTTAGTCCAGTTGTGCTGACTTCCCCTGTATTGTGTCTTGTCCTTTCTTTCACCTAAGATGAGTCTTGTCTAGTTAGTGAATTCACCTCTCCCTCCCTCCCTACCCTCGTAACCATCAAAAAATATTTTCTTCTGTGTTTAAATCTTTTGAGTTCTTATAATAGCGGTCTCATATAATATTTTTCCTTTTGTGACTAATTTCACTCAGCATAATGCCTCCCACATTCATCCGTGTTATGAGATCTTGTGTGGATTCATCATTGTTCTTTATCACTGCATAGTATTCCATTTCATGAAAACATCATAATTTGTTTATCCATTCGTCCATTGACCTGGGTTGTTTCCAACTTTTTGCTAAATTGTGAATGTTGCTGCAGTGAACATGGGTGAGCACGTATCTATTCATGTGATGGCTCTTATTTCTCTATGATATATTCCAAGGAGTGGGATTGCTGGATTATATGGTACTTCTATTTCTAGCTTTTTAAGGAAGCACCAAATCGATTTCCAAAGTGGTTGTACCATTTTACATTCCCACCAGCAGTGTATAAGTGTTCCAGTCTCTCCACAACCTCTCCAACATCTACTATTTTGTGTTTTTTGGATTAATGCTAGTCTTGTTAGGGTAAAATGGTATCTCACTGTAGTTTCGATTTGCATTTCTCTAATGGCTAACAGGAAACCCTGGTGGTGTAGTGACTAAGAGCTATGGCTGCCAAGCAAAAGGTCGGCAGTTCAAATGCACCAGGCACTTCTTGGAAATCTTATGGGGCAATTCTAGTCTGTCCTATAGGGCTGCTATCAGTTGACTAGACAGCGACAGGTTTGGTTTCTGGTTTTTAATGGCTAATCATTGTGAGCATTTCTTCATTTTTATCTGTTAGCCACCTGAATGTCTTCTTTACTGAAGTGCCTGTACATATCCTTTGCCCATTTCTTAATTGGGTTGTTTGCCTTTTTGTTGTTGAGGTTGTGCAGTATCTTGTAGATTTTAGAGATTAGACGCTGATCAGATATGTTGTAGCAAAAAAAATTTCCCCGTTCTGTAGGTTGTCTTTTTACTCTTTTGGTGAAGTTTTTGATGAGCATAATTGATTTTTAGGAGCTCCCAGTTATCTAGTTTCTCTTCTGGTGTTTGTGCATTGTTAATAATGTTTTGTATTCTGTTCATGCCATGTATTAGGGCTCCTAGCATTGTCCCTATTTTTTCTCCCATTATCTTTAACGTTTTATATTTTATATTTAAATCTTTGATCCATTTTGAGTTAATTTTTGTGCATGGTGTGAGGTATGGGTCTTGTTTCATTTTTTTGCAGATGGATATCCAGTTATGCCAGCACCATTTGTTAAAGAGACTGTCTTTTCCCCATTGAACTGACTTTGGGCCTTTGTCAAATACCAGCTGCTCATATGTGGATGGATTTATGTCTGGATTCTCAATTCTGTTCCATTGGTCTATGTATCTGTTTTTGTACCAGTACCAGACTATTTTGACTACTGTGGTGGTGTAATAGGTTCTAAAATCAGGTGGTGTGAGGCCTCCCACTTTGTTCTTCTTCTTTAGTAATGCTTTTTTATCCTGGGCCTCTTCCCTTTCCATATGAAGTTGGTGATTTGTTTCTCCATCTCATTAAAAATGTCATTGGAATTTGGATCAGCATTGCATTGTATCTATAGATCACTTTTGGTAGAATAGGCATTTTTACAATGTTAAGTCTTCCTGTCCATGAGCAAGGTATGTTTTTCCACTTATGTAGGTCTCTTTTGGTTTCTTGCAGTAGTGTCTTGTAGTTTTCCTTGTATAGGTCTTTTACATCTCTGGTAAGATTTATTCCTAAGTATTTTATCTTCTTGGGGGCTACTGTGAATGGTATTGATGTGGTGATTTCCTCTTCAAAGTTCTCTTTGCTGGTATAGAGGAATCCAACTGATTTTTGTATGTTTATCTTGTATCCTGATATTTTGCTGAACTCTTCTGTTAGTTCCAGTAGTTTTCTCGTTGATTCTTTGGGGTTTTCTGTGTATTAGATCATATCATCTGCAAATAGAGATACTTTTACTTCTTCCTTACCAATTTGGATGCCCTTTATTTCTTTTTCTAGCCTAACTGCTCTGGCTAGGATTTCCAGCACAATGTTGAATAAGAGTGGTGATAAAGGGCATCTTTGTCTGGTTCCCGTTGTCAAAGGGAATGCTTTCAGACTCTCTCCATTTAGGATGATGTTGGCTGTTGGCTTTGTAGAAATACCCTTTATTATGCTGTGGAATTTCCCTTCTATTCCTATTTTGCTGAGCGTTTTTATCATGAATGGGTGTTGGACTTTGTCAAATGTAAAATATTATTTTTAATTAAGTATTTTTATTGATAGAATCTGCCTGTTATTTGCCCATTTTATTAATATTTTCAAAGAGTAGCTAGCAATCTTCCCTATTGTTTATTTGCTTTTTAGTTGATACTTTTCTGTTCCTAGCTTTCACATTTCTTTTTTACTTCTTTGTGTTATTCTGTATTCTTTTTCTGACTTCTTCATTAAAGCTTAAAACCACATCAAGACTTTTGGGACCCCTTTGCTTTCTTCTCCATGAATTGCTACACACTGTGAGTCTGACAGATAGTCCTTCCCAAGAGTCCAGAAGCTTGCAGAGGGGCTGGTATCAGAAGTGTGACAGAGACAGTGAGGAAAGGGGAGAAAGGTACTGAGGGCCTGAAGGGAAGATAAGAGAGAGAGAGAGGAACTTCAGAATCATAGTACCAATTGCTGTCCAGTCAACTCTGACTCATGGCGACCCCATGTGTGTGAGGGTGGAGATGTTTAGGCCCTGGGAACTGATCCCTGATCTAGTTTGTTTGTGTTCAGGGAGCAGCAGATGAAAGACTTCCAGCCCCTCCCACCCAGACACTTCCTCCATCTGGGGTAACCCACAGAAAGATCACTGGAGATAGGTTTGAGCAGCTGCTAGAATAATAATGATAATAATAACAGGGAATGCTTAATTAGTATAAGCTCTTTTTATTATGTGTCAAGACAGAAATAAGTTGAGATCCTTGCCTGAGGCATGGGTGGAGCCAGGATTTAGCTTGTCTCCTCCAGAAGCCCAGACTGCCTGATGTGGCCCCAGCCTCCTGCTGCCCACCATCTCACTGACCTGACAGCTCCCTGTCTTCAGCCACCACCCAACCCACCAACCATGGAGTTGCCTCCCAGCTCCACTGGTGTAGGCATACCCACTTGAGATTCCCAGATGCCTTTTTCTATATTTCGTGTCAGCTTGTACAGTATCGAGTGATTTTTAATCAATCCCATCTCTGTACCTTCACAATATTTCTTTCTTAAGCCACCCAGTCTTTGTGGGGGACATGTGCAATGAGGTGCATCCCTTTCCACATGGAGGCATCTCTGTATCTCCCAACTGAGGGAGGAAGGGACCACAGAGATGATTCTTGGTCTCCTCTTACTTGCCCTCTCTCAGCCCTTTGGTCTGAGGTGAGAGGGCCAGGAGCTGCAAAACCATGGATTGTTCTAATGAGGAGAAAGAGTGAGAGAGAGAGTGCCATGTTCTGTCACATGGGCAACTGAACAGCCCTGCAAGGAGCTCAGAACCTCAAAGGTTTCCTCTTTAACGTAGGATTTTGACTTTTATGCTTGATGCCTTCTTGTTCCTTATTCTTTGAAAATCATATAGATTAGTACAGATGTATAGAATATGGGCAATACAGAAAAATATTACTATAAAGATCAGTGACTTAATAGATTATGTTTTGATAGTATGACATTTCTATCATAAAATGAGACCCAGTGAACATCATTTCATGTTTACAGTTAATGAAATCTTTTCTCTCCTTTCCCCAATTATCCTGGTTCATCTGCACTAACAGTAATCATCTGTGCTTCAAGACCATAACCATCCAAAGGGAAGACAACCTTCCCCTCCACCCCCGTCACAGAGGAAGCTTGATCCTCCATTTACCCTGATAAACTGAGCCTAGGCTCCAGGGTTTGTGCCACTTGGCTCCCAGCCACAGGTAGAAGCAGCTGCTTCCCTAGGCCACTGACATTGCCCAAAAGGCAAGGAGAAAAGGGGGTAAATCACTTTCCCAAATGGAGGTCTTCTGTCTCTCCCATGATGGGATAGCCTGAGAAACACCTTTGTCTGAAAGTGAGGCTGCAGCCCTTCCCTCCCTTGCTGTGTCTCCTATAGAAACCATAGCCATGTGTTGTATTTGCAGGGCATTCAGGCCCCTTGCCAAGTTCTTTACATGGATTATCTCTTTTAATGCTCACAGCAAATTCAAGACCAAAACCAAACCCACCACCATCGAGTTGATTCCAACTCATAGTGACCCTACAGGACAGAGTAGAACAGACCCATAGGGTTTCCAAGGTTGTAAATCTTTATGGAAGCAAACTGCCATATCCTTCTCCTGAGGAGCTGCTGGTGGGTTTGAACTGCCGACCTTTTCGTTACCAGTCGAGAGCTTTAACCACCATGCCACCAGGGCTCCTTAGAGCAAGCCCATGGGGTAGGTATTCTTCTCATCTTACAGATGAGGAGGCTGCAGCACAGAGAGTTTAGATTTTCAGCCCATTTGGCACAGTCAGTACTCACAGCCACCATGTTCCCACCATACTTGTAATCCCCACACTATGTGACCAAATCCCCAAAGTCAGTCTTCTGGCTACAAAAAATCATTGTGAAGATAGTCAAGGAAAAACATCTGAAAACCTGGGAGAAGACTTTTCACAAGTGACTTTGTATCTGAAATAAAGTGTCTGTCATATTCCTCATCTGTGCCTGAACGCCATACCTACTTTACCCTTTGTATGTGCATGTAAGTTTAATGTCTTCCACAAAGGGGATATTTACTTGAGAAGCACAATGAGGTGCCATGCTTTCTATAGGTGTATGTTATGGTATAAAAGCCACTAGATGCATTAGATAAATGTGGCTCATCTAAGTTCCAGCCAGAGATGAAAGAAAGTACTAGGAGGCATAACTGAACATCATACGCCCAGACAGTCCTAGCAGGGGACGGTGCACAAATTGGGGTCGAGTATGTGAAAGGTCCTCCCTGTCCTGTGTTCCCATACATAGTAGCAACAGTCATAGCTCCAGAAGAGAGATTCCTGGGCATGCTCCTTTTCAATCCACTAAACTTCCACTACTCCTATCATGTCCTTATTTCTAGGCATTTCTCCTCAATCTCCCTGCATAAAGCCTTAAAGCTATATGAGATCTTGGAGGTTGTACACTCTGGAATTGGTCCTATCAAAAGGATAAAAACAGGGATTCCAGTTAAGATGGCACTTAACCAGACCCACCTTAATGTCTCCCTACAACAAAGGCTTGAGAAACCAAGTGAAGCGATACAACAACCCTGGATCCCTGATCATCAAAGGGTAGGTTGGCAAATTGGACTGAGCACCATTTGGAAAGAGAGTTAGAACAAAATCAGCAGAAACGTGGAGGCTCTCAGAACATGCCATCTGGCTGGCCTGGCATGGCATGGCCATTTTGACATGGCAGGGGCAACATCCCTGGGCAAGAAGCCCAGAGAGGCAGGTTCACAGAAAAGTCAGCTGGAGGCAGAGATACTGAGTGAACAAACCTGGAAGGAAACGAGGTAGGCAGGTCATGAGTCGGGTCCAGGATAACCCAAGAAAAAGACATGAGGGAGTCCCACAGCTTTGAAAATAGGAAAACACAAGAAACTGCCACTGGAACAAAGACGGGCAGAGTATATTGGTAACTCTTCAGGATAGGAGACTAACGAGACAGGCAATGCGCCTTGTGGAGGGACAAAGGTGAGTGCAGGAAGGAGGGTGAGAACTTTTTTTTTTAGTTTCACCATCTTGGTAAAAGACTTTCAAGAAAAAATACAAACTGGGGGTGGTAGATACACAGGCCCCCTTCCAGGAATAAGGCTGCTGGAAATATGAACACTTGAACAAACATGGGATGGGAGGGATGAGAACCCCCATTTCTATTTACTAGGAACTGGGGAAATCACTAGACTGCAGACTTGTGATCAGAGTTCAACAGTCAGGGAGACCCAATTCCTGAGGAAAGGGCAGCTCAGGGATTTCTGAAGATTTTGGAGAAGGTTGTCCTTTAAAGGAGACACCTCAGCACGTGATGGCTCCTCAGCAGCAGTGTAGCTCCTTGCCTTCCACACTGCCCAACAAATAGTTGTAGTCCTAAGTAAGCTCTGTCCCAGCTTGGATTCTCTTGCTGGCAAAGAAAGCCACCAGGGGAAGGAGAGCTCATGGGCATCCATGACGACATTTGGGACAAACAGGTTGGGGCTGCAGCTGTGACTGAACTATTCGCCCAAGTAGCCTTTAGGCTTGGCGTCCATGATATAGCAAGATTCCTTACCATCATAAAACTGGTATGTGTTCTTATGAACAGGTGTACTTTTCCCCTTTTCAACAGAGGCCAATGTAGGTTGATTTAATGGCAATCCCATGGGTTGATTTAACAGCAAAGCCTCAGATTGATTTTACTGCTATGTGGCACTTCACTAGACCAGACCTGTTCTTGTCCTCAAAGTCATCCCCTTCAGATCCAGAGGAGATGGTCTGGATATAATCATCATCAAGTACCGGGGATGAAGCCTGACCAGCAGTGGACTTTGAACTGGTGCCACTTTCCCCCTCACTTTCTGTTCTGTTTGACAGTGTTATGACATCATCAGGGTTGGACTGAGCAGAGTCCATGAGCTGTCGGCTGTGATGCACCAGTCTTATTATGTGGGTGGTGGAGTCCTTCAGGCCTCATGGGAGAAGGGTTGTAACCATAAATTTCGAGAGCTTTCAGTAACTAGTGACATCTTGTTTCAGTCATCAGGGCCCTCTTTCTTGGCCTACTTGATGTCTCCCTTGACAAACCTCCAGCCAATCCTCCTTCCCCTCACACTAGAGCAACTCCAGCCCTCATGCCCCCGCACCCACAGTGACCTTGCCCTCAGTGAGCTGCCCTCAGTGACTCACCCAACAGTCAACACACTCATAGTGCCTCCCTGCCAGGCCCCATGCAGTGAGAACCCCAGGAGATAGGCCCACAGCCTCTCTCACTGGCTCCAGCCGAGAGTAGCCCAGAGAAGTGCTACCCCTCCTCTCACCTGCCCATCCCCCCTCCCCATATCCCACCTGGCCTGTGCTGTGAGATACCCAGGTGACTCTTCCCACTCACTGTTCACCTTGCGCTACTGGAGCCCACGATGCACACTGCCCAACCCACAAAGTGAGGCATTCCCAGTGACCTGCCCATGGCATGCCCCTCCCTCACTTCACCTATTCCCTAAGGCCCCCTGAGCATACATGGAGACCTCAAGCCCTCCCCCAGTCACTAGGACTCCTGGGTCTGCCTACCCATTAGAGTTGTAGTGCCTCCCTGAGTCAGTGAAGATGACCCATCCTGCTCTTCAGAGACGACACTAACAGCACACACCAAAGTGGAAGGACTACATGGCCCCACAACAGCTGTGGAGGAATTCTGACCACCCGACACCTAAAACCCCACAATGGAGAAAGGTCCTGCCCACGCACTTCCACACAATCCTACAAAGGAAGACATACCTGCCCAAGGAAAAAGGATTTTTGTGTGTATGCAAACCATCATACCCACCAGTGAGAGATAATTACTCCCAACCAAGTGGCAGCGTAATAGTCATACACAAACCAATGATACAAAACAACATCAATTAAAATAATACAAAGGAAGGTAGACAATATAAAAAGAAGGGAAAAGCTAAGCTCCAGATACATAAAAAGAAAAGCAAAACAATACAAAAAAGATTAGCAAATATACAATTAACAAAGAAATATATAAAGCAATAAAATAATAGAACAAGGCAGGAGTCAACTGATCACAAATCATATGAAAAAAAAGATAAGAGAGTTAAAGCAAATGAGCAGAATAAAGAGATGGAAAAGTTTTCTAAGAACTGAAAAGAGAACTACATGACAAGGAATTCAAAAGACTAATATTTAGGATTCTCAAAGAGATCAAGGAAAATACAGGGGGAAAAAAAAAAAGGAGAATCCAGGAAAACAATACAAGAAACAAATGACAAACTCAATACAGAAATAGAAAACACAAAAACAACTAAAAATTCAGAAGATTAACAATAAAAGAAACAACTCAGTGGAAGGACAGAGAAGAATTGAATCAATGGGAAAAAAGAATTAGAGAAATAGAGGACAAATCACTTGATACTAACTTGTTTGAGGAACAGTCAGAAAAAAAATTGATGAAAATCCAAGGGTTATGTGGGATGACATTAAGAGAACAATATCTGCACATTACAAATTTAGAAGACGAGAGTAAAAAGAGTACAGAGAGATTTTTGAACACACAGTAGGAAGAATCTTCCCAAATATCATGAAAGACAAGAAGATCTCCATCCAAGAAGCTAATGAACCCCATACAAGCTAGATCACAAAAGAAAATCATCAAGACATATTTTTATAAAAAATCAAATTTTCCAGAATCAATAACAAAGAATTTTGAGAGCTCATTAGAAATGAAATGTTGCTTACAAAAAGGCTTCAGTAAGAGAAAGTGAAGACTTACCAGAAATCATGCAGACAGGAAGGCAATGGGATGACTTTTATAAAGCCCTGAAAGAAAATAACTGCCAACCAAAAATCACATATCCAGAAAAATTGTCTTTCAAAACTGAAGGCTATATTAGGACTTTCCCAGACAGGCAGATGTGAAGACAATTTGTTACCACAAAGCCAACCCTCCAAGAAATATTAAAGGGAGTCTTTAGAATAGAAAAGCAATGACACTAGACAACAACCTGAGACCGTAACACAAGACGGAGTCACCCAGATACCAAGCCAGGTGAAGACTTCACAAAAGTAAAATAAAGCTACAAAATTGACTACAGGGAAGCAGAGGTATAAAGGTGTAAACAATGACAACTTCAAAATAAAAAGAATGAATGGTATGGTTACAGAGCCGCCATATGGAGAGGAAGTCAAGGTGATTTCAAGTTACAACAGACTTTTAAAAACAGGATGATAAATGTAAACTACAGGATAAAAAAAAAAAAAAATTTTATACCAAAGAAAATTTATAAATTTACTCATCAAAATACAGAAGAAGAAAATAGTAAACACAGAAACAACAACAAATGAAAGAAAATCCATAAGAAAATGAACCCAACACAGAAAGTAAAAAAAAAAAAGAAACCATTAACACAACACACAAAAGTTTAACAAAATGACAGCAGTAAATTTTTACCTATCAATAATAACAGGGAATGTAAATGGATTAAATGCACTAGTCCAGAGACAGGGAGTGGCAGAACGGATTAAGAAAAAGAAAACATAACCCATCAATATATTGTCTACAAGAGACACAACTTAGACACAAAGACGTAAATAGACTAAAAACCAAAGGATGGAAAAAAATATACCAAGCAAACAGCAAGAAGAAGAAGAAAGCAGGAGTGGCAATATTAATATCTCACAAAAAAGGCTTTTAAGTCAAAACCATTATAAGAGACAATGAGGACATTATATAATGATTAAAGAGTCAATCTGCAAAGAAGACATAACAATTGTAAATATTTATATGCAGGAATCAAATTGACTACCTCTGTGGAAAAACATGAAGGAGAAGCTCAATATCAACAGTCAGAATAAGGCCAGGGGTCAATTGCAGAACAGATCATCAGTTGCTCATGTGCAAGTTCAAGTTGAAGATGCAGGAAATTAAAACAAGTCCATGAGAGCCAAAGTACAACCTTGAGTACATCCCACCTGAATTTCGACACCATCTCAAGAATAGATTTGATGCATTAAACACTAATGATCAGACTAGCTGTGGTATAACATCAAGGACATCGTACAGGAAGAAAGCAAAATGTCATTAAAAAGACAGGAAAGAAAGTAAAGACCAAAATGGATGTCAGAAGAAACTCTTAAACTTACTCTTGAATGTAGAGTAGCTAAAGTGAAAGGAAGAAATGATGAAATAAAAGAGCTAAACAGATTTCAAAAGACGGCTCCAAAGTACAAAGTAAAGTATTATAATGACATACGCAAAAACCTGGAATTAGAAAACCAAAGAAGAAGAACACAATTGGCATTTCTACAGGTGAAAGAACTGAAAAATAAATTCAAGCCTCGAGTTGAAATATTGAAGGATTTTATGGGCAAAATATTAAACAACACAGGAAGCATCAAAAGAGGAACACACAGAGTCACTTTACCGAAAAGATTCGGTTGACATTCAGCCATTTCAGGAGGCAGCGTATGATCAAGAGCCAATGGTATTGAAAGAAGTACAAGCTGCACTGAAGGCATTAGCAAAAAACAAAGCTCATGGAATACCCGTTGAGATGTTTGAACACACAGATGCAACGCTGGAAGTGCTCACTTGTCTATGCTGAGAAATTTGGAAAACACCTACCTGGCCAACCAACTGAAAGAGATCCATATTTGTGCTCATTCCAAAAAAGGTGATCCAAGTGAAGGTGGAAATTATCGAACAATATCATTAACATCACATGCAAGTAAAATTTTGCTGAAGATCATTCCAAAGTGGTTGCAGCCGTACATCAAAAGGGAACTGCCAGAAATCCAAGCCAAATTCAGGAGATGGAACAAGGGATATCACTGCTGATGTCAGATGGATCCTGGCTGAAAGCAGAGAATACCAGAAAGATGTTTGTTCACCTATGTTTTACTGACTATGCAAAGAAAGGCATTTGACTCTGTAGGTCATAACAAATTATAGACAACATTGTGAAGAATGGAAATTCCAGGATACTTAATTGTGCTATTGAGGAACCTGTACATAGACCAAGAGCCAGTCATTCAAACAGAACAAGGGGATACTGCATGATTTAAAATCAGGAAAGGTGCACATCAGCATTATATGCTTTCACCATACTTATTCAATCTGTATGCTGAGCAAATAATCTGAGAAGCTGGACTATATGAAGAAGAACGCAGCATCAGGATTGGTGGAAGACTCATTAACAACCTGCATTATGCACGTGACACAACCTTGCTTGCTGAAAGTGAAGAGGACTTGAAGCACTTACTGATGAAGATCAAAGTATGGATTACGCTTCAACATAAAGAAAACAAAAATCCTCACAACTGCGCCAATAAGCAACATCATGATAAACAGAGAAAAGACTGTCAAGGATTTCATTTTACTTGGATTCACAATCAATGTCCATGGAAGCAGCAGTCAAGGAATCAAAGGACACATTGCATTGGGTAAATCTGCTGCAAACGACCCCTTCAAAGTGCTAAAAAGCAAAGATATCGCTTTAAGGACTAAGGTGTTCCTGACCCAAGCCATGGCATTTTCAACCGGCTCATATGCATGTGCAATCTGTAAAATGAATAAGGAAAGCCAAAGAATTGATGCCTTTGAATTATGGTGTTGGCAAAGAATACTGAATATACCACGGACAGCCAGAAGAATCAACAAGTTTGTCTCAGAAGACGTACAGCCAGAATACTCCTTAGAATCAAGGATAGCAAGACTTCATCTTATGTACTTTGGACATGTTATCAGGAGGGACCAATCCCTGGAGAAAGACATCATGCTTGGTAAAGTGAGGGTCAGCGAAAAAGAAGAAGGCCCTCAGTGAGATGGATTGACACAGTGGCTGCGACAATGGCTCAAACATACCAACAACTGTGAGGATGGTGTAGAACTGGTCAGTGTTTCATTCTGTTATACATAGGGTAGCTGTGAGTCAGAACACACTGGGTGGTACCTAACAGCAACAGCAAGAAAGCCTCCAATGCTGGAGCCCAAAATATATAAAAGTACCCCTAACAGAACTGATTGGTTGCCGACCAAGTGGCGGGCAGTTTGAATCCACCAGCTTCTGCTTGGAAACCCCATAGGACAGTTTTACTCTGTTGTATAGGGTCACTAGGAGTCAAAATTGAATCAACAGCAACAGTTTTTTTTTTTTTTTTCCTTTTGGTTAACAGAACTGAAAAGAGAAATAGACAGTTTTAGGATGATTTTAGGAGATTTTAATATACCATTTTCAATGATGGACAGAAGGACTAGAAAGAAAATCAACAGCCTACAGAAGAGCTAAATAATACTGGCAACCAACTGGACCTCACGAACGTGTATAGAACACACCACCCAACAGCAGCATAATACACATTCTTCTCCAGTGCACATGGAACATTCTCCAGAAAAGATCGTATTTTAGACAATAAAGCAACCCTCAATAAACTTAAAAAGATTCTAATTATATAGAGTATCTTCTCAGTTCATAACAGTATGAAATTAGAAATCAATAACAGGAAGAACAAGGAAAACAAATCAAATAAATGGAACTAAATAACACATTACTAAAAAAATATTAGGTCACAGAAGAAATAAAATGTGAAATTTAAGAATACTTAAAATCAAACAAGAATGAAAACACAACATATAAAACCTTTGGTACACAGCAAAACCAGTTCTCAGAAGGAAATTTATAGCAAAAATGCATACATTGAAAAAATAAAGGTCCAACTGAATGCTTCGAAGGTCAGCAGAGCAAGGGCGGGGGTTTGGGGACTATGGCTTAAGGGGACTTCTAAGTCAATTGGCAAAATAATTCTATTATGAAAACATTCTGCATCCCACTTTGAAGTGTGGCGTCTGGGGTCTTAAATGCTAACAAGCGGCCATCTAAGATGCACCAATTGGTCTCAACCCACCTGGATCAAAGGAGAATGAAGAATACCAAGGTCACACGATAAATATAAGCCCAGGAGACAGAAAGGGGCACATGAACCTGAGACTTACATCACCCTGAGACCAGAAGAACTAGATGGTGCCCGGCCACAACCGATGACTGCCCTGACAGGGAGCACAACAGAGAACCCCTGAGGGAGCAGGAGATCAGTGGGATGCAGACCCCAAATTCTCATAAAAAGACCATACTTAATGGTCTGACTGAGACTAGAAGAATCCCAGCGGTCATGGTCCCCAAACCTTCTGTTGGCCCAGGACAGGAACCATTCCCGAAGACAACTCATCAGACATGGAAGGGACTGGACAATGGGTTGGAGAGAGATGCTGATGAAGAGTGAACTACTTGTATCAGGTGGACACTTGAGACTGTGATGGCATCTCCTGTCTGGAGGGGAGATAGGAGGGTAGGGAGGGTTAGAAACTGGTAAAACCATCACAAAAGGAGAGACTGGAAGGAGGGAGCGGGCTGACTCAGGGGGAGAGTAAGTGGGAGTATGGAGTAAGGTGTATATAAGCTTATATGTGACAGACTGACTTGATTTGTAAACTTTCACTTAAAGCACAATAAAAATTATTTAAAAAAATAATAATAAAGGTCCAAATCAATAACTTAACCTAGGAACTAACCTGATAACCTAACTTAACCTGACAACTAGAACAAAAAGAAAAAAAAAGAGTAAAAGAGACCAAAGCTACCAGAAGAAAGGAAATAATAAAGAGCAGAGCAGCAATAAGTGAAATAGAAAAAAAAAAAAAAAAATAGAATCAACAAGACTAGAAATTAGTTCTCTGAAAGGATCAATAAAATTGACAAACCACTGGCCAATTTGACAAAGGAAAAAAATTAGAAGAAACAAATAACCAAAATAAGAAATGATACTGAGACATTACAACACAGCTAACTAAAATAAAGAGGAATATAACAGATTACCATGAAAAATTGTACTCCAACAAATTTAAGAAACTAGAAAAAATGGACAAATTTCTAAAAAACACACTACCGACCTGTTACCAACAGAATTATGTCCCCCACAAAAAATGTGCGTCCACTTGGCTAGTCCCTGATTCTCAGTATTGTATGTCTGCTATTATGTTATCTGATGTGATTTTCGTAAGTGTTGTAAATCCTCTCTCTATGATGTTAATGAGGTGAGATTGCAGCAGTTATGTTACTGAGGCAGGACTCAATCTACAAGATTAGGTTGTGTCTTAAGTCATTCTCTTTTGAGATATAAAAGAGAGAAGCAAGCAGGGAGACATGGGGACTTCATATCACCAAGAAAGTAGTGCCAGGAGCAGAGCATGTCCTTTGGACCTGGGGTCCCTTCTGCACTGAGAAGCTCCTAGACCAGGGAAAGATTGATGAGAAGGACATTCTATCACAGCCAACAGAGAGAGAAAGCCTTCTCCTAGAGGTGGCACCTTGAATTTGGACTTCTAGCTTCCTAAACTGTGAGAGAGTAAATTTCTCTTTGTTAACTCCATCCACTTGTGGTATTTCTGTTGTAGCAGCACTAGATGACTAAGACACTACCTAAACTAACACAAATAGAGGTAGAAGACCGAAGCAGACCAATAGCAAAAGAAGAGATTGAAGATGTCATTAAAAAAAAAAAAAAAAACTCTCAACGAAAAAAAAAGCCCCAGCCCAGGTGGCTTCACTGGGGAATTTTATCAAACATTCAGAAAAGAGTTGGTGCCAATTTTACTCAAATCCTCCAAAACATAGAAAAGGAAGGCATACTCCCTTGCTCATCCTGTGAAGCCAGCATCACTCTGATACCAAATCCAGGGACAGACATGGCAAAAAAGGAAATTAGAGACCAATAGCCCTCAAGAATGAATATAGACTCAAAAATTCTTAACAAAATTCTAGCCAACAGAATTCAACAGCATATCAAAAAAAAACTATACATCACAATCAGGTGGGATTCATAACATTAGAAAATCAATCAATTTAGTTCACCACATAAATAAAACAAAGGAAAAGAATAATATGTACGTCTCAGTTGATGTAGAAAAGGCGTTTGATAAAATCCAACATCTTCTCCTGATAAAAACTCTCAGCAAAATTGGAATAGAAGGGATATTCCTCAACATGATTAAGGGCATATATACTAAACCAATGGCCAACATTATTCCTAATGGAGAAAGATTGAGAACCTTGCTCTTGAGAATGGGAAGGGACAAGATGCCCACTATCACCCACTCTTATTCAGTATTGTACTGGAAGTCCTAGCCACAGCAATAAGGAAATAAAAGGTGTTAAAATTGGAAAGGAAGACCAGAGATGACTTGATCCTATACATAGAAAATCCCAAAGATTTCACAAGACAGCTACTGGTTTGAATAAAAGAATTCAGCACAGTGGAAGAATTCAAGATCAACATGCAAAAAGCAGTTGGGTTCCTTTACGCTAACAAGAACTCCGAAAAGGCAATCAAGAAAATAATATCATTTACATTAGCCCCAAAAGAAGAAAATACATGGGAATAAACCTAACCAGGCATGTAAAACACTTATATATTGAAAACTATAAAACACTACTGCACGAAACTAAAAGAGACCTACCTAAATGGAAGAATAGTCCATGCTCATGGATTGGAAGACTTAACATTGTGAAATGTCAATACTACCTGAAGTGACCTACAGATATACTGTAATGCAATCCTGATCCAAATTCCAACATCGTTCTTTAATGAAAAGGAAAAACTAATCACCAACTTTATATGGAAAGGAAACAGGCCCTGAATAGTCAAAACAATATTGAAGAGAAGAACAAGGTAGGAGGCCACATGCTTCTTGATCTCAAAACATATATACAGCCACGGTAATCAAAAACAGCCGGATGCTGGTACAGTCACAGACACACAGACCAATAGAATACAACTGAGAACGCAGAAGTAAATTTATCCATCTATGGGCAACTGATTTTCCACAAGGTACCGAAGTCCATTCAAAGAAAGAGTCTTTTTAACAAATGATGCTGGCAAAACTGGAGACATATATATGCAGCAAAATAAAACAGGATTCATACCTCACACCAAACAAAAAAACTAACTCAAAATGGATCAAAGACCTACATATGTTAAAGCTAAAGCTACAAAGTTCCTGGGATATAGGGACAAAACTATGGAACCTAATTTTCTTTAGAAATACATTATCAAACACAATTCCAAATGCACAAACAACAAAAGACAAATTAGATAACTGGAACCTCCTAAAAATTAAATATTTACGTTCATCAAAAGAGTGAAAAGAGATCCTACAGATTGGGAAAATATATTTGGGAACAACATACCTGAAAAGGGTCTAATCTCTAAACTATATAGAAAACTTCAACAACTTAACAACAAAAAGAAAATTCAATTAAATGGGTAAAGAACATGAACAGATACTTCACCAAAGAGGACAGTGAAAAAGGCAATAAACATTATAGCATTATTCACAATAACAAAAAGATGGAAGCAATCTAAGTGCCGGTCTTAGTCATCTAGTGCTACTATAACAGAAATACTGCAAGTGGATGGCTTTAACAAAGAGAAATGTATTTCCTCACAGTAAAGTTGGCTAAAAGTCCAAAATCAGGGTGTCAGCTCCAAGGGAAGGCTTTCTCTCTGTTGGCCTTCTCATCAATGTTCCCCTGGACTAAGAGCTTCTCTGCACAGGAACCCCAGGTCCAAAGGATATGCCCTGCTCCCAGCACTGCTTTCTTGATACTATGAGGTCCCCCTGTCTTTCTGCTCACTTCTTTTATATCTCAAGAGACTGCCTCAAGACACAATCCAATCTTGTAGATTCAGCCCTTCTCACTAACACAACTGCCGTCCATCCTCCCTCATTAACATCATAAAGGCAGGATTTACAACATACTGGAAAATCACACAATACCAGGAATCAATTGATACACACATTTATGGGGGAACATAATTCAATTAATGACATTCCACCCTTTGGCCTCCAAAAAATCACATCCTTGCAACATATAAGACATATTCACCCCATCATATCATAGCAAAAGTTTTAACTCCAAGTCTAAAATCCAAACATTCCCCTTCATCTGTGAAATCTAGAACACAAGTTATCTGCTTCCAAAGGTACAACGGCAGAACAGGCACAAGCTAGACATTTCTATTACAAATGGGAGAAACTGGAGGAAAAGAAGGGATAACAGGCACCAAGCTAGTCAGCAGAACACACTAGCCCTCAAAGCTTTGAAAATAATCCTCTGTTCTCTGAGACCATTCATACAATGGCCTTGCCCTCCAGACTCCAGGCATTGGCCACACTCTCCAGATTCTGAGTGGAGGCCCCTCAGCCCTGGGCTTCAGCTCCGCCTTCCAGGCCCACTGTGACAGCAACTCTGCTCCCTCGGCTTCAGGCACACCATTCTCCTAGTCCATCTGATTGGTGACTCCACCCTTAGAAACACCAAAGGCCATGGCTCCACCCTTCAAAACCCCTGAGGTCATGGCCATACCTTTTGAGACTGAGGCAGCTCGGCTTCTTGTGTTCCTTGTGACTTCAGCTTCTCCTTCCTGGTTTCTTGGGGCTCACGCCTGAGTCTGCCCTGCTGGGGCAAGTGTTCCAAAACTCTGTAGCTCCACCAATAAGTGCCTGGAGGTGCCCCACTCTGCCAGGAAGCCTCTTTCACACAGGCACTCAGCTTTCTTGCTCCATGGGTTGGCAAGCCTAGCTCCACCGATAAGTGCCCTGAGGCACTCCACTCCAGGAAGCCTCCTGCTCAAAGGCACTGAGCTCTCTAACTCTGCGGGTTGGCTCCAGCGCTGTCTGGTGCTGGTCTTCTGGTTCTGCTGCTGCCGGCTTGCTGTTGCTGTTTCTCTGCCGCTACTGCTCTTCTATCCATTTACAGTTTCAAAACTGCTTCCACATTTTAGGTATCTGTTAGAGCAGCACCCCACTCTCTCGGTACCAAATTGCAGGGGTTGCAACTAATATCACAAAATAATTTTTGTCTAAATTTTGAATGAAAAGCTAATTTGCACTAATAACTTCCATCTAAAACATTATAAAATTTAAAATTTTTTTCAAAGGATAAAAAAGTACGCAAGAATAAGGGATTTTTTTCGTAAATGCTATAACATATACAATTTTGCAGCAATACCAATATCAACCAAAAATATACGTGTTGTTACAGAGGTAGATAAGTATGAATATATCTGTATAGGAAGGTATATGTGTGTACGTATGAGTTCACATATAGGTGTATCTGTAGGCATAGCTATATACATGTTTGTCTGTGCTGCATATATAGTCATATATATTAGGAACCACAAAGGGGGCACAGTTACAGATACTTACTAGACATAACCAAACACCTCATGGGATTGGCTTACTGAGCTTGAAAGTTTAGGACCATAGTCTCGTGGGACAACTTGGTCAATTGGCATAACACAGTTCATAAAATTTATGTTCTACATCCTAGTCTAGTAAGTAGCGTCTGGGATCTTAAAAGCCTGCAAGCGGCCATCTAAGGTACAGCTATTGGTCTCTACTCGCCTGGAGCAAAAGAGAAAGAAGGAAACCAAAGGCTCAAAGAAGAAACTGTAAGAATAACAGCCCACGTGAACCATGGCCTCATCTATCCTCAGACCAGAAGAACTAGATGGTACTCAGCTACCACTGCCAACCATTCTGACCAGAGACACAATAGATGGTCCCTAGTAGAATGGGAGAAAAATGTAGAACAAGAGTAAAAATCTTAAAAAAGGCCAGACTTACTGGGCTGGTAGAGACAGAGGAACACCTTCAAACCTGGAACTGAAACCAGTCCCAGAGGTCACTTTTCAGTTAAATAACAGATTAACCCCCCCCCAAAAAAACCCAAACTCGTTGCCATCGAGTTGTTTCCAGCTCATAGCCACCCTATAGGACAGACTAGAACTGCCCTGTAGGGTTTCCAAGGAGCAGTGGCTTCAAATTGCTGATCTTTTGGTCAGTAGCCAAGCTCTTAACCACTGAGCCACCAGGGCTCCAAAGAATAGATTAGCTCATAAAATAAATAACATCACCTGAGTTGAGTACTGTGTTCTTTAAAAAAAAAAAAAATCAAATATGGGACCAAACAATCAACATTTACCCTAAAGCAAAAATGAGAAGGTAAGCGGGGGAGGCAGTGAGACAGTTAATGAAAATAGAACAAGCAGAATGGAAATAACATGAATGTTGACACATTGTGAAAATGTAACCAATGTCACTGAACAATACGCATAGAAATTGTTAAATGAGAACTAATTTGCTGTGTAAACTTTCACCAAAATCACATTAAAAAAAGAAAAAAATACAAAACCAACAGAATTTGTAGATCGTTTTCAGTGTCTTTCAAATAATTAGCTCTTTGTTCTTTGCTATTTTTCCAAAATCAGAATGTTTGAGATTCATAAAGCACAGGGTAAATGAAAAATAAAACACATCATTTTCCAAAGCAAGTAGAGATATTTGACCATGAGTAGGCTTTTTACCTCTGACATCTCATCTTAGCAATTCTGGGAATTATTCCATAGTGTGATGCACTGATTCCCAACTTTAGGAACACATCACATAATGAAGTGGAGTTTACAAAAAAATGCAAACACCCAGTTCACCTCAGGACTGGTAAATGCAAATCTAAGGGTGTAGGGTGTGAGCACCTTGAGCCATAAAAGCTCAACAGACGATTCCAAGTATTAAATAAGGTTGAAATTACTGGCTCTGGAGAACCCTACCCTCGCAGAGGTAATATTCTAGGGTGGAAAAAGCATATAGCAGATGCTGGGTGTTTCGAGAGGCCCAATAGAGACACCTGTGTCACCTGCTTGGGCCATGACACCAACTCTGAAGCAAGATGAGTGACCAAAATAACACCCATTATACGGATAACAGCTCGGCTGGAGGAATGAACACGGACAGGGAGCGAGGCCAGGGGTGTCATGCTCATGATGACCCTGTGGTTGCCCAAAGTGTGGCTCTGTACCCCTCATTTCTGTACCACTCATTCGTAAAACCGTAGTCTCAGCCCCTAACAGATTTCCCATCACAGACTATGCCCAGGCACTTTGCCCAACCTAATCTGTTTGAGTTTCCACAGTGAAATACAATTACAGTGTTAAGATATTAAGATGAAATGCTAACATGAAGATCCCCAAATTTGAATATCAACCTCCTTTCATAATTTTTCAGGGAGAAATTAAAGTTAAAGATTAAATCCCTTAGCAAGTTAATGTCTAAGAATCAAAGAACATTAATTACATTCTCTTACTTCATGGGTTAAAAGTCAAATTAATTACAGCCCTCACCACTTTCCTCTTCTGGTTGGTCTCAGCCAGCGCAGCCACCTACACCTTGGAGGAAGTGAGATACCTCCAGGGATGTAGCTAGTGTTGTCTTCGGAAGAATAAGTCCCTCAGAAGTTAATTTAATTCAACACCTAGTTTCTGAATGTAACTCCCTCATCAAGTGTCCAAAATTCAGTGGGTCCCACAGAACTTGCCTGTAACCATGGATTTTAAAGCACAAACCCCCGCCCCAGCAGTTATACCGGGCAAAACAACATTCTCAAAACCACAGATTGTTGCCCAAGCCCAGAGCAGAGGCTCAATGGTGCTTGAATAAAGGTGGACAGAGAAAATCTTTCTGGTCCTAGACTTGCGGGAAAGCCAGTCAACGAAACTGGTGATACAGAATGCATGACTGTGGCCTTACATTCAGTGGGGAGAAACGGCCCAGGATGCAGTGAACTTTGGGACCAAGCATTTACCATGCCTAGGGGATCCATGTTTGCATGCCGTCCCCTCTGGAGAGGCATCACAGGCAGAGAGCCACAGCTGACTTCTTGCAGAGTGTAGACATTCGCAAATATCAGCTCCACCCACAAGAGCTGACTGGAGATGCTCTTCTTTCCCACCCGATATATTAATAACTCAGTGTCCATGCCCTCAGCACTCCATATTACTGCATGCTAGAAGTCCATCTGAAATGGCATTGCTAGTTCTGAGCCAGGGTAACTGTTTCCATCTTCACTTGTCATAGAGTTACTTGGACCCACAAAATCAGCCTTTTATGCAAGTCATGTGTAAAAACCTTGGCTGCTAACCAAAATGTTGGCAGTTCGAATCCACTAGCCACTCCTTGAAAACACTATGGGGTAGTTCTGCTCTGTCCCATAGGGTGGCTACGAGTCAGAATCCACTGGAGGGTAAGCGGGCGGGGGTTGTTTTGTTTTGTTTTTGGTATAGGGTGGGGGAGGAGGGGACTTTTGAGTTTGTAGACCAGTTACATGAACACAAGGCCAGCCTTCCCACAGCGTCCATCTTGGTCGTAACTGCAGAATGAACTTTGGGACAGCTGAGGCCTGGCATGAGCATCCAAAGCTAGAGCCTCCCAGCACTCAGTAGCTGCATAGGTGTAGCTGCCCCACAGTGTTAAAGCAGAACATCTTGCTCGCAATGTCTGAAGGCCGTGGAGACCCTCCATCGGGAAGCGAGCGCTGGCCTCTGCTAGCCTTCATGCTGAGACCCTGTAAAGCCAGACCCTGGCGGTGCTCAGGTGGGCCCAACGCACCTTCTCTGGAGCTCCTACCCCTGGCCCAGGCCACCTACAGGATGCAATGAGGTTGCATGCCTCTCTGATGGCAGGTACCTGCCAGCCCTGAAAGCCTAAGCCCGCCTGAGCTTAACTGGTCTCACAGGAAGCAGAAGGGCAAGCCTCTGAGGCCACGTGGGCCTACTACTGACCTGCACCATCCTGAGGCCAGCACCTGGCAGAGCCCCCTGAGGCTGAAGCCTTTTTGGGCCCCCTCCCCCTACCCAACATTTAAGGCAATATCATGCAGCCCTGCCCCCACAAAAGGACTGAGAACTGTGAGTGGGAGTTTCCTGCCATGGTGAAGATAGTTCACACACTATTCATGGATAAAGTCTTCAGGCCTGTTGGCATCTGCCCTGTGAGCACCACCATGATCTCAGACTAGATAGAATACTGGAGCAGAAGTTGAGCTTTGCCAAAAGGTGACGCCCGCGTTTCATCACCCTGCTGGCTCACAGGCTCAGAAGGTATGAGGTAGAAAGAGAGGGGCTGGGGGGTGGTGAGCACAGGAGATGCAGAGACAGCCAAGTGCAGATGTGGGGTCACTCTAAGGGGGGCCACAGCACGGGCACTCAGCAGAAAGCAGCACCAGGCAAGGGCCAGACACTGCCCAAAGGGAGACTCTGGACATGGGCGCACACCCATACCCCTCTAAAGGGGCTGCTGGCCGAATCTCTCAAGGTGAGACAAGGATTTGTGAGACTAGAAATGAAAGTCTAGCCTCCAGTTTTCAAGGCACAAACGCATGGTTCTTTGGTGCTCATCTCCCATCTCCCATGCCTCTGTGGTTCTCTAGGTGTTACTTAAGCTCCTTTTGAGAATTCCAGTTTGAAGTCAGAAAGAATTAGTTCACAGGGCAACCAAGCGGGATGGCTACAGATTCTTCAGAATCAGTGAGTGGGAAGAGGCTCACTTGGTGGGCACAGGCTCAGACCTCCGGAGCTTTGGCCAGGATCATCTCTACCACATGCATGTCCTCCACAGCCTCTCAGCCCTCTGAGTCTCTGGAGGGACTAATGGGTGTGGTAGAGACAACAGTCCCATTTCATCTCTTTCCAACCCCTGGTGTGTGTGGTCATCATCCTCTGCTGGGGCTCATTTCAGTGGTTAGTTTGAGGGAGAAGGCAGGATTTAAAAAAAGACTGAGGGAGAGACCTTGAATTTTCAGAATGGAGGAGGAAAGGGAAAAGAGGCCCAGAATGTGACCCAGCCTCAGGGGGAAGTTCTAAAAGATAATTGGGCTTTTCCCACTGCCAAGATTAGTGCCTCAGTTAGCGCATCTTCCGGGCCCCTTCTACCAAAAGAGTTTCTGTGTCCTTCCCAGTTGAATCATATTTTAAAAAAGACCTCTTTCCAGATGGACAAGCCCAGCAGGGCTGTCTCAAAGACAGCCTCTGGGGCGGGGGGGGGGGGGGGTGGTGGGGAGACAGAGGCAGAGGGACTCTTGTCCCACCACAGCTTCTCATCCACAGGAGCAGTTGGCTCTGCACCCCCTGAGGGGTTCTGAAAAAACAGACCAGGATTTCTCCCCTTCTCTCATTTGAAAGAGAAGCCCAATCTGATTGGGAATTTGGTTCAGTAGCTGCTGCCTGTGAGACTGGGCTGCTCCCAAATCCAATACCTTTTCTCACAGAGACCTCCATGATCACCAGCAAATATTAGGAAGCCCTCCCTCCCACCCGACACACACCGGCCCCCCTACCTGGGATGTTTGGCTGAGGGCCTGGAGCTGCATTACTCAGGAGATGTCAGGCTCCTGATACTTTGGTCATAGAAAGGATATGACCAGTCTTCAGGCCCAACTTGAGAGAAGCCCAGGACTCAGCACAGTCCCAAGTCTCAGGTCACAGAGAGTGTGCAAAGTGCTGGTGCTCAGTGGAGAGTCAGCCAGTGTGAGTTCTCTCTCACAGGGAACTGAAGAGGAGCTCTGGGCTCTAGACAAGTCACCATCTAAGAAGGCCAGAATCCCCAAATCCCATCTACCCAAAATACAAAGTTGACCTTTTAGAGCTACTTAAAATCAACCATCGATGGTGAATGCCACCATCCATGATGAATGCCACCTCTCCTCACAAATTTGATGCCCCTATTGGCAGGGAGCTCTAAATCTCTGGTCTGATTTTCCTCATTATTATCAATCCTGCTTTTTTCAACTGCTCAGTGGAATTCTAGATTAAGAGCCAATTAGGGCCTCAAAGTCAACATACCTATTATGGGTTGAATTGTGTCCTTCCAAAATATGTGTTGAAATTCTAACCCCTGTACCTATAGATATGATTCTGTTTGGAAATAGGAATTTTCTATTGTTATGTTGATAAGGTCATACCAGAAGGATTCTGGGAAGATGACAGCATAAACAGATCATTGTCCTGACCCTCCCTCACAAATACAAGAAATGCAACCAGGAAAGGTGCTCAACTTTGAGAGACTCTGAATCAGGGAGCAGAAGAAAGCAGTAGGTAACTGCAAACAGGTAAGAATCAACGAACATGCGTACAGTAGGAAAATCTCCCCTCCTACCATCTCTGCCCCTCCAGCACATGAGCCTTCTGTAGCAATTCACAGCAGGTTTTCATGTGTGAAGAAGCAGGCATCTTCCTACAGGGCTCCAGGGCCACTGGCTACTGTGAACAGGGGAAGTAGCCCCAGAAAAGATTCTGCTTCCCTAACAACCACAGCCCCTGCCTGTACAAACAGACAGGATCCCAACCTTCTGCTCTAGTCAGACCTCTCCAGGGGTCCATTTGGAGTGTGCCAGCACCTCCCCCAGCTGGACACTGTCAGCTGCAAGCCCACTGTGAACTGCTACAGAAGGCCCATGTAATGAAGTCTGCTCCCATAGTAAACACTCTACCTGCCTCCCTGCATACCCCATAGCTCAGGCCTCTGAAACCAACAGGACAGACCTCCCAGGGAGTCAGGTCAGGTCTGTCTGCTCCCCCTTCCGGTTGGTGCTGAGGATGGCTGACTAAGGAAGCAGACATCTTTAATGGATGCTATACTCACAGCTAACATATACGGCGAAGGAGTGTCTCTGATACCAGCATGGCAGGCTTCCCTGTGGTCCCATTTGGAGCATGATAACCCCACCCCTATTTGGACACTGTCACATGAAAACCTGCTGTGAATTGCTTCAGAAGGTTCATGTAGTGGAGTCTGCTCCCATAGTCAGCACTCTACCTGCTTCCTTGCGCACTCCTAAGCTCTGGCCTCTGAAACTAACAGGACAAGCCTCCCTCGGGGTCAGTCAGAGTTAATCTGCCCCTACTTCCAGTTGGCACTGAGGACTGCTGACTGAGGCTGCTGTATGCTCGGAAGCAAGACCCTTGAGTGGAGACTGCACTCAGAGCCAACAACCTCCTGGGAGGATTCTGGCAGAAATAAGGCAGAGCTCCATCGGGATCTGGCCAGAACGTGACACCCCCTTCAAAAACCCATTGCAAGTGAGTCAATTCTGACTCACAGTGACACTATAGGACAGAGTAGAACTGCCCCATTGAGTTTTCAAGGAGCAACTAGTGGATTTGAACTGCCAACCTTTTGGTTAGCAGGTGCGCTTTTAACCACCGTGCCACCAGGGCTCTGACACCCCCTCACCCACTTGATAATTGTTGGTTGCCAGTCTATTGCAAACTGCTACAGAAGGCCCCTAAATTGGAGTCTGTTCCCATAGTCAGCACCCTACCTGCCTCCCAGCGCACCCCATAGCTCAGGCCTCTGAAACCAAGAGGACACATCTCCCTGGTTATCAGTTTGGATCTGTCTACTCCCCCTTCCAGCTGGCACTGGGGAGTGACTGAGGCTGCTGTGTGCTAGGAAGCAGGTATCATGAGTGGAGGCTACACCCACAGCCAATGTATTATACAAGGGGTTCTTATAGCAACAAGGCAGACTTCCCTGGAGGCCCCTGTGGAGTGTGACAACCCCTTCCCTAACTGGTAACTCTTGGCTGCTGGACAGATAAAAACTACTACAGAAGGTTACCTATAGTGAAGTCAGAAGTTGGGTCACCTAAATGGACACTGCTCTCCCAACTACCACACAACCTCCGGGGCTCAGAAACCAACAACACAGATCTCTCATAGGTCCTTCTGGGGAGTGCCAGCCCCTCCTCCTCCTGAAATGGAGGAAAGCCTGCCTATAGTTCCCCTGCATACCAGCTCAGATAGAAGTAGCTGCCACAGATCAGGGGAGAAAAAAAACTTGGGCAAAACTGGAGGACAACACCTAGCCCAAAAGGAGCTCACTGGGTATGGGTTTTCTGACTAAAAATGTGAGTGCAGAAACAGGGAAGGGAAGGGAGTGATAACTAGAGAGAGAGAGAACTGCACCTGCTGGTGGACAGATTCATTAATTCACATATTTCACCTGAGTGGTGGTGCCTGCTGGTGGTCAGCCTGGCCACCGTGTATTCTCTGGTGTGTTTGGGAGAGATTAAAAGTTGAAAAATGAGATCTGAAACTTTCCAGACCTGATTAAACCAGGGAGGGTGAAGGAGTTATCACAGAGAGGGAGAGGAGGTGGTAAGAAAAGCTGAAGCCTCTTCCCACCTAAGAGATTTTTGCAGAAGGTAGTATGAGTGAAAACACCAAATACTGGGGAAAACTGAGAAAGTTTTCCAGTGTCCCAACTAAAAATTATGAGACACACGAAGAACAGAAAAATAATGGCCCATTCAAATTAACAGGACAAAGGGAGTGAAAACGCATCTAGTCATAACCAAATAATGAAAAAAATGGGAGAATATAATACAACAACATAAAGCATAACTAAAGAACTAAGGGAAAACAGACAAAGAGCTAAAAGAAATAAGGAAAACAATGCAAGAACAAGAAGAGGATCTAAAAAAGAGATATTGCAACTGAAAGGGACAATAACTGAAATGAGAAACACAATAGAAGGACTTAACAATAGATTTAATCAGGCAGAAAAAGTAACCAGCAAATTAGATGATAAGATAGTTAAAAATTACAGATGCTGAAGAGCAACAAGAATGGAGGCTCAAGAAGGCAGAGGGCAATTTAATAGAAGTATAGGACAACAACATGAGACCTAATATATATATCATGGGAATTCCAGAAGGATATGAGAGAAAGGGAACAGAAAGAATATTTGAAGAAATAATAATAGAAAATTTCCCCAATCTAATGAAAGATAAAAAAATATGAATCTACAAATTCAAGAAGCTCAAAGAATTCCAAGCAGGATAAACCCAAAGGGACCTACACCAAGACACATAATAGTTAGGCTCTCAAAAATTAAAGATAAAGAGAGAATCTTGAAAGCAGTGAGAGAGAAGCAGTCACATACAAATGATTCCCAATAAAATTAAGTGCCAATTTCTCCTCAGAAACAATGGAGCCAGAAGGCAATGGAATGATATATTTAAAGTGTTGAAGGGGTGGGGGGAAGCTGTCAACCAAGAATACTCTACCCAGAAAAACTATCCTTCAAGAATGAGGGTGAAATTAAAACATTCCCAGACAAACAGAAGCTGAGATAGTCCATATCCACGAGACTGCCCCTATAAAAAATACTAATGGAAGTTCTGTAGATGGAAGGGAAAAGATCCTAGAAAGCCATTCAAAGCTATACATAAAAAGAAAGGTTCGTAATAAAGGGAAATGCATGGACAAGTATAAAGGCTAGTAATAAGATATTCATGCTTAATAATTCTAAATGTTTTGTCCTTCATGTTTTTAATAACAAATGCATAAAAAGCAAGGATATATTTATGTTACAGGGCACCAAGAAATATAAAGACATAATTAGTGATAACAACAAAAGGGGGTGGGGGAGGGAATGGTATGAATATGGAATGTCTTGTATGTTACTGAAGCCCAATTGTTACCAACTAATCCTAGAATGTTATAAATATAAGCTGTTAAATGTGATATATATGGTTACCACCAAGAAAATATATTTAAAAAAAACACAAAAGAAAAGAAGGGAATCAAAAAGGCTCACTACAATAATTAAACAAAACTCAGAAGGAGGAAAAGAACAAAGACAAATAAGGCTTAAAACAAAGAAAAAACAAATAACAAAATGGCAGAAATAAATCACTTTTACCAGTAATTACAATGAATGTAAGTGGACTAAACGCTCCAATCTAAAGTCAGAGAGTAGTAGAATGGATTAAAAAAAAAAAAAAAAAAAAAAGATGATTTAACTATATGCCATTTACAAGAGACATACTGTAAACCCAAGGATATAAATAAGTTGGAAGTGAAATGATGGAAAAAATATTTCATGCAAATAATAACCACAAGAGAGCTGGGTTGGCAATGTTAATATCACACAAGGTAGGCTTCAAAACAAAATCTGTTAGAAGAGATAAAGTTGGACATCATATAGTGGTAAAAGGGTTAATTAATAAAAAAAAAGATTTAACAATCATGAATATATATATGTACCTGTCATGGACTGAATTGTGTCCCCCAAAAATATCTGTCAACTTGGCTAGGCCATGATTCCCAATAGTGTGTGACTGTCTACCATTTTGTCACCTGATGTGATTTTTGTTAAGTGTTGTAAATACTACCTCTGTGATGTTAATCAGGTGGGATTAGCAGCAATTATGTTAATGATGCAGGACTCAATCTACAAGACTAGGTTTTGTTTTAAGTCAATCTCATTTGAGTTATAAAAGAGAGAAATGAACAGAGAGACAGGGGGACCTCATACCACCAAGAAACAAGAGCCAGGAGAATCACACATACTTTGCACCTGGGGTCCCTGTGTTGAGAAGCTCCTTGACCAGGAAGACTGATGACAGAACCATCTCCCAGAGCTGACAGAAAGAGAAAGCCTTCCCCTGGAGCTGATGCCCTAAATGAGGACTTCTAACCACCTGGACTGTGATAGAATAAATTTCTCTTTGTTAAAAGCATCCACTGTAGTATTTCTGTTATAGCAGCACTGGATGACTAAGACAGCATCCAACATCAAGGTATCTAAATATATAAAGAAAACACTGGTAGAATTGAAGGGAGAAATAGATAGTACTACAATAATACTTGGAGACTTTCAATACACCACTTTTAATATTGGACAGAATATCTATAAAGAAGATCAACAAGGAAACAGAGGAACCGAATAACACTGTAAACCAACTAGACTTAACAGACATACATAGGACACTTCATTATAAAAGGCACTACATACATTCTACTTGAGTACACATGGATCATTCTCCAGGATAGGCCACATTTTAGGTCACAAAGCAAGTCTTGATAAATTTGAAAAGATTGAAATCATACAATTATACAAAGTATTTTCTGTGACCACAAAGGACTGAAGCTAGAAATCAATAACAGAGAAAACGTTGGAAAGTACATAAACATATGAAAATTAAACACACACTATTAAACCAACAATAGCTTAGGGAAGAAATCAAAAGAGAAATCACAAATTTGAGTCAAATGAAAATGAAAGCACAACATACTAAAACTAATAGGATGCAGTGAAGGCAGTACTCAGAAGAAAACTTATAACAATAAATGCCTACATGAAAAAAGATCTCAAATTAACAGGCTAACTTAACAACTCCAGGAACTAGAAAGAGAAAACTAAAATAAGCCTAAACCTAACCAGGAGAAAGCAAATAACAAAGATCAGAGCAGAAATAATAAAATAAAAAGCAGAAAAACAATAGAGAGAATCAATAAAACCACAAGTTGGTTCTTTGAAAAGATCAATAAATTTGACAAATCTTTACCTAGACTGAAAAGAAAAGATGTAAATAACCAGAAGAAATGAAAAAAGGAACATTACAACTGACTGATAGAAAGAAAGAAAATTATGACAGAATACTATGAACAACTCTACAGCAACAAACTGGATAGCCTAGATGAAACGGACAAATTCTTAGAAGCACACAACCTAACCAAACTGACCAAGAGGAAATAGAAAGTCTCAAGAGACCCATAATGTGAAGAGATCGAATCAGTGATCAAAAACAACAACAACAAAAGTCCTGGGTTTCTGGGGACATCTAGGTCAATTGGCATAACAAAGTTTATCTAGAAAATGTTCTACGCCCCTCTTTGGTGAGTGGCGTCTAGGATCTTAAAAGCTTGTGAGCAGCCATATAAGATACATCAATTGGTCCCACCCCATTTGGAGCAAAGGAGAATGAAGAAAACCAAAACACAAGGAAAGTATTGGCCCAAAGAACTAAACGACCACATGAACAAGAGACTCCACCAGCCTGAGACCAGAAGAACTAGATGGCGTCCAGTTACCACCAACAACCTCCCTGACAGGGAACACAACAAAAAAAGTCCCAGACAGAGCAGGAGAAAAATGTAGAACAATATTCAAATTTACATTGAAAAGACAAGACTTAATGGTCTGACAGAGACTGGAAGAATTCCTGAAACTATGGCCCCCAGATGCGCTGTTAACCCAGAACTGAAACTATTCCTGAAGCCCACTCTTCAGACAAACATTAGACAGGAGTATAAAACAAAAAAATAATACAAGTGAGGAGTATGCTTCTTAGTTCAGTCAGATATATGAGACCAAATGGGAAGCTCCTGTTCAAAAGAAGGATGAGAAGGCAGGGAGGGACAGGAACTGGTTGAACAAATACAGGGAACCCAGGGTGGAAGAGGGGATTGTGCTGTCACATTGTGGGGATTGCAACAAATGTCACAAAACAATATGAGTATGAATTTTTGTATGAGAAATTAACTTGAGCTGTAAACTTTCACCTAAAGTACAATAGAAAAAAAAAACTACTAGAAGCCTGTTCACCTCAGCATCTATGAATACGGATGCAAAAATCCTCAACAAAATACTGGTGAACAGAATCCAAGGGCATATTAAAAGAGTCATATACCATGACCAAGTGAGATTTATTCCAGGAATGCAGGGATGGTTCAACATTAGAAAATCAATCGATGTAATACTCCTATCAATAGAATAAAAGAAGAGAACCACATGATCACCTCTATGGAAGCAGAAAAACATTTAATAAAATCCAAAAGAAAAAGAAAAAGCATTTCATCAAATCCAATTTGATAAAAATCCTAAAGAAGATTGGAATAGAAGGGAAATTCCTCCGTGTGATTCAGGACACATAGAAAAGCCAACAGTCAACAGTACACTTAATGGAGAAAGACCGGCAGCTTTTCCTCTGAAATTGGAAACAAGACAAGGATGCCCACTCTCACCACTTCTATTCAACATCGTATTAGAAGTCCTAGTCAGAGCAATAAAACAAAAAAAAGGAAATGAAAGTTATCCAGATTGGAAAAGAAGTAAAATTATCTCTATTTGCAGATGATATGATCCTACATATAGAAAATCCCAAAGAGCCCACAAGAAAACTTCTAAAGCTAAAGAGGAATTTAACAAATTTGCAAGATACAAACAAGGTCAACAAACAAAAATCAGTTGAGTTTCTATACAGCAGCAATGAGAAATTGAAAGGGAAATTAGATAAATACTTCCATTCACAATACCATCTAAGATATTAAAATACCTAGAATAAACCTAACTAGGGTTGTGAAGGATTTACACAGTAAAAACTATAAAACACTGCTGAAAGAAATTAAAGAAGACTTAAGTGAATGGAAACATGTCCTATGTTCATGAATTAGAAGACTTAATATTGTTAAGATCAGGGCTTCTAACCGATTCATTCCAATTCAAACCCCTACTGAGAAAGTGAATTTCTAACAAGTTCCCAGGAGATGCTAATGCTGCCAGTTAGGGACCATTTCCGAGAACCACTCGCAGAGCAGTGGCTCTCAAAATTCATTACAAATAAGCATCACCTGTGGATCTTGTTAAAATGTAGACTCTGATTCAGTATACCTGGAGTGGAAATGCAAATTCTCAGCAGGGGTTCAAACTGGAATGAGCCAGTTCGAAGCCCTGGTTACGATGTCAATACTACCCAAAGTAATCTATAGATTCAATGCGATCTCAATCAAAATTCCACCATCCTTCTTTAAGAATAGAAAAACCAATCCTCAACTTTATTTGGAATGTCAAGAGGCCCAGAATAGCTAAAACAATGTAGAAAGAGAAGAACAAAGTAGGAGAACTCACACTTCCTGATTTTAAAACTTACCATACAGCTACAATAGTCAAAACAGTCTGGTACTGTTATAACAATAGACACATAGATCAATGGAATAGAATTGAGAGTCCAGAAATAAACCCGCACATCTATGGTCAACTGATTTTTGACAAGGGTGCAAAGTCAATTCAATGGGGAAAGAAGAGTCTCTTCAATAAATGGTGCAGGGAAAATTAGATTTCCACATGCAGAAAAATGAAACCAGATCCATGCCTCACACCATACACAAAAACAAATTCAAAATGGATTTAGGATCTAAATGTGCAAACTAAAACTGAACATTCTTAGAAGAAAAAGCAGAATAACACTATCCAGCCTAGCTTTAAACAATGTATAATCTAATACAATAAAAACAGCACAAACAGCAAAAGACAGAATAAATAAATGGGACCACACACAAATTAAAAACTTTTGTTCATCAAAAGACTTTACCAAAAAAAGTGAAAAGGCAAGCTACTGACTGGGAGAATATCTTTGGAAACTATATATCTGGCAAGAATCAAATGATCGAAATACAGATAAAACTCCGACAACTTGACAACAAAAAGACAACCCAATCATAAAATGGGCAAAGGACTTAAATATCTATTTCATCAAAGAGGACATTCAAATAGCCACAAAACACAAGAAAAAATGTTCAGCATTATTAGTTATAAGAGAGATGCAAATCAAAACCACAATAAGATATCGTTTCATTGCCACTGGGATGGCTAGGATTTAAAAAAAACAAAAACAAAAAATAACAAATGTTGACAAGGATGTGGAGAAATGGGCACCCTTACCCATTGCTGGTGGGAATGCAAAATGGTACCGTTATTGTGGAAAACAGTATGGAGATTCCTCAAAAAACTAAAAATAGAACTACTACAGGACCCAGCAATTCTACTCCTAGGTATATACCGAAAAGACTCAAAAGCAGATGCTCAGAGATTTGTACACCAATGTTCCTTGCAGCGCTATTCACAATAGCCAAAAGATGGAAACAACCTAAATGCCCATCAACAGATGAATGGATAAACAAAATATGGTACATACATAGGGAAATACTACCCAGCCAGTAGGAGAAATGAAGTCTTTTTTTTTTTTTAATTTTTATTGTGCTTTAAGCGAAAGTTTACAAATGAAGCCAATCTCTCACACAAAAACCTATATACACCTTGCTACATACTGCCAATTGCTCTCCCCCTAATAAGACAACCCACTCCCTCCCTGCACTCTCTCTTTTCGTATCCATTGCGCCAGCTTCTAACCCCCTCTACCCTCTCATCTCCCCTCCAGGGAGGAGATGGCAACAAAGTCTCAAGTGTCTGCCTGATCCAAGTAGCTCACTCCTCACCAGCATCCTTCTCTAACCCATTGTCTAGTCCAATCCCTGTCTGAAGAGCTGGCTTTGGGAATGGTTCCTGTCCTGGTCCAACAGAAGGTCTGGGGGCCATGACCACCGAGGTCCTTCTAGTCTCAGTCAGACTATTAAGTCTAGTCTTTTTACAAGAATTTGGGGTCTGCATCTCATTGCTTTCCTGCTCCCTCAGGGGTTCTTTGTTGCGTTCCCTGTTAGGCCAGTCATCGGTTGTAGCTTGGCATCATCTAGCTCTTCTGGTCTCAGGCTGATGCAGTCCCTGGTTTATGTGGCCCTTTCTGTATCTTGGCCTTGTAATTACCTTGTGTCCTTGGTGTTGTTCATTCTCCTTTGATCCAGGTGGGTTGAGGTTCATTGATGCAACTTAGATGGCTGCTTGCTAACGTTTAAGACCCCAAACACCTCTCTCCAAAGTGGGATACAGAATGTTGTCTTAATAGATTTTATTATGCCAATTGACTTAGACGTCCCCTGAAACCACAGTCCCCAAACCCCCGTCCCTGCTACACTGGCCTTCGAAGCAGTGTATTCCAGAAACTTCTTTGCTTTTCGTTTAGTCCAGTTGTGCTGACCTTGCCTGTATTGCGTGTTGTCTTTCTTGTCACCTAAAGTAGTTCTTATCTACTACCTAATTAGTGAATACCCCTCTCCCACCCACCCACTCTCCCTCCCTCCTCCCTCTCATAACCATCAAAGAATATTTTCTTCTCAGTTTAAACTATTTCTTGAGTTGTTATAACAGTGGTCTTACACAATATTTGTTCTTTTGAAACTGACTACTTTCACTAAGCATAATGCCTTCCAGATTCGTCCACGCTATGAAGCGTTTCACAGATTCATCACTGTTCTTTATCAATTTGTAGTATTCCATTGTGTGAATACACCATAATTTATTTATCCATTCATCCGTTGATGGGCACCTTGGTTGCTTCCAACTTGTTGCTTTGTAAACAGTGCTGCAACGAACATGGGTGTGCATATATCTATTCGTGTAAAGGCTGTTATTTCTCTAGGATATATTCCAAGGAGTGGCAATGCTGTATAGTGGTCCTATTTCTAGCTTTTTAAGGAAGCACCAAACCTATTTCCAAAGTGGTTGTACCATTTTACATTCTCACCAGCAGCGTATAAGTGTGCCAATCTCTCCACAGCCTCTCCAATATTTATTATTTTGTGCTTTTTGGATTAATGCCAGCCTTGTTGGAGTGAGATGGAATCTCATTGTAGTTTTGATTTGCAAGGATCATGAGCATTTCCTCATATATCTGTTAGCTACCTGAATGTCTTCTTTAGTGACGTGTCTGTTCATATCTTTTGCCCATTTTTAATTGGGTTATTTGTCTTTTTGTAGTTGAGTTTTTGCAGCATCATAAAGATTTTAGAGATCAGATGCTGATAGGAAGTATCATAGCTAAAAACTTCTTCCCAGTCTGTAGAAGTCTTTGAATGAGCATAGGTGTTTGATTTTTAGGAGCTCCCAGTTTTTCAGTTTTTCTTCTGCATTGTTAGTAATGTTTTGTATACTGTTTATGCCATGTATTAGGGCTCCTAAAGTTGTCCCTATTTTTTCTTCCATGATCTTTATCGTTTTAGATTTTATGTTTAGGTCTTTGATCCATTTTGAGCTCATTTTTTGTCATGGAGTGAGGTATGGGTCTTGTTTCAATTTTTTGCAGATGGATATCCAGTTATGCCAGCACCATTTGTTAAAAAGACTGTCTTTTCCCCATTTAACTGTTTTGGGGCCTTTGTCAAATATCAGCTGCTCATATGTGGATGGATTTATGTCTGGGTTCTCAATTCTGTTCCATTGGTCTATGTATCTGCTTTTGTACCAATACCAGGCTGTTTTGACTACTGTGGTGGTAATAAAAAATAAAATCAGGTAGAGTAAGGCTTCCCACTCTGTTCTTCTTTTTCAGTAATGCTTTACTCATCCGAGGCCTCTTTCCCTTCCATATGAAGTTGGTGATTTGTTTCTCCATGTCATTAAAGAATTTTCTTGGGATTTGGGTCAGAATTGCATTAAATGTATAGATTGCTTTTAGTGGAATAGACATTTTTATAATGTTAACTCTTCCTATCCATGAACAAGGTATGTTTTTCCACTTATGTAGGTCTCTTTTGGTTTCTTGCAGTAGAGTCTTGTAGTTTTCTTTGTATAAGTCTTTTACATCTCTGGTAAGATTTATTCCTAAGTATTTTATCTTCTAGGGGGCTACTGCAAATGGTATTGATTTTGTGATTTCCTCTTCGATGTACTTTTTGTTGGTGTAGAGGAATCCAACTGATTTCTGTATGCTTATCTTGTATCCCGATACTCTGCAGAACTTTTCTATTAGTTTCAGTAGTTTTCTTGAGGATTTCTCAGGGCTTTCTCTGTATAAGATCATGTCGTCTGTAAACAGAGATAATTTTACTTCTTCCTTGCCAATCCGGATGCCCTTTATTTCTTTGTTTAGCCTAATTGCTCTGGCTAGGACCTCAAGCACAATGTTGAATTAAGAGCAGTGATAAAGGGCATCCTTGTCTGGTTCCTGTTCTCTGGGGGAATGCTTTCAGGCTCTCTCCATTTAGGATGATGTTGGCCATTGACTTTGTACAAATGCCCTTTATTATGTTAAGGAATTTTCCTTCTATTCCTCTTTTCGTGAGAGTTTTTATCATGAATGGGTGTTGGACTTTGTTGAATGCCTTTTCTGCATCAATTGGTAAGATCATGTGATTCTTCTCTTTTGTTTTATTTATATGATAAATGGATTACGTTAATTGTTTTTCTAATATTGAACCTTCCCTGCATACCTGGTATGAATCCCGCTTGGTCATGGTGAATTATTTTTTTGATATGTTGTTGAATTCTATTGGCTAGAATTTTGTTGAAGATTTTTGCATCTGAGTTCATGAGGGATATAAGGCCTATAATTTTCTTTTCTTGTGTCTTTACCTGGTTTTGGTATCAGGGATATGGTGGCTCCATAGAATGAGTTTGGGAGTATTCTGTCCTTTTCTATGCTCTGAAACACCTTTAATAGTAGTGGTGTTAAATCTTCTCTGAAAGTTTGGTAGAAGTCTGCAGTAAAGCGTCTGGGCCAGGGCTTTTTTTTTGTTGGGAGTTTTTTGATTACCTTTTCAATCTCTTCTTTTGTTATGGGTCTATTTAGTTGTTCTACCTCTGTTTGTGTTAGTTTAGGTAGGTAGTGTGTTTCTAGGAAATCATCCATTTCTCCTAGGTTTTCAAATTTTTTAGAGTACAATTTTTCATAGTAATCTGATATGATTCTTTTAATTTCAGTTGGCTCTGTTGTAATATTGCCCATCTAACTTCTTGTTTGGGTTATTTGCTTCCCCTCCTCTTTTTCTTTTGTCAGTTTGGCCAATGGTTTATCATTTTGTTGATTTTTTCAAAGAACCAGCTTTTGCTCTTGTTAGTTCTTTCAATTCTTTTTCTGTTTTCTATTTCAGTTAGTTCTGCTCTAATTTTTATTGTTTGTTTTCTTCTGGTGCCTGACAGTTTCTTTTGTTGCTCTCTTTCTATTTGTTCCAGTTGTATGGATAATTCTTTGATTTTGCCCCTTTCTTCTTCTATTTGGATGTGTGCATTTATTGATATAAATTGACCTCTGAGCACTGCTTTAGCTGTGTCCCAAAGGTTCTGATAGGGAGTGTTTTTATTCTCATTGTATTCTATGAATTTCTTTATTCCATCCTTAATGTTTTCTATAACCCAGTCTTTTTCAGGCAGGGTATGGTTCAGTTTCCAAGTGTTTGATTTCTTTTCCCTCCTTTTTCTGTTGTCGATTTCCACTTTTATGGCCTTATGGTCAGAGAAGATGCCTTGCAATATTTCAATGTTTTGGATTCTGCTAAGACTTGCTTTATGACCTAATATGTGGCCTATTCTAGAGAATGTTCCATGTGCACTGGAAAAGAAAGTATATTTGGCTGCTGTTGGGTGGACTGTTCTGTATATGTCTATGAGATCAAGTTGGTTGATTGTGGCATTCAGATCTTCCGTGTCTTTATCGAGCTTCTTTCTTGGTGTCCTGTTCTTCACCAAAAGTGGTGTGTTGAAGTCTCCTACTATTATTGTGGAACTGTCTATCTCACTTTTCAATGCGAAGAGTTTGTCTTATGTATCTTGCAGCCCTGTCACTGGGTGCATATTTAATATGATTATATCTTCTTTGTATATTGTCCCTTTAATCATTCTATAGTGTCCTTCCTTATCCTTTATGATGGATTTAACTTTAAAGTCTATTTTGTCAGAAATTAATATTGCCACTCCTGCTATTTTTTGATTTTTGTTTGCTTGATATATTTTTTTCCATCCTTTGAGTTTTAGTTTGTGTCTCTAAGTCTAAGGTGTGTCTCTTGTAGGCAGCATATAGACGGATCTTGTCTTTTAATCCATTCTGCCACTCTCTGTCTCTTTATTGGTGCATTTAGTCCATTTACATTCACGGTAATTATGGATAGGTATTTAGTGCTATCATTTTGATGTCTTTTTTTGTGTGTTGCTGAGTTTCTTTTTTCCACTTAATTTTATGTGCTGAGTAGATTATCTTTATATATATTTGTTGTTGTTGATTTTGTTTCTGCCGAGTCTCCTTTTTTTCTTGTATTTTATTTTGATGAGTAGGATAGTTTGTCTCCTTTGTGGCTACCTTATTATTTACCCCTACCTTTCTAAACTGAAACCTAACTTTTATTTCTTTGTATCACCGTAACTTCCTCTCCATATGGAAGGTGTATGATTACATTTCTTAGTCCCTCTGTATTGTTTTAATATTGTCTTCTTTTATATAATAACATCGCTGTTACCCTGTTTGGAGCTTTTTTTTTTTTTTTTAACCTTGCTTTGTTTTTGTGATTTCCCTGTCTGGGTTGACTTCTGATTGCTCTGCCCAGTGTTCTAGTCTTGGGTTGATACCTGATATTATTGATTTTCTAACCAAAGAACTTCCTTTAGTATTTTTTGTAGTTTTGGTTTGTTTTTTACAAATTCTCTAAACTTGTGTTTATCTGGAAATGTCTTAATTTCACCTTCATATTTAAGAGACAGTTTTGCTGGATATATGATTCTTGGCTGCCAATTTTTTTCCTTCAGTTTTTTAAATAAGTCATCACATTGCCTTCTACCTGCATGGTTTCTGCTGAGTAGTCCAAGCTTATTCTTATTGGCTGTCCTTTGTAAGTGACTTTTCATGTATCCCTAGCTGCTCTTTCAATTCTCTCTTTATCTTTGGTTTTGGCAAGCTTGATTATATTATGTCTTGGTGACTTTCTTTTAACATCTACCTTATGTGGAGTTCAATGAGCATCTTGGATAGATATCTTCTCATCTTTGATGATATCAGGGAAGTTTTCTGCCAACAAATCTTCAACAATTCCCTCTGTATTTTCTGTTATCCCTCCCTGTTCTGGTACTCCAATCACTTGTAGGCTATTTCTCTTGGTAGAGTCCCACATGATTCTTAAGATTTCTTCTTCTTCTTTAATTCTTTTGTCTGATTTTTCTTCAAATATATTACTGCCAAGTGATTTATCTTCAAGTTCGGAAATTCTGGCTTCTACTTGCTCAATTCTGCTCCTCTGACTTTCTATTGAGTGTCTACTTCTATAATTTTATTGTTAATCTTCTGAATTACTGATTGCTGTCTATGGATTTTTCCAGCTTATTAAATTTTTCATTATGTTCCTGAATAATCTTTCTAATTTCTTCAATTGCTTTATCTGTGTGTTCCTTGGCTTGTTCTGCATATTGCCTCATTTCCTTCCTGATGTCTTGAAGAGTTCTGTATATTAAACTTTTGTATTGTGCCTCTGGTAATTCCAGGAATGCACTTTCATCCAGAAGATCCCTTGATTCTTTGTTTTGAGAGCTTGGTTAGGTGATCATGGTTGTTTCCTTATGTGACTCGATATTGACTGTTGTCTTCAAGCCATCTATAAGTTATTGTGTTAGTTTATGTTTGCTTACTGTGTCGTAGCTTATTGTTTTGTTTTGTTTTGACCTGCCCAAATGGGTTGCCTGAGGGAGCTAGCTTGATTATATTCATCTTTGGGGCTCTGACTTCCTGTCCCCAGATGGCTAGAGCTGTTATCAGGTATATCAGTCTAGGAGTCCATTCACTTTTCTCATATAAATTCAGCTCGGGTGTCCAGGTAGCTGATCATCAGGTGTGTGGTACAGGCCCTGTCCTACAGTCTTAGAGGGGCAGGGGTGATTGATGTAGGTACTGATATCTGATTGCAGCAGGGGGTCATGCTCTGAACAAGGCAGGGGGCTGAGAACCAACTCCCAAGTGTCTCTGAGGAAATCACGTCCCTGTTCCCTAGAGCGTGCAGGTGGGTGGGTTCTGAAGACAGACCATGGGCACCCAGTGTTTTGGGTTGTAAGGACTGGGAGGTATCAGTTATCCTTGGACCCCGTCACGGGTGGCTGGGTGACCTGAGTGGAGCTACCAGTCCTTAGGCTCCTGATGTGGGTAGGTGAGAACCCTGTTTAATAGCCAAAGCAATATCAAACATCAAATACCCCACCTCTCGACTGCACAGCTGAAAAGGTTGGAGTCTGCCAGGAAGGGCCTATTCTCCTGAAATAGGCCCACACAGGTCCCCATGATTCACATCTGGTAGCTGCTCTCTGCTTCCGAACCATCTCTTCCTCCCCCTGCCCCTGAGTTCGTTTTCTAAGCTTGCCTTTGATGCTCAGGGCTCCTAGCTTGTCATAAATATACTCGATTCACTTGTTTTTTTGGGTCTTTGTTGTAAAGAGGGCTCGCTGGAAGCGTCTGTCTATTCCACCATCTTAGCTTCGCCTCCAGAAATGAAGTCTCGATACAGGCTACAAAATTGATATAGTTGGAAGATATTATGCAGAGCAAAATAAATCAGTCACAAAAGGCGAAAAAGTGTATGACTTCACTTACATAAAAAAACAAGAAAAGGCCAACGTATAGAGATTAAAGTTTATTAGTGGTTACCGGGGGCAGGAGGGAGGGTGAAAGGGGAGTTAGCAGTGATGGAAATACTGTGTTGATTAACGGTAGATTTGCACAGCTGATTATTTTAATTGCTGTCAATATGAAATCTGGCTTCTTGGTTTGGAGGCATAGTGTCAGGGTTCCATGGAACAACTGAATTAATTGGCCTAATGATATATTTATTGCTTCTGTTCTTTCTCCTACTTCAGTGCATAGTGCCTGGGGCCTTAAAAGCTTGCAAGAGGCCATCCAAGGCACAACAATTGATCTTTGTTCACCTGGAACAACAGAGAAAGTAGGAAAGTCAGGAATCAGAGGAGGATATTGAATGTGTAGCTAATTGTCTCCAGGAACAACTGCCTCCTTTGCCATGAGACCAGACGAACTGGTTGGTGCCTGGCTACCATTACTGAACATTTTGATCAAAGGTTCCATAGAAGAATCCTGATCAAAAGAGGAAAAATGCAGAACAAAATTTCAAATTCTCATGGACTCCAGACTTCCTGGAGCCATGAAGGCTGGATGAAGCCCTGAAATTACTGCCCTGAGATAATCTTTAAACCTTAAACAAAAAATATACCCTGAAGTCTTCTTAAATCCAAACAAAAGCTTAGCTAAAGTAGTAAGAATGTCTGCCTTGAGCATTATGCTATTTTAATAACTGTTTTTGGGGATTAAATTATCAAACAACTTGAAAGATTAGATAGGAACCTTAGGTGGCAGTGAATTTATGTTAATGAGGGAGGAGCAACTCAGAAAAGGAGGGTGAAAATGGTTACACAATTTGAAGAATGTAATCAATGTCACCAAATAGATGTAGAAACTGTTGAATTGGTGCATGTTTTGCTGTGTATATTCTCAACAACAAAAATAAATAAATAAAATTATATTAGAAAAAAACAAAATAGTCCCGGCCCTCCAGGAGAAGTCCCTAGGTGGTGCAGACAGTTTACAAGCCTGGCTGCTAACTGAAAGGTTGGAGGTTTGAGTTTACCCAGAGGCACCTCATCAGAAAGGCCTGATAATCTACTTCCAAAAATAAAACCAGTCTATGGCAATTGGCATAATATAGTTCCTCAAGTTTATGGTCTGCCTCCCAGTATGGTGAGTAGGTCTGAGTTCTTACAAGCTTTTGAGCAGCCATCTAAGATACAGCTATTGGCCTCTATTATTCTGGAACAAAAATGAAAGAAGGAAACCCATGAATAAGAGAAGGAATCAGACTCCAGGAATAATTGTCTCCATGAACCACTGGCTCCTTCACCTTGAGACCAGAAGAACTAGATGGTGCCCAGCTACCACTACTGAATGTTCTGATCAGGGACACAACAAATACATATTGTTAGAAAGGCATAAAAATGTGGAACAGAACTTCACATTCTTAAAGAATCCGGACTTATTGGACATATGGAGGCTGGATGGCGTTCCCAAGACTATGGCCCTGAGTTATTCTTCAAACCTTCAACTGAAATTATCCCCGGACATCACCTTTAAACTAAGTAACAATTTAGCTCAAAAACTAATCATTATTACCCTTGAGTATTGCAGTCTTTAAAAAAAAAGAAAAAGATCTATATAAGGGGGCCCTGGTTGCACAGTGGTTAAGAGCTTGGCTGCTAACTAAAAGGTCGGCAGTTCGAATCCACCATCTGCTCCTTGGAAACCCTATGGGGCAGTTCTACTTTGTCCTATAGAGCTGCTTTAAGTTGGAATCGACTCAATGGCAATGAGTTTGGTATCTATATAAGATCAAATGGTCAGCAGCTATTTTAAAGCATAAATGGGATGTTTGGGGTGCAGGGAGTTTAAGTTAATGGGAGGGAAACAAGTAGAACAGAAGTAATGAGAAGGTTAACAATGTGAATAATGTAACCAATGTCACTGGTCATTACTTGCACATTGTCAAGAAACTGTGCAATGGGAACAGGTTCTACTGTGCATATTTTCACTAAAAATAAAATTAAAAATAAAAGGTCATAACAGAGTAGCGTGGGTCCTAAACCTAAACAGTTTTGAGTTATGAAAAGAGCAGAACAGACACACACACACACACACACATACACGGGGCGGGGTGGGGGCTGAGGGGGTGGGAGACAGGTGCGAAGGAACACCAAGGATCACCAGCAGACTCGCAGAAGGAATGGACATGGCCGATACCCTGATTTGAACTTTTAGCCTCCAGAACTGTGAGAAAATAAATTCGTATTCTTTAAAGCCAACCACTTATGGTATATTTTGTTACAGCAGCCCTAGGTAACTAAGACAATGCCCAAAACCAAAATCATGATTTTCACCTCCAAAGCCCCCTTTATTTTGTCTGTCCTGTGTTTAACAAAACTCACTTGCTCAAGCCGAGACCTCAGATTTCTCTAAGACTCTCTCTCACTATGAAGTGAATCAGATACCTATTTTGGTAGATTGCCCTCAAAACCTCTTTTCCCCTTGTCCTGTGCCCTCCACGCCCTCAAAACCTCTCTCCCCCTTGTCCTGTGCCCTCCACATCACCCAATGCAGGATGTTCTTATTTCTTTCCTATTGAATCAGCCCCCCAACTAGTCTTTCAGGCTTCTTCTCTCTACTCTCTATTCCAGGAGTTTCTGTACCTGCCGGGTCATCAGATTAATAGAAAAGCTTTTAAAACACATAGATTCCAAAACCCCACAAGACTCATTGATCAGACTACATTGAGCTAGAGTGCAGAATTCTCTCTTTTATCATACTGTCACAGCTGGTCCTGAAAGAATTGTCATGGACCTGCAATGGGTTACAGCTTTTTTAATACACGAGTCCTAAAACCGGCTAATCATAAGAATCACCTTCCACAGGGTCTTGTTAAAAACATAGATTTCTGGCCTTCACATTGCCACCAAGATCCTGATTTAAGGCCATGGCTAGAGGATGCCTTGGAAAGGTCACACATTGACTTGAAATTATGGGAAGTGTAGGTCTCTCTGAGCATTGATTTTGGTACATAGAGGGCAGGTGAGTGAGAAAGAGGAAAGGTAGAGAGTAGGGGAGCTGGAGTCACCCAAGGCAGTGCACTTTCTGCACTGACACCTCCAGAGGCTAGGCCCCAGCAGACAAGTTCTGTTTCCCAGGCCTGGCCTGACTTGCCTGCAGGATGGTGTATTCAACCAAATAGACAACAGGTAAAATAAGAGACTGTTAAAAAGGGCAGTGATGGTTCAGTGGTAGAATTCTCAGTTTCCATGCAGGAGACCCAGGGTCAATTCCCAGCCAATGCACCTCACGCACAACTACCACCCATCTGTAAGTGGAGGTTTGCATGTCGCTGTTCACTGCTCCAACAGTGGAGGTTCTGGCAGGGCTACAAGACTAAGAAGGACTAGGAAGAAAATCCTGGTGGTCTGCTTCTGAAAATCAGCCAGTGAAAAACCTGTGACCCCAACGACTAATCCACAGTAGATCATGGACAGCATTTTCTTTCCATTGTACAGGGGTTGCTATGAGTCTGGGGGATCAAGTCAATGGCAGCAAACAGGGGACCAATTCTAAAACAAAGCTGGACCATAAATACCTACACTTTCTAGTGCAGAGTGTAGATGTTTAAAATCTTACTACGATATAAAATTGGTTTTCATCTACTAGCTATATTTCATGAGTCCTTCATCTTTTAAATTTTTTTTTTGGTACAATCTCAATCACAGCAGGGTTCTTCTTGGAAATTTTATTTCCATGAATTTTGTTCCATCTCCCATGTAGGAAGGCTTTCGGCAAAGCAGAGGCAAATGAAGCTATGGAGGCGTGTGGGGTGCTGCCTTAGCTCCTTGCCTTTGGCTCCCTGACTGCTCCGCTGCCTCTGCGATTCTCCCCGAGGGGCTGTGAGAGCTGCCTCGCAGGCAGCCAGCACACATGCAGTGCGCCTCACAGCCAAGCCTCTGGAGCAGTTGGGGAGCTACACACCACATTTAAATTATGAATTATGGTGCTTCATGGCACCCAGACTGATGTAACCTGTGAAAGATTAATGAGCCTTGCAGACAGCCCATCTCTCACAGTTCATCACTGCCCTGAGCTGCAGCAAGCAAGGTTTGTCCATATTGCACTTGGGATAGTAAACTCAGAAAACATGTAAAAAAGGAAAAGCAGGAAAAAAATGCAAAAAACATAATGAAGCCATAAAACCGAGAGGAAAACCTCTTGTGTCGGTAAACATAACACCAGGCCTTTCTGCAGAAGGGCTGGGCTCTGCTGAAGTCTCCCTGGCAGATACCTGCCACCCTGGGAGCCATACCCACATGCCTACCTGCCCTGCTTGGGGCTGGGGTGAGGAGCGCACTTGGGAGTCAGGCAGGCTCCACAGAAACACCACAGGAGGGCTGGGCCAACAGATTCACGAGGAGAAAATACATGCACAAGTTATCATACTAAAGAACGGCTGTATGGGCTCCTAATGAGAGTGACCTAGGAAATGAGCTACAGATAAACCAGAACCAAACTCCAAACTCGTGGTTGAGTCAATTCCGACTCATAGCTACCCTGTAGGACAGGGAAGAACTGCCCACGGGACTTCCAAGGCTGTAAGCTTTAGGGACACAGACTGCCACATCTTTCTTCTGAGGAGCAGCTGGCGCATCTGGACCACCAGCCTTTAGCTTAACCACCTGAGCACTTAACCACTGCACCACCAGGGCTCCTTGAGCTACAGATGGGGGATACATATTTCAGGGGAGGCCTTCAAACTGTTTACAAACTAAGAAAACCTGTGTACAAAAACAGCTGTGTTCCTTTCTTCCCGCATGATCCCTGCGTTGCTTAGCTCCCACTGTGTGCTGGGTGATAACTGCACAGATAAATGTGAGGCATATCACCTCTCCCCAAAAGTTTAAGCTTGGTAGCATGGAAAGACATAGATTGGTGGTCAGCTAATTTTTATTTACTTATTTAAAATTTAGATGAAGGTTTATGGAACAAACTAGTTTCTCATCAGTTAGTACACACATTGTTGTACGACATTGGTTAACAACACCATGACATGTCAACACATGTCAACACTCTCCCTCTCAACCCTGGGTTCCCTATTACCAGCTTTCCTGTCCCCTCCTGCCTTCCAGTTCCTGCCCCAGAGCTGGTGTGCCCCTTTAGTCTTCTTTTGTTCCATGGGCCTGTTCAATCTTTAGCTGAAGGGTGAACCTCAGGAGTGGCCTCATTAGAGCTGAAGGGGTATCCAGGGGCCATACTCTCAGGGTTTCTCCAGGCTCTGTCAGGCCAGCGAGTCAGGTCTTTCCTTTTCAGTTACAATTTTGTTCTACATTTTTCTCCAGCTCTGCCCGGGACCCGCTATTGTGATCCCTATCAGAACAGTCAGCAGTTGTAGCCAGGCACCATGTAGTTTTACTGGACTCAGTCTGGTGAAGGCTGTGGTAGATGTGGTATGTTAATTCTTTGGACTAATCTCTCCCTTATTTCTTTAGTTTTCTTCATTCTTCCTCACTCCCAAAGGCGTGAGACTAGTGGAGTATCCTAGATAGCCGCTCACAGACTTTTAAGACCCCAGACGCTACTCATCAAAGTAGAAGGTAGAACGTTTTCTTTAGAAACTCTGTTATGCCAATTGAGCTAGATGTTCCCTGAGACCATGGTCCCCACAGCACTCAGCCCAGCAATTTGGTCCTTCAGGGACTTCAGATGTGTCTGTGGAGCTACCATGGCCTTGCCTTGTACATGTTGTGCTGGCTTCCCCAGTATTGTGTACTGGCTTACCCCTCACCAAAGTTCCCACTGATCTTCTGTCTGTTGTTTTTCCATCCCTACTCCTCCCCTCCCTCGTAACTATCAAATATTGTTTCTTTTTGTATGTAAACCTTTTCATGAGTTTTTACAGTAGTGGTCTCATACAGTATTTGTCCTTTTGTGATTGACTTATTTCACTCAGTATAATGTCTTCCAGATGCATCCATGTTATGAGATGCTTCCCAGATTCATCTAATGTTTTCTTTGTTCCCCTTACCCTTTTGTGCTGACTTTCTTTTGTTTGTGGATTTCTTCTGTTTTTGTAGATTTCATTTTTGTTGAGACTTTGTTTTTCTTCTTTATTTTGATGAGGTTTGTTAACTTTCTTTGTGGTTACCTTGAAATTTACCCTTAACTTCCTAGGTTTGAACCAGTCTATTATTACTTGGTATCACTTTGCCCTCCTCTCCATTAGAAAGTTCTATACCTATACTGTTTATTCGCTCTTTTATTGTTCTGATCTTGTTGTCATTTATGGATTAACCTCTCTGGTTCCCTGTTGCAAGTGTTTTGGTTTTGGATAATCCTTGAGAGTTCATTTCCTAGGTTGGTATCTGGCTGGTACAATCTTGCATCCTAGATTCAGGCTTAGGTCTGTTGTTGTTTGTTCTCAGACCTAAAGATACCCTTTAATAATTCTTGTAAGTTTGGTTTGGTTTTTACATATTCCCTTAATTTCTGTTTATCTGGAAATTATATTTGAACAAAAGTTTGGCAGGGTATATTATTCTTGGTTGGCAATTTTTTTCTCTCAAGGCTTTATATATGTCATCCCATTGCCTTCTTGCCTGCATGGTTTCTGCCAAATAATCAGTGCTTATTCTTATTGTTTCTCCTCTGTATGTGACTTTTTGTTTTTCTTGAGCTGCTCACGGGGTTTTTTCTTTGTTTTTGGTTTTAGCAAGTGTGACTATGATATGCCTTGGTGTTTTTCTTTTGAGGTCTATCCTATACGGAGTTGGTTGAGCTTGGATGGTCAGCTTTTCATCGTTCGTGATATTAGGGAAGTTTTCTGTCAGCAATTCTTCAATGATCCTCTCTGTGTTTTCCATTTTCTCTCCCTGTTCTGGAACTCTGACCAGTCACAGATTTTTGCTTTTGATTGTATCCCACATAATTCTCAGGGTTTCTTCATTTTTCTTCATTCTTTTTTCTGATTCTTCCTCAGAGTTGTGTCCAAGTGTTTGTCTTCAATTTAGCTGATTCTGTCTTCCACTGTTTCAAACCTACTCCTCAGCCCTCCTATGGCACTGACCATTTCTGAAATCTTGTTATTTATCTTTTGGATTTCTAATTGTCATTTTTGTATGAATTCCAGTTTTGAATTTATTTCATTCCTGTATTACTTTCCTAAGTTGTTCCATTTTCTGTCTGTATTTTCCATGAATTTGTCTGCTTTCCCAAAAAATTGTCTTTTTTTCTTCATTTTTTTTTCTGCTTTTTGCTTCAACTTTGGATTGCTCTGAATATTAGAGATGTGAATTCCCTGTCAGGTAGTTCTAGTGCCTTTTCTTCTACTGGAAAGTCATCTGGTGTTTTATTTTGGATGCCTACTGGAACCATCCTCTCCTGTTCTTTAATGTATTTTGATATTGTCTGCTCTCTTCAGGATATTCAGTAGTTATTTTCTTCATTTCTTGATTGTAGATTTGTTTCATCCTGCTTTTTTATTTAGTTATGTCTGAGCAGGCGGGCTGTGCATTCTTTGTTGTTTGCTGGTCTGTAGTCACGATAATTTTCACCTCCTTCTCCAATGGGCAGGGCCAGTCATTCACTACAGCAGGGCAGGTCCAGCTGAAGGGGAGGGGCTGGGATGGGTTGTTTGTGGCACATACGAGGGCCGACAGGGCAGGTCAGGAATCAGTGCAGGGCAGGTGCAGTAGGCCGTGCCTGTGCTTCTCAGGGGTGTGATGTTCAGTGCACAGTGCAGGTAGGCAGAAAACAGAAAGGGAGGTTGTGAAGTGTGGCGCTAATAGGGGTATGGGAAAGAGGAGAGAGAGAGGAGAGAAAAACAGGAGCCAAAAACAAACAAGCAAAGAAAGAGGGGGAAAAAAGAGTGCTAAGGGAGCTTGCCATCGGAGTGGAGAGATGAGAAATGGAGAAAAGCAAAAAGGAAAAAAAAAGAAAGATAGAAGGAAAAACATAACTAGATAAAAATTTCGTAAAGAAAAGAGAAGCCCCCAAGAGTCACGGAGCGCCACCAGTAGGGCTGCTAAGACCAGGGAAGTGGCTCACTGGCTGCACAGTATACCTGGCTAGAGGGAGTATAGATGCCACTTAGCACCAGGAAAATAAGGAGACAGGAAAATAAGATAAGTATAGGGAAATGAGAACTGAGAACTGAGAGATGAAGATAGAAAGAGAAAAGAAAGAAAGAAAAAACAAAAAAAGAAACGTCTCCAGGGATCCCACCTATGCGGCTGCGCAGATTAGGGGAGTGGCTCCTAAGCCATACAGTGCAGCCCAGCTAAAAGGGACTCCAAAGCTGCAAAAAGAAAAAAACAAACAAACAAAGCAAAACAAGGCAGAAAAAAAAGCCCCACGGACTCCCACCAGCATGGTGTCACAGGCTAGGGGAGTGATTCCCCAGTCAAGCATGCCTCACAGCCTTTTAAGAAGAAGCAAAGATGGCACAAATGGCCATGTGTTCCAAGAAAAAATGGGGCAGTGGTAGAAGGCACAGAAGAAACCAAAAGAGACAGAAAGAACCAATACCAGCTTAGGGGCCCGGCCAGAGTGGGCAGGGCGAATCCAAGCAACCTGAGACCACAACAGTTGCCTCCCAGCCAAGAGACTGTAGCTGGCAGGAAGCAGAGGAGGCCGAAGGTGGAGGGAAAAGGGGGAGGGGCTAGGAAAGCATGTATCACTCATTACTGGGTGCTCTGTCTCCTGCTGGGAACTTCATGAGGCTGCTTTCCCACACTCCCTGACCAGTGATCTCCGATATGGGTGGAGTGAATCCAAGCCATAAGGACACTGCACTTCATAGCCACTGCAGTCAGCCAGGAAGCTCAGAGGTAGAGCAGTGGGGAGAGAATGGGGGGTGGGAAAGCATGTATCGCTGGTTAGCGGGTGCTCTGACTCCTGCTGGGAGTTCCACAAAGCTGCTTTCCTGTGCTCCCTGTCTGTTGATCCCTGACTGGAGTCCAAGATGACAGATCCGTGCTGCATTAGCTGATGGGGCCCTCTGCATGTATCTCTCCTCATTCTCCATCCTCTGCCAGTTTCTTATTCCATTTGGTGCTTGGCTCAGTTCTCTATCTCTTCTTTTGGCACTTCGGGTTCCAGGAATGACATTTGTCTCTGTTTTATTTATTTTTTGGGGTCTTTGCTATGGAGGAATGGCATGGTGCTTCTGTCTATGGTGCCATGTTGGCCGGAAGTACCTGGACAGCTAATTTTTAATACAAATATTTTCACCATAGAAAACTATAGAAACAACTTCTGGTGAAAATATTCCTCTCTTGGCCATTTTGGCCATAAAATGTTGTCCTGTCTTTTCAGAGAGCAGAGTGGGGCAGAAGAAACAGCCCAGATTTTGAAGTTCTGTTTTGGGATCATTGCAGGCTACAGTGTTTCTGTGTCCCTATGTGCTCAAAAGTAAATCATGAATAGCAATACCACAGTGTCATTTTAAGGATAAAATGAAATCATGGATGTCTGGCTATGAATAGCTACTGGTGGCCAGGTAAAAGAAAATTATGTATGCCCTTGATCCATATTTCTTATCACTTTTGGTAGAGACAGGATTACAGAGAAAAAGTTTGTAATAATAAATTAGACCTAACCATATAGCCTTTAAATATAAGCATAATTGCAATGAAAAATTTACAACACTACAATCATATCCCAGTAGATCATAATATAGCTCTTTCAGAGACTCACAGATAAAGCTGAATAAAAATAAGTAATATTTGAACAATTCAACTCAGAAGTTTATGTCAATTGTTTATAGAACCCAACCATCTACAAATAGAGAATGTATAAACTCTCCAAGGATACACAGAATATTTATAAAAATTGACCACGTAGAAAAGAAAGTGTCAACAGATTGCTAACAATTGATATTATACTGCACTGTTAACCAAACATAACTCTCCCCTCTTTCAGGCACAGAGTAGAATTGCATTTCCTAACTCCATGCCTCCTTGTGAGTGGGGGAGTTTTGTAATGAGTCAGCCAATGAGTTGTGAGTAGAGGTGACATGTGTCACTTCTGCTCAGAAGTATTTAATTACCCATGACAAAACCCTTCAGAGCCTTCTTTTTTCTCTCTCTTAACCTCTGACATTTGAAATGGAGGCTGCTTCATGAACCTGGGCCTCTGAGTAACTGCAAGGAGCAGATCTCCTTCCATCCTTTGATAGGGACAGAATGTGAGTAAGATATAAACTTTTTGTGTTTGAAACCACAGTATTTGGGGGTTATCTGCTTTGGTAAAATGATCTAGCCTATCTTTATTAACATGTTCTTAAGCCAATATTAAATTAAATTACAAATGAACAACCAAAAATAATTTTTAAATTGTGCTTGTTGTTGCCATTACTTGCTATCAAGTAGATTCTGGCTCATGGCAACCGCATGTGTGCAGAGAAGGCTGCTCAAGGCTGTGGCCATTCAGAAGCAGATCATTAGACCTGTCTTCTGAGGCACCTCTGGGTGGGTTTGAACTGCCAACTTTTCTGCTAGTAGTCAAGTGATTAACTGTTTACGTCACCCAAAACTTTAAATTATGGGAAGAAAATGTAAATTCCTAAATAATTATGCATTAAGAAAAAATGAAGTGCACAAATTTTAAACTCATCAAAAATAAAACTGGTACATATCAAAGCTGGTAGAATGTAAGCAAATTAATATATGGCAGTGATCTTAAGTATGTGCACTAATCAACAAGACTGAAAATAAGTGAATAAAACACTTAATTCAAGGTAGAATAGAGAATAGATAGAAATAGAACAGAGAATAACTAAAGGAAGTCAAAGGTAAAAAGATGACAAGTAAAGGACAGAAAACACATGAAAAGAGTAACACTAAAATCATTTTTTTCCGAAAAAAATAAAATCACAAGCAAAGCTGATAAAAAGGGCAATGCACAAATAAAAATAATCATAAGGAAATATTATAAACAATTATATACCAATAAGTTTGAAAACTTAAATCAAGTGGAAATTTTCCTTAAAATGTATATATAAATTATCAAATATAACTCAGTAGGAAATAGAGAAATAGGATAAAGCAATAACCATTGATTTGATGGTCAAAACATATTTGATAGTCAAAATCCACCCCCCGATGAAAAAAGAAAAATACCAATCTCATAAAGCTTTACAAGTGAGCTTTGCCAAACTTTTAAAGACCAGATAATCCCTAACTCACCTAAAATGTTTCAATTACAATCAAAAGGAGGTAAGTTCTGTAACTAATGGTGCAAGGCTAATTTAATCTTGATTCAAAAAAAAAAAAACTGGACAAGGCCACTTAAAAAAATGACGAAACTTCATCTGTAATATGTAAAAATAATAAATAGCAAATCAAATTTAGTACTATGCATGTTTTAAAGAGAAATGATATTTTATGACAAAGTAGGTTATACCCCATGGATTCAAGGATGATTCAGCATCACATAAAAAGAAAAAAGAACACCATGTTTATTGCAGCACTGTTTACAATAGCAAAAAGCTGGAAGCAACCAAGGTGTCCATCAACAGATGAATGGTTAAATAAAGTATGGTATATTCACACAATGGAATACTACGCATCAATAAAGAACAGCGATGAATCTGTGAAACATTTCATAACATGGAGGATCCTGGAAGGCATTATGTTGAGTGAAATTAGTCAAATACAAAAGGACAAATATTGTATAAGACCACTATTATAAGATCTTGAGAAACAGTAAAAACTGAGAAGAACACATTCTTTTGTGGTTACGCTGCGAGGGGGGGAGGGAGGAAGGGTGGGAGAGGGTTATTTACTGATTAGATAGTAGATAAGAACTACTTTAGGTGAAGGGAAGGACAATATTCAATACAGGGAAGGTCAGCTCAACTGGACTGGACCAAAAGCAAAGAAGTTTCTGGGATAAAATGAATGCTTCAAAGATCAGCAGAGCAAGGGTGGGGGTTTGGGGACTATGGCTTAAGGGGACTTCTAAGTCAATTGGCAAAATAAATTCTATTATGAAAACATTCTGCATCCCACTTTGAAGTGTGGCGTCTGGGGTCTTAAATGCTAACAAGCGGCCATCTAAGATGCATCAATTGGTCTCAACCCACCTGGTTCAAAGGAGAATGAAGAACACCAAGGTCACATGATAACTACGAGCCCAAGAGACCGACAGGGCCACATGAACTAGAGCCTTACATCATCCTGAGACCAAAAGAACTAGATGGTGCCCGGCCACAACCGATGACTGCCCTGACAGGAAGCACAACGGAGAACCCCTGAGGGAGCAGGAGAACAGTGGGATGCAGACCCCAAATTCTCATAAAAAGACCAGATTTAATGGTCTGACTGAGACTAGAAGAATCCCAGTGGTCATGGTCCCTAAACCTTCTCTTGGCCCAGGACAGGAACCATTTCCGAAGACTACTCATCAGACATGGACTGGACTGGACAATGGGTTGGAGAGGGATGCTGATGAAGAGTGAGCTACTTGTATCAGGTGGACACTTGAGACTGTGTTGGCATCTCCTGTCTGGAGGGAAGATGGGAGGGTAGAGAGGGTTAGAAACTGGCAAAACAGTCATGAAAGGAGAGACTGAAAGGAGGGAGCTGGCTGACTCTTTAGGGGGAGAGTAAATGGGAGTATGTAGTAAGGTGTATATAAGTTTATATGTGACAGACTGACTTGATTTGTAAACTTTCACTTAAAGCACAATAAAAATTATTTTAAAAAAAAAGATGTAAAATCATCACAATATACACAGAAAAGGAGCATTTAATAAAATTTAACACTGATTCATTCCCTTAAGAGAATGTTGTTGGTGGTGTATTGTCATTTGCTGTTAAGTCAATTCCAACTCATACTGACCCTATAGGACAGAGTAGAACTGCCTGCGTAGGGTTTCCTAGCCTTTGATCTTTATGGGAGCATATCTCCAGGTCTTTTTTCTCATGAGTGACTGCTGGGTTCGAATGGTCTGCTTTTCAGATAGCAGTCAAGCACTTAACCACTGCACCACAAGGGGCCCTTCTTAAGAAGATAGAGGTTATCTAATAAACATAATAGTAGAACTTTAGAGACATTCCCATTAATTTCAAAAACAAGAAAAGGAAACCCATTTTCAGTGACTCTAACAAGCATCATACTGGATAGCCTAGAGAGAAAGCAGTAAGATAATAAAACAAAGAAGAATTTTAAAAAGGTTAGGGACCTAAAAAAAAAAAAACCACCCTTATTGGTACGATTATCTATTTAGAAAATCCAAGAGAATCTATATACAAACCAGTAAAGCTCATAAGAGAATATAGCAAGGCTATTGTAATAACAGATCCACCAACAAAACGCATCAGCATTCCTATCAAGAAGAAATAACCAATTATGAAATGCAATAGAAAAAAAAAAAAGATTAACACTCAAATCCTGCAAACGGGGTGGGGAGTGGGGAGGGCCTATAATCTAAGAAAAGGAGTATAAAACTGTTATGAATAAAATTTAAATTGACTTGAAGGATATGAAAGAAAACAAATAGGGAGGTAACATCATGTCCACAGATGTATAAACTCAAAATCATAAAGATTTTATTTTTTAGTAAATAATCTACAAAATCAATATTATTTTTAAAAACAAAAGATCAACAGCAGACATGGGAAGGCAGAATTTTAAAATAAGTGAATTTGAAGATGTTGTTGTTGTTAGGTGCCATCAATTCAGTTCTGACTCATACCGACCCTAGGCACAATACAATGAAACACTGCCCAATCCTGTGCCATCCTCATAATTGTTGTTATGCTTGAGCCCTTTGTTGCAGTCACTGTGTCAATTCATTTCGTTGAGGGTCTTCCTCTACTTTACCAAGCATGACGGCCTTCTCCAGGGACTGGTCCCTCCTGATAACATGTCCAAAGTATATGAGACGGAGTCTCACCATCCTTGCTTCTAAGGAACATTCTGGCTGGACTTCTTCCAAGACAGATTTGTTCATTCTTTTGGCCATCCATGGTATATTCAATATACTTTGCCAACGCCATAACTCAAAGGCATCAATTCTTCTTCAGTCTTCCTTATTCATTGCTCAGCTTTCCCAGGCACATGAGGTGATTGAAAACACCATGCCTTGTGTCAGGCACACCTTAGTCTTTAAAATGACATCTTTGCTTCTTAACACCTTAAAGACAGACATGTGGGGAAAATTTGAAGATGCTGTTTCATTGTTAGGTACCAACTAGTCAGTTCTGACTCATAATGACCCTATGTACAACAGAACTAAACACTGCCAAGTCCTGCCCCATGTCCAAAGTATGTGAGACATACTGTCGCCATCCTTGCTTCTAAGGACCATTCAGGTTGTACTTCTTCCAAAACAAATTCGGTTGTTCTTTTGGCAGATCATGATATATTCAATATTCTTTGCCGACACCACAATTCAAAGGTGTCAATTCTTCGGTTTTCCTTATTTATTGTCCTGCTTTTGCATGCACAGGAGGTGGTTGAAAACACTGTGGCTTGGGTCAGGTGCACCTTAGACTTCAAGGTGACATCTTTGCTTTTCAACACTTTAAAGAGATCTTTTGGAGCAGATTTGCCCAATTCAATGCATCTTTTGATTTCTTAACTGCCACTTCCATAGGTGTTGATTGTGGATCTAAGTAAAATGAAATCCTTGACAACTTCGATATTTTCCCCATTTATCATATTGCTTATTGGTTCAGTTGTGAGGATTTTTGTTTTCTTTATGTTGAGGTGTAATCCACACTGCAGGCTGTGGTCTTTGATCTTCATCAGTAAGTGCTTCAAGTCCTCTTCACTTTCAGTAAGCAAGGTTGTGTCATCTGCATAACACAGGTTGTTAATGCAGAAGAGTTGTGAGATGACATCAAGGAAATCATACATGAAAAAGCAAAAGATCATTAAAAAGATAGGAAAGAAAGAAATGACAAAAAATGGATGTCAGAAGAGACTCTGAAACTTGCTTTTGAGCACAGAGTAGCTAAAGTGAAAAGAAGAAATGATGAAGTAAAAGAGCTGAACAGAGTGAATCAAATTGCAACTCGAGAAGAAAAGGTAAAGAATTATACCGAAATGTGCAAAGACTTGGAGTTAGAAAGCCAAAAGGGAAGAACATGTTCAGTATTTCTCAAGCTGAAAGAACTGAAGAAAAAATTCAAAACTCAAGTTGCAATGTTGACGGGATTATATGGGCAACAAATTGAATGATGAATGAAGCATCAAAAGAAGATGGAAAGAATACACATAGTAAATGTACCAAAAAGAATTGGTCAATGTTCAACCATTTCAGGCAGTAGCATATGATCAAGAACCGATGGTACTGAAAGAAGACATTCAAGACATACTGAAGGCACTGGCAAAAAACAAGGCTCCAGGAATTGAGCTGTCTCAACAAATGGATGGAATAATGAAAATGCTAAGAAATTTGAAAGAAAGCTATATGGCCTACTGACTGGAAGAGGTTCATATCTGTGCCCATTCCAAAGGAAGGTGATCCAACAGAATGTTGAAATTATAGAGTAATATCATTAATATCACATACAAGGAAGCTTTTGCTGAAGTTAATTGAAGAATGTCTGCAACCAAACATTGACAGGGAAATACCAGAAATTCAGGGTGGATTCAGAAGAGGACATGGAATGAGGGATATCATTGCTGATGTCAGATGAATCGTGGCTAAAGCAGAGAATACAAGAAAGATGTTTACATGTGTTTTACTGACTATGCAAAAACATTTGTATGTATCATAACAAGTTGTAGATAATATTGTGCCCCTGCCACACTCTACCTATTTCCTCAAGATGTCTGAGCATACACAGAGGACAGTAGCCATCCCCCCTTCAGTAGGACTCCAATGTTTGACTAAGCAGAGGGCCTGCCTCACCCATTAGAGTAGTACTGCCTCCCTGGGACTGTTAAGATGACTCATCCTGCTCTCCAGAGGCTGCCCTAACATCACGTGCCAATGCAGAGGGACCACGCATACCCACGAGTTGTGGAGGTATCTTGACCACCTGATACCTAGAGCCCCACAACAGGGAAAGGAACTGCTCACAAACCTACACACAATTCTATGAGGGAAGACATATTTACCAAATGACAGATGAGTCCCATGTGTATGCCACATATCATACCCACCAGTGAGAAAAAATTACTCCCAACCAACTGGCGGCACCATAGGCAAAAACAGATTAATATTACAAAACAACAAATAAAACAATACAATGGAAGATAGACAATATAAAGAGAAAAGGAAGAAATTAAGCTCAATATATATCAAAACAAAAAAGACAAAGAAACATGTAATCAATAAAGAAATAATAAATAAAATAGAACCTTAATGTCTCGAAGACAGCAGTCAATAACAAATCATATGAAGAAACAGGATAAGATGGCTCAAGCAAACAAGGAAAATAAAGGGACAAAAAACCTTCCCAAGGAAGAACTGACAATGGAACTACCTGATAAGAAATTTTTAAAAACTAGTATTAAGCCTTCTAAAAGACAGCAAGTAAAACATGGGGGGAAAAGCCTAGAAGAATTTAGGAAAACCATACAAGAATAAAACAACAAACTCAATAAAGAAATAGAAATCAAACAAAAATAACTAGAAGTTCAGAGGCTTAACAACAAAATATCAAAAACAAACAACTCAGTGGAAGGACACAGAAGGAGAACGGAAAAAATGGAAGAAAAATCAGAGAAACAGAGGACAAAACCCTTGAATTGTCTGAGGAACCAACAGAAAAAAAGACTGGAGAAAAACAATGAAAGCCTAAGAGTTATGTGGGACACCATCAAGAGGAATAATATACGCATATTAGGAATCCCAGAATAGGAAGAGAAAAAAAGAGTACAGAGAGAATTTTTGAAGATGTGACAGAAAACTCCCCATATATCATGAAAGATGAGAAAATTTTCACCCAAGAAGTTCAACGAACCCCATACAGGAGAGATCTCAAAAGAAATTCATCAAGACATATCATAATGAGACTTTTCAGAGCCAAAGACAAAGAAATAATTTTGCAAAAAGCGAAACATCACTTATGAAGGAGCCTCAATAAGACTAAGTACTGATTTCCCATTAGAAATCATGCAGGCAAGAAGGCAATGGGATGACATACATAAAGCCCTGAAAGAAAATAATTGCCAACTAAGAAATATATATCTAGAAAAACTGTCTTTCAAAACTGAGGGCTAAATTAGGACATTCCCAGACAAGCAGAAATTAAGAGAATTTGTAATCACAAGACCAGCCTTACAAGAGATATTAAAGGAAGCCCTTCAGATAGAAAATCAATGACACAACAGTACTGCCCAGATACCAAGTCAGGTAAAGACTTCACAAAAGTAAAATAAAACTACAAAACTGACTAGAGGGAACTGACAACAACTTCAAAACAAATAGGGGAATGAATGGTGTAGTTACACACCTTCCATATGGAGACAAATATAACAGGCTATTTTAAATATAGGATGATAAATGTAAACTTTAGGGTAACCACAAAGAAAAACAATAAATCTTCTCACCAAAATAAAGGAAAAAAAAATCCTCAGTACACACAAAAAGCACAATAACAAATGAAAGGAAAAGAAAAGCTATATACAAAAAGAACTCAACACAGAAAGTAAAGAAGAGCTAAGACACTATTAACACCAAAAAAAAGTATAACAAAGTGGCATCAGTATATTCTTACCTCTTGATAATCACACTAAATGCAAATGGATTAAATATACCAACCAAGGGGCAGAGATTGGCAGAACGGATAAAAAAAAAAAATTACCCATCAATATAAAAAAAAAAAAAAATTTTTTTTTTATGTTGTCTACAAAAGACACTCCTTAGACAGAAAGACATAAGTGAGTTAAAAATCAAATGATGGGTGGGGGAAACATACCAAGCAAACAGTAGCCAAAAGAAAGCAGGAGTGCCAATATTAATATCTGACACAATAGAGTTTAAGTCAAAATATATTACAAGAGAAAAAGGAGTACAATATATAATTATTAATGGGTCAATTCACCAAGAAGACATAACAATTACAATATTTATGCACTAAAGGGCACAGCCCCAAAATTTATAAACAAATCTTACAGAATAATAAAAAAAAAAAACAGAATAGAAGAGATAAATAGACTGTTCTACAATAACAGGAGATTTTAACACACAAATTTTGACAATGGACAGAACAACTAGAAAGATAATCAATAAAGGTACAGAAGATCTGAATAACACTATTAACCAACTGGAACTCACAGATACATAAACTACACACTACCCAACAGCAGCACAATTCACATTCTTCTCCAATGCACAAAGAACATTTAGCAAAATAGATCATATTTTAGGCCACAAAGCAAGTCTCAATAAATTTTAAAAGATTGAAATTATAGAAATCTTCTCTGACCATAATGGTATGAAACTAGAAATCAATAACAGAAGAATAAGGAAAATAAACACATGGAGACTGAATAACACATTACTAAATAACTACTGAATGACAGAAGAACTCAAAAGCAAAATTTAAAAACACTTAGAATCAAAAAAGAATGAAAAGATACCATGCCAAAATCTTTGGGATGCCGTAAAAACAGTGCTCAGAGGGAAACTTACAGCAACAAATGCATACATTTAAAAGTAGAAGGCAAGGCTGAGATGGCAGAATAGTCAGATGCTTCCTGTGGTCCCTCTTACAACAAAGACCCCAAAAAACAAGTGAATCAACTGTATATGACAATCTAGGAGCTCTGAACATCAAAGGCAAAGTTGAGGAGTTGGACTGAGTGACGGGGAGGTAGAGACAGTTTGGAAGCAGTGAAGAAGTGCCAGACCTGACCTAGCGGTACCCTGTACACTGGATCATTTGGCACCTGTGCGCTGAGGCAAGCTGTAGTACACAAGAAGTGTTTTACCACCTCAGGAGAAACCAACAGGTGGAGAGTCTGCACAAGCATCTGGAGCTAAGGGAAGTAGCACTGGATCTGCGAAAGTTAAGTGCAAGTGTCTAACCTACCGTGCAGGATCAAAGTAAACCTTCCCACACGGGGAAGTACCTCTCTTTTCCTCACCCGCCCCCTCCCTACTCTGCTTTGGTCCAGGTCCAGCAGTGTTCAGTGATTGCCGCGCCCCCTAGGCTGGAAGTTGGACCATTGCGCCCAAACCAGTCTCCCAGCTTTAGAGAGGGAACAAATAAACAAACCAAACAAACAAACAAAAAAGAAACCGCAAGCTCCCCTCAGCTGGAAGCTCAGGGTTAAGCACGCCCAAATCAGTCTCACGACTTTAAAAAATCACCAAGCCCACTAAGCTGGGAACTCAGGGCAAGCACTGCTCCTTTGCCTGGACCGAGGCATAAGGGGTCAATGGATTTCAAATGCCTTTCACCCTTGCCTAGACCTGTGTGGGCTCATTCAACAGCATAGGCCCCCGTTAACCTAGTACAACAGGGTATATACCTGAAGTCTATTTTCACCTGCAACAGCTAAGGGAGAGTGGCAGATTGTTAACATTTGACACCACTCTGCCTATTAAACAGGGTCCTCACCCACCCTCATCAGAAGTCTGAGGACTAGTGGCTTCACCCACTTCACCTAGCCACCCATGACAGGAGCACAATAATAAATGAATACAGGACAGAACAAACAGATATCAACCTGGATAAGGACGTCACAAAAATAAGTCAAAGCTAAAACACTGAAAATAGGGAAACACAGACATCAATATGTAAAGATGACAACATTAAAAAAAAAAAAGGGGAATAAATAGTGTAGTCATAAAACTTTCATATGGAGAGGAAGTTAAGGCAATATCAAGAAAAAAAAGATCAGATTAAACTTAGAGAAATAGAGGTAAATTTTAAAGTAACCACAAAGGAAACTTACAAATCTGCACATCAAAATAAAAAACAAGAAAAATACAAAGACTCAGCAAATACAAAATCAAAAACATTGAAAAAGATGAAAAGAAAATACATAAGGAAAAATGATTCAGTACTGTAAATTAAGTGGAACAAAGAAATTGCCAACACACACACACACACACACACACACAAAAGACCACACTAAACTCATACCTACCAACAATTACTTGAATGTAAATGGGCTAAATGTGCCATTAAAGAGAGAGAGAGGGGCAGAATAAAAAAAAAAAAAAAAAAGCATAATCTGTCTATATGCTACCTACAAGACACATACCTTAGACTCAGAAACAAACAAACAAACAAAAAAACTCAAAGGACGGGAAAAAATATATCAAGCAAACAACAACCAAAAAAAAAAAAGCAGGAGTGGCAGTATTCATCTCTCACAAAACAGACTTCAAAGCAAAATCCAACACAAAGGATTAAGAAGGAGCTATATAATTTTTTTTTTATATAATGATTAAAGGGATAATAGACCAGGAGGACATAACCGTAACCATAATAAATGTTTATGCACCAATGACAGAGCTCCAAAATACATAAAAAAAAACTAACACCACTGAAAACAGAAATAGACCATTCCAAGAGACTTCAACACACCACTTTTGGCGAAGGACAGAACACCTAGAAAGAAGCTCAATAAAGACATGGAATATCTAAATGCCACAATCAACCAATGTGATCTCATAGATATATACAGAATGCTCCACCCAACAGCAGCCAAGTGTACGTTTTTTTCCAATGCACATGGAACATTCTCCAGAATGGGCCACATGTTAGGCCACAAAGCAAGCCTTAACAGAATCCCAAACATTGAAATATTACAAAGCATATTTTCTGAACATAAAGCCATAAAATTAGAAATAAGTAACAGAAAAAGCAGGAAAAAAATCAAATACATGGAAACTGAACAACACCTTGCTCAAAAACTACTGGGTTATAGAAGAAATCGAGGATGGAATAAAGACATTCATATAATCAAATGAGAATGAAAACACTTCCTGCCAGAACCTTTGGGACACACCAAAATCAGTGCTTAGAGGTTGGTTTACAGCAATAAATATACATATCCCAAAAGAAGAAAGAGCCAAAATCAAAACATTAACCCTACAACTACAATAAATACAAAGAGAGAAGCAAAAGAAGCCCTCAGACAACTCGAGAAAGAAAATGATAAAATTAGATAAAAAATAAATGAAATAGAGAGTAGAAAAACAATTTACAAAGTCGACAATACCAAAAGCCAATTTTTTGAAAAGATCAACAAAATTGATAAACTGCTGGCCAAACTGAAAAAAGAAAAACAGAAGAGAAAGCAAATAACCTGAGTAAGAAATGAGATGGGTGATATCACAAAAGATTTGCCTGGAATTAAAAGAATCATAACAGAATACTATGAAAAACTGTACTCTAACAAATTTGAAAACTTAGAGGAAATGGACAAACTTCTAGAAACACACTGTTTAGCTAGACTAACACTAACTCAGGCAGAAAAACTAAATTAAAAAAACCTATAACAAAAGAAGAGATTTGAAGAGGTAATTAAAAAAAAAACTCCCAACTGAAAAAAAGCCCTGGCCCTGACAGCTTCACTGGAGAATTCCATAAAACTTTCAGAGAAGAGTTAACACCAGTACAACTAAAAGTATTTCCGAGCATAGAAAAGGATGGAATACTCCCAAACTCATCCTATGAAGCCAACATAACCCTGATACCAAAACCAGGTACAAACAGCCACAAAAAATTGCACACCAATATGCCTCATTAACATAGAAGCAAAAATCCTTAACAAAATTCTAGCCAGTGGAATTGAGCACCATATCAAAATTTAATTCATCATGACCAAGTACGATTCATGTAGGGATGGTTCAACACTAGAAAAGCAATCAATGTAATTCTTCACATAAATAAAACAAAAGACAAGAACCACATGATCTTATCAATCGATGGAGAAAGAGCATTTGACAAAGTCCAACACTCATTCATGATAAAAACTTTCAGTAAAATAGGAATAGAAAAGAAATTCCTCAACAATAATAAAGGGCATTTATACAAAGCCAAGAGCCAACATCATCTTAAATGGAGAGAGTCTGAAAGCATTCCCCTTGAGAATGGGAACCAGACAAGAACGCCCTTTATCGCCACACTTACTTAACATTGTGCTGCAGGTCCTAGGCAGAGCAATAAGGGGAAAAAGGACATCCAAATTGGTAAGGAAGAAGCAAAAATATCCCTGTTTGCAGATGACATGATTTTATACACAGAAAACCCCAAAGAATCCACAAGAAAACTACTGGAACTAATAGATTTCAGCAAAGTATCAGGACACAAAACAAACATGTGAAAATCAGTTGGATTCCTCTACATCAACAAAGAGAGCTTTGAAAAGGAAATCACCAAATCAATACCATTTACAATAGCCCCCAAGAAGATAAAATACTTAGAAATAAATCTAACCAGAGATGTAAAAGACCTATACAAAGAAAACTACAAGACACTACTGCAAGAAAACAAAAAAAAAAAAAAGAGACCTACATAAGTGGAAAAATGTACCTTGCTCAAGAATAGGAAGACTCAACATTGTGAAAATGTCTATTCTACCCAAAGCAATCTACAGATACAATGCAACCCTGATCCAAATTACAAAAACATTTTTTACATAGATGGAGAAAAAAATTACCATCTTCACATGGATAGCAAAGAGGCCTCAGACAAGGAAAACATTACTGAAGAAGAAGAACAAAGTGAAAGGCTTCACACTTCCTGATTTTAGAACCTATTATACCACCATAGTAGTCAAAACGCTGTGGTACTACTATGACAACAGATACATAGACCAAATGGAACAGAATTGAGAATCCAGACATAAATCCATCCACCTATGAGCAGCTGATATATGATAAAGGCCCAAAGTCTGTTAAAACGGGAAAAACAGTCTCTTTAACAAATGGTGCTGGCATAACTAGATATCCATCTGCAACAAAAGGAAACAAGACACATACCTCACACCATGCACAAAAACTAACTCAAAATGGATGAAAGACCTAAATATAAAATCTAAAATGATAAAGATCACAGAAGAAAAAATAGGGACTACACTAGAAGCCCTAATACGTAGCACAAACAGTATACAAAACACTACTAACAATGCAGAAGAGAAACTAGATAACTGGGAGCTCCTAAAAATCAAACACCTATGCTCATCCAAAGACTTCACCAAAAGAGTAAAAAGATTACCTGCAGACTGGAAGAAAGTTTTTAGCTATGACATTTCCAATCAGCACCTGATCTCTAAAATCTACATGATACTGCAAAAACTCAACTACAAAAAACAAATAACTCCATTAAAAAATGGGTGAAGGATATGAACAGGTATTTCACTAAAGAAGACATTCAGGTAGCTAACAGATACATGAGGAAATGCTCATGATCATTAGCCATTAGAGAAACGCAAATCAAAACTACAATGAGATTCCACTCTCCAACAAGGTGGGTATTAATGCAAAAAACACAAATAATAAACGTTGGAGAGGTTGTGGAGAGACTGGAACACTTAAATACTGCTGGTGGGAATGTAAAATGGTACAACCACTTTGGAAATTCATTTGGCATTTCCTCAGAAAACTGGAAATAGAATTATTATATGATCCAGCAATCCCATTCCTTGGAATATATCCTAGAGAATTAAGAGCCTTTACATGAACAGATATATGCACACCCATGTTCATTGCAGCACTGTTTACAATAGCAAAAAGATGGACGCAACCAAGGTGCCCATCAAGAGATGAATGGATAAATTTTGGTATATTCACACGATGGAATACTATGCATCGATAAAGAAAAACGATGAATCTGTGAAACATTTCATAACATGGACGAATCTGGAAGGCATTGTGTTGAGTGAAATTAGTCAGTTGCAAAAGGACAAATATTGTATAAGACCACTATTATAATAACTGGAGAAACAGTTCAAACAGAGAAGAAAATATTCTTTGATGGTTAATATAGGGGGGAGGAAGGAGGTTTTGACTAATTAGATAGTAAAAAAAAAATTAGTAGATAAGAAATATTTTAGGTGAAGGGAAGGATAACACACAGTACAGGCGAGATCAACACAACTGGACTAAACCAAATCAAAGAAGTTTCCTGAATAAACTGAATGCTTCAAAGGCCACGGTAGCAGGGGCAGGGGTTTGGGGACTATGGTTTCAGGGGACATCTAAGTCAATTGGCATAATAAAATTTATTAAGAAAACATTCTGCATCCCACTTTGGAGAGTGGCTTCTGGGGTCTTAAATGCTATCAAGTGGCCATCTAAGATGCATCAATGGGTCTCAGCCCACCTGGAGCAAAGGAGAATGAAGAACACCAAAGACACAATGCAATTATGAGCCCAAGAGACAGAAAGGATAACATAAACCAGAGACTGCATTGGCCTGAGACCAGAAGAGCTAGATGGTGCCCAGCTACAACTGATGACTTCCCTGACAGGGAGTGCAATGGAGAGCCCGAGAGAGCAGGAGTCCAGTGGGATGCAGACCCCAAATTCTCCTAAAGAGACAAGACTTAATGGTCTGACTGAGACTAGAAGGACCCTGGAGGTCATGGTCCCCAGACCTTCTGTTAGCCCAAGACAGGAGCCATTCCCAAAGCCAACTCTTCAGACAGGGATTGGGCTGGACTACCGTATAGAAAATGATAGTGGTGAAGAATGAGCTTCTTGGATCAAGGAGACACATGAGACTATGTTGCCATCTCCTGTCTAGAGGGGAGATGAGAGAGCAGACGGGGACAGAAGCTGGCTGAATGGACAGAAAAATAGAGTGGAGGGAAGGAGTGTGCTGTCTCATTAGGGGGAGAGCAATTAGGAGTATACAGCAAGGTGTATATAAATTTTTGTATGAGAGGCTGACTTGATTTATAAACTTTCACTTAAAGCACAATAAAATTTTTTTTTAAAATACTCTTTATTCTAAAGAATAGCACTGTACTCCCACAGTATTTGGGACCAAATGCTTCTCTGACAACATACAAATGTAATAAATGCTTAGCAGTTTAGTTTGAGGCTGTACAGATATATATATTTCTGCCTCAGTTGGTTAATTTATTTTTGTTAGTTTGACCGATTTTCCCCACAACTAGAATGTTAGCTGCCAATATGAAAGAAAAACAGAGAGAGAAGGGGAGGTAGAAGTCAGAAGAGAGGGAAAAATGGGAAGAATAAAGAGAAACAAAGAAGGAAAGGAAGAAAGGCAGGAAAGGAGAGAAAGGGGGTGGAAATAGGAGGGAGGGGAGAAAAGAAGAAAAAGGAGGAAGGAAAGAAGGAAGGTAGAAGGCGAGAGGGTGAGAGGGAGGGATAAGAAAGACAGAATGGAAGGAAGGAAGGAGGGAGGAAGAGAGGGAAGAAGGAAGAGAGGAGAAAGAGAAGACAAAATGAGAGATAAGGGACAAAGAGAGAAGAGAAGGCAAGTTTGATTGATTTTTATAGTCTCAAGGCCCTAATTCACTTTGTGGTCCTGGATTCTCATTCACATCTCCAACAATTATCTCAGATGCCTGTAGTCTGAAGTGAATGTGATCCCCACTGGGGAGATGGAAAGTTCTGGAAAGTAATTTGCAATTTGTTAACGGTGGTGTCCTGTCTTTGTCACCTCCAAATGACTTTCCCGTATGTGAACCTAGTGTCTCTGGGCTCATACATAATTCACAGCACTCTTCCAGCTATTAATCATGTTTTAAAGCCAAACTCAGGATTTGGTATCAAAAAAATTTTTTTAGATACGAAAGAAAAATCCATTAACGTGTTTTGATGTTCATCCAAACTGCACTTGCTGGATAGCATGGCTCTAGTTATTTTGCCTCCTGTTTCAGAAAATAAGAATGCATATTTTCCCAAATTAACCAAAGAAAATTCTCTGTTGTAAAGTGATAGGGGGACTTACACCTTGGTAGTGGGTTCATTTTCCCAAGGTGTTCAAATAAGTCCCGCATGAGGGCCAGAGATGAGGAAGGGGATACAGGAGGGTTCATTGAGTCCTGGGATTCATCCAAAGGAATCAAGACCAGATTTCAGGATTTTACATGCAGAAAAGGTCCACAGGGCTGAACTGTATGGAAAAATAAGGAACTGGGATGGTGTTGCTTCACAGAATGCCTCTGACTTCATCAAAGACACCTGATTCTGCCCCCTGCTTATGACATGGTGGCAAGTAAGTTGTGGGTCAGAGGAGACAGAAGAAGTCAGGGGACACTTTAGTCATTTGCTGTAACAATGAGATGAGACCTAACACAGAAGCCCTGAGGGTTCTGAATGACAGCGTCACCATGAGGGCCCAGGCACAGCAGACACAACCTCTGGGCCCTGCCTCACCTTCTCTGCCTCCCTTTTGCCTGGAGCAGCAGCCAGCCTCTGACCTCCTTTGCCCCTGATATTGACAACCTTCCTGAGGTGAAGCCAGAAGCACTTCCTTCTGGCATTTCTAGGCATAGTGCTAGTACACAGCACTCTTACAACACTCTTAGCTCCCTTTACTTCAGTGCTTTACCATCAAAGTCCACACAGTTAGGGCCTGAGCCTCAGCTTCCTCTATGAAAATAAAAATGATACTTTATAGTTTGAAAAGTAGTTGTGTTAAATGTATGCAAGGTGTAAGTAAAAGGTATGTAAAGCAACATATATAAAGTGCTGACCACTACTCCTTCCCCCCTTTGCATTTTCCTGAAATAAACTGAGACACATTGAAAAGCACCTGAGAGGTGGGGCCAAGATGGTGGAGTAGTCTGACGCTCCCTGTGGTCCCTCTTACAACAAAAACCTGAAAAAACAAGTGAATTGATTATATATGACAACCTAAGAGCCCTGAACATCAAAGGCAAAGTTGAGGAATCAGACTGAGAGGAGGGGGAGGGAGAGACAGTTCAGAATCAGCGAGAAGTTGCCAGACATGACCCAGCAGGAACTGGCACCAGTGGTGAGGGAAGTAGTGGCATTTGGGATGCATTTTCCACATCAAGAGAGACTGAGCCGTGGCGAGTCTACTCATGCCTCCAGAATCAGTAAAAGGTGGCACTCGATCAGCAAAAAATAAGTACATGTGTCTAACCTACCACATGGATCAAAAAATGCCCCTTTGGGAAAATACTCTCTTCCACTTACCTGTCCCCTTGCTGCTCTGCACTGGGCCCAAGCTGGCTTCGGAGATTGCCACATGCCCTGGGCTGGAAGTAGGAGCTATCACGTGCCCTGAGCCATTCTCCTGGCCTTGGAGAGGGAACAAATTAACAAACAGGGAAAAAATAATCTGCTGGCTCCCATAAGCCGGGAACTCAGGGCAGAAACAGCTCCTTTGCCTGGGCACTGGCATAAAGGGTCCATGAATTTTGAATGCCTTTCACCTCTGCGTAATCCCGTGTGGGCCCATTTAAACAGCATAGGCCCCCATTAGCACATACAACAGGGTATATACCTGAAGTATAACTTCAACTGTTTCAGCTAAATGATGGAGAGGCACGTTCATGACATTTGACACCACTCTGCCGATTAAGCAAGGTCCTCACCTACCCACGTCACAGGCCTGAGGACTGGTGGCTCCACCCACACCACCTAAACCCCCCACAATAGGGGTCGCAGAATAAGTGGTGCCTTGGATGCCCACAGTTTGGCTGCAAAACCCACCCACCTACACACTCTAGGGAACAGGGACACACTTTCCTCACAGACGCTCAGGGGTGGTTGTCAGCTGCCTGCCTTGCTCAGCATGTTACCCCCTACTGCAGCCATATACCTGTGCCTATATCAATCACCCCTACTCATCTAGGACTGTAGCAGAGAGACTGCACCACAAACTTGGTGACCAACTACCTGGACACCTGAGCTGAATCCATACAAGAAATGTAAACAGACTCCTGGGCTCACATGACTAGTAACAGCTCTAACCCCCTGGTGACAGGACGTTAGAGCTTCAAAGGCACCAATAATCAAACTAGCTCACTTGAACAGCCTATTTTGGCATATCAAAACAAAAGAAGAAGTTGGTACACAGTACCCAGTGCCATTGAGTCAATTCTGACTCACAGCGACCCTGTAGGACAGAGTAGAACTGCCCCATAGAGTTTCCAAGGAGTACCTGGCGGATTCGAACCGCTGACCCTTTGGTTAGCAGCTGTAGCACTTAACCACTACACCATCAGGGTTTCCTGGTACACAGTAAGCAAACATAAAATAAATTAATAACTTATTGATATCTCAGAGACAACAGTCAATATCAAATCACTAAACAGGGAGACCACGATGGCTTCAGAAAGCTCACAAAACAAAGAATCAAGAAATGTTCTGGATGAAGACAGCTTCCTAGAACTACCAGAGGTAGAATGCAAAAGATTAACATACAGAACTCTTTAAGAGGTCAGGCAATACGCAGAACAAGCCAAGGAGCACACAGACAAAGCAATAGAGGAAATTAAGAAGATTAGAGAAGAGCCTAATGATAAATTCAATAGGCTGCAAGAATCCATAGACAGACAGCAAACAGAAATCCAGAAGATTAACAATAAAATTTCAGAATTAGACAACTTAATACAATGTCATAGGAGCAGAATTGAGGCAATGGAAGAATTAGTGAGATTGAAGATAAAGCACTTGACACCAAGCTATTTCAGGAAAAATCAGATAAAAGAATTAAAAAAAATGAAGAAACCTTAAGAACTACATGGGACTCTATCAAGAGAAATAACCTAGGAGTGATTAGAGTACCAGAATGGGGGTGGGGGGAGATAACAGAAAATATAGAGAGAATTTTTGAAGATTTACTGGCAGAAAACTTCCCTGATATTGTGAAAGATGAGGAGATAGCTATCCAAGATGCTCTTTGAACCCCACACAAGTCAGGTCCCTAAAGAAAGTCACCAAGACACATTATAATCAAAATTGCCGAAACCAAAGATAAAGAGAGAGTTTTAAAAGCAACTACAGATAAATGAAAAGTCACCTACAAAGGAGAGTCAATAAGACTAAGCTTGGACTACTCAACAGAAACCATGCAGGCAAGAAGGCAATGGGATGACACGTATAAAGCACTGAAGGAAAAAGTTTGCCAGCCAAGAATTATGTATCCAGCAAAACCATCTCTCAAATATGATGGCGAAATTAGGACATTTCCAGATAAACAGAATTTTAGGGAATTTGCAAAAACCAAACCAAAATTACAAGAAATACTAAAGGGCGATCACCAGTTAGAAAATCAATAACATCAGATAACAACCCAAGACTAGAACACGGGATAGAGGAACCAGATAACAACACAGTTAAGGGAAGCACAAAAATAATACAAAGCTAAAATACTCAACACAGGAAAACAGAGGTGTCATTATGTAAAAGATGACAACATTAAAACAAAAAAGAAGAACTAAAAAAATGTAGTCATAGATCTTTTATATGGAGAGGAAGTTAAGGTGATATAAAGAAATAAAAGTTTGATTTAAACTTAGAAAAATAGGGATAAATATTAAGGTAATCACAAAGGAAACTAACAAATCTTACACATCCAAATAAAAAACAAGAAACATATAAAGACTCAGCAAATACAAAACAAGCAAAAATGAAAGAGGGAAAGACAATATATAAAGAAAAACACCTCAGCACAGAAAAGTAAGTTGAACAAAGAAACTGTCAACAACACACACACACAAAAAGGAATCAAAATGACAAAACTAAACTCATACCTATCAACAATTATACTGAATGCGAATGGACTAAATGCACCAATAAAGAGACAGAGAGGGGCAGAATGGATAAAAACCATGATCCACCTATATGCTCCCTACAAGAAACACACCTTAGACCTAAAGATACAAACAAACTACAACTCAAAGGATGGAAAAAAAATATATCAAGCAAACAACAATCAAAAAAGAGCAGCAGTGGCAATATTAATTTCTGACAACATAGACTTTAAAGTAAAATCCACCACAAAGGATAAGGAAAGACAATATACTGATTAAAGGGACAATATACCAGAAGGATATAACCATATTGAATATTTATACACCCACCGACAGAGCTCTAAAATACATAAAACAGACTCTAACAGCACTGAAAAAAGAGACAGATAGCTCCACAATAATAGTAGGGGTCTTCAACTCACCACTTTCAGTGAAGGACAGAACATCTAGAAAGAAGCTCAGTAACGACATGAAAGCTCTAAATGCCACAGTCAAACAACTTGATCTCATAGACATACTCAGAACACTCCTCCCAACAGCAGGCAAGTATACTTTCTTTTCCAATACACACGGAACATTCTCCAGAATAGACCACATATTAGGCCATAAAGCAAGCCTTAACTGAATCCAAACCATCAAAATATTACAAAGCATCTTTTCTGACCATAAAGCCATAAAAGTAGAAATCAATAACAGAAAAAGCAAGAAAAATAAATCAAACACAAGGAAACTGAATAAGACCTTGCTCAAAAACTACTGGGTTATAGAAGAAATAAAGGACAGAATAAAGAAATTCATAGAATCAAATGAGAATGAGAACACATCCTATGAGAACCTTAGGGACACACCAAAAGCAGTGCTCCAGAGGTCAATTTATAGCAATAACTGCACAAATCCAAAAAGAAGAAAGGGCCAAAATCAAAACCTTAACCCTACAACTCCAACATATAGAAAAAGAGTAGCAAAAGTAGCCCATGAACACAAGAAGAAAAATAATAATAATAAAAATTAGAGCAGAATTAAATGAAATAGAGAACAGAAAAACAACTGAAAGAGTTAACAAGACCGAAAGCTGGTTCTTCGAAAAGATTAACAAAATCGACAAAGCACTGGCCAGACTGACAAAAGCAAAACAGGAGAGGAAGCAAATAACCTGAATAAGAAATGAGACTGGTGATATTACAACAGATCCAACTGAAATTAAAAGAATCATGACAGAATACTATGAAAAATTTTACTCTAAAAAGTTTGAAAACCTGGAGGAAATAAACAAATTTCTAGAAACACACCACCTACCTAAACTAACACAGAGGTAGAACAACTAAATAAACCTATAAGAAAAGAAGAGATTGAAAAGGTGGTTTAAAAACTCCCAACAAAAAAAAGCTCTGGCCCTGACAGCTTCACTGGAGAATTCTGGAGCTTCACTTTCAGAGAAGAATTAACACCACTACTACTAATGGTATTTCAGATCATAGAAAAAGATGGAATACTCCCAAACTTATTCTATGAAGCCAGCATAACCCTGATACCAAAACCAGGTAAAAAAAAAAAAAAAAAAGACACCACAAAAAGATAAAATTTCAGACTAGTATCCCTCATGAACTTAGATGACAAAATCCTCAACAAAATTCTAGCCAACAGAATTCAACAACATATCAGAAAAATAATTCACCATGACCAAGTAGGATTCATACAAGGTATGCGGGGGTGGTTCTACATTAGAAAAACAATCAATGTAATCCAACATATAAAAAACAAAAGATAAGAACCACATGATCTTATCAATTGATGCAGAAAAGGCATTTGACAAAGTCCAACACAGTTCATGATAAAAACTCTCTGCAAAACAGGAAAAGAAGGGAAATTCCTCAACATAATAAAGGGCATTTATACAAAGCCAACAGCCAACATCATCCCAAATGGAGTGAGTCTGAAACCACTGAAAATGGGAACCAGACAAGGATGCCCTTTATCACCACTCTTATTCAACATTGTGCTGGAAGTCTTAGCCAGAGCAATTAGGCTAGAAAAAGAATAAAGGGCATCCAGATTGGTAAGGAAGAAGTAAAAGTATCCACAAGAAAACTACTGGAACTAATAGAAGAGTTCAGCAGAGTATCAGAATACAAGATAAACACACAAAAATCAGTAGGATTCCTCTACACCAACAAAGAAAACGTTGAAGAGGAAATCACCAAATCAGTATCATTTACAATATCCCCCAAGAAGATAAAATACTTAAGAATAAATCTAACCAGAGATGTAAAACAGTTATACAAAGAAAACTACAAAACACTACTGCAAGAAACCAAAAGAGACTTACATAAGTGGAAAAACATACCTTGCTCAAGGATACAAAGACTCAACATTGTAAAAATGTCTGTTCTACCAACAGTAATCTACAGATACAATGCAACCCCAATCCAAATTCCAATAGCGTTTTTTTTACAAGATAAAGAAACAAATCACCAACATCATATTGAAAAAGAAGAGGCCCTGAAAAAGTAAAGCATTACTGAAGAAGAACATAGTGGAAGGCCTCACACTACCTGATTTTAGAACCTATTATACTGCCACGCTAGTCAAAACATCCTGGTACTTTTATAACAACAGGTACATAGACCAATGGAACAGAATTGAGAATCTACACATAAATTCATCCACTTATGAGCAGCCAATATTTGACAAAGGCCCAAAGTCCGTTAACTGGGGACAAGATAGACTCTTTTACAAATGGTGCTGACATAACTGGATACCCATTGGCAAAAAAATCAAACAAGATTCATACCTCACATCATGCACAAAAACTAACTCAAAATGGATCAAAGGCCTAAATATAATATCTAAAAAGATAAAGATCATGGAATTAAAAATAGGGACAATGCTAGGAGCCTTAACACATGGCATAAACAGTATGTGAAACATTATTAACAGTCACAAACTCCAGAAAAGAAACTAGATAACTGGGAGCTCCTAAAAATCAAACACCTATGCTCATCCAAAGACTTCACCAAATGAGTAAAAAGACAACTTACAGGCTCAGAAAAAATTCTTGGCTATCACAAATCCAAACAGTATCTAATCTCTAAAATCTGCAAGATACTGCAAAACCTCAACAAAAAGACAACCTAACTAAAAAATGAGCAAAGGATATGAACAGGCATTTCACCATAGAAGACATACAGGCAGCTAACAGATACATGAGGAAATGCTCACAATCATTAGCCATTAGAGAAATGCAAATCAAGACTACAATGAGATACCATCTCACCCCAAGAAGGATCCAAAATACACAAAATCATAAATGTTGGAGAGGATGTGGAGAGACTGGAAAACTTATGCACTGCTGGTGGGAACGTAAAATGCTAGAGAAACCCTGGTGGTGTAGCGGTTAACAGCTATGGCTGCTAACCAAAAGTTGGCAGATCGAATCCACCAGGTGCTCCTTGGAAACTGTATGGGGCAGTTCCACTCTGTCCTATAGGGTCGCTATGAGTCAGAATTGACTCGATGGCAACGGGTTTGGTTTTTGGTTTTTAAAACACTATAAATAGAAGTACGATATTGTCCAGCAATCCCACTCCTTGGAATATATCCTAGAGAAATAAGAGCCCTCACAGAAACATATATGCACACCCACGTTCACTGCTGCACTGTTTACAATAGTAAAAAGATGGACTCAACAAAGGTGCCCATCAACGGTTGAATGGATAAACAAATTATGGTACATTCACACAATAGAATATTACACAACCATAAAGAACAACGACAATCCGTGAAACATCTCCTAACATGGATCAATCTGGAAGGCATTATGCTGAGTGGAATCAGTCAATCAAAAAAGGACAAATATTGTATGAGATCACTATTATAAGAACTCAAGTAAAGGGCTTAAAAACAGAACAAAACATTCTTTGATGGTTACAAGAGTGGGGAGGGAGGGAAAGGGGTATTCACTAACTAGATAGTAAACAAGAATTATTTTAGGTGAAGGGAAGAACAACACACAATACAGGGGAAGTCAGCAGAAATGGACTAAACCAAAAGCTAAGAAGTTTCCTGAATACAACCAAACACTTGGAGGGACAGAGTAGCAGGGGTGGTGGTCTGGGGAACGTGGTTTCAGGGAATATCTAGGTCACTTGGCGTAACAACGTGTATTAAGGAAACGTTCTGCATCTCACTTTGGTGAGTGGTGTCTGGGGTCCTAAAAGCTAGCAAGCAGCCATCTAAGAAGCGTCATTTGGCCCCAGCACACCTGGAGCAAAGGATCATGAAGAACACCAAGGACAGAAGGAAGATATGGGAGTCGAAGAGACAGAAAGGGCCACATAAACCAGAGACTCCATCAGCCTGAGACCAGAGGAACTAGATGGTCCCTGCTACCACTAATGACTGCCGCGACAGGGAACACAAGAGTCCCTGATGGAGCAGGAGAAAAGTGGGATGCAAACCTCGAATTCTAGTAAAAAGACCAACTTACTGGTCTGACTGAGACTGGAGGAACCCCAGAGGTCACGGCCCCTGGACTCTGCTAGCCCAAAATTAAACCATTCTCGAAGCCAACTCTTCAGACAAAGATTAGACTGGACTATAAGACATAAAATGATACTGGTGAGGAGCGTGGTTCTTAGCTCAAGTAGACACAGGAGACTACATGGGCAGCCCCTGTCTGGAGGAGAGAGGAGAAGGCAGAGGGGGACAGGAGCTAGTTGAATGGACAGAGGAAATAAATACAGGGTGGAGAGGAGGAGTGTGCTGTCACATTACAGGGAAAGAAACTAGGGTCACATAACAATGTATGTGCAAGTTTTTGCAGGAGAAACTGACTTGAATTGTAAACTTTCAGTTAAAACACAATAAAAAAAAGAAAGAAAGAAAAGTATCTGAGGAATAGCTGATGTGGTAAATAGGATCATATGTGGGGAAAGTGCCTGCACCTCTTAAGTCACCAGTGTGGCTGTCCTCTCTCTCCACTGACCCCAGGCTCCTGCTCAGGAGCCCAGCACTGGGCCTTGGCCTACCAATGAGAGCTGCTTGTCTTGCCCCTGCACTGCCACCCACACACCCAATCCTTGCTCCTCTCAGCCGGTAGACTCCTGGAAAACAGCTCCTGGGGCTGAGTTTCCACCTTGTCCCTACGCCTATCCGGGTCCTGCTCCTGGGATGACCCTCAAGGGACTAGGCGGCAAGTCCAAATCAGGACATGGCACCTCGCTCTGCTCCCAGGTGAAGGAGGAGGAGACAGTGCATCAGGGGGCGGAAAGACGGATCCAATAGAACCTTCCACTTGCAGGCAACTGAAGCCAGGCCTCCTGAGACAGCCCTAAACTCCCTGCCATTTGCCCCGTGCTGTGGGGAGGAGACTTCTCTGATCTAGTTTTGCCTTCTTGCTCTGACTGCCTTTCATGCTCAGCATTGTCTCCACAGACAATGAATATGGAGAAAGCAAAATAAATGCTGGCGCTGAATCAGGGCGGAGAGGAGATGAGGGGTCCACAGCAAATCCACACACATCTCTGTGGACACCAAAATTTGTGCCTGGAGCAAGAGCAAAGAGCAGAGACTCACTGGCTCAGTCCCAGAAGGTGCATCCTGGCCAGGCTCTCCTCAGTGCACAGGGACATTCAAGAAGGCCCACGCTGATCTGGGAAGGCTGAGGGCGTAGTGACCTTCCTCAGGCCTCTTGCCTCTGGGCTGCCCTCTTGGTGGGTTCATTCTTGTGGCGCAGCACCGGAAGGACACTGTGGATGTGCTCTGGTTGCTTTCTTCCTTCCAGAGGAGGAAGGAGGGGACAGCCTGATTTTAGCTGCCCTCATTGACCCCTCATCTCACCTTCCAGCAGCCACGTGCTCTTCTGCAAGCTGACCTTACATTCCTCCATTTAAAAAATAGAATTGAATCTTCCTCCCTTTCAATCTGGGCGATTGTTACTGTTAGGTGCTATGGAATCAATTCTGACTCATAGGGACCGTTTGTATAAGAGAAGGAACATCAGCTGATCGTAGGCCATGCTCACAATTGTTATGCTTGAACCCATTGTTGAAGCCCCTGTGTCGATCCATCTCGTTGAGGGTCTTCCTCTTTTTCGCTGACCTTCTACTTTACCAAACATGATGTCCTTCTCCAGAGACTGGTCTCTCCTGATAACACGTCCAAGGTATGTGAGACGTAGTCTCACCATTCTTGCTTCTAAGGAGCATTCTGGCAGTCCGTGATATATTCAATGTCCTTCGCTAACACCATGATTCAAACCCATCAATTCTTCTTTGGTCTTCCTTATTCATTGTCTAGCTTTCACATGCATATGAGGCAAATGAGTCTAGTGCACCTTAGTCCTTAAAGTGGCATCATTACATTTTAGCGCTTTAAAGAGGTCATTTGCAGCAGATTTTCCCAATGCAATAGGTCATTTGATATCTTGACCACTGCTTCCATAGGTGTTGATTGTGGATCCAAGTAAAAGGAAATCCTTGACAACTTCAATCTTATCTCCATTTATCATGATGTTGCTCATTGGTCCAGTTGTAAGGATTTTTGTTTGCTTTATGTTGAGGTGTAATCCGTACCGAAGGCTGTGGTCTTTAATCTTCATTAGTAAGTGCTTCAAGTCCTCTTCACTTTCAGCAAGCAAGGCTGTGTCATCCGCGTAACACAGGTTGTTAATGAGTCTTCCTCCAATCCTGATGCCCCGTTATTCTTCTTATAGTCCTGCTTCTCAGATTATTTATTCAGCACACAGATTGAATAAATATGGTGAAAGGATACAACCCTGATGCACACCTCTCTGGACTTTAAACCACACAGGTTCCACTTGTTCTTTTCAAATGACTGCCTCTTGATCTATGTACAGGTTCCTCATGAGCACAATTAAGTGTTCTGGAATTCCCATTCTTCAATATGATCCATATAGTCAAATGCCTTAGCACCGTCAATAAAACACAGGTAAACATCTTCCTGATATTCTCTACTTTGAGCCAAGATCCATCTGATATCAGCAGTGATAGCCCTCATTCCACATCCTCTTCTGAATCTGGCTTGAATTTCTGGCAGTTCCCTGTCAATATACTGCTGCAAGCGCTTTGGAATGATCTTCAGTGAAATATTATTTGTGTGTGATATTAATGATATTGTTTGATAATTTCCACATTCAGTTGGATCACCTTTCTTTGGAAGGGACACAAATATGGATCTCTTCCAGTTGGTTGGCTAGACAGTTGTCTTCCAAATTTCTTGGCATAGACAAGTGAGCACCTCCAGCCCTGCATCTGTTTGTTGAAACATCTCAATCAGTATTCCATCAATTCCTGGAGCCTTGTTTTTCACCAATGTCCTCAGTGCAGCTTGGACTTCTTCCTTCAGTACCATTGGTTCCTGATCATATGCTACCTTCTAAAATGGTTGATCATCAACCAATTATTTTTGGTACAGTGACCCTGTGTATTCCTTCCATCTTCTTTTGAGGTTCCCTGCATTGTTTAATATTTTCCCCATAGAATCCTTTAGTATTGCAACTCGAGGCTTGAATTTTTTTCTTCAGTTCTTTCAGCTTCAGAAATGCCAATCGTGTTCCCATTTGGTTTTCTAACTCCAGGTCTTTGCACATTTCATTATAATTCTTTAATTTGTGTTCTCAAGCCACCCTCTGAAATCTTCTGTTCAGCTCTTTTACTTCATCATTTCTTCCATTCACTGTAACTACTCTACATTCAAGAGCAAGTTTCAGAGTCTCTTCTCACATCCATTTTGGCCTGGGATGGCTTTGGGAATTCACTTGACCAATAGAAGGAAATGATATTTTGGGACTCTGAAGCTTGGGCTACAACAAGTCTTGTATCTTCCAGATGGGTCCCTTGAAATATTTGTTCTTGGTACACTTCCTCTTGGCACACGGTGGCCATGCTGACAGCGACCATGCTGTAGGATGCCCAAGCCAGTGGGGGGTCAGGAAGGGCATGCGTAAGGTGTAGGTGTTCCAGCGAACAGCTCCAGCAAAGCACCAGGCCACATCAAGTGCCTGCAACAAGTGAGCCTTCTGCGACAGCCCAGTCCCACCTGCATTGCCACCTCACCCACCGTGGGGCTCTCCTTATCACAATGCCTTTTTTTTCCTAACTACTTACCAAACCAAACCCATTGCCACTGAGTCGATTCCAACTCATAATGACCCTATAGGACAGAGTAGAACTGCCCCACAGAGTTTCCAAGGAGTGCCTGGTGGATTCAAACTGCCGACCTTTTGGTTAGCAGCTGTAGCTCTTAACCACTATGCCACCAGGGTTTCCTCCTAACTGCTTAGGAAAGTCTAATTTCTCTCTCAGTTCTGTGCTGTACTGGAAATCGCTCAGCTACCCGTGCTCTGCCCTTCAGCCAGAAGCCAATTTCTCCAGGGTAATCTCAGGTGACTGAAGCAGCCTTCTGCGGAGTCCAAGCACTCAATCTCTCCGCTAAAACGCCTTCTGGATTCCTTTCCTTGGATAAGGCTCCACATGAATAAGGAGGGGGAAGGGCATAGGGCTACTGGCAGGTCAGCCAATCCACTTCAATCACACCATCTCCTCTTACTTGACATTTGGACATATGGTACGCGGCAGGGTTTTCTCACTAGAATTCAAGGAGGATAAGTCAGTCCCTGAGACATGTCTGGAAATACTGGCAGCCGAGTACTACAGAGCCAATGGAATAAATCACCCTCCAGATTTCATGGATAGGGCTAGCAGCAGAATTCAGAGACAGCAGAAGCTGAGATTTTGGTCATCTCAGAGCACGTAAGAAACACAAGCTTCTCTCCTTTGGGCACACAGGAGCCGTGTTCAGGAGTAAACAGATCTGGGAAGGTAATACAGTCTTGCCCACATGATTCGTCAGCAATACTAAAAGATTAGTAATAATTAGAAGGGATCACACATAGGGCCTATTCCTAAATTTTTTTTTAGAAGGAAATTAATATAAGCAAAAAGCAGGTGGCAAATGTGTCTTATAAAAGGTACTATCTAAGAAAAAAAGGCAGAATTCAGACAAATAGTTCTCCATGGTTTCAAAGAAACCACATGTGCGTGCACACAGTATGACACACATATACAAAATACTAGACTTCACACGGTAAGAAAAAGATGGAAACAGCCTAAGTGCCGTCAACAGATGAATGGATAAGCAAACTAGGGTGTATACACACATACACAGCGATAAAGAACAATGACGAATCCGCAAAACATCTCGCAACATTGACAATTCTGGAGGGCATTATGCTGAATGAAATACGTCAATCACAAAAGGACAAATATTGTATGAGACCACTGTCATGGATTGAATTATGTCACCCCAAAAATGTGTGCACCAATTTGGTTGGGCCATGATTCCCAGTATTGTGTGGCTGTCCTGCATTTTGTGATTGTAATTTTATGTTAAAGAGGATGAGGGAGGGATTGTAACCCCCTTACTGACCTTACATCCCTTATTCAGTGTAAAGGGAGTTTCCCTGTGGTGCAGCCCTGAACCACCTTTTACCTTACAAGAGATAAAAAGAAAGGGAAGCAAGCAGGGTGTTGGGAACGTCACACCACCAAGAAAGCAGTGCCTGGAGTAGTGTCCTTTTGGACCTGAGATTCCTGTGCTGAGATGGTCCCACACCAAGGGAAGACTGTTGATAAGGACCTTCCATGATGGCTGACAGAAAGAGAAAGCTGTCCCCTGGAGCTGATGCCCTGAATTTGGACCTTCAGCCTACTTTACCATGAGGACACAAACTTCTCTTGGTTAAAGCCATTCACTTGTGATATTTCTGTTATAGCAGCAGTAGATGACTAAGGAAACCCTGGTGGTGCAGTGGTTAAGAATAGGTTTGCTAACCAAAAGGTCGGCAGTTTGAATCCACCAGGTGCCTTGAAGCTCTATGGGGCAGTTCTACTCTGTTCTATAGGGTCGCTATGAGTCGACAACCACTATTATAAAAACCAAAGAAAAGTTTTACACACAGAAAAAATGAGGGACGGAAGATGTGGAGAGGGGAAATGACTAGCTAGATAGTAGACAACTGTTAACTTTGGTGAACTGTAAGACAGTACACAATACTGGGGAAGCCAGCACAACTTGACCAAGGCAAAGTCCTAGAAGCTTCCTAGACACATGCAAACACCTTGAGGGACTGAGTTACTGGGGCTGAGGCCTGGGAACCATGTTCTTGGGGGACATCTAGCTAACCGGCATAACATAGCTTATAAAGAAAACATTCTACATCCTACTTTGGTGACTAGCATATGGGGTCTTAAAAGTTTGTGAATGGTCGTCTAAGATACATCTACTGGTCCCACCCTGTCTGAAGCATCACAGAGTCTTATACACCAGCAAAGAGAACTTCGCAAAGGAAATTAGGAAAACAATACCATTTATAATAGCCCCCAAAAAGATAAAATACTTGGGAATAAACCTAACTAGGGAGGTAAAAGATCTATACAAATAAAACTACAAAACACTATTGCAAAAACACAAAAGAGAGCTACATAAATGGAAGAACATAACATGCTCATGGATAGGAAGACATAACATTGTGAAAATGTCAATTCTACCCAAAGCGATCTACAGGTATAATGCAATTCAAATTGATTCAAATGCCAACAGCATTCTTTAACAAGAGGGAAAACTAATCTCCAAATTTATATGGAAAGGCAAGAGGCGTGGATAAGCAAAGCATTACTGAAGAAAAAGAACAAAGTAGGAGGTCTTACACTGCCTGATCTCAGAACCTACTATACAGTCACAGTATTCAAAACAGCCTTGTACTGGTACAAGAACAGACACATAGGCCAATGGAACAGAATTGAGAACCTAGATGGAGACCCGTCCGCCCATGGTCAGCTGATCTTTGACAAAGGCCCAAAGTCCATTAAATGGGGAAAAGACAGTCTTTTTAGCAAATGGTGCTGGCAAAACTGGATGTCCCTCTGTAAAAAAAATGAAACAAGACCCATACCTCACACTACATGCAAAAACTAACTCAAAATGAATCAAAGACCTAAATATAAAACCTAAAATGATAAAGCTCATAGAAGAAAAAATAGGGACAATGCTAGGGGCCCTAATAAAATACATGGCATAAATACATACAAACCATAACTAACAATACACAAACACCAGAAGATAAACTAGATAAGTGGAAGCTCCTAAAAATTAAATACTTAATGTTCTTCAGAAGATTTCACCAAAAGAATAAAAGAGAACCTACAGACTGGGAAAAAAAAATTGGCTGCAAAATATCTGACAAGGGTATAATCTCTAAAATCTAGAGAACGCTTCAACATCTCAGCAACAAAAAGGCAAATAATCCAATTTAAAAAAATGGGTTAGGGAGATGAATGACACTTTACCAAAGAAGACATTCAAGTGGCTAACAGACACGTGAGAAAAGCCTGGAGATCGCTAGCCATTAGAGAAATACAAATCAAAACTGCAATGAGATACCATCTCACACAACATTACTGGCACTAATCAAAAAATGCTTCCAGCCAACATGGGACAATAGTCAGAAACACCATGCCATTCTTCCACAGCAAAGATCTGAAAAACTAAGTAAAACAGAGACAAACATCATTCCTGAGACCTGAAGTGCCAAATGAAGAGATAGAGAACTCAGCCAAGCACCGAATGGAATAAGAAACTGAGAGAGGATGGAGAGCAAGGTGAGATGCGTGCTGAGGACCCCATCAGCTAACGCAGCACAGATCCGCCATCTTGGACTCCAGTAGGGGATCAACAGACAGGGAGCACAGGAAAGCAGCTTCAAGGAGCTCCCAGCAGGAGACAGAGCACCTGCTAACCAGTGATACAAGCTTTCCCACCACCCCTATCTCTCCCCGCTGCCCTACCTCTGAGCTTGCTGGCTGGCTGCAGTGGCTCGGCCAGCCGGGAAGTACAGCATCCGTGCTGCCTGGTTTTGCTCCACTCACGTGGGAGATCAGCAGACAGGGAGTGCCAGGAAAGCAGCTTCATGGAGTTCCCAGCAGGACACAGAGCACCCAGTAACTAGTGATATATGCTTTCCTAACCCCCCTCTTCTCCCCGCCCTTCCACCTCCACAGTCTCTTGGGCCGGAGGCAACTGCTTTGGCCTCAGGCTGCTTGAATCGCCCTGCCCACATTGGCCTGGCCCCTGAGCTGGTGTTGATTCTTTCCGTCTCTTTTGGTTACTTCCGTGCTTCATACCACCTCCCCCTCCTTTCTCTGGAACAGTTGGCTCCGTTTGCCATCTTTCCTTCTTCTTGAAAGACTGTAAAGCCACGCTTGACTGAGGAACCACTCCCCCGGCCCAAAACACCACACTGGTGGGATGCCTGGGACTTTTTTTCCTTAGTTTTGCTTTGTTTTCTTTTCCTTTTTGCAGCTTGGGAGCCCCTTCTACCTGGGCTACACTGCACAGCTTAGGAGCCACTCCCCCATCTGCCCAGCAGCATAGGTGGGATCCCTGGGGACATTTCTTTTTTTCTTCTTTCTTTCTTTTTTTTTTTTCTCTCTTTTTCCCTTTCTGCCTGTCTTCATATCTCAGTACTCATCTCTCTATCTTATCTTCTTTTTCCTGTCTCCTGAATACCTGGTGCTGTGTGACGTCTGTACCCCCTCAGGCCAGGCTATATTGCACAGCCTGGGAGCCACCTCCCCAGTCTTAGCAGCCCCACCGGTGGGACTCTGAGACTCCTGGGGGCTTTTCTTTTCTTTTTCTCTTTTCCAAATTTTTGCCTAGTTATTTTTTCTTTCTTTTCCTCTTTTTCTTTTTTTTTCTTTCTTCTTTTCTCCATGTCTCAGTTTCTCATCTCTCCACTCCAACGGCAAGCTCCCTTAACACTCTTTTTATTTTTTCTCTCTTTCTTTGCTTGCTTGTTTGTTTTTGGCTCCTGTTTTTCTCTCCTGTCTCTCCTCTTTCCCACACCTTTATTACCTCCACACATCACAACCTCCCGTCTCTTTCCTGCCTACCAGCACCATGCACTGAACATCACACCCCTGAGCAGCACAAGCACGGCCTACTGAACCTGCCCAGCAATGATTCCTGGCCTGCCCTGTCGGCCCTCGTACGTGCCACAAACAACCCATCCCAGCCCCTCCCCTTCAGCCGGACCTGCCCTGCTGCACCATAGCTGAATGACTGGCCCTGCCCCATTGGAGAAGGAGATGAAAAGTACTATGATTACAGACCAGCAAACAACAAAGGATGCACAGCCTGCCTGCTCAGACATAACCAAATAAAACAAAAAAGGAGGACAAAACAAATCTACAATCAAGAAATGAAGATAATAACTACTGAATGTCCCGAAGACAGCAGACAATATCAAAACATATCAAAAGACAGGACAGGATGGGTCCAGTAGGCTTCCAAAGTAAAACACCAGATGACTTTCCAGTAGAAGAAAAGGCACTAGAACTACATGACTGGGAATTCAAGTCTCTAATATTCAGAGCAATCCAAGAGTTGAAGCAAAAAGGAGAAAAAATGAGGAAAAAAAATTTGGAAAAGGCACACAAATTCATGGAAAATACAGACCAAAAAAAGGAACAATTCAGGAAAGTAATACAGGAACAAAATGCCAAAATAAATTCACAACTAGAAATCATACAAAACAACAATTAGAAATCCAAAAGATAAACAATATTTCAGAAATGGACAGTGTAAACGAAGGGCTGAGGAGCAGGTTTGAAACAATAGAAGACAGAATCAGCTAAATTGAAGACAAACACTTGGATACAACTCTGAGGAAAAATCAGAAAAAAGAATGAAGAAACCCTGCGAATAATGTGGGATACAATCAAAAGCAAAAATCTGTGACTGGTAGGAGTTCTAGAACAGGGAAAGAAAATGGAAAACACAGAGAGGATCATTGAAGAATTGCTGACAGAAAGGTTCCCTAATATGAATGATGAAAAGCTGACCATCCAAGAAACTCAGCAAACCCCTTGTAGGCTAGACCTCAAAAGAAAAACACCAAGGCATGTCATAATCACGCTTGCTAAAATCAAAGACAAAGAAAAAAGCCTGCAAGCAGCTCGAGAAAAACAAAAAGTCACATACAGAGGAAAACAGTAAGACTAAGCTCTGATTATTGGGCGGAAACCATGCAGGCAAGAAGGCTATGGGATGACATATATAAAGCCTTGAAAGAAAAAAATTGCCAACCAAGAATAATATATCCCGCAAAACTTTCTTTCAAATATGATGGTGAAATTAGGACATTTCCAGATAAACAGAAATTAAGGGAATATGTAAAAACCAAACCAAATTTACAAGAATTATTAAAGGGAGTCCTTCTGTCTGAGAATAAAGAACATCACACTATAGCCTGAATCTAGGATACAAGATTATACTAGCCAGATACCAACCTAGGAAATGAACTCTCAAGGACTATCCAAAATCAAAACACTTGCAGTAGGGAACCAGAGAGGTTAATCTGTAAATGACAATGTCAGAACAATAAAAGAGGGAGTAAACGGTATAGGTATAGAACTCTCTGATGGAGTGGAAGGCAAGGCAATACCACATATTAATAGACTGGGTCAAACCTAGGAAAACAAAGGTAAATTTCAAGGTAACCACAAAGAAATTTAACAAACCTACTCACCAAAATAAAGAAGAAAAACATAAAGTCTCAATAAAAAGAAAATCTACAAAAACAAAAGAAATCCACAAACAAAAGAAACAGCACAGGACATTATGCTGGGTGAAATAAGTCAATTACAAAAAGACAAATATTGTATGAGACCGCTACTGTAAAAACTCATGAAAAGGTTTACATACAAAAAGAAACAATATTTGATGGTTACGAGAGAGGGGAGAGGGGGGAATGGAAAAACACTTAATAGACAAAAGATAAGAGGTAAATATGGTGAAGGGTAAGACAGTACACAGTACTGGGAAAGCCAGCACAACCTGTACAAGGCAAGGCCGTGGTAGCACCGTAGATACATCCAAACTCCCTGAGGGACCGAATTGCTGGGCTGAGGGTTGTGGGAACCATGGTCTCAGGGAACATCTAGCTCAACTGGCATAACAGAAAAATGTTCTACATTGTACTTTGGTGAGTAGCATCTGGGGTCTTAAAAGCCTGTGAGTGGCCATCTAGGAAACTCCACTGGTCTCACCCCTTTGGAAGCAAAGAAGAATGAAGAAAACTAAGGATACAGGGAAAAGATTAGTCCAAAGGGCTAATGGACCACATCTACCATGGCCTTCACCAGACTGAGTCCAGTACAACTAGGTGGTGCCTGGCTACCACCACTGACTACTCTGACAGGGATCACAATAGAGGGTCCTGGAAAGAGCTGGGGCAAAATGTAGGACAAAATTCTAACTCAAAAAGAAAGACTAGACTTACTGGCCTGACAGAGACTGGAGAAACCCTGAGAATATGGCCCCTGGACACACTTTCAGCTCAGTAATGAGGCCACTTCTGAGGCTCACCCTTCAGACAAAGATTGAACAGGCCTACAGAACAAAACAAGACTAAAGGGGTGCACCAGCCCTGGGGCAGAGACTGGGAGGCAGGAGGGAAGAGGAAGGCTGGTAATAGGGAACCCAGAGTTGAGAAAGAAGAGGGTTGACATATCGTGGGGTTATTTACCAATGTCATACAACAATGTGTGTACTAATTGTTTGATGAGAAACTAGTTTGTTATGTAAACCTTCATGTAAAGTTCAATAAAAGAAAAAAATGTTGGAGAGGTTGTTGGGAGATTGGAACTCTTATGCAGTGCTGGTCGGAATGTAAAATGATACAACCATGATGGAAAATGGTATGGTGCCTGTGTACAGCTCCTCAACATCTGACCCCTGGTTCTTGGAACTTGAGCCAGCAACCTGCTGTATTCCCTGCCAATCTTGGGATTCACCCGCCTCTGCCGCCTGTGAGCCAATAGTCTGCAATCCTACCTGCTAATCTTGGATTTGTCAGCCTCCACAAGAACCACTTGGGACTTGCCACCCTCTGCAACCACGTGAACCATTTTCTTGAGAGAAATCTCTCTCTCCTCTCCTCTCCTCTCTCTCTCTCTCTCTATATATATGTAATATATATACTGTTGCCTTTGGGTTGATTCCAACAAATAGGGACCCTATAGGATAGAGTAGAACTGTTCCATAGGGTTTCTAAGGAGCACCTGGTGGATTCAAACTGCCAACCTTTTGGTTAGCAGCCAAACTCTTAGCCACTATGCCACCAGGATATATATATATATACACTATGTCCGTGGGAATAGAAACAATGCCAGAGATCAAATGATAGAATTTTGCACGACCAATGACTGCTTCACTGCAAATACATTTTTCAACAGCATAAACAGTAACTATGCAAGCAGACCTCACCAGATGGAATACACAGGAATCAAGTTGACTACATCTGTGGAAAGAGACAATGAAAAATCTCAATATCATCAGTCAGAACTAGGCCAGGGGCCGACAGTGCAATGGACCATCAATTACTCATGCAAGTTCAAGTTGAAACTGAAGAAAATGAGAACAAGTCCAGGAGATCAAAAGTACCACCTTTGGTATAACCCACCTGAATTTAGAGACCATCTTAAGAGTAGATTTGCCACATTGAACACTAATAATTGAAGACCACATGAGTTGTGGAATGACATCAAGCATATCATACATGAAAAAAGCAAGAGGTCATTAGAAAGATAGGGAAGAAAGAAAAGGCCAAAATGGATGTCAGAAGACACTCTGAAACTTGCTCTTGAATATTAAGTAGCTAAAGCAGATGGAAGAAATGAAATAAAAGACCTCAACAGAATATTTCAAAGGGCATTTCAAGAAGACAAAGTAAAGTACTATAATGACATTTGCAAAGACATGGAGTTAAAAAACCAAAAGGGAAGAACACACTTGGCATATCTCAAGCAGAAAGAACTGAAGAAAAAATTCAAACCTTAAGTTGCAATATTGAAGGATTCTATGGGGAAAATATTAAGTGACACGGGCAGAATCAGTGAAGATGGAAGGACTACACAGAGTCCCTATACAAAAGGAACTGGCATTCAACCATTTCAGGAGATAGCATATGATCAGTAACCAATGGTACTGAATGAAGAGGTTCAAGCTTCACTGAAAGCATCGGTGAAAAACAAGGCACCAGGAATTGATGGAATACGCACTGAGATATTTCAACAAATAGATGCAGCACTGGAAGTATTCACTTATCTATGCCAAGAAATTTGGAGAACAGCTACCTAGCCAACTAACTGGAAGAGATCCATATTTATGCCTATTCCAAAGAAAGGTGATCCCACCGAATGTGGAGACTATCGAACAATATCATTAATATCACACGCAAGCAAAATTTTGCTGAAGATAATTCAAAAGCGGCTGCAGCAGTACATCAACAGGGAACTGCCAGAAATTCTAGCCAAATTCAGAAGAGGAAGTCAATAAGAGATATCACTGCTGATGTCAGATGGATTCTGCTAAAAGCAGAGAATGCCAGAAAGATGTTTACCTGTGTTTTATGTACTTTGCAAAGACATTCAACTATGTGGATAATAAATTATGGGCACCATTGGGAAGAATGCGAATTCCAGAACACTTAATTGTACTCTGAGGAACCTGTACATAGATCAAGAGGCGGTCGTTCAAACAGAACAAGAGGATACTGTCTGGTTTCAAGTGAGGAAAGGTGTGTGTCAGGGTTTTCCCCCTTCACATTCCTATTCAATTTGTATGCTAAGCAAATAAACAGAGAAGCTGGACTATATGAAGAAGAACAGGGCACCAGGATTGGAGGAGGGTACATTAACAACCTGCAATATGCAGATGACACAACCTTGTTTGCAGAAAGTGAAGAAGACTTGAAGCACTTACTAATGAAGATCAAAGACCACAACCTTCAGCATGGATTACACCTCAACATAAAGAAAACAAAAATCCTCACAACTGAAACAATAAGCAACAGCATGATAAACAGAGAAAAGATTGCAGTTGTCAAGGGTTTCATTTTACTTGAATCCACAATCAACACCCATGGAAACAGCAATCAAGAAATCAAACAAAGCATTGCATTGGCAGATCTGCTGCAAAGGACCTCTTTAAAGTGTTGAAAAACAAAGATGTCACCTTGAAGAGTAAGATAAACCTGATCCAAGCCATGGTGTTTTCAATCGCCTCATATGCATATGAAAGCTGGACAATAATAAGGAAGACCAAAGAAGAATTGATGCCTTTGAGTTATGGTGTTGGTGAGGAATATTGAATATACCATGGACTGCCAAAAGAGCAAACAAATCTCTCTTGGAAGAAGTACAGCCAGAATGCTCCCTAGAAACAAGAATGGCAAGACAGGTTATGAGGAGGGACCAGTCCGTGAAGAAGGACACCATGCTTGGTAAAGTAGAGGGTCAGCAAAAAAGAGGAAGACTCTCAATGAGATGGATTGACACAGTAGGTGCAACAATGGGTTCAGGCATAACAAGTATTGTAAGGATAGTGCAGGACCAGGCAGAATTTTGTTCTATTGTACATAGGGTACCTATGAGTCAGAACCGACTCAACAGTACCTAAAAATAACAACATATACTCCACTGGTTTTGCTTCTCTAGAGAATCCTAACTAAGTTGGCCGCCAAGGGGCCATTTTTTATTTTAGTTCCAGCGAACATTAGAAACTCATATCCAAAGCATTTTAAAATCATGAACCACTCCACATCCATGCCTACAGTCTGTATAAATGATTACCAGCTGTCTAGAGGACAAGTTGCAAACACAGCAAGCACTATCAATTCAGCTTATTGGGCTCAAGTAACATCTGGCAACGGGTTGCTCTTCAGGATCTCAGGAAACATGGTAATGGTATATCCCCTTTCATAATGAGAACTACAAGAATCTAGTTTTATATAAGACTCAACAAAAAGGATTAGGTCAGGAATGGGATGGGGTACTGCAGTTCTTGTCTTGGGGTGAGTAATTGGTCTGTCAAATCAAGAAAATCATGAGGGACATTTTCAAAATCATCAGGTATAGGCGATAGGGTAGCTGGATTTAAAGAGTTAACATTGTGTCGCTGTGAATTGGAACTGACTCGATGGCAACAGTTTTTTTTTCTTTCTTTTTTTTTTTTTAACATAATATTGGATGCAGCCAAAAGAAGGACTATATAAGAGGATATCCTGGTAGCTGACAAATGTTGGTTTATGTACAAATTTAAGATACCAGCTAGATCACGGGGAATATCTAAAAATTTTCTGAGTACAATATCAACAGTAGCTTCCACATACAAGTCTGTTGCTACTACTGCCCTAAAGCACAGGCGTATCCCCTGGCCGCTGAATCTAATTGTAAGCTATAGTATTCCACAGGACGCTGCTGCCCCCAGCGTGTCTGGATGAGGACCCCCAAGGCATTTCCAGCTGTTTCAAGGGCATACAAAGAGAAATCCAATTTATAACTGGAAAATTCTAAGGCTCGGGTAGTGAGAAGAGATTCCTTTAACTTGGAGACAGCTTGGATGCCCTTCTCAGACAACTGAAATGGGTCAGACATATTCCCCTTCTAAAACTGATATAACAGTTGGGCTATCAGGGAGAAATTATAGATCCAGGCATGACCAAAAACAAAAAACCAAACCAAGTGCCATCCAATTGATTCTGACTCATAGCAAGCCTACAGGACAGAGTAGAACTGCCCCATAGAGTATCCAAGGAGTGCCTGTGGATTCGAACTGCCGACCCTTTGGTTAGCAGCCGTAGCACTTAAACACTAATCCACCAGGGTTTCCCTAGGCATGACAGTAGCCTCAAATTCCCAAGAACTCTCAGCTGCTTGAAAAGCTAAATTGCATCCTTTCTTTTTGGGTCTATGGAAACTCTTTGTGCCGAAATAACATGCCCTAAGTGTTTCACTTCATCCCCCCACATGTCTGTCAGTTTGTTGTACTGTGAGGGCTTGCATGTTGCTGTGATACTGGAAGCTGTAACACCAATATTCAGGCACCAGCAAGGTCACCCATGGAGGACAGGTTTCAGCTGAGCTTCCAGACTAACACAGACTAGGAAGAAGGACCCGGCAGTCTACTTCTGAAAAGCATTAGTCAGTGAAAACCTTATGAATAGCAGCAGAACATTGTCTGATATAGTGCTAGAAGAATTGATGAAGTAAAAGAACTGAACAGAAAATTTCAAAGGGCGTCTCGAGAACACAAAGTAAAGTATTATAATGACATGTGCAAAGAGCTAGAGATAGAAAACCAAAAGGGAAGAACAAGCTCAGCATTTCTCAAGCTGAAAGAACTGAAGAAAAAATTTCAAGCTTCAAGTTGCAATAGTGAAGGAGTCTATGGGGAAAATATTAAATGACACAGGAAGCATCAAAAGAAGATGGAAGGAATACACAGAGTCGTTATACCAAAAAGAATTAGTCGATGTTCAACCATTTCAAGAGGTGGCATATGATCAGGAGCCAATGGTACTGAAGGAAGAAGTCCAAGCTGCTCTGAAGGCATTGGCAAAAAACAAGGCTCCAGGAATTGATGGAATATCAATCGAGATGCTTCCACAAACAGATGCAGCGCTGGAGGTGCTCACTCATCTATGCCAAGACATTTGGAAGGCAGCTACCTGGCCAACTGACTGGAAGAGATCCATATTTATGCCTATTCCCAAGAAAGGTGATCCAACCAAATGTGGAAACTATACAACAATATCATTAATATCACAGGCAAGCAAAATTTTGCTGAAGATCATTCAAAAACGCCTGTAGCAGTATATCGACAAGGAACTTCCAGAAATTCAGGACAGTTTCCGAAGAGGACGTGGAACCAGGGATATCATTGCTGATGTCAAATGGATCCTGGCTGAAAGCAGAGAATACCAGAAGGATGTTTACCTGTGTTTTATTGACTATGCAAAGGCATTCGACTGTGTGGATCATAACAAATTAGGGATAACATTGCAAAGAATGGGAATTCCAGAACACTTAATTGTGCTCCTGAGGAACCTTTACACAGATCAAGAGGCAGTTGTTCAGACAGAACAAGGGGATACTGATTGGTTTAAAGTCAGGAAAGGTGTGCGTCAGGGTTGTTTTCTTTCACCATAACTATTCAATCTGAATGCTGAGCAAATAATCCGAGAAGCTGGACTATATGAAGAAGAACAGGGCATCAAGATTGGAGGAAGACTCATTAACAACCTGTGTTATGCAGATGACATGACACAACCTTGCTTGCTGAAAGTGAAGAGAACTTGAAGCACTTACTAATGAAAATCAAAGAGCACAGCCTTCAGTATGGATTGCACCTCAACATAAAGAAAACAAAAATCCTCACAACCGGACCAATGAGCAACGTCATGATAAATGGAGAAAAGATTGAAGTTGTCAAGGATTTCATTTTACTTGGATCCACAATCAACAGCCATGGAAGCAGCAGTCAAGAAATCAAAAGACACATTGCATTGGGTAAATCTACTGCATTATCATCTCAGTTGACACAGAAAAGTCATTTGGCAAATTCAATGCCCATTCCTGATAAAAATTTTCAACAAAATAGGTATAGAAGGGAAATTCCTTAACATAATAAAGGGCATCTATACAAAGCCAACAGCCAACATCATGCTTAATGGAGAGAGGCTGAAAATATTCCTCTTGAGAACAGGAACAAGACAAGGATGCCCTTTATCACCACTCCTATTTAACATTGTGCTGGAAGTCCTAGCTAGAGTGATAACTCAAGAAAAAGAAATAAAGGGCATCGAAACCAGTAAAGAGGAAGTAAAACTGTCCCTATTTGTGAATGGTGTGATAGTACACATAGAAAACCCAAAAGACTCCACAAGAAAACTACTGAAGCTAATAGAAAGATTCAGCAGAGGAGCAGGATATAAGATAAACATACAAAAATCAGTTGGATTCCTATACACCAATAAAGAGAATGATGAAAAGGAAATCAGGAAAACAATACGAATAAATCTAACCAGGGATGTAAAAAATGCATACAAAGAAAACTACAAAACACTACTGCAAGAAACCAAAAGAGATCTACATAAATGGAAAAAGATACCATCCTCATGGATAAGTAGTCTCAACATTGTGAAAAATGACAATTCTACAAATGCAATGCAATCTGGATCCAAATACCAACAACATTCTTTAAAGAGATGGAAAAACTAATCTTTTACTTTATACAGAAAGGAAGAAGCCCTGGATAAGTAAAACACTACTGAAGAAGAATAAAGTAGGACTTACACTACCTGACCTCAGAACCTACTGTACAGCTACAGTAGTCAAAACAGCCTAGTACTGGTACAATGACAGACACATTAACCGATGGAATAGAATTGAGAACCCAGATGTAAATCCATCCACCTATGGTCACCTGATCTTCAACAAGGGCCCAAAGTCCATCAAAGGGGGAAAAGAGTCTTTTTAACAAATGGTGCTGGCAAAACTGGATGTCCATCTGCAAAAAAAAAAAAAAATGAAGCAGGAACCATACTTCACACCATACACAAAATATAATTGAAAACAGATCAAAGACCTAAATATAAAACCAAAAATTATAAAGATCATAGAAGAAAAAATAGGTCCAATACACAGCATTAATAGGATACAAACCATAAGTAACAGCACACAAACTTCACAAACTTCAGAAGATAACCTAGATAACTGGGCTCCTCTAAAAACTGAACATTTATGCTTATTGAAAGACTTCACCAAAAGAGTGAAAAGAGAGCTTACAGATCGGGAAAAATTTTTTGGCTATTACAAATCCGACAAAGGGCTAATCTCTAAAGTTTACAGGAAAATCCAACACCTCTACGACAAAAAGACAATCCAACTGAACAGACCACCAAAGAAGACATTCAAGCGGCTCACAGACACTTGAGAAAATGCTCGATATCACTAGCATGATCTAGTGCTAGAAAAATGCAAGTCAAAACCACAATGAAATAACAAAATAACAAATGTTGGAGAGGCTGCAGGGAGATCGGAACTCTTATGTACTGTTGGTGGGAATGCAAAATGGTACAGCCATTTTGGATACCGGGATGGTCCTTCCTTAGAAAGCTAGACATAGAAATATCATACGATCCAGAAATCCTAGTCCTAGGAATATATCCTAGAGAAATAAGAGTCATCACACAAATAGACATATGCATACCCATGTTCACTGCAGCATTGTTCACAATAGCAAAAATATGGAAACAACCTAGATGCCCATCGACAGATGAGTGAATAAACAAACCACAATATATACACACAATGGAGTACTATGCAATGATAAAGAACAATGATGAATCTGTGAAGCATCCCACAACGTGGATGAATCTGGAGGGCATCATACTAAGTGAAATAAGTCAATCACAAAAGGACAAATATTGTATGAGGCCACTACTATAAAAATTCATGCAAAGCTTTACATACAAAAACCTTTGATGGTTAGGAGGGAGGGCAGGGGTGGGGATGGAAAAACACTAAACAGACAATAGATGAGTGGTAATCTACCAGGAGCTCCTTGGAAACTCTTTGGGGCAGTTCTACTCTGTCTTATAGGGTCGCTATGAGTCAGAATTGACGGCAGTGGGTTTTTTTTTTTTTAACTTTGGTGAAAAGTAAGACAGTACACAATACTGGGGAAGCCAGCACAACTTGTACAAGGGAAGGTCATGGAAGCTCCATAGACACATGCAAACTTCCTGAAGGACCAAATCGCTGAGCTGTGGGCTGTGGGGAACATGGTCTCAGGCATAACATAGTTCATAAAGAAAATGTTTTACATTCTACTTTGGTGAGTAGCGTCTAGGGTCTTAAAAGCCTGTGAGTGGCCATCTAAGATACTCCACTGGTCTCATCCCTTTGGGAGCAAGGGAGAATGAAGAAAACCAAAGATACAAGAGAAAAATTAGTCCAGAGGACTAATGGACCACAACTACCACGGCCTCCACAAGGCTGTGTCCAGCACAACTAGATGGTGCCAGGTCACCACCACTGACTGCTCTGACAGGGATCACAACAGAGGGTCCTGAACAGAGCTGGAGAAAAATGTAGAACAAAATTCTAACTCACAAAAGAAGACCCGACTTACTGGTATGACAGAGATTGGAGAAATCCTGAGAGTATGGCCCCCGGACACCATTTTAGCTCAGTAATGAAGTCATTCCTGAGGTTCACCCTTCATCCAAAGCTTAGACAGGCCCATAAAAGAAAACGAGACTAAAGGAGCACAACAGCCCAGGAGCAAGGACTAGACGGCAGTTGGGGACAAGAAAGTTGGTAATGGGGAACCCAAGGTAAAGAAGGGAAAGTGCTGACATGTCGCTGGGTTGTTAACCAATGTCATAAAACAATGTGTGTACTAACCTTAATGAGAAGTTAGTTTGTTCTGTAAACCTTCATCTAAAGTACAATAAGAAATTAAAAAAAAAATTTTTTTTTCTTTTTTTTTTTTTTGAAGCATTGCTTGATGTAAAACATTTTGGGGGTATATGTTTTCCCAGGGCTTGAAACAAGCATAGGTGCCAAGACCCCTTCCTTAGGTATATTCCACATTCCAACTTAAACACAGAGAAAACATTCTTTTAATTACCATTGGTTACTAGCCAGATAAAGGCCCTAAAGATCAGGCATTGTTAACTTCGGTTTTAATTCTGCTAAATACATCAGAGACATGGTTTTAGTTCAGCCATTTTACTTTGGTCAAAGCTTTAGGAGAGTTTCTGTACCACAAGCTAAAGTCTGATTCAAAATGGAGTCTAGTTAACAATATGAAGTTTAAGTTAAACTAGGGTTAGGTATCCTGTTCCAGCTAGGTGCCTCGATTTGCAGTATTCCTACACAAAGGAGAAAAGAAATCATAAAAAAAAAAAAAAGGAGAAAAGAAATCACAGCATGTTAAAAATTGTAAAAGGTGACAAAGTCAACAAACATCACAAAGCCCAGAATACTACATTTTTTATTACTTTATTGCCTACTGTAATTCTATAATTATTTTCCTTATATTTTCTGGCTTCATACTTTTTGACTTTCTCTAAGAGCTTGGCTGCTAGCCAAAATTTCAATAGTTCAAATGTACCAGCTGCTCCTTGGAAACCCTATGGGGCAGTTCTACTCTGCCCTGTAAGGTCATTATGAGCCAGAATCGACTTGACAGAAATGATTTTTTTTTTTTTTAAACATGGCAATGATTTTATAATATTTTTTCTTTTCTGTGGCACAATTAATCAAAATTTGTTTTCTATTATTGATAATTTAGAAAAGTGTGAGATAAAGAACACTATTTAGACTTTGTCTTTGGTTCCTGAAAGATAACCCTTGTAATGTCCCTAGTAACCAAAGTTTCCTCGTTATTTAAAACCACGAGGCAACACTTGAAAATTTGTGCAAATGAGTGGGGGCTACACAGACAATACCTAGTCTGCTAACCTTTGGAAAACAGGGGAGTGTTAACCTGATTAGGGTCCGTTCCCTGGAGCAGTCCAGCCAATGAAACATACTCCAAGTCAGAAAGAGTGAGAAAGTTTATTAAGGCCATGCACACATCACCGGGGACCAGGCAGCAACACAGGCTGTCTCTGTGGAGTCCCAAAGAGCAACTTTACATTAGCGCTTATATAGAATTGTACAAGGGTTACAAGTGTCTTTGTAGTCCCCTGCAAGACATTTTTTATTAAGCTAAAGATATACATATCTGATACCTGGGCTCCAAATTTCCTGTAGGGGTTGTATGCCACAAGTAGGCAAGACAGAACAAAAGGTTATCTGCATCAGTTTAAAACAAAGAACAAAGTCATTAACATTTGGTCAAAATAAAGTCATTAACAGGTATGTGAAGGAAGCAGGCAGAGGAGGAACAACTTATATGTTTATCATGGCCTTAGTTATGTTAATCTCAGTTGCACATTTTGGAAAAGGAGAAAACATGCTGGGGAGTATTGGGGTCACAGGAGCACTATTCAATCAATCATGACTATGCAATTAAAAAAAAAAAATGCATTTAGACCAATAAAAACCCATGAACACAGAAGCAGCTGGGCTGCCTCGTTGGAGACAACAATCATGCGTGGGAGAGGATCTCTCGCACTGTACTGGGACCCCTTCTGGACTTCACCCTATGCATCTCTTCATTTGTATCCTTTCTGGCTATTATAAATTGGTAACTAGACACTGTCCATGAATTCTCTGAGTTGTTCCAGGGAATTATAAAACTCACAGGGGGAGTGAGAGCCAGTGGAGGCTGGTGTCTATTTGGCAGTCTGAAGGACGGCATTCTTCTAACTTGTGCCTCTAACCTAGCCCCAGGTGGCTGGGGATGAGAGAGAATGCCTCTTGGAGCATCTGGCAAGGAGGCTGGAGAAATGGGAAGGGGAGCACTGGATCCATTTCCAGGTGGGAACTGGATTCATGCTGATCCTTACCAAGGTGTTAGGTGGAATTTGCCCACTCTGCCCCATGAGTCGGAATCGACTCGATGGCACCGGGTTGGGGTTTTTTTTTTGTTTTTTTTTGGCTCCTTGCTCAGTGTAAGTTTCTTTTGGCTTAACAGCTCATTATTGGTAATGCTATGTGTTAAAAATATAATCATGTATTAATTCAAAAGAATAACACAATATTTGACTGCCCTGTGATTTAATAAACAATTTGCAAATTGGAGAAATGTCTCCTCATTAGAGAGGGAACTGCTTCTAGAGAATGGAGAATTCACAGAACCTTAAATAACTTTTGCTTAAAGAATACGGGTTTCTGGTGATGAAGTATTTTAATGGCTACTGAGTTAACATTAAAATGTAACTTCACAGAAGATTTGCCCCCCGACCCACCTGCAGTCTAGAAAAGACCTCCAGAAATTCAAATTAAAGAAGCCAAGTCTTTCTCATTTAATCACAGGTTAATTGTTTTGTTATGGTCTGCTGTCTGGAAGAGTCATTTTGGGTGAGAGAGAGGAAAAAAAAAAAAAGCCATTGGTGGATTAATTTGAGGTCAGGAATTTCTACGTTTGTGGGTAAGAAAAGCCCTCTTGAAATAAAAGTAAAATATCTATTTTTAATATAAGTTTGATTTCACATATGTATTTAATTTTTATCAAATTTGAGAATCCTGTATCATATGTCTTTCATACATGAACTGGAAGATTTCAGGACATTTAAAGTTTTCCTACACATTGAATAATCATAAGCACATTTTGAATCAACAACACTCATCTACCCAACTTGTCACTGATGCTGTCATTGTAATAGTGTGTTATGAATTTGTCATTGATTTCACTGTCTTGATAAATCATCGAGAAATCTAAACCTCTCCCAGTGTGCTTTTCATCCACTGTTGCATCTCAGTGAGCATCTCCCTGCTGCCCTCATGGCCTCCCAGGTGTTGCTGCTGAGAGCCCTCCCCAGTAACTTCCTGCCCACAAATCTCCATCTGTAGGTCCATGCCCATAGAATGATCTAAGACATGTTCCTCAGCTGGATCCCAAAACTCCTCAGGCCATTCACTTCATACAGAGGTTTGTGATCAAGGAAGAGGTCAGAATGTAAAGAGAATCTTACCCAATTGCATTTAAACTATCTTACACTTGAAAAATTTACAAAAACATATAGCTGTCTGATCACCTAATTAAGGCCCCTTCCACAACCCTGAATGGGGTGTGTGCAAGTGAGGGCTCCTGAAGTTGAAGCTTCTTCGGTAATCCGGCCCAGGGCCCTCTGTCCATTAACCAAGCACATGTCTTTGTCTTTAGAGAACAATCATGTAAGGTTCAGATCACAGATGAAGCATTTGTGTGGCCAGGACTCACACACCATCTTGCAAATGCATATTTTACAGACAGAGATGCTCCAAGTGAATGAATGAGAGAGGGAAGAGTGAGTTAACACAAAGAAAGTTTGAATGTAAAACATAGTCCCTATCCTTTAGTTGGAAGCCCTGGTGGCGTACTGGTTAAGTGCCACGGCTGCTAACCAAAGGGTCGGCAGTTCGAATCCTCCAGGCATTCCTTGGAAACTCTCTGGGGCAGTTCTGCTCTGTCCTATAGGGTTGCTATGAGTCGGAATCGACTTGACAGCACTGGGTTTGGTTTTTTCGTTTATCCTTTAGTTGCTGACATTTAGAAGAGGTGCTGACTGTAACACACAGTAGCCTTGATAAATACCATAAAGTGTTCAGAGCAAGATACTCTGAGGAGGGAGGGGTTGTCTGCGTGGCAGATGGTGGATGCTTCCTGGAAAGGGTGGCATAAGACTAAGACCCTAAAAGAGAAGGAAGTTTTAACCAATGGTCTTGATATATTTCCTCCACTCTAACCCCAAAGTGGTGTTTTCAATGCCCTGGCCAGCCGAGCCACCACTCAACAGTCTTGTCACTTTTCAGAAGACTTGATTCCTTTTGTAGGCAACTGACATTACAGGAAATTTATTGTAGCCTTTTAACGTCAATCTTTAGGAGTCCCTGAGTGGCACAAATGGGTAAGTGCCCAGCTACTAATCAAAAGATTGGTGGTTTGAACCTACTCAGAGGTGCCTTGGAAGAAAGCCTGGTGATCTGCTTTGGTAAAGATTATCGCAAAGAGCACCCTATGAGGAGGCTCTACTCTGTAGCAGATGCCATTGCTCTGAGTCGGGGCCGATTCAGCAGCAGTGGGTTTTGTTTTGGGGTAATGTCAATTTATTTCACTCCTAGCAGGGACTACATGTGCACTAAGTGTGTAAGACACCTAAGAAATGGAATTCTTACACCTGTGGAAAGTTAAGGAAAAATAAATCAGAAACAACCTGGAGGAAAGACGGCACTGCTACAATTTGTTAAAGTTGACAAATACCATAAACATCACAAAATACAGGGAAAAAAGCAATATTTAAAAAATTAATTTACTGCAGTTTGAACCCACCAGCCATTCTTAGGGAGAAGGATGTGACAATCTGCTTCCATAAAGATTTACAGCTTTGGAAACCCTATGGGACAGTTCTCCTTTGTCCTATAGGGTCACTATGAGTTGGAATTGAGTCGATGACAAGGAGTTTTGTATTGGTTACTGTCTATTGCTATTCTATAATACTTTATTTCCCTACATTTCCTGGTTTTATATTCTCGATCTTCTCTATTTTTTTCATGTGATGTGCCCATCACTGCCATGTAGTTGCCTTTTTATTCCACAAATGACATAGGGGCAAGAGAGATACTGGTAGAGAGAAAAGACATTGGTAAAAAGGGGACAGGATCCGTGGGACAGAGAATGACAGTGGATTATCAAATGCTTAACCAGGTGGTTACTCCAATTGCAGCTGCTGTTCCAGATGTGGTTTCATTGCTTGAGCAAATTAATATGTCTCCTGGTACCTGGTATACAGCTACTGATCTGGCCAATGCCTTTTTCTTGATTCTAGTTTTGAAGGAACTCGCATGGACTTATAGCGTTTCCTACTTAGTCAAGATGTCCCTAGGAGTGAAACAGATGAGAAATCTACTCAACAGTGGAAAGTGGTTTGCTTTCACCTAGCAAGGCCCACGATACACCATCACTCTCCTACCTCAGTTTATATCACCTCTACAGCCCTATTTCATAATTTAGTCTGCATGGGTCTTGATCGCCTTTCCCTTCCACAAGATGTCACATTGGTCCATTATGTTAATGACTTTTTTTTTATTAACTTTTATTAAGCTTCAAGTGAACGTTTACAAATCCAATCAGTCTGTCACATATAAGTTTACATACATCTTACTCCCTACTCCCACCTGCTCTTCCCCTATTGAGTCAGCCCTTTCAGTCTCTCCTTTCATGACAATTTTGCCAGCTTCCCTCTCTCTCTATCCTCCCATCCCCCCTCCAGACAAGAGCTGCCAACACACTCTCAAGTGTCCACCTGATACAATTAGCTCACTCTTCATCAGCATCTCTCTCCCCCCCGCTGACCAGTCCCTTTCATGTCTGATGAGTTGTCTTCGGGGATGGTTCCTGTCCTGTGCCGACAGGTCTGGGGAGCATGGCCGCCAGGATTCCTCTAGTCTCAGTCAGACCATTAAGTTTGGTCTTTTTATGAGAATTTGGGGTCTGCATCCCACTGATCTCCTGTTCCCTCAGGAGTTCTCTGTTGTGCTCCCTGTCAGGGCAGTCATCGATTGTGGCCGGGCACCAACTAGTTCTTCTGGTCTCAGGATGATGTAGGTCTCTGGTTCATGTGGCCCTTTCTGTCTCTTGGGCTCTTAGTTGTCGTGTGGCCTTGGTGTTCTTCATTTTCCTTTGCTCCAGGTGGGTTGAGACCAATTGATGCATCTTAGATGGCCGCTTGTTAGCCTTTAAGACCCCAGACGCCACATTTCAAAGTGGGATGCAGAATGTTTTCATAATAGAATTATTTTGCCAATTGACGTAGAAGTCCCCTCAAACCATTTTCCCCAGACCCCCGCCCCTGCTCCGCTGACCTTTGAAGCATTCATTTTATCCCAGAAACTTCTTTGCTTTTGGTCCAGTCCAATTGAGCTGACCTTCCATGTATTGAGTATTGTCCTTCCGTTCACCTAAAGCAGTTCTTATCTACTGATTAATCAATAAAAAACCCTCTCCCTCCCTCCCTCCCTCCCCCCTTCATAACCACAAAACTATGTGTTCTTCTCAGTTTTTACTATTTCTCAAGATCTTATAATAGTGGTCTTATACAATATTTGTCCTTTTGTCTCTGACTAATTTTGCTCAGCATAATGCCTTCCAGGTTCCTCCATGTTATGAAATGTTTCAGAGATTCGTCACTGTTCTTTATCGATGCATAGTATTCCATTGTGTGAATATACCACAATTTATTTACCCATTCATCCGTTGACGGACACCTTGGTTGCTTCCAGCGTTTTGCTATTGTAAACAGAGCTGCAATAAACATGGGTGTGCATATATCTGTTTGTGTGAAGGCTCTTGTATCTCTAGGGTATATTCCGAGGAGTGGGATTTCTGGGTTGTATGGTAGTTCTATTTCTAAGTGTTTAAGATAACGCCAGATAGATTTCCAAAGTGGTTGTACCATTTTACATTCCCACCAGCAGTGTATAAGAGTTCCAATCTCTCCGCAGCCTCTCCAACATTTATTATTTTGTGTTTTTGGATTAATGCCAGCCTCGTTGGAGTGAGATGGAATCTCATCATAGTTTTAATTTGCATTTCTCTAATGGCTAATGATCGAGAGCATTTTCTCATGTATCTGTTAGCTGCCTGAATATCTTCTTTAGTGAAATGTGTGTTCATATCCTTTGCCCACTTCTTGATTGGGTTGTTTGTCTTTTTGTGGTTGAGTTTTGAAAGAATCATGTAGATTTTAGAGATCAGGCGCTGGTCTGAGATGTCATAGCTGAAAATTCTTTCCCAGTCTGTAGGTGGTCTTTTTACTCTTTTGGTGAAGTCTTTAGATGAGCATAGGTGTTTGATTTTTAGGAGCTCCCAGTTATCGGGTTTCTCTTCATCCTTTTTGGTAATGTTTTGTATTCTGTTTATGCCTTGTATTAGGGCTCCTAGGGTTGTCCCTATTTTTTCCTCCATGATCTTTATCGTTTTAGTCTTTATGTTTAGGTCTTTGATCCACTTGGAGTTAGTTTTTGTGCATGGTGTGAGGTATGGGTCCTGTTTCATTCTTTTGCAAATGGATATCCAGTTATGCCAGCACCATTTGTTAAAAAGACTATCTTTTCCCCAATTGACTGACACTGGGCCTTTGTCAAATATCAGCTGCTCATACATGGATGGATTTATATCTGGGTTCTCAATTCTGTTCCATTGGTCTATGTGCCTGTTGTACCAGTACCAGGCTGTTTTGACTACTGTGGCTGTATAATAGGTTCTAAAATCAGGTAGAGTGAGGCCTCCCACTTTCTTCTTCTTTTTCAGTAATGCTTTGCTTATCCAGGGGTTCTTTCCCTTCCATATGAAATTGGTGATTTGTTTCTCTATCCCCTTAAAATATGACATTGGAATTTGGATCGGAAGTGCGTTATATGTATAGATGGCTTTTGGTAGAATAGACATTTTTACTATGTTAAGTCTTCCTATCCATGAGCAGGGTATGTTTTTCCACTTAAGTATGTCCTTTTGAATTTCTTGTAGTAGAGCTTTGTAGTTTTCTTTGTATAGGTCTTTTACATTCTTGGTAAGATTTATTCCTAAGTATTTTATCTTCTTGGGGGCTACTGTGAATGGTATTGATTTGGTTATTTCCTCTTCGATGTTCTTTTTGTTGATGTAGAGGAATCCAAGTGATTTTTGTATGTTTATTTTATAACCTGAGACTCTGCCAAACGCTTCTATTAGTTTCAGTAGTTTTCTGGAGGATTCCTTAGGGTTTTCTGTGTATAAGATCATGTCATCTGCAAATAGTGATAGCTTTACTTCCACCTTGCCAATCCGGATACCCTTTATTTCTTTGTCTAGCCTAATTGCCCTGGCTAGGACTTCAAGTACGATGTTGAATAAGAGCAGTGATAAAGGGCATCCTTGTCAGGTTCCTGTTCTCAAGGGAAATGCTTTCAGGTTCTCTCCATTTAGAGTGATATTGGCTGTTGGCTTTGCATAGATGCCTTTTATTATGTTGAGGAATTTTCCTTCAATTCCTATTTTGGTAAGAGTTTTTATCATAAATGGGTGTAGGACTTTGTCAAATGCCTTTTCTGCATCAATTGATAAGATCATGTGGTTTTTGTCTTTTGTTTTATTTATGTGGTGGATTACATTAATGGTTTTTCTAATGTTGAACCAGCCTTGCATACCTGGTATAAATCCCACTTGATCGTGGTGAATTATTTTTTTGATGTGTTGTTGGATTCTATTGGCTAGAATTTTGTTGAGGATTTTTGCATCTATGTTCATGAGGGATATAGGTCTGTAATTTTCTTTTTTTTGTAATGTCTTCACCTGGTTTTGGTATCAGGGAGATGGTGGCTTCATAGAATGAGTTGGGTAGTATTCCGTACTTTTCTATGCTTTGAAATACCTTCAGTAGTAGTGGTGTTAACTCTTCTCTGAAAGTTTGGTAGAACTCTGCAGTGAAGCCGTCCGGGCCAGGGCTTTTTTTTGTTGAAAGTTTTTTGATTACCGTTTCAATCTCTTTTTTTGTTATGGGTCTATTTAGTTGTTCTACTTCTGAATGTGTTAGTTTAGGTAGGTAGTGTTTTTCCAAGAATTCATCCATTTCTTCTAGGTTTTCAAATTTGTTAGAGTACAATTTTTCGTAGTAATCTGAAATGATTCTTTTAATTTCACTTGGTTCTGTTGTGATGTGGCCCTTCTCGTTTCTTATTTGGGTTATTTGTTTCCTTTCCTGTATTTCTTTAGTCAGTCTAGCCAATGGTTTATCAATTTTGTTAATTTTTTCAAAGAACCAGCTTTTGGCTTTGTTAATTCTTTCAATTGTTTTTTCTGTTCTCTAATTCATTTAGTTCAGCTCTAATTTTTATTATTTGTTTTCTTCTGGTGCCTGATGGGTTCTTTTGTTGCTCACTTTTCTATTTGTTCAAGTTGTAGGGACAGTTCTCTGCTTTTGGCTCTTTCTTCTTTTTATATGTGTGCGTTTATCGATATAAATTGGCCTCTGAGCACTGCTTTTGCTGTGTCCCAGAGGTTTTGATAGGAAGTATTTTCATTCTCGTTGCTTTCTATGAATTTCCTTATTCCCTCCTTGATGTCTTCTATAACCCAGTCTTTTTTCAGGAGGGTATTGTTCATTTTCCAAGTATTTGATTTCTTTTCCCTAGTTTTTCTGTTATTGATTTCTAGTTTTATTGCCTTGTGGTCTGAGAAGATGCTTTGTAATATTTCGATGTTTTGGTCTCTGCAAAGGTTTGTTTTATGACCTAATATGTGGTCTATTCTAGAGAATGTTCCATGTGCGCTAGAAAAAAAAGTATACTTTGCAGCAGTTGGGTGGAGAGTTCTGTATAAGTCAATGAGGTCAAGTTGGTTGATTGTTGTAAGTAGGTCTTCCGTGTCTCTATTGAGCTTCTTACTGGATGTCCTGTCCTTCTCCGAAAGTGGTGTGTTGAAGTCTCCTACTATAACTGTGGAGGTGTCTATCTCACTTTTCAATTCTGTTAAAATTTGATTTATGTATCTTGCAGCCCTGTCATTGGGTGCATAAATATTTAATATGGTTATGTCTTCCTCATCAATTGTCCCTTTTATCATTATATAGTGTCCTTCTTTATCCTTTGTGGTGGATTTAAGTCTAAAGTCTATTTTGTCAGAAATTAATATTGCTACTCCTCTTCTTTTTTGCTTATTGTTTGCTTGATATATTTTTTTCCATCCTTTGAGTTTTAGTTTGTTTGTGTCTCTAAGTCTAAGGTGTGTCTCTTGTAGGCAGCATATAGATGGATCGTGTTTCTTTATCCAGTCCGTGACTCTCTGTCTCTTTATTGGTGCATTTAGTCCATTTACATTCAGCGTAATTATAGATAAATAAGTTTTTAGTGTTGTCATTTTGATGCCTTTTCATGTGTGTCATTGGCAATTTCATTTTTCCACATCCTTTTTTGTGCTGAGACGTTTTTCTTAGTAAATTGTGAGATCCTCATTTTCATAGTGTTTGACTTTATGTTAGTTGAGTCATTACGTTTTTCTTGAGTTATGGAGTTGTTACACCTTTTTGTGGTTACCTTATTATTTACCCCTATTTTTCTAAGTAAAAACCTAACTTGTATCGTTCTATATCGCCTTGTATCACTCTCCATCTGGCAGTTCAATGCCTCCTGTATTTAGTCCCTCTTTTTGATTATTGTGATCTTTTACCTGTTGACTTCAATGATTCCCTGTTATGTGTATTGTTATTTTTTTTTTAATTAATCTTAATTTGTTTGTTTTTGTGATTTCCCTATTTGAGTTGATATCAGGACATTCTGTTTTGTGACCTTGTATTGTGCTGGTATCTCATATTATTGGTTTTCTGACCAAACAATACCCTTTAGTATTTCTTGTAGCTTTGGTTTGGTTTTTGCAAATTCTCTAAACTTGTGTTTATCTGTAAATATCTTAATTTCGCCTTCATATTTCAGAGAGAGTTTTGCTGGATATATGATCCTTGGCTGGCAGTTTTTCTCCTTCAGTGCTCTGTATATGTCATCCCGTTGCCTTCTTGCCTGCATGGTTTCTGCTGAGTAGTCTGAACTTATTGATTCTCCCTTAAGGAAACCTTTCTTTTCTCCCTGGCTGCTTTTAAAATTTTCTGTTTGTCTTTGGTTTTGGCGAGTTTGATGATAATATGTCTTGGTGTTTTTCTTTTTGGATCAATCTTAAATGGGGTTCGATGAGCATCTTGGATAGATATCCTTTTGTCTTTCATGATGTCAGGGAAGTTTTCTGTCAGGAGTTCTTCAACTATTTTCTCTGTGTTTTCTGTCCTCCCTCCCTGTTCTGAGACTCCAATCACCCGCAAGTTATCCTTCTTGATAGAGTCCCACATGATTCTTAGGGTTCTTCATTTTTTTTAATTCTTTTATCTGTTTTTTTTTCAGCTATGTTGGTGTTGATTCCCTGGTCCTCCAGATGTCCCAGTCTGCATTCTAATTGCTCGAGTCTGCTCCTCTGACTTCCTATTGCCTTGTCTAATTCTGTAATTTTATTGTTAATCTTTTGGATTTCTACATGCTGTCTCTCTATGGATTCTTGCAACTTATTAATTTTTCCACTATGTTCTTGAATAATCTTTTTGAGTTCTTCAACAGTTTTATCAGTGTGTTCCTTGGCTTTTTCTGCAGTTTGCCTTATTTCGTTTGTGATGTCTTGAAGCATTGTGTAAATTAGTTTTTTATATTCTGTATCTGACAATTCCAGGATTGTATCTTCATTTGGGAAAGATTTTGATTCTTTTGTTTGGGGGGTTGGAGAAGCTGTCATGGTCTGCTTCTTTATGTGGTTTGATATGGACTGCTGTCTCCAAGCCATCACCGGGAAACTAGTTTTTCCAGAATATCCGCTGACTGGTATGCTGGCTCCAGGCTCTGAAATCAATCGCTGCCTCTCCGTATTTGTTCGTTCTCCATCTCTAAATCTGTGTTTGTTGTTCAGGGTTCGTAGATTGTTATGTATGTAATCGATTCACTTGTTTTTCTGAGTCTTTGTTGCAAGAGGGATCCGCGGTAGCATCCACCTAGTCCGCCATCTTCAAGAATCTGTTAATGACATTTTGTTGATTGGACCTAGTAAGAAGTGTCAGTGACTCTGAACTTATTGGTAAAACATTTGTGTTCTAGGGTGGGAAATTAATCCCACAAAAATTCAAGCACCTTCCACCTCAGCAAACTTTATAGGGGTCCAGTGCTGTGGGCCATTAGAGATATTCCTTCTAAAGTGTAGGATAAGGTGTTACATCTGGCCACTCCCACAACTAAAAAGTAGGCACAATGCCTGGTGGGCTCTTTGGTTTTTGGAGAAAACATATCCCTCATTTGGTGGTGCTACTCTGGCCTATTTATCAAGTGACTCGAAAAACTGCTAGTTTTGAATGGGGCCCAGAACAAGAGAAAGCTCTGCAGCAGGTTTGGGCTGCCATGCAACTGGCTTTGCCTCTTAGGCAACACAATCTGGCTAATCCTATGGTGCTTGAAGTGTCAGTGGCAGATAGAGATACTGTTTAGTCTTTCACAGGCTGCTATTGCTGAATCACAGTGCAGACCCTTAGGAATATGTAGCAAAGTCCTGCCATCCTCTGCAGATAATGACTCTCCATTTGAGAAACAGATTTTGGATTGTTACTGGGCCTTAGTAGAGACTGAATGCTTAACCATAGGCCACCAAGTTACCGTACGGTTTGAGCTGCCCATCATGAACCGGGCATTGTCTGACCCACCGAGTCTTAATGTCAGATGTGTACAGCAGCACTCTGTCATTAAATGGAAGTGGTGTATATGAGGTCAGGTCTGAGCAGAACCTGAAGGCACAAGTAAGTTGCGCAAGGAAGTGGCCAAACTACCCATGGCCTCCACTCCTGTCACGTTACCTCCCCTCTTTCAGTCTGCACCTATGGCCTTATGGAGCTTTCCTTATGATCAGTTGACTAAGGAAGAGAAAATGCATGCCCCATTTAAAGATGTTTCTGCACAACACGCAGGCGCCACTCCAAAGTGAACAGCAGCAGCACTACAGTCCCATTCTGGGACCTCCCTGAAGGACAGTGTTGAAGGACAATTCTCCCAATGGGCAGAACTTTGTGCAGTGCACCTGGCTGTTCACTTTACTTGGAAGGGGAAATGACCAGATGCGCAATTGTATATTGATTTATGGGGTGCAGCCAGTAGTTTGGTTGGATGGTCAAGGACTTGGAAGGAACGTGATTAGAAAATTGGTGACAAAGAGATATGAGGAAGAAGTATGTGGATACACATCTCTGAATGGGCCAGAGAAGTGAAGGTATTTGTGTCTTACGTGAGTGCTCAACAAAAGGTTAACCTCAGCAGAGGAGGGTTTTAACAAACAAGTCAGTAGGTTGATGGGTTCTGTGCAAACCAGTCATCCTCTTTCCCCAGCTACTCCTATCTTTGCCCAATGTGCTCATGAACAAAGTAGCCGTAGTGAGAGCGATGGAGGTTACACATGGGCTCAGCAACACGGACTTCCATTCATCAAGGGTGACTTGGCTACAGCCACTGCTGAGTGCCCAATATGCCAGCAGCACAGATCAACACTGAGTTCCCAATATGGCACTATTCCTCAAGGTGATCAGCCAGCAGCCTGGTGGCAGGTTGATTACATTGGATTGCTTTCATCATGGAAAGGGCAGCGTTTTGTTCTTATTGAGATGTGCACTTCCTCTTGATATGGATTTGCTTTGCCTGCACACAATGCTTCTGCCAAAACTACCATCTGTGGATTTACAGAATGTCTTATCCACCATCATGGTATCCCATGCAAAACCACCTCAAAACAAGAGACTCAATCCTCAGAAATGTGGCAATGGTCCCGTGATCATGGAATTCACTGGCCTTACCAAGTTTCCCATCATCCTGAAGCAGCTGGCTTGATATTACACTGGAATGGCCTTCTAAAGACACAATTATGGCTCTACCTTGGTGGCAATATCTTGCGGGTTTGGGCAATGATCTCCAGGCTGTATATGCTCTAAACCAGCATCTGGTATATAGTGTTGTTTCTCTCATAGCCAGAATGCTTGGGTCCAGGAATCAAGTGGTGGAAATAGGAGCAGCACCACTCACTATTTCCCGTAGTTATTCACTTCTTAAATTTTTGCTTCCTGTTTCTGCGACCTTATGCCCTGTGGGTCTAGAGGTCTTAGTTCCAAAATGAGGAATGCTCCCACCAGGAAACACAACACTGGTTCCCTTTAAGAATGCCACCCAGCCACTATAGGCTCTTCATGCCTCTGAATCAACAGGTAAAGAAGAGAGTTACTGTATTTGCTGGTGTGAGTGATCCTGATTACCAAGAAGAAATTGGATTGACATTACTTATGGAGGTAAAGAAGGGTATGTCTGGAATAAAGACAATTGCTTAGGACGTCTCTTAGCGCTACCATGCCCTGTGATTCAAGTCAATGGAAAACTACGGCAACTCAATTCTGACATAACTACTAATGGCCCAAATCCTTCAGGAATGAAAGTTTGGGTCACCCCACCAGACAAAGAAACACAACCAACTTAGGGGCTTACAGAATGCATGACGGAAGAAGGTAGCTCTAAATACCAGCTTTGACCACATGACTGATTGCAGAAACAAGGATTTAATTGTTATGAGTATTCCTTCCTTGTATGTATGCATTGAATGTTTTCATTTTCATCATTTATAAAACATAGGATATAAACGGCCCTAGTGCAATTTTGATTGTACACATTACTTGTATTATGTTAGGTGCAAGTATGACTTTACAATTTTCTTTAATTAGAGATTGTGTATGGTTTAAGGAAATTTGTACAGGTGCCAAGTTGAGAAGAAGTGGGCTGTGATGGCTAAGATTGTGTGTCAACTTGGCTGGGCCATGATTCTCAGTGTTTATATGTGATCTCTCCCATAATGGGATCTGCTGTGAGTAGCCACTCAGTTGAAACAGAGTTTCCTTGTGTGTGTGACCTGCATCTGAATATAAGTGGATGTTTTGGTTTTTGCCTGCTTTGGATCCTGCAGCTGCCCCCTATTCATCTGACCTCCAGTTCTTGGGACTTGAACTAGCACCTATCTCCTGGACTCAGGATTCATTGATCTTCACAGCCTGTGAGCAAGTGCTCTGCACTCCGACCTGCCAACCTTAGGTTTTCCTGCCCCTGCAGATACATAAATCAGGAGAAATCTTGTGGTCTTTCTGCCGATCTTGGGACATGCTGATCTTCACACCCTGTGAACAAGAACCCTGCTCCCCAACCTGCTGATCTTGGGTTCACTAGCTCCTGCAGCTGTGTGAAGCAGGAGAAGCCTCTATCCTGATCCTCAGACTTGGGATGTTCTAGCTTCTACGATCGTGTGAGCTGTTTCCTTGATAGAAATCTCTCTATATGTATATATTTATACACTTTACTGGTTTTGCTTCTCTAGAGAACCCAGCCTAAGGCATTTGGTACCGAAAGTGGTTCTAGAGAAAAAAAAAAATTATAAGGATGAGTTTTCTAAATTGGTTCTCAAGTCTGGTTAATCTTAAACATGTTGATGACTCTGCTCCCAGCAGTAAAGAGGGCACTGCTGATCCATGGCATGAGGTGGCAATACAAATACACAAAATATCACCACCAATAGATCAGGTTTTGGGGAAAGGTGAGGCTCTGGGTGAACACATGTGTGATATCTTTCTACAGTTTTGTCAGAATGAAAAGTATAAGGAAACTGGTTGGTTGGTCCTACTTTAGCTAGACAAACTGGTGAAAGAAAGAGATGTGCTCAGGGCTTCAGAGTGAAAGCTCAAGGGCTGCATAAATGGCCTCACAGTTTCCACTTTGTGCTTTGAAAGAAAGCCTTATTTCTTGTAGTAATGGAGCTGATATTGCCAAAAACCAAACCCAGAGTCTTTTTTTAACAATAAGAGCGGCTGAATTACAACACCAGCTCAATTGCCAACCTTGAGAGGTGTCTGAAGTTAAAGTTAGGGTATTAATTGGAAAGAAATGGGACCCTGCAACTTGGCAGATAACCAAGAAAGTATGAACACTGAGTCCCTAAATTTCATGAATCACTCCCGCCAACAGAATCAGTCCCATCTGAAGAGATTAATTCATGTTTGTCTGCTACACCACCCTGCCCAGAAAAACCATTAGCCCCTCCACTCCCATCTAATGAAATTAGCTCTAGCTCAACTGCCTCTAAAGAGCCCTTGCCTGAGTCATTGCCTAGGGCATCTCCTGAGGCAGACACTTTACAAGACAATGCTGAATGTTCTCAAGACAATTTCACAACTCTGGCTTCTAGACCTATAACTAGCTTAAGTCACAGCAAGCCCCCAAAAAATGAAGTATGAAGTGTGACCCAGGAGGAGGTATGCTACACTCCAAAAGAACTGCTTCACTTTTCTAATACATACAAACAGAAACTTGGGAAATACGTGTGGGAATGAATATTAAAGGTGTGGGGTAACGGTGCAAAGAATATAAAGATGGATCGGTCTGAGTTTATTGATATGGGTCCACTAAGCACAGATTCCTCATTCAATGTTTCAGCCCCAGAAATTAGGAAAGGATCTAATAGTTTATTTGGTTGGGTTGCTGAAGCATGGATTACACAGTGGCCTACACTAAATCAAGTTGAAGTACCAGACCTCCCTTGATATACTGTAGAAGAAGGCATCCAAAGGTTTAGGGAAATTGGCATGCTAGAGTAGGTTTATCAGATTAGACTCACAGACCCACACATGGAATGCCCAGAAAACACACCTTTTACCACAACTGTGAGGGATACATTTGTGAAGGGAGTTCCAGAATCCTTGAAGATTGCTGTGATTATGATTTTATGTAAATCAGATTTGACAGTGGGAACTGCCCTAACTGAATTAAGACACTAACTACAATGGGGTTGATTGGACCCCATGGTAGTAGGGGCCAAGTAGTGGCATTCAATTGACAAAGACAGGTGGGCGTGATTATAGTATTGGACAGTGAAGTCAAAACAGTAATCAGAATAGTCTGACTCTTATGGACTTATGCCACTGACTACTTAGTCGTGGTGTCCCTAGGAATGAAATAGAACAAAATATTTACTTGGTCTGTACCAACAGATGAAATCTAGGTCAGGTGAACAGCAGTCTAGCTGGAATCACCAGAATAGAGTCACAGTCCCTCAATCAATTCCCAGACTTGAGCAAGTTTAAAGACTCACAACCCCTTGAATGAAGGGGAGGCTGGGTCCCCTTGAGGAGGATGTCAAAGCACTACCAAAAATTTATACTGTTAATCTCTCTCCCAGCCTTGCCCAAAGGGATCTACGGCCTTTTACGAGAGTGACGGTTCATTGAGGAAGAGGAAATCGTCAGACTTTTGGGGGATTACTGGATACTGGGACTAATTCCAGGAGACCCAAAACATCACTGTGGCCCCGCAGTCAGAGTGGGGGCATATGGAGGCCAGGTTATTAATGGGGTCTTGGCTAATGTCTGTCTCACCATCCAATGAGTCCTCGAATCCATCCTGTAGTGATTCCCCCAGTTTCAGAATGCATAATTGGAATAGTATACTCAGCAACTGGCAGAACCCCCACATTGAATCTCTGGCAAATGGAGTAAGGGCTATTATGGTAGGAAAAGCAAGTGGAAGCCATTAGAACTGCTCCTACCTAGGAAAATAGTAATCCAAAAGCAACACAACATTCCTGGAGGGGTTGCAGAGATTAATGCCACCATCAAGACTTGAAGGATGAAGAGGTAGTGATTTCCAACACATCCCCATTCAACTCGCCCATTTGGCCTGTGCAAAAAACAGATGGATCTTGGAGAATGACAATACAGTATTGAAAACTTAACCAGCTCCAATTGCAGCTGCTGTTCCAGATGTAGTTTCATTAATACATTTCCTGGTACCTGGTATCCAGCTATTGATCTGGCTAATGTCTTTTCTCCATACCTGTTTTGAAGGACCATTGACAGCAGTTTGCCTTCAGCTGGCAAGGCCTGCAATATACCCTCACTCCCTACCTCGGGGCTACATTGACTCTCCAGCCCTATGTCATAATTTAGCTCTCAGGGAACTTGATCGTCTTTTGTTTCCACAAGACATCACACTGGTCCATTACATTGACGACATTATGTTGATTGGACCTAGTAAGGAAGAAGTGTCAGTGACTGGATTTATTGGTACAACATTTGTGTGCTAGAGGGTGAGAAATTAATTCCATAAAAATTGACGCACCGTCCACCTCAGTGAAATTTCTAGGGGTCCAGTGGTGTGGGGTATGTCAAGATAGTCTTCTAAAGTGAAGGGTAAGTTATTGCATCTGGCTTTCCCACAACTAAAATGAAGGCACAATGCCTAGTGGGCCTGTTTGGATTTTGGAGGCAACATATTCCTCATTTGGGTGTGCTACTCCAGTCTATTTGTCAAGTGATTTGAAAAGCTGCTAGTTTTGAGTGGGACCCAGAACAAGAGAAGACTCTGTAACAGGTTCAGGCTGCTGTGCAAGCTACTTTGCCACTTGGGCCATATGATCCAGCTGATCCAATGGTGCTCGAAGTGTCCGTGGCAGGCAGAGGTGCTGTTTGGAGTCTTTGGCTGGCCCCTATTGGTGAATCACAGTGCAGACCCTTAGGATTTAGGAGCAAAGCCATGCTACCCTCTGCAGATAACTACTTTTCTTTTGAGAAACACCTTCTGGCTTGTTATTGGGCCTTAGTACAGACTGAACACTTAACCATGGGACACCAACTCACCATGTGGCCTGAGCTACCCATCAGAAACTGGGTGTTGTCTGACTCACAGAATCATAAAGTTGGATGTGTACAGTTACACTCCATCATTAAATGGCAGTGGTATATACAAGATCAGGCCCAAGCAGGACTTGAAGTCACAAGTAAGTTGCATGAGGAGGTGGCCCAAATGCCCATGGTCTCCACTTCTGTCACATTATCTTCCATCTCCCAGTCTGCACCTATGGGCTCATGGGGAGTTCCTTATGATCAGTTGACTAAAGGAGAGGAAACTTGTGCCTGGTTTACAGATGGTTCTGAGCAATATGCAGGCACCACTTGAAAGTGGACAGCAGCAGCACCACGGCCCCTTTCTGGGACCTCTCTGAAGGACAATGGTGAAGGAAAATCCCCCCAATGGGCAGAACTTCTAGTAGCACACTTGGTTGTACACTTTGGTTGGAAGGAGAAATGGCTAGACGTGTGATTGTATACCAATTCATAGGCTACAGCCAATGGTTTGGCTGGATGGTCAGGGACTTGGAAGGATCATGCTTGGAAAATCAGAGACAAGGATTTATGGAGAAGAGGCATGTGGATAGACCTCTTTGAATGAGCCAAAGAAGTGAAGATATTTGCATCTCATGTGAATGTTCCCCAAAGAGTGGCCTCAGCAGAGGATGATTTTAACAATCAAGTGGCTAGGATGATGCGTTCTGTGGAAGCCAGTCATCCTCTTTCCCCAGCTGCTCCTGTCATTGCTCGATGTGCTCATGAACAAAGTGGCCATGGTGGCAGCAATGGAGGCCAAGCAACGTGGACTTTCACTCACCAAGGTTGACTGGCTACAGCCACTGCTGAGTGCCTAATCTACCAGTAGCAGAGACCAGCATTGAGTTCCCAAAATGACACCATTCCTCTAGGTAATCAGCCAGCAACCTGATGGCAAGTTGATTACACTGGACCACCTCCATCATGGAAAAGGCTTCATTTTGTCCTTACTGGAATAGGTACTTACTCTGGATATGGATTTGCCTTCCCTGCATGCAATGCTTTTTGCCAGAACCACGGTCCATGGACTTATGGAATGCCTTATCCACTGTCATGGTATCCCACACAGCACTGTTTCTGATCAAGGGACTCACTTCACAGCAAATGAAGTGCATCAGTGGGCCCATCCTCATGGAATTCACTGGTCTTACCATGTTCCTCATCATCTTGAACCAGCTGACTTGGTAGAATGATGGGATGGCCTCCTAAAGACACAATTACAGTGCCAGCTAGACGACAATACCCTGCCGCATTGTGGCAGTGTTCTCCAGGTGGCTGTATATGCTCGAAACCTGAGTCCAATATATGGTGCTTTTTTCCCATACATAGCCAGGATTCATGGGCCCAGGAACAAGTGGTGGAAATAGGACTGGCACCACTCACTATCACCCCTAGTGACTCACTCACAGGATTTTTGCTTCCTGTCCCCATGATTTTATGCTCTGCAGGTCTAGAGGTCTTAGTTCCAAAGGGAGACACATCACCAATTCCATTGAACTGGAAGCTAAGAATGCCATCTGGCCACTTTCAGCTCCTTATGCCTCTGGATCTACAGGAAAAGAAGGAAATTACCAAGCTGGCTGGTGTGATTAATCCTGATTACCAAGAGGGAATCAGATTGGTATTACATAATGGAAGTAAAGAAGGGTATGTCTGGAATGCAGAAGATCCCGTAGGGTGTCTCTTAGTACTACCATGCCCTGTGATTAAAGTCAATGGAAAACTACAGCAACCCAATTCTGACATGACTACTAATGGCCAAGACCCTTCAGGAATGAAGATTTGGGTTACCACCCCCCGCCCCGCCACGTAAAGAATAACAACCAGCTGAAGTACTTGCTGAGGGCAAAGAGTGCATGGAATGGGTGGAGGAAGAGGGTAATTTTAAATACCACTACGTCCAAGTGATCAGTTGCAGAAGCGAGAACTGTAATTGTTTTGAGTATTTCTGCTTTGTATGCATGCACTGAATATATTTTCATTTATAAAATATAAGATGTAAACAAGGCTAATGCACTTTTGGTTGTATGCACGTTAGTTGTATCATGTTATGCACAAGTATGACTTTCTAATTGTCTTTATTCAGAAATAATGTACGGGCGAAGCCAAGATGGAGGAATAGGCAGACACTGCCGGTGATCCCTCTTTCAAAAAAGATCAAAAAAGACAAGTGAAACGAGTGTATTTATGACAAGCTTGGAGCCCTGAACATCAAAGGCAAGCTTAGAAAATGAACTGAGGGGCAGGAGGAGGAAAGGACAGTTCAGAAGCAGAGAGGAGTTACTGGACCTGAATCGTGGGGAGCCCTCAGGAACCATTTCTGGGAGCAGCGGTGGTGGGCTGGTACTAGCATTTGGCCACAGCTTCCTCAGAGAGAAGCAGTCAGCCACACAGCCTACTCACACCTCCGGAACCAGAGAATGGTGCTTTCGGCAAAAGCTAAGTACTTGCGTATATTTTACCACACCCTGCACCCACTCCAAAGCCCACTTCAGTGGCTGAATTCCCTGGGCCTGAGACAGGCCCTGTTGAGCACCTAGAGCCATCCTCCTGGCCTTTGAGAAGGAAAAATTTGCAACTGGGGGAAAAGATAATTTGCCAGCTCCACTAACCTGGAGAGCTCAGGACAGAAGCAGCTCCTGTCCAGGCATAAATGGTCTGTGGACTTTGCGCACCTTTCCCCTCTGCATGGACCTGTGTAGGCCTATTTCAGGGGAATAGGCCCTTGTTGGCAGGCTCCAACCGTTTCAGCTGTGTGGAGAAGAGGTGGGGTGTTTGATGTTGGACATTGCTTTGCCTATTAAACAAGGTTCTCACCTACCCACATCAGGGGCCTAAGGACTGGTGGCTCCACTCAGGTCACCCAGCCACCTGTGATGGGTCCAAGGATAACTGGTACCTCCCAGTCCTTACAACCAAAAACACTGCATGCCCATGGTTGGCCTGCAGAACCCACCCACCTGTACCCTCTAGGGAACAGAGACACACTTTCCTCAGAGACACGTGGGGGATGATTCTCAGCCCCCTGCCTGGTTCAGAGTGAGACCCCCTGCTACGACCAAATACTGGTGCATACACCAGTCACCCCTGCCCCTCTAAGACTGTAGGACAGTGCCTATGCCACACATGTGATGATCCACTACCTGGACACCTGAGCTGAATTCATACAAGAAAAGTGAATGGACTCCTAGACCGATACATCTGATAATAGCTCTAGCCATATGGGAACAGGACGTCAGAGCTCCAAAGGAGAAAATCATCAAGCTAGCTCACTCAAGCAACCCATTAGGGAATATCAAAACAAAACAAAGCAAGAAGCTATGATACAGCAAACATAAAATAAACTAACACAATAACTTATAGACGGCTTGGAAACAACACTCAATATCAACTCACAAAAAGAAACAGATAATGATCACCGCAACAAGTTCTCAAAACAAAGAATCACGGGATCTTCTAGATGAATGTGCCTTCCTGGAATTACCAGAGGCACAATAAAAAAGATTGATATACAGAACCCTTCAAGACATCAGGAAGAAAATGAGGCAATATGCAGAACAAGCCAAGGAACACACAGATAAAGCAATTGAAGACATTAAAAAGATTATTCAGGAACTTGATGAAAAATTTAATAAACTGGAAAAATCCATAGACAGACAGCAATCAGAAATTCAGAAGATTAACAATAAAATTGCAGAAGTAGACAACTCAATAGAAAGTCAGAGGAGCAGAATTGCACAAGTGGAAGGCAGAACTTCTGAACTTGAACACAAAGCACTTGGCACTAATATATTTGAAGAAAAGTCAGATAAAAGAATTTAAAAAAATGAAGATACCTTAAGAATCATGTGGGACTCTATCAAGAGAAATAACCTACGACTGATTGGAATACCAGAACAGGGAGTGATAACAGAAAATATAGAGAGAATTGTTGAAGATTTGTTGGCAGAAAACTTCCCTGATATTGTGAAAGATGAGAAGATATCTATCCAAGATTCTCATCGAACTCCACATAAGGTAGATTTTAAAAGAAAGTTACCAAGACATAATCAAACTTGCCAAAACCAAAGATAGAGAATTGTAAGAGCAGCTAGGGATAAACGAAAAATCACCTGCAAAGGAGAGTCAATAAGAAGTTTGGACTACTTGGCAGAAACCACACAGTCAAGAAGGCAATGGAATGGCTTGTATAAAATATTGAAGGAAAAAAATTGCCAGCCAAGAATCTTATATCCAGCAAAACTGTCTCTGATATATGAAGGTGAAATTAGGACATTTCCAGATAAACAGAAGTTTATTGAATTTGTAAAAACCAAACCAAAACTACAAGAAATACTAAAGGGAGTTCTTTGGTTAGAAAATCAATAATATCAGGTATCAACCGAAGAATAGAACACTGGGCGCAGCAATCAGATGTCAACCCAGAGAGAGATATCACAAAAAATAAATCAAGATTAAAAAATGCTCCAAACAGGGAAACAAGGATATCATTATGTAAAAGAAGAAAACATCAGAACAATAAAGAGGGAATAAGAAATGTAGTCATAAATCTTCCATATGGAGGGCTAGACAAGGTGATACAAAAAAATAAAAGTTAAGATTAAATTTAGAAAAACAGGGGTATATAATAAGGTAAGCACAAAAGAGATAAACTATCCTACACATCAAAATGAAATACAAGAAACAAATAGAGACTCAGCAGAAACACAATCAACAGCAACGAATATGAAAAAGGACAATATATAAAGATAATCTACTCAGGATGTAAAATTAAGTGGGAAAAAGAAAATGTCAACAAGAAACAAAAAAAGACATCAAAATGATAGCACTAAATTCATAACTGCCCATAATTATGCTCAAGGTAAATGGATGAAATGCACCAATAAAGAGACAGAGAGGGGCAAAATAGATTAAAAAACACAATCCATCTATATGCTGCCTAAAAGAGACACGCCTTAGACTTAGAGACAAAAAGAAACTAAAACTCAAACGATGGAAAAAAATATATCAAGCAAACAAAAATAAAAAAAGAGCAGGAGTGGCAATATTCATTTCTGACAAAATAGACTTTAAAGTTAAATCCATCATAAACAATAAGGAAGGACACTATGTAATGGTTAAAGGGACAACTAACCAAGAAGATATAACCATATAATTTTGATGCACCCAATGACAGGGCTGCAAGATACATAAAACAAACTCTATCAGCATTGAAAGAAAGATAGACAGCTCCACAATAATAGTAGGAGACTTCAACACACCACTTTCGGTGAAGGACAGGATCCAGAAAGAAGCTTAATAAAGACATGAATGTCTAAATGCCACAATCAGTCAACTTGATCTCATAGACATATACAGAACACTCCACCCAACAGCAGCCAAGTACACTTTCTTTTCTAGTGCACATGGAACACTCTCTAGAATAGGCCACACATTTGGTCATAAAGCAAGCCTTAGCAGAATCCAAAACATTGAAATATTTCAAAGCATTTTCTCTGACCATAAGGTCATAAAAGTGGAAATCAACAACAGAAAAAAGCAAGGAAAAGAAATTAAACACTTGGAAACTGAACAATATCCTGCTCAAAAAAGACTGGATTATAGAAGACATTAAGGATGGAATAAAGAAATTCATAGAATCCAATGAGAATGAAAACACTTCCTGTCAGAACCTTTGGGACACTGCGAAAGCAGTACTCAGAGGTCAATTTATATCAATAAATGCACACATACAAAAAGAAGAAAGGGCCAAACTCAGAGAATTATCCCTACAACTTGAAAAAATACAGAGAGCAACAAAAGAAACCCACAGGCACCATAAGAAAACAAATAATAAAAGTCAGAGCAGAACTAAATGAAATAGAAACAGAAAAACGATTGAAAAAGTGACAAGACCAAAAGGTGGTTCTTTGAAAAAATTAAGCAAATTGATAAATCATTGGCCAAACTGACAAAAGAAAAACAGGAGAGGAAGCAAATACCATGAATAAGAAATGAAATGGGTGATATCACAACAGACCCAACTGAAATTAAAAGAATCATATCAGATGACTATGAAAAATTGTACTCTAACAAATTTGAAATCTAGAAGAAATGGATGAATTCCTAGAAACACGCTACCTACCTAAACTAACATAAACAGAGGTAGAACAACTAAACAGACCCATAAAAAAAGAAGAGATTGAAAAGATAATGAAAAAACTCCCAACAAAAAAAAAAGCCCTGGCCCAGATGGCTTCACTGCAGAGTTCTACCAAACTTGCAGAGAAGAGTTAACACCACTACTACTGAAGGTATTTCAGAGCATAGAAAAGGACGGAATACTCCCAAACTCATTCTATGAAGCCACCATATCCCTGATACCAAAACCAGGTAAAAAAAAAAAAACAAAAAAAATTTTTTTTTTTTTTTAAAGACACCACAAAAAAAAAAAAAAGAAAGAAAATTACAGACCTATATCCCTCATGAACTCAGATGCAAACATCCTCAACAAAATTCTAGCCAATAGAATTCAACAACATATCAAAAAAATATTTCACCATGACCAAGTGGGATTCATACCAGGTATCCAGGGAAGGTTCAACATTAGAAAAACAATTAATGTAATCCATCATATAAATAGAACAAAAGAGAAGAATCACATGATCTTATCAATTGATGCAGAAAAGGCATTCAACAATGTCCAACACCCATTCATGATAAAAAACTCTCACGGAAAGAGGAATAGAAGGAAAATTCCTCAACATAATAAAGGGTATTTATACAAAGCCAATGGCCAACATCATCCTAAATGGAGAGAGCCTGAAAGCATTCCCCTTTAGAATGGGAACCAGACAATGATGCCCTTTATCACCCCTCTTATTCAACATTGTGCTTGAGGTCCTAGCCAGGGCAATTAGGCTATATAAAGAAATAAAGCGCGTCTAGATTGGCAAGGAAGAAGTAAAAGTATCTCTATTGGAAGATGACATGATCTTATACACAGAAAACCCTAAGGAATCCTCCAGAAAACTACTGAAACTAATAGAAAAGTTTAGCAGAGTATCGGGATACAAGATAAACATACGAAAATCAGTTGGATTCCTCTACACCAACAAAAAGAACAACGAAGAGGAAACCACCAAATCAATACCATTAACAGTAGACCCCAAGAAGATAAAACACTTAAAATAAATCTTTCCAGAGATGCAAAAGACTTATACAAAGAAAACTACAAGACACTACTGCAAGAAACCAAAAGAGACACACATAAGTGGAAAAACATACCTTGTTCATGGACAGGAAGACTTAACATTATAAAAATGTCTATTGTACCAAAAGCGATCTATAGATTTAACGCAATTTTGATCCAAATTGCAACAACAGTTTTTAATGGGATGGAGAAACAAATCACCAACTTCATATGGAAGGGAAAGAGGCCCCGGATAAGTAAAGTATTACTGAAAAAGAAGAACAAAGTGGGAGGCCTCACTCTACCTGATTTCAGAACATATTACACCACCACAGTAGTCAAAACAGCCTGGTACTGGTACAACAACAGATACATAGACCATTGGAACAGAATTGAGAATCCAGACAAAAATCCATCCACATCTGAGCAGTTGATATTTGACAAAGACCCCAAAGCTGTTAAACCGGGAAAAGACAGACTTTTAAACAAATGGTGCTGGCATAACTTGATATACATCTGCAAGAAAATGAAACAAGACCTGTACCTCAGACCACGCAAAACACAAACCCAAAATGGATCGAAGACCTAAATAGGAAATCTAAAACAATAAAGATCATGGAAGAAAAAATAGGAACAACTTTAGGAGCCCCAATACGTGGCATAAACAGTACAGAAAACATTACTAGCAATGCAGAAGAAAAACTGAAAAACTGGGAGCTCCTAAAAATCAAACACCTATGCTCATCCAAACACTTCAGCAAAAGAGTAAAAAGACTACCTACACACTGGGAAAAAGTTTTTAGCTATGACGTTTCTGATCAGCACCTGATCTCTAAAATCTACTGATACTGCAAAAACTGAACAACAAAAAGACAAATCACTCAATTAAAAAATGGGCAAAAGATATGAATAGACACTTCACTAAAGAAGACGTTCAGGTAGCTAACAGATACATGAGGAAATGCTCACAATCATTAGCCATTAGAGAAATGCAAATCAAAACTACAATGAGATTCCATCTTACTCTAACAAGGTGGGCATTAATCCAAAAAACACAAAATGATAGATGTTGGAGAGGCTGTGGAGAGATTGGAACACTTATACATTGCTGGTTGGAATATAAAATGGTACAACCACTTTGGAAATCGATTTGGCACTTCCTTAAAAAGCTAGAAATAGAACTACCATACGACCCAGCAATCCCACTCCTCGGAATATATCCTAGAGAAATAAGAGCCTTCACACAAACAGGTATATGCACACCCATGTTTATTGCAGCACTGTTTACAATAGCAAAAAGATGGAAGCAGCCAAGGTGCCCATCGAGGGATGAATGGATAAATAAATTATGGTATATTCACACAATGGAATACTACCCATCAATAAAGAACAGTGATGAATCTCTGAAATATTTCATAACATGGAGGAACCTGGAAGGCATTATGCTGATTGAAATTAGTCTGTTGCAAAAGGACAAATATTGTATAAGACCACTATTTAAAGACCTTGAGAAATAGTTTAAACTGAGAAGGAAACACTCTTTTGTGGTTACAAGAAGGGGAAGGAAGGGAGGGTGCGAGAGGGGTATTCACTAATTAGTAGATAAGAACTACTTTAGGTGAAGGGAAAGACGACAATACAGAGGAGGTCAGGACAATTGGACTAAACCAAAAGCAAAGAAGTTTCCTGAATAAACTGAATGCTTCGAAGGCTAGCGTAGCAGGGGAAGGGGTTTGGGGACCCTGGTTTTAGGGGACATCTAAGTCAATTGGCATAATAAAACTTATTAAGAAAACATTCTGCATCCCACTTTGAAGAGTGGTGTCTGGGGTCTTAAACGCTGGCAATCGGCCGTCTAAGTTGCATCAATGAGTCTCAACCCACCTGGACCAAAGGAGAATGAGGAACACCAAGGACAGAAGTTAATTATGAGCCCAAGAGACAGAAAGGGCCATATAAACCAAAAACTACATCAGCCTGAGACCAGAAGAACTAGATGGTGCCTGGCTATAACCGATGACTAACCTGACAGGGAACAAAACAGAGAACCCCCGAGGGAGCAGGAGAGCAGTGGGATGCAGACCCCAAGTTCTCATAAAAAGACCAGACTTAATGATCTGACTGAGACTAGAAGGACCCCGGTGGTCATGGCCCCCAGACCTTCTGTTGGCCCAGGACAGGAACCATTCCCAAAGCCAACTCTTCAGACATGGATTGGACTGGATGATGGGTTAGAGAGGGATGCTGGTGAGGCGTGAGCTTCTTGGATCAGGTGGACTCTTGAGACTATGTTGGTATCTCCTGCCTGGAGGGGAGAGGAGAGGGTAGAGGGGGTTAGAAGCTGGTGAAATGGATACGAACAGAGAGAGTGGAGGGAGAGAGTGGGCTGTCTCATTTGGGGGAGAGTAATTGGGAGTATGTAGCAAGGTGTATATAAGTTTTTATGTGAGAGACTGACTTAATTTGTAAACTTTGTCTTAAAGCACAATAAAAGTTATTAAAAAAAAAAAAGCTGGAAATAGAACTATCATATGATCCAGCAATCCCACCCCTTGGAATATATCCTAGCGAAATAAGAGCCTTTACAGAAACAGATATATGCACACCCATGTTCATTGCAGCACTGTTTACAATAGCACAAAGATAGAAGCAACCAAGGTGCCCATCAATGGATGAATGGAAAAATTATGGCATATTCACACAATGGAATACTACCCATCTGTAAAGAACAGTGACGAATCCATGGAACATTTCATAACATGGAAGAACCTGGAATGCATTAAGCTGAGTGAAATTAGTCAGTTGCAAAAGGACAAATATTGTATAAGACCACTATTATAAGAACTCGAGAAACAGTTTAAACAGAGAAGAAAATATTCTTTGATGGTTTCCAGAGGGGGGAGGGAGGGAGGGTGGGAAAGGGGCAACCACTAATTAGGTAGTAGATAAGAACTACATTAGGTGAGGGGAAAGACAGCACACAATACAGCGGTGGTCAGCACAACTGGACTAAACCAAAAGCAAAGTTTCCTGAATAAACTGAATGCTTCGAAGGCAAGCCTAACAGGGGCAGGGGTTTGGGGACCATGGTTTCAGGGGACGTCTAAGTCAATTGGCATAATAAAACCTATTAAGAAAACATTCTGCATCCCACTTTGAAGAGTGGCATCTGGGATCTTAAATGCTAGCAAGCAACCATTTAAGATGCATCAATTGGTCTCTACCCAACTGAACCAAAGGAGAATGAAGAACACCAAGGACAGAAGGTAATTATGAGGCCAAGAGACAGAAAGTGCCATATAAACCAAAAACTACATCGGCCTGAGACCAGAAGAACTGGATGGTGCCCGGCTACAACTGATGACTGCCCTGACAGGGAACAAAAGAGAGAACCCCTGAGGGAGCAGGAGAGCAGTGGGATGCAGATCCCAAATTCTCATAAAAAGACCAGACTTAATGATCTGACTGAGACTAGAAGGACCCCGGTGGTCATGGCCCCCAGACCTTCTGTTAGCCCAGGACAGGAACCATTCCCACAGCCAACTCTTCAGACAGGGATTGGGCTGGACAATGAAATGGAGAGGGATGCTGGTAAGGAGTGAGCTTCTTGGACCTGGTGGACATTTGAGACTATGTTGGCATCTCCTGCCTGGAGAAGAGATGAGAGGGTAGAGGGGGTTAGAAGCTGGAGAAATGGACATGAAAAGAGAGAGTGGAGGGAGGGAGCAACTGGGATTATGTAGCAAGGTGTATGTAAGCTTTTGTGTGAGAGACTGACTTGATTTGTAAACCTTCACTTAAAGCACAATAAAAATTAAAAAGAAATCATATATGGTTTGGTGAAATGTGTACAGGTGCCACACTGACAAGGGGTAGATTGTGATGGTTAAGATTTTCTATCAACTTGGCTGGGCTATGATTCTCAGTATTTATATGTGATCACTCCTGTGATGGGATTGGCTGTGAGTAGCCAATTAGTTGAAAGGAATTTTCTTGTATGTGTGGCCTGCATCCAAAAATTAGTGGATGTTCTGGCTTTTGCCTGCTCCAGATCCTGTAGCTGACTCCTGTTTGTCTGACCTGTGGTTGTTGGGACTTGAGCTAGCAACATGTTTGCTGATCTTGGGATTTGTAGGTCTTCCCAGCCTGTGAACAAGAGCCCTGTTCTCTGACCTGTTGATCTTGGGTTTGCCAGCCCCTGTGGCTATGTGAAGCAGGAGAAGCCTCTCTCTGATCCACGGACTTGGGACTTTCCAGCCTCTACAATCACGTGAGCTGTTTTCTTAATATAAGTATCCATATATATATTTAAATGCTTTACTGGTTTTGCTTCGCTAGAGAACCCAGCCTAAGATAGGTGGGGAGCATTCTATGTCTTTCCCGCATGGTCGCCCCTGCACACGCTCTCCCATGGTGTCCTGCTGTGGGCAGGAAGTCAGCAATTCCCCCCTGTGTTGCCTGTCTGGAGTATTCCCCTCTTCCTGGTGTCTTTTCAGCTCTTTCTGATTCTAGTGCCCATCCATGGTTGGACTTGGTGAGATTCAACAGCACTCTTTCTCAGTGCCACAGTCCCCTTTTGCCCCTTTCTGATTGTGTGGCCTACGAACTCCCAGGGTCAATTTGCTTAGCCTCAGAAGCTGCTCTACAGCTTCCTTAGTTTAGCTCCCATTCTGTGTTCTTTGTTTGGGGCGGGTGTTGCCCAGCCCTGTCCCAAAATGACTGCAGGGAGCAAGTGCTCCAGATGCTAGTGGGTAAGTTCTCCCAGCTTTTATGGTGCCCCCCAATCCTTGTCTCCCCTGTTTCTGGACTAACCTTGAAACTCCAATATCTCACCTCCCGTCCAGGGCTCTGAGAGCTCAGTCTGTGTTTGTTTTTATTCATTGTTCAGTAGATTAGTTGCTGGGGGATAAATGAGAGCAACTGCTCACTTTACCATATTGCTCTACCCCCCTCACCTGCCCAGAACTAAGTCCGAGGTCCCAGGATACCAGTCCCTCCTGGAAGATGGTTGGTCACCCTAACTCTTTACATAATTTCAGCAATATTTGTTTTTATTCCCTAGCTTTTTTTTCCTTCTGTCAATGAGCAACATAAGTTGATTGTTAAACTCCCTCCCAATGACATGTAATATTAAATGTGTAAATCTAGTGAGAAGCAATGAGAAAAGTCTTAAATTACTCCACCTGTTGAATCAAAGTACAATTTTCTTGGTAATGAAATTCCGCCACAGGTCTTATCAAATCTTCACCCAGGAGAATCAATGAGATGTCTCAATACCATACCTAAGGGAAGCTCTCAGCCCGGACTACTGACACACGCGAAGTGTTACTTTTTTATGTTTTTTTGGAAGGCAGAATATGGATCTAGATGATTCAATGTTTTTTTTTCTAAAACAATAAGCAACCAAAAAGTAATGAATTGGTTAACAGAAGGGGTAATGTGCCCACAACATGTGCATTAAATTGCTATCGACTAACTTGGGAAAGCCTTTCCTCATCTAAATCTAGTTGAACGGTATTTTTGGAGGCAAGTACCTCAAAATGAGGCTGGAGAAAGGTCTACCCTTGTCAGCTAAATTAAGAGGTTGTATTTTTTCCACACGCAATGACGGGTTATAAAAAGGTTTTAAGGATGGGTAAAATGATTTCACTTACATTCCAAGAAACTCATTTAATTGTTACTTGAATACACAGATTGTATTCTAAATTCTAAGCAATCATGACACTAGTAGGATGAGGATGCTACTATCTGATCCAATTGGGTAGCACACACAAAAAAACTTTACAAAGTGTTGGCGATTGAGAGTTGTTATTATTACTTACAGAAAGTAAACAGCAAAAAACAGGAACAGATTACTGACAGAAAGCAAGCAGTTAACAGCAGGAACAGATTTGAGGTGAACTGGCCTCCTTACCCCCACAAGTATCCCACTTAGCATTGTAGGAGAGAAACCCACTTATGTCTAAAAGGGGACCCTACACTCTTCCCAAGTGACCCATGTCCATTTCCGTGTCACTGGACAGGCACGTTGTGGATCAGGTGTCAGCAGGTGTCTCTCTCAGCAGGTGTGTCATCAGCTTAGGTCAGATGCAGCGGGACTGTGTTTGTTCTCTACACAGCTTTTTGTGGCTGTGTCTGACACCCTGTGCTTATTGAGTTTCAACCAGAAGTATTGGGACAACCCTGGGCCAGTGCCAGGGTTAGTCTGGCATTACAACAGCTCTTGAGGTAAAACTATTTTATGAGCAAGTATGATATATATGCCTGTTATGATATATAAAAAAAAATTTAAAAAATGATATATACGATATATATATATGATATATATGCCTGTTTGTTATGAATTGAATTGTGTACCCAAAAAACATGTGTAGTAAATCCTAACCTCTATGACTGTGGTTATAATCCCATTTGGGAATGGGTTGTCTTTGCTATGTTAATGAGGCAAGATTAGTGTAAAATGTGCCTTGAGTCTATCTCTCTTGAAATATAAGAGATTAAACAAGCAAGTCAAAAAGCAGAGATAGGGGAAGCTAGATGCCAAGCCACGTGGAGATCTCCAACGAACCAGGAAAGAGAAGCTGAAAAGACAAAGACTTTCTTCTTCCACAGCTGACAGAGAGAGAAAGACTTCCCCTAGAGCCAGCACCCTGAATTCAGACATCTAGCCTCCTAAACTGTGAAAAATAAATTTCTGTTTGTTAATGCCACCCAGTAATGGTATTTCCGTTATAGCAACACTAGATTACTACGACAGAATTTGGTAAGGAGAAGTGGGGGTGCTGCTCTAACAAATACCTACAATGTAAAACTGATTTTGGAATTGGTAATGGGTGGAGGCTGCAAGAGTTTTAAGGTGCATAATAGTAAAAGTCTAGATTGCCTTGAAGAGATGTTGGTAGAATTATGGACATCCATGGCAATTCTCGTGAGGGTTCAGAAGGAAGCGAGGACAGCTGTACAGAATCATTTTAGAGAATACACATGGTGCCAGCAACAAAATGTTGCTAGAAATATGGACTTTAAATGTGCTTCTGGTGAGGCTTTGAAAGAAAATGATGAATGTGTGATTGAACAACGGAGGAACAGCCCTGCTTTTTTATGCAGTGCTAAGGAACTTGTCTGAATTATGCTCAAATATTTGATGGAAGTTAAAACTTGTAAGTGATTAACATGGATATTTGGCTGAGGAGATTTCTAAGCAAGATCTTAAAGGGATTGTGTTGTTTCTTCTTGCCTCTTATAGTAAAACGTGAGACGAAAGAGGTGGACTTAAGAATGAACTGTGCAAAATGAAAACAAAACTTAAAGATTCAAAAAATTTTGTCATACAAACTAAGAACACGTGTCCTAGAATTTTCACCACGGACATGGCTGCACAATCTTTTTTTAAAGAGATTAAGCCTATGACTGATGGATCTAACCAACTACCCCAGCAGAAAACCCATCAGGTTAGACTGAAGGGGACATGTTGTTTTTCTTAGGTGCTGTTAAGTCAGTTCCTACTCATAGTGACCCTATGTACAACAGAACGAAACACTGTCTGGTCCTACACCATTCTCACAGTCATTGTTATGCTTGACCCCACTGTTGTAGCCACTGTGTCAATCCATCTCATTGAGGGTCTTCCTTTTTTTCGCTGACCTTTCTCTGACCGAGCATGATGTCCTTCTCCAGGGGCTGGTCCTTCCTAATAACATGTTCAAAGTATGTGAGACGAAATCTCACCACCCTTGCTTTTAATGAGCATTCTGGCTGTACTGAGGGGGACATAGAAAGAACAAAAGGAAACAACGCTGTCTGCCTCTTGATATTCTACAGGCCAAAGGAACCTACATTTGTTGTCCTCCAAGAAAAGAAAAGGACCATCCCTGGAGCAGTTTGGAGGCCAGCAAAACTGTTGGAAGGAGCACAGGAAGTAGGGCTGCCTCAGTTTCAAAAAGTGGAGCCACAACCTAGGTTTCAAAGAGTCACAGCTTCACCAGCTCAGTTCTGGAGTGTAGAACTGCCGTTCTGAAGTGCCAGGGGGAAGGGGACCCCGCCCAAAGCTGAGGAGGTGGGCTGCCATGCCCAAGGGACAAAAGAATGGGCCTGCTGGGGCAAGGGAGTGTGATCACCACTCAGATGGACGAGGAGAATGGGGCCTCCCAAAGCTGAGGAAGCAGAGTTGGCGACACAATGAGCCTGGAAGGCAGAGCTGAAGCTGAGGGTCCCCCAACCAGAATCCAGAGGTCATGGCTAACACCCAGAGTCTGGAGAACTAGGCCATTATGCAGTTGGTCCCAAAGAATACAAGATTATTTTCAAGACTTGAGAGCTAATGTTAATTGTTTTGCTGGGTTTGGGACTTGCTCGTCATCATCTTACCTTTGGTTCTTGGGATTGAGCCAGCTGCCAGCTCTATTGCCTGGTGATTTTGAGATTCACTGGCCTCTTTAGCCTGTGAGCCAGCAGCCTGTCGTCTTACCTGCCTATCTTGGGTTTGTCAGCCCCTACAGCTACATGAGTCAGGGGAAGCCTCCAGCTTGATGCCTGACCCATAGACTTGGGACTTGCCAGCCCCTACAACTGCAGGACCCATTTCCTTGAAATAAACCTCTCTCTCTCTCTCTATATATATATACACACACACACAAACCATATTTCCATTACAAATAGGAAATATCTAGCTTGTACTGAAGAAACTGAAAGGACAGGGACCTTCCTCCAGAGCTGACAGAGACAGAAGAACTTCCCCTAGAGCCAGCACCCTGAATTCAGACTTCTAGCCTCCTAAAATGTTAGAAGATAAACTTGTTTGTTAAAGCCACCCACTTGTGGTATTTCTGTTATAGTGACACTAGATAACTAAGACAATGCTCGACTCCCTCAGGACAAGCCTTCTCAGGGCCCCCTCTCAGCCCTTAGGATTGGCCCCCTCTTAGCCTTAGGGTTACAGCTGTCAGCAGAGTTGGGGCATCTGCCACTGCCAAAGGCAGACAAGCTCTGTCCCCACGTTACTGCTTGCTCCGCTAAGACATCCACCTGCGTGGGCCCAGACCGCGGCTGCTTTCCCTTACGGGGCACTTAGCTCCGTTGGTGACCTCCTCCCCAGAGATGCCTAGCTCTGCTCTGTGAGCCAACTCTCACCCACTGCCGCTATCTGCTGGTTTCGTGGTTCCCACCACCCATACTGCTACCACTGTCGCTCTGCTATTCAGCTCTGCTGTGCTTGCCTCTGTTTCTCCTGGCCTTCAGGGTTATTAGAACAGTGAGTGTTCACAGCTCAGTGGTCACAGCCCTTGGCTCGTATTCAGCTCTTTTATTTGGGCCTAGGGGGTTCTCAGTGTAGGGTACCCAAGTCCAAAGGATGTGCTCCTTTCTACACTCTTGTTGATTAGGAGGTCCCCAAAAAACATCTGTGAAATTGGATGCTTCTGTTGGGAAACTCCTTGTCAATTTCAAGGCTTTCATAAACTGACCAATCCCTTAGGCAGATCATAAACTGACCAATCCTATTAGGTAGACTGAACTGCAAATCACTTATGTGATAGCAAACCAACCAATTCTTGCAAGTCGCTTATGCTGATAGCAAACTGACCAATTCTTTTGGGAGAATCGGAAACCCAGGGCCAGAAAGGCCATACAAGAGAAACCTATTGCATGGCAGTCATTTTGCTGCTGGGCAGAAAATGGATTGGAGTGGTGTTATGGATTGAATTGTGTCCCTCAAAAAGATGTGTTGGAAGTCTTAACCTGTGTACCAGTAAATGTAACCTTGTCTGGGGAAATAGGGTTTCCCTTTGCAGATGTTATCAGTTAAGCTAATGAAGTCATACCAGAGTTGGGTAGGTCCTAACCCTACCCCTTTCTGCCTGCTATTTATAAAAGAGAAGGACAGACGTGGAAATAGTCACACACCGGGGCAAGACACCATGTGAGGATCTGTCTACAAGCCAAGAAACATCCGGGGCTAGAGAAACTTCAAGAGACAAGGAAGGCTCTAACCCTAAAAAAAAAAAAAAAAAAAAACCCTAGAACCAAAGAAAAGAGAGCCAAGCCCTGGTGATGCCCTGGGATTTGGACTTTTAGCCTCCAGCACTGAGACAATAAGCTTCTTGTGGTCTGTTGTTAGGGCACCCCCAGGAAGCTCAGAGGAGTGGGAGGCAGCACCATCACTGCCTTTGTGCAGAGAAAGAAGGTTGTAGGCCTGGCGGTGGCTGCTAAATGCTAAACAATTGGCTCTTTGGGGAAAAAGAAAAAGGAAAAAACTCTGATTTCTGGCTTTTGTCAATTTCTGTGGTGTAAACACTCTTACCATGGCTAATTTCAAGCTCCTGAGGTGAAGTTATGGGGAGAGGTGGCAGAGTTGGGGAGCGATATTAACAACCCGCTCTCCGGTGCTTGTCCAGCTGTGGTCAGCACCCACTGCCTGCACCGAAGGGGCAGCCATGGGACTGGAGGGGTGGGTGGGGAGATCCTGAAGATGGAGTTGACAGACGCACTGATGGCCTGAGGACTGAGGGAAGAATAACTGCCTGGTTTATGATCTGAGCTTTGGGTAGTAGTGTGACTGTTGGCTAGATGGGGGCATAGGAAGAATAACAGTTGAGGGTGGGAACTCAAGGCTTCCATTACAGACAAGTAGAGTTTGAGATTCCTGTGAGACACTGAAATGAGAGGAACCAAGCAGGCAGTTGACTATGAAAGACAAACTCAAAAGAAAGATCTGGCCTAGAAAGTGAAATTCAGGAATCACAGTAAATAAGGCTTTTTAACTCCCAGGAAGGGATGTGCTGACCATGAGAGGAAAGAGAAAGGGAATAATCTGGACTGTGGCCTGAGAAGCCACTCCCCATACAGAGGAGAAGAGCAAGATGGCGAGGCGGTCAGGTGAGGCATTGGGGCAGGGGGGCAGGTGCTGGCCATCTTCCTCTTTAGGCCTACACCCTTCTGGAGGGACAAGCAGTGAGGCCCACCCCACCTCCTCTGCCAAGATGTTGCCCTAATGTGATCTACATTTGCTCTCCGCATTTGCTATCTGAGCATCTGTGGTCCAAACCACACCAGATAAGCACAGCTCTTTCTCCCTAGCTGTGGAAATGCAGTTACTTTCTGTGGCCCAGGGCCATGCCTTCCAGAGGCTGTCAGTGTACACGGGGGCTAGCACAATGTTGTACGTGCCTTCCAGAGGCTGTCAGTGTACACGTGGGCTAGCACAATGTTGTACGGTGCATGGGAGAGTGGCCATTTCACCCCAAGACAAGCTGAGATGGGTGCTGCAGAAAAAAATGATTTCTATGTAAAAGGTGGGCTTGCTAAATCACGGCCAGCACAGGGTCGGACCGCAGGTTCTCACTCTTGCCACTTTCATTCAGGGTAGGTCACCAGCTGTTTCTTCATCCTCTGGTCCTTTGAGGAACCAGATGTTTTCCTCTGGAAAATAGATGTGTGAAACTAAAAGAGCAGTTCTAACTTCTCCACAAGCCACCTGGCTCCTGCTGTCCTGTACCTGCCAAATTGCCACCCGCTCCACCCCCAGCTCCCCACCCAAGCCCTCCCCACCAATTCATTTGAAAATGTCAAGGTTTGATTCAACTTCTACCTGCTTGCCAGGATCGCTTCACTCACCTCACTGCTTCGATTCACTGAAACACGTCTGATATTATTCTGAGTAGTTGACATACATTAACTCATTCAATCCTCGCAGCACCTTTGGAGGTGAGGTCTAAGATGACCCCCATTTACGGATGAACATACAGAGGTCCACAGAGGTTAAGCTTCTTGCCAAAGTTCCCCCAGACAATGGAGCCTGGACCTGACCCCTGCAGAGCAGCTCCAGGGTCCTCAGTGGTAACCATCCTGCTCTGCTGCCTCTGAGGGTGTATCACCTTTTAGGCTTGAAGCTTCTTGAAGTATGGAGGATGCCGTACCCTCCTCTGCTTTTAGCATGTCTCTGCAACAACCAACCGAAGCTGGAATTATTACCAATGAGTAAACTGACTCTCAGAGGCATTAGTAACTTTTCCAGGATCACACAACTATAAGTGATAAATCTGGAATTTAAATCCTTGTCTATCTAAAGTCAAAGCCTGTGCTTTTAACCATAATAGAAACAAGCTTGTACCCTGTAAATCTAGAGAGCAAACTAGAACCTACGAGCAGAAGAAACAAGAAAGCAGATGCCAGCGCCATACAGTTTGGTAGGAAGGATGGCCCCAAGGATTTCGAAGCAAAGATTTGGGTTTGAAATTCTACTCCAACGGCCCAATGATCTAAGGCAAATTACTTGACTTTTTTGACCCTCTTTTCCCTAACTGTAAAATGCATGGTCCTTCCTACCTCTCAGGATTGTTAGACATTTAAAAATTTTTAAAACAACAAAGCCTTGTCTAAATTGTAAAGTTCCGTATTATTGTTGTTGCTGTTGTGATTGTCAATGATAAGATGCTTCCTCCTACTACAACTCTGAGGATTACAAAATCGCTATTTCTCACCCTAGTACATTTGTTTCTCTGGGCTTCTTTCGGGCAGGTAAGGGCTCAATATTTTCACCCAGAAGGGGGAGCTTGATCTTGGAATCACATAATTGTATTTGAGGACTGCGGTTGAGCTGGGCCCAGGTCTCTGGGGGACTGGTGGGTAACTTTGTACATTGTATCTGTGTTTTCGTGGGATTCAGTTGACAGCATGCAAAGGGTATCATATGAGAGAAGGTCACTGCAGTCAGTACATTAGGGAAATGCTGAGTTACACAACGTGAGCTATTCTCTTGTCTGCAGAACTTCTCAGAACCTAAACATGCCAGTGCATAGTGAAGTTCCAGAATATAGTGTAGAACTCTTTTTTCCAAGGAGCATCTCAAGAGAATAATGGGCTGTGGTACATCCTGGAAAATGCTACATGCTGGAAAGGTTTAAAAAAGACATAACTGAGATAGAAACAGCATCAGGTTGGCCCTCAGCTCCTCAGTGGGAGCTCTGCTTGGAGCTTCTCTTTCCTTCTTTTTGGTGGAAGGAGATGTTTATCTTACTTAAAGCTTGGCCTTTTCTCTCCTCTCTCTCTCTCTTTCTGTGTTCATGTATCTCTGTCAGGTGCTGGAGCAACATAGAGAGCTCATCTGGACTGGAAGTATTGGTGAGACATATTCTGAAGCCATCTCCTACAGGATTTTGATGAGAACTGTGGATGCTTTCTGCTCTCAAGCCCACCTACCTAACACTTCCTGTGTCACTGAGTCCCTCCCTGTCTTTTCTCTTGGGAAGGGGTATTTCTACCAAAAACCTTTAAATGTCTTTGGATTGCTAAACTATGAAAACCTTCTTCTAATTCTATAGTCTAACCTGAATGGAGAAACAAGAAGAGTCAACAACTTTGCAGTTATGTGTGAAACCCCAAGATCCAGAGAGAATAAATTAAGTGAGGTCAAATAGAGAAAACACAGGTGTCTTGAGGAGCTGAACCAGGCATACATTAGACTCAAGGAGTCAGCAGAGGAAGTCAATCAAGGGCAATCAATAAACTTGGCTCCAGAATCCCAGAAATGACACTGAATCAGCTCTACCTGTACCTGAGATGGGGGTGACCTGGCCATAGCACTGGCACCTCACAGACCACCAGGACTGGACTGTTGATGCTTCACCTGCACTCTCTCCTGTCATGTATGGGGCCAAAACATCCTCAGCTGTACTTAAAAAGAGTGATCTAGATCAGTGCTGTCCAACAGAACATCCTGCAACGACAGAGATCCTCTATATCTGCACTGTCCAATAGGGTAGCCGGGGCTGTTGAGCACTTGAAATGGGACTAGTGTGACCAAGGAACTGAACTTTTAGTCTTATCTCATTTCAATTAAGTTAAATGTTAATGGCTACATGTGGCTACAGCACAAGACAGTACAGCTCCAGACTCATGCTGTCATTGTTCTGACATAAGGTGAGGTGAAGGAGAGGGGTTTTGTATTCTCAAACCTCTTTGAGGTTTCCAGCAAGGAACAGTACCCGACCCCTGTGTGGGGCATTTGCGTATGTGTGAGGACATTTCGGTTTTGTCACAATGCCTGGGAGCACTACTAGCATTATTGGGCCAGGACAGGGGATGCTAACTGACCTGCAAGGAGAGGAACAGACCACAAAAGCATTGTCTTGCCTCAAATGCCATTAACACACCCCTGAGCAGTGCTGTGTTAGCCCAGGAGAGTGTCTTAGTAATGGCCCAGACCAGTCATTATCCACCACATGGTTTTAAGAATAACAAGTAGATACTACCGGTATTTGCATATAAGCGTGTGTGCACACACGCGTACCGGAGGTGTAAACTAGGGTATGGTAGGTATGGCAGGTATTGCACCAGCCTTGGGTGTGTGGCGCCAGTGAGCAGTTTCTGTCACTCTTGTATGGCCAGGAGAAAATGGTTCCTATGGCAAGCACTCAAATTGTGCCCCTGACCAAGCATCTGAGACTCCTCAGTTAGATAACTTTACCATAATACAAGTCAAGCTTGTTGATCTTTTAATTAGCACATTACCAAACTTGAGGAAGGGCGTTGGGCCATACCGGGTTAATAGAAACTGTTCAGTGGTGCCATGTGCCTGGGGCCAGTGCAGTACCCTAGATGTGCCACTGATGCGTGTGACCCAGAGAGACACAGACACCAAGACTGCCAGTGCTCATCTGATTGGTAAACGTAAATCACACTCACCAATCCTGTAGTTTGTCCTCAGTGTCTTGTGCTGAGGCAAAGAGTACTGGTCTCTGTCCAGATAAGTAGTAATTCTGGAGTTGGCCTATATGAAAAATCCCTCCCCAGGTCACAGGGACAGGCCCACCCATAAAAACACCATGGTGGACACTGGTCAGGACAGCATGCTCCAGCCCTGGAGTCAGCAGCTTGCTCTGCAGCACCACCTGGTGGCTCGAAAAAATTCTGAAGCAGGAGCTTCGGACCCTCCTTGATAAATCTTTTGTGCAGAAGCGGGGAGGGTATAAACAAAATGTAAAGGTGTTCGTTCTATTCTAAACAATGTTTCATGGTGGAAAACAGCATGAGGTGGGCTTATGAGCTCTGTTACAGGTTAAGAGCTTCTGGGGAAGGTCTTGGAGGAGTAGACGTGATGGCTTCCGGGAGGGAGCACGCAGGGGCCTCTGCCCTCAAGGACTCTCCTCTCTGAGAGCTTGCCTCAGGGAAATGTGCGTGTGTGCAGGCTGTGGGGCAAGCTCTGACTAATCTCCACGAGCCTCCCTGCTTCCTCTCCTATTTTACACGTGGATTGGTGGCTCACAGACAGGAGGAAAGGATTTCAGTCTCCTCCGCAGCCTCTTTCACCCGCCTTTCCAACTCTCCGTGAGTTCCCACCTCGTTCTTCTGACACCTCCCTTGTGGACTCGCATGTGCGCCGCCGCCTCTTCCTAGTCTCATCTTAAGCTCGAAGCTTCAGGCGCTTGTTTAGGGCACAGTTTGGTTATCAGACCTAGGTTTGGGGTGGAGATGGGGACACCTCCCAAGGGACAACCCAGAGAGCACGAGACATCCTCACACAGCCAACGATGCCTGTGCTTAGAATGCAAAGATAAACAAGAAGTAAATAAGCCTATGGACATGGGTACGCTGCTGAGAGAGGTGCCCAGGATATGTTAGATAGACAAAAAACAAACCCGCTTCTGTAGTCAATTCCCACTCATGGCAAGCCCATGTGTTGGATGAACACAGTGTCTAATTTTAAGCAGACTTTGTCCCGCGTTTCTATTGGGTCTAGGAATTTGCTACTCTAGACTGGTAAGATTCTGTATTTCCTTAAACCTTCCTTCCTCTCTCCATAATTATATTCTCCCCTCACCCCAGGGACGTGTTTTAGTTTAATACAAAGAAGCTGGATTATGAGAAGCGATGTTTGGTTGTATTTATTTACCCCACAATGTCAAGTTTGAGTAACAATGTCAATGTTCTCACTACTCTCCTGAGATATAGATGTTGTCTACCTGGTACTGGAGTTAATGCACTTAGCTGCTAAACTTAAGGTTGGAGGTTTGAGTCCACCCAGAAGTGCCTTGGAAGAAAGGCCTGGTGATCTACTTTGGAAAAATCAGCCATTGAAAACCCTACAGAACACAGTTCTACTCTGACACACATGAGGTTGCTGTGAGTCAGCGTTGACACAACAACAACTGGTGTGTAACTAGTATGCCCTGCAGGGAAGGGCCTGAGAACCTCAGCCTTCTGCTCACACCATAAGGGCACTGGACTGTCAGGAGCACAGTCACCCACCATGACGGGACCTGGGTGAGCTCCTCCAGAATGGAATAAACTCCAGTTAGGGGTGTGGGGGGGTCAAATGGACACTGGTGCACATCTGGACATGAGAACCGTGGGCCGGGAGGGGAGCTGTGTGCCTTACTAAACCCCATCCTGAGTTGCTATGCATCAAAGTCTAGCCCAGACCTGTTTGCTAGAGCCTGCATGGCTTAGTGACCAGGGGCCAGTGCGGTTGCCCAGGACCCTGGGCTCGGAACCACCTGCACTTGGGGTCATCTTGAAATTCTTGATAATTTTATCTTGGAATGTATGTTTTGTAAATGAAGTCCAGTGGGACAATGGAGCATGCGCAGGGTCTTAGGGCCTCCTCACCTTCTCAACCTGCTCCCTGCCCAGCTACCATTGCAGCCCTTTATTTAGCTGGTGGGGACCTCGGCACAGGGAGGCTCAGGGTCAGCCACAGGGCAAGGCCTCTGGGGGTCTGCTCCAAGAGAGCCAACTCTCAAGAGCAAATGAGAAACACTGTGACAGGTAGAGAGAGAGGCCACAGAAGAAAGGAAAAGCTTTCATCTGATGTTTGAACACAGGGCCTGCGTTTTCATTTTGTATTGGGCCCTGCAAGTTATGCAGCTGACCCTGGCTGGAGAAGCCCTCTAAACTCCAGAGCCAAAGCTGGTGTGGACTGGAGGTGAGTCGTCAGCACCTGTCCTGGAAACTTTCAGCAGCCCTAGATTTCTAGGTCATTGGGAAAAGGACATCTGTGCACACCACAAGCCAGGATGCTCACCTGTGAGGCACTTCCTCCAGGCCCCCAGTCAGTCTGACTCCCACCACGGCAAGTCCCTGGCCTTCTTTGAATTTGTAGTGACCACTCAGAGCAATGTGTGTCTTCTGTGGCTGTGCACCAAGGCACACCCACGGTGCAAGGGGACAAGGGGAACAGGGGAAGCACCATCCCAGGCATAGGACTGTGAGCTCCTACGGCTGGCACCATTGCTCTTCCAGGTTTGTACCCATGGTGGCTTCTACACAGTCACTTCTGAATGAATGCTTATTGGATGAATGAGAACTGATGCTGTGATCAGCCTCAAAGTTCTAAATGGTAGCCCCGTCTTGATAAATCATTAACATTTCTGTCCCATTCATTTCCTTTTCCTGTGCCTTCTATAGTCTTCTCTGATAACATAGTTTTATGAACTTGTTGCTTTCACCAAGAGACTCAGGATTATAATGTTAGATCATTTAAGCCAGTGTTCAGCTCTGAAAATGAAAGTCCCAGTGTGGGCATTCCGTGTAGCACATGGCATCTCATCATGAAGACCAAGTCAAGCAAAACAGAACAAAAACTTTGCTGGTGCCACCTTCAATGTCTTCCTTCCATTTAGGTCAATGGCAGAAAATCACAAGCCTGGTCTCTTCTGCAAAGATCCTGGTGGGAAGCGCTCAGGGTGGGTGGGCTGACAACCCTGACCATGCTCAGGCCCTGGGAGTAGGTGGTGGGGTCATGTGTCCTCCCCAGTAGATTTCGATCTTATTATGATGGTGAAGGTTGTGTGTCAGCTTAGCTGGGCCATGGTTTTCACTGTTTTGGCACTTGTATAATGTTATGATCACTTCCCTGTTGAAATTTGTAAGTGATAACCCCCATGATGGAATACACTGAGTGGTACCACCAGGGGCAGGGTCTGTGGTGGCCCACCACCCCCTCAGCCTTCATCTCTCTGACCTCCGCCACCTACTTCCTTCCTGCTCACCTTGCCAAGGATTTTGGCTTGTTCTGGATTCAGCAGCTGCCTCTTGTTGTCTGACCTCCGGTTCTTGGGACGTGAGCCAGCAGCCTACCGGTGATCTTGGGATTCGTCGATCTTCACAACCTGCCAGCAAGAGTCGTGCTTCCCAACCTGCTGATCTTAGCTTCACCAGCCCCTGCAGCTACGAGAATCAGGAGAAACCTTGCAGTCTTGCCTGCCCATCTTGGGATTCGTCAACCTTCACAACCTGTGAGCAAGAGACCTGCTCTCAGATCTGTGGATCTTGGATTCACCAGCTTCTGTGGCTGCGTGAATTGGGAGAGGCCTCTTATTCTCATTCATGGACTTGGGATGTTCCAGGCTCTATAATCATGTGAGCTGTTTCCTTGATATAAATCTCTGTCTATATATATGTTTTACTTCTCTAGAGAACCCAGCCTAAGACTATTTAACCCATGATTGTTTGGATTTAATTGTGTCCGCCCAAAATATGTGTTGTGAATTCTAACCCCTATACCTGTAGTGGAAATCCTGGTGGCATAGTGGTTAAGAGCTATGACTGCTAACCAAAAGGTCGGCAGTTCAAATCCACCAGGTGCTCCTTGGAAACTCTATGGGACAATTCTACCCTGTCCTATAGGGTCGTGCTATGAGTTGGAATCAACTCACCAGCAACGGGTTTGATTTTTGGTTATATCTGTGGTTAAAATCCCATTTGGGAATGGGTTTTCTTTGTTATGTTAATGAGACAGTATTACTGTGTTTTGAGTCAATCTCTTTCAACATATAAAAAGAGCAGCTTGAGCAAACAAGCAAGCAGATATGGGGGAAGATAGGTGCTAAATCACATGAAGATCACCAAGGAACCAAAGAATAGAAGCTTAAAAGAAGCAAGGACCCCTAGAGCTGGAGCCCTGAATTTGGACTTCTAGCATCATAAATTGTAAGAAAATAAATTTGTTTATTAAAGCCACCCACTTGTGGTGTTTCTGTTATAACAGCACTAGATAACTAAGACAATGACCAAAAACATTTTGAAGACTGACGGGAGCATGATATTTCAACAAAAGATTATTATTCATTCAGGAGCCTGGAATAAGAGGAACAGCGGACATTTCATGGTTCTTCTTAATATGTAGTTAGGGACACTTGGCTTAGTTTTTGCAGAAGAAAGCACAGTTCCTTGTTGTTTTATCTTATTTCCCTTAAGTGCTAGAGACCAATCACCAGGTGCTGGAGATCGATGTCTTGAATTCACATAAAATCCTGAACAACATAATTTTTAAAAAATGTATCTGCTACTCCAAAGTGTCTCAGTAGTTAATGGTATTCTACTGATTTTAATAAAAATGTAGTTAAGTTACAGCGATGGCTTATTTTTTAAAATACTATTCTTTGTTTAGTTTACCACAGATAAGGTCCTCTTACGGCCAAAGCCTCTCTCCTGCAGCTGAATCAAAAGTCCAGTTGTTATAGTCTGTAGGGAGGTGGCCCATTTGCCCCTTTGATGTGGTTTCCTCTTCATATTGCCCCTCTACAGCTGCAGAGGGGCAGGTTCCTCAGAATAAAGAGCCAGAAAACATGGCAGTGGTGTTTTGCACCAACATGTCTTCAAAGATGATATTACAACCACCATGCAGCAATTACCCAAAGTAAATCCTACAGGGAACCATTAGACTTAGACCCTGGATGAGCTGACACACAGCGTCCAAGAGGAATCCTTTCACTATCGCAAATATGAATTATATTTATTTGATTTCAAATATAAAAACATATTTAAATATGAATGTGACATGTATTTATATTTAAAAATATAAGCTCAACTTAATGACAAAAAGCCAAGCTTTCTATACCCAGAAATTAGAAGAATCACTCAGTACAAGTATTGGCTACATACTGTACAGGAAGAGGCAAAATGAAGGCATAATTTGTCTCTGACCCACTTGCTACTTACAATAAAACAAGTATTAAGGGAAAGGGGGAGACTGGCCCTGTCCTGATAGAGGCAGCCATGAAGTTGTCGCATTGCAGTTGTGTATTTTTTTTTTATTAACTTTTATTGAGCTTCAAGTGAACGTTTACAAATCAAGTCAGACTGTCACTCCGTACTCCCACTTGCTCTCCCCCTAATGAGTCAGCCCTTCCAGTCTCTCCTTTCGTGACAATTTTGCCAGCTTCCAACTCACTCTATCCTCCCATCCCCCCTCCAGACAGGAGATGCTAACACAGTCTCAAGTGTCCACCTGATATAAATAGCTCACTCTTCATAAGCATCTCTCTCCTACCCACTGTCCAGTCCCTTTCATGTCTGATGAGTTGTCTTCGGGAATGGTTCCTGTCCTGTGCCAACAGAAGGTTTGGGGACCATGACCGCCGGGATTCCTCTAGTCTCAGTCAGACCATTAAGTATGGTCTTTTTATGAGAATTTGGTGTCCGCATCCCACTGATCTCCTGCTCCCTCAGGGGTTCTCTGTTGTGCTGTCAGGGCAGTCATCGGTTGTGGCCGGGCACCAACTAGTTCTTCTGGTCTCAGGGTGATGTAGGTCTCTGGTTCATGTGGCCCTTTCTGTCTGTTGGGCTCTTAGTTATCGTGTGACCTTGGTGTTCTTCATTCTCCTTTGATCCAGGTGGGCTGAGACCAATTGATGCATCTTAGATGGCCGCTTGTTAGCGTTTAAGACCCCAGACGCCACATTTCAAACTGGGGTGCAGAATGTTTTCATAATAGAATTATTTTGCCAATTGACTTAGAAGTCCCCTTAAACCATGGTCCCCAAACCCCCACCATTGCTCCGCTGACCTTTGAAGCATTCAGTTTATCCCGGAAACTTCTTTGCTTTTGGTCCAGTCCAGTTGAGCTGACCTTCCATGTGTTGAGTATTGTCCTTCCGTTCACCTAAAGCAGTTCTTAAAAAAAAAATTAGCTACTAATTAATCAGTAAAAAACCCTCTCCCACTCCCTCCCTCCCTCCCCGCCTTGTAACCACAAAAGTATGTGTTCTTCTCAGTTTTTACTATTTCTCAAGATCTTATAATAGTGGTCTTATACAATATTTGTCCTTTTGCCTCTGACTAATTTCGCTCAGCATAATGCCTTCCAGGTTCCTCCATGTTATGAAATGTTTCACAGATTCGTCACTGTTCTTTATCGATGCGTAGTATTCCATTGTGTGAATATACCACAATTTATTTACCCATTCATCCGTTGACGGACACCTTGGTTGCTTCCAGCTTTTTGCTATTGTAAACAGAGCTGCAATAAACATGGGTCTGCATATATCTGTTTGTGTGAAGGCTCTTATTTCTCTAGGGTATATTCCGGGGAGTGGGATTTCTGGGTTGTATGGTAGTTCTATTTCTAAGTGTTTAAGATAACGCCAGATAGATTTCCAAAGTGCTTGTACCATTTTACATTCCCATCAGCAGTGTATAAGAGTTCCAATCTCTTCACAGCCTCTCCAACATTTATTATTTTGTGTTTTTTGGATTAATGCCAGCCTTGTTGGAGTGAGATGGAATCTCATCATAGTTTTAATTTGCATTTCTCTAATGGCTAATGATCAAGAGCATTTTCTCATGTATCTGTTAGCTGCCTGAATATCTTCTTTAGTGAAGTGTGTGTTCATATCCTTTGCCCACTTCTTGATTGGGTTGTTTGTCTTTTTGTGGTTGAGTTTTGACAGAATCATATAGATTTTAGAGATCAGGCGCTGGTCGGAGATGTCATAGCTGAAAATTCTTTCACAATCCGTAGGTGGTTTTTTTACTCTTTTGGTGAAGTCTTTAGAGGAGCATAGGTGTTTGATTTTTAGGAGCTCCCAGTTATCTGGTTTCTCTTCGTCATTTTTGGTAATGTTTTGTTTTCTGTTTATGCCTTGTATTAGGGCTCCTAAGGTTGTCCCTATTTTTTCTTCCATGATCTTTATCGTTTTAGTCTTTATGTTTAGGTCTTTGATCCACTGGGAGTTAGTTTTTGTGCATGGTGTGAGGTATGGGTCCTGTTTCATTTTTTTGCAAATGGATATCCAGTTATGCCAGTACCATTTGTTAAAAAGACTATCTTTTCCCCAATTGACTGACACTGGGCCTTTGTCAAATATCTGCTGCTCATATGTGGATGGATTTATATCTGGGTTCTCAATTCTGTTCCACTGGTCTATGTGCCTGTTGTTGTACCAGTACCAGGCTGTTTTGACTACTGTGGCTGTATAAGAGGTTCTGAAATCAGGTAGAGTGAGACCTCCCACTTTCTTCTTCTTTTTCAGTAATGCTTTGCTTATCCGAGGCTTCTTTCCCTTCCATATGAAGTTGGTGATTTGTTTCTCTATCACCTTAAAAAATGACATTGGAATTTGGATCGGAAGTGCATTGTATGTATAGGTGGCTTTTGGTAGAATAGACATTTTTACTATGTTAAGTCGTCCTATCCATTAGCAAGGTATGTTTTTCCACTTAAGTGTGTTCTTTTTAATTTCTTGTAGTAGAGCTTTGTAGTTTTCTTTGAATAGGTCTTTTACATCCTTGGTAAGATTTATTCCTAAGTATTTTATCTTCCTGGGGGCTACTGTGAATGGTATTGATTTGGTTATTTCCTCTTCGGTGTTCTTTTTGTTGATGTAGAGGAATCCAAGTGTTTTTTGTATGTTTATTTTATAACCTGAGACTCTGCCAAACTCTTCTATTAGTTTCAGTAGTTTTCTGGAGGATTCCTTGGGGTTTTCTGTGTATAAGATCATGTCATCTGCAAATAGAGATAATTTTACTTCCTCCTTGCCAATCCGGATGCCCTTTATTTCTTTGTCTAGCCTAATTGCTCTGGCTAGGACTTCTAGCACAATATTGAAAAAGAGCGGTGATAAAGGGCATCCTTGTCTGGTTCCCGTTCTCAAGGGAAATGCTCTCAGGCTCTCCCCATTTAGAGTGATGTTGGCTGTTGGCTTTGCATAGATGCCCTTTATTATGTTGAGGAATTTTCCTTCAATTCCTATTTTGGTAAGAGTTTTTATCATAAAAGGGTGTTGGACTTTGTCAAATGCCTTTTCTGCATCAATTGATAAGATCATGTGGTTATTGTCTTTTGTTTTATTTATATGGTCGATTACATTAATGGTTTTTCTAATATTAAACCAGCCTTGCATACCTGGTATAAATCCCACTTGGTCGTGGTGAATTATTTTTTTGATATGTTGTTGAATTCTATTGGCCAGAATTTTGTTGAGGATTTTTGCATCTATGTTCATGAGGGATATAGGTCTGTAAGTTTCTTTTTTTGTGATGTCTTCACCTGGTTTTGGTATCAGGGAGATGGTGGCTTCATAGAATGAGTTGGGTAGTATTCCGTCATTTTCTATGCTTTGAAATACCTTTAGTAGTAGTGGTGTTATCTCTTCTCTGAAAGTTTGGTAGAACTCTGCAGTATAGCCATCCGGGCCAGGGCTTTTTTTTGTTGGGAGTTTTTTGATTACCGTTTCAATCTCTTTTTTTGTTATGGGTCTATTTAGTTGTTCTACTTCTGATTGTGTTAGTTTAGGTAGGTAGTGTTTTTCCAGGAATTCATCCATTTCTTCTAGGTTTGCAAATTTCTTAGAGTACAATTTTTTGTAATAATCTGATATGATTCTTTTAATTTCAGTTGGGTCTGTTGTGATGTGGCCCTTCTCGTTTCTTATTTGGGTTATTTGTTTCCTTTCCTTTATTTCTTTAGTCAGTCTAGCCAATGGTTTATGAATTTTGTTAATTTTTTCAAAGAACCAGCTTTTGGCTTTGTTAATTCTTTCAATTGTTTTTCTAATTCTAATTCATTTAGTTCAGCTCTAATTTTTATTATTTGTTTTCTTCTGGTGCCTGATGGATTCTTTTGTTGCTCACTCTCTATTTGTTCAAGTTGTAGGGACAGTTCTCTGATTTTGGCTCTTTCTTCTTTTTGTATGTGTGCATTTATCAATATAAATTGGCCTCTGAGCACTGCTTTTGCTGTGTCCCAGAGGTTTTGATAGGAAGTATTTTCATTCTCATTGCATTCTATGAATTTCCTTATTCCCTCCTTGATGTCTTCTATAACCCAGTCTTTTTTTCAGAAGGGTATTGTTCATTTTCCAAGTATTTGATTTGTTTTCCCTAGTTTTTCTGTTATTGATTTCTACTTTTATTGCCTTGTGGTCTGAGAAGATGCTTAGTAATATTTCGATGTTTTGGATTCTGGAAAGATTTGTTTTATGACCTAATATGTGGTCTATTCTAGAGAATGTTCCATGTGCACTAGAAAAAAAAGTATATTTTGCAGCAGTTGGGTGGAGAATTCTGTGTAAGTCAATGAGGTCAAGTTGGCTGATTGTTGTAATTAGGTCTTCCGCGTCTCTATTGAGCTTCTTACTGGATGTCCTGTCCTTCTCCGAAAGTGGTGTGTTGAAGTCTCGTACTATAATTGTGGAGGTGTCTATCTCAGTTTTCAGTTCTGTTAAAATTTGATTTATGTATCTTGCAGCCCCGTCATTGGGTGCATAAATATTTAATATGGTTATATCTTCCTGATCAATTGTCCTTTTTATCATTATGTAGTGTCCTTCTTTATCCTTTGTGGTGGATCTAAGTTTAAAGTCTATTTTGTCAGAAATTAATATTACTTCTCCTGCTCTTTTTTGCTTATTGTTTGCTTGATATATTTTTTTCCATCCTTAGAGTTTTAGTTTGTTTGTGTCTCTAAGTCTAAGGTGTGTCTCTTGTAGGCAGCATATAGACAGATTGTGTTTATTAATCCAGTCCGAGACTCTCTGTCTCTTTATTGGTGCATTTAGTCCATTTACATTCAGCGTAATTATAGATAAGTGTTTAGTGTTGTCATTTTGATGTCTTTTTATGTGTGTTGTTGACAATTTCATTTTTCCACTTACTTTTTTGTGCCGAGACTTTTTCTTTGTAAATTGTGAGATCCTCATTTTCATAGCATTTGACTCTATGTTTGTTGAGTCGTTACGTTTTTCTTGGCTTTTATTTTGAGTTATGGAGTTGTTATACCTCTTTGTGGTTACCTTAATATTTACCCCTATTTTTCTAAGTAAAAACCTAACTTGTATTGTCCTATATCGCCTTGTATCCCTCTCCATATGGCAGTTCTATGCCACCTGTACTTAGTCCCTCTTTTTGATTATTGTGATCTTTTACATATTGACTTCAATGATTTCCTGTTTTGAGCATTGTTTTTTAATTAATCTTAATTTGTTTTTGTGATTTCCCTATTTGAGTTGATATCAGGATGTTCTGTTCTGTGACCTTGTGTTGTGCTGGTATCTGATATTATTGGTTTTCTGACCAATTTCCTTTAGTATTTCTTGTAGCTTTGGTTTGGTTTTTGCAAATTCTCTAAGCTTGTCTTTATCTGTAAACATCTTAATTTCACCTTCATGTTTCAGAGAGAGTTTTGCTGGATATATGATCCTTGGCTGGCAGTTTTTCTCCTTCAGTGCTCTGTATATGTCATCCCCTTGCCTTCTTGCCTGCATGGTTCCTGCTGAGTAGTCTGAACTTATTGATTCTCCCTTGAAGGAGACCTTTCTTTTATCCCTGGCTGCTTTTAAAATTTTCTCTATATCTTTGGTTTTGGCAAGTTTGATGATAATATGTCTTGGTGTTTTTCTTTTTGGATCAATCTTAAATGGGGTTCAATGAGCATCTTGGATAGATATCCTTTCGTCTTTCATGATGTCAGGGAAGTTTTCTGTCAGCAGATCTTCAACTATTTTCTCTGTGTTTTCTGTCCTCCCTCCCTCCCTGTTCTGGGACTCCAATCACCTGCAAGTTATCCTTCTTGATAGATTCCCACATGATTCTTAGGGTTTCTTCATTATTTAAAATTCTTTTATCTGATTTTTTTTCAGCTATGTTGGTGTTAATTCCCTGGTCCTCCAGATTTCCCACTCTGCATTCTAATCGCTTGAGTCTCTTCCTCTGACTTCCTATTGCGTTTTCTAATTCTGTAATTTTATTGTTAATCTTTTGGATTTCTGAATGCTGTCTATGGATTCTTGCAACTTATTAATTTTTCCACTATGTTCTTGAATAATCTTTTTGAGTTCTTCAACTGTTTTATCAGTGTGTTCCTTGGCTTTTTCTGCAGTTTGCCTTATTTCATTTCTGAGGTCATCCCTGATGTCTTTAAGCATTCTGTAAATTAGTTTTTTATATTCTGTATCTGATAATTCCAGGATTGTATCTTTATTTGGGAAAGATTTTGATTCTTTTGTTTGGGGGGTTGTAGAAGCTGTCATGGTCTGCTTCTTTATGTGGTTTGATATCGACTGCTGTCTCCGAGCCATCACTAAGATATAGTAGTGATTTATTCTATATTTGCTCACTGAGTCTTATCTTGTTTTGTTTTCTTTCAATATATGTGGATGGGCTACTAGATTGTGCTGTCTTGTTTGTTGTAGCCCTTGACTTACTTATGACCTATTACCAGCTGGTTTGGGCTGTTGCCAGATATATATGCCTGAGTCTATTCACTATTCTTGAGTAGAATCTGATTTTGGGTCATCAAGTGTGTGCTGCACCCTAACATCTATCCATCTCGAGAAGTAATGGTGATAGTTGTGTGCACCAGATTCTATTAGCAGCTGGGGTTCACCCTCCAGGGGGGCAGTATGCTGACAGGCTTCCCCCAAGTGTCAGTGAAGTAGGTGTGTCTCTATTCCTATAGCACCTTGGTGGGAGGGCTCTGCAGCTGTACCTTAGGCCCCCAATGCAAGTACCTCTACTGATTGGTAGGTGTCACCCTCCTTAGACCCCTAAGGCAAGAGGCTAGGTGGTCTGGGGGAAGCTTCAGAGCTCAGTTCCCTGTTATGGGTCAGTTAGGGCTCTGTTGAATAAGCAGATATATCAGACCTGGGAAATTTGTTTTTCCAGTAAATCTGGTAAAAAAAAAATGCAGTCAGATCCCTATCAGAACTGCCTTTGCATTATTACAGCCACCTTGTTCCCTGTAAGGATGAAAGCCCAAGATTTGGATCATATACGCTTGGCTGGAGCTGGTTCTGTGTTTTTAGTCCAATTAAGGAAGGATTTTTGGTCCCTGGGTTTTTTGTGGTTGCTTCTCTCAGGCCGGAAGAATGGGTTAGGAAAAGACCAAAAAAAAAAAAAAGGGAAAAGCAAAGCCGTGGAGCCGGAGCTGTTCTCCCTCTGGCTCAGGAAATTCCAATGTTAATGAAGCCGCCTGGGAAGGGGAGGGGAGGATTCAGAAAAACAGGAGAGAGTACACCCTGGAATATAGCCAAAGTTGCTTATCTTGCTTGGGATGACTATTTTATCTGAGATTCCCGAGGGGCGTGTCACCTATGTGTGCTGGCTGTGTGGAGATTGTCCCCAAGGGTCTGGCCCGCTGAAGCCGCGGTCAGATCCTCCACTGCCAATCCAAAGCCCAGCGTCAAGGTTCCCTTGCTGGGACACTGCACTCCCGGCTCCAAAATCAGTTGCTGCCTCCCGGGGACTTCTTGTCCCGCCAGCCGTGTCACTGCGCCGCCCCCGAGGACCCGCTGGGTCCCCTCCCGGGGTCAGTTCAGAGGAGTAGGGCTGCACCCCGTGTTTGCGCCGTGACCGGATGCCGTGTTCAGCTCCCAGTCCAAACCCGGCGCCAAGTTTCCCCGGCTGGGACGCTGCACTCCCAGCTCCAAAACCTGTCACTGCCTCCCGGGGACTTCTCCCACCAGCTGCATCGCCACGCTGCCCCCGCGGACCGGCTGGGCCCCCTCCCAGGGGGGTAGGGCTGCGCCCCTTGTTTGCGCCATCACAAAATGTTGTGTTCAGGCCCCCTGGGCCCAGTCCTAAGCCCGGCGCCAAGGTTACCTGACTGGGACGCTGTCTCCAGGCTCCGAAAACAGTTGCTGCTTCCCCGTAGTTGTTCGTTCTCCATCTCTGTCACTCAGGTCAACTCTTTAAATCTGTGTTTGTTGTTCAGGGTTCGTAGATTGTCATGTATGTGATCGATTCACTTGTTTTTCCAAGTCTTTGTTGCAAGAGGGATCCAAGGTAGCGTCTACCTAGTCAGCCGTCTTGGCCCCCCTCCTCGCAGTTGTGTATGTTTTTAATGTTGGTGACACCTCAGTGCTTGGGCACTTTGTCAAGCATGTTAAATAAGTAGAGCAAAGACTGGGCACAGAGTTTCTCCAGAACAAGATTTGAGAGCCTGAGAATGGGCTTGCACATTCCAAGACCAATCTAAACAAACAGGCTTTAACTATTGCCAAGTCCCAGACGTGGTGAGAAGCTGATATTTGTGCTGAGAAGTCTCTGGAAATAAGAGCCCATGGACGGCTGATTGGCAGGGAAGTGCCATGTGGGTAGGAAAACAGGGTAGTAACGCCAAGTCATTGGTTACTTTGGGCAGTAAAAGACACCAAGTTAATTCTACCACATTAGGGATTAAACTACATTAGGTTTAATCAAGATGGAACAAATCTCACCGGAACATATTGGCAAGATGCTGGGGCCATCTGATGACATTTGCCCCCAGTAGGGTATTCACCTGTAGGTGCACACGTATGCCCATGATATGGACCTCATGCTGAGAGGCTTTATAGAGGTGGGGGCAGAAAGGTCGAGGACATAAAAAGGAAACTATTCTGAGACTGAGGAAGCTGTTGAAGAGGTTGGAAACAGCAACTCAGCTACTAATCTGCTTCCAACATCTAGGAACGTACCGAAACATTTGTTGCTAATTCTACAATATTCTGAATATCATGGTGAATCGAGAGTTCCCTTAGTATCCTTAGGAGACCTGGTGGCACAGTGGTTAAGCGCTCAGCTGCTAACCAAAAGGTGGGTGATTCAAACCCAGCAGGCACACTGTGGGAGAAAGAGTGGCAGTCTGCTTCCGAAAAGATTTATAGCCTTGGAAACTTTATGGGGCAGTTCTACTCTGTCCTTATATGAGTCAGAATCAACTCGACAGCAAGAGATTTGAGTTTTTTCTTGGTTAGTATTCTTGACTGAGCCATGAAGTTAAAAATATTTATTTGCATGGTTCTGTGAGGGTATACTCTGCCCAGTGACAATTATAAAGCATCCACAGTTAAGATCATATTTATTTCAAATCACACTTGATGTTTGCTAACCTCACAGGAAAGGAGGGAGCTATTAGCAGCAAGATTGAACCCAAATCACACAAAAAGGTGAAACATTAATTATGAACAAAAGTCTTCTGCATGGGAGATTCTACAAGCTTTCTACAACATACAGTATTGCAATGTTGACTATCTTCGCTGTTGAGTTCTTCAGTACAAATAATGCAAGCTGTAGAATGTTCCACTTCTTCAACTGTGAAACCCAAGATGAGTTATTCCAGAAAAAGCTTGGGAAGTGCTTTCAGTGAAGAGGAAAGGCAAGCTTTCTGTGTAAAAGTACTACATTTGACCAGGGCGGTTCAAACCAATTCTGTTTCAGGCTTCTTTTTCTCCCCAGTCACTACCCCTCCAGTGTGTCACCCTGTGAAATCACTGCTGAAGCCCATCTCAGCTTCCAGCAGCAGAGGGGCTTCGTGACTTGGCTCTGAGATCTGGAAAACCTGGAGCCGAGAAGCATGAAGATATCCTCGCTGGGCCATGGGGCTGGGAGCTGACTGCACTTCCACATGCTGGTGTCCTTCTCGGAGTGCACCTTTGAATCCTAAGTTAGCTCAGACCAACCCATGCAGGGCAAGTTCAGTCCCTTGACATGAGGCATGCGGGGCTGGGAAAAACAAGGACTTCTATAAGTTCGGTAACATTTTCATGAACTTAGGCATGTCACAACTCTTTGGTTTGAAAATGTTGGATAAATATTGAATAGAAATGAAGAGGGATAAGCAGCATTACTAGAGACCAGCCTATTCCAATAAAAATAAATAGAATAGCATTAATTGAGTACTTTTGTTCATGTATTTATTATATTTATTGAATGCCTAATACATGCAAGGCACTGTTCTGGAAGATTCTGTGATGAAGAAGAGAAAGCACCTCCTCTGGCAGAGTTCACATCTTAATGGGGGAGACGGGCAATCCACAGATAAATAAATGTCTAGAACTCAGAAGTGCTATGAAGGAAAACAAAACAGAAGAGGAGATAGAGCAACAAGGAGGGAGGTAATTTTAGGCGGGCAGGGAGGGCCCCTCTGAAGACGTGACATTTGAGCAGACACTGGAAGGAAACTGGCAGCAGCATTCCTGGCAGAGGAACAGCAAGTGGTGAGGCTCCGAGGCCGTGCTGAGCTCAGCGTGCTGAAGGAACAGCAACTGAGGTGGGAAGGAGGAGGTGGCGAAAGGAGAGGTTGAGGCAGGCAAGGTTTAAATCTTGAGGGGCCTGTAGGCCAGGGAAGCACATTTGGATTCTAAGCATGATGGGAAGCCGCTGGAGGATTACTCATGGTGACCCCATGTGTTGCAGAGTAGAACTGCACTCCATAGGGTTTCCAGTGGCTATGATTTTTAGGAAGTAGATCACCAGGCCTTTCTTCTGAGGTATCTCCGGGTAAGTGGGAACCACCAACCTTTCAGTTAGTAGCCAAGTGTCTAATCATTTGTGCCACCCAGGGAGGATTCGGTGATATAATGTAGTTTATGTGTTTAAGAGATCCTTCTGGCTGCTACGTGTTGCATAGATGATAGGGCTGTATGAGGAAAAGCAGATAAATCCATCAGGAGGCTGGTAGAGAAGCCCAGGCAAGGGGTAATACTGGCTGTTATTAGGGTGTGTGATGGAGATGATACGAAGTGGAAGGATTCAGGATGTATTTGTGAAGGCACAGTTGAGAGAATTTGCTAATGGATTGGATATGGACTATGAGGATAAGACAGGCTGATGCTTTTCCTTGGCTTTTGGCCTAAGCAACCAGGTAAATGATGCTGCTGTTTATGGAGGTAGAGAGCCCAGGGAGGAACGGTATTGAAAGGAATCAGGAGCTCTGTTTGGGGTATGGTAAGTTGCAGATACCTTTTAAACATCTGAGTAGAGATGTGAGGTAGACAGTAGCCTGGAGCTCAGGGGAGTGATCAGGGATGGAGGTCAGTTTGAGAGTTGTGGCAGATTGTACTTTCTAGAAAACTCTTTCAGAAGTATACCCAGCCCCACCCACTCTCACAGAGATGGAGTTTCTTTCTCCTCCCCTTGAACCTGGGTCCTGACTAACAGAGGATGGTAGAGGTGAGGCAGGTCATAGAAAGGGTACACTTCTCTCTGGCTCTGTCTTGAGATGTTCACCCTTGTAACCCAGCCACCATGCTGAACTGAAGCCAGGCAGCACAGAGAGGCCCCGTGTAGGTGCTCCACTGGCAGCCCCAGCAAAGCCCAGCCTACATACAGCACCAATCACCAGGCTGAGTGAGCCTGGGGTACTCCCGCCAGCAGCCTGAGTTTCCCAGCTCAGACTTCGGGACCTAGGCGGCAATCTGGGAAAGCAGGAATAGGCAGTGGCCTAGATGTAGACAGCCTCAGGAGGCTGTGGACAGTCGAGTCACTGGGCATCTAACTGGGAGGTGCCTCCAGGCGTGGAGACAGGGAGCCCCTAAGACGGCTCCTGCAATCATGTCATGTCGAAAATGAAATGAGGTCAGAGATAAAATGACCTTAATTTTTTTAGTCTAAAATGAGTACATCCCCAAGAAAATTGGCTGTCAAAATTGAAACTGTGAACTGAAAGTTATACATTTTCTTTCACAAAGTTCACATCTCAATCATCATCCTAATATTTGTGGAATGCCATTGCATTTAACTCCTTTAATCCTCACAGGCACTCTATAAAAACCAAACCTGTTGCCATCAAGTCGATTCTGACTCATAGTGACTCTATAAGTCAGAGAAGAACTGCCCCATAGAGTTAGCCACCCTATAGGTAGGTCTTCTTATGTTCATTTTAGTAGATGAGGAAGCCAACTTGCCCATAGTTGCATGGAGGAGCTGTTGGGGGTCTAGAGTCAAACCCAGGCCGTTTGCCCACAGGGCCAGTGCTCTTCAGCACAAGGCGACACTGCTGAAGCCACTTCCTGGCTCGATAGGAAAGCCAGACCTGCATTTTTAAAAGAGCAATAGCTTACAACAAATGTGTTTTAATCCAGGTTTATATTCTCAAAGACGGTGAAAATGAAAATGTTCTTCAGTTAGTAATAGTCAAATTATGTCCAAATCCTGAGACACTGTACATACTTAGGTGCACCGGAAACTTTCTTCCTTTTCCAGTGCCCCTTCGGCAAAGCTACTCCCCCACCAGCCAAGTATACCTTATCCAGTGTTTTAGCTTATCTGGTTTATTACTTGAACGGGATTAAGAGAAGTTATGTTGAGATTTGACAGAAACACTAGAAATATGAGACTTAAAAAAGCAAAGGAAGAAAGAGATCATAAAGATGACAGAGCTCCTGCTTTGAATCTGGCGAGAGGATCATGCACCGCTTAGTGCAGGGGCCCTCTTAGGCCTTAGAGCTTGCCCCTGGATGAAAGGGGCAAACACCTGTTCATAGGGCTCAAGACCTGGCTCTCATGCGTTAACAACTGGTTGCTCACATTCCTATTAAAAAAAAAAAAAAAAAAAGAATTAGAACCTCATATTTAAAGTTGGCCTGTTGAAGTTGTTTTTCATTCAAATAAATCATAAAATATAAAAAAAGCCAGGCCAAGCAATATCTCCCATTAAAATCTAATACTGAGAACATTCAGAGTAAATTAGCTCCTCCTTGCCTGAAAATGGGGATGATAACACAGAATGGTTATCAGGTCTAAATGTGATAACATCTGTGAACTCACTGTGTGTGTCAAACAGGACAAGAATGACTGCTCCTGGATCAACACTGCTGTTTCTATTAAAGTCCTATACTGAAGGTTAGGAAATGTTAAGAAAAATCATCTATAGTTGACTGCAAGCGCTTAAATACAGAAGATTTGGTAATCCTTGTTGTTGTTAGTTATCTGCCACCAAGACATCTCTAACTCATGGCCACCCCATGTGTAACAGAGCAACATGTTGTCTGGTCCTGCGCCATCTTCATGATTGTTAGTATGTTTCAGTCCATTGTTGTGGCTATTGTTATCAATCCTTCTCATTGAGGGTTTCCCTCATTTTTGTTAGCCCTCTAGTAAAACATGATGTCCTTTTCTGGCAATTGGTCTTTTCTGATGACATGTCCAAAGTAAGCAAGTCGAAGTCATGCCGTCCTAGTTTTCAAATAACATTCTGGTTCCTTAGTGCTGCTCATGGTTAGCTTAACCTCCTCTCTTTCTAGGTCCACAGGAGATGGAAAGTTCAGGCCCTTTTATGATTAGGAGAGAGGAATTGATGTGTCACTTCTGGGATGGATCACTTATTGCTGGTGGGTGACTCCAAAGTTCCTCTCTCTTGCCACTATGATCCACACCTACGATGCTCCCTTGTCCTGCCCTAAGAGTAGATGACAGGAGGTAGGGCCCTCTGCTGACCTGTGATGGACATGTGGTATGAGTGAAAATTAACCTTGTGCATTTAACCTACTGAGATTTGGGGTTATTACCACACTGGTCCCCCACATGTCTGTCAGGTTGTTGTACTGTGGGGGCTTGAGTGTTGCTGTGATGCTGGAAGCTGTGCCACTGGTATTTCAAATACCAGCAGGGTCACCCATGGTGGACAGGTTTCAGTGGAGCTTCCAGATTAAGGCAGACTGGGAAGAAGGACCTGGTAGTCTACTTCTGAAAAGCATTAGCCAGTGAAAACCTTATGAATAGCAGCAGAACATTGTCCGATATTGTGCTGGAAGATGAGCGCCTCAGGTTGGAAAGCACTTAGAAGATGACTGGGGAAGAGCTGCCTCCTCAAAGTAGAGCCAACCTTAATGACATAGATGGAGTCAGCTTTCAGGACCTTCATTTGCTGATGTGGCATTACTCAAAATGAGGAGAAACAGCTGCCAACATCCATTAATAATCAGAATGTGGAATGTACGAAGTATGAATCTAGGAAAATTGGAAATTGCCAAAAATTGAATGCATAAACATTGATATCCTAGGAATTGGCGAGCTGAAATGGACTAGTATTGGCCATTTTGAATGGGCCTACTATGCTGGGAATGACAACTTGAAGAGCAACGGCATTGAATTCTTCATCAAAAAGAATATTTCAAGGTCTATCATGAAGTACAATGTTGTTAGTGATAGGATAGTATCCGTACGACTACAAGGAAGACCAGTTAATACTACTATTATTCAAATTTACACACCAACCACTAAGGCCAAAGATGAAGAAACTGATGATTTCTACCAACTTCTGCTATCTCAAATTGATCAAACACACAATCAGGGTGCATTGAGAGTTGATCAAACATGCAATGAGGGTGCATTCCTGGTGATTGGAATGCGAAAGTTGGAAACAAAGGATTGGGTGGTAGTTGGAAAATATGACCCTGGTGACAGAAAAAATGCCGGAGATCACATGATAGAATTTTGTAAGACCAACGACTTCTTCATTACAAATGCCTTTTTTCACCAATATAAACAGCGACTATGTTTTTTTTTTTTTTTTATGCAAGTGGAGCCCTCCAGGAGGAATACACAGATATCAAATCAACTACATCTGTGGAAAGGGAGGATGGAAAAGCTCAATATCATCAGTCAGAAGAAGGCCAGGGGCCGACTGTGTGACAGACCATCAATTGTTCATATGCAAGTTCAAGTTGAAACTGAAGAAAATTAGAACAAGTCCATGAGAGCCAAAGTACGACCTTGAGTATATCCCACCTGAATTTAGAGACCATCTCAAGAATAGATTTCACGCGCTGAACACTAATGACTGAAGACCAGAGGAGTTGTGAAGGATATCATATATGAAGGAAGCAAAAGGTCCTTAAAAAGACAGGAAAGAAAGAAAAGACCAAAATGGGTGTCAGAAGAGACTCTGAAACTTGCTCTTGAATGTCAAGTAGCTAAAGCGAAAGGAAGAAATGATGAAGTGAAAGAGATGAACAGAAGATTTCAAAGGGCGGTTCAAGAAGATAAAATATTCTAACGACATGTGTGGAGGCCTGGAAATAGACAATCAAAAGGGAAGAGCGCACTTGGCATTTCTCAAGCTGAAAGAACTGAAGAAAAGATTCAAGCCTCAAGTTGCAATACTGAAGGATTCCACGGGGAAAATGTTAAACCACAAAGGAAGCATCAAAAGAAGATGAAAGGAATACACAGAGTCAGTATACCAAAAAAAGTTGGCCAATATTCAATCACTTCAGGAGGTAGCGTTATGACCAGGAATTGATATTACTGAAGAAAGAGGTCCAAGCTACATTGAAGGCATTGGCAGAAAAAACGAGACTCCAGGAATTGGTGGAATATTAAATGAGATGTTTTAACAAACGAACCCACTGCTGGAAAGTGCTCACTCATCTATGCCAAGACTCACTCGTGCAGCCAAATGACTGAAAGAGGTCCATATTTATGCCTATTCCAAAGAAAGGTGATCCAACCGAATGTGGGAATTATCAAACAGTATCATTAATATCACATGCAAATAAAATTTTGCTGATGATCATTTTCAAAAGTAACTGCAGTAGTACATTGATAGGGAAGTGCCAGAAATTCAAGCCAGATTAGAAGAGGATGTGGAACCAGGGATATCACTGCCGATGTCAAATGGATCCTGGCTGAGAGCAGAAAATACCAGAAGGATGTTTACCTGTGTTTTACTGACTATGCAAAGCAATCGACTGTCTGGATCATAACAAATTACGGGTACCATTTCAAAGAATGGGAATTCCAGAACACTTAATTGTGCTCATGAGGAACCTGTACATAGATCAAGAGGCAGTGGTTCAAACAGAACAAGTGGTACTGTGTGGTTTAAAGTCAGGAAAGGTGTGCGTCAGGGTTGGATCCTTTCACCATACTTATTCAATCTCTATGCTGAGCAAATATTCCAAGAAGCTGGACTATACAAAGAAGAACAGAACATCAAGATTAGAGGAAGACTCATTAACAATCTGCATTATGCAGATGACACAATCTTGCTTGCTGAAAGTGAAGAGAACTTGATGCACTTACTGATGAAGATCAAAGACCACAGCCCTCTGTATGGATTATACCTCAACGTAAAGAAAACAAAAGTAGTCATAACTGGACCAATGAGCAATATCGTGATTGTTGTTGTTGTTAGGTGCCGTCAAGTCGGTTCCGACTCATAGCGACCCCATGCACAACAGAACGAAACACTGCTCGGTCCTGTGCCATCATTACAATCGTTGTTATGCTTGAGCCCATTGTTGCAGCCACTGTGTCAATCCACCTCGTTTAGGGTCTTCCTCTGTTCCACCGACCCTGTACTTTGCCAAGCATGATGTCCTTCTCCAGAGACTGATCCCTCCTGACAACATGTCCAAAGTATGTAAGACGCAGTCTCGCCATCTTTGCTTCTAAGGAAGGAGCATTCTGGTTGTACTTCTTCCAAGACAGACTTATTTGTTCTTCTGGCAGTCCATGATATATTCAATATTCTTTGCCAATACCACAATTCAAAGGCATCAATTCTTCTTCAGTCTTCCTTATTCACTGTCCAGCTTTCACATGCATACGATGCGATTGAAAATACCATGGCTTGGGTCAGGCGCACCTTAGTCTTCAAGGTGACATCTTTGCTCTTCAACACTTTGAAGAGGTCCTTTGCAGCAGATTTACCCACTGCAATGCATCTTCTGATTTCTTGACTGCTGCTTCCATGGCTGTTGACTGGGAATCCAAGTAAAATGAAATCCTTGACAACTTCAATCTTCTCCGTTTATCATGACGTTGCTCACTGGTCCAGTTGTGAGGATTTTTGTTTTCTTTATGCTGAGGTGCAATCCATACTGAAGACTGTGCTCTTTGATCTTCATTAGTAAGTGCTTCAAGTCCTCTTCACTTTCAGCAAGCAAGGTTGTGTCATCTGCATAACTCAGGTTGTTAATGAGTCTTCCTCCAATCCTTATGCCACTTTCTCCTTCATACAGTCCATCTTCTCGGTTTATTTGCTCAGCATACAGATTGAATAGGTATGGTGAAAGAATACAACCCTGACGCACACCTTTCCTGACTTTAAACCAATCAGTATCCCCTTGTTCTGTCCGAATAACTGCTTCTTGATCTATGTAAAGGTTCCTCAGAAGCACAATTAAGTGTTCTGGAATTCCCATTCTTCGCAATGTTATCCATAATTTGTTATGATCCACACAGTCAAATGCCTTTGCATAGTCAATAAAACACAGGTAAACATCCTTCTGGTATTCTCTGCTTTCAGCCAGGATCCATCTGACATCAGCAATGATATCCCTGGTTCCACGTCCTCTTCTGAATCCGGCCTGAATTTCTGGCAGTTCCCTGTTGATACACTGCTGCAGCCATTTTTCAATGATCTTCAGCAAAATTTTGCTTGTGTGTGATATTAATGATATTGTTCTATAATTCCCACATTCGGTTGGATCACCGTTCTTTGGAATAGGCATAAATATGGATCTCTTCCAGTCAGTTGACCAGGAAGCTGTCTTCCGTATTTCTTGGCATAGATGAGTGAGCACTTCCAGTGCTGGATCCGTTTGTTGAAACATCTCAATTGATATTCCATCAATTCCTGGAGCCTTGTTTTTCGCCAATGCCTTCAGAGCAGCTTGGACTTCCTCCTTCGGTACCACTGGTTCCTGATCATATGCTACCTCTTGAAATGGCTCATCATCGACTAATTCTTTTTGGTATAATGACTCTGTGTGTTCCTTCCATCTTCTTTTGATGCTTCCTGTGCAGTTTAACATTTTCCCCACGGAATCCTTCAGTATTGCAACTTGAGGCTTGAATTTTTTCTTCAGTTCTTTCAGCTTCAGAAACACTGAGCGTGTTCTTCCTTTCTGGCTTTCCATTTCCAGCTCTTTGCACATGTCATTATAACACTTTACATTGTCTTTTCGAGCCACCCTTTGAAATCTTCTGTTCAGTTCTTTTACTTCATCAATTCTTCCTTTTGCTTTAGCTGCTCGACTTTCGAAAGCAAGTTTCAGAGTCTCCTCTGACATCCATCTTGGTCTTTTCTTTCTTTCCTGTCTTTTCAATGACCTCTTGCTTTTTTCATGTATGATGTCCTTGATGTCATTCCACAACTCGTCCAGTCTTTGGTCACTAGTGTTCAATGTGTCAAATCTATTCTTGAGATGGTCTCTGAATTCAGGTGGGATATACTCAAGGTCGTATTTTGGTTTTCGTGGACTTGCTCTGATTTTTCTTCAGTTTCAGCTTGAACTTGCATATGACCAACTGATGGTCTGTTTCACAGTCGGCCCCTGGCCTTCTTCTGACTGATGATATTGAGCTTTTCCATCGTGTCTTTCCACGGATGTAGTCAATTTGATTTCTGTGTGTTCCATCTGGCGAGGTCCATATGTATAGTTGCCGTTTATGTTGGTGAAAGAAGGTATTTGCAATGAAGAAGTTGTTGGTCTTGCAAAATTCTATCATTCGATCTCTGGCATTGTTTCTATCACCAAGGCCATATTTTCCAACTACTGATCCTTCTTCGTTTCCAACTTTTGCATTAAAATCACCAGTAATTATCAATGCATCTCGATTGCATGTTCAATCAATTTCAGACTGCAGCAGCTAATAAAAATCTTCTATTTCTTCATTTTTGGCCCTAGTGGTTGGTGCGTATATTTGAATAATAGTTGTATTAACTGGTCTTCCTTGTAGGTGTAAGGATATTATCCTATCACTGACAGCATTGTACTTCAGGATAGATCTTGAAATGTTCTTTTTGAGGATGAATGCAATACCATTCCTCTTCAAGCTGTCATTCCCAGCAGAGTAGACTATATGATTTATTGATTCAAAATGGCCAATATCAGTCCATTTCAGTTCACTAATCCGTAGGATTTTGATGTTTATGCGTTCCATTCATTTTTGACAATTTCTAATTTTCCTAGATTCATACTTCATACATTCCAGGTTCTAAGTATTAATGGATGTTTGCAGCTGTTTCTTCTCATTTTCAGTCGTGCTACATCAGTAAATGAAGGTCCCGAAACCTCTACTCCACCCACGCCATTAAGGTCAACTCTAATTTGGGGAGGCAGCTCTTCCCCAGTCATCTTTTGAGTGCCTTCCAACCTGGGGGGCTCATCTTCCAGCACTATATCAGACAACGTTCTGCTGCTATTCATAAGGTGTTCACCAGCTAATACTTTTCAGAAGTAGACTGCCAGGTCCTTCTTCCTAGTCTGTCTTAGTCTGGAAGCTCAGCTGAAACCTGTCCTCCATGGGTGACCCTGCTGGTATCTGAGTACCGGTGGCATAGCTTCCAGCATCACAGCAACATGCAAGCCCCCACAGTACGACAAACTGACAGACACATGGGGAAATATCATGATAAATGGAGAAAGATTGAAGTTGTCAAGGATTTCATTTTGCTTGGATCCACAGTCAACACACATGGAAGCAGCAGTCAAGAAATCAAAAGATGCATTGCATTGGGCAAATCTGATGCAAAAGATCTCTTCAAAACGCTGAAAGCAAAGATGTCACCTTGAAGACTAAGGTGTGCCTGACCCAAGCCATGATGTTTTCAATCACCTCATATGCATGCAAAAGCTGGACAATGAATACAGAAGACCATAGAAGAACTGATGCCTTTGAATTGTGGTGTTTGCGAATAAAGAATAATTATCTTTATTTGCATATTTCATGAACTTTAGACCATGATTCAATAGTCACTGTATAGATAAACTCATAATTCAATAGTCATTCTGGCAAATTCAGTGAAACAACTACCAGGGCAGTTGTTATTAGGTGCCATTGAGTCAGTTCCAACTCACAGCAACCCTATCTACAACAGGACGAAACACTGCCTGATCCTCTGCCATCCTCCCAATAGTTACTATGTTTGATCTCATTGTTGCACGCACTGTGTCAATCTCTCTTGTTGGGGGTCTTCTTCTTTTTCAGTGACCCTCTAGTTTATCAAGCATGATGTCCTACTCCAGGGACTGGTCCCTCCTGATAACATGTCCGAAGTATGTGAGATGACATCTCACCATCCTTGCTTCTAAGGAGCATTCTAGCTGTACTTCTTTCAAGACAGATTTGTTCATTCTTCTGGAAGTTCGTGGTATAGTCAATATACCACCACCACAACTCAGAGGTATCAATTCTTCTTTGGTTTTCCTCATTCATTGTGCAGCTTTTGCACGCATATGAGGCAACGAAAATTCCATGACTTGGGTCAGGAGCACTTCAGTCCTCAAATTGACATCTTTGCTTTTTAACATTTTAAGGAGGTCTGTTGCAGCAGATTTGCCCAATCCAATGCATCTTTTAATTTCCTGACTGCGGCTTGCATGGGCATTAATTGTAGATCCAAGTAAAATGAAATTCCTGACAACTTCAATCTTTTCTCCATTTATCATGATGTTGCTTACTGGCCCAGTTGTGAGGATTTTTATTTTATGTTGAGGTGCAATCCATACTGATGGTCATAGTCTTCGATCATCATCAGTAAGTGCTTCGAATCCTTCTCACTTTCAGTTATCAAGGTTGTGTCATCTGCATATCGCAGGTTGTTAATGAGTCTTCCTCCAACCCTAATGACACATTCTTTTTCATATAGTCCAAAAACTCAGATATTCTCCTCAGCATACAAACTGAATAAGTATCATGAAAGGATACAACCCTGATGCATACATTTTCTGATTTGAAACCACACAGTATACCCTTGTTCTGTTCAAATGACTGCCTCTTGGTCTATGTACAGGTTACCAAAATGGTAAATTTATTCCTCTTAATTGGCTAAATGACTTACTCTGGTAGGTATAGAAATAAGTATTTTATGTTGATAAAGTGAGTCAAATCCATAGTGCTACATCCTTGCTAAGTTTAAGTTTTACATAACTAGATTGGGAAAGAAGAAATAAAATTAGCTGTATTCATAGATGATATAATCCTATATTCAAAAAATACCAAAGAATTCACAAGAAAACTCGTACAGCTAATGGAGGAATTTAGCAATAATGCAGGGTAGAAGGTCAACAAACAAAAATCAGGTAGGTTTTTATATACCAGCAATGAGATATCTGAAAGGGAAATTAGGAAAACAATTCCATTTACAATAGCACCTAAGCCAATAAAACACCTAGGAATAAATCTAACCAAGGTGTGAAGGACTTACACAATGAAAATTACAAAGCACTGCTGAAAGAAATTAAAAACAAAAACAAACAAAACAAACCCATTGCTGTTGAGTTGATCCTGACTTATAGCCACTCTATAGGACAGAGTAGAACTGCCCCACAGGATTTCCAAGGACCAGCTGGTAGATTCGAACTGGCAACCTTTTGGTTAGCAGCCAAGCTCTTAACCACTGTGGTACCAGGGCCTTAAAAAATGGGAAGATGTGGCTGGAGCAAACATGGCATTATAGACAGAAGCACCACACCATTCCTCCACAGACCTGAAAAACTACATAAAACAGAGACAAACATCAATCTTGGAACCCAAAGCATCAAATGAAGAGATGAGTTCAGCCAAGCACCTAATGGAATAAGAAACTGACAGAGAACAGAGAGCAAGGAGAGATACAAGCGGAGGTCCCCTGTCAGCTAATGCAGCACAGATACACCATCGTGGACTCCTGTCAGAGAGTGGAAGACAGAGAATATGGGAAAGCAGCTTAACAGAGCTCCCATCAGGAGACAGAGCACCTGGTAACCAGTGATAAACGGTTTCCCACCCCCAACTTTCTCCTGCTTGGCTGGGAGGCGCTGGCTCTGTGCCATTTGGGTTCACCCTGCCCACACCGGCCAGCTCCTTCAGTGCCATTTCTTTGTTGCTGGTGTTGCTTTTTTTTTTTTGGCTTCTTTTGGTTTCTTTCCTGCTTCTCACCTCCTCCCCCTCCTTTCTCTGGAATACCTAGATCTGTGTGCCATCTTTGCTTCTTAACAGGCTGTAAAGTGCCACTTGGCTGGCGAACTGCTTCCTAGGTCTGTGCAGTCACGCTGGTAGGATCCCCGGGGCCTTTTTTTCTTTTGTTTTCTCTTTTTCTTTTTCTTCATTTCTCAGTTTCTTGCCTGTCTATAATTACGACCTTTCCCTCTGTCCTGAATACCTGGCACTGTGTGCCATCTGTGCCCCTTCTAGCCAGGCTATACTGCATGGCTTGAGAGCCACTTCCCCAGTCTGCACATCTGCGAGAGTGGGATCCCTGGGAGCATTCATTTTTATTTTTTTCCTTTTTGTCTTCCTTCATTTCTCAAGTTTCTCGTCTCTCTTCACTGTCCTTGAATACTGTGCTGTGTGCCACCTCTACCTCTTCTACATGGGCTGAGCCCCAAACCCTGGGAGCCACTTCCCCAGTCACCAGTCGGATCCCGGACAGCATTTCCTTTTTCTTTTCTTTTTTTATTCACTTATTTTTTCTTTTTGTTTTCCTTAATTCTCAGTTTCTCATCTCTATTTTCCTTCTTTTCCTGAACACCTGGTGCTGTGTGCCATTTCCGCCTGCTCTAGATGGGCTATTCCCCAAGGCCTGGGAGCCACTCACTTTCCTGGTCACTGGTGGGATTCTTGGAGACATTTTTTTCTCTTTTTCTTTTTTGACATTTCTAGGTTTCTCATCTCTCCACTTCAACGGCAGGCTCCCTTAGCACTTTTTTTTTTTTTTTGGCTCCTATTTCGCTCTCCCCTTTTTTCCACACCCAACTTAGCCCCGCACATCACAGCCTCCCCCCGCCTTTCCTAACTGCACCATGAACTTAACATCGCACCCCCAAGTAGCACAGTAGTACTGGAACGTGCCCTTCACCTTCCCCTAGCCTGCCTTGTTGGCCCCAGTATGTGCCACAAACAACACATTCCGGCCCCTCCCTTCAGCTGGACCTGCCCAGCTGAGTGACTAGCCCTGCTCATTGGACAAGGAGGTGAAAAGTATTCTGCCCACAGGCAAGCAAACAACAAAAATGCACAGCCTACCTGCTCAGACATAACAAATAGAACAAAAAAGCAAGATGAAACAAATCTACAAGAAATAAATGAAGAAAATAACTACTGAATGATCCGAAGACAGCAGACAGTATCAAAACATATTTTAAAAAATGACAGGATGGTTCTAGAAGGCAACCAAAATAAAATACCAGATGACTTTCCAGTAGAAGAAAAGGCACTGGAACTACCTGATAAGGAATTCAAATCTCTAATATTCAGAGCTAATTAAGAGTTGAAGCAAAAAGCAGACAAAAACGAGGAAAAAATGGACAAATCTGTGGAAAAAGCAAATTCATGGGAAATACAGACAAAAAATGGAATAATTCAGGAAAATAACACAGGAACAAAATGCCAAAATAAATTCACAACTAGAAACCACACAAAAACAATTAGAAATCCAAAACATAAACAACAACAGTTCAGAAATGGACAGTGTCACAGAAGTGCTGAGAAGCAGGTTTGAAACAACGGAAGACAGGATCAGCAAATTGAACATGAATATTTGGATACCATTTTGTTTGAGAAAAAATCAGAAAAAAAAATGAAGAAACCCTGAGAATGATGTGTGATACAATCAAAAGCAAAAATTTGCTAGTGATCAGAGTTTCAGAACAGGGGAGAAAACTGAAAACACAGAGAGGATCATTGAAGAATTGCTGACAGAAAACTTCCCTGATATTACGAAAGATAAAAAGCTGATCATCCAAGAAGCTCAACAAACCCCAAATAGGACAGATTCCAAAGGAATACCATGAAGGCATATCATAATCACACTTGCTAAAACCAAAGACAAAGAATCCTGAGAGCAGCCCAAGAAAAGCGAAAAGTTACATACAGAGGGGAAACCATAAGACTAAGCTCTGTTACTTGGCAGAAACCTCACAGGCAAGAAGACAATGGGATGACATATATAAAAACCTGAATGAAAAAAATTGCCAACCAAGAATAATATATCCTGCAAAACTCTCGTTCAAATATGATGGTGAAATTGCAACATTTCCAGATGAAGAGAAGTTAAGGGAATATGTAAAAGCCAGACCAAACTTACAAGAATTATTACAGGGAGTTCTTTGGTTTGAGAACAGACAACATCAGACCACAGCCTGAATCCAGGATGTAAGATTGCATTAGTCAGATATTAACCTAGGAAACGAACTCTCAAGGACTATTCAAAACCAAAAGATTTACAACAGGGAACCAGAGAGGTTAATCTATAAGTGACAAAAGTCAGAACAATAAAAGAAGGAATAAATGGCGTAGGTATAGAACTTTCTAATGGAAAGGAAGACAAGGCGATACCAAGCAGTAACAGACTGATTCAAATCTAGAAAGATATGGGTAAATTTCAAGATAAGCACAAAGAAAGTTAACAAACTACTCATCAAAATAAAGAAGACAGAAGGAGGCGGACCCAAGACGGCTGAATAGACAGACGATTCTGGCGAGCCCTCTTTACAACAAAGACCTGAAGAAACAAGTGAAACGAGTGTACTTGTACAAGCTGGGAGCCCTGAGGATCAAAGGCAAGCTTTGACAATGAACTGAGGGACAGGGAGATGAAAAGACCATTCAGAAGTGGAGAGGAGTTACTGGACTTGAATCGCGGGAAGCCCTCGGGCACCATTCCTGGAGTGGCGGCGGCAGCGGCGCGGGCTGGTACTAGCATTCAGCCACAGTTTCCTCAGGGAGAAGCAGCCAGCCGCACAGCCTACTCACACCTCCGGAACCTGAGAACAACGGCGCTCTCGGCAAAAGTACTTGTGTATATTTTAGTGTGCCCCCTGCCCCCTGGCTTCAGCAGCTCAATCCCTGGGCCTAAGATAGGCCCTGTTGAGCACCTAGAGCCATCCTCCCGGCCTAGGGGAAGGAAAAATTTGCAATTGGGACGAAAAGATAATTTGCTAGCTCCATTAACTGGGGGAGCTCAGGACAGAAGTGGCTCCTATCCAGGCATAAAGAGTCCATGGACCTTGAGCACCTTTCCCTTCTGCATGGACCTGTGTGGGCCTATTTCAGGAGAATAGGCCCTTGTTGACAGACTGCAACCATTTCAGCTGTGCAGTGGAGAGGTGGATGTTTGATGTTTGAGGTTGCTTTGCCTATTAAACAAGGTCCTCACCAACCCACATCAGGGACCTAAAGACTGGTAGCTCCACTCAGATCACCCCACCACCCACGACAGGGGTCCAAAGATAACTGGTACCTCCCAGTCCTTACAACCAGAAACTTTGGGTACCCACGGTCCATGAGCAGAACCCAACCACCAGCATGCTCTAGGGAATAGGGACGCGTTTTCCTCAGAGACACTCGGGGGTTGGTTCTCAGCCCGCTGCCTTGTTTAGAGCGTGACCCCCTGCTGCAATCAGATGCCGGTATATACGCCAATCACCCCTGCCCCTCTAAGACTGTAGGACAAAGCCTGTACCACACACTTGATGGTCAGCTACCTGGAAACCTGAGCTGAATTCATACGAGAAAACTGAATGGACTCCTAGACTGATATACCTGATAACAAATCTAGCCACGTGGGGACAGGACACCGGAGCTCCAAAGACAAAAATAATCAAGCTAGCTTACTCAAGCAACCCATAGGGGTATACCAAAACAAAACAAAGAAGTTATGACACAGGAATCAAGCAAAAACTAACACAATAACTTATCGATGGCTCAGAGACAACAGTCAATATCAAGTCACATTAAGAAACAGATCATGATCACCTCAACAGGCTCTCAAAACAAAGAATCCAGGGATCTTCTAGATGAAAGTGCATTCCTGGAATTACCAGATGCAGAATACAAAAGTTTAATATACAGAGCCCTTCAAGACATCAGGAAGGAAAAGAGGCAATATGCAGAACAAGCCAAGGAACACACAGATAAAGCAATTGAAGAAATTAGAAAGATTATTCAAGAACAGAATGAACAGTTTAATAAGCACAAAAAAATCCATAGACAGCAAGCAGAAATTGAGAAAATTAACAATAAAATAACAGAATTAGACAACTCAATAGAAAGTCAGAGGAGCAGAATTGAGCAAGTAGAAGCCAGAATTTCTGAACTTGAAGATAAATCACTTGGCACTAATATATTTGAAGAAAAATCAGATAAAATAATTTTAAAAAATGAAGAAACCTTAAGAATCATGTGGGACTCTACCAAGAGAAATAACCTACAAGTGATTGGAGTACCAGAAGAGGGGGGGATAACAGAAAAAACAGAGAAAATTGTTGAAGATTTGTTGGCAGAAAGCTACCCTGATATTGTGACAGATGAGATGATATCCATCCAAGATGCTCATCGAACTCCACATAAAGTAGATCTTAAAAGAAAGTCACCAAGACATATTATAATCAAACTTGCCAAAACCAAAGATAAAGAGAGAATTATAAGAGCATCAAGGGATAAACGAAAAGTCACCTACAAAGGAGAGCCAATAAGAATAAACTCGGACTACAGGGCAGAAACCATGCAGGCAAGAAGGCAATGGGGTGACATATTTAAAAAACTGAAGGAAAAAAATTGCCTGCCAAGAATCATATCCAGCAAAACTCTGTTAAATATGAAGGTGAAATTAAGACATTTCCAGATAAACAGAAGCTTAAGGAATTTGTAAAAACCAAACCAAAACTGCAAGAAATACTAAAGGGAGTTCTTTGGTTAGAAAATCAATAATATCAGGTATCAACCCCAGACTAGAACACTGGGCAGAGCAACCAGAAGTCAGCCCACGCAGGGAAATCCAAAAAAAGAAAGCAAGATTATTTAAAAAAAAAAAAAAAAAAAGCCCAAAACAGGGTAACAGCGATGTTATTATATAAAAGAAGACAACATTAAAATAACAAACAGGGACAAAGAAATGTAATCATACACCTTCCACATGGAGAGGAAGATACGGCAATAAAAAGTTAGGTTTCAATTTAGAAAAACAGGGGTAAATAATAAGGTTACCACAAAGGAGACAAATTATCCTACTCATCAAAATAAAATACAAGGGAAAAATACGGACTCAGCAGAAACAAAATCAACAACAACAAATATGAGGAAAGGACAATATATAAAGAAAATCCACCCGGCACATAAAATCAAGTGGGAAAAAGAAACTGTCAATAACACACAAAAAAAGACATCAAAATGATACCACCAAATTCATACCTATCCATAATTACCCTCAATGAAAATGGACTAAATGCACCAATAAAGAGACAGAGAGTGGCAGAATGGATTAAAAAACAAGATCCGTCTATATCCTGCCTACAAGAGACACACCTTACACTTAAAGACATGAACAAACTAAAACTCAAAGGATGGAAAAAAATATATCAAGCAAACAACAATCAAAAAAGAGCAGGAGTACCAATATTAATTTCTGACAAAATAGACTTTAAAGTTAAATCCATCAGAAAGGATAAGGAAGGACACTATATAATGATTAAAGGGACAATATACCAAGAAGATATAACCATATAAAATATTTATGCATTCAATGACAGGGCTGCAAAATACATAAAACAACCTATCAGCATTGAAAAGAAAGATAGACAGCTCCACAATAGTAGTAGGAGACTTCAACACACCACTTTCGGTGAAGGACAGGACATCCAGAAAGAAGCTCAATAAAGACACGGAAGATCTAAATGCCACAATCAACCAACTTGACCTCGTAGACATATACAGAACATTCCACCCAACAGCAACCAAGTATACTTTCTTTTCTAGTGCACATGGAACATTCTCTAGAAGAGACCACATATTAGGTCATAAAGCAAGCCTTAGCAGAATCCAAAACACTGAAATATTACAAAGCTTCTTCTCTGACCATAAGGCCATAAAAGTGGAAATCAATAACAGGAAAAGCAGGGAAAAGAAATCAAACACTTGGAAACTGAACAATACCCTGCTCAAAAAAAGACTGGATTATAGAAGACAGTAAGGAGGGAATAAAGAAATTCATAGAATCCAATGAGAATGAAAACACTTCCTATCAGAACATTTGGGACACAGCAAAAGTGGTGCTCAGAGGCCAATTTATATCAATAAATGCACACATCCAAAAAGAAGAAAGGGACAAAATCAAAGAATTATCCCTACAACTTGAACAAATAGTAAGAGAGCAACAAAAGAAACCCTCAGGCACCAGAAGAAAACAAATAATAAAACTAGAGCTGAACTAAATGAAATAGAAAACAGAAAAACAATTGAAAGAATTAACACCACCAAAAGCTGGCTTTTTGAAAAAATCAACAAAATTGATAAACCACTGGCCAAACTGACAAAAGAAAAACAGAAGAGGGAGCAAATAACCCAAATAAGAAATGAGATGGGCGATACTACAACAGGCCCAACTGAAATTAAAAGAATCATATCAGATTACTATGAAAAACTGTACTCCAACAAACTTGAAAACCTGGAAGAAATGGATGAATTCCTAGAAACACACTACCTACCTAAACTAACACAAACAGAGGGAGAACAACTAAATAGACCCATAACAAAAGAAGAGATTGAAAAGGTCATCAAAAAACTCCCAACAAAAAAAAAAACCCTGGCCCGAACTGCTTCTCTGCGGAGTTTTACCAAAGTTTCAGAGAAGAGTTAACACCACTACTACTAAAGGTATTTCAGAGCATAGAAAAAGACGGAATACTACCAAACTCATTCTATGAAGCCACCACATCCCTGATACCAAAACCAGGTAAAGACCCCACAAAAAAAGAAAATTATAGACCTAATCCCTCATGAACATAGATGCAAAAATCCTCAACAAAATTCTAGCCAATAGAATTCAACAACATATCAAAAAAATAACTCACCATGACCAGGTGGGATCCATACCAGGTATGCAGGGATGGTTCAACGTTAGAAAAACAATTAATGTAATCCATCACATAAATAAAACAAAAGACAAGAATCACATGATTTTATCAATTGATGCTGAAAAGGCATTTGACAAAGTTCAACACTCATTCATGATAAAACTCTCAACAAAATAGGAATAAAAGGAAAAATCCTCAACATAACAAAGGGCATTTATACAAAGCCAACACCCAACATCACTCTAAATGGAGACAGCCTGAAAGCATTCCCACTGAGATCAGGAACCAGACAAGGTCGCCCTTTATCACCACTCTTATTCAACATTGTGCTGGAAGTCCTAGCCAGAGGAAATAGGCTAGGTAAAGAAATAAAAGGCATCCAGATTCACAAGGAAGAAGTAAAGTGTCTCTATTTGCAGATGACATGATCTTATACACAGAAAACCCTAAAGAATCCTCCAGAAAACTACTGAAACTAATAGAAGAGTTCAGCAGAGTATCAGGATACAAGATAAACATACAAAAATCAGTTGGATTCCTCTACAATAACAAAAAGAACATCAAAGAGGAAATCACCAAATCAATGCCATTTACAGTAGCCCCCCAGAAGATAAAATGCTTAGGAATCAATCTTACCAGAGATGTAAAAGACTCATACAAAGAAAACTACAGTGCACTTCTGCAAGAAACCAAAACAGACTTACAGAAGTGGAAAAACATACCTTGCTCGTGGATAGGAAGACTTAACATTATAAAAATGTCTATTCTACGAAAAGCAATCTATACATTTAATGCAATTCCGATCCAAATCCCAACGACATTCTTTAACAAGATGGAGAAACAAATCACCAACTTCATATGGAAGGGAAAGAGGCCTTGGATAATTAAGGCATTACTGAAAAACAAGAACAAAGTGGGAGGCCTTACTTTACCTGATTTTGGAACCTATTATAAAAAAAAAAAAATTTTTTTTTTTTTTTATTATACCACCACAGTAGTCAAAACAGCCTAGTACTGGTACAACAACAGATACATGGACCAATGGAACAGAACTGAGAATCCAGACATAAATCCATGCAAAAATGAGCAGTATCAACTTGTTGACAAAGGCCCCAAAAGAGTTAAATGGGGAAAAGACAGTCTTTTCAACAAATGGTGCTGGCATAACTGGATATCCATGTGCAAAAAAATGAAACAAGACCCATACCTCACTCCATGCACAAAAAAGAGCTCAAAATGGATCAAAAACCAAAATATAAAATCTAAAATGATAAAGATCATGGAAGAAAAAATAGGGAGAAGGTTAGGAGCCCTAATACATGGCATAAACAGTATAAAACCTGCCCTATACAGAACATTATAAAGAATGTAGAAGAAAAACCAGATAACTGGGAGCTCCTAAAAATCAAACACCTATGCTCGTCCAAACACTTCACCAAAAGAGTAAAAAGACTACCTACAGACTGGAAAAAAGTTTTCAGCTATGACATTTCTGATCAGCGCCTGCTCTCTAAAATCTACATGATACTGCAAAAACTCAACTACAAAAAGACAAATACCCAATCTAAAAATGGGCAAAAGATATGAATAGACACTCACTAAAGAAGACATTCAGGTAGCTAACAGATATATGAGGAAATGTTCACGATCATTAGCCACTAGAGGAATGCACATCAAAACTACAATGAGATTTCATCTCACTCCAACAAGGCTGGCATTAATCCAAAAAACACAAAAGAATAAATGTTGGAAAGGCTGTGAAGAGATTGGAACACTTATACACTGCTGGTGGGAATATAAAATGGTACAACCACTTTGGAAATTGATTTGGCGCTTCCTTAAAAAGCTAGAAATAGATCCAGCAATCCCACTCCTTGGAATATATCCTAGAGAAGTAAGAGCCTTTACATGAACAGATATATGCACACCCACGTTTATTGCAACACTGTTTACAATAGCAAAAAGATGGAAGCAACCAAGGTGCTCATCAATGGATGAATGGATAAATAAATTATGGTATTTCACACAATGGAATATTACACATTGATAAAGAACAGTGAGAAATCTGTGGAACATTTCATAACATGGAGGAACCTGGAAGGCATTATGCTGAGTGAAATTAGTCAGTTGCAAAAGGACAAATATTGTATAAGACCACTATTATAAGAACTTGAGAAATAGCTGAAACTGAGAAGAAAACATTCTTTCGTGGTTACGAGAGGGGGGAGGGAGGGAAGCTGGGAGAGGGGCATTCACTAATTAGATAGTAGATAGGAACTACTTTCAGCGAGGGGAAAGACAGCACACAATACAGGGGAGGTCAGTACAACTGGACTAAACCAAAAGCAAAGAAGTTTCCTGAATAAACTCAATGCTTCGAAGGCCAGCATAGCAGGGGCAGGGGTCTGGGGACCATGGTTTCAGGGGACATCTAAGTCAATCGGCATAATAAAATCTATTAAGAAAACATTCTGCATCCCACTTTGGTGAGTGGCATCTGGGGTCTTAAACGCTAGCAAGCAGCCATCTACGATGCAGCAATTGGTCTCCACCCACCTGGAACAAAGGAGAATGAAGAACACCAGGGACACAAGGAAATTATGAGCCCACGAGACAGAAAGGGCCACATGAATCAGAGACTACATCATCCTGAGACCAGAAGGACTAGATGGTGCCCGGCTACAACCAATGACTGCTCTGACAGGGAAGACAACAGATAACCCGTGAGGGAGCAGGAGAGCAGTGCGATGTAGACCCTAAATTCTTGTAAGTCCAATCTAATGGTCTGACTGAGACTAGAAGGACCCCGGTGGTCATGGCCCTCAGAAGTTCTGTTGGCCCAGGACAAGAACCATTCCTGAAGCCAAGTCTTCAGACATGGATTGGAATGGACAATGGGCTGGAAAGGGATGCTGGCGAGGAGTGAGCTTCTTGGATCAGGTGGACACTTGAGACTATGTTGGCATCTCCTGCCTGGAGGCGAGATGAGAGGATGGAGGGGGTTAGAAGCTGGCAAAATGGACAAGAAAAGAGAGAGTGGAGGGAGAAAACTGGCTGTCTCATTAAGGGGAGAGCAATTGGGAGTGTGTAGCAAGGTGTATATGGGTTTCTGTGTTGAGAGACTGACTTGATTTGTAAACTTTCACTTAATGCACAATAAAAATTATTAAAAAAAAAAACCTCATACATAGTAACTTCCCCTCCTCTACGTGGAGTTTAACTGCCATTTTCTGAACATGTGATGCATGAAGCTATACGTAAGCCCCATCATGCCTGCACAGTATGATTAAGAGTGTTGTTGATGTAACTTGTATGAACTTCCTATTTGTAAATCCCTTAAAAGTATAACCTTCCCCCTTGCCATCACTGAGGAGTCTTTGAGGCAGCAGCCGTTACTGTTTCCTTTCCTTACACAATGAAATAAAGTTGTCTCTCCTCTCTCCAGAAAAAAAATAAAGAAGGAAAACATAAAGTCTCAGTAAAAACAAAATCTATAAAGACAAAATAAATCCACAAACAATAGGAATTCAGTGCAGGAGGCTAAGAAGAACGAAGAAAAGATCAGCACCACACACACACACACAAAACTAGAAAATGACAGCAATAAACTCACACCTATTAATAATTACACTCAATGTAAATGGCCTAAGTGCATCCATAAAGAGATACAGGGTGATAGAATGGATAAAAAAACAGACTCCATCAATATGCTGCCTACGAGAGACACGCCTTAAAAACAAAGATGTAAATTTATTCAAAATCAAAGTATGGAAAAAAATATATCAAGCAAATAACTACCAAAAAAGAGCAGGAGTGGCAATACTAATCTCAGAAAAAACTGTCTTTAAAATAAAATGGATCAAAGAACTAAATATAAAATCTAAAGCGATAAAGATCATGGAAGAAAAAATAGGGGCGTTAGGAGCCCTAATACATGGCATAAACAGTATATAAAACATTATAAATAATGTAGAAAAAAAACTAGATAACTGGGAGCTCCTAAAAATCAAACACCTATGCTCATCCAAACACTTCACCAAAAGAGTAAAAAGACTAACTACAAACTGGGAAAAAGTTTTTAGCTATGACATTTCTGATCAGTGCCTGATCTCTAAAATCTACTTGATACTGCAAAAACTCAACTGCAAAAAGACAAATAACCCAAGTAAAAAATGGGCAAAAGATATGAATAGACCCTTCACTAAAGAAAACATTCAGGTAGCTAACAGATATATGAAGAAATGTTCACGATCATTAGCTATTAGAGAAATACAGATCAAAACTACGATGTGAATTCACCTCACTCCAACAAGACTGGCATTAATCCAAAAAACACAAAAGAATAAATGTTGGAGAGGCTGTGGAGAGACTGGAACACTTATACACTGCTGGTGGGAATGTCAAATGGTACAACCACTTTGGAAATTGATTTGGCACGTCCTTAAAAAGCTAGAAATAGAACTACCATACAATCCAGCAATCCCACTCCTTGGAATATATCCTAGAGAAATAACGAGCCTCTACATGAACAGATACATGCACACCCAGGTTTATTTCAGCACTGTTTACAATAGCAAAAAGATGGAAGCAGCCAAGGTGCCCATCAAGGGATGAATGGATAAATTACGGTATATTCACAAAATGGAATACTATGCATCGATAAAGAACAGTGAGGAATCTGTGAAACATTGCATAACATGGAGGAACCTGGAAGGCGTTATGCTGAGTGAAATCAGTCAGTTGCAAAAGGACAAATATTGTATAAGACCACTATTATAAGAACTTGAGAAATAGTTGAAACTGAGAAGTAAACATTCTTTCGTGGTTACGAGAGGGGAGAGGGAGGGAGGGTGACAGAGGGTCATTCACTAATTAGATACCCAAAACACCAATAATTAGATAGTAGATAAGAACTACTTTAGGTGAAGGGAAAGACAGGACACAATACAGGGGAGGTCAGCATAATTGGACTAAACCAAAAGCAGAGCAGTTTCCCGAATAAAGTGAATGCTTGAAGGCCAGCGTAGCACGTGCAGGGGTCTGGGGACCCATGGTTTCAGGGGACATCTAAGTCAACTGGTATAATAAATTCTATTAAGAAAACATTCTGCATGCCACTTTGAAGAGTGGCATCTGGGGGCTTAAACGCTAGCAAGCAACCATCTAAGGTGCATCAATTGGTCTCGACCCACCTGGATCAAAGAGAATGAAGAACACCAAGGACACAAGGCCATTACGAGCCCAAGAGACAGAAAGGGCCACATGAACCAGCGACTACATCATCCTGAGACCAGAAGAACTAGATGGTGCCCGGCTACAACCGATGACTGCCCTGACAGAGAACACAACAGAGAACCCCTGAGGGAGCAGGAGAGCAGTGGGATGCAGACCCTAAATTCTCCTAAGACCAGACTTAATGGTCTGATTGAGACTAGAAAGACCCCGGTGGTCATGGCCCCAGACCTTGTGTTGGCCCAGGACAAGAACCATTCCTGAAGCCAAGTCTTCAGACATGGATTGGACTGGACAATGGTTTGGAGAGGGATGCTGGTGAGGGGTGAGCTTCTTGGATGAGGTGGACACTTGAGACCATGCTGGCATCTCCTGCCTGAAGGGGAGATGAGAGGGTGGAGGGGGTTAGAAGCTGGCGAAATGGACACGAAAAGAGAGAGTGGAGGGAGACAGTGGGCTGTCTCATTAGGGGGAGAGTAATTGGGAGTGTGTAGCAAGGTGTATATGGGTTTTTGTGTGAGAGACTGACTTGATTTGTAAACTTTCACTTAAGGCACAATAAAAATTATTAAAAAATAAATAAATAAAATCTACCATAAAAGACAAAGAATGACACTATATAATGATTAAAGGGATGATCCATCATGAAAACAACCATAATAAATATCAACACACCCATTGACAGGGCTCCAAAATACATAAAACAAACTCTAGCAGCACTAAAAAGAGAAACTGACAGTTCCACAATAATAGCAGACTTCAATGCACCACACTCGGTAAAGAACAGAATATCGAAAAAGAAACTCAACAAAGATACTGAACATCTAAAGGACACAATTAGCCAACTTGACCTCATACACATATATAGAACACTTCACCGAACAGCAGCAAAGTACACATTGTTTCCAATGCACATGGAACATTCTCCAGAGTAGACTACGTGTTAGGCCACAAAGCAACCCTCAATGAAATCCAAAACACTGAGATAATACAAAGTATCTTCTCTGATCAAAGTGTCACCAAAGTAGAAATTGACAACAGGAAAAGCAAGGAAAAAAAACCAATTACATGAAACTGAATAACACCCTGCTTAAAAACCACTGGGTAAAGAAGAAATCAAAGACAGAATCAAAAAATTCCTCGAATCAAACAAGTATGAAAACACATCATACAAAAACTTTTGGGACACAGCAAGGCAGTCCTCAGAGGTCAATTTATAGCAATAGATTCACTCATCACAAAAGAAGAAATGGATAAAATAAAAACATTAGCTACACAACTGGAACGAATAGGAAAAGTACAGCAAAAGAAGCCCACAGCCACGAGAAGAAAGGAAATAATAAAGATCAGAGCAGAAATAAATGAAATAGAAAAATAATAGAATCAACAAAACCAAAAGTTGGTTCTTTGAGTGGATCAACAAAATCGACAAACCACTTGCCAAGTTGACAAGGGAAAAACAGGATGCGGTGCAAATAAACCAAATGAGAAATGAAATGTGGGACATTACAACAGACCCAACTGAAATAAAAAGGATTATTCTGGGGAATTCTACCAAACATTCAGAGATGTGACACCAGTATTACTCAAACTATTTCAGAACGGAGAAAATGAAGCGATACTTCTGAATTCATTCTATGAAGACAGCGTAATCCTGATACCAAAACCAGGCAAAAACACCACACACACACACACAAAAATTACAGACCAATTTCTCTCATGAATTTGATGCAAAAATTCTCAACAAAATTGTAGCCAACAGAATTCAGCATCATATCAAAAAAATAATACACCATGACCAAGTAGGATTCATACCAGGTATGCAAGGATAGTTCAACATTAGAAAACCAATGAATGTAATCCACCACATAAATAAAAGAATCACATGATTATCTCAATTGATGCAGAAAAGGCATTCAACAAAGTTAAACACCCATTCCTGAAAAAAACTCTCAATAGGCACAAAAGGGAAATTACTCAATATAATAAAAGGCATCTATACAAAACTAACAGCCAAAATCATTCTTAATGGAGAGAGGCTGAAAACATTCCCCTTGAGAATAACAGCAAGAAAAGGATGCCCTTTATCACCACTCCTATTCAACACTGGGCTGGGAAGTCCCAGCTAGAGCAATAAGGCAAGAAAAAGAAATAAAGGGCATCCAAATTGGTAAGGAGGAAGTAAAACTATCCCTACTTGCAGATGACATGATGCTATACATAGAATACCCAAAAGACTCAATGAGAAAACTACTGGAACTAATAGATTCAGCACAGTAGTAGGATACAAGCTAAATGTAAAAAATCAGTTCGATCCCTATACACCAATAAAGAAAATGACAAAAAGGAAATTAAGAAAACAATGCCATTTGTAATAGCCCCTAAAAAAACACTTAGGAATAAATCTACCCAGGGATGTAAAAGACCTATACAAAGAAAACTACAAAACACTATTGCAAGAAACCAAAAGAGATCTACAGAAATGGAAAAACATACCATGCTCATCAATAGGTAGACTTAACGTTGTGAAACAGACATGTCTACCCAAAGAAATTTATAAATACAATGCAATCTCAATCCAAATACCAACAACATTCTTTAAAGAGGTGGAAAAACTAATATTTAACTTTATAAGGAAAGGGAAGAAGCCCTGGATAAGTAAATCACTATTGAATAAGATAAAGTAGGAGGTCTCGAACCTACTATAAAACTAAGGTAGTCAAAACAGCCTGGTACTGGTACAATGACAGATACATTAACCAATGGAACAGAATTGAGAACCCAGATGTAAATCCATCCACCTATGTTCACCTGATCTTTGACAAGGGTCCAAAATCCACCAGATGGGGAAGAGGCAGTCTTTTTCAACAAATAGTGCTGGCAAAAAAACTGGATGTCCATCTGCAAAAAAATGAAACAGGATCTATATACAAAAACTAATTCAAAATGGATCAAAGACCTAAATATGAAACCAAAAACTATAAAGGTCACAGAAGAACAAATAGGATCAACGCTAGATGCCCTAATAAATGGAATTAACAGGATACAAAACATATTAAACAACACACAAAATCTAGAAGATAAGCTAGATAACTGGGATCTTCTAAAAATTAAACACTTATGCTCATCAAATGACTTCACCAAAAGAGTAAAAACAAGAACCTACAGGCTGGGGAAAAACTGTTGGCTATGACAAATCCAACAAAGTTCTAATCTCTAGAATCTACTGGAAAATCCAACACCTCTACAACAAAAAGACAAATAACCCAATTAAAAAATGCGCAAAGGAAATGAACAGACTCTTCACCAAAGAAGACATTCAAGTGGCCAACATACACATGAGGAAATGGTTGAGATCACTAGCCATTAGAGAAATGCAAATCAAAACCACAATGAGATACCACCTCACCCAGGCATTCCTGGCATGAATTAAAAAAAAAAAAAAACAGAAAATAACAAGTGTTGAAGAAGCTCCAGGAAGACTGGAACTCTCAAGCACTGCTAGTGAGAATGCAAAATAGTACAACCATTTTGGAAAACGATATGGCAGTTCCTCAGAAAGCTATCCAGCAATCCCACTCCTAGGAATATATATATCCTAGAGACATAAGAGCCGTCACATGAACAGACATATGCAAACCCATGTTAACTGCAGCATTGTTCACAATAGCCAAAAGATGGAACAACCTAGATGCCCACCAACAAACAGATAAACAAACTATGGTACATACACACAGTAGAGTACTATGTAACAATAAAGAACCATGATGAATCTGCAAAGCATCTCACAACATGGATGAATCTGGAGGGCGTGATGCTAAGTGAAATAAGTCAATCACAAAAGGACAAATACTGTATGGGACCACTAGTATAAAAATTCATGAAAAGATTTACACACAAAAAGAAACAATCTTTGATGGTTACGAGGGGGGGTAGGGATGGAAACACACTAAATAGACAATAGAAAAGTGGTAACTTTGGTAAAGAGTAAGACAGTACACAATACTGGGGAAGCCAGCACAACTTGCACAAGGCAAGGTCATGGAAGTTCTGTAGACACATGCAAAATTCTGAAGGACCAAATTGCTGGGTGGAGGGCTATAGGAACCATGGTCTTGGGGAACATCTAGTTTAATTGGCATTAACATGTTTTATAAAGAAAATGTTCTACATTCTACTTTGGTGAGTAGCATCTGGGGTCTTAAAAGCTTGTGAGCAGCCACCTAAGACATCCCACTGGTCTCACCCCTTCGGGAGCAAGGAAGAAGGAAGAAAACTAAAGACACAAGGGAAAGATTAGTCCAAAGGACTAACAGACTACAACAACCATGGCCTCCACCAGACTGAGTCTAGTACAACTAGATGGTGCCTGGCTACCACCACTGACTGCTCTGACAGGGATCATAATAGAGGGTCCCAGACAGAGCTGGAGAAAAAGGTAGAACAAAATTCTAACTCACGAAAAAAGACCAGATTTACTGGCCTGACAGTGACTGGAGAAACCCCCAGATTATGGCCCCCGACACTCTTTTAGCTCAGTAATGAAGTCACTCCTGAAGTTCATCCTTCATCCAAAGATTAGGCAGGCCCATAAAATGAGACTTAAGAGGCACACCAGCCCAGGGACAAAGACAAGAAGGCAAGAGGGGACAGGAAAGCTAGTAACAGGTGACCTAAGGTTGAGAAGGGAGAGCGTTGACATGTCATGGAGTTGTTAACCAATGCCATAAAACAATATGTGTACTGTTCAATGAGAAGCCAGTTCCATAACCTTCAAGTACAATAATAAAAAAAAGAAAAAAAGTAGGGGAGAGAAAATTAAAAAAAAAAAAAAAAGGGATAGTCCATGTTCATGGATTGGAAAGCTTAATATCGTTAAGATGTCAATACCACCCAAAGCAATCAATAGCTTCAACGCAATCCTGATAAAAATTCCAATAGCACTCTTTACAGAAATAGAAAAATCAATCCTCAACTTTATATGGAATGGCAAGAGTCCCTGAATAGCTAAAACAATGTAGAAAGAGAACAACAAAGTAGGAGGGCTCACATTTCCTGATTAAAAAATAGTATATAGCTATAGTAATCAAAACAGTCTGGTATTGGTATAACAATAGATACATAGACCGATGGAATAGAATTGAGTCAGAAATAAACCCACACATCTATGGTGAAATGATTTTTGACAAGGGTGCTAAGTCCATTTGATGGGGAAAAGAACAGTCTGTTCAGTAAATGGTGCTGGAAAAACTGGATTTCCACATGCAGATGAAATAGGATACAAGCCTCACACCATATACAAAAACAAATCCAAAATGTGCAAACTAAAACCATAACATTCTTAGAACAAGCAGGGGCAATACTCCTGGGCCTAGCTTTCAACAATGGATTATTTAATATAATATTAAAAGCACAAAGAGCTTATTATTATATTAATAATGTGGAGAAACTGGAACCTTTATCTATTGCTGGTAGGAATGCAAAATGGTACGGCCATTGTGAAAACAGTGTGGTGGTTCCTCAAAAAACTAAAAGTAGAACTACCATATGACCCAGCAATTCTACTCCTAGGTGTATACCCAAAATACTTGAAAACAGAGAGTCAAACAATGAACATCAACGTTCATTGTGGCACTAGTCACAATAGCCAAAAAGTGGAAACAACCTAAATACCCATCAACAGATGAATGGATAAACAAAATGTGATACATATATACAATGGAATACTACCCAGCCAGTAGGCGACATGAAGTCTTCATACGTGCTACAGTATGGATGGAGCTGGAAGACACTATGCTGAGTGAAATGTCAATCACAAAAGGACAAATATTGTATGACCTCACTTATATAAAAAAGATGAGAATAGGCAAATATATAGAGATCAAAATTTATTAGTGGTTACCAGGGGTGGGAGGGAGGTAGAAAACCTGGGCAGGGAGTTGGGGGGAGTAATGGAAACCTGTTGTCGATTAACGGTAGGGTTGCACAGCTGTTATTGTAATTGCTGTCAATAAGTTGGACACCTGTAAAGAGTTGAATTGGCAAAAGTTGTGTAATAGATGTATTTACAATGACAAAAAAAAAAAGGTTGCTGCTGAGGTAATCAATGTCACTAAATTGTACATGTTGAAACTATTGAATTGGTGTACGTTTTGCAGTGTATATTCTCAATAACAAAATAAATCAAATTTAGAAAAAAATGGATGAACCATGAAAACGAAAAAAAAGTTTTACAATCATTGTGATAATCTGTGTTATGTTCACACTTAAGGCTCTTGAAACGTTTAACAGAATTTGACATACTAGCCATTTGATCATCATCTGAAATGTTTCTAATTAATTTGGGAATTTCAGTTCCTAAATGGTATTTGAAAATTTGATAGTTTCATTTACTTTACATGTAAATTGGATGTATTAGCTTTACAAGATTTAAGTGCTTACAAAGACTTCTTGGAAGGTTTGGGAGAATCAGGTATAAAAAAAATTATAAATGTAATATGTTTAAGCCCTAAACTGTAAAGGGGTTCAATGAACCACCATGTTTGTAAACAAAAAACCCAAACCCGGTGCAGTCAAGGTGATTCTGACTCATAGCAACCCTATAGGAGAATAGAACTGCCCCATAGGGTTTCCAGGGTGTTATCTTTACGGCATTCCATTTCATGAAGTGGGACGCATAAACATTGATACCCTACGTATCAGTGAGCTGAAATGGACTGGTACTGGCCATTTTGAATCAGACAGGCATATGGTCTACTATGCCAGGAACGACAACTTGAAGAGGAATGGCATTGCATTCATCGTCAAAAAGAACATTTCAAGGTCTATCCTGAAGTACAATGCTATCAGTGATAGGATAATATCAATACGCCTACAATGAAAACCAGTTAATATGACTATTATTCAAATTTATGCACCAACCACTAAGGTCTAAGATAATGAAACTGAAGATTTTTTACTAACTTCTGCAGTCTGAAATTGATTGAACATGCAATCAGGATGCATTGGTAATTGCTGGAGATTGGAATGTGAACGTTCAAAACAAAGAAGGACCAGTACTTGGAAAATATAGCCTTGATGATAGAAACAATGCCAGAGATTGCATGATTGAATTTTGCAAGACCAACAACTTCTTCATTATAAGTATCTTTTTTCACCAACATAAATGGTGACTACACACATGGACCTCACCAGATGGAATACACAGGAATCAAATCGACTCCATCTGTGGAAAGAGATGATGGAAAAGCTCAATATCATCAGTCAGAACAAGGCCGGGGGCCAACTGTGGAACAAACCATCAATTGCTCATACGCAAGTTCAAGTTGAAACTGAAGAAAATTAGAACAAATCCACAAGAGTCAAAGTATGACCTTAAGTATATCCCATCTGAGTTTAGAGACCATCTCAAGAACAGATTTGACACATTGAACAATAACGACCAAAGATCAGACGAGTTGTGAAATGACATCAAGATCATATATGAAGAAAGCAAGAGGTCATTAAAAAGACAGGAGAGAAAGAAAAGACCAAAATGGTTATCAGGAGAGACTCTGAAACTTGCTCTTTAATGTCGAGTAGCTAAAGCGAAAGGAAGAAATGATGAAAAGAGCTGAACAGAAGATTTCAAAGGGTGGCTCAAGAAGACCAAGTATTGTAATAACATGTGCAAAGACCTAGAGATGGAAAACCAAAAGGGAAGAACATGTGCTGAATTTTTCAAGCTGAAAGAGCTGAAGAAAAAACTCAAGCCTCAAGCTGTAATATTGAAGGATTCTATGGGGAAAATATTAAATGACTCAGGAAGCATCAAAAGAAGATGGGAGGAATACACAGAGGCACTATACCGAAAAGAACTAGTCGATGTTCGACCATTTCCGGAGGTGGCATATGAGCAGGAGTCAACGGTGCTGAAGGAAGACGTCAAAGCTGCACTGAAGGCACTGGCGGAAAACAAGGCTCCCGGAACTCACAGAATATCAATTCAAAGGTTCCCACAAACGGATGCTGCACTGGAAGTACTCTCTTCAATGCCAAGAAATTTGGCCAATCGACTGGAAGAGATCTATATTTATGCCTATTCCCAAGAAAGATGATCCAGCCAAAATCAGAAATTATTGAACAATTTCATTAATATCACACACAAGTAAAATTTTGCTGAAGATCATTCCAAAACGGCTGCAGTAGTATATTGACAGGGAACTGCCAGAAATCGCAGAGAATACCAGGAAGGTGTTTACCTGTGTCTCACTGACTATGCAAAGGCATTCAACTGTGCGGGTCATAACAAATTACGGATAACATTTTCGAAGAACGGGAATTCTAGAGCACTTAATTGTGCTCATAAGGAACCTGTACACAGATCAAGAGGCAGTCATTCAGACAAAACAAGGGGATGCTGCATGGTTTAAAGTCAGGAAAGGTGTTTGGCAGGATTGTATCCTTTCACCATACCTATTAAATCTGTATGCTGAGCAAATAATCCGAGAAGCTGGACTATATGAGGAAGAACGGGGCATCAGGATTGGAGGAAGACTCATTAACCACTTATGTTATGCAGATAATACAACCTTGCCTGCTGAAAGCGAAGAGGACTTGAAGCACTAATTAAGATCAAAGACTACAGCCTTCAGTATGGATTACACCTCAACATAAAAAGAAAACAAAAATCCTCACAACTGGACCAATAGGTAACATCATGATAAACTGAGCAAAGATTGAGGTTGTCAAGGATTTCTTTTTACTTGGATCCATGATCAACACCCAGGGAAGCAGCAGTCAAGAAACCAAAAGACGCATTGAATTGGGCAAATCTACTGCAAAAGACCTCTTTAAGGTGTTGAAAAGCAAAGATGTCACCTTGAAGACTAAGGTGCGTCTGACCCAAGCCATGGTATTTTCAATCGCCTCCTATACATGTGAAAGCTGGACGGTGAATAAGGAAGACAAAAGAAGGACTGACATGTTTGAATTGTGGTGTTGGAGAAGAATACTGATTATACCATGGACTGCTAAAGGAATGAACAAATCTTGTATTGGAAGAAGTACAACCAGAATGCTCCACAGAAGCAAGGATAGTGAGATTACATCTCACATACTTTGGACATGTTGTCAGGAGGGATCAGTCTCTGGAGAAGGACATCGTGCTTGGTAAAGTAAAGGGTCAGTGAAACAGAGGACGACCCTCAATAAGATGGACTGACACAGTGGCTGGAACGATGGGCTTAAGAGCAACCACAATTGTGGGGATGGCGCAGGACCAGGCAGTGTTTCATTCTGTTGTACACAGGCTCGCTATGAGTTGAACAGACTAGATAGCACCTAACAACAACAATCTATGGCAGCAAACTGTCACATCTTTCTCTAGCAGAGCGGCTGGTGGGTTCAAACTGCCGACCTTTCAGTTAGTAGCTGAGTGCTTTAACCACTGTGCTACCAGGGCTCTCCACCATCTACTCCTCGGGAGAAAGATGTGGCAATCTGCTTCTTTCTGCAAAGATTTAGTCTTGGAAGTCTGATGGGGCAGTTCCACTCTGTCCTATAGGGTTGCTATGAGTCAGAATCCACTCGACAGCAAAGTTTGTAAGTTGGGTTAATTACTTGGCAACACTTTATTCATTGTCCTTGAATATTAATTAAAATCCAGGTAAGTTCTCTTCATACACAAAGGTCTCTTGGCCATGAAAAAAACACTCAAATGGAAGAGGTTTGCTTTCCTTTTTCAAAATTGATGTTTGTCTCGATCCTTTGTTCAAAACATTTTTAATGTCCTTAAAATTAACTCACCAAATTAGAGTCAGTATTGAGCTGTTTATTTGTAGTAGCCTAATGAAAACAATTGGGGGTTGTTGGTTAAGGGGACATGGATTGTTTATCCTTCTGGCTAACTCATCTTACTTGCTACAAATGCCACGGTGATCACAGAGCACACTTAGAACACACCAAGGGGTTCTTAAAGATACACAAAACTACATTATGTCCAAGAACCACTCTTTATGCTACATTTCTTATTCCAGCTTCTACGAAATCCAGGCATCAAATTATATTACCACTTTCCATTCCATAAAAGTCAGGGACAATATTACACAGTAAGCCATCAATAAATGTCTGATTAATTATAAATAAACTAGTAATAAAGATGCAAAGTACATGTAATTGTAAAACAATGCCACGTCACATTTTCCTAGCCTCCTCATCTTATGGTTTTATTTCGTTAAACTCAATGAAAGAATTATTCTCTTGGAAGATGTATTAAAGCCTTCCAGATCACCAGACAGCACAGAACCACATTAACTGGGTAACTGTTGTGCTGCTGTCATCAGGTGTCACTGTGCGACCCCATCTACAACAGAGCAGAACACTGCCTGGTCCTGTGCCATCCTCACGATCATTGCCATGTCAACTAGATGACTAGTAACTGGATGACTAGTATTTTTAAAAGTCTAAATAGTTTAAACCAGTTGCTGTCGAGTCAATTTCAACTCATGGCAGCCCCATGTGTGTCAGCATACAACCGTGCTTCATAGGGTTTTCAGTAGCTGATTTTTTGGAAATAGATCTTCAAGCATTTCTTCTGATGCACCTTGAAAGAGGTGGACTCGAATCTCAGCTTTTCAGTTAGCAGCTGAGTGTGTTAACTGTTTGTGCCATGCTGGAATTTCCCCAAAGAGTTTACAGTAACTCCCAAAGGCACCTAACTTGACTCCCAAAGAGCAGAATCATACAACTGAAAACGACAGACAAAATGCCACTCTTATATAACACACCTGGAATCAAATGGCGCAGTGGTTAACCGGCTGCTAACCAAAAGGTTGGCAGGTCAAATCTACCAGTGGCTCCTTGGAAACCCTATGGGACTGTCCTACTCTGTCCTATAGGGTCACTGGGTTGGAAGCGACTCGATGGCAACAGGTGCGTGTGGTGTGGAATCAAATGAATAATTTAGAAAATGTGTCCTTGGGAAAAAAAAAAAGGAATTAACCAGCAAAGCTAAATAGTTGAGAAGAGTGAACTTATTTATATAGTTTCAGATTTTATTTTCATAATTATCTTCGTATACAAGCAATAATCTGCATTTCCATAACAACATTTAATATTCTACTCATCATAGAGCTGGGAAAGAAATAGGAATAAAGCACAGATTTCATACACAAATAACATACTCTGCACATGTACAAATAAATTCGATCTATTAAATATACTTTGTGGACGGACCTCCCAACCCAACAGAGCACCGACTAACAGGTTCTGGGCATGTTCATGCAGAATGCCACTGTGGCCACAGTGATGATGCTGGAGTTGTGAGAACACCTCTTCCTGCGGTGAACAGCAAGCTCTCCGCTTCTCACTATATTCTCAGGATAAAAAATTTACGTTAAGGGAAAAAATAAAATGCAATAAACATGTAAAATATGCTTTTCACTAGATGCCACAGAGAATAACCCTGCCACCAAAGAAACAGCTGCCACACAAGTACTGCGTATTAGTTGTTCAATGTGGGCCAGGGGGTGTGAGGAGGCTGCAGCTGTTTACTGTTTAGGCTCAGCTGCACTGCTGCTACAGGTGGACTTTTTTTTTTAGTTTTCAGTATGTAAGAAAAGAATAAAACTAAAAAATAAACCAGAAAACTCCTCAAAGCTGTAATGGGTAATACGGTCTATGAACAGGTGATCTGAAACATCTTTAAAGCACTGCCCAAGTCTGCTTAACAGCTTACGACCTAGCTCAGTTGAGCACTTATTTACGACTACAGAAGCCTCAGAGAGGATCTAAAGGGCAGAGCAGCATCGAGGAGATCTTATGTGTCTTTAAGTACAAATGCCTAAATACAGCTTTATTCAGATTGTTCGAAGTTAATCATGATGCAATTACTGAAAATAAGCTGCTACCAGGGTAACTCTGCACATAATTCAAGGAATTAAAACATTAGTGTTTTGCATCAGGCCTTCAATAAAGATTTCTCTATTCAAGCACACCTGCAAAATGAGGCTGGTATTCTGTCTAAGCTCTCCCATGGAACGAACTGCGACTAAAACCACTTACGACAATCAACCTTTGCATGTTTTGGAAGTCTAGCAAAACTAAAGAAGCACGCGACACTCAGTGAGGTGTCGTCCAGTACGGCCAGACAGAGTGTGACCAAGCAGGGAACGGCTCGGGCAGCATCTGCCTGTGACTGCACAAATGGCTGTATCCGAGACTCCTTCCAAATGACAGGGGCCTAAGCCACGCAAGCTGAAAAAAGATTTCTTTGAAAATAACATTTTTGGAAATTACTAAAGGATTAAACCATTGGCAGCACAATGTGCTAAATATACGCCTTTCAAAAGTAATTTCCCCTTTCGTCAAACTTTCTGTATTATACAGCATCTCCCATGTCCAAGTTACAGTCAAATATAATAGTTATGACTCTATATAAATCAGAAATTATTTTGGTGGATAAAGATGTATTTATCAGGATTGATGGAAACATTACCTTTCTTAGAATGCATAAAAAAGGTCTCCAGAGCTTCCAGTTAGTCAAGAACCAAGTTAAGTTTGGAGAGTCACTCTTTTTTTTTCAGGTGAAAGAAATGCCCTGAACTGAAGATATTTACAAAATGATTTAATATGCTACCTTCGAATTTTACGAACGCATGTATAAGACCTTAAATACGTTTTTTAATTGGGCTAAATAATATTGTAAGGCTCAAAATAGCTTCCTGTGCCAATCTTACCTCTGAAAATATTTAATAGTTTAAATGTATATATCATGGAGTATAAATTTCCTTTCAAAACAAAATTTTTAGCGCTTATTTTTAGCAGTAAACCTTACTTTTAGCAGCAATTATGAAATAAAACGAAAAGAAACTTCTCCAACAATAAATTATAAGAGCCCAAAAGGAAAGAATATCTATGTCTATTGCTTCACTTGTTTAGAATGTAGTTTGTCTACAATTTGGCTCATAAATTTTAAAACCTACTGCATTAAAACATGACAGTATATTTCTGTTAATTTCTGCTGGTGTCTTAAACTTCTTATCATGAAAAGAAAAATGCTTCACAGGTAAGTGGATACAGATGGGTGATTTGGGAAATGCTAACTGAAAATTACAATCTTTATTAGCATTCAAATAGCTACTGTAATGACGTATGGAATATCCAAAGTTCCAAGTCCATGAAAAGGCATGTCAGAATTTTTCCTTTTCTTCTTCCTTTTCTTTCTTGCGAAGTAAAATGCTAGCACAGTCCTCCTGAGTACTCGTCTTCCTCCTCCTCAGCGGCTGTGGCTGTGGCGCCGCTCTCAGGCTTGGCCTGGGGTGTTGCTGGTGATTTCTTCTTGATTCCCCCTCCTGGAACCACCAAACTTAGGCCCAGTTTAGCGTACTGCCAATGATAAAACGTATTCTTAGAAGCTGGAGAATGAGAATAGCCATGAGATGTCTCAACAACAATTATCCCGACAAATACAGATCCTAGCCCTCTACCCTCATGAAAGCAAACACTACCACTTAAAGACAGACAACTCCACGTGGCTCAGCCAGCCATCAGGTAATTCACGACCCTGTGTCAGTTACACGCCACAACTGGCAAATGGAGATCATCCGGACATGCCACACTTGTAGGACCATGGAACAAAGGTCTGCTGAGGAAATGTCGCATATGAGCCAGGGACAGATTCTTCCCAAGTATATACAAATTTACAGAAGCCTAGGCAAGAATTTATCCAGAAAAAAACTGTTTCCTCTACATACATCATTATAGAAAACTGAAGGTCTTAAACTATCTTGCTGGCGTGATGACACTCTAAAGCTGCAACACCAAATTAACAAGTGCTCACAAATCTACCAAAAAAGGGAAATAAAAAGAATACAACTCATACCCGTGGCTCACTGTATGTATGAGGCATCATGTGAAACTTTCTCACACACTGAGAAACACAACAGTCCTGAGAGACAGATACCGTTAGCTCCACTTTCACAGATGAGTGAACTGAGGCTCAGAAATATTTAATTAATAACCTGCATCATACAGCTAGCTGTCACAGAAGTAGGAATCTAACACGTCTCTTTAATTCCAAAGGCTACTACATAATGGACCTCTTTCAGGCAGTGAGCCTAAAAGAAACTTCGTACACTAAGCAACTGGTTAGTTGAGAAGCTGTTGAATCTATAGAGGACAAGAGATGGAAGGACAAGCTGAAAAATGAGAAATGGGTGGATAAGTAAAGAGTTGTTAACCCATATGGTTACATCCAAATAACCTAATTTACGATGAAATGCAATGGAAGTGGTTCCTTTCTGACTAGTAGAGCTTGAGGTAAAAACCAGGAGGCAGAAAGTCTCCTAAGTACAAAGGAGAAAAATAATCTTACTAAAAGCCTCTTTGTTTCAAGTGGAAATAAAACCAACTACAAAGGCCAACTTACGTCATTGTCCATGTACTTGAAAAGCGGAGAGCTGCAGACCTCTGACACCTGGTCTTGGTCTTGCTGGTCGTATCCTTCAAGAAGTTGTTCTAGGGCAGCACAGTCCTCACTCCCACTGAACCCTGGTATGCTACAAGAAACACACTTCACACTTTGGCACCTTCTCCCTAAAAGAATGGTTCTCAACTACAGACCTCTGAGCTGACATCTGGCAACATCTGGAGGCATTTTTGACGGCTACGAGTGAGGGGGTGCTATTAACAGCTAGTGGACAGAGGCTACAGGTACTGTTAAATATCCTAACAACACAGGATAGCCCCCCACAGCAAATAATTATCCAGCCCAAACGTCAACAGTATCGAGACTGAGGCTGCTCTTTTCAAACATCTCAAACAAGAATATCATCTATTCTGATCTTCCTGCAACATACTATCTAAAAACTTTCTTCGTTATTTTTTTCTTAGGAAGCAAATATAACACAATCATTACAGTCATTCACCCCACTAAGTTCTCACAAGAAAAACAGAAAACTAGGCAACGAGTTGTAAAAATTTTGCTGTAAAAGCTGAAATAGTGATCAAGTGCTTCCATTGCTATGAAGATTTATTAGGGGGGAAAAGTTTCACAGCCAGAAACACATGTCTAATCAGCAATCTTAGTTTAAGAAACAGAAATGTTAATTGCCAAGTCAAGCCCAGCTAGCCAAATGTCTTACCTATAGCTCTCCCTGACACATCTTTCTGCAGCCACGTAGTCATTTCTGTGTAGATGAACTAGGACTTGAGCAATTGTTTTCTAAAACAAAAGAGGTGATTACGGCCCAAATTTATATTTATGTAATAAAGCCAATTTCCTGGCAGTAATAAAAACATTTGGAATTTAACATTCAGAGTCTTGGTTTGTATACAGAGAGATTTAAAAACTCTATAGTAACTTCTGCAGGACACCTGAGGGAAAATATCCTAGAATACAGTGCTTCTCAAACTCCAATGTGCATACAAATTACCCAGGATCTTGTCAAAATGCAGACTTCAATATAGTAGGGCTGAGGGAAGCCTCAGATTCTGCCATGTCTAACAAGCTCCCAGGTGGTACCCATACTGCTAGTCTGAGGACCAGACTTTGACTAATGAAGCTTTAGAAAACAAACATCACGCATCTTAAAGAAAATTTCTTTTAAAGCTGTATTTAGATTTCATCTTGAAATTGGAATAAAAAAGTGGGGGGAAGGGAGGTCATAACTCTACAATTAAACTCTGGAATTCTTAGAGACAACACAGGAAAAAGACATACGAATAAAAACTTTGGACAAGAGAAATAATATCATTTATAAGTCAATAAGATCAAGGATTTACTGATACAATCTTATCAGCAAAAGAACTCTTCACAAACTATGTTTCAACCTTTTTATCTCTACACTTCAGATAACTTCGATTAAGCTATCTTCAAGTTCACTGTATCTTTCTTCTATCATCTCTACCATGAAAATAAGCCTACCCAGTATTTTATTTCATATATTTTTCAGTTTTAAGATTTCCATTTAGTTAATTTTTATAGTTTCAATCTTTTCATTCATTTCAACTGTGTTTACCTTACCTCTTGGAGCAGTTATAATAGATGCTCTGAAATCTTTAATAATTCCAACATCTGAGTCACCTCACGGTTGTCTTTTAAAAATTGGTCATATTTTCCTGGTTCTTTATATGTCCAGTAATTTCGGATTATATCCTGGACATTTTTGAATGTTATGCTATATAGACTCTGCTATAATTCTGAGAAGAAACTGATGTTTTTGTTTTAGCTGGCACTCCTCCCAATTATGTTCAGACTGCACGTTTGGGCTCACGTTTGCTGGGTGGTGGTTCTTAGTTCAAAGCCCCTGCTATGCTGCTTTGGGTCTGTCTCACACACGATACTTGGGCAGTGGTTTAAATCTTATTTCAGTTTTTGAAACTCTGCATTCCTATTTGGGCCTATTTTGTGTTAGTCTGGGACTTGGTGGTGGTGGTTTAAAATCTTATTTCAGTTCTCAAAGCCTTTGCTATGCTTTTAGTGGGGAGTGAACCCAACACTTACATGGATCCACATATAAACTTAGGGGTTCCCGTTTCCAGTTCCCTCCTTTCTGAATTTTTCCTTTGTTCTCTCAGCTCCCAGTTCCTCTGGTCAAAGGGATTACATTTCTTCTGGAGTTTTAGCTGCTGTAGCTCCACAACAAGGGTCCATTACTGCTGTAGCTCTACAGCTAGGGCCTCTCCTCGGAGTAAAGCCAGAAGTGGAGAAAAATGGGGCCTCCTTTCCCAGTTCCTCTGGTTAGAAAGATGGGATTTCTTTAAGAGTTGTAGCTGCTAGAGCCTCTGCTGCCCAGCTCCGTAACCGGAGGTTTGTCTAAAGATAACAACGTATAAGAAAATAGAAGGAAAAAATCTGGGAAACACACTCTCAGATGCTTCTCCAAGTTTTCACTCCCCTCCACAATTCACCTGCTTTTATTACTTTCCAGAGTTCCCTGGCGGTTGCTTTTTGTTTTTAGCCCAGAAGTTTTAGTTATAACCAGCAGGACAGAGAGAAGCTATAGTGGACTATTCCATCTAAGTCAGAAATAGAAGCCCATAAAGTATTATTTTACAAAAATATACAAATATACATAGAATCCTTTCTTAGGTAAGTATTTACACCAACATGAAAAATTATCTAATGTAAAGCTAAAAATGAAAATTTTTAAAGAATACCTTATAACATGTTGGATAATTCTCAATTTCCTTATAAATATTTTTTTCTTTCTGAATAGAGAGTGCCGCCTCATCAAACCTAAAGACAAAACAAAGAAATGTTAAGCAAAGCAGGTCTAAACAACTTATGGTAGCGGTCACCTTTGTAATGTATTTAATGTTACAGATTTGAGAGAAACAAAGAAGACATGAGGCATTTTAGCAACTGCACCATAACTGATGCTCTGCTTATCAGACTTGTCTTTTAAATACCCGGTTCTCTCTTTTAGGCATCAAGCTGACAGGCAAAACAAAAGAACTTAAGTTATGTGTTACTTCAAATGAGGATTTTTACCTTTGGTAAGAGTCATTCATTAATGAGTGATCAAATTCAACAAAGTGCTTGGTGAAATATATCAGGGACAATTCTAGAGCTAATTACTTCAGATTTATTTCCCTCCAATGAAAAGGCCATTCAGAAGCCCCAAGAACACTCTCCTCCCCTGCTGAACAATCATTTCTCCCATCTTTGCTCTCATCACTCCCTACCCCACTGATGACTCAGTTACCCTTACCAAGCCCCACTATGCCTAAAAGGGCAGCAATGGAGGGAAGCCAAGTTAGAAGGCTAGAAAAAAGTCCTTCCTGCCATCTTTGATCTTCAGCATTCATTATTCTTCTATCCACTCTCACACATTTTCTTCTTCTATTATACCCAGATGAGAGAATGAAGAGGAAAAGCAGCACCAAAAATTTTCCCTGAAACCCACCAAAACCCTAATCCTTTCTTAGCTCTGTGGTCCTAATTCCATCATACTATAACCAGATTTTCATCTCCTTGTTAAATTCTATTATTTTCTTAATTCCAGGGCTCCCTTACTAGCATCTAACTCCTGACTGGATGAATTTTGCAGTCTTCACCCATTTCTTTCATCCCAATGAAGAGTCAGAGGCTATCGTTAGTAACTCCAGTGTCTTGATGTTGCAAAGTTCACACAACTCAAAAGTTGAAAAGGGCAAGGAGTCTGCACTGTTAGGGATACAGAGGTGAGAGGTGTATTACTGTAACCCAAATTAAAAATACAAAAATGTTGTATTATATGCTCTGTTTTTTGTATATTAATATTTTTTAAGTGCATATATACAAATATACAGTGGTTTGATTTATAGTAATATTGTTACACTGTAATTTAAACTGAATTTCTGTGGGCTGCCAAGGCAACCCAGTGCTTCATAAAATACTGTTCATTATAGAAATGCATTCTGAATTTCCAAAGATCAACTCAATAATTTTCTGGAAAAAAGTCAGCTTCTAAATTGGTATGTGTCTTAGACTGGGTTTGCTAGAGAAGCAAAACCAGTGAAGTACTTACACATACATATACATAAATTTATCTCAAGGAAACAGCTAACACAGTTGTAGAGACTGGCAAGTCCCAAGTCCATGGGTCAGCTGTCAGGCTGGAGGCTTCTCCTGGCTCACACAACTTCAAGGGCTGACAAACCCAAGACCAGCAGGTAATAACACAGGTCCCTAGCTCAAATGTCAAGAACCAGAAGTCAGATGATGATCAGCCAGATGCAGGATCCAGAGCAAGTGAGTGAGCTTTGCCAGGATGTCCATATATACTGGATGCAGGCCACAACCCGGGGAAAACTCTCATTACAACAAATTGGCTGATCACATGAGATCACAACATGGAGAATGACTAATCATTACATAACCGCCAAAATACATAACTTTCAATCTACATCATTACATAACTGCCAAACCACTGAGAATCATGGCCCAGCCAAGTTAAGACACAACGTTAACCCTCACAGTCCACCCCTTCTCAACTTGGCACCTGTACACATCTCCTTAAACCATACACAATCTCTGAAGACATTTACACAGTCATACTTGCACCTAAAATGATACAACTAACATGTATATAACCAAAAAATGCATTAGTACCATTTACATATTTTACAAGTGAAGAAAACAAAAATATTTGATGCATGCATATGAGAAAAAAATACTTATAGTAATTATAGTCCTTATTACTGCAACTGGTCACATGGCCATAACTGGTATTTAGAACTACCTTCTTCCTCCACCCATTTCATGTTCCCTTTTCCTGCAAAGCAAGTACCACAGCTGGTCATGGTTCTTTGCCTGCTGGGGGTGACCCAAACCATCACTCCTGAAGGGTCTGGGCCATTAGTAGTCAAGTTGGACTCGTAGTTTTCCACTGACTTTAATCACAGGACATGGTAGTACTAAGAGACACACAAAATGATCTTCTGTATTTCAAACATAATCTTCCTCGCCTCCATATGCAACACCAATCCAATTTCCTCTTGGTAGTCAGGATCAATCACACCAGCCAATATGGTAACTCTCTTCTTTGCCTGTTGATTCATAGGCAAACTGGCTGGGTGGCATTCTTAACTTCTGGTTCAATAGAATTCGTGTTGTGTCACCAGGACGGTGCATTCCTCCCTTTGGAATAGCGTGGCAGGGACAGGAAGCAAACATTTTGTGAGTAGGTCACTACAGATAATAATGAGTGGTACCACTCCCATTTCTGCTCCTTAGTTCCTGGAACCATGAATCCTGGCTATGGGAGAAACAGCACCATACACTGGATACTGGTTTAGAGCACATACAGTCTCCTGTAGAACATCGCTCCAACACTGCGAAGTACCGCCACCTAAGAGGCACTGTAATTGTGTCTTTAGGAGGCTATTCCATCATTCTATCAAGTCAGCTGCTTCAGGATGATGGGGAACATGCTAACAATAGTGAATTCCATAAGCATGGGCCCACTGACACAGTTCATTTGGTGTGAAGTGAGTCCCTTGATCTGAGGCAATGCTGTGTGTGGTATCATGATGGTGGATAAGACATTCTGTGAGTGCATGGATGGTAGTTTTGGCAGAAGCATTAAGTGCAGAGAAGGCAAATTCGTATCCAGAGTGCCTATTCCATTAAGAAAGAAAGGCTGTTCTTTCCATGATGGAAGCGGTCCAATGTAATCAACTTGTCACCAGATTGCTGGCTGATCACCTCTAGGAATGGTGCCATTTCAGGCCTCAGTGTTGGTCTCTGCTACTGGCAGACTGGGCAGTCAGTAGTGGCTATAGTCAAGTCTGCCTTTGTAAATGGAAGTCCATGTTGCTGAGCCCATGCATAACCTTCATCCCTACCACCATGGCCCCTTTGCTCAAGAGTCCATTGGGCAATGATGGGAGTGGATGGAGAAAGAGGATGACGGGTTTCCACAAACCATGTCATCCTATCCACTTGTTAAAATTCTGCTCGGCCAACATTACCCTGTGGTGAGCATTCACATAAGACACCAATAACTTCACTTCTTTAGCCCATTAAGGGAGGCCTATCTCACACCTCTTCTCCCTATCACCTTGTCATCAATTTCCCAACCACACTGGTTCCATGTCCCTGACCATCCAGCCAAACCACTGGTCACAGTCCATGAATCACTAGACAATTGTGTATCTACCTACTTCTAATTGTCTTAGTAATCTAGTGCTGCTATAAGAGAAACACCACGAGTGGATGGCTTTAATAAAGAGAGGTTTATTTCCTCACAGTAAAGTAGGCTAAAAGTCCAAAATCAAGGTGTCAGCTCCTGGGGAAGGCTTTCTCTGTCAGCTCTGAAGGAAGGTCCTTGTTCTCAATCTTCCCATGGTTGAGGAGCTTCGCAGGCACAGGGACCCAGGTCCAAAGGACTCGCTCTGCTCCTGGCACTGCTTTCGTGGTTGTATGAGGTCTCCAACTCTGCTTGCTTCCCTTTCCTTTTATCTCTTGAGAGATAAAAGATGGTGCAGGCCACACCCAAGGGAAACTCCCTTTACATTGGATCAGGGATGTAACCTGGTAAGGGTGTTACAATCCCACCCGAATCCTCTTTAACATAAAATTACAATCACAAAATGGAGGACGACCACAGAATACTTGGAATCACTGCCTAACCAAGTTGACATACTTTGGGGGGGACATAATTCAATCCATGACACCTTGTAAGTAAAGCAAACATCCAGGTGCACTCCTCAAAGTTCTGCTCATTGGGAGGATTTGCCTTCATCACAGTCCTTGAGGGAGGCTGCAGAAAGCACCTGTAGTGCTGCCACTGCTGACTTTCAAGTGGTGCCTGCATATTGCACAGAACCATCTGTAAATGAGGCACGAGTTTTCTCTTCCTCAGTCAACTGATCACATAAGGACCTCCATGTGCAGACGACGAGAGTTGAGGTAATGTGACAGGAATGGAGACCATGGGCATTTGGGCCACCTCCTCATGCAACTTACTGGTGGCTTCAGGTCCTGCTTGGGCCCAATCTCGTATATACCACTTCCATTTAATGATGGAGTGCTGCTGTGCATGTCTGACTTTATGGCTCTGTGGGTCAGATAACACCCAGTTCATGGGCAGTTTATGCTGCATGGTGACTTGGTGGCCCATGATTAAGCATTTAGTCCCTACTAAGGCCCAACTGGAAACCCTGGTGGTATAGTGGTTAAGCACTATGGCTGCTAACCAAGAGGTCAGCAGTTCAAATCTACGAGCTGCTCCTTGGAAACCTTATGGGGCAACTAGTTCTACTCTGTGCCATAGGGTCACCATGAGTCGGAATTGACTCAACGGTAATAGGTTTGGTTTTTTTCTTTTAGGTTAGCACGCAAATGTTTAATCAGTAAGTCCAGAGTCACTGACCCTTCTTCCTTACTAGGTCCAACCAGCATAACGTCATCAATATAACAGACCAATGTGACGCCTTGTGGAAGGGAAAGGTGATCAAGGTTCCCGCAGACTAAGATCTGACAGAAGGCTGGAGACCTGATATACCCCTGATGTAGGACAGTGAAGGTACATTTCTGTCCTTGACAGCTAAAGGCAAACTGCTTCTGTTGATCCTTTGAAACACATATGAAGAAAAGGCATCAGCCAGATCAACAGCTGCATACCAGGTACCAGGAGATGTATAAATTTGCTCAAGCTATGAAACCATATCTGAAACAGCAGCTGCAACTGGAGTCACCACCTGGTTAAATTTACGATAATCCACAGTCATTTTTTAAGATCCATTTGTTTTTTGCACAGGCCAAATAGGTGAGCTGAATGGGGATATGGTGGCAACTACCAATCCTGCATCTTTAAAGTCCTTGATGGTGGCAGTAATCTCTGCAATCCCTCCAGAAATGTAATACTGCTTTTAGTTTACTATTTTCCCAGGTAGGGGCAGTTCTAATGGCTTCCCCTTAACTTTTCCTACCTTAACAGCCCTTACTTCACCTGTAAGGGATCCAATGTGCATGTTCTGCTAGTTGCTGAGTGTATCTGTTCCAATTATGCATTTTCAAACTGGTGAAATCACTACAGGATGGGTTCGGGGACCCCACTGGAACCACTGTGAGACAAACCTAGGCTAAGACTCTATTAATAACCTGACCTCCGTATGCCCCCCATTCTGACTGGTGGGCCACAGTGACTTTTTGGGTCTCCTGGAATTATTGTCTGTTCAGAGCCAGTATCCAGGAATGCCTGAAAAGTCTATTTATTTCCTCTACCCCAATGAACTGCCACTCTTGTAAAAGGCTGCAGACTCCTTTGGCAAAGACTGGGAAAAAAATAACAGTATAAATTTTCGACAGTGTAGTGGGTTTCTTCCTCAAGAATACCCGGTCTCCCCTTCATTCAAGGGGTTGTGGGTTTGTAAACTCGCTAAAGTCTGGGAATGGAGGGGCCGTGTCTATTCTGGCAATTCAAGTTAGACTGCTGTTCACTTGACCTAGAATTCTCCAGCTTATATCCCTAAAGAAAAAAAAAAAAAAAAAAACCTTTGCCATTAGTCCATTCCGACACATAGTGACACAGATCAAGTAAACATTTAGCAGATTTTCCATCTATTTCACTCCTAGGGACAACATGACTAAATAACAAACACCATAAGTCAATCTGAGTCAGATTATTCTGATTAGTGCTCTGATTTTGCTGTCCATTATGGTAACCACGCCCACCTTGTCTTTGTCAATTGAGTGCTGCCACTTGGCCCTTACCACCACGGGGTCCAATTAGCCACATTGTAATTACGTGTCTTAATTCAGTTAGGGCAGTTTCCACTGTCAAATCTGACTTACACAAAATAGCAATCAAAATATCTTCAAGGATGTTGGGGCTCCCTTCACAAACTTGTTCCTCACCGTGGTGTTAAAGGTGTGTCCTCTGGGTACTCCATGTGTCTTTGGGTCTAACCTGATAAATCCACTCTAACATGCCAATTTCCCTAAGTGTTTGGACACCTTCTTCTACCGTATATCAAGACAGGTCTGATATTTCAACTTGATTCAGTGTAGGCCACTGCATAATCCATGCTTCACTGAACCAACCAAATCAACCAACCAAATAAAAATAACCTTTTCTTACCTCTCTAGCTGAGACGCTGAATGATCTGTGCTTAATGAGCTCATATCAATAAATTCTGGCTGATCCAACTTTCTTTTTCTTGTACCATTAACCCGTATCTTTAATAGCCACTCCCACACATATTCCCCAGATTTCTGTGTGTACATACTAGAAAACTCTTTTGGAGTGTAGTGTACCTCCTCCTGGGTCATACTCTATACTTCGCCTTTTGGGGCTCACGGGGACATAAGTCTAGTTATAGGTCTACAAGCAAAAATGAGTGGTGGGGATAGGTCATGGGAACATTCAGCAGTGGGTTGTAAGGCATCTACCCCAGGCAATGCCCCAGGCAATGACTCAGACTCCGATCTGGTGACAACTCAGACAAAGACTCTTCAGACACAGCTGGGTTAATCTCATCAGATGGGGGTGGAAGAGCTAATGGTTTTATTTTGGAGTGTGGCTTACCAGACAAAGATGGAGTAATATCTTCGGATGGGAGAAAGAGGCTGGTTCTGTTGGCAGGAGTGATTTAGCGGAATTTAGGGGTTCAATGTCCCCAGCTTCCTGATTATCTGCCTATATGTTCCCATCCCAGGATTCTGGGTCCCATTTCTTTGCAATGAATGGCCTTATTTTAACTTCAGACGCGTTCTACGTTGGCAATTTGGTTGGTGTTGTAATTCTGCCACTCTTACGGTAAAATTCTGGAACTGGCTTTCGACAATACCAGTTGTGTTACCACAAGAAATAAAGCTTGCTTGTAGGGCACAAGTGACAACTTTGAGGTCTTTTATACGGCGCTTGAGCTCTAACTCTGAAGCCCTGAGCTCACCTCTTTCTTTCACCACTTTGCCTAGCACAAGTAGGACCAAGCAATCAGCTTCCCTATACTTCTCATTCCGACAAAATTGTAGAAAAGTACCAAACATGTGATCATCAAGAGCCTCACTTCTCACCAATACTTGATCTACTGTGGTAATATTTTACATATTAATATCATCACGTGTCTTAGTCATCTAGTGCTGCTTATAACAGAAATACCACAAGCGGATGGCTTTAATAAAGGGAAATATACTTCTTCACAGTAAAGTAGGCTAAAGGTCCAAATTCAGTGTGTCAGCTCCAGGGGAAGGCTTTCTCTCTCTGTCGGCCTTCTCATCAATCTTCCCTCAGACTAGGACTTTCTGCATACAAGGACCCTGGGTCCAAAGGACGCACTCTGCTCCTGGCACTGCTTTCTTGGTGGTATGAGGTCCTCTCTGCTCACCTCCCTTTCCTTTTTATCTCTTGAGAGATAAAAGGTGGTGCAGGCCACACCCCAGGGAAACTCCCTTTACATTGGATCAGGGATGTGACCCAGTAAGGGTGTTACAATTCCACCCTAATCCTCTTTAACATAAAAGTACAATCACAAAATGGAGGACAACCACACAATACTGGGAATCATGCCCTAACCAAGTTGACACACATTTCTGGGGGACACAATTCAATCCATGACACCACCTCACACCATGGATTAGCAGTGCCTTCTTCATTACTCGAGGCTGAGTCCTCAGCACCTTTAAGACTAGTCAGACTTGAGAACCAATTTAGAAAACTCATTCTTATGCTTCTGTTTCTCTAGAACCACTCTCGGTACCAAACATCTTAGGCTGGATTTTCTAGAGAAGTAAAACCGGTGAAGTGTGTATACATAGAGAGATTTGTTCCAAGGAAATGGTTCACGTTGTAGAGGCTGGCAAGTTCCAAGTCCATGGTCAGGTGTCAGACTGGAGGCTTCTCCTGACTCACGTAACTGCAGGGGTTGGTGAACCCAAGATCGATAGGTCAGATGACAGGCTGCTAGCTCATGCGCAAAGAGGGAAACTCCCCTTACAACTCATTGTCTGATCACATCATAGAGGATCTCTATATCATCACATAACTACCAAATTACAACATTACGTTAACTGCTGAAGTACATCATTACGTAATTGCCCAAGTACACAATTATATAACTGCCAAGCCACTAAGAATCATAGCCCAGCCAGCTGACACACAACCTCAACCATCACAGTATAGCAGCAAAATTCTAAGATAGTCCCCAAGATTCCCACCCCCTCCTATATACTCATATACACTCCCTGTATAATCTCCCCTTGAGTGTGGGTACAACCTCTGAATATGATGGGCTATCACTCTAATGATTAGGACACCAATCAGCTGACTCTGAGCTAATCAAAAAGGAGGTTATCTGGATGGGCCTGGTCTAATCAGGAGAATACCTAAAAGGGACTGGGCCCTTCCTGCAGCTAGAGAAATGGAAAGTTACAGAGACATGCTACTGGTGACCTCAAAAAAGAAGCAAACTACCATGCTGTCAAGTGCCTATGGGAGCCACAGGACAAGGAACTGCAGGAGACCTTTAGGAGCTTAGAGTGGTCCTTGGACAACAGCTAGCAAGAAAACAAGGACCTCAGTCAACCACTTATAAGGAAATGAATTCTGCCAACACCAGTGAGGTAAGAAGAGGACCCTGAACCTCAGATGAGATGGCGGCCCCATCTGATACCTTGATTTTAATATTATGTGACCCTGAACAGAGAACTCAGCTATGTTGTGCCTGGACTCCTGATCTACAGAAACTGTTAGATAATAAATGGGTTTTAAGCTGCTAGTTTTGTGGTAATTAGTTATGCAAAAATAGCAAACTAATACTGTGGGGACTACATTTATAACTGCAACCATGAGCTTACCACAGAGCCTGTACTATAAATTAAATCAGAATATTCTCTGAACATAATGTCCAGGTTATATCATTCTAATAGGAATCTCACTATTTTAAGCTTTTTTATATATTTAATTGTAAAAGCTACATTCTTCACACACGTTGTCTATTTCCTTGACATAAAAAATAGCATTTCCATGTGCTAATAGTGAACGAGCAAAATGTCATCCAGGAGAAGTACTGTACGTTTATATGGGTGGGTTTGGCGATCTGCTCCTGTGAAGATTACAGCCAAGAAGACCCCATGGAGCAGTTCTACTCTTTAACACACAGGGCCATGAGCTGGAATCAACTTGACAGCAACGGATTTGGTATTTCTAGTTTTGGGTGTCAAAAAAAACTGATTAATTTTGCTAAAAGTCCATGGCACCGGCATATAAAGCTACCTTTTTCAAATGTTTCCAGGAATGATTTGTTACTTGTTATAATGAAACAGAGATAACTTCAATTTCCCCATCAGGTAATTTCTACATTGTCATAACAAAATAAAATGTATCTGGTTTTACTTGAAAAGAGGATAAATTCTTTTTATCTCCCTGTATTTCAAAAAAGAATTAGACCCAAATAAAATAAAATATAAGCTCCACAGAAATTACGTGCATATGAAAGGACCTCATTTCATTCCCAGCTTTCAAGTGACACTTTCCTCAGAATGATGCGAACTCTTCCTCTGGCCCCAACTATCTCCTGAACTTCAAAATATATTTTCAACTCTTTATAAAACATTTCAGCCTTTCACCATATTCCCAACTAATCTTATTATTATTACTCATAAGCCTGTTTCTATATTTTTCACCTCAGTTATTGATGGATTTACAATGAACAGGACACACTTACAGAAGACAGAAACTTAATGATTATCTTCAATTAGTACACCCCTCACCAAAAAAGAAGAAAAGCACATATACACACACACACAGAGTCCTCCTTACATTTAGAATCTAAAGAAGTCTCAACCAATCTGCAGGGAGGAAGCACTTTTCATTGCTAAGTGAGTCTTAAGTTGGGGCACAGGATTGGTTATGGAGTAGGATTCTCCTCCTTGTTGGAAACACTGCAGAGCTCTGGATTAGCGTTCAATGAGAGTTAACCACAGGGTACCCAACCTACTCATTTGCTTCAAGTCTTCCCTAGAAGGAACAGGGATGTAAATCTTACCTGTAAGTCACAACCAGCTTGTTGAAAAGGCCTTTTCTAAGAGTGAACAAGCACTGGTCCAGTATTAACTTTAAGGTCCTCCAAGAGGCAGCCGTGGTGACACAGTGGTTAAGAGCTCAGCTGCTAACCAAAAGGTTGGCAGTTCAAATCCACCAGCCAATCCTTGGAAACCCTACGGGGCAGTTCTATTCTGTCCTATATGGTCACTATGAGTCAGAATCAACTTGATGGCAACTGGTTGGTTTTGGTTTTTTAGAGGCTTCCTAAATAAAATTCTGAATCATTTCTGAATTACGGTTCTCCAGAAATGAAGGAAAAGCAAGAGACTAATATAAATAAAAATATAAATATAAAAAGTCCTGGTGGTGCAACGATTAAGTGCTCAGCTGCTAACTAGAAGGTTTGCAGTTCAAACCTACCCAGCCGCTCCACAGGAACAAGAGCTGGTGATATGCTCCTGTAAAGATTACACCCTAGAAAACACTATGGGGCTGTTTTACTGTCACATGCGGTCACTATGAGTTGAAAACCAATTCAACAGCACCTAACAACAATATAAATATACCAAGTATATCATTTAATTTTGCTAATTTATAACTTAAACTATAACTAAGGATTAAATCTTAGTCTTACATTAATGTAAAACATAAATGTATTAACTTAATATAACAAGCATGAAATTTAAATTTTCATGCCATGTTCCATAAAAAAAATTTTTTTTTTGTAGATGTTATTTGTGTAAAGCATAAAATTACCACCTGTTTTGAGTTCTTTTAGGCATTTAATAGCCTCCCATCAGATTGTAATCTAAATACATATTCAAGATACTCAAATATTACATAAATTTTATCACAATCTTTCCATTAGTATAAACTTTTCAAGTTTTTCCTTACCCTGCACTACTGAAATTCCTGTTACAAATGCTGTGCCAAAAAAAACCCCAACAAACCAAACCAGTTGCCGACAAGTCAATTCCGACTCATAGTGACCCTGTAAGACAGAGCAGAACTGCCCCATAGGGTTTCCAAAGAGTGGCCAGTGGATTTGAACTGCCGATCTTTTCGTTAGCAGCCAAAACTTTAAATTCCTTCATACTATAAGTATGCAGTGATACTTTTCAAAATATATCCATTTCTACATACTCCTGAATAAATTTAAATCAGTTTTTACAGTTATATAATTCATAAAGTATATTCCCATAAAATTAATTTTGTTCAAATACTCTATAAAATTTTATAATTTTAAAATGTAATTTACTAAGAAAAAAAAGGCATTAAAACAAATTCACAAAATAAAAGACCACATTAGTTGCCCAGATTTATAAATATCCAACTTTAAAACACACTCATGCAACAGTCTCACTCTGGTGCTCATTCCATTCAGTGCTTTCTGCTCCACTGACAGTTGGAAGAAACCGCAGGTCTTGTCTTAAAAATCACAGTTCTCATTACACATGTCAAAACCAACTGGTAACTGTTTTAGAATGATGTTGGCCACCACCCCAATGGAGCTCTCAGAGGAACATATATATGTAGTTGGAGAAAGCTCTCCAGTTCTCCGTGAGCAGACTTGGGCCGCCCTCCTCTCCCCTTTGCTACTTCCCCTATGAAAAACACAGTTTTAGGCAATCTATTGTTTGAGACGCCAAGAAAAAAGGTATGAAAAGCAGGAGTACTTTAGTGTGGCTGAAACACAGCAGACTTCCATTCAGGGCTGTTCTTACCTTCTGCCTTCGAACTCCAATACCATGAGTGGGGTCCTACAGTAAGGGCCCAGGACTCTATAAGCATTGGGAACCGTGGGAGAGGGCCGCTAGGAAGTGGGAATAAGAAAAGGAGGAAAAAGTATGCCAAAACTTGCCTCCTATCTGCTCTGTAGAGGAAAGTAAAAGCCATTATTCTATACTGCAGGGCCTCTGCTCATATGAGTCAGAATCCAGGTAAGACCTTAGAGTTCAGCAATTTTGCAACAGCCTGGGAGCCATCACCATTATCAGTTTTGTTTTCCCTGAGAAACACTCTCGGAGACTAAACTTTTTAGACCACCATTCACAATCTAGGAATCGCATGAGTTAGCATTTCAGTCCTTTTGATTTCTGGGAAGCCGTGATTACTAAGATGAATAAAGGTAGTCGCCTAAGGCTGATTTATAAATTAAATTTTGTCACATGCTTTAATAAAGAAGTCTTGAACACACAAAAAATTGTTACTCTATTTAGACCCAAAAAATAAATAAATAAAAAATAATCCATGAAAGAAGGTCCTACAAAGTAGTGTATCTAAATGAGAATGTTTAATAGTTATTCATTATAGATTCATTTATTCTGACGCTATGCTAAACCTGTCTGAATAGGCTATGCGTTGGAATCGACTCGACGGCACACAACAACAGTAGTCTCCACGAAGAAAACAATTAATTCAGTCTCAGAAAGCAATCAACAGATTCTTCTTCAGTCATTTGTTTTTGATTCATTGGCAAAACATACCTGTGTCTCTTCTCTCACTGGACAGCTATTGGCAAGTTTCAATCAAGATACCTACTTTCAAACTTAGAGTCTCCAAAAAGTGTTTATATTAAAATATGATTAAGTGAGATCTTGGCAAACAGAACTTTATTACTGAAATTGTTCATTAAGCTTAAATTGAGGTGAAGTTTAAAAAAAAAATCTAATAGGACTCTACCTTTCTGGATCCAGCTATTGGTACCTTAGGACTTAAGTTTAAATAATAACAAATTAAATGCCCTACTTAATGACACTATTTGGCTGTTAAGATCCTGCCCAATTTTCACAGGTGAGCATTTAGCATACTAGGTCATTTATGCCCCTATATATGATTCTCAGGAAACCCTGGTGGCGTAGTGGTTAAGTGCTATGGCTGCTAACCAAGAGGTGAGCAGTTTGAATCCGCCAGGCACTCCTTGGAAACTCTACGGGGCAGTTCTACTCTGTCCTACAGGGTTGCTATGAGTCGGAATCGACTCGACGGCAGTGGGTTTGGTTTTGGGTTTATATGATTCTCAAGAGACAGACATCATAATCTAATCAAATGACAGATCAAGAAAACTAAGAAAACCGCTCTCATGCTGCTGAGTCAAGTTTTTACTGCTAGCAGCACAATGAACAATAAATTTTAACATTAGACTACAGCAGAACAGCAGGTATCTTTTAATATTTAATTAAATGTGCCTGGGTGGCACATGGCACAAGTGGTTTACGCTCAACTAACCTAAAGGTTGGCAGTTCAAACCTACCCAGATCACCAAGGAAGAAAGGTGTGGCAATCTGTTACCATAAAGATTACAGCCAAAACTCAACATTGTAAAAATGTCTGTTCTACCAAAAATGATCTATAGATACAATGCAATTCTGATCCAAATTCCAGTGACTTTTTTTTTTTCATTAACTTTTATTGAGCTTCAAGTGAACGTTTACAAATCAAGGCAGAGTGTCACATATATACACCTTACTCCATACTCTCACTTGCTCTCCCCCTAATGAGTCAGCCCTTCCAGTCTCTCCTTTCGTGACAATTTTGCCAGCTTCCAACTCTCTCTATCCTCCCATCCCCTCTCCAGACAGGAGATGCTAACACAGTCTCAAGTGTCCACCTGATATAAATAGCTCACTCTTCATCAGCATCTCTCTCCTACCCACTGTCCAGTCCCTTTCATGTCTGATGAGTTGTCTTCGGGAATGGTTCCTGTCCTGGGCCAACAGAAGGTTTGGGGACCATGACCGCCGGATTCCTCTAGTCTCAGTCAGACCATTAAGTATGGTCTTTTTGTGGGAATTTGGGGTCCGCATCCCACTGATCTCCTGCTCCCTCAGGGGTTCTCTGTTGTGCTCCCTGTCAGGGCAGTAATCAGTTGTGGCCAGGCACCAACTAATTCTTCTGGTCTCAGGATGATGTAGGTCTCTGGTTCATGTGGCCCTTTCTGTCTCTTGGGCTCTTAGTTATCTTGTGACCTTGGTGTTCTTCGTTCTCCTTTGATCCAGGTGGGTTGAGACCAATTGATGCATCTTAGATGGCCGCTTGTTAGCGTTTAAGACCCCAGACGCCACATTTCAAAGCGGGATGCAGAATGTTTTCATAATAGAATTATTTTGCCAATTGACTTAGAAGTCCCCTTAAACCATGGTCCCCAAACCCCTGCCCTTGCTCCGCTGACCTTTGAAGCATTCAGTTTATCCCGGAAACTTCTTTGCTTTTGGTCCAGTCCAGTTGAGCTGACCTTCCATGTATCGAGTATTGTCCTTCCATTCACCTAAAGCAGTTCTTATCTACTAATTAATCAGTAAAAAACCCTATCCCACCCTCCCTCCCTGCCCCCCTCGTAACCACAAAAGTATGTGTTCTTCTCAGTTTATACTATTTCTCAAGATCTTATCATAGTGGTCTTATACAGTATTTGTCCTTTTACCTCTGACTAATTTCGCTCAGCATAATGCCTTCCAGGTTCCTCCATGTTATGAAATGTTTCACAGATTCCAGTGACGTTTTTTAATGAGATAGAGAAACAAATCACCAACTTCTTATGGAAGGGAAAGAGGCCCTGGATAAGTAAAGCATTACTGAAAAAACAGAACAAAGCGGGAGGCCTCACTCTACCCGATTTTAGAAGATATTATACCGCCACAGTAGTCAAAACAGCCTGGTGCTGGTACAACAACAGATACATAGACCATTGGAACAGAATTGAGAATCCAGACATAAGCCCATCCACATATGAGCAGCTGGTATTGACAAAGGCCCAAAGTCAGTTAAATGGGGAAAAGACAAGTCTCTTTAACAAATGGTGCTGGCATAACTGGATATCTATCTGCAAAAAAATGAAACAAGACCCATACCTCACACCATGCATGAAAACTAACTCAAAATGGATCAAAGACCTAAATATAAAATCTAAAATGATAAAGATCATGGAAGAAAAAATGGGCACAACACTAGAAGCCCTAATACATGGCATGAACAGTATACAAAACATTACTAACAATGCAGAAAAGAAACTAGATAACTGGGAGCTCCTAAAAATCAAACACCTATGCTCATCCAAAGACTTCACCAAAAGAGTAAAATGACTACCTACAGACTGGGAAAAAGTTTTTAGCTATGACATTTCCGATCAGCATCTGATCTCTGAAATCTACATGATACTGCAAAAACTCAACAACAAAAAGACAAATAACCCAATTAAAAAATGGGCAAAGAATATGAACAGACACTTCACTAAAGAAGACATTCAGGTAGCTAACAGATACATGTGGAAATGCTCACGATCCTTAGCCATTAAAAAAAAGAAATGCAAATCAAAACTACAATGAGATTTCATCTCACTCCAACAAGGCTGGCATTAATCCAAAAAACACAAAATAATAACTGTTGGAGAGGCTGTAGAGAGACTGGAACACTTACACACTGCTGGTGGGAATGTAAAATAGTACAACCACTTTGGAAATCGATCTGGGGCTTCCTTAAAAAGGTAGAAATAGAGCTACCATATGATCCAGCAATCCCTCCCACTCCTTAAAATATATCCCAGAGAAACAAGAGCCTTCACACAAATAGATATATGCACACCCATGTTTACTGCAGCACAGTTTACAATAGCAAAAAGATGGAAACAACCAAGATGCCCCTCGATGGATGAATGGATAAATAAATTATAGTATATTCACACAATGGAATAATACACATCAATAAAGAAAAATGATAAATCTGTGAAACATTTCATAACATGGAGGAAATATGGAAGGCATTATGCTGAGTGAGATTAGTTGCAAAAGGACAAATATTGTATGAGACCACTATTATAAGAACTCAAGAAAGAGTTTAAACACAGAAAAAAATATTCTTTGATGGTTACGAGGTGAGGAAGAGAGGGAGGGAGAGGAGAATTCACTAACTAGATAGTAGATAAGAACTACTTTACGTGAAGGGAAAGACAACACACAATACAGGAAAGGTCGGCACAACTGGACTAAACCAAAAGCAAAGAAGTTTCCAGAATAACCTGGATGCTTCGAAGGCCAGAGTAGCAGGGGCAGGCGTCTGGGAACCATGGTTTCAGGGGACACCTAAATCAACTGGCATAATAAAATCTATAAAGATAACATTCTGCATCCCATGTTGGAGAGTGGTGTCTGGGGTCTTCAACGCTAGCAAGCAGCCATCTAAGATGCATCAATTGGTCTCAACCCACCTGGACCAAAGAAGAATGAAGAACACCAAATACACAAGGTAATTATGAGCCCAAGAGACAGAAAGGACCACATAAATCAGAGACTACGTCAGCCTGAGACCAGAAGAACTAGATGGTGCCTGGCTACAACTGATGACTGCTCTGACAGGGAACACAACAGAGGATCCCTTATGGAGCAGGAGAACAGTGCGATGGAGACCTCAAATTCTCCTAAAAAGTCCAGAGTTAATGGTCTGACTGAGACTAGAAGGACCCTGGAGGTCATGGTCCCCAGACCTTCTGTTAGCCCAAGACAGGAACCATTCCAAAGCCAATTCTCCATATAGGGATTGGACTGGACTATAAGAGAGAAAATGATACTGGTAAGGAGTGAGTTTCTTGGCTCAGGTAGAGACATGAGACTATGTGGGCAGCTCCTGTCTGGAGGGGAAATGAGAAGGCAGAGGGGGACAGAAGGTGGTTGGATGGACAGGGGGAATACAGGGTAGAGAGTAGTGTGCTATCTCGTTAGTGGGAGAGCAACTAGGAGTACATAGGAAGGTCCATATAAATTTTTGTATGAGAGACTGACTTGATTTGTAAACTTTGTTAAAGCACAGTAAAAATAAAATAACCACACACACACACGCACACACACAAAGATTACAGCCAATCTAGTCCTCCTCTTTAACACACAGGTTTGCCATGAGTCGGAAACGACCTGATGGTAACAGGTCTGGTTTGGTTTTGGTTTACTAGCAGAAGTCAGTTTTTCTACTGGGTAGCCTGTTCTGTTTATGGCTTACACCAAAAAGATTTAACAAACTTTCTCTAAAATTACTTCACAGTTCTCAATGAGGATTCAAAGTATAAATGGACACATGAATACAATTTTAGACAACTTACCTGCGTCCTCGTACTAGCAATCTGGAGGCTTTTCCTAGTAATTCAACTGCCTGTCGTAAGCGTTCCTCGTTCTGAAAGAATCAAAGGAAAGGGAGTATTGGCTGCATTGTGAGCCCAAAAAAGATTTAAAAAATAGTCAACACTTTTCTGTTTTACTATATATTATAAATTTCACAAACATTCTAGGTACTTGAAGAAAGAAAATAAAATTCAAACTTACTTCAAACACATTAGCTGTCTGTTGATATAACTGTACAGCCTTTTCTGGATCCACATTTTCTATAAGCCTGAATTAGAAAATATATGACTCATACGTGAAACAGAAATTATGTTTCAAAGCATTTTATTAAAACAAAAATAACAATGACCTCCATTTGCTGTGGTTGTAACAACAGTCGTATACACTCACTTTCCTGCTCGCTCCAATGCCATGGCTGCTGTGTCTGGGGTGCCGTTTTCCAGGTACATCATGCTAGCTTTCTCAATCAACTGAACAGCCTCTGGTAGTTTCTGCATCTCCTTTTGGCAGAGAGTACAGCATGAATCAGAAAACTTAAGAAATATAAATAATCTGAAATTCAATTATTTTATCCTTAATTCATGAAAGTAAGTGACTCAAAGATTTTTTTGTTGCTGGTGTTGTTAGTTGTCATTGAATAGGCCCCCGACTCATGGCGACCCCAGGCAGGACAGAACAAAACACTGTCCTGCGCCATCCCTATGATCAACTGTGGACTGGACCAGTGGGACCCATACTCAGGGCTCTCAATGGCTGAATTCTGGAAGTAGATTGCCAGGGCTTTCTTCCTAGTCTGTCTTAAGTCTGGAAGCTCTGCTGAAATCTGTTCAGCATTACAGCAACATGCAAGCCACCACTGACAGATGGGTGGTGGCTACCCATGATGTGCACTGACTGGCCAGGATCAAACCCGGGTCTCCTATAAAGAAGGCAAGAATATTACAAAACAATAAACATATTTAAAATTAGATACCTTCACAGCATCACTCTGCCAATCAAGCTTCATTTAACCAAACCAAAAAAGTATCAGTTAACTTCTACACATTTCATCATTACTTCTGTTTCAGGAAAACTATATAAAAACAGCAAAAAATCCCCACAGATAACCTTGCCCTTTACTGTTTTTTAAGCACCTGAAATTCTTTAAACATTTACCAAGTCCCTAATATATACAAACCCAATGCTGTCAAGTAGATTCTGACTGATAGTGACCCTGGAGGACAGAGAAGAACTGCTCCATAGGGTTTCCAAAGCTGTAGTTTTTCCAGAAGCAGGCTGCCACATCTTTCTCCTGTGGAGCGGCTGGTGGCTTTAAACAACTCACCTTCCAGTTAGCAGCCAGGTGCTTAATCACTGCACCATCAGAACTCCCACTAATCCATACAAAGCCTATGCCAATGACTGCAAACTGGTAGCCCAAGGGCTGTACCTCATTTCCAAGTACATTCTGCTGGAACCAAACAGTACTTTAAAATCAGACACCTTCACAAAATTTGCTTTACGGCTCCCTTGGAAAAATACTACAAGCTATGATAGCAGTAGACTTGCATTCCCATATAGCAAGAATGGGCTGGGCTGAGCAGCAGCTGTCTCCTCCAGCCAAGGCACCCTGCCTTCTGGAGCTGGCTGTGTTCCTCCCCAGCCATACTGCCTCCCACGCCCCGGCCTGCCTCACTCCTTTCAGTTACTCCCCTGAGCCTGACTTCACCTGAGTCTCAACCCTCTTCTGCGCCATGAACAGAATAAATTTTATCTCTTACTGTTAAACTACAGGTCGCAGCATCTTGTGGTCCTAATATCTAACATCTGCAAACTAAATATTTTTAAAAAGGTTTTAATCATTTAAAAGATAGTTATACCTTAAATTAGGCTCTACAATGACACCTCACAGATCATTTTTAAATATGCCCATTAAATCCCTCACCAAGTTGACAAATTCATACGCTATCCTAACAAAACTGCTGGCCTCATTCTACCAAGGTTAAAATATATGGTAACTTTCATTAGTTAACTATAGTGACTAGAAGTCCTGGTGGCACAGGGGTTAAGAGCTGGGCTGCTAACCAAAAATGGTTGATAGTTTGAATCCAGCAGCCACTCCTTGGAAATCCTATGGGGCAGTTCTAGCCTGTCCTATAAAACAGAGTAGAAGATACTATATGAAATAAATGTTGGATCATTTACTCAAAGGGAATGATATCAGTTATCGTTTCAAGTCACAATGAAGAAAATATTTTTATATATATAGAAACCAAAGGTCAATGGAAAGAAACAGTCTAGAGTATATGAGAAGGAAGAGGAAGCAAGCCAAACAAAATCTACTTCATCCACTTTAGTCCTGAGGCTTGCTTCTGGCTTTTGCAGAGTACTTCTTCCCCCAATTCGCCTATCCATTAATTCAACAAATACAAACAGAACATCTACAACATACAAAGTATCTGGGGGATAGAAGGAAACGTAACACAGGGTACTATCCTTCCGAAGTTTTACTCTAGTAGTAAGACATACTACTAGAGTAAAACTTTTTTTTTTTTAGTAAGACATACATAGCAATAACTACATTAGAAGGCAGTATGAAAGAAGCATCACATAAGTTAAATATTTTCAAAATATCCTTGCATCAAGTGTGATTATGAGTAACAAAGGCACAACCACCAGGCTGATACCTCTCCATAAAGACGACAGGCTGCCTACTTGAGAGTTACACCATTCACCATGCTCCTCCAGCATGGCCGAATGACGAAGCAAAAACATGCCTATTTTCAGTGCCTTGGGCGCCTCGGTGGCCTTATCACTCCTCTGGGGCAAAGAGGATATGAAATCATGCCAGTCGTAAAATGACAGAACCAGAAATTAATCCAACGATCCAACAGAGTTCCTCAAGCTTCTACCTACAAACTGTCACTCCCCAAGTCTCTGTGGAGTATGAATGTGAAGGTTTGTATGACCAATCGGAAATTTTAGCCACAGAATTAATTTTGGACCATGTAACTGAAACTCTACAGTGGTGCCCAGGACTGTATAAAGGCATGAAATTTAAATACGAGACCATGCCAGAAAGCATTTTCCTTAGTCTGTGTCCCATCCATTAAGTTTATTTTCCCTTCCTTCAAAGTGGTGCTTTTCAAACCTCAAATTAAACAGATTCTTGAACAACGGAAAAGAGCTTGAAAAATAACATCTCCTTATGAAGACTCAAGTCTTAAGCCAGCCCTTAGAACATAAACTGGCTAGCTTAGTGTGTGAGGATTATAGCGCTCTAGTACTTGGTATGAAAAGAGCATATCCTAACGATAGGCGCCAGGTACACTGAGACTATGACAGCCACTTGGAAACTTGCCAGTTCTCAAGGGAAACTCAGAGACAGAAGTCCAGGGCAGACCCCTGGCTTCTGTGGCTACAACAGAAATTCCAGCTGTTAAGGAAATGCTGCCGACAAACTGCGTTGCATAACCAAATATAAACTCAGACACGTATTTAGTCAGAAAAGCTTTATTTCCCTGACTATACAACCGTTTATTACAAGGGAGTGCCATAATCTAAACATTTTCCTATTATTAAGAACTTATTTAGACAAGTGACATTTTTTTTCTCATAAACAATGCAGCAATAAACATCCTTATGCATAAATCCCTGCTCTCTCTATTTCTTTAAGATAGATCCACAGAATTGGAATTCTGGGTTAAAGGCTATGAAAATTCTTAAAGCTCTTTAGATATGCTATGAAATTATTTTTCAAAATCATGTAAGAAAATTTACATGATAAAATGTAAACAGCAAGATACAAAACTGTGCATCGAGTATAACCTCAGTTTTGTATAAGAAAATATACACATATAGAAAGACTAGAAGGAAAAAATAGACATGTTAATAACCAAACCAAAATCAAACCCGTCGCCACCGAGTCCATTCCGATTCATAGTGACCCTACAGGGCAGAGGAGAACTGCCCCATAGAGTTTCCAAGGAGCGCTTGGTGGATTTGAACTGCCAACTGTTTGGTTAGCAGTCGCAGCACTTAACCACTACACCATAATGGCTAATCACTTTTTAGAGGTTAGCACTTAACCACTAGGCCATAATAGCTAATCACTTTTTTTTAGAGGTTAGCACTTAACCACTAGGCCATAATAGCTAATCACTTTTTAGAGGTTAGCAGTTGCAGCACTTAACCACTAGGCCATAGAGGTTAGCAGTAGCAGCACTTAGCCACTGCGCCATAATAGCTAATCACTTTTTTAATCTTCCCAGTATTTTCTAAATGCTCTACAATGAGCATGCATTCACTTAAAAAAATAAACACTACAAAAGTCACAGAAATCAAAAACAAACCAAAAACTTGACTAAAGTATAAGTTCTTAAAATAAAGCTTCATAATAAATAATTCAAAATAGCTTTTATCGTACTAGAGAACAAACGTAAGAATAGAAAGGAACATTTTCTATCTCCACTGCCATTTGGCACACCCTTAGAGTCAGTGTCACCAATGTTCTGTCTCACCACAAGAGGATATCAAGTCCTAACCTGCTTTTAAAAAAAAAAAAAAAAAAAAAACCAGAAATATTTAAAGTGGCATAGGCATATTAGTCAAAATATTACACTCAAAAAGAATCAGAGTTAAACTAGCAAAAGTACTTAAGTTTTCTGGCTCTTTTTGTTCCCCATCGGTATTTGTAAAACAAGCAAAAATTTCTTCTTTCTATAACCCGTGGATAGTAATGAATATTTACTACATTAAGATGCCCTGGTTACAGTGCTGTTCTCAGCTCCCTCCATTAAATTCTCTTACATTTCACTCTAAAACTCCCTACCTTAAGAGACACAGAATATACCCTATGGGTCCAATAAGCATTACTTATGACAGGAAATCATAACTTAGCACCTCTTCCCTTATACCAAGGAAGCTTTTCACCCTCAACTTAACTTTTACTCTAATGGCTTGTAGTTCATTCATTTTACCTACAGAACAGTCATTACAGGACAACAGAGTTACACTACTGACCTTCAACATCATGCCAGCTTGCTCATAAGCTCTGCAAAGAGAATACAATTTCTCGGATTAGATCTCAATTATTAAGTAAGAGGGGGGAAATTTCCTACTACTTGTACAGGAAGTTATCTCAAAATTAGCTCAGGCACAACATATTACTGGAGATTTGTGATTATTACACAATATAATTTTCTCTTTTTCCTTTTTGTAATTACTCCTTAGGAACGTCAGACATTTGAGTTGAAAAGGGTTTTATTTTGCAGATGCAAAATTAAGTAAGGGTCAAGAAAGGTTAAATGACTTTCTATCAGGCAAATGTAAACCCAAGTTTTAAAATAAGTAAGTACTCGCTACAAAACCTGGAAGAAGGTTCTGGCTTCTCTTCTACAGGCACTATTAACTAACAAGGAAGAGGGGAAAAAAGAGATTTCAGCTTACTTCATTTTTCAAAGGCTATTAAACAAAATGATCCCAAAAACACTACACTAATTTTAATTTAAACCTCTCTTGTCTAGGGGTGACTCTGTGTCTACGGTTCAAGTGACAACTAAGCCAAATGGAAATGACTATTTTAATCAATACAAACTAATTCAGTAATTATGAATTTACAACTTGGGGAAAACTTAATGAGCTACAGAAAGCAGCAACATTCAAAACATATAATCTGCAAATACATGCAAACGTGCAGAATTTTTACTTACTTGGCAGCATGAAAAAGACTGAATGGATGTCACAAGGTGAAAATTAAGGAAAAAAAAAAAGGAATCAACAATTTCTAAAGACCTACTCTCTAAAAGACAAAGTTAACTAAGTAATTGCCCAGTTGGCTCCAAAAGACAAATCCTAAAAACAGACACAGTAAAAACAATATACTGCCTGTTGATGTCACATATTGTTAGGTGCCGTCGAGTCGGTTCCTACTCATGGCAACCTTACGCACAACGAAACACTGCCTGGTCCTGTACCATCCCCACAATTGTTGCTATGCTTAAGCCCACTGTTGCTGCCACTATGTCAATCCATCTCATTGAGGGTCTTTCTTTTTTTCATTAACCCTCTACTCTACCAAGCATGACGTTCTTCTCCAGGGGCTGGTCCCTGCTGACAACATGTCCAAAGTATGTAAGATGTAGCCTCACCATCCTTGTTTCTATGCAGCATTCTGGTTGTACTTCTTCCAAGACAGATTTGTTCTTTCTTTTGGCAGTCCATGGTATATTTAGTATTTTTCTCCAACACAATTCAGAGTCATCAACTCTTCTTCAGTCTTCCTTATTCATTGTCCAGCTTTTGCATACATATGAGGCAACTGTAAATACATGGCTTGGGTCAGGCACACCTTAGACCTCAAGGTGACATCTTTGCTATTTAACATTGTAAAGAGATCTCTTGCAGCTGATTTGCCCAATGCAACGCATCTTTTGATTTCTTGACTGCTGCTTCCATGGCTGTTGATTGTGCATCCAAGTAAAATGAAATCCTTGACAACCTCAATCTTTTCTCAGTTTATCATGATGTGTATTATTGGTCCATTTGTGAGGATTTTTGTTTTACATTGAGGTGTAATCTATACTGAAGGCTGTGGTCTTTGATCTTCATCAGTAAGTGCTTCAAGTCCTCTTCACTTTCAGCAAGCATGATAGTGTCACCTGCATAACACAGGTTGTTAATGAGTCTTCCCCCAATCCTGATGTCCCATTCTTCTTCATATAGTCCATTTTTTCAGATTATATACTCAGTATACAGATTGAATAAGTATGGTGGAAGGATACAACCCTGCCAAACGCCTTTTCCGATTTTAAACCATGCAGTATCCTCTTGTTCCATTTGAATGACTGCCTCTTGATCCATGTACAGATTCCTCATGAGCCCAATTAAGTGTTCTGGAATTCCCATTCTTTGCAATGTTATCCATAATTTGTTATGATCTAAACGGTCGAATGCCTTAGCATAATCAATAAAACACAGGTAAACATCTTTCTGCTATTCTCTGCTTTGAGCCAGGATTCATCTGACATCAGCAATGACAGCATCCCTGGATCCACTTCCTCTTCTAAATCCGGCTTGAATTTCCGGCAATTCCCTGTCAATCTACTGCTGCAGCCACTTTTGAATGATCTTCAGCAACATTTTGCTTGTATGTGATATTAATGATATTGTTTGATACTTTCTGCATTTGTTTGGATCACCTTTCTTGGGAATAGACATAAACATGGCTCTCTTCCAGTCGGTTGGCCAGGGAACTTTCTTCCCAATTTTTTGGCATAGACAAGTGAGCACTTCCAGCACTGCATCTATTTGTTAAAACATCTCAATTGGTATTCCATCAATTCCTGGAGCCTTGTTTTTCGTCAGTGCCTTCAGTGCAACTTGGACTTCTTCCTTCGGTGCCATCATTTCCTGATCACATGCTACCTCCTGAAATGGCTGAACATCAACCAACTCTTTTTGGTATGCTGACTCTGCGTATTCCTTCCATCTGCTTTTGATGCTTCCTGCATCGTTTAATATTTTCCCCAGAGAATCCTTCAGTATTATAACTTGGGGCTTGAATTTTTTCTTCAGTTCTTTCAGTTTGATAAATGCTGAGCGTGTTCTTCCCCTTTGGTTTTCTATCTCCAGGTCTTTGCACGTGTCATCATAATACTTCGTTTTCTTGAGCTGCCCTTTGAAACCTTTTGTTCAGCTCTTTTACTTGATCTTTTTTTTTTTTTGCTTTAGCTATGTCACATTCAAGAGCAAGTTTCAGAGTCTCTTCTGACATCCATTTAGGTCTTTTCTTTCCTTCCTGTCTTTTTAATGACCTCTTGCTTTCTTCGTGTATGATGTCCTTTATGTCATTCCACAACTTCTCTGGTCTTCGGTCACTGGTGTTCAACGTGTCAAATCTATCCTTCAGATGGTCTCTAAATTCAGGTGGGATATACTCAAGGACATACTTTGGCTCTTGTGAACTTGTTCTAATTTTCTTCAGTTTCGACTTGAACTTGTACATGAGTAACTGATGCTCTGATTCGTTGTTGGCTCCTGGCCTTGTTCTGACGGATGATACTGAGCTTTTCTATCATCTCTTTCCCCAGATGTAGTGGGTTTGATTCCTGTGTATTCCATCTGGCGAGGTCCATGTGTATAGTCGCTGCTTACGTTGGGTGAAAAAGGTACTTGCAACGAAGAAGTCGCTGGTCTTGCAAAATTCAATCATGCTATCTCTGGCATCACATCCATCACCAAGGCCATATTTTCCAACTACCAGTTGTTCTTCTTTGTTTCTAACTTTTGCATTCCAATCACTAGTAATTATCAGTGCATCCTGACTGCATGTTTGATCAATTTCAGACTGCAGCAGCTGATAAAAATCTTCTATTTCTTCATCTTTGGCCTTAGTGGTTGGTATGTAAATTTGAATAATAGTGGTATTAACTGGTCTTCCTTGTAGGCGTATGGATATTATCCTATCACTGACAGCACTGTACTTCAAGATAGATCTTGAAATGTTCTTTTTGATGATGAATGCAACGCCATCACTCTTCAAGCTGTCATTCCCAGCATAGTACACCATATGATTGTTTGATTCAAAATGGCCAATACCAGTCCATCTTAGCTCACTAATGCCTAGGATATCCGCCTTCCATTTTTGACAATTTCCAATTTTCCTAGATTCATACTTCATATACATTCCAGGTCCTGCTTATTAATGGATGTCTGCCACTGTTTCTTCTCATTTTGGGTCGTGCCACATCAGCAAATGAAGTTCTCGAAAGCTTGACTCCATTAAAGTCAACTCTACTTTGAGGAGCCAGGTCTTCCCCTGTTGTATTTTGAATGCCTTCCAACCTAAGGCACTCATCTTCCAGCACTGTATCAGACAACGTTCCTCTGCTGTTCATAAGGTTTTCACTGGCTAATTTTTTTCAGAAGTAGACCACCAGGTCCTTCTTCCTAGTCTGTTTTAGTCTGGAAGCTCAGCTGAAACCTGTCCACTGGTGGCCCTGCTGGTATTTGAATATTGGTGGCATAGCTTCCAGCATCACAGCAACACATAACTATAATTTCATAAAAACACTGATAAACACCTCATAGATTTTAAACTATTTCCATTATGGATTAATCTGAAGAATAATCAAAATGTAAGATTATTAGAACTATAATTTGCAATTGAGATTAACAGTTTAGCCAATAAGTTTTAAAATATATTAGAAAAACTTATTGTTTTAAACTACATGTAAGTTTTATTTCAAATACCTATGGAAGACTGTTTTAAATAAAATTTACACAGCAGTTTATACATTTATACATTTCCAACACCTGTGCTACATTTTCACCTTCAGTGGTCACCTATGGATTTCACTTACTTCATGGCACAGTGGTAAAGAGCTACAGCTGCTAATCAAAAGGTTGGCAGCTCGAATCCATCAGGTGCTCCTTAGAAACTCTATAGGGAAGTTCTACTCTGTCCTATAGGGTCACTATAAGTTGGAATAGACTCAACAGCAATGGGTTCATCCCAAATAAAATCATCATCAAGCAAACTCAGAAAGAGAACATAAATGAGTGACTCTGGACTCCCAAAAGCAGCTCTACAAACCAATGCGGACCAGATGATCAAACCCCACTATAAATGTTCCTTTGGAGTTTCGAACTATGTAATTTTTCTTATCATTTTCTAAATTAAAAGCACTGTACTTCACATGTAAGCAAATATTTAACAAGAAAAAACAATTTCTGTCAAAATCATCTGTCTAATTCTTTTTTAAAGGCTGGAAAAGATACGCCCTGTTATTCTCATGTGCAACAGCTTCTCTCAGGCAGGCGTCTTTGGCTTGCTCAAATTGTTTGGCATTTTTAAAAGCAACAGCTGAAACAGAACAGAAAAAAATAAACTTTCTATTTCCATATTAAAAAAATCAAATGAATCATTACTGAAACGTGTATCATGTGTGAAGTATTAGAAAATATACTTATTTCAACCAAATACTTATGAAGCTTCATAAAACTATAGAACACTATTTTTTATCTAAACTAATTTTCACACAACTTTTTGGACTACCAATTAATTTAGAAATATTTTAAAGAGTCTTTTTTTTTTTAATTGTTGACTCTTGGCAACAGGTCAGTGTTACTTCCACTCAAAAGCAAGAAGCCTTCCCAACACCAATGTCTAATCAAAGCTTAGACAGAAACTCAGACAGTATACATTAAACTAATACTCCTGAATTACAGGAAGGTTCTTTCCCACAAGATAGTAGCTTACATCATCAGTTTTACATTTAATAATAAAAACAGTGGTTTAAAAAGTTAGTTATAGTTAGTTCATCTTCTGAGTTATTCAAAAACTGAAAACCAAAAAATACATTAAAATATTTATAATAAACCCTCCTGGTTGGTACAATCTTTAAAACACATGCATTAACAACTTTTTTTTTTTTTAAACAACGCTTATACACTGTATAGGTAGGTGTCTGTGAAACAGGCATTTCACTGTCCAGAGCTAAGTGTACGCTGCTAGTGTTGTACATGTTTCTTCATAAGAACAGTAACAATTAGGAGTGGCCCTAAACTACGATCTCAGAAATTTGGGAAAACTTACCAAGGGTTGCTTGGAAATAAGGAGATCCAGAAGTAGAAATCATACTGCTTTGAGAAAACATTATTTTTTTTAAAAAAATCATGCTCATAAAGTTTGCTTTAATAAAATGTCAAAAAGAAACAACACTGAAACCATTCTCATCCTGGATTTCCTCATTTTGTTTTTTTAAAAAAGAAATCTGTACTAATTATTTATTTTCCATGACCCCTTAAAGAAAATTTTTGATTTTTGAAGAAGTTCATGGTGTCAGAGGCACACAAAATAAATGTGCTACATTTCTCCCATTGAGGAGACTTGCAAAAATGATGCCCCCCTCCAGTCACAAAAGTGTATAAAAAAGGTATAAAACAATACTGAAGGCCTGTATCTGTGCACCACCAACCCTGTCCCCAGCTCTGCTGTCATGAAAGACAGGTAGCAGGATCACCAATTCAGCCCTCAACACAGCTGAAATAAGTCAGAAAAAAATGCAAGAGCTTAATCCATTTTATAAAAGCTATTACAATCTGACAGGAAGCACTAAGAATAAATGTCACTCTGAGATGAAGTTATTAGACTGTTCTAAAATGATATACTGGAGTGACAGGAATATAGTCACACATACCTGCTTTTCCATATTCAGAAGCAGCACTGTCATAATCTGGCTTCCATTTTAAAAAACCAGTCTTCAGGCTAAGAAAAAAGGAAGACAAATTTCATATAATTTGTCAACTATATTTATAAGTCGAACTTTGCTTACAATGGCATTTCAAAAAAAAAAAAAAAAAAAGGAGAAGAAGCCATCAGGTACAAATTCCCCATCTAGCCCACCTCTATCCAAACCTATTTATCACTAAATACACTCGTACCACTTGCCCTCCCACTGTCATGGATGTGGTGTCCTCCTTTTAAAATGTCAGCAGAATAGCCACAGAGAGCAGAGGTTCTGTGTGTGGTCCCCCTACCAGCATCATCAGCAATACATGAGAACTCGTTAGAAATGCCAATTTTTGAGCCCCGTCGCTGACCTACTGACCTAGAAACTCTGTGGTGAGGTGCGGCTACGTACGTTTAACAAGCCTTGACGCACATTAAAGCTTGAGAACCTTTAAGCACAGTATCGAGTGTGCAGTTGGAGTCCTAACACTGGAGTTCAGAGAACCAGTTGCCATTGAGTTGATTGCATCTCATGCAACCCCATGTGTGTCAGAACAGAACTGTGCTCCACACAGCAGTTTCAAGGGCTGTGTTTTTGGGAAGTAGACTGCCAGGCCTTTCTTTCCAGGTACCTATGAATGGGCTTAAACCTTCAACGTTTAAGTTAACAGCCAAGTGTGTTAAAAATTTGCACCACTTAGGGACCTGGAGCTCAGAGGAGAGTCTAGATACAAACTGGGGAGTCATCAGAATATGGGCATAGGCAAAATCACCTAGAGAGATTGTAGAAAGAAAACAGAAAGACAAGGAACACAAACATTCAGAGGCAAACAAAGGGAGTCAGCATAAAAGGCTGAGAGCCAGCAATTAGTGTAAAGGAAGGACGACCAAGAAAAGAGAAGGATGTTATCAAAACCAAGAGAAGCTGCTTTCCATGATCAATAATGACTTCTTAGATGCCAAATCAAAGGACAATCAATTCTGAGTCCTTTTGTCTTTTCTGCAATATTTTCTTTATTATTTTAAAATATTTTCACATTTATAGTTTAATCTAGCTCAATGACTCACACTTGGCATAAGCACTGCAAAATAAACACCATCTTAAATTCTGAACTTCAATAAAATTAACAGAAGTCTGCTTAGCTGTGAGTTGGAATCGACTCCACGGCATTGGGAATTGGGTTTTTTTTTTTTTGCTTACACATAACACTGTTAGCTTCAAAGGAATCCGCAACTGGGGAAGTACACCCTTCACTGTGAGGCAGCATGCGAACTGCCCAAAGCCCCTAACTTATAAGCTTTTTTGCCAACTGAACTTATTTAACACTTGTTTTGTGTAGGTACTATTAAAAGGATTGAAATCTGTAAGCAACTTTTAAAGCTTAACAAGAATTTTATTGCTCAAAAAATAAAATTCTTAAATTGCAACTTCAAAGTTCTCATTTTAACTCCAAAGTTCTCATTACATTCTGTATATTAACATATTTTTTAAATCTCACCAAAACAAGAGAAAATCATTCAATTATATCTACTGCACTATACATACAAAGAGCCAAAGTCATTAAGGCTTGTCAACTCTATTCGATAAAGGTTGCCCAATCCTGCCCCGCCTTGCCCTTACAGCCTTCTGACATGCCTACAGCACCTTCAGGAGAGTCACCTTTCCTGCTCTGCCCTCCTCTTCCATTGCACCCACCATGGGAAACTAACTTTCCTTTCTCTATACCTTCACCATAACCACTATTCTATGAATACCTTATTTCTACTCATGTGTTTCCTTGTCTATTTTCCTATCAATTCTAAACTTTGAGGAAGGGAACCACTTTTGGCTGACCCCTGTATCCCCAGCAACAACTCTGTAGATGTCTGCCTACTGAATATGCTGAAGTTCTAACCCCCGCCAGGCCATGCTCCACATTTTCACCGCATTTATTTTGCCAAAAACAGGTCTAACCACACCCACTGATTATTCAATGCCTAGAAAAGCTAAGGTTCGAGACCATTAGAATGGCAGCCCCTTCTGTCCCACCTCTTCTTTGCTCTAGCTTTTTGGGGCACTCCCCCTACTACATTTACTGTCCCCTGTGTGCCTCTTCAAACCTGGTGGCACAGTGGTTAAGAGCTCGGCTGCTAACCAAAAGGCTGGCAGTTCAAATTCATCAGCTGCTCCTTGGAAACCATATGGGGCAGTTCTACTCTGTCCTATAGGGTCGCTGAGTCGAAATCGACTCAATGGCAACAGGTTTGGTGCACCTCTTTGGAGGCTTGGTGGCACAGGGGTTAAAACCTCAGCTACTAACCAAAAGGTAGGCAGTTCGAATCCACTAGCCACTCCTTGGAAACCCTACGAGGCAGTTCTACTATAGGGTCTTTATGCGTTGGAACAGACTCAAGGGCAGCGGGTTTGGTTTTTTGCGCGCCTCTTCAGGCCTCTGAAAATACTGCACCCTGTGCATAGAACCTCTCTCATGGGATTTCCTTGTCTAATAAAATCTCATTTTTCAGGCCCTGCTCAGAAATCACCTCTCTATGAAACCTTCCTAAATCTCCCCAGGCAGAATAAACTCCTCCCCCTCCCTTACCAAAACACATTTAATACATCTCTATTACAGTCCTTATCGTGGACACTATTCTACTTTTGTGACTGCTCCCACCAGAGAGTGATATTGCCTGAGCACCTCCTGCACCGCCTCACACACTGCCCGGAAGTAGTAGGGTACAAAGGAAAGACAGTTCTTCGACTCTTGGAAAACTGCCTCTGCCACCGTGCAGCCTTGGAAAGTCACTGCGAGACTTCTCTGAGTCTCGTTTCCTCTTCAGTAAAACAGGAATAGCTAATTGGAAACCTGTGAAGATCTCAGATTACGTATATGGAGCACCTAGAACAGAGCACAAAGTAGACTTCTCATTGTAACTGCTAAATAAGTTTGTTGGAATAATGAATTCGTAAGCCGACTGTGAGGCAGCGTCAGAAAGAACGATGAAGGACAATCAGTTCAATTCCACAAATATCTGTGGGGTCCCTACTAGACACTATAGGAGAAGCTGACAGAACAAATACTGAGGGAGTACCGTTCTTGCCCTCAGGAACACACTGATGGGAAATGGCAGGGGTTCATCTGTGTAGCCCACTCCCCCAACACACGGGGTCTTTCGGAGCACTGATTCTCGAGGAGCGATTCTGTCTCGCAGAGGGCATTTCTGGTTGTCAGAAAGGAGAAGGGTGCCGCTGGCATCTAGCACGCAGAGGCCAGGGATGCGGCTGCTCATCCTACAGTGCGCGGGACAGCCCCCAGCACAGCGAATCGTCGCTCCGGAGCGCAGACGCTGACACACTGTTGTTGAGGAAAAGCCGCAGGGTCGAAAGGATGAGCAGCCTGCACGGGCCCGTCCTCCCACCGGGGCGGCTGGACGACGCCGCCCGAGGCCACGGGCCGGCCCCGGGGACCCCACCCTCTGGGGTACGCAGAGCTCCGAGCAGCCTCCCAGGGCCGACAGCGCGGCACAACCCCACCCACGTCCCTGCGCCCTCCCTCCACCCCGCAGGGTCTTAAGCCCGGGCCGGGGGGTCGCGAGCCCAGCGGCCGTCTGTAGAGCCTCTCACTCACTATTTCTCTGCTTTGGCGAGGTGCTCCAGCCCCTCGTTTATTTTCTGAGCGGCCATCTCCAAAGGCCGGAGGCCGACGGGGGCAGACGTGCGTCTTGCCGTCGTCCCGACAGCGCCAGGCCGCGCAGGCGTGGGAACGCGAGACGGAAGTGGGCTACGGCAGAGAGGAGGGCTCAAAACAGCGAAGGCAAACGCAGCGGCCGCAGCGACTCCGCCCCTGCTGTGGAGGCGACGCGCAGACGCAGAGCGCCCGCAGGGCGGGTGTTTCCCCGGGTGTTTCTGTAGGGACCCCTAAGGTGTTTGGTTCGTTCGTTTGTTCATTCTCTCGTTCCCTTACTGATTCGATCGTTCATTGCACTCTAGGCGCCAGAGAATCAGCAGGGCTTGTAACATACAGAAACCCCGCCCTCAGATAGCCTTGCTGTCTCATTCAACTGAAAACGATCTGGATCCTCCTTATACAGCTACTTGACATTATAACTTACTACATCTGAAGTTTCTCTGTATAGCAGCTAGAACAGTGTTCATTCTAAGCTCTACTCATATGTCAGTAAGTATGCTAGTCGTGGAAGAAAGGCCTGGCGATTCACTTCCCAAAAATCAGCCACTGAAAACCCTGTGGAGCACAGTTCTGTTCTGACACACACGTAGTCATGAGTCCAGTCCACTACAGGGTGCCTGGTTTGGTTTTGGTTTATGCTACTTACAAGCTACACAGTGGTGAAGAAAACAGACTGTAAGCCCTGATTACTGTCAAATATTACAAACTGTGCTAAGTGCTCTGAATGAAAAGTTCAAGGTCTTATGATCGCTTGCAACGGCCTACTAGAAATAATAGCTGATAATATAGTTGGCTCAAGGAGCCCTGGTGATGCAGTGAGTAAAGCATTTGGCTCATAGCCCAAAAATTTGTAATTCAAACCCACCAGCCTCAGTGAGGGAAAGATATGGCAGTCTGCTTCTATAAAGATTACAGCCTTGGAAACCCTATGGGGCAGTTCTGCTCTGTTCTGTGGAGTCGATATGAGTTGAAATAGACTCAACGCAGTGGGTTTTTGGTTTCTTTAATATAGTTGGCTCAATTCCCTGTCATAATTCATGACGACTTCAATATCCACATAAATGCTTGTTGCAATCCCTATACAGCCTCTCAGTTTCTAACCTCCAAGGGTCTTTTCTTACATCCAGCTCAGCCACCCATTCCCAGGATCATATCCTTGACCTTGGTGTTGTGCTTGTTAGCTGGCATTGAGTCAGCCCCTGCCCCATGGCGACCTCCCGCACAATGGGATCTGATCGCCAGGCCTTTCTTCCTTGTCTGCCTTCGTCTGGAAGTTCTGCTAAAACCTGTTCAGCATCATAACAACAAGCAAGCCTTCACTCACAGATGGGTGGAATTCAACCTGGGTCCCCCACATAGTAAGAATTCTACCACTGAACCACCTCTGCCTGCATCCTTGACCTTACTAATTACTAATAACTGCCTGTCCTCCATAGTATCGGTTTCAAGCATCTCACCCTAAGTACCCCCTCCTGTCATTCCAAATCCCTCCTCCTAGTGTCAATAGTTCTTCACCTTCAACAGCTAGTGGCCTCACTAGAGCGGTTTGGGGGTGCAGACCACACCAGGTGATACTGTCAGAGGGGGTGACACCAAAATGACTGTCTATTAGATTTTCGTGCAGTGCGAGCCGTGGGCACTGCTGTGCAGACACTGGCAGCCCCCGGTTGGGTGCCGTGCAGGAGCTGGGCCAGGCTCTGGTGCGGAGGAGCAGCTCACAGGCTGCACACATGCTGGGCCAAGGCATGGTACATGTGGTGCGGGAGCACGTAGAGGCAGCGTGCTGGGTCCCCTGAGCCTGGCCAGATTCTGTACCATCTGGTACAGGAGGAGGTCCATGGGGGGAGAGGGGAGTGACACCATGAGTTAACTCACTAGGTGACATCAACCCCAGCGACTCCACTGAACAGAGCCCTTGCCCTTTTCCTATCCTCCGGCTCTTGTTCCCACTTCCCTCCTTCCTCAGCGTAGGTTCTGTAGTCCATCGTGTTAGCCACTGCCCTGCGGATACCTTCAGCATAGGTTCTGTGGTCCATCGTGTTAGCCACTGCCCTGCGGATACCTTCAGCTTAGGTTCTGTGGTCCATCATGTTAGCCACTGTCCTGTGGATAACTTCAGCGTAGATTCTGTGGTCCACCATGTTAGCCACTGCCCTGAGGATACCTTCAGCGTGGATTCAGTGGTCCGTCGTCTTAGCCACTGTCCTGTGGATACCCTCAGCGTAGATTCAGTGGCCCGTCGTCTTAGCCACTGTCCTGTGGATACCCTCAGCGTAGATTCTGTGGTCCGTCGTCTTAGCCACTGTCCTGTGGATACCCTCAGCGTAGATTCAGTGGTCCGTCGTCTTAGCCACTGTCCTGTGGATACCCTCAGCGTAGATTCTGTGGTCCGTCGTCTTAGCCACTGTCCTGTGGATACCCTCAGCGTAGATTCAGTGGTCCATCGTCTTAGCCACTGTCCTGTGGGTACCTTCAGCGTAGATTCAGTGGTCCATCGTCTTAGCCACTGTCCTGTGGGTACCTTCAGCGTAGATTCAGTGGTCCATCGTCTTAGCCACTGTCCTGTGGATACCCTCAGCGTAGATTCAGTGGTCCATCGTCTTAGCCACTGTCCTGTGGGTACCTTCAGCGTAGATTCAGTGGTCCGTCGTCTTAGCCACTGTCCTGTGGATACCCTCAGCATAGATTCTGTGGTCCGTCGTCTTAGCCACTGTCCTGTGGATACCTTCAGCGTAGATTCAGTGGTCCGTCGTCTTAGCCACTGTCCTGTGGATAACCCTCAGCGTAGATTCTGTGGTCCGTCGTCTTAGCCACTGTCCTGTGGATACCTTCAGCGTAGATTCTGTGGTCCGTCGTCTTAGCCACTGTCCTGTGGATACCCTCAGCATAGATTCAGTGGTCCGTCGTCTTAGCCACTGTCCTGTGGATACCCTCAGCGTAGATTCTGTGGTCCGTCGTCTTAGCCACTGTCCTGTGGATACCCTCAGCGTAGATTCTGTGGTCTGTCGTCTTAGCCACTGTCCTGTGGATACCTTCAGCGTAGATTCAGTGGTCCGTCGTCTTAGCCACTGTCCTGTGGATACCTTCAGTGTAGATTCTGTGGTCCGTCGTCTTAGCCACTGCCCTGCGGATACCCTCAGCTTCCTTGGCCCGCTCTCCTTTCTACTAGCCTGGAAAAATCCCAACTCTCCACCTACTCTGTAATTCCTTTTGGGTAAGTGAATACGGCTGGAGAGACACAAGCACAAACCTTATCCATTTTACAGTGCATAAACATCTAGTCAACCTACTGTGCTGCTGAGCAGCTTGCTTCATTTCCCCAGTCAAATCACTCACTCAGTCACTCAGAAGGTTATTCCACACCTTCTTTCTTCTCAGACTCCAGCACAATCTCCCTGCCTGCCAGCCCTCACTTCTCACTTAAAGGGATGTAACAGTTAAAAGAAGTCTTCCATTTGGCCTCACAACCACATCTACCAGTCTGCCCCTATCTCTTCCCAATCATTCTGCCTTTTCAACGCTGGGATGACTGATTAAGTCCAAGAGGACTGTTGTTTTTTTTAGATGTCTTCCAGTCGGTTCCGACTCATAGCAACCCTATAGGACAGAACAGAACTGCCCCATAGGGTTTCCAAGGAACAGCTGGTGGATTTGAACCGCTGACCTTTTGGTTAGCAGCCAAGCTCTTAACACTGCACCACCCGGGTTCCAAAAGGACTGTTATCGGTGCCCATATACCCCAGCCCAGTGCCGTCAAGTGGATTCCGAGTCACAGCGACCCTATATTAGCAACCAGGAAACCCTTACATTTTTAAGTGAAATTAGGATTAATAACCTCTAAAACCATTGAGAGTGCCCAGAAGTTTTTCTAAGGAATCTATACCAAAAATCTACAGGCTCCTCATTCTCCCTTACTCATTCATTCATTGATTAAATAATTATTTCCTGAGCCCCTCCCATGCGCAAGGCGCTGTGCCTAAGCCGAAGAGCACAATTGTTGAGCAAGAAATATAATGCCTGCCCCTTGGAATTTGTGATCTATGAGGGAACATGAATATGAAACTTAATTTTACTTAAGCATCAGCAAAGAAAGAATGAAAAAGAGAAAAAGAAAGCCATAATAGCCCCTTGGCATTCAACGGTTCTGGGTCCCAAAACACCTTTGACTAGGTAAGCTGTGTAAGTACGTGCTAACTTGCATTCACAAAAATGGGGGCAAGAAGAGAAGAATGGGTGACAATAAAGGGGTGATACAAACACCCCTATTTCCTTCCTTTTCCTCTTTCCTTTCTACAATAGGCTTGAAGTAGGGGCTGAGTAAAGGGAATTTAAATTGAGAAACTGGATTGGATGAGTCAAGATTGGAAAGATTGGACAGAATGAGAAAAGACTGAGATACGCAGTTTTCCAGACCAGTGTCAAAAGAAAAAAAATCCAGACTTAAGCGGACTTTATTAGAAGAAAAACTATTCAAAAGGATCATTGTGAAAGAGGAAAAAATACCACTGGAATAAGAAGAACACTGTGAACATAAGATCTGCAAGCCTCTCCAGAGTTAGTAATGTAAAGATTTTCTTTTATAGAAGGAGTAAATAAGGCTAGAAAGTATCAGGTGTGGGCCTAGGGGAGCGAGACGAAAGGGTGAAGTGATTAGGCAGTAGATCAAAGAACGTTCTACCCTGAAGCCAGCCTGCTCTCTGGGAGGGGCTCTTAAGGAGGGGCCGTATGTATGCCGACTCAGGCTGAGGGTCTGCCAAAGTTCAGGGACCTGAGCATAGGAAAGAAGTTTAACCAAAGTTTGGTTAACAAGTATTTTCTTCCAATTTTTTAGTGGGGACAAGTAATCCAACCAATGATTTATGAGGCAAAGAATGGGAATTTGGAAGGTCTGTGTCTGCCCTTGTTACAGGTAAACGAGAGGCATCTTTGTGTCCTGTCTAAGCCATAGGAAGAAGGGTGATTCTTTGTAGAAAGCCGACTCCCAGAGCACAACAGAGTGGGAGGTTTCTAACCTTTGCTGTTTTCCATGCTCACAGGGCTCAGGTAAAATTCAACACTGTCACCTGATAGCCTAACTTAAGCATTAGCAGCCCATGAAAACAAGTGCTGTCGTCACAGCAGCTGCTACCAGAACCTGATCCAAGGCTGTCTTTGTGCCTTTGATCCATCTCCTGGCTTCCTTCCGCAAGCCTTCTCCTGCCTCCTCTTCTAGGCTTTTTCAGAGTCCCTGGGTGGCATAAACAGTTAAATGCCCACATACTAGCTGAAAGGTTGGCAGTTCAAACCTGCCCAGAGGTGCCTTGGAAGACAAGCCTGGCAGTCTGCTTCCAAAAGGTCACAGCCTTGAAAATCCTGTGGGGCAGTTCTACTCTGACACGTGGGGTCTCCAGGAGCAGGAGTCTACTATGATGACAATGCCCCTTGGGCTTGTTGCTTACCAAGTGACTCCATCTGAGCCAAAGGAAAGGACTGTAGTTCTAGGAGTTCCCTTTCTTTATCCTACCTCAGTAAAAACTTACATTCCCAAGTGCTGTTCTTGCTTTGGATCTGACTAAAGTGATTCCCATCAAAGTGTGAATGAGACTTAAAATAGAGCTTACTAACCCAACTCTTTCTCTAATTGTTGCCTTAAGTCTGGGAGAGTCCCTCCATGTCCTTTGTATATACAAAACAGTCCCCCTCCTCTAGCTAGCCTGCTCTGGGAAGTAAATATCCAGGACCCACCTCCCTCAGCTGAATGTTGAGTGAAGTAAAGGTTTTGGTCATTGCTTGGGGAAAGGATTTGGTTGGCTGGATGAAGTCTATTTCCAACCACGAGCCATAATATGGGAGGCAAAGAGCTCTGATATCATTAAGTAGTATTATGTTTGTTTAATTATTAGTACTACGACAGTGCTATTTTATTCTTTTTTTTTCCTTCTTCAAATATACTGCTACCTTATACATTAGATACACTTCTGAGACCTGGCTCAAGAGTTTTGCCACAATTCATAATATCATTCAACAGGAAAGTATGTTCTGAATTACAAACAACAAACTTAAAAGAAACTTTTAGAACAAACCCTCTTAAAACTTAGTGGCTTCTTCTGCTTGCACGTGGCATTATCGAAAATTGTTCTGGGCTTTAGCTGGAACAAAACTGATAGAAACCACTGTGATTTGTAATTTTTTTTTTTTTTTGTAATTATTCATGACTCCATTGGTAAAAATCACCCTTAAATCTCTACTAGATTGATATGGAAAATTATTTCTCCAGATTCATATCCCAGTGTGTGCTCAACAGCTCCGCTTGGAAGTCTGAAATCTCAAACGTAAGCTGTCCAGATACGAGCTCTGACCTTTCCCAGCCTGCTCCTCTCAGGCTTAGCCACATTGATGGCCAGCAGCTGCGTCCTTCTCATTGCCCAAACACATGGGTCATCCTTGCCTCGTCCCTTCCCCTCATGCACCACACACAATCCATCAGGAAATTCTGCTGACTCTGCCTCCCAAGGTGTCCAGTACCCAGCAACTTCCCACTCCTTCACACCGCCCACCACGGTCTGAGTCCCTATTATCTGTTACTGCAGTGGCCTTCTGATGGACATCTCTGCCCCTCTGCTAGCTCTCACAGGTTATTCTCAACAAAGCAGCCAGAAGGAGCCTTTTCAAGCCTGAGTTAGATCATGTCACCCTCTCCAATGGCCCCCATTGTCTCGCAAAGTAGACAATGGCCTCTAGGGCCTACCATCTTCTTTGACCTTTCCAGGCCCGCTCCAGCAACAGTGCCCTTCCAGCCCCTACAATTTCCCAAACAAACTGTTACACCCCCACCTCAGGGTCTTTGTTCTAGTGTTTCCTCTGCTTGGAACACTCTTTCCCCAGATAGCTTCACCTTCTTCAAGCCTCTGCTCAAACTTTCTGTTCTCAGTGACACCTATCCTACTTAATAATACCAAAACCTGTTCCTCTCTTTCTTCCATGCTTTCAGTCCCCCAATCTTACCCTACTTGTTTTCCATAGTACTTGTCATCTCCCAGCATGATAAAATTTACTTTTTTAAACTAAGTTTGTTGCTTTTTGCCCACTAGAATTTAAGCTTCACAGGCCAGGTCTCTGCGTGTTTTCTCCTCTGGTGTCTCCCAAATGCTTAGGACAGTGCCTCACATCACGGGCACACAACATACATGTGCGGAATAAACTCATGTTTTGCTCCCTATACATGTTCCTGTGTTGCCTTTCCCCACTCTGCTGTTGTGCTTATTTCTGGATTTGTGTCATAAATGCCTCAGTGGCTGCTTCCCCGCTCAGCTGTGAGCTTTGGAGGGCAGGGGCAATGTCTTTTCCACCTTTCTATCTTCAGAACCTCGTACAGTGCCAAGAATGTAACAGAACTCAATAAATAGTTACTTGTCTGGTATAATTCTTATGTTGTTATGGAAGATCTCCAAGAATAGGAAGAGCTAGGATATTTGGAAGGATGTTTCCTCAGGAGCCTCTTGTTCAAAGTGATTTATTTGGCTTGTCATCTACTTCTGTTTTCTGGGCTTTCTCTACATTTCTCCTGGTCTCTCCTGTTTTGCCCTTCACAGAATCTTCATTTTTAATTTCTTCTTCCTTCCAAATGACTTTCAAAAACATGGCAAGAGAGAGTGAGTGAAAACAGAGAAAGGCCAAAGATGGCACTTATCCCTGGACGTAGGACACCACTGACAAGCATAATCTTAAACCAATAGCTTAACTTTAAACACTACCAATCCACAGGACTTCTCTTGCCTCCAATGGAAAGGAGGTAGGTGGCGATGGTGCAGGTGGCGGAAACAGCATGGTAGAGCTCCTGACGGAGCCAACAGCACCACCTCAGCTAAGACTTGGAGTCCCTGGCAGGCGTAAGGCAAATTGCTACTGAGCAGTTACCATTTGCAGGAACTCTGCCTAGTGGTGCAGTGGTTAAGTGCTCAGCTGTTAACCAGGAAATCAGCAGTTTGAACCTACCAGCTGCTCCGCGGGAGAAAGATGTGGCAGTCTGCTTCTGTAAAGATTACAGCTTTGGAAACTATATGGAGCAGTTCTACTCTGTCCTATAGGGTCACTATGAATTGGAATCAACTCGATGGTTTCATTTTTCTGGACCTTACAAGCAGAAGTTGCTGGGTTGCTTGACTACTAGCTAATAGGTTGGCAGTTAGAACCCATGCAGAGGTGCTTCAGAAGACAGTTCTGATGTTTTTCCAAGAAGTCATAGCTTTAAAAGCTGTATGGAGCATGGTTCTACTCTGATATACCTGGGGTCACCATTAGTCAGAACAGACTAGGTGACAATTGTCTTAATTATCTAGTGCTGCTATAACAGAAATACTACAAGCGGATGACTTTGACAAACAGAAATTTATTCTCTCACAGTTTAGGAGGCTAGAAGTCCGAATTCAGGACAAAAGCTCTAGGCAAAGTCTTCCTCTGTTGGGTCTGAGGAAAGGCCTCCTTTCAACATCTGTGCACCCAGTGTTCTTTGGAGATCATCGTGTGTCTTGGCATCAATCTTCCCCTGGGTCTAGGAGGTTGTCAGTGTAGAGACCCTGAGGATGCACTCCACTCCTGACTCTTCTTTCTTGGTGGTATCGAAGTCTCTCTCATCTCTGCTGGATTCGCCTTTTATCTCTTATAAGATAAAAGACATGACACAGACAAGAGTGTGGCTTGGATTAGGGTGTGACTCAAGGTATACACCACACTAATCCTGCCTCACTAACATATAAAGGTTTAGGATTTACAACACATAATTATACAATATCACAAAATGGAGGACAATTGCATCAGATCACAAAATGGAGGACAATTACACAATACTGGGAATCATGGCCTAGTCAAGTTGACACATATTTTGGAGGGAGACAATTCAATTCATGACAGCAACTACCAACAACAAACTTATAAGCACTATTATTATCCCGATTTTACGTATGAGGAGGCGGAGGCTCAGCGAAGCTAAATAACTTGCCTAAGATCATGCAGCTGGTAAATGGGAAAGTGGGGACTTGACCCCAGGACTTCCTGAATTCCAAATCTACGCTTGACCCACTACGATAGAATAAAAATTAGGCTCTGTTTTGTGGTCGTTTAATAACAACTCACACAACACCCCTACTTAGTTCCATGGATCAATCATTGATTTTCAAACGTTTTTAAAGAAAGAAATCATTGTAGACTTTATTAGGTACTTTTACTAGCTTGAAATGTTAGATTTTTTTTTTTTTTTAGTTATACAGTGCTGCTGTAACAGAAATACCGCTAGTAGATGGCTTTAACAAACATTCATTTTCTCAGTTTAGGAGGCTAGAATTCTGAATTCAGGGTGTTGGCTCTAGGGGAAGGCTTTCTCTGTTGTCTCTGGAGGAAGGTTCTTGTCTCTTAAGCTTCTGTCTCCTGGTTACGTGGAGATCTCCACGTGGCTTGGCATCTATTTTCCCCTATCTCTGCTTTTTAGTTTGTTTGTTTAATCTCTTATATCTCAAAAGAGATAGACTCAAGACACAATTTACACTAATTCTGCCTCATTAACATAACAAAGACAACCATTCCCAAATGGGATTATAACCACAGGCATAGAGGTTAAGATTTACAACACATATTTTGGGGGGACACAATCTAATACGTGAGAGTTGGGTATGGCCGAAGTGAACCTTCAGATGGCTGAGAGAGACATCCCTTACATATGTAACAGGCGTGTTATGCTGAGAAGACAGACTTTCTGATCAAAAGTCCTTTTCCTGCTCTGGTTTTGTCTTGGCAAGCAGCCTTGTGGTTCTCCTCACAAACACACGGTGGCAACATTTGCACATGCTTTTTTTTACAAGCTACAAGGCTTCTCAACAAGTTTTTTTTTTTTACTACTTTGGATTAGAGTCAGATTCTGAAACGTTGTACATTTATAATTCAACATTCCACATGAAAGTTTTTTGTTGTTGTACACTTACTTAAGCAATGTTTCTCAAGGATCCAGAATACAATGAAGCTGGAAAGATCCAAAGCTTTCTTTTACATCCATTTTAACCAACACAATTATTCTGCCGAACATTATTTTTAAGAAGAAAGAGAGAAAGATGTAGAACTTTCTTTGCTAGTTGTCTTTTAATAAAAGAGAAAACCAATTTACTGAATATGCTTAGTGTAGTCATACACTATTTTACTGGATCAATTAGAGATAATTTAGTTCCATCTTGTAAATGTTCTCTTTTTAAAAGCATATTTTTGTTTTTTTTTATTCCATAGATATTCCTGTGAAGAGGACTTAAACCTTAATTGTAATAATTCAATTTTCTTACAAGGATAATATATTCATGTGGCGACACTTGGTGCAAATGAATTCTGCGAATTTGAAATAATACAGCAAAAATTATTAATCAAGCCTAACTTCATTAATGAAAACTTTGAAATAATACGTATCCTCCAAATAAAAAATCCCTCCAGAGCTGCATAACTTGAAACTGTCAGGAACGAGGAGTTGTAAACCCCGTTTATGTGATGTGTTTTTGGGCTGTCACTCATTCCTGGAGCTGCTGCTTCCTGCCAGGCACTGTTCTAAGCTCTGGGGGTAGATCTGTGCACAACAGACAAAAATTCCTGAGGCCATTCTAGCAGAGCGGGGTGCGGTCGGAGGAGCCGAGAGGGCAGGCCGCGGGGAGCAGAGCGCGGTGCGGTCGGAGGAGCGGCGAGGGCAGGCCGCGGGGAGCAGAGCGCGGTGCGGCCGGAGGAGCGGCGAGGGCAGGCCGCGGGGAGCAGAGCGCGGTGCGGCCGGAGGAGCGGAGAGGGCAGGCCGCGGGGAGCAGAGCGGGGCGCGGTCGGAGGAGCGGCGAGGGCAGGCCGCGGGGAGCAGAGCGGGGCGCGGTCGGAGGAGCGGCGAGGGCAGGCCGCGGGGAGCAGAGCGGGGCGCGGTCGGAGGAGCGGCGAGGGCAGGCCGCGGGGAGCAGAGCGGGGCGCGGTCGGAGGAGCGGCGAGGGCAGGCCGCGGGGAGCAGAGCGGGGCGCGGTCGGAGGAGCGGCGAGGGCAGGCCGCGGGGAGCAGAGCGGGGCGCGGTCGGAGGAGCGGCGAGGGCAGGCCGCGGGGAGCAGAGCGGGGCGCGGTCGGAGGAGCGGCGAGGGCAGGCCGCGGGGAGCAGAGCGGGGTGCGGTCGGAGGAGCGGAGAGGGCAGGCCGCGGGGAGCAGAGCGGGGTGCGGTCGGAGGAGCGGCGAGGGCAGGCCGCGGGGAGCAGAGCGCGGTGCGGTCGGAGGAGCGGAGAGGGCAGGCCGCGGGGAGCAGAGCGGGGCGCGGTCGGAGGAGCGGAGAGGGCAGGCCGCGGGGAGCAGAGCGCGGCGCGGTCGGAGGAGCGGCGAGGGCAGGCCGCGGGGAGCAGAGCGGGGCGCGGTCGGAGGAGCGGCGAGGGCAGGCCGCGGGGAGCAGAGCGGGGCGCGGTCGGAGGAGCGGAGAGGGCAGGCCGCGGGGAGCAGAGCGCGGTGCGGTCGGAGGAGCGGCGAGGGCAGGCCGCGGGGAGCAGAGCGCGGTGCGGTCGGAGGAGCGGAGAGGGCAGGCCGCGGGGAGCAGAGCGCCGTGCGGTCGGAGGAGCGGCGAGGGCAGGCCGCGGGGAGCAGAGCGGGGCGCGGTCGGAGGAGCGGCGAGGGCAGGCCGCGGGGAGCAGAGCGGGGCGCGGTCGGAGGAGCGGCGAGGGCAGGCCGCGGGGAGCAGAGCGGGGCGCGGTCGGAGGAGCGGCGAGGGCAGGCCGCGGGGAGCAGAGCGCGGTGCGGTCGGAGGAGCGGCGAGGGCAGGCCGCGGGGAGCAGAGCGCGGTGCGGTCGGAGGAGCGGCGAGGGCAGGCCGCGGGGAGCAGAGCGGGGTGCGGTCGGAGGAGCGGCGAGGGCAGGCCGCGGGGAGCAGAGCGCGGTGCGGTCGGAGGAGCGGCGAGGGCAGGCCGCGGGGAGCAGAGCGGGGCGCGGTCGGAGGAGCGGAGAGGGCAGGCCGCGGGGAGCAGAGCGCGGTGCGGTCGGAGGAGCGGAGAGGGCAGGCCGCGGGGAGCAGAGCGGGGCGCGGTCGGAGGAGCGGAGAGGGCAGGCCGCGGGGAGCAGAGCGGGGCGCGGTCGGAGGAGCGGCGAGGGCAGGCCGCGGGGAGCAGAGCGGGGCGCGGTCGGAGGAGCGGCGAGGGCAGGCCGCGGGGAGCAGAGCGGGGCGCGGTCGGAGGAGCGGAGAGGGCAGGCCGCGGGGAGCAGAGCGCGGTGCGGTCGGAGGAGCGGAGAGGGCAGGCCGCGGGGAGCAGAGCGCGGTGCGGTCGGAGGAGCGGAGAGGGCAGGCCGCGGGGAGCAGAGCGCGGTGCGGTCGGAGGAGCGGAGAGGGCAGGCCGCGGGGAGCAGAGCGGGGCGCGGTCGGAGGAGCGGAGAGGGCAGGCCGCGGTGAGCAGAGCCGGAACGCTGGCTGCGCCAGGTGCTTCGATGAGGAGACAGCAGCAACGCAGGTGGGGACTGGAAGAGCATGGGGCAGGGTGCGCTACCCCATCCCCCAGGCGACAACTGGACCAAAACTAGAGGGAAGTGATGGACTGAGCCACCGTGCTACCAGGACAGAATTTTCCTGATTAAAATTAACAGCAAGTTTGTGAGGCAAGAGGGTACCTGGCATATTCCAGGGATTAGCAAGTGAGGCTTAAATTTTGCTTGCTTAAATACAACTTCCTTCTACTTGTATAATTAGAAATTAATAAATATTAATAAGGAAGCTAAAAAAGTAACCACAGTCCATTATGAAGTCTGATATAAAGCTTGTGCAAATACAGAGTTTTCCAAGCCCGGGAACCCACTGGTTGGCAAAGGGGAGTGACAGGCCCCTTCCCCAAGACGGCTGCACAGCGAGGAGGGGGTCAGTACACAACGACGCATGCTAAAAAGGAGATATTAGATGGCAGCCAAAGCATCCAGACGTGGGCTTGTGATCACGTAACGGACTCACCATCAGTTGTTCAGTGGCCACTTGAACTGTACGTTAGCACTGCTCGGTCAGTATGGCTCCCCGCGGCCAGGCCAGGCGTCCCCTCCCGCTGCCTTTTCCTCTCCCTCCACGGCACGGAGCTCTCTGCCTGTAGCTTAGGTGAGTGGGTTCCGAAATGCTGTCCCAGATAATGAAGGATTTAGCACTGTCCAGCTCTGCGGGGAGAAAGACGTGCCAATCTGTTTCCTTAAAGATTGCAGCCTTGAAAACTCTATGGGGCAGTTCTACTCTGTCCTATAGGGTCGCTATGAGTCAGAGTCCTCTCAAATGACAGCGGGTTTGGTTATATATGCAGAGAGACTTTCCAGGGTTGGAGGAAAAAAACAAAACAACAAAAAAAAACCCTCTCTTGCCAGCCCCTAGCAAAATCAGAGATGAAAGAAGACAGTTTTAGCCTGGCAAATAAGAAAATAAACAAATGCTGGAAATGGATAAGCTTTTCCTTCTAAAGTTGTTTTTGCAAGGGGTTTTTCTTCCCTGAAAAACAAAATACTAAAAGAGCAAGTTATGTTTTCATTTACAAAACCTTATCAAGCAGAAATCTAATAATAACAAGGGGGTTCCCATTGGATTCCAGCTTATTTCATATTGTAAATATGTTTCTGTCCTCTGGAGAAGGAAACGTGCCCTGAGCCAGGTAGTTCTCATTCAAGCTGGCAATTTTATTCACTTACATTTTTTCCTCTTCTTTTGCCTTGAACAGCCTCTCAATCTGGCTGTATGTTGGACTGAGTCTCTTCAGTTTAGTGATACAAATTACAGAGAGGTAGCAAAATGATTTAGTATGCTTCATTTTAAACCCTAGCAGAAAAGTGGTTTGCCCTCCACCACTTTATTATACCAAGTGTCTACATGTTTTGAGAACAGGGTGATAGCAAAAAGGCTTTGAGTTAGACATACTTTCAAACCTCAGCTGTGTTTCTTCTGAGATGTAGGTTACTTGGCCTTTTTGAGCCTCAATTTCCTCTTCTATAAAACAGAAAGAATAATAACATGGTGGATTGAAGATGGCAACAAATCTCTGACATTTGTCCCATTGGGAGGTGGACTCTATATCATCTGCTCTTGAGTCTGTGGGTTTTGTGATTGCTGTGACCAACAGAATATGCAGGCGGTGATTCTTCCTAGTTCTGGGACCCAGCCTCGTGATACAGGCAGTTCCCACTTCTTAGCACAAGAAACATGCATTCTTGGAGCTCTGAACAGTTCAACTGCCCTGCAGCTGCCATGATGCGAGGAAGCTTAAGCTAACCGGGTGGAGTCTGTGTGGGGAGAAGATGCCCAGCCAGCCCTGGCTCCCCTAGTCACAGCCACTGGAGCCATCCCAGCTCAGGTGCAGACATCATGTAGCGGAGATGGCTGTGCCATATCCAAATTCCTGATCCACAGATCACGAAACACTGTCCTAGGCTGGGTTCTCTATAGGTGCAAAACCAATGAAACGTGTAAATAAATACGTGTAAATATATACATATATTTATATGAGATTTATCCCAAGGAAATGGCTCACACAGATGTGGAGACTGGCAAGTCCTGTATCTGTGGGTCAGGCATCAGTCTTCTGGCTCATGGGATTGCAGGAGCTGGTGAATCCCAACATCTGTAGTTCAGGTGGCAGGCTGCTGGCTCACATCCCAAGAACCAGAGAATGTCAAGAGAGACAAGACCAAGAGAGAGCTTTCTCAAAACATCCGTATATATTGGATGCAGACCACACTCCCAAGGAGTCTGATTGGCCTTTCAACTGATTGACTACTCTAAAAATGGAGGATGATTACATAATATCTGCTGAGAATCTGACTTACCCAAGATGACACATAACTTTAACCATCACAGACACTATATTAATAAATTGTTGTTGTAAGCCACTGAGCTCTGGTGTGGTTTATTTGTAGCAATAAGTAACCACGCCAAAAGCCTATCTTGTGGTGCTATTGCCAATTTTACAAATAGTGCCTCTAAGGCACTTAGGCTGCAAATGACAGTGAGTGACCGTTCAGTGAATAGTTCTTGCTTTGCTCGTCTTTCCAAAGGAAGTTTACTAGAAATGTCGGCAGAGTCCTCTCAGAGCTCACAGAGGTCACTGAAATCCCTCACAGTTGACTCACATTTGAGTCCATGGGCTTTGGGTTCCAAATTCTCACCAGCTGAAGCAAGTCAGGTGTAAGGAGAGCCACTAAGCCCAGCCATCGCCAGCATGGCCATTAAACCCTGGCACGTGGAGTGGAACAAGAGTGAGACGTGCTGTCCCTGCATTCCAGGACATCACAGACATGCAGGCATTTCCAAGCTGGGCCCTTTTCTTCCTGAAAACCTACACCTGACTACCTACACTCAGAAGGCAACTGAGCACAGTTGGGCTAAAGCAGGCATGGTAGCCTCAGAGGTCTCCCTGAACTCCAGCTGTTGCTGCCCAGGCCTCACCAAGAACCAGAGAGCCCCAGGCTGCCTGAGCACCACCTAAGCACCTGCCATCCTCAGGGGTCCTCTGCCCATAGGGGCAGTTCTACTCTGTCCTATAGGGTTGCTATGAGTTGGAATCGACTCCACTTGACAGCAACAGCTTTGATTTATGTCGATGGCACTGGGTGTTTTTTGGGTTATGTGTTGGGTTTGGGGATATATATGTATAAAACCTGTTACCCCATAGGGTTTGAACTGTCAACCTTTTGATTAGCAGCTGTAGCTCTTAACCACTGTGCCACCAGGGCTCCACACACACACACACACACACACACACACACACACACACACAGAGAGAGATATGCTAGAGAGAGAGAAAGAAAGTTTATTTCAAGGAAATGGCTCACACAGTTGTAGAGGCTGGCAAGTCCCAAGTCCGTGGGTCAGGCATCAGGCTGGAGGTTTCTCCTGATTCACGTGGTTGCAGGAGCTGATGAACCCAAGATCAGCAGGTCAGATGGCAGGCTGCTGTCTCACAGTCTGCAGTGACTGATGAATCCCAAGATTGGCAGGTAAGACAGCAGGCTGCTGGCTCATAGGCTGCAGAGGCTGATGAATCCCAAGATCAGCAGGTAAGCTGCTAGGTCAAGACCCAAGAACTGGAGGTCAGATGAGAACAAGTTGGATGTAGGATCCAGAGCAAGAGTCTTGCTGGAAGATCCATTTATATACTGGAGGTGGGCCACACTTCCAAGGAAACTCCTTTCAACTGATTGGCTGCTCATAGCAGATCTCATCAGGGAGTTGATTACATCATTATATAACTGCCAAACCACTGAGAATCATGGCCTGGCCAAGTTGACACTCGGCCCTAACCATCACAGTTAGGTTGTCTTTAGAAGCTGTTAGTGTGAATGTGGCCTCCGTTTCGTACTGTCTTTTTATGCTCACAGCCCAGACAGCTTTTGCTGCCCTGCTCTTTGGGCATTTAAACAGAAAAAGACATAAACCTCCACAGTTTTTCTGGACTGTTTGTATGTGCTTTTCCCAGCCAGAAGATTCTTTTTCTTGCCTCTGAGCACAGACTTCCTTTTCTATTTCTTAGGCAATCACTAGCTTTGTTGCACAGAGGAGCACTTACAGTTAACCTTGCACAGCACAGGACCTCCTGGCAATTGTTTTAGATTGAGGATTAGAGTACCATTTATCTTTGGAAAAAAGGCATGTATTTTATATAGAACCAAACATTTCAGATTGAATCAAAAGATAGTTTTTTGAAGAGAAAGTTTTGCCAGTTTTATTGCCAGAGCTGTGATGAAATATGTTTACTCTATGTTCACATTTTGTACTATTCTGTAACTTTGAACTCTGTCTAAAGCAATTTTTAAAGAAGCCAGGTTCTAGGTTGCTAGGGGAAGCCAGCCTGGGCATTAGAGGTTTATTTACTCAGTCAGCACATGTTTGGTTGAATGTATCTGCAGCGAAAGATACTGATGGGTGCCCCTCAGGGCACGCCAGGACCATCCCTCCCCTCGAGGAGCTCACTTTTTAGCAAGAGAGACAAATATTATATAACTAATTAGCAGTTTATTAAATTGCAAATATGAAAAGTGCTTCCAAGGAGGCATAACCTGCTGGGGTGAGTTGTAGGGTGGGTTCTGGAGGGAGGGAGGTCCATGAGCAGGATCTCAGCTAGCTCAGGGAAAAGTTAAAAACCCGTTGTCCTTGAGTCAATTCTGACTCTTGGCCACCCCATGCGTTACAGAGTAGAACTGAGCTCTGTAGAGTTTTACTGGCTGAAATCTTTACAGAAGCAGATCTCCAGGCCTTTCTTCCACAGTGGCACTAGGTGAGTTTGAATTGCCAACCTTTTGGTGAGTAGTCACATGCAAACTGTTTGTGCCACCCAGGAACCTTAGGTAAAAGTTATCTCAGAAAATTAACCCACTGGTGATAAGTGAACTATTGAGAGGTTAGAAGCCCAGCGCCCAAGACTCCACCTATATTTTGGGTGTGAATGTGAATCTACGAGCAATTAGCACAGTGTCTCCCACAAACTAAACAAAAACAAAAACAAAACCCGTTGCTGCCGAGTCAATTCCAACTCATAGTGACCCTATAGGACAGAGTAGAACTGCCCCATAGGGTTTCCAAGGAGTGGCTGATGGATTCAAACTGCCGACCTTTTGGGTGGCAGCCGAGCTCTTTAACCACTGCCCCACTGGAAATTTATCGACTGAAAAAAGATGCTTCACCAGCCCCCTTGCAGGCATTACCTTAGGATTTGAAAAGCTGGCAAAAAGGTTTGAGGATTAGTGATGTAAGAATTAGAAGCAAAGATATATTCAGGTATATCTTTGGTATTTTTATATTTGAAGATTGTTCTTTAGAAGGATCTGTTATTGAATGATCTGTTCTTTATATTTGCTGATTCTAATGAACTGAGGAAACGCTTATTTAGAGAAGGGAATGCAGGAGGGGAGACAACTGGAAAGGGTCAAACGCTTCTTCACAGTTGAAAAAAAAAGCTGCCCATCTTGGTGAGCTGAAATCAGCCTCAGTGCCTGCTGGGGAAGCTGGAAAGGAGGGTCGCCCTCTTCTGACTTCATTTATGGGCTGCAGCCCACTGCCTCCTGTTGTGGAGCATGCTGGGACCCCAGAGAAAAGGAGCCTCCTGCTAGAGCCCCAATTACTAGTTTGTGAGACAAAGGAAAAGACCCAGAGGAAGCACTGGTCCCACACAGACACACACTCAACACACGTTTACACTCACACACATTTACACTCACTCACACATGCTTAGATACGCTCACACATACACACCACACACAATTTCTCTCTCTTAGAGCGAAAGCAGGGATTTCCCAGAGGAGAGGCTAGCCTAGACTGAGGCCTTTAAAAATGAAAATAAAGGAGAATTGAAGAAAGAGAGAAGCTAGGAGACCGAGCACAGGTCTGTGGACACAGCCCTGGAAGGCCACCACTAACTGGACAGCACAAGGGGATGATTTATGGCCAAGTGAAGTGAGGATTCTCATCCTCAGTGTTTCTGATGTGTGCCATGATCCTGAGACCTGCCTGACTCCCCGTGAAGAAATGCCATCGTGGTCTGATGTATTTGATCAGGCCTGAGGAGGGCAACGCTGCCACCAATGACCTTCAGCGGGGAGAGACAGAGGACAGAGCCAGGAGGCTGGCCACAGCAAGGACCCTCCAGTAGTGAGGGACACTAGGTAAACTTCCTGACTACCATCCTCAGCCCCTCTCTCCACAATAGTTACATATTTAAAAAGGACAGACCCTTCCACATGGAGGTTACATGACACTTACTTGAACTGTGAAGAAGTAATTTCAGATTTTAAACTTGGGTAGGCCTTCAAGAACCGTGACATCAAACTTCAGCAGAATGTATCCGCTGCACACAGACTGCATCATCTGCGCATTCACTTACCCCTGGTGACACCATATCATGATCACATGAAAGCCTTTGGTGACAGATAATTAAGACTCTTTGATGGGAATGCAGCCTTGTGTTTATTACTTGTACAACTAGGATACTTCGTCAATCTGCCTTCCATTAGCACATAATAACATCTCACTTTTATAGAAGTACCTTCAATTGATTTTCTTAATTAGATTTAACTGAAGGATGAAAGTTAGTTTTGTTACACAAAGCCCTGCAAAGGAAAACCACTGTGTTTAACACGATAATTGAACATAAAAGCCACATACATCAAAGGTGCGTACAAATTAAGAAAAGCATGTCTTCTCAAGAGCGCTGGAACAGTGAAGGTTAATTTCAGACAGGCCCAGACTTTTAAATTATCTGAGGACTTTCATGTTTGGACTAAATGTGGGGCAGACCTAGGGTTTGCAACACATGTTTCCATACCCCGCCTTCTAAAAGATGCACAAAATAGCATCCAGTTTGGTTGGCAGCTTGCAATGATTATCCAGCTTCCATGTTCCCGAAAATAAACGAGTGTACTCCACTGTGGAATAAACATGTGGATTCTTCTGTACTGAGTAAATTCCCAAAGGAGAATTCTTTCTCTGATGTCAGAAAGTTATTCTTTTTTTGAACAATTAATTTGCTTAATTCATATGAAAGTTAAAGTCATGTTACCACCTTAGCTTCTAGAACCTAATATTAAATATGGCTCACCTCTAACCAGGGCTTAAGACTTGACAGCACATCCTGAGTGTAGCAAGACCACGTCTAAATTGTTCTTTTTTCACAGACCTACGCTCTGTTTGCCCAGATGCACTCAGCTATTTTTATATTCTATTTGATCTTGTTGAAATGTAAGTATTTCCGTAAGCTGCCTTGACTCATTTTTGGGATAAAGTGGGATATAAATAAGTAAATAAAAATGTTGATTGCAAATTAAAGAACTCGAACAATTTAACCATACAATCTAAACTAATGCAGTGATGTCAAAACGCCATTCAAAAGTACAAACATTAAAGTACTAAGAAAAGCAAAATATAATTTATAACCCACTCCACCCTAAACACAGCCTGTTGCTATTGGACAAGGTGATACTCCCCACTCTAACTTACCCTGAAAAGATGTCTCTCAGTGCTTCTTGGTCCTTCATGGAAATAAAACCCAATGGTCTTGCCTCCAATGATTCTGCAGACATGCCCTATTATGGACTGAATTGTGTCCCCCCAAAATATGTGTTGTAAATCAGCAGTTATAATCCCATTTGGGAATGGCTTGTCTTTTTTATGTTAATGAGACAGTATTAATGTAGGGTGTGTTTTAAGTCAATCTGTTTTGATATATAAAAGAGATTAAACAAGCAAGCAAGCTAGCACAGAGGTGGGAAAAGCCACATGAAAATAGCCCAGGAGCAGAAGCTCGAAAGAGACAAGGACTTTCCTCCAAAGCTGACAGAGAGAGAAAGCCTTCCCCTAGAGCAAACACCCTGGACTTGGAATTTTAGCCTCCTAAATTGTGAGAAAATAGAGTTCTGTTTGTTAAAGCTACCCACTTGTGGTATTTCTGTTATAGCAACACTAGATACCTAAGACAGTATTTAGTAGTGAGAAGTGGGGGTGCTGCTCTAACAAATACCTCCAATGTGGAAATAGCTTTGGAATTGGGTAATGGGTAGAGGCTGGAAGAGTTTTAATGTGTCTAATAGTAAAAGCCTAGATTGCCTTGAAGACTGTTGGTAGAGTTATGGACACCAAAGACAATTCTGGTGAGGGCTCAGAAGGAAATGAGGAGAGCCACAGAGAAGTCTCTATTGTCCTGGAGAATACATATGACACCAGCAACAGAAAATTGCTAGAAATGTAGACATTGAATGTGCTCCTGGTGAGGCGTTAAAAGAATATGATGAACATGTAATTGGACAATGGAAGAAGGGTGATGCTTTTTATGCAGTGGCAAAGAACTTGTCTGAATTTGTTTGGTGGAAGGGAGAACTTGCAAGTGATGGACTTGGATATTTTGCTGAGGAGATTTCTAAGCAAGATCTTAAGGGAGCTGCATAGTTTCTCCTTGCTGCTTCTAGTAAAATGTGAGAGGAAACAGATGGACTTAAAAATCAATGGTACAAAATGAAAACAAAATCTAAAGATTTGGAAAATTCTGTTGTACAAACTAAAAACACATGCCCCAAAACTCTCTCCAAGGACTTGATGACTCAATCTTTTGTTAAAGAGATTAAGCGTGTATGACTGATGGATCTAACCAACTATCACAGCAGAAAACCCATCAGCTTAGACTGAAGGGGACAGAGGCAGAATGAAAAGAAAGAAAGCTGTCTGCCTGTTGGAATTCTACGGGCAGGACACAGGGCAAAGTAGCTACATCTGTTGTTCTCCAAAAAAAGAAAAGAATTATCCCTGGAGAAGTTTGGAGATCAGGGGAACTGTTTGAAGGAGCATGGGAAGCAGGCTGCCTCAGTTTCAAAGAGTGAAGCCACAATCCCCTAGTTCTCAAAGGGTGGAGCCATGGCCCCCTAGTTCTCAAAAAGTCACATCTGCACTAACTCAGTTCCAGAATGTGGGGCTGCCATTCAGCTTAGCTAAGGGGATGGGGCTGCTACCCAGAGCTGAGGAGGTAGGGTCATCACACAGATGGACTAGGAGAATGGGGCTGCCCAAAGCCAAGGAAGCAGAGTTCCTGTCCCAGTGGGCCTGGAAGGCAGGATTGAAGTGCAGGGCTAAGGGGCCTCCAACCAGAATACAGAGAGAATTACCAAAACCCAGATCAGGAGGGCAGAGCCATTGCCCAGTTGGCCTCAGTGAACAGAGAATTACTTTCCAAACTTGAGAGATGATGTTATTTGTTCTCCTGGGTTTTGGACTTGCTTGGTGACCGTTATATCTTTTTTCCCTCCAATTTCTCCTATTTGTAATGGAAATGTCTTTCTTGTGCCTGTTCCACCCTTGTATGTTGGAAGCGGATAACTTGTATTCTAGATGTCACAAGTTCACAGATAAAGAGAAATTTTGCCTCAGGGTGAATACACCTAAATTCTCACCCATATTTTTTTTAGATGATTCAGAAGATGAGATTTTGGACTTGTTTTTGATTTGAGACCTTTGGTTTTGCTTCTCTAGAGAACCCAGCCCAAGACATTTGGTATTGAGAGTGGTTCTAGAGAAACAAACTTTTAAGGATGAGTTTTCTAAATTAGTTCTCAAGTCTGGTTAGTCTTAAAGATGTTAGGACTCTGCTTCCCATGGTAAAGAGGGCACTGCTAATCCATGGCGTGAGGTGGCAATGGAAACACATAAAATATCACCACCAGTAGATCAGGTATTGGTGACAGGCAAGGCTCTGGGTGATTGAATGTTTGATACTTTTCTACAATTTTGTCATAATGAGAAGAATAAGGAAGTTGGTTGGTTGGTCCTACTTTTACTAGAAAAAATGGTGAAAGAGATGAGCTCAGGGCTTCAGAGTCAAAGCTCAAATGCCCCATAAATGGCCTCAAAGTTTTCCCTTGTGCCTTGAAAGAAAGCTTTATTTCTTGCAGTAACAGAGCTGATATTACCAAAAACCAAGCCCAGAGTATTATCACAAACCCAACCCAGTACCATCGAGTCGATTCCGACTCGCTAGAGTGGCTGAATTACAATGCCAACTAAATTCCCAACCTCCAATGGTGTCTGAAGTTAAAGGGAGGGCTTTGATTGAAAAGAAATGGGATCCTGACTTGGAATGGGGACATATGAAAAGATAATCAGGAAACTGGAGACACTGAGCCCCTAAATTCTGTTGAATCACTTCTGCCAACAGAACCAGCCTTCGCACTCCAATCTAAAGAGATTAGTCCATCTTTATCTGCTAAGCCACCCTCCCAAGTAAAATCATTAGCCCCTCAACCCCCATCTGATGAGATTAACCCAGCTGTGTCTGAATAGCCTTTGTCTGAGTCATTGCCTGGGGCATTGCCTTACAAGAAAATGCTGAATGCTCTCAAAACACATCCTCATCACCCATTTTGGTTTCAAGGCATATAACTAGATTTATGTCCCAGCCAGCCCCGAAAGGTGAAATACAAACTGTCACCCAGGAGGAGGTACACTACACTCCAAAAGAACTGCTTGAATTTTCTAATATGTACAAACAGAAAACTGGGGAATACATGTGAGAATAGCTATTAAGGGTGTGAGATATGGTGCAAGGAACATAAAGATGGAACAGTTTGAGTTTATTGATATGGGTCCACTAAGCACAGATTCTTCGTTCAGTGTTTCAGTTCAAGAGGTTAGGAAAGGATCTAATAGCTTATTTGATTTGGTTGCTGAAGCATGGATTACACATTGACCTACACTAAATCAAGCTGAAGTACCAGGCCTGCCCTGGTATATTGTAGATGAAGGTATCCAAATGCTTAGGGAAATTAGAGTGGATTTATCAGGCTAGACCCACAGACTCACACATGGAGTGCCCGGAGGACAAATCTTTTACCATGACCATGAGGAACAAATTTCTGAAGGGAACCCTAGCATCCTTGGAGACTGCTGTGATTGGTATTTTATATAAGTCAAATTGGACAGTGGGAACTGCCCTAACTGAATTAAGACACCTAATTACAATGGAGCTGATTGGACCCTGTGGTAGTAGGGACCAAGTGGCGGCACTCAATCGACAAAGAAGAGATTAGGTAGATGTGGTTACCGTAATTAACAGCAAAGTCAAAGCAGTAATCAGAATAGCCTGACTTGCATGGATTTACGGTGTTTGCAACTTAGTCATGGTGTCCTTAGGGGTGAAATAGATGGGAAAGATCTTCTAAACATTTACTCAATCTGTACAACTGGAAGAATACTAGGTCAAGTGAATGGCAGTCCAACTCTAATCGCCAGAAAGGAGAGTCATGGTTCCTCATTCAAATCCTAGACACGAGCTAGTTTACAGATCCACAAGCCCTTGAATGAAGGAGAGGCCAGGTCCCCTCAAGGAAAGACCCCGCTACACTGCCAGAAATTTATGCTGTTAATCTTTCTCCCAGCTTTCCCCAAAGGGACCTACAGCCTTTTGTGAGAGTGACTTGAGCTAGTAGCTTGCCAGCCAATCTTGGGATTCATCAGCCTCCATGGTCTGAATCTTGACTTTGCCAGTCCCTGCAGCTGCGTAAGTCAGGAGAAGCCTCCATCCTGACCCACAGACTTGGGACTTTCCAGCATCTACAACCACATGAGCCATTTCCTTTATATAAATCTCTCTCTCTGTATATATACATATTTTTATGTTGCACTGGTTTTTCTTCTCTAGAGAACCCAGCCTAAGACAACTGTAAAATATTCCATTTGTTGCAAGATGTTTGCTCTTCCTAAATAATGGAAGGGTTGTAGCCTAATTGATTGGTTATGTTGGTCATATGAAAAGTAATGAATAACTATCAAATTAAATATTTGAACTTTAGAAAAAGTGATTTAAGTCTTGCCTGCTAGGATAGCTAACAGACCCCACCATGTCCTAGTAAAAAGCAGTTACGCCATGTAATAACATGAAAGGAGAAGTTGAGATTTCACAGGGCTTACAAGAACAGCTTGAATAGTTGTTTTTGCACTTGTCTGTTAATGTTTGTATCTGCTGCAGAATTCTGTGTAAGACTTACTTCCATTTTACTATACGGCCTGGTAATAAAGGAGCCTGGATGGCACAAGCCGTTTGCAGTTCTAACCCACTCAACAGCTCCTCAGAAGAAAGGCTTGGTAATCTGCATCTGTAAAGATTGCCACCAAGAAAATCCAGTGGAGCAGTTCTACTCTGTAACACATGGGGTCACCATGAGTCAAGGGCCAACTTGACAACAGCTAACAACAACAAGAGCCTGGTAATAACTTGTAGAATTATAGGCTGTGGGGTCAAGGCTGTGAAGTCCCAGGTCACTCAGATATGCCAAAGAGAACTTGACCATTGTAATAGAGCTAAATTTCCATTCCCAACAGTTGTTCCTAAGTCTTTTCTGAGAGGTGGAACATGACAAAACATTATTAATTTCCAGCTTGTTATCCATAAACAATATTATTTAAAGAACCAGATCCTAGCATTTATTAGAAGAAAGGCAGGCTTGAGTTTTTCAGATACGGTCAATAAATGAATAGATTTAATTTTGAAGAAATCAAGATTTTTAAAAAGATGAGATAGTCATTACATCAATGCCCATCATAAAAATATGCAAAGAAACTTTTATTTAAAGGTTTAGCAAGGACTTGGGATTCCAGCACAAGGTAGATTCTATACCAGAGATCTTTTCAGGAATCAGCAAGAATCGTGGCTATAAACCAAAACAAAAAACACATGATTAACAATTCCAGAAAAGCTTAGGTTAAAACATTATTACGTGACCAAAAATGATAGTGTGGAGAATTCCAAAATGATGTCCCACCACTAAAGCAATGATTAAGCTAGCAAAAACTGTCAGAATCCACATTTTTGGATCTCTGAAATATAATAAAAAACTTATAACAACCAGAGGAATATATACAGAGAGAGATTTATATCAAGGAAATGGCTTACGTGGTTTTAGAGGCTGGAAAGGCCCAAGTTCGTGGGTCAGGTTGGAGGCTTCTCCTGACTGACATAGCAGCATGGACTAGCGAACTCAAGATCCAGACCATGGAGGGTGACGAATCCCAAGACTGGCTGGCAAGCTACTAGCTTAAGTCCCAAAAACCAGAGGTCAGATGAACAGGAGCCAGCTCCAGGATCCAGAGGGAGCAAAAGCCAGCAAGACTTGCCAGAAAGTCCACCTGTATTGGATGCGGGCCACACCACAAGGAAACTCCTTTTTTTTTTATATATATATATTTTTTTTTTTATTAATTTTTATTAAGCTTCAAGTGAACATTTACCATTCCAATCAGTCTGTCACATGTAGGTTTACATACATCTTACTCCCTTCTCCCACTTGCTCTCCCCCTATTGAGTCAGCCCTTTCAGTCTCTCGTTTCGTGCCAATTTTGCCATCTTCCCTCTCTCTCTATCTTCCCATCCCCCCTCCAGTCAAGAGTTGCCAACACACTCTCCAGTGTCCACCTGATTTAATTAGCTCACTCTTCATCAGCATCTCTCTCCCCGCCACTGACCAGTCCTTTTCATGCCTGATGATTTGTCTTCAGGGATGGTTCCTGTCCTGCGCCATCAGAAGTTCTGGGGAGCATTGTCTCTGGGATGCCTCTCGTCGCAATCATACCATTAGGTGTGGTCTTTTTATGAGAATTTGGGGTCTGTATCCCATTGGTCTCCTGCTCCCTCAGGAGTTGTCTGTTGTGCTCCCTGACAGGGCAGACATCAATTGTGGCCGGGCACCAACTAGTTCTTCTGGTCTCAGGATAATGTAGGTCTCTGGTTCATGTGGCCCTTTCTGTCTCTTGGGTTCTTAGTTGTCGTGTGACCTTGGTGTTCTTCCTTTGCCTTTGCTCCAGGTGGGTTGAGACCAATTGATGTATCTTAGATGGCCGCTTGTTAGCATTTAGGACCCCAGGCGCCACAATTCAAAGTGGGATGCAGAGTGTTTTCATAATAGAATTATATTGCCCATTGACTTAGAAGTCCCCTCAAACCAAGTTCCCCAGACCCCAGCCCCTGCTCCGCTGACCTTTGAAGCTTTCATTTTATCCCAGAAACCTCTTTGCTTTTAATCCAGTCCAATTAGGCTGACCTTCCTTGTATTGAGTGTTGTCTTTCCCTTCACCCAAAGCAGTTCTTATCTACAGATTGATCAATAAAAAGCCCTCTCCCTCCCTCCCTCCCTCCCTCCCTCCCCCCTTTGTAACCACATAATTATGTGTTCTCCGTTTTTTCTATTTCTCAAGATCTTATAATAGTGGTCTTATACAATATTTGTCCTTTTGCAACTGACTCATTTCGCTCAGCATAATGCCTTCCAGATTCCTCCATGTTATGAAATGTTTCAGAGATTCGTCACTGTTCTTTATCGATGCATAGTATTCCATTGTGTGAATATACCACAATTTATTTACCCATTCGTCAGTTGACGGACATCTTGGTTGCTTCCAGCTTTTTGCTATTGTAAACAGAGCTGCAATAAACATGGGTCTGCATATATCTGTTTGTGTGAAGGCTCTTGTATCTTTAGGGTATATTCCGAGGAGTGGGATTTCTGGGTTGTATGGTAGTTCTATTTCTAACTGTTTAAGATAACGCCAGATGGATTTCTAAAGTGGTTGTACCATTTTACAATCCCACCAGCAGTGTATGAGAGTTCCAATCTCTCCGCAGCCTCTCCAACATTTATTATTTTGTGTTTTTGGATTAATGCCAGCCTCGTTGGAGTGAGATGGAATCTCATCGTAGTTTTAATTTGCATTTCTCTAATGGCTAATGATCCAGAGCATTTTCTCATGTGTCTGTTGGCTGCCTGAATATCTTCCTTAGTGAAATGTGTGTTCATATCCTTTGCCCACTTCTTGATTGGGTTGTTTGTCTTTTTGTGGTTGAGTTTTGACAGAATCATGTAGATTTTAGAGATCAGGCGCTGGTCGGAGATGTCATAGCTGAATATTCTTTCCCAGTCTGTAGGTGGTCTTTTTACTCTTTTGGTGAAGTCTTTAGAGGAGCATAGGTGTTTGATTTTTAGGAGCTCCCAGTTATCTGGTTTCTCTTCATCATTTTTGGTAATGTTTTGTATTCTGTTTATGCCCTGTATTAGGGCTCCTAGGGTAGATCCTATTTTTTCTTCCATGATCTTTATCGTTTTAGTCTTTATGTTTAGGTCTTTGATCCACTTGGAGTTAGTTTTTGTGCATGGTGTGAGGTATGGGTCCTGTTTCATTCTTTTGCAAATGGATATCCAGTTATGCCAGCACCATTTGTTAAAAAGACTATCATTTCCCCAATTGACTGACACTCGGCCTTTGTCAAATATCAGCTGCTCATACATGGATGGATTTATATCTGGGTTCTCAATTCTGTTCCATTGGTCTATGTGCCTGTTGTTGTACCAGTACCAGGCTGTTTTGACTACTGTAGCTATATAATAGGTTCTGAAATCAGGTTGGGTGAGGCCTCCCACTTTCTTCTTCTTTTTCAGTAATGTTTTGCTTATCCGGGGGTTCTTTCCCTTCCATATGAAATTAGTGATTTGTTTCTCTATCCCCTTAAAGTATGACATCGGTATTTGGATTGGAATTGCGTTATATGTATAAATGGCTTTTGGTAGAATAGACATTTTTACTATGTTAAGTCTTCCTATCCATGAGCAGGGTATGTTTTTCCACTTAAGTATGTCCTTTTGAATTTCTTGTAGCAGAGTTTTATAGTTTTCTTTGTATAGGTCTTTTACATCCTTGGTAAGATTTATTCCTAAGTATTTTATCTTCTTGGGGGCTATTGTGAATGGTATTGATTTGGTTATTTCCTCTTCGGTGTTCTTTTTGTTGATGTAGAGGAATCCAAGTGATTTTTGTATGTTTATTTTATATCCTGAGACTCTTCCAAACTCTTCTATTAGTTTAAGTAGTTTTCTGGAGGATTCCTTAGGGTTTTCCATGTATACGATCATGTCATCTGCAAATAGTGATAGCTTTACTTCCTCCTTGCCAATCTGGATACCCTTTATTTCTTTGTCTAGCCTAATTGCCCTGGCTAGGACTTCAAGTACAATGTTGAATAAGAGCGGTGATAAAGGGCATCCTTGTCTGGTTCCCGTTCTCAAGGGAAATGCTTTCAGGTTCTCTCCATTTAGAGTGATGTTGGCTGTTGGCTTTGCATAGATGCCCTTTATTATGTTGAGGAATTTTCCTTCAATTCCTATTTTGGTAAGAGTTTTTATCATAAATGGGTGTTGGACTTTGTCAAATGCCTTTTCTGCATCTATTGATAAGATCATGTGGTTTTTATCTTTTGTTTTATTTATGTGCTGGATTACATTAATGGTTTTTCTTATATTAAACCAGCCTTGCATACCTGGTATAAATCCCACTTGATCAGGGTGTATTATTTTTTTGATGTGTTGTTGGATTCTATTGGCTAGAATTTTGTTGAGGATTTTTGCATCTATGTTCATGAGGGATATAGGTCTATAATTTTCTTTTTTTGTAATGTCTTTACCTGGTTTTGGTATCAGGGAGATGGTAGCTTCATAGAATGAGTTGGGTAGTATTCCGTCTTTTTCTATGCTTTGAAATACCTTCAATAGTAATGGTGTTAAGTCTTCTCTGAAGGTTTGGTAGAACTCTGCAGTGAAGCCGTCTGGGCCAGGACTTTTTTTTGTTGGAAGTTTTTTGATTACCGTTTCAATCTCTTTTTTTGTTATGGGTCTATTTAGTTGTTCTACTTCTGAATGTGTTAGTTTAGGTAGGTAGTATTGTTCCAAGAATTTGTCCATTTCTTCTAGGTTTTCAAATTTGTTAGAGTACAATTTTATGTAGTAATCTGATATGATTCTTTTGATTTCATTTGGTTCTGTTGTGATGTGGTCCCTCTAGTTTCTTATTCAGGTTATTTGTTTCCTTTCCTGTATTTCTTTAGTCAGTCTAGCCAATGGTTTATCAATTTTGTTAATTTTTTCAAAGAACCAGCTTTTGGCTTTGTTAATTCTTTCAATTGTTTTTCTGTTGTCTCATTTAGTTCAGCTCTAATTTTTATTATTTGTTTTCTTCTGGTGCCTGATGGGTTCTTTTGTTGCTCACTTTCTATTTGTTCAAGTTGTAGGGACAGTTCTCTGATTTTGGCTCTTTCTTCTTTTTGTATGTGTGCATTTATCAATATAAATTGGCCTCTGAGCACTGCTTTTGCTGTGTCCCAGAGGTTTTGATAGGAAGTATTTTCATTCTCGTTGCTTTCTAAGAATTTCCTTATTCCCTCCTTGATGTCTTCTATAACCCAGTCTTTTTTCAGGAGGGTATTGTTCATTTTCCAAGTATTTGATTTCTTTTCCCTAGTTTTTCTGTTATTGATTTCTACTTCATTGCCTTGTGGTCTGAGAAGATGCTTTGTAATATTTCGATGTTTTGGATTCTGGAAAGATTTGTTTTATGACCTAATATGTGGTCTATTCTAGAGAATGTTCCATGTGCACTAGAAAAAAAAGTATATTTTGCAGCAGTTGGGTGGAGAGTTCTGTATAAGTCAATGAGGTCAAGTTGGTTGATTGTTGTAATTAGATCTTCCGTGTCTCTATTGAGCTTCTTACTGGATGTCCTGTCCTTCTCCGAAAGTGGTGTGTTGAAGTCTCCGACTATAAATGTGGAGGTGTCTATCTCACTTTTCAATTCTGTTAAAATTTGATTTATGTATCTTGCAGCCCTGTCATTAGGTGCGTAAATATTTAATATGGTTATGTCTTCCTGATCAATTGTCCCTTTTATCATTATATAGTATCCTTCTTTATCCTTTGTGGTGGATTTAAGTCTAAAGTCTATTTTGCCAGAAATTAATATTGCTACTCCTCTTCTTTTTTGCTTATTGTTTGCTTGATATATTTTTTCCATCCTTTGAGTTTTAGTTTGTTTGTGTCTCTAAGTCTAAGGTGTGTCTCTTGTAGGCAGCATATAGATGGATCGTGTTTCTTTATCCAGTCCGTGACTCTCTGTCTCTTTATTGGTGCATTTAGTCCATTTACATTCAGCGTAATTATAGATAAATAAGTTTTTAGTGCTGTCATTTTGATGCCTTTTCATGTGTGTTGTTGGCCATTTCATTTTTCCACATGCTTTTTTGTGCTGAGACGTTTTTCTTAGTAGCTTGTGAGATCCTCATTTTCATAATGTTTAACTTTGTGTTTATTGAGTCGTTACGGTTTTCTTGGCTTTTTTCTTGAGTTATGGAATTGATATTCCTTTTTGTGGTTACCTTTTTATTTACCCCTATTTTTCTAAGTAAAAACCTAACTTGTATCGTTCTATATAGCCTTGTATCACTCTCCATCTGGCAGTTCAATGCCTCCTATATTTAGTCCCTCTTTTTGATTATTGTGATCGTTTATCTATTGATTTCCATGATTTCCTGTTATGTGTATTATTTTGTTTATTTATTTATTTTTTAGAATTAGTCTTAATTTGTTTGTTTTTGTGCTTTCCCTATTTGAGTTGTGTTGATATCAGGACGTTCTGTTTTGTGACCTTGTATTGTGCTGGTACCTGATATTATTGGTCATCAGGCCGAACAATCTCCTTTAGCATTTCTTGCAGTCTTGGTTTAGTTTTTGCAAATTCTCTAAACTTGTGTTTATCTGTAAATATCTTAATTTCTCCTTCATATTTCAGAGAGAGTTTTGCTGGATAGATGATCCTTGGTTGGCAGTTTTTCTCGTTCAGTGCTCTGTATACGTCGTCCCATTCCCTTCTTGCCTGCATGGTTTCTGCTGAGTAGTCTGAACTTATTCTTATTGATTCTCCCTTGAAGGAAACCTTTCTTTTCTCCCTGGCTGCTTTTAAAATTTTCTGTTTGTCTTTGGTTTTGGCAAGTTTGATGATAATATGTCTTGGTGTTTTTCTTTTTGGATCAATCTTAAATGGGGTTCGATGAGCATCTTGGATAGATATCCTTTCGTCTTTCATGATGTCAGGGAAGTTTTATGTCAGGATTTCTTCAACTATTTTCTCTGTGTTTTCTGTCCCCCCTCCCTGTTCTGGGACTCCAATCACTCGCAAGTTATCCTTCTTGATAGAGTCCCACATGATTCTTAGGGTTTCTTCATTTTTTTAAATTCTTTTATCTGATTTTTTTTCAGCTATGTTGGTGTTGTTTCCCTGGTCCTCCAGAAGTCCCAGTCTACATTCTAATTGCTCGAGTCTGCTCCTCTGACTTTCTATTGTGTTGTCAAATTCTGTAATTTTATTGTTAATCTTTTGGATTTCTACATGCTGTCTCTCTATGGATTCTTGCAACTTGTTAATTTTTCCACTATGTTCTTGAATAATCTTTTTGAGTTCTTCAACAGTTTTATCAGTGTGTTCCTTGGCTTTTTCTGCATTTATCCTAATTTCATTTGTGATGTCTTCAAGCATCCTGTAAATTAGTTTTTCATATTCTGTATCTGATAATTCCAGGATTGTATCTTCATTTGGGAAAGATTTTGATTCTTTTGTTTGGGGGGTTGGAGAAGCTGTCATGGTCTGTTTCTTTATGTGGTTTGATATGGACTGCTGTCTCCGAGCCATCACTGGGAAACTAGATTTTCCAGGTAGTCAGCTAAAAAAAAATGCAGTCAGATCCCTATCTGAATTCTCCCTCTGGCTCCGGGTATTCGGATGTTAATGGGTCCGCCTGGGGAGGGTGGGGGAGGGATCAGAGAGCTAGGAGTATAGCACCACAGAATATAGAGCTGAACACCGCGTTCACGCTCCGCCCCCGTCTGCCAAAATCCGGGCGGGACGGGTCCCCGGCTATGACGCTGCTTTCCTTGCTCGGAGACCAGTCACTTCCTCCTGGGGACTTCTGCCTCCGGTGCACGGCACCGCTCGCGCGCACTGGGTGGGCGTTTCCCGCACGAACGGTTGGGCCCGCCCCCAGGGTCTATTCAGGCGAATATAATTGGGCCCCGCGGTCACGCCCCGCCCGTGCACGCGCCCAAATCCCAGCGGGACGACTTCCTGGCTGGGATGCTGCTTTCCCCGTTCCAGGACCAGTCACTTCCTCCCGGGGACTTCTCCTTCTGGTGCGCCACACCTCTCGCATGAACTGGGTAGGCGTCACCCGCACGGCCAGGTGGGCCCGCCCCCTGGGTCAATTCAGGGGAATAAAAATGGACCCTGTGGTCACGCTTCGCCCGCGCGCGAGTGCCCAAATCCCAGCGGAATGGCTCCCCATCTGGGATGCTGCTTTCCCCACTCCGAGACCAGTCACTTCCGGGGATTTCTCCCTCTGGTGTGCCGTGCCACACGTGCGGACTGGGTGTGCGTCCTCCCGCATGAACGTGTGGGCCCCGCCCCGCGGTCACTTTAGGGAAATATAGCTGACCGCCCCCCCCCCCCGCTCGCGCCCGGCCTGCTTCTCGCCTAACTCCCGGCGGGATGGCTCGCCCTCTGGGACGCTGTTCTCCCCACTCCCAGATCAGTCACTGCCTCCCGGGTGCTTCTCCCTCCGGCTGCACCTCTACGCCGCCCGCGCCAACCAGCTAGACTTCCTCCCAGGATGGGTTCGGGGGGGAAGGGGTGGGCCCCCCTTCTGTGCCGTCTGCCCCCTGGGCTCTGCCCCAGATCGGGCTCCGAAGGTCACCTGCCTGGTACGCTGGCTCCTGGTTCTGAAAACGGTCCCTGTCTTCCCGTATTTGTTTGTTTTCCATCTCTAAGTCTGTGCTTGTTGTTCAGAGTTCGTAGATTGTTATGTCTGTGATCGATTCCCTTGTTTTTCCGAGTCTTTGTTGCAAGAGGGATCCGCAGTAGTGTCCACCTAGTCCGCCATCTTGGCCCCGCTTGGAAACTCCTTTTAAACTGACTGACTTCTCACAACAGATCCTATCATGGAGGTGATCACATTATACCACATTTCATCATGGAAGCGATTACATCATATATGATTGCAAAACTAAATCATAATTGCCAAACCACTGAAATTCATGGCCCAGCCAAGTTGACACACGCAACCTTATCACAGCCTACCCTTTGTCAACTTGGAATCTGTACACATCTCTTTAAGCCATACGTAATCTCTGAATAAAGATGGTTATAAAGTCATACTTGTGCCTAACATGATACACCTAACACTTGTACGAACAAAAACAGACTAGCCCTGCTTAAGTCTTTTAAGTGAAGAAAACAAAAATATTTGATGCACACATATAAGGAAGAAATACTCATAACAGTTACGGTTCTCTTTTCTGCAACTGGACATGTGGTCATAACTGGTATTTAGAACTACTTTCTTCCACCACCCATTCTGTATTCCCTTTGCCCTCAGCAAGCACCTCAACTGATTATGGTTCTTTGCCTGGTGGGGTGACCCAAACCTTCATTCCTGAAAGGTCTGCACCATTAGTAGTCATGTCGGAATTGAGTTGCAGTAGTTTTTCATTGACTTTAATCACAGGGCACGGCACTACTGAGAGGTACCCTAAGGGATCTCCTGCATTCCAGACATACTGTTCTTTACCTCCAATATGCAGTGTGAATCTGATTTTCTCATAGTAACCAGGATCAATCACACCAGCCAATATGGTAACTCCTTCCTTGCCTGGTGATTCAGAGGCAAAAAGAGCCCAAAGTGGCCAGGTGGAATTCCTAGCTTCCAGTTCAATGGACTCAGTGATGTATCTCCATGTGGAAGCATTCCTCCTTCTGGAACTAAGACCTCCAGACCTGTAGAGCATAAGGTAGTGGGGACAGGAAGCAAAATTTTGAGTGAGTCACTAGGGGCAATAGTGAGTGGTGCCCCTAGTGACCCCTTGATGCCACCCCTTGATTCCTGGACTCATATGTTGGACGCTGGTTTGGAGCAAATACAGCTTCCTGGGGGAACATTTCCCCAGCCCTGCAAAGCATTACCACCTAGCTGGCACAGTAATTGTGTCTTTAGAAGGCCATTCCACCATTTTATCAAGACAGTTACTTTAGGATGATGGGGAACATGGTAAGACCAGTGAATTCCATGAGCATGGACCCATTACCACATTTCATTTACTGTGGAGGAAGTTCCTTGATCCAAGGAAATGCTGTGTGGGATACCATGATGGTGGATAAGGCATTCTGTAAGTCCATGGATGGTAGTTTCGGCAAAGCATTGCATGCAGGGAAGGCAAATCTGTATCCAGAGTAACTGTCTATTCCATTAAAAACAAAAGCTGCCCTTTCCATGGTGGAAACCCACATACCTCTTCCCCATACCTCCTTGTTTCCAACTTTCCAATCATGTTCCTTCCAAGTCCCTGACCATTCAGCCAAATGATTGGCCACAGCCCATGAGTTAGTATACAATCACACATCTGGCCATTTCTCCTTCCAAGTAAACAGCCAGGTGCACTGCTTAAATTTCTGCCCATTGGAAGGATTTCCCTTCACCACTGTCCTTTGGAGAGGTCCTAGAAGGCGCTGTAGTGCTGCCGCTGTCTACTTTCGAGTGTTGCCTGCATATCGTGCAGAACCATCTGTAAACCAGGCATGAGTTTTCTCTTCCTTAGTCAGCTGATCTTAAGGAACAGCCCAGGAGGCCATAGGTGCAAACTGAGAGATGGAAGGTAATGTGGCAGGAATGGAGACCATGGGCATTTGGACCATTTTCTCATGCAACTTATTTGTGCCTTCAGGTCCGCTTAGGCCTGATTTCATATACACCAACTCCATTTAATGAAGGAGTGTTGCGGTGCAAATACAACTTTATTGCTCTCTGGACTAAAGTATGACACAGGCCTGGAGAGTTGATATACCTCTGAGGTAGAACATTGAAGGTGTATTGCTGGCTTGCCAGCTGAAGGCAAAACTTTCTGGTGATCCTTTGAAACAGGTGTAGAGAAAAAGGCATTAGTGAGATCAATAGCTGCATACCAGTTACCAAGAGATGTATTAATTTCCTGAAGCAATGAAAGTACATCTGGAACAGCAGCTGCAATTGGATTCACTACCTGGTTAAGTTTTTGTTAATCCACTGTTATTTCCAAGATCCATCTGTTTTTTGCACAGGCCACATATGCAAGTTGAATGGGGATGTGGAGAATCACCTGCATCTTTCAAGTCCTTGATGGTGGCACTAATCTCTGCATTCCCTCTAGGAATGCAGTATTGCTGTTGGTTTACTATATTCCTTGGTAGGGACAGCTCTAATGGCTTCCATTTGGCTTTTTCTACCATAATAGCCCTTACTCCACTTGTTAGAGATCCAATGTGGGAGTTCTTCCAGTTGCTGAGTATATCTATTTCAGTTATGCACTCCTGAACTGGGGAAGTCACTACAGGATGGTTTCAGGGACCCACTGGACCTACTGTGAGATAGACATGAGCTAAGACTCCATTAATAACCTGACCTCCACATGCCCCCACTCTGACTGGTGGGCCACAGTGACATTTTGCATCTTCTGGAATTAGTGTCAGTTCAGAGCCAGTATCCAGTAATCCCCCAAAAGACTGATTATTTCTTTTTTCCCAATGAACAGTCACTCTTATAAAAAGCCATAGATCCTTTTGGGGAAGCCTGGGAGAAAGATTAACAGTACAAATTTTTGGCAGTGTAGTGGGGTCCTTTCTCAAAGGTACCCAGCCTCCCCCTCATTCAAGGGGTTGTGGGTTTTTAAATTGGTTCAAATCTGGGAATTGATTGAGGGGCTGTGATTCTCTTCTCTGGTGATTCCAGCTACACTACTGTTCACTCGACCTAGAATTCTTCTACTTGTACAGATTAAGTAAATATTTAGGAGATTTATCATCTACTTCACTCCTAGGACCACCATGACTAAGTAGTCAGGGCAAGAAGTACATATGAGTCAGACTATTCTGATCACTACTTTGAACTCACTGTCTATTACAGCAACCATACCCCATTGTCTTTATTGATTGAGTGCTGCCCCTTGGCCCTACCACCAAGGGGGTCCCATCAGCCCCACTGTACTTAGTTGTCTTAATTGAGTCAGGGCAGTTCCCACTGTCAAATCTGATAGCAATCACAGCAGTCTTCAAGGATGCTGGGGTTCCCCTCACAAGTTTGTTCCTCATGGTTGTGATAAAAGATTTGTCCCCTGGGCACTCTATGTGAGAGTCTGTGGGTCTAACCTGATAAATCCACTCTAACATCCCAATTTCCCTAAGCATTTGGATACCTTCGTCTACAGTATACCAGGGCAGTCCTGGTACTTCAACTTGATTCAGTGTAGGCCAGTGTGTAATCCATGCTTCAGTGACCAAATCAAATAAGCCATTAAATCCTTTCCTAACCTCTTGAACTGAAATACTGAATGAAGAGTGTGTGCTTATTGGGCCCATATCAATAAACTCAGACTGTCCCATCTTTATGTTCCTTGCACTATTATCCCACACCCTTAATTTAATAGCCATTTCCACACATATTCCCCAGTGTCATGGTTTGAATTATGTCCCCCCCAAAATATGTGCCAACTTGGCTAGGCCACGATTCCTAGTATTGTGTGATTGTCCTCCATTTTGTGATTGTAATTTTATGTTGAGAGGATTAGGGTGGGATTGTAACACCTTACTCAGGTCACCTCCCTGATCCAAGATAAAGGGAGTTTCCTTGGGGTATGGCCTGCACCACCTTTTATCTCTCAAGAGATAAAAGGGAAGGGAAGCAAGCAAGGAGTTGGGGACCTCATACCACCTAGAAAGCAGCACTGGAACAGAGTGTGTCCTTTGGACATGGGGTCCCTGTACCTGAGAAGCTCCTCCACCAGGGGAAGATTGAGGACAAGGACCTTCCTCCAGAGCTGACAGAGAGAGAAAGCCTTCCCCTGGAGCTGACGCCCTGTGTTTGGACTTGTAACCTACTAAGCTGTGAGAAAATAAATTTCTCTTTGTTAAAGCCATCCACTTGTGGTATTTCTGTTATAGCAGTACTTGATCACTAAGACACCCAGTTTTCTGTCTGAACATATTAGAAAAGCCAAGCAGTTCTTTTGGAGTGTAGGGTACCTCCTCCTGGGTCACAGTTTGTATTTTGCCTTTTGGAGCTTGCTGGTACCTAAGTCTAGTTATAGGTCTGGAAGCAAAATGGGTGATGGGGATGTGTTTTGAGAACATTCAGAATTTTCTTGAAAGTCATCTCCCTCAGGTGATGCCCCAAGCAATGACTCAGACAAAGGCTCTTCAGACATAGCTGGGTTAATCTCATCAGATGGGGGTCGAGGGGATAATGGTTTTACTGGAGATGGTAGCTCAGCAGACAAAGATGAAGTAATTTCTTCAGATGGGAGTGAGAGGGCTGGTTCTGTTGGCAGGAATGATTCAATGGAATTTAGGGGCTCAGTGTCCCCAGCTTCCTGATTATTTGCTCATATGTCCCCAAGCCAAGTTTCAGGGTCCCATTTCTTTCCAACCAATGCCCCCACTTTAACTTCAGACACCACTTGGGGTTAGAAATTCATTTGGCTTTTGTAATTCAGCCACTCTTATGGTAAGACTCTAGGTGTGGATTTTGGTAATATCAGCTCTGTTACTATAAGAAATAATGCTTTCTTTCAAGGCACAAGTGGAAACTTTGAGGTTGTTTATGCTGTGCTTGAGCTTTGACTCTTAAGCCCTGAGCTCATCTCTTTCTTTCACCACTTTTTTAGCGAAAGTAGGACCAGTCAACCAGCTTCCTTATGCTTATTATGAAAAAATTGTAGAAAGGTATCAAACATGCAATCATGCAGGATCTTGCCTCCTACCAATACCTGATCTATTGGTGGTAATCTGTTTACAGGCGTTCTTTATTTCTTTACATGGTAACTACTAAGAAAGGAATTTAAAAATGTACAGAAAAAGAAATGAAATGGGAATCAAAATGATATGCTAGAAAAAATCAAACACAAAAGAAAAGCAGTAATAGAACTGAGGAACAAAAAGGGATAAGACACAGAAAACAAATAGCAAAATGGCAGAATTACGTTCTTTCTTATTAGCAATCACTTTAAATGCAAATAAATTAAATGTTCCAATTAAAAGGCAGAGATTGGCAGGATGGATTAACAAACATGGTCAATTACATGCTGTCTCCAACAACAGAATAATATATAGTCTTTTCTAGTGCACACGTAACATTCTCCAAGACTGGCCATATGTTAAACCACAAAACAAGTCTCAATATATTTAAAAAGACTGAAATCATGCAAAGTATTCTCTGACCACAATGGAATTAAACTAAAAATCAATAACAGAAGGAAAACTTGAAAACACATAAATATGTAGAAATTAAACAACACACTCTAATCAACCAATAAATCAAAGACGATATCATGAAGGTAAATGGAAAATACTTTGATATGAATGAAAATTAAAATGAAGTATACCAAAACTTATGGGATGTAGCAAAAAAAGTACCCAGAGGGAAATTTATGTCTTTAAATGCTTACATCAAAAAAGAAAAAAAATCCGAAATTAATTACCTAATTTTATATCCTGAATAAATAGAAAAAATTAGAGCTGAGATAAATGAAATAGAGAGTAGTAGAACAATAGAGGTACTGAACAGAGTCAAAACTTGGTTCTTTTAAACGATGACAAAATAAATTATAAAACAAGTTGGTTCTTTTAAAATATTTACAAACTCAACAGAACTTTAGATAGACTGACTAAGAAAAAAAGAATCCAGACTGAAGACATAAAGTGACGACATTATTACCATCTAACAGAAGTAAAAAGGATTATAAGAAAATACCACAAACAATTGTATAGTAAAAAACTAAATAATCTAAATGAAATGGACAAATTCCTAGAAGCACACAAACTACCAAAACTGACTGAAGAAGAAATAGAAAATTTCAATACACCCAATCCTCACTTATCAACATGGTTATGTTCCAAAGACCAGGTAATTATGTGAAAAATTGGTGTTATGTGAAAATGGTGGATTACAACATTAAATCACCAAATGGAAGATGATTACATCATTAGGTAACTGCCAAATTGCATCATTACATAACTGCCATATTACATCATTGCATAGCTGCCAAACCACTGAGAATCATGGCCCAGGCAAGTTGACACATAAACTTAACAATCACAGCCAGCGTTAATCTTGCCTCACATCTCTGTATTCATTACTGCTACATGTATGTCATTAATGCACAATATAGTCAGATAGCAGTTTTTCACTATCGTTGTAAATGCGGAAAGTCTATAATGAGAGAGTTGATAAGTGAGGAGTAGGTGTAGATGTAAAACAAGTAAAGAGAGTGAATCAGTAATCAAAAACCTTCCAACCAAAAAAAAAAGTCTAGGGCCAAATGGCTTCACTGGTGAATTCTATCAAACATTTAACAAAGAATTAAGATTAATTCTTCTCAACTCTTCCCCAAAATATAAAAGGAGAAAACACTTTCTAATTCATTCCATGAGGCCAGCATTATCTTGATATTAAAGCCTGATACAGACACTATAAGAAATACCAATAGTCCTTATACAAATAGATGCAAAAATTCTCAACAAAATACTGGCAAACTGAATCCAAGAACATATTAAGAAATTATACACTATAACCAAGTGGATTTTACCCCAGGAGTGCAAGGATAGTTCAACATAAGAAAATCATTAAAGGTAATACATTAATAGAATGAAGGAAAAAATGCACATGATCATCTCAATTGACACAGACAAGACATTTGACAAAATCCAACACTCTTTGGTGATAAAAACACTTAGAAAACTAGGAATAGAAGGGAAATTCCTCAATATAGTAAAGGCCATTCACGAAAGACTTCAGCAAACGTCAGGCTCAATGATGAAAAACCGAAAGCTTTCCCCCTAAGATCAGAAAGAAGACAAGGATACCCGCTTTCACCACTGCTATTCAACAATGTACTGGAAGCCCTAGCCAAAGCATTAAGGGGGGAAAAAAAAAAGGATCTAAACTGGAAAGACAAAAGTAAATTTATATTTATAGATAACATGATCTTACATATAGAAAATCCGAAGAATCCTTTTGAAAAACTATTAGAGCAAATAAATGAACTCAGCAAACTACAAGATCACAAATATCACAATACACAAACATTACTTGTCTTTCTATATATTAGCAAAGAACAATCTGAAAATGAAATTAAGAAAACAATTCTATTTACAATATCATTAAAAAGGATAAAATACTTCAGAAATAACTTAACCAAAGAAAGCAATACTTGTACACTGAAAGCTACAAACATTGCTGGAAGAAATTACAGAAGACCTAAGTAAAAGACATTCATGGATTAGAAGACTTAATATTGTTAAGATGTCAATACTGCTCAAAGGATCTACAGATGCAACACAATTGCTACCAAAATCCCAATGCCCCCCTTTTTTTTTGCAGATGGAAAAGTTTATCCTAAAACTCATATGGAATTACAGGGGACCCCAAATAGTCAAAACAACCATGAAGAAAACAAAGTGGGAGAACTCACATGCCCCAATTCAAAATTCACGGTAAAGCTGCAGTAATCAAAACAATGTGGTGATGGGTGAACAACATGATGAACATATTTAATGTCACTGAACTGTACATATGAAGACTGTTGAAATGGCAAATGGTTTGTTACCTATATATTTACCACTAAAACAAATATTAAAAACAAAACACCAATGTGGTACTGGCATAAGGATGGCAAGATAAACCAATGGAATAGATAGAGAATTCAGAAATAAACTCATACATCTATGATCAATTTATTTCCAACGAGGGCGCCAAGACCATACTATGAGGGAAAGAATAGTCTTCAACAAATGCTGCTGGGAAAACTGGATGTCACATGCAAAATAATGAAGTCGGAGCCTTACCTCATACCATATACAAAAATTAATTCAAAGTGGATCAAAGACATAAATATAAGAGCTAAAACTATGAAACTATTCAAAGAAAACAGGGGTAAATCTTCATGCTTTGGATTTGGCAATGGATTCTCAGATACAACATCAAAAGCACAAACAAGAAAAGAAAATATAGAGAAATTAAACCCAAAAACCTCATTGCTGTCAAGTTGATTTCTACTCATAGTGACCCCATTGGACAGAGTAGAACCCCATACGGTTTTCAAAGAGCACCTGGTGTATTTGAACTGCTAACTAAAAGGTTAGCAGCTGTGGCTCTTAACCATGAACCCACCAGGAATTTTTTTTTCTTTTTTTAAATTGTACTTTAGATGAAGGTTTACAGAACTGGTTTCTCATCAAACAGACAGTACATACATTGTTCTATGACATTGGTTAACAACCCCACAACATGTCAACATTCTCCCCTTTCATCCGTGAGTTCCCCATTACCAGCTTTCCTGTTTTCTCCTGCATCCCAGTCCCTGCCCCAGGGCTGATGCACCCCTTCAGACTTGCTTTGATCCATGGGCCTGTTCAATCTTTGGCTGAAGTGTAAACCTCAGGAGTAACCTCATTACTGAGCTGAAAGCGTGTCCGGGGGCCATACTCTCAGGGTTTCTCTAGTCTCTGTCAGGCCAGCAAGTCTGGTCTTTCTTTTCGATTTGAAATTTTGTTTTACATTTTTCTCCACCTCTGTCCAGGACCATCTATTGTGATCCCTGTCAGAGCAGTCAGTGGTGGTAAGTGGGCACCATCTCATTGTTCTGGACTCAGTCTAGTGGAGGCCATAGTAGATGTGGTCCATTGGTCCTTTGGACTAATCTTTCCTTATCTTTAGTTTTCTTTGTTCTTCCTTGCTTCTGAAGGGGTGAGACCAGGGGAGTATCCTAGATGGCTGCTCACAGGCTTTTAAGACCCCAGCAGCTACTCGTCAAAGTGGAATGTAGAACATATTCTTTATAAACTATGTTATGCCAACTGAGCTAGATATTCCCCGAGATCATGGTCCGCACAGCCCTCAGTCCAGCAATTCGGTCCCTCAGGGAGTTTGGATGTGTCTATGGAGCTACGATGACCATGCCTTGTACAGGGTGTACTGGCTTCCCCAGTATTGTGTACTGTCTTACCCTTCACCAAAGTTTCCGCTTGTCTATTGTCTATTAAGTGTTTTTCCATCCCCACCTCTCCCCTCCCTCATAACCATCAAAGATTGTTTCTTTTTCTATGTAAATATTTTCATGAGTGTTTACAGTAGTGGTCTCATATAATATTTGTCCTTTTGTGATTGACTTATTTCACTCAGCATAATGTCCTTCAGATTCATCCATGTTATGAGATGCTTCATAGGTTCATCATTGTTCTTTATCGCTGCATAATGCTCTACGATGTGTATGTACCACAGTTTGTCTATCCATTCATCTGTTGATGGGCATCTAGGTGGTTTCCATCTTTTTGCTATCGTGAACAACGCTGCAATGAACATGAGTGTGCATATGTCTGTCTGTGTGATGACTGTTACTTCTCTAGGATATATTCCTAGGAGTGGGATTGCTGGATCATATGGTATTTCTATTTCTAGCTTTCCAAGGAAGCGCTATATTGTTTTCCAAAATGGCTGTATCATTTTGCATTCCTACCAGCAGTGCATGTGTACTGATCTCCCCGCTGCCTCTCCAACATCTGTTATTTCCTGTTTTATTGATTTGTGCCAGTAATGCTGGGGTCAGATGGTATCTCATTGTGGTTTTGATTTGCATTTCTCTAATAGCTAGAAATCACGAGCATTTCCTCCTGTGTTGGTTGGCCTCTTGAATGTCTACTTTGGTGAAGTGTCTGTTCATTTCCTTTGCCCATTTTTTTTAATTGAATTATTTGTCTTTTTGTTGTAGAGGTGTTGGATTTTCTTGCAGATTTTAGAAATTAGACCTTTGTCTGATTTGTAATAGCCAAAAACTTATTCCCAGTCTGTAGGTTCTCTTTTCACTCTTTTGGTGAAGTCATTTGATGCGTGTAAGTGTTTAATTTTTAGCAGATCCCTGTTATCTAGCTTATCCCCTGGAGCTTGTGTGTTGTTGGTTGTGGTTTGTATCCTGTTAATGCCATGTATTAAGGCCTCTAACATTGATCCTATTTTTTCTTGTATGAACTTCCTGGTTTTTAGCTTTATATTTAGGTCTTTGATCCATTTTGAGTTAGTTTTTGTATATGGTGTGAGGTATGGGTCCTGTTTCATTTTTTTGCAGATAGACATCCAGTTTTGCCAGCACCATTTGTTAAAAAGACTGTGTTTTCCTCATTTGATGGACTTTGGGCCCTTGTTGGAGATGACGTGACCATAGGCGGATGGATTCACATCTGGATCCTCAATTCTGTTCCATTGGTCAATGTATCTGTTGTTGTACCAGTACCAGGTTGTTTTGACTACCATAGCTGTATAGTAGGTTCTGAGGTCAGGTAGTGCAAGTCCTACTTTACTCTTCTTCAATAGTGCCTTACTTATCTGGGGCTTCTTCTCTTTCTGCATAAAGTTAAGTGATGAGTTTTTCCATCTCTTTAAAGAATGTTGTTGGTATTTGGTCAGGATTGCATTGTATTTGTAAATTGCTTTGAGTAGAATTATCATTTTCACAAGGTTAAGTCTACCTATCCATAAGCATGGTATGTTTTTCCATTTATGTAGATCTCTTTTGGTTTCTTGCAGTAGTGTTTTGTAGTTTTCTTTGTATAGGTCTTTTACATCCCTGGTTAGATTTATTGGTAAGTATTTTATTTTTTTAGGGGCTATTACAATGCCATTGTTTTCTCTTTATTGGTGTTTAGGAATCCAACTGATTTTTGTATGTTTATCTAGTATCCTGCCACTCTGCTGAATCTATTAGTTTTCTCGTGGAGTCTTTTGGGTTTTTTATGTATAGTATCATATCATCGGCAAATAGGGAGAGTTTAACTTCTTCATTACCAATTTGGATGCCCTTTGTTTCTGTTTTTGCTTTATTGCTCTAGCTAGGACCTCCAACACAGTGTTAAATAGGAGTGGTGATAAAGGACATCCTTGTCTTGTTCCTGTTCTCAAGGGGAAAGTTTTCAGCCTCTCTCCATTAAGAATGATGTCGGCCATTGGTTTTGCATATATGTCCTCTAGTATGTTGAGAAATTTTCCTTCTATACATATTTTATTGGAAGTTTTTATTAAGAATGGGTGTCGGACTTTGTTGAATGCCTTTTCTGCATCAATTGAGATGATCATGTTATTCTTTTCTTTCTTTTATTTATGTGGTGGATTACGTTGATTGATTTTCTAATTTTGAAAAATCCTTGCATATCTGGGATGAATCCTACTTGGTCATGGTGTATTATTTTTTTGATACATTGCTGAATTCTATTGGTTAGAATTTTGTTGAGAATTTTTGCATCTGTACTCACTCAGCGGCACTGGCTGCTGGGGTATACTCATGAGAGATATTGGTCTGTAATTTCCTTTTCTGTGGTGTCTTTGCCTGGTTTTGGCATCAAGGTTATGCTGGCTTCATAGAATGAAGTCAGGAGTATCTCTGCCTTTTCTGCGTTCTGAAATAGTTTGAGTAGTACTGGTATAAGTTCTCTGAATGTTTGGTAGAATTCTCCAGTAAAGCCGTCTGAGCCAGGGCTTTTTGTTTTGTTTTTTACCTTTTCAGTCTCTTCTCTCATTATAGGTCTTTTCAGATTTTCAACATCATTTTGTGTTAGCTTGGGTAGGTAGTGTGTTTCTAGAAATTTGTCCCATTTCTTCTAGGTTCTCAAATTTGTTGGAGTGTAGTTTTCATAATACTCTGTTACGATTCTTTTTATTTCAGATGGGTCTGTTGTAATGTCCTCCATTTCAGTTCTTATTTGGGTTATTTGGGTCCTTTCCTGTTTTTCTTTTGTCAGTTTGGCCAGTGGTTTGTCGATTTTGTTGATCCTTTCAAAAAACCAACTATTGGTTTTGTTGATTCTTTGTATTGTTTTTCTGTTGTTTATTTTATTTATTTCTGCTCTGATCTTTATTATTTCCTTTCTTTGTGTGGCTGTGGGCTTCTTTTGTTCTCTTTCTATTTGTTCAAGTAGTGTAGTTAATGTTTTGATTTTGTTCCTTTCTTCTTTTTTGATGTGTGCCTCTATTGCTATAAATTGACCTCTGAGGACTGCCTTTGCTGTATCCCAAAGGTTTTGCTATGACGTGTTTTCATTCTCATTTGATTCTAGGAATTTTTTCTGATTCCACCTCTGATTTCTTGGTTTTTAAGCAGGGTGTTATTCAATTTCCATGTAACTGATTTTTTTTTTCCCTTATTCTTCCTGTTGTTAATTTCTATTTTGATGGCATTGTGGTCAGAGAAGATACTTTGTATTATCTCAATGTTTTGTATTTTGTTGAGGGTGTGGCCTAAGGTGTGTTCTATTATGGAGAACATGTGTTGGAAAAGAATGTGTACTTTGCAGGTGTTGGGAGAAGTGTTCTATATATGTCTGTGAGGTCAAGTTGGCTGATTATGCTCTTCAGCTCTTCTGTATCTTTGTTGAGTTTCTTTCTAGATGATCTGTCCTTTATTGGGTGGTGTGTTGTAATCTCCTACCATTACTGTGGAACTGTCGATTTCTCTTTTCAGTGCTGTTAGAGTTTATTTTATGTATTTTGGAGCCCTGTCATTGGGTGCGTAGATGTTTATTATGGTTAAGTCTTCATGATGGATTGTCCCTTTAATCATTATATAGTGCTCTTCTTTGTCTTTTATGGTGAATTTTGTTTTAATTTTATGTGAAATTAGTATTGCCACTCCTGGTCTTTTTTGGTAGTTAATTGCTTGATATATTTTTTTCCATCCTTTGATTTTTTAATAAATTTATGTCTTTGTTTCTAAGGTGTGTCTCTTGATAGACACCATATTGATGGATCCTGCTTTTTAATCCATTCTGTCACTCTGTGTCTCTTTATGGGTGCATTTAGGCCATTTATATTCGGTGTAATTATTGATATGTGTGAGTTTATTACTGTCATTTTGTAGTTTTTTTTTGTGTGGTGCTAAGGTTTTCTTTGCTCCTTTTACTTTTCTGTGCTGTTTCTTTTGTTTTTGTAGATTTTGTTTTTATTGAGACTTTATGTTTTTCTTCTTTATTTTGATGAGTAGGTTTGTTAACTTTCTTTGTAGTTACCTTGAAATTTACCCTTATCTTCCTAGGTTTGAATCAGTCTATTATTACTTGGTATCACCTTGCCTTCCTCTCCATTAGGAAGTTCTATACCTACACTGTTTATTTCCTCTTTTATTCTCCTGCAGTTGTTGTCATTACAGATTAATCTCACTGGTTCCCTGTTGTAATTCTTTTGGTTTTGTGTAGTCCTTGAGAGTTCATTTCCTAGGTTGGTATCTGGCTAGTATAATCTTGTGTCCTAGATTCAGGCTGTGGTCTGATGTTGTTTGTTCTGAGACCAATGGGTTCCCTTTAATAATTGTTGTCAGTTTGTTTTGGTTTTTACATACTCCCTTAATTTCTGTTTATCTGGAAATGTCCTAATTTCACTATCATATTTGAGGAAAAGTTTTGCAGGATATATTATTTGTGGTTTGCAATGCTTTTCTTTGAAGGTTCTACATACAGCATCCTATTGCCTTCTTGCCTGCATGGTTTCTGCCAAATAATCAGAGCTTAGTCTTACTGTTTCTCCTCTGTATGTGACTTTTTGTTTTTCTTGAGCTGCTCGCAGGATTTTCTCTTTGTCTTTGGTTTTAGTGAGTGTGATTATGATATGCCTTGGTGCTTTCCTTTTGGGGTCTATCTTATATGGGGTTGGTTGAGCTTCTTGGATGGTCAGCTTTTCATCATTCATGATATTAGGGAAGTTTTCTGGCAGCAATTCTTCAATAATCCTCTCAGTGTTTTCTGTTTTCTCTGCCTATTCTAGAACTCCAATAACTCCAAATTTTTGCTTTTGGTTGTATCTCACATAATTCTTAGGGTTTCCTCATTTTTCTTTGTTCTGATTTTTCCTCAAACAGAGTTGTATCCAAGTGTTTGTCTTCAATTTCAGTGATCCTGTCTTCCATCATTTCAAACCTGCTCCTCAGTCCTTTTATGACACTGTCCATTTCTGAACTCTTGTTGTTTATCTTTTGGATTTCTAATTGGTGCTTTTGTATGATTTCTAGTTATGAATTTATTTTGGCATTTGGTTCCTGTATTATTTACCTGGATTCTTCCATTTTTTTAAAATTGTATTTTCCGTGAATTTGTCTGCCTTTTCCATAAATTTGTCTTTTTTTCCTTCATTTTTGTCTGCTTTTTGCTTCAAGTCTTGGATTGCTCTGAATACTAGAGATTTGAATTCCCTGTCAGGTAGTTCTAGTGCCTTTTCTTCTACTGGAATGTCATCTGGTGTTTTATTTTGGACTTCTGGAACCACCCTTCCAGTATTTTCATATGTTTTGATATTGTCTGCTGTCTTTGGGACATTTAGTAGTTATTTTCTTCATTTCTTGACTGCAAATCTGTTTCATCCCGGTTTTTTGTTTTATTTGGTTATGTCTGACCAGGGGGGCTACGCGTACTTTGTTGTTTGCTCATCTGTTGTTGTGATACTTTTCACCTCCTTGTCCAATGGGTGGTGCCACTCATTCAGCTATGGCGCAGCAGGGTAGGCCTAGCTGAAGGGAAGGGGCTGGGATGGGTTGTTTGTGACATGTACTACAGCCGTCAGGGCGGGCCAGGAATCAGTACCAGGCAGGTTCCAGTAGGCTGTGCCTGTGCTACTTGAAGGTATGATGTCCAGCACACGGTGGATGTAGGCAGGAAGGAGGGAGGAGGTTGGATGTATTGCATTAATATGGGTATGGGAAAGAGGAGAGAGAAACAGGAGCCAAAATCAAAGGAAAAAAAAACACACCTCCCCTCCCCCCAAAAAAAGAGTGTAAAGGGAGCTTGCCATTGGAGTAGAGAGATGAGAACCCAAGAAATGGGGAGAAGCAAAAGGAAAAAAAAGAGAGAGAGAGAGAGAAAACTAGATAAAAATTTGGAGAAGCAAAAAAAGTGGAAAAGAAAAGTCCCCAAGGGTCCCACCAGTGTGGCTACAAAGACTGGGGAAGTCTCCCAGGTTGCACAGTATAGCCTGGCTAGAGGGGATATAGTTGTCACACAGCACCAGGTATTCAGGAGACTGGAAAAGAAGGTAGGTATAGACAGAGGCGAACTGAGAAATGAAGAAAGACAGAAAAGGAAAAAGAGAGAAGGAAAAAAGAAAAAAAAGAAAAGAAATGCCCCCAGGGATCCTGCTTCTGCCCCTGCACAGATTGAGGAGGGGCTCCTAGCCCGTGCAGGGCCACCTGGCTAGATGGGGCTTCCAAGTGCAAAAAGAGAAAGAAAACAAAACAAGACAGAACAAAGCAAAACAAGCAAAAAAAAAAAAAGAAAAGAAAACCCCAGGAACCCCACCAGCATGGTGTCGTGGGCCAGGGTGATTGGATCCCCAGTTGGGCAGGACTTCACGGTCTTTCAAGAAGAAGCCAAGATGGCACATGGAGCCAGGTGTTTGAAAGAAAGTAGGGGAAGATGCTGGGAAGCAGGGAAGAAACCAAAAGAGGTGAAAAGAAGCTACACCATCTCAGGGACCTGAACCATGTAGCCGGGGTGAATCCAAGTGGCTCAGGGTGGAAGCAGTTGCCTCCTGGCCAAGAGACTGTGGCTGGCAGGAAGTAGAGGATTTTGAAGTGGGAGGGGAAGAAAGATGGGGATGAGGAAAGCATATAGGGCTTGTTACCAGGTGCCCTGTCTCCTGCTGGGAACTTGGTGAAGCTGCTTTCCTGTACTTCCTGTTTGCAAACCTGCGATGTGGGTGGGGTGAATCCAAGCAGCACAGATGCTGCACTTCTTGGCCTGCTAAACCACTGGAGCCAACCAGGAAGCTCAGAGGTAGAGCAGCCGGAAGAGGATGGGGCGTGGGAAAGCGTGTATCGCTGGTTACTGGGTGCTCTGTCTCCTGCTGGGAGCTCCGTGAGGCTGCTTTCCTCTGTTCCCTGTCAGGTGATCTCAGAAAGGAGTCCAAGATGACAAATCTGTGCTGTGTCAGCTGATAAGGAACTTCAGCAAGTATCTCTCCTCACTTTCAGTCCTCTGTCAGTTTCTTATTCCATTCAGTGTTTGACACTTCGGCTTCCAGGAATGACATTTGTCTCTATTTTACTTAGTTTTTCAGGTCTTTGCCGTGGAGGGACAGCGTGGTGATTCTGTTTATGGCGCCATGTTGGCTGGAGTTCCCACCAGGGTTTTTAAAAACTTTTGTGCATCGAAGGACATTATCAAGAAAGTGAAAAGCATAAAAAAGTGAAAGGCATAAAAGATTTGCAAATCATATATCTTATAAGGGTCTAGGATCCATAATATACAAAGGACTTTTACAACTCAACAGGAAAAAGACAAAACAATTCAATTTTAAACAATGGAGAAAGGACTTGACTAGACATTTATCCAAAAAAGATATATAAATGGCTAGCAAACATATGAAAAGATGTTCTACATTATTAGTCATTAGGGAAATGTAAATTAAAACCACAGTGAGATATCGTTTCACACTTGTTAAAAAAAAACAAAACAAAAATATCCTGTGCATGCACACAGAAGATAAAGGTTGGTGAGGACAAGGAGAAATTAGAAGCCTCACACATTGCAGGCGGGAATGCAAAATTATGTAGCTGCTGTGAAAACCAGTTTGGTGGTTCCTCAATAAACAAAGAACTACCATATGACCCAGCATATCCCCCCAAAAATTGAAAACAGGTGTTCAAACAAAAACTTGTATACAAATTTTCATACCAGCACGCACTATTGATAATGATTAAAAAGATAGAAACAATCCAAATGTCCATCAAGTGATGAATGGGTAGACAAAATATGGTGTATCTATACAGTGGCATATTACTCAACCATAAAGAGAAGTCCTGATAACATGCTACAACACAGATGAACCTAGAAAACGTTATGCTAAGTGAAGACAGATACAAAAGGCCATATAATATATACTTCATTTAAATGCATTACCCAGAATAGTTGACTCCACACAGACAGAACATAGACGAGTGGTTGCCTGGGGCTAGGGGAGGAGAGGAGTGGGGAGTGACTGCTTAAAGGGTATGGGGTTTCCTTTTGGGGTGATGAAATTTTCTGGAATTAGATAGTGGGGACAGTCACACAACATTGTGAATATACTAAATGCCACTGAATTGTACGCTTCGAGATAATTGTACGCTTCGAGATAATTAAAATGGTAAATTTAATGTTATGTGATTTTATCACAATAACAATTATTGTGTAAATGGTTATTTATAGACATTGTTATTGTCTACTCCTGACTGGTGTCACATTTTTATGACAGTGAATAACTATCAAAACGTACAGATAAAGCTTTACCTTAAATAATTATTTCTGTTACCTTATCATTAGAAAAAAAAAATTTTTTTTTTTTTTTTTTATCATTAGTATTCAACTGCAAACTCTTTGAAGTCGGAGTCCAGGTCTTACATCTCTCTGCATTTCTCACAGTGCCACTTTCAATGTTTTGCATACAATCATTAGTAAAGTAAAAAGGAGAGGGGAATCAAAGCTGCCAGACGCACAGTGACAAGTTGCGTAACACCACCCTCTAATAACTTTTATCTCTTGAGCACTTACTTTGTACCTGCACATTCATCGTGTCTAATCTCAATATCGGAGCCCTGATGGCGCACTGGTTAAGAGCTGAGGCTGCTAACCAGAGGCAGTTCAAATCTACCAGGCACTCCTTGGAAACCCTATGGGGCAGCTCTACTTTGTCCTGTAGGGTTGCTATGAATCTGAATTGGCTTGATCGCAGTGGTTTTTTTTTTTTGTTGTTGTTGTTGTTTTAATCTCAGTAACAATTCTACAAGGTAGGGGCACCAGCCTACCCTGGGGAAAATAGTTGGTCTGCTAATACAAAGAATGAGTTAAAGTAAGACTGTCATAAACAATGATCCAAACCTACCTTGAATATTTAATTTTAATTGCTGTATTGTGTCATTGAGTAGATTCAGACTTACAGTGACCCTATATGACAGAGTACAACTGCCCCATAGGGTTTCCCAGGAGCAGATCGCCGAGTCTTTTCTCCTGTGGAGCCAATGGTTCGTTCAAACCACCAACATTTTGGTTAGCAGCCAGGCGCTTAATCATTGCGCTACTAGGGCTCCTTTTAATTTCAATTGAAAAGATATAATACACCTCACCTGTAACGCATGGTCTACAATTTCTAGTTTTGGTTTCTTTATTGAGAAGGAGAACTAGAGACACTTGCGAAATCATTAGAATTTAAATTCTTCCTATGTGTTTATGTCCCTCCAGCCCAACCAGTATAATTATCATATTTACACTTTATTCAGCAGCAGTATTTTCAGTCATTTTTTTAACACAGTCTTTCCAACACATTCACTTGGTTTTTAAGCTACAACAAATCTCCCTTTAAAAATTTTTTTAATTGATTTTATTTAATTTTTTCTCTTCTCATTTTTTATAACATCAGTGTTGAAATTATCACATAATTACAGCAAAACAAACATCAAACATAAATAAGCTTTGGAATTCAAACAACTTACTCTTAATGGGTGTACTGCTCAGCTGGCAGTGACAGAAATACCTGGGTGTTCTAGAGAGTAACTCAAGTCATGCTTCTCAAACTTGAATGTGCCCACAAATTACCCAGGGGAAAAAAAAAAATTGCAGATTTCGATTCAACAGGTCTGGAACGCAGCCCGAGATTGTGCATTTCTAACAAACACCTAGGTGATGGCATGCCAGGTGGCCCACTGTTCACCCTCCGAGGAGCAGGGGACTAAACGGTATATTTTACAGAGAGGCTGGGAGTGTCCTATAATCCAGGATGTTGGTAATGCACGTCTCTTAGGAAAGCTCCTATTCTTCTGAGTTAAGGTGCTATATTATATAAATGAGGAAGCTGAGCGTAGAGAAGGTGCAGGATTTACCCAAAGGGCAAGTGGGCAATGGGGGCCAGGACCTCAAACTCAGATCTGGTGGACTCCAAAGCCCATGGTTTTTCCACTTCATGGCTGGGGAAGGTAAGAGCAGAGAGCCCCAGTGAGCAAGGCATCCAGGGAGGGAGGGAATGGAAGGCAGCTCTGCCCCCACCTGCTCAGGGGAAAATGTGAGAATTTCTGGCCTTCCTGCAAATCATTAGAAGGGTCAGCTAAGAGACTTCATATTCCTTGAATTTATGTACTGTCACAAGAACCTTTGGGTTTCCAGAATTCCTAATGGTTTCGTTATTTTTTTTATCACAACCATTGTCTCTAACATTCTGGTGCTCTTCAAGTGAATTGCAACGGAAAAGAACTTTTGGCCCTTGAAAAAAATCTGAAACAAGGCACATGTCAAAAATTGACCATAATAAAAAAAAAATTTCACGGTGATATAAACGCCCACATCATTCCCCGGGAGAAAGGCTGCTCCCGAAACAGAAAGTACTGCTATTTTTTTTTAATGAGGAGTACACATTTGAATTCATATTCACTGCTTTATTCTGCTGAAAATTACACAGGACCCCTTCAGATCTTTGGCTCAATAATCACTTTGATGTTTTATTTATTGATGCAAAAAAAAAAAAAAAACTTGCCTTTTAAGTTTGTTATCTCTCATTTCAATGGAATTTTTCAAAGTATTAAGAAACGAGCTCCATAGTACTGTCCACCCAGTTTTAAATTGGCACAAGATTCTGAAGTATTATTGGTGCCCCTGGGTGTTTCCTGTCATTTAGTTTCAAGCTCATAAGGAAGTGCAGGTTGGCTAGAGTTTGCTTAAATACTGTAGACCGACATTTGTGCTGGAACGTACTCAAAGAAGGTTCTTTAAAGAATGCATTTATTGTACCAGGGTCTGTTTTCTTGGCTATTGTAATCATTTATATTTGGGAATCTGAGCTATTTCTCATCTTTGAGCAAATCTTTTGCAAAGTCCTAACTTCTATGTTTATGAAATCCATCTGTGACATCATGCAGTTGTTTCCATGGCAAACAATTAATAGTCAAGGCAGAGACAAAATAAAACGTAATTTCTTTTTAACATACTGCATGTGTTGGCATTGAACTTTTCGTATTGAAAATAACAGTATCAATTAGTTCAAAGTCATAATGACCACATAAGTCAGCTATGGGATGATTAATGAAAGAGGAAACAAATAGAAAATAGCCTGGGGTAAAAACATGCAATCTGATCTGAGTGGAGAGCAAAGCTTGTGCAACCTGAAAAAAACATATTTCATCTAACATGGCCACACAAAACCTGAGTAGTTCATCTGCTTGGTCAAGTCTCTCTTGTCTTCTTTTGTCCATCACTCCTGCCCAGTAGCTCACCTGCCCCTGGCAACGCAATCTGTGAGGTGCGGGAGGTGACGGTGCGTGAAGGTGTGTGCTGACCTTACTGCGCACAGAAGGAAGCAGCTGTGCGGGAAGGCTGGCACCAAACTGGACCATATGTCTTAGAAGCACTAAGGCCTCAGCTGAAAAATGATTCAAATCCATATTTGTTTGTTCTCTCTAATGCGATCAGATGTGGTACAAAGAGAGAAAATGACACTCAAAGCTGATCATCCAAAGGGAAACATGAAAAAACACTAGAATAACCCAGCAATATCTGCCACCAAGGGGTTTTCAGATCCCTTTACCTGCACCACTTCAGGAGCCCATTGTTAGGTTCACGCATGGCCTAGAATGGGTCTTGCCTGGCACTACGGCCCTTGTGAGGTCTTAAATCTCGGTGCCCACTCGTGAACCACACAAGCTTCCAGACAGCAGGCTGGCAGGCCTTGGGCAAGTTGCTCAGCCTTCCTAAGCCTCAATTTTCACACCTACAGAATGGTGACAGTAACTCCTGCCTCATACATGTGCTGTGAGAATTGACTACAAGAAAGCTCTTAAGGTCACGGCAGCACTCAAGGACTGCTCACTGCTTTTTGCCTACCTACAAGCCATCTCCCTTGAATGTCACAGGCAGAATGTCCCAGCATGCACTCATCCTCTCTCCCAGTTGACTCTTCTTCCAATCTTCCCAGCCTGGGTGAAAAGCAGCCTCAAGTAATGAGACAGTGAACTGAGTGCACTGAGGCATGCAACACTTTTCCGTGGCACTTCGGCAAAGTGCGGCCTCTCCACATGGCAGGACAAGTGCTGACAGGACCATCCAGGGCTAGCACATGGACAGTCTCTCTATGCAGGGAGGAACGCCCACTTACAAGGGACTGACTGGGACAAAATGAGTGCTTAAAAAGTTTATTTAGGATTTCATTTCTGTGGTGCTTTCTCCTAGGCTCTCTTTCCTTACTTAGGGCATGGACAAACAGCAAACATTTGCTCATTATTACTCACTGACACCAGTCAACAGCACTTTGGCTTATGTAATCAGCTTGGCATCTGTAAAACATTGAGCACCATGTGTACTCACGTCCCTTGGGTCTCCGTCAGGGCCCTGGCAGGACAGCGATGGCCTGCTCCACTGGGGCAATCTGAGGGGAGTTTTTTAAGGAGGCACGTACAGGAGATTTGGGGAAATGGATGAGGGTAGGGCAGTGCTCTGTGGCCAGCAGCAGTAGGGAGCAGGTGTGGAGGAGTGGCTATTGTAGCCCAGAGAGGGCACTGCCTGAAGAGGCTGCCTGACAGGAGCTGTGGTCCTGGTAGCTGACCCAGCCGTGGGGAGCACAGGAGTCAACAAACAAGTGCCCTCTGCTTTCTCCTCCTGCCTATGCCCTCACTACCTGAATGCACTGGGAGGCAGAAGGCAAGGGAGCCCACCTTGGCAGTCTATGTGGGAGCTGACAGGTGAGTGAGCAAGTGGGGTGGGAGGGAGAGGGCTTGGAGAGACCTAAGAAAGGGAATCTACACAACTTACTCACCATGGAGTGTTTTTCCTGGATTTTCCTGTAGCCTCTTCTGCTGAGCTTGGCCTCACCTCCAAGCACTTCATTCTCAAGGCATAAAGAAGCCTGTCTTTCTGAAATGGCCAGACTGTGGCCTGGCCAAGGCCGCCACCTCACAGATGGAAGCAATGGCTGAATATATGACTTGGGTGTAAGAATTGGGAGAAATTATGGAGAGTCAAAATGACGGACTAGCTGGGCAGTATGTTATTTTATTTAACCACATGCCGGTGTGGCTGTACCCAGAGATGTGACAGACCAGCCACTGTCAAAGTGGTATACCAGAGCAATGTACTAAAGAACACTGGCTGCCTGAGTGTCCACACCTCTGCCCAGGTGATCCGTCATATTGCGGTTTTCTTTGAAGGAGTTTCATGGAGAGCATTAAACAGCTCTCCAGATTAACCTGAGATGTTCAAATATTTGTCCCTTGAAAGTGAAGTATTGCGTGTACTTGTGTGTGACAGGAGCCCATCCTGAAGGCACCTTTGCTCACTTCTCTGGAGATCCTGGACCAGGAAAGCTCTGGAAGGAATCATTCTTGGGCTGGCTGAGGAACTGAGAAATGAGGGTCGCTCAAGCCCAAGAATTTGGGAAATTGAAATTTTTCACTTTTTTGCAAAGTGGGGACCTACTGTTCTGGGAGGCAGGGGGCTCCCTTGGCTTCCCTAACCCTGGACCAAGGGAGTAGGAACTGGGGAGTTGGAAACCCTGGTGGCATAGCGGTTAAGTGCTACGGCTGCTAATCGAAAGGTCGGCAGTTCAAATCCGCCAGGCACTCCTTGGAAACTCTATGGGGCAGTTCTCCTCTGTCCTATAGGGTTGCTATGAGTCGGAATCGACTCGATGGCAGTGGGGTTTACTCTCCAGTTAAAAGCAGAGACTGACCACCACTTGGTTCCCACTTCATCTCTCCAGAAGCCAGGGACTAAACCATACATTATCCAAGCTTTGCTGTGTCTCCACATGTTCTGTAGGGGTCAGTGATAAAGGACTGCTGAGTGCCTTCCAGCTAGGGGGTTCATCTTCTAGCACTATACCAGACAATATTCTGTTGTGTCTACAAGGTTTTTATTGGCTAATTTTTCAGAATCCCCTAGTTGGAAGGCACTCAACAATGGACTCATATATACAAAGATCATGAAGGTGGCACTGGACTGGTCAACGTGTCATTCTGTTGTACATGGGGTCACTATGAGTTGGAGTCAATTCAATGGCAACTAACAACTAGGACTTAGGAGCTATGAGTTGAGGGCACAACACAAGGCTAGTTAACAATTTCCTTTTGTGTAAGTGGAGCCCTGGTGGCGCAGCGGTTAAGAGCTATGGCTGCTAACCAAAAAGTCAGAAGATCAAATCCACCAGCCACTCCTTGCAAATGCTATGGGGCAGTTCTACTGTATGCTATGAGTTGGAATTGACTTGATGGCAATGGCTTTGGGTTTTTTTTTTTTTCCATGTAAGTATTCCTGGAACCTAGATATGATATGGCTTCATTTCCCAAATAAGCTGGAGGGTAAAACTGCAACTTATAACAGATAACTTCATCTTTAAATCTACTGTAAAACTAATGCCAGTGCAGGTGTATTACACTGGGCTCAGGATGTAAGACCCTGGACCATCTTATTTAGGACACAGTAAGACATTCTATATATGACTTTCTTAATAGATACCAGTCCTCACTTATTTGTAGTTCTTGGGTAGTGCAAACAGTTAACATGCTCAGCTGCTTACCAAAAGGTTGGAAGTTTAAGTCCACCCAGTAGTGCCTTAGAAGAAAGGCCTGGAAATCTACTTCCAAAAAAAGATCAGCCATTGAAAACCCTTTGAGGCACAGTTCTACTATGACACACATGGGGTCGTCATGAGTTGGAATCAACTTGACAGCGACTGGGTAAGTACTTTCTCATTTATTTACTGTAACCTTGATTTTCGGTAACCTCTCAAGAGTTATGCATGTTGCTTCATCAGTTGCAGAAAGAAGGTTGGGCCTCAAATGCGTGAAGTCCTTGGAAAATACAAGGCCCAATCTTTTGGAGGACTTGCCTCAGCTTTTAAGATCACTTGGGAAGAAGCAACTTAATAAGAAAAAGGCCGGAGCAGTTCCTTAGAGGCTGAAGAATGACGACGGTTCCTTAAGCTCGGGAGACAAATGCTGAGGGGCGCGGTGCCCACTGTGCTCTGGAGGCCCAAGGCTGCAAAGTCTGTGTGTCACACACTCTATGTGCTTCTGAATTCCAGCATGACAACCACATCAGATTTATTAAATGAATCTGGACTAAGTGACTCTGGATGTAATTCCATTAAGTGGGATTGCTCATTTGGTGTTCTAGAGGGTGTGGAGTCCTGGAGGTGGTTGTGTAACAAGTCAGAAACTAAGAGAACAAAATGGATTCTCAGAAACCTCAGCCTTGTTCTGAGAATGGGATGATTAGTTAGATACTGCGACCTGGTTTTTCTGAATTCTGACTGTGCATTTAACTAAAGGAGATGCTGCTTCTCCAGTTTTACACCTTTGATTGGATACACCTTGGCCAGTCTCCTCTGGATTGGTAGAATTGTGTCAACTTGATTCCACTTTAGCCAATGTAGAAGTTGGAGGCCAAGACACTTACTTTGAAGCATGAAGGAAATGGAGGGATAATAAAATAGCGGCCAAATTTTATATTCAGATTGTTTACCCTCCAAGCCAGGAGCACTCTTGGATCATCACAGGGACTTGAAGAATTTAAATTAATACATGTGATTCTCTTATTGGTAAGAAAATAATGCTATGCGTTTTCCCATTAATCTAGCAATCTATGGGAGACATTTAACCAAATTGCCTTTATTTGCTCATGATGTAGGTATACCATTTCGAAAGATATTTGACATCATGAAAGCTCAGATGTCTCAAAAAGACAAGTCTGCATGGGTAGGGAAGTTCTCTGAGTCTCCACCCACCATCTCTTCCCCAGAAATGCCCCCTCAGGGTCTTCAGCATTTTCCTTTGTGGACACCATCCTGAAATGCTTAATTAGATGCTCTTTGCTGTATTCCAATGTCATATACCTTGAGTCTCTTACAGGGTATACCATTTAAAAATAAGATATTTTAATATTTGTGTGGCTTGGTATGACATCTTTGTTTTCAGGATATATTTAAAGAGCGTGGTAGAGATTTTTAAAAAATTATTATCATTAAAGCTTTTCCTTAGCACTCAAGTCATTCCCATTGGGTCTGCATGAGGCCCGATTGAGGCTGTACTGTACCGTCCACCCCCTGTAACAGGGGCAAGTTGAGTGTTGCTGCAGCAGCTGCCACAGGGCTGCAATGCTGCTCCCGAGTGTCTGTGGTGGCCATCGCCCTGGAAGTCACAGTGCGTGGGGTATGATGTGTGTTACCACTCTGCTACACATTTCTTGTGTCTGAACGAACTGACCTTCTTTCAGTGTTGTGTACAGTTGGGATTTTAGGAATTGTCTTTTTGAGTCCAGGATCAACTTGGATTTTATAGTTTGAAACCTAGAGCACCCTACCTTTTATGGTTACCCCGGGAACAAACTTTCTGACCCTGACCATTATCAGCCTGCACCTAGAAGCAATGAAGTCTCGTTACCACAGGCCAGGGAGTCTGGAGGTGCTGTTCCTCATTTACCCACTGCTTTCACCAAATCCTGTATTTACAAGTAGAATTACCTGCTGCTTTTTTTTTTTTAACTTAGGGGCAGGCTGGTGCATCTCAGTACACATTATGGAGTATTTTAAGCTTGTCAGGAATACTACAGTTCCAGTAAGAGAGGTTATCTCGGTCCTGAGTTAAAATTACTGGACTCTCAAACCTGAATGACTCTTAAAGATACACATTTCTTCAAATGATATGACCACATGAATTTCATGTCATCCTTAAGATATATATACATACACATACATTGCATACATGTTAACACCTGTGTCTATGTGTGTGTAGTGTAATTCTAAAAACTGCAAATATTTAAACCTAGGCAAGCGGCTGTGAATTAAGTGGCTATAACCTACCACTCCTGTGCTAAATCACTGAGGTATTCTTTAGCAGTAAACATAGTTTTCCACATGATTTTATAATGTCTTTTAAAGACAGCACTAGTATTAAAGAGATTTACAGGTAATATGTATTTTGTGGGAGTATTTTTGACATCTTTGTTTATTAAACTTGGCAGACATTAAGTTAGTATTTTCATTGTGAATAAACCACCTTGGTACACACAACTTAAAATATAATCTAAGGTAAAACACTTTGATACTTAATGCCATCCTGATCCTTACAACCTAATGTCAGCCTGAATCTGACAGCATTGCACACAGTAAATCAGGCCTGACTGTTCTCCAGGCTCGCCTCCGGCTCCTGGAGCTGCCCCCTGCCCCCTGCCCCCTGCCCCCTGCCCCCACCGCTTCCCTCCCCGGGCTATCTAGTGATAATGCTTGGTGTTTACGTAGCACCATTTGTAACAGTTGAAAGCTATGGACAGAGGCAGACTGATTTATGCCCCCAGTGTCTAAATTCTGTGGGAGGTGAAGAAACCGAGTGAAGCTGTGCTGTACAACAGTGAGAAGACTGGACACAAAGTCTCAATTGCACATCAAATCCAGGTCTACTGGAGGCCCCACAGCTCTGCTCTGAACAGCGGGTACTTAGCACCAAGCCTCGCCTCTGTATGTTCATTTCTGGGCATAGCAGAGATGCCAGAAGTTAAGCTCCTTCTGCTGACCCCTAACTGATGTAACGTGAGCCAGTACGGTCCCCTGAGCAGGAAGTTGTAAAGTGAACAGGTCATTCTTCATGGGGTATCCTCTGACTTGCGACAGGGTTGCTTGTCATCTGTTCTCTACTGCCTTTGTCTACTGAGAGGGTATGGAAGAAACTCACGTTCTGTAACCATCCGGAAGTCAACATGTAACAAAAACCACAAAGCTGTCTCTTCTTAGCAAATTAAAACAACTATGGTAAAAATAGTTTAAATTACTTTGAAACTTTAATTACACATATTTTTCCATTCACCATTTCTGAAATGAAAGTTCCAATCCTCTTCCTTTTTTGCATAAAGGCCACAAAGGTGGTTCAGCTAAACCTCATGTCTTTTCATATGCACATATCCACGCCCAAGTCTCTTCTTTATTAAACGATGTCTTCATTACAGTCCCAAACCAACTCTGCACTGGATCCTAGGTTGTAAAACTCAGATAGCAAAACAGTTTCAAAGGGAGACAGGAAATAATCCTAGTAAAAAGGCAGTAGAAGTTATAGTTTGACCTTTGTTTCTTCTAAGTTCAACTCAGAAATATAACAATAATTAAGAAGGGGTTGGGGAAAGACCTAGCTTTCACCCCGCTCCCCTACCAACCACACTAGCCAGACACTCTCTGCAGTCTTAAAGTGCAATTACTGCTGTGGAGTGACCCAGGCCAGGGATCAGACTGGATGGAGTTCAAAGCAGAAACTTCAAACAAGCACTCTCATGACTCAGTGGCTGGGAAGGAGGACAGGGACGAGAGGAGAATAAGAACAATGCTCAGGCATGTAAGTGCATCCAGAGAGTACATGTCCTTTCTTTTCCTAAGAAGAATCTGTAAATCGTGAGGAATCCCAGTTTGGAAAAATGTAACTTTTTAGGAAGTTCTATCTGAGGACGTTCCAATGTGGCACAGTCCAGAGGGAGGCAACTGCAGTAAGGAAGGTGGGGAAGCTACTGCTCTGGCGGGCCCCACTCCCGTACTGGTGGGCTCTGTGCTCCTCGGTCAAGTCCTCGGGCCTGGGTGGAGAGGAAGCGCACTGAACCAAGGGCATCTGGTAAGACGTGGCTCTCTTCTCTGGCCTGTTGGGGCTGGACCCGTCACTGGGCCTCTGGCCATTGAATAAGAGGTACCTGCCCCGGGCATCCTGCTCCATCTTGAAGATCTCATACTCCGTGTGAGGCAGCTTGATGCCCAGGGCCACACAGCCATTGGTGTGTGTCACATCCTGCTGGATGCCCACCTGCCAGGAGCCCTCGGCCCCACACTCGTTACCGCTGAAGACGTTGAGAAGTGAAGCCGTGGCTGCATCCATGGGGGTGACCTTCATGTGGTTCACTGGAGGGAGAAAGGAGCGTATCACTGACTCTGAGCGTATGATGACGACAGCCCACTGAGCACACGCTGGCAGAACCAGGTCTAGACAAGACTTCCTTTTTAAAACCATCCCGCACACCAAGCCACCTGACCACAGTGCTCTCAGGAGCATACTAATGTGGAAAGAGTCCAATGTGCTTGTGTGAATGGCGGTCACACCAGATACACTGCAGTTGTGACCAGAAAATAATCCATTACATCTGTGTCTACGTGCTGAGCCCAGACTGCAGCTGATAGACCATGTCTGTTCATGTGAAATACAACCATAGCACAAAGTGTTCCCAAGTAGTTGTATCTGGCAGCACCAACTCTTTGGGTTTGACGAAACAGTCGATGAAAGCTGGAATTTTGTTTTTATGAAAGAAGGTTTTATGGTCTTTAAAAGTTTTGTTGTCAAATACCTATACTACTTAGCGTTCTTGCAAATTAATACACACCCATAAAGCTGGCATCTAAAGTAAGTCAGGCTGTAAACAAGAAAAACACAACACACACACTAGATAGAAACCCCAGCACTTGTAGAGTATTGCTTCTGAAGATCCTTTCAGGGTACTAAACGTTATAATTAAGATACATATGGAATGTATCCTACTGGCATGGGATCAGGTAAAGACATTTCTGGTCCCCTTTCCTGAGTTTATCAAAGGTCCTGTCTTCTAGGAGCAAGACTTCTTCCTTCTTTACAGGTGGCCCAGATGCCCCAGGACTTGCTAGGTTAACAGAAATCCTTCATATTAAACTGACCAAACCTGGAATGTAACCTGGAAGGGGTGACACCCAGTATTCATGCCGTCCGTCCTTATTTGGTTACGATGGGGCTGAGATCATTTTATGAAGATACTCAAGCTTTAAAGAAAAAAAAAATTATTCTAGAAATAGAAACCACTAGACTTCCCTATGGAGCCCTTGGGTAGAACAAACGTTAAGCACTTAACTACTAACTGAAATGTTGGAGGCCTGAACCCACCCAGAGGCACCATGGAAGAAAGGCCTGGCGATCTGCTTTTGAAAACTCACAGCCTACGAAACCCTATGGAGCAGTTCTACTCTGCACGCGAGGTTGCCATGAGCTGAGTCAACTCAATGGCAAACAGTTAGGCCTCCACTGCTGATAACAGCCTGGCTCATCTCACCCCTGTTTACATCACTTAGATGAACCATTCCTAGCATAAACCTTCCCCAAGAAGCATCCACCTCATGGACATGACAGCTTCTCAGAGTACGACAAGCCCAGGGCTGTGCCTGTCAGCTCTGAGCACCTCACGTGTAACCAAGGCAGCCCTCTCACGACCTCCTCAGGAGAGCACTCTAAGTGCAGCGAGAGTGATGTTATCATAGGAGTGACTCTCACATTGCTCTAAGTTGTGTCTGAGAAAGGAAGTGTGCAGACTGTGTTTTATGAGCGGTAACACACCACCGGGGTCTCCTTGGCAGCGGGGACCTGTACCTGAGGCGGTCTACCCACCCTGGTCTGAGCCAAGGGGTGGTCAGGGCATGATGGCGAATGACTGCAAACGGCCCTTGCCCTCAGGCTCGGCTGCTACACAAGTGTCACAGATGCTCAGGACCCCTCGGCCCTCAGGCTGTTCTCCATGGACCCACCTTTGAATACAAACTCGGTGCCTCCCATGACGCGGGTGGAGTGCACGCCCCGGCTGTAGCGGCCCCGGGCATAGATGGTGAAGGTCGGGTGCTTGCAGATGGGGTCGGAGTAGTGGTAGTAGTGGCCCTCCCAGGTGTTGTTGTTGTCGTGGAAGATGAAGTGGCGGGTCAGGAAGAGGACCTCGGGGCGCACCTCACAGCGCTGGCTCACCCACTCCCCGTGCAGGCCGATGGTCAGGTCGGCCTTTGGGGGCAGGATCGGGGGGTGGTACTCGTCCGAGCGATAGATGATGCGACAGGCGATGCAGGTGTGGTCGTGGTTCTGAAGTCGAGAAAGAAACACGCTCAGAGACCTGTCTTCACAGCTCAGCATGGCATACGTGTCCTTACAAGCGGGGCTACCATGACTGGGTGTGCGGAGACCAGGTCACCTCTGCTGATAACCGGAGGACTCAGGAAGCGATGGGAGGCAGTCTTGGGAGCACCGAGGGGAGAGTGTGTGTGTGTGTGTTTGCGTGTGAGTGCGCACTCACAAGCACACGTGTTTACTGACACAATATACCTGTCCAGATATTTTAGGGAGTCTCTGGGTGGTGGCAATGGTCAAGGTACTCGGCTGCTAACCGAAAGGTCTGACGTTTAAGTCTACTCAGAGGTGCCTTGGAAGAAAGGCCTGGTGATATATTTCCAAAAATCAGCCAATGAAAACCCCATGAGGCACAGTTCTACTCTAACACATGGGTCGCCGTGAGTGGGAATCATCGTGACTGCAGCTGGGTAGACGTTTCAGCTGTGAAATGGACTCCTCCTGGAACCCCATCAAGCTTTCAGGCTGCACAGCGAGTGTCTAAAACCCAGGACAACACTCCAGCTGCTGTGGGTGAGAAGCACGTTATCTAACAAAGGCAGAGAGCCTGCTCGGAGGCGGGACCCAGGAGGCCTGATGGAAGGCAACTCGGGGTCTTTGCAGAGGGGGAGGCAGGCACCCCTCCACCCAATTGTGTCTGCTAGCCGCTAGGCTTGAAGGTTTATGGGCTCTTAATTCGATTCCTGCTTTCATAGGTTTGAGCAGTTAATTAGCGCAAGACAGCTGCAGATGCATCTTTCTCTGGGTGAGTCTCTTATGGCACTGGTACGGGCCCACGGGCAGGCTGCCTGGGACATGGCTTAGAGCATCTCACAGAAGCTCCTGCCACGCACGTTAAGTGCACACAGAGACGCTCAGCAACGTGAGAGCACCATCTGCCTGGAGGACTTGAAATCGTTGCTGTCCAGTTGGTTCTGATTCATAGTGACCTCATATGTGCCTCATATATACTCCACAGTTTCCAATGGCTGTGATCTTATGGAAGTGGGTCACCAGGAGCTGCTGGGTGGATTTCAACTGCCAACTGTTGGTGAGTCATCAAGTGCAAAGGGTTGTGCCTCCCAGGGACATTAAAGGCTCACCACATGGTCTAGGCCTAGAAGTCAGGAGACCTGGGTGCTTAGGTGTACCCCGCATTATCTAGCTGTTTGACCCAAGCCACATGATAGCTCTGAGCCAGGCATGGGGACTATCTTACTGCTATTCTCCCTGCCACACAGATGTCATAAAGCCAACTGGGCTAACAAAATACTTGATCAAACTAAAAGCACAATTCAGACACGGTGGAGGTTAGGCAGGGAGGGTGACATAGCTCAGAGTTTGCAGAGGACAACTCGGCTGCCACCAAGACCAGCACCCACCCCAGGCCCAAGTCCACGCAAGACAGCTCCTGTGGACATGGCTGGAAGGGCACTCAGGCTTCTGGGTGGCAAGCACGTGTTTTCTAAACTCGGCAATCTAAATCACTGGGGTCTTTTAGTGTTCAGCACTCAGGCTTGATTTACTCTTGCTGTGGCTGCAGTTTGATTGGTTTTAGATGTTGGCATTTTCAAGAGGGGCAGAGGCAGGAGGAGTGGGTTTCTCACTGCCATCCTTTTACACTCTCAGAACGCAGAAGCAGACAATAAGCTTAGGGATGGGTGACTACTTTGATTAAATGAGCTCAGAGAATGTTTCCTATGTGAACATCATTTGTGGCTTATAAATAATGAGACTGAATGGGCTGCAGTGGAGATGACAGTGAAGTCCCCTGCTGTTCCCGGGTCTGCTCTGTATTTGCTGCCTACTGTATGCCTACGAAGGGTCCTGGCAGCACAGGAGACCCTGACCCGTGGCCTGTGGTTGGGGTGTACTGCGCCTACGAGTTACAATGGGTGAAAGCACTGGTACCCAGCCCGCTAGGGCTGTCCTCAACTGCAGCACAGAAACAGATGGCCAGGCCCATTCTTTCAGCAGCACCTGCTATCAAGGCTCTGCCCCTTAACGACAGTCACCCTGGGCAAGTGACTTCATCTCTCAGGTTTAACTTCCTCATTTATAAAGTGGTCTGCCTTAGGAAGCCCAGAACCGCCTCAGGGAGGGAGTCTGTAGGGGCAACTGAACAGGGAGTGGGAATGTTGGGGACACAGCTCCGGGTATGAGGAGAAATGAAGGCATGCCTCCCACCTGTACGCACTACTGCCTTTCCACTGCACGCTATGGCGAATAAGATACAAATTTAGTTAAATGCATTACGGAATTCAGCGGTTTTTTCATTATCTGTCTTCTCAGTAAACTACTCTGAGGTAAATGTTCCAAAATGTTTACGTGGCAAGGGGGTTCTGATATTCCAAACAGAGGATGAAAATTAATATGCTGCAGAGAATGTGCCCAGCACACAGTGATGGCACTGGCTGCTGTCGTCAGAACCATGCCTGGTGTCCCACCGCACCAGCCATGAACACTGCCTGAACACCAGCACCAGGCTGGGGCTCAAATCTCATTTCCCACAGAGGACCCAGGTTTTGGGGCTGTGGTGTCTGCTGCAGGAAGACCCTGAAGTGGTGAGGAGGCCCTGCCTCCACACCACCTACTGGGATTTCCATCACATTCTGGAAAGAGAGGGACCCTATAGGAACTCACGCGAGGTCAGTGTGAGAAGGACCAGAGCCAGGGTATTTCCAAACTACCTAGGAAGGCGCTCTGTGGTCCTCTCACTCAGAAAACTACCTAAGAAGGCGCTCTGTGGTCCTCTCACTCAGCAAACTACCCACGAAGGCGCTCTGTGGTCCTCTCACTCAGCAAACTACCTACGAAGGCGCTCTGTGGTCCTCTCACTCAGCAAACTACCTACGAAGGCGCTCTGTGGTCCTCTCACTCAGCAAACTACCTACGAAGGCGCTCTGTGGTCCTCTTACTCAGCAAACTACCTACGAAGGTGCTCTGTGGTCCTCTCACTCAGCGCTCCTCAGCCCGCGGGCCTGCTCTGAAGGCAGTGATGCGCATTAGCCACACCACCTGCTCATCAAGCAAACCCGAAATAGCCCAAGCGCTAGGCCCTGCTCGATTACACGCCAACCCTGGCCTCCACGCCCCTTTGTGCCTTTCCCCACAACTTGGTTTGCTGTCATTTGGGAATTAAAAAAAATCGATTGTGGCTATTTCATTTCTGGCCTTTCTAAGGCCCAAGTCTTACTCCCTGAAAAGATTTGTTTCCTTAAGTATCGACAGCAATTCCAGAATTTGATAGAAGCTTCTGAGACTGGGGGGACACAGAGGGTATATTGTCTTCTAGGGCTGCTGTGACAAAATGCCACGAACTTGGTGGCTTATCAGAACAGAAAGTTACTGTCTCTGGAGACTAAGAGTCCAAATCAACGTGTCAGCCGTGCCATGGCCCCTCTGAAGGCTCTGGGGGATTACCCTTTCTTGTCTCTCCCGGCTTGTGGAAGCCCAGGTGTTCCTTGTCTTGTAGATGCATCTTCACTGGCACTCCTCCCTCTGACTGTCTGTCGGTGCTTCTACTCTTCTCATAAGGGTACCACTTCCACTTGTTTAGGACCTACCTAACTCCAGCGTGGCTTCATGTTAACTGATAACATCCTCAAAGACTCTATTTCCAGGCAAGCTCACTTTCAGAGGTACCAGCAGACAGGACTTCAACATATATCTTGGGGGGACACACAATTTAATCCATAATCTCTTGTAAGAATGGAGGGATCTTTATTCTTACAAAAGATGCTGCTAGGATAATATCAAGGCTCAATTGCTCTTCGGAAAAAGCTTTGGAGAAGGTCGGCAGGTCCAAGCAGATTCATGGGGAAGGCTGGCCTTCTGTTATCTGGGTCTGTGAGAATTTAGGGTGGGGTGGAGGGAATGGGAGGAGCCTGGCTCTTAGATTATTGGTCTTGCCAAATTTCTAAACGAGTTAATTTTTATTGGGCTTTAGGTGAAAGTTTACAGCTTAAGTTAATTTCTCATACGAAAATTTATATACACATTGTTATGTGACCCTAGTTGCTATCCCTATAATGTGACAGCACACTCCCGCTTTCCACCCTGGATTTCCCATGTCCATTCAATCAGCTCCTGTCCCTCTCTGCCTTCTCATCCCGCCTCTGGAGAGGAGCTGCCCCTTTAGTCTTGTGTATCTATTTGAACTAAGAAGCACACTTTTCACGAGTATTATTTTATAGTTTATAGTCTAGTCTAATGTTTGTCTGAAGAGCTGGCTTCAGGAATGGCTTTTAAACCAGTTAATTTTTTTAAACTACTCTCTGCCGTTAAGAAATGGAAGATGTCACAATCAAGGGTAAACTGTTGGGCCTCTTGACAGAGACTGTCAACAAGGGGGCACTTTTGGCCAGGATTCGATAAGGGGGACGCCTCTCTGTTTTCATAGGCAAGTTTTAAAAACTGTAATTTGTGCTCCTACTTTTCACAGTTCTTGGCTTGAATAAGAACCAAAGAACTAAAGGAACTATTTCAGGGAAGCAGGAATTAAAGCCTATATATTGTATTGGCTCTAAATTTTTCTAAGATGCTTTTCTTAAAAAGTATCTTTCAAGGTTAATAAATGGAGAGAGAATTACATATGGCATTGGTAAACATGCAGAATGGTTTCCATTAGGAAATATCATTTGCTTTATGAAGCTGCTCCACTTTTGGGATCCATGTTCTGACACATAGTCCTCACTTGGGAAGGTCTGTTTTCCCAGGCTCACTGATCTGGCCTCAACACCACGCCCTTCCCTTCAATCTCAGAAAGGGCTATTTGAAGTCAGAGTTTCTGTACATAGATGATTGGAGGTTAAAAAAGAGGGATCACAAGTGTTTCCTTGTTGTTATTCTCTACACTAACTATAAGAAACTTTAATTCAGAAAGGGGAGGGAGAAAAAAAGGCTTCCTATACAATATCTTAAAAAAAAAAAATCAAGCTTATTCTAAAAATGAAAAACACGCCTTATACTTTATAGGTGAGCAATGTCCTAGGCACAGAATGGGGTTCTGCCTGCCCCACTTAGAGTTTATGCCCAGCCCACTGGGAACACATGAAATAGTAGCAGCTTGTGTTCATGGCTACTCCATTCTGAGAAGGTTTAAGTGTATCACCTCCTTACATTATATAACCTCCCCAAGAGAGCACGGGCACATTTTACAGATGAGGCGACCTAGGCACAGAGGGAGAAAATAACTTGGCTCAGACGAATTTACAAGCAGAATGTAGAATCAGGAAGATACTCTGGTCTCTGGCCTTGCTGTGTGCTCCCTCCTGGACATATACTGCTTCTCGCGCTGAGGTGCTGAAAGAACAAACGTTGCCCTATCAAGGGCCCTGTCATGAATTGAACTGTATCCCCCAAAAATGTGTGTATCAACTTGGTTAGGCCATGATTCCCAGTATTCTGTGGTTGTCCTCCATTTTGTGACTGTAATTTTATGTTAAAGAGGATTAGAGTGGGATTGTAACACCCTTAACCAGGTCACATCCCCGATCCAATGTAAAGGGAGTTTCCCTGGGGTGTGGCCTGCACCAGCTTTTATCTCTCAAGAGATAAAAAGGAAAGTGAGCAGAGAGGGGGGACCTCATACCACCAAGAAAGAAGCACTGGGAAGAGAGCGTGTCCTTTGGACCTGTGTCCTGCGCGGAGAAGCTCCTAGTCCAGGAGAAGACTGATGACAAGAAACACCTTCCTCCAGAGTGGACAGAGAGAGAAAGCCTCCTCCTGAAGCTGACGCTCTGAATTTGGACTTCTAGCCTACTACACTGCGAGAAAATGAATGTCTCTTTGTTAAAGCCATCCACTTGTGGTATTTCTGTTATAGCAGCACTAGATGACTAAGACAGGCCCAATTCCTTGGAAAGGTCTTCTCTGGCTGATGACTGCTGGGGATTCTCCAGGCTTTCTTCATTCCGTGACAACATTTATTTCTGGAGAGTTGGTTCGTCAACAACATTTGCTGACAGTACCCACGTGTTTTAACCGTCTTCCCAGAATGGAAGAAATTACTTGATATGATCTTGCTGTGAACAGATCAACTAGAGAAGCAGGCTGAAAAAAAAACAGAAGTCTTCAAAGGCGCATCATTTCTTGGGCTAAAAGTTTTGTTTGAGGAGGAGGAGAAATGGGAATAGATGATGGAAACTTCCTTTCCTGGGGCTTTGTTCCAATAGATAACCAAGGAATAAAAAGCACACTGATGTTTCTCAAAAAGAAGCCTGTCATGGCTGGTGACCAGTGTTGGAGGCTTCTTTTATAACTGCCATTGCCACGCGTTTGCTTAAATTTCTATTGTAGCAATTCCTATTCTTGGATCTTTTTTACTTCTTTGTAAGTTTTCTGAGGCCAAAAGCAAAGTTCTCATTTTTTGTATTTCCCATAACGTCTAGGAGAGACAGATGGACTGATACAACTGACTGAAACACTGAGAGTAGTAATTTGATGTTTAAAAAGATAACTAGCGCAAGCTACCACTCATCACACAGGATGAAGGCTGACCTGCCTTGTGGGAGAGATCTCTTGGGTATATTTCAGACGTGGGATCCTAGAGGCTATGAACTCTGGCTCACTTCGGTCACCTAAAGGGATCATATGATTCTACTTTCAGAAAGAAGTGGGGTGAGCAGTCGCATCTATACATGCTGTGTGGTGTGTGTGTCTCTTAACTGTAGCTTCAGGAAGCCACCACCAGCAGTGTGAAAGGCAGGGTGGCTGAAGCCCTGTCTCCATGGCCAGGTACCGACTCCACTCGCTGGTCACCTGCTGGCCAGGTAGTGGGCACTTGGTAGAAGGCTGTAGAAAAGCTTACAGAGCTTCAAGGGAACACTGTACAGTGACCTGTACCCTGATGCGATCATCCATAAAGGGGTGTGGGCCCAAGAGCATGGTGGGAGAAGACAAAAAATAGAAACACAGATCCTCCAGACTCTGTATTTGGTTACAGAACACTTAGAGGTGGAGAAAAAGTCAACGAAAAACTCCACTGCACCCTGTTGTTAAGAAGGGGCCCTGGGTGGGTCCTCAGGAGCAACATCATGCTTCCCAAAACGGGTTCCCTAAGAAGTTGAACCAGCTGCTGTGGAACAACTCTGACTTATGGCGACCCACGTATGTCACAGTAGAACTACATTCACTTTATAGGGTTTTCAATGGCTGATTTTTTGGAAGTACATCACCAGGCCTTTCTTCTGAGGCACCTCTGGGTAGACTCAAACCTCCAACCTTTTGGTTAGCAACCAAGCAGGTTAACCATTTGCACCACCCAGGATTTTAAGGAACATCAGTAATCACAACAAAAAGATAATGCTGCATCCTATTATACGGACTATGTATAGATGATAAGGACCATGAGCAGCTGGTTATCTAGTAGAAATGACTTTAAGAGTGATTTCAGAAGAAGAAAATTTTTGCTTGTTTCTTTGACACCTATTAATTTCAATTCATTTAAATAGTTAAATTAGTTTTAACAATTAAATTAGATTTGCTGTGAATTCCATGGTCTGGACTGTCTCTCCCCACAGTACTCGGCTGAATACTCCCACATAGTAGATCCTTAATAAATGCCTGTGGAGTGGTTGACTTCCTGCTTTCAGGCTTTCGCTTGTCCGCTTGGCTTTCTTGCCTTTTAAGGGATGAAATGTTTACCACTTTCATTGTCCCTGACAAAAAGTATTTCCTGGTCTGCTCACTATTTAAATAGAGCAACCTTGCATGCTTGTTTATCTCTGTGGTGGAAAGAGATAATGAACTGTTTCAGCAATAAAAGTGTAGGACAGCAGCTGTGTGGTACAGCAGTGCTGTGACCCTTCATACCTTGACCTGAATAAAATGTCCATAAGAGCAACCCTTTCAGAGGCAAGACTCCATCATCTGATTCCAGACCAGCTCAGTATTTTATACAATGTGCAGCATCTATTGCCGTATACAAATACCAAATCTCGAGTCATCACGAATGTAAGACTGGCTCCTGAAATTGTTTTAAGTCGTGACTCCTTGGATTTCCTGGTCCTCCACCATCTCCCCATTCTGCAAACCCCTCTCCTTTCCCCATACTGGGAGATGAGAAGGGACATGGGTTTCTTCCACAAGCACCTGGGTCCTAGCATTACTCTGGCAACACCCACCACTAGGAGCAAACCAAGCAGAGACACAGAGACAACCTTCCTCTGCAGAGCTGGTTTCCTGGGGATGGGCTAAATCCTCCATTGCCCACAGCCATCTGGTCCAAAGGCCCTCTGATGTCACAAATATTTTGTCCCACAGTTACCTTACACTTTTGACTTACTCTAAAATGACTCTGCAAGATAGGATGCCTCTAAAACACTAGCTCAGAGCCTAGAGCTTTCTAGAATTCAAGACAGAAAGCATGCGGATTTTCTTCTTAGAGTACTTAAACCTATTGCCATTGAGTTGATTCTGACTCATAGCAACCCTACAGGACAGAGTGGAACTGCCCCATGAGGTTTCCAAGGACTGGCTGGTGGATTTGAACTGCTGACCTTTCAGTTAGCAGCCAGGCTCTTAACTACTGGGCCACCAGGGCTTCTAGATGACTCAAGGAACTCGAAGAATATTGGTATTTTGTTCTTCCATCATGCATCTCCACTGCTGTGTGTATGCTTGGATAAAATATTTAAGATATACAGCTTGGTGAAAGCTGTCTGGTTTTCAGACAACCCCTTTGATTTACCACTCTGTGGCTAAAGCAGAGCAGGATTTTCGAGAAAGACCAATTCTATTTGCTTAAAAGTCAGATCCTGAGGCTTTGGTATTTCTAACTAACCAGGCAATCATTTGCTTTTAATTACCATTTGACTCTAACACTGAAAGAATGAACCTAGTTAACTCTCCAACTGCAAGACCCTTCAACAGTCCTAAGGAATCTAGGCCGAGGGTTATGCCTGCCGAGTTTAAGCTGAATTCAGACAAAAGCGTTTTTTTTTTTTTTTCAAGGCTATCTTGATTGTTTTAATGATGAGTCGCCAATTCCATAATGAAAGACTCCTCCCACATACCTGATGCTCTTCAAACATCGCAGGCTTGCCAAAGGCCCCTCAACCTCAGACAAAGCTGCATAAAGCTTAAAAAAACAAGTTGATTTAATGTTTCTATTTTACCAGGGTGTCCCGTTTCCAGAGGGGCCTGAGACTAGTGGTTTCAAACTCAATTTAGCATTTAAACGAATTTTCAGCCAGGTGTCTATGGACCAGCAATTAGGTAAGGCACAGAGTTCAAAGAAGAAGAGTTATAGCTCCTCAAGGGCCAGCTTCCACTGGCCCTTCCTTCTTGTTCTCAGCCCCAAAAGCTGCCACCAGGTCTAACAGAGTCTGCAGTAGGCAGAGAAAATGGTGGTTTTTCATTTTCCTGTGCCTGGAAAGACACCAATGTCCAAGTCCACTCATTCATACTCATAGCTGTCCTGGGGACAGGATCTAAAAACATCCTGACGATTTTGCTGTGAACGCCAGGCCAAGAAGTACAACGCAAAGAACAACATGAGAAGAATGGTCCCTTTCAGCTCCTAGAGCAGTGAGGACGAGCAGGCTGTCGGGCCTCAGGGCCAGCCTTTGATGAGCTCCCCCTCAGCCCTCCAGGCTGGCTGGTGGGAAGTCAAAGTGGTCTGAGAACCAAGCCAGGACTCTGGAGTGCCAGGTCCTCCCCCAGCTCTGCTGCCATCTTGATCTGTGGCCCCCCATATTCCCCTAAGCCTCAGAGTCCCAGCTTTTTTTTTTTTTTTCCCCTTCCAATTTTCATTTTGTGTGCTAATTGTGTTTAGGGAAGATAAGCTCATGCCACAAATTTCAAAAGGTACAAAAACCTATGTCGTGAGAAGTCTCTGTCCGACAGCCCCCAGCTACGTAGCTCCCTTCCTGAGAGGCTGCCATTGTAGAGGTTCTCGTGTCTCCTTTCACAGGTGTTCTACTCCTCTGCAAGCTCTTCTTTTCTTTTTATTATTACTTTTAACAAATGTCAGTCAGTGTCCTCCTTTATTTTTTTCTAAACTTAGTGGTATATCCTAGATAACATCTAAGGTCCTTGAAACCCCTGATATTTCTGGAATCATGCAATCAGGCCTATGGTTTAAAAAGTCTGCTGCTTGAAAATCTGGGCAAATGTTCCAACAGTGCCTCAGCAGAGCAGGGAGGAGGAAATGGGAGGAGACATTTTATAGTCAGGGATCATAAAACATTTTGATGTTCCCCAGCCTCTAAGAGCTTCAGGTCCAGAGGGCTACTTACTATGACCAGAAGGGAAGGCAGCTTCAGCCACGGGCCTTTTCCCAACATCATTACCAACATTAACCTAATCGATTCTTTTCTTTTTGGCATTTTATAGGGAAAAAAAAAAAAGTTTAAGGTTCCAAGAGGTCAGATAGCACTATCAACACCCACAGCTGTGGAGAGCAGGAGGATTGGATCCCAGAATTGGCTACTGGTTCCAGAGTCCATCCATAACCTTGCCAATTTATCCAGACTGTGTTAAAAAAACAACTTCTTGGCTTATGAGAATCCTCAACGGTCAGCCCTACAACTGCCATCCTTAATTCCCAGGCCAATGTTTAGTAACTCTCACTTTCAAGATGCTGTCCCTCCAGTTGTCACGAGTGTGTGCTGCTCTCTTGAAAGATTGTCCCTGCTCACTGGGTGGACACTGGGCAGTGAAAAGTTGCTCCTCCTGAGACCAGAGGAGTGAGTGAGGGAACCTCGTAGACCACCATGTGAAGAGCCACATCCAAGAAGTACAAATAGTGAAGTGAAGGTGGTTATGGTTGACACCTTTTTTGTCAGTGCTAAAAAGAGCTTGAGGCATCAAGAGCCTAAATTGTCACCTGCAGTTGAGGAAAGTGAATTTGAACACATGCAAATGGCTAGCCCAAGGTCAAACAGGGAGCAAAGGAGCCTGTGGTCCTGACTGCAGCCCAGGGTAAGTCCCATTACTGCTCCTTGCCTCCATCTAGAGCAGTTGAGCCCCACAATTCGGATCCTGGACACCCTTCTCCCTGCTGTTGGGTCTTCTGCTGCTCATTAGTGTCTTGGCTGGAAGGTGAACAGAAGATGAAGAATACTCTTCTTGCTTAGCAGATCTTATAAAAGCTCAAGGTTGCTCCTGGCTAATGTGAAGCTTCTAGGTTATCTGTGGACCATTTTATTCATGGCTTCTTTACCTCTCATTATCGGAGATAATGTGAAAGCTGACCTGGCCCTACTCAGAGGAAGCCCCTTCTACTATCTCAAACCAGAGATTTCAAGAGAAGTGCTACTCAGCGGCCATGTTCAATTCTAACTCTGGATACTACGCACTGGAAGGTCCCAAACAACTGGAAGCCCATTATTCACACCAGTTTTCACAAGAGATCACCAGAGCCTGGCGCAGACACCACCACCCTTGCTGAGGTCTTGCTCTGGTGAGCAGGTTCTCCTCTTTCTGCCTTTCCAGGATAATCAGCATATTGAAAAGGGCAGCGCTTTCTAAGAGAGCCTCTGGGATGCTCGACGGCAGCAGCCATGGAGTCGAGCACGAGCGGTCGCTCCTCCCAGCCCTAACAGACCTTCCTCTTCAGCTGGTTTGCCACTCACAAGGCAGAAAATAAGGAGGACTGTGGCATTCTGAGCCTGCTGGCAAGCTGCCCACACAGGTAGGGGTACAGGCAGGGGTGCGGGCAGCTTTGGTCTGAGGGCACCAGCTCGTGGCCAGGCTTCCTTCCATTACACACTCGAGCATCCCTGACCAGATGGTCCCACGGGAGCAGCCTCCGCCAAGATGGCTTTCTCAGCAGAGTTTTCAAAAATATAACAAAGGGCACTTTCATTGCATGAGCTCACAATAACATAAGATAAACAGAGATAACACTGAGTGGTCTCTGGCAGGGGAAGGACTCTGTGATATATCATGACCAGTTATGAATCAGCTGAAAGTATGAATAAGAAAAGAAAAGACTTAAAAAATGAATAAACCACCAAGCAAAAGTCAAACTGGGTTCTGCAATTAGAAAGCCACTGATCTAGGAAGGATTCCATAAAAGCCCACCTGAGAGGCTGTGGGCCACTTTGGTAGGGCCTGCAGGACCACCTGCAGCTGGCCAGGGTGGCTCCCCAGGACAGCCACCAGAAGCAAACCACCCTCCTTTCCTCGAACTTCACTAACTTCTGCGGTGGAAGTGATCGCGTTACATATCTGACATGTATTCTGAGCTTGTGGGAAGGAAATGCTTTGTGAATTCCAAGTGTAATTATAAGACTATCATTCAAGAACAGAGCATTATAAAGTTTTAATTATTTCCTGACCTTCTGAGTCCTCCTTTTCTGATCACCGTGACTTTATACTTTACTTGGTAAAACTGAAAGAATGTGGGAATTGAAGCAAAAAGGTTTGGGTTCAAGTTCCAGCCCTGAAACTCACTAACTTTGTGATCTTGGGCAGGTCACCCAGCCCCTCAAGCTTTAATTCCCGCTTCTGCAAAAGACAGCAGTGATCATGTCTACCTCCCAAGCCACTATGAGGGCTGAGAAGTACTGTATGTGGAAACCTCTATAAAGCCCAAAGCCCCATGCAGGCCACGTTGCTATCCTGTCTGCGGTCCCTCCCCACCTCTATCAGGTCTGGTGTCACTGCTGTGGTCAGTGTCTCCTCCAAGTGTGGGTACATGCCTCCTACTTGCCTTCGCTCCTTCCTCTTAGGATCACAGAAAGGGCTCCCGGACTGTGAGAGCTGCAGGGGGTCTAAGACATTTTCTCACACAACCACCCCGGCCACTACCCACTGCAAATGGAACAACCAAGGCCCAAGACTACAGGGTCAGCTGGTGGCACACCCAGTCCCCTCAGCCGGTGCTGTGTCCCTCGTCCTGCAGCCTCCCACCTCCCAGCAGCCCCTGCCTCAGCCTACACGCCTAGACTTGCTGCCTCATTTCTCAGGCACCTTGCCCTGACAGGCCCTCACAAGGGGTGCCCATCCTCCGCAGAGCAGGTGGCTGACGCAGGTACCTTGGCATTTTGCAGTGGCGGCTGGTAACTTGATGGCCGGTAGAACATCCTCTGGGAGGCGTCGGTGTGGATGTCACCAAGGAAGAGCTCCTCCACCAGGTGGTCTAGGTTGTGATGCAGGTACTGCTTCTCCACCCGGATCAGCTGAAGCTCGTGCATCGCAAAATTCATGGCCCTGGTGCACTCGCAGCCGCTATCCTCGCGCCACAGGTCGTGGGGGACATCCTGTGCCCAGGGGCTCCCGGCTGGGATGAACCCAGGGCACGTGCGGTTCACTAGCTGGCTGAGCCTCTCGGCGACAGCCTCCGTGTGGCAGATGACCTGGACGTGGTGCAGCTGGTAGTCGGCCTCGGTGCCCCCTCGGATGATCCAGGACGCCTGGCGCAGGCGGATCTTGCCACGGATGACGAGGGTGTAAGTGGGACTTGTGCAGCGGTTGCCACCGTAATAAAACTGGTAGGCCTTGAAGGTGTTATTGTGGTAGAACCTGTAAGATCTCGTGATGAACTCGGGGCCCGACCTTACCTCACACCTGAAGAAAAAAGGAAGGAAAGACTTAATTTTAAGGCCCAAGGCATGAGGAAGGGATTCATGATAGTGCTAAGAAATGATGGTAATAACAAAATGCCTATTCTGGGCCAGGCACTGTTTATACACGCTCATTTGTTGAATCCTAGGGGTTAAGTATTATTACCATCCACATTTTACAGATGAGGAAACCAGGTCTTAGAACCAGTTCCTCTTAGTTCAGTCATGGCCAAGGAAACGAAATTAGAACTGACCTGAATTTTTTAAAATTGGTGTGGACCAGAACCATAACTAGAATGGGAAAAATTACAGGTCAAAGCTCTGCTAGAAACCTAATCTCCCTCTTAGAAAATAAGCGCAGTGCCTGTAGGATTTTGAGCAGAGTAGGGAACAGTGGTGCCCAGCTCAAAGACGGCAGCTGACTGCACTACTTTGACTATGTGTCACTCTCCTCAGTCCTGGCAATAATGCAATCTCACACGTCAGGCTCCTGAAAGGGCTCATTGCACCTCTTCCAGTCTCCCATTCCAGGGCTTCAACCTGTAATTTTTACCCTTCTGGTTATCGTTTCAGATTACCCCACTTGCAAAAATGTGGGTCTGTTCTGGTTTCGCTTTATTGGTCAGGATTGAACCTGTCTGAACCAGCTTGAAGCCCTGGAGGAAACAGAGGTACAAAGACGTTGGGTAAAAAACCCAGGTCACATAACTAACAAGTATCAGAGCCAGAACTTGAATCCAAGTGGTCTGGTTCCAGCACAGTGCTCTTAAACACTCTACCCCAGAATGTCTTTCATTCCTTTTATGAACAGGCCAGGAGGGCAGAACCATGCCATCTGTGGTTCCACCTGTTCACTTGCACCCCTAACTTACACAGGACTTCTTTCTGGACAAGGAAGTGTAGAGCAGGCCTATAAAAGATCTCTGGTACTAGATCAAAGAGGTTTATCTGATTTCCTAAACACTCATTTTAAGGCCTTATATGGAGAGGAGGACACGTACTATGTGGTGAAACTACATGCTGAAACCGAACCTAGCCTTTTAGCGACATCATCTAGAGGCAGCTGGAAGTTCACCCTCTACTCCAGTCAAAAGTAATTCTCCCTCTAGGAGAAAAATAAAGGGGCAATTAGTGTTCATTGTGAAAGCAAAACTCACGTTAACAATAGAAACAAGGGTTCCTTTTACCTGAGCTGACTGATAAGGAGACAACGTCCTTTGCTATGGCGTTAGGTAAATGATATATTCCCAACCAGAAACACCTAGACTGGGTTTGCAGAACATAAAATGGCTCAGCAGGTTTTACCCAAGTCAGCTTCTCAAACAATTAAAATTGTAATACATTCACACACATGCAGCACAGCCTGTGCCAGGAAGACGAGGCTTTCTTCAATATACTGTCATTTCACATGTAACCTTTTACCAGATCTTCATCTAAGTTATATCCTGACTCTCACCTCCCTAATCGTGGCTTTACAATTTTGTCTGTGTCTACAACCTTAACAAAGAATTCTGGTTTGAGATTACTTAGCATTGACAAGGAAACCCTGGTGGTGTAGTGGTTAAGGGCTACGGCTGCGAATCAAAGGGTCGGCAGTTCGAATCCGCCAGGCGCTCCTTGGAAACTCTATGGGGCAGTTCTACTCTGTTCTATAGGGTTGCTATGAGTCGGAATCGACTCGATGGCACTGGGTTTGGTTTGGTTTGGTTTGGTAGCATTGCAAAAGCAGGCAGTTGGTCTGAAATCCCAAAGGCAAGTGGCATTCAAAATCATTAACAAATTAGTGAATGATAAACACTATTTAGAGGTGGGTAACTTTTGCTGTATGAAGATTGTCAACTGATGTCAAATAACATCATATGGACACAAAGCCCTCAGCAGTACTTCAAGGATTCATAATCCGTGAAAAAAGGGAGAGAACAGACCCAAGAATTCTCTTCCGAGGAAAAAGTTAGCGTAAGAAGTGACTAATATCAGATGAGGTGTAGATAAGATCACTTATTGTTATTTTTTTTATGTAAGCAGTGACAATCTGTTGATTCTGTCTCCAAAGTGAAGTACATCTCAAATCCATTCATTTTCCCCATCACCCTTGCCACCACTCGCATCTAAGCCTCCTGTTTCTAGCCAGAACTGTTGCCATGCTCTGTTAAAGTCACTTTTTCTATGATCCATTTGGCACACAGAAACCAGAGTGCCCTTTGGTAAAGTTGAGTCATATTTTAAGCATGCCTCCTACCGAAAATTTTCAAAAGCCAAACTCCAAGATGGGGCCTGAAAAGTTCCCTGAGATCTGGCCCGCCCTCCTCTCCAGCCTTACTGTCCCCTTGGTTACTACGCTTGTCTAGCCAGGCTCTGACTCATTCTGCAATCCAGGCTGGTCCTTCTAGCTGGAAATCTCTTCCCTAGTCTTCATATGGCCAATGCTTCTCAGCTCAAGTGTCACCTTCCTCAGTAGACTACCCTGACCCCACCCCAACCTAAAACAGAACTCCCTAGTATTATCTCAAGGAGCCCTGTTGGCGCAGTGGTTAAGTGCACAGCTCTAACCAAAAGGTCAGCAGTTCAAACCCACCAGCCACTCTGCGGGAGAAAGAAATAGCAGTCTACTTCCATAAGATTTGCAGTCTTGGAAACCTTGTGGGGGCATTCTACTCTGTCCTACAGGGGTGCTATGAATTGGAATTGGCTCAGCGGCAATGGGTTGGGTTGGTTAGGGATATTCTCTCTCAGCATTTGAGTATTTTTTTTCTCCTTCACAGCGTACTTTATAATTACTTATTTTTTTGTGTATTTATCTGTAAAATCTATGAAGACAGGGACCATGTCTAGTGTTGTTCACAGCTACAAGCTCCAAATCTAGAACCATGCTTGGCACAGTCAGCACATAATAGATGTGCGTTGAATAAATTGATAAATCATTTTAAAACACATCACATTAAGATTGTTTATGCAAATATTTACTGTGCAAGTTTTTTTGAGAGACCCTACTGAAAAAAATTCTGGGTCTTCATCATCTTTATAAAACTTTTTTCTCTTCTCATATTCATTTAATCTCTCTCCAAGGTATCTGGAGGCAGCTACCCATATCCCAGGCATAGTGTACAGGGAGAAGGTATCAGATCCCAGAGTTAGTCTTCGTAATTCTCAACAATTTAATGGGTAGAAAAAAAAAAAACACAGGTGTGCCTCTAGGCTATTTTTAGAAGGTCTAATGGGAAGATAAGCCAGAGCTCAGGGTGGAACAGAGTTTAGCATGGAAAAGAATCCAAGCACTATGCCCTGGCTAGTCAAGGTAGCCTGAGTACCTTTTAACTCACTCTCAGAACTTGGAGCCATATATTAAATTACCAGAATATGGCTAGAATACTTAGACCGTAAGAAGCTTTGCAAGTCATGTTTCAGGGTTGGTGAAACACAGATTCTTAATTCCACTTGCTAATGGTTTCTTTTTATAAACAAGTGGTGCGATAGAGTTCAGTAAACAAGGATCTGTTCACTCACACTATGTGGTTAATGCCGGTACAAAGTAATCTGTGCTTTAGCCTAAGGTTTCGACAGTCCTACCTCTGTTTCCTTACCAATCATAGTTGCAAAGAGTTGCTTGGGTCTTAGTTTACATGTAGACAACACCTGTATCATTGTACATCATATACAGTTTCTACGCATCTGAGAAAGCACAGCAAGAGCTTTCCACTTCAGTGTGCTCTCTGGGCTCTCCCGACGACTCCCACTCTCCCAACCCTTACCCTGTGGAGACCCAATGCCCCTCGATTGTGGGCGGCATCTGCACGGTGATTCGAGCACCATTGTGGAGATGTTTGAGCATGTGGTGGCACTGGGATTCCTTGAAGGCCCTCCAGGCACTCTTCTCTAAGGATCTTGGGTGGGATCTGCTGTCCGGGTGGAGGAGGGCAGAACCCTCTCCCAGCCCTGAAAAAAAAAGAAAGTGAGAAGTTAGCCCACAGGAGAATTAGTGGCAGACAGGAATCAGGTTGAAGAATTGCCTTCGGCAGTAGTGAAATAGCTGCAAATTGGAAATGCACTCTTACTCTACCAGATATTATCTGTATTTGGTCTCACAGAGTTCACATTCCTGAACTAGAAGTGTCTGTGGTGATCACTTCACAGGTGAGAAAACTGAGATCCAAGAGACAACAAATCTGCTTGCTTGAGGTTACTTGGCTAGTTCGTGGTTAAGGCCAGAACTGAAATCCACGCACCTACGAAACAGCAGATGAGGTTGTGCATCTCAGTGAGTACCTGTGTAGTGTAGGCACATCAGTGCAACAGGGTTTGTAGAAGAAAGAAACGGACATGTTGCAGCATCACCAAAGAGGAGATGGGATTGAAGGAAGCAGTGAGAAGGGAGGCATCGGGAAGTGTAGATGTGTACAAAGACACATTTAGGTGAGCAAAGAGCAAGGAGACCAGCTTAGTGAAAATGGAACCTGGGCAAAGATGGTATGGAGGAAGGCCCAGGAACAGTTCCAAAGACTCCCACCTAAGATCTGCTTCCACCAAGACATGCATCTTCCAGTTCTCGGTCTCAGGTGGATGCCTCTACAAGGCTGCTCATCAACAAGGTTGGGGGGGGCACCCATGCCTTCCCTACAATTTGGGGACATTGTGGTATTTTCCTTCCATCAAGCCTCTCATCCCCACAAAAGCCAGTGACAAACGATATAAGGCTTAAAATTAAGAATGAATTACAAAAAGATTGCACATTTTTATTTTCCAGGGGTAAAGGAATACTAGGTCTAAGTTTATCTTTGGTACCACAGGGAGTTTAGGTTGGCCCAAATTTACACATGCAAAACTACCATCAGCCCAGTGTTCAGAATAAAGCAATGAAAAAAATGGATCGTATGACAATGTTCATTGCAGCACTGTTTACAATAGCCAAAAAGTGAAAACAACCTAAATGTCCATTAACAGCTGAATGGATATACATACATACAATGGAATGTTATTCAGCTATAAAGAGAAATGAAATCCTGGTACACTACATCTTAAAAACATTATGCTGAGCAAAATAAGTCAGTCATAAAAGCACAAATATTGTATGATCCCACTTACACGAAACAGGCAAATGTATGGAAACCAAGTTTACTAGTGCTTATCAGGAATGGTAGGAAGGCGGGAAGGGGAAGTCTTTGCTGAAGCAACACTGAGTTTCTGTTAATGGTGGCAGAATAATCTGGAAACATACAGTGGTAATGGCTGCACAACATGATGAATGTAATCAATGTCGCTTAATTGTACATGTAAAAAATGTTAAATTGGAAAATGTCTTGGTACATATATTTTTACCACAATAAAACAATTAAAAAAAAAAAAGAAGCGGAAAAAAATGGAGTTAAAATATTTAAGCCCACTGTTTCCTTTTGGATTCACTCCTAAAGAAATTGGTCTACTATGCAGTCAACGCTGTGTTAACAAAAAAGACACTAGTCAGCAAATGTACAAAAATGAAAGAAAATGGAGATGCAAAATAAATGTACCTGTGAGAATGCTACTTACAGGAAGGCAATTACTATTTTTAATCAACACTTAAATAACTTCACATAAAAACCATGCTTTATGAGAGATCATTTGAAAATGAAAAGTTAGATCTGGAATACAGTGACTTAGAGTAATAAAATGAAAATGTATCTGGATAAACTCAGACCCAAAGACCGATAACAGTCAGGTTATCTGTAAAATATGCAGACATTTGCCATCCTGTGGATAAAACACTCAGGAGACTGAATTAATTTTATCTAAAGTCTTTGGCATTAGGAAGACAGAAGTCTCAATATTTGAACTCTCGGGTTTTCCACTGAGTAAAATGTTGGCCTTTTGATGGAAAAAAAAAAAAGCTTCATGATTTGTTCTTATACATCTTAAATCAAGTGAAAGGCAATCAGGTGAAGATACTTGTAGATGCCATTCAACTAAATAAAAATTTTGAAAGAGCTTCTAGAAACGTGACTGTACCATGTTCAAACTAAATGCAACCTCTCAACCAACCCCATTTAGCCAAGCTAACTGTGACCTGAGCTAAACAGGGGGGAACAGTAAAAATTAAAAATCCATGTCTAGTGGTATCGTTACCAGTGCTCATCTGGTTAAGCAGGAACCACCTTTCCTGTAGCCATCTGTTTTCATGAGAGCGAAGGCATTTCCACTAGAGAAATACTCTTGGGTATTCTCTCTTAGCCCCTCAACCAGTCCTCCTAGGGAAAAGGTGCTGAGTTATGAAGAAGGAACCAAGTGTGCTTGACTCAGTCATATTTCTCTATTCAAAACATGCTGGTTTACAACATGTACATATTCTGATCTGCCCTCTAACATGTCATAAAGGCCCTGCTCTTTCTATTGTTCTGCTGTGGCACTGGACTAGGTGCAAAGTCTGAAAAATTCAGAGTGAACTATTAGCAAGCCTATCATGGGCCACACATCTAAACTGTGTCCTCCAATCAAGTATTTACCCCTATTCTAACGCTTTAATCCCCATTTGTCTGACACATCCTTGATCTCAGATAGCTTTTAACTAGTGTAGGGAAGATTGGGTCCTATTCATTGTAACCACACCAAGCCCAATAGTTGTAATTACCCTGATGATTGTAAGCATTTCCGGAACGTCTCTGTTTTAGTCATCTAGTGCTGCTATGACAGAAATACCACAAGTGGATGGCTCTAACAAAGAGAAATTTATTTTCTCACAGTTTAGTAGGCTAGAAGTCCAAATTCAGAGCAGCAGCTCCAGGGGATGACTTTCTCTCTCTGTTGGCTCCCGAGGAAGGTCTTCTCGTCAATCTTCACACGGACTAGGAGTTTCTCTGCGCAGGAACCCTGGGTCCAAAGGATGCGCTCTGCTCCTGGTGCTTCTTTCTTGGTGGTATGAGGTCCCTGACTCTCTGCTTGCTTCTCTTTCATCTCTTGTAAGATAAAAGGTGGTACAGGCCATACCCCAGGGAAACTCCCTTTACATTGGATCAGGGATGTGGCCTGAGCAAGGGTGTTACATCCCACCCTAATCCTCTTTAACTGTAGGCAGAGATTATGATTTATAACACATAGGAAAATCACAAAATGGAGGACAGCCACACACGGCCTAACCCAGTTGACACATTTTTGGGGGTCACAGTTCAATCCATTACGGTCTCTGTTAGGCAATCAAGGAATGAAACAAACTGCAATGTGTGCCTGATGGGTCAGGTGCATTGTGATCAATTACAGTGTAGTTAACCTGAAACTGATTTTAATTAAATTCACAAAGTATTGGAAGTGGGGAAGATTCTGTCTTAAATATGGCCTACTAAGCATTCAGTAAAACCAAACCCAAACCAAACCTGGAGTTGATTCTGACTCATAGCAGCCCTATAGGACGGAGAAGAACTGCCCCATAGGGTTTCCAAGAAGCAGCTGGTGGACTTGAACTGCAGACCTTTTGGTTAGCAGCCAAGCTCTTAACCACTGTGCCACCAGGGCTCCAAGCATTCAGTAAAGATGCCATCATATCAGCATCAACCTAGTTGTGTTCTAAAAATTGGTTTGTAAACCACTTTACCCCTTGCAAAATGTTTTTGAATAAATATCATAAAAGCCAGGAGGGTAGTGGGTATGGATGAAATCTCTGGAGCTAGGCTGCTTGGGTTTGAAATTGGATCTGCCACTGAAAGGATTTCACTGAATCTAAGACTTCAGTGATTGTTACAATGGATCATAATTTTATGTACCAGTGGAAAAAAACACTTCCACTTAATGGTGACTCATGCCTTGACAGCAGACCTGAGGCACATGTGGGTCATCCACAGCAGCCTCTGACTACTTTGAAACTTCTTTTATCAGTTTAAAGAGATTTGGCAATTTGTCTGGCCTTCAGCTGCATTTTTTTTTTTTTTTTTTACCTGTGACAGGTAATCCATTTGCTTTGCATGAAGCTCAGTAACAAAACAAAAAGCCAGCCTCAGCCTCATCTTTTCTTGGGTATCTTTCTTTCCAAGTAACTGACTGTTGCTGTGTAAGGAAATATGGGGTTAGCATTACTCTTCTAGAAATAAATATTGCTTCATTAATATCAAATTAACACTCCACTGCTCTGTTATCTAGCTCTGTTATGAGGCCCTTCTGCTTTTCACAATGAATTTACTTTTCAATGCTGAGAGTGTGAATGCTTAAGTGAGTTATGGAGAAGAAACCAAGCGTATCTGACTCAGACATTTTGTTCTATTTTCAAAACCAGCCTATTAGCAACTGAACTCAAGGGAGGGAGTACCAGCAACACTCGGGAAGGGACTGAGGTGAAGATGGTGTTAGCGGCTGCAGCCAAGTTCACATGGGCAAGTTCACATGCCTCCTCCCATCACTGCCTGCTGACTGGTGGGGCTATAATCCCTATCGATTCTAAGGTGCACGCCAACTTCAAAGACCTTAAAGTATGAAAAAAATGCACCTTTTTACAATCAATGAAATAAAGTACTGTGACCTTGAACAAATCACCTAACCTCTCCACACTTCAGTCCACTCATCTGTAACAAGGGGATAAAAACATTACCCATCTGATGGGGTTGTTCTCAGGATTAAGTGAGAATTTTCTTCGCAAAGTGCCTGGCACATAGTAAGTTCTCGTTAAACGCTATCTGTTATTAGTTTAAGTAATGCCTTGGCTCTTAGACCACCCTCAAAAAGTCCTTCCTGACCAACAGAACAGTTGAAGTAATGACACAAGTCACCCAGAGCCAAGCATATTCTGAGCTCTCAGAAGCACAACATGTTCAGGGTAAAGAGATGGGCTCCCAAAGCTGAATGATGACCTGATGTAGAAGAGGGTGGGATCCTAAGTACCAGACTCCGACAAGCTCTATTCTGTTTTACAAGTACCTACTATTACTTTGTGTATTTTAGGGCCCACAGGCACAAAGAGTAAATATAAGTTTTTCTGGCCTTGAGGATCTTGAGGTGTCATTGGCCTTGATGTCAAAGAACAAGGGCTGAGATGATGAGGGAGGGCTCTAGGGAAGGAAGGCTGGGGATTGCCAAGGCAGAAGGAGAGGGTGCGTGATCATCTGCACGGGCCTCCCACAGGCTAGAGGCACACAGTGAAGGGGGCCTACAGTTAGGTTTTTTAAAGCCAGTGGTGGAAGAAATAAAATACAATAACCAACATGCACATCACTGGAAAGCAGGCAAGTGACTAACTTACTCAGGGTTTCTAATGGCAAATAATTCCCACCTCACTACTGCAACTATGGAGAAGAGCTCACAGGCTGGTGGGGCAGTCGGTGCTGTGGCAGCATCCACGTGGGCACTGTGAGACCCACCTGTAGGAAGAGCTCCATAGCTGGCCTAGCCTCACCAACGACAGTGCTATCATTTAGGGCCAACTCTCTAAGGCAATACTGTATTTTTAAGGGTGAGAAAAACGGTTCGTATTTATTCTCTTTTTATCTTTTCCCTTTGAAAAACCTACCAGCTTGATTGTTTTTAGAAACAAAACCAAACCCATTGCCATCGAGTTGATTCCGACTCATAGCAACCATATAGGACAGAGTAGAACTGCCCCATAGGGTTTCCAAGGAGCAGCTGGTGGATTCTAACCACCAACCTTTTGGTTAGGAGCCAAGCTCTTAATCACTGCCCCACTTAGGGAGCAAAAGTAACTAATTAGGTGAAGTGAAAGAAAGAGTTGCTATAAAGTAGGAGAAACCATCTCTTAGGTCTTCAGTTCACTGACACTGGTCTCCAATATTCACTGGGCTTGTCTAATGTGCAAAATATGGATGGCCTTCTTGCAAGTGCTACTTGTAATAAATGACAGGAAGTTAAACGCTCATTTGAAGCACCAATTTAAATGCAGAAGGCACGAAGTGTAATAGCTGTGTCTTTATACTCCGAGGCTCCCTTCTGGAGAATCAGCCATGGTGCCCTCTAAGGAGACCGGCCTTAGATTTCTGATTACCCCAGGGACCCCTGTTTTCATTGCATCACCCACAGTTCACTTCATCAACTCCAAATTTGGGGGGGCACAAACTAACAACTCACTCATTCCAACAATCATTAAAGCTCTGAAGGACCAGGCACTGTGCTAGGCACAGAAGCTACAAGCATGATACCCAGAGGAGCCTCACTCAGGGAAGGTACATGCCAGCTACATGCGGGCCTGTCCAGGGACCCGTGAGAACAAAAGGGGTGGCTCTCGGTGCGTCCTTGCGGGATGCACACAGGGGCAGCCTGTAGGCTGAATGGGAGCTCTCTAGGCAGAATACACAGCATGTTCAAACACATGGGGGTGTGAGAGAATGATTCCTATCAGGAGACAGAGCACAGGGTGCACAGGAGAAGGGCGTAGGTGTCGCCGGGAAGGAGGCAAGGCCATGGCTGAGAATGTCATGGGTGTCATTCTGGGTGTGCATTTGATTTGAAAGGTGAGGAGAAATCATCAAAAGATTATAAACAATGCAGTGGTGATTTTCGAAGACTGCTTTTCCCTTTTTTGGAGGCATGGAGGAGCAGATGAGAAGCAGGAAGACTAATTATTAAGCTGAAGCAAAAAAAAAAAAAATTTTTTTTTTTTTAGCAGTAGTTGAGTGTCGTATCATTTATTGCCTGAATAAATTAGAGAGCTAAGAGAAGAGAAGGGAGCTGATTTCAACAAGTGACACAAAATCCTTTCTGTAGTCTTGGAGACATACTGACCACCTTTTGCATCTTAGGGTGGAAGAGGTGTTACCAAGAAGTTATATTGAAAGAAAAGGAGGATGGAAGGAAGGGAGGAGTGAGAAAAGAAGGAAAGAAACCTACACTCATTTAGCACTGCACCTGAATAAGAGCTTTTGTAAAACACTGTGTGTCCTACTTTGATGTATCTTAAATTCTATTATCAATCATCCTTGTACTTCGCAATATAGTGCTCAAGGATGGCAGCTAACGAGTGTAATATTTCCTGTCTCAGTATACCCGTTATTTATAAGAAATGTGCTTACTCTCCGTAACAATAATATGCAAAATCCTTCACTTAATTGGATTAGTTACGTAATATAAAGTCTTGGTTAATCACAATATTTGGATGTTGAAAATTCTGCCATTGTATGTTGAATGCAACTGACATTATGACCTTTCTCCGATGATTCAGGCGCTCAAAGTGGCTCAAGGTCATTGTTAGGGCAGTGTTCATGGGATGGTACTGTGGCCAGGGAAACAGTGAGCCTGAAGGATCAAGTATCAGCCCTGTTCAGGCCGTGAAAGTTTTCCCTTTATTCTTCTTAAAAAAAGAATATATATATACACACACACATACATACATATGTTTGTGTGCATGCAAATAACATCGACATTTTGGTTAATTGAGTCAATATTAATTAAAGGGACTAGTTAACTGGTTCTCATTTATTTAAATTTTTCTGAAAATGAATTCAGAGAAAAGAGCATTTCAAAGGATTAAACAACAACTGCAAAGAGAGAGTGGCTGTGAGATTTTAGTTTCCCAAGTGGCTCTGGGAAGTCACCCAATCTGTGCCTCTCTTTTTCCTGTATAAACTAAAAATTATAGTAACGGTGAAAATAACCACTGTTTGTCCAACACCTGGCACTTCACTTCATGTGTGTATTATCTCGTTTAATCAAGTGCTAGTTCCTACGAAGGCACAGGAAGGGTAATGGTAGGCGAGAATTCTTCAACGGGAGTGTCACGTAACGTCAGTCAACGATGCCAAGGAAACCAGGACTCCCACAGCACTGCTGCCAGCCCAGTGGATTCTGATTAAGGAGGTTATGGAAATGATTTCACTATAAAATGGTTACAAACACCGGGAGCCCTATGGCCTGTATAAAAATTATTATGGCACAGGGCTAGCTTCTTTTGAGTGAGTGAGAGAGAAAAAGGTAGACTCAGGATGGAAATCGCTCACCTGTTGAAGCAAATTAAGTCCTGAGGGCTTTAGGGTACAATTTTATAAATTACCAGGGTTCTAAATGAGATCCCTGGAGGGCTTATACCTTTCCTTTTTTTTTTATCCCAAGGAATAAACTACCCCACAATCATAATCCCAGTAACCTACCGTTCAGAGAGTGAAAATTCCCAGTGACAACAGGTAAAAGAAAGATTTCTGTAAATGAAAGGAAACACAGAGTTGACCATTCACACAGAGATCTACACCCTAAATAAAAGGCCTATGTGACTAGGCTAACGGTTCACATTGCTTGAATTCACCAGATCACAAATATAGAAAGCAGTCCTTGGCAGTTTTCAAAAGAACAAACACAGTACCTCTGCTACAGACACCCACAGCAGATCTTAGTCCTAAACCCAAGGTGCTCTCAAAAAGCAGGCTGGTCCACTGAGAGAGCTCAGAAAGTGCTGCCGAGGGGGCAGAACAGCAAGGGCACTGCTGTTGCTGCTTGCCTTTGGAAGTCAACATTCATGTCCCACAAGCCACTGAAGGCCTACTACGCACTGGCTTACCTCTTCGGCACTGACCACTGCGGACATATGAAAGAAAAGGTGAAACAGAAGGATGGTAGACTCCATGTCCAGGTCCCTGATTTCTCAATATTTGAAAAATCTGAATTATCTAGTACATTCCACCATTTTTCACCTGCCTACGAGAAACCAAAAGTTCAAGGCCATTTTACATGTAATCGTATGTAAAATTAGTTGGGAAGGAAACAATCATTTTCAAGCATGCTTGGGACCAAATACACACACACACACACGCTTAAGAAATAGTCTTTAATTACATTAAAAAAGACTAGATAAGGATGCCTAGATATTAATAATGGTTGTATTTGGGTAGAAGGGTTTTGATTCTTTCTCCTATACATTTTGCATGTCCCTACACTTTATATGGAAACCCTGGCGACGTATCGGTTAAGTGCTACGGCTGCTAACCAAACGGTCGGCAGCTTGAATCCGCCAGGCGCTCCTTGGAAACTCTATGGGGCAGTTCTACTCTGTCCTATAGGGTCACTATGAGTTGGAATCGACTCAACGGCACTGGGTTTGGTTTGGTTTTGGTTACACTTCATGTAATAAGCCATCTATTACTTTGATAATCAGAGTGAGAAAAGTATTCTCAAGTCAGAACCTGAGTGATATGTAAAAACTTGAAGCAGATAAAATGTGACTGATTAAACACAGGTAATTACTTAGCCATGAAATTGCCCTGCCCAATTAAATAAACAGTCATTACTGTAAATGTGTCCTTTGAAGTGGATATTGCCAGATAAACTCCAGCACAGCTTCCATTTTTTGGAATAAAGTGTTTGTGGATCACAGACAAGACTGGATTTTCTTCCCACACACAGGTGCCGACCAAGTTCTTGTTTTTACTTTCAAGTTTTTTTTTTTTTTTTGAGCTAAAAGAAAGCTCCTTCTACCAATCTTTAAACCTTCATATTTAAAAGTATTTTTCTTTTTTCTTGATAGACATATACTAGTGTCAAGATCTCAAATTCCTAGTTCTGTTTAACTTTAGCTGAAACGAGGTAATTTTTCATGTCATTTTCTTCTGACACCATGTCCCACTTAGACACTAGTGTTGAAGCGAGACTGCAAATCTTACACGTTGGCTCTGCAGCTAACTGCTGCGGCATACCCGTCCTCTTCAGCCCAGCCGCGCATGTACGCGTGTGTGAGCATGAGCCTGTGTGTGTGTTTGCTGTCAGCCACGGCACAGCATGCCGTGCCCCAGCTCTGGGGCTCTTCAATCCTCATCTCTTCCCACCCCTTGGTATTCTTCGGGAACCTTCAGGAAAGAGGAAATGTTCCTCCTTACAATCCCTGTGCCCAGCAATGTGTGGCACCTGGCATACAGTAAGCCAAAACCGAACCAATTCCTAGTGACCCTGTGCCAACCTTTTGGTTAGCAGCTGAGTTCTTAACCAGTTGGCCACCGGGGCTCTGAACCTCATAAACATACTTGCTGAATGAATAGTTAGCTGAATGAATGAAACTAACATATGACTTCCCAGAATAATTTTGTTCCCAAATTGGAGAGAACTAAGTAACAACCTATACACATAAAATCTTGACATTTATGGCAGTCTTTTTTTCCTGAAGCTTTCTTTGTAATCACGTCAACTCTATATATAGTCTACTGGAGATGTGTCCTGCCATGTATGCTTTCAGCCAAAAGATAAAATCACTAATATTTCGCCTGTAGTCTTAAACGCTTTATGCTTTGCTTTAATACATTATATCATGTTGTCACCAGTCTATTCCAAAACAGTACGTAATTACAGTCACAGCATCCACCTCTACTCAGCTCTTTCCTCCTTTAGGGCGAGATAGAATGAACGCAGCCTGACAGAACTCTGCTGGGTCTCCTGCAGTCACGTGCCTGAAAGAAGTCGACTTATTTAACAAGAGAATATTTAATCTAAGACTCTGCCTTCCTGTGATATACAGATGAGTCATGTTTCTTTTCAAAATTTTATTTTCATCTTTTGACTAAAGGAGAAAAAGGTGCAGGAAAGAAAATATTTTCTTGGTTACAAAAACTGTCTTTGGTAAAATGGCATTTCAGAGTCCTATTTGACCCTATTTAAATGTCTTCCCATTTTGTTGGTTAAGCTATCATGTGGTAATCGCTACAGCTTTTAAAAGTTTTGACAGAATAAGCTTGAATGAAAGGGACTAGCTCCAGAGTCTTTACCTTTCAGAAAAGTCAATTCTACAAAAGTAAACAGCATTTGGGAATATAGTCTGTCTCCCAACATTAGCTCCAAACCTTAAAAACAAATGTTTTCATTAGCAAAGGGAATCAGTGCTTTGACGTGTGTTAAAGCACCAGTGACTTTAGACGGCCTCGTGCTAATCTGTGTTTCTGGAGCTGAATGATTTTTAGCATCTGACATCTGAAACGCTTGTGACTTTTCATGTAAGCAAAGAAAACAGTGATAACGGATGTCTCCCAGCTGCATACCTTCATGACATCCAATAGGTTTTATTTGGATTAAGAAATGCAATTGTTTTCAGAATCTGAAGGGGAGGAAAGTAAAATTGACATGTATACTTTTACGCCATCAAATTTTCAACTTGGGTCTTGTGCTGCATTTACAGTTTAGAAAAACAAGAAAAATAAACAACAGGTTCAAGTCTCGCCAGAGTCTGAATTACTCATCAATAGGCACTTAGGGAGTGATTTATGACTTGCAATGAATTGAAACAGAAGTAACCAAAAAACTGAACAATGACTGGATACCAAACATATGGTATCTATAGCACCCTCACAGGACTGGTCATAAAGAAGAAAAAAAAAAAAAAGAAGAGCACGTTTTAATCTTATCAACATGAACTGTGCACATAGAAATCTATAAATGATGTCTGAAACTAAGTTTATTAAACTCTGTTACAAGTACATTCATAACCATAGGAAATACATTTTACCTAGAAATTACTCCCATAAACAGACAAATGATATCACATGGCTTAAATAATAAAATGTCGTATTTCTCAGGAAAAAATCATTATGCCATCTTGAGATTTCCTTTCAACTCATAACTTCAACTTAAATATATGATCAAGCTCCACCTGTTACTACAGAAGAGAATTTTTGAATGCTTGTAAAATAACTGTAGAGTAGGACATAGTCACAAAACCATTTTCTTGGCTTAGGCTGATTAATAGCCATTTTCTGGTAAAACTACTTGCTATGGATTGAATTGTGTCCCCCCAAAATATGTGTCCACTTGGTTAGCCCATGGTTCTCAGTGCTGTGTGGTTGACTTCTATTTTGTGATCTGATCTAGTTATCCTATGTGTTGTAAATCCTAACCTCATGAGTTGGAATCAACTTGATGCAACGGGTTGGGGTTGGGTTAGGTTATGAGGTTAATGAGGCAGGATTAGAGGCAGTTATGTTAACGAGGCAGGACACAATCTACAGGATTAGACTGCATCTTAAGTCAATCTCTTTTGAGATATAAAAGAGATTAAACAAGCAAATAGAGGGACCTCATTACCACCAAGAAAGAAGAGCCAGGGGTGGAGCATGTCCTTTGGACCTGGGGTTCCTGTGCCAGAAGCTCCTAGCCCAGGGGAAGATTGATGACAAGGACCTTCCCTCAGATTTGACAGAAAGAGAAAGCCTTCCCCAGGAGCTGGCACCCTTAATTCAAGACTTCTAGCCTCCTAAACTGTGAGAGAATAAATTTCTCTTTGTTAAAGCCATCCACTTGTGGTATTTCCGTTTCACCAGCACTAGATAGCTAAGACACTACTTCAACCACGTTAAAAAAATCAGGGGGGAAGGGGAGAATACCCACTTCTTCTCGGCTGCTTTACATTATCCTAACTAATTGTGACGAACCTTCCATAAATCCTGAAGATTTACAAGTTGAACAATGATTCCGTCTGTTTATTTTCTGCACTAAAGCCCAACCCTCCCGTACGGACCTAAGTAGATCTTTGGGCTACTTTTGTTTTAAAAATTTTGCCACTGCAGATTCATTTTGAAGTTGGATAATTTTTTGTAGGTTTATCCATGTAATCCAATTAAATTTTGCAACCCCCTTTTTTATTTTATACCTCCTCTTCTCTCTCTCACATACACACACACGTGCACACGTGCTGTTCTGGTTCCACTGTCCCACCACTTCATACTCAGCCTGTGCCTTCAGTTACTCTCTCGCTCCCTGCAGTCCTCTTTGCAGCACCTCTGTGTCTGGGTATATCTGCAGATCCCAAGGAGTTACCTAAGGCTCCAGACTCTAATTTGGGAGATCCAGGGCTATACTATAACCTCACTAAAGGTATACTTGGGGTTTTGCTACCTGCCTGATAGCTATTACTATTATCTCAGCTTGGACTGGAGGGTAAAAAGTATAATTACAACCCTGAATCTCAAAACAAGAAGAAAATGCTCCATCTGGACAGGAGTAGGCCCCGTCTCTGAGCCTTGCTTTTGTAGTTCAAAAGCAACGATTTTATGCAAAAAGTTCTGTTCATGCCAAATTTTCAAGTAATTTTTCATTTTAAGTTATTTGACCATCCTATTTTTTTCTTAAGATATCACAACAGACTTCTTTAAAGGGACAATTTTCCTGTTTCATCTCTTTTTTCTTGTGTGTGTGGCAGCTGCTGTTTGATCTGTTCATTGCCCCTGATTTGTTTCATGTTTCAGCCAAAGATTAAAACTGCTCTGTAATTCTAAGCAGATGGGCCTAGGAGCTCAACCCTGTAATTATACCTTCTCTCTTTTGCCCTCTAACTGCAAGCCTTGCATCCTGACTTTTAAATTCTGCGATTGTTGGGGGGCTCAACATGCACCTTGGCAATCACGCAGGTCTGCCCATCCAGACAGGTCCACACAGCCTGTGGCGTGAGGGTGAGCCACCTGGGGGGACCTGAAAGAAGACAGCAAAGCAGCAGCTTGTGGGCTAAGTAAGGAACACAGCCTAATATTCAGTCCTGGCTACAAGCATTCTGAAGCTGGATCCATTGCAGGCTCCTGCTCAAAACCCGGAAGGAGAATTGTTGAGGGCGCTGATCTCAGCCCAGATTCGGAGTGGCTGTGAAGAGGTGCTGAGGAAGGAGGGCCGCTGCTCCAGGGAGGGGTCACTCTGCTGAAATGTTCACTGTCTGACCATGAGGGAGGGTCTTTGGAGGACTGAATCTTTTTCCTTGGCAGGTCATGGTTGTCAATACCGACCAACCCCCAAATCTGCATCGTCAAACTGTAGTGCAATTCTGCCTAATTGTTCTCACTGCAATTTCTGCAACCCTTTTAAAAGGGCCGATGTTCCCTGGCTAAGGGTTTAGCACAGTCCCTGAGAAAGTGTAGCACATGCAACCCTGAAAAAAAAAAAAAAAAAAAACCACCAAGCAAGAGTACAAGGAAATAAAGCATCAAGGTCGGGTGAGACTCGGGAGACTGGTTTTAATTATTACGTCTTGGCTGTTAGAAGTTCCCTGCTCTTTCAAACTGCAGCCAAAGACTCCAGGAGCTTCTACCCGTCAGTGCACTAGAAGGCAACCCCACCATCACCTCTTCAGAGTGACTCAAAGCTTATCCATACAACACACATGAATGCTAACAAACGCTACACAACCCGCCCCCCGAAATGGTTTCCCCCTTAAATGACCATAGTTTCTCGTTACAGACCCGTAAAAGCTGGAACTACACCGAGTCTCTCTTGCATCTGACGCTTCGGACACTGGATCGCAGAGCGTGCGGCTTCCTTACAGTCGATCCTTTTAAAGTTCCACAGCGTGGATGCACTTGGGGTGTGTGTGTGTGTGTGTGTGTCTGTGTGTGTGTGTGTCTGTGTGTGTGTGTCGGGGGGGAGTGCTCTGCACAGGTTCGCACCCTCCCACGAAAGAAAACTCCCGCAGCAAAGCCGCTCTGGGCGCCAGGGCGCAGGGGCGCAGGGGCTCCGGGCTAGGACGCCGGAGAGCCGTCTCCGAGGAGCGCTCAGGCCGACGCGGGGCTTTCCTCAAGCCGGCCCCTGCCCAGGACAGCGCAGCCCCAGCCGTGGCCGCACGGCCTCTCGGGTGGGGTCCGGGGCCATCGCGGCTCCCACCCCTTGGGCTCGGAGAGCAGTGGGTCACCTTCGGACTCACCGTGAAGCAAGAGGGCCGGGAACAGGTATCTGACCAGGAGGCAGCAGAGACAGAACATTTCCAGGCTCCTGCGGCGGCTCCGGCTCTCCGAATCTCGCGGCCGCCCGCCGCCGGGCGCCGGCAGAGGCACCGCGCCCGCCCGAGGGGACCTCCGTCCCCGCGCGCCCGACCGTCCGGCGGGCGGCGTACAAAGGCCGTCCCGGCGAGGCCGCGCCGGCCGCCTCGCCCTCGGCTAGCCCGGCCGCGCGGGCCTCTAAGGGCCGAACCGCTCAGGCGGCCGCCGCGCGCCCCATGCCGGCTCCGCGCCGGGCTCCGTGGCCCCCGGCGCCGCCCGCCGCGTCCTGCTCGGCCGCAGCGCGCCGACGAGCAGTGGCCGCCACCACCGTGCAGCCGCAGCGTCTCTTCATATTTCCAGCGCGCGGCGGGTGGAGGGCCGCGGGCGGGGGCGGGGCGGGGCGGGGGCACTTGAAAGGGAGCCCCGCCCTGCGCCCCGCCCTCCCCGCGCCCCCCGCGCCCCGCGCCGCTCGCCCTCCCCGGGCTCCGCGCGGCCCCTCCGCGCCTCCGCCTCAGCGCCCACTGCCTCCTGCCAGGGGCTCCCCGGGGCTGGGCACGCGCTCCGCCGGCCAGGAAGGAACTAGTGGCCCTCATCGTCCGCCTCGCCCAGGGCAGCTCGGGAGCCTGGCTTCGGTTCTCCACAGGTGAGAGGGGCTGGACGCACGGGGGCCTCGAGTGGGCTCTGAGCGGTGAAGTGCGCGCGCGTGAGAGAGGAGGAGGAGGAGAAGAGAAGACACGGGAGATCTGGGAAATTGCCCGGGCGTGGGGATGCAGGAGTGGTGGGCTCCTAATGGGGGCAGTGCGTGTCTTAACTGAAAACTCCCGCCGCCGGTTCAGGCCTCGCTTCTGGGCTGAGAGGAGAGTGCGCGCGTCACAGGCCCCGACCGGTGAAAGGTGTAGGCAGCAGGAGCCGTCGTCTTTTCCCTCCCACTTCCAGAAGTCAAAGGACTTGCTGAAGCAGAGGAGACATCTCAGAGAAACTCTCTGTCAGTTCCTGGGAAAGTGCGTAGGCCCCTTCTCTGACTCCTCTTCTTCTCCACCCCAAACCTGATAACCTCTGTTATGTTGATTTCGTGTTCTGTGGGCCTATTGGGGTATGTTCAATTTTACCTTGGTGTTAAATACCCAAAGGCAGGAACAAATAACCCCCTCTCCCTTAATTCCCCAGGGCAGTGGTATGGGCTGTTTTTGATGCATGGTGGCCTTCCCACCTGCCCAGCTGCTCTCTGGCTGACCTGAGGCCCCTCTGCTGCAAGGGCCTCCAGGGCCATTCTGTCCTCCCTCAGGAGTCCTGTCTAGAGCCCTAGACTGAATGTCCCCTTCTCCTCACACGGGGATGATGAGCAGTCACTAAAACTAAAAAAAGGGTAGATGAAATCAAGAGAACAGTTCTTGACTCAACTCTGCTGGTGCTTTTCATCAAGAAAACACGTTCAAGAAGTGCCTGGCCAAAAGACACCACAAAAAATGGAAATTACAGACCAATATCTCTCATGAATATAGATGCAAAAATTCTCAACAAAATTCTAGCCAATAGAATTCAGCATCATATCAAAAAAATAATGCACCATTAACAAGTAGGACTCATACCAGGTATGCAAGGATGGTTCAACATTGGAAACCAATCAACTAATCTACCACATTAAAAAAAAAAAAAAGTGAAGTGTCTGGCTTCTCAAGAGAAGTCTCTGCCCGTTTCAACAATGATCTAACTCCTTATGCTTTACACTTTCAAAACTAGCTAGATCTCAGCATTAAAGTAATACTTAGTAAAATAGATGATAATATGTTTGACAATTTCCTCTTCTTCATTTCTTCCCCCCTCCCCCGACCCGCCGAAGGCCATGGGTTTTTTGATGTGATGGTGCTGATATTATTGGATGTGTTTTAATTTTATCACCATCATTATTTTCTTTCTATCTCTAATATGAGGGATCATAACATGGACCACTTGCCTAGCTGGCAAGGATGTTGTGAGAATTAACATGCTAATGTTTGCAGATCTTAAAGATGAGGGCTCCACGGGTACACAGCGTGGGACGTGGTGGTTCAGTTGTAAAATTCTTGCGTTCCGTGTGGGATACCTGTGCAGCCATCACCCAGCTGTCAGTGGATGTTTGTGTGCTGTTGTGTTGCTGAACTGGTTTTAGTAGTGTTTCCAGACTAAAACAAACTAGGAGGAAAGTCCTGGTAATCTATTTCTGAAAAGTCAGTCCATGAAACCCTGTGGATCTCAGCAGTCCACTGTGCATGGGGTCCCCACGAGCCAGGGGTGACTCGACAGCAGCTAACAGCAAGTGTGCAAGAAGAGTCATGATGCCCACGAGGGTGAGTGTTGTTTTGAGTTAGGCGTGCTTGGCTACATCTCTGAGCCTGATTTTGTTCCCAATCAGTTGTTTTCCTTGTTGCTGGGCTTGGGTAGCAGATTATGATTTGTGGAATTTGAATGCTTCCCAAGTGTCAATTAGGTTTTTATTTTAAACCAAGAACTTGATTTCTTCACAAATGGTTGGGCAGTTGGAAATGATGTAAACAACCTACTTGGCTGCTTCAGCAGAACATTCTCTTGTCACCAAGAACACATACTTAGGCAGTGTTTAGTTTTTCTATGCCTTTTAGTCATGTGATGCCTTTTAGTCTATCTGGGAATATTTGAAACAAGCAAACTACGTAAGAGAGTGTTAGGGATGATGTGTTTATGTGTAAGCAACTTGGTTGATAGTAATTGAAAAATGTTAAGGTCATTGATCACACGTTAGCAGAACAATTAGGTAATACATTTATATAAATAGTTATCTGACTGTGTTATTTAAAAAACAAAACAAACAAAAACCAATAAGCCAGCTATAATTTTGTGTCATTTTTCAGGTCGATTCAATTTTTGTTTTTCAGCTGGTTTTACTGGTGTGGTATGAACATGGATAGATGATGTCACCAGTTTGAGATTTGTTCTGCCCGTCTATTTTCCACATGTAGTGTCATAGATGCAGATTCTCAACCCTCAATGTAACATCTTGGAGCTACTGCTTCCAGAAATGCCCTCATCAACTTCTGCCTATGTAGGCTTAGATTTTTCCTAGCTACGTTGTTGTGTGATGTGGGGTAGATTCCGACTCATGGTGACCCTACAGTGACCCTATAGGACAGAGTAGAACTGCCACACAGGGTTTTCTACACCTGGTAGCATAGTGGTTAAGCGCTTGGCTGCTAACTGAAAGGCCAGTGATTTGAACCCATCAGTCACTCTGCTGGAGAAAGATGTGGCAGTGTGCTCCCATGAAGATTACAGCTTTGGAAGCCCTATGGGAAAGTTTTACTTTGTCCTATCCGGTCATTATGAGTCAGAATCAACTTAATGGCAGTAGGTTTGGTTTTTGTTTTTTTGGAATCTTTATGGGAGCAGATTGCCAGTTTTTTTCTCTTGCGGAGCAGCTGGTGGGTTTGAACTGCCTACCTTTTTGTTAATAGCCGAGTGCTTAAGCACTGCACCGCCAGGGCTAGTATTTTCTTAGCTGTAGGGCTCAATAGAAGTAAGGATGGAGAGACTTCGTCTCACATACTTTGGACATGTTATCAGAAGGGAACAGTGCCTGGAGAAAGACATCATGCTTGGTAAAGTAGAGGGTCAGTAAAAAAAAAAAGGAAGACCCTCAACGAGATGGATTGACACAGTGGCAGCAACAATGGGCTCAAGCATAGCAACCATTGTGAGGGTGGTGTAGGACTGGGTAGTGTTTTGTTCTGTTGTACATAGGGTCGCTATGAGTCAGAACCAACTCAACGGCACCTAACGACAACAACGACATAGTGCTCAAGGATAGTGAAAAAAATATGGTCTTAATTTGTCTTACAATGATTATGTGTGGCTATATGCCAAGGGTGCTAGAATTGGGAGGAGAGCATTTCTAGAGAGGCAGCGGGCAGTTCTTAGCTCCAGCTCAGAATGGGGCCCCTGAAACAAGCCCACAGATTTTCCCAGACCACCTGTAAGGACCTGGGCCTTGGGCAGGAGCTCCTGCAGCCCAGGTCCCAGTGATAATGGAGAGACCCTGGCAGCGACAACTGGACAGGTTTCCCTTAGTAGCATCAACAAGTGTGTTCAAAGATTCAGTGCTATTTGTGAATAACATTTGCCATGTTGATGGGAAGAGGAAACTCATAGGAGCTAAGTTCTCAGCACAGTGTATCACCAGGCACATTTGTAATTCCCATGATTTGTTCAGTTGCCAACTCACCAGGCCTCTCGAATGGTTTCCAAGTTGTCTCTTTCCACAAACATTGTGATGCTAATTGTGAGCCTCTATAATTGACTCAGTTTTTGAGCCAAAATTAGCCCTTTGACCTTCCATAGTAACTGAATCATGAGCAGGCTTTCTGGGATGTGCTGTGCTGGGCACAGAGCTTGAGCGATCCCCAGGGCTTGATCTTCTTAGGGGCTGTTTCAGTTTTTAGGGAGCACAGGGTATTAGAGGGTACTGTTACCCCAATGTCCTTTAAAACCAGTGCTGCGGCTGGGTTTTTTAATACAGTCATCATGAAAATTCATCTGCAGTTATGCTCTAATGCAAGTCATTTGGAATTTAAGAGGTTCTAGGTCTTTCTGTTCTTAAAGAAAATGACAGTTATAAGAACGGTTAGAATAATTAAAACGTTAATTCCTAAATGTGCTCAACTATGAATATGGTTAAAAGCATGTTGTGGCTTTTCAGTGTTTGGCACAGGGTGCCAGAGAATGAGAGGGGGAAGGGAAAACTGCATTCTTGGCCTGCGTCCTCAAAGGATGAGAAATATAACCAGGAAGAGACTTTTTTCAAAACTTGCTAGATGTCGCTGCCAAGCCCGTGACGTCATTATGGTAAATTATCATAGATTATAAGTATCTGGCGGACAGGGATAGTGTTTAATCATCTCTGTCTGCTTCCAGTGCCTAAGCCAGTATTTTCAGTATTTTGCCCACAGTGATACTTCGATAAAGGGAAAATACATTGAATTTTTTAAAATCCTGTCCAACTTCCCTTAGAGGCAGAGAGTGTAAAATTATCCTGAGGAATCCTTAGAAAAGAATACTTTACTTTTATAGTTTTAAACATGTTAATTAGAACAAACTCTGTTTTGAGAATGTAGTTTAGATGTATCTTTTGGAAGAGCACAGTCTTCTGAATGTAAGAAATTAAGTATTACATTCTTTTTTATACTAACGGACATTATCAGTGAAAACTAATAACATGTTTGTGAGCTTAGCATTTATTCATTCATCCATCCAACATTATGGACACTGTACCAGATACATATGTACCAGATACATATGTACTCGCATCCGAAAATAGGGACAGATATGTATGGGAGTGATTCAGCTTAACCGTTTCGTTCACCTTTTGTCATGAGTTTGGGGGGTTGAAGTGAAGTCTGAGAACTCTTACACTGGAAGAAAATATAAGACCCTTCAGAGAGGACACTGTCAAGGACCTTGGTAGCATTTCTCTGCACTGTTCACATGACTTGTGTAGTGCTGGTTGTCTTGTATGTCTGACTGCTTTATCTGTCCAGCTAGATGATTAGGCTCTTTGAGGGCAGGAAGAAAATTGGGTATTATGTTTGTATTTCCTCCCTCAGCCCTTTTACAAGTCCTTCCATAATAGGCATTTGTTGGACTGGTAGATAATGTAGGATAAGATCACACCATCAAGAAAGAGTCTTTATGGAGGCAAAACCACCCTAAACCACTGCAGCACACAACTACAAAGGCAGAGAGGTACAAAAGCACTGCTGTGCAATCCAGCATGTGCTGTGTTGTGTGGCACACATAGTGACGCTCAAAAACATCTGACTCATGTAGCATACTGGTTACAGCACTAGCAGGCAGACTCACTGGCCTCCAATCGCTCAGCTCTGTGACCCTGGGCAAGTTATCTGACATTGCTGTGGCCCTGTGTCCCCGCCTGTGAAAGGGAGACAGCAGTAGCGTACAGTTTCATACGGTAAAGCACTACCTAAGTGTACGCTAACAATAATGAGTGTAGACCATCCATTCTCAGCTGCGGCAAAGTTATCCCTCAAGCGAGAAAATTGGTTTGGTGTGGGGTGGGGATTTAGAAAGTACAATGATTTGTAGCCCACCCAAGAGCCACAGCGTATAAAGGATAACCACGGACCTACAATTTAGTGGGGGTAGGTGAGAGCATCTAGAAAAATGTGTCTAAAAATTTTCCTTAGGGAGAAATATTGGGGGGGGGGAAGCTTGAGAAACACTGTACTAGATAAATAAATTATAAGATTAATGATATAATTAATCATCTATCAAATGTTGATAATAACTTCATTTCTTTCATTCATTGGGTATGTTTTGGTTACATGACACTAAATATGTTTACTTCAACTGAATGGCAGTGTACTATCTGATTACATCATCATAACATAATCAATGTTGTTTACTCTTGATTTAGATAGTTCAGGCGTTGCTAGTCACTCTTTACAGATGGGGAAACTGAGGCACAAAGAGGTTGAGTAGCTTGCTTCAAAGCTGTACAACTTTATAGGGGTAGAACCATTAGGTTTTATAACTTCCACTTGGGTTCTATTTCCAGCTCTAAGCCTGTACAAAAACAACAACAACAACAAACCAACCTTTCACCTCTCAGGAGTGGAAAACTGATTTAGATGTTTTTGAGACATTCAGTCTCAAGGGGGGATTTTGTGTAGGCAGTTTGGACGTTCACTGCAGATGTTATCTGTACTCTTGGTGCCACAGTTCACTTTATGTATAAAGTATCCAAACATTTTAGTTTCTAGAACACGCTGTTGACTTTGTAAAATAGGTGAGTGGACAAGATGGGCACTAAAATGCAGCCTAGTGCTGGGAGTCTTTGAACTTTGTAATATTAAAACTCATGAGCCCTTTGAAAATACGTGTGTGTGTGTATGAGTGTGCTTTTGATTGCATGTGTTTATGTAGATAACTGTGTGGGCAAAGCTACATGCAAAATTACAGTTCACCCATCCAAAGCTTAGCTCTCCAAAGCATAAACACAGCAGTCCTGTGGGTGAGCAGGAGGAAAGGCAGGGTGAGGAGCTCCTGGCTGATTCATCCACGCTGCAGGGCAACCCTAGGTCACTGGGGAGACCCGGGAGAGAAACCAGAGGCTGCACCCCCGGGCGTGTGCCGTGCCCTCCCCAGTCTGCAGGCTGCCTTCCCCGTGGTTCAGTGCAGAGTACAGTACAGCACAGGACGATCCCCCTCGCCGCTGCTGAGCTGGGTGTGCTGAGGATGCCAAGACTTGGTGATTCTCCACAAATGCAGGGCCCTGGAGGCGGGGCGGACGCTGGGCCCTGCTTTAAAGCTGACACGTTTTTACTCAAGCCAAATTTGGCGTCACCAGCTCCAGGGAAACCACTGCAGCAGACAAATCTCACAAGATCTGGCACTTGTAGAGGTGGGGTAGGTTGCTCCGAGGCCACGTCAAGAGAGCTGACCCAGCATATTACCCTGAATTCTGCAGCTCAACCTCCTGCACAAAACTGTGCATAGAAGAGCCTCCCCTCTCCCCTCCTACACGCATCTACCCCCAGCCGTGAGAGATGGTCTGAGCCAGGTAACCCAGGAGCTCTTGCAGGCTGAGTTCTGGGGTACGGGAGGTGGGTTCCTGAGGGCAAGCTAATAGTAAAAGCCCTCGGTAGTGAACCGTAAGCATTATATAAACACAGGTAGTTATTATCACTACTTACTAGGACACAAGTCCACACTTGCGTTTGTCTAGCTCTGACACTTTTAAGGTCATCATCTTGGGTAATAAGTGATGGTCATGTAGACAGTCCATTGTACCTGCTGTTGGCCACACTGACTCTGAGATGAGTTGGTAATTAAACGTTTATGTGACCAAAGACTTCTGCAAAAGCAGTAATTAAAATCATAGAATAGCAAAATAATTTGCAAACAAATATTACCTCTTTTCAATAAGCCAAAAACCAGGAAAAATCTGAGTCTATAAAGAACATGAGAAACATTACAGAGCAATCATAGGATAAGGATGACACAGAAAAAAATTCCTGAAAATAAAAATTTCTATGGCTACAAATAGAGCCAAATGTGGAAATACTACTGGCAGATATACTCCTGACTTGAAAACCATTGGTTTTCTAAAATTTCCCATGACAATCTACTAAATTATATCTAAGTAGTTTCCAAACACTTGTGATAAGAATAGATATAGAGCCATAATAATACGCATGATTGCATAGTTTCACCTTTTCAACAACAAAGGAGGCAGTTAGGAATGCAGGCCAAACTGGGTTAAAATTCCAACTCCACCACTTAGCATCCATGAGACCTTGAGCAACCTAAGCCTCAGGTTTCTCATCTGTAAAATGATCATATCAGGAATAATGGTCATCTCTTGGAGCTATTGGGTGGATTAAGAGGATGAACTTTTTAAAGAAAATCTGGTGGTAAGTACTGAAGCAAAGCCTCGGTGTAGTTTTTTTTTTCTTGGAGCTATTGGGTGGATTAAGAGGATGAACTTTTTAAAGAAAATCTGGTGGTAAGTACTGAAGCAAAGCCTCGGTGTAAAGGGCTGAAGGCCTGGACTGGGGCCAAAGGGCCGCTGCCCCTTCCGCTTCCTCCTTGGGTGCCTTCTTCTACTCTGGGCCTCCTAGCAGGACAGTGGTTTCTGACATGATAAGCAGGCTAAGCGAGAGCCCTTCAGTCTGCTGTGAGTCATTTACTCATTCAGTTGACATTTATTTAGCCGCGTTTCAGGCACTGTCTATGTAAATACACTCCTGTTCACATCCAAAACCCAGAAGTGCATCAAGGTGACAGGCAGAGTTGTCTGGGATCCTTTCTTGTCCTGTTCTCCTCCCTGTCATTGCCCTGGATTGGGCTCCACCTCGCCTCTAGCTGGAACTGTCAGGCTCAAAATCTGTCTCTTTGGGCTTCCTTTCTTTGCACCATCCTCCCAAAAGGTCCTAGAGCATCTTCGTGTTCTCTGCCCTTCCTCCTTAACCAACAAGAAATTATCGCATAAACTCACTGATTCTTACTGGTATCACACACACAAAAACCAAAAACCAAAAAACAAAAAATAAGCCCTCTAAATTCTTGAGAGGGGAGGCGAATCACCAGGATCAGCATAAAGCTGATTCCTACCTAGTGGGGTCAGACACATCACCACTCTCCAACTTTTTACCATTTCTGACACCAGTCATCCCTCCCACAGCACTCTCTACCTTTCTGCTGAGTTCAATATTTCACTACAATGGCCACACAGAACTCACAGACTATATTTGTGATTATGTGGTTTATTAGGGAAGTAACAGGCTAAATAACTCAGGATTAGAATTAACTTGGAAATAACAGGATACAACTCAGGAGACAGGATATACTTTGTCAGTTAGAACAACTTCCAACCAAGACAGCTCTCAGCTTTTTCTCTGTCGTGCACAAAGGTAGGCCCTCACTCTTGGCCTGACCTCTGCCCCATTGTTGATATCAGCTGTGCCTGCCACCGGGCCTCACTGGGCCTGGCCTTTGCCCTGCTCCGGCAAGTGTTACAGCTCTTTAGCCCCACCGAGAAGTGCCTGAAGGCTCCCCACTCCACCAGCAAGCCTCTTGCCCAAATTCACTCCCTCTCTGTTAATCCGTGGGCCAGCAAACTCACTGCAGCTGCCTTGAGCGGGTCTCCTGGTTCCTGATGCTTGTGCTCCTGCTGCCGCCACCACTATCTCTGGCCATCTCGTGCCCTCTCCAGCATTACATCTCTCTGTCTCCTGGGTCTAGGAGATTCTCAACATAGGGACCCCGAGTCCGAGGGATGTGCTCCAGCCCAGGCTCTTCTTAATGGTAGTGAGGTTCCCCTCAACCTCTGTGCAGTTGCCTCTTTTAAGACCATGAGCTGACCAATTCCATGAGTAGGCCACAGTCAGCTAATTTGCATAGTTATCAACTAATCCCCACAAGGGTTTTATGCATTTTTTTTTTTTTGCATAGTAAACTGTTCAATCCCCACAAGATTGTGGCCTAGCAAATCATCTTGGCAGAACTACAAACCCAAGGCCAGAAAGGCCATATATAAAGAGAAACCCATTGCACTGCACTCACTCATACCAAAATATACATAGGAAGTCCTAAAGTGTCAGTCTTTGTGTCAACTGCAGACGAAGCCTTATGTTGGTATGAAGTTGGAACAGTGAAGTTTCAGGAATGGGAAGGGACAAAGGGCATAGCCAGGCACTCCTAAAATGGCAGGATCTTATCTGACCACCACAGCTGCCACCACATCTCACCTCACTGAGCATCCGTACCCAGCCCAGAGCTCTGTGCCTGTGTCTACAAGGCCTTTCGCCATCCCCCACCACCACAGAGGTATGAGTGGGGAGGGAGTGGTGGGACGTGGCTTTGCTGTGTTTGTTTTAAACTCCAAGGAAGCCGGATTTCTCTTTCATTTACATCCTGGCCCTTGTTTTATTTATTATTTTTAGCTGGGGGTGGATGATTTTGTAATGCACTGGAGTGTTGTCTTTTGGTTCTGTTCTAACTTGTCAATGTTACCTGGGTTTATTCTGTTTTCCACTTTATGTAATGTAAGTTTGGTATCTAAATTAGCTGGACCATTAATCAGGTTGCATAGCCCTTCCCTTTCCCACGAGAAATCAAAGAGGAAGAGTGGGACTTGGCTACAGGTAATTGTCATATACATTCAGTAAGATTTTTAGGGTTGTCTCCTCCTCATATATGGATCATCCTCCTTCTCACTTTTTCCTCTCCTCCCTCTGCTCACCTCTCCTTCCTCTTCACTAATACCCTTCAGTCAGTCACCACATCTTCTATTAGGTATTTCTCGGAAAGGAGGGCATTGACCAAAGTCTCCACCTGCTTCTCACTCCATGCTTTGACCTCATCTCTGTATCTTCCATTTTGTGGTGGCTATTTCTCCACCAGGGAGCCCTGGTGTCTTCAACAGTTAACAGAAAGGTTTGTGGTTCAGATTCACCCAGCCACCTCCAGGAGAGAAAGACCTGGTGATCAACTTCCATAAACATTACAGCCAAGAAAACCTATGGGGTCTCTATGAGTTGGAATTGACTCGACAGCACCTAACAACAATATTTCTCCATTACCAGCAAGCAGAGAATATGAGATTCCCAGTTTCTGTTCTCAGCTTGCCGGTGGCCCAGCCCCTGCGGTCTTCTACAATAGGTGGAAAGTAGGTAGTGAAGATATATTTAATATGCTCATGGTCCTTGGGATTGTCCAAGAACACTTTATGAAATGGGAAGATGCTACAGATACTTTGTATCATGATGGGGTTTTGAAGATGCTAGGTGGATCTCAGGATAGGTGATGGCCTGGGGGTGAGGGAGAGGGATGTAGTATGGCTGGCCCAAGACCCAAGCAAATTACTCGAATATTTCAGCATTTCCTAAGGAAAAGTTCATGTTGCCGTTTGAGACTTTCGTATCATAATGTCATCCTTAACAAGATTATCTATAATCATTATGAAAATTAGTGTACCTCATGTAGGTAAATTAATTAACGAAATAAATACACCGGCTGTACCGTACGCCTTACCATCACTTCTTTCGCTGTGGAAGGAGGTTTGCCGTTCTTGCAGGTGACAAGAGAGATATTTTCTCACTCGAGTTTCAGAATAATTGTTCACACTTTCTAACCCATTTGGATATAAAAGTCTTTGAAGTTAAAATAAATAGAAATAAAGAGACAGAAAACAAAAAGTAAAACTACAAATATTTCTCTGGACTTCAGTAAGCCTTGTGACTCTTTAAGAGGTAGGAAATGCAAAGAAAAATTTCTTGTAGGCCTACTGAGATGTGGGCTGTCCATGTTTATTTAAGATTCCTTCTTTATTTTCTCCTTTCAAAGCAGAACAACTTTTAGTAATATGAAGATGCAGCATCTTCAACCTTTTAAATTTATTTCATTTCAAGTAGAGACAGAAGTTGTTACAAAGCAGAAATTGAATAGCTTGAACTCATTTGCTTTTTGGGGTGTAATTTTACTTACAGTCCATAAAATATACAGGATGGCTGAGAAACAGCCTGAAATTACACACATAGACAAAGGAAAATAATAATAGTATTAAATGACATTGTATCTTTTTATCCAAATGAAACCATGTTCAGACAGATTCTAAACAATCAAGCTTTGTGTGTGTGTGGTGCCCACTTCATTCATTTGCAAAATATGCATGGTAATATGAATAAACTGGAGAAAACAAAGCAGAACTGGGCAGAGTTAATACTGCAAGTCACTTTACAATCCCCTTTGAGTGTCTTAACACAGACATTCATACAAAGAAGGAAAATATTAAAACCATATAGCACAGAACCAACTCCTTTTATGTATAAAGTGTAGATGGTGTCACTAGGTCAGACAACATGTCTTTTCAAACTGAAGTGAACCCATCTGTTAAGAAGAACCCTCGTACGGGGAGGCACCGTTGGGGTTGTGTCTAAGTCAAAGGAGCATTCAGCGCACTGCTTTCTTATCATTCCAGCTCAGTGATGACTTCCCAGCCTCAACACAGATGTCAGTGGAGATGGTTAATTATGTAGCACCGACATGGTGAGCACTTGCTGGGCCAAAGCAGGAAGGCAGCTGATGAGAAGCTCAGGGAAGATTCTAACAGTGTTCCATGACAAGTGCTTGGTAATATAAGACCACTGGGATGCTTTAGGAGTTGATGGCTTGTTTGGCTCTAAGGTAATGTGGTCTAGCAGGTTGCAGGAGAGAGTACCACAGAGCACTGCATGGTGGAAAAACCGGTTTCTATTCTGTTACTTAATGCTCTAGACTCAACAACTTCTTGGGCCTTTTTTTTTTTTCTTGTTACTGAGGGGCTCAGCCACATCTGCAGTGATCAGAATTGTTTCTCGAACCTGCGTTTGGTGAAGTAGAGATCTGAATGTCGACGATTTTAGTCTGACCCTCATTTTAAAATTAGCTCATACTGTATCAACCTGAGATCTACTCATCGTCAAATTTTCTGATCTACATGATAGTAAATAACTGTGTGGAAAGAGATGGGTGGAATTGGAATACTACAGTGGCTAAGAGCATGCACTTTGGTGTCTGACGGGCCTGGTTTCAGATTTTGACTACAGCTATTTGTGAAATGGTCACATAGGAGTGCTGTTCTCCTGGGGATGCTGTGAGGATTAGATGGGATGACATGGGTAAAGTGCTTTGCCCCCAGGGCCTGGCATGTGAAAAATGTCACTAAGTGAATATTTAGTGGTAGTAGTTGAGCAGTGCTGGAGATAGCTGACCAGATGAGTTCCTAACAAGCACCAGCCTGTGCTGCCAGGTGGTTCCAGGAACCGATCACAACTATTCACATTTGCCTTGTACTAGCTAGGGTTCTTGGTTGTAAAGCCACAGAAATGAACTCAAGCTAATTTAAACAGAAAGGGGGTTTGTTGGAAGGATGGTGTGGGCCCACAGATTCTTTCTTAGGCCTGGAGGCAGTGTGTCAGGAGCAATGCCCCACCAGGGCACAGAGCAGGTCTAGTAAAGAAATTCCCACTGTTGCCATTGGGCCAGACTGTGCAGATTGCCTGGAACACCATGGGCACTGGACCCTGGGAATGGCTTCTGTTGCCTCTGAAATTGTGACTGGCTGGCCCTAATGCTCCACTCATGCCAGCAGGGTTCCTACCAGACTCTTCTTGCCACCACAAGCTTCTGAGCAAACCTGGAGCAGGTGACTGGGTTTGGTAGTGCCTAGTCATACGTCTGAGCCCTTACCTGCAAGGGTGGCTGGAATTTTCAGCTTCTGTGTGGCAGGTGGTACTACTCTAATCATAGGAATGGGATTTGTATGATGGAAAACCAAAAACCAAACCCGTTGCCGTCGAGTCAATTCTGACTAATAGCAACCCTATAAGGACAGAGTAGAACTGCCCCATAGGGTTTCCAAGGAGCAGCTGGTAGATTCAAACTGCTGACCTTTTGGTTAATAGGATGGAAGGTCAACCAAAATGACAAATGTCTGCCACAAGAACATTGGCAAATGTCCTGAGGACTCCCTATTCTACTGTCTGCTCACTTAGCTAATAATCATGGGCTGTTGTACTGTAGGTCAATGACAGCCTGAAAACATGCTTTTGGGGACTGAACAAGACAGGAACTCTCTCATACCCTAGATTATGTTAACTGGTTTCATACCTAATTTCAAAAGAGGATCATTTTCTCTCTCACAGCCTCCAAAATGAGAACTGATTTACCGTATCAAAATGTCTTGTACATGTCTAACAGTTTAGACACCATAGTTGGTGGTGGAAAGAGGTTTGGATGATGAGTCAGGAGATGTGGCACAATCTTGACTGTCACTTTGTGACTTGGAATTAGTTGCAGAGCATCTCTAGAGATCAGTTTCTGTATCTGAAAAATGACAATCATTGTAATAATACCTATCTTATGGAGCTGTAAAGATGGAATTACATCATATATATGAGAGTCCCCAGAACATAGGATTACAGTGTTCAGTACAACCTCAATACTCAGTACAATGCAGTACTCAATAAATATTACACTGTACAAAATCACAGCACAGCTTGAATAATGGGCATATTCAAGTGTTCTGCTTCAGCTCATTTATTGATTTATTCCCTTATTGAAAAAAATATGGATTATATGCCTACTGTGTGCCAGGCACCTGCTCAGTAAATGTAGTAATTAAGGACAAAGAAGAAAAATACTGCAGAAAATGGGATTAGGAAGTATTGGGGTAAGGGTTGCAATTTTAAATCGAGTTGTGAAGGGAAGCCTCACTTAAAGCTGAGACCTGAGGGAGGTGAGGGGCATCACACAGCTATCTGGGGGAGAGATTGCAGGTGGGAACTGGGGTGCTGAGGTTTGGAGTGGGAGCATGCACTGTGTGCTCAGAAGCAGCAATGAGGTGTGCGTGGCTGCAGCAGTGAGCAAGGGGGAGAATAGTGGATCAGGACAGGGAGGTAGGACCTGGGAGGCCTTTTAAGGGCTTTGACCTTTACTGTGAATGAAATGAGGAGCAACTGGAAGCTTTTTTGCCAAGAAGTGACATGATACGACTTACTTTCTGTATCATTAGGGTTGAGAATTCAGTTACAAGCACATTGACTGAGCACGTGGTATGTACCTGGTGGTCTGCTAGGCAGTGGTGCTACAGAGATGAACAAGACCTAGCCTTGATTCTGAGGAGCGTATGGGCTAGTCCACAGGAGAGAACGGCATGGAAACAAATTACACGCTTTAATGGAATCAGTGGAGACAGCTGTGTGCAGGGAACTGTGGGAAGAAAACAAAAGCATGGAAGCATCAGTGAAATTTTGCTTTTGTTTTCCTTTAATTACAGAAAACGGGCTTTAGATGGAATATGTTGAGACAGAGAAGATTGGCGTGGTAGATGGAGGCAATGAAATGAAGGGCTTTTATGCCTTAGGGATGTTGAATGTGGTGGTGGGTCAGTGCAAAAGCAGAGGAGTGACATTATAATAGGCTTTTTTTTTGACTTTACTGTCTGTCTGACTCCCCCACTAAAATTTATTCTCCATAAGGGCAGCATTGTGCACTGCTGTATCCTCACCCGGAAATGGCCTCTGGAACACAGTAGATGCATAATAAATATTCGTTGAATGTCTAAGTGAATATTCAGGTTTGAATTTTAAAAAGCTGTCTTTGGCAAAACTAGTTTTGCTGTTGCCTCTTGACGCTGTCCAAGTCCTCTTTAGAGCGAGGCCCTTGTCTGTCTTGTTTAGCTTCCTGTCCTTAGTCTCTAGAACCATCCCTGCACATAGTGGCCTGCAGTTTACCCTACTGAAGCCTTTTCTGACTGCTCCCAGGGGAATCTGAGCATATCCCTGCTATAGTGTTTATCCCTCTGCTGTGTTTTCATTAATTGTTTTGTTTGTCTTTCTCACAAAATTGTAAGTTCCATAATGTCAGGAGTTGTGCTTTATTCAAGCAATTTCAGTCTATGAAAAGCTTTATTTACATAATTGGGAACAAAGGCATAAGTAAAATCCATTAGGCAGGTTTATTGACTGTTGTCTCCGAGCCATCTATAAGTTACTGTATTAGTTTATGCTTGTTTACTGCGTCGTAGTTTCTTGCTTTGTTTTATTTTGATATGCCCAAATAGGTTGCTTGAGTGAGCCAGCTTGATTATTTTCGCGTTTGATGCTCTGATGTCCTGTACCCAGATGGCTAGACCTGTTTTCAGGTATATCAGTCTAGGAGTCCATTCACTTTTCTTGTTTGAATTTAGCTCAGGTGTCCAGGAGTGTGGTACAGGCTCTGTCCTACAGTCTTAGAGGGGAAGGGGTGATTGGTGTATGTACTGGTATCTGATTGCAGCGGGGGGTCATGCTCTGAACAAGGCAGGGGGCTGAGAACTGACCCCCAAGTGTCTCTGAGGAAAGCGTGTCCCTGTTCCCTAGAGCGTGTGGGTGGGTGGGTTCTGCAGACAGACCACGGGCACCCAGTGTTTTTGGTTGTAAGGACTGGGAGGTACCAGTTATCCTTGGACCCCTGTCACAGGTAGCTGGGTGACCTGAGTGGAGCTACCAGTCCTTAGGCCCCTGATGTGGTTAGGTGAGGACCCTGTTTAATAGGCAAAGCAATGTCAAACATCAAACACCCACCTCTCCATCGCATAGCTGAAACGGTTGGAGACTGCCAACAAGGGCCTATTCTCCTGAAACAGGCCCACACAGGTCCATGCAGAGGGGAAAGGTGCTCAAAGTCCACAGACTGTTTATGCCTGAACAGGAGCCGCTTCTGTCCTGAGCTCCCCCGGTTAGTGGAGCTGGCAAATTATCTTTTCTCCCAATTGCAAGTTTTTCCTTCTCCAAGGCCAGGAGGATGGCTCTAGGTGCTCAACAGGGCCTGTCTCAGGCCCAGGGAATTCAGCCGCTGAAGCTGGCTTGGGGGTGGGGGTGGGGTGTGGTAAAATATATGTATGTACTTAGCTTTTGCTGAGAGCACCGTTCTTCTCTGGTTCCGGAGGTGTGAGTAGGCTGTGTGGCTGGCCGCTTCTCCCTGAGGAAACTGCAGCCGAACGCTAGTACCAGCCTGCCAACGCCGCTCAGGGAATGGTGCTTGAGGGCTCCTTGTGATTTAGGGCCATTACTCCTCTCTGCTTCTGAACCGTCTCTTCCTCCCCCTGCCCCTCAGTTCATTTTCTAAGCTTGCCTTTGATGCTCAGGGCTCCTAGCTTGTCATAAATATACTCGTTTCACTTGTTTTTTCAGGTCTTTGTTGTAAAGAGGGCTCCCCAGAAGCAGCCGACTATTCTGCCATCTTGGCTCCGCCGCCACATTAGGCAGATTTAAGGAGCTGTGGCAAAAGGTAAAAAAATGCAGATGGAGGTAAAGTGTGTATATGCCTCTGTTGTCCATGGATGAAATTGGAGTCCGCATAGATGTCCCAAATCATTTGTTCTGTGCATTCTGATAACCTCCAGAAACAATGGTTGGACTCAGGCCTGTGTCGCTTTAGGGTCTGGAAGGCTCCTCCTCCCCAAGGCCTCTTCATGTACTTCTAAGAAGCCCTAAGGAAGAAATTCTTTAGGAGCCCCATGCCTGAGCCTGGGCTTCCTGTCTCAAACAAGGATCCAAGTCTTCTTTGACCATGAGAAGACCTGTATGCTGAGCCAGGGAAGAGACCAAGGACAAGAGAAAGGAGCACATAGGATGTAGACACAGAATGAAAATTGAAGTAGTGGGGCTCAGACGTCAGCTGGGTCTGAGCAATCATCTCACACAATCGAAGTATAAAAAAGCTCCCCTAGTTCTATCAATTTATATTAAGTGTGTGGGAATTCACTTTGTGTTCCTGGGTGCTTTGTGTCTTGGGGCCCCTTGATGTTACTCTGTGTCCTGTAGGGTCTCCCTGGTTCTGCCATGGGCCGAGGTCACTGAGTCGATGCCAGACCTGTGAACTGTCGAGCAAGAAGAGGAATGTTTGAGCACTGGAGGGTACAAGGCTCTGGATGTGCCCTGTGTCTTACCTTGATCTTGCTCCCTGTAGCCACCTCAGCCTTTCCTGAAGCTCGGAAAAAGGAAACTGGTGGGGTTCCTTGTGGAAGGCTCCTAGGAGTTTAAATGAGAAAGCAAAATTGGAATAGAAGGAAATGTGTGGGAATGTAAATATTGGAAAAAGAGGTCACTGGAAGCTGATGTGAGAAGTAAACTGAGAGAATGGACTCAAAGTCACCAGCCCCGTTGGCCTGTGTTCCTGAGACGGGTGAGCACCTGGGGAGTGGGGAAGGCCAGGCTGGTTGTTGCCAACATGGACTGTCTGAGTGAACTACAGCTGTCCAACACTGTCTGGTGATAAGGGCTTGACAAACCTCCTCATGCCTCTGCTCAGGACTCGTGGGACTTTTATTCTCAGTTAAACTGAACCAGGAAAGTTCACAAAAGATAAGCACTGCTTTCTGTACCCCCAGGTCCCTGTACATGTGGATGACCGAGTGAACAACCTGAGCTTCTCAGAGTGTAACCTGCATATGTAGATTTTATGCCGTGCAATGCGGACGTATTCTTGTCTATTCCCAGACCTTAGATTGGAAATCAGGGATAGAATGACAATTTTGAAAGCCGGTAAGAGCGGTTGTTTCCAAAGTGGTACGTGTGTGTTTCCTGCCTCACTGGGGGACAGGAAGAAAATATTAGAATTTTTATTTACTTTTATCTTTATGTTAAACATAAGAAAAATTGTTTTACTAGCATTAATAAACAGACCGGCCTGTTATCCTCTCTTGGTCTATGCGTCCGGCCTGGAGTCACAGGGAATTCATCGTTTCTGGACTGATGCTCCTGAACCTGTGGGCCCATCCGCACACGTGGGCGCCCTCCCCGTCACTGCAGCGCTGAAGCTGGCAGACCTAGGGCGTCATAGCTTTGTCAGTTTTCACAAAACTGAGAATTTTAAATGGGAGATTTTTGTAATACTTAGCCATGAGATTGTGAGTTAACATGAATAGTGTATTTTTTCTTATAAAAAAAGTAACGTATTTCAAAAATTCTGACCTTGTCTGTAAAAATAAGTCCATGTTAGTGAAAAGCTACCTAGCAGTTATTTTTATTGCTAAAATAATATAAAAACTCAAATCTCTACTTTTAAAACACTCGGGAAGAAAAAATTTAAACTGTCTAAAATCTTTCCAAATGTTTAAGAGCAAAACCTTATGATTGGTTTGCAAAGAAGCAGAACAGAACAAGATCCCAATTGACATATGGATGATAGCACATTTTTAGCCAAATTTTTGTGGGAACCTTGATAAAATTGGTGGACAGGATGGAAGAGTGGGTGTCAGTATTTAGAAAAGCCAGCCAACGTAAGATTTCTTCAGTTTGGAGCTACATATTTTTGAGTATTACCTTTCGCCAGCACAGCCACCGTAACCAAGAATCAGGGTAAACCGAATTTAGAATCAGACATTTTGATCTCTTTATCACAAAGCGTTAAAGCAAGATTTTCAAAGGTTTTTCAAAGAAGCATAAAGCCAAAAAGGTTTTTGTGCCACTAATGTTTAAGATATTGTTTAGTTTGTCTTTATCTCATCCTTTTAAAAATCATATTCTTTATGTATTAAGGACATAGTAGAGTGAAACTTTTTTTTTTTTTTTTAACTGACTGGTGTAAATGATCAAAAATGTTGAGACCTCAGCTCCAGATATTTTATCAAAATTTGGAGAAGTTGGATCCCTTTCTTTGAGGTGAGAGAAATGGAAGATCATCCCTCCATGGGTTAGTGGATCCTTTCATTGCATCATAAATAGCTAAATTAAAAGCCTCGGGGGATTACTGGAATTTGCTAACTTTTTGTCTCAAATAAAAAGTTAAAGACAAAGTTAGAGTCTTAACTTGAGAACATGTGCATAATTTTCTATGTTGAACTGTCTGGGTATTACCATTGCTTGAATAAGCAAGGGTCTTTATAGCTTTTTTTTTAAAGCTAGTAGCAGTAGATAAAAAATTGTAATACAGAAATCGTTGACCAGTTGAACAAAAGTTCTTTGATAAATATTTGTTTTAAAAGACATGTTTCCAGTCACTAATTTTGATTCATTTTAAATAATTGGCTTGATAATATCGAAACTTTTCTTTTAAAAGTGCTCTTATAAATGAGAAGTTTGTAGAATGTTTGTGCCCCATAAACTTTATCACAAAGATTTATATATTCTGTATTGTGAATATATAAACTAGTGAAATCTAGTTATTTTAATTTAGCTCTCTCTGGTTGATAGGAGATGGTAGTACAGAAGCATTTGGGTTGTCAATCTGTTTACCTTCTATCCATCAATTGCCACTTCCAGCTGGTCTCTCATTACTCACCACTCCAACATCTGTGTGCTCTTTTTAAATCTGTTTCTATGCATATACCCAAACTGGATAAATGTGAATTATTTGGTCTGTTCAACTCCTAGGCACAAAGTGAAGTAAAAAAAGACAAAAAAAAAAAAATCCATTGATGTCAAGTCAATTGCGACTCATAGCGACCCTATAGGACAGAGTAAAACTGCCCCATAGAGTTTGCAAGCAGCGCCTGGTGTATTTGAACTGCCAGCCTTTTGGTTAGCAGCTATAGCACTTAACCGCTACGTCACCAGGGTTTCCGACAATATAATAGCAGTTAGGAATTCGCAGTAATTGCTGAAAAATTATAAAGCATGGTATTGAGCATCTACCACGCAGCAACCACTGCTTAATGAACAAATGAATAAACCAAAGAAATTGCCAAATCAATCCGTCATAAATACAGAAAATGTACTGTATTCACTAATTACGTGATTTCATGTCCAAGTATTTTGTGTCTATTCAGCAAAATGGGACAGGTAAGCCAATTATTCAACAGGTATGAGTAGCGGAGATGGTGTTTGAAATTCCAGACAAAATCCCAAACTTTGTTGTTAAGGTCGTTTGCAGAATTTTTGACTGAAATTTCTGGGTTATTTGCCTTAAATCTGTCTACTCAATTTAATTCCTAAATTTTTTGAGTCCTTCAGAAAGCCAAAGCAAAATATAGGATTTGCTTCCTATTCCATGGTAGTGAAGTCGTTCCTCCTAATGGCTTCCAGGTGCCTTCTCCTGACCCGCACCAGCATTCTGGATTAGAGGCACTTGTTTGGGGAAGGACATAATTCTTTTGAATCAGAGTCTATTTTTTAAATGCTCAGTGCATGAAACTGGACTGTTATAGCTTGGACATTTGATGTGGTCAAAATCACATCTCTTATTCTTACGTATCTGATGAATGTTAATTAATTATGTTAGGTTTTCTCCTAATGATTTACTTAAACAATTCTCCCCAATTGCATGCTCTTTCAGGACAATGCCATATAAATAAAACATATGTCTCTCATATGTGGTTTGCTGAAACAATTATGTTTCTTCATTTCAAGGTTGTATTTTTTCATACAGTTTCACCGAGTTTCAAAATGTCAAGTAAAAATCCCAGGGGGAAAAAAAAACAAACAAAATGCTTAAATTATATTCACATGGACAATAACAAGTTGCTTCAGAAGGCAGAAATATTTGTTTGACCACAACATATAAATGTAAATATGACTATAAACATAAACATAAAAATAAGTACACACATATGCATCTGTGTGCTTAGATCTGTATCTTCAGACACCAAATGGCAGTCACGGACTTTGAAGATGAAGTCTATTTTAAAAACAACAACAACAAAAAGAAACTTTAAAGGACAAGAAAGCTTTGAAACATGTCTGTAAACCATGTGACATGCATTTAGGTTTTTCAAAGTGAATAGAAGGCTTTCAATTTCAACAGAAGTAAATTGCTGTCTTTTTTTTTTTTTTTGTACTAACATTATTGTTTTATTTTTGTGAGATTAAAACTCTTCATCTGGTCTTTGTTAGCTTTGTTCCTGACTGCTGTGCCCTAACCACAATTTTCCTATCCACTGGGAATTTTAGGAACCTTATCCTCCCAATTGAGGAGGACACCAAGCCCATATCCCAGACACTTTGAGAACCTTTGGGGGTTTCCAGGATTTTTTTCCCCTCTCTGGAGAATTCAATCTGTCCTTTCCTCTGTGTTTTGTAGGTCTCTAAATTCTCAGCCTTCTGGCAGCACAGTCTTTGTGTATTTTTATAAGGAACAGAGTTGATAAGCCACTTGTCAGGTTTAAATGGGATTACCACATTACCTTGGCTCCTTCTGCCTGCAGTTTATCAGGCTGCCAGCATTAGCCACACTTCAAAATGAATCTGCAGTTATTTCTGCTTTAGCTTCTTCTCATCTTATTTTCTTGCTTTTTTCTTCCTAATTTTTTTTATTTCATTGTTGCTTTTGAGAATATACACAGCGAAACATACCCCAATTCAACAGTTTCTACATCTACAGTTTAGTGACATTGATTACATGCCTTGAGTTGTGCAAGCATTCTCATCCTCTTTTTGTGAGTTGTTCCTCCCCCATTGACATAAACTCACTGTCCTCTAAGGTTCCTAGCTAATCTTTGAGTTGCTTTTTGCTTTTGTCAATTTGATCCCATGTAGATAAGTTTTTAAAGGGGAGCATAATGCTCAAGACAGACTTTTTTTTTCTTTTACTAGCTAGTTAAGCAAAACTATTGTTTGGTTTTTAACTTGACTTCCGGGGATATTTTTGACTTAATTTTTAAAGATTATCTCAGGACAATAGTTTCATGGGTTCATCCACCCTCCATAACGCCAGAAAGTCTAGAGTCCATGAGAATTTGAAATTCTGTTCTGAATTTTCCCTCTTTTGATCAGGATTCTTTTATGGAGTCTTTGATCAAAATGTTCAGTAGTGGTAGCTGGGCACCATCTAGTTCTCCTGGTATCATGACAAAGGAGGCAGTTGTTCATGGAGGAAATTAGCCACACATTCCATATCTTCCTCCAGTTCCAGACTCTCCTCCTTCCTCTGTTGCTCCAGGTAAATAGAGACCAATTGTGTATTGGATGGCCGCTTGCAAGCTTTCAAGATCCCAGGCACTATGCAATGAACTAGGAGTAGAACAGAAGCACTAAACATGTTATTAGCCTAATTTACTGGGATATCCCATGAAACCATGACCTTAAACCTCCAAACCAAGAAACCAAATCCGTGAGGTGTTTGATTGTACACACACAGCCTCAGCAGCTACTCATTTTTTTTTTTTTTTTGGTCTTTATTTTACACATATCTCTCACACAACTTTCGCCAATTCAATCTTTTACAGGTGTACAACTTACGGACAGCATTCACAATAATCAGCTGTAGCCCACCCTTAATGTGATTTTTCCATCACCGTTAACCCCTCCTTTCCCTTTACCTCCCATCCCTGGTAGGCACGAATAAACTTTGGTCTCAATACATTTGCCTTTTCTCGTCTTTTTATATAAGTGAGGTCATATAATATTTGTCCTTTTGTGGTTGGCTTATTTCAATCAGCATGATGTCTTCAAGCTCCCACCCATATAGTAGCATGTATCAAGACTTCATTTCTCCTACAGGCTGAGTAGTATTCAATTGTATGTATGTATCACATTCTGTTTATCCATTCATCTGTTGATGGACATTTAGGTTGTTTTCACCTTTTGGCTATTGTGAGTAGTTGTGCAATAAACATTGATGTAAAAGTCTCTGAGTGTCTGCTTTCAAGTCTTTTGGGTGGAATTGCTGGGTCATGTGGTAGTTGTATTTTTTGTTTTTTTGGAGAACTGCCACACTTTTCCACAATGGTTGTACCATTTTGCATTCCTACCAGCATTGGGTAAGGGTTCCAGTTCCCTTACATGCTCACCAACATTTGTTATTTTCTGTTTTTTTTTTTTTTTAAATCTTAGCCATCTTAGTGGGAATGAAATGGTATCTTATTGTGGTTTTGATTTGATTTTCATCTCTCTGATGGCTAATGACACTGAACATCTTTTCACCTGTTTGGTGACCGTTTGAATATCCTCGTTGGTGAAATTCTATTCAAGTTCTTTGCCCATTTTATGATTGGGATGTCTTTTTGTTGTTACATTGTTCAAGTTTTATTTATATTTTGGTTATGAGATTCTTGTACCGTGTATGGTTTCTGAAGATATTCTCCCAGTCAGGAGCTTGTCTTTTCACTTTCTGGTAGTTTTTTGATGAACAAAATTTTAAAAATTTTTATGAGGTTCCATTTATTTATCTTTTGCTGTTTATGATTTTGTTATTATATTAGATCATCCATTGTTGAAAGCTAGACTTGACAGTGTTGCCCCTGCTTGTTCTTTTAAGAATTTTATGGTTTTAGTTTTCACATTTAGGTCATTAATCTGTTTTGAATTTGTCTTTGTATGTGATGTGAGGCATGGATCCTGTTTCATTTGTCTGAATGTTGAAATCCAATTTTCCCAGCACCGTTTATTGAAAAAGACTCTTCTTTCCCCACCGAATGGACTTAGCACCTGTCATGGATTGAATTGTGTCCCCCAAAATATGTGTATCAATTTGGCTAGGCCATGATTCTCAGTATTGTGTGATTTCCACCATTTCGTCATCTGATGTGATCTTCCTGTGTGTGGTGAATCCTACCACTATGGTGTCAATGAGATGGATTACCAGCAGTTACACTGATGAGATTTAGAAGATTAGATTGTGTCTTAAACCAATCTCTTTTGACATACAAAAGAGAGAAGCAAGCAGTGAGTCAGGAGGGCCTTATACTACTGAGAAAGTAGTGCCAGGAGCAGAATATGTCCTTTGGACCCAGGGTTCCTGCATGGAGAAGCTGCTAGTCCAGGGAAAGATTGAGAATGACCTTACTCCAGAGGTGACAGAGAAAGAAAGCCTTCCCCTGTAGCTGAATTTGGACTTCTAACCTAGTATACTGCGAGAAGATAACTTTCTCTTTGTTAAAGCCATCCACTTGTGGTATTCAGTTATAGCAGCACTAGATAACTACGACAGCACCCTCATCAAAAATCATTTGACCATAGATGTGTGGGTTTATATCTGGACTCTGAATTCTACTTCATTGGTCTATGTGTCTGTTTTTATACCAGTTACCAGGCTGTTTTGATTACTGTAACTGTATCATGTGTTTTAAAACCAAGAAATGTGAATCCTCCTACTTTGTTCTTTTCTTTGAACATGGCTTTAGCTATTTGGAGCCTGGAATACGTCCATGTTTAGTCCCATGGTGTTTTCCATGCCTGAACCCTGTCAAGACCATTTTTTTTTTTTTTTTACTTTTAATTTTTTGTTGATTTTTTTTTTTCCACCAATGAAATGCATGCTGAATCATTGAGTGTGTCTGAGCTTCTGGTAGGTAATATGGATTTTTTAAAAAAATTTTTATTGTGGTTAAGTGAAGGTAATATGAATTTTGGTGCATGTTATGTGGGGCATATATGTCCTTCTAGACTCTGGGAGTAGGATTAGTGGGGCGTATATGTCACTCTAGACTTTGGGGGGATAGGATTATGTGGGACACATATGTCCCTCTGAACTCTGCATTGTCTTCTATATCCCTTGACAGGTACATACAATGTATGGCACTTAAAAATGCAGTATTCACACGAACATGGAATAATCATGAGAAACACAACTTCCAAATAATGCAGAGGAACCCAGAAACATACTTACAAAGCTTATCTCCCTGTACAAAAGCCAAAAGACAAAGCTTTGCTTGATCAAATCTCCAGGATGTACCACCTAATGCAATACCCTGTAAAAATAGTAATTTGTATCACAGGCCCATTTCTTTGGTTTCAAAACAGTTAGGTCCCCACCTGCCAGCAGCACATACTGTCAGTAGGAAAGCAGCTTCCTAAGAAACCCAGAGGTGGAAAATATAGGTGGACGCCATATATCCTGTGGATCATGAAAGGGCTAAGTACCCAGAGTGCAGCCTCAGAGCTCAAGGATAAGGTATTTTGAAAAGTGATGATAACCCTTAAAGTAGGAAAAGAATGTGTATCACGACAGTTAAATGAGTAGTCAAGATTTGTGGCGTTCAGTGAATATTAGGGCAAAGTGTACCAAGGCAGATGCTTAAAGGCTAGCATATTAGCACCTGCTCTGTTTTCATCCACTGACCTTCTTTCTCCTGAGATTACGCATTTCTCTCCAGCATTGCTTCATTTAGGAAATGACATAATGTAACAAGTCTGTTCTCTTAATAAAAGAGTTAATGAAACTTCCAGGGTTACACAGACTTAGATTGTATTATACAGAAAACCCCAGAATGTGGTGACACTGCCTTCAAGGAACTTGTTGTCTGATAGGTAGATGTGCTAGCAACCAGTTGCAGCTCAGTGTGATGGTCACAATGACAAAAGCATGAGGAATCATTGCTCAGGGAAGGTTTCCTACAGCAGTGGTTCTCAAACATGAGCCTGCACCTGAATCACCTGAAGGACTTGCTAAAACAGAGACATAGGGCCCCACTCCCAGAGAGTCTGATTCAGAAGGTTTGGGGTGGGGGCAAAGATTTACATTTCTAGCAAGCTCACAGGTGTTGCTGAGACTGCCGGTTTGGAGACCACCCGTTGACAACTGCTGTCCTAGACAACTGTTTGCCTGGATATTGTAGGAGGAAAAAGAGAGAGAACCATCCTAGGCTTTCAGAAAACCGAGGGGGAAGGCCCAGATAGGGAGCCTTTGGGGAGCTGTGAACAGCCCTTAGAGCTGTTGCCAAGGGCCCAACAAGGAGGCCCATCATCCTGTTTTGTTCCCTACTGAGAGATTTTTCCAGGATGCAGGACTAAACTCAGGAGAGTCCAGGACCACCATGGACAGTCTTTTGCTCAGGATAGCAGGGGCTGAGGCAGAATTCACACCTGATGGTCCCAGGTCACATCCAGGGAGTTTAACCAGAAAGGGGCCTTAAGCAGAGGAGAATTATAAGGTTTATGTTTTGGGAAAAATCATTTAGAAAGTCATATGAATGAGGGAGGAGGCTGCTCTGGGAATCCAGCCAAGAGACCACTTGGCCTGAGCTGAGGTGGCAGTGCTGGAGAATGAGTGTGGAGGAAAAGAGGCAAATTATGTTAGGAGACAGCATCCCCTAGGCTTGCTGACCCATGTGGGCACTGAAGAATCTAGGGTGACTGTAAGGTTGGTGGTTTGGGGGCTGAGGGGATGGTAATGATAAATAGTGTACCATTTTATGGATGAGGAAACGGAGACCATGGACGTTTATGTGATTGGCCAAGGTTATAATGAGAATTAGTGCAGGAGCTGAAACCAAGGCTTTGAACCAGTCCTAAATGGTTCAGTCTTAGCCTGCGGAAACAAGGGCAGCCTACGTGTTGCATAGCAAGCGAATCTCTTGCTCCTCAGTTTTTGACCTGAATAGGAAACAGGAAACCGCATCCAGCTCAAAGATGGCTGCCAACCTCACCAATTTAGGGGTGTCGCTCTCCACGGTCCTGCCAATAATCCAACCTCCTGCCTCAGGAAACTTTCAGGAACCTGATATGGGAGGTTGGGTTGTTGACAGGACTGTGAAGAGCAATGTGCATTCAAAGCAAGGTGGGCCACCATATTTGAACGGGGCACCCTGCCTGTTTCCTACTTGGGTCAAAAGCCCAGCGTAAGAGATTTTGTTGCTATGCAACGCATATGCTGCCCTTGTTCCCCCCCCACCCCCGCACCTGCATGATTGAACCACTTGGAACCTGTTCAAAGCCCTGTTTTGCTTACATCTGCCATGACAACTATTTAGAACTGCTTAGAAGCGCTGGCTGAAACGAAAAATTTCTGGACAACTTATGTTTTCTATCTTACTGTGCCCTCTGGAAAACCTGATAGCGTAGTGGTTAAGTGCTATGGCTGCTAACCAAAAAGTCAGCAGTTCAGATCCACCAGGTGCTCCTTGGAAACTCCATGGGGCAGTTCTCTGTCCTATAGGGTCGCTATGAGTCAGAATCGACTCCATGGCAATGGGTTTGGTTTTTGGTTATGCTAGCTCTTTTATTCACTAATGCTATTTATATAGTACTTCTTACATGCTCCTAGATGCTGGGTTGGTATAGTGATTGTGGGGTCTTTCTAGTGGCCATGGCAATAGAAGCAGTATGAGAAGCCGTTTTCATCAACTGAGCTCAGATATCTTTTCTTCCCCCATTTTCTCATTCCAGAGGAAGAACACCATTTGTTATATTTCATCCATGGCTTTCACTCCTTGTCTTACGTTGTGCACATCTATTTTTTCTAGTTTTTGTTCTAGGATTCACATCAGGGAAACAGTATGTGCACTTGGTCTTTACAAAGCTCTGGGTGACTAATAGTGGTTTTTCAATGAATTTTTATTGCTGGTAATTAATCCCTCTCCGTTTTTGGCCCACTGTGTAATAATGCTTCCAAACACAATCTGTATGAACCCTGTTGACACAGTGGGAGTGTTTCAGGCCACCCGAGGAACACCTTCTACTTAACGTCATTAATTGAAAATAAATCCTGAGTTTCAGCATGAGTCAGCTAGCTTAATAGGAGGAGCTCAGTGCAATTTCTGTATACTGTTGTGCAAACAGGGCCAGGCAGGCTTTTTGCCTTTGGCTTGGGCTAACCAGTTTAAAATTCAGAAATATGTGAGGGCCCTGGAAATGACTGTGTATGTGGAGTGACCAGCACAGATACATCCTTGCACCCAAATGAGAAGGAGGCCACTGCTTGCGGTTGAACATACGTTTCTACTGGCTCTTGCACACCTTTGCCTTCACTTATTACAGGGACGGTGCCCTACAGTTTCAACAGAGGCAAGATTAGATGGATATTGGAGTGATTGTGAGGACTGTGAAGCAGCCCATGGAGCTTAACCCTTGCCCTTCTCTGTGCACACATCTCCTTTCAAAGCTACACTTTGCCCCACTCCCAGCAGAGACCAGATGCCTCCTGCTCCTCAGATCATGCCTGATCTTTCGGCTTTGTCACTACACTCCCAGGCAGAGGCGTTGTGAAGGGGGGGCAGAGAAGGGTACTCGTTCCTGGGTGCAAGTTCCAAGGGGGTGCCTGACTGAGGCAGCTGGACAAGAGGGGCAAGGCGTTTCTGCTATTCATCTTGAAATGGGGGCGGGGGTTAAAACAGAGATTACCCGCCCTGGGTGCTCATTACTCTTGGTGCACCTCTGCTTCTAGGGTGCCTTTAATGTGAGCCACAGACCTTCAAAAGTAGTGTCTGGCAAACAACTCTTGCCCTGAAGAAATCACTCTTAAGTGTCGTGTCGCAACCTTTGTGCTTTCTTCTGTCTGTCCCTTGAATCCTAATTGACTTTAGTTCTCATACTGACTTCCTTTTGTGCTATGTTCAGTCTTTGCGGGTCTGTGGTTTGCAGATACCTGTTCCTTGGCCCTTTTTGCTTCTGACCGCCATCTTTGCTTTATACAGTCCTCCTTCTCCCAAGCTATAAGCTTCCAGCCCATCTGTTGACCCTGGGCACTGCTTGTCCTAGCTCAGTCTGGGCTGCCAGCTTACACCTGTCAGTCCTTTGGATCTTTGTCTTTCAGCCACCGTCAGGTTGGAATGGAATCTAACAAACGAATTCCTTTGTCACAATCCTAGCTGATAATGTCATTTTGATCATTTTGGACAGACTGGTATCTTCTCGAACCCTTCAAATTCAATGTGGAGATGTGTCTTCTGTGCTTGTCTTTAAGATTAGCTCTGTGTAAGTGGGAGTCTTTTAAACTATTAGTGCATAGCCCCCTCACTCCCCATCCACCAGTTTTTCACTTTTTGGAGAGCAATTTATTTTCCTTTAAGGATAGCTTCAAAAATTTATTCTTTTTGTAAAAATGAGTCATATTGTTATGAAAATATAAGCAATGCAGAAAAAATACAAATATAAAGTAAAGAATCACCACAAATCTCATCTCAAAGAATGAACTCTCATTAGCATTGTGTGAACAAATTCTCAGCCATCTTTCTATGGTCACAAGCAGGTCAAAGCAATGACAGATTTACAAATGTCATAAACACGGAATCATACTCGGCATTCTATTTTTAAATAAAAATAATTAAATTTAATTTTTCCTAAATAGAAACTTACGTAAAAAGAAATTTCAGAACTTCAGACCAACGTTTTTTCGCAATGAAAGATTCTTTTCTTAAGAGGTCCTTCCATGATTGATGGAAACGGTCAGGGAAACATTAAGGGATAGGAATCACTAACTGTTTTAAACAACATTTTTTTTTAGATGGGATAGTTGTGAAAAAATGGGGCATCAGAGTCTTTTCTACTGCTTCCACTATCTTTCTTATGTTCTAATATGATTTTTCCTCATTAAGTTTTATAGCATTTATATTTCATTTTGTAACCATAGGTTGTTTATCTCTGTTTCTATTTGTAAATGAGTCCTTTCTCATCATTAGGTCTTTTACTATGGCTGTTCTATTCTTTTTTTTTTTGGATCACTTGGTTGGCTGGGTTTCATTCTTAAATGCTTCAGAGGAAAACTTGGCTGGATATCAAGTTTCACTTTCCCTTAGCATCTTGTACACATTGCTTCACCATCTCCTGGCAGTGAACTTTAGTCCTCGGTTTCTGCATTCAGCCCCAGTGGGCTTGATTCGTCACTACGTAGCTCTTTAAGGACTCAAGGGTGCTGTATGTCTTGAGTTCTTTCATGTTTGGGACTTTTGACCCATTGTCTTTGTATTTGAATGATATTTGGTTGGTATCACATTCTTGGGTCATAGTTTCCCTTGTAACATTGCGTCATTGTAGTATATCTTTGAATATTGTTGTGGATAAGTCTGAGGTCCTCCTGGCACTCTCCAGAGCTTCTCTCCTTGGATGAGTGAAGAGGTCTCAATTTTTGCCTTGAAGGTCAATAGCAATTAGGATAAGTCTCAATATTTTTCATTTTTGTATCAATTTTCTGGAACATGTGTCCCTTCTTCCTGCAATTCAGGAAAAAAAAAATTTCCTCATGTGTTTTCGAATACTTTTCGTTTTTAAGACATTCTTTTATGTTGGTAATTGATTTTTGACCTTAATTATTTTGTGTCTTGCTGTTTCTAATCTATTTATTGGTTCTTTAATGGTATTATTTTATGCTCAATTTATTCCTTCTGCTCTAGAATTTACCTCAACTTATGTTTCTTTTTTTCCCCAAACCCTATTTTACCTGTTGTTTAAGGAGTTCTTTTAAATGTTGGAGTCATGTTTTATGTGCAGAAAGGACTATTTATGGGCCATCTGGCTTGAAATAAATATTTAGCTGATTAAAGTTGCAAATTTTAAAATCTCATTTTAATACTTTAACCTACAAATACAAGTATAAATTTAACAAAAATAACCTTATAAATTTGAATTACTTTCTCTCTATATTTATTTTTAAAAGTCCCATGCAAGTATATGTTTTCTTACCCAACAAAGAGGAGTACTTTACCTACCCTGTGGACTGAGTTTTCGAAGAACCAGAAATTCAAGACATCGATACAGTTGTTTATCAACTAGAGATTTGAGCCCAGAATGCAGGCTCTTGGGGCTATGCATTTCCAGAATGATTCTATACAAACCAAGTAGAGAAGGCAGGGACCATTGTACTGGCTATGCGCTGCACAGGATATCTCCAAGGGGGCATCACAGGAACTCAAATCCAGCCTGCCCTTTGCCCAGTAGTGGCCCTTGCAAGGGTGTGTGTCGTCCCTGAGAAAGGGCACCTGTACTGAAGGTTTCCCACAGAGGGATTGCCTTTCTCTATCTACAGGAAGAAGGGCATCTCTTTACGAGTCAACTTATTCTCCCAGAGCTGGTGCCTTTTTCTGTTTGCACGAAGACACTTTACAGTGGTGAACTGCTTGTGCTGGCCCGTACCCACACCGCAGATGAACATGCAAACGCCTTTCTGATAATCAGTGCTGTCTGCTGGGTCAGTAGACAACCCTGAGCGCTCAACTTTTAGGTGGGATTTAGCTTTACCACCTCAAACATCATGTGTCCACTGCTGATTTTCAAGATTTGCTCTTCTCCAGGTTTTATCCCCTGATTTGGATAGATGGATTCTACCGTACACTCAGGTTGTAGCCAATTTATTTTGCGACTTATTTGGTGACATGATAGAACCAATTACCTTCTTTACTGCCTTGTTAGAGTCTGCATTATTTTATATTTTTCTTGGCTGCATCTCAGCCACATTCTATAGTTATTTATTAACATGTGTTTTCAAAGTTCTATAGTGTAAAGCACTTGGGGAATTTATTTATTTTTCTTAAATTATGTTTGCATTTCCTCCATTTCTTAAATTATATTTTCTTCTTAACTGGATCCTTTGTCTTGCCACACTTCTTTCTCTCCCTCTCTCTTTCCATTTCTTTCTTTCTCCTCATCATTATCATTATTATACTTTTTTCTTTATTTTTTTCATTATTACTGTTGTCATCATTATTTTACTTTTTGTTGCAGCAGACTTACATACTGGGTAAGCAGAGGCCTTTTTCATGTACACTTGTTTCGGTGGCCCAGTCTGTTATACCTGAGAACCACTAGGGGCATATCTGTGTATGGAATGTGAAGTAGTCCTGTCTCCTGAGGATTGATCACCATCTCCAAGTGTCAACCGTGATGCACTCTAGAGAGGACATTGTGTGGGCCATTGCCATACTTTCTTAAAACTGTGAATTCCCAGCCTAACTCCTAGGGAAAACCAAGTTGAAAAGATAAAATTGATCAAGGAAGTGTTTCCTGAGTAGAAGTTTTAGTAAGATATATTTTAAAATACTTAACTAAAAAGGAATGATTTGGGCATGAATACAATGTACCTACCCTTATTTATTGACTTGGCTGGAAGTTTATTATGATCTATTTATTATGGATATATTTCTAACAGAAATGTCTAAGGGGAAGAAATCCATCTTTGACTCTTCTGTCATGGTTCTGATAACCATAAGATTTGAAGATAGGATTTTTGCATAGTTGTTGGTAATATTGAAGAGTCAGAAGAAATGGGAGAAATTCCAAAAGTTTGGAACTATGAAAATAATACCTCAGCTTTCAAAAGAGGGGTGAAAGGTTGGTGACAAAACTCTACAGCAGATCATTAAGGAGTCAAGCTATGAGCATTTCTTAAACAAGGGAAGTAATGGCTCCACCTTCCGTGTACACAGAGTGACCGGCAGATTTGAATGCCCCACTTGGGAGGTTTCTTGACGTCCTGAAGCACATCTTCAGGAGGGAGGCCTGTCCTGGCTGTCGGCCTTCAGGAAGGAGGCCTGTCCTTGCTGTCTCGGCCTTCAGGAGGGAGGCCTGTCCTTGCTGTCTCGGCCTTCAGAGGCCCCTCTTGGCCTCAAGAGGAAGTGGACACTTCGTTTCACATACAGCTGCGGAGAGTATAGCTTCTGTTACCTGCTCAGGTAACAGGAGTCAGACAGGTCTGTTTTGAATTTTGGCTGTGCTGGTTATTGGTTGTGTGGCCAAGGGCAAATTACTTCACATGTCTGACCCTCAGTCTCTTCATCATAAATGGGGGCGCTAACAGTTCCTACCTGGAGCCCTGGCAGTGTAGTGGTTAAGAGCTTGGCTGCGAGTGGGTTTGAATCCACTTGCTGCTCTTCGGGAGAAAGATGTGGCACTCTGCTTCTGTAAAAGATCAGCCTTGGAAACCCTATGGGGCAGTTCTACTCTGTCCTGTAGGGTCACTAAGAGTCAGAAATGACACGACGGCAATGTTTTTTTTTTTTTTCCTAAGGTTGTTATGACAACTAACTTAGTACATTTAAGCATGGCACATAGTATGCCATTTTTCAAATGATAGTTAATAATTTCTTTAAAGGCTCTTTATATTCATATCCTATATACTTTTCAGCTGATAAGTCGCTCATCCTTTAAAAGGTTTTAGCAGACCCTGCAGCTGTGTTTAGAGAGAATCCCTGGACCTGGCTGAATGTTGGACTAGGTGCTCTAAAACTCCCTTCCAGCTCTAAGACTCCATGATCTGTTAGCTCAGTGTCTGGTCTTGATGAAGTTCACAGCTAAGGAAGGAAAACACTGAATGCAGCAGCCTGGAGTGACTTGAAGATGGAAATCCTGCCAAGGTACATCCTTGCAATGACACAAAACTGGAACAAATCAGGAATTGTACTTAGTAAAAGAATGCACATTGCTTTTAAAGCATTCTGTCTTTTCTGAAACATTTATGAATTCCAAACTATTATATACCTTTGTGGGTTTACCACTCAAGAATGTGTCCCTTCTTAGCTATGTGGCTACCGTCTCGTGCTTGCCTACATGTTTCCTAACATGTTGTGGAATTGGTGGAGAGAAAATAACTGTCAGAATGCTTCCCAAACTGCTCACACAAGTGATGGGACAGGTGGGCTTGTTTACACCACCGAGCTACTGTGGGAGAATAAGAACAAAATTTAACTGTCTTTGTTTAAGTGGAGCCCAGGTGGTGCGGTGGTTAAGAGTTCAGGCTGCTGACCAAAAGGTCAGCAGTTTGAATACTCCAGCTGCATCTTGGAAGCCTTACGGGGCAGGGGGCTTCTACTCTGTCCTATAGGATTGCTATGAGTCGGAATTGACTGAACAGCAGTGGTTTTTTTTTTTTGTGTGTGTGTTTATAATACTGAGGCAAACACAATATATATCCCTATGAAAAAGGATTAATTCAAGAAATATATTTAAAGGCAAGAGAATTACTAGATGAAAAAAATTTTTTAAGGATGCATTTCCAAAAATATGAAGAAAGCAAGCTACCAATAAGAGGTTAAAAACATGGTTATGTAAACAACTTACTTGATTGATGAGTTGTTGCTTTGGTGGATGAGGGGAAGAACCTGAGCTTAGCAGCCAGGAGTCCTGGGGTCAAGTCCTGAAACGTCCTTTATTCACTGGATAATCTTGAAACAAGTCACCTAAATTGTTAGCTTTCAGTTTCCTCAACTTTAAAATAAAAATAATATTAACATATCTCATAAAGGACTGTTTCCAAAATCACATGAGATAATGTACGAAAAGTGCACTGTAAAATGTCAAACAGATAAGTTAATTGTTACCTAACCACAAAGAAAATTTACTTCTTAGCTTTCAGAGGCTTGAGAATGGCTGTGAAGCTCTTAGGTGTTCTGGCCCCCTGCCTTATTTATAACTACATTCCCCTCCCCTGACCACTCAAGGTTACACCTAGACAGGATACTGGCCCGCCAAAGACGTGCATGTCCTAAGATTTGGAACCCATGAATATGTTAGGTTACATGGCAAAGGGGAATTAAGGTTGCAGATGGCATTAAATTTGCTAATCAGCTGTCTTTAAAATATGGAGATGACCCTAGATTATCTGAATGGACCCAATACAATCTCCAAAACCAAAACCAAACCCGTTGCCAATCCATAGGGTTTCCAAAGAATGACTGGTGGATTTGAAGTGCTGACCTTTTGGTTAGCAGCCGAGTTCTTAATCACGGTGCCACCAGGGCTCCAATATAATCTCAAGGGGCCTTAAAAGTGGAAGGAGGCAGAAGAAGTTAGAGCAGAGGTGTTACAACAGAAGCAAGGATAGAACGATGCAACTTGAGAGGAACTCAACCAGCCTTGTTGCCCTTGAAAATGGAGGAAGGGGCCAACCAAGGGCCATGGATGGCAGGCGGCCTCCAGAAGCTGGGAAAGGCAAGGAGACAGATTCTCCCCTAAAGCTTCCAGAAGGAACCAGCACTGTTGATGCCTTGGTTTTAGCCTGGTGAGAACCACTTTGGATTTCTGAAATACAGAACTGTTCTAAGCCACTAGGTTTGGATGTTGATGTTGTTGTTGGGTGGCTTTGAGTCAATTCTGACTCATAACAACCCCATGTGATAGAGTAGAACTGTTGCATAGGGTTTTTTGACTGTAATATATATATTTTTAATGTACTTTTTTTTTAGATGAAGGCTTACAGAACAAACTAGTTTCTCATCAAAACAGTACACACATTGTTGTATGACATTGGTTAACAAACTCAGGACATGTCAACACTCTCCCTTCTCAACCCTGGGTTCCCTATTACCAGCTTTCCTGTTCACTCAGGGCCCAAAAGTCTCTGCCTCAGGGCTGGTGTGCCTATTTAATCTTGTTTTGTCCCACGGGCCTATTCAGTCTTTGGCTGAAGGGTAAACCTCAGGAGTGACCTCATTACTGAGCCGAAAGTGTGTCCAGCAGCCATACTCTCAGGGTTTCTCCAGTCTCTGTCAGGGCAGCAAGTTTGGTCTTTCTTTTTGAGTTAGAGTTTTGTTCTACATTTTTCTCCAGCTCTGTCTGGGACTTTCTATTGTGATCCCTGTTAGATCAGTCAGTGGTGGTTGCCAGATACCATTTAGTTTTACTGGACTCAGTCTGGTGGAGGCCACGGCACATGTGGTCCATTAGTTCTTTGGACTAATCTTTCCCTTGTGTCTTTAGTTTTCTTCATTCTTCCTTGCTCCAAAAGGGTTGAGACCAGTGGAGTATCCTAGATGGCCGCCCATAGGCTTTTAAGACCCCAAATGCTACTCACCAAAGTAGAATGTAGAGCATACTCTTTATAAACTATATCATGCCAGTTGAGCTAGATACTCCCTGAGATCATGGTCTCCACAGCCCTCAGCCCAGCATTTCGGTACCTCAGGGAGTTTGGATGTGTCTATGGAGCTACCATGACCTTGCCTTATATGAGTTGTGCTGACTTCCCCAGTATTGTGTACTGTCTTACCCTTCACCAAAGTTTCCACTTATCTGTTGTCTACTAAGCGTTTCTCTGTCCTCACCCCTCCCCTCCCTCTTAACCATCAAAATTGTTTCTTTTTGTATGTAAACCTTTTCAGGAGTATTTACAGTAGTGGTCTCATACAATATTTGTCCTTTTGTGATTGACTTATTTCAGTCAGCATAGTGTCCTCCAGATTCATCCATATTATGAGATGCATCACAGATTCATCGCTGTTCTTTATCGTTGTGTAATACTGCATTGTGTGTGTGTACCACAGTTTTTTAATCCATTCAGCTGTTGATGGGCATCTAGGTTGTTTCCATCTTTTAGCTATTGTGAACAATGCTGCAGTGAACATGGGTGTGCATATGTCTATTCGTGTGGCGACTCTTATTTCTCTAGGATATATTCCTAGGAGTGGAATTGCTAGATCATATGGTATTTCTATTTCTAGCTTTCTAAGGAAGCGCCTTATCATTTTCCAAAAAGGTTGTATCATTTTGCATCCCCACCAGCAATACATAAGAGTTCCGACCTCCCTGCACCCTCTCCAACATTTGTTATTTCCTGTTTTATTGATTCGTGTACAGGGTGAGATGGTATCTCATTGTGGTTTTGATTTGCATTTCTCTAATGGCTAGAGATCCTGAGTATTTCCTCATGTGTCTGTTGGCCACCTGGAAGTCTTCTATGGTGAAGTGTCTGTTCATTTCCTTTGCCTATTTTTTAATTGGATTGTTTGTCTTTTTGTTGTAGAAGTGTTGGATTTTCTCGAGATTTTAGAGATTAGACCTTTGTCTAATTTGTAATAGCCAAAATTTTTTTCCCAGTCTGTAGGTTCTCTTTTTACTCTTTTGGTGAAGCCTTTTGATGAGCATAAGCATTTGATTTTTAGAAGATCCCTGTTATCTAGCTTATCCTCTGGAGCTTGTATGTTGTTGGTTGTGGTTTGTATCTTGTTAATGCCGTGTATTAGGGCCTATAGCATTAACCCTATTTTTTCTTCTATGAACTTCATGGTTTTTGGCTTTATATTTAGGTCTTTGATCCATTTTGAGTTAAGCTTTTGTATATGGTGTGAGGTATGGGTCCTGTTTCATTTTTTTGCAGATGGACATCCAGTTTTGCCAGCACCATTTGTTAAAAAGACTGTATTTTCCCCATTTGATGGACTTTGGGCCTTTGTCCAAGATCAGGTGACCATAAGTGGATGGATTTACATCTTTGTTCTCAATTCTGTTCCATTGGTCAATGTATCTGTCCTTTTACCAGTAACAGGCTGTTTTGACTACCGTAGCTGTATACTAGGTTCTGAGGTCAGGTAGTGTGAGTCCTCCTACTTTATTCTTCTTCTTCAAAGTGCTTTACTTTATCCAGAGCTTCTTCCCTTTCCATATAGAGTTAATGAAAAGTTTTTCCATCTCTTTAAAGAATGTTGTTGGTATTTTTAATGGGGTTGCATTGTATTTGTAAATTGCTTTGAGTAGAATTGTCGTTTTCACAGTGTTGAGTCTGCCTATCCATGAGTATGGTATGTTTTTCCATTTCTGGTCTCTTTTGGTTTCTTGCAGTAGTGTTTTGTAGTTTTCTTTGTATAGGTCTTTTACATCCCTGATTAGATTTTTTTCCAAGTATTTTATTTTTTTAGGGGCTATTATAAATGGTATTGTTTTCCTGATTTCCTTTTCATCATTTCCTTTGTTGATGTATAGGAATCCAACTGATTTTGTATGTTTATCTTTTATCCTTCTTCTCTGCTGAATCTTTCTAGTAGTTCCAGTAGTTTTCTCATCGAGTCTTTCGGGTTTTCTATGTATAGTATCATATCATCCTCAAATAGGTACAGTTTAACTTCTTCATTACCAATTTGGATATCCTTTTTTTCTGTTTCTTGCCTTACTGCTCCAGCTATGACTTCCAGCCCAGTGTTAAATAGGAATGGTGATAAAGGGCATCCTTGTTTTGTTCCTGTTCTCAAGGGGAATGTTTTCGGCCTCTCTCCATTTTTCTCCATTAAGAATGTTGTTGGCCATTGGTTTTGCATATATGCCATTTATTATTGTTGAGAAATTTCCCTTCTGTACCTATTTTATTGAGCGTTTCTATCAGGAATGGGTGTTGGACTTCGTTGAATGCCTTTTATGTGTCGATTGAGATGCTCATGTTATTCTTTTCTTTCTATTTATGTGGTGGATTATGTCAATTGATTTTCTAATTTTGAAAAATCCTTGCATATCTGGGATGAATCCTACTTGGTTGTGGTGTATTATATTTTTGATGCTGAATTCTATTGGCTAGAATTTTGTTGAGAATTTTTGCATCTATATTCATGAGAGATATTGGTCTCTAATTTTCTTTATTGTGGTGTCTTTGCCTGGTTTTGGTATCAAGGTTATGCTGGCTTTGTAGAATGAATTCGGAAGTATCGCTTCCTTTTCTCTTTTCTGAATTAGTTTGAATAGTACTGGTGTAAGCTCTTCTCTGAATGTTTGGTAGAATTCTCCAGTAAAGCCATCTGGGCCAGGGCTTTTTTGGGGGGGGAGTTTTTTAATTTTTTATTACTACCTTTTCAATCTCTTGTTATGGGTCTGTTCAGATTTTCAGTATCATTTTGTCTTAGTTTGGGTAGGTAGTGTGTTTCTAGAAATTTGTCCGTTTCCTCTAGGTTTTCAAATTTGTTGGAGTATAATTCTTCATAATACTCTGTTCTGATCCTTTTTATTTCAGTTGGGTCTGTGTAATGTCCCCCATTTCATTTCTTATTTGGGTTATGTGGGTCCTCTCCTGTTTTTGTCAGTTTGGCAAAATTTTGTTGATTTTGTTGGTCCTTTGAAAGAACCAACTTTTGTTTTTGTTGATTCTTTCTATTGTCTATTTTATTTATTTCTGCTTTGATTTTCATTATTCCCTTTCTTCTCGTGGCTGTGGGCTTCCTTTGCTTTTCCCTTTCTATTTGTTCAAGTTGTGTAGCTAATGTTTTGATTTTGTCCCTTCTTTTTTGATGTGTGTATTTACTGCTATAAATTGACCTCTGAGGACTGCCCTTGCTGTGTCCCAAAGATTTTGGTATTATGTGTTTTCATTCTTTTCTGATTCTAGGGATTTTTTTGATTCCATCTCAGATTTTTTTGTTGTTGTTGTTGCCCAGTAGTTTTTTAAAAAAGCAGGGTGTTATTCAGCTTCCATATAATTGACTTGTTTTCCTTATTCTTCCTGTTATTGATTTCTACTTTGATGGCATTGTGGTCAGAGTAGATACTTTGTATTATTGCAGTGTTTTGGATTTTGTTGAGGGTTGCTCTGTGGCCTAACATGTGGTCTATTCTGGAGAACATTCTATGTGCATTGGAAAAGAATTTGTATTTTGCACTTGTTGGGTGGAGTGTTGTATATATGTCTATGAGGTCAAGTTGGCTGATTTTCCTCTTCAGCTGTTCTTTATATTTGTTGAGCTTCTTTCCAGATGTTCTGTTCTTTACAGAGAGTGGTGTGTTTGAAGTCTCCTAGGATTATTATGGAACTGTCAATTTCTGTTTTCAGTGTGGTTAGAGTTTATGTATTTTGGAGCCTGGTCATTGGATGTGTAGATGTTTAATATAGTTAAGTCTTCATGATGGATTGTCCCTTTAATCTCTATATAGTGCCCTTCTTTGTCTTTTATGGTGGATTTTGTTTTAAAATCTATTTTATCTTAGATTAGTATTGCCACTCTTGGTCTTTTTTGGTAATTAATTTGCTTAATGTATTTTTTTCCATCCTTTGATTTTTAATAAATTTACATCTTTATTTCTAAGGTGTGTCTCTTATAGACAGCACATTGATGGATCTTTTTTTTTTTTTTTTTTTTTTATCCATTCTGTCACTCTGTGTCTCTTTATGGGTGTATTTAGGCCATTTACATTCAGTGTAATTATTGATAGGTGTGAGTTTATTGCTGTCATTTTGTAGTGCTTTTTTTTTTTTGTGGTGCTAGCATTTTCTTTGTTCCTCTTACTCTTCTGTGCTGAATTCCTTTTGTTTGCAAATTTCTTTGTCATTTTTTTGTAGATTTTGTTTTTATTGACACTTTATGTTTTTCTTTATTTTGATGAGTAGGTTTGTTAACTTTCTTTGTTTTTATCTTGAAATTTACCCATATCTTCCTAGGTTTTAACCAGTCTGTTATCACTTGGTATTGCCTTGCCTTTCTCTCCGTTAGAAAGTTATATACCTATACTGTTTGTTCCCTCTTTTATTGTTCTGACATTGTTCTTATTTACAGATTAACCTCTCTAGTTCCTTGTTGCAATTCTTCTGGTTTTGGATAGTCCTTGAGAGTTCATTTCCTATGCTGGTATCTGGCTGGTACAATCTTTCATTCTAGATTCAGGCTGTGGTGTGATGTTGTTTGTTCTCAGACTGAAGGATTCCCTTTAGTAATTCTTGCAGCTTTTGTTTGGTGTTTACATATTCCCTTAATTTCTGTTTATCTGGAAATGTCCTAATTTCACCATCATATTTGGATGAAAGTTTTGCAGGATATATTGTTCATGGTTGACAGTGTTTTTCTTTTAAAATTTTATATATATCATCCCATTGCCTTCTTGCCTGCATGGTTTCTGCCAAATAATCAGAGGTTAGTCTTATTGTTTCTCCTCTGTATGTGACTTTTTGTTTTTCTTAGCTGCTCTCAGGATTTTTTTCTTTTTTGTCTTTGGTTTTAGTGAGTGTGCTTATGATGTCCCTTGGTGTTTTTCTTTTGGGGTCTATCCTATATGCAGTTGGTTGAGCTTCTTGGATGGTCAGCTTTCCATCATTCATGATATCAGGGAAGTTTTCTGTCATCAATTCTTCAGTGATCCTCTCTTTGTTTTCTGTCCCTGCTCTGGAACTCTGATCACTCACAAATTTTTGCTTTTGATTGTATCCCACATAATTCTCAGGGTTTCCTCATTTTTCTTCATTCTGTTTTCTGATTTTTTCTCAAACAGAGTTGTATCCAAGTGTCTTGAATTTCACTGATCCTGTCTCCCATCATTTCATACCTGCTCCTCAGCCCTTCTGTGATGCTGTCCATTTCTGAAATCTTGTTGTTTATCTTTTGGATTTCTAATTGTTGTTTTTATATAATTTTTAGTTGTGGATTTATTTTGAGATTTTGTTCTTGTGTTATTTTCCTTAATTCTTTCTTTTTTTTTCGTCTGTATTCTCCATGAATTTGTCTGACTTTTCCATAAATTTGTGTATTTTTTCTTATTTTTCTCTGGTTTTTGCTTTAACTCTTGGATAGCTCTGAATATTAGAGATTTGAGTTCCCTGTCAGGTAGTTCTAGTGCCCTTTCTTCTACTGGAAGGTCATCTGGTGTTTTATTTTGGATACCTCTGAATTGACTTGAGGGCACTGGGTTTATGGGAACCATCCTCTCTCTCTCTTTTTTTTTTTTAATATATGTTTTTATATTGTCTGCTGTCTTCAGGACATTCAGTAGTTATTTTCTTCATTTCTTGACTATAGATTTGTTTGTTTCATCCTTTTTTTTATTTGGTTATGTGTGAGCAGGCAGGCGGTGCATTTTTTGCGGCTAGCTCTTCTGTAGTCATGATACTTTTTACCTCTTTGCCCACTGGCAGGGTCAGTCACTCAGCTATGGTGCAGCAGAGTAGGTTCAGTTGAATGGGAGGGGATCTGATCGGTTGTTTGTGGCATGTACTAGGGCTGACAGAGCAGGCCAGGAATCAGTGCCAGGCAGGTTCTGGTAGGCTGTGCCTGTGCTGCTCGTAGGTGTGACGTTCGGCACACGGTGCAGGTTGGCAGGAAGGAGGGGTGAGGTTGTGGTGTACGGAGCTAGTACAGGTATGGGAAAGAGGAGATAAAAACAGGAGCCACAAACAAGCAAAGGAAAAACAAACAAACAAAAAGTGTGCAAGGGGAGCTTACTGTTGGAGTGGAGTGATGAGAACCCACAAAATGCAAAGAAGCAAAAAGAAAAAGGGGGAAAAAAACTAGATAAAAATTTGGAAAAAAAAAAAAAAAGGAAAGCTCCCAGGGGTCCCACCAGACCAGGGAAGTCTCTCAGGTTGTGTAGTGTAGCCTGTCTGGAGGGGGTATAGATGTCACAAAGCACCAGGTATTCAGGAGACAGGAAAAGATGGTAAGGATAGATAGATGAGAACTCAGAAATGAAGAAAGATAGGAAGAGAAAAAGAGAGAAGGATAAAAGAAAAAAAAAGATACAAGAAAAAAGAAATGCTGCCAGGGGTCCCGCCTATGCGGCTGCGCAGATTGGGGAAGTGACTCCTAGGCCGTGCAGTGCAGCCCGGCTAGAAGGGGCTCCCAAGTGTGAAAAGAGAAAGAAAACAAACCAGAACAAAGAGAAACAAAACAAACTAGCAAAAAGAAAAAAAAAAAGCCCCACAGATTCCACCAGCATGGTGTCGCGGGCTGGGGGACTGGATCCCCAAGTCAAGCAGGGCTTCACAGCCTTTCAAGAAGAAGCAAAGATGGCACAAGGAGCCCGGTGTTCGAGAGAAAGGAGGGGGAGGTGGTGGGAGGCACGGAAGAAAAAGAGATGGAAAGAAGCTACACCAGCTCAGAGACCTGACCAGTGTGGACAGGGCAAATCCAAGTGGCCCGGGGCAGAAGCAATAGCCTCCTGGCCACGAGACTTCAGCTGGTGGGAAGCAGAGGAGGCCGAAGCGGGTGGGGAAAAAGGTGAGGGTTAGGAAAACGTATATTGCTCGTTACTGGGTGCTCTGTCTCCTATTGGGCAATTTGTGAATTTACCCTGCTCCCGGTCTGCCGATCTGCGATGTGGGTGGTGCAAATTGAAGAGGCATGGACGCTGCACTTCCCGGCTCCCTGAACCACCACAGCCAGACAGGAGGCGCAGAGGTAGAGCAGCAGAAGAGGATGGGGGGTGGGAAAGCGTGTATTGCTGGTTTCTGGGTGCTCTGTCTCCTGTTGGGAGCTCTGTGAAGCTTCTTCCCCGTGCCCCCTGGCTGCTGATCTCTGACAGGAGTCCAAGATGGCGAATCCGTGCTGTGTTGGCTGATAAGGAACCTCAGCATGTGTCTCTCCTTGCTCTCAGTCCTCTTTCACTTTCTTATTCCATTCAGTGTTTGGCTGAGTTCCTTATCTCTTCATTTGACCTTTCGAGTTCCAGGAATGACATTTGTCTCTGTTTTACTTAGTTTTCAGGTCCTTGCTGTGGAGGGACGGTGTGTTGCTTCTATGACACCGTGTTGGCTGGAAGTCCCTTGGCTATAATCTTTATGGAAGCAAACCACCAGATTTTTCTCCCATGGAGCTGCTGAGTGGGGTCAAACCTCATGAAAACCTTTTGGTTAACCATTGTGTCACCAGGGCTCCTTCAGGGAATTGATACAGCCCTTCATGTCCCAAGCACTTCGTGGCTTTCACTTTTCACTGTGATTGTGCTCACCGGTGGGTGTCTTGGCCCCTGTCCTGTAGTCCTGTTCAGACCATGAGATTCCCAATGACCCTTTAAGTTTCCGGTCAATGTTTCCTCCTTCTTAAGGCCATTCCTGCCCCCTCAGTCAGGTGTAAGGGCTCCTTCCTATATGTTCCCGTAACACTTGGCTGATCTCTTCAAGACACTGTAGCATTAGAACTCAGTGTCCGTTTGCTCTGGATTGTAGTTGAATGCTATCTTCTGTGATAGGTGATAAGCTGTGTAGGGGAGGAGTGATCCTTAGCTATCTCTGTACCCCTCACAGTACCTAACACAACACTTGGAACCTTGCCGTCTGTGTTTGATGATGTAACACGAATGAAATTGAAAGGGATGTTTTCCAGAATAAGCTGCTGGAACTGGGCCTAGGACCTGGCAATGGGTTGTGAGCTGGGAGGTCTGTCCACTTCAGCCCCTGTTCCTGCCCCTTTTATACTCAGGAGTGCTGCACGGAGTCCACAGCCTCACAGCCCCTCTCAGCCAAAGCCGATCCTCCCTCTCCCTTCTCCTCCAACCTCCCTCACTGTAGTTCTTTCCCAGAATGTATTTTTATAACCATTATTATCTTAGTGTGAAATTAATTGTATATACCTCTCCCATTGTATTTGCATTCTAACTTTTATTTGTGATGTTTCAGTGAAAAACTTTTGGCTTGTTAAAGGCAGTTAGGGCTTCCATTGCACCTTACGTGGCAGCCCAAGAGTACTCACAACATACAGATGCTACACAAAACAATTTGGAGATTTCTCCCATTCCGAGATCCTACAAATCTAGAAAACTGTGGGAAAAGAGTTTAAAAGATGGGGTCAGTGCAATGTGCTGGGGTTTGTCAGTGAGATCTGTCTCCCTGTGACTATGTAAAAGAAATTCATCCTAGAGATGTGATATGGTCCCTTTGGTCAGTGTTGGGCCCAGAAACCCCCTCTGTAAAGCAGCTTCCAGGAAACTTGTTACAGGGGCTGAGGTCTGAGCACTACCCAACCCAGAAAAATTCCCCAAAAGGCTCAAAAGGTGTTACTGCGGCCCGATGAGGAAAGGCTCTCGCAGTCCGGGGCTGTCTGGAGGCTGCGTTTGAGGTTGGAGATGCTCTGGGAATTGTGTGGTTAGTTAGAAACTATTCAGTGGTGCAGCATACCCAACCAGCCTTCCAAGCACATGCCACAACTAAGACCCACGGTAGGAATTGCATTTTATATCATAACCCATGTGATGGAAATGAATGCTTCAGAGCGCAGTTCCTGCCCTTACTACACGTACTATCCCTGTGTCTTCTGTTTTATTCTATTACATTCTTCTCAAAAGTTGGCCCTTTGATGCGGTCTTATGGCTCAAGGAATTCCTCCATTTTACCATTCCTCACCATCCACCTCGAAACTACTTGCCCTTGCTTTGTTTCACCCCTTCTATCCTATTGCCTCAAATATGGGTTTTCCCCTTGGATTGGTTCCTCAGCGCAACATCTCATTTGGAAATACCACCTAGCCTTTGCTTTTGGTTTCTACACAAGAAGTTTTCTCTTGCCTGGCTCTCTAATCATCGTAGCCCGGGGCAAGTCCTACCTAAGCTGCCACACCCAGTCTTGGCGTCCAGACTCCACCCACCCCAGCTCAGGTGCAGCGCCCTGGGTCCTTGAGTGTGTGGGAGGAGGGATCAGACAGCGAGGGACTAACTCAGCAGCTGAAGGACTGGGAGTCCCGGGAGCTGAGCACCATGGCTCATTTTTGGGGTCCTGGGGAAGCACGGTTCCCGAGAATCATTAGGGATACAAAGGTACCTCTGATTAGCCTGGGTGGACTGGCCACCACCCTCGTGTGGACCACATTCATTCTACTCATCAGTTTGGTATGCCAGTGCTGCCCTATTCTGTGTAGGATGACTTCCCTGTGGGGGTGTTTCCATCCTAGCTGCTTGTAAGTTTCTATTTACTGTTTGTATATGTGTGTGCAGAGTTGATGCATATGTACACATAGCTCCACATACTTACTGAATAAGTCAATGGCAACATCTGTCCCCCTGGGGGCCTGGATGTGCTTTCCCAAACCAGCCACCACATGCACGTGGAAAGTTTGGTATTTCTTGTTCTGTCCCTTAAACCCCTGTTATTGTCCAGATTCCTTCTCTGGATGCCTAACACATTCCTATTTTGGGTTCTGGGGCTTACCTTGTATTAAGAACAAATGAGTATATTGAAGTGTGTATCTGCTTTCTAAAATTTGACCTTGGACTCTCTTTTGGGGCTGTCTGTCGTGGAATGCTTTTCTTTGTGTATGTGCCCCAAAATCTGCCAGGGGTGAGCGGGTTGTTGACTTTGATGAAAATATGAGAAAACACATGGTCTTGCCATGCGGTCAGCCCTCTGAGGTGCAGTGCTGTGTAGGTGCTCATACGCTGCCGGGAAGGGCCACCCGCCAAGGGCCGTGGACGCTGCCTGGCCTGCAAGTAGCAAACAATCTGATCACGTCCAGGAGGAAGTAGTCATCATGCATGTTGTGTGAGCTATCAGACCCTGCCTATGAACTGCTAATCCTGGAGCCCTGCGCAAAAATGGAATTTTCCCCAGGTGACCAGGGTTTCCCCATCACACTGGAGAACTGAAGCAGCTGTTGAGGCAGGCACTGTCATTCGGGAAGCTTAGGTTCTCCCACTTCTGCCCCTTGCTCTGACCCTGGGCAGCCCACAGCCTTCCTGGACTTCCTTTCCTCCTCTGTAAGAAAACTGCAGGCTGTAAACCATTGTCGTTAGGTGCTGTCGAGTCACTTCTGACTCATAGTGACCCTGTAAGACAGAGTAGAACTTCCCCCATGGAGTTTCCTAGGCTGTAATTTTACAAGGGCAGATGGCCAGATCTTTTCTTCCTTGGAGCAGCTGGTAGGTGTGAACCACCGACCTTTTGGCTAACAGCTGAGTGCATAACCATTGTGCCACAGGGTGGGTTGTAAAATCCATTTATGGCCAACCTTTTGAAGAAGGTAATAGATTAGAAATGAACAGAATTGAAAATACGGGAGAATAATATATGATCCCACTTATCTGAAATATCTAGAATTGTCAGATTCGTAGAAAGAAAACTTTGTTAGAGGTTCCTAGGGGCAGGAGAGAGAGGGAAGGAGGGGTTACCACTTCAGGGGTACCGGTTTTCTGGTTGGAGGGGTGGAATTGTTTTCTCAAGATGGTCAGTGGTGACAGTTGCACAGCATGGCAATTGTGATGAATGTCACGGAATTGTACACTCAGGACTGGTCAAAACAGCAAATTTTTTGTGATAATATATATTTTAGGACAAAAAAAAGCCACAATGAGGTATCACCTCACATCCACCAGGATGGCTATTATCAGAAAATGGAAAACAACAAGTGTTGGCAAGGATATGGAGAAATTGGAATCCACATGCTTTATTGGTGGGAATGTAAAATGGTGCAGCCACTGTGGAAAACAGTTTGGTGGTTCCTCTAAAAATTAAACATAGAATTACCATATGACCCAGCAATTCCACTCCTAGGTGTATACCCAAAAGATTTGAAAGCAAGGACTCAAACAGATACTTGTACACCAGTGTTCAGTGCAACATTATAAACAATAGCCAAAAGGTAGAAACAACCCAAGTGTCCATCAAGAGATGAATGGATAAACAAAATGTGGTATATACTCACAATGGGATATTATTCAGCCGTAAAGAGAAATGAAATTCTCATACATGCTATGATATGGCTGAACCTTGAAAACATTATACTGAGTGAAATAAGTCAGACACAAAAGGACAAATATGGTATAATCCCACTTGTATGAAATATCTAGGATAGGCAAATTCATAAAGCCAAAAGTTTATTTGTGGTTACCAGGGACTGGGGAGGGGGAGGATGGGTAGTTACCACCTAAGGGGTACAGAGTTTTTGTTTGGGGTGTTGAAAAACTTTAGGAAATGAGTAATGGTGATGGTTGTACAACATGGTGAATGTAATTAATGTCACTGAATTGTATACTTAAAAATGGTTAAAATGGAAAATTTTTGTGATACGTATTTTATCACCCCCAAAACATCACACTGAAAAAGAAAAATGAATTAAATAAAATCAGGGAGAAGAGCTTTCCAGGCCTAGCCTCTAAGGTGGGAAGATGCTTATCAGGTTCAGAGGAAAGACAGCAGACCTTCATGCTGGGTGCCCTGGGCCACAGAGCACATGGTGCGAGGTGAGGGGAAAGGTGGGGACAGGGCACGTCACGCAGAACTGTAAGTCAGGGGGAAGACTTACAACTGTATATGTACACTGAGAGAGTTGTGAAGTCTTTGCAGGACAAAGCAAGGGAGGGCATGAGAACATGAGTGTGAAGAAAATGGCTCTGGCTGCTGTGAGGAGAAAGAATTATGGTGGGCAAAGCTGCCGTGGACGTGCTGTTTGCAGCAGAGCTTCAAACTGGTTCTTCCTGGCTCAATCATGGCTGAGGACGCAACACTGTAACAGACCCAATTTTTAAAATTTGAGTGAACCAGAACTGTAATAAGAATGGGAAAAATTATGAGCCGAAGCCCTGCTAGAAACTTAACCTCGTTCTTAGAAAACAAGGGCAGCGTACATGTTGCATAGCAGCAAAATCTCTTGTCCATTGGATTTTGCGCCATCGGAAACAGCAGTGTCCTGCACAAAGATGGCAGCCCACTGCACTGCTTTGGATGTGTGTTGCTCTCCTCGGTCCTGGCAATAATGCAGTCTCATGCATCAGGTTCCTGAAAGGACTTACTACTCCTCTCCCGGGTCTCCCATTCCAGGATTTCCACTTGTAATTTTTCCCATTCCACTTATGGTTCCATATCATCCAATTTTTTAAAATTCAGGTCTGTTCTGGTTTAGCTTCATCAGCCATGACTGAACTGGTTCAAACCGGTTCAGAACCCTGGTTTGCAGCAGTGCCAAGGGCAGTCACTCTCAGCTCCATACTACTGGGAGCCTCACTCCTTTCTTGGCCCAGTTGTAGAAGGTGTGCTTGTCTCCAGTGGAAATCATCTTGATTCTTCGACTCAGCTTTCATAGTGTTCCGCTTTTGGAAGGGAGAACCAGAGCACATTTCATTGTTGTTTTGTTAACTGCTGTGGAGTGGGCCCCCAACTTGTCCTCCCATGCACAAAGGAATGAACTGTTGCCTGGTCCTGCGCAATCCCCATGAATGGCCCATTTCCTTAGGATTATCTATCTGGTAATGGGAGAACAACATCTTTAAGAGAATCTTGGGAATGTTGAGCCCACCAGCTGCTTGACAGAGGGAAAGGCAAATCCCCACCTGCACGGAGGTATTCGAGTTGGAGCACAGAGCTCCTCAGCAGCGCAGACGCCCACGGCCCATGTTGGCCTGCCAGAACACCTGCTCTGTGCAGCCTCCAGCTGGTTGGTCCTCAGAGCTGAGGACTGAGTGCTCCCAGGTAATTCCCAAGATCAGAACGGCTTTGTACTTAAAATAATTGCATCGGTGTCATTTCCAAGATGCTTCTGAGTGCTGCTAACTTCAAAGAACCTACTTCCCCTCTTTGAAAAATAGGCATTTTAATGTCTGCCAGGCCACGATTCATGAGGCTTCACAGAATGTTCTTGAGGTTTCGAGATGAAAGCTCTCTAAGAACCAGGACTCAGTAAAGCCATGTGGGCCATCTCTAAAAGAGGCAGTGCTCAAAGATAGACAGTAACAACCAAAGAGAAGTCCTGTAGTATGCTCCATTCGTTCAGCTCTGTGCCAGCCAGAGTCATGGATGGTGGCAGCTGGACTGAGGGGGACAGAGCAGTGCTTGTTTGGAGGAGGGAGGGCAGAACACTGTGGATGCAGGGGTGTGCCTCTCCCCAGGAGGTGATAAGGTAAGTGGGTCGATAAGCAGTTTGCCCCACAGGACACCATGTGCTCTCAAGAGCCGTGTGCAGGTGGCCTGGCCCTTCTATGTTTTGCAGAAGATTTACATGATGTCCTTTCATCAGCAGAATCTAACAATGCCATCCTGAGATAAAGGCTAAGGAAAGGTTCCGCAGCCTTTCTTATCAATCAGAAAGGCACAGGAGATGCAGGATTCTTGGGGTTGGGACCTGACTGAGATGTTTTCCATCTTAGGGTTTTGTTTACTGAGTTCAAATGCCAACTTTAAGTTAGCTCCAGGCACTGGGGCACTGTGCCTGAGAGATGCGGAGTTAGCAAAGACCCTCAGGTGAGGTGCCCTTCCCACGGAGCTGTGCCTCGCAGGCCCAGGACAGAGTTACGTGAGGAATGTGAGATCACCAAGTCTGAACACAGCGATGGCAGGACGGTGGCACAGGCCTGCTCCGTCTTGCTTTCAGCCCACAGAGCCACAGGAGGAGGCTGGCTGACTTTCCGCCTCAGAGGTGAGATTGCCAGGCCAGCGGCAGCTTTTCTTCTTTCTGCAGCACATAGCACCGTCTTTGTGGTGGTGTACGGACACAGCTGGCACGTTGGGACCCACCCTGTCAGTTGGGGTGGAAGAGAGGGCTTGCTGCCCACAGCTGGGTACAGAGGGGTGGGTCGTAGTGGGCAGGATGGTGAGTAAACCCCCGTGCTGGACAACTGGGTGTCGCATTTAGCTTGCTCCTACTTCTGAGCACCAGTGAGGTGGGATTTGCATCACGTGTCCAGGGGAGAGGTGGAAAAGCCATTCTCTAAGGACCTGGATATGTATGCCAGTGGCAATAACTCTTTGCAAATATTGCAGACTGTTAGGGAGGAAAGGAGGAGACTCATTTTGTATCCCTCAGTAGTGACCGGGATGGTAAGTGGAAAAGCAAGAGCAAAGCCTCTATCAATGTACCTGAGTGTTTTCTGAGGAGAAGGGGGCACGTGTGGCATTCCAGATCCCAACGCCCAAAGTTGAAGCACCAGCTCTGTGATCTCTGGCAGGTTAGACAGCAACTCAGAGCTTGTTTGCTCATCTGTAAAACAGGTGGTCGTTCAGCAGTTTTTTGCGGAGCACAGACTTTGTGCCAGGTCCTAGGCATGGGAAACTGGAGAGTGGAAAACAAAGACTCCCAAACTTCCCAGAGTTTGCATTCTAGTGGGGAAGCAAGAAAAAGAAGTAGAGAAGTAAAATACATACTAGATGATAGAGCAATAGGTGATATAACAAAGAAGAACCAGGAAAATGACACATGGAGGGTGTGTGTGTGTGTGTGTGTGTGTGTGTGTGTGTGTGTGTGTCTTTGTTGTAAAAATCTCTACTTCCTTATGTTTTAAGATTGAATGAAAAAAAAAAAAAGTAGATAAAACCCTCAACACATATTAAGCAACCAGTACTAGTTCCCTCTCTGCCCCATCCGACGATGGGAAGGCAGAGCGGAGAGGCCGTGATCACCTAGGCCTGTAGATGCCGGCGGCTGCTTGTCAGAGCCATGGATGAGGGCGTGCTTCCACTGGGTCGAACTGGGGGCTCTTGAATCCTTTTCCCACCTTGAGACTTCTTGATTCTTAGTTATTCGGTCTTTGTTCCGTGGCTCTAACACTTACTGTGTAACCAAGGGAGTCTTATTTCTCTCATCTTTAAACCTGAGATGGTAGAATTATCTCCTTCACAGGTTATACTGAGGGGTAAGCTAATGTTTTTCATATCAACAACAGTGCCAGCACATAGAAGGTGCCGTGCAAGTAACAGCTGTTATTTTAATTGCTTTCCCACTGGCTGGTGGGCCCCACCCGAGCCCCCTTCCATGATCAGCCTCTGTTGTGGAGCACTAAAACCCACGCCATTTCCATCAGAGTGGGTTGCAGAACCAGCCAAGAAGGCTCTCTAGTAGGTTATTCTGACACCCAGAAGAAGGCCTGGGTAGTAGGGGCCTTGCCAGGCTGACCATGCCCTGAGAGCAGAAGTGATGACAGCATGCAGCCTTGCTGGGAATGCTGTAGAGGTAATGCCATTAGGAGTATCACGGAGGGGATTTACTATTCAGATGTTGAGTGACTAACGTGTGAACAGGGGAGGGAGGCCTCCTTTAACTAGGAGGCCTGTGACTGGGAATTTTGGTTTCTCTTTTGCATTGATTAAACCATCACCCAGGCTCTTCTATCCTGGGTTAGTGTCTTAGTCATCTAGTGCTGCCATAACAGAAATACCACAAGTGGATGGCTTTAAGGAAGAGAAATGTGTTTTATCACAGTCTAGTAGATTACAAGTCAAAATTCAGGGCATCGGCTCAGGGGCAAGGCTTTCTCTCTCTGTCGGCTCTAGAGGAAGGCTTACGCTGGTCGAGGAACTTCTCAGGTGCAAGGACCCCGGGTCCAAAGAATGCACTCTGCTTCTGGTGCTGCTTTCTTGGTCGTATGAGGTCCCCAACTCTCTGCTTTCTTCCCTTTCCTTTTGTCTCTTGAGAGAGAAAAGGTGGTGCAGGCCACGCCCCAGGGAAACTCCCTTTACCTTGGATCAGGGAGGTGACCTGAGTAAGGGTGGTGTTACAATCCCACCCTAATCCTCTTAACATAAAATTACAATCACAAAATGGAGGACAACCACACAATACTGGGAACCATGGCCTAACCAAGTTGATACATTTTTGGGGGAACATAATTCAGTCCATGACAGTTAGCTACTCATCTGTGTTTGATATAGCTTTAATGACAGAGCAGACACAAGTGGGTGGGTGAGACAAGCTATTGCCCAAGCGGTTTTAGGATAAGTATGGACTAGAAATGTCCCTCGAGGCAGGAGTTTCTGCTCAGCTTTGCTGCCGCTCCTTGGGCTAGCCATCCTGACTGCAGCACTGACACAGGCCCTGCTGAACTGCTCAGCACACCTGCTAACACTGCCGCCACTAATGGTTGACGGTATTTGTTAAGCACCCACTATGCTCCAGACCCTGTAGACACTTCACATACATATCCTTATTCAACATCCACAGTGACCTCATTTACTTTTGAGGAAACAGAAGCTGGAAGAGAATGAGCAGCTTGCCTGGTGCAAGTAGCTCTAGAGTGGGGAGCTGGGAGTTGAACCTAGATCCGTGTGATTTCAAAGCTTGACTTCACCAGTTTTTACTTTCTAAATTAAGTTAGAGTGGAGCCGTGGTTGCCCCGTGGGGATTGTATTGCCACTAACTTGGCTGAGTGGGAGGCAAGGGCGGGAGCTAGCGCCACCAGCGTAGGCATCGTGTATCTCCCTGGCCAAGGTGAGTGTGGTGCCCATGTGAAAGTGATTTTGGGGTGTCATGGAGGGAGAAATGTTGAGAATTACCCAGCTGTTTCCATAATCCAGGATCATAGCCATTCTCCTGCCTCTCCTGAAGAGGAGAGTGATGGTATAATGTCAAGGACACAGGTTGAATTGTCCCCAAAGAAGAGGTGATTCCTGTGCCACCAGAGAGCAGTGGTCCTCTGCCTGCTCCAGGAGGCACCTCCCCAGCTCCAATAGCTGGCTTTCCCCCGGGACATCTTCTATAGGCCCAGGCATGGGCCAGGAACTGCAGCACCAGCTCTGAGTGGGGCTGCCACGACTCTCCGTGCCACTGAGAATACTCTTCTCCTAAGACTGTGGGTTTCTGGAAAACACATTCATCACTCCTGCAGTCATCCCATCGGGAGGAAACCTGTGACCTAGGCTGTGATACCTTCAGCTCTTCTGCCATCTCTCTGGAGCACTTGACCCCAAGAGGTCAGAGAGATGTAAAGGTATCCTGTCTGCTTAAGCTCCTCTGCCTTCCTGTCTCCCTGAGTTCAGTGGAGAGCAAGCATAAGTGTGAGGCTGTGTGATGCCCACGGGCCCGCACACACCACCCTCATTCTCAGCAAGGATAACTGTCAGAGGAAAGGAACATGATGCCTCTGTTGAGCACTGAGTCATCTGTGATGCCTAGGGCCATGCGGCCAGGAACCACAGTAGGTCTGTAGGACTGAGCGGCACCTAGACAACTGATGGCAAGGAGGAGGGGACCTCAGTCCTACAACCACAGGGAACTGAGTGAGCTCAGAGGGGGACCCCGGCTACAAATGAGAAGTGTAATGAGGCTGACCCTTGGCTGCAGCCTTGGGAGTCCCTGAACAGAAGATCCAACTCAGCCATGCCCAGACCTCTGCAGAAGTGTGAGACAACAAATACCTTGTGGCAACTTGTTACACAACAGTAGACAACTGATCCAAAGGCGAAAAGAAGCCTCAACCTCATACCAGGTTGAATCTTTGAGTTCCCTACAGGTGAGAGCAGACAGCCCTGGTGACTAATGATGTCCCCTGGCGAGGTGCACAGGTAACTTTTCTCACATGGAAAGCAAACTTACCAGCATGGAGGTGCAGAAACTTTGGATGACTCAAGTTCCCAGTGTTAGAGGAATTTTATAAATGACAAATCCACTCCTATTGCATATTTCCATGGAATATGAGGAATGAAAAAGAGAAAACAAGAAAAGCCAGTGAAGCCAAACAGAGCAGAGTCATTTGTTATTTTTATACCCATGCCTATAATGTAGAAGGGGTCCCTGGGTGGTGCCAATGGTTACTCTGCTCGGCTGCTAAATGAAAGGTTGGAGGTTCAAGTCCACTTAGAGGCACTGAGAAGAAAGGGCTGGTGATCTACTTCCAAAAACTCAGCCATTGAAAACCGTGTGGAGCACAGTTTTGCTCTGATACACTTGGGGTTACCATGAATCAGAGTCACCTCCAGCAACCTTTTTTTTTTTTTTTTTTTAAATGTAGAAGTGTCTATTCTGTGATGGTTAATGTTAAGCGTCAACTCAGCTATGATCTCAGTGGTTTGGCAGGCACCATGCGTCACCTCCGGTTTTGTGATCTGATGACAGCAGCCAATCAGTTGGAAGAGGAGTGCCCTTGCGGTTGTGGCCTGCATCCATGATATAAACGATGTTCTGGCAAAGCTCTCTTGAGCTCAGCCCTGCATCTGACCTCCAGGTTTCGGGGTGTGAGCCAGCAGAGGCCTCCAGCCTGTCGCCCAACCTGCAGGTTTTGGGTTTGTCAGCCCCTGCGACCACATGAGCCAGCAGAGGTTGTCAGTCTCTCACCTGACCCACGGATTTGGGACTTGCCAGGCCCCACAACTGTGTGAGCCATTTTCTTGAAGTAAATTTCACTCTATAATACACGCTTCACTGTTTTTGCTCTGCTAGAAGAACCCCGATTAAGATACATACAGAGTATTTCACATGAACGTATGTAAATTTTAATAGAAACTAGCAGCAAATTGTCATTGAATTCTATTTTCATCCGTTGAGCTTCACTTCTCATTTTTATCAATGCCCGGCCATCTATTTTTACAAGCTGTAGTCAGTCTACATGCGATAATTTAATTTTGCTTGTTTTAATTAATGTTTTTTCACATGCATACACTGTTCCGTATCTCATTACCATCCACTAAGGTGTGACTAAAGAGCATGGATTCTGGATCATAAAACTTGGATTCCAATATGAGATCCTCTTCCTAACAGTTGGATCTTTGTAAGCTGGTAACTCAGCAGCTCTGAGCTTCTTGTTCCCAAGTGGTAAACAGGAGACTCAGTAACGGCCAACTTAAAGAGTTGTGAACATCAAATCAAATGGGACAGGCTCCATCTCAAGCCTTGGCAAGCTGCTAAGAGGTATGCCAAGTTTTATTTTAACTCTCTTTTATCTAAGTAATAGAAGCTTGAAAGTACATCAAAGAATACAAACCAAAAAAAAAAAAAGCCAAACCCAGTGCCGTCGAGTCGATTCCGACTCATAGCAACCCTATAGAATAGGCTCAGAAAAATTGCACCCAGACAAGTGTGCCGGTTACGTCCTCAGGTCCCCCTCCATTGCCCACAGCTCCCATCATGCCCAGGAGATGCCTGCAACTCTCTTGGGCCACCCTGATAAGGCTGCTCTCCTTTCCTGAAGCTCACCCTTGGGGGTGGGAGCCCTGTCCTCTTGCATGGGTTAAAGGCACAGCCTCCTACTCATTGACGGGCAGCCTGCCTAGACCCCTCACTCAGAGGCATCTGTGCTGAGGGTGGAGGCATGGCCTAGATGATAATTCCTGTTGTTGCCTTGTACTCAAAATTGCCTTTCCTCATCAGATATGAACCCTCTTTTATCCCTGGACCCAACCAACCCCTGGCCTTCCTTGGGCCCCATGCAGCTACCCACCCTGAGGGGCTGAAGAAAACATGGACAAGCAGACAGCAATGCCGGATCCCAGAAACAGTCCAGCCTGTCCCATTCACACTGAGCCCATGGCCCCATGCAGCCTGGCACTCAGACCCTGGCTTCGTTGCTGACATTCGGTGCCTGCTTTCCCTACACTCCACCCATTCATGAGACATCTCTGCTCTGAGTCTTGCTTTTCTCTTGACATAGGCATCTTCCTCAATCTTGGGCAAGAAACTTTCTTTCCCTCACTAGATCCTAGGGAATACCTCCCACTCCTCACTTTTGCCTGGGAAAGACTTGAGAAAGGTCCAGCTTCTGTACTTCTATATGGCTTATTTATGAAGTAATCATTTTTGACAAACACGTAATATAAGCTTTGAATTTCTCTAGGAGCTTTACAAATAGAAACTCATCTAATCTTCACAAGACATTGCAAGGTAGGTCTTATGACTACCCTATTTTTCAGATGAGAAAAATTTGAAGCACAAAGAACTGGAGACACATACCCCAGGTCACACAGCTCGTAAGTGGAGCCAGAAGTCAAAGCCAAGTGTTCCGGCTCCAGGGCCCATGTTCTTAACTACTGCAGTGTGATGCCTGGTGCTACTTGGGTTTTCCTCCCATGGTGGTTAAGCATGATTTCCAATTGCTGGGGGAGGGACCTGGTTAGGGGTCTGGGCACAGCTCCTGTTGCAAATAACCTCTCCCCTGATTCACTCTATTTTTTCACCCTGACACATCATCAAACAACAGTAGTCCTCTTCTACGGCAACGGGGTTTTTTTTTTTTTTTTTTTTGGTAAAGCATTAGCTTCATGCAAATAGTTTGGAGAGTGTTCCAGTTGATTTTAATTCTCCTTCATTATTAATAGTCCTGCTGTCTTTGCAGAAGTCACTTATTTTTTGCCCCTTAGGTTATTTCTGTGAGGCGTATTTGGAATGATAAAGTCTAACTGTGAACAGTGAGATTACTCTTAATATAGATAGCTCCAGAAATAACACATCAGTTTACATTGCCACATGAAAATTGAAAGGTCTGCTCAGAAACCTACCGATACTAGGTTTTATCATTTTTATTTTATTTTTGTTAGGTTGATAATAATACATTAGACTGCTTAAATTTGCATTTGCCTTATTGTTCATAAGCTGTGCTTTTGTACAGGTGACAAGTTTACTTTTTGAATTCATTTTTTTTTGCATACTTATTTAAATGGCATTATGGAATCAATCCGTATGCTAGAATGCGCCTTATCTCTGAATAGGTCATAATGACTTTAGGCTACTGGGACACTGAAACAGGAGCACTAACCCTGAAATTACGTGCTTTTGTGAGCACTCGATATATGCCTGTTAGCTGATATCATATTTTCTACTTCAGTGCACACCAGCTCATCTTCGCCCAGGTGGGAAGCAGCATGTGGCACAAGCCAGGATGGAGGCTGTGGGATGGAGGCTGCGGGAGAGCGGACCGGGCAGGTGGCAGTGACAGAGGGGAGTTCCGCAGACTGTGGAGCTCAGAGGGGCCTTGAGAGCCCCTCCTTTCCTCTGAATGTCTAAACTTAGGTTCTGAGTTTACTCTACAAACAATGGGTCAGAGGCTGCAGGCATCCTGGCTGACAGCACTATGAGGCAGGAGAAAACCCCCAGCGGGAGCATTTCCAGTGAAATCCTTGATGTCAGGACTGAGGAGGAAGTTTCCTGTGGTGGTGGTGGCGGGGGGCGGTGGGGGGGAGCCTCGCTGGCAGGGCCCTGGGGCTGCCTTGAGCTGGAAGTCCAGGTGGCTGCGTCGGGAGAGAGGGAGGAAGCAGGAACAGCCAGCTGCAAACAGGTTCCAGTGGTGGGGAACTTCTTGCTTGAATATGGTCGAGGTGATTATGGGGTCACCCTTGCTGAGACAGGCATTTACACGGGTGCCAGATGACCGGCAAGTCCTCCTGGCCCCTCTGTTGTGATCCCAGCCAGCGTTTCCTGGCCACAGCACAGACATTTCCCTGAAGCGGGCTGCGGAAGAAAGCCCTGCTTGAGAGAAGCCTCTGGAAATGAGCTTGCTCCTCTCCAATGTGGGGATCTGCATTCCTTGGTGTGAGAGGTGGAGACATGTTTGTCTTGTGCTCCTGACCAGCTCAAAGGTGACAGTGCTGATTCCTTCGCCCCCTCCCCATGAGTACGTACACACCCATCTGTCTGCCAGACCTGGGGGAGGTACAGTCAGGTGCCCCTCAGTTCCTGGGTGAGTGACATAGGGTGGTGGTGGGGGGGGGCAGTCCTGCCAGCTCCAAAACAGGTCTTATCACCCAGCGTAGACATCCACATGCTCAACTCCAATTTCTAAGGCTTGCGTTTTCAAAATGCAGGTATGAATTCATACATGGGTGTAACAAGTGGAGGGTGGGTACCTGTTCCAAGCTGGTGGAAAGATCCATTAAGGACTGCTGTCAGTCCTGGGATCAAGATAGTTACAAGGGGGTTGAGTGACATGGGCAATGTCTGTGGGAAAATTTTTCCTGAGAGCCAATATGTCTTTGGGGGCAGAGGTGCCCCATCCTCAGGCAGGTTTTTTTTTTGTTGTTGTTGTTTTAAGTTTCCCATTTGTAGATAACCAGTATTCCAAAAATCTGGCTCGGTGAGTATGACACAAACCTGAGTGCCATTTAAGATATACATCGGCTCAGACCTTGGTCTTGGTTTTCTTACGTACTATAAAGAGAGAACTCTTATCCACTGATTTAAAAAGTATTGCAAAAGCCATTAAATAGGAACACACAGTGGTGGCAACATTTGGCTCCTGTCACCATCACCAAGAGTACTTAGCTTTTATTTTAGATCCCTTTCTTCATCATTAATTATTTCCTCCTCATTCTGATTTCAAACATTCATCAAAATCGGTTGATAATTGATAATGAATTTGATGGAACATAATGAATCCACATAAGAGATGAAGTTCTTTAATGGTTTCCAGATGCTGGCAGCTGTCAGAGAAGCAGGCACTCAGACAGGCTGGAGGAACTGAACCCCGACGCACATGACAGGTGCTCGGGTCAGCGCTTTGATTTCCAGAGTCTGTATTCAAACCACTTAAGGAATGGAAATGAGGCGCATGATCAAGAGTGTTTGTGAAGTTCAACCAGTGGTGTTGTCAAGCTTTATTCAGATCTACTTAAAAAGTAAGACAGTGCTCTTTCCATCTCACTGCTGAACCTTTCATTTTGATCAAAATTATCATCACAGAATTGACAGATGAGAGCATTTACAGATGTGACATGTGGAATGAAAAAAAAAGCACACACTTAATAACTGTGACTATTAATATCGCAAACTCAGTCATGTTATTCCCAAATTTGCTTTCCCTTAATACATGAAAAAGTTTTATGTTTAAAATTTATTTATGAGCTAAAGATTATGTAGAATGACCACAAACCTCAGGTCTAAAACAACCTCAGTTTAGCTGCTGCTAATTTTGGAATACTGTGTAGTTTAACTTTGTTTCAAGTCATAAAAAAGGCAATTTGGAAATTTATAGTACCTACAAATAAAACTATAGTTTTAAGGCACTTATGGATCCTGACACATTTTCCAAAAAAAAAAAAAATTTTTTTCCCTTTAAATTGGTGATCCCATCCCAGAGCAGACAGAGAGGTTAGCAGACTGTGGCGCTCCTGCACACTCCTGGAAGTAGAGATAAATATCAGCCTATTCATTTTCCTAGCTTGCAGGACAGCACGTAACAGAAGTGTACAGCCTTCAAAGAATTCCAGTCCCCGTTCCGTTTTCCGCTCCTGATTCCTGCCCTCTGTGTCGTACATCTCTTTGGGCATTAATCCTCCTGGGCCCCCTTCTCTCCAGGTGCCTGGATCTCCAGAACCAAGGGTAGGGCTTGCTCTGATCGGCCTGCGGAGCGGCGGGCAGGGCGTCTTCTCGCACAGAGGCCTGGAGAGACGGTGGCGTGGGAGTCCGGGAACCAAGCTGGGGGGGCGTGTGGGGCCTTCTTACCCCTCCCACCACGTGTGGCTGTGCCCTTTGCGGAGAGCCCGGCCAGCCCACCCCGTGGAGGCTGCCGACCCAGCGGCTTTAGCGCTGAAGCCTTGCTAAAGGTTAGGGTACTAGGTTAGGCTTCGGTGACACTTTTAAAAGGCCAGGTGGAAAACTTTGGTTTGAGGTAGTGGGCTTTTAGGTGACAAGGGTCCTTGGAGGATTCATTTTACTTTATTTTCTTTCAGGGAAGTCAGAGTGGTGTGTGTCCTGGGCATGAAAGACGCTTGGTGCATCAAGGACCACGGGCCGTGGCCGGATGCTGTGGGTGGGGTCGGCTCCCGCGACCCTCCCAGCCTGGGGAAGGAAGGCCCCTCTGCTTCATGCCCCAGCTGCTCTTTTCTCTGCCCTCCTTGTAATCCCGGGAAAGAGAGAGGGCTTTTGTGTGGGTGGGATGGGTGGGGCTCCCTGCGGAGCTCCCAATGAATGCAGCACGGGGCAGAGTTGCCAGGGTGTTCTTTCAGCCTGGGCGGAAATGAAGGAGCGCAGGGTAGCAGTTTATTCCCCCTTTATGGCGACTTCAAGTAAGACAATGGGTCTGTGTGGCAAAGGATTACCCAGCCAGTCACAAAAGTGTCAAGCCCTTTTAATCTGAAAATGGAAATTGTGCATCCAGCGACCCCGCCTTTGAGAGCAGCATAATGCTAGGATGCGGGAACTTTTTCTTTTTCCAGGGTGGTAGAACTTACTCAGTATGGAAATACGACGGTTCAGCTCCTGAGACCTCACACGCCTTTTCAGAGCCCAGGCTACACGATAACATTCCTGGGAACACACGGTGCGGGGGCGGGGAGGGATCTCATTTTTAGGGGCTGTGTGGGCCTGCCCTCCGGTGCACCCAGGGCCTGGGCTGTCAGAGGGCACGGGAAGAGGGCAGGGAGGAGGCCGGTCTGTCTTGTCCAGGCCTGAGGCTGAGGTACTGCAGTGGACCTGGACATGGGTCTCCACAGACACGTTGGTGTCTTTGAAGAGTGTTGGAGGGTTTACTGTTAATCACCTGTCACTTCTGTCAAGTTTGTTTCTTTCAGCGTAAGGGGCTTACACTCCAGGACGCCAAATGTTGTTAGGTGCACTGAGTCAGTTCCGACTCATAGCAACCCTATGTGCAACAGGATGAAACACTTGCCCTGTCCTGCGACATCCTCACAATTGTTGCCATGTTTGGGCCCATTGTTGCAGCCACTATGTCAATCAGTCCATCTCCTTGAGGGTCTTCCTCTTTTTCGCTGACCCTCTACTTTACTAAGCATGATGTCCTTCTCCAGGGACTGGTCCCTCCTGAAAACATGTCCAAAGTACTTGAGATGAAGTCATCCTCACTTTTAAGGAGCGTTCTGTCTGTACTTCTTCCAAGACAGACTTGTTAGTTCTTTTGGCAGTCTGTGGTATATTTAGTGGAAACCTTGGTGGCTAGTGGTTAAGTGCTAGAACTGCTAACCAAAGGGTCGGCAGTTCAAATCCGCCAGGCGCTCCTTGGAAACTCTATGGGGCAGTTCTACTCTGTCCTCCAGGGTCACTATGAGTTGGAATCGACTTGACGGCACTGGGTTTGGTTTTTTTGGGTTTGGTATATTTAGTATTCTTCACCAACACCATACTTCAAATGCATCAATTCTTCTCCAGCCTTCCTTGTTTATTATGCAGCTTTTGCACGCATATGAGGGAAATGAAAATACCATGGTTTGAGTCAGGCACGCCTTAGTCTTGAAAGTGACATCCTTGCTTTCAACACTGTAAGAGGTCTTTTGCAGCAGATTTGCCCAGTGCAATATGTTGTTTGACTTCTTGACTGCTGCTTCCATGGGGGTTGATTGTGGATCCAAGTAAAATGAAATCCTTGACAACTTCAATCTTTTCTTCATTTATCATGATGCTGCTAATTGGTCCAGCTGTGAGGATTTTTGTTTTCTTTATATTGAGGTGTAATCCATACTGAAGGCTATAGTCTTTGATCTTCATCAGTGCTTCCAGTCCTCTTCACTTTCAGCAAGCAAGGTTGGGTCATCTGCATATGGTGGTTGTTAATGAGTCTTGCTCCAAACCTGGTGCTGAGTTCTTCATATAGTCCAGCTTCTCAGATTATTTGCTCAGCGTATAGACTGAATAAATATGGTGAAAGGATACAACTCTGATGCATACCTTGCCTGATTTTAAACCAAGTTAAAGCGCCAACTAAGAGAAAAAAGAAAAGAAAAAAAAGAATGTTTGTATGAAATAGGTTCCAAACCCAAGTGCAAGTTTTTATTATTATTTTATTGTGCTTTGGGTGAAAGTTTATAGCTCAAGCTAATTTCTCCTACAAAAATTTATACGCATATTATTATGTGACCCTAGTTGGAATCCCTATAATGTGACAGCACACTCCCCCTTTCCACCCCAGGTGTCCCGTGTCCATTCAACCAGCTCCTATCCCTTTCTGCCTTCTCATCTGGCCTCCAGACAGGAGCTGCCCATTTAGTCTACTTGAACTAAGAAACGCACTGTTCCTGAGTATTGTTTTATGTTTTATAGTCCTGTCTAATCTTTATCTGAAGAGTGGGCTTCGGGAATGGTTTTAGTTCTAGGTTAACAGAGAGTCTAAGGGTCATGTCTTGGGTAGATCTTCTAGTCTCAGTCAGACCATTAAGTCTGGTCTTTTTATGTGAATTTGAGTTCTACACCCCACTTTTCTCCTGCTCCATCAGGGACTCTGTTGTGCTCCCTGTCAGGGCAGTCATTAGTGGTAGCCAGGCACCATCTAGCTTTTCTGATCTTAGGCTGATGGAGTCTCTGGTTTATGTGGCCCTTTTGACTCTTGGGCTAATATTTTCCTTGTGTTCTTCATTCTCCTTTGCTCCAGGCCATCTTAGATGGCCACTTGCTCGCCCAGACACCACTCACCAAAGTGGGATGCAGAACGTTTTCTTAATAAACTTTGTTATGCCACTTGATCTAGATGTCCCCTGAAACCATGGTCCCCAGACCCCTGCCCCTGCTACTCTATCCCTGGAAATGTTTGGTTGTGTTAAGGAAGCTTCTTCGGTTTTGGTTTAGTCCATTTGTGCTGACTTCTCCTGTATTGTGTGTTCTCCTTACCTTCACCTAAGGCAATTCTTGTCTACTTATCTAGTTAGTGAATACCTCTCGTACTCCCTCCCCACCCTCCTAACCATCAAAGGATGTTTTCTTCTGTGTTTATACTTTTTCTTGAGTTCTTATAATAGTGGTCTCATATAATGTTTGTCCTGCGACTGACTAATTTCACTCAGCATAATGCCTTCCAGACTCATGCATATTGTCAGATGTTTCGAGGATTCATCATTGTTCTTTATTGTTGCATAATGTTCCATTGTGTGTATATACCATAATTTATCCATTCGTGTGTTGATGGGTACCTATGTTGTTTACATCTTTTTGCTGTTGCGAACAGTGCTGCAGTGAACATGGATGTGCATATATCTATTCGTGTGATAGCTCTTATTTCTCTAGGATGCATTCCAGAGAGTGAGATTGCTGGATCGTGTGGTACTTCTAGCTTTTTATGGAAGCACCAAATCAATTTCCAAAGTGATTATACCATTTTACATTCCCACCACCAGTGTATAAGTGTTCCAGTCGCTTCACAACCTCTCCAACATGTATTATTTTGTGTTTTTTGGATTAATGCTAGCCTTACTGGGGTGAGATGGTATCTTATTGTAGTTTTGATTTGCATTTTTCTAATGGCTGATAATTGGGAGCATTTCCTCATGTATCTATTAGTCATGACTGTCTTCCTTGGTGAAGTGCCTGTTCACACCCTTTACCTGTTTTTTAATTGGGTTATTTGTCTTTTTGTTGTTGAGGTTTTGCAGGATCTTGTAGATTTTAGAGATTAGACCCTGATCGGATATTATGTCATAGTGAAAATTTTTTTCTGTCATTAGGTTGTCTTTTTGCTATTTGAGTGAAGTCTTTTGACAAGCGTGTTTGATTTTTAGGAGCTCCCAGTTATATAGTTTCTTTTCTGGTGTTTGTGCATTGTTGGTTATGGTTTGTATTCTGTTTATGCCATGTATTAGGGCTCCTAGCATAGTTCCTATTTTTTCTTCCATGACCTTTATCGTTTTAGATTTTATGTTTAGGTCTTTGATCCATTTTGGGTTAGTTTTCATACATGGTGTGAGGTATGGATCTTGTTTCATTTTTCTACAGATGGATATTCAGTTATGCCAGCACCATTTGTTAAAGAGACTATTTTTCCCCAATGAATGGACTTTGGGCCTTTGTCAAATATCGGCTGCTCATAGGTGGATGAATTTACGTCAGGATTCTCTATTCTGTTCCATTGGTCTTTGTTTGTGTTGTTGTACCAGTACCAGGCTGCTGTTTTGACTACTGTGGCGGTGTAATATGTTCTAAAACTGGATAGTATGAGGCTTCCCACTTTGCTGTTCTTCTTCAGTAATGGTTTACTTATCCAGGGCTTTTTCCCTTTCCATATGAAGTTGGTGGTTTGTTTCTCCATCTCATTAAAAATTGTCACTGGATTTTGGATCAGGATTGCATTGTATCTGTAGATCACTTTGGGTAGAACTGACATTTTCACAATGTTGAATTTTCCTATCCATGAGCAAGGATTGTTTTCTCCACTTAAGTAGGTCTCTTTTAGTTTCTTGCAGTAGTGTCTTACAGTTTTCTTTGTATGGGTCCTCTACGTCTCTGGTTAGATTTATTCCTAAGTATTTTATCTTCTTGGGGGCTATTGTAAATGGTATTGATTTGGTGATTTCCTCTTCGATGTTCTCTTTGTTGGTGTAGAGGGATCCAACTGATTTTTGTATGTTTATCTTGTATCCTGATACTCTGTTGAACTCTTCTATTAGTTCCACTAGTCTTCTTGTGGATTCTTTGGGGTTTTCTGTGTATAAGATCATATCATCTGCAAATATACTTTTACTTCTTCCTTATCAATCTGGATGCCCCTTATTTCTTTATCTAGCCTAATTGCTCTGGCTACGACCTCCAGCACAATGTTGAATAAGAGTGGTGATAAAGGGCATTCTTGTCTGGTTTCCATTCTTAAGGGGAATGGTTTCAGGCTATCTCCATTTAGGGTGATGTTGGCTGTTGGCTTTGTATAAATGCCTTTTGTTATGTTAAGGAATTTTCTTTCTATTCCTATTTTGCTGAGAGTATTTATCATGAAACGGTGTTGAACTTTGTCAAATGTCTTTTCTGCATCAAACGATAAAATCATGTGATTCTTGTCTTTTGTTTTATTTGTGTGATGGATTACATTGTTTTTCTAATGTTGCGCCATCCCTGCGTACTTGGTATGAATCCCACTTGGCCATGGTGAATTATTTTTTTGATATGTTGTTGTATTCTATTGGCTAGAATTTTTTTGAGGATTTTTATATCTGTATTCATGATGAAAAAAAAACTTTTTAGTTTTTTTTTTTATTCATGATGGATATTGGTCTGTAATTTTTTTTTATGGTATCTACCTGGTTTTGGTATCAGGGTTATGCTGGTTTCATAGAATGAGTTTGGGAGTAGTCCATACTTTTCTATGCTCTGAAATACCTTTAGTAGTAGTGGTGTTAACAGTTCTCTGAAAGTTTGATAGAATTCTCCAGTGAAACCATCAGGGCAAGGGCTTTTTTTTTGTTGGGAGTTTTTAAATTACCTCTTCAGTCTCTTGTTATAGGTTTATTTAGTTTTTTACCTCAGTTTGTGTTAGTTTAGGTAGGTACTGTATTTCTAGAAATTTATCCATTTCCTGTATGTTTTCAAATTTGTTGGAGTACAGTTTTTCATAATATTTTGTTATGATTCTTGTAATTTCAGTTGGGTCTCTTGTGATATCAGTCATCTCTTTTCTTATTCAGGTTATTTGCTTCCTCTTCTGTTTTTCTTTTTTCAGTTTGATCAATTGGTTTATTGATTTTGTTGATCTTTTCAAAGAGACAGCTTTTGGTCTTGTTCATTCTTTCAATTGATTTCTATTCTCTAATTCATTTACTTATGCTCTAATTTTTATTGTTTCCTTTCTTCTGGTGCCCTTGGGCTTCTTTTGTTGCTCTCTCTATTTGTTGGGGTTTTAGGGTTAATGTTTTGATTTTGGCCCTTTCTTCTTTTTGGATGTGTGAATTTATTGCTATAAATTGACCTCTGAGCACTGCTTTTTTGTGTCTCAAAGGTTCTGGTAGAATATATTTTCATTCTCATTTGATTCTGTGAATTTCTTTATTCCGTCCTTAATTTCCTCTATAATCTAGTAGTTTTTGAGCAAGGTGTTGTTCTGTTTTCATGTATTTGATTTTTTTCCCTTGCTTTTCCTGTTATTGATTTTTACTTTTATGGCTTTGTGGTCAGAAAAGATGGTTTGTAACATTTTGATGTTTTGGATTCTGTTAAGGCTTGCTTTGTGGCCTAATACATGGTCTGTTCTGGAGAATGTTCTATGTGTGTTGGAAAGGAAAGTATGCGTGGCTGCTGTTCGGTGGAATGTTCTGTATATGTCTTTGAGGTCAAGTTGGTTGATTGTGGCATTTAGATCTTCCGTGTCTTCAGGGAGTTTCTTTATGAATCGTCTGTCCTTCACTGAAAGTGGTGTGTTGAAGTCTGCTATTATTGTGGAGCTGTCTGTCTCTCTTTTCAATGCTGTTAGAGTTAGAGTTTTTTTTTTTTTTTTTTTGGAGCCCTGTAGTTGGGTGCTCATATATGTATTATGGTTATGTCCTCCTGGTGTATTGACCCTTTAATCATTATATTGTGTCTTTCCTTATCCTTTGTGGTGGATTTGCTTTAAAGTCTATTCTGTCAGAAATTAATATTGCCCCTTGTGCTGTTTTTGATTGTTGTTTGCTTGATATATTTTTTCCATCCCTTGAGTTTTAGTTTTGTTTGTGTCTTTGAGTCTAAAGTTTGTCTCTTGTCGGCAGCATACAGACAGATTGTGTTTTTTAATCCATTTTGCCACTCTCTGTCTCTTTATTGGTGCATTTAATCCAATTACATTCAGTGTAGTTATGGATAGGTATGAGTTTAGTGTTGTCGTTTTGATATCTTTTGTGTGTGTGTGTGTGTTGTTGACAGTTTCTTTGTTCTACTTACTTTTCTGCGCTGAGTTGTTTTTATTATTTTCTTTTCATCTTTTCCATTGTTGTTGATTTTGTGTTTGCTGAGTCTTTATGTTTTTCTTGTTTTTTTGTTTTGATGTGTAGGATTGTTAGTTTCCTTTGTGGTTACCTTAAAATTTACCCCTATTTTTCTAAGTTTAAACCGATCTTTTATTTCTTGATTTCACCTTGACTTCCTATCTGTATGAAAGATCTATGACGACCTTATTTAGTCCCTCTATTTTGTATTAATGTTGCCATCTTTTACATATTGATGTCTCTGTTTCTCTATTTTCAGTGTTTTAGCTTTGATTTATTTTTGTGACTTCCCTTTCTGGGTTGATATCTGGTTGCTCTGTCCTGTGTTCATGTCTTGGGTTGTTACCTGATATTATTGATTCTCTAACTGGAGGACTCCCTTTAGTCTTTCTTGTAATTTTGGTTTGGTTTTTACAAATTCCCTTAAGTTCTGTTTGTCTGGAAATGCCCTAATTTCACCGTCATATTTGAGAGACAGTTTTGCTGGATATATAATTCTTAGCTGGCAATTTTTTTTCCTTCAAGGCTTTATGTATGTTATCCCATTGCCTTCTTGCCTACGTGGTTCCTTCTGAGCAGTCTGAGCTTAGTCTTGTTGACTCCCTTTGTTGATGACTTTTCATTTATCCCTAGCTGCTCTTAAAATTCTCTATTTATACTTGATATTGGCAAGTTTGATTATAATATGTCTTGATGACTTTCTTTTGGGACCTATTCTCTGTGGAGTTTGACGACCTTCTTGAATAGATAACTTCTGTCTTTCACGATATCAGGGAAGTTTTCTACCAGCAAATCTTGAACAATTCTCTCTGTATTTTATGTTATCCTCTCCTGTTCTGGTACTCCAATCACTCGGAAGTTATTTCTCTTGATAGAGCACCACATAATTCTTAAGTTTTCCTCAGTTTTTTAAAAATTCTTTTATCTGATTTTTCGTCAAATAAATTGGTGTCTAATTCTTTCTTTCTTTATTTTTTTGGAATTCTTTATCTTCAGTCTCACTAATTCTGACTTCCATTTCCTTAATTCTGGTCCTATGACTTTCTACTGAGTTGTCTAATTCTGGAATTTTATCGTTAATCTTTTGGATTTCTGTTTGCTGCCTCTGTATGGATTCTTGCAGCCTGTTAAATTTGTCATTATACTGTTGTATAATCTTCTTAAGTTCCTCTCTTGCTTTGTCTGTGTGTTCCTTGGCATATTCTTCATTTTGCCTGATTTCTTGAAGAGCTCTGTATATTAATCTTTTGTATTCTACCTCTGGTAATTCCAAGACCTTTTCTTTCTGTGGGAGTTTCTTGGTTCTTTGTTTTGGATGTTTTCTGAAGCTGTCATGGTCTGCCTCTTTATGTGGCAGTTGCTTCCAAGCCATCAATAAGTTAGTATATTTATTTATTTTATGTTTGCTTATCATGTCCTAACTTCTTGTTTTGGTTTGTTTTGATATGCCCAAATAGGCTGGTCATGTGAGCTACTTTGGTTATTGGTGTCTTTGAAGCTCTCTCGTCCTGTCACCAGCTAATTAGAACTGGTACTAGGTATGTTAGCCCAGGAGTCCGTTTGTTTTTCTTGTGTGGATTCAGTTCTGGTGTTCAGTTCATCGGTCACCAAGTGTGTGGTACAGGCTGTTACCTACAGTCCTAGATAAGGGTGATTGGAGCAGAACAGGTATCTGGTTGATTAGGGGGTTATGTGCTGAGCAAGTTAGAAGGCTAATGGCTGCCCCGAGTGCCTAGGCGGAAGGAGTGTCCCTGTTCCCTAGAGTGCATTGGGGGGTGGGTTTTGCAGCCAGATTTTGGGCACCCAGTGCTGTTGGCTGTAAGGACTGGGAGTCAGCACTTATTCTTAGGACCTCTGTCTTGGGTGGCTAGGTGTCATGGGTGGTGACATCAGTCCTCAGACCCCTGAAGTGGGTAAGTGAGGACCCTGGTTAATGAGTAGAGTGGTGTCTAATGTCACAAATCTGCCACTCCCTCTTAGCCATTGCAGTTGAAAATATGTTTCAGGAGTGGGGGCCAAGATGGCAGACTAGTCAGATGCTTCTGGTGATCCCTGTTACAACAAAGACCAAAAAAAGCAAGTGAAATGATTATATATATGACAAGCTAGGAGTCCTGAAAATCAAAGGCAAAGTTAGGAAACAGACCGAGTGGCAGGAGGAAGGAGAGATGGCTCAGAAGTGGCGAGGAATTGCCGGACCTCACTTGGCAGGAACTAGCACCCTGAGACACGATCACCTGGAGCGGCCAGGGTTGGTGGTAGTGTTCGGGACACAGTTTCCTCAGTGAGAGACAGTGAGCCACATTGTCTACTCACAACTCCAGAACCTGAGAAAAACAGCGCTCTCAGCAAAAACTAAGTACCTGTGTTTATTTCACAGTGCCCCCAGTCCCTAAGCCGGCTTCAGTGGCTGTCGATTTCCCTGGGCCTGAGATAGGTCCTGCTGCACACCCAGAGCCATTTTCCTGGCCTTGGAAAAGGAATAAATTAACAGTTGGGGGAAAAGATAATCTGCCAGCTCCACTAAGCTGGGAAGCTCAGGACAAAAACAGCTCCTGTCCGGGCACAAATGGTCCACCGACTTTGGATACCTTTCATCCCTTCATGGACCAGTGTGGGCCCACTTCAGGAGATTAGGCCCTCGTTGGCAGGCTGCAATGGTGTATGTGCTTGACATCTGACTTCAACTGTTTCATCTGTGTGATGGAGAGGTGGGTTTTTGAAGTTTGACACCACTTTGCCTATTAAACAGGGTCCTCACCTACCCACATCAGGGGCCTGAGGACTGGCGGCTCCACCCATGTCACCTAGCCACCCATGACAGGGGTCCCAGGATAAATGGTGCCTCCCAGTCCTTACAACCAAAAGCATTGGGTACCCATGGTCCGGCTGCAGAACCCACCCACCTGTGCCCTCTAGGGTACGGGGAGGTGCTTTCCTCACAGACACTCAGGGGATGGTTGTCAGCCAACTGCCTTGTTCAGAGTGTGACCCCCTCCTGCAACAAGATACCTGTGCCTACACCAATAACCCCTGCCCCTCTAAGTCTGTAGGACAGAGCCTGTACCACACACTTGATGACCAATTACCTGGACACCTGAGTTGAATCCATACAAGAAAAGTGAACAGACTTCTAGGCTCATATACCTGGTAATAGCTCTAGCCGTCTGGTGACAGGACATTGGAGCTTTGAAGGTGCAAATAATCAAGCTAGGTCACTCAAGCAGCCTATTTGGGAATATCAAAACAAAACAAAGCAAGAAGCTAGGATACAGTAAGCAAACATAAAATAAATTAATACAGTAACTTATAGATGGCTTGGAGACAACAGTTAATATCGATCACATAAAGAAGCAGACCACAATCACTTCAGCAACCTCTCAAAACAAAGAATCAAGGAATCTTCCATATGAAAATATATTCCTGGAATTACCAGATGTAGAATACAAAAGATGAATATACAGAACAAGAGATCAGGAAGGAGATCAGGCAAAACTCAGAACAAGCCACGGAACACACAGAAAAAGCAGTTGAAGAAATTAAAAAGGTTATTCAAAAACATAATGAAAAATTTAATAGGATGCAAGAATCCATAGAGAGGCAGCAATTAGAAATTCAGAAGATTAACAATCAAATTCCAGAATTAGACAACTCAGTAGAAAGTCAGAGGAGCAGAACTGAGGAAATGGAAGGCAGAATTAGTGAGGCTGAAGATGAAACACTTGGCACCAGTATATTCAAAGAAAAATCAGATAAAAGAATTAAAAAAAAAGAAACCCTAAGAATCATGTGGGACTCTATGAAGAGAAATAACCTACGAGTGATTGGAGTACCAGAACAGGGAGGGATAGCAGAAAATACAGAAAGAATTGTTGAAAATTTGTTGGCAGAAAACTTCCCTGATATCATGAAAGATGAGAAGATATCTATCCAAGATGCTCATCAAACCCCACATGAGGTAGATCTTGAAAGAAAGTCACCAAGACATATTATAATCAAACTTACCAAAACCAAAGATAAAGAGAGAATTTTAAGAGCACCTAGTGGTAAATGAAAAGTTACCTACAAAGGACAATCAATAAGAACAAGCTCGGACTACTTGGCAGAAACCACGCAGGCAAGATGGCAAAGACTTATATAAAGCATTGAAGGAAAAAAATTTGCCAGCCAAGGATCATATATCCAGCAAAACTGTCTCTTAAATATGAAGGCAAAATTAGGACATTTCCAGATAAACAGAAGTTGAAGGAACTTGTAAAAACCAAAGCAAAACTACAAGAAATACTAAAGGGAGTTCTCTGGTTAGAAAATCAATAATATCAGGTATCAACCCAACAGTAGAGCACAGGAAAGAGCAACCAGATATCAACCCACATAGGGAAATCACAAAAATAAATGAAGATAAAAAAACACTCAAAAAAGGGAAGCAGTGATGTCATTATGTAAAAGATGACATCATTAAAACAATAAAGAGGGACTAAAAAGATGTAGAGAGTTCTGGTGGCACAGTGGTTAAAAGCGATGCCAAGCCACGGATGCTAACCAACCAAAAGTTAGCAGTTCGAATCCACCAGCAGCTCCTTGGAAGCCCTGTGGGGCAGTTCTACTCTGTCCTACAGGGTTGCTAGGAGTCAGAATTGACTTGATGGCAATTGGTAAAAGATGTAGTTATAGATCTTTCATATGGAGAGGAAGTCAAGGGGATATAAAGAAATAAAAGTTTTGTTTAAACTTGGAGAAATAGGGGTAAATATTAAGGTAATCATAAAGGAGACTAACAGTTCTACACATCAAAATACAAGAAAAAATACTCAGCAAAAAAAAATCAACAACAACGAATAAGAGGAAAAGACAATATATAATGAAGCACTACTCAGCACAAAAAATTAAGTGGGGAAAAAGAAACTTTCAACAACACACAAAAAAAGACATCAAAATGACAGCACTAAATTCATACCTATCCATAATTATGCTGAATGTAAATGGACTAAATGCACCAATAAAGAGACAGAGAGTGGCAGAATGGATTAAAAAACATGATCCATCTATATGCTGCCTACAAGAGACACACCTTAGACTTAGAGACACAAACAAACTAAAACTCAAAGGAAGGGAAAAAAAAAATATATCAAGCAAACAACAATCAAAAAAGAGCAGGAGTGGCAATATTAATTTGTAATAAGATAGACTTTAACATAAAATCTACCACAAAGGATAAAGAAAGATACTATATAATGATTAAAGGGACAATATACCAGGAGGATATAACCATATTAAATATTTATGCACCCAGTGACAGCGCTTCAAGATACATAAAACAAACTCTAACAGCATTGACAATTGAGATAGACAGCTCCACAATTATACTAAGAGACTTCAACACGCCACTTTTGGTGAAGGGCAGAACATCCAAAAAGAAGCTCAGTAAAGACACGGAAGATCTAAATGGCACAATCAACCATAGACATATACGAAACACTCCATGTAACAGCATCCAATTACACTTTCTTTTCCAATGCACATGGAACATTCTCTAGAATGGACCACATATTAGGTCATAAAACAAGCCTTAACAGAATCCAAAACATTGAAATATTACAAAGCATCTTCTCTGATCAAAAAGCTATCAAAGCAGAAATCAATAACAGAAAAAGCAGAGAAAAGAAATGAAACACTTGGGAACTGAAAAACACCCTGCTAAAAAATGCCTGGGTTATAGAAGAAATTAAGAATGGAATAAAGAAATTCATAGAATCCAATGAGAATGAAAACACTTCCTATCAGATTCTTTGGGACACAGTTAAGTGTTGATCAGAGGTCAATTTATAGAAATAAATGCACACATCCAAAAAGAAGAAAGGTCCAAAATCAAAGAATTATCTCTACAACTTGAACAAATATAAAGAGCAACAAAAGAAGCCCTCAGGCAGCAGAGGAAAGCAACTAAAAAAATTAGAGCAGAATTAAATGAAATAGAGAACAGAAAAGCAATTGAAATATTAACAAGACCGAAAGCTAGTTTTTTGATAAAATTAGCAAAATTGATAAACCATTGGCCAAATGACAAAAGAGAAACAGGAGAGGAAGGAAATCATCTGAATAAGAAATCAGATGGGTGATATCACAACAGACCCAACTGAAATTAAAAGTATCATATCAGATTACTATGAAAAATTGTACTCTAACAAATTTGAAAACCTACAAGAAATCAATTTCTAGAAATCCACTACCTACCTAAACTAACTCAGATGTAGAAGAACCAATTAGACCCATAAATAAAGAAGAGATTGAAAAGGTAATTAAAATGCTCCCAACAAAAAAAGCCCTGGCCCTGACGGCTTCACTGGAGAGTGCTACCAAAATTTCGGAGAAGAGTTAACACCACTACTACTAAAGGTATTTTGGAACATGGAAAAGGATGGACTACCTCCAAACTCATCCTATGAATCCGGCGTATCCCTGATAGCAAAACCAGGTAAAGACACAACAACAAAAAAAAAGAAAAGAAAAGAAAATTACAGACCTGTATCTCTCATGAACTTAGATGCAAAAATCCTCAACAAAATTCTAGCCAATAGAATTCAACAACATATCAAAAAAATAATTCACCATGGCCAAGTGGGATTCCTACCAGGTATGCAGAGATGGTTCAACATTAGAAAAACAATCAATGTAATCCATCATATAAATAAAACAAAAGTCAAGAACCACATGATCTTACCAATTGATGCAGACAAAGTTCAACACCGATTCATGATAAAAACTCTCAGCAAAATAGGAATACAAGGAAAATTCCTCAACATAATAAAGGGCATTTATAGAAAGCCAACAGCCAACATCATCCTAAACGGAGAGAGATTGAAACCATTCCTGTTGAGAACAGGAACCAGACAAGGATGCCCTTTATCACCACTCTTATTCAACATTGTGCTGGAGGTCCTAGCCAGGGCTATAAGGCTAGATAAAAAAATAAAGGGCATCCAAATTGGCAAAAAAAGAAGTAAAAGTATCTCTATTTGCAGATGGCTTGATCTTATACACAGAAAAACCTAAAGAATCCTTAAGAAAACTACTGAAACTAATAGAAGAGCTCAGCAGAGCATCAGGATACAAGGTAAACATACAAAAGTCTGTTGGATTCCTATACACTAACGAAGAAAACATTGAAGAGGAAATCACCAAATCAATACCATTTTCTTTAGCCCCCGATAATATAAAACACTTAGGAATAAATCTAACCACAGATGTAAAAGACCTATACAAAGAAAACTGCAAGGCACTTGTACGAGAAACCAAAAGAGACCTACACAAGTGGAAAAACATACCTTACTCATGGATAGGAAGACTCAACTTTATAAAAATGTCTATGCTACCAAAAATGATCTACAGATACAATGCAATTCTGATCCAAATTCGAATGACACGTTTTAATGAGATGGAGAAACAAATCACCAACTTCATATGGAAGGGAAAGAGGCCCCGGATAAGTGAAGCATTACTGAAAAAGAAGAAGAAAGTGGAAGGCCTCACACTATCTGATTTTAGAATATATTATACCGCCACAGTAGTCAAAACTGCCTGGTATTGGTACAACAACAGATACATAGACCAGTGGAACAGAATTCAGAATCCAAACATAAATCCGTCCACATACGAGCAAGCTGATATTTGACAAAGGCCCGAAGTCAGTTAAATGGGGAATAGGTAGTCTGTTTAGCTAAAATGGTGCTGGCATAACTATTCATCTGCAAAAAAATGAAACAAGACCCATACCTCACACAAAGTACAAAAACTAACTCAAAATGGATCAATGATCTAAATATAAAATCTGAAACGATAAAGATGATGGAAGAAAAAATAAGGACAACTCTAGGAGCCCTAATACATGGCATAAACAGTATAAAGAACATTACTAGCAATGCAAAAACACCAGAAGCAAAACTAGATAACTGGGAGCTCCTAAAAATAAAAGAGTAAAAAGTTTACCTACAAACTGAGAAAAAGTTTTTAGCTATAACATTTCCAATCAGCGTCTGATCTCTAAAATCTACATGATACTGCAACAACTCAACAACAAAAAGACAAATAACCCAATTAAAAAATGGACGAAGGATATGAACAGACACTTCACCAAAGAAGACATTCAGGCAGCTAACAGATACATGAGGAAATGCTCATTATCATTAGCTGTTAGAGAAATGTAAATCACAACTGCAAGGAGATACTACTCCATCTCACTCCAATGGGGCTGGCATTAATCTAAAAAACAGAAAATAACAAAAGTTGGAGAGGCTGTGGAGAGACGGGAACACTTATACACCGCTGGTGGGAATGTAAAATGGTACATCCGCTTTAGAAATCGATTTGGTGCTTCCTTAAAAAGGTAGAAGTAGAACTATCATAGGATCCAGGAATCCCACTCCTTGGAAAAAATCCTAGAGAAATAAGAGCCTTTACAGGAACAGATATATGCACACCCATGTTCTTTGCAGCACTGTTTACAATAGCAAAAAGATGGAAGCAACCGAGGTACCCATCAGTGGATGAATGGATAAATAAACCGTGGTATATTCACACAATGGAATACTATGCATCAATTAAGAGCAATGATGTATCCATGAAACATCTTATAACAGGGAGGAATGTGGAAGGCATTATGCTGAGTGAAATTAGTCAGTTGCAAAAGGACAAATATTGCATGAGATCACTATTATAAGAACTCAAGAAACAGTTTAAACACAAAAGAAAATATTTATTTGATGGTTACGAGGGTGGGGATTGAGAGAGGGAGAGGGATATTCACTAATTAGATAGTAGACAAGAACTTTTTTAGGTGAAGGGAAAGACAACACACAATACAGGAGAGGTCAATACAACTGTACTAAACCAAAAGCAAAGAAGTTTCCTGACTACAACCGAACGCTTTGAAGACCAGAGCAGCAGGGGCAAGGGTCTGGGGATCATGGTTTCAGGGGACATCTGGGTCAATTGGCATAATAAAAGCTATTAAGAAAAGTTTCTGCATCCCACTTTGATGAGTGGCATCTGGGGCCTTAAACACTAGCAAGCCGCCATCTAAGATGCGTCAATTGGTTTCGACCTATCTGGAGCAAAGGAGAATGAAGAACACCAAAAACACAAGATAATTATGAGCCCAAGAGACAGAAAGGGCCACATAAATCAGAGACTCCATCAGCCTAGACCAGAAGAACTAGGTGGTGCCCGGCTACAACTGATGAGTGCCCTGACAGGGAGCACAACAGAGAATCCATGATGGAGCAGGTGAGCAATGTGATGCAGACCTCAAATTCTCGTAAAAAGACCAGACTTAATGGTCTGACTGAGACTAGAAGGACCCCGGAGGTCATGGTCCCCAGACCTTCTTTTAGCCCAAGACTGGAACCCTTCCCAAAGCCAACTCTTCAGACAGGGATTGGACTGGACTAGAAAATAGTACAGTGAGTTAGGAGTGAGCTTCTTGGCTCAAGTAGACACATGAGAGTATATGGGCAGCTCCTGTCTGGAGAGGAGATGAGAAGGCAGAGGGGGATGGAAGCTGGCTGAGTGGACCACAAGGAATACAGGGTGGAGAGAAGGAATATGCTGTCTCACTAAAAAAAAAAAAAATTTTTTTGGGGAGAAAAACTAGGAGTACATAGCAAAAAAAAATTTTTTTTTTGTGTGTGTGTATATAAATTTTTGTAGGAGAGACTGATTTGATTTGTAAACTTAAAACACAATTTAAAAAAAGAAAAAAAGATGTTCAGGTTTGTATCCTGTTATACTAGGGTAATGAGAGTCTATACTTTTGAAATGGGCCCACAGAGATCTAGGCAGTGGTGAAAGGCATTCAGAGTCTGGACCCCTTATGCCTATGCCTAGGCAAAGGGGCTGTGCCTGCCCTGAGATCTTGGTTTAGGGAAGCTGGCAATTTTTTTTTTTTCCTCTTTGTTACTTATATGTTAATTTGTTCCTTCTCCAAAGCTGGGAGAACAGCTTGGAGTGTGTGAGGGGTCCCACTTTCAGCCCAGGGGATGGGCAATCAGTGAAGCCAGACTTGATGTGAGCAGAGCAGGGTGGAGGGTGGTGGTGAATAGGAGAGAGGCACTTTCCAGAGGGGGGAGGTTTTTTTTTTTGATCTTGTATGGTTAGAAGCTTGCACTTAACTTTTGCAGATCCAGGGCTGCTTTCCCCCTGGGTCCCCAGGCTTGTGCCAACTCTCTGCAGCTCGGTTTCTCCTGCTGTGGGAAATGTGTCCTGAGCACTACTGCTTGCCTCAGCCTGTGTGTGTTGGGTGATCCAGTCTGCAGGGTGCCAGCAACGTCAGGTCTGGCAAATTCTCACTGTTTCTGAACTGTCTCTCCCCGCTGCTGCTCAGTCAGACTCCTCAACTTTATCTTTGGTGTTCAGGGCTCCTGGATTGTCATCAATAATCGATTCATTTTTTTTTTCAGGTCTTTGTTGTAAGAGTGACCACAGGAAGTGTCTGACTACTCCTCCGTCTTGGCCCCGCCTCAAGTGCAAATTTTTGCTACCCAGTTTATTGGTTAGGATTCTGTCATTCCCCTGCTCCCCTGTGTTTGTAAGGATAAGAGTGTAGTTTGTGTGTGTGTGTGTGTGTGTGTGTGTGTGTGTGTGTTACGAAGACACTAAATATTAACATTTGTGCTTACTCCAGAAAGCCATTCCTAAGTTCCTTGTCTTGAATTTATTGGAGAAAAATTTGCTGTAATGTACGTGTCTTACAAGGATCAGGATACAGTGCAGTGCACATCCCCATGTGGTTTGTTGACCTGGAAGGCTCTGAGACCCTCTCAATGGGGTAGAGAAATGGCACAAACCAGGCAGAAAGGAACGTGTTCTCTTGACCATGTATGTTCAGAAGTGTGTTTGCTTCATGAAGAGGGTTCTACTGAAAAGAACAAGACGGTCATCTAGGCAACTCCCTTGGGAGCTGATAGGAGCTTGGTGATGAGTCTGTGTTTGAAAAGTCTGCGATATGCTTACGGGGAACAGACTATATTTTTAAAATTTAAAGGATGGTCTCTGAGCAACTGGTTCCACCGCAGGGACAGGCCCTAGGAATTACTACTGGCCAACATTGGGAAGAGAACACCACTGGAAGCCTGTCCTCTGGGCTGTGTGAGGCCTGGCATGCTGCCACTGGCTCTGATTCCTCTGTCCACCTTGAGGGACCCCAGATGGAGATGAAGAAGGCACCCAGGAGAGCAGCTCAACAGTGGAAGAACTCAGATGTTTCAGGCTAGGGAGGTGACAGCAGAGATTACAACATGACTGCAGAGGACCAGTTGGTTTTGCATGCTGCTTTACAGCTTAAAAAGCCCTTACATTGTCTCAATTGAGTGTGACCACAGTCCCAGGAGGAAAGTGAGACAGATTCAGTTACATCCATTTTTCATAAAAGGAAATAAAACGCAGATGAGTTAAGCGACTTCTAACATGGCAGAATCTCTGCGGCTGGGCTGGCATTTGTATTTGGGTGTTCTTACAACAGTTCTTTTGGTCTTTTTGTTACAATTATGAATTAAATGATTATGAGCATTGATGGATTCTCAAATCACAGAACACTAGAATTAAGTAACACTATTGTGTCCCAAGAAATGGCTCATTTTTGTTGTTGTTCAAATAAAAGGAAGAACAGATGGCAATAAACTTACCTAACTTACTCAAGAGCTGTTTCAGTTTCAGCATAAAGGAAGCCTTTATCAGAGAAGGAAAAGGTTGCCTCTCCTCACCTCTCTTCTCCTCCTCCCCTGCCTCCCTCCCCCTCTTGGTCTTTCTGTTCTCCTCTCTTTCTCCTGTTCCTTCTCATCCTCTCCTCGTCTTCCTCCCTTCCCCTTCACTCCCCTTACCTCACCTCCTTTCTCCTCTCCTGTCTTCTCCTCCCCTCTTCCCTCCCTCTTCTCTCCTCTACTTCTTCTCCGCCTCCCTTCCCTACTCCTCTCCTCTCTTCCTTTCTTCCCCTGTCCCTCCTCCTGCCTTTTTCTTCATCTCCCTTCTTTTCCTCTTTCTCCTCTCCTCTCCTCCCTCCCTCCTCTCCTTTCCTCTCTTTTTCTACTCTCCTTCCTCCTTTTCTTCCTCTTCCTCCTCCCCTTCCTTCTTCTCTCCTCTCCTCTCCTTTGCCTCATCAGTGCAGATGTTGATGATCAGTCAGGACAGTGGATTTGTAATTTCTCCTTAGAGTTTTTCTTAGTACAGCACCCCAGGCAGCTATTTCCAATGTTTGGAGCTAGCCCAGGAAATGACAAGGCCACTTCAATATTTTAAAATTTATTTACGTAATTTTTATTAAGTAACACATTAACAGGTTTTACAAATCAAAAATTATATTGGCAATTTTCCTCCTGCCCCATTCTCCTTCTATCAAGTTTCCTCCTCCACCAAATTAAAACAAAATCAACAAGTAACTGTAGTTATTGCTTTCTTGTGTATCCTCTCAGAGATTTTCCTCATGCCTGTACAAATACAAATATGTATTTCTGCCTATATATTCCTCCTTTTATAGTGTTACTTATACTGTCTCTGCCTAAAAACAATGTGTCTTATCAATTTTTCCATACCCATACAGAGAGCATCCTTATTCTTTTTGTAATTGTATTGCATTATGTGATGCACCAACATTTGGGTCATTTACACTCTTTTGTGGTCACAATAATGTATTAAATAACTTTGTACCTATACTATTTATCATGTGGACCAATTATATGTAGGAGACATTCTTGGAAGTGGAATTTCTGGGTCACAGGGTGGGTATTAATAATTTCCTAGGTACTGCCAAATGGCCATCCTTAGTCATTTTACAGATCTGCCATTTCTATATGAAGATACCCATTCCCCCACAACACTAGCAGTTATTTTATCAAACTTTATTTTTGTCAGTCTGTAGTTGTATTTTATTTAGCACTTCTCTTACTATGAGTGAGATTGAACTTTTTTCATATGTTTTAGTAGCATTTTTATTTCCTTTTTTGTCATCTCTACTTTCTAGCTAATTAATGGATGGGCAATAACATACTGCTGTGGAGAAGTAGGCTGTTTTGGGGCCATACCTCTAATCATTTCTAAGTTTGCCATTAGGAGGACATGCATCCACTGTGTCATTATCAGAATGAGGAATGCATAACAGGGAGGATTACAAGCCTGAGTTGAGTAGACAAGAGAGAGGGATTGGCATTCTCAGCTGAAGGAGCAGCAGAGCAAAGGTGAAGAGCTTTGCTAGTTCATGGCTTGTTTGGAGGTGGAAAGTTTCGTGTATGGTAGGACCACAAGTCCCAGGAGGTGGAAGATGGGACTAGTCAGTAGAGATGGAGTCAGAATATGGAGGACCTTTTTGAATGCTAGGGACAGGAGTTGAGACCTTGTTCTGCAGGTTGTGAGGGAACAATGGCAAATTATTGACTAGAAAATTAATATCTCGATTATCCTCAACTGCTATGTCCTGTGCACACTGCTGTGGGAACTAGACATAGTATGTAAATGTGTATTAACAAGAAGAGTATACTAAAAACTAGGTCACTACCTCAAACATGATAGTAAAGAGTAAAACTCTGGAATATGGATTTTATAACAATTTCACAATAGATTAGGTTCGTTAAAACCCTTAGGGCTAATGAGGGAACCAAGCAGCCATACTAAGTCAAGCAGGTCATCAAAATACATCAAGAGAAACCTGTGAGACTACTCCAGACTTTGAAACACGGTGAAGACCTGAACCCTACTGTAAAAAAAACTAATGACCAACATGGTCCTTGGATATCAAAGCAGAAAGATGGTACAACCTTTGGCTAGCTGGGTCACCTGGAAATATTGGACTATAATGGTACTTTGGAAACCCTGGTGGCGTAGTGGTTATGTGCTACAGCTGTGAACCAAAAGGTTGGCAGTTCGAATCCTCCAGGTGCTCCTTGGAAACTCTGTGGGGCAGTTCTACTCTGTCCTATAGGGTCACAATGAGTTGGAATCGACTCGACGGCACTGCGTTTGGTTTTTGTCTTTGGTAATGGTACTTCGGGACTAGATAAAATATATTGCAATGTTTGCTTTGATTTTGTAATTGTATGTGTTTAAGAATTGTTGAGCTATAACTTTGTTCCATGAAGTGAATTGTCGTACTAAGTATGCTTGTTGTATGGAACAGAATTAGAAATAGAATTCGTAGTGATAAGAAATAAGTTTAAGAAGTAAGAAAATATTTAGAAACTAGAGCTAGAAGGAGAAGATTTTTCAGGAGAGAGAAATAAAGTAATAAAAGTTTCAACAATTACACAGTTATTTATGGTGGAAATTTAGTCTATGATATGCAGTTAGTTTCTAAGCAGGTTATGGCCCTGTTTTGTCATACACAAATTAATCAGCCTAAGATATTGATGGAAACCCTGGTGGCATAGTGGTTAAGTAATACGGCTGCTAACCAAGAAGTCGGCATTTTACATCTGCCACGCGCTCCTTGGAAACTCTATGGGGCAGTTCTACCCTGTCCTATAGAGTCGCTCTAAGTCAGTATTGACTTGACAGCAGTGGGTTTTTTTGAAGATGTTGATATTGATAGAAATAGCTGGTTGGCAATTGACACAAGTCTTGTACCCCAGATCCCAATTAGAGGGAGATGTGTTAGCTAACTTGGCAGTCCATTGATTCAATACCTTTGAGTGGAATCCTACATCTCTCCTACAGGAGACTGGAGAGAGGGGGTGATCTTCTATCTGTCTAGCCCCTTTCTGATTCTTGAGACCAATGCCAAAGCCAACTGTTGTTCTCCCCTCTTTCTCCTGTTCCTTCTCATCACTCCAAGACAAGCTCAAAGATGTGAAAACCAAGGGAGATAGGCTGGTGGATGGAAGTAGATTAGGTAGCACAAGTCTTCGTCTTTGTATGCTTTGGCTGAAGTGTGTGGGCCATCATGACTATATAGTTGCATCCTTATTGTGATGATTCCTACCAGTTATTAGATGGTAATTCATTGTAGTCTTTGTTAGCTGTGGGTCCAAACCATTTCACTGATATGTGTTTTAAGAAATTCTAATAAACTTTAATTCACAAATCAAAAAAGAAATTAAAAAAAAAAAAAAGTCACTAAAGATAACATTAGTTGCAGAGAATCCTGGAGAGCCACAGAGTGGTTTTTTGCAGTTTATACTAGTTCATGGCATTGTGATCCAATTTCTGGTATTTTAGCAGTCCCCCCAGGCTCCAGCCTTGGTCCTATGTCACAGATCCTCCCTCCATTTTGCAGCACTTTCCAGGGTTGAGACTGGAAAGAGGAAATTTTTTAACACCCCCCATTTGGGACTCGTTGAAGGGCAGAGAGGTTGACCCTAAGGGATATCATTTGTATGGTCCCCTTTCTTCCCCAAACCAATTCGTTTGATTAGTAGAGAAAGAAAAAGGAAGGAAGAGAGGGGAATTAGGCTAGTTGAAGACGAGAAAAATTTGCGGTATCCAGATCGCAAGGATTTGAGTTCCTTCCTGCTCATTCTTAAGTCAGGTGTGTGAAATCGAGTCCAAAATTCATTGATATTTCCAGTTTTCATGGATAGATTCAGAGCATGTCTCCAAGAAATAGAATGAGTGCCCTTTAATATATGCCAGTCCTAAATATAAATTGCGTTTGTATTGGATTTTGCTTTGAATTATTTCTGTGTTCTTTGCTCTTTATTAGCATGTGTCCAAGTTAACCAATGTGTATTGACTTCTTACTATGAACAGGGAATAGGTGCGGGGAGGAGCTTCTGTAATATTTGCTGAAGCCCACATAGTCATTCATTGTGCCTCTGACAATGGTGAAAAAAGAAACTCTGGTTCCTGTTCCAGAGAATTACCAGGTGAAAATATTACTGGAGCTTGACTTTTTCATGTAAAATACAAGCTTTATAACACTTAAGCATACTAATAAAAATGAACAGGTTCATTTTCTGGGCTCATAGGAGTAGATTTTATTTAGCCTGATTATTAGAAGAAATGTGCAAGCAGAGATATGGGAAGGAAGTTGGAAAATTCTGCTTTACTCTTGAACATTCTGATGTATGTAAACACGTGTGTGTGTGTGCTTGTGTGAGTGTGTTTGTGTGTGTGTCTGGCTGTGCCTGTGTTTCTGTCTGGAGAGCCACAGGGCAGAGAGCTGGCCACTCAGTTGGTCTCACACTGCGGGGTTTCATCTTCACTTGGCATTCTTTATTACATGCCCTCTCCCTAAGGGGACAGATGGTGTATACACTCATGCTTTGCCAGAGATAATTGCATTGATTCTCAGCAATTCTCAGAACTCCAAGTCCTCCTGGCTCTCACAGCTGATGGTGAGGACTCCCTGGGTGGATGAGTCTGTGAGAAGTTGGCTTTCAATATTAAAATAATGAATAGGCCTTAATGTGATTCTAAAAAGTCATTCAACCAGGAAAAAAAAGTTGGCTTAAATGTGAGAAGTTTTCTGTGAGTTCTCATTTACATATAGTTTCCCAACTGCACTTTTGGAGGAACACAGAAATCCAGTATCTTGCTCAGTAATTTCATTAAAACCATTGGAACTAAAACTACTACTTTGTTAATTTTAGCTACTCTGTACCAACCAACCAAATACTAGTCTTCTATGTCTTGTCGTTTTCTTCAAGGCCATAACCTCAAGTTATCAGATGAAAATGAAATTAATGAAATCAGGGACGTGGTTATTTTATTACAGCCTCTTTCCTAACTTGTAAATCACAGCCATAGTAGTGACCTAAACATATGTTAGCTTATAGAATACAGAATATTCTGCAAACATGCCATTTGATCCTCAGATAATCCTACAAAATATTGATAATACAGTTTTTCAGGTGACAAGTCAATTTCAGAGAGGTTAGTGAGTTTCCCAATGTTCCGTAGCTGTGAGTGTCTTACGTATGCCACCATACAACCGTTACTGTACTGGGTGCTATGCCCTGGTATGGAATCGTAAACTAGACAAGAACCCTGACGCTACATTTTTCTGCATGCATTTTATTCCCTAGGAAACATAGTGCTTTTTTTGTATACAGTAAGCAGCTTTATTGGCATCCAGAGTAATTAAAGGGGGAATTTATGCCCATTTTTAGGTGAGAGTCTAAAAGGCCATCCTTCCAACTCATAAAGTCAATGAGACTCCATTCCCCATGAACCTAGCACTCCCTGCCTCCCCTGGGCCCCGCAGTGTGTATACTTCTGCCTGCCTTCTTGTATTCTAACCATTCCTCCCTCCTTTTTTTAAGCAAATAGATATATAATACCCACATATTTATTATAAATGTAAAAAAAAGTTAACAGTCATTTTTTTGTTTTATTTTGGATCTCATTAAAATAAATATGTAAAGGGAAAGAAACAGTCTCTTTAACAAATGGTGCTAACAAAACTGGATTTCCACATACAGAAAAATGAAACAAGATCCACACCTCACATCATGCACAAAACCTAATTCAAAATGGACCAACGACTTATGTGTTAAATCTAAAACCATAAAATTCTTGGAAGAAAATACAGGAGCAAAGCTTTAGGGCCTAATTTTTTTCATTGATAGATTATCAAACACAACAACAAATGCACCAGCAACAGAAAACAAAATAGATAACTGGGACCTCATAAAAGTTAAATACTTGTGTTCGTTAAAAGAGTAAAGAGACACCCACAGACTGGGAAAAAAATCTTTGGGAACAATGTAACTGATAAAGGTCTAATATCTAAAATATATAGAAAATTTCTGCAACTTAACAACAAGAAGGCAACCTAATAAAAAACTGGGCAAAGTATGTGAACAGACAGTTCACCGAAGAGGGTATTCAAATGGCCAACAGACACATGAAAGGATGTTTGACGACATGAGCCATCAGAGAATTGCAAATCAAAACCAAAATGAGATACTCCCACTAGGATGGCCAAAATAAAAACAAAAACAAACAAAAATCCCGGAAAATATAAAGTATTAGAAGGGATGTGGAGAAATTGGAACCCTCATCCATTGCTGGTGGAGATGCAAAATGGTACAGCTGATGTTGAAAACAGTCTGGCAGTTCTTCAAAAAACTAGACGTAGAGCTACCATATCACTCAGCAATTTCACTCCTAAGTATGTACCCTGGAGATCTAATAGAAGTGACATGAACATACATATGCACCCTATGTTCATCGCAGCACTATTCACAATAGCAAAAAGATGGAAACAACCTAAGTGCCCATCAGCAGACGAATGGATAAGTAAAACGTGGTACGTACATACAGTGGAATAGTACTCAGTGATAAAGAAAAATGAGTTGCCAAAACACTTGGAAATGGATGAACCTGGAGGCCATTATGTTAAGGGAAGTAAGTCAATCACAAAAAAACAATACTATATGTTCTCACTTTTATGAAATGACATGAACAAGTAAATATACAGAAACTAATGCTCATTAGGTAGCCTTGGTAGTATAGTTGTTAAGAGCTCGGCTGCTAACCAAAAGGTTGACAGTTCAAATCCACCAGGCCCTCCTTGGAAACCCTATGAGGCAGTTCTGCTCTGTCCTGTAGGGTCGCTGTGAGTCAGAACCTACTCAACGGCACCTAACAACAGCAACAACAACAATGCTCATTAGGGTTACCAGGCATGGGGGAGGGTGGGTCACTGTCTAGATAGTAAAAAAAAAAAAATGTAGGGTCGCTGTGAGTCAGAACCTACTCAACGGCACCTAACAACAGCAACAACAACAATGCTCATTAGGGTTACCAGGCATGGGGGAGGGTGGGTCACTGTCGGCACTTGTTATTTTTGATGATAGAAAGGTAACAACGAATGAGGGTGAAGTGTACATAGCTTGGCAAAGGCAACCGATGTCACTAAAAACTACGGAAGAATAAAGGAACAGTTGGTAATAGCTACAGTATATGTAATTTTGAAACAACCAAAAATACATGTCTGACCTATAGCGAGCCTATGTACAACAGAACAGAACACTGCCTGGTCATGTGCCATTCTCACAATCATTGTTATGCTTGAGCCCGTTGTTACAGTCACTGTGTCAATCCATCTCATTGATCGTCTTCCTCTTTTTCATTGACCATCTACTTTACCAAGCACCATGTCCTTCTCCAGGGACTGGTCCCTCCTAGTAACATGTCCAAAGTACATGAGACAAAGCCTCAACACCCTTGTTTCTAAGGAGCATTCTGGCTGTACTTTTTCCAAGACAGATTTGTTCGTTCTTCCGGCAATCCATGTGTATCCAATATTTTTCTCCAACACCATAATTCAAAGGCATCAATTCTTCTTTGGTCTTCTTTATTCATTGTCCAGTTTTCACATGCTTAGGAGGCAATTGAGAACACCATGGCTTGGGTTAGCTACACCTTAGTCCTTAAAGTGACATCATTGCTTTTTAACACTTTAAAGAGGTCTTGTGCAGCAGGTTTGCCCAATGCAATGCGTCCTTTGATTTCTTGACTGCTGCTTCCATGGGTGTTGATTGTGGATCCAAGAAAAATGAAATCCTTTACAACTTCAGTGCTCCTCCGTTTCTCATGAAGTTGCTTAACGTTCCAGTCGTGAATATTTTTGTTTTCTTTATGTTGAGGTGAAATCCATTCTGAAGGCTGTGGTCTTTGATCTTCTTCAGTAAGTGCTTCAACTCCTCTTCACTTTCAGCAAGCAAGACTGTGTCATCTGCATATCACAGGTTGTTAATGAATCTTCCTCCAATCCTGATGCTGAGTTCTTCATATTGTTCAGCTTCTCAGATTATTTGTTTAGCAAATTGTTTGGATAAGGTTGGTGAAAGGATACAATCCTGACACACATCTTTCTTTCCAATTTTTTTTTATTGTGCTTTAGATGAAGGTTTACAGAACAAATTAGTTTCTCATTAAATGATTAATACACATATTGTTTTGTGACATTGGTTGCCAACCCCACAGCATGTCACCACTCTCCCCTTCTCGACCTTCGGTTCCCCATTACCAGCTTTCCTGTCCCCTTTGGCCTTCTTGTCCTTGCCCCTGGGCTGGTGTGCCCATTTAGTCTCATTTCGTTTTATGGGCCTGTCTAATCTTTGGTTTAAAGGTGAGCCTCAGGAGTAAATTTAATACTGAGTTTAAAAGGGTGTCTGGGGAACATACTCTTGGGGTTTCTCCAGTCTCTGTCAGACCAGTAAATCTGGTCTTTTTTTTTTTTTAGTTTGAATTTTGTTCTACGTTTTTTCCAGCTCTGTCCAGAATTCTCTGTTGTGATCCCTGTTAGAGCAGTCGGTGGTGGTAACCAGGTACCATCTAGTTGTGCTGAGCTCAGTCTGGTGGCGGCTGTGGTAGTAGTGGTTCATTAGTCCTTTGGACTAATACTTCCCTTGTGTCTTTGGTTTTCTTCGTTCTCCTTTGCTCCAGTTGGGGTGGGCTATCTTAGATGGCCACTCACAAGCTTTTAAGATCCCAGACGCTACTCACCAAAGTAGGATGTAGAACTTTTTTTATGAACTGTGTGATGCCAGTTGAGCTAGATGTCCCCCGAGACCATGATCCCCAGCCCTCAGCCCAGTAATTTGGTCCCTTGGGGTGTCTGGATGTGTCTATGAAGCTTCCATGACCTTGCCTTGGTCAGGTTGTGCTGGCTTCCTCAGTATTGTGTACTGTCTTACCCTTTACCAAAGTTATCACTTATCTTTTGTCTAGTTAGTGTTTTTCCCTCCCCGCCCCACCCCTCCTTCATAACCATCAAAGGTTGTTTCTTTCTATGTGTAAACCTTTTCATGAGTTTTTATAATAGTGGTCTTATACAGTATTTGTCCTTTTGTGATTGACTTATTTCCTTCAGCATAATGCCCTCCAGATTCATCCACGTTGTGAAATGTTTTGTGGATTCATCACTGTTCTTTATCATTGCATTGTAGTATTCCATTGTGTGTATGTACAATAGTTTGTTTATCCATTCATGTGTTGATGGATGCTTAGGTTGTTTCTATCTATTATAAATAATGCTGCAATGAACGTGGGTGCTAATGCACGTCTTTCTTGACTTAAACCACACAGTATCACTTAGTTCTGTTCAAATGACTACCTCTTCGTCTAAGTACAGGTTCCTTATGGGCACAATTAAGTGTTCTGGAATTCCCTTTCTTTGCAATGTTATTCATAATTTATTATGATCCACACTATGCCTTTGCATAGTCAATAAAACACAGGTAAACATCTTTCTGGTATTCTTTGCTTTCAGCCATGATCCATCTGACATCAGCAAAAATATCCCTCATTTCATGTCCTCTTCTGAATCTGGCTTGAATTTCTGGCAGTTCCCTGTCGATGTACTACTGTAACCGCTTTTGAATGATCTTCAGCAAAATTTTACTTGTGTGTGATAATAATGATATCGTTCCCTAATTTCTCCATTCTTTTGGATCACATTCCTTTAGAATGGATACAAATATGAATCTCTTCCAGTTGGTTGGCCAGGTAGCTGTCTTCCAGATTTCTTGGCATAGATGAGTGAGTGCTTCCAGTGCTGCATCTGTTTATTGAAACATCTCAGTTGGTATTCTTTCAATTCCTGGAGCCTTGTTTTTCACCAGTGCCTTCAGCGCAGCTTGGACTTCTTCCTTCAGTGGCGTTGGTTCCTGATCATATGCTACCTCCTGAAATGGTTGAATGTTGACTGGTTTTGTTTGGTATAGTGACTCTGTATTCCTTCCATCTTCTTTTGATGCTTTCTGTGTTGTTTAATATTTTTATGATAGACTCCTTCAATATTGCAGCTTGAGGCTTGAATTTTTTCTTCAGTTCTTTCGGGTTGAGAAATGCCGAACGTGTTCTTCCCTTTTGGTTTTCTATGTTCAGGTCTTTGCAAATTTCATTATAATACTTTCCTTTGCCTTCTTGGGCTGCCCTTTGAAGTCTTCTGTTCAGCTCTTTTTACTTCATCATTTCTTCCTTTCACTTTAGCTACTCCGTGTTCAAGAGCAAGTTTCAGAGTCTCCTGACATCTATTTTGGTCTTTTCTTTCTTTCCTGCCTTTTTAATGACCTCTTGCTTTCTTCATGTGTGGAGTCCTTGATGTCATTCTACAACTCATCTGGTCTTCAGTCATTAGTGTTCAATGCATCTGATCTATTCTTGAGATGGTCTGTAAATTCTGGTGGGATATACTCAAGATCGTACTTTGGCTCTTGTGGAAATTGTTTTAATTTTCTTCAACTTCAACTTGAACTTGCATTTGAGCAACTGATGGTCTGTTCCACAGTCAGTCCTTGTCCTTGTTCTGACTGATGATATTGAGCTTTTCCATCGTCTCTCTCTGCATATGTAGTCAATTTGATTCCTGTGTATTCCATCTGGTGAGGGCCACATGTATGGTCGCTGTTTATATTGTTGAAAAAGTGTATTTGCGATGAAGAAGTCCTTGATCTTGAAAAATTCTATCATGCAATCTCTGGCATTGTTTCTATCACCAAGGCCATGTTTTCCAACTACTATTCCTTCTTTGTTTCCAACTTATGCATTCTGATCACTAATAATTATCAATGCATCTTGATTGCATGTTAGATCAATTTCAGACTGCAGAAGTTGGTAAAAACTTCAATTTCTTCACTTTGGGCCTCAGTGGTTGACGTGTAAATTTGAATAATAGTCTTATTAACTGGTCTTCCTTGTCTTCCTTGTAGGTGTATGGATATTATCCTATCACTGACAGCTTTATAGTTCAGGATAGATCTTGAAATGTTCTTTTTGGCAAAGAATGCAACACCATTCCTCTTCAAGTTGTTCCCGGTAACGTAGACCATATGATTGTCTGATTCAAAATGGCCAATATCAGTCCATTTCAGCTCACTAATGCCTAGGATATTGATGTTTATGTGTTCCATTTCATTTTTCATGGCATCCACTTTTCCTAGATTCACACTTCTCACATTCCATGTTCCAGTTATTAATGGATGTTTGCAACTGTTTCTTCTTATTCTGAGTTGTGCCACATCAGCAAATGATGATCCTGAAAGCTTGACTTCATCCACGTCATTTAGGTCAACTCTACTTTGAGGAGGAATCTCTTCCTCAGTTGGATTTTCAGTGCCTGCCAGTCTGAATAGCTCATCTTCCAGCACTATATCAGACAATATTTTGCTGCTATTTGTAAGGTTTCACTGGTCAATTTTTTCCAAAGTAGACTGTCAGGTCCTTCTTCCTAGTCTGTCTTAGTCTGGAAGCTCAGCTGAAACCTGTCCACCAAGGATAGCCCTGCTGGTATCTGAAATACTGGTGGCAAAGCTTCCAGTATCAGAGCAACACACAAGCTGCCACAGTATAAGGAACTGACAGACACGTGGTGGATATGTGTATAAAAAAACAAACCCGTTGCCGTCGTGTTGATTCTGACTCATAGTGACCCTGTAGGACAGAGTAGAACTGCTCCATAGAGTTTCCAAGAAGCACCTGGTGGATTTGAACTGCCGACCTTTTGGTTAGCAGCTGTAGCACTTAATACCTATGCCACCAGGGTTTCCGGATATGTGTATAGGTATGTATATACGTGTGTATATATAGGTGTATACATATGTATATGTATCTATGTGACTATATACACATATATTCCTATATACAAAATAAAAGCACATGGGGCACAGTTATGGATACTGCTAAAAAGCCATTGCCATCAAGTCAATTCTGACTCATGGTGACCGTTATTGGACAGAGTAGAACTGCCCCATATGGTTTCCAAGGAATGGCTGATGGGTTTGAACTGCCAGCCTTTTGGTTAGCAGATGAACTCTTAACCACTACACAAAGAAGGCTTCTTTTTCTGGATACTCCTTAGATATAACCAAACACCTCGTGGGATGAGATTTCTGGGTTTGAAGGATTAGGACCATAGTCTCATGGGACATCTAGGTCAATTGGCATAATACAGTTCATAAGGTTATGTTCTAAGTCCTAGTTTGGTGAGTTGTGTCTGGGGTTTTAAAAGGTTGCAAGTGGCCACCCAAGATATATCTATTAGTCTCTGTTCATCTTGAGCAGAAGAGAAAGGAGACAAAGACTCAAAGAAGAAACTAGTGTACAGGACAATAGTCTACATGAACCATAGCCTCTTCTACCTTGAGGCTAGGTAAACTAGATGGTACCCAGCTACCTCTACTGACTGTTCTAATGAGAGCCACAATAGATGGACCCTGACAGAATGGCAGAAAAATGGTAGAACAGAACCTCAAATTACTAAAAAACAAAAACAATAAACGAGACCTACAGCACTAGTTGAGACTGGTGGACTCCCTGAGACTATTGCTCTGAGATACTCTTCAAACCTTGAACTGAATCTAACCCCTGCTTTCACCTTGTTGCTAAATAACAAATTTGCTAAAAAAATAATTAATGTCACTCAAAAGCACTGTGCTTTTTTAAAATGTCACCTATATGAGACCAAACAGTCAACAATTACTTTAAAACAAAGATGAGAATGCAAGGAGGCAGAGAAACTAGATTAATGGGAACAGAGCAACCAGAATGGAAATAATGAGAATATTCAAGCATTGTGAAGACTGTAACCAATGTCACTGAACAACTTCTGTAGAAAATGCTGAATAGGAACTTAAACTGCTGTGTAAACCTTCACAGAAAACACAATAAAACATTATTAAATAAATAAATATGTTGAAGGTTATCAAGCAGCATTGACCCTCTAGTACAAATCTGCTCCTCTCTTCTTCAAAGACAATTACTGCCATGAATTTGGTGACTGTCGTTCTAGCCCATATTTTTTGAAAAATATTTTAATTACATATATATCCATAAACACCATACAGTACTTTCCTCTGTTTTTAAATGACATATAAATGGTATTACACTGGAAAAACAATTTTATTTTTTAAACTCAAAATAATATTTTCAAAATCTACTTATTTTCATTCATATAAGTAGCATGTAACAATATTAAAAAATTCAATCTCTGTCTTTTAACATGACAATTTAATTAATTTATAGTTAATATGATTACTGGATATGTCATATTTATTCCTGCAATCATCTCTCTGTTTTCTATTTACTTTGGGGTTTTTTGGGGGGAACAACATTATAACTTTTACGTCTCATGTTTATATAAAGCTATACATTCATAAAAAGTGCATTCCTGTTCATGTTTTCTTTCCACTTTTGAAGCTACCAATCTAGGCCCATTTTTATCATCATCCTGAGACCCCTAACTCATTTGTGATCCTGGGCAAATTCTTCCCTCTTTACTTCATTTTCCACATCCACTTGGCGTAGCTACATGGCCAGGGATTTAGTCCACATGGTAGTCATTTTAAATAACAACAATAGCCACAGCAATAATAACAGCTGTCTTTTATTGAGATTTATGCTTATTCTGTTACTGCGATGAGTTCTTTTTGATCCATCATTTTCACATTTATCGCTGGCAAGGTTCAAGAGTGGAGAGGGTACTCTCTGAGCTGATAACTCCTTCAATGTCTAAACAAATCACCAAACAAACCAAATCCTAGTCAATCTTTCCATCTTTGCTTATGATCCAGAACACACTGGTAAAACCAAAGTATTGCCTGTTTAGTTATGATAATCCCGAAGAGAAAATAACCTCCTAAATTCAAACAAAGAAATGCTTGAACAGGATGGTTTGATATAATATTATCTTTTGAATATGTGGGGCTCAAAAGAATGAGAAATAAGTTCAAAACACCAACTGACACCCATTTTTGGAGAATTTTCCAAGAACTATTGATACATTGTATTTTCATTCAGTTCAGTGTCTCTTTTTTTTTTTAATTTCCCTTGAGACTTACTCTTTGATCTGTTGATTATTTAGAAGTGTGTTATTTAGTTTTCAAGTGAAGATTTTTGTTTTATTTTTCTGTTATTAACTTCTAGTTTGATTCCACTGTAGTCAGAGAACACTCTGTATGTCTTCAGGTCTTTCATATTTGTTGAGGTTCATTTCAGCATTTGAATATGGCATATCTTGGTAAATGTTTTGTGGGCACTTGAAAAAAGTGAGGTGGAGTCTCTATAAATGTTGATTACATCCCTGTTGGTTGATGTTATTGCTGAGTTCTTCTATATCCTTTTTGATTATCTGTCTAGTTTTTCCAATGTCTTTAAGAGATTAGTGTTGAAGTCTGCAACTATAATTGATTTGTCGATTTCTGCTTTCTGTTTTATCAGTTTTTTCTTCATATATTTTGCTGGTTGTTGCATACACATTTAGGATTGCTATGTCCTCTTGGTGAATTGACCCTTTAATCATTATGCAATGTACCTCTCTGTGCCAGGTAGTTTTCTCTACTCTGAAGTGTATTTTACCTGATATCTGCTTTGTTTTGATTAATGTTTGCATGGAATATCTCTTTCTGTCCTTTTACTTGCAACCTACCTATATATTGTTATAGTGGACCTATATTGTTATAGTTGAAGGAAGTTCCTTTTAGACAGCATATAATTGAGGCATAGCTTTTATTTCATTTTTTAAAAACCTACTCTGCAAATCTTTTAATTGATGTACTTAGAGCATTTACATTTATATAATAGATTTTAAATCTGCCATTTTATTTTTGTTTTTGTTTGTTTCCTCTGTTCGTTGTCTATTTTTTTGTCTGTGGGTTACTTGAGCTTTTTTTAGAATTTCACTTTGATTTATTTATAGCTTTTTAGAGTAATGTCTTTGTACAAATTTTGCACAAAAACGGAATATTACCTTGTATGTAGATAACTTATCAAAGCCTGCTGCTGTTGACGTTTTACCAATTTGAGTTCACTGTACAAACCTTACCTTCCTTTTAAGACCCTTTACCCTCATCATTTATAATATAATTGACTTAAATATTTCCTGTGCATACATTGAGAAACACATCAGAAAATGTTGTAATTTCTGCTTCAAAGTAAATTGTAATTTAGAAAACTCAAAAAGAGAGAGTCTACTTATTTATATTTTTGCTTTTTTTCATGTTCTTTTATTCTTCTTAATATTTCAAGATTCCTTCTTTTATCATTCCCTTTCAGTTTCAAAAGCTCCTTTAAACCATTCTTTTAGGATAGATCTGCTGGTGACAAATTCTCTTAATTTTGATTTGTCTGAGAACGTCTTGATTGCCTCCTCATTCTGGAAGAGTATTTTTGCTGGATATAAGATTCTGAGTAGACAAGTCTTTTCTTTTAGCATCTGAAAAATCTTATGCCATATCCTTATAACCTCTATAGTGTTCGATGAGAAATCCATTGCCATTTAAATTGTTTTTCCCTTATAGGTAAGATGTCATTTCTCTCTTGCTGTTTTCTAGATTTTCTTCTTCTTTTTTTTTTTTTTATCTTCAGAAATTTGACTATGTTGTAGCTTGGTGTGAATTTCTTTGAGTTTATATTGTTTGGAGTTCACTCAGCTTTTTGGATCTTTAGGCTTATGTTTTTTGCCAAACTTGGGATATTTTAACCGTTATTTGAGTACATTTTTGACCTTACTGTCTCTTTTTTCTCTCCTTCTAGGTCTCTAATGGCATAAATGTTAGATTTTTTGTTATAGTACCACAAATTCTTGAGGATTCATTCATTTTGTTTTGTCAAACTTTTCTCTCTGTTGTTAGAATTGGGTAATTTATATTATTCTGTCATCAAATTCACTGGTTCTTTCCTCCGTCATTTCCATTCTACTGTTGAATCCATCCATAGATTTTTAAAATTTAACTTATTATATATATTTCAGTTCTAAAATTTCCGTTTGTTTTTTGTTTCTTTCTATTTCTGGTTTTTATTTGCTGAGACTTTGTATTTTTTAATCTGTTTCAAATATGTTCATAGTTGCTTGTGGAAGCATTTTTGATTGCTGGTGTAGAATTCTTGTTAGATAATTTCAACATCTGTGTTTTTCAGTGTTGGTATCTGTTGATTGCCTTTTTTCATTCAAATTGAGATTTTTCAGGTTCTTTGTATGTTGGGTGATTTTCACCTGCATCCTGGACATTTTGGGCATTATGTTAACAGACTTTGGATCTTATTTAAATTTTTTGTTATAGCAAACCTCCTTTGATACCCCAATGGTGAGGAAAGAAAGTTGTCACCTCATTGCTGTCAGGTGGATATAGAAGTCCAGGTTTTCTACTCAGCCTTTGTTGACACTATGGAGATGGGAAAAGGGTACCTTATTCTAGGCAGAAGTGGGAATTAAGGCTCCCCATTAGGCCTCCTCTGACACCACCAGAATAGGGGCACCTTGTTAACACCAGGTAGAGGTGGAATCCAGGTTCTCTATGTGATCTCTTGTGAAATCACCCAGGTATGGCACTCATGAGGGGCACTCATTACTGCTGAATGAGGATGAAAGTCTCAGTTTCTTACTTGGCTTTCTCTGACACCAACCCACTGGGGAAGGAAGGGATGCCTCATTATAGCTGGGTGAGGATGGAAGACAAGGCTCCCAGCTCAGTCTTTGTTGTTGGGGTTGGAGGTGGGACCAGAGTGTTTTCTGTAGTGTTTAAATGGAGTAGAACAGTAATTGTCTAAAAGTTTTCTGTCTTGCTTGAACCCTTTCCTGATCTTGTGGCTAGAGAGAGCAGTCTTTTGGGCATGCTCTTTTGTCTCTACCAGTTGGTGTTTCAAGGTTGCCATATTTGCTAGTACCCATTCCAGAATATCTGAAGCACAAAGAAAACCCGGGGACTTACTGCCATGATGTTCCTTGGGTTTTGAGGTCCCTAGCTGCTCTGCCTTCTTTTCTCACCTTTCAGAGTCTTCTTATATTTGTCTTAATATAACATCAATGGTTTTCTTTACTTGGTGAGAGGAATAGAAGCGTGTCTACTCCATCTTTCCCAGAATCAGAACTGCTATGATTTTTTAATTGGTTACTTTAAAAAAAAAAAAAAAAACTTTTATTGTGGTAAAATATATATAACAAAAAATTGCCATTTTAATCATTTAAAAATGTACAATTCAGTGACATTAATTACATTCACCATGTTGTGCAAATGGTGATATAAGATAGGGATTCAATGAATTAAGGTTGATGTTATTGCTACTTTTAGAAAACAGACTTTCAGGTCTGTGGTACCAAGTTTTTATACATGTTTTAGTGTTAAACCTGTATCAGAACAGCAATACTTCCTAGCAAAGGACACTGTGTACCAGGTTCTAAACCTCACTGCAAAGAAATATACACATATACACAAAAAATGTTTGATTTTAAAGAAATCTGACCCTGAATCTAGAAAAGATGAATTAATATTAATCATCCTGAGATTGCCTAAATAATCCTTTTCATTGCTGGTTAACGTACAAGCGAATAGAAATGTGGCGGAAAGAAATTTTCGTTGGCCCTCGTTACTTGAATTGGCTCCTGTGAAGGACCTGGACCTTGTCTTGTTCTTGCTGTAACTCAGTGATGTAATAAATGCCTTGGCACTTCTTTCAGGGCAATTAAATGTCATGTGTTGGTATGTTAAAAATAGCAAGCTGGTGATGTTTTAATACGATGATCAATAAGGGAACAACCATTGCCATGAAAAATAGGAAAGTGAAAAACGACAGCATAAGGCATAATTTAAGCTGTAAAGTTATTATAGAGAGATGTATGCCCCATCACAGTAAGACTGATTTTCATATTTGACTTTTAGATTTATCTCTTTACTCTATGGTTACACCTTATAATAACAGCAGTAGGAAAGACGATTACTATATTAATTTTCAGGAACCATGACTTTAAACTAAGCAAATGACATTTTATAGGAGAGGTAGCAATGCAAGGTTTTAAATTAGTCTATGCTGGCTTTCACTGGTGTGTTAACACAACCAAAATTCTTAGTGAAAACGTCTTATCCTGAGTCTAACACAAACCTGAAAACTAACTTGAAATTACTATAATGCTAAGTTACTAATCATGATAAACATTTTAAACTAAGTCAGTAGATATTGGGGTTAGCAAATAATGTTAATATTCAGTACCCTTTTTTTATGGATATGAAGGAACCTCTGGAATTTAAGGATATTTACCCATTATGTGTTAAACATATGGTGAATATTTTTTCCAAGTCACTTATTTTTAAAAATTTCTGAATGATGTCCATTTTTGTACTAAAATATTTTAATTTTTTAATCAAATTAGTCAAGTTGTTTTTTTTTTTTTTTTAATCTTTATGTCTTCTAAGTTTTATTTCTTGTGTAAGAAACCTAACTCAGTGCAGGGTTATAAAAAATTCTGTTATTCTCTTTTTATTTTTATACTTTCTATTCAATTTTTAATTGAGCTGAAATTTATTTTTTGTACAAAATGTGAAGTGGGGTCTAGCCTTACTTTCTTACAAATGGAGATAAAATTGTTCACTGGCACTTACTGAAATCATCCTTTCCCATCTGATTTCAAATTGTCGACATTATCACATACTAAATAACCATATGTCTTAGCTGTCTAGCGCTGCTATAACAAGTACCACAGGTGGATGGCTTTAGCAAAGAGAAATTTATTTCTTCACAGTAAAATTGGCTAAAAGTCTAAATTCAGGGTGTCACCTCCAGGGGAAGGCCATCTGTCCCTGTCGGCTCTGGAGGAAGGTCCTTCTTGTCAGTCTTTCCCTGGACTAGGAGCTTCTCGGAGCAGGAACCGCAGGTCCAAAGGACATGCTCTGCTCCCAGTGCTTCTTTCTTTCTGATGTGAGGTCCCCAACTCTCTGCTTGCTTCCCTTTCCTTTCATCTCCTGTAAGATAAAAGGTGGCGCAGGCCACAACCCAGGGAAACTCCCTTTATATTGGATCAGAGATGTGACCTGAGAAAGAATGTTACATCCCACCCTAATCCTTTTTAACCACAGGCAGAGATTATGATTTATAATACATAGGAAAATCACAAAATGGAAGACAACCACACATACCCTAACCAAATTGACACATATTTGGGGGGGGGACACAATTCAATCCATTACACAACATGTTCTTGGATCTACTTCTGCACTGTGTTCTAATCCCCTGATCTTTTGATTAGCTACTCTGTATCTTACTCTTTTAATTATAGTAGCTTTATCATGCATTTCAATATGCAGTTATGCTAAGTCCTGTTTCAATATTCTTCCTAAAAATATTTCTTGTTAATTCTCACATTTTAGTTCTTCCATATGAACTTCATAATTGGTTTGCCTGTTGTCATTGTGGTTCTGATTAAAACTGCATTAAATTTATAAATTAATTTCAGAAGGATTGAGGCTCTCACTAAAACAACATATGTTCAATCTTTATAATTTTACACATTCTAGTAGGTATGTGGAGGTATCTCATTATGGCTTTAATTTACATTTCCCTAATGACTAATTATGTCGAGCTTATTGGCCATTTGTAGATCTTTTAAGTGAGTGTTTATGCAAATATTTTGTCTATTTTTTAAACTGAGTTGTTAGTTTTTTTATTTTTATTGAAATGTAGAAGATTTTTAAATGTTAGGTATTTATTTCATAAATGCTTTTTCCATGTCTTTGGCTTATCATTTCCTTTTCTTTTTAATATATTTCAAACAGAAGTTTTTAGTTTTTAATTTTGATAAAGTCCCTTTTTTTTAATTTATGGGTCTGTGCCTTTTTGTCCTACCTAAGGAATCTTCACCTAACCCAAGACCACAAAGATTTTATTTAGTAAGTTTGAGAGTTTTAGCTCTTACACTTAGGCCCAATCCATTTAGAATTAATTTGTTCTTATATAGTGGAAGGTGAGAGTCAAGGTTCATTTTTGGTTTTGCTTTGCAGATGAGTGTTCAGTTTTTCAGTACCTTTTCTGAAAAGACTATCCTTTCTTCGTTGAATGTCCTTGGCACTTGTGTTAAAAATAAATTAACCAGATATGTATCGGTCTATTTCTGGACTCTGTATTTTGTTCTGTTTACCTATATGTCTGACCTTATGCCAATACCACACTTTCTTGATAACTGTAATTCATAAGTCTTAAAATCAGGTAGTGGAAGTCCTCCAGGTTTGCTCTTTTTCAAAATTATTATGTCTCTTCTGTGTCCATTGAATTTCTATATAAGCTTTATAATCATCTTGTCAACATCTGTTGAAAAGCCTACTGATATTTTGATTGTGTTTACTTGGACTCTGTAGATCATTTTGAGAAGAACTGACATCGTAAGAATATTGAGTCTTCTGATCCAAGGACATATAATATCTCTCTTATTATTTAGATCTTTAATTTCTGTCATCAGTGTTTTACAGTTTTTAATGTACAAATCTTGTACGTATTTTGTTAGATTTATCCCTGAGTATTTCATGGTTCTGATGCCATTATAAACAGTATTGTTTTTTAATTTTAATCCCTAGTTTTTCATTGTTTGCACATAGAAGTCCATTTGAGTTTCATACGTTGATCTTGTGTCCTGCAACCTTACGAAGCTTACTTTTAGCTGTAGCAGCTGTTCTGTGGATTGTTCGGGGTTCCTACATAGATGATCATTATTTTCAATTTCATTGATTTCTGCTCCTTATTATTTCTTTTCCTTTACTTTTTCTGTATATAACTTGCTCTTGTTTTTATTGTTTCTGAAGGTTGTATTTTAAGTCATTAATTTGGGACCTTCATCCTTTTGTAACATAAGAACTTAATGCTATAATTTCACATTAATCGTTGCTTTATATTCAGCCCACAAATAGTGATATATTGTGTTGTCATTTTTTCTTATCTCAATATATGTTCTGATTTCCCTCATGTTCCTTCTTTAACCTGTTAATTATTTAGAACTGTGTTGGTTAATTTCCAAATATTTATGTATTTTTTTCAGATATCTTTTCGACATTGATTTCTGGTTTAATTTCCTTGAGGTCAGAGAGTGTACTGTATTTGATTTTGAACCTTTTTAAATATTTAGAGATTTGTTTTATGGTTCCTGATATAGTGTAGGAAACCCTGGTGGCGTAGTGATTAAGTGCTACAGCTGCTAACCAAGAGGTCAGCAGTTCAAATCCACCAGGCAACCCTTGGAAACTCTATGGGGCAGTTCTACTCTGTCCTATAGGGTCGCTATGAGTCGGAACCAACTCGAAGACAGTGGGTTTGGTTGGTTTTTGGTAATATAGCTTACCTTGGTAAATGTTGTATATCCATTTGAGAAGAATGTGTGTTTTGTTTTTTGTGGATGGAATATTCTATAAATGTCAATTAAGTCAGGTTGGTTGATAAATGTTCTTAAGGTCTTCTATACCCTCACTGATTTTTTTCTATTTATTGTATCAATTACAGAGAGAGAATTGTTCAAGGCTCCAACTCTAATTATAGATTTTTTTGTTTGTCTTTGCAGTTCTATCAGTTTTTGCTTCAGGTTTTATGAAACTGTACATTAGGTGCGTATATGTTTAGGATTATTATGTCTTCTTGTTGAATTGACCCCTTTACTGTTATCATTATGTAATGCTCCTCTTCATCTCTTGTGATATGCTTTACTCTGAGCTCTATTTTTATATTAATACAGGCAGTGCTTGACTTAAGACATATTCAAGTTACGCTAACTACACTTAATGACCCTCCGTTTTATTTTTATTTTTTTGTATATCTTATTGTCAGTAGTGTGTACTACATACAATGTTGCAGCCTATGATTGGCTGATGTCATCATTCTCAGATGTTCACTCGCAGATGTTCAAGTTTATGAGCGCGCTATGGCCTGATCTGCAATGAAGTCGGCCTTGGTGTCAGGGGTCATAACAGATAAGAAAGTTGGGCAATGTTCAACTCTAAGGACATACTACATTGAACTGAACTGCACACACCAAACAGCTGTTACAACTCTGACTTCAGTGTAACAATGATGCTGATGTCATTGTAGGCAAGGCCTGTAGCGTGATCTTATTCAGCATTTCATACCATAAGAAGCATCAGTTCTTCATTTGAAGCTGAGTTGTTCAAGTTTCTCTAATGGTAACATCTGCACTGCTTATGCTCCCAACAACCTGGCTAGCAAGAGGTCATGCCACTGAAAGTTCTAATCTAAAAAAGGTAAGGAGAGGCAGGGCCAAGATGGCGGACTAGGTGGACGCTACCGCGGATCCCTCTTGCAACAAAGACTTGGAAAAACAAGTGAATTGATCACAGACATAACAATCTACGAACTCTGAACAACAAACACAGACTTAGAGACGGAGAACGAACAAATACGGGCAGACAGCGATCGTTTTCAGAACCAGGAGCCAGCGTACCAGGCAGGTGACCTTTGGAGCCCGATCTGGGGCAGAGCCCAGGGGGGCAGACGGCACAGACAAGGGGCCCAGCCCTACCCCCCAAACTCATCCCGGGAGAGAGCCTAGCCGGTTGGCGGGGGCGGCGTAGCGGCGCAGCCAGTGGGAGAAGCACCCGGGAGGCAGTGACTGATCTTGGAGCAGGGAGAGCAGTGTCCCAGCCGGGGAGCCATCCCGCCGTGAGTTTGGCAGGAAGCGGGCGTGGCGCGAGCATGGGGATCAGCTATATTTCCCTAAAGCGACCCCAGGGGCGGGCCCAGCCATTCGTGCGGGCGACGCCCACCCACTTCACATGAGCGGTGCGGCGAACCGGAGGGAGAAGTCCCCGGGAGGAAGTGACTGGTCTCGGAGCGGGGAGAGCAGCGTCCCAGCCGGGGAGCCATCCTGCTGGGATGTTGGCAGGCGCAGGCGGGGCGTGAGCGCTTTCCCCTGAATAGACCCCGGGGGCGGGCCCAGCTGTTCGTGAGGGCGACGCCCACCCAGTTCGCGCAAGCGGAGCGGCGCACCGGAGGGAGAAGTCCCCGAGAGGAAGTGGCTGGTCTTGGAGCGGGGAGAGCAGCGTCCCAGGTGGGGAGCCGTCCCGCCGGGATTTTGGCGGACGCGGGCGGAGCGTGAACGCGGGGATCAGCTCTGTATTCTGAGGTGCTACACTCCTAGCTCTCTGATCCCTCTCCCACCCTCCTCAGGTGGCTCCATTAACATCCGAATACCCTGAGCCAGAGGGAGAATTCAGATAGGGATCTGACTGCATTTTTTTTTTTAGCTGATTACCTGGAAAAACTAGTTTCCCAATGATGGCTCGGAGACAGCAGTCCATATCAAACCACATAAAGAAACAGACCATGACAGCTTCTCCAACCCCCCAAACAAAAGAATCAAAATCTTTCCCAAATGAAGATACAATCCTGGAATTATCAGACACAGAATATAAAAAACTAATTTACAGGATGCTTGAAGACATCACAAATGAAATTAGGATAAATGCAGAAAAAGCCAAGGAACACACTGATAAAACTGTTGAAGAACTCAAAAAGATTATTCAAGAACATAGTGGAAAAATTAATAAGATGCAAGAATCCATAGAGAGACAGCATGTAGAAATCCAAAAGATTAACAATAAAATTACAGAATTAGACAACGCACTAGGAAGTCAGAGGAGCAGACTTGAGCAATTAGAATGTAGACTGGGACTTCTGGAGGACCAGGGAATCAACACCAACATAGCTGAAAAAAAATTAGATAAAAGAATTTAAAAAAATGAAGAAACCCTAAGAATCATGTGGGACTCTATCAAGAAGGATAACTTGCGAGTGATTGGAGTCCCAGAACAGGGAGGGGGGACAGAAAACACAGAGAAAATAGTTGAAGAAATCCTGACACAAATCTTCCCTGACATCATGAAAGACGAAAGGATATCTATCCAAGATGCTCATCGAACCCCATCTAAGATTGATCCAAAAAGAAAAACACCAAGACATATTATCATCAAACTTGCCAAAATCAAAGACAAACAGAAAATTTTAAAAGCAGCCAGGGAGAAAAGAAAGGTTTCCTTCAAGGGAGAATCAATAAGAATAAGTTCAGACTACTCAGCAGAAACCATGCAGGCAAGAAGGGAATGGGACGAAGTATACAGAGCACTGAAGGTGAAAAACTGCCAACCAAGGATCATATATCCAGCAAAACTCTCTCTGAAATATGAAGGAGAAATTAAGATATTTACAGATAAACACAAGTTTAGAGAATTTGCAAAAACTAAACCAAGACTGCAAGAAATGCTAAAGGAGATTGTGCGGCCTGATGACCAATAATATCAGGTACCAGCACAATACAAGGTCACAAAACAGAACGTCCTGATATCAACACAACTCAAATAGGGAAAGCACAAAAACAAACAAATTAAGATTAATTCTAAAAAATAAATAAATAAACAAAATAATACACATAACAGGGAATCATGGAAATCAATAGATAAACGATCACAATAATCAAAAAGAGGGACTAAATATAGGAGGCATTGAACTGCCAGATGGAGAGTGATACAAGGAGATATAGAACGATACAAGTTAGGTTTTTACTTAGAAAAATAGGGGTAAATAATAAGGTAACCACAAAAAGGAATATCAATTCCATAACTCAAGAAAAAAGCCAAGAAAAATGTAACGACTCAACTAACATAAAGTTAAACATTATGAAAATGAGGATCTCACAATCTACTAAGAAAAACGTCTCAGCACAAAAAAAGTGTGTGGAAAAATGGAATGGCCAAAAACTCACATGAAAAGGCATCAAAATGACAGCACTAAAAACTTACTTATCTATAATTACGCTGAATGTAAATGGACTAAATGCACCAATAAAGAGACAGAGAGTCACGGACTGGATAAAAAAACACGATCCATCTATATGCTGCCTACAAGAGACACACCTTAGACTTAGAGACACAAACAAACTAAAACTCAAAGGATGGAAAAAAATATATCAAGCAAACAATAAGCAAAAAAGAAGAGGAGTAGCAATATTAATTTCTGACAAAATAGACTTTAGACTTAAATCCGCCACAAAGGATAAAGAAGGACACTATATAAGGATAAAAGGGACAATTGATCAGGAAGACATAACCATATTAAATATTTATGCACCCAATGACAGGGCTGCAAGATACATAAATCAAATTTTAACAGAATTGAAAAGTGAGATAGACACCTCCACATTTATAGTCGGAGACTTCAACACACCACTTTCGGAGAAGGACAGGACATCCAGTAAGAAGCTCAATAGAGACACGGAAGATCTAATTACAACAATCAACCAACTTGACCTCATTGACTTGTACAGAACTCTCCACCCAACTGCTGCAAAATATACTTTTTTTTCTAGTGCACATGGAACATTCTCTAGAATAGACCACATATTAGGTCATAAAACAAATCTTTGCAGAATCCAAAACATCGAAATATTACAAAGCATCTTCTCAGACCACAAGGCAATGAAGCTAGAAATCAATAACAGAAAAACTAGGGAAAAGAAATCAAATACTTGGAAACTGAACAATACCCTCCTGAAAAAAGACTGGGTTATAGAAGACATCAAGGAGGGAATAAGGAAATTCTTAGAAAGCAACGAGAATGAAAATACTTCCTATCAAAACCTCTGGGACACAGCAAAAGCAGTGCTCAGAGGCCAATTTATATCGATAAATGCACACATACAAAAAGAAGAAAGAGCCAAAATCACAGAACTGTCCGGACAACTTGAACAAATAGAAAGTGAGCAACAAAAGAACCCATCAGGCACCAGAAGAAAACAAGTAATAAAAATTAGAGCTGAACTAAATGAATTAGAGAACAGAAAAACAATTGAAAGAATTAACAGAGCCAAAAGCTGGTTCTTCGAAAAAATTAACAAAATTGATAAACCATTGGGTAGACTGACTAAAGAAAAACAGGAAAGGAAACAAATACCCCGAATAAGAAACGAGAAGGACCACATCACAACAGAGCCAAATGAAATTAAAAGAATCATTTCAGATTACTGCGAAAAATTGTACTCTAACAAATTTGAAAATCTAGAAGAAATGGATAAATTCTTGGAAAAATACTACCTACCTAAACTAACACATTCAGAAGTAGAACAACTAAATAGACCCATAACAAAAAAAGAGATTGAAACGGTAATCAAAAAACTTCCAACAAAAAGAAGTCCTAGCCCGGACGGCTTCACTGCAGAGTTCTACCAAACCTTCAGAGAAGACTTAACACCACTACTACTGAAGGTATTTCAAAGCATAGAAAAAGACGGAATACTACCCAACTCATTCTATGAAGCTACCATCTCCCTGATACCAAAACCAGGTAAAGACATTACAAAAAAAGAAAATTATAGACCTATATCCCTCATGAACATAGATGCAAAAATCCTCAACAAAATTCTAGCCAATAGAATCCAACAACACATCAAAAAAATAATTCACCCTGATCAAGTGGGATTTATACCAGGTATGCAAGGCTGGTTTAATATCAGAAAAACCATTAATTAATGTAATCCAGCACATAAATAAAACAAAAGATAAAAACCACATGATCTTATCAATAGATGCAGAAAAGGCATTTGACAAAGTTCAACACCCATTTATGATAAAAACTCTTACCAAAATAGGAATTGAAGGAAGATTCCTCAACATAATAAAGGGCATCTATGCAAAGCCAACAGCCAGTATCACTCTAAATGGAGAGAACCTGAAAGCATTTCCCTTGAGAACAGGAACCAGACAAGGATGCCCTTTATCACCGCTCTTATTCAACATCGTACTTAAAGTCCTAGCCAGGGCAATTAGGCTAGACAAAGAAATAAAGGGTATCCAGATTGGCAAGGAGGAAGTAAAGCTATCAGTATTTGCAGATGACATGATCGTATACATGGAAAACCCTAAGGAATCCTCCAGAAAACTACTGAAACTAATAGAAGAGTTTGGAAGAGTCTCAGGATATAAAATAAACATACAAAAATCACTTGGATTCCTCTACATCAACAAAAAGAACACCGAAGAGGAAATCACCAAATCAATACCATTCACAGTAGCCCCCAAGAAGATAAAATACTTAGGAATAAATCTTAGCAAGGATGTAAAAGACCTATACAAAGAAAACTATAAAACTCTGCTACAAGAAATTCAAAAGGACATACTTAAGTGGAAAAACATACCCTGCTCATGGATAGGAAGACTTAACATAGTAAAAATGTCTATTCTACCAAAAGCCATCTATACATATAACACACTTCCGATCCAAATACCAATGTCATACTTTAAGGGGATAGAGAAACAAATCACTAATTTCATATGGAAGGGAAAGAACCCCCGGATAAGTAAAGCATTACTGAAAAAGAAGAAGAAAGTGGGAGCCCTCACTCTACCTGATTTCAGAACCTATTATACAGCTACAGTGGTCAAAACAGCCTGGTAGTGGTACAACAACAGGCACATAGACCAATGGAACAGAATTGAGAACCCAGATATAAATCCATCCATGTATGAGCAGCTGATATTGGACAAAGGACCAGTGTCAGTCAATTGGGGAAATGATAGCCTTTTTAACAAATGGTGCTGGCATAACTGGATATCCATTTGCAAAAGAATGAAACAGGACCCATACCTCACACCATGCACAAAAACTAACTCCAAGTGGATCAAAGACCTAAACATAAAGACTAAAACGATAAAGATCATGGAAGAAAAAATAGGGACAACCCTAGGAGCCCTAATACAGGGCATAAACAGAATACAAAACATTACCAAAAATGATGAAGAGAAACCAGATAACTGGGAGCTCCTAAAAATCAAACACCTATGCTCATCTAAAGACTTCACCAAAAGAGTAAAAAGACCACCTACAGACTGGGAAAGAATATTCAGCTATGACATCTCCGACCAGCACCTGATCTCTAAAATCTACATGATTCTGTCAAAACTCAACCACAAAAAGACAAACAACCCAATCAAAAAGTGGGCAAAGGATATGAACACACATTTCACTAAGGAAGATATTCAGGCAGCCAACAGACACATGAGAAAATGCTCCCGATCATTAGCCATTAGAGAAATGCAAATTAAAACTACGATGAGATTCCATCTCACACCAACTAGACTGGCATTAATCCAAAAAACACAAAATAATAAATGTTGGAGAGGCTGCGGAGAGATTGGAACTCTCATACACTGCTGGTGGGATTGTAAAATGGTACAACCACTTTGGAAATCCATCTGGCGTTATCTTAAACAGTTAGAAATAGAACTACCATACAACCCAGAAATCCCACTCCTCGGAATATACCCTAGAGATACAAGAGCCTTCACACAAACAGATATATGCACACCCATGTTTATTGCAGCTCTGTTTACAATAGCAAAACGCTGGAAGCAACCAAGGTGTCCATCAACGGATGAATGGGTAAATAAATTGTGGTATATTCACACAATGGAATACTACGCATCGATAAAGAACAGTGACGAATCTGTGAAACATTTCATAACATGGAGGAATCTGGAAGGCATTATGCTGAGCGAAATGAGTCAGAGGCAAAAGGACAAATATTGTATAAGACCACTATTATAAGATCTTGAGAAATAGAAAAAACGGAGAAGAACACATACTTTTGTGGTTACAAAGGGGGGAGGGAGGGAGGGAGGGAGAGGGTTTTCTATTGATCAATCAGTAGATAAGAACTGCTTTGGGTGAAGGGAAAGACAACACTCAATACAAGGAAGGTCAGTCTAATTGGACTGGACTAAAAGCAAAGAGGTTTCCGGGATAAAATGAAAGCTTCAAAGGTCAGCGGAGCAGGGGTTGGGGTCTGGGGAACATGGTTTGAGGGGACTTCTAAGTCAATGGGCAAAACAATTCTATTATGAAAACATTCTGCATCCCACTTTGAAATGTGGCATCTGGGGTCCTAAATGGCAAAAGGCGGCCATCTAAGATACATCAATTGGTCTCAACCCACCTGGAGCAAAGGCAAAGGAAGAACACCAAGGTCACACGACAACAAAGAACCCAAGAGACAGAAAGGGCCACATGAACCAGAGACCTACATTATCCTGAGACCAGAAGAACTAGTTGGTGCCCGGCCACAATGAATGTGTGCCCTGCTAGGGAGCACAACAGACAACTCCTGAGGGAGCAGGAGACCAATGGGATACAGACCCCAAATTCTCATAAAAAGACCATACTTAATGGTATGACTGCGACTAGAGGGATCCCGGAGACAATGCTCCCCAGACCTTCTGATGGCACAGGACAGGAACCATCCCCGAAGACAACTCATCAGGCATGAAAAGGACTGGTCAGTGGGGGGGAGAGAGATGCTGATGAAGAGTGAGCTAATTAAATCAGGTGGACACTTGAGAGTGTGTTGGCAACTCTTGACTGGAGGGGGGATGGGAAGATAGAGAGAGAGGGAAGATGGCAAAATTGGCACGAAACGAGAGACTGAAAGGGCTGACTCAATAGGGGGAGAGCAAGTGGGAGAAGGGAGTAAGATGTATGTAAACTTACGTGTGACAGACTGATTGGAATGGTAAATGTTCACTTGAAGCTTAATAAAAATTAATTAAAAAAAAAAAGGTGAGGAAGCCTCTAGACATAGATATAAAGATGAAGATCATTAAGGCCTGTTACGGATTAAACTGTGTCCCCCAAAAGTGTGTGTCAACTTGGCTAGGCCATGATTCCTGATATTGCTTGGTTATCCACCATTTGGTAATCTGATGTGATTATCCTATGTGCTGCAAATCCTAACCTCTATGATAATGAAGCAGGATCAGAGGTGGTTATGTTAATGAGGCAGGACTCAATCTATTGGATTAGATTGTATCTTGAGTCAATCTCTTTTGAGATATGAAAGAGAGAATTGAGCAGAGAGGGGAGGGACCTCATTATCACCAAGCAAGAAAAGCCAGGAGTGGAGTGTGTCCATTGGACCTGAGGTCCCTGTGCTGAGAAGCTCCTAGATCGGGGGAAGATTGATGACAAGGACCTTCCCCAAGACTTGACAGAGGGAGAAAGCCTTCCCCTAGAACTGGTGTCCTGAATCCAGACTTCTAGCCTCCTAAACTGTGAAAGAATAAATTTGTGTTTGTTAAAGCCATCCACTTGTGGTATTTCTGTTACAGCAGCACTAGATAACTAAGACAAGGCCTATGATAATGGAAAGAAAGTTGACAAAATAGCATGTGAGGCTTGTTTTGGAAAAGGATGCCAGAATGGATCTATATTCACAAAGGGGTGAAGTTGATGCCTGGTTTCAAGGCATTTAAAGACAAAATCACACTGCCGCTTGGAGGAAATGATGCTAGATTTATAAAGATACTGATACTAAAAGGCAATAATAATGAAAACTAAAAAAATAAAAATAAAAAAGAGGTATTCAACTTATGTCAGAACCTAGTTATGATGGAGTCTTCGGAATGTGATCCCCTCCTAAGTCGGGGACTACCTGTACAATCGTTCTCACTTTATTTCGGTTGGGGTTTGCATGTATATCTTGTTTCATCCTTTTTAACTATCTGTACATTTTAATTGGATTTTCTTGTAGACGGCATATTGTTGTGTTGGTTTTTTAATCCGAACTGACAGTCTATAGATTTTAATTGGGAGGTTTAGACGATCTGTTGTTGTTGTTGTTAGGTGCCGTCGAGTCAGTTCCAACTCATAGTGACCCTATGCACAACAGAATGAAACACTGCCCAGCCCTGCACCATCCTTACAATCATTATTATTGTATCGAGCTCATTGTTGCAGCCACTGTGTCCATCCACCTCATTGAGGGTCTTCCTCTTTTCTGCTGACCCTGTACTCTGCCAAGCATGATGTCCTGCTCCAGGGACTGATCCCTCCTGATGAAATTATTAATATGGCTAAATTTAAACCCACCATCTTGCTTTTGTTTTCTATTTGTCCATCTGCTCTTTGTTCCTTTTTTCTCCTTTTCCTGTCATCTTTTGGTTTGAGTACTTTTTTTTGTTGTTCTTAAGAATATACGCAGCAGAACATATACCAATTCAATAGCTTCTGTATGTACAATTCAGTGACACTGATTACATTCTCAGAGTTGTGCAACCATTCTTACCCTCCTTTTCTGAGTTGTTCCTCCTCCACTAACATAAACTCACTACCCCCCTAAGTTTCCTATCTAATCTTTTGAATTGCTATCATCAATTTGATCTCATATAGATGAATCTTAAATGAGCTTAATGCTCAAGGCAGTCATTCTTTTCTTGCCAAACTAAAATATTGTTTGGCTTTAAGAAGACTTTAGAGGATATTTTTGGTTTACGGTTTAAAGATTAGCTCAAGGCAATAGTTTCAGGAGTTTATTCAGACTCCATGGTTCCAGAATTCTGGATTCCATAAGAACTTTAAATTCTGTTCTGCAAGTCCCCCCTTTTGATCAGGATTCTTCTGTAAATTTTTTTTTTAATTTATTGTGTTTTAGGTGAAAGTTTACGGTACAAATTAGTTTCTCATTCTAAAATTCATACAGAAATTGTTTTGTGATATTGGTTGCAATCCCCGCAATGTATCAGCATTCTCCCCCTTTCCCTATCCATCTTGATTCTTCGAGTCCATTCATCCAGTTTTCCTGTCACTTCCTGCTTTCTTGTCTTTGCTTTTGGGCAGGTGTTGCCCATTTGGTCTTGTATACTTGATTGAACTAAGAAGCACGGTTCCTCACATGTGTTATTATTTGTTTTATAGCCTGTCTAATCTTTGGCTGAAAGGTGGACTTTGGGAGAGGCTTCAGTTCTGAGTTAGCAGGTTGTCTGGAGGCCATAGTTTAGGAGTTTCCTCCAATCTCTGACAGACCAGTAAATCTGGTCTTTTTTGTGTGAATTTGAATTTTATTCTACATTTTTCTCCTGCTCTGTGAAGAACCCTCTCTTGTGATCCCTGTCAGAGTGGTCAGTGGTGGTAGCTGGGTACTATCTAGTTCTTCTGGGCTCAGGCTGGTGGATGCTGTGGTTCATGTGGTCCATTAGCTCTTTGGACTCATATTTTCCTTGTGTCTCTGTTTTGTTTTGTTTTTTTTTTTTTCATTCTTCTTTGCTCTGAACGTGAAGGGACCAATTGATGTATCTTAGATGGCTGCTCACAAGCTTTTAAGACTCCAGACACTACTCACCAAAGTAGGATGTAGAACATTTCCTTTATGAACTATGTTATTGCAATTGACCTAGATGTCCCCCAGACCATGGTCCCCAGCCTGCAGCCCCAGTAACTTGATCCCTCAAGGTGTTTGATGTGTCTAGGAAGCTTCTATGACTTTGCCTTGGTCAAGTTGTGCTGTTGTCTTTCCCCTCACCAAAGTTAACACTTGTCTACTGTCTAGTTATTGATTACCCCTTCCTACCCCTCACTTCTCTCATGGTTTGAGTACTTTTTATGATTTGATTTTGTCTCTGCTATTGACTTATTAGTTATACTTCTTTTATATTTTTTCATGATTGTTGTAAGGTTTATAATATATGTCTTTTATTTATCTCACCCTACTTTCAAATTATATCAAACCATTTCATGCTATCGCCATCACTCATTTTACTTCTACATATGTTGTAAGCCTCTCATCACATTATTTATTTCTTTTGCTTTAGACAAGTCAGTTATCTTTTAAAGATATTAAAAATGAGAAAAAAATGTCCTTTATATTTAACTTTATTTTTATTATTCTAGGCACTTTTTTGTGTGTGTGCACATCCAAATTTCTATCACCTATCCTACTTCCTCCTAAAAACTTCCTTTAATATTTCTTGTCAGTTAAGTCTTTCAATTTTTGTTTGTCTCAAAAAGTTTCCAATGAGATCAAATTGTCAACAGTAACTCTAAATTATAGATAAGAAGTTTAAGGGGTAGTGAGTCTAAGTCAATGGTAGTGAAACAATATGGGTAGAGATAGCTAGAAAGGTGACACGCTTGAAGAATGTAACCAATGTTATTCAGTTGTACATGTGGAAACTGATGAATGAGTGTATGTTCTGCTGTGTATATTTTCACCAAAATTAAAATAAAAAAGAGAAAACCCTATGGAGCACTGTTCTACTCTAACACATGTAGGGTTGCCATGATTTAGAATTAACTCAATGGCAACAGATTGTTTTTTTGTTTTTCTATCTAGTGAGAAGAGTGCTCTGGGATAGCGTTGAGAACAGATAATGCTCAAACCAGTATCTTATGATCAAATTATACATTGAGGGTACTAATCTTTTTTTTTTTCAAGTTCAGCATTATAACATGTTATCATGCTTTGAAAGAAATTCTACTTAGAATTTCTATTTAGACCCAAGACATTTTTCTTCATTTATTTAGCTTGTATTGATCAAGTTGTCGGAGTTGAAATTGATTTTTTAAACCACATTGCCATTTACAGGGAAAGAGTACGGTGGTTAAAAACCTAGAGTCTAGAACCACATTATTTGTGTTCAAATTCCAGCTCCACCATTTGCTAGATATGTGATATTGGCCAACCTGCATGAACTCTCTGTGTTTCAGTTTCTTTATGTGTAAAACAGGGAAAATAACACTATCTACCTCATAGTGTTCTTAGGAGAATTAAAAGTGCCTACAATGGTGCCTGGCATGCCTTGGCTATTAGTATATCTTTCATGATGTATGATTCCTGGAGATCTTTTTAAAACAGAAATAGGTTAGAATCTTGAATGACAGGTATAGTCACTAACAATCAATATCACACACTTAAATCAGGTCTATAAAACAACAATGATCCAACAGTGATATCTGATTTATAAGCCTCTAAACATGATTTATTATTCTTCAGTATCTTTATCTTGATGCCTTTTCTATACCTGAAATAGTTTAGATGTCTTGCTTGCTTCCTTATTCAAACATTTACAAGAAAATCCCTGGTAAGGAATGTACCTAATAAATTACTTGTCAAAAATACATGTTAAAAAAGTTTTCATTCTGTCTTAATTTTTGTAAGATATTTTCACTGGGCAGTTCCAAGTTTGTTTCAGTACTTTAACGATATCTCTTCATTTCCTTTGGGCTTGATTAATTTATTTTTTATTTTCAAAAATTTTTTTTTGTGCTTTAAGAGAAAATTTACAAATCAAGTCAGTCGCTCGTTCAAAACCTTATATACACCTTGCTATATACTCCTATTTGCTCTCCCCCTAATTAGACAGCACACTCCTTCTCTCCACCCTGTGTTTCTGTGTCCGTTCAGCCAGCTTCTGTCCCCCTCGGCCTTCACATCTCCCCTCCAGACAGGAGCTGCCCAGATAGTCTCGTGTGTCTATTTGAACCAAGAAGCCCACTCCTCATCAGTATCATTTTCTGTCTTGTAGTCCAGTCCAATCCCTGTCTGAAGAATTGGCTTCGAGAATGGTTCCTGTCTTGGACTAACAGAAGGTCTGGGGACCATGACCTCTGGGATCCGTCTGGTCTCAGTCAGACCATTAATTAAGTCTGGTCTTTTTACTAGAATTTGGGGTCTGTATTCCACTGCTCTCCTGCTCCTTCAGGGATTCTCTGTTGTGCACCCTGTCATGGCAGTCATTGGTTGTAGCTGAGCACCATCTAGTTCTTCTGGTCTCAGGCTGATGTTGTCTTTGATTTATGTGGCCCATTCTGACTCTTGGGCTCATACTTACCTTGTGTCTTCAGTGTTCTTCATTCTCCTTTGCTCTGAGTGGGTTGAGACGAATTGTCGCATCTTAGATGGCTGCTTGCTAGCGTTTAAGACCCCAGACGCCACTCTCCAAAATGGGATGCAGAATGTTTTCTTAATAGTTTTTATTATGCCAATTGACCTAGATGTCCCCTGAAACCATGGTCCCCAGACTCCTGCCCCTGCTACCCTGGCCTTTGAAGCATTTGGTTTATTCAGGAAACTCCTTTGCTTTTGGTATAGTCCAGTTGTGCTGACCTCTCCTGTACTGTGTGTTGTCCATCCCTTTACTTAAATTAGTTCTCGTCTACTATCTAATTAGCGTTTTTTTTTTTCCCCTCCCTCCCTCTCTCCCTCGCCTCTCTCGTAACCATCAAAGAATATTTTCTTCTCTGTTTAGGCTATTTCTTGAGTTCTTATAATAGTGGTCTCATGCAATATTTGTCCTTTTGCAACTGACTAATTTTACTCTGCATAATGCCTTGCAAGTTCCTCCATGTTATGAAATGCTTCAAAGATTCGTCGTTGTTCTTTATCGATGCATAGCATTCTATTGTGTGAATATTTATCCATTTGTCCATTGATGGGCACCTTGGTTGCTTCCATGTCTTTGCTATTGTAAACAGTACTGCAGTGAACATGGGTGTGCATATATCTGTTTGTGCGACGGTTCTTACTTCTTTAGGATACATTGCAAGGAGTGAAATTGCTGGATCGTATTTTTTTTTATGGTAGTTCTACTTCTAGCTTTTTGAGGAAGTGCCAAATCGATTTTACATTCCCACCAGCAGTGTATAAGGTCTCTAGTCTCTCCACAACCTCTCCAACATTTATTATTCTGTGTTTTTGGATTAATGCCAGCCTTGTTGGAGTGAGATGGAATCTCGTTGTAGTTTTGATTTGCATTTTTTTTTTAATGGTTAATGAACATGAGCATTTCCTCATGTATCTGTTAGCTACCTGAATGTCTTCTTTAGTGAAGTGCCTGTTGACATCCTTTGCCCATTTTTTAAGTGGGTTATTTGTCTTTATGTTATTGAGTTTTTGCAGTAACATGAAGATTTTAGAGATCAACCGCTGATAGGAGATGTCAGAGATAAAAACTTTTTCCCAATCTGTAGGTAATCTTTTTACTCTTTTGGTGAAGTCTTTGGATGAGGATACGTGTTTGACTTGTAGGGGCTCCCAGTTATCTAATTTCTCTTTTGCTGTTTTTGTAGTTCTAGTAATGTTTTTTATATTGTTTATGCCATGTATTAGGGCTCCTAGCATTGTTCCTATTGTTTCTTCCATGAGCTTTATCATTTTAGATTTTGTGTTTAGGTCTTTGATCCATTTTGAGGTAGTTTTTGTACATGGTGTGAGGTATGGGTCTTGTTTTGTTTTTTTGCAGATGGATATCCAGTTATGCCAGCACCATTTGTTAAAAAGACTGTCTTTTCCCCATTTAACTGTTTTGGGGCCTTTGTCAAATATCAACTGCTCATATGTGGATGGATTTATGTCTGGGTTCTCAATTCTGTTCCGTTGGTCTATGTATCTGTTGTTGTACGAGTACCAGGCTGTTTTGACTACCGTGGCGGTATAATATATTCTAAAGTCAGGTAGTGTGAGGCCTTCCACATTGTTCTTCTTTTTCAGTAAGCTTTACTTGTCTGGGGCCTCTTTCCCTTCCATATGAAGTTGGTGATTTGTTTCTCCATCTCATTAAAAAATGTCACTGGTATTTGGATCGGAATTGCATTGTATCTATAGATTGCTTTGGGCAGAATAGACATTTTTACAGTGTTTACAAGGATAGTCTTCTATCCATGAGCAAGTATATTTTTCCACTTATGAAGGTCTCTTTTGGTTTCTTGCAGTAGTGTCTTGTAGCTTTCGTTGTAATAGGTCTTTTACATCTCTGGTTAGATTTATTCCAAAGTACTTTATCTTCCTAGGGGTTATTGTAAATAGTGTTGATTTGGAGATTTCTTCTTTGTTGTTCTCTTTATTGATGTAGAGGAATCCAACTGATTTTTGTATGTTTATATTGTATCCTGATACTCTGCTCAACTCCTCTATTAATTTCAGTAGTTTTCTTAAGGATTCTTTAGGGTTTTCTGTGTATAAGATCATGTCATCTACAAACAGAGATGCTTTTACTTCTTTTTTGCCAATCTGTATGCCCTGTATTTCCTTATCTAGCCTTATAGCCCTGGCTAGGACCTCCAGCACAGTGTTGAATAAGAGTGGTGATAAAGGGCATCCTTGTCTGGTTCCCATTCTCAGTAGGAATGGTTTCAATCTCTCTCTGTTTAGGATGATGTTGGCTGTTGGCTTTGTATAACCGCCCTTTATAATGTTGAGGAATTTTCCTTGTATTTCTATTTTGCTGAGAGTTTTTATCATGAATGAGTGTTGGACTTTGTCAAATGCCTTTTCTGCATCAACTGATAAGATCATGTGGTTTTTGTCTTTTGTTTTATTTATGTGATGGATTACATTGATTGTTTTTCTAATGTTGAACCATCCCTGCATACCTGGAATGAATCCCACTTGGTCATGGTGAATTATTTTTTTGATATGTTGTTGAATTCTATTGGCTAGAATTTTGTTGAGGATTTTTGCGTCTATGTTCATGAGGGATATTGGCCTGTAATTTTCTTTCTTTGTGGAGTCTTTACTTGGTTTTGGTATCAGGATTATGCTGGCTTCATAGGATGTGTTTGGGGGTATTCCATCCTTTTCTATGCTCTGAAATACCTTTAGTAGTAGTGGGGTTAACTCTTCTTTGAAAGTTTGGTGGAATTCTCCAGTGAAGCTGTCAGGGCCAGGGCTTTTCTTCGTTGGGAGTTTTTTTTATTACTTTTTCACTCTCTTCTTTTCTTATAGGTTTATTTAGTTGTTCTAGCTCTGTTTGTGTTAGTTTAGTTAGGTAGTGTGTTTCTAGAAATTTGTCCATTTCCTCTAGGTTTTCAAATTTGTTACACAACAACTTTTCATAGTACTATGTTATGATTCTTCTAATTTCAGTTGGGTCTGTTGTGATATTGCCCGTCTTATTTCTCATTCAGGTTATTTGCTTCGTTTCCTGTTTTTCTTTTGTTAATCTGGCCGATGGTTTATTGATTCTGTTAATCTTTTCAAAGAGCCAGCTTTTGGTCTTCTTAACTCTTTTAATTATTTTTCTGTTTTCTATTTCATTTAATTCCACTCTAATTTTTATTATTTACTTTCTTCTGGTGCCTGAAGGTTTCTTTTGTTGCTCTCTTTCTATTTGTTCAAGTTGTAGGGATAATTCTTTGATTTTGGACCTTTCTTCTTTTTGGATGTATGCATTTATCGATATAAATTGACCTCTGAGCACTGCTTTCACTGTGTCCTAAAGGTTCTGATAGGAAGTGTTTGCATTCTCATTGGATTCTATGAATTTCTTTATTCCATCCTTAATTTCTTCTATAGCCTAGTCATTTTTGAGCAGGGTATTGTTCAGCTTCCAAGTGTTTGATTTCTTTTCCCTGCTTTTTCTGTTATTGACTTCTACTTTTATGGCGTTATGGTCGGAGAAGATGCTTTGTAATATTTCAGTGTTTTAGATTCTGTTAAGGCTTGCTTTATGACCTAATATGTGGCCTATTCTAGACAATGTTCCATGTACATTGGAAAAGAAAGTATATTTGGATGCTGTTGGGTGAAGCATTCTGTGTATGTCTCTGAAGTCAAGTTGGTTAATTGTGGCATTTATCTCTTCCATGTCTTTATTGAGCTTCTTTCTGGATGTTCTGTCCTCACTGAAAGTGGTGTGTTGAAGTTTCCTACTGTTATTGTGGAGCTGTCTATCTCACTTTTCAATGTCGTTTGAGTTTGTTTTATGTATCTCAAAGCCCTGTCATTGGGTGCATAAATATTTGATATGGTAATATCCTCCTGGTATATTGTCCTTTTAATCATTATATAGTGTCCTTCCTTATCCTTTGTGATAGATTTAAGTTTGAAGTCTGTTTTGTCAGAAATTAGTATATCCACTCCTGCTCTTTTTCGATTGTTGTTTGCTTAATATATTTTTTCCATCCTTCGAATTTTAGTTTGTTTGTTTCTTTAAGTCTAAGGTGCATCTCTTGTAGGCATCGTATAGCCGGATCATGTTTTTTTAATGCATTCTGCAACTCCCTGTCTCTTTATTGGTGCATTTAGTCCATTTACATTCAGCGTGATTATAGATAAGTATGAGTTTAATGCTGTCATTTCGATGCCTTTTTTGTGTGTGTTCTTGACAGTTTCATTTTTCCACTTACTTTTTGGTGCTGAGAAGTTTTTCTTTGTGAATTGCGTGTCCCTCTTTTTCATTGTGGTTGAATTTGTTTTTGCTGAGTCTTTATGTTTATCTTGTTTTTATTTTGAAGTGTAGGATTGTTAGTCTTCTTTGTATTTACCTGGATATTTACCCCTGTTTTTCTAAGTTTAAACCTAACTTCTGTCTTCCTATATCGCCTTGATTTCCTCTCCATATGGAAGATCTATGCCTACTTTCTTTATTCCCTCTTTATTGATTATTGTCATCTTTTAGGTAATGAGATCACTGATTTCCTGTTTTGAGCTTTTTTTTAATCTCAATTCATTTTTATGATTTCCTTATCTGATTTGATATCTAGTTGCTCTGTTCTGTGTTCTAGTGTTGGATTGATATCTGATATTATTGATTTTCTATCCAGAAAATTCCCTTTAGTATTTCTTATAGTTTTGGTTTGGTTTTTGCAAATTCCCTAAGCTTCTGTTTATCTGTGTCTTAATTTCACCTTCATATTTGAGAGAAGTTTTGCTGGATATATGATTCTTCACTGGCAATTTTTTTCCTTCAATGCTTTATATACGTCATCCCATTGCCTTGTTTTCTGCATGGTTTCTGCCAAGTAGTCTGAACTTATTGATTCTCCTTTGTAGGTGACTTTTCACTTATCCATGGCTGCTCTTAAAATTTTCTCTTTATCTTTGGTTTTGGCAAGTTTGATGATAATGTCTTGGTGACTTTCTTTTGGGATCTACCTTGTATGGGGTTCAGTGAACATCTTGGATAGATATCCTTTCATCTTTCACAATAGTAGGGAAGTTTTCTGCCAACAAATCAACAATTCTTTCTATATTTTCTGTTATTCCTCCCTGTTCTCGTATTCTTGTCACTCACAAGTTATTCTGGTTGATAGATTCCCACATGATTCTTAGGTTTTCTTCATTTTTTAAAAATCCTTTTATCTGATTTTTCTTCAAATATGTTGGTGCTAAGTGATTTATCTGCAGCCTCACCAATTCTGCATTCCACTTTCTTAATTCTGCGCCTCTTTCTGTTGAGTTGTCTAATTCTATTGTTAAACTTCTGAATTTCTGAATGCTGCCTCTCTATGGATTCTAGCAGTTTGTTAAACTTTTCATTATGTTCTTGAATAATCTTTTTAAGTTCTTCAACTGCTTTATCTGTTTGTTCCTTGGCTTTTTCTCTTTGTTGCCTGGTCTCATTCACGATGTCGTTCCTGATGCCTTGAAGAGTTCTGTATATTAACCTTCTGTATTCTACATCTGGTAATTCCAGGGAGAGTCCTTGATTCTCTGTTTTGGGAGTTTGTCAAAGCACTCATGGTCTACTTCTTTATATGATTTGATATTGACTGTTGTCTTTGAGCCACCTAGAAATTTTTGTATTAATTTATTTTATGTTTGCTCACTGTGTCCTTGTTTATTGCTTTATTTTGTTTTGTTATAGCCAAATAGGCTACTAGAGTGAGCTAACTTGGTTATTGGAATCTTTGAAGCACTAATGTCCTGTTACCAGCTACAGCTGTTACCAGGTTTATGAGCCTAGGAGTCTATGTAGTATTCTTGTATAGATTCAGCTCAGGTGCCCTGATAGTCACCTAGTATGTGGTGTAGGCTCTCACCTACTATCTTAGAGGACCAGTGATGATGGGTGTATGCACTAGTTTCTGGTAGCAGCACGGGGTCACATTCTGAGTAAGGTGGGTGCTGGCAACCTTCCCCCAAGTGTCAGTGAGGAAGTAGTGTCTCTGTTCTTTAGAGTGTTCTGGTGGGTAGGCTGTGCAGCTGTACCTTAGGCGTGCAATGCTTATACCTATAAGGACTGGTAGGCACCACTCTCCTTTTGTGGGTGGCTAGGTGGTGTGGATGGAGCCTCCAGTCCTCAGGCCCCTGCTGTGAGTGGGTGAAGGCCCTATTTACTAGGCAGAGCCATACCAAACCTCCAAAACCTGCCTCTTCACCACACAGCTGAAACAGTTACAGTCAGATCTCTAACAGATTTGCCCTTGCAATATAATAGCCACCTGGATCCATGTAGGGGTAAGAGGCAAAGTCTGTGGATTGCTTATGCCTGGACTGGAGCCACTTCTGCTCTGAGCTTCCAGATTAGGGGAGTCTGCAGTGTAGTTTTCCCCCATTTGTTAACTTGTTCCTTCTCCCAGGCCAGGAGAATGGCTCAGGAAGTGCAGCAGGTTCTATCTCAGGCCCAGGGAAATCAACTGTGAATGAAGCCATCTGGGGCAGAGGGAGGAAGGATCAGATAGGAGAGAGTTCTTTCAAAAGAAGGAGGTATTAGATCTGTGTGCTGTAAATTAGACAAAATCACTTATCTTGTGTCAAGAGCGCTGTTTTATCTCAGACTTTAGAGGTGTGTGTAGCCTGTGTGCACTGGCTGGGTCCCCACCGAGATTGCCCCTGGGGGTTAGGGCTGCATCCCACGCATGTCTTCTTTCAGGGAAGCAGCTGTGTCCTAAATTCCGCTGCCAGTCCTGTGGCTGTCACATCAGGGCATCAGGGTGCCAGCAGTTTGGTTGCCTTCTTTCACTGAAGCAGCCACTTCCTAAATGCCACAGCCAGCCCCGTTGTAGATATGCCACAGGGTCGGGGTACACCACTCTGCTTGCCTTCTTTCACTGAAGCTGCCATGTCTCAGAGAACTACCATCAGCTCTGCTGTAGTCACAGCTGCAAAGAATTGGAGCTGAGGTGCTATGTGGGCTCAGCAACTCGTTGGTGCTTCTGCTCTGTCTCTCCCTCCCCTTTCACTCAGACCAATTCCTTAATTTTGCGATTGATGTTCAGGGTTTCCAGCTTGTCATATATATAATTGATTCACTTGTTTTTTCGGGTCTTTGATGTAAGAGGGATTGGCAGAAGCTACTGGCTAATTTGCCATCTTGGCCCCGCCTCTGGCTTGATTAATTTTTGATGAGAAGTTGGCTGTAATTCTTATCCCCATTCCTCTGTGTGTAGGTTTTCTTTGTTCTCTGGATGTCTTCAGTATTTTCTGTTTATCTTTGTTTTTCTGCAGTTTGACTATGATGTGCCTATTTTTTTTTCTTATCCTTTCTTCAGGTTCCCTGAGTTTCTTGGATTTGTGCTTTTCATTAATTACAAAAATATCAGCCATTATCTCTTCAAGTATGTATCTTCTCCATTCTCTCTCTCTCTTTTCTCCTTCTGGGACTCCAACTATACATATTTTATATTGTCCCACATCTCTTACATGTTTTTCTGTATTAGTTTTTTCTTCTTCTCTCTCTCTGTGTTTCACTCTATATTATTTCTATTTACCTATCTTTAGGTTCACTAATTTCTTACTCTTATGTGTTCACTTTGCTGCTGAGCTTATTGAAGAAGTTCATTATCTATGATCTAATATTTTTCACTAATAGCATTTTGATTTAACTCTTTTTATAGTTTATATCTCTCTGCTGAAACTCCCCATCTGTTCATACATGTTATCCACCTCCTCTATTAGGTTCTTTAACATATTGCTATTCTAATCTCTCTCTCTCTGGTGGTTTTGAAACCTGGGCCAGCTCTGAGTCAAGTTCTGTTGACCATTGATTATCATTGCTACAGCTTAATGTGGTAGTGTGCATTCTGGCCATTATCAAGAAAGAAAACAAAAACAAGTAAGTGCAAAGATTGAAAGAGAAGAGAGAAGCCTATTGTTATATTCAGACAATATGTTCATAGAAAGAAAGTTCAACAAAACCCAACAGAAACAAGAAGAGAGTTCAGCAAGGTCAACTTTCAAACTCAATAGCATTTTTCAAGCTGATCAACTAGAAAATATAAAGAAAAATTAAGATGTCATTCATAATTGCAGCCATATCTGTAAAGGCTCATGAATTAATAAATAATGAATAAAAGATATTTGGAAAAATGTTAAAATTTAATTAAACTTTATAAAACAGAATCTGAATGAATAGAGAGATAATCATGTTCTTGGATGACTTATTTTTTTCCAAGAGTGTTCCAAAATTTCAAAACAACCTCAATCAAATGCCATATATATGTTTTAGGTGCTTGTAAATGTATTATAAAATATATACAGTATAATATTTGAGTAATGGTCTATGAAGAGTTAAATCAACTTTGAGAAAGAGGAACACAGAGTAGGGTCTTGCTCTACAATCTATTAAGACATTTTCAAAAACACAGTAGTAAAAACAGTATGGGATGAGTCAAGAACAGACAAATCGACCAATAAAATGGAAATGCTATCCCCAGATCATCAAATTCTTTTTCACCCATTAGATGTTAGGACTAAAGTGAAGCTTTCAGTATTTGGTGATAGCAGTCACCACTATGTTATTGCACATGGCACTCCAAGTTTCTACAGACACCTCTCCCCCACTTAGACTTAAAAAAAAAAAAACCTAGACTTTAGAATCATCAATTTTTAAAGACCAGTTTTTGAATAGAGTATTACAGTGGGAGTCAAAAGACAGATAGCTCCATATCCACTGAATTGGTCATTAAACTGTTTTTCTAACTCTAAAACAAATGGAAAAAATAGCACCTACCTAAACATATCACAGAACTGTAATGCAGGGAGCTAGACGGCTGCTACCCCTGACAGATAGGGTGAAGGAGGTGAACGAGGTGATTGTGGGAAGAGATAAGAGGGAGGCAAGGATTAGGAGAAGTCATGAAGAAAGGAGAAGACAAGGCAGTTGGTAAATCTGAGCCTCAGTGTTTTTATGTCTGAAAGGGGACTGAACTTCGCCCCATAGAATGGTGGTGAGACAGTGTTTGTGATGTAGCAGGGTGCTTGACACATCTGTCAATACAGGTGTCAAAAAAATGATAGCTAAGTTTGATTTTGTGTATTCTGAAAAATTGAAATAAAAAGAAGAGAATAGACAATATGCATTTGACCTTGTACTGTAAGTGTTAGAGAAAGAAATGACCAGCAGAACCCATAGAAACTGGTCATCAGGATAAGATCAGAGACGTCTTCAGTAGATCTTACAGAGAGATTACCTGGGTGGCACTGTAATTATAAAGATGTTGGAAATTACTTGGGAGGAGGTTTACCCCATGACTCAGCTATTAGGGGTAAAAGAGTGTGTCTGAACCTGTGAGCTTTTATCAGTGGAGCAAATTATGATTTGTTTTGGAAGAGCTAGGTGGTAGAAACCTGCTTGCTGGAATTTCTAATCATGGTATGAAAAGGGACAAAATTTTGACCCTTGATGAATAACTCAGGAGTGAAACAGATGCCAGGGACAAGATGATTATAAAACTAGTTTCAGATTATTGTTCTTCAGACGACATAAAGTGCCGAGACACTAAAGAAGTCACATAACGAGGTTAATTACATAGATACTTAAAGGAAGTGGTGATATGGACTCCTAGCATGGCACAGGCCACAGAGGACCCCCTTTTGAGAAAAGAGAGGGAACAAATCTAAACAAATATGACTTTTGAAAGACTTCTAATAACATGGGGTGTGAGTCAGGGAAGGGAGGTCTGTTGTATGCTCTGTCTGTCTGTCTGCATGTGCAATGCAGACAGGTTGGTCCTGAAACCGCTAGCCAGCCATAGACTGCTAGGAATGAGGCACCTACACCCACTGACATCAGTAATTCCATGGGTGCTATGTTCATCTGTGATCAAGCCAAAGTGAGAGCCATTATAATTACTTGTAGAAAGCAAACAGTAAATAGTAACAACAGAATTTCAAGGGGGAAATGCTTAAAAAAAAAATTTTTTTTTTGAAATGCTTAACCTTCCCCAAATTGCCCGTGTCCATTGTTAGGTCACTGGGCTTACATGCTATGACTCAGGTCAGATGTTGTGTTCATGTCACCATTGCCTGGGGCCACCACCACGCTGCCAAGGCTTCTGCTCTGCTGCTGGGCCTCACTAGGCCTTGCCTCACAGGTGGAAAGACCCCTGACAGGATCTCCTGAGCTCTGCCACTGGGCTTTTCTAAACCCCTGCCACCTACTCCTGTCTTGCTACCCAGGCCCACCGTGCTGCCCAGGTCTACATTGCCTGAGGGCCCATGTGACTTCTACACACTGCCCAAGGGAAGGGGGACTGTTTAACCCCTATACGGGCACATTCAGGCCTCTACCCTGTGTGGGCAAGTTTACAACTCTTTTAGTTCTGGCAGCAAGCCTCCTGCCCGAGGGCTCGCACCAGCCTTGCTCTGTGAGCTGGCAATCCCACCATCATTGTCTCTCAGTCTTTCATCATCTTAAGTGTTACATCTCTTTCTTCTGGGTCAAGAAGGTTCTCAGTGCAGGGACACTAGGTCCAAAGGATGCACACTGCTACAGACGCTTCTTGATGGTAGTGATGTTCCTCCCTCAACCTCTAGGGGATTGGCCGTTATATAAGCAGAGCCCTTGTCAATTTCAAGACATGACATCACTCAATTTGCATAGTAAACTGACAAATCACTTGCAAGATTGTGGCCCAGGCGATCATTTTGAGAGAGTTAGAAGACCATGGCTAAAAAGGCCACATAAAAGCAATTCACTGCACTGAATCTGTGTATTTCAGTATCAACCTTATCTTCCAAAGGAAGTGGTTCTGGGAACAATGGTCAGAGTGGCTTCAGGTCCTCCGGCTTTCTGGCCAGTAGCTTTCCTATAACCCCGTCTTTATCTGGGATCACGCCCTCCTGTGTGTCTGGTTGCCTTCATGTCCTTTCCTCCTTTTTCTACTATTCTTCCAAGTCTCCCCCAGCCAACCCCACATGCACACTTTAAAAACTGTTCTGGGGACGAGGCCTGCCTCTTCGTAATGTGTGTTGATTTGAGTTGTCAAACTCAGAGTTTGGGGAAGCTTTTGAGACTCTCAGAGTTGGGGAAGCTTTTTAAAATAAAAGTATTATCTCTCCCATGTATTTTTGCTCTTTTGAGAGCAAAGGTGGTGGTGGTGGGGGTTCTGTTCTCAAATTGTGAGCAATTCCCACTTAGGGGATTTCAGGCATCTGAAAACACGAGTGGAATACAGACCCTCTGTGACATAGTGAGTACCTGAAAGGCCAAAGTGTTTTACTCTGTTTGTCACTTAGGACCCCACAGAGTGCCTGGACACAGTGGTGGAGACACTGCTCTGTAAAGAAGGCATATGTTGCAATATTTCGTGTCCTGAAGACAAATAGGGGATGCGCTAATATGGGGAAAGGCATTTATGTGAAATTGATTTCTGGTAGTCTGAATAGAGAAAAAACCTCCAAAAAGACAAGGAAGCTATATTTTAAGAACTTGGTTTACTGTCCAAGTTTAGAGGAATATGAAAGAATTCCTATGGTTTTGGGGACCTTCTAAGGGAAAAAAATACAAAATCATAAATGCCAAGTTGCCAGGCCTGTTCCTGAGGCCTTGGAAGGGGCTCCTGGAAGTGAGAAGGTGTGAAACTTAAGCTCTGTCAGCTTCCCAGAAAAGCCGCCACTGGTCCTATGCTCATTTGAATGAAGAGTTCCTGGTCTGTTTCCTTAGAAAGGGAAGAAACGGTGTCACCTTGTATAAGTTACAAACTACTCTAATATTCAGTTTCCTCATATACAATTTGGGGCTAATAATATGACCTGCTCATAGGTCTTCAGGAAGACCAAATGAGAGAATGTGTGCAAAGCACTTGTGCAGTAGCTGGAAGACAGTAAGTACCTAATACATGTGAGCTGGTATGTTCTTGGTCACCACTGTCCGTTTTCAGGTCACCCTGAAGTGGTCTTATTCGGTTCTCCTGAATGCCCCAAATTAGGGAATTATAATTTTCATTTTACACGTGAAAAAAGCCCAAGTCTCAGGGAACATAAGAAGCCCGCTCAGTGTCAGGGGTGGGGCAGCGACAGGCTGCAGTTTGCTTTCTGTTCACCGCAGTCTTGGGGGTTGCTCTCAGGCAGGCTGCACCCAGAATCTATGGATTCATGCAGCTCCCTAGGTGTGGGCAGGGGCGGTATACGGTCTCATATAACAGGTGAGGATACAGAGCCTCTGAGAAGTTAAGTGATGGGATGAGGTTCCCCACATCTAATAAATTGTTGTTAACTGCCTTCAAGTCAGCTCTGACTCTTGGTGACCTCAAGTACAATAGAACAAAATGCTGCTGGTCCTGCACTGTCATGGATTGAATTGTGTTCCCCAAAAAATATGTGTCAACTTGGTCAGGCCATGATTCCCAGTATCGTGTGGTTGTCCTCCATTTTGTGATTGTTATTTTATGTTAAAGAGGATTAGGGTGGGATTGTAACACCACCCTTACTGAGGTCACCTCCCTGATCCAGTGTAAAAGGAGTTTCCCTGGGGTGTGGCGCACACCACCTTTTATCTCTCAAGAGAGAAAAGGAAAGGGAAGCAAGCAGAGGGTTGGGGACCTCATACCACCAAGAAAGCAGTACCAGGAGCAGAGCACGTCCTTTGGGCCTGGGGTCCCTGTGCCTAAGAAGCTCCTTGACCATGGGAAGATTGAGGACAAGGACCTTCCTCCAGAGCCAACAGAGAGAGAAAGCCTTCCCCAGGAGATGACGCCCTAAATTTGGACTTTTAGCCTACTTTATGGTGAGAAAATAAACCTCTCTTTGTTAAAGCCATCCGCTTGTGGTATTTCTGTTACAGCAGCACTAGATGACTAAGACATGCACTGTCTTCATGGTTGTTGGCATGTTTGAGTCCATTGTTGTGTGCCTTCCAGCCTAGGCACCCATCTTCCTGTACTGTATTAGACAATGTTCTGTTGTGATCCACAGTGTTCCCATTGGCTAATTTTGGAAGTAGACTACCAGGCCTTTCTTCCTAGTTTATATTAGTGTAGTAGCTACACCGAAAGCTGTTCATCATGAGTGACTCTGCTGATATTTGAAATACTGGTGGTATAGCTTCCAGCATCATAGCAACACAAAAGCCGCCACAGTACCACACGTTGACAGATGAGTGATGGTGGTCCTAGTAAATTAGGGAACCTGAAACTTGAACCCACATCCTCTGTCTTCTAGTCAAGGGTTCTGTCATAGATTGAATTGTGTTCCCCAAAAATATGGTTCAACTTGGTTAGACCATGAGTCCCAGTATTGTGTGGTTGTCCTCCATTTCGTGATGGTAATTTTCCTGTGTGTTGTAAATCCTAATCTCTGCCTGTGGTTAATGAGGCAAGATTAGATTATGTTAAAGAGGATTAGGGCGGATTTGTAACACCCTAACTAAGGTCACATCCCTGATCCAATGTAAAGGGAGTTTCCCTGGGGTGTGGCCTGCACCACTTTTTATCTCACAAGAGATAAAAGGAAAGGGAAGCAAGCAGAGAGTTGGGGACCTCATACCACCAAGAAAGCAGCACTGGAAGCAGACTGCATCTTTTGGACCCAGGGTTCCTGAGTGGAGAAGCTCCTAGTCTAGGGGAAGATTGATGACAAGGACCTTCCTCCAGAGTCGAAAGAGAGAGAAAACCTTCTGCCAGGGCTGGTGCCCTGAATTTGGACTTCTAGCCTACTAGGCTGTGAGAAAATAAATTTCTTTGTTAAAGCCATCAGTTTGTGGTATTTCTGTTATAGCAGCAGTAGATAACTAAGACAGGTTCTTTCTAAACTAATGTACACAGTCTCTCACACCAAGACAATAAACAAGGTTAATTTCTGGGTGGGAAATCATAATCTTCAGCCTTTACTTATTACCTTAAACATAACCTTTGAAACATCATGCAATGGTAGAAGATGCATGAAAATATTATATACTAGGAAATTGTTGTGATGAATAGAGAAGGTTTGCAATATCACTTATCACAGGGATCCATTGTAAAATATTTGTGGAAAATGATTGAACTTTTTAGAAAAGATCCACCAGTGTCATCTGCTTGCTTTTGTTACAACTTCTCCTTTCAAATTTGTATTTTTCTGTACTTATCTGGAGTCTTTCCAGCTCAGTAGGAAATGATCTTAGTTCCATGACATGCATGAAATTCTAACCACATGAAGTAGTCTCTGATGGAGTCATTCTGATCTGTTATGCTGTACCTAGCTGTCTCTGTTCCTGTAGTTGGATGAAAATTGTAAAATAGTGCTCATTTTTAAATCATTGTAGGATGATCCTTGTGTGTGGGTTTCTGGTGTTCAGACTACTGGATAATGGTCTACTCTATTTTCTTCGTAAACTGGGTTATCATTTTGTAAGATGACCGTTACAGCCACCCTTGGCTCCCCTGGTGAGTGGTAGCCTATCAGATTAACAGTGGCCTAGCCCTTGAGCATCTGGTGCTTCTTGAAGGGACGTATGGAATGCCTTCCATGTTTGTGTTGCTTGGAAGTGTGCACGTGGAGTTTCCATTAAAAGCTGATCTGCTCACTGTTTACAATAGCAAAAAGATGGAAGCAACCAAGGTGCCCATCAATGGATGAATGGATAAATAAATTATGGTATATTCACACAGTGGAATACTACGCATCAATAAAGAACAGTGAGGAATCGGTGAAACGTTTCATAACATGGAGGAACCTGGAAGGCATTGTGCTGAGTGAAATTAGTCAGTTGCAAAAGGACAAATATTGTTTAAGACCACTATTATAAGAACTTGAGAAATAGTTGAAACTGAGAAGAAAACATTCTTTTGTGGTTACGAGATGGGGGAGGGAGGGAGGGAGGGTGAGAGAGGAGCACTCACTAATTAGATAGTAGATAAGAACTACTTTAGGTGAAGGGAAAGACAACACACAATACAGGGGAGGTCAGCACAATTGGACTAAACCAAAAGCAAAGAAGTTTCCTGAATAAACTGAATGCTTCGAAGGTCAGTGTAGCAGGGGCAGGGGTCTGGGGACCATGGTTTCAGGGAATATCTAAGTCAATTGGCATAATAAAATCTATTAGGAAAACATTCTGCATCCCACTTCGAAGAATGGCGTCTGGGGTCTTAAACGCTAGGAAGCAGCCATCTAAGGTGCATCAATTCGTCTCAACCCACCTGGATCAAAGGAGAATGAAGAACACCAAGGTCACAAGGTGATTACGAGCCCAAGACACAGAAAGGGCCACATGAACCAGAGACTACTTCATCCTGAGACCAGAGGAACTAGATGGTGCCCGGCTACAACCGATGACTGCTCTGACAGGGAACACAACAGAGAACCCCTGAGGGAGCAGGAGAGCAGTGGGATGCAGACCCCAAATTCTCGTAAGACCAGACTTAATGGTTTGACTGAGACTGGAAGGACCCTGGTGGTCATGACCCCCAGACCTTGTGTTGGCCCAGGACAGGAACCATTCCCGAAGCCAAGTCTTCAGACATAGATTGGACTGGATGATGGGTTAGAGAGGGATGCTGGTGAGGAGTCAGCTTCTTGGATCAGGTGGACACTCGAGACTATGTTGGCGTCTCCTGCCTGGAGGGGAGATGAGAGAGTGGAGGGGGTTAGAAGCTGACAAAATGGACACGAAAAGAGAGAGTGGAGGGAGAGAACGGGCTGTCTCATTAGGGAGAGAGTAATTGGGAGTGTGTAGCAAGGTGTATATGGGTTTTTGTGTGAGAGACTGACTTGATTTGTAAACTTTCACTTAAAAAATATATATATATTTTTTTCACTTAAAGCACAATAAAAATTATTTAAACAAACAAAAAAAAAGCTGGGCTGCATTGGTACTGATTTCTCGCAAGATACTGTTGTGTTTCTGACTACATCTACCTCCTGGCTTACCTGGAACGTGCTATGGTTTTGCATTTGTTATCAGTATTTTCTGTAGTTAAGAATTAAGACAAATGTCGACTCTGATTTTTTTTAAATTGGTTAATGTTTCAGAACAACAACTGGACTTAGATATTTGGGTTGAAGAAAGGTTTGTTTTGTTAGTGCTGGGGGCTAGTGGTGCATTCGTTAGTTAATGCTTATTTATATTAGTTTCAGTAAAAACACATTTGTTTGTACAAATACGGAGCAGAGCAGGAAAATGTTTACAGCATCCCCACTCGCCAGCTCAGAGAGAGCGGATCCTGCAGACTTGACCACCTCTTCTTTCCTCCCACAGTGCCTCAGCATGGAAAGTAGCCACCCTTCTTCATGGCTCACTTTTAATGTTTGAATTCAACACTTAGAGGAACATTGGAGGCCATCTAGTCCACCTGACCAAAAATCAGAAATACCCCCTCATGCCCCTGGCAGGTGCTTGCCTGCTCTTTGTGAACATGTGAAAGGACAGGGTCCGTCACTCCTGAGAGAGTGCCCTTGTGTTTCTGAAAACTCTGCTAGAATGGTCTCCATACTGGTGCAAAGCCTGGGTCCTTATAAGCTGTTTGTTCTAACTGTATCCTCCACAGCAGGACAAAACAAAGTGTTTCCCTCTTCTGTGCAACAGTGCTTCAAACATTCGAAAGTAGCACCGTCATCTGCTTTGTGTTTTGTTGCCTCCAGTAAACACCTAGTTCATTAAGAATTCCTTTGAAGACATGGTTTCTAGTTCTTTTACCATCCTGGCTGCCCTTCCCTGCTCTTGGATGTGGCCAGGTACTAAGGGAAGGACATCCCCCCATTACTCTCATCCTTTATTTTTGGGTTACATGTGATAAACTGGAAGTACCTAGCTACCAATTAAAGTCGGAAAGTAATTGTTTTGAAAACAATATTACTATATGTTATAGATTGAACCGTGTCCCCCAAAATATGTATTGTAAATCCTAACCTCTATGCCTGTAGTTATAATCCCATTTGGGAATGAGTTGCCTTTGTTATGTTAGTAAGACAGGATTAGTGTAGGGTATATCTTGAGTCAATCTCTTTTGAGATATAAAACCCAAAAAAACCCACTGCTGTCGACTTGATTCCAACTTATAGTGACCCTATAGGACAAAGTAGAACTGACCCATAGGATTTCCAAGGTGTGCCTGGTGGATTTGAACAGCCAACCTTTTGGTTAGTAGCCATAACTTTTAACTACTATGCCACCAGGGTTTGAGATGAAATGCAAGCTAGCAAGCTGAGATGGGCATAGAGAAACGCCAAGCTGCATGAAGATCACGCAGGAGCAGAAGCTCAGAAAAAACAAGGACATTCTCCCAGAGCCGACAGAGAGAGAGAATCTTCCTCTAGGGCTGGTGCCCTGAATTTGGACTTCTAGCCTCCTAAACTGTGAGAAAATAAATTTCTGTTCTTTAAAGCCATCCGCTTGTGGTATTTCTGTCACAGCAGCTAGATAACTAAGACACTACAGAGTGTTCTAAAAATATATTTGATCTTCTGGTTATAATCAGTCAGTATGTTGGGGCAGAGATGTTTTATATGTTCTAAAACCTGCAAGGGTTGTGCCAGTCGCAGGCCCCAGCTTGCATCTCCCTAAGGTTCTTAACAAGGGAGGGAGCTGGCAGAGAAAGCCTCCCCTCTCAGGCTGGAGGCAGGAGGAGTTTGTACAAGGTTTCCCTCTATCCAGGACTGAGACTCGCTGCAGGGATCACTCTCCTCTTTGGGGAAAGACCCTGGGTTTGTCCCTGGTGTCAGTTCCACAGGGGAATTTCTGTCCACAACCCCAGATAAATCCTCTATATCCAATGCTTTACTTTTTCAGAAGTTTCAGGAAAAATTAAAAGTTGCCTATGGGTGTTTGCAGCTGATCTGGACTCTGGTGTCCACACACAAGCTATTTGTTAGGAATGTTGGGTCCGCAGGGACTGGGGCCTTGCTGTTTATATTCCCACGCGGCGCGGCTGCTAGGCTCCCTCCGGGGCCCTGCCCATCTCTGCCTTAATGCCTCCGGGAGCCTAATGATGTCCAGACCCCTGAACACATGGGATTACGGTCCGAGAGCATTTTGAAGTTTAATGTCTTGGAACATTTTTATTTCAAATTTGTTATTTTAAGCACACATTGTGATTTAATGACTTTTTGGGATTTCAGTTTGTGGTTGAAGTCCGGGATCTGAGGAACGCAGGCTTAATTTTTTTCATCCTATAACCAGTATGTCATCTTAGACTAAATAGATGCACGTTTTATAAATCCCACAGAATCACTGAGTCACTGATGTTTATATAAGTGCTTGCATGTTTGAATGAACTTAACTGAGGGAAACAATCGTATTTGGATCTGAAGGCTTGGTGGAACTCTGCTAAGCCCTTACTTTGCATCAGCGTGAGTCTCTTCCTCATCAGTGTTTCTACAGAACTTTGTTCATACACACAGCCTTGCAGTGTATTATGGACACTGAGGTCCCCTGTTGATTCTGAACTTTGTGTCTTGGGCCTCGGTGAGCCCAGCCCCCAGCACAGCAAGTGTTGCCCAAGCTAAATTGAGGCTGAAATCTGATGAGTGAGCTGAATTTTCATCTCTCTGAAGAAGCAGTGAAGGGAGCTAGCTGAAGGTAGAGAGTAAGAGGAGAGAAAGCGTTATGGTGGGAGCTCTGATGACTGAAAGCCTCCCTCTTCCCCGTGAAGCGAGCAGAGGGGATTGATCACCTATTGAGTGTCCATAAAGTCTCTGCCAAGGCCAAGCTGTGGCTTCCCTTGTGGGCGTCTCCACATGCCAGAAAGGGGAGAACTGCTGGCACATAGGAAGAAAGGGTCTCATACCTGCCTTCGGGTTGTCCGTGCTGGTGAGCGTCTGATCCTAGCAGTGCTGAGCATGCCGGCCATGGGGGGCACAGTAACTGTGCACCGAATTTTGGTGAATAAAAAAGCGAGTGGCTGAGTGCTCAAGATGGGTTTGGAAACACCCAAGGTTAGTTATGGGGCCTCTCAGCTGCAACAGTCAAGAATAATTGAATTATGTATACATGATTTCCTGGTCATATGCACAGGATTCCTAGAACCAGTTTTTTTTTTTTTTTCTAGTCCCACCACAGCATATGAATATGCAAAAAGTGGCAGTATTACCCAAAAATATGTAGAATGTATACAGACAATGAGACTACAAATAAATAAATTTTCACTTGAACGTAGGTTCCCAGAGCACAACACAGCCACACAAAGAGATAGTTTTTAAAACTCTGTCTGGAGTTTAAAGTTCAGTGAATTCTATGGCAATTGGAGAACAAATGTATTTTTTGACAAAATCCTAATGCAGGACAAGGTAGGGAAGGAAGGTTGCCCCAGGCCCACCAGCTGGTGTGGAAGCCCAGCCATTGGCTGGGACCTGAGGAGAGAGCTGTCAGGGCTTCTAAGGGATTTTAATAGTCATGTGATCTGAGTTCCCGAAGCAAATGGCTTCCATTTCCATTCCTGCTGCCAGCTGTCCAAGTTGGGACCACCTAGGCTGTGTGCCTCCAAAGTAATGGGAAGGCAGATTCTCTGCTCCCACAGGTCTCTCCCAACTCCTGCCTCTCTGTCGCCTATAACCCTACCATTGATTGTTGTTGGTGTTGTTAGGTGCCGTCAACTTGGTTCTGACTCATAGCAACAGAACAAAATGCTGCCTGGTCCTGTGCTGTCCTCATAATCGTTGTTATGTTTGAGCCCATTGTTGCAGCCACTGTGTCAATCCATCTCGTTGAGGGCCTTCCTCTTTTTTGCTGACCCTCTATTTTGCAGAGCATAATGTCCGTCTCCAGGGACTGGTCCCTCCTGATAACATGTCCAAAGTATAACCATCTTCACTTCTAATGAGCATGCTGGTTGTACTTCTTCCAAAACAGATTTGTTTGTTCTACTGGCAGTCCATGGTATATTTAATATTCTTCACCAGCACCATAATTCAAAGGCATCAATTCTTCTTTGGTCTTCCTTATTCATTGTCGAGATTTCACATGCATATGAGGCGATTGAAAACACCATAGCCTGGGTCAGGTATACTGTCTTAGTCATCTAGTGCTACTATAACAGAAATACCACAAGTGGATGGCTTTAACAAAGAAAAATTTATTTCTTCACAGTAAAGTAGGCTAAAAGTCCAAATCCAAGGTGTCAGCTCCAGGGGAAGGCTTTCTCTCTCTGTTGGCCTTCTCATCAGTCTTCCTCCGGATCAGGAGCTTCTCCAAGCAGGGAACCCAGGTCCAAAGGACGTGCTGTGCTCCTGGTACTGCTTTCTTGGTGGCATGAGGTCCCCCACTCTCTGCTCACTTCCCTTTCCTTTTTATCTCTTAAGAGATAAAAAGTGGTGCAGACTATACCCTAGGAAAATGCCCTTCACATTGGATTAGGGATGTGACCTGATAAGGGTGTTACAACCACACCCTAATCCTCTTTAACATAAAATTACAATCACAAAATGGAGGACAACCACAGAATTCTGGGAGTCATGGCCCAGCCAAATTGATACACGCATTTTTGGGGGGACATAATTCAACCTATGACACGTGCCTTAGCCCTCAAAGTGACATACTAGCTTTTCAACATTTCAAAGAGGTCTTTTGCGGTAGATTTGCCCAATGCAATATGTCATTTGCTTTCTTGACTGCTGCTTCCATAAGTGTTGATTGTGGATTCAAGTAAAATGAAATCCTCGACAACTTCAATATTTTCTCCACTTACCATGATGTTGCTTATTGGTCCAAAATAAATTGGTCCAGTTTATTTTCTTTATGTTTGGGTGTAATCCATACTGCAGGCTGTATGTAGCCTCCCACCTTCATCAGTAAATGCTTCAAGTCCTCTTCACTTTCAGCAAGCACCGTTAAAGTGGCACGCATTTATCCAAAATTTCCTCCAAGCTAGAATTTAAATACTCCTAACAGGCATAGTACAGGCATAGTATTTTAAAATTGTATTACTCCTTTCCAGCCTATTCCTGCTTATGAATGGGTTTTAGAACCTGTTTTGAAAACAGATGTTGATGGAAGGAGCCACTCCTGAGCTGGGAGATAATGGTGGGTGGATTGCATTAAAGCCCAGTCCTTCACCCCTTGCTCTCTCTGTACCCTTTCCTGTGCAACTGTGCAGCTTCTCCTTCAAGAGGCAGCATGCACCTCCAGTCCCATATTCTGAGCTGAACCGTGACTTGCTGGGCCAGTGGTGCAGGAGAAATGTAGGCAGAACTTGGGAGGCATTTGCGTCATTAGGTTTGACTGCTCTTGGGCCCTTGCTGGTGTCATGAGAACATACCACACTTGCCTGCTAGAAGCTCTGAAGGGCATGTGGGTCAAAGTGGCACCGGTCATCCTAGCTGAGGCCATTTTGGGGCAGCCCCAACGTAAGGGAGCCCACCCAGGCCAGTAGAATCCCTCAGGCTTATGAAAGAAATAAGTGCATGTTGTTGGGCGCCACTGAGATTGTGAGGCTGTTTGTGGTGCAGCGTTATTGTGGCAATAAGATAGCTGATCCGCCACCCAAGTGCCAGTTTGTTACACTGTGTTGGTGTGCATGTTGTTGTGATGCTGGAAGTTATGCCACTGACATTTCAAATATCAGCAGGGTCACCTATGGTGGACAGGTTTCAGCAGAGTTTCCAGGCTAAGACAGACTAGGAAGAAAGGCCTGATGATTTACTTCTAGACCCTGTGGGTCACAACAGAACATTGTTCAATTCTCTTGCCTTGGATACATTGTCAGGCAGGACCAATCACTGAAGGAGGACACCATGTTTGGTGAAGTAGAGGGTCAGCGAGGTGAGGAAGTTCCTTGGAGAGGTAGTCTGGCACGATAGCTGCAATGATGGACAAGCTAGTGATTGTGACGATGACCCAGGACCAGGCAATGTTTTGTTCTGTTGCCATGGGTCAGAGTCAACTCAACAGCATCTGACCATATCTATCTAGATAGCTGGTACATTGGAGAAAAAAGGGTCCAGGATGGGAAAGTCTGAGATTTATCAAGTCAAATGTGCTTTCTTCACCATTGTGAATAAATGACCCTGTCTCCACATTTGGGCTGCAGAGAAATGGCAGAACTTGCAAACATGACTGTAATATCACAGCCAGCCTCTTCTTCCCAGTTGGGTGGATGGCATGTCCTTCTGCAAATACAGATATGTGACGTCTGTGTCTTTGCATCTATGTGTTTGTTGGAGGGGACAGGAGAGAGCAAGGAAGGAGGGACCAAGATTCATTCCATGGCTTTTATGCACCAGAGACTATGTTAGACAGTTACATTTATTGTCTCATCCAGCCCTCACTATCTTCCCGTGAGTCAGCGTCTTAGTTATCTACTGCTTCTGTAAGAGAAATACCCCAAGTGGATAGCTCTAACAAACAGAAGTTTATTCTCTCATAGGCTAGGAGGCTAGAAGTCTGAATTAAGAGCACCAGCTCCAGGGGAAGGCTTTCTCTCTCTGTCAGCTCTGGAGGAAGGTCCTTGTCATCAATCTTTTCCTGGTCTAGGAGCTCTTCCATGCAGGAACCTCAGGTCCAAAGGAAACGTTTTGGTCCCAGTGCTGCTTTCTGGGGATGTGATGTCCCCTACTCTCTGCTCGCTTCCCTTTCCTTTTATCTCTTGAAATGTAAAAGGTAGTGCAGGCCACACTCCAGGGAAACTCCCTTTAAATTGCATCAGGGATGTGACCTAAACAAGGGTGTTACATTCCACCCTAATCCTCTTTAGCATAATCTAATCTTGCCTCATTAAGCACAGGCAGAAATCAGGATTTACAAACCCACTGCCGTTGAGTCGATTCAGGATTTACAGCACACAGGAAATTACAGTCACAAAATGGAGGACAACCACATGATACTGGGAATCATGGCCTAACCAAGTTGACACATATTTTAGGGGGACACAATTCAATGCATGACAGTCAGCAATCATTTTCTCCATTCTGTAGATGAGAAAACTGAGACCTAAGTAACTTAGCCATGTAAACCGGGGGTTGGCACACCTTTTCTGTTAAGTGTCAGATAGTAAATGTTTTTGGCTTTGTGGGCGATGCTGTCTCTGTCACGAGTACTCAACTCTGCCTTTATAGCATGACAGTAACTACTGTGTAAAGAATGAATGTGTGATAACAATAAACCCTTATTTATGGATATGAAAATTGAATTTCATGTGATTTTCACGTCACAAAATAATATCCTTTCGATTTTTACAACTGACAGGGAAGCCAAAAATTCTCTGTAGACTGTAAATATTTCTTAGGTCCTGTTACCTACATTGCTGCCTCTTAATACTCCCCTATATAAAAAAAAAAAAAAAAAAATTTTTTTTTTTTTTTAATATAGAAACAGAAATGTCAAGAAAATGTCCAACCCACTTTTGGAATTGTGTTAGACACAGCATACTAACCTATTGACAGTTAATTTGTAGTTCTCTTGGAATCAACTGGATTGCTCAGTGTGGTGTGTGTGTGTGTGTGTGTGTGTGCATGCATGTGTGTTTCAGTATGTGTATGTGTGAGTGTGCATGACTGGTGAGTGTGTATGTGTGAGTGTGTGTGAATGGTGTGTATGTGTGAGTGAACTGGTGAGTGTATATGTGTGGATGGTTAATGTGTAAGTGTGAGCGTGTGTGACTGGTGAGTGTGTATGTGTGACTGTATGAATGGCATGTATGTGTGAGTGTGTGACTGGTGAGTGTGAGCATGTGTGAGTGAGTGTGTGAGTATGTGTATGTGTGAATGGTGAGTGTGTGTGTGTGACTGGTGAGTGTGGTATGTGTGCATGGTCAATGTGTGAGTGTGTGAGCATGTGTGACTGGTGAGTGTGTATGTGTATATGTGAATGGTGTGTATGTGTGTGTGTGAACTAGTGAGCATATGTGTGTGGATGGTTAATGTGTAAGTGTGAGCGTGTGTGACTGATAAGTGTGTATGTGTGTGTGTGACTGGTGAGTGTGTGAGTATGTGTGAGTGTGTGTAACTGGTGAGTGTGTGAGTGTGTGTGACTGGTGAGTGTGTGAGTATGTGTGATGGTGTGTGTGAGTGTGTGTGAGTAGGAATACTTGCTGAAGGTACACCCCACTGAGGCACCAGCATACCATAAAAGATAATACACGAGACAGGCACACAGGTGCTACCATTGCCTCCACGTTGCAGATGAGGAAACCAAGGCTCAGAGGGAGGGGTTAAGCAGCTTGTTGGCACTTACTTACTCAGGAAGAGGAGCCAAAAACAAACTCTGGTCTGCCCTGCTCTAGAACCAGCACCTTAACCACCGGGTGTGCTCTATGATCCTGGGAGAGACCACTCCCCTTGCCCTCAGCTGTCCAGTGAGGCCTGGCCTGCCAGCAGCTCATGTGAATCACCCTGTGCCTTAGGCTTGCCCACCAGAACAAACCAAGACAGGATACACAGTCACGACAGGTGACAAGGCCAGCAGGACCATTTAGGCATGCATGGGAAGCACATAGTAGGAAGCAGCTCTCCTCGAGGGCCTCTGTGCGTGGGCATGGAGTTCTGTGGAAGTCATTGTACGATCGCTTGATCACTGCAGGGAAGCTGATCGGAGGCGCTCCTCGCGCGGCACCATAGAAGAAAGGCCTGGTGATCTGCTTCCATTAAGGTGACTGCTAAGAAAGCCCTCTGGAGAAGTTCTACTCTGTAACGCACGGGTTGGCGTGAGTTCAATATTACTGAGAGCTCATTTCTTTTCTGTTTTTTGCCAAATGGAGGGGTTGTTAGCATAGGTGTGACACATGTTAAATCAGTGTCAATCATGTCTAGGAACTAGGCTGTTCTCTATAGACTGTTAATGTTTGCTGAAGTCTTAATGTTAGTCCTGACATTTTGTTCAGAGAAGCTGCAAGGAACTTGATTTGTGCTTTCACTGTGTGGCCCACTGACAGCCCCTCAAGCAATCCAGCAGTTTCCCCACTGCTGAGTGAAGTGGCCCAATGCCTGTCACGTCCTGGTGTTGGGGGGAGGGACGGGAAATAGTAAGCAGTGACTTCATTCGTTTCTGCAGGCCACCAGGAAATGAGCTTGGTCCCCCCTCAGGGTCTTGTGTCAAGATGCTGGGCCCAGCTGCGTCTTCTGTGGAGCCCTAGTTCAACATTGTAAGACACTGTTGTAGTATGTGGACTGACTGAAATCCCTCAACATTTACACACCATGCTGAGAGTCTTAAATGTAAAAAGTCAAAACCTGTATCCTTCCCCTCTTTAAAGTACAGCTCAAAATGGCCTGTGAAGAAGTGGGAACTAGCCAAAATGTTGAACTACACGCACATCCAGCAGATAAAGGACAATTAACACTTCAAGCACCATGAAGAGTTGAGTTTCATGAACTTTATGATCTTTCTACTGCAAATTCTTCAATGTGGCGATTAGAATGTTTACTGCAACTTAAATTATTTCTCAAACTAACTTCAGCTTACTGTTCCAAAAAGAAAGAAAAAGGTATCTATTCAAATACGGTTTAACGTGTATTTATTTCTCTCTGGCATGACCTTGGGGGCTGTAACTGTATTTTTGTCTCGCATGCATCCAGGAGCACACTCACGCAAGCTTCAATTATTTTCAACTCATGAATGGGTTCATAAGCTGGAAAGGTTTGAGGACAAAATTTGTAACAACAATTAAAATTTCACAGTTTTCCTTAAAACTATTTTGGTAATCTCTGGCAAAGTTGGTTTCAAAATCAGTTGTATAACTTTTTCTCTTAGAATTGGAGAACCCAGAACTGAGAAAAAGTTGTTGGGGACTCAGTTCCCAGGGGCCCAGAGCACCTGAGAACTTCTGCCCAGGAGGAGCACAGCCCCTAGCCTCCCCCGAACCACGCCCCCACAGCCTGACCGGGCCCATTCTGGAGCTTAACTGAGAAGCTGCCTTGTGTTGTCCATAGTCTATTATTTGTTAGGAGAGGAGAAATTTTGTTTTATCTCAGTTTTTTCCTGACTAATTCAGTCAAATCAGCCTCAGATATGCAACCTGAGTAGCACAGGCTTATAGATCTAGCTTTCTAATTTCTAAGGAAATGTCTTTCTGTTAAAGCTTGCGTTTTGACTTCATAATAATTTAGAGACATAGTTGAACATTATAAATAGTAATTACATAAAACGAAAACCCATTGCTGTCGAGTCGATTCTGACTAACGACCCTATAGGACAGAGTAGAACTGCCTCCTAGGGTTTCCAAGGAGTGGCTAGTGGATTCCAACGGCAGCCAAGCTTTTAGACACTGCGCCACCAGGGCTCCGATTGCATAAAGTACCATAAAACCCATTAAAAAGAGAAAATCTTTGGTATAAATGATTTGACATAGCTTAAAAAAAGTCAGACCAACCTTCAGGGTTTTAAATGTAGAAAACAAAAAAACAGGAAAAGGGTATTATTTTCTGCCTCCATGCAGCCAGACGTTTCTCTTAGCTTGTTACGTATTTAAAACTAAAGTCCTAGAGATTTTGAGGGCCTCTGGGCAGGGTGTGATGTGGCTCTTGAAGTGTCTGAGGGCTGCTGGGGGCAGTGAGTCAGCCCGGCCTCCATCCCACACTGACAGCCGTCCCTCCCAACTGGCAAGGTTGCTGAGATCCCAGACATGGCGAACGTTGGGATCATGCGTGCTTCTCCAGGGGCACTGTAGGCTGGGTGCTCCCAGAACGCTATAGGTTAGGAGCAGAGGCTTGCAGAATGGAAAAGCTTCATCCCTGTGTTCACCCAGACATAAAGTGCAGCAGACGGGAGCTCAGCTTGAGTCAAGCATTTGTTTTTGAGGCCTGGCAGGAGCTAACTGAAGCCATGGGCCTGCAAGAATGGCTTTGGTCCAAAAGCTATATGGAGCCGGCCCAGGAAACATAGAGGAGTTCACTGGGCTGGGGGACATTGGCTGGGATGTGCCAGTCGGAGGTGACAGAAAAAAAAAAAGAAAAAAAATCCATGAGCAGAGTGGGGTCTGACAGCACAAAGGACTTTGTGAGGTTTCTGGAATAGCTCTGCCTCACATCCCATCGAACTGGACTAGCCATGGCGAAGGAGGAAAGAGAACAAATAAAGGAAATCCAGATAATCCCTAAAGTTCCATTTGGGCTAGCGGTTTAAATTCCTTCTGGGCCAAGCCAATGGCGTCACTAGGGTTGGTGTCACCCCCCATTCCAATTACCACAGTATTGTAGCTAAAACACCAGAAAATTTGACCAAATCAGTGACTACAGAAACACCAGCAGCGAGGAAAACAACAGCCTGTGCTTGTAGCAGGTACAGATGAAACCACGTGATTGGAAGGTTACTGTCATTGTAATAATGGCAGCTCTGACTGGAGCACTTTAGAAGGTTCAAAATGTAAATGAGCATAGAGTTTTAGCCTTGTTGGCATATTGAGACATGTATGCTGGGCTTATGAAGATTTTTTGTTGTTGTTATTACTTAGTGATATTTTTACAATAAATATAAAATTTCTGCTGAAACACTGCACAAAAACTTTATAGACAGTCATTTTGGTGTCACTCCCTCTGACAGTGTCACCCGGTGCAGTCCAACCCCCCCGCACCCCCCTAGTGACACCACTGGGCCAAGCCAAACCTTTATACCAGTGCTGACATGAGGGACAAAATAAACCAAGTTGACTTTAGCTTCCTCCCTGTACGGACCCCTTCCTCAGCATGCAGATGGAATAAAGCGGAATGAGTGATGAGTGCTAATCATGATTTCCTTAGCCTGCCCCATGTTGGAGTGGGGTCAGGGTGCAGACAGGAGCAGGGGTGAACACAGGAGGGAGGAATAGCCACTGGAAGCCCCCATGTGAAACAGGCCCCGGGGGAGCCCAGGGGAGTGAGGGGCAAGGTAGAGGAAGATTATCTGTGCCACAGCCCTGGGTTAAGCGTGGGGTGGAAACTGGGCCATCTGGTGAGATCGGCTACGCACAGCCGTGGGTGCGAGGTAAAGAGCCAGAGAATGGATAAGAAAGGGGCGACTGGGGGATATATGGTGTTGTGGCAGGGACCTCCCTTTCTCCCTCCCTAACTCTTTCTCCCCTGTTCCCAAGAACCCACTAGGTGGCAACCACAGGATTGGGGCTGACAAAACTAGCCCCTGTGTCAAAGTTGGAAACCCTGGTGGCGCAGTGGTTAATTTCAGTGCTGCTAACCAAAAGGTCGGCAGTTGGTATCCACCAGGCACTCCTTGGAAACTATGGGGCAGTTCTACCCTGTCCTACAGGGTCGCTGTAAGTTGAACTCGACTCAAAGACAATGGGTTTGGTTTGGGTTTTAAGTCAAAGTTGACTACACATGTCAGGGCCATTTGCACTAATCTGAATCATTATACACGTGCAAAAGGCAGGTGCAGCAGTTAACAACACTGTGTTTCCAGATATGACATTTGAAGGCCCTTGATCTCAGGGACTATCTCTGAGACTCTCTTTTCCTTCTTTCTTTTTTTATTGTGCTTTAGGTGAAAGTTTACAGAATAAATAAGTTTCTCATTAAACCATTAATACACATATTGTTTTCTGACGTTGGTCACCAGCATGTCAACACTCTCCCCTCCTCGACCTTGGGTTCACCATTTCCCTTCTTCCATCTCTTCTGTACCCTCCTGCCTTCTTGTCCTTGCCCCTGGGCCGGTGTGCCCATTTAGTCTCATGTACATGGCTGAGCTATGTGTATTTTTGTTTGCTTTACGGGCCTGTCTAATCTGTGACTGAAGGGTGAACCTCAGGAGTGACTACAGTACTGAGTTAAAAGGGTACTTGGGGACCATACTTTCAGGGTTTATCCAGTCTCTGTAAGAGCAAGTGTGATCTTTTTTTTTTTGTATTTGAATTTTGTTCTACATTTTTATCCCACTCTGTCTGGGACACTCTAGTGTGATCCCTGCAGAGAAGTCAGTGGTGGTAACTAGGCACCATTGACTTGTTCTGGACTGTGTGGTGGACGTTGTTCTAGTTGTGGTTCTTTAGTCCTTTGGATTAATCTTTTCCTTGTGTCTTTGGTTTTCTTCATTCTCCTTTGCTCCAGTTGGGGTGGGATCAGTAGATATATCTTAGATGGCTGCTCCCAGGTTTTTAAGACGCCAGTTGCTACTCACCACAGTCTGATGTAGAACATTTTCTTTATGTTATGTCAGTTGACCTAGATGTCCCCTGAGACCACGGTCCCCAGCCCTCAGCCCAGTAGCTCAGTCTCTCAGGGTATCTGGATGTGTCTGTGGAGCTTCCGTGACTTTGCTCTGATGAGGTTGTGCTGACTTCTGCAGTATTGTGCACTGTCTTACCCTTTACCCAAATTATCACTTATCTATTGTGTAGTGTGGAAACCCTGGTGGCGTAGTGGTTAAGTGCTACGGCTGCTAACCAAAAGGTCGACAGTTCGAATCCTCCAAGCACTGCTTGGAAACTCTATGGGGCAGTTCTACTCTGTCCCGTAGGGTTGCTATGAGTTGGAATCGACTCGATGGCAATGGATTTGGTTTTTTATTGTGTAGTGTTTTTCTCTCCCCACCCCTCCCTTTTCTTGTAACCATAAAAGATTGTTTCTTTCTGTGTGGAAATATTTTCATGTGTTTTTACAATAGTGGTCTCATACAGTGTTTGTCCTTTTGTGATTGACTTATTTCACTCGGTATAATGCCCTCCAGATTCATCCATGTTGTGAGATGTTTTGCAGATTCATCATTATTCTTTATTGTTGCGTAGTATTCCATTGTGTGTATGTGTCATAGTTTATCTATTCATCTGTTGATGGGCATTTAGGTTGTTTCCATCTTCACTATTGTGAATAATGCTGCAATGAACATGGGTGTGCTTATGTCTATTCATGTGACGGCTTTTTATTTCTCTAGGATATATTCCTAGGAATGGGATTATCGGATATATGGTGTTTCTCTTTCTAGCTTTTTAAGGAAGTGCCGTATTGTTTTCCAAAATGGTTGTACCATTTTGAATTTCCACCGGCAGTGCGTAAGAGTTCTAATCTCCCCGCAACCTCTCCAACATTTGTTATTTTCCGTTTTTTTTTTTTGATCCATGCCAGTAATGTCAAGGTGAGATTTTATCTCATGGTAGTTTTGGTTTGCATTCCTCTAATGGCTAGTGATTGCGAACAGTTCCTCGTGTGTCTGTTAGCCACTTGAATATCTTCTTTGGTGAAGTCTCTTCATGTCCTTTGTTCATTTTTTAATTGGATTATTTATCTTTTTATTGCAGAGGTGTTGGATTTTCCTATAGATTTTAGAGATTTAGACCTTTGTGGGATATGTCACAGCCAAAATTTTTTTCCCAGTCTGTAGGTTCTTTTTTTACTCTTTGGTAAAGTCTTTCGATGAGCGTTTTAAATGTTTAATTTTTAGAAGATCCCAGTTATCTAGCTTCTCTTCTGGTGTTTGTATGTTGTAACTTATGGTTTGTGTCCTATTTATGCTGTATATTAGGGTCCCTAGCATCAACCGTGGTGGTGTAGTGGTTAAGTGCTATGGCTGCTAACCAAAAGGCCGGCAGTTTGAATCTGCCAAGTACTCCTTGGAAACCCTATGGGGCAGTTCTACTCTGTCCTATAGGGCCACTATGAGTCAGAATTGACTCCATGGCAATGGGTTTTTTTTTTTTTTTTTTGCATTGACCCTATTTTTTCTTCCATGATCTTTGTAGTTTTGGCTTTTATATTTAGGTCTTTGATCCATTTTGAATTAGTTTTTGTGTATGGTGTGAGGTATGGGTCCTGTTTCATTTTTTTACAGATGGACATCCAATTTTGTCAGCACCGTTTGTTAAAAAGACTATCTTTTCCTCATTTAGTGGACTTAAAGATCAGGTGGATGGATTTCTGTCTGAGTTCTCAATTCTGTTCCATTGGTCAGTGTGTCTGTTGTACCAGTTCCAGGCTCTTTTGACTGCCATAGCTGTATAGTAGGTTCTGAGGTAAGGTAATGTGAGGCCTCCTACTTTGTTCTTCTTTTTCAATAATGCTTTACTTATCTGGGGCCTCTTTCCATTCCATATAAAGTTAATAATTAGTTTTTCCATCTCATTAAAAAATGCTGTTGGTATTTGGATTGGGATTGCATTGTATTTGTAGATTGCTTTGGTTAGACTTGACATTTTCACAGTGTTGAGTCTACCTATCCATGCGCGTGGGATGTTTTCCATTTATGTAGGTTTCTTTTGGTTTCTTGCAGTAGTATTTTGTAGTTTTCTTTGTATAGGTCTTTTATGTCTCTGGTTAGATTTATTCCTAAGTATTTTTTTTATTTTTTATTTTTTTAGGGGCTATTGTAAATGGCATTGCTTTCCAGATTTCCTTTTTGTAGTTCTCTTTATTGGTGGTAGGAATCCAACTGATTTTTGTATTTTTACCTTGTATCCTGCTACTCTGCTGAGTCTTTCTGTTAGTTTTAGTAGTTTTCTTGTGGAGTCTTTTGAGTTCTCTGTGTATACTATCATATCACTCATGAATAGGGATAGTTTTACTTCTTCCTTACCAATTTGGATGCCCTTTATTTCTTTTCCTTGCTTTATTGCTCTAGCTAGGACTTCCAGCACAATGTTATATAAGAGTGGTGACAAAGGGCATCCTTGGCTTGTTCCTGTTCTCAGGGAAACTGTTTTCAGCCTCTCTCCATTGAGAATGATGTTGGCTGTTGGTTTTGTATTAAAATAAATAAATAAATAAAACAGTGCCATCGAGATGCCCTTTATTATGTTGAGGAATTTCACTTCTATTACGATTATTTTGAGGTTTTTTTTTTTATGAGGAATGGGTGTTGGACTTTATCAAATGCATTTTCTGCATCGATTGAGATGATCATGTGATCCTTTTCATTTGTTTTATTCGTATGGTGGATTACATTGATTGATTTTCTAATGTTGGACCACCCTTGCATACCTGGTCTGAATCTTTAGCCCAGGAATGAAGTATAGGCCCTATCTCAAATGTCTTACGCTCTCTCTCACAAATGCTCCCTGTAGTGTTCGGGCCCTCCCCTACTTGGTCTCTAACACTTTCTCACTGATTTTCTCTCAGGGCTGGGTTCCTTGGGCTCTAATGAAATTTGCCTGAGCCCGGGAATCATGGTCTATTGGGTTTCTTCCTGATGGAGCAGGCTGACACTCCTAGATGGCACCATAGCATTGGATCTTCCTAAAAGAGCATCACATTCCTTCATTGTTGGAAGTAGTAGTCCACCAAGAGAGTAGGCAGCTTCTCAGAAAACAAAATAGGGTATGTCTTTTTTTCTTTTCTTTCTTTCTTGACATTAGGTGCAGGATAGTCACAGAATTGAAATGAATTATTATTATTCCTTAATGGTTTTAGGGAAACACTGGGATGAGTTCCAGTCTCAAGGACCTTGCTGAGCTTTCACATGTCCCCAGAAGGCTCATGCAGCAGTTTAACATACAGCAGCTTCTACGGATGAAAACCACCACAAGTCACTGAGGGAAGGGGTTCTTAGTTTTTAAATAGATCTTTTTGATGTCTGAAGTATTTGCTTGGCCTTGGCAGTTTGGTATTCTTTGAAGGACTTTTTATAGTGAGAATCCCTCCACATTAGGCATGTGAAATCCAACCATTTTTTAAGTTGCATAAGAGGTATTCTTTTGCAGACATCTGTTATTTAGTAACGTGCAAATTACCAATAAATAATTCCAGATTCATTTTTGCAGGCATAGCTATAAACAAACTGCTCCACATGCAGAAATGGAAGTCATTTTCCCTTTGAAAGCTCATTAAGTTCTGCATGATTGGAAGACACTGGGGGAGAGTGGAGGAGGGGAGCAGGGATAGAATCTTCCTAGCAGATGGTAAGGAGTGTTATGACTGTACACAAATAATAACATGAAGCTAAACATTGACAATTATTCGGGAATCTTCAGCTTGTTTCATCTGGACCCTATTCCCCTGCTGCCAACATGTTTCAGTAGTCTCACCACCATACTGCTAGTGCGTATGACTGTAAAACCCCCAAGACCAATTTATATGTAATGGTCTTTGTTGTTCTTTTAGTCAGATAAAACATTGGCAAACTATGATTCCTCTCCCATGAAACAATGATCACAAATAAAAGTTACAGGTAATGCTTTATTCCTCAGAATTTGTTTGGAAACCAAATTTCCTAAGTGGTTCAGTAAACAAAAGTCACAACCATTTTATAGGAAGGAAGACTGATTTATGTCCCTGCTAAACTGATTATTTATTTTTTTAATTGAACTTTAGGTGGAGGTTTACAGAACAAACTAGTTTCTCATCAAATAGTTAGTACACACGTTGTTTTATGACATTGGTTAACAACCTCAGGACATGTCAGCACTCTCCCTTCTCAACCCTGGGTTCCCTGTTACCAGCTTTCCTGGTCCCTCTTGCCTTCCAGTCCCTGCCCCAGGGCTCGTGTGCCCCTTTAGTCTTGTTTTGTTCCATGGTACTGTTCAATCTTTGGCTGAAGGGTGAACTTCAGGAGTGACCTCATTACTGAGCTGAAAGGGTGTCTGGGGGCCATACTCTCAGAGTTTCTCCAGTCTCCGTCAGGCCAGCAAGTCTGATCTTTCTTTTTGAGTTAGAATTTCGTTCTACATTTTTCTCCAGCTCTGTCTGGGACCCTCTACTGTGGTTCCTGTCAGAGCAGTCAGTGGTGGTAACCGGGCACCATCTAGTTATACTGGACTCAGTCTGGTGGAGGCTCTGGTAGATGTGGTCCATTAGTCTAAACTGATTCTTAATTGAAGGTTTATGGGAAGTAGAAGATAAATCGTAAACAGAGAGTCTTAGCTGAGCAGATTGAAACTCTCACTCAGTTAACTGGTTATTCTCTTAGAGCAAAATCAAGTGTTCAAGGCTAGCATTCAGGCAAAATCACTAAGTAGATTAAGCGTCTTCTGGACTATCTCTCTGTTCTCTTCTGGGGGGTGCCGCTCAGAGCTCCAGTGCTTCATACTGTCAAAGGCAATAATCCTAAACACAAATGACTTAGTTTTACATGCTTTTCAGTAAAGAATTTTTTGATTGAAAGAAATAGAGGTTCATTCAAGATAGCCTAGGTAAATATGAACTCATCGAAGGTTAGAGAGTTTTGTCTTGAAGTAATGAAGGAGTAGCTTGGCCAGATAAACACTGCTACAAATAACATTTTAAAAATTTGGACAAAATGCTGTAAAATAAATAAATAAATAATCCACAACTACTTGGAAACACTGAAGAGGTACCAAAAACAGGCAGAAACTGAAGGAGAATTAACCCTTGAAAGATAAGAACTGAACTGGGTGACTGCATTAGGTTTCTATTTCTGCATTAACAAATCATCACAGGCTTAGTTGCTTGAAATGACACAAATTTATTGTCTCATGGTTTCTGTAAGTTAGGAGTCTGGGCATGGGTTAGCTGCATCCTCTGCTCAGGGTCTCACCAGATTGAAATCAACTCTCTGTTTACTGGTAGAATTTGGTTTCTAGAGTCCACCTACTGTGCCATGCCACATGGCCTTTTCTACAACATGGCAATAGGAGAGTATCTGCTGCTTCTTATGTCTCTGAGTCCTTTTAAGGGTTCATTTGATTAGGTTAGGCCTACCCAGGATAATCTCCCCTTTGATTAACTCAAAGTCAACTGTTTAGTAACCTTAATGACATCTGCAAAATCCTTTCACCTTTCCCACATAATTAACGTAATCACAGGAGTAAAACCTCATCACGTTGACAAGTCCCACGCACAATCAAGATGAGGAAACTATACAAAGGCATTGGTGCCAAAGAGTGGGAATCTTGGGGGCCAACTTAGGATTCCACCTAGCACAGTGACATTTAAATGTTTGGCTCTTTTTGCCCGATTCTCACTGCAAGGACAAACAGACTTACAAGTTTAAGGAGTCAGAAGACAAAGTTCAAGTCTGATAAAATAACTTGAAAATTAGGGGGAAAGTCCTGGAAGGAAGGAAACTGCAGAAGGAGTGAACCCATAAATCTGCATATAAACTCTTCCCAAATGTTCAGCTAACAATTGAACCATGCATGTATATGGGAGATTTTGAGGGACCTGGGAAAATAAAGTAGCTGGAAGCTGAAAGACCTGAAAAGAGATTTCAGCTGCTAAATACCACAGGAGAGACAGTTTGGAAACCTGCTAGAATAAAACTCTTCAGAGAAACATAACTAAAGCCATAAATTCACAATATTTAGTATGCAATAAAAATTTATTAGACATACAGAGAAACAAAACTTGTGATCCAGAGTCAAGGAAAAAAAGTCAACAAAAACCAACTCCAAGATGACCTAGTTGTGAAAATAGCAAACAAGGAATTCCAAACAGCTTTTACAAAGTTGTTCAAGGACTTAAAGGAATAATTCCACAGTGAATGAGCAGGTGTGGAATTTTGGCAGAAGAACTCAAAGCATAAAAAAGATCCAAGCAGAAAATTTAGAACTGAAACTATAATTAAAAGTATATTGGAGATGATGAAAGAAAGAGCCAGGGAACATGCAGAGAAATAGAAATTATTTCATCTGAAGAACAGAAATAAAAAAGATTGAAGGAAAATGAACAGATTTGCAATGACCCACCAGAAAAAAAAAAAATTTTTTTTTCTGGTAGGACTATATCAAGAGGTCTAATGCATGTATAATTGCAGTTCTGGAAGAAGGAGGAAAAGGAAGAGAAAGAGAAAGAGAGAGAATGGAACACAAGAAGATATGAAGAAATAATGCCCCAGATTTGATGAAATACATTGTAAGGTTACAGAGATTTCATAGCAATCTAAGAACAGAAACTGCTTTATAGGCAGGGTCCATGAAAAAAAAAAAAAACTATAAACAATACAGAAACTGAGGCTAAATGCTCTCTGTATATTTCTCAGGAGGCCATGGCCTCTTGCTGTTAGTACTCTGTTCTGATCTATGCATCTTCTCCATTTTCCTCCTTCACTACCAGTGTTCCTCCTCCTATGGTTTCATATGCCTCCTTTATAAGTTGTGCACCCACAACTCTACCTCATGGTCATCCTCAGTTTACTCTTCTAACAGCTCAGTCTTCTAGTTTCCTTATTCCAATTTTAGAGGTCTCTGATCTCACCTTTTTGGCAAAATGATGCAAGTTATAGGTTGCTTATCATATGATAATCCAAGTCATAGGCTTCTTTCTGGGCCAATCATTTGTGAGGGGGATGGGAATATATGATAGAGAATCACTTAGCAGAGAGGAAATTTCCCAAAGAGGGAATCCAAATGGGGCAGACAAGGAATAACATTTCTGGGGTAACTCCACAAAGGCATTTGAATTTTAAGTGAAGGAAGCCCTTAAAATGAAAAAATAAAACTCTGATTGAAACTTTGGAAAGCAGGGAATAATTGAGGGGAATGCACCGTCAGTGTCTGGATTGAGGATGTAACAGTAACAATATAAAGTCCTGACGTCATAACAACTTTCCTGACCCTCAAAATTCATCAGGAAATTATTATTTGCATTTTTCTTTGCCTCTTCTAACACCTTGGTCTAAAGAGCTACCATCTTTCAGATATAGAGAGGAAATAAATAATCACAGATGAGTTTAAAACCTGATTTCAGGATGTTTCATATTAAGCTAAGCTTTACCATTTAGCTGACAAATACATACTGAATATCTGTTGTTGTTGTTGTTGGGTGCTGCCGAGTCTACTCTGATTCATAGTGACCCTATGCACAACAGAATGAAACACTGCCTGGACCTGCACCATCCACACAATCATTGCTATGTGTGAGCCCATTGTTGCAGCCAACATGTCAGTACATCTTGTTGCTGACCCTCTACTTGACCAAGCATGTTGTCCTTTTCCAGAGACTGGTCCTTCCTGATAACATGTCCAAAGTGTGTGAGACAAAGGCTCACCATCCTTGCTTCTAATGAGCATTCTGGCTGTACTACTTCCAAGACAGATTTGTTCATTCTTCTGGCAGTGTATGGTATATTCAATATTCTTCACCAACACCATAATTCAAAGGCATCAGTTCTTCTTTGGTCTTCTGTATTCATTGTCCAGCTTTCGCATGCATAGGAGGCAATTGAAAATACCCTGGCTTGGGTCAGGCGCACCTTAGTCCTTAAAGTGATATCTTTGCTTTTTAACACTTTAAAGAGATCTTTTACAGCAGATTTTGCCCAATGCAATGTGTCTTTTGATTTCTTGACTGCCGCTTCCATGGGCTTTGATTGTCGATCTAGGTAAAATGAAATCCTTGACAACTTCAATCTTTTCTCCATTTATCACGATGTTGCTTCTTGTTCCAGTTGTGAGGATTTTTCTTTTCATTAGGTTGAGGTATGATCTATACAGAAGGCTGTGGTCTTTGATCTCCAATAAGTGTTTCAAGTCCTCTTCACTTTCAGCTTGCAATGTTGTGTCATCTGCATATTGCAGGTTGTTAATGAGTCTTCTTCCAATCCTGATGCCTCATAGTCCAGCTTCTCGGATTATTCGCTCAGCATACAGGTTGAATAAGTATGGTGAAAGGATACAACCCTGACGCACACCTTTCCTGACTTGAAATCACACAGTATCCCCTTGTTCTGTTCGAACGACTGCCTGCCGGTCTATGTACAAGTTCTTCATGAGCACAATTAAGTGTTCTGGAATTCTCATCCTTTGCAACGTTGTCTATAATTTGTTATGATCCACACAGTCAAATGCCTTCACGTATTCAATAAAACACAGATAAACATATATTTTTTAAACATATTTTTGTTATTCTCTACTTCCAGCCAGTATCCATCTGATATCAGCAATGATATCCCTCATTCCATGTCCTCTTTTGAAACCCGCTTGGTGTTCCATCAATTCTTGGAGCCTTGTTTTTCACCAGTGCCTTCGGTGCAGCTTGGACTTCTTCCTTCAGTACCATAGGTTCTTGATAATGGTAGAATGCCAGCCAATTCTTTTTGGTACAGTGACTCTGTGTATTCCTTCCATCTTCTTTTGATGCTTCCTGCATCGTTTAATATTTTCCCTGTAGAATCCTTCAATATTGCAACTCGAGGCTTGAATTTTTTCTTCAATTCTTTCAGCTTGAGAAATGCAAATGTGTTCTTCCCTTGGGTTTTCTATCTCTAGGTCTTTGCACAGGTCCTCAGAATATTTTATTTGGCCTTCTTTGAAATCTTCTGCTCAGTTCTTTTACTTCATTTGTTCTATTTACTTTAGCTACTCTACATTCAAGAGTAACTTTCAGAGTCTCTTCTGACATTCATTTTGGTCTTTTCTTTCTTCCTGTCTTTTTAATGACCTCTTGCTTTCTTCATGTATGATGGCATTCCACAACTTATCTGATCTTTGGTCATTAGTGTTCAATGCATCAAATCTATTTTTGAGATGTTCTCTAAATTCATGCGGTATATACTCAAGGTCGTACTTTGACTCTCATGGACTTGTTCTAATTTTCTTCCACTTCAACTTGAACTTGCATATCAGCAATTGGTGGTCTGTTCCACAGTTGGCCCCTGGCCTTGTTCTGATTGATGATATTGAGCTTTTCCATTGTCTCTTTCCACAGATGTAGTTGATTTGATTCCTGTGTATTCCATCTGGTGAGGTCCCACGTGTACAGCCGCTGTTTATGCTGGTGATAAAGGTATTTGCAATGAAGAAGTCATTGGTCTTGCAAAATTCTATCATGACATCTCCAGCATCGTCTCTATCAACCAGGGCCATATTTTCCAACTACCAAGCCTTCTTCTTTCTTTCCAATTATCACATTCCAATCACCAGTAATTATAAATGTATCTTGATTGCATGTTTGATCAATTTCAGACTGCGGAAATTGGTAAAAATCTTCAATTTCTTCATCTTTGGCCTTTGTGGTTGGTGCGTAAATTTGAATAATAGTCGTATTAACTGATCTTCCTTGTAGGCATATAGATATTATCTTATCACTGACAGCGTTGTACTTCAGGATAGATCTTGAAATGTTCTTTTTTACAATGAATGTGCTGCCATTCCTCTTCAATTTGTCATTCCTGGCATAGTAGACCGTATGATTGTCTGATTCAAAATGGCCAATACTAGTCCATTTGAACTCACTAATGTATGTATCGATGTTTATGCGTTCCATTTCGTTTTTGACAACTTCCAATTTTTCTAGATTCATACTTCATACATTGCACGTTCTGACTATTAATGGATGTTTGCAGCTGTTTCTTCTCATTTTGAGTCATGCCACATCAGCAAATGAAGGTCCTGAAAACTCGACTCCATCCACGTCATTAAGGTCATCTGTATTTGAGTGTCTTCCAACTTGAGGGGCTCATCTTCTAGCACTACATCAGACAATGTTCTGCTGCTTTTCATAGTTTTCACTGGCCAATTTTGTCAGAAGTAGACTACCAGGTCCTTCCTCCTGGTCTGTCTTAGTCTGGAAGCTCATCTGAAACCTGTCCACTAAGGGTGACCCTGCAGGTCTTTGAAATACTGGTGGCAAATCTTCCAGTATCACAGTAACACGGAAGCCATCACAGTATGATAAACTGACAGACACGTGGTGGATTGAATATCTAGTAACTTGCAAACAAGGCTATAAAACACTGAGAAAATACTAAAATAAAATCTCTGTCACTGTCTCTGACTAAGGAGCCCAGGTTGCGCAGTGGTTAAAGCACTTGGCTGCTAACCAAAAGGTGGGCAGTTTGAACCCACCAGGAGCTCTGGAGGGGAAAGATGTGGCAGTCTGCTTCCCTACATATTCAGAGGTTTGGAAACCCTATGGTCAGTTCTGCTATGTCCTATAGGGTCACTATGAGTTGGAACGGGCTCGATGGCAGTGAGTTTAGTTTTGGTTTTGTCTCTGACTCCAAGAACTTTCAGTTAGGGAGCAAGACATTAAATACCTACTAAAACATAACTTCTAAATGGCCTTGTCTTCTACTTTTACCTCTCCAACCCTGTTTCCTTTTACCTACATAGCAAGTTTATAAATGACCAAAAGAAATTCATTGCTATCAAGTTTTTGCTTTTGGTTAGCAGCTAAGCTCTTAACCACTGTGGCACCAGAGACTCTGAGAAGCCTGTGAAGGTAGAAGAACATGGGCCTATATTGGATATTGGAAAGAGTCTGAATTGAAACCATTATTTCAATTACTGGCAATCATGTAAAATCAAAATCACTTCTTTTGGGGGTGAAAGAAATGACACATAATGGCTGTAAGGAACTCTGAACACAAAATACTATAAATAAATAGACAGCCAGTCCATAAAAACTGCATTCCTGCTACAGTTCCATTCAGCAATATCTACTGAACCTACTGTGTGCTTATGTCTCTTGGGATATAAAATTTAATAATATATGGTCCCTTAATAATTTTTTTTTTAATAATTTAATGTTATTATGCTGTTGTTGTGGAAACCCTGGTGGCATAGTGGTTAAGAGCTATGGCTGCTGACCAAAAGGTCGGCAGTTCAAATCCACCAGATGCTCCTTGGAAACTCTATGGGGCAGTTCTACTCTGTCCTATAGGGTTGGTATGAGTTGGAATTGACTCGATGGCAGTAGGTTTATGCTATTGTTGATAGGTCTCGTTGAGTCGGTTCTAACTCATAGTGATCCTATGTACAACAGAACAAAAACACCACCCTGCCCTGCACCATCCTCACAATCATTGTTATGCTTGACCCCATTGTTGCAGCCACTGTGCCAATCCATCTCGTGAAGGGTCTTCCTCTTTTTCACTGACCCTCTACTTTACCAAGCAAGATTTCCTTCTCCAGGCACTGATGCATCTTGATAACATGTTCAAAGTATGTGAGATGAAGTCTTGCCATCCTTGCTTCTAAGGAGCATTCTGGATGTATTTCTTCCAAGACAGATTTATTCATTCTTCTGATGGTCCATGGTATAGTCGTCATTCTTTGCCAACACCATGATTCAAAGGAGTCAATTCTTTTTTGGTCTTCCTTATTCATTGCCCAGCTTTCACATGCATATAAGGCAATTGAAAATACCATGGCTTGGGTCAGGCACACCTTAGTCTTCCAGGTGACATCTTTGCTTTTTAACACTTTAAAGAGGTCTTTTGCAGCAGATCTGCCCAATGCAACGCATCTTTTTATTTCTTGACTGCTGCTTCCATGGGTGTTGATTGTGGATCTAAGTAAAATGAAATCCTTGAGAACTTTATTTTTTTCTCCATTTCTCATGATGTTGCTTATTGGTCCAATTGTGAGGATTTTTGTTTTCGTTATGTTGAGGTGTAATCCATACTGAAGACTGTAGTCTTTAATCTTTGTCAGTAAGTGTTTCTTGTCCTCTTCACTTTCAAGTTGTGTCATCTGCATATTGTAGGTTGTCAGTGAGTCTCCCTCCAATCCTGTTGCCTTGTTCTTCTTCATATAGTCTAGCTTCTCGGATTATTTGCTCAGCATACAGGTTGAATAAGTATGGTGAAAGGATACAACCCTGATGCACACCTTTCCAGACTTTAAACCATGCAGTACTCCCTTGTTCTGTTTGAAGGGCTGCCTGCTGGTCTGTGTACAGGTTCCTCATGAGCACAATTCAGTGTTCTGGAATTCCCATTCTTTGCAGTGTTATGCATAATTTGTTATGATTCACACAGTCAAATGTCTTTGCATAGTCAATAAAACACAGGTAAACATCTTTCTGGTGTTCTCTGCTTTCAGCCAGTATACATCTGACATCAGCAATGATATCTGTCGTTCCATGACCTCTTTCAAAACCCACTTGAATTTCCGGCAGTTCTCTGTCAATATACTGCTGCAACTGCTTTTGAATTCAGCAAAATTTTACTTGCATGTGACATTAATGATGTTGTTCGATAATTTCCACATTCTGTTGGATCACCTTTCTTTGGAATAGGCATAAACATGGATCTCTTCCAGTTGGTTGGCCAGGTAGATGTCTTCCAAATATCTTGGCATAGATGAGTAAGCACTTCCAGTGCTGTATCCGTTTGTTGAAACATCTCAATTGGTGTTCCATTAATTCCTGCAGTCTTGTTTTTCATCAGTACCTTCAGTGCAGCTTGGACTTCTTCCTTCAGTACCATCAGTTCCTGATCATATGCTACCTCCTGAAATGGTTGAACGTCGACCAGTTCTTTTTGGTGTAGTGACTCTGTGTATTCCTTCCGTCTTCTTTTGATGCTTCCTGAGTTGTTTAATATTTTCCCCATAGAGTCCTTCAGTATTACAACTTGAGGCTTGAATTTTTTCTTCAATTCTTTCAGCTTGAGAAATGCAAGTGTGCTCTTCCCTTTTGGTTTTCTATCTCTAGGTCTTTGCACATGTCATCATAATACTTTGTCTTCTCAAGCCATCCTTTGAAATCTTCTGTTCAGTTCTTTTACTTCGTCATTTATCCTGTTTGCTTTAGTTACTCGACGTTCAAGAGCAAGTTTCATAGTCTCTTCTGACATTCATCTTGGTCTTTTTTTTCTTTAATAATTTAATAATATATGGTCCCTTAAAAATGTAATATGATTATAGGGTATAAAATTTAATAATATATGGTCCTTTAATAATGTAATGTTATTAAATTTTATATCCTACAATCATATTACATTATTAAGGGAACGTATATTATTAAATTTTATATCCCAAGGAACTTAAGCACACAGTAGGCTCAACAGATATTGTTGAATGGAATTGTAGCAGGAATGCAGTTTTTATGGACTGGCTCTCTTTATTTATAGTGTTTTGCCCCTAGAGTTCTTTACAGCCATTATATGTCATTCCTTTACCCCACAAAGAAATGATTTTGATTCTACATGATCACTAATAATTGGAATTCTGGTATCAATTCAGACTCTGTCCAATATCCAATATAGGCCCATGTTCTTCTACCTTCTCAGGCTCCTCAGTTTCTTCCCAAACCAAAAAGAAAAACAAACAAACCCATTGCCACAGTGTCAATTCTGACTTATAGTGACCCTATAGGACAGAGTAGAGCTGCCCCATAGAGTTTCCAAGGAGCAGCTGGTGGATTTGAACTGCAGACCTTTTGGTTAGCAGCCATGTTCTTAACCACTGGGCAATCAGTGGTCCAGTTTCTTCCCAGAGTATTAATTAATACTTCACATGTGCAACTGATTCCCAAATTGATATATCCAGGAAACTCCATATGGAAAAGCTTATAAATGGGCAAAGTAAGTGGCTAAATATGTGTTGATTTCTTATGTGCCTATATAAAAATGGTTCAAAGAAATATATTTTATATTCAAGGCATATATATATATAATCAAGCATTTTTTTTGTAATATGCCATTTCTCTTTCTTCTTGTATACATTTTTATTATTATTAACAGATTTTCCAGTTTTGAAGAAAGTGTATTAGAATATTGTACTATAATTGTATTTTTGTCAAGTTCTCTGGTTGTGCTTTATACATTTAGTTTTTTTGTTTGATTCATACAAGTTTATGATCTATTTAGAAGTTGTGCCTTTTTTAATTACCTAATGTTCCTTTTTATCCCAGTTACTGCTTTAAACTCTGTTATCTGATATTAATATTGACACTCCTACTTTCTTTTTGTTTGCATTTGCCTCCTATCTCCTTGCAAATCCTTTATTTTAAATCCTTGTCTATTACTTTTTTTTAGGTGATATTCCTAATACTCAATATGTGGCAGGGTTTTGTTGTTTTAAAACATCTGGAAATATCTGATTTTCAATAGGAGAAATTAGTCTATTTACGCTTATTGTAATAAACTACCCAGTGCCGTTGAGTCGATTCCGACTCCTAACTGGCTTTTATTCCCTAACTATTAATTTATAAGGCTATTTGTTTTATTTGGTCACTTTCTCCTTTTCGTTATATTTGTTGGTATGATCAGGCCTAATTTACTACCTCCTTTCCCCATTTCTTCCCCATGTTAATGGTGATTTTCCCTTCCCTGGTGTTCATAACCTGTACAATAATTTCACTTTCCTGCTGTCCTCTCTCCTCAAGTTCTCATTCACCCCCAGATGAAACATTTAGTCTTCTTTTTTTCACTTCCTTTTCCCTCCTTGCTCTCCCCAGCACCCAGGTTTTTCTGAGATATATATCCCGGTCAGTTTTTCAAAATTTCCCTTGCAGTTTTCCTCTATTTTAAGTATTCTTATGTTGAACTGTATATTGCATATTTTTAGAAAGTTCATCTTTATCTATTAGATTATTTCCACCACCCACCTGTCAGTTTATTGTCTTATGGTGGCTGACATGTTGCTTGATGCTGGAAGCTATGGAACCAGTATTTCTAATACCAGGAGGGTTACCCATGGCGAGCAGGTTTCAGTGAAGCTTTCAGACCAAGGCAGAGTAGGAAGAAAGGCCTGGTGACCAACTTTTGAAAATTAGCCCGTGAAAGTACTACAAATCAAAACAGAATATTGTCCAAGATAGTGCTAGAAGATAAGCCCCATAGGTCAGAAGGCACTCAAAATACACAGTGGTCGCAAAAATGGACTTAGAGATACCATGATCATAAAGGTGAGGAGGAACCAGGCAACGTTTTGTTCTGTTGTACGTGAAGTTGCCATGAGTCAGAGCCTACTGGAAGGCAGGTAACAACATTAGATTATTATCTAATCATTTATTTCAAGTCTTATTGCTCATCACTTTTCCTTTCCTTTTCACCTCTAGTTCTACTTTTTTGATTCATTTGTTCTTTGATTAGAGCCTTTTAAAGATTCTTTTATTAAGAGGCATACATGGTGGTATATTATCTAAATATTTGAATATTTGCAAATATCTTTCTTTCAGTCTGACAAATGAACAATGTTTTGGTCAAATATAGGATTCTTCAGTTGAAGTGCTTGACTTTGTGTAGTTTGTAGAAGTTATTCCAGCATCATCCAGCTGTCATTGTTGCGGAAGAAAATCTCTGATGCTATTCTGATTCTTTTTACTTCATCAATAATTGTTTCTATATGGAGGTTGCTCTATTTTCTATTTTTCCTCAGAGTAAGATATTCTTGGTGTATGTCTTTTCTTATTCATTCTGCCTGGAACTCAGTGAGCCCGTGCAATTTGAACAGTTAAATTCTATTACTTTATTTATGATTATTGCATAATTATTGCTGGGTTCCTATATGAAATTAGCCTATAATTATCTTTTATTATATGTTATCATAGTGTCAGACTAATTTTCTGTTTTCTTTCCTTGTTGCTTTTGAGCTTCTGCTCCTGATCTTCATGTAGCTTGGCATCTATCTCTCTCCATCTCTGCTTGCTTACTTGTTTGTTTAATCTCTTTTATATCTCAAAAGAGACTGGCTCAAGACACAACCTACACTAATCCTGCCTCATTAACGTAACAAAGACAACCCATTTCCAAATGGGATTATAAGCACAGGCATAGAGGTGAGAATTTCTAGCACATATTTTTTGGGGACACAATTCAATCCATAACATCTAGCAATTTTTTTAAATTTAGTTTTTAGTCATACAGGATTATGTTAGCCATCATATTATCATCAATCTCCATTTTCATTACATTATTTCCAGAAAACATAATCTGAATAAGTAGAATTTTGTGGCCTATATTGTGACTTATTTTGGTGAATTTCCACATGCACTCAAAAGTAATGTGTATTTTCTTTATTGGGATCAAGTTCCACATATATCTAGTAGACTAAAATTATTTATTATTTATTCTATATCTTTTATTATATTTAATCTAATCCATCTAATAGACCTGAGTGGATTGTATCAAAAACTCCAACTATAAGTATAATTTCTCACTTTGGCCCTGTTAGTAAGTACTTTATGTGTTTTGAGGCTACTGTATTTTTACACAAATAACGCATGCTATACGTTTTTTGCAAACGGCACAACTCCCCCTGTGCGTGTTATTTTCATTAGTGCACTGTGTCAGTATTTTTTTTATATGTTACTGACTTCAATTTCATTTTTTTAATCTCCCCAACAGATTTAATGTTACCAAGATAAAACTGATCTCGTGGAAACTTCATTTAAGGTAGGCGTTTTCTTAAACCAGGTACAATCAATAGTGAACTTACAGGGTTTGCAACGGAAATGGGACATCATGTTGAAATCAAAGAGATGAATGCACAAAGAGCTGGAAATAAAACTGCAAAAATGGAGTTTAGAAGGAAAAAAATTAAAAAAAAAGAATAAACATTTTTTAAAAGGTGGTTGCTTAAGTGTTTAAACATTAGGAAAATAAAAATGAGCAGATTTATGTTGAACATGGCTCACATAAAATCAGAGCTATACTTTAAAAAGATTCTGATTCAGTATATCTGGGGTGGAAATGCAAATTCTCAACAGAGATTTGAACTGGAATGAGCCAGTTGGAAGCCCTGTATAAGATATGAACAAAACATTAGAAAACTTTTATTTATAAATATTTAATCATTTATTAAAACAATGAATATGAGCAATAAAATTATCCTCACCGAGTCCACAACTTGATCAGATCATATGAAATCCCTGCAACTTTATAATCTTTATTAAATGAAGATTTAATTACTGATTTTAAAAATGTCAACTGGAAGGCAAAAATTGCGGCTCTGACCCATCCATTAGAAGATGAAGCTGGTCAGTTACAACAGAAAGATGAAACTTCAGGAGCTTTGCTGTTTTTATTGGATGGCGAGCCTGGAATCTGGCGATCACATCCGTCTGACAGTGTGAGAATGTTTCCAGCAAAATATAGTCCATTCAAATTAGTGATTATGGTTTTCCATTGGTTGGACATGGTAGAAATAGTAAGACTTCATTTTATACCAAAATCTTTTAAATGGAGAAAAAAATATATCATTTACATGCTATGTTCAAAGAAAGCATTTTGTTGCTACATTCAAAATGTTTTACAGCCAATCTTCAAGATTATCTTTGGCTAATGATTGTAACTGGAAACAGATTCTTCATTAAAATAGCATGAGATGTCATTTACACACCAAAAAGAAATCATACATGCAATATGTATAATTTTTTAAATAAAGCTGATTAAAGCGTAAATATTAGATAGCAGTCAGTGACAAGTAAACACTAATAGAAAACGTTGATGTGATAGCCTTAAAAAATAGGATTATGTGCCCAATGTTTAACCAAGCATAACATAGCTTTTGGGACATTAACAGCACAATAGTTACAGAATATATGGGACATTTACAGAAATAATATCAGCATTCGATGCTAAAGTGATGAACACGAAAGACAGATAACAATAGTAAAATGAATGACTACTGTCTAAGATGGACAATTCAAAATAAGATTAATAATTTGAAGAGTAAAAAAAGGCAAAGGGAAAATTCATACAAAATATTTTTTAAAGTGAGGTACACAGGGACAAAAGTCATGCTGAACAGTTAACATTTGTTGTACATATTGTTGAACTGCCAGAAGGACAGAAGGAAGGAAGTTGAGATTAGTATGTCAGTGGTTCTACACCTGCTACCAAGAGTACAGGTTTGGCTTAAGTGAAGAACTGAATAAATAACTCTTAGCACTGAATTAAAAGACCCTCTAGAGAAGCCTGTGAGAGTGGCTCTGATATGGTTGGTAAAAGAAAATTGTAGCCAGAATTTTGACCAGAAATCCAAAAGCCGTCTTGTGTCATGTAAGATGTCTAGCTTGAATTTGATTCCTGGAGACAGGATCTCCACTGTGTGGGTGTCAATGACATTCTTCCGAACAGCTCAGTGATTATCTATGATATTGTTTGCATCTGGCCCAGAAGAAGCATCTCTATGATACGAAACACACATGAATTTTGACCTTACGGCCACTTTTGGATACACAATAGCACTACCAACTAAATGACTCAAGAAGCAAGATATGAAAGGCACTTGAAGGGTTAAGAAAACAACAAGATCATCAGATAAAAAGCTCATTGTGGTCTTTGGCTAAAGTGGATTTAGTTTTAAGTTGTGCTAGTGACAGTTATGTTTACTATGAACTGTTTATTACTATTAATAAGTTACCTGAACAGATCTAGCTCTAGCTATTGCACCTTTAAAAGCACTAAAACGGAAAAAAAAAATTTTTTTTTTTCAGAAAGCGTGCTTTGGAAATAAAAAGGAATTGCACATGGTGAAAGACTTAGACGGGAAGAGTTCTGGTATCTGTAATTTACTTGCAGATAAAAACTGAGGTGAACAGTTAGGTGGGTAAGGGAATGAACACGTGGACAGATACTGGAAAAAGCGCCTATGGTAGAACGTTGAAGGCAGAGTCTAGGTGACGAGCGTGTACGGAGGCACTGAAGAGGCTTTCATCGTCACTGTATCTGAAAATATTCATGGTAAAACCTTGGGAAAAAAGAGAAATTGCATGTGAACTTTGCATCAAGAGTGGCATTCCAATGAAATATAAGGGTATTAAAACAAAAATGTTTACCTGACTAAAAGGAAAGCATAAATAATATATAAATAATCACAAACACTTTTTTTTACAGAAACTATTTTCTGGCCAATAAAGATTAAGGTATGGTATACTCTTCACTGAAGAGATTTGAACAAATTGAGCAATGTAACTGCTATTTTCAACTTTGTTCACAATATCCTTAAATTTTAAAAAATTGGAAGAAAAACTAATATACTGTATGGATCTAGATAGTGAACATCACAATGTAAGTGATAGAATTTTATATGATGAAGTTGAATATTTTGTATTTTTTTGTGATAAAGACAGTTTATTACAAATGACCCATTATAACATATGCCCATGATATCTCAAATTTATGGTTCATTTCTGAATACAAACTTCTCTATAATTTTGATGAACAATTCAAATTGCTACTGCCTTAGAAGAGTCATTTGTCCAAATTGAAATTAATTAAAATCAATCTAATACCTACAATAGCTCACAAAAGATTGTCTCATTTGACATTAGTATCAACCACACACATATGATATAAAAATTTTATAATGACTTCATTGAAAGGAAGGCAAGAAAATAAATTTCACAAAATAAATACATAATATTAATTGTATAAGTTTTCATTTTTTAACTCTTCCAAGCATTACCAATCCATCAGGGGAACACCCAGATATACACAATGATAATTAAATTCATTTATCCTTGATAATTGCCAAATAGCCATCATATAGAGGTATGACATTACACACATTTCTCAATTTAAATAAAATTCCTTGAAAAATACAACTTACTAAAAGCAGATTCCAGAAGAAATAGAAACTCAGAATGGTACTATATTTAGTAGATAATTCCCACATTTGATTCCTGACCTTTGATTCCTGGCTTATGCACAGTCACCACCTATCCGGACTAGGAGGAACCAAAAAAAAAAAACACCTGTTGCCGTTGAGTCGATTCTGACTCATATCCACCCTGTAGGACAGAGTAAAACTGCCCCATAGGGTTTCAAAGAGCACCTGGTGGATTCGAACTGCTGACCTTTTGGCTAGCAGCCATAGCTCTTAACTGCTATGCCACCAGAGTTTCCGACTAGGAGGAAAGACCTGGAAATCTACTTCCAAAAATCAGCCAGAGAAATTCCTGTGGATCACAATGATCTGACAAAGGACTGGGCAGCATTTTGCCCAGTTGTGCATGGGATTGCCATGAGCTGACTCACTGCAGCTAACAACAACCATTCAAGTCTCCAGTACCAGAAGGATTTACTGGTGAATTCTTCCTACCAATCTTACACAAACTTTTCTGGAAAATAGAAACGAAGGGAATACTTCCCAGCTCATCTTATGAGGACAGAATAACCTAATAACAAAACCTAATAAGGACATTGAAAAGAAAGAAACTCTCAGGCCAACCACCCTCATATGTAGAGATGCAAAAGCCCTAAAAGAAAGGATTAGTAACTGGAATCCAGCAATGCCTAGAAAGGATAACTCATCAGTAACAAGTTGAGTTGATTCTAGGAAACAGGGCTGGTTTAACATATGAGAATGAGTCAATGCAATTCACAGCATCAGCAGAAGAAAGGAGAAAACAGTTATGATCACCGCAGTAGGTGCATAAAGCACGTTTGATAAAGTTCAACACCAGCTCATGAGAAAAAACTCAGTATTATAACGCTGAGCTGTGGTGATGCAATGGTTAACGCCTTGGTTGCTAAACAAAAGGTTAGGGGGTGGAACCCACCAGTGGCTCTGCAGGAGGAAAAACCTGGTGATCTGCTCCCATAAAGATTACAACCTAGGAAATGCTGTAAGTCAGCTCTACTCTGTTGTATAGGGTTGCTATGAGCTGAAATTGACTTGACAGCACACCACAACAACACAACCACACAACAACAACATACCTTTAACAAATTAGACCTGGGGAGACAGGATGGTCCTGGTCACTGCACATCCCACCCATGCCCCCCCCCCCCGCCCGTGGCTCTTCCTCAGACTTTCTCCTTGCCCTGGGATGAGAGCGAGCCAGGAATGCTGGAGCGTAGGCATTCTAAGAAGCAGCCTCGGCTGCCAGTGGATGGGGGAGTGGAGTAGGAGAACTGTCGTAGTTATCTAGGGCTGCTATAACAGAAATACCACAAGCAGATGGGTTTAACAAAGAGAAGTTTATTCTCTCACAGTTTAGGAGGCTAGAAGTCTGAATTTAGGGTGCTAGCTCCAGGGGAGGACTTTCTCTCTCTGTTGGTTCTGGGGGAAGGTCCGTGTCATCAATCCTCCCTGGTCAAGGAGCTTCTCAGCACAGGGGCCCTAGGTCCAAAGGACAAGTACGCTCCTGGCTTTTCTTACATGGTGCTATGAGGTCCCCCTGTCTCTCTCCTCACTTCTCTCTTTTATATCTCAAAAGAGATTGACTCAAGGTACAGCCTAATCTTCTAAATTGAGTCATGCCTCATTAATATAACTGCCTGCAATCCTGCCTTATTGACATCATAGAGGTAGGATTTACAACACAGAGGAAATCACATCAGATAACAAAATGGTGGGCAATCACACAATACTGGGAATCGTGGCCTCGCCAAGTTGACATACAATTTTGGAGGACACAATTCAATCCATAACAGGTGTGGAAAGACACACACTCTCCATCCCTCCCGTCTCTGGTCAGGGTTGCCCCAGGCATGCTCCATGCAGCCTCCCATGTTTCCCGGTGTACAGTGCCTGTGGCCCACAGGTAGCTGGCTCAGTAGTGCTCCCATGTAGCTCTCCCTCCCCAGAGTTCTGCTCCGTAGACTGTAACCTTCTGTCCTCCCCAGACCAGTCTCCTCAACTCGGGAGACCAGTGGCTGGCTCCAGGTGCCTCCCTGGGCTCTGGCCTGGAAACTCTGCAGGCAGAGCTGGGTTGTCCCAGGCTCACCTCACTGTGTCCTCTCTCAGCCACCCCCGTGTGGTATCTGAAAACTGCTGCCTTGTGTTTTGTCCAGTGTGTTTGTTGTCTAAGGTGGGATTATACATATCTTACATCTGAGCCCTGTTCCTCCCCCTTGGCTGGAAGCAGAAGTCCCAGCCCCAGAGTGAGCTGTAGGTGAATCACCACTCTGTATTAGGCTCATCTGCTCTACCTCATATCTCCTCTCCTATTAGGGACCAGGGGCCTCATCTTTTACCTCAGTCCCTTGTCTCAGGCCTTGGTATCCCTCTTGGCCCCTCTTTGTTACCTGCTCTGGGCAGCCAGATGCTCCTTCCCTTGCCCTGCCATCTCTGCTTGGGATCCTCCCATGGGTAGAAGGGCCCTGCAAACAGTGCAGCAGTGTCTGTCCCATCAGCCACCACCTGGGACGTCTCACTGCTCAGCCTGGACCCCGGCTCAGCGTGCCCCTGAACTCTGGCAGAACTCCAACACTCTGCTTTGACTCACCTGCCGGTCCCAGCCAGACTAGCTTCTGCACCAGATAGAGTGCCAAACCTACACCCTCCAACTCGGCTGGCCGGACTCTGCACAGTCTCAGACATCCCCTTCATACTCTGAATCTCTGGCAGTCCCACAATGCCTTGTTCTCAGACCCAGGCCTTTTAAAACGATTCAGTTGACCAGACTCTCCAACACACCCCAAACCATTGTCTAGGAAATCCTCTATCTTTCTCCCCACATTCACTGATAACATAGACGGTGATTTTGTGGCACATGAAGCTCTTCACTTCCTTAATTTGCTCTTGTGTGTGTTTGTCAAACACCCTGCCCTAGATGGTGGGGGTTGATCATCCAACCTGGGAAAATGGCTACTTCCCTCATATACACCCGTACGTCAGTTTTGTCATTGGATTTCAAAGTGTTTTTGAATTGGTATTGAAGATATGTAAATACATGTATATGCACATATATATACACATGTACATACACACACACAAAGATAAGTACATATAAGTAAGTGTACTGCTTGTTGACAAATCAAACACACCAGTGTAGCCAGCATTGTTGCCAAATAAAAAAACGGAAGACAGAAATTGCCTTTTATTTGTCATTTTTCTTGCTACTAAGCTGAGGGTAAGTGCCACGAGGACAGAAACTGTGTCTCTATTGCTCACTGTCCTGTGTCCAGAGTATAGCAAGTGACTGGCTCACATGAGAGGCCTAATGTACTGAATACATTTGTTCACTGATACTGAGATGAAACCATGCTGTCATTGGCGATAAACTGAATCATATGTATACAAAATAACCTTTCTTTTTGGCTGTTCCTAACACATTTCTCCCATGTGTGTTAATACACAACAGAGCTCAGTAAAATTACTAGAATTGAGAGTCAATTCAAATAACAATTACAAAAACAGAACAAACTCTTTTTCTGTATTGTACCTATGAACAAAGCAGTCATGGCCCCTCCCACCAAGAAATGCTGGCAATCGAAACTGCTTATCGTTAGGATGGTAGGACTTGGTGTGTGCTTGTGAAGGCAGGTGTGTTTGGGGAAGAAAATGCACTGAGATTGGCCATAACCACTGCTATTTGGCAAGGCAAGTGGCAGCCGGAATCTTACGCTGCTCCTCTGGGATGAGAAGGTGGATGTTACTGTTCAGGGAGAAGCAGTGGGCAGGTGAGCCCTGATCCCCGGGGGGCGTCTGAGCCCACAGTGTTTGTCCATGGTGAATGTAGGGCTTCCACCCCAGATACACTGAATCACAATCTAAATTTTAATAAAAGATCCAGGGCAATTCTTATGTATAACTTCTTGGGAACTCATTAGAAATGCAAATTCTCAGCAGAGCTTCAAACCAGAACAAAACCTGGGTGAATGCTGCCTCTCCTTGCTGCACCAGGGGCTCGTCAACTGTGCTTCTCCTTGAGAGACATCAGGTGGAGAAAACACAGCCTTGGCCTGCTCACCTGCAAACTTAGATAAATGTGTTGAGAGGCTACATAGCCCAAAGAGCTGGACACTGGCTGAGATAATTAGGTCTGAAATCAGCGATTATGCTGTTCACCTCTGAGGGGCAGAATGGGAACTGGCCTGGTGGGAGGGCCCTACACCCTTGTGGCAGAAGCCTGGAGGCTGAACGCTGTCCCACACTCCCACCTCCACTAGACAGAGGTGCAGCTGCCACATGACTTCTTTCTATGAAGGCTGTGTTTGTTTATGCTCCCAGGAGGAACAACCAACTTACTGCCTCGTTTATGTTGTGAAGGAAATGCGGAAAGTCTGGTACAGGTGAGAAAAAGCGGCAGCCCTCTGTTAAATAAAGAGTACCCTCAGCGGTGGGGGTGGGCAGGGCAGGGCTGAATGGGTGACAGTGAGCAGGATCTTTGCTATGTGTGCATTGTTCCATGTCCTTGGAGCTTCCTGCCAGGGCATTGAAATTCTTTGGCTCCTTGTGGGATTTGGATCTGGGACAGTTTGCTCTAAAGGGGGTTTGGCATATATAAGTCATCATTATTAATAAACACTTGATGAATGCCAACCATATGCCTAATGCTGAAATAAAGCTTTTTTTCCTCCCCTTTTCTTTTTAAGATTCAGTTACCAATAAAGTGCTACTTGGCTACTTGCTACCCCAAAAGAGGCAATTTCTTTGTCCTTTGGACCCTACACCCATGTCTTTGAACCTCTGGGTGCATTTTCCAAGGGTCTTTTCTTTGCCTTTAAGAGAACATTCTAGAACATCATGAGTTGTATCTTTAAACTTTTCACCCCTTTCATTATCAAAAGAATGGATTTAGAAGAGGAATGTAGGTGTCTCCTGACATGGCCTTCAGTCTGACCTGCTGTTACAGGATGACTCAGTTCATCGTGGCTGGATCTTAATGCTATGTGGCACTGAGCGGGGCTGCTTCTAAATGAACACTCTTGAATTACGTGGATGCATCTTTAAAAATATATAGTAGAAAGAGCTATGTTTATTTCCAGTGCCTTTTCCCCCCGATGTTTCTCCTTATAATGTCTGTCTGCCTGTTTCACTGTTGTACACTTGATCACTTACAGCACATTAGAGAAAATGTGGCTTCTCTAAGGAGAACACACAAAAGAAGTTTGAAAAATTTCCCTTCCTTTGTTTTCCAGAAGTGACTGTGTTAAAAAATGCACAAAACCAAGATGGAGTTCCTAGTTCAACTGTCTTTTTAAAATTTTAAGCAATAAATGGTTCTTTAAAATAACAGTGATCCCCATTAGTGAAGATTGGGTAAGGGCTGGAAATGAGAGTCAAAGAAGCATGTTAAATGAGGAAGAGCTGAAGGTGGTATCTTCCAACATGAAGACTTTCAGTTCAGCATCTCTGTTGCCTTTTATGTGCTAGACCAGGGTGACGCAGCCTCAGCATGAGCTGCTGGTACTACCTATCTCCGAAGATCCTGAACGACCGATAGATCATTCTCTTCCTTCTTAAAGAACCAAGATGCAGACAGCTATTTTGAGACACTATCAATTTATTTGTGCCACTTTTCAACTTTAAAACTTTTTGATGGCGTCCTTCTTTCTTAAAATAAGGACCAGAGTCCTCAGTGCAGCCCTTATCCCTGTAGGAACTGGTGGGCTCCCTCTCCAGTCACCGAGACCAGCCAAACCCTAGCCCTCTGTGCTCCAGCTTCGCTGTCTTTCTTCTAGCTCCTTCAAAGCTCCAGGCTCCTCTGGCTTTAAGGCCTCAAACATGCTGCCCCCTCTAACAAGAATAGTCCATGCTTCTCCCAACACACTCCTCTTTATCTAGTTAACTCCTATTTATTCTTGAGATCTACCTAAGTGTCACTTCCTCGGGAAGCTTCCCTTGATCAGCTGTGCACCTACTAGGTCTTCCTCCTTCTCACCTTCCTTGTGCCCTGTCCTGTGCTTCCTGGCACGTATATGATTTATATGACTTTTCTCTGCTATTAACATCTGTGTCTGCAACAGCCCTTCCTGCCACATTATCTTTGGAGCATAGCTTTATACCTGGCCCTTAGTAGGTACTCAGCTAAAATGTATTGAATAAATGAGTATGAGCAGATACATGAAATAAAATCTGTTTCTCATGGCCCTCCTGGTTAAGCATTATGGATAAAAGGTGAAGCATGTAGATTTAGTAGGTTGTTTCAGTTAGCCTTTGCTGCATTACAAACCACCCCAAAAGGTGGTGGATCAGAACAGCAGTGATTCATTATTTCTCTTTATTCTGTGGGGGTTGGCTGAGTGGCTTCTCAGCCTTGTTTCCCCTGGGTTCACTCATGTGGTTCTATTCAGCTGGAGTGTTAGGTAAGCTGGAAGCACCAGGGTGGCCTCAATCACATGCCTGGCACCTGGTGCTGGGAAGCCTCAGTTCGACTTCCCAGGGCCTTTCATCTTCCAGTAGGCTTTCTTACATGGCCATCTCAGGTCATTCCAAGAGAATGAAACTAGAGGTCCAGGGCTTCTTCAGGCCTGCCCTCAAAGTTCATAACATCATTTACAATACAATCTGGTGGCCAGGAGAAGTCACAAGGCCAGACTATATTCAAGGGTGGGAAACAGACACGCCTTTTGATGGGGGAAGTACAAAGGAGCATGGAAAGGAATGTTATGAAACTTTTAAAAATAATATATCACAGTCTATGATGGAATATGATGCAGTCACTAAAAATGATATTTATGAAATATTTGCTATAAATGTATAGGGAAAGCCTTATGAAAAATGGGAGAACAATGATATATACTAGCGTCATAGCAAAATTTAGAAACAAACCAAACCATGTATAGTTGTCGCTAGGTACCATGGAGTGGGTTCTGACTCATAGTGACCCTATGCTCAACAAAACAAAACAAAACACTGCCCAGTCCTGCACCATACTGGCAATCCTTGCAATGTTTGAGCCCATTGTTGCAGCCACCGTGTCAGTCCATCTCAGTGAAGATTTTCCTCTTTTTCATTGATCCTCTACTTTACCAAGCACAATATCCTTCTACAGGGACTGGTCCCTCCTGATAACATGTCCAAAGTGCATGAGACGAAGTCTTACGATCCTTGTGTATAAGGAGCATCCTGGCTGTACTTCTTCCAAGACAGATTTGTTCATTCTTCTGGCAGTCCACAGTGTATTCAATACTCTACCAACACCACAATTGAAAGGCATCAATTCTTCTTTGGTTTTTCTTATTTGTTGTCCAGCTTTCATATGAATCAGAGGCAACTAAAAATACCATAGCTTGGGTCAGGAGCACCTTGGTCCTTAAGGTGACATCTTTGCTTTTAACCCTTTAAAGAGATCTTTTGCAGCAGATTTTCTCAGTGCAATACATTGATTTCTTGACTGCTGCTTCCATGGGCATTGACTCAAGTGAAATGAAATCCTTGGTAACATCGATTATTTTCTCCATTTATCATAATGGTCTTTTTTGGTCCAGCTGTGTGGATTTTTGTTTTATGTTGAGGTGTAATACATACAGAAGGCTGTAGACTTGATCTTCATCAGTAAGTGCTTCAAATCCTCTTTACTTTCAGCAAGGAAGGCTGTGTTATTTGCATATTGCAGGTTGTTAATGAGTCTTCCTCCAATCCTGATGCCTCATTCTTCTTCACATAATCCAGCTTCTCAGGTTATTTGCTCAGCATACAGACTGAATAAGTAGGATAAAAGGATACAACCCTGACACACACCTTTTCTGATTTTAAACAACACAGTATCCCCTTGTTCTGTTCAAACAACTTCTTCATGGTCTATGTGCATGAGCACAATTAAGTGTTCTAGATTCTCCATAATTATATCCATAATTTGTTATGATCCACATGCTCGAATGCCTTTGCATAGTTAATAAAACACAGGTGTATTTTCTGTTTCCAGCCATGATTCATCTGACATCAGCACTGATATCCCTTGTTCCACATCCTCTTCTGAATCTGGCTTGAATTTCTGGCAATTCCCTGTTGATATACTACTGCAAAAGTTTTTTAATTATCTTTAGCATAATTTTACTTGCATGTGATACTAATGATATTATTAGATAATTTCCACATTCTGTTGCATTACCTTTCTTTGGAATGGGTACAAGTATGGGTCTCTTCCGATCAGTTGGCCAGGTAGCTGTCTTCCAAATTTCTTGGCATATACAAGTGAGCACTTGAAACATCCAAATTGGTATTCCCTCTATTCCTGAAGCTTTATTTTTTTGCCCGTGCTTTCAGTGCAGCTTAGACTTCTTCATTCAGTACCACTGGTTCTTGATCATATGCTACTTCCTGAAATGGTTGAATATCAACCAGTTCTTTTTGGTACAGTGACTCTGTGTATTACTTGCGTCTGGTTTTGATGCTTCCTGCCTCATTCAATATTTTGCCCATAAGTCCTTCAGTATTGCAACTTTGAGGCTTACATTTTTTCTTTACTTCTTTCAGCTTGAGAAATGCTGAGCATGTTCTTTCCTTTAGGTTTTCTAATCCAAGTCTTTTCATTAAATACTTTGTCTTCTGAAGCTACCCTTTCTAATCCTCTGTCCATCTCTTTTACTTCATCATTTCTTCCTTTTGCTTTAGCTGCTTTATGTTCAAGAGCAACTTTCTGAGTTTTTACTGACATCCATTTTGATCTTTTTTTCTTTCCTGTCTTTTTAATGACCTCTTGCTTTCTTTATGTATGATGTCCTTGACATCATCTACAACTCAGCTGATTTTAGGCCTTAGTGTTCCATGTGTCAAATCTATTCTTGAGATGGTCTCTAAATTCAGGTGGAATATACTCAAGGTCACACTTTGGCTCTCATGGACTTGTTTTAATTTTCTTCAGCTTCTTGAACTTGCATATAAGCAGTTGATGGCCTCTTCTGCAGTCGGCCCCTGGCCTTGTTCTGACTAATGATATTGAGCTTCTCCATTGACTCTTTCCACAGATATAGTCGACTTAATTCCTGTATATTCCATCTACCAAGGTCCACATGTATAGTTGCTGTTTATGTTGTTTCGATGAATGAAAATTTTATCATGTGATATCTGGTGTTGTTCCTATTACCAAGGCCATATTTTCCAACTACCAATCCTTCTTTGTATCCAACTTTTGCATTCCAATCACCGGTAATTATCAATGCATCTTGATTGCATGTTTGATCAATTTCAGACTGTTGAAGCTGGTAAAAAGCTTCAATTTCTTCATCTTTTGCATTACTGGTTGGTGCGTAAATTTGAATAATGGTCGTATTAACTGGTCTTCCTCGTAGGCACATGGATATTATCCTGTCATTGACGGCGCTGAATTTCAGGATAGATCTTGAAATGTTCTTTTTGACGATGAATGCAACGCCACTCATCTTCAATTTGTCAATCTGCACATAGTAGACCATATGATTGGTTTAAATGAAAGAACTGTGAATATTTTTAAGGCTTTCTGGAGGCAATTGTTCTGTAATGAAATGAAGGCCTTCTTTAGGGCATCTGTGCAATTTTTATCCTTTCTTCTTAGACTCCTCAAACTTCAGAGCCAGAAAGAAGTTTCCCCATCATCGTGCTTCCAAAACCCCCACTGAAGTCCCCTTAGAGCAGAGGGTATGCCCCCCCAGGGCTCTTTGGGTGAACCAGAACTATTCCCTGAAAGTAGGAATTTGGGGGAAGATTCATATTTCAGCTTTAATATTTTTGTATATTTGGTATTCTATTCTCTTATAAATCTTGTTTTAATACAATCAAAATGTTTTTAATTATAATCAAATAATCACTTACAGGAAGAATATTCTATGCATCCTTTTGTTCAAGGACCCGCACGCTTGAGCCTCTCAGACTGAGATGCAGATGTAACACCATCTCTCATTTTACAGGTAAGCATTAGTGGCCCAGAGAGGTGGAGTGGCTGGCTCAAAGTCAAACAGCGACTGGGCCCACTTGGCGGAATGGCTCTGTCTGGACTCCTCGTCCAGTGCTCGCATCCCTGTATGTCTACCCTTACTCCTGCCTGTGCCTGGCTCTGGCTAGAAGCAGCCTTTGAGAAAGGTGTGTGGTAATACCATCCAGATATCAAAGTGATGACATTACTTCTGCAATTAATTGCTTGTAATAATGAAGGAGCTGAGAAGAACAGTGAGTAATTAATGATTTGGAGGAAAGCAGAAGGCCAGGTTTAGTAAGTTAATGATATTGGCAGGGACAGAGGACAGGGGACTCCAAAGCCACAAGTACCTCCTCTCTCTGAGAAGAATGTGGCTATGGTGACTATATTTTATAAACCAAAAATGTAGTCTGACAAAGAATAAAAGGTGTGGTTAAAAAAAAAATCTCTTTTGACTTAGGAATTTTTTTTATAAACCTTAACAAAGGAATAAAAATAAATCATATATACATATACGTTCCAAAGGGCCTTTTGGAAAAGAATAAAAGTACCTATAATTGGGACTCTCCCAGAAAGTCTGCTTTAGAAATATGCCTCTAGAGAGAAAAATATTTTTTTGCTTTGTTGTATACATAGTTTTGTGGGTTTTAGAAGCTGTTATTTCACTACATACCGACTCCCTTGGTCAAGTCGCCTAACTCCTGTGATTCAGTTCCTTTGCCTGTAAAACGATGTTATTGTTAGATGCGTTGAGTCGATTCCAACTCATAGCAACCCCAATGTACAATAGAACAAAACACTACCTGGTGCCATGTTTGAGCCCGTTGTTGCAGCCACCGTGTGAACCCATCTCATTGAGAGTCTTCTTTTTGGCTGACCTTCTACTTTACTAAGCATGATGTCCTTCTCCAGGGGCTGATTCCTCCTGATAACATGTCCAAAGTACGTGAGACAAAGTCTCACCATTTTCTCTTCTAAGGAGCATTCTGCTTGTACTTCCTCCAAGACAGATTTGTTCGTTCTTTCAGCAGTCCACGGTATGTTCAATATTCTTCACCAACACCATAATTCAAAGGCATCAATTCTTTGGTTTTCCCTATTTGTCGTCCCACTGTCACATGTGTATTAGGTGATTGAAAACACCCTGGTTTGGGTCAGGTGCACCTTAGTCCTTAAAGTAACAACTTTGCTTTTTAACACTTTAAAGAGATCTTTTGCAGCACATCTGCCCAGTGCAATGCATCTTTTGATTTCTTGGCTGCTGCTTCCATGGGCATTGATTGTGGATCCAAGTAAGATGAAATCCTTGGCGACTTGAATATATTCTCTGTTTATCGTGATGTTGCTCATTGGTCCAATTGTGAGGATTTTTGTTTTCTTTATGTTGAGGTGTAATCCATACTGAAGGCTGTGGTCTTCGGTCTTCATCGGTAAATGCTTCAAGTCCTCTTCACTTTCAGTAAGCAAGGCTGTGTCTTCTGCAGAATGTAAGTTGTTAATGAGTCTTCCTGAATCCCAATGCCTCATTCTTCTTCATATAGTCCAGCTTCTCAGATTATCTGCTCAGCATACAGTAAAATGATGGAATTCTAGAAATTGCTAAGGACCTTCAAAGTTTTGAAACTCTATGAACCTATGCTGGCTTAAACTCTTTCCTTTCAAGCATGCTTTTCATATTTTATTTAACTTTTTTTTTTTTTTTGGTTGGTAAAGAGAAAAGCTCGGGGGGCAGCATGTGCATCCCACTTGCAGTAACCCTAATTGGCTCCCTGCTCTTTTCTCAGTGGCTCCTTAGGGATTGATAAGTGGAAGGCACTCCATGGTTATTTATTAAATGAATGAGTGAACAAATGAATGTGCCTATATCTGTTATTACTAGGTGTTAACTCAGGAAAAGGCTTTTCTTTTCTGAAGGACATACATGATATTTTTAAAACACTTTATAAAGTTGATGAACTAGAGCAAAGTTATCACCTTTACAAGTTTAAAATTTACATACAATCGAACATAAACTGGCATTAATTTTAACAAGGTGGTGGATGAAAATTGCAAAGAAAACAATTTATTTTGTGATATCTCAGTATGTAGCTAGCTGAAATATTTAACCATCTTATTGATTTATAATTCACATACCATAAAATTCACCCATTTAAAGTGTTCAATTGTTTTTATAAATTTATATTTATGCAACTATTACAATAATCTAACTTTAGGACATGTTCATCACTGTAAAAAGAAACCTTTTACCCATCAGCAGGCACTTCCCAGCCTCTCTCAATTCTCTCTTCTCCGCCCTTTTACTCCCAGGCTTAGGCAACTACTAATCTACTTCTTTCTCTGTAGATTTGACTATTCTGTACATTTCACATAAAGCCAAATTTAGAAAAAAAGAAAAAGCTTATCTTAGCATGACCCCAATAATGATCTATTATATCCTATATATAACTATATTTCTATCAAAGAAAAAAACGAACAAACCAAAACCCATTGCCGTCAAGTCGATTCCAACTCACAGTGACCCTGAATTTAGGTGTGCTTTCTTCGATATTCATACTCGTTATGAGGTGAACGAGTATCAAAGAAAGCACACCTAAATATTAAAGTTGACAGTTCCCATTCTTTTCTACTTATCTCTATTTTCCAGGTTGTCTGCACTGATAGCGTGTTACTTCTCTATCCAAAGTTGCTGGCTTTTCTGAAGTTTTAAAGTGCTTTAGAACACTTGAGTCATAATGATGATAGTGGCGTAGTGATTAAGTGTTGGGCTGCTAACCAAAAGGTCAGCAGTTCGAATCTACCAGCTACTCCTTGCAATCTCTATGGGGCAGTTCTACTCTGTCCTATAGGGTTACTATTAGTCAGAATCAACTCGATGGTAATGGGTTTGGGTATGAGATACATAAAAGTCCCATTTTTATAAAATAAAGACATATTAACTAAAAGCGAGGGAGAGAAATGTTTCTGCTTCATGATGAACAGCTCGTTTTTGAAGCTGAGCAGCTTTACCTCTTAGTCCATATTTTCCCAATCCCTTACTATATGTTTTGTTTTAACTTGTGTGCTTTAGTTTGTAAGATGCTTTTAACTCCTTTCTGTAGTCAAGTCCAAAATAAACATATAGGTAAATAAGATAAAATATTAATCAGTTTAATACAGGTGCATTACCTAGAGGTGAACAGGAGAGGAAAATCATTAGGAATTGAAACCTCATATAGTTAAAAACATCAGTTTTTCCTTTCAGATTTGCTAACAAGGAGAAGATTTGAATTATCTCTACTTTCTTTTTTTTTATGCCCCCAAAGAGCTCCTTGTGTATATGGAAATGCATCAACTTTGGGAACTAGAAAAACTCTATTATGTGTGGGGCTTATTAAAAATGTGATACTTACTGCTTGAAAAGCTCAAGAGGCAACATCTAGGAATTAGCCTTGAAGAACTCCCCCAGGACTTCCAATGCACATGGGAAATGAGGAGATTCTAGACTGATGGAAATATGCCTCCCACCCACCCCCTGTCCCATAGGACCGGCCTCTTCTGGGGACACACAGGCTGATTAAGTGACTGCCACTTGGAAATGCTGAGTTCCTAGAAGGAGCCAGAGAGGCTTCCCTGTCCCTGTAATCCTATAATTCTACCCCTATAACCTCGCCCCCCCCCCACACCCACCCCCTACCCCACGAGCTCAGATCCGAAAGGTTTCAGCAGCCTCGGGGGCCCACTGTGTGGACTAAGGTTTTTTCAACGTGAATAAGCAGTATCCACACATTAAAATGAGTGGCCTCATCAAATGGCTGGAGACCTCCTCTATCCTGCTTTTCCTGAGCACGGCTGTCCCGGGGCCAGACACACTTTCCAACAGAGACGTACTTTTCCAGGACAGCCTTCTTCAATACCAGCTTGGGTCTAACGGGGGTCATTCTGGGGCCTCTCTGCATACAGATGATATCTTGCCAGGAACGGTTTCCAGCACCTAACTTGTCTCAGGCTCAGCCTTTGAGAGAAATATTTTATTCCAAATGCGGAAAACAGGTAAACATAAGTTATTTGCAAAAGTAAAAAAATGTTACCTTGGGCATTACTTAAAATGTGGGTTATATCCTTATGTAAGTTTTCTTGTAACATGTTTAACGGGGAAAATAACTTACACAGAAATAGTGCAAACTAGAACTGGAGTAACTTGATCATTTTGTAACTTTAATTTTGCTTTTAAGTGTTTACACTAAAAAATTGTTTATCAAGAGAAATAAATCTGAAAGAGTCTCGGATTCTAAGTGAGTGTGAGTGTGTGTGTCTCTGTGTGCGTGTGTGTGTGTGTGAGGCATGTGATTCCGAAGGCTCTTTCTAGCTGTAAGACTTTCCACAATGCATCAATGCTTTTCTTAGATGGGGCTTCCCTTATTTGCACTTCATAGAAAACAACTTTCCTTAAAACGAGGCGTAGTTTACTTTCCTTGAATGATGGAAAACAGAGAGGCTTCTGGGTGATTCTCTCCTGCGCTGGTATACTCTGGTCTCCAGGTGTTGAAAATACCTGTCTCCTCCTCAAATGCTTCATGCCACCAGCTTTACTGGTGACAGCACTACAGGCAAGCCCTCGAGTGCATGCAAGTGTGAGCTGTGTGTGTGCGTATGACTTGTGTATGCCAGTGCGTGGTGTGTGTGTATGTGTATGTGAATATCCGTGTGCATGAATGTGTATAAGTGTGTGCATGAGTGTGTATGAACTGTGTATGTGTGAGGTATGAGCGTGAGTGTGTGAGAGTGTGTGTGTTCTGTAAACATCCCCAAATTAGTAAGGTTTAGAAAATACCCTGGTGGCACAGTGGTTGAGAACTCAGATGCCATCCAAAAGGTCGGCAGTTCAAATCTACTAGCCACTCCTTGGAAACCCCCTGGGGTGGTTCTGCTCTGTCATATAGGGTGGCTGTGAATCTGATTCATTTAGAAAATACAAAAGGTTTTAGGGCTTTTCACCTTCTGCTCACTTTATCAAATGGCGGCTGAATTACAAGTCAGTCATCCTAGCCACTCTTAGAGACTGGCTGCAAAGGAGGCTGGCAGACTGGGCTTGGGGCCAGTTCACCCCTAATGGGTGGAGACAGAGTTCCCCTCCCACCCACTGGCCAGCTGGTGCTTATGGACCCCTGATTGGCAGCTGCAGTTGAGTGAATGAGAGAACTGTAGACGCAGCAGAAGCCTGCCTCCTCTGTGATGGGGCTCCCACAGCAGGTCAAGCAGGCCCCAAGCAAGCACAGCCTGAGACTAAGCAATACCCTTATGCTAGTAACTCGGGCTGTTCAGTCCCAGAGAAATTCTGCATGTTCCCAGGCAGTTGTGAGGTTCCCACCACAGTGGATAGAACTGAATTAAGGGAGTTCCTTACCCTGTTCAGTCCCAGAGAAATTCTGCATGTTCCCAGGCAGTTGTGGGGTTCCCACCACAGGATAGAACTGAATTAAGGGAGTTCCTTACCCTAGTAACCAGGGCTGTTCAGTCCCAGAGAAATTCTGCATGTTCCCAGGCAGTTGTGGGGTTCCCACCACAGTGGATAGAACTGAATTAAGGGAGTTCCTTACCCTGTTCAGTCCCAGAGAAATTCTGCATGTTCCCAGGCAGTTGTGGGGTTCCCACCACAGGATAGAACTGAATTAAGGGAGTCCTTCTTACCCTAGTAACCGGGGCTGTTCAGTCCCAGAGAAATTCTGCATGTTCCCAGGCAGTTGTGGGGTTCCCACCACAGTGGATAGAACTGAATTAAGGGAGTTCCTTGCCCTAGTAACCGGGGCTGTTCAGTCCCAGAGAAATTCTGCATGTTCCCAGGCAGTTGTGGGGTTCCCACCACAGGATAGAACTGAATTAAGGGAGTCCTTCTTACCCTAGTAACCGGGGCTGTTCAGTCCCAGAGAAATTCTGCATGTTCTCAGGCAGTTGTGGGGTTCCCACCACAGTGGATAGAACTGAATTAAGGGAGTTCCTTGCCCTAGTAACCGGGGCTGTTCAGTCCCAGAGAAATTCTGCATGTTCCCAGGCAGTTGTGGGGTTCCCACCACAGGATAGAACTGAATTAAGGGAGTCCTTCTTACCCTAGTAACCGGGGCTGTTCAGTCCCAGAGAAATTCTGCATGTTCCCAGGCAGTTGTGGGGTTCCCACCACAGTGGATAGAACTGAATTAAGGGAGTTCCTTGCCCTAGTAACCGGGGCTGTTCAGTCCCAGAGAAATTCTGCATGTTCCCAGGCAGTTGTGGGGTTCCCACCACAGGATAGAACTGAATTAAGGGAGTCCTTCTTACCCTAGTAACCGGGGCTGTTCAGTCCCAGAGAAATTCTGCATGTTCTCAGGCAGTTGTGGGGTTCCCACCACAGTGGATAGAACTGAATTAAGGGAGTTCCTTGCCCTAGTAACCGGGGCTGTTCAGTCCCAGAGAAATTCTGCATGTTCTCAGGCAGTTGTGGGGTTCCCACCACTGTGGATAGAACTGATTAAGGGAGTTCTCAAATGCACAGAAAAATTTATTTTAGGAAATGTCTTTAAGTGTTTTCCGTATAAATTTTCAAAAATGTTATGCTACTATTACATGTGATATAACTTAGCAAAAATGATACATCATATTTCTTCGATTCTTAAATACACCTTTCTCCCTAGCATTTTAATAGGATGCAACTTCCGGTCAATGGCATCTTGCAGTTTAATTGGCAGCATAGTTTTTTTTTTTTTTTTTTAGAACATAAAATATTGGTATGTCTTTCAGTAGATAGCATCTTGGCTTTGGTGAGATAACACCACGTTAGTCTATTCAAAGTTCAATATCTCAGGATTCAGGGCCTCCTAGTTTTCTGGAGTGAGATTTCTCTGCCTCCTCCCCCATCTGAAAGCCTCCACCCATCCCAAGGTCAGATCGGCAGGCAAGCAGCGGGGAAGACAGGCCCAGAAGCGTCCAAGTTGAGCTCAGAAGGCCTGTACCTGCAGCCACCCTTGCTCCTCAGTCTGTGGGCTCAGGTCTGGGTGGGCACATCTCAAGGCTGGGATGTACCAGCCATTCGTGCAGGAGGCAGACACCGGGCCTCACCTGTGAGAACAATGTATCCAGCACCTCCTGGGGCGTACCTAGTACCAGGTCCTCTTTTCTGCGGACTGGCTCGGGGCTCTCACACTAACCCTTCCAGAAGGGTGCTGTTCACACTCCATTTACAGATCAAACCCCTCAGGCGAAGGAGGTCCCAGCACTGTTATCATCGTTCCACAGGTGGTGGGGCCACTGGGCTGTGAACACAGGTAGCTCCATGGGGGAGTGGCCTGGGCAGGAACCACCAAGACTGGGGGGCTAGGGAGGAGGGAGGTGCCTCCCTTCATGAGGCCACAGCATTCTACTCAGGGGGCTGTCCACTTGGCTCCCCACCGTGTCTTGCGGTGGACCTGGTGACCAGGGCCCCAACTGCCCCAGCTTAACATGGCTCCTGCTCCACACTAAAAGGTGGGTGGCATGTGGGCCTCAGGGCTTAGCAGTGGTGAGCCTGTTAAATGCTGGTGGGTGGGCAGGGGGAGAGGTCACAGGTGGGGCAATGGCAGGTGCCAGGCCTCCGCAGACAGTACGGAACTGCCCAGGCCAACCTTTTGGCAACCCACATGCCATCTCCTGACTTTATTGCCACCTTGGTCTCCCTGAAGCTTGAGGCATGGGAAAGGGAACACGTGTTTTTCTCACCAGTGAGGAGATGTGAAGATGATGTTTCCTAAAGGTAGGAGGGAAGGCTGCTGAGGCCTAAACCAATTCCCGTTCCTGCTCCAGACACCTCCACAGGGAGACAACAATTTCCCTCTGTGAACTCACTAGTTGAGCCACTTCTTTCTCTACTGGAAATACCACCCGCCACCTCCTTGAGGATCTCTTTGCCACAGCAGGGCTACTGCCAACTTCTTCTCTGAGGCCCCTTGTTCTGCAGCACACACGCACAGAGAGATGGAGCAAGCAGACAGGGCGGCATTGAACCCAAAACCCAGGAAATCCCTAATGATGCACCAGGACACTTGGGCCCAGAGCTGGAAGGAAGCTGGAAACCCCAAGGTCCAGGCGGTAATGAGAGCTGGAGGGGGGAGACCAGCAGCTCCTTCTCCTTTTCGTTTCTTCACTGTTCTCTTTCCACCCCAAACATTCATTTTCTCAAAAGCCAGGTTGAATGGGGTCATTTTGCATTTATTTTTCTCCAGTGCCATTTTTCTATAACTCAACCCTTCAGGAATCCCACAGGCACACAGCAGCCCGGGCTCATCTGGACATTTCTCCATCTGGAACACTGGTCCTGGGAGTCCTCTGGCTGCTTCCCCTTTCGGCCCACTTCGCGGCCACCCCGTCTTAAACTTCATTCTCCCACGCCCTGTGTTTCACATCCTTCTTCTCAGCTTCATTTTTTCCATGTAGCACTTGTCATTATTTGATATAATTTGTACCTCACTTAATTATTTTGTCACTAAAAGGAAAACTCTGTAAGGCCTAGGCATTCAAGTCTCTGCTGTATCTGCAGGGCTGAGAAGAGCTCCCGCAGAAAGTCACCCTATCCAGCCATTACTCTCACACCAAGGAGTGTTTACCGAGCCCGTGCTGTGTGCCACACTCTGCTAGGTAAGTGGGACACTGTCTTGGCTCTCAAGCAGCCAGGGAAAACTAAGGAAAAGACGACAAATCCTTATTTGGACAACTGAGCGTGTGATAGTGTCGGTTTTGGATGCAATGTCTGTGACACACCCAGGTGGAACTAGGTGGCGGTCACTGGAAACACAGAACTGGGTCAAGAAAGGGCTTTGGCTAGAGTCATCAGTTTAGGTATTGGGACTTATAAACAGTAGTTAAAGCCGGGGGTGGGGGGTTGCATGAAATCCCTTTCAAAGAATAGGTTAAGTGACAAGAAGGCAAAGGACAGAATCTGGGCACCAATATTTACAGGTGATAGACATGTCATCTGTGCAGATGACGTTCATTAAATGTGGCCGACTGCTTAGGTTCCCAGGTCAAAGTTCCCTGGACTCTGAGCACCTAAGTTCCGTAGGATCTCTTCTTTACCCCTTGCAATTCTGCAAGCAGTGAGTCTGTCTGCCTGCAGCGGTTTGGACGGACCCTCATGGATAGGTTTTTTTCTTCCTCTTATGATGTAGAGGTCTCAGGACCTAGGACAGCGGGAAGTCTCTTCCATCAGGACATGGACGGTTTGAGGACACCAGGGTTTGAGCACACAACTTTCTGACACCAATCTCAATCTATGACACCAAAAACTTGCACTTACTGTGTTAAGAAGGGGAGGCCGGCATATTTAGAGAGTAGTTTTGAAGGGTGCACTATCACTGGTGTGAGCACGACCTTCCCAGTGGGATTGCACGTGATGCTTACAAACATATCATATTTAATATCTTCACCATGCTGATCTCACTCTCAAATAGAAATAATTTATTTCATCCAATCCTCACCACATGATGAGTAAAAAATACTAGGCTTAGGGCAGACCGGAGTTCTGCCTGGTTTGAACAAAATTCTTTGGGAAGGTGTGGTGCAATGGATTTCTCTTATGTGGCCTTTCTGGCCCTGGGTTTGTAATCCTCCTAGAATGATGGGTCAGGCTGGAATCCACCAAAGGATTATTAGCTTTCTTGTGTAAGTGGCTTGCAAATCCACCGGATAGGATTGGTTAGTTTACAATCCACTTAAAGGATTGGTCAGATTGTGGAAAAGCCATGCCTTGAAATTGCCCATAGAAGTGGCCACTCTCACAGAGGTTTTTTTGGGGATACCTCATGATCAACAAGAGCCTGATGCATCCTTTGAACCCAGTGTCTCTGTGCTGAGAACCTCCTATACCCAGATGAAAGAGCGGTGATATGGGTCAGGGTTGTAACGCTGAAGACCAAGAGAGACACCTGCAATTTGCAAGTCAGCCCATGGAGAGAGGCTGCAGCAGTGGGCCAGTCAGCCCATGGAGTGAAACTGGGCACCTCTAGGCAGAAGGTCACTGATGGAGCTGGGTATCCCTTAAAGCAGAAACAGACACAGTCTAGGCCTACGCAGACGGCTTGCTAAGCAGGGGAGATGGTATGCCCGCTTCTGAGAGCTGTAACACTTGCCGAGCAGGAAAAAGAACTGAGTGTGCCCATGAAGGGATTGTTTACCCAGGCAGTGTGGTGGAGCCGGAGGCAGTAGTGATGTGAACACAGCATCTGACCTCCACTGTATGCCTGCTGAGCCCTGAGCCATGACATGCCTGTCCATTATCAAAAGAACGGACACCTGTTTGTGGGGAAGGGTAACGAGGTTCCCCTTTGAGACGTAAGCAGGTCCCTCTCCTACAAAGTCAGTTTTGTGTAGGGGATGGGACCGGTTCATCGTAAATCTGTTCACTTTTTTTTTTCTATAAATAATAGTAACAGCTTTCACTTTGCCATCACTTTACATGCCTGGCCTGTCTGGCTCAGTCACACTGGGTGAACAGAGCATCTAGGAGTGGCTGGTACCACCGAGTGAAGTCTTCATTCCCAGTGGTCTTACTGCTGCTTGGAAGTTTGAGGCAATCCGTGTGTGCTGCGCAGAAGCGAAGTCCTTGCTTTCGGTTGGTTTGGAGTCACTTGGAGGGAGATGGGATGCCAGCAGGGCCTTGGCTAGTTTTAGAGGAGGGGAATAAACATTTTGCTCAGTGCTTTGATTAGAGAAAAAGTGCCTCACTTGCCTCAAAGTACCTACCCACCGCATGCACTGGGCCCTACTGCCTGGATACTCCAGATTGAGGCCTATGAAGACCTCTCTGGGTGTCCCCTGTAAAATGCCAACATCCAGCTGGGCCGAGGTCAGATGTTAGCCTGCCAAAACCTGCTATCACGGGCACATGGACAATTTATCAGGTTCTCTGTGAGAGGGTAGAAGAGGAAAGGATGGTGGGAAAATTTCAAAGCAAGGGCTGTGAGAGGCACTTCAGTAGGAGGGAGCCACTGTGGGGACCTGCGGCTGCTGGGCTTAGGAGGGAAGAGGGGTGGGAGGGCTGTCCCTGAGCAGGCTGAGTAAGGGAATTGGTGCTGTGCGGGGGTGTAGGGGGTACGAGTTGCCACGGACCCTGACCAGGCAGCAGTAGACATGGAAACACACAGAAGAAGGGGCAGATGTCCTATAACGGCCTGGATAGTGGCCAGGGTGCTGCAACAGCTTTCCTTTGGGTCAGTGAGGCACTCGTCAGGGACCCACTGCAGCCCCTTCCTGGGTCCCTCTGGTTGGGGTGACTCCTCTATACAGCTCATTGGTGGCTGCTGGCAGGACCTCCCCTGGCCCCTACATCACACCTCCCCCCCACCCACCCCGACCCCTGCTCTGACGCCTGGGGGTGTAGAGGTCTTGAACAACATGTGCTTTCCTCAGCGCTGGCCTTCCCCATTGAACAGGGTGGTTCTGATTTGTCAAAGGCTGTGACAACCTCCACAGCCCTTTAGCAGGTATAGAGAGTGGTCTTAGCCGACGTGGAGTTGTTCCACGAGAGCTCCAGACATCACTGCCAAGCTGCATCTTTTATTGCTTCAGTGTATCCAAGATACAGATGGAAGTGATCCTGAGGAACCTGTGACATGGAGACGGTGAGCTTCTCTGTGACTTCAGAAGTTGCCGCGCCTGCTTCTCTGGGACAGACAGACGCCCTCAGTGAGGGATGCTTCTAAATACCTGGCTCTGTTCTTTCGTGGCCTGTGGAGCTGAGTAAACACCCCAGGCTTCCTGGCATAGGGGCTGATTAAGTTGGCATTTTCTTTATTATTTCATCATTTTCATTCCAACTAGAAGGCTGGGAATTGGGTTGGGCTTCCTCCACAAAGCAGCTGGGTAGTGTTCTCTGATGCCAGGTCATTGGGAATTTGCTGCCTCCTCCACAACCTAGGAAAACAGATTCAGCTACAGGTACTGGACAAATTGCTAATTCTCCAAGATGCTGGAAGGAAACCCTTTTTTTTAAGGAAGGACCTGTGCCTCACTTTGCAGCCTAGTTCCATTATCTGTAACACAAGGGTCTGGGGACGCCATTTCTGGAGGCTTCTCCAGCAGCCAGGCAAACTGGTTCTGCCCCATCCAGGTTCCTGAGACTACAGTTGGGATTTTCTCAGAAGGGGATTCCTAAAAAGCTTTCTTTGGAATAGTGGGGTCACTAGGAGGCCACACAGGGTGCAGAAAGCACCAGGTGACACTGTCAGAGGAGGTGATACCAAAATGACAGTCTATAAAATTTTTGTGCAGTGTTTCAGCAGAAATTTATTATTTTTTATAAAAACATCCCTTCAGTTAGTTATAACAACAGAAAGAGTTTTGTAAGCCCAGCTTACGTGTATCAATATACCTAACCAACCCCCAAAACCAAACTGTCCAGTCGATTCCAACTCATAGAAACCCCATAGTACAGAGTAGAACTGCTCAATAGGGTTTCCAAGGCTGTAAATCTTTATGGAAGTGGACTGCCATATCTTTCCCTCATGGAGTGGCTGGTGGGTTTGAGCTGCTGACCTTTCGGTTGGCATCCGAGTGTTTAACCACTGTCCCACCAGGGCTAGGCTAAATCTCTATGCTAATTTATTTTTTAAACCTTCTAACGTGCTTCAGGGCCCTGGTGGCACAGTAGCTAAGAGCTCGGCTGCTAACCAAAAGGTCAGCAGTTCAAATCCACCAGGTGCTCCTTGGAAACCCTATGGGGAAGTTCTACTCTGTCCTATAGGGTTGTTCTGAGTCAGAATTGGCTTGACAGCAGCGGGTAATATGCTCTGGTCAGAGCTGTCATTATTACCCAATTACAATGATGCTTTGAAATATATGTTCTTGTCTACACATGCTACAAGCACTTGCTGTTGTTTTCATTGCTGCCAGTGTTTTTACTGTCTTGATTTTGTCAAAATCACTGGTGTTTTAGCTAGGATACTGTGGTAATTAGCATGGGGGGTGACATCATGAGTTACCACACTGGGAGATATCAATCCTAGTGACACCACTGCATTGGAAATGACCTCTCCACTGCTGGTTTCGCCCCTTAACTCTTCCTTCCAGTGCTTGCTGGGGGGAGATGGGACAGGGATAGGGCAAAAAAGAACCCAGTGGAGAACAAGAAACTAATGAAAATGAAATAATGAAGGGAGACAAGAATATGTTTAGTACAACAGTCAGATACCATGGTATGAGTGGTATGAGCAGCACCTTGCTGTCCACAGATCTGGTTTCGAATTCCAAAGCTGCTGCTTGCTTGTGTGTCTGTGATGTCTTTGTGAGCTCTTGAGCATCCATTCCGGAGAAAGCCCTTCAGGGTTATGGCGAGGGTCAGTGGTGATGTACACAAGCACTGCCCCTTGATATGAGCCTAATACATTTTCCTTTGCTGGACATTGACCATCACACTGGAATCTGAACATGCATGAAATATGTGCAGGGGATATTTAAATAGGAGGGTGGAGATCTGGGTCATCAACAAGCCCCCTTTCTTTTACTCCTGGGTTCTTCTTGCTCTCCCCACACACCTTCCTGTTTGGCCTGGCTCTTGTGCCTGGCCTTTCCTGTTGGCTCCTGCTCCCTGTCCACTTGCCCCAGTATTGTCCCAGATTTGGGGATCTGGCTCTGGACTCCTGGCTGGTCTGGTTTCTCACCAGTACTCCTCCTACTCAGTCCTGGCACATGAAGCACAACACTTACTGCTCTTGACCACCTTGGTGGCCAAGGGAAGAAAACATTGTTATGGATCAAGTTGTATCTCCCCACAAGATATGTTGATGTCCTGACTCTAGTACCTGTGAACATGACCTTGTTTGGAAATAGGTTCTTTGAAGATGTTATCAGTTAACTTGAGGTGATACAGGAGTAAGATAGGTTCTAATGCCATCTGAGTAGTGTCTTTATAAAAGAGAAGAGACACAGAGAAACACACGGGGGAAACAGCCATGTGAAGATACATCTGCAAGCCAAGTGCTGAGGATCCCCAGCCATCACCAAATGTTAGGAGAGAGACGTGGAACAGATTCTCCCTCAGAGCCCTCAGAAGGAATCAACGTGACCAACACCACGGTCTGAGACTCCTAGCCTCTAGAACCGTAAGACAATAAATTTCTATTCTTATAAACCACCCAGTTTGTGGTATTTTGTCATGGAAGCCCTGGGAAACTAATACAGATATTATAAGGGATGAGAATTTCTTCTAACCATCCTTCTGGTTTAACTGAAAAGATTAATTTTAGGAGTGGAAAATAGCATTTGTCCAGAGCCTACCGTATGCCAGGGGACATGCTGGATACTTTCTCAGCATTGTGAGGTAAGTCCTATCACCTCCACTTACAAATGTGGAAATTGAAGGTAAGAGAGAAATAGTATTTTGCCCAAGTGATGAAGCCAGAACTTGGACCCAATCTGGTATGACTGAAAGTTTGTGATTTCCTGCGCCCCCACGTTGTTTTTGAGTAATCATCATAATGAAAAGGAATCCATCACCAGGACACTCAGCAGTTCAGAAGTCTCGTGTGCCATTACCTTCCCAGGTCACGCCCCTACCTCTTTTCCTACAGTTACCTGCTGGGGCAGAGATTCTCAGTGGGGACCGTGAAGCAAGATCTCCTAAGTAGGTGGTAGCAACAATGTGTGGGAACTCTGATTTTACTGTGTGTCACAATTTTGTGTAAGCACAGGACCAGGTGTAAATGGTGGAAAATAGTGCTGGGAAGAACAAGATTACAATTATCTACTGATGATTTCAGTAAAACAGAAGTTTCCGTGGACTTCATACTTTGTGGAGAAGTCATGTAGTAGGAAGTCAAATAAGACACCAAGAAATACTGATTCCACTTCCACAAGTGTATATCAGCTTCTTTGCACACTCACTGCGACTGCCTAGTCCAGGCCTCAGGGAGATCGTACCTGGGTTCCGGTGAAATGGCTGTCCAGCACTGGCCTTCACCTCCAGTTTGCCTTACACGCTGCACATGGCCCCACAGCCTACCACGCTCATGTGCAGCGGGAGAAGCAGCTGCCTTCTCTCCGTGGCTTCTGGCCCTCTCTCCAGGGGCTCTCCATTGGCTTGTGATCCTAATGGGGAGAACCAAACTGAAATATCTGACTTCAGGACAATGGAAGCAAGAGAAACATTTTAGAGTAGTTATAACTGCACCCTCTACCAGTATGCAAATACGCTCGCTTCTTTCCCTAAAGGGAGGGAGCCTTGCTCTCAGCAGTGCTGTCCTCAGCCCTGAAGTAGTCCCCTCCCCATAACAACAGCCCACTCATTGACTGCAGTTCCTGTTGGAATACTCATAACAACAGCCTCCTTACTGACTGCACTTCCCATTGGAATATTTGTTGGTTCGTTTATTTTCTGTTCATAACCCTGTCAGCAGTGTGTTTCACCCTCCACTACACAGTTAGCATAGTACCTTGTGGATAGAATGACTTCAGCTGGGGGTCCAATGACAGTAACAGGGGTCTTCTTAAATCCACTGGGTGGTGGGCAGCGCCGACATGGCAAAAAGAAACACAAAGGAAAGGAGCACAGGTTAGAAAGAGTTGGCTTATGTTGTTTCATATCTTTTTTCCTAAAATCATGCTATGTTCGCTGTTCTACATGTTAAAAAGGAGCCCTTGGCTGCTAACTGAAAGATTGGCGATTCAAACCCATCAGCTACTCCTTGGGGGAAAGATGTGTCAGTCTGCTGCCTTGGAGAGCCTTGGAAACCCTGTGGGGCAGTTCTACTCTCTTCTATAGGGGTGATGTGATTCGAAATCAACTCAACAACAATGGGGACATATTAAAAATGAAACAAAACAGCCCTCACCTGGGAGTATGGGGGTGCCTGAGCCTCAGGGCAGCCATGCCTCTCCAGGTTTCCTGCATGGTCTGCAGTGAGGCCCCTGGAGTCTGTTCTGTGACTCTGCAGTGGAGGCAAGCCAGTCGTGGTGGGGGTGCAGCTGATTCAGCCCTAGTCCTTTCCTCTTTCAGGATTTTTCAAACCCAGATTAGCTCAGATGGTTTGCAGGGGCAGCCCATGCTGTCCCCTTGGCCTGGAAGGCTTCATCCCTCGTTCTTCATATGGAGACTTCAGTTTAAAAAAATAAAAATCTTCAATACAAGTTTAGATTAACATTAAAATGAAAATAGACTTAAAAAATTTCTTACATAACATTAATGTTCTACCTGAGAATATTCCCAAACACATACCTTGAGAAAGCTGGAGAATTTAGGTAAATGTGTTATTTCCACCAGGGGTAATTTCCTTGTCTCTCTTGTGTACTAAACTGCTTTAATTCCAATTAAAACAGCATTTCCTAACAAATAGTACATATATCACCATGGCTGAAATGATTTTAAATTTAAACCAAACCAAAACCATACCCATTGCCGTCGAGTCAATTCCGACTCATGGCAACCCTATAAGGCTATGTATATATTTGCATGTATTGAAGCAGGTACATTTTTCAGAATCACATGAACTCAAGTGTACAAAAATGTAAGCTTGTGTCTCCATAAGTGAACTAAACTTTTATCTTGAGCTCCCATTCCACCAAATACTAGAAAAGTTAATCTAGTCACTTCCAGGTTTTATCACTGATTCAGAGTATAAGGAATCTAATACATAATTTAGTGTTTGTATGCACTGAAATAATACTGTAACAAAAGTAGAGTCCCTGGGTGGTGCAGATGGTTAACACATTCAGCTGCTAACTGAAAGGTGGTCCGTTTATGTCCACCCAGAAGTTCCTTGGAAGAAAGACCTGGTTGTCTACTTCCTAAAAAGCAGCCACTGAAAACCCTGTGGAGCAGTTTTACTCTGACATACTTGAGGCCACCGTGAGTTGGAATCAACTCGATGGACATGGGAAAAAAGTAACAAAACTAGATTTAAGTCAACTCAAGTGGTGCCAAGGAATGTTTTTCCCTTCAAATGGAGTCTACATGTTATTCAGGTTGAAGAACGATTGGGCTAATTTGCGTCAGGAAGGCTGGCTAGCCCTGGTGATGGCAACAGCTTGCTTTTAGCGCCTCAGTCTCTTTCTGTTGAGGACCGTGAAGACACTTGGTGACTGTCCTCTTGGTGCTTGGGATGGGGCCCCTCGCACGGTCTCTGGGTCCTCTCTCCACATCCATAGCTCACTCTCCAGGATGCAGTGTGTGCACACATGCACTCGCACGCCCGTGTGCTGTGTGCCTAGTGGGAGAGCACTGGGTGGGGACCCTTCTTTGCAGAGCATGGATGCCAGGACATGCACAGTTGGAGGGTGAGGGCATAAGCAGCTAGAGTGGAAGTCATTTTTGACGTCACAGGAGGGAGACACTATGGGACAATGAGTCCTCCCTCTTGGTTCCCACACTACATCTGCTTTTCTTTTTGCCAGGCTGGAAGAGTTGGTTTGCTAAACCTAATGTGTTCTAGGATTTGGGAAGGAATTCCGTTTGTTCAAGATGGTCTAGAAAACCCTTCCACACTTGTGCTTATCTCTGTTCAGCTGCCACAACTATGTATGTTTGCAAGTAGCTGTCGCTGTGTTTGACACATTTTATTTGTGCAGTGAGCTCCTTAAACATCAGTCACATGTTTTTTCTATTTCTAAACAACTGTGTACGATGAGAGTTAAATGATGGCTTAGCATACTATTACACGACAACTCATTCTTAGGGAAAAAATCATTAAAACCTTTGAAATATTTCAAAGGAATTTGGACATTCAAAAACTCTCTAGAAATAACAATTTGATCGGTCAAATAGTTGAAGGGGTAGTGGATCTGTTCCCACAAGACAATCAGACACTTGAAGTAACCTGCCCCATCTTTTGGGTGAGTAGCTGGGGGAAAGGACCCAGTGCTTTGCCGATCTGCCCATCATTCAGACTATTAACTAGGGCTTGGTTCAGTTTTTTGTTTTTTAGTGGACAAAGAACTGTCTGTACTGGGTTCTCTTAGTAAGTTTTTTCTTACTGGGGATATCAAGGATGCTCACGGAATTCTATAGGCGAAAAAATGTGGCCTTTTTTCTCTAGATTCAAGTCCTCTCAGGTTGACATCCCAGTAAACAAACTGGAACCAGCTTTCATGTCTGACAAGGTAAGACCAAGGATAGAGAAATTCAAGGGAGCTGCAGTCAGGAGGTGACATAATTCTTTTCAAAAATCATGTATTGAGTTCTTATTGTATGCCTGTGGTTTTGCGTAGGGCATTTCTAAGAGGAGCTGATAATATCAGAGAGCTAGAAGTGTAAAAAACGACCTACAATGCAAATAAGAACAAAATTAACTCAAGAGAGGAGTAACATCAATATGTTTTGGAAACACAACAAAGGGGGAAAGATGCCAAAGGAAGACCTGTGAGCATCCTGCTGTGACAATCACAGCAGCATTCCGGAGCACAGAGGGGCCAGGCATGCATGGGACTCAGATAGCTCATGAGTTGGACGAGCTGACATCCTTACTAGAGTAGCAAGACCACCCAAGAGGTCACCTTCAAACACCAGGGAGAAAACAAACAAGAACTTTTCTGTATCTCCATGTAAGAGGTTGCTGGGCAGCAAAGACGGGCAGAGCCCCCCCACCCCCCCATCCCCCCCCACCCGCAAATCGTGGCTCAGTAGTAGAATTCTCACTTTCCTGGCTCAGTAGTAGAATTTTCACTTTCCTTTTTTTTTTTTTTTTTTTTACTGTAGGAGACCGCAGTTCAAATCCTGGCCGATTCACCTCAAGTGCAGCCACCACCCATCAGTGGAGGCTTGTGTGTTGCTATGATGCCGAACAGGTTTCAGTGGAGCCTCCAGACTAAGACAGACTAGAAAGAAAGGCCCAGTGGTCTGCTATAGATCACAATGGTCTGGTCCTTTCGCACATAGGGTTACCATGAGCCGGGGCCAACTCAAGGGCCACTAACAACAACATTTCTGTATAAATGACCCTTTGAGCACCTCGCTTATGTAAAGTACCACATGGAATACTGTACCGCGGAATGCAAATAAATGCTACTTAGAAGCAAGGATGTGAGACTTCATCTCACTTTGGACATGTTATCAGAAAGGACCAATCCCTGGAGAAGGACATCATGCTTGGTAAAGTAGAGGTAAAAAAAGAGGAAGACCCTCAACGAGTTGGATTGACACAGTGGCTGCAACAATGGGCTCAAACATATCTACTATTGTGAGGATGGTGCAGGACTGAGCAATGTTTTATTCTGTTATACATAGGGTCGCTATGAGTCAGAACCAACTCAATGGCACGTAACAATGACAACAACAAAGTGACTAAAGCCTAAAGAATAGTCCTAGGCAGGGGGATGATAGTATCCAAATGCCTCCTACGATGGATGGCATTACCATGGTGAACCTACCATCATTTGGATTCTGGCCCTCAGTCTGGTAGGCATAGGGGCTGGAATCACAGGTGTAACTAGGATATGGCAGGTATGGCAGGTATTGCAATGGCCCTGGGTGCATGGCACCACTGAGCAGTTTCTATTAACCCAGTATGGCCAGCAGTGTATTGACGGAAAATAATGCCTATGGCAAACAGTGAAATTGTGCCCCTGTCTAAACATCTGACACTCCACTCTGAGATAGTTTTACCAGAATATCAGTTCAAAAATGCAAGCCAAGCTCGTTAATCTTTTAATTAATACATTACTGTGCTTGGTCCATACTGGGTTAATAGAAGCTGCTCAATGGCACCATGCGCCCAGGGCCAGTGCAATACCCTAGATATGCCACTGCAAGAAGTTAACAGCTGTCTGAGCTAAGCTCAGACTCTCAGTGATGGGCTTACACTAACCCACCTCAGAAGAGACTGCCATGTGGCCCAGACCAGACAGCATTGCCTTACTGTGAGGAAGAACTTTCCATGGATTGAACTATCACCTACCTGCATCTTCCAAGTTATGAAGGGCCAGGGAGGAAAAATGGGTGATCAAAAGGCTGCCGGGTGACAGTGGGTTTAAAGAAGTAGATTGTTTTGAGGTAACGTCTAACCAGGTTTCCGTGAGGGAGGACGAAATATTACTGCTGTTGTTAGGAGAGCTGGCCACCTGGACCAACCTGCCTCTCCACCTTTTCTGCTTTCTCCATCCCAGTGGCTCATCTGTTAAGGGAGTTTTTATTTAGATTGGTCCATACGTTGGTTAATTAAACTACAGTCCAGTTTTCAGTCACCTTGGTCTCAGAGATACTCCTTTTCCTCCATTTGTGCATTGATATGATCTATTTTAGGTCATTGGCAAGGCAGGAGATGAGGGGACCTTCTTACTAACACCCTCCTAATTCACATGCTTTTACGATGCAGTTGAGGAAACGAGGTGTACACAAACTTCTCTCATACTCGCCTTGTACCATAGAGAATGTGGGTCTATTACACATCCATCATCTCATGGAGCCCTCACGAACATTTTATAGACAGTGGAAACTAGCATTTGTCCCTCACCTACTCTGTGTTACTGTCTTCAGGAGCTTTGCATTTTTCATCTCCTTGAATCCTTACCCTGGGCTGCAATGTGGGTATAGTCTTCCTAGTGCACATGCAAAGAAATTAAAGGCTGAGAGTTGCCACAATGAAGGAAAGCTGTAAGCTCTTGGCAAAAAGATGTTGCTGGTAACCACTACATATGTGATGAAAGGCCTCTTAATTATCCTGTCATGTCCCTTTTCCACATAAGAGTCTAGAAAGCGTTCAATGGAAATGTGTATTTTGGATATAGTGTGGGTTTGCTTGTTGTCTGTCTTCCTTTAAACGGTGAAATGATTTTAATTACTATTCTTTTTCCGGAACCCTAAGGTGCAGTCTTACTTGTTAGCCAAAAGCAGAATTCATTTAGCATGAATTGGCCCGTCTGTTGTCTTTGAGCCCGCTCTAATTTTGTCATTGGCCTGCAGTCTCATGTTCCTCAGGTCAGCAGTGTGGCCTTTCCTCTTCCTTAAAGAACCCTAAGCCATCACAGCATCACAGGGAGGCAGCTGCAGCAGCTGGCTGGTTTTGGGGGTGGAGGAGGGAGGCAGGGGGGAGGGGGCTGAGCAACACGCAGTGCCAGCGGCAGGTCCAGACACTTGCAGCAGTGGGGACTTTCTCCAGTGTACCCCTTAGCAGGTGCTACCTCCTCAGTGGAGAGTCTGATGAAAACCGGGGACGCTGGGAAGCTTTTTAACTCTATCCTGGGTTTGCGAGGATTCCAGATAAGACGCAAGGGTGACCCAGTGGACAGTTAGAGAGATGAAAGGAAGCCTTTCAGATTAAATAAGCTTTAGGAAATAAAGGGATTAGCAGGACACAAAAGCTAGATTCACGAGTTTATTTAGCCAGTGGAGTGTGGCATGCTGGGACAGGAGGCACCCAGAAAGAGATGAAAGAGATGGACTCTGGTGGTCGCCGGGCAGCAAAGATGAGCACAGTCCCCCCTAAAGCCTGCTAAATCTTCTGATAATTGGAAATGAGCCAGAAGGGGTGCTGCCTGTGACTGACTCTGCCTCCCCCACAAAGCAGTAAGAAGACACACAATGACAAGGCGCCTCATGGACTGGGGCTCAGCCTCCAATGAGCTTAGGAAGGGGAAGCTCATCTTATGGCCAAGTCTTATTATCACTGACCATTTCTATCTTGAGCTACAAAGCAAAGTTTAAAACTGAGGGGAAATGCAATATTGTTTGTGGTAGCAAAATCACAAAGATACCCTATTTTGGTTATCTTTGCTCAGTATTTCTCTTCTCCCACATTGTAGAACTAGAAATCCCAAAGCTAGAAGAGGTTTAGAGTGCTCCTGGTCTAGTCTGGCCTGCTACAGGGGTGCCTCCACCACGTCTTGACGTGTGGCCCTCTGACCCTGCAGAGACACCCTGGCCATGGCGCGAACAGTGTGCTTTAGTGGCAAGCTATTTCACTGCAAAACAATGGTATTTTCATTAGATCTCCTTGAATTATACCAAAATCTTTGTCATCATCGATCCTTGTTCTCCAATATGGAGAATTCCAGAACAAATCTGCCCTCTTCGTTACATGATTCCCTCTCAAACATCTGAAAGTATCTAGCATGAGGCCTTTAAGTACTTCTTGCCTCTGGATGAACCTCTCTTCCCTCAGTAGCTCCCGTGATTGAGTCTGGCTCCTCTGTGGCACAGGAGGGAAGGGGGACGCTGTTCCACACCTTCCTCCCATGATGCTTTCCTTGCCAAGGACCACTAAGGCAACCACCCCCCTGAACAGGGGTCTCCTAATCCCTGGATCACCATGTTTGATAAAAATATCAAATGAAGCTACCCTCATCAAAATCTTCTTCCTTTAGCATAAGACTACAAAAATGGACACCAGAAAACTATCTTAAGAGCTATAATTAATATACTTTATTTCTGCTCACTTACTTTGGACACATTATCAGGAAGGATCAATCACTAGACAAGACATCATGCTTGGCAAAACAGAGGGTCAGAAAAAACAAGAGAAACCCTAACGAGATGGATTGATGCAATAGCTGCAACCATAGACTCAAGCATCCCAACAATCGTAAAGGCGGCTCAGGACTGCACAGCATTTTGTTCTGTTCATACGTAAGATGACCATGAGTTGGAGCCAGCTAGATGGCAAATGACAATGCCAGCGACACATCAGTTCATTTGGTATTCATCAGACTTTTATTGAGCACCTACCAAACAGCTGGTGCCTACTTAAGTGCTAGGAATAGATGATTAAGGCAGGTTCACGGCCCTGGAGAAACTCAGACACTTACGAGAAGAAAGAGACAATTAAATAATCATAATTAAATGTGACAAAAGCTATAGAAAAGGTAGGTTCCAGAGAGCAGAGTATAGAGTATCTAAAATGTTCAGCAGGCAAGCAATGAGGAAAAAAAACCTTTCTCAGGAAGAGGGACTATGTATACAAAGTTATGAAGACAGATAGGAATTGGTGTATTCAGAAAGCCACAAAGTTGAAGGGCTTTTATAGCAGAGTGAATGGGAACGCTAATAGATGTAAAAATGACCTCCGGTCCTGGTGTGGGTGGTTTGGTGGGGGGTGACATATTTAACTGAAATTAGAAAATTGATATAAGATGGAGAACAGGTTTAGAACGGGGGTGGGAGGGAAGAGTATCTGTATATCTGCTGGTTGTTATCAACAATGATAAAATTAACCCTTCACTTTACTGCTTCATTCTTCCTATTTCTCCAGTGTTTCCAACTTATTTCCCTCTAGGCATGTTTTTTTGAAATCATAAATTATATCTGTATCTATATATCTCTATCTGTCTACCTATGTGGAAACCCTGGTGGCATAGTGGTTAAGTGCTATGGCTGTTAACCAAAAGGTTGCCAGTTCGAATCCACCAGGTGCTCCTTGGAAACTCTACAGGGCAGTTCTACTCTGTCCTGTAGGGTCGCTATGAGTCAGAATTGATTCGACGGCAGTGGGTTTGGTTTGGGTTTATCTACCTATGTATACGTATGCTTTCAAATAAGGAGTGGACTGAATCAAACTATGTCCAAGCTAAAAGAGACTTTGATGATTATTTAGTGAAGTGATTTTGAAAACCTTCAGCAGAGGCAACTTTTCTTCAGACATGGATACTTTCTGTCCCTTTCCCCTGTCCCTTCTCACCTCTCCCCCACCCCCAATGTCGCTAATGCAGCCCAGCACCTTCCTTTCCTAGATAAGGAAGCTGAACTGAAGCCTGAGAGGCCAGCCAGTGGCAGCCATAGGGCAGAAATGCAAACTTACCTCTGAAGAACCACGTTCAGATACAGATGACTTCGCCTGACCATCTTTCTATAAGAGTTAAATCAACAGCTCCCTGTATAGAGTTCGCCTAAAGAAAAAGCAATAGATGATTGGTCCAGGCAACACGTTGTTCTGTCTTCTTTGTAAGCGAGTAATAAATCTACAGTCCAGTTATGCTTAAGGGAAGATGGTGCCCTGGGGGCCTGGATTGTCCCTGTGGCCCTGTGAGGGCATCTGAGAACAAGTACAAACTAGAAGGCCCTAGGGAGAAATGTAGAAATGACGGTTTTTGGTTTTTGCTGCAAAACCACGCGCTATTGAAGACATTGTTTTTCAAACCAAAATTCAGATCTTCGACAAGTACTTACCCTGGAGTTCCCTATGTTCTAGCACTGCCCCAGGCACTGGGCGTGCACTGGTGAGTCACACAGACACAGCCTTCACCCTCAGAGCCCAATTCACCAGGAAGACAAACAAGCAAACCAGCAGCTTACACACTGATGTGTTAGATCCTCATGTGACCCTCACAACGCCTCTGCAGAGTAGTCCCATTATCATCCCTGTTGCAGGCAAAGGAACCGATGGGCTGAGGGTGAAGCACTGAGACATGCTGCAGAGCCAGATGGCCAGGCTCAGGGTGTGCGTGACCACCGCCCCGACCGCCCTGCACAGACTGTTGCGAGATGACTGGGAGGGCGGCGAGATGACTGGGAGGGCGGAACAGGCAGGCAGATCAGCCTCCGCCTCCCCACCTCCACTGCAGAGTTCTCTCTGTCTTTGCTGGCTTGTTTCAGGTGCTCTCCCCCAACTCGCCCATCTGAGTCTTACAGAGTTGTAAGAAAGCCAGAAAATTTGAGCTCCAGTACTGTGTGCGGTCCTGGCTATCATATTTTAACTCCTGAGCCTGGCCTGGCGTCTGTACTTCAGCAAAGGAAGCCACTCTCCCAGCCGTGTCCAATATACAGAAAGTGCGGGTGTTAAATGGCATGTTGAACCTGGGTGGGGGCGCGGTCCTTACAGCAAAACCCAAACTCATTCGGAGGTGATGACCATTCAAATTTAATAGCTTTTCAAAAATTACAGAACTTTAATCTCCCATTTTATAGATGACTACGCTGAGGCTGACAAAGTTGAAGATACTTGCCAAAATCACCCAACTTGTTTTCAGCAGGGCTAACAAGTTTTGTTGAGCCAATACTATTTTAAGTTTACTACATGGCTTTCTTTTTGCATTAGAAAATTTGCAAAAAAAAAAAAATCAGGGCCTAGGTGAACCAAAATTATACTACTGTTGTCGTTGTGTGCCATTAAGTCAGTTCCAGCTCACAGAGTGGAACTGCCCCATGGAGTTTTCTTGGCTGTAATTTTTATGGAAGCAGATCACCAGGTCTTTCTCCCTTGGATCTACTGGATGAGTTCAGACCACCCACCTTTTGGTTAGCTGCTGAACACTTAACCGTGTACCAGCAGACCTCCTAATAAGAAACTAAATGCATAGATTTAAATTACTAGGGTCCATACTTAAAAAACAGCTCTTAAAAACAACGTCTATTTTAAAACAAGAAGACTAAGATATAAAAGCGGCTTGCCTTTTAGATGATAAGCTAACTGGTATCTTAAGCATAGCCTTTAAAGTCTATTTTTCCTTCAGTGATAATTATAATATGAAAGTAGAATTAATGTTTGGCATTTAAATCACTTTTCAAATACCTGTAGTGAAATATTTAATCCATAATAGAATTTTATAAAAATATGTGGATTAGAAAATACATTGGACTGTTTCCAGATGGACTAGTAGATATTATTGGTAATAATCTGATGTAAGAACAAAATGAGAGAAATTGCCTAGGGCAGACTGGCGTGTACACGTTGTCTTTGCTATTACCAGCAGTTTGTAGTGCGCCCCACCCCCACAAGTACTTTCATGCTTAAATGAAGTTCTTGGGTAATCTGTACAAATTACGAATTCTATTCAGGGTGCTAAACGTTAAATAAAAATTAATGGCCATTTGTGCCAGGTGCAAAACCTTTCCAAGAACAGTAAGTCAAAATGGCCAAACTGGGCTGGGTACAAACCTTGAAAGAACAATAGGGAGTTTTCGAAATGTCCTAACCACAAAGACTTTCTGAAAAGAACAACTTAAAAAGGTTTCTGACTCACCACACCAGGACAACCACTCCTCAGTAGACAAATATGAAACCAATAACAGAAAAATCCTGCTTTGTAAAAGCCTGCCTTCAGTTAAGGACATATTGAAGACCCAATCGTTGTCATCTCAGAAATCCCCTAACTGCCTCTATAAACCCTGTACTTGCACTGCTCACTGCCTTCAGCTTGGATGCTCCCTGTTCAAGAGCATTTTATAGCTCAATAAACACTGTTAACTCTAATTGACACATTAATCCAAATTTTCTTTTCAACAGTGGCAATGCATAACGTCACAAATGTTACATTCTCTCTAAAAAAACTACATTTATTACTTAATGATGAATAAAGTTGGTTTAATTGGAAAGAAGATATTTTAAAAGGTTATTAGATTACAGCCCTTAATTGAGAATTTGTAAAAATAAAAATCGGGTTAAACAGGCATTTGACTGTGTGGGTCATAACAAATTATGGATAACATTGCAAAGAATGGGAATTCCAGAACACTTAATTGTGCTCATACAGAACCTGTACATAGTCCAAGAGGCAGTTCAGACAGAACAAGGGGATACTGAGTGGTTTAAAGTCAGGAAAGGTGTGTATCAGGGTTGTATCCTTTCACCATACTTACGCAACCTGTGTGCTTCGTGAATAATCTAAGGAGGTGGACTATATGAAGAAGAATGGGGCATCAGGATTTGAGGAAAACTCATTAACAACCTGTGTTATGCAGATGACACAACCTTGCTTGCTGAAAGTGAAGAGGACTTGAAGCACTTACTGATGAAGATCAAAGACCACAGCCTTCAGTATAGATTACACCTCAACATGAAGAAAACAAAAATCCTCACAACTGGACCAATAAGCAACATAATGATAAATGGAGAAAAGATTGAAGTTGTCAAGGATTCCATTTTACCTGGATCCATAATCAATGCCTGTGGGAGCCACAGTCAAAAAGTCAAAGGATGTATTGCACTGGGCAAATCTGCAAAAGACCTCTTTAAAGTGTTAAAAAAGCTAGTGTGTCACTTTGAGGACCAACGTGCTCCTGACCCAAGCCATGGTATTTTCAATTGCCTCATAGGCATGCAAAAGCTGGACAATGAATAAGGAAGACCGAAGAAGAATTGATGCCTTTGAATTACGGTGTTGGCAAAGAATATTGAATGTACTATGAACTTCCAGAAGAACAAACAAATCTGTCTTGGAAGTACAGCCAGAATGCTCCTTAGAAGTGAGATGCATGTACTTTGGCTGTGTTATCAGGAGGGACCAGTCCCTGGAGAAGGACATGGTGCTTGGTTAAGTAGACAGTCAGTGAAAAAGAGGAAGACCCTCTATGAGATGGATTGACACAGTGGCTGCAACAATGGGCTAAAACATAGCAACGATTGTGAGGATGGTGCAGGACTGGGCTGTGTTTTGCTCTGTTGAACATAGGGTTGCTATGAGTCAGAGCAAACTTGACAACACCTAACAACAACAATCTTTTACTTATAAACAAGTTTGAGTCTTCAAGGCACTATGACTTGTCTTCAATTTTTGTAATAAAACTGACACACTTTAAGAGGCTAAAATGTTTTTGAAAAGTACGTAAAAGATTAACTATGAAATAATCCCTTTGTTTTTCAAATTGCCAATCTCATTATATTTGTATATAAAATATAGCACAAGACAGTTTTTCTGAATGCTTCAAAATACCTTTCAATGACTGTCTCATAAGAAGGCCTGTACTTTGGAAATTTGAAAATTACTAATCCATTTGAAAATTACAAACAATACCTACATGACCATGGAAGGAAAACACTTTAAGAATTATAAACGGATGTAGTGTTATAGCTAATTTGTAATTTAGTTAATTTAATACAGTTTTCCTTGAAAATCAAATACAAAAAACGAGTTGCTTCCTAACTGGACAGTGCATGTTATAGTCACATACTTAGCTAAAAAAATTTATGAGCAAGAGAACATTTATCATACTGTTTATCTTATTTCAATAATGCCCAGTAGTATACATATTTTACATGACATTTATGAAATTTAAGTATACATTATTAATGTATATTTACTTCTATTTTGCCAATAAAATAAAAAATATATTTTTCTTTCCTTCTATTTTTGAAAATTTTATGTATGTATCTTTTATATAATATCTGTTATATACAGTTTACCATATATATATACTTATGTTCTCTTTTTGAAGTTTACTATAACAATAACATATGTAAGAGTCTATGGTAGAGAATTTAGATACTTAATTTGCTAGTCACTGAATTTGTTGCTGAGATACACCAGACTAGATAATCCCCTTGTATTCCTTTTACCTTGTATTTCCTTTCATAGTGGGTCTAAGAGTCAAATACAGTTAAATGTAATTTTGCTTGTTTGAGTTGGGCTAAGACACAGCTGAAACTAAGAGCTGAGAAATTGTTTTCAGTATGACATGAAATTTGCCAAGCAGTTTTTTTTATAGTATAAAATAAATTCATTTTCAGATCCTGATAATAGAAAACCTCAATATAATTACCAAAAAATTTAAAGTGTTTTAATCTTACAATTTTAGTTCTGGTAAAATAATTCCTGTCTTAAAAACAACTGATTTAAGAAATCATCAAATCAATACCATTCACAGTAGCCCCCAAGAAGTTAAAATACTTAGGAATAAATCTTACCAAAGATGTAAAACACATATACAAAGAAAACTACAAAGTACTAGTGCAAGAAACTAAAAAGGACCTACATAAGTGGAAAAACATACCTTGCTCATGGATAGGAAGACTTAACACAGTAAAAATGTCTATTCTACCAAAAGCCATCTATATATACAATGCACTTCCAATGACATTTTTTAATGTGATGGAGAAACAAATTACCAACTTCATATGGAAGGGAGAGAAGCCTCAGATAAGTAAAGCATTACTGAAAAAGAAGAAGAAAGTGGGAGGCCTCACTCTACCTGACTTCAGAACCTATTATACAGCCACAGTAGTCAAAACAGCCTGGTATTGGTACAACAACAGGCACATAGACCAATGGAACAGAATTGAGAACCCAGATATAAATCCATCCACATATGAGCAGCTGATATTTGACAAAGGCCCAGTGTCAGTTAATTGGGGAAAAGATAGTCTTTTTAACAAATGGTGCTGGCATAACTGGATATCCATTTGCAAAAAAATGAAACAGGACCCGTACCTCACACCATGCACAAAAACTAACTCCAAGTGGATCAAAGACCTAAACATAAAGACTAAAACGATAAAGATCATGGAAGAAAAAATAGAGACAACCCTAGGAGCCCTAATACAAGGCATAAACAGAATACAAAACATTACCAAAAATGACAAAGAGAAACCCGATAACTGGGAGTTCCTAAAAATCAAACACTTATTCTCATCTAAAGACTTCGCCAAAAGAATAAAAAGACCACCTACAGATTCGGAAAAAATTTTCAGCTATGACATCTCCGACCAGCGCCTGATCTCTAAAATCTATATGATTCTGTCAAAACTCAACCACAAAAAGACAAACAACCCAATCAAGAAGTGGGCAAAGGATATGAACACGCACTTCACTAAAGAAGATATTCAGGCAGCTAACAGATATGTGAGAAAATGCTCTCGATCATTAGCCATTAGAGAAATGCAAATTAAAACTACGATGAGATTCCATCTCACTCCAACAAGGCTGGCATTAATCCAAAAAACAAAATAATAAATGTTGGAGAGGCTGCGGAGAGATTGGAACTCTCATACACTGCTGGTGGGAATGTAAAATGGTACAACCACTTTGGAAATCTATCTGGCGTTATCTTAAACAGTTAGAAATAGAACTACCATACAACCCAGAAATCCCACTCCTTGGAATATACCCTAGAGAAATAAGAGCCTTTACATGAACAGATATATGCACACCCATGTTTATTGCAGCTCTGTTTATAATAGCAAAAAGCTGGAAGCAACCAAGGTGTCCATCAACGGATGAATGGGTAAATAAATTGTGGTATATTCACACAATGGAATACTACGCATCAATAAAGAACAGTGACGAATCTGTGAAACGTTTCATAACATGGATGAACCTGGAAGGCATTATGCTGAGCGAAATTAGTCAGAGGCAAAAAGACAAATATTGTATAAGACCACTATTATAAGATCTTGAGAAATAGTATAAACTGAGAAGAACACATACTTTTGTGGTTATGGGGGGGGAGGGAGAGAGGGTGGGAGAGGGTTATTTACTGATTAGTTAGTAGATAAGAACTACTTTAGGTGAAGGGAAGGACAATACTCAATACACAGAAGGTCAGCTCAACTGGACTGGACCAAAAGCAAAGAAGTTTCCGGGATAAACTGAATGCTTCAAAGGTCAGCGGAGCAAGGGCAGGGGTTTGGGGACTATGGCTTAAAGGGACTTCTAAGTCAATTGGCAAAATAATTCTATTATGAAAACATTCTGCATCCCACTTTGAAATGTGGCGTCTGGGGTCTTAAATGCTAACAAGCGGCCATCTAAGATGCATCAATTGGTCTCAACCCACCTGGATCAAAGGAGAATGAAGAACACCAAGGTCACACGATAACTAAGAGCCCAAGAGACAGAAAGGGCCACATGAACCAGAGACTTACATCATCCTGAGACCTGAAGAACTAGTTGGTGCCCGGCCACAACCGATGACTGCCCTGACAGGGAGCACAACAGAGAACCCCTGAGGGAGCAGGAGAGAAGTGGGATGCAGACCCCAAATTCTCATAAAAAGACCAGACTTAATGGTCTGACTGAGACTAGAAGAATCCCAGCTGTCATGGTCCCCAAACCTTCTGTTGGCTCAGGACAGGAACCATTCCAGAAGACAACTTATCGGACATGGAAGGGACTGGACGATGGGTTGGAGAGAGATGCTGATGAAGAGTGAGCTACTTGTATCAGGTGGACACTTGAGACTGTGTTGGCATCTCCTGTCTGGAGGGGAGATAGGAGGGTAGAGAGGGTTAGAAACTGGAAAAATTGTCACGAAAGGAGAGACTGGAAGGAGGGAGCCAGCTGACTCATTAGGGGGAGAGTAAGTGGAAGTATGGAGTAAGGTGTATATAAGCTTATATGTGACGTGACAGACTGACTTGATTTGTAAACATTCACTTAAAGCACAATAAAAATTATTTAAAAAATACTAAAAAAAAGACTGATTAGCAGAGTGAATAATTATGTTATCATAGTTCTCTACTTAAAGAAGGAGATTAGGTAGAGTGAATAGCAATATGAAGCTACACAGCTCCGTAAGATCAAGGAAATTTCTTTCCCTTCGGCAGTGGACAATTCCTGATCTTTCACAAAGGATTGGGAAAGAAATTGACTTCTGGAACACAACGGTTGAAAATATTGACACTCTTCTCCTTTTTTTTTTTTTGACAAGATTATGTGACATGGACTGATTTTCCTTCACCTATAGATCTCTGTGGCTGATTAAACATGAAGATCATGTAAACTGGTCATGGGAGACACACTGGAAACTATGACTGACTGTGAGAGGAGCGTGGTGAAGCTGGGAGTTGTGTTTCATGAAATGTCCATTGCGTCTCTTTGCTCTCCATCTTTTATCACTTAATTCGAATGGCTACGTAACGATACGGGTAATAAACCTAGTGAGTTAAGGATTTATTTTATGCAAGTGATGAAACTCAATAATTTAGAATTAAAATGTTTCTTTCAAATTCAACCCAGAAAGTATTTACTTATCAAGCACTGTCTAAATTCGGAATCATTAAATAACACCTATTGTTTGTGTAGCAAATTCGTCTGCAAAGCACTTTCACAAACAGCATTTCATTTTGTTTTTTAACAACCCTGTGAGGTAGGCAGTATTTTTCAGGAGTAGAAAGTCAGATGGTTTTAATCCATCTCAGTAGAAAGTTCAAGTTTGTTGTTGTTGCTATTGCTAGTTGCCATCTCAGTGACTGTGACTCATGGCAACCCCATGTGTGCAGAGTAGAACTGCTGTGCGGGGTTTTCAGACCTTATGACTTTTGAGGAGCAGATATTCAGGCCTGTCTTCCATGGTGCCTCTGGGTGGACTCAAACTGCCAATCTTTCAGCTAGCAGTTAAGTGTTTCACAATTTGTGCCACCCAGGGACTCTTAGCTCAAATTTAGCGTATACAAAATAATCTGGGAAGCTTGTTCAGAATACGGACATTTTAGGCTTATTCCAAATATTTTAATTTAATGTAGTTTGGATCACTCATAGGATCATTATGAGTTGGAATTAACTAGGTGACAGTGGGTTTGGTTTCTGGTTTTGGTTTATAATTAAGATGGGGTTCAGGAATTTTCGTTTTAAATAAGCTCACCCTTTGGGAAAAACTCTTCTATCCTGGGTGAAAGAAAATGATGCCTTCTGAGGTACCAAGAACACATCATAAAGGGAGGCAAGGAAGGACTTGGTAGACATTTTAACAAAACATTGAGTCCCTTTAAAGAAGAGCAAGATGGTTGTCTTTTGATTACTGACTTTCTTCACAGGACTTCTTGTGTCCACCATACGGGAATAAGTGTGTGGTTCGGAGCTGAAATAAGGTCCATTGACCAAGTTCAGACGGTTGCCCTCTGTTCCCAGGGGGGTCAGAAGACACACTGATTTATCAAGAGCTCTTTGAGGGACTGATGGTTATACAATGTAATATTCTTCCCCAACAGCAGTCCCCAGAGGTACTCTAATAGCCCCTGCCCTCATACTAAAACATGAAATGGTGGTAGATGGTAAGTGGATACGTAAAGAAAAAGTTTGAAAGTGACCCTTTTTTCTTTTGTCAATTGCAAAAGGAAACACTCCCTTAGATCCTCTTGGGAGGCCTGTATCTTTTGAGAGAGAAGAACGTGACACATCTGGCAAGGATTTCTCTTGGCCACTTGCTCGTTAGAAGTTTTGCTTTCCGTTCTGCTTTAAATGTTCTCCATCAAGACAGGGTTCAAGGCGTGATTGGAGCATGCGCTATAGCATCAGATGAACCTGTACTTTAATCTTGGGCTTGCTATATTTGTGATCTTGGCTACATGATTTCATCTCTGGAGTTTGCATTTCCCGATCCGTGTGTTGAATGGTGCCTCTATTGGCATGTTGACATGATGACTGTAAGAGGCTTAGTAAATGGTTACTCAGGCTGAAGCTCTCAGAGTCACCTTTCACTCTCACACTCCAAGTCCATCATCAAAACCTGCAGCTCTCTCTGCATTCTCTCAACTCACCACCTCTCACCCTCGCCACTGTCACCACGCTGGTCCAGACACTGGCATCTCATCTGGGTGATTGTACCTGTTTCAACTTTGCCTTTCTCCTCTGCAGACTCTTGTCAGTAAAGTTAGGCCACATCATCCCACTGTTCAAAACCTCCCACAGCTTCCTCCCTCCAGCTCAAACTTGGTAAAATCCATCTTACCTACAACAGCCTACAGAGACCTACACCCTCCCACCCCCAGATAACTCTGTCCTCATCTCCTGCTGCTCTCCCTCTTGCTCACTTCTCTTGGTCTTCCTGCTATTCCTTGAACATTCTCGGTCATTTGCACTTTCCACTCCTTTGGCTTCAGTGGCTTTCCCTTCATTTATCAGCGGAGCTCTCTCTTTCACCTTCTTAGTGAGGACTTTCCTGCAACCCTATTTAAGATCGCACCCCAGCCAACAGCCCTACCCTCTTTCTCTGCATTTTTTCTTTTTAGCATAGCATTAACCACCACCTATCATGGAAATACTAAGAGCTACGACTGCTAACCAAAAGGCTGGCAGTTTGAATCCACTAGACACCCCTCGGAAACACTATGGGGCATTTCTAATCTGTCCTATAGGTTTGCTATGAGTGGGAATTGACTTGACAGAAATGGGTTTGGCTTTTTGTTTTTTATCATGCTGTAGATTTCACAATTTGTCTCTTTGTTGCCTATTATTTTCTACGACTCAGTGGTAAACCTGACACATTAGTAAGCTTCTTGGAAATATTTGTTGAAGGAATAAATTTTTGTTTTTTTTTTTTTTAATTATTAATTGGATTTCAACAAGGTAGGCAACTCATCAATGAATAATTGTGGAATCCTTTAAGTGTAAAGGATTTTGGAGAAGTGATTGTTGTATGTAAGTTGTATTTTGGTGGGTTACAACTCTTACTACTTTCTGATTCTTTCCTTATTGATTAGCAGGACTGATGGTTGCAATGGCTACAACATCATTTGGTAATAGCCTTTCTTACTTTTCTTTTAACCTGTTGCCATTAGGCCTTCTGTATTATTCAGGATAGACTAGGTTATGCTGCACCAACAAATGAACCTGAAACTTCACTGACATAACACTATAGGTTAACTTCTCACTTATTTTACATGTCCATATTGGGGGAGGTGGGGATGTTGTTCTGCTCCACACGGACACCCAAGGCTCCAGGCAGACAGAGGCTCCCCGTTTGGAATACCTCTGGCTCTGAAGGAGAGGAAGAAAGAGACTGCAGACTCATGCAGAGGCTTTCTCTCTGCCTGACCTCAGAAGTGACACGGGTTTCTTGTACTCCCATTTCACTGGCTGAGTCTAGACACATGGCTCCATCTACCTGCAAGGACACTGGCAAGTGTGGTCCCTGTATGACCAGAAATGAAGGGAGAACCAGCACTGGTGGGTCCCAGCATGACTTTAATGCAGAAACTGTGTAGATGCTGTATCTACGACAGAGATGCAGTAACACTTTTTGAGCATTTCCTAGCACTAAAGTAAAATATTGTGGGAAGAGGATTTTACAAACAAACTTAGCAATATATATATATATTTATATAAAACTTCAACATCAACAGTTGACTCTGACTCATGGCGACCTTATGAACAACAGAACAAAATGTTGCCCAGTCCTACATCATCCTTACAATAGCTGGCATGTTCAAGTCCATTGTTGCAGCTGTTGTGCCATTTCGCCTCACCAAGGGCCTCCCTTACCCTCTACTTCTCCAAACATGGTGTCCTCCTCTAGCAATTGATCCTCCTGATGACATGGCCAAAGCAAGCAAGTCAGGCAATGTTCTATTGTGTTCCTTAAGGCTTCATTGGCTAATTTTCAGGAGGAGATACCCAGACTTTTCTTCCTACCAACAGTCTTAGTCTAAAATCATTATATTTTCCACATATCCCGTGGTTGGTATTATTAATCAAACTTGCAATATTTTAAGTTGCTTTTTCTTCATCATCCACTTAACTTTACCAAATGTTCTTCTGCTTCCGTAAAATGTGGATGACAAAGAATGGTTCCCATTGTGTAGGAAGTGGGCAAGGAGAGGAGGACATGCGGTAGCTCTTAGAATGTACCAGGCCCTGTGCTAGGAATGATCACATGCTTTATCCTATGTCGTTCTCACCATAACTCTGTGAAGGCAGTATTATTTTCTTCAGCAACTGCTCAGTGGCCACTAAACTAAGAAAAAGTAGTGCCAGGACTAGGAAACAAGTCTCTTGAACTCCAAAACCTATGTCTATTCTAGTACAACGCACTAGTTACAGAACGCTTACTTTCATAAACCTGATTAAACTTAGGCACACCAGGAAATGACAACTTTAATATCATAGAGTATTTGAGCTTGTAGGAAGCTGGAAACAATCATCTTATTCTAACCCTTTTTAAAGTAGATACCAGATGGAGATTTATTAATAATATCATTAAGTGCCATTGGAAGATCTAAATGCCACAATCAACCAACTTGATTTCATAGGCATATACTGAACACTCCACCCAGCAGCAGCCAAGTATACTTTCTTTACCAACACACACAGAACATTCTCTAGGATAGACCATGTATTATGCAACAAAGCAAGCCTTAACAGAATCCAAAACAATGAAATATTACAAAGCATCTTTTGTGATCAAAAAGCTATAAAAGTAGAAATCAGTAACAGAAAAAGCAAGGGAAAAAAAAATCAAATACATGGAAACTGAACAACACCTCGCTCAAAAACTACTGGTTTATAGAAGAAATCAAGCACAGAATAAAGAAATTCATAGAATCAAATGAGAACGAAAACACATCCTACCAGAACCTTTGGGACCCAGCAAAAGTAATGCTTAGAAGTCAATTTATAGCAATAAATGCACAAATCCAAAAAGAAGAAAGGGCCCAAATCAAAGAATTAACCCTACAACTCAAACAAATAGAAAGAGAGGAGCAAAGTAAGCCCATGTGCACCAGAAGAAAGGGAAATATAAAAATTAGAGCAGAATGAAATGGAGAATAAAAAACAACTGAAAGCGTTATCAAGACCAAAAGCTGGTTCTTTGAAAAGATCAACAAAATTGATAAACCTATGGTCAAATTGACAAAAGAAAAACAGAAGAGGAAGCAAATAAGCCGAGTAAGAAATGGCATGGGTGATATCACAACAGACCCAACTGAAATTAAAAGAATCACGACAGAATATTATGAAAAATCATACTCCAAAAATTTGAAAACCTAGAGGAAATGGACAGATTTCTACAAAAACATACTACCTACCCAAACTAACACAAACTGAGGTACAAACCCAAACTAACACAAACGGAGGTACAAAAATTAAACCTATAATAAAAGAAGAGACTGAAGAGGTAATTTAAAAATTCCCAACAACGAAAAAGCCCTGGCCCTATGGCTTCACTGTAAAATTCTACCAAACTTTCAGAGAAGAGTTAATACCACTGCTACTAAAGGTATTTCAGAGCATAGAAAAGGGTGGAATATACCTGAAGTCATTCTGTGAAGCCAGTATAACTCTGATACCAAAACCAGGTAAAAACACCACAAAAAAAGAAAATTACAGACCAATATCCCTCATGAACATAGATGCAAAAATCCTCAACAAACTTTTAGCCAATAGAATTCAATAACATATCAAAAAAAAAAAGTTCACCATGACAAGGTGGGATTCGTACCAGGTATGCAGGGATGGTTTAACATTAGAAGAACAGTCAGTGCAATCCATCACATAAATAAAGCAAAAGATAAGAACCACATGATCTTATCAATTGATGCAGAAAAGACATTTGACAAAGTCCAACAACCGTTCATGATAAAAACTCTTAGCAAAATGGAAGTAGGAGGGAAGTTTCTCCACATAATAAATGGCACTTATACAAAGCCAACAGACAACAGCCAACATCATCCTAAATGGAGAGAGTCGAAACCATTCCCCTTGAGAACAGGAACCAGGCAAGGATGCCCTTTATCACCACTCTTATTCAACATTGTGCTGGAGGTCCTAGCCAGAGCAATAAGGCAAGAAAAAGAAATAAAGGGCATCCAAATTGTTAAGGGAGAAGTAAAAGTATCCCTATTTGCAGATGTTATGATCTTATCCACAGAAAACCCGAAAGGATCCACAAGTACTGGAACTAATAGAAGATTTCAGCAAAGTATCAGGATACAAGGTAAATGTACAAAAATCAGTTGGATTCCTCTACGCCAACAAAGAGAACTTCAAAGAGGAAATCACCAAATCAATACCATTTACAATAGCCCCCAAGAAGATAAAATACCTAGAAATAAATCTAACCAGAGATGTAAAAGACCTATCCAAAGAAAACTACAAGATGGTACTGCAGGAAACCAAAAGAGACCTACATAAGTGGAAAAACATAGCTTGCTCATGAATACCAAGACTTAACATTGTGAAAACGTCAATTCTACCCAAAGCAATCTACAGATACGATGCAATCCTGATCCAAATTCTGATGACATTTTTTAATGAGATGGAGAAAAAAATCACCAACTGCATACGGAAAGGGAAGAGGCCCTGAATAAGTAAAGCATTACTGAAGAAGAAGAACAAAATGGGAGGCCTCACACTACCTGGTTTTAGAACCTATTATACCACTATGGTACTGGTAAAACAACAGACACATAGACCAATGGAACAGAATTGAGAATCCAGACATAAATTCATCCACCTATGAGTAGCTGATATTTGACAAAGGCTCAAAGTCCACTTAATGGGGAAAAGGCAGTCTCTTTAACAAATGGTGCTGGCATAACTGGATATCCATCTGCAAAAAAATGAAATAAGACTCATACCTCACACCAACTACAAAAACTAACTCAAAATGAATCAAAGACCTAAATATAAAATCTAAAATGATAAAGATCATGGAAGAAAAAACAGGGACAACCCTTGGACCCCTAATACATGGCATAAACAGAATACAAAACATAACTAACAATGCATAAGAGAAACTAGATAACTGGGAACTCCAAAAAATTGAACATTTATGCTCATCGAAAGACCTCATCAAAAGAGTAAAAAGACAGCCTATGGATTGGGAACAAATTTTTGGCTGTGACATATCGGATCAGGGTCTAATGTCTAAAATCTACAAGATACTGCAAAACCTCAACAGCGAAATGACAAATAACTGAATTAAGCAATGGACAAATGATATGAACAGGCACTTCACCAAAGAAGACATTCAGGCAGCTAACAGATACATGAGGAAATGCTCACGATCGTTAGCCATTAGAGAAACGCAAATCAAAACTACAATGAGATACCATCTCACTCCAACAAAGCTGGCACTAATCCAAAAAACACAAAATAATAAATGTTGGAGAGGTTGTGGAGAGACTGGAACACTTATACACTGCAGGTGGGAATGCAAAATGGTACAACCACTTTGGAAATCGATTTGGAAATTCCTTAAAAAGCTAGAGGTAGAAGTACCATACGATCCAGCAATCCCACTCCTTGGAATATATTTTGGAGAAATAAGAGCCATCACAAGAACAAATATATGCACACCCATATTCATTGCAGCACTGCTCACATTAGCAAAAAGATGGAAACAACCTAGGAGCCCATCAACACACGAATGGATAAAGAAATTATGGTATATTCACACAATGGAATACTACACAACAATAAAGAATGACAGTGAATCCTCGAAACATATCACAATATAGATGAATCCGGAAGGCATTATGCTGAGTGAAATTAGTCAGTCGCAAAAGGACAAATATTGCATGAGATCACTATTATAAGAACTCAAGAAAAGGTTTAAACACAGAAAAAAAAAAAACATTTTTTGATGGTTATGAGGGTGGGGAGGGAGGGAGAGAGGAATTCACTAACTAGATGGTAGACAAGAATCATCTTAGGTGAAGGGAAGGACAACGCACAATACAGGGGAAGTCAGCTCAACTGGATTAAACCAAAAGCTAAGAAGTTTCCTGAACACAACGAAACACTTCAAGGGAGAGAGTAGCAGGGGCAGAGGTCTGGGGACCATGGTTTCAGGGGACATCTAGGTCAATTGGCATAACGAAGTTTATTAAGAAAATGTTCTTCATCCCACTTTGATGAATGGCATCTGAGGTCTTAAAAGCTTGCAAGTGGCTATCTAAGATGCATCAATTTGTCCCAACCCACCTGAAGCGAAGGAAAACGAAGAACACCAAAGACACAAGGAAAATATTAGACCAAGAGATAAAAGGGCCTCCTAAACCAGAGACTCCACCAGCGTGATACCAGAAGAACTAGATGGTGACTGGCTACCATCAGTGACCTCCCTGACAGAGAACACAACAGAGAGTCCCTGACAGGGCAAGAGAAAAGTGTGGTGCGGAACTCAAATTCACATAAAAAGACCAGACTTCACGGTCTGACCGAAACTAGAGGAACCCCAGATGACAGGGCTCCCGGACTCTCTGTTAACCCAGAACTAAAGCCATTCCTGAAGCCAACTCTTCAGATAAAGATTAAAAAAAAAAAAAAGATTAGACAGGACTATAAAACATAAAATAATACTCATGAGGAGTGTGGTTCTTAGTTCAAGTAGATATAGGAGACTAAATGGGCAGCTCCTGTCTGGAGGTGGGATGAGAAAGCAGAAAGGGATAAGAGCTGGTTGAATGGACACGGGAAACCTGGGATGGAAAGGGGGAGGGTGCTGTCACATTATAGGGACTGCAACTAGGGTGACATAACAATATGTGTATGAAATTTTGTATGAGAAATTACCTTGAGCTATAAACTTTCGCCTAAACACAATAAATAAATAAATAAATAATAGTATCATTAAGTGCCAGGTAGGAGCTGTAAATTTGTAAATACATTAGCTTGGTTTCTTAAAAACAAAAAAAAAAAACAAAAACAAAAACCTTTTGCTCTATACTAGTCTGATCTGCAAATTATCTCAAACCAGTAATCATTGCCACTGAGGACACCATAATTACACAGTACATCCCCTGATTCTACAGAGAAGAGAAATGCCTAACGGGTGAGAAAATGCCTGTCTCTTTTCATTCATTCAACGGAATTATATTGAGCTCATTTTAGTTCAGTGCCACTTCCTCCAGCCCCATCCACTCTAGCAGCCCAAAGGGAAGTTTTAAGTGCAGTGGTGCGAAGGAAGAATGATTCTGCAGACCAGACAAGGTAAAGTCCCCTGGAAGGCTCTCTGGCTCTGCTATCCCATTTTTGGATTCACCAAAAAATCAGAGAGACAATGTATTTAGCACTGTGCAGGGCCTCAGGATATCTCCAAAAGTCACTAGAATTCATATCCAAGTGTTTGGAGAAAGTTTGATCTTTTCTGCCACAGCATTTGGAAGGCATATTGTCAGGTCCTTCCTTTGAGGGTGTCTACTCTTTGACTCAGAAACCCTGGTGGAGTGGTGGTTAAGAGCTACGACTGCTAACCAAAAGGTCAGCAGTTCGAAACAACTAGGCTCCAGGCTTAATGGAGGATTATGAAGTATGTTGGAATCCAGCTTTCTATGGTCTCCACATTAGTGGGGCAGTTAGATTAAAGCTTTGGTCGCTGAAACCACATTCAGAATTCTGGGGGAACCGCCTCCTTGATGGAAGCATGAGCCCTGGGCATGTGGTGATGAGGCGCAGCCTCATTTCATATGGACCAAAAAATTTGAAAGTAGTTGCTGTCTAAGAAAGCAACCCCCACCTTTGAAACTTAATTGTTAACCCTTCACAGACACTAAACCCACAGAATGCAGACACGTAAACTTAATAAACCAGTCCGAGCTGCCTCCTGCCAATTGCGTAAACGACTGCTACTCACTGTCTGAAGAGGAGATTTCAATGTGGCAGAAATGAGAGACGGCCAGTGGGGCTAATAAGCCCTGTAAAAACCCAGTTGCTGCAGAGTTCGAGTACACATGGTAACTCTACATGTGTGAGAACAGAACTATGCTTCACAGGGTTTTCAAAGGCTGATTTTTCAGAAGTAGATTCCTAGGACTTTCTTTCCAGATACCTCTGGGTGGACTTGAACCTTCAACTTTTTGGATGGCAGCCGAGCACACCCAGGAACTCCTAATAGTTCCTAAGCTGCTTAAAAGGAGGGCCAAAAGGATGAGCCTGCAGACTGCGCCAAAGGCAGCAGAAAGGGGACTGCAGGCCCTGACCTCTCACTACTCACACCACACGTCGGCCTTCTGTTCTCCCATTGGCACGTTGTAACCTGGTGTGAAGAATGATGGACCCAGTGTGGGATGGGCCTCACTCCACCTGTGCTGAAATACAAGTAGGAAGTACCACCTCGGTCCAGCTGACTGTAGGGGATGGGAGGAAGAAAATGGAGGAGAGAACATGTGGATTTCAGTCCTGAGTTGTGAGTTCCCCCTTGGTAAGTAATGTGTGCAAGCCTGAGCACAGCTAAAAGTGAGGAAAGCTGGGCCTATCATTCATGTGGCCATGAATGGGTGCCCAGGCCCTGTAGGGGCTGCTCCTGGCTGGAGTCCTGGTAGGTACTATCTGGGTCTGAGGGCTTCTAAGGCAGGGTCACCAAAATTAAAATAAACAAATAAAATAAAGCATTTTTTGAAAAGACTTTGATATTTATCATCAAAGCACACGGAAAACGTTGTCCAGGTGGAAAATCAAAATCTTAACTTTATGTCCTTATGTATCATTATTGTTTTTATTTTGACATGGGGGCTGTTATGGATTGAATTGTGTCCCCCCCAAAATGTGTGTCAGCTTGGCTAGGCCATGATTCCCAGTATTTTGTGATTGTCCACCATTTTGTCATCTGATGTGATTTTCCTATGTGTTGTAAATCCTATATGATGTTAATAAGGTGGGTTTAGCAGCAGTTATGTTAAGGAGGCAGGACTAACTCTACAAAATTAGGTTCTGTCTTAAGGCAATCCCTTTTAAGATATAAAAGAGAGCAGCGAGCGGTGAGACAGGGGACCTCATACCACCAAGAAACAAGAGCCAGGAGAATAGCGCATCCTTTGGATCCAGGGTCCCTGCACTGAGAAGCTCCTTGACGGGGGAAGATTGATGACAAGGACCTTCTCCCAAAGCCGACAGAGAGAGAAGAGAAAGCCTTCCCCTGGAGCTGGCACCCTGAATTCGGACTTCTAGCCTCCTAGACGGTGAGAGAATAAATTTCTCTCTGTTAAAGCCATCCACTTGTGGTATTTCTGTTATAGTCGCACTAGATAACTAAGACAGGGACTATAGGAGGGAGTTTTTCAGAACCTTAACAAAAACCAAACCCGTTGCCATCAAGTTGATTCCGACTCATAGCGACCCTATAGGGCAGAGTATAACCGCCCCATAGGGTTTCCAAGGAGCAGCTGGTGGATTTGAACTGCCAACCTTTTGGTTAGCAGCCACGCTTTTAACCACTGGGCCACCAGGGCTCCTTCAGAACCTAGGGACTCTAAACAGCCTTTTTTTAGTCCTAGGTAGAGCTAGCTGTCACAATAGCAATTGCTGCTTGTTTGTGTTTCCATAACTCATCTTCCACCACTCTCTCTGGTGAGCATTTGTGTGCACATCTCCTCATGCTTCTCAACAGGATTTGACACACATGTGCCTGCTGCCTGGCACAAGAGCAGAGACTCGAAGTCAGCTGCCAGGTCACAAGGAAGTAAGTCCTGACCTTAAGGGTGAGGGGTGAGAGATGTGGCAGAGAGCGGGTCAATGAGGGAGGGTCAGCACTGGGTATGCCCAGACATTGCACAAACAAATCCACCTGTGCATTAGTTATATATGCGAGGTGATATATAATATGATCACATTCATTCACCAGGATTGGAAGTGATATTTTTAAATCAGAAGTCAGTAAATGGGTGTAAATCATAAAAATGGTCCATAAATATCTTAAACATTTACTTAAAACATGGCTGTTCCTCCATTTGCCAGTGTTTTGATGTTGGCCTTTTCTTCGGCAATGTGTCCACTGACTGGAGTTCTGTGTCTCTTCCTGCATAAACTCCTTCCATAATTCGTCATTTATGATTTCCTGTTTTGATTTCTTTAAAGTGAAGTGAGAAAATAAAGTTATATGAAAAACAATCTGAGCACAGAAACTTCTAGAGTTTCATGATATTTTCCTCAGTCTTTTATAGTTGTCACAAAACCAAAAAGCCAAACCCCTGCCGTTGAGTTGATTTCAACTCGTGATGACCCTGAAGGACAGAGTAGAACTGCCTCATAGGCTTTCCAAGGCTGTTAATCTTTACAGAAGCAGGCTGCCACATCTTTCTTCTGTGGAGCAGCTGGTGGATCCAAACTGCTGACCTTTTGGTTAGCAGCAAAGTTCTTTAACCACAGTGCTACCAGGGCTCATAGTTGTTACACCTACACCTAATTCAACAGTGATATTTCTCAGATCTTGCCTATATCAAGTCTTTTCAAAAGCATTCCTATTAGTTTTAAAAGAAACAAATCTTTCTCCATGCAGTTTTACTTCATTGGTTTTCATCCCATCTCATTAAATTAGGTAGTTGCAATGACATGCGGCAACTGGAATAAACAGATTGGAAAGAAATATGATTGATTGGTGGTAAGCATACATCTTTTCTAGTGGGTGCTCTCGAGTGTGGCATACCAGAGGGTACCTGTCTGGCTAAGAACATTCAAGGTGTCGTGAGCTTTAGTTACTGGGTTCCATGCAAATAATTCCACCATCTGTCACTTTGTCATACTTTTGTGGATTGTGTGTTGCTGTGGACAGATTTCAGTGGAGCTTCCAGACTAAGACAGACTAAGAAGAAAGGTCTGGTGTTCTACTTCCAAAAATCAGCCAACAAACATTTATGGAACACAACAGGACATTGTCCGACTCTCTTGCTTTGGATACATCATCAGGAGTGAGCAATCTCTGGAGCAAGACATCACATTTGGTGAAGCAGAGGGCCAGTGAGGGTAAGGGAGACCCTTGGTTAGATGGATTATCACAAAACCTGCAACAGCGGACTTGAACATGCTGACAATAATGAGGATGATGCAGAACCGGGCAGCATTTCATTCTGTTGCGCATAAGGTCTCCTTGAGTTGGAGTTGGCTCAATGGCACCAACAACAGCATGCAAGTAATACAGCACAAAAATTAATACAACAAATAGATTTTGTATTGTATTGTCAGCTTTCACCGAATTATGCTGTGGTATTTTTTTAACATTGTGGTGCAAGACCTAAAATTAAGGCTCCATATTATGTGCTGCCTCGACATCTAATAAAAGCATGAGATTCTCAAATGGCCTAACCACAGGTTTTCCCCCTCCCCACTCTGCTCCCATAGATAAGGTCCCCTAGCCAAACAACCCACCTTATCGCAGAGACCAGGCACAATGCCTGCTCATCCCTGAGTAGCCAGTTCCCTGATATAGCCTGCAGAATTATTCAAACAAGCCAATCACATCCTTCCAAAGGAACCAGGAGCCAGTCCACCCTCTTGATACTACAAAGTCTGCCTCCCACAGGCCCTGGTTATTTGCTCCATTCCCGAGGCAACCCTGTGTGGCCCTGCGTGGTATAAGTTATCCTCCCTGGACTGCGAGTGTACGTGACTAATGAACTGCTGTCCATCTTATTTGTCCAGGATCAGGTGTTGTGTGTTCAGCCATCCCCAGAACCCTAGGACAGGAATACCGCCCTCATCCACAGGATGAAGAGATGATCAAAACAAACATACAAATGCAAAATATCACTGGCTTACCAGAACAGGGCTTTGTTTGCCATTAACGGTATATGCATTGCCTTGTGGCTCTATTTCAGGATCCAGGTTGAAGGGTCAGGCCCAATGTGGGACAGGTCGCTGTCACATTGAAGGGGAAAGAGGGATTTAGAGCCATGCAGTGGTCCTCAAGGCTTCCATCTGGGACTGGGACATACCACTTATACTCACATTTCATCGGCCGTATGGAAATCTGACCTCACTGACAGGACACTGCCATTTCAAGGGCAAGTTTGATACCCAAGGGAGAGACCATTTAATCCTCTCACAGGAAGGTAGTGAATATCTGGAACAAGGATATATTCTACCAACTCTGTTAAGTAGAGGCCAATTAAAAGACATTGTACATTGCATACCTTGATATAGATCAGAGAACAAACTGATGTGTTATAGGATGTAGTTTAAATGAACATTCCTTCTCTGTAATTTCTACAACTCAGTATCTCTCAGATGCCATTTTTGCTTGAAACCTGAAATTTCTTTTACCACAGACACCTATGCCTGGGATGGTACAAAGCACATGTTCAATAAAAGCTTGTTATAGGTGAGGGATTTGCAATCGCATCATATGCATGTGAAAGCTGGACAATGAATAAGGAAGACCGAAGAAGAACTGACGCCTTTGAATTGTCTTGGCAAGGAATGTTGAACGTACCATGGACTGCCAAAAGAATGAACAAATCTATCTTGGAAGAAGTATAACAAGAAAGCCCCTTAGAAGCAAGGATGGCGAGACTGCATCTTACATACTTTGGACATGTTGCCAGGAGGGATCAGTCCCTGAAGAAGGACATCATGCTTGGCAAAGTACAGGGTCCGTGGAAAAGAGGAAGACCCTCAATGAGGTGGATTGACACAGTGGCTGCAACAATGGGCTCAAGCATAACAACGATTGTAAGGATGGCTCAGGATCGGGCAATGTTTCGTTCTGTTGAGTCAGAACCGACTTGATGGCACCTAACAATAACAACAAGAGTGAGGGAATTTGCCCTTCTTCATCTGAGAGATGGGTCTAGCAATGAAGGAAAGCCGCAAAGAATGAGAATGAGGCCTTTGGGGAAGTGTCAGTAGAATGGAATGGTCAAGTTCTTGGGTCTGATTTCCAGATACACAGCTTGACTTGTTTTTCCTCCTGCTAGTAAGTGGGAGGAAATTGAATGGACTAGAGGACATCAGCAGCCCATGCTGGCACCCAGTCCAAGAAAGCCCAGGCCTCAGGAGGAGCCTGAGAAAGAAGGGAAGGGAGAGGTCCAGGGTAGATTTCTGATGAGCAAGTTGATGGTCAGGTGGGACCTCCCAGGGTCTGCGACCAGAGCTTGGGGACATAGGGAACAGACTAAGGCAGCTGCTCAAGAAGCTCCATTGCCCCGGAATTGGTATAGATGGCGTCCCTTTTCTTGAACTGGAAATAAAAAAACTGAGCAAATAGTCCTGGGATTCCTTCTGCATTCTTGTCCTTCTGAACCAAAGAGCACAGTCCCAGTGAACAGTGAAACTCCAGCTGCTTCTGCTGGAGACAGGCTTTGTTTGGTCTAAAAAGGTTAAAGATCACAGGATTGTTTTTAAGAAAATAAGACAGAAGAAGTAACAGCCAGAACTTCTTGATGTTCAACCTTGCATGGTGTCCTCATCCACGCAGCTCTCCTTCCCAGCAGGGAGCACTGCCCCAAGGGCTTTATTCAACTGCAACCACCTTTGTTTCCTTAATGGAGAAAGGTGCCCAGTGCGCAGACGTGTAATAAATCCTCCATAGTCGCTAATTTTCTCCTAATTTCCTTAGTGCCTGTGACACTCTTCATTAGCTAAAGGAAGCTGAAGTGGATTGGGCATCAGCTACAAATTAGGAACCATTTCACGATTTTCACACCAGAGAAATAATTTATTCCAATCCATTGAACTATTCAGAAATGATCACAGACTCCTCAACCCCTCATGCTCCCAGGCTCTTTCAACATCATTCTTTTCAGTGTAAAAGACAGAAGATCAGAAGTTCAAGGAGGAAAAAAAAAAGGAAACACTAAAGAGAATGGAGGCAGAGTTTACAATAAAAGTTAATTGATAAATTGAGTTTGAGAATCTTTTCCAGCCAGGAAAGACCAGAATAATATATTTTTATGTGAAGTTTTTGACATTTCATGTATATTTTCAGTTACTCAGTTGGAATATGACATATCTAGGTTTACTGATTTTTACCCATAGTGGACCCCAATCCATGGAAATTCTAAGTAATGCAGGTACAGATGATTTATCTGCAAATGTAAGAAATGTGTATTGCCCATGGGCCCAAACAGAGACCTACTCACATGATTTCATCTTTTCCACAACATGCTATGGTCTTCCACCTTCAACATAATACCAGAGGTAGCCCTCCGCACCTCTAAGGAGGCAGTATGCAATGATATTCAAGTTTAACTCTACCACTCACTAGCTGTGTGATCTTGACTAAATAGCTTTAATCTCTCTAGCCAGCTTACAACCGTGAGGGTATTAGGTCAATCAGAGCAACTTCATATGATTACTTTGAAGGTAAAATGAGACAAAGAGTAAAAGAGCTGATGCATAGAAAGTGCCCAGCCAGTGTATGTTCCTTAACTTTGACTGCAGCCTCTAGCACTCACCACAATCCTGTCTTAGCCCATATTTCCTAGAAAACAAAGCCTAATCCAAAAGTGTACTTACTAATGCCTTATTAGAGAACATAAATCAGGGAAGCAAGAGTGAGGGGAGAAGGGAGAGACAAAGAAGGAGGAAGGGCAAACAGAAGAGATGCGTTAGCTTAACCTGGGCACAGCTTCATTACCAAAGGGCTGACTGGCCCATCCTGTGGCATCTCTAGAGAGGCCAGGAGGAACCATGGCATCTCAGAACATTGCTTGGGGAAGGAGGAGCAAGCATATTATCTGCTGAATTCTTCCTGCCTCTTGTCTCTTGTTGGTTAACTCTTCCTCATTGTGTTATTTGGACTCTGCAGGCAGCCTCCAGGGCAGCCAGAGCCCCCACTGACTCCTTCTGACAGTGAGCTCTTGGGGACACCGGGGCCCTCTGTCTGTGCCAGTAGTGGCAACAGTGGTTGCTCTTTGTGACCACAGGAACAAAACAGGCTGTCACTAAGGCCCTGGTGATGTAGTGGCTAAATGCTACAGCTGCTAACCAAAAGGTCAACAGTTCGAAAACACCAGGCACACCTTGAAAACTCTATGAAGCAGCTCTACTCTCTCGCATAGGGTTACTATGAGTTGGAATCGACTTGATTGCAGTGAGTTTGGTTTTTTTTTGTTTTAGGGCCACTTGGACCAGGAAGCAAGGCAAGCGGTTGAGGTCTTTGGGGATGGTGGTGAGAAGATCTGGGTTGAAGCATAAATCCTGACATTTTGGTCCTATTATACTGAAGTGGATGGTACCTAGATCAGAGGGTTGTATGAACATTGAGTGGAGCTTCTGAGACTATATCACTATAAATAAATCTCTTACTCCTTTGGACTTATGTGCATTGTATTGTTAGTTTTCTCTCTCATATCATGGTTTTGCATACGTCTTTTCCTTTTATTAGCTTGTACATCCATTCAGGGTAAACACTGCCCTAATCCCCTTATGTCCTTCTCAGTGTGTGGTACAGAGGATCAGTGTGTGGAAGGTGCTCCCTAAAACTGCATGGACTGAAGTAGCAGTACGTGATGTAACCAGGAGAGCTCATCTATTCACACAGCTCGGATAATTTCAAATTTCTGTAAGATGAGCTCTCACATGCTGTGTATTGATGCAGTTCTGTGAGGTGTAATTGTTGTATTTCCACATACTGAATCTTAGCACAGTTAGGCACTACCTTCAGTTCCCATTTTGGCAAGTAGATTATCTCATGTGAACAAATATTTCAACCAACAAAGTGGCAGTAAGTAAGGATGCAGCAGCAAAGTAAGGTCTGAAATTCAGAATCATGTTTCCAGCTTTCCATCTTGTCAAGTTAAGCTACCACCCTTCTAAAATGACAGGCTGATCTAACAAATCTAACTTTGGCAGTTAGTTTTCTGTCACAGTGCCACAGATACTCTTTCACTTATGCTGACAATGGCACCAAGAGAATCACAGACTTGGGAAAATGTCCTGTTTGAATATAAAAAGGATATTAAAGATTTGAAGCCACAACGGCTACTAAAATAAGGATAAAAAGCAATGCCTAGGCTTAACTTCTAACACTAGACACTCTGAAGTCTAAGGACTTAAGAAGGAAGGATAAAATAAGAATAAATACAGTAAATTAAGCAAAAGACTTGTGTGCTTAAAAGTGCAAAACATCATTGAAAGAAGTTAAAGAATAAATAAATGGGAAGGCATCGTGTTCATGGATTGGGACAACCAATATTGTGAAGGTGGCAGTACTCATCAACTTGATCTACAGATTCAATACAATTCTTATCAAAATTTCAGCTGACTTTTTTTGCAGAAATTGACAAGCTCACTCTAGAATTTATACAGAAATGCGGAGGACCCAGATTAATCAAAATAATCTTGAAAAAAAGAACAAAGTGGGAGGACTCACACTTCTCAGTTTCAAAATTTTACTACAAAATTACGGTAATAAAGACTATGTGATAGATTTCAAAGGGCAGCTCAAGAAGACAAAGTAAAGAATGAAATGTGCAAATACCTGGAGATAGAAAACCAAAAAGGACGAACACGCTTGGCATTCTGAAACTGAAAGAACTGAAGAAAAAATTCAAGCCTCGAGTTGCAATACTGGAAGATTCTACAGGGAAAATATTAAATGATGCTGGAAGCATCAAAAGAAGATGGAAGGAATACACAGAGTCACTGCTCCAAAAAGAAATTGGTCAATGTTCAACCATTTCAGAAGGTAACATATGATCAAGAACCAATGGCGTTGAAGGAAGAGGTCCAAGCTGCAATGAAGGCATTGGCAAAAAGCAAGGTTCCAGGAATTGACAGAATACCAAATAAGATGTTTCAACAAATGGTTGCAGAGCTAGAGGTGCTCACTTTTCTATGCCAAGAAATTTGGAAGAGAGCTACCTGGCCAACCGACTAGAAAAGGTCCATATTTGTACCCCTTACAAAGAAAGGTGATCCAGCAGAATGTGGAAATTATTAAACTATATCACATGCAAGTAATATTTTGCTGAAGATCATTCAAAGTGGCTGCAGCAGTACATTGACAGCGAGCTGCCAGAAATTCAAGCCGGATTCAGAAGAGGAGATGGGTCAAGGGATATCATTGATGATGTCAGATGGATTCTGGCTGAAAGCAGAGAATACTACAAAGACATTTACCTGTGTTTTATTGGCTACACAAAGGCATTTGACTGTGTGGATCATAACAAATTATTGATAACATTGAAAAGAATGGGAATTCCAGAACACTTAGTTGTCCTCATGAGGAACCTGTACATAGAGCAGCAGGCAGTCTTTCGAACAGAACAAGGGAGTACTGCATGGTTTAAAGTCTGGAAAGGTGTGCACGAGGGTTGTATCCTTTGACTATACTTATTCAACCTGTATGCTGAGCAAATTTATCTGAGAAGCTAGACTATATGAAGAAGAACAAAGCATCAGCATTGGAGGAAGACTTATTAACAACCTGCGATAAGCAGATGACACAACCTTGCTTCCTGAAAGTGAAGAAGACTTGAAGCACTTAAAGACCACAGCCTTCAGTATGTATTGCACCTCAAGATAAAGAAAACAAAAATCCACAACCGAACCAATAAGCAACACCATGCAAAACGGAGAAAAGATTGAAATTGTCAAGAATTTCATTTTACTTGGATTCACAATCAACGTCCGTGGAAGCGGCAGTCAAGGAATCAAACACTTGCTACAAGGGTTGCAATTGAGCATCATGAGGAGCATAATCAATAAACCCGTGCTTTAACTCCCCAACTTTTCTCAGTTTCCTGGATTACACTACCATAACTTGACCAAAACTATCTGGAAAAACATTGAAAAATGAACACCCATGTCTATATATACTCTTCCCCCCAACTTCCAGACGCCTACTGCATTTGTGGAGTATCTGTAAAGGTGATTCTCAGTAGTATGGGAGGAAGAGAGTAGAGGTCCCCTTAGGGAATTTCTCAGAACCATCTAGGGAGTTTTTTAACCATGCACTACATACACCGTCCCCGAGACTGTAATATCCACTCACACACTAATGATACGCTACAGCCAGGTTTTACCAGCTCACACAGCAGATTGTACACATCTCTCTACTCCAGGATCAGGGACATCCTATTAGTAGCTTGAAATCAGACATGGTGAGAGTACTTACACCATGGACATTGGCAATCATTACAAACAAGAACTTCTCTCCTACCGCCAGAGAGCAGTTTTTTAAATGTTTACCAGAAGATTTCTGCCACCCACTGTTGAGAATCTCTCTAGTAATGACTTATATTATCAATGATAATGTGTTGTATCTGCCTCTTGGTGTGTTGTAGTGGGAGAAAGGTTGAGAATGCAATGCTTGACAATATGTGAAGAACTATGCTGGGAGCTGCAAGGCCTCTGTTCTTCAAAAGGATCAAATGTGTGATGACTGTAGGCACAGTGAAGAGCTCAGCTCTACCTCCATGAAAATGCACCTTTAGGTGTAAATACCAGGGAGGATCAGACACAGTCATTGCCTTGTGAGGATAGACAAGACATATACAATAATATAATGAGTGATATGTAACACACAGTAATATATGGCGAGATACCAACTAACTGGTGTAGGTAGTTAGTACCCAAAGTAGTTAGAGGAGGGTTGATTGAGGGCCTTCTATGTACCAGGTACAGTGGTAAGTTCTGGGTATTCAAGCGAGCAAAACAGATCAGATCGCTGCCCTTGAGGCGTTCATCATCCAGTGCAGTGCTTTCTAAGGTGTGGTCTGCGAACCACTTTCATCAGAACCATCAAGAATAGTAATAGATATCATGCATTAAGAGCCAGCTATGTACCAGCCACTGAACTAAGTGCTTTACATGTATTATAATATCATTCACAGATTAAAAAAAAAAGAAGAAGAAATCAAATGGTGCTTTGCATTGGGCAAATCTGCTGCAAAAAACCTCTTTTAAGTGTTCAAAAGCAAAGACATCACTTTAAAGACTAAGGTGCACCTGACCCAAGCCGTGATATTTTCAATCCCCTTATGTGCATGTCAAAGCTGGGCAATGAATAAGGAGAACCAAAGATGAATTGATGCCTTTGAATTATGGTGGTGTTGTTGGACTGCCAGAAGAATGAACAAATCTCTCTTGGAAGAAGTAGAGCCAGAATGCTCCTTAGAAGACAGGATGGTGAGGCTTAGTCTCACATACTTTGGACATGTTATCAGGAGAGACAAGCTCCTGGAGAAGGACATTATGCTTGGTAGAGTAGGGGGTCAGCAAAAAAGAGTAAGACTCTCAATGAGATGGATTGACACAGTGGCTGCAACAATGGCCTCAAGCATAGCAAAGAGGATGGCGCAGGACCAGTGTTTTGTTCTACTGTACATAGGGTCGCTATGAGTCAGAACCTACTCCGTGGCACCTAACAACAACTACAACAGCTGAACTCTTGCCTGTCAAAAGCCTGAGCTGAGGGCTGCTCTCTCTTTGCTAAAAGGGGGGTTGGGGTATTAGAGTCATGTTAGAGTCACCCTAGTAAACAACCTGCAAAATGGAATTGAAAAAGGACCACTTGTTAGTGATGGAAGGGAGCACAGGGGGCCTCTGGGAGCCCAGAAATGGTGTTTCTCTACTTATGCTGCAGTCACATGGGTGCTTCCACCTAGGAATACTCTCAGGATGTACACGTATGATGTGCTCACTTTTAATTGTTATACCTCAGTAAAATTCACTTAAGAGGAATCAAGAAGGCAGGCTATCACCTCGGATTTTCCAAAGAATCCAGTGGAAGTGGAAGCAGAGAGTGTGAGATGAGAAACAAGAGTGAAACCTCCTCTTGGGAGAATCCAGACTTCAACGCCAGAGCCGGAGGAGCCTGCAGGGTGATGACCTACAGGCTGGAGCTGGTGGTGGCCAAGGTCTCCACACCCTTGTAGGAAGACAGAGGGCTCTGAGCCATCAAGCTTGTCATTAACCTCACCCAGAACGTAGGCCAGAGTCAGGGTTTTCACAGTGTTCCTACAGAATTGCACATATGAAGCTACAGGGCCCCTATCTATCTTGCTTGTAGTGGCCAGAACATCATGAACAATTTTTTTAAAAAAGGATAAGTGACTTTTTGTTCAACGTCCTCAAGATAAGAGCATGGGAACTTTCCCCTTTCCATCGCTTCCTTGAGAAGGGGGTGTGGCTGTGCATGAACCCTTGTTCATCCTGTGGCTGGCAGCCACCTCTGTGCACGGCCCCATGGAGGCCACAGCAGGGAGCCATGGCCACTGTGCCTCTGTGTACAGAAAAGTTAGTTGTGTGCCCAGCCAGATGTTGATTATGCAACATGCTTACATGAAGAGAGATTGTAAACAAGACAGAGCGCCATAGACACAGAGACAGCAGGAAAAGCAGCTGAGGGCACTAAACATTGCAAAATTAGCCCCTTTAATGTGCTTTGCCAAATTAGTCACAGACCATTTGTTGAAGAAATGAATCACAATCAACAGCTTACACAAGCTCTGGCCCTTAGTCCTCCTTCTTTGGTGGCTGAGGTTCTGTACATAATAACCCCAGAGTTGGGAGGTGAGGCCCAGGGATCTGGTGGCCCTGCCTGCTGGGCTTTATCTGTATGAGCTCCTCACACATGCATTCTCCGGAGACACAGCAGCACAACAATTTGGCCTCTACCGAGTTCAGATTTAGGAATTGTTACTGAAAAGTCATAGACTCAACATAAACGGACCTTTCTTGTGGATTTTAAGACCTTAAGAAACTAGTACTTTGGGACTTAGATTTTCTTTTATGGTTTCTGTCTTATTGCATGGGTTAATCTTTATTTCTTCTCTGAAACTGTTCACATTCCTAACTGAGCCACAGAGCCTCTGACTGAACACTGGGCTTTCACTTTTCAATTAACTTCCAAAAGAGTCAGTCTAGTGACTGAGTTTTAGCCATGACTCTCCCACTAGAGAGGGTAAACCAAGTCACATCCCTTCTCTATATGCCAAACTCTCAACTGCCAGCAAGTCCAGAAGATCCTCACCACCCTTTTAAATTCTAGCTATACCAAAAAAAAAAAAAACCCACTGCCGTCAAGTTGATTCTGACTCATAGTGGCCCTATAGGGCAGAGTAGAACTGCCTCATAGAGCTTCCAAGGCTGTAAATCTTTATGGAAGTAGACTGCCACGTTTTTCTCCCACAGAGGAGCTGGTGGGTTTGAACCACCAACCTTTCTGTTTGCAGCTGAGTGCTTTAACTACGGCACCATGAGGGCTCCAAATTCTAGCTATGCATGGCCTTAAACCACCTTAAACTGCTCTGCAACCTGCCAGACTCTAAGTGGCAATTGCTGCTGCAAGATCAAATAATAACCGAAAAATGCCCATGAAACTTAGCCAGGGCACTTTTTTCAGTGGAATGATAGGATAGGAACCTAGACTGGAGTGGGCTGAGGGTGAAGGGGAGGTGGGGAAAAGAAGGCAGCAGGCAAGTGTGGAACTCAAGAAGTTTGGCTCTGAGAGGCAGGAGATATGCCTTCAGCTGGGAGGGCAAAGTCTGATCAGTTGTTTGGTTGTTTGTTTTAAGAAGGAGAGGCATCAACATTTTCTAACGTGATGGGGTGGATTTCTTTCTGAGGTCAGTGTGTCACATTGTCTAACAATGTGAGGAAGGACAGGATGGGGGAATAAAGTGAGATTGTGCAGGAACTTAAGAAGATTATAGAACAGCACAATGACAAATTTAACTGGCCGCAAGAATCCATAGAGAGACAGCAAACAGAAGTCCAGAAGGTTAACAATAAAATTTCAGAATTAGACAACTCAATAGAAGGTCACAGGAGCAGAACTGAGGCAACGGAAGTCAGAATTAGTGAGGCTGAAGATAAAGCACTTGACACCAACTTATTTGAGAAGAAATCAGATAAAAGAATTTTAAAAAATGAGAAAAACCTAAGAATTATGTGGGACTCTATCAAGAGGAATAACCTACTCAATTGGAGTACCAGAATCGGGCGGGGGGGGGGGCGGGAGGGGGATTCCAGAAAATACAGAGAGAATTGTTGAAGATTTGTGGGCAGAAAATTTCCCTGATATCATGAAAGACAAGAAGTTAGCTATCCAAGATGTTCATTGAACCCCACACAAGTTAGATCTCAAAAGAAAGTCACCGAGACATATTATAATCAAACATGCCAAAACTAAAGATAAAGAGAGAATTTTAAGAGTGGCTAGGGATAAATGAAAAGTCATCTACAAAAGAGTGAATAAGACTAAGTTCAGACTACTCAGCAGAAACCATGCAGGCAAGAAAGCAATGGAATGACATATATAAACCCTTGAAGGAAAAAAATTGCTAGCCAAGAATTATATATCCAGAAAATATGTCTCTCAAATATGATGGTGAAATTAGGGCATTTCCAGACACATAGAAGTTTAGGGAATTTGTAAAAACCAAACCAAAATTATAAGAAATACTAAAGAGAGTCCTCCGGTTAGAAAATCAGTAACATCATATAACTACACAAGACTAGAACACAGGACAGAGGAACCAGATATCAACCCAGATAGGGAAGACACAAAAATAAATCAAAGTTAAAACACTGAAAATAGGGAAACAGAGACAACAATATGTAAAAGATGACAACATTAAAACAAAAAAGGGACTAAAAAAGTGTAGTCATAGATCTTTCACATGGAAAGGAAGTCAAGTCAATATAAAGAAATAAAAGTTTGGCTTAAACTTAGAAAAATAGGGATAAATATTAAGGTAACCACAAAGGAAACTAACAGTTCTACACATCAAAATAAAAAAACAAGAAAAACATAAAGACTCGGCAAACACAAAATCAACAACAATGAAAAAGATGAAAAGAAAATGAATAAAGAAAAACGACTCAGCACAGACAATTAAGTGGAACAAAGAAACTGTCAACAACACACACACACACAAGAATCAAAAATGACAGCACTGAACTCATACCTATCAATAATTATGCTGAATGTAAATGGACTAACTGCACCAATAAAGAGACAGAGAGGGGCAGATTGGATTAAAAAACATGATTCATCTATAAAAAAAAAAAAAAAAGCCTACAAAAGACACACCTTAGACTTAAAGACAAACAAAGTAAAACTCAAAGGATGGAAAAAAATATATCAAGCAAACAACGATATTAATTTCTGACAAAATAGACTTTAAAGTTAAATTCACCACAAAGGATAAAGAAAGACACTATATAACGATTAAAGGGTCAATACACCAGGAGAATATAACCATAATAAATATTTATGCACCCAATGACAGGGCTCCAAAATACATAGAACAAACTCTAACAGCATTGAAAAGAGAGATAGACAGTTCCACAATAATAGGAGTCTTCAACACACCACTTTCAGTGAAGGACTGGACATCCAGAAAGAAGCTCAATAAAGACACGGAAGATCTAAATGCCACAATCAACCAACTTGACTTCATAGACATATACAGAACACTCCACCCAACGGAAGCCAAGTATACTTTCTTTTTCAACACACATGGAACATTCTCCAGAATAGACCACATATTAGGCCATAAAGCAAGCCTTAATTGGATCCAGATCATCAAAATATTACAAAGCATCTTTTCTGGCCATAAAGCCATAAAAGCAGAAATCAATAAGGAAAAAAATCAAACACATGGAAACTGAACACTACCATGCTCAAAAACTACTGGGCTATAGAAGAAATTAAGGAAGGAATAAAGAAATTCACAGAATCAAATGAGAATGAAAACACATCCTACCAGAGCCTTAGGGACACACCAAAAGCAGTGCTCAGAGGTCGATTTACAGTAATAAATGCACAAATCCAAAAAGAAGAAAGGGCCAAATCAAAACATTAAGCCTACAACTCCAACAAATACAAAGAGAGCAGCAAAAGAAGCCCTCAGCACCAGAAGAAAGCAAATAAATATTAGAACAGAATTAAATGAAATAGAGAATACAAAAAACAATTGAAAGAGTTAAACAAGATCAAAAGCTGGTTCTTTGAAAAGATTAACAAAATCGATAAACCAACAAAAGAAAAACAAAAGAAGCAAATAACCTGAATAAGAAATGGGATGGGTGATATCAAAACAGACCCAACTGAAATTGAAAGAATCATAACAGAATACTATGCAAATTGTACTCTAACAATTTTGAAAACCTAGAGAAAATGGACAAATTTCTAGAAACACACTACCTACCTAAACTAAAACAGAGGTAGAACAACTAAATAAACCTATAACAAAGGAAGAAATTGAAAAGATAATAAAAAAATTCCCCGCCCCCCCCCCCCCCAAAAAAAGCCCTGGCCCTGACAGCTCTCTGGAGAGTTCTACTACACTTTCAGAGAAGAGTTAACACCACTACTACTAAAGGTATTTCAGAGCATTCGAAAGGATGGAATACTCCCAAACTCATTCAATGAAGTCAGCATAACCCTGATACCAAAGCCAGGTAAAGATACCACAAAAAAAAGAAAATTACAGATCAATATCCATCATGAACAGAGACGCAAAAATCCTCAACAAAATTCTACACAATAGAATTCAACAACATACCAAAAAAATAATTCACCATGACCAAGATTCATACCGGAAACTCTGGTGGCATAGTGGTTAAGTGCTACGACTGCTAACCTAAAGGTCGGCAGTTCAAATCCGCCAGGCGCTCCTTGGAAACTCTATGGGGCAGTTCTACTCTGTCCTAGAGGGTTGCTATAAGTCGGAATCGACTCGACGGCAATGGGTTTGGTTTGGTTTGGTTTACGCAGAGGTGGTTCAACATTAGAAAAAAATCAATGTAATCCATCACATAAATAAAACAAAGGAAAAGAACCACATGATCTTGTCAATTGATGTAGAAAAGGCATTTGACAGAGTCCAACATCGATTCATGATAAAAGCCCTCAGCAAAGTAGGAATAGAAGGAAAATTCCTCAACATAATAAAGGGCATTTATACAAAGCCAACAGCCAACATCATTCTAAATGGACAGAGTCTGAAAGCATTCCCCTTGAGAATGGGAACCAGACAAGGATGCCCTTTATCACCACTCTTGTTCAATATTAGGCTATAAAAAGAAATAAAGGGTATTCAGATTGGTAAGGAAGATGATATGACCTTATACACAGAAAACCCCAAAGAATCCACAAGAAAACTACTGAAACTAATAGAAAATTTCAGCAAAGTATCAGCATACAAGATAAACATAGAAAAATCAGTTGGATTCCTCTACACCAACAAAGAGAATGTCGAAGAGGAAATCACCAAATCAATGCCATTTACAATAGCCCGCAAGAAGATAAAATACTTAGAAATAAATCTAACCAGAGAGGTAAAAGACTTATACAAAGAAAACTACAAGATACTACTGCAAGAAACCAAAAGAGACCTACATAAGTGGAAAAACATACTTTGCTTATGAACAGGAAGACTCAGCATTGTGAAAATGTCTATTCCACCCAAAGTGATCTACAGATACAGTGCAATCCTGATCCAAATTCCAATGGCATTTTTTAATGAGATGGAGAAACAAATCACCCAACTTCATATGGAAAGGGAAGAGTCCCCAGGTACATAAAGCATTATTGAAGAAGAAGCACAAAGTGGGAGGCCTCATACTACCTGATTTTAGAACCTACCACCATGGTAGTCAAAACAGCCTGGTACTCGTACAACAACAGACCAATGGAACAGAATTGAGAACCCAGACATAAATCCATCCACATATGAGCGGCTGGTATTTGATGAAGGCCTAAAGTCCATTAATTGGGAAAAAAAAAAGTCTCTTTAACAAATGGTCCTGGCATAACTGGATATCCATCTGCAAAGAAATGAAACAAGACCCATACCTCACACCATGCACAAAAACTAACTCAAAATGAATCAAAGACCTAAATATAAAATCTAAAATGATAAAGGTCGTGGAAGAAAAAATAGGGAAAATGCTAGGAGCCCTAATACATGGCATAAACAGTATACAAAACATTACTAACCAATGCACAAACACCAGAAGAGAAACTAGAAACTGGGAGCCCCTAAAAATCAAACACTTATGCTCATCAGAACACTTCACCAAAATAGTAAAAAGACAACCTATAGATTGGGAAAAATTTTTTGGCTACGATAAATCCTATCAACATCTAATCTCTAAAACCTACAAAATACCACAAAACCTCAACAACAAAAAGACAAATAACCAAGTTAAAAAATGGACAAATGATATGAACAGGCACTTCACCAAAGAAGACATTCAGGTGGCTAACAGATACATGAGGAAATGCTCACGATTGTTAGCCATTAGAGAAATGCAAATCAAAACTACAATGAGATACCGTCTCATGCCAACAAGGCTGGCATTAATCCAAAAAGCACAAAATAATAAATGTTGGAGAGGTTGTGGAGAGGCTGGAACACTCCTACACTGCTGGTGGGAATGTAAAATGGTACAACCACTTTGGAAATTGATTTGGCCCTTCCTTAAAAAGCTAGAAATAGAACTACCATGTGATCCAGCAATCCCACTCCTTGGAATATATTCTAGAGAAAAAGGAACCCATATTCATTGCAGCACTGTTCACAATAGCAAAAAGATGGAAACAACCTAGGTGCCCATCAACAGATGAAAGGATAAACAAATTCACGCAATGGAATACTATGCAATGATAAAGAACAACAATGAATCCTTGAAACATCTCATAACGTGGATGAATCTGGAAGGCATTATGCTGAGTGAAATTAGTCAGTCGCAAAAGGACAAACATCGTATGAGACCACTATTGTAAAAACTCAAGAAAAAGTTTAAACACAGAAGAAAACGTTCTATAACGGTTACGAGGATGGGAAGGGAGGGAGTGGGGTATTCACTAACTAGATAGTAGACAAGAATTATCTTAGGTGAAGGGAAGGACAACACACAATACAGGGGAAGCCTGCACAACTGGAATACACCAAAAGCTAAGAAGTTTCCTGAACATAACCAAACGTTTCAAGGGACAGAGTAGCAAGGGTGGGGAACCATGGTTTCAGGGGACATCTAGGTCAACTGGCATAACAAAATTTATTAAGAAAATGTTCATATCCCACTTTGGTGAGTGGTGTCTGGGGCCTTAAAAGCTAGCAAGTGGCCATCTAAGATGGACGGATTGGTCCCAACCGACTTGGAGCAAAGGAAAATGAAGAACACCAAAGACACAAGGAAAGTGTGAGCTCAAGAGACAGAAAGGACCACATAAACCAGCGACTCTCATCAGCCGGATATCAGAAGAACTAGATGGTGCCCGGCTACTACCAATGACCTCCCTGACAGGGAACATAACAGAGAGTCCCTGACGGAGCGGGAAAAAAGTGGGATGCAGAACTCAAATTTTAGTAAAAAGATCAGACTTAATGGCCTGACTGAGTCTGGAGGGACCCCAGAAGACATGGCCCCTGGATCTCTGTTAGATCAAAACAAAACCGTTCCTAAAACTAATGCTTCAGACAAAGATTAGACTGGACTGTAAGACATAAAATGATATTTGTATAAGTGTGCTTCTTAGTTCTAGTAGATACACGAGACTAAATGGGCAGCTCCTGTCGGGAGGTGAGATGAGAAGGCAGAAATGGACAGAGCTGGTTGAATGGACATGAGAAATACAGGGTGGAAAGGAGGAGTGTGCTGTCACACAACAAGGGTCACATAACAATGTGTGTATACATTTTTGTATGAGAAACTAACTTGAACTGTAAACTTTAACTTAAAGCACCAAAAAAAAAAAAAAAAATTCAGTTCTTGTGATGTTTCCTGTCGAAGCTGCCACTCCTCCCACTCTAAGTTAACAATTACCCATTTCCTGTGAGCATGGGAAGCACTTTGGACTTTCCACCACTGTAGCTCGAATGAGATTACATCCAATTATTAAATTTCATGAACAAGTGACAAAACAAATAAAATACAGACACACAAATAAGAGAGACTCTGGATGTCTTGTTCAGATAACTACTCGATTATGTGGTGTGTGATGGCCTTACCACAGCTAGTCATGGAGAGTGACCCCGGCCAGCAATGCCCTCTCCCCTATTCCCTTGTCCCACTCTCTTGTGGACAAGGTAGATGCATCACACAGGTGGCATGTGCGTGTAAGTTACGTTTGCACACTGTTTAATGGACTTTATGTATTTACACAGTGCGTGCCTTTACAGCCTGGAGATGGGAGAAAGGCATCCGCATAATACCAGCAGTGCCTGACACCAAGGTCCTGTCCATATGACAGCAGAGGCTGGCCTGTGTTGTCAGAAAGGGGCTTGATCTGGCACTTGCATAGCTTTGCTTCCACACAAATGATTGTTCTAAAGGCAGGTCTTGCCTTTGAGGTGTAAAAGAATATGGGAGAAAGGACCGCTGCGGGTAGGCCAGAGAAGCCAGAGAAGGGATCGCTCCTATTATCAGTGCAAATCAATAATACAGTTTTCTCTTCTGGTTATCAAGGGGTGTGTGACACCCCGTGCCCCACAGCTATCCTCAGAACACATTTGCAGCCAAGTCCCTTCGGTGAAGTTGACCTTACCGGGGTTCAATTTGTGTTTGCATAGTTTCTTCAGGATGTGTCCACCCTGCTGTTGTAGGGCATCACCAGTGAAGCAGGTGAAGATAAACTTTTCTGGACTAGCTGGGTTGCATGAAGGTGCAATTCTGAGTAAAGGGCAAGATGGCACATGGACAAACAGTGATGACTGAATTTTCTAATGGCTTGTTAACTCTCAGCCTTCTGAAGACTCTGTAACAAGTCACAGTCCAGTCCTGGCCATCCATTCAGCAGCTGCTCATTCATGTCAGGACCTCTTCTAAGCACCACGATAAAGTGGTGAACAAAATACAAGAGCTGCTCATTGGGCATCACTGTCTAGGAGCCCATCTTTGCAGGTAAACTCAATGTCCACAGAGATGATGGCTCAAAAGTTTAGCTAGTTAACCGGTTGCTGTTTAGTCGGTTCTGACTCGTGGCAGCCCCAGGAGTGTCAGGGTAGAACTGTGCTCCAGAAGATTTTCAATGGCTGATTTTTTGGAAGTAGATTGCCAGACTTCTGGGTGGAGTTGAACCTCCACCTTTTGGTTAGCAGCCAAGTATGTTCACCATTTGCACCACCCTGGGACTCCTATCAAAAGCCTAGGCCTGGGCAAATGTATAAAGACAGAAAGTAGACTCATTGCTGTGGTCAGAGTGAGGAACCAGAAGTAACTGCTAATGAGTATGACATTTGTTTTTTTGAGGTAACAAAAATGTTCTAAAGTTTGATGGTTACACAATCCCATGAATTTACCAAAAAACATTGAATTGTACACTATAAATGGGTGAACTGTATGGTGTGTCCATTAGAGCTCAATAAAGCTATTAAAATAATAATAAAAAAGCCTAACCCCAGTTTCTTGACCATCTGGCCCCCTACAGTCTCATTCATACTTCCCTTGGTCATTCCCTCCTGTGTGTACACTGGGCATCACCAAGACCACAAATGGCTCAACTGCCAATCTGACATAATTTCTGGTCATATCCCATTTACTCATCACAGCAGCCCATCCGAATGTCCAGGCTTGTGACTCCTGGCTAGGTCCTGCTTGGCCTCTTTTCCTTACCCAGGCTTAAACCCACCTTCTTGCCAGCCTCAACACCCGTATACCCTTGTTCTTCGATTCCAACCACCCTGCAAACCACACTTAGAGTCAGTCCAACCATTCTCTTTCTGTACTTCTACACCTGAGGTGCTGAAGAAGCATCACACCAACCACAGTTCTACAAATTGGTTCTTGAGCTGAGCCCTTAGCATTGCCAGCATCCTGTTTGAGTTTCATGAATTTCCTCTCCAATTCCATACAAACTTGAGTCCCTCATCCCAGTGTTCTCCTCTCAGTAACTGATTTGCCTCTTGAAGTGATCATGCATGAAGTCCCTGCTCACAGATATAAACTATATCTGGATTCACCCCCCCCACCCCCCGCCCCGCTGGTTCCCAAAGTCCCAGAGGAAGTTCTGTCCTCCCGGCCAGCGTAATCCCTCCTCCCATGTTTTTGGCGACACTCTCTTCAAGCTCCTTCAGAAAGCTAAGGCCCAAATGTTATAGCATAATACTCCTGGTCTTTAGTGAGTAGGCCCCTACCCATCTGTCCCCATTCACCTCCACTGCATCCCTCTGAGAACTCTTTCTTTGTACTACACTGACTCTATCAGTTGGGATTCCCCAGAGAAAGAGAGCCAATAGTGGATATAGATGATAGATAGATAGACAGATAGATACATTTTAAGGAATTGGCTCCTGCGATTGCAGGGGTTGGCAAGTCTGCAATCCATAGGAGACCCCGATGGTCTTAAGTCTGAAATCTTTATGTCAGGAAGGCTGGAAGCTCCAACTGGATTTCTACATTATAGTCTGGGGACAGAATTCCTTCCTCTCTGAGAAATCTGTTTTTGCTCTTAAGGCCTTCAACTGTTTGGATCAGGCCCATCCACACTATCAAGGGCAATCTTTACTTTTTTAACTGATTGTACATGTTAGCTGCATTCACAGAATCCCTTCACAGGGACAATAAGACACAGTGTGTGACCAAACAATGGGGCACCAGCCTCACCAAATGACACATAAAATTCACCATCACACTGATCTATCTACAATCTCCTGGCAGCTATGCTGGTTCATGTCTTTGTAATTTTACTCACAGTGTCCCTTCTATCAGACAATCTTCTCCCTACATCACCTGTCTGAGTTGTGAACGCGTACCACTCTACCAAGACTTTGTTCAAGTCCCACTACTTCTCTAAGACTTCCCATTTTCTCAGGATCACTATCTCTCCTGACAACAAGCAATGAGGCCCTAGACCCCTCTGGGGAATTCACAGCTTCTAGCAACCCCTGTAAGGAGCTCTAGTGGCACAGTGATTAAGTGCTCAGCTGTTAACTGAAAGGTCAGTGGTTCGAAACCACCAGCAGCTCCACTGGAGAAAGATGTGGTAGTCTGCTTTCGTAAAGATTTACAGCCTTGGAAGTCCTATGGGGCAGCTCTACTCTGTCCTATAGGGGTGCTGTGAGTCGGAATGGACTCAATGATGTCTTTCTTTTTTTTCTTCTTTGGTTTTAGTAACCTGTGGTGACTTCTGCCCCTCTGCCTGGCATTAACATAGGTGCCAGTGTGAGCTGGCTCCAGGAGGCTGAGAACAAGGTAAGTCTGTGCCCTAGTGGGAGGGGCAGGCAGCAAGGGGAAAAGTTCAGGGTCTTCTGTTCTAGACCATAGTTTGCGTCCTCTCAAAGCATCTAGAATCAAACACATCTTTTGTTTTGAAAATTATTTCCTTTTTAAAACCCCCTGACTAGTCTAAACGAGTCTCCTATAAAACTGACTTTTATTTTCCTTCTGTGAACTACCAACCCTAACCTTGTTATAGTCCCTGCCTATATTCCATTACAGATTCCTCTGACACTAGCCAACAATGAAGTGTTTTCTAATCACTTCTCCTTAATCTCTAGGATTCTCCCTGGCTTTTTTTTTATATAGGAAGGGATGGTGGATCAATACCCTCCATTACAAAAGGAAGACAGGAAAGAAGTAAGGAAAGAAGGGAGGGAGGGAGAGAGGGAAGGAGGGAAGGAGAAGGGAAAAATAGAGAGAGGGAGGAGGAAGAGAGAAACGCAGGAAAGGAGAGAGGGAGGAAGGAATTGCTTCACTATTATGTTCACACTTGCTCCTCAAGCCTGCCTTCCCTGATGTTCTCATTCATATGAAGATTTACCATATATGAGTCAGAATCAACTCGACAACAATGGGGTTTTTTATTCCTTCTTAATTCTGTGGGTGAACAAGTAACTTGAAATCTCGGGTTAGTCTCAATGGATGACTACTTTAAACTTTACTTTCCAGATATATTTGCATTTTAGTGATGGCATTCAATGACTTCACTCAAAGAAGCCATTAACACAAAAGTTTCTGGAAAATACAGAAGGACCACTGGAGAGGAGGACATATCTTGGGGCAGGAGGCACCTCCTCAGGTCACTAGCTTCATGCCTGGCATACAGATGTGCTCAAGGAAACAGTTTTCTGGGTTTTGGTGCCTTCCCTATGAATGTGAATATCCCTAGTAGAGCAATCTGCAGTCCTTTATCTGCATAATGGAATTGAAATCTCAGCAATTTCTGCACTGTTGGGGTGTCAGAGGAATGGCCTTCCTGTTCTGAGAGGCTCACGGCTTGTCCAATGTCTTTTCAGAGCCTCCTTATCAAGGTAGCCACCCACTAGATGACAGTGGGTCCCTACGCAATCCCAGCAGGAGCTCACCCTGCACAGTTCCCAAGTGTGAAGATTGGTAACTCCTGGGCTGATGTTCTACTCAAATGCCCCATAGGTGATCTCCTTTAACATAAAACAATAATGGGTTCATTGATGATTTGAAGAGTACATGCCAGGTGCTATACTAAGAGGTTAGTACAGATCACACCATTTGGGTGGGTTCTTTATTGTCTCTACTTTACAGATGAGGACAGTGAAGCTGAGGAAAATCAAATACTTTCCCAAAGTCACCAGGCTGACAGGTGGTGGAGTGACTGGCTTGAGTGTTCCAACTCTCTACCACCTCCTTAGGAGAGGTGCTTGGCAGAGGCAAGCGGGTGGTAGAAAAGCCTGCAGCTCCCACACCAGGCCACACAATGGGGACTTCTCCCAAGATGGATTTGTTAATTCTTTTGGCAGTCCATGGTATACTCAATACTCTTCGAAAATACCATAATTCAAAGGCATCAATTCTTCTGTCTTCCTCATTCATTGTCCAGCTTTCACATGCATAGAGGCGATTGAAAACACCATGTCTTTGGTCAGGTGCACCCTAGTCTTGAAGTTGATGTCTTTGCTTTTTGACACTTTTGCAGCAGATTTGCCAAATGCAATGCTTCTTTTGATTTCTTCACTGCTGCTTCCATGGGCGTTGATTGTGGATCCAAGTAAAATGAAATCCTTGACAACTTCAATATCTTCTCCGTTTATCGTGATGTTGCTTATCGGTCCAGTTGTGAGGACTTTTGTTTTCTTTATGTTGAGGTGTAATCCATAGTGAAGGCTGTGGTCTTTTATCTTCATCAGTAAGTGCTTCAAGTCCTCTTCACTTTCAGCATGCAAGGTTGTGTCATCTGCATAACACAGGTTGTTAATGAGTCTTCCTCCAATCCTGATGCCCTGTTCTTCTTCATATAGTCCAGCTTCTTGGATTATTTGCTCAGCATGCAGATTGAATAAGCATAAGAAAAAGCATAGTGAAGGAATATAACCCTGATGCACACTTTTCCTGACTTTAAACCACAGAGTATCCCCTTGTTCTGTTTGAACCACTGCCTCTTGATCTACGTACAGGTTCCTTATGAGCACAATTAAGTGTTCTGGAATTCCCATTCTTTGCAGTGTTATCCATAATTTGTTACGATCCACACAGTCGAATGCCTTTGCATAGTCAATAAAACACAGGTAAACCTCCTTCTGGTATTCTCTGCTTTCAGCCATGATCCATCTGACATCAACAATGATATCCTTCATTCCACATCCTCTTCTGAATCCGGCTTGAATTTCTGGCAGTTTCTTGTTGATGTGCTGCTGCAGCTGTTTTTGAATGATCTTCAGGAAAATTTTAATTGCATGTGGTATTAATGATATTGTTTGATAATTTTCACATTCAGTTGGATCACCTTCCTTTGGAATGGGCATAAATATGCATCTCTTCCAGGCTGTTGGCCAGGTAGCTGTCTTCCAAATTTCTTGGCATAGATGAGTGAGCACTTCCAGGGCTGCATCCATTTGTTTAAACATCGCAGTTGGTATTCTGTCAGTTTCTGGAGCCTTGTTTTTTGCCAATGACTTCAGTGCAGCTTGGACTTTTTCCTTCAGTACCATTGGTTCCTTATCATTTGCTACCTGCTAAAACGGTTGAACATCGACCAATTCTTTTTGGTAACTGTATTTCTTCCATCTTCTTTTTATGCTTCCTGTATTGTTTAATATTTTCCCCATAGAATCCTTCAATATTGCAACTTGAGGCTTGAATTTTCTCTTCAGTTCTTTCAGCTTGAGAAATGCCTTTTTGGTTTTCTATCTCCAGGTCCTTGCCCATGTCATTATAATACTTTACTTTCTTGAGCCGCCCTTTGAAATCTTCTGTTCAGCTCCTTTACTTCATCATTTCTTCTGCTTGCTTTAGCTACTCAACTTTCAAAAGCAAGTTTCAGGGTCTTTTCTGACATTCATTTTAGTCTTTTTCTTTCCAGTCTTTTTAATGACCTCTAGCTTTTCTCATGTATGATGTCCTTCCACAATTCATCTGGTCTTCAGTCATTAGAAGCCCACCCTAGTTTAGTGTAATATGGAAGAAGGATGCACTCTCGCTTCCCTACTGGCCACGGAACATCATTTAGGATGTCACCAGAGGGGTGGTGGCCTCAGTGATGGCTCCTGACATGGGGAGAACAAGCCTCACCTCAGAGTAGGCGTATGTTCCTACCAGGAGACCCATTAGCAGTGAGGATGGGTGACTTCAAAAAATATTTGGGAAGGAAGAATTTTTCAAAGTATCAGAATTCTTCGAGTGCAAGTAGGCGTCCAGTTTGAGTGGGAGTGGGGTGTTAATGCTAATAACAAGACCCCACGGACATCTGTTGGCTGGAAAAATCCTGGCAACTCAGTTTCTAGAATTTTAAATTGAGGTCCATTTCAGTTTTCTAGTGCTGCTGTGATGGCTAATTTTTTGTGTCTACCTGGCTCAGCTAAGATTCTCAGTGGTTGGACCAGATTCTAGGCTGTTGTCAATTTGTAATGTAGTGTGATGTGATGTGATATAATGTAACTGTAATCACCTTCCATTTTGTGATCTGATGTGATCAACCAATCAGCTGAGAGAGGAGTTTCCTTGGGGGTATGGTCTACCTCCATAATATAAATGGATATACTAGCAAAGCTGGCTGTCTGCTCTCACTCCACCCTGCACTCTTCTCATTGCCTGATCTTGGGATATAAACCTACAGAAGTCTCCGGCCTGCCACCTCACCTGCAGATTTTGGATTTGTAAGCCCCCACAATCCCATGTCCCAGTCTTCTGCCTGGCCTATGGATTTAGGACTTACCAGCTGCCACAATCATGCGAGCCATTTCCTTGAAGTAAATCTCTCTGTGTATTTATATATATATAGTCTCTTTGGTTTTGCTCCTCTAGAGAATCCAACTAAGGCAGAAATACCACAAGTGAGTGGCTTTATCAACAGAAATTTATTTTCTCACAGTTCAGGAGAATTAGAAATTCAAATTCTAGGCACTGGCTCTAGGGGAAAACTCTGTCAGCTCTGGGAGAAGGTTCTTATCTCTTTTTAACTTCTGTTTTTTGGTTTCTTGGTGATCTTCATGTGACACAGCATCTATCTTCCGCCATCTGTGCTTGCTTTCTTCTGTGCCTAATCAGCTCTTTTATACCTCAAAAGTGATTGGCTTAAAGCACACCCTACACTGATATGACCTCCCTAATATAACAAAGAAAATCCTGTTCCCTAATAGGATTATATCCGCAGATATAAGGTTTAGGATTTACAACACATATGTTTTGGGGACACAATTTAATCCACAATGTCTCCCCTTCCGCAAATTTTTTTTTTTTTTTTAGCATTATTTTGGCAAAAGAGTGTAGAATAGAGTGTTAATTGAGATTTTTAGTTTGCTGCAGGGAAAGGACCTTGCTCTCTAAATCCAGGACAAAAACCACAGTTGAAGGCTGAAAACATGCTAAATCAGCTCCCTGCACACTGGAGCACCCAAAAATGCATAATCTCAGAACCTGCCCAAGGATCTGCATCTTGACCAGATCTCCAGGTGACCCACATGCACAGTCAAGTTTGGGAAGCATTGACAAGGTCATCACATAGTGAAAAAGAGAAGCCACCACTTCCGCTGCTCAGCATGGGCCTTTGGCCAGTTACTTCAGTGTCCATAGTCTGGATTTCCTCATCTGTAAAACACTAATAGTAGTTCCTACTGCTTGAGACTTTTGTGAGGAGCACATGAGATGAGCAGGTAGAGTACTGCTAAAGAACAAGTGTCCCACACATGCTCCTAGCGTTCCTTTTTGACTTGACCTTTTCCTCTCTGCCCTCATGACAGGCACTGGCTCATTTGTAGCTTCTTAGCTGTCCTGGTGGAGTCATCTGAATGGATGTGGAAGATAAAGTTGGTCAGAGCCTTTCAATCTTGGAGACTGTCTTATTTGGGCTTCACCTAAGTGGTCTGTGTTGAACCAGGCAATTCTTACTCTCAAACTCAAGCAATGGAGTTGCACTGGTCACCTTCCTCAGTGTTTGCTGTGACTCTTGTTGTTCTTGTTTAATTCTTTAGACAACTGCTTCAACAATTGTTGCCATGTTCATAGTATCCAAGTCTCTTAGGATCCATCTTTTTTTTTTTTCTTTCTGATTCTGATCAAAGGCAAGGACCATGGAGGCAAGTGTCTGCCTTCTGGAAACTACTTCAGCACCCAGTACCCCGCAGAGTGGTGAAGTAATCATGGCAGCCCCTGTTAAAAGCAATCCTAATGTAAAATTTACATTTGGGGGAACACTGTTAGTTTACACTTGGTGAGCATTTATAAATGAATCTGTCAGTTTCAAATAAGGATTGTTCTGTGCTGAAAACCCAATTCTAAAATGTATGAGAATGTCAACCTAGTGATGTTTAATGCAAATGGCACATTGCCATAAATTTTTCAAACAGGTTAACACAAAGCTGGAAAAACAATAAATGCAGTCTAAATGTTATTTTTAGAAAGTGACATAGCTGGGTTGATTTTTAAGAGCATGTAAAATGAAGAATCTGAGTCTTGGGAACTGAAAGAGCACAGTTATTTACCATTTTTACTGTTCAATTTCCGCTGATAGGAGTAGGAAGGAAGCCGTAAAGGGCCTGTCCATTGAAAAGAGACCAAAGTAAAAATGCAAATAAATAGTGGGCCCAGTTTTGATGGTGATGGATGCCTCAGAGACTTTTCACCTCCTCTTTTTTTTTTCCCTCTGGGGAAAAGAATTTGTATGCTAATTTTTAAATGCCAATTGATGGTATTGTACCTAATATGTAGATCCCAGTTAAGAAAGTAAAAATTTTCATAAAGAGAATATTTTTCTGCTCAGTGCCAATTCCAGGGGCTCAGACACTTAAAAAGGCAGAAATGTTTTTGTTCCTGCCAAACTTGACTGTCTTAAATTATTTTAATTAAATTTTTAGAAGTAACAGCATGTTCTCTGCTTTTATTTTCCTGGTGTCGGGGCCTTCCATGCAGACTGGCAGTGTGGAGAGCGTGGCCCACTCATCCTTTCTCTGAGTCAGACTCTGGGGTGCCCTGGCATCTTTGGCCTTGAGTTTATGCCCATCATGAACCAGAAGCTGATGTCCAAGGAATACCAGCAGAGACTCAAGGTAAGGAAGAGGGCTTCACTCCCGCCTCCCCACCCCCGTCTTCTCTGCCACAGAGGACAGTGTGTGGGCAGGTCTGTCACGTCAGGTCAAGCACGCACCCCACCAATCATGACAGCTGTTCCTGTTTGGCCCCCAACTTCAAAGCCTCCAGCCTTCCTGAGCATGCATTCTGAGTTTTATTTTCCAGTGCTACAAACCATCCAGTTCCCAAGAGCACTAAAGGTCAAGCTTTCATCCCCGGCCTAAAGGAATACGTTTGGCTCCTTTCCTTTCTTGTTTTCCTTTGGGGAAGTCATAAAAACAGCTTTGATAATTAGTAAACAGCCAACATTTCCCTAACACTCGTAAAACATAAAGGCCATGTGAAAGCTCAGCTTTGCTTTCAAGTCTTTTAGAGGCTCATGTTCCAAGGGCCTCTATTCCGCCCCTGTTGCCCACAAGTGGTTCTGCCTGCGTCGGTCATTAGGCCTTCCCGTATCCCCTGGTTCACCTGTGAAAGACTGTGACTAGGTCCAAGTTTCTCTCCTGGCCAGTGGTATGTAAATTCACTGGAAATAAAGAAAACCTGCCCTGATTTGTGACTGATTGAAGACTAAAGTCAAACCTGGGAGACTGAGAAAGCCACTTGTATTTTTTATTAGATGAGAATGAATATTAGATGTAAGAGCCCCATGTTTTGAACATTTCTCTACCTAACCTGGTAAGCTCAGTAAAATAACTAAAAGCATGTGGAAGAGTTTTTAATCTGATTTTAATTACTTTAAAGTTGTCAACTCGGCCTCTTAGTAAACTCAAGGAAATGAAAAATATGAGTAGCCAAATTTGAATCCGTAAGGTACGATTGCCTGAGACACACAACAGGGATTGGCAAACTGACCACCTGCCCATGCACACAGCTTGGTGGCTCTGCAAAAAAAAAAAAAAGGACTAGGTAAAATGAAAATCTGCTGTAGCCACTTCCCAGCCACACTGCTGCCATTTTGGCTGAGAAGGCTGTGACTGGGGCAAGGAGAGAGTAAGCGTGGGGCAGATCGCCTCCAGCCTTCTCCTGAGAAGCCGACTTCAGTGGGCTGTAGATGTAGTTTATCTCAATTTCTGGTAGTATTTGATGGCAAATAGAAGATAAATACTTGAAGGAAGATAATGCTGGCTCGATGGTTTTCAGAAGAGGCAATATCTTCAATTCATGGACTACATAGGAACTGTGGAAAGGACAAATAGAAAAGCTGTATCATTAAATAAGACAGTGCTGAGTCAGAGTTGTTCATTGCAAGTACAAAAACCAATTGGCTTATTTGAGAAGGAAATGAGTTTACTGAATCCTAAAATCCTACCACAGATGTGGCTGGTAAGAAAGCAAGGCCCTCAATGGTAGGCACTCAAGCTGAGGCTTGCCCCACAGGCCACCCTGGTGGGGTCTCTGAGGGTTATACTAGCCCCGCTGACACTGCTGCCCTCTGGGAATGGGTCTCTGACCTCTGCCTTGTGTCACTGGCTCCCCATACGAAGTCCAAGCTGAGTTCTGTTGATTTCTTGCACTCCATTCTTAGCTTTTGTAGGTGTGATCGTTAAAGTTATGTGTCAACTTGGCTAGGCCATGATTCTCAGTGGTTTGGCAGATATTATGTAATCATCCTCCATTTTGTGACCTGATGTGAGCAGCCAATCGGTTGAAAGGGGAGTTTCCTTGGGGATGTGGCTGGATGCAATATATATGGATGTTCTGGCAAAGCTTGCTCTCTCTCTAGGTCCTGCACCTGTCCTGGCATCCTCTGATTTCCAGCTCTTGGGACATGAGCCAGCAGCCTGCTGCCTGACCTACAGATTTTGGGATTCACCTGCTCCTGCAAACTTCAGCAAGCAACCTGCCACTTGGCCTGCTGATTTTGAGTTTGTCAGCCCCTGCAACATGAGTCAGGAGAAGCCTCCAGCCTGACACCTGAGCCATGGCTTTTGGACTTGCCAGCCTCCACAACTCCATGAGCCATTTCCTTGAAATAAATATGTCTATATTTATTTATATGCTTTACTGATTTTACTCTTCTAGAGAACCCAGCCTGAAATAGTAGAGGTGGATGGTGTCTACCTCCTACAAGCCTCATAAACTGGGGAATTCATAGAGCACTGGGGGCATTGGGGGCAAAGAGAGAGAATGAGATGTCCACTATAGTGTATAAACAGTTTTGTACTTCCACAATAAGAATCACCTTATAATAGAGGAGACTTGTTTCCCAAAGGTCAGAATTGACTCCCCAAACTTACAAATAAGGCAGGCTGTGCTCTTTTGGGTGCTCGTACCTCATTTTGCAAAGTAAGTTCTCTCCACTGCCACTGCCTCTCAATTGACCCTTATAATTAGCTGCTTTGCCTCCCCAGTGTCCCAGCTCCGCCTCCCTCTCTCCTCCTCCGTGTGCACCTGCTTTGGTAATGATGTTTCTCTACACAAGGTTTGCATGAATTAGCCAGAAGTGCTTCAAAGTCTTCTTGAAGCTTGAAACACGTACAACTGCAAATCGTAGGTAAGATGAAATCCGTATCTCAATATGCCAGCTCTTTAAATTCTTTTTCTTTAATCTCTTTTTTTTTTTTAAGAGAATAATGACGTTGCATCTTTTTTCATTTAAACAAATGGGTCTATGTGCTATGCATGGTTCTAGGGGCCTGACCATCTATTGCTATTCCCATGATGACTCTGAGGTGGAGTAGGTATTATTACCCACATTTCACAGACTAGGAATGAAAGCATGGAGAGGTATACCGACATGACTAGTTAGCGAAGGGTCAGCTCTCAAACCCAGTGCCCTTTGTCCTTTGGGGTTCATCTCCAAGGACATGCCCTCCTCACAGGTGGCATTGCATGGCTGTCAGCACAGCAAGATGTGGTGTAATGAAAGGGCTCATCTATCTCCTCACCCGCTGCCTCCTGCATCAGATAGAAGGGAAGGCCCTTGGCCTCTCTGAGCCTCATATTCCATAAGTCCGAAGTGGGGATGACAATAATAGTAACTGCCTTGTATTCCTGTTGAAGGATTAAATATGGCATTGATTGGCACAAAGTATGTACTCAGCAGTGTTCAGGGACATTTCTGGAGCCATCAGAGAGAATGCCGGAGACCTGGGCTTTTATTCCTCTCAGGGTGCTGGAAGCCCATACACAGTGAGAATGGTATGTCGCCCACTTCCCCAAAGAGACTTCATAAACTACAGAATTGTGATGACTCTAATTAAAATGTGACACCAAAAATAATCCCTGACCAGCAGAGAGTGGATAGTACAGCTGCAAAGACTTCAGCAACAGCAGCGAATCTGTTAGCAAACAAAGAAATAGGATTCTGGCAACAATAATGACTCTCTAGTAATTTTTCTTTGGGGTAAGAATCCATTTAAAGAGGGAGGGAGGACAGAAGTGTGAAAAAGTTCAATGCCCACATGAAGACTTACATTTGACTAGATTCTTATGTTACCTTCAAAAAGAGGTCAAGCCTTTATTTCAACAGCATTTTGTGCTTCAAATAATACTTGACTATAATGGAATTTTAATGGTAAGATCCAGAGAATACTCACAAATTCTCATCTGTGTAACATTTCATCTTTCAAAGATCAAGGACACTCTAAAGTACCAGCCACTAATTGATGTAAACACTCCATAGAGAAAGATTGATCATATGGAAATAGCACATGGCCTGGATGAGTGATATCGTGAAACCTGATGATTTAATGTGTATTTGTTCATGGCAGATGGGCAGAGCTGTTGGTCTTGCAGGGTGGGGCCGAAGGACCCAAGTGGCTAGGATTCCTCTTCTAAGGCTGTGGCTTGAAAGGAGTCTCCCAAATAAGTTTCAACAGTCTCAGATTATTTTCATCTAGTTGGAAACAGATACAGCTTCAGAATTTTTACCTCAGGGTTTTGTGGGGAAGGAAAAAAAATTCAAGTTTCCTTTTCACCAGCCCCTTAAGGATTCTAAAATGCTACTGAAAAACAGGGCCTTTCAGGCAATCACACTCCCTTGAAAGACGTGGGAAAGCAGAGGTGCTCCAAGCATGAAGCACACTGCTTTTCTCCCTAGGCATTCAAGTGCCAGATGTAAGGACACACTAAACCTCTGAGTTTGTGGGGCATCCAGCTGTGGCATGCTCTGCAGACCTGCATGCTGTGATGAGCTCAGCACACACCCTCCCTAAGGTGTGTTTATAAACAGAGCAGCTCTCTGCATGTCCTGAACGTGCTTTCTCCTGCATGGTGTAGGAAGCAATAGACTCAACAGCTCAAGTCCCAACATAGAATGTCACAAAGTGGTTTTTTTTTTTTTAAGCCTTCTGTTATGGGTTGAATTGTATCTTCCAGAAAAGATATGTTGAGGATGGATAAGCAAAATGTGGTACATGCATACAATGGAATACTACACAACCATAAAGAACAGTGATGAGTCCGTGAAACATATTATGCCATGGATGGCCCTGGAGAGCATAATGAAATAAGTCAAGCACATAAGGACAAATTTTGTATGACCCCTCTTTTCTAAGAAGACAAGTACAGCTATATATAAAGACGCTAATGTTCATTGGTGGTTACCAGCGAGAGTGGTTACCAGGGAGAGGTGGGGGGGTGAAGGGGAAGCATTATTTAGATCATAGTTACTTGTTATTTTTGGTGATGTGAAAAGTGGCACCGAATGTGGGCATAGAGACCACATTACCAGAGTAAATGATGTTGCTGAGAAGAGTTCAAGAGAAAAGAATGGTGGTACTAAAAAAATTGACATATATAAGATGGCAGCAACTCCAACAAAGACCAAAAAATGAACATATGATCTCATATGAATGTGTATAGGCATACAGGTATACAGGTAGGTATGCTAGTTGCTGTCGAGTTGATTCTGACTCATAGCAACCCTACAGGACAGAGTAGAACTTCCCCATAGGATTTCCGAGGAACAGCTGGTAGATTTGAACTGTGGACCTTTTGGTTAGCAGCTGAGCCCTTAACCACTGAGCCACCAGGGCTCCACAGGTAGGTGTAGGTGTATGGGTAGGTATAGGTGTGAGAACAGATAAAATCATCTATACCAAGCCAAACTAGTTGCCGTCGAGTAGATTCCGAGTTATAGCGACCCTATAGGACAGAGTAGAACTGCCCCATAGGGTTTTCAAGAAGGGCCTGGTGGTTAGCAGCCATAGGTCTAAACCACTACACCACCAGGGTTTCCACAGAAGTATCTATACACACCACACACACCCACTGCCGTAGAGTCAATTCCAACTTATAGCGACCCTATAGGACAGAGTAGAACTGCCCCATAGAGTTTCCAAGGAGCACCTGGCAGATTTGAACTGTGGACCCTTAACCACTAAGCCACCAGGGTTTCCAGAAGTATCTATACGTACATGTAAATACAGATATGTGTGCATGTGTGTGCAGGCACATGTATTTATTGAAGGCATAACTACAGATACTCCGCAGACATAACCAAACACCTTCCAAGATTGGTTTTCTAAGTCTGAGAGCTTAAAACCATAGTCTGATGGGACAGCTCAGTCAATTGGCATAATATAGCTCACAAAGTTTGTGTTCTGCATCCTAGTGAAGTGAGTAGCATCTGGGGTCTTAAAAGCTTTTGAGCAGCCATCTACGTTACAAATATTGGTCTGTACTTGTCAGCACCAAAAGCGTGAGAAGGTAACCAAAATCTCCCAGAAGAAACATATCTACAAGGCAGATAGCCCACACAAGCCACAGCCTCATCTACCCTGAGACCAAAAGAACTAGATGGTGCCCAGCTACCACCAATGACAGTTCTGACCAGGGTCACAATAGATGGTCCCAGATAGAACGGGAGAAAATGTAGAACAAAACTCAAATTCTTAAAGAACAGACTAACTGGACCCAGTTGAGACAAGAGGACTGCCTGAGACTATCACTCTGAGACACTCTTTAAACTTGAACCAAAACTGTCCCCTATGATTGCCTTTTAGCAAAATAGCAGAGTGGCACACAACATAAAGAATATTACCTGTAAGAATGGTGCTCTGCTAAAAAACCACCTGTATGAGACCAACATATACTCTAAAGCGAAGATGAGAAGATAAGGGGGCGGGGAAACTGGAGTACTGGAAATGGAACAACCAAAACACAAAAAGAATGTTAACACGTTGTGAAAAATGTAACTAATGCCACTCAACAGTCTTTGTGGAAATTGTCAAATGGGTGCCTAACTTACTGTATAAACTCTCATCAAAAACACAATAAAAACATTTTTTTAAAAGATTTGTTGAAACCCTAACCCCCAGTACCTGTGAATGTCTTTGTTAACTGAGGTCATCCTGGAGTCGGGTGGGTCCTAATCCCATCTGAATGGTGTGCTCATGAAAAGAAGAAACACAGAGAGGTAGAAGGAAGACAGCAACGTGAACAGAGGTAGAGATTGGGATCTTGCGGCAGCTGCAAGACAAGGAACACTTGGGGCTATCAGAAGTTGGGAGAGCCAAGAAAAAATCTTCCCCTAGAGTCTCTAGAGAGAACATGGCCCTGATGACACCCTGATTTGGACTTACAAGCTCCAAAACTGTGAGACAATACATTTCTGTTCTTATAAGCCACCCAGACATTTTGTTATGTTAAGAATACACCTTTAAAATGCTCATAGCCTGTCCATCCTTCCAAACATCCATGTTCACCAGGGTCCTTACACCTGGCTGTCCTTCTGAGGCCAGAGCTTAGACCTAAAGCTTAGACCTCTGACCAAGCCAGGTTTATGAACCAATATGGATTCTCACAAAAGTTCATGGTGAAACTGAGACAGAATAATCCGGAAGTGTTACATTTATTTTGGGATCACCCAGGAATGGAATACCCAATGAGCAAGGTACGCATGGGTTTATTTGTACTTGCTTACTAATCTGTAGTGCACAATTTCACATTTTCTTCTGGTATGCACAGGTTAGTAAGTAAGCACAAGTAAGCCCTTGCATACCTTGTTTACTGTAAGCTCCTGCGTGCCTTGCTTACTGGTTAATCCACCCCTGCAACTTCACTGCACGTTTTCTTTTAGAAGCCTCTGTTAAGGGCAGGGATCGTTACCATAGGCTGATATGAAGCATTGACAATGTTAATTAGTAGTGATAATTAACAAAGTTATTTTTCTCTTCCTATGAGAGACCACTGTGTTTCCGTTTCTACAGGCCTCTGTGCTTTGACCACTCTGGTTCTTCCAGCCTCAGCGCCCAGATTCTTTCCTCTTATTCCAATGCAGGCACAGCTTCAATTGAGGTGAACTATGACAGAGATGAGAGGGAGGAAGAAAATAAGACGGGAGGAGAAAGGCAGAAAGTAGGAAGGACTGGCCCTGTGGGCTGCAGGGCTTTGTCGGTGTGGTGGAGCTGGAACAGAAAGCCTCATGGTGTCTGTTCTCACCTTCTAGAATCCTCCATGGGGACAGTCACCAGAGATGTTCCGGGCAATCATTCATTACCTTTTTCTTAAGTATTAAAAACAAAGGAACCTTATTTCAAATGAAATTATAGAAAGATCAAAACGGATGCAATTAAAGCTCTTTATGGGTAAAAAAAAAAAAAAAAAAAATTTTTTTTTTTTTTTTTTATGGGTAGTTTGGAAACCCTGGTAGCATAGCAGTTAAGAGCTATGGCTGGTAACCAAAAGGTCGGCAGTTCAAATCCACCAGGAGCTCCTTGGAAACCATATGGGGAAGTTCTACTCTGTCCTATAGGGTTGCTATGAGTCAGAATCGACTTGACGGCAATGGGTTTGTTTGTTTTTATGGGTAGTTTAAATCTTCAGTGTTTAGAAAACCTTGAAACACATATCTAAACCCTAGGTTTTATCGGAGATGGCTAAAAACTCACTGAAATGGTCCTATCTGCACCTCTTACAGGTGATGCAACTGAAGCGCCCCAAGGTAGGGGCGAGCCTGGAGTAGCTTCACCTTGCAGACCTCCCTCTGTGCCGACAGCCTCCGGGACTAGAGACCCACTTCAGGAGATGAGCCAGACCCTGAAGAGTTTCAAGGGAAGTGCATAACATGTCTATTCTGTCTGCTCCTGAGAGCTGGAAGTCAGGCTGTTGCTGAGATTTCATTAAAGACAAGTATACAGGAGGCAAAAAGCCTTCTCAGAGTCCAGTGATCTATCTTTACATCCTCATCCTCCCTAGCATGCTGTATGAGAATAATCAAGGCTTGTTAAATTGAGAAAAACCAGAGGTTGCCTTAGGGTTTTTCCTTTTTTTTTTTAGCCCTTGTTTTGGCCTTAGGTGCAGAGGTGGTGAAGCCCGCTCATCCAGGTGTTTGCACTTTCCCACTATTGGCCTGTGGAATGTGAGGCTTCTCATCGTGGTTGTTTCTTTAGTCATTTATTCTTTTCCTTGGGAACCAGAACCTTGCCCAGAGAAGGCAAGACATAGTAAAGACTACTTATCAGTTGTAACCAGCCCCTGGCCATTGTGAATATTGCAGGCGTCGTATTTGATGCTCTGCTTAGCGCCGCAGAGATCCTAATCGTTTTTTGTAAATCTAACTTGTTTATTTTGATAGTACATAAGCACTGGTGGTGCACTGGTTAAGCGCTAAGTGCTCAGCTGCTAACTGAAAGGTTGGTGGTTCAAACCCACCCAGTGGCTCCATGGGAGGAAGACCTGGTGATCTGCCGTCATAAAGATTACAGCCTCGAACACCTTGTGGCACAGTCTGATCTGTCCCATGGGGTCACTGAGCTGAGGCACAGTCCGACTCTGTCCCATGGGGTCACTGAGCTGAGGCACAGTCCTACTCCGTCCCATGGGGTCACTGAGCTGAAATCAACTTAAAGGCACATAACAACAAAAATAAACAAGCTTAGTGAAGCCAGACTACACCTGATTCAGATATTCTAATCATTTAAAGATAATTAAACCCTCAGATTTGCAACTCCAATGACAGAATTATAGACAACTAGAAATGGCAGAAAGAGGTGGGTCTTACGACTGCTGCAATATTTTTCTCTTTCTAAATGCTCCTTGGGGTTTCTTTTTACACAAGAGCTAGAGAACTATTAAAAAAAAAAAAAAACTAATAAAGAAGAATCTTCTTGAAAGTTTAGCTTGAAGAATTCAAAATGTAAGACTTTGTTTCATGTTAAAGTATTTATTGAGAGTAGAACTTTTCCTCTAATAATTCATAAATTGAGGAGCCCTTGTGACGGCACTGGGTTGGGTGTGGTACAGTGGTTAAAGGGCATGGCTGCTGACCAAAAGGTCGGTGGTTCAAACCCACAAGCCACTCCATGGGAGAAAAGACTTAGTGATCTGCTCCCACTAAAATTACAGCTTAAGAAACCCTGTGGGGCAGTTCTACTCTGTCCTATAAGGCCACAGTGAGTTGCAATCGACTCAGTGGCACACAACAATAATTCATAAATTAACCCTGAATACACTTGGTCAATTCCTCCCACTCCCAAAAACATAATGGCAATCATGTGATAAAATGGGTACAAAAATATTTTGCTGGTGGCAGTATAAATTGGTACAAATTCTGGAAAGCAACATGGCAATTACATTTCAAGAACCATAGAATGTTCATGTTGGGTTCAATAATCTCTCTCCTGAGCATTTATTCAGGAAAAGAACCCACAGGGAAAAAAATTAAAAAAAGAAATAATTCCCTACATAATAATATTCATTGTGGAAGCTTATATGCCAGTGGGGTAGATGAACAATAACCTAGAGAAAGAAAGAAAGGAAAGAAGGACAGAAGAAAGGAAGGAAAGGAAAAGAAGGAAGGAAGATTGTAGATAATGCCATTATGGAAATAAGTGATGTGATGCAGAGTGGTGAGAAGAACGGGGAAGGTAATTTTTATAGGGTGATCAGGGTAATCCTCTCTGAGAGGGAGCCATATGGGCTGAGACTCAAAAATGAGAAATGACCCAGTTATGCACAGAGCTCTGGAAAGACCATTCCAGAAAGCTTCAAGCACAACCCAAGATAAACAGGAGCTTGATACATCAAGAACTGGAAAGAAGGCCAATGTGGCCAGAAAGTGGGAGGAAAGTGAGAACAATGCAGGATCAGGTGGACAGGCAGATGCTGGGGGTGGGAAACCAACAAATCGTGCTATGAGCTCAACTACGTGAAGATTTTGTAGACATATTAGAATGAACTGAAAGGAAACATAGGAAAATAAAAAAGGAATGATGTATGGGTAATTTTTTTTTCTGTCTTAAAATTGCTGTTAATATTTTTACAACTTTATTCACACACAGAAACATTAAAATGTTCTTGGCTGAATATGCAAAACTAAGGTCTTGATATTGTACTGTTATGATATGAAATAAATTTCCCTTCTTGCTCAGCCCATGCGGTTGACATATATCTTCCTTGGAAAGCTTCCTCTTAGCTGTGGTGCACTCTACACTGCCAACGAGAACAGCTGATTCACCTTAAATCATTTGAATTAAACTTAGCTGAGAATTCAGTTCCTTTTTGGAAAAAAAAAAACATATAAACACAATACAATGGTCCTTAACCTGTACTCAGGTTGCTCACTTTCTAAGGGAAACGTTCTACTGACATGAAAATCTGTTTTTAAAAAACAAACTGAGGTCCTAAATCAAATGACCAAGTTTACCAGAAAAAGGTATAAAATTAACAACGCCTAATGGCCATTAATATTTTTGAAAGAAAGTAAAGAATATTTTAACAACTAATGCTTGGGCATAATAATGCTCAGACATACCTGGTTACTGCATGCCTACCCCAGTGTGCCTGCACACATTTTTCAGCATCCCTTGCAGGTAGATTGACAATTTGATTAGACACAGACTAAGGAATGCAGACTGCAGCAATGAATCACCTCCAGCCTGGGGTTATTAAGTATCAAATATGGGTTCCCTATGGTTTCTTCCTGCACCCACATGGCTGGGAGGGAAGGAGAACAAGGTTGCAGAGGCACACAATGGGAGGAACACAGATCTCTTGAGTTATGAGTGGAGGAGAGTCACCCAGAAGAGCCACTGAACCACACCAGACTCTGAGTGAGTAAGAACTGAACTTTTACTGCGTTAAGTCTCTGACAGTTTTTTGTTACAACATCTAGCATTGATTACCCTTACCAATACTCATGTGTTCTATGGGATGTATCTTCCCACTTGCTCTGTTTAATTAGAACTCCGTTTTCATAAGGGATTGAACCGTGTGTCTCTTTGGAAGATCTCAATTATGATGTCTGCAGTGAAAAGAGAAACCATAAGATTCTCCAAAATGTAGAAAACAAAACACTACCTAATAGACTTGTGCCGTCAACTTGATGCTGCCTATGAAAAATCCGAAACTCTCTGACCAAATTCCAAATTTTCTTTTAGTTTGAATCTTTGTTTTTACTTTACGTTGTTCCCTTTGCCTGAAATGACTTTTACCTTCTTCTCCGCTTGGCACAATCTTAACAATCCTTCATGTTCTTCCAACTCAAATGTCAACTCTTCTTTGAAGTCTTTTGTCAGCCTGCCCCAGGCAAAATTAATCACTTTCTCTGTCTTTGCAGAGGTCATTGATGACCTCCTAACTGGCAGATTCAAAGTCTGCTTCTCAGTCTACAGCCCATCTAATCACTTTAGCATTTGTTAGTATTAAAAAGTTCTTTACTAAAAAAATAATAAATCTCTCTTCCTGTCTTAGCTTTTGAGATTCTGCTCCCTATGGATTCTTACCACCCTTCTTGTCTCTTTCTTGCCTTCTCCTTAGACGTTGATGTCTTCAGGTTACATCTTTGGCTCTCTTTTCATTTCAACTCCTTGAATAATCTCATCCTCTCCCTTGGTTTCCATAAGCAGCAGTAAGCCAATGACTTCAAAGGTTCTATCTCCAGCTAACTCGCTCCTGGGCTCCAGTCCCATATCTCCAACTATCTACTAGAAATTTCTACCTAGATGACTTCCAGGAACCTCAGGGGACCAATATCCTTCCTCCTGAACCCTGCTCTGCCACTTGTATCCTTTCTCCCCATTAGTAATATCTTCCCATTGCTAGTCACCCAAGCTAGTAGCCTCGGAGCCCTTCTCCACTCCTCCTTCTTCCTCATCTTCCATGTATGAGTTGTCACCAGTTTCTACAAAAAGGTTCTTTATATAAAGAAAAGAACATGGGTAGGCATTGGTGGCAGAGACCTAAGTTCAAATTTTGACTCAACCACTTACTTGTTACATGACTTGGATCAAGTTACTTAATCTCTCTGAGCTTCTAATTTCTTATCTGTAAAATGGGGATAATAATTAAATATAGAACTCTCAGGAGCATTATAAAGAAAAAAAAACATGGGAAATGTCTAGTGCAGGCAGATCAGATGCTTGACAATTTTAATCTCTTTTTTCCCCTAAATACCACATTTCCACTACTTTAGCTCAGGACTTCACCATCTCTCGCCTGGAGTATTGCAATGGCCATATAAACAGTCTTTCTGACAGAACCTCCTCTAGACCCTCACGACACAGTTTTCTCCTTCACAGTGCTGCCTGCTGTGACTTCCTCACACACAAATCAGTTGTGTCACTCTCCAGCTTAACGTTTTTGCTAGATACCCAAAGATAAAGCTTCTTATCATCTACCCTCTATCATCTCCTCTTTCTCTGACCACATCATGTCTGTTCCAGTTAGAGCATTTTTGATTGTAAGGTGCAGATACCCACTCAGATTAGGTTAAGAGAAGGGGGAGTTTCATGCAAGATGCCAAGAGCTCTTGGAAAAGCAATGACATTGGACCTAAGCTGACTGCAAACCTACTCCCTCTTCTTGTAGAAATATATGGAATACTAGTAAAATGTAATTAAAAAAATTTTTTTTTGCTTGTTTCTATACATGTTTAGAACTAAGAGGGAAATTCCCAGGTGCCAGAAATAAGGACCTCAAATCCAGAGCAGTTAATAGGAAATGAGGCGCAAAGAGCACATCACAGGGTGTTCAGACCAGAGTGGCGTCGCTGGCTGAGGGTTGGGGCTCTGATTCCTGAATAAAGCTTAAAATCATAAAGGGCTGAGAAAAGAACTCCAGAAGTTCTGACCATCGACCTGGATAAGAAACAAAGAAGGTGCCATTTGCTCCAGGTTATGGGTGGAAAGTGGAGCCCTGGTGGCACAGGGGTTAAGCGTTCCACAGTTCGAATCCACCAGCTGCTCCTTGGAAACTCTATAGTGCAGTTCTAAACTCTGTCTTAGAGAGTCACTATGAGTTGGAATCAGCTGGATTGCAATTTTTTTTCCAGTATGGTTGGAAAAGGTATTATCTGGTAGAAACCAGAGCCCTGGGATTATGCCATACATGTGCATGGAGCTCAAACTTTGACTTTCAACCTGATGCATGGAACTCAAGGAGAGCCACTAGTTAGGGAAACCCATGGGGCCAGGCAGAGGCACACACAAAATATTCCTGTGGGGCCACTCCAAACCTAGGTCATTTGTCCACCACAGAGGCAACTCCCGCTCCAGAAAAATCCTCAGTGATGATTACACCGATGCAGGGAAAAGAGCCCCAAACGGGACACCTGCCGCCCCTAAAACTAGAAAAAAATGGAATCATCCGAAGGACACTTTAAATGAGAATGACCGTTTGTGGTTGTTGTTGGGTGCCATCAAGTAGGCTATGACTTATGTATAACAGAACAAAACTTTGCCAGGTCCTGCACCATTCTCCCAATCATTACTGTTTGAGCCTGTTGTAGCCACTGTGTCAACTCATTTCATTGAGAGTCTCCCTCTTTTTCACTGACCCTCTCCTTTACCAAGCATGATGTTTTTCTCCAGTGGTTGGTTCCTCCTGATAACATGTCCAAAGTAAGTGAGACCAAGCCTTACCATCCTTTCTTCTACAGAGCATTCTGGCTGTATGTCCAACACAGGTTTTTTCGTTCTTCTGGCAGTCTATGGCATATTCAATATCCTCTGTCAATACCACAATTTGAATGTATCAATTCTTCGGTCTCCTTTTTCATTGTTTAGTTTGTTCATGAATATTAGTGATTGAAAATATCATGGCTTAGGCCAGGCACACCTTAGTTCTCAAAGTAGCATCTTTGCTCTTTAACACTTTGAAGAGGTCTTTTACAGCAGATTTTCCCAATGCAATATATCATTTGATTTCTTGACTGCTGCTTCTATGGGCATTGATTATTGATACAAGTAGAATGAAATCTTTAACAACATCAATTTTTTCGCCATTTGTCATGATGTTCAAGGGGTCTCCCTGGCGTGGCCTGGCTGTCTATCAGTGACTTGAGAGTAGCCCACTTCCAAATGGGTCATCGAGCAGTTGTAACGATTTCCTTTTTCTTTATGTTGAGGTGTAATCCATATGGAAAGCTGTATTCTTTTACCTTCATCAAAAGTGCTTCAAGTCGTCCTCACTTTTGGCAAGCAAGGTTGTGTCATCTGCGTATTTCAGGTTGTTAACGAGTCTTCCTCCAACCCTGATGCTGCATTTTTCTTCATATAGTGCAGTTTCTTGGATTATTTGTTCAACATACAGACTGAATAAGTAAAGTGAAAGAATACAACTTTTGTGCACGCCTTTTCTGATTTTAAACCAAGCAGTATCTCTTTGTTCTGTTCAAGCAACTGTCTTGTAATCTAGTACAGGTTCCACATGAGCACAATTAAGTGTTCTGGAATTTCCATTCTTTGCAGTGTTATACATAATTTGTTGTGTTCCACAGAGTCAAATGCCTTCACGTATTCAATAAAACACAGGTAAAAATCTTTCTGGTGTCCTCTGCTTTTGGCCAAGATCTAGCCGAGATCAGCAATGGTATCTCCTCTTCTGAATGCTTTAAAAGAGTTAAATAGGAAATTTCAAACGTATGTAATAGAGAAAACAGTATAAAGAACCTCTATGCTCCCAGCACCTGGTTTCAACAATTATAAACTCGTGGTCAGCCTTGCTTCATACAATTTATATTTTATTTAGTTCAAAGAGATAAAGGAAAGAAAAGACGCCATAAGGCAAAAATGGAGCCATATTTAAAAGGAGAAGTCAAAACTAAAACACAACCAAATTGATGGTGTAGACTATAAAAAAGTCATTAAAATAAAAAATTGACAGATAGTTGAACAGAAACCTACATACAATGCAACAGAGGATTAAACTAGAAAATACCTCAGAAGAAATGGCCCAGGATGTAGCACAAAGAGTAAGAAGATAGAGTATATAAGAGAGAAGTTAAAGAGGTTGGGAGAACAGAATGTTACAGAATAAACAAACGGAAGTAGAGCAGGAGAAGGCAGTGGGGCTTCCAAAACTGGAGGCAGAAATTCTCAAAAGAAGTACCCTGAGTCCCTATCAGAATCCAGACAAATAAACATACCCAGAGACTCATGGTAATGAAACCACAGAGCCTTAAAAAGAAAGAGAGAAATCATGAAACATTACCAACCTCAACTTGATAAATACATATATGCTGAAGAGACTGTTGCCACCCAAAATGCATTCATTCTTTTCATCTTAGCAGAATCATTTTTTGTTGCAGGCAATATGCCATATTGAAAAACAAACAAGGAACACCAATAAAAGCGCTTACCCTGTCCAGCCTCCCTCTTATCTAGGAGTGGCAGGTACACAGCTCTGGTCAATGAGGTATATCTGGGAGCTGGCCGGGACTTCTGGGAGTATCCTTCTTTTCTGATTCAGGCATCCTGCTTTCCTATATATATTTGGAAGGATAAATGGGTGCATGCCAAAGTCACGATAGCAGTTGTTCTGTGAAGATAAAGAGGGGAGGGAATGGAAAAGGGCAATATTAGACTCCACTGTTTAGTTGTAATTTCTAATCTCTTATAATGTATGTATCTAAAGTCAAATGCTAACATTTACTAATTCTGGGTAACGGCTACATAGATATTTGTAATAATTTAATTTGTACATTTATGATTTTTCTAAACTTCATAAGAGTGAGACCAAAAGAAAGTCAAGAAGCCCAATAAAACCAGGGCCTTCTGGGGCCAGGAAGAGGAAGGCTCTCGCAGCAGAAGGGAGGAGGAGACGTGAGTCTCTGCTGGCTGCACACAGCCTCTCCGTCCTCATCTCTCTCTTCTTCTGCTTGCTCATAGTGTCTGCTCCCCCACCACTCAGCACACCCATCGCTGGACCCCAATACTTTCCCTCACCGCCACCCCTTTATGCGCAAACTTACCCTCAGTTCCCCCAGATAACCAGCAACATGCTCTGTCTCCCGATCAGTTTTCCCTGAGCAGCAGCCCTGATTTGGCTGGCTTGTCTTTTCAATCCAGGCTACAAGCTACAGACCCCTGGATGCACTGTAAGCTGGCTGCTGGTAGCACCAATGTGTGTCCCTGGTCCCCTCACTGTCATCCAGAGTGGGGCTCACGTGGCACAGATTTGGGAGTAGCAGCTCTAGGTGGGTGAGGAGACCATGGCCGCTACCCAAGTGCAATTCTCTACGTTCACAGTGTTCCCTTTTCCTGGAACACACAACTCCCGTAGCCCCTTCTCTGCCTGGCAATGTGTTCATTCTGCAAGAGAGGAATCAAATGTCTCTAAAAACCTTCCCAAGCTCTCAGGCAGCGTCAATGCCCCCGCCGCCCTTTAGGCTTTTATAAGCATTTTGTCCATACATATATATAGCCCACCACTTGCACACTGAATCATCATTATTTGGTTACTTATATGTCTCCTTTACTAGACATGAGCTTCTTGAGGGCAAAGACGGTATCTTCATTGTCTTTGTATCACTAGTCCCTACAGCATGGTATGAAAAAACCAGTCCCGTTGCCATTGAGTTGATTCTGACTCATCATGACCCTATACGGCAGAGGGGAACTGCCCCATAGTGTTTCCAAGTAGCACCTGGTGAATTCGAACTGCAGACCTTTTGGTTAGCAGCCGTAGCTCTTAACCACTACACCACCAGGGTTTCCAAAACCAAACCCGATGCAGTTGAGTCGATTTCGACTCATAGTGACTCAGTAAATATCTCCCATTTGATACAAGAGCAAAGCCATCTGCATATTCTCTGTCACCATCTTGTAAGCCCCTACAGGGTCCTCAATAAGCATGGGTCATTCACAGAGTGACAGTCCAGGTATCCAGCTTCTTCTTCATTTCATAACAGAAGGAGCCCTAGTGGTGCAATGATGAAGTGCTTGGCAGCTAACCAAAAGGTTGGCAGTTTGAAACTACTCAGCCACTCAGCAGGAGAAAGACCTGGCAATCCGCACCCATAAAGATGATAGCCTAGAAAACCACTTAGGGAAGTTCTACTCTGTCACAGGCAGCTGCTATGAGTTGAAATCAACTCAGCAGCATCTAACAACAACAACAGTATAGAATTGGCCTTGCTAATCCTTAAAAAAAAGGAAAAAATTACTAGTTTGGCTACAACAACTTGCTTTAAACTTTGCTACCGTATATTGTTTTTACAGCTTAGAGTTTTAAAATAGAACATAGAGTAAACGTATTGACAAGAGAACAGATACTTCAGTGAGCACTAGACATGACCTAAGCTGGCCAGCCTCAACTGCCCCGGGAAGGAAACTGACAATGTGCGTGGGTGAGGCCAAGTGTGGCCTAGGATGGGAATGCCCAGACACCACAGCTCCTGTATAACAGAGGCCCTTTCTTTAAGGCAGTCATGGGAGCCCAGTCATCCTGTACTCTGTCGCTGTCTCAGAAGCATTCCAGAGTCTTCATTAAAGGTAGCTATTTTTTTATTATTATTCACAGAGCGGTAGACCATGCCATCCAGCTTCCACACTCTACAAATAAGGAAAATGAGGCCCTGACAAGTCCTGCACCCAGTGACGGGGGAGCAGGATGAGGCAGACCTCCTCCCTCCTCGTTGGTCTGCCTGGTGGTCTTCTCACCAAACAAGGATCTCCAAGAGGCAGCAGTGGAGACACCACATCCTTCTCCTTGCACCCCAGGGACCTCCGGCATCGTGACATTCTTACGTGCTTTATCAAGCTCAGAGCAGCCTTCGAATGTGTTTCTAGAACTTCAACTGTTCTTCATTGAGCCATCTCCTATGCAAACTGTGTCCTCCCTGAGAAAGGCTCCATCCCCCCGGACCCTTGCTGGAGATCAGTGACAGGCAGAGAAAAGACAGATGAATTCACATCACGGCTCTCTGGTCTACCCTGCAGCCTTTCCATTGTCTTGGAGCAGGGCCATACTTACACAGGAAGCTTTGTGTATCACACTGCACTGCGGGCAGGAACATTGAAAAATCCTTCCTATGACTGATAAACAGTGTTTGGTTTGGATCAAGAGGAAAAATAAGGCACACAGGATAATAGAGGCGGATGGGGAAAACACACGGGACCTCAAACGAGAGCAAAGGGAGATTATTGCTTTGAACCACGAATGTGGTAAGTGACTCTTGGAACAATGACTGTTGGAAAGGAAATAGTGACATTGGTAGAACAAGCTTCCTTTCCACCCAGCTGCAGTCAATGTCGAGTTCACAGAGGCCAGGAGATTGGCAGGAACTGTGTTATGGCTGAGGGGAGAACAAACAGTCCAGGTCAAGAAAGTCAGGCCCCCTTCAAAGGACAAGATCTCAGGGCCTGGATGACTTTAGCTAGAGTTGCTAACAATGCGAGGTGTCCCCTCATGTCGAATGATAACATGAGACAATCTGAAAGGAGAAAAATGCAGGCTGTTGAGCTGTGGCTTAAAACAGTTCTATCCCTCTCTAACAATAGGGTGATAATATTTGTTTTTGTTTAACTGGTCTGGGTGGTGGGTGAGCCACCCCCCCTCGCCAGGGACATACGTGAGGAAAAATTGTCACTGTTTGTCTAACTACAGGAGGCTTTGTCCTGCTGAATGAGGGAGACAAGTTGAGGGAGAAAGCAAGGTTGTCTGGAACATTAGAAGGGATGTTCGGAGGCTGTGTGAAAGGAGGAGGCAGAGGGACGAGAAGACTGCCACAGGAGAGAGAGGAACTTTGGGGGAAATCAGAGGAGTGTTTGACGGGGTTTAACTCCCTATGAGGTATGAGCTGTGATTTTTCTTCTCCTTCCCTCCAAGAAATCCTTACCAAAGAGTTGGGTAAAATATGCATTTCTTTTTAGCGCATGTGGAATGGGATTTGTTTTACGGGATGCGGATGCGATTGTGGACCCAGGTGGGTGGGGTGAGGGCTGAGGCTACTGGCCTGCCCCAGCTGGGATAGACTTGAATAAATTGCTGCTGTGGGGCTCTCACGTCAGGATCTCAGGCCTTTGACAAATAGTGCCAAGTTGGCATGAATAAGGGAAAATAATTTCTTCCCTTATCTCCACTTCCAGAGCTCTGCAAATGCAGTTAAATCTGGATGATTTATTAATAATTTAGTGCAGGACCATACTTTTTGAAAAATTTTATACTTTGTTTTTCACTGTGGCAGACTCATCAGGAAAGAATAGAGCTGAAAAAGAAAGTTGCTAGGCAGAGCCCAGAAGAAGAAAACTTAAAGAGGCATTTTTGTCCCCCAAGGTCTAGGCCCCACCCAAAAACAAAAATCTAGGCCCACTGAAGATAATTAGGCCAAGTTGTCTCCAAGTAGATGTGGATGTTCAAACGTTGACGAGAAAAGGGACTGCCTAATGAAGGAAAAGGAAAGGACCAGGGGAAGGATGCAGACCCTGGCGGGGTGGAGAAGTCATGGGGCCATGGGGCGGGGTGGCAATGGGTTTGCCTGCAAGGTATTGGGAGCTGCAGTAGTAAGGACAGGCCAGGTTATGACATGTTAATAAGCACACCTGGAACCTCCAAGGCTGTAAGTTAGGCAGCTTCCCTGGGCCTTGATAGTGACCCAAGGATCCAGGCCCACTATTATCTTGCAGCTATGCCTTCCAAACACAGGACACCCAAGGTCACTGCATGTTGTTGGTTGGATTTTGTCCTCCCCCAAAAGATATGTCAATGTTCTATGCCCTGTATCTGTGAACATGACCTTGTTTGGAAATAGAGTTTCTAAAGATGTTATTGGTTAGGTTAATATGAGGTTGCCCTGGAGTACGGAGGGTCCTAATCTAATCTGAGTGGTGTCCTTGTGAAAGAGGAGCAGAAACACAGAGGCAAGACAGTCACCAAAGGACAGGGCAGGGTCAAGGGATGCCTGGGCTACCAGAAGCTAGAGGGACAATAAAGGATCTTCCCCTAGAGCCTTCCCAGAGAACACGGCCCTGTCTACACCTTGAATTTGGACTTTTAGCCTCCAGAACTCTGAAAGAATAGCTTTCTGTCATTTTTTTTAAATTAATTTTTATTGTGCTTTAAGTGAAAGTTTACAAATCAGGTCCAGTCTCTCATACAAAAATTTACATACACCTTGCTATACACTCCTAATTGCTCTGCCTCTAATGAGATAGCACAGTTCTTCCCTCCACTCTCTCTCCTCGTGTCCCTTCAGGTAGCTTCTGGCCCCCTCTGCCTTCTCATCTCGCCTCCAGACAGGAGAAGCCAACATAGTCTCATGTGCCAACTTGATCCAAGAAGCTCATTCTTCACCAGTATCATTTTCCATCCCCTATTCCAGTCCAATCCCTGTCTGAAAACTTGGCTTTGGGAATGGTTCCTGCCCTGTGCTAACAGAAGGTCTGGGGTCCACTGCCTCCAGGGTCCCTCCAGTCCCAGTCTGACCATTAAGTCTGGTCTTTTTACGAGAATTTGGGGTCTGCATCCCACTGCTCTCCTGCTCCCTCAGAGTTTCTCTGTTGAGTCCCTGTCAGGGCAGTCATTGGTTGTGGCCGGGTACCACCTAGCTCTTCTGGTCTCAGGCTGATGTAGTCTCTGGTATATGTGGTCCTTTCTGTCTCTTAGGCTCATAATTACTTAGTATCTTTGGTGTTCTTCATTCTTCCTTGTTCCAGGTGGGTTGAGACCAATTGATGCATATTAGATGGCCACTTGCTAACGTTTAAGACCCCAGATGCTTCTTCAAAGTGGGATGCAGAATATTTTCTTAATAGATTTTGTTATGCCAATTGGGTTTTTGTCATTTTTAAGTCCCCCACTTTGTGACACTTTGTGACACTTTGTGACAGCAGCCCTGAGAACTGAGACACTGCCTGAGAGGAAAGGGTACAGCTGTACACTGCCAACATGGTGGTCGTGAGCTGCAATGGCCATTTAAACTTAAATTCATTAAAACTAAAATAAAAAACAAAAATTCAGCTCCTCAATCACACTAGCCACATTTCGACTGTTCACTAGTCACTTGTGTCAAGTGGCTGCCACAGTGGACAGAGCAGATATGAGCATTGCCAACATCGGAATGTCCCACCTGCAGTGTAGAAGATGACAGGGGGGCTCTGAGGCCAGGCTGCTCACCTGCTGGTCAGTGCCAGGCACCACACCCAGCCTCACTGCTGCGTAGGGGCCTGCCTGGCCCAGCTATCAGTGCTGCGAGAGCTGCCCACCTCCACACAGATCAGTGGGCAGCTGGGGCAAACTCCACTCCATGGCAGAGCAGGCCCATAGAAGGAGTTCCTAATCAGCACAGCTCCAGGCTCTTGTACCATCCACAGGTGAGGAGGGAGCTGGAAAATGACTGAGACCGACTTTCTAAGCTTGAAAAGTAGAAAATTAAGTCATATTTTATTTGCTTTAGAAAAATTTTAAAAATAGAGCATTTTTTCCACTTGAACTGCTACTGGGCAGTTTTTTTCTCTTAGGAGCACTCAGCTCCTGACTGAAGGGTTGATGGTTTGAACCCCCCCTCCCCGCTACCGGCTCCACGGGAGAAAGTCCTGGTGATCTGCTTCCATAAAGATTAACCTTCCCCCACAAAAAAACAAAAACTAAACTCGTTGCCTTCAAGATGCTTCAGACTCAATGACCCATAAAGATTGCAGCCTAGAAAAACCTTATGGGGAAGTTCGACTTTTGCACGGGGTCAGTGTAGGCTGGAGTCCACCCAATGGCACCTAACAACAATACGTGGTCCTGCTTGCAAAAAACGACTGCAGAATAGCACACTGGTGCCCGATGGTCAGTGCTAGGAACTAACAGAGGCCCAGCCCCCAGGCGGCGCGTCTCCTGGGTCTCCTGCCTGGAACACCCGGCGTTTCTCCCTCGGAGGTAGTGTGCAGACAGGCGGAGGCCCAGTAGCCCGAGTTCCAGGCCTGGGCAGAGCCCACCGGCGGGGCCTGCGGACCTAGGCAGGCCCCAGCACAGGGCTGCACTCAGGTGGCCAGAGGTGGCAGGGCTGCGCGTGAAGCAGGCACAGCTGGGGAGGCTGGGCCAGGCCTGCGGTCAGAGGCACAGCAAGACCATAACCGGGGAAGCAATTCAGGATGTCACAGGCCGGAATGATCAGGAGGAATCCAGGAAGCCCAGAGCAAGGCAGGTCAGTGCAAAGGGCTCACACCGAGTCCGTGCGCCGCGAGGGCCTCGGAGAACCGTCTTCACACGGAGCCACCTAGAGGCACCGTGCAGCACCAGGCACGGTGCCGAGGCCTGGGCAAGACCTTCCACAACTGGACAAACGGAAATGGTAATTCCCACCTCCGGGCGTTGCACTGAAGATGAGAGAGCGCCTGACAGACTTTCTCTTGGGATCTTCTTGCTGGTTTATCCTCTACTTACAGGTTTTAAGGAAGAGTTAAAATTCTGTGCTCCACAGGGTTCTCAAGGACCGATTTTTCAGGCATAGATCACCAGGCCTTTCTTCCAAAGCGCTTCCGAGTGGACTCAAACTTCCGGCCTTTTCGGTTAACGGTTGAGTGTATTAACCCTTTACGTCATCCAGGGACTCCATTGTTTACAATACTAGGTGGTAAACATATGCAGCAAATTATGCTGAGGGTGTGCGGAAAATCATAGATTCAAAAGGGAATCAGATAAATTCATTCATAATAGACCTCATTATCAATAGGTTCTTAAGGGAAAGTTGGGGACATGCTGCACGTGCCGCTGGTCCTTTGAGAGCGACGCCATACCGGAACAGTGCCATACTGGTAGACGCACCCATCTAGCATCTCCTGCCGCCCAGCGGGGACACACAGCGCAGTGGGGGAGCTCTGCCCCGACCTTCTGTGGCATTGATTAGGTTCCTTTCTTTTTTCATCTTGAAGCCAAGAACCTTGGGCTTGGTCTCCCTTGAACGGAATTAGTTGGATTTAGAGACAAGGGGAAGGTTGCTTCGAAATGGTTTAAGTTTCTGAGAGAAGCTTTATCAGTACTAAATAATTTGTTAATAGAGGCACCCTCCCCATTCCAAATAATCCAGTTAAATCAATCCTGGCATTCATTCAACCCCCAAAGCAGTACATATGGCCTCGCTGTGTTGACAATTAGATGTATATTACCACCAGCCGCCAGAGCTTATCTTGCCCTGGAGACGGGAGTCAGCCTGCATTTTAAACCACACTCAAGCAGAAAATACAACAGAGGGGGAATAGATGGAACCCATCTTTCCTAGATGTGAAGGGAAGAATTAAGTTGACTGGAGAGAGAAGAGTGGTAACTGTGAGGAGTCTTGGGGGTGTCTGGAGGTAAACAGACCCCTCAGGTGCTGGCTTAGGAAACAGAGGCAGGAGGAGAGGGGATGACCAGTCAAGGACCCATACCAAGGACTGTGACAGTGGGGACCAGGGACCTGCCTCCTGCTTCCCAATTGTCATAGATAGAATTGTTCCCCCCAAAATATGTGTCAACCTATCAGCTTAGACTGAAGGGGGCAGAGAAAGACTAGAGGCATGTCTCGAGTCACCACCCTTACCCCAGTCACCACTCTTACCACCTTTATTCAAGTCATGCCCTTACTTGAGCCACACCGTCTATCTTACAAGCGATAAAGGGACAGAGAAGCGAGCAGAGATAGAGACCTCCATACCACCAAGAAGAAGACACAGGAGTGGAGTGCGTCCTTTGGGCCTGGGGTCCCTGCGCTGAGAATTTCCTAGAACCAGGAGACAGAGAGAAAGCAGTAACATCAGAGAAAACGCAAGATTCAAGAAGCCGTGGCAGAGAAATGAGGCAGCAGAACCAGGAGCCCTATGACATGGAGTGAGAGAGCTGAGTGCCTTTGGGCAGGAGGCTTCTTGGCAGAGTGGGGTGCCTCTGGGCCCTTATCCGTGTAGCTAAAGAGATTTGTAACGCTTGCCTGAGCAGGGCAGATTCGGGGCTGAGGGGCCCAGGGGCTGAGGGCCAGAGAGAGCCCTGCCTGTGGGCACAGCTGAGAAGAGGCTCTCCTGATTGACATGGACCTTCCTCCAGATCCAACAGAGAGAGAAAGCCTTCCCCACAAGCTGTTGCTCTGAATGCGGACTTCTAGACCCCTAAACTGTGAGAAAATAAATTTCAGCTGATTAAAGCCATCTACTTGTGATAGTTCTGTTACAGCAGAACTAGATAACTGAGACACTAACCGGGGCTCTTTGGGTTAAATCCAGTATGCTGGTTTGGAGATGGAGGATGGTATTATATTGATGTTGGGATTGAGGTTGAAATGATCACAGGATTTTGCTGGAAATGCTAAAATTTAAAAGGTGTGTGTATAGCAAGAGTTTGAAGAAAGATTGGGGATTCTGGCATTTGGGGCAATGCAAATAAAGATGCTGTTCAAGGAAAGATGGAAAAAGCAGAAGATCAAGATGATGAATCATAATATTTTCCTTAAGAAAACAAAGGGATAATTCCTGACCACTTCTCCCCACCAAAAAAAAAAAAAAGTTTTTTCCTCCACCATTAGGAGAGTTTGGGGACAATACTGGCACATTTGCTCTTCTGTCTGCATTGATAACAAAGCTTTGCTGTCATAACCTGTCTCACTGTGTTTGCTCGAAGGGGAAATAGAGGAATGTTGAACACTGTTAGCATATCATTTGCCTGATGTTTTTAAAATCTGGCACTCATAATTCATATGTGATGAAGGTAGTCACAACCAACTGAACCAGGAAGTCCATTCCTCAGCCCATGGGCTTTTCAATCTTTCTTGATTGTCCTGGATTGAATTGTGTCCCCTCAAAATATTTGTCAACTTGCCTAGGCCATGATTCCCAGTATTGTGTAGTTCTCCATCTTGTGATTGATTTTCCTGTATCTTGTAAATCCTAATCTCTGCCCGCGGTTAACAGGGCAAGATTGGATTACTTTGCAGAGGATTAAGGTGGGATGTAAGACCCTTGCTCAGGTCACATCCCTGCTCCAGTGTAAAGGTGGCCTGCACCACCTTTTATATTACAAGAGATAAAAGGAAAGGGAAGGAAACCTCATGCCACCAAGAAACCAGCACCAGACGCAGAGCCGTGTTCTCTGGGCCTGGGATTTCTGTGTGGAGAAGCTCCTAGTCCAGGCGAAGTTTGACGGCAAGGACTTTCCTCCAGAACTGACAGAGAAAGCCTTCCCCGGGAGCTGATGCCCTGAGTTTGGACTTGTAGCTTACTAGACAGTGAGAAAATAAATTTCTCTTTGTTAAAGCCACCCACTTGTGATATTTCCATTATAGCAGCACCAGATAATTAAGACACTGATCATGACCAATAGTAAGAAATGCATTTTACAGTACAGCCAAGTACACACACACATACACACATTCATACACACAAGTGAAATAAAGTTTTCATGAAATAATACTTCTGCTCACTACAAAACATCCACTCAGATATCTTCTCTTTATTCATGTATTTAAATGCCAGTCTCAACACTCTAAATATTTTCATTACCCACAATGGTTCTCGACCTGTAGTTTGAAAACCCTCTTATGAGCAGAATGCATGCCGCTCAGCTCCCTTTCCACAGACAGCATATTCTCAGGGACTAGTCGGTCTCCTGGCTCGGCCAGATGCATCCAGCCAGTGGGACTGCCAGGTAATGCTGCACCTGCTTACCCCACTGTGTCCCTCATCTTGAGGCTTCTACCAGGCTCCTGCTCCATGGGACAACCCCTGAAGGAGACACTTTCACAGCTCATGTCCTGCTCCTTGTTGGGATGATTAAACAGATCAAGAAATGCCCCTCTTCCCCCGTGGCCATGACCACTTTCAGACCCCAGGTCAGGGGCACAGAGCTCAGGTGATTCATCAGCTGCTGATGTGGAGAAGGCAGAAATATCCAGTCTCTGTGGATTTTAAATCTTTCGTTTCCCAAATGATCTTCAAATCAAATTTGCAAATGTCATGAAAAAACTGATCACCATATGGACATAATCAAATTGTACCCAAAGCTTATTCTCACACCAGTTGATAAATTTAGATACATGTTCCAAAAAAAAACCCAAACCCATTGCCTTCAAGTTGATTCCCATAGGACAGAGTAGAATTGCTCCAAGGAACAGCTGGTGGATTCGAACTGCTGACTTTTTGGTTAACACCTGTGCCATAAGGACTCCAGATACGTGTTAAACATGTTAGCTATGTATAAATATTAGACAGATCGATAGATAGCCAGGCAGACGATGAGATGGCTGTATATGACAAAATCTTAACTTAAACTCAAATAGTAAAACTTTGTAAATGATTATGTTTTTATTTATGCACTCATTTTTTTTTAAGAAAAGTAAATAACTGAGAACAAAACTTGGCAACAGAATTTTAAAACAAAATGCCTATAGTACCTCAGAATCTATAACCAGTCCCAAACCAGCTGCTGTCAAGTTGATTCCAACTCACAGAGAAAGACCCCATGTGTGTCAGAATGGAACTGTACCCCATAGGGTTTTTTTTTTTTTAATAATTTTTATTGTGCTTTAAGTGAAAGTTTACAAATCGAGTCAGTGTCTCACATATAAACTTATATACACCTTACTACATACTCCCACTTACTCTCCCCCTAATTAGTCAGTCCACTCCCTCCTTCCAGTCTCTCCTTTCGTGACCCTTTTGCCAGTTTCTAACCCTCTCTACCCTCCCATCTCCCCTCCAGAGAGGAGATGCCAACACAGTCTCAAGTGTCCACCTGATACAAGTAGCTCACTCCTCATCAGCATCTCTCTCCAACCCATTGTCCAGTCCATTCCATGTCTGATGAGTTGTCTTCGGGAATGGTTCCTACCCTGGGCCAACAGAAGTTTTCGGGACCATGACTGCCAGGATTCTTCTAGTCTCGGTCAGACCATTAAGTCTGGTCTTTTTACCCCATAGGGTTTTTGATGATTATTTTTTCGGAAGTAGATCTCCCTACCCACCCCAATCCCCAGTGCCCCCTATATTCACAGCACTCTTCTGTAGGAGTGACTGTTCAGAAGAGAGGATTAAAGTTTGCTGAGTCCTTGAGGGAAGGTTTAGAATTAAGGAAAGCTAGAACTAATGACCTGATAATTTCAGAAAGATATTTTTTTTTCAATAATTTTTATTGTACTTTAACCAAAAGTTTACTCTTTCCTATAGAGTCCCTATGAGTTGGAATTGATTCGATGGCAATGGGTTTATTTGTTTGTTTTTAATTTATTATAATTTTTATTGTGCTTTAAGTTGACAAGTCAGTCTCTCACACAAAAACCTGTATACACCTTGCTAAAAAAAAAAAAAAAAAAGCTACACACTCCCAATTACTCTCCCCCTAATGAGACAGCATGCTCTCTCCGTCTACTCTCCCTTTTCGTGTCCTTTTCGCCAGCTTCTAACCCCCTCCACCTTCTCATCTCCCCTCCAGGCAGGAGATGCCAACATAGTCTCAAGTGTCCACCTCATCCAAGAAGCTCACTCCTCACCAGCATCCCTCTCCAACCCATTGTCCAGTCCAATCCATGTCCGAAGAGTTCGCCTAGGGAATGGTTCCTGTCCTGGGCCAACACAAGGTCTGGGGCCATGACCACAGGGGTCCTTCCAGTCTCAGTCAGACCATTAAGTCTAGTCTTATGAGAATTTGGGGTGTACATCCCATTGCTCTCCTGCTCACTCAGAGATTCTCTGTTGTGTTCCCTGTCAGGGCAATCATCAGTTGTAGCTGGGCACCATCTAGTTCTTCTGGTCTCAGGATGAAGTAGTCTCTGGTTCATGTGGCCCATTCTGTCTCTTGGGCTCGTAATTGCCTTGTGTCCTTGGTGTTCTTCATTCTCCTTTGATCCAGGTGGGTTGAGACCAATTGATGCATCTGAGATGGGTGTTTGCTAGCATTTAAGACCCCAGATGCCACTCTTCAAAGTGGGATGCAGAAAGTTTTCTTAATAGATTTTATTATGCCAATTGACTTAGATGTCCCCTGAAACCATGGTTCCCAGACCCCTGCCCCTGCTACGCTGGCCTTCGAAGCATTCAGTTTATTCAGGAAGCTTCTTTGCTTTTGGCTTAGTCCAATTGTGCTGACCTCCCCTGTATTGTGCGCTGTCTTTCCCTTCTCCTAAAGTAGTTCTTATCTACTATCTAATTAGTGAAAACCTCTCTCCCACCCTGTTTCCCTCCCCCGTCTCGTAACCACAAAAGAATGTTTCCTCTCAGTTTCAACTGTTTCTCAAGATCTTATAATAGTGGTCTTATACAATATTTGTCCTTTTGCAACTAATTTCACTCAGCATAATGCCTTCCAGATTCCTCCATGTTATGAAATGTTTCACAGATTCCTCACTGTTCTTTATCAATGCGTAGTATTCCATTGTGTGAATGTACCATAATTTATTTATCCATTCATCCATTGATGGGCACCTTGGTTGCTTCCATGTTTTTGCTATTGTAAATGGTGCTGCAATAAACATGGGTGTGCATATATCTGTTCTTGTAAAGGCTCTTATTTCTCTAGGATATATTCCAAGGAGTGGGATTCCTGGATCGTATGGTAGTTCTATTTCCAGCTTTTTAAGGAAGTGCCAAATCGATTTCCAAAGTGGTTGTACCACTTGACATTCCCACTAGCAGTGTATAAGTGTTCCAATCTCTCCACAGCCTTTCCAACATTTATTATTTTGTGTTTTTTTGGGTTAACGCCAACCTTGTTGGAGTGATCTGCATTTCTCTAATGATCTACATTTCCTCATTTATCTGCTAGCTACCTGAATGTCTTCTTTAGTGAAGTGTCTATTCATATCTTCTGCCCATTTTTTAATTCGATTATTTGTCTTTTTGCAGTTGAGTTTGTGCAGATTTTCTATTTTAGTTTTTGTAGATTTTAGAGATCAGGTGCTGATCAGAAATGTCATAGCTAAAAACTTTTTCCCAGTCCGTAGGTAGTCTTTTTACTCTATTGGTGAAGTCTTTGGATGAGCACAGGTGTTTGATTTTTAGGAGCTCCCAGTTATCTAGTTTTTCTTCTACATTCTTATAGTGTTTTGTATACTGTTTATGCCATGTATTAGGGCTCCTAACGTTGTCCCTATTTTTTCTTGCATGATCTTTATCATTTTAGATTTTATATTTAGGTCTTTGATCCGTTTTGAGTTAGTTTTTGTGCATGGAGTGAGGTATGGGTCTTGTTTCATTTTTTTGCAGATGGATATCCAGTTATGCCAGCACCATTTGTTAAAACAGACTGTCTTTTCCCCATTGAACGGTTTTGGGGCCTTTGTGAAATATCAACTGCTCATATGTGGATGGATTTATGTCTGGATTCTCAATTCTGTTCCATTGGTCCATGTATCTGTTGTACCAGTACCAGGCTGTTTTGACTACTGCGGCAGTATAATAGGTTCTAAAATCAGGTAAAGTAAGGCCTCCCACTTTGTTCTTCTTTTTCAGTAATGCCTTACTTATCCAGGGTCTCTTTCCCTTCCATATGAAGTTGGTGATTTTTTTCTCCATCTCATTAAAGAATGTCTTTGGGATTTGGATCGGAATTGCATTAAATGTATAGATCACTTTTGGTAGAATAGACATTTTTATAATGTTAAGTCTTCTTATCCACGAGCAAGGTATGTTCTTCCACTTATGTAAGTCTCTTTTGGTTTCTTGCAGAAGTGTACTGTAGTTTTCTTTGTATAAGTCTTTTACATCTCTCGTAAGATTTATTCCTAAGTATTTTATCTTCTTGGGCGCTACTGTAAATGGCATTGATTTGGTGATTTCCACTTCTATGTTCTTTCTGTTGATGTAGAGGAATCCAACTGATTTTTGTATGTTTATCTTGTATCCTGATATTCTGCTGAACTCTTCTATTAGTTTCAGTAGTTTTCTGGAGGATTCCTTAGGGTTTTCTGTGTATAAGATCATGTCATCTGCAAATAGAGACACTTTTACTTCTTCCTTGCCAATCTGGATGCCCTTTACTTCTTTTTCTAGCCTAATTGCTCTGGCTAGGACTTCCAGCACCATTTTGAATAAGAGTGGTGATAAAGAGCATCCTTGTCTAGTTCCCAATCTCAGTGGGAATGTTTTCAGGCTCTCTCCATTTAGGATGATGTTGGCTGTTGGCTTTGTATAAATGCTCTATATTATGTTGAGGAATTTTCCTTCTACTCCTATTTTGCTGAGAGTTTTTATCATGAATGAGTGTTGAACTTTGTCAAATGCCTTTTCTGCATCAATTGATAAAATCATGTGATTCTTGTCTTTTGTTTTATTTATGTGATGGATTACATTAATTGTTTTTCCAATGTTGAACAATCCCTACGTACCTGGTATGAATCCGACATGGTCATGGTGAATTATTTTTTTGATATGTTGTTGAATCCTATTGGCCAGAATTTTGTTGGGGATTTTTGCATCTACATTCATGAGGGATATAGGTCTATAATTTTCTTTTCTTGTGGTGTCTTTACCTGATTTTGGTATCAGAGCTATGGTGGCTTCATAGAATGAGTTTGGTGGTATTCTGTCCTTTCTTATGCTCTGAAATACCTTTAGTAGTAGTGGTGTTAACTCTTCTCTGAAAGTTTGGCAGAACTCTGCAGTGAAGCCGTCCGGACCTGGGCTTTTTTTTTGTTGGCAGTTTTTTGGTTACCTTTTCGATCTCTTCTTTTGTTATGGGTGTATTTAGTTGTTCTACCTCTGTTTGTGTTAGTTTAGGTAGGTAGTGTGTTTCTAGGAATTCATCCATTTCTTCTAGGTTTTCAAATTTGAGTATAGTTTTTCATAGTAATCTGATATGATTCTTTTAATTTCATTTGGGTCTGTTGTAATATCACCCATCCCATTTCTTACTTGGGTTATTTGCTTCTTTTCCTGTTTTTCTTTTGTCAGTTTGGCCAGTGATTTATCAATTTTGTTGATTTTTTCAAGAAACCAGCTTTTGGTCTTGTTAATTCTTTCAATTGTTTTTCTGTTTTCTATTTCATTTAGTGCCACTCTAATTTTTATTATTTGTTTTCTTCTGGTGCCTCTGGGTTTCTTTTGTTGGTCTCTTTCTATTTGTTCAAGTTGTATGGATAATTCTTTGATTGTGGCCCTTTCTTCTTTTTGGATGTTTGCATTTATTGGTATAAATTGGCCTCTGAGCACCACTTCTGCTGTGTCCCAAAGGTTCTGATAGGAAGTGTTTTCATTCTCATTGGATTCTATGAATTTCTGTATTCCATCCTTAATGTCTTCTCTAATCCAGTCTTTTTGAGCAGTTTCAGTTTCCAAGTGTTTGATTTCTTTTGCCTGCTTTTCCTGTTATTGATTTCCACTTCTATGGCCTTATGGCCAGAGAAGATGCTTTGCAATATTTCAATGTTTTGGATTCTGCTAAGGCTTGCTTTATGACCTAATATGTGCTCTATTCTAGAGAATGTTCCATGTGCACTAGAAAAGAAAGTATACTTGGCTGCTGTTGGGTGGAGTGTTCTGTATATGTCTACGAGGTCAAGTTGGTTGATTGTGGTATTTAGAACTTCCGTGTGTTTATTGAGCTTCTTTCTGCATGTCCTGTCCTTCACCAAAAGTGGTGTGTTGAAAAAATTGAAGTCTCCTACTATTATTGTAGAGCTGTCTATCTCATTTTCAATGCTGTTAGAGCTTGTTGTATGTATCTTGCAGCCCTGTCACAGGTGCATAAATATTTAATATGGTTATATCTTTTTGGTGTATTGTCCCTTTAATCATTATATAGTGTCCTTCGTTATCCTTTTTGATGGATTTAACTTTCAAGTCTATTTTGTCAGAAATTAATATTGCCACTCCTCCTCTTTTTTGATTGTTGTTTGCTTGATACATTTTTTTCCATCCTTTGAGTTTTAGTTTGTTTGTGTCTCTAAGTCTACGGTGTGTCTCTTGTGGGCAGCGTATAGACAGATCTTGTTTTTTAATCCATTCTGCTAATCTGTCTTTTTATTGGTGCATTTAGTCCATTTACATTCAGGGCAATTATGGATAGGTATGAATTTAGTGCTATCATTTTGATGTCTTTTTTTGTGTGTTCACAGTTTCTTTTTCCCACTTGATTTTATGTGCTGGGTAGATTTTCTTTATATATTGTCCTTTTCTCACATTTGTTGTTGTTGATTTTGTTTCTGCTGAGTCTGTATTTTTCCTTCATATTTTATTTTGATGAGTAGGATAGTTTGTCTCCTTTGTGGTTACCTTATTATTTACTCCTATTTTTCTAAATTTAAAACTAACTTTTATTTCTTTGTATCACCATATCTTCCTCTCCATATGGAAGGTGTATGATTACATTTCTTAGTCCCTCTTTATTGTTTTAATGTTGTCTTCTTTTATATAATAACATCGCTGTTACCCTGTTTTAAGCTTTTTTATATATATAATCTTGCTTTGTTTTTTTGGATTTCCCTGTCTGGGTTGACTTCTGTTTCTTCTGCCCAGTGTTCTAGTCTTGGGTCGATACCTGATATTATTGATTTTCTAACCAAAGAACTCCCTTTAGTATTTCTTGTAGTTTTGGTTTGGCTTTTACAAATTCCCTTAACTTCTGTTTATCTGGAAATGTCTTAATTTCACCTTCATCTATCACAGTTTTGATGGATATATGATTCTTGGCAGGCAATTTTTTTCCTTCAATTTTTTAAATATGTCATCCTATTGGCTTCTTGCCTGCATGGTTTCTGCCCTGTAGTCCGAGTTTATTCTTATTGGCTGTCCTTTGTAGGTGACTTTTCGTTTATCCCTCGATGCTCTTATAATTCTCTCCTTATCTTTGGTTTTGGCAAGCAGATTCTAATATGTTTTGGTGACTTTCTTTTAAGATCTACCTTATGTGGAGTTCGATGAGCATCTTGGATAGACATCTCCTCATCTTTCACAATATCAGGGAAGTTTTCTGCCAACAAATCTTCAACTATTTTCTCTATATTTTCTGTTATCCCTCCCTGTTCTGGTACTCCAATCACTCATATGGTTATTTCTCTTGATAGAGTCCCACATGATTCTTAAGGTTTCTTCATTTTTTAAAATTCTTTTATCTGATTTTCCTTCAAATATATTAGTGCCAAGTGATTTATCTTCAAGTTCAGAAATTCTAGCTTCTACTTGCTCAATTCTGCTCCTCTGACTTTCTATTGAGTTATCTACTTCTGTAATTTTATTGTTAATCTTCTGAATTTCTGATTGCTATCTGTCTGTGGATTTTTCCAGCTTATTAAACTTTTCATTATGTTCCTGAATAATCTTTCTAATTTCTTTAGTTGCTTTATCTGTGTGTTCCTTGGCTTGTTCTGCATATTGCCTCATTTCCTTCATGATGTCTTGACAGGTTCTGTATATTAAACTTTTGTATTCTGCATCTGGTAATTCCAGGAATACACTTTCATCTAGAAGATCCCCGGATTCTTTGTTTTGAGAGCCTGTTGAGGTGATCATGGTCTGTTTCTTTATGTGACTTGATATTGACTGGTGTCTCCGAGACATCTATAAGTTATTGTATTAGTTTATGCTTGCTTACTGTGTTGTAGCTTCTTGCTTTGTTTTGTTTTGGTATACCCCTATGGGTTGCTTGAGTGAGCCAGCTGGATTATTTTTGCCTTTGGAGTTCTGGTATCCTGGCCCCGGCTGGCTAGAGCTGTTATCAGGTATATCAGTCTAGAAGTCCATTCAGTTTTCTTGTATGAATTCAGCTCAGGTTTCCAGGTAGCTGATATCAAGTGTGTGGTATAGGCTCTGTCCTACAGTCTTAGAGGGGCAGGGGTGATTGGCATATATACAGGTATCTGATTGCAGCAGGGGGGTCACACTCTGAATAAGGCAGGGAGCTGAGAACTGACCTCCAAGTGTCTCTGAGGAAAATGTGTCTCTGTTCCCTAGAGTGTGCTGGTGGGTGGGTTCTGCGGAGGGACCATGGGCACCCAAAGTTTTTGGTTGTAAGGACTGGGAGGTACCAGTTCTCTTTGGACCCCTGTTGCGGGTGGCTGGGTGACCTGAGTGGAGCTACCAGTCCTTAGGTCCCTGATGTGGGTAGGTGAGGACCTTGTTTAATAGGCAAAGCAATGTCAAAAGTCAAATACCCACCTCTCCACTGCACAGCTGAAATGGTTGGAGTTTGCCAACAAGGGCCTATTCTCCCAAAGTAGGCCCACACTGGTCCATGCAGAAGGGAAAGGTGCTCAAGGTCTATGGACGGTTTATGCCTGGACAGGAGCCGCTTCTGTCCTGAGCTCCCCCGGTTAATGGAGCTGGCAAATTATCTTTTCCCCCCAGTTGCAAATTTTTTCCTTCCCCAAGGCTGGGAGGGTGGCTTTAGGTGCTCACCAGGGTCTATCTCAGGCCCAGGGATTCAGCCACTGAAGCCGACTTGGGGGTGGAGAGGTGTGGTAAAATATACGCAAGTTCTTAGCTTTTGCCGAAAGTGCTGCTCTCCTCAGGTTCAGGAGGTGTGAGTAGGCTGTGCGGCTGGCTGCTTCTCCCTGAGAAAACTGTGGCCGAACGCTAGGACCAGCCTGCCGCCGCCGCCGCCGCCGCCACCGCCGCCGCCGCCACTCAGGAATGGTACCTCAGGGCTCCCCGCGATTCAGGACTGGTAACTCCTCTCTACTTCTGAATGGCCTCTTCCTCCCCCTGCCCCTCAGTTCGTTGTCTAAGCTTGCGTTTGATGCTCAGGGCTCCCAGCTTGTCACAAATATACTGGTTTCACTTTTTTAGGGGGAGGGGTTTTGTTGTAAAGAGGGCTCGATGGAAGCATGTGTCTATTCTGCCATCTTGGCTCCTCAGAAAGATTTTTTAACAAAGACTGAACCAAAGGAGTTTTGAGTTAGTTAAACAGGAAACTGAATGTAGAAGTATTCTATTCACTGAAAGAAGACAGAGAAGCAAACGCTTATTGAGAAACTACTGAGAAAGAGTTCCATATTTAACACCTACACGTGTCCCATGAGTTGGATATGGTTTTCCCATCTTAAAGACAATCAAACTAAGTCTCTGATCTCACATTCTCATGGCATCCTCAGAGCTATAAACAAAATCCAACAAGTCCTGGGCTCAAAGCCCAGGCTTCAAAAAAAGTTGAACTACGCTTCATGACTGCCCGAGAATAGTTAATTTAGACTTTGCTATTTTTTTAATCTCCGTGCGTTTTTTTTGAATTTTACTCCATAAATTAAAACTTCTGCTCCTTTTATGACAGTGATATAAAACAAATCCAAATCCTGGTCCCCTAATGAAAATGTCACTGAGGGTCCTCATGGCCTCCTTACCGTCTATTAATAGCAAAATGTACCTCCCGTGTGGTAGGTGTGGCCACACTGGGTGGTCTCTCTGCCCTTGCTTTGCTTTGTACCTTGTTGAGCTCCAGCCGAGTGTCAGCACTGAGCTGCTGGTGCAAACTTTCAGTACTTCCCGGTCGGCCTGCACCTTGGCCAGGTAGACCAGGCAGATCAGTTACCTCCTGCAGTTTCTTTTCCATATCTACAATCTACCTATCTTTCCCACTAATTGATCCCTCAGGACAGGAGGTTTCCAATGATTAAAAGCAAATGAGGTTGAGTACACATATAATGCAAATGGCCGGGATCATGATAATTCTGGACCAAATAACACCCGTTTGGCCAATATTGAATTCTTGCCCTCGTGTGCCCAAGGCAGGCCTTGGGCTGTGGACTTGCTGGAATGGGCCTGGGGCTGGCTGTACCGGAAAAGCCCAGCACCTTTTCCCACACTCTCTGCCAGCTTTCTCTAGAACGATATTTTATCTAAAATCCTACTGGTGTGCTCATTCTGTGGCATTCCCCTTAACTTAAACCTGGACAAGCTTCTTTGGCAGCCAGAAGTGCAGAGTCCCTGAGTGCAGCAGGGCCGAGCCCTGAAACCACATTAGAAATGCAATACTCCCTGTGGTCTTCCCCTGGCACACCTGAAAGGGCCAGGTGAAACCAAAGCACCAGGCTCTGGCCAGCTTCCTGTGGAGGTTTCTGCTCCTGCTGGTCTCATGCCAACAGCTGAGAGAGGAGGGCATCTCCAGTGTGAGGTGGAAGGTGGCCTGGGCAGGGGCCATTTCTCCAAGCTGAGGAGGCGGCAGGCAGATACCCAGTTGGGGATTGTTTTCTTCTTATTCCCATTGGCTGCAGCTTTTCATCTCTTTTCATTTTCATCCTGTAGTGATTAGTTTTGAATGCTGAGGTTTCATGATGAAAATATAATGAGAACCTTCATGAGTTTGGAATGAGATGCAGAAAACGGCACTGGTAGGCTTCTCTCTGGGACCTAGGAAAAGGACACCCTCAGGGCCAGAAATGGATGGGCACTGTCAGAGACACCAGGTCACCTGGCAGGAGGCCCCCTGAGCCCCACTTCCCCAGCGCTTCTCTGCCTTCTTGCCTCATAATCACAGAGATGGAAGCCGCGCTCTGTGGGAAATTTGTGTGTCTGGTACTATTAAGTAATTGCTCTGAATGAAAGGTTTGCTGTATTATAAGTAGCACTGGTGAAAAGGGGAGGTCAAGGAGAGAGCAAAAAGGGAAAAATCTCCATTTCTTTAGATGCCACCAAAAGAAAATGAAACACGTGTTTAGTTCAGGCCTTCTGGGTGCCCAAATGACCAAGCAAAAAATTAAAAATCCAGTTATTATTTTGAAGTTATGATGCTGAGAAGCCAGTTTGTCTGTTTTTTTTTTTTTTTTTTTTTTTCCTGAAAACTTCCCAAAGAAGGAAAGGCTGTCTTTGTACCACCGAGATACATCAGGGATGTCTTGGACAACATCATTTTGGGGACTTGTGTGGTAGAAACTAAATCACGCCCTATTACTCCAAAAATGCCAATTACAAAAATTCCCCTTTTTTGGTATGACTCTAAGAATACAACTTCACATATTCCTTGTTCTTAAAGAGACTTCTGAATTCACAGCACAACGAACCTAAATGTAGGGTCTTAGTCTGTGGGTGTACATGCTCAGAAAGAATAACAGCCCTGTTGAGAATTCCAAGATCAGGGATATACTTTGGGGAAGTGGTTCTCAATAGCCTGAACAGCTGCTTCTTGGAATTCCATGCAGTCAAGTCCCTGCTGGCAGGTTTTCCAAGCTTTCCACATGTGTATTTGACTAGCCTTGGTGCTACCACGAAAGAGAGCAATTCCTTCTGAGTGAGAGCAAGTGCGAGAGAAGCCATCCTCATCATTGTATGACGCTGTCATTATTCCCATAGGAGGGAGATCTGGGAACCTGAAGAGGGTAAAAGTAATAAAGATTTGCTCATTTTAAAGCCCTTCACCTCACCTTTCCAAGTCATAGAAGTGGTCAGAAACAAAACTTTGGAGTCATTAATACAACAGAGAAAGAATGGAAAAATGATCGTTCATTTGCAAATATAGTTCTCAGTTACCACTCCCCAAGTTCATTCGACAAATTTCACTATTTCTTGGATAATTTGATGTATATACCCTTCAGAGGGTGCTGCCAAGTGACAGATTAAGGTCCTTGCCTTCAGTTATCCCTCTTTGTCTGAACAGTTGGAATTGGGATGGAACGGCGTCCAGGCAGTTCTGAAGTGCCCACTGCGAACTGTGGGGTGGTGTTGTCAAGGTCACGGGGCTTGTACACTGGAAGACAGGGCTCAACCTCCACACAGACTGCGGCGAGTCTGTAGCTGATGGGGATCCCTGGAAGCTGCTGAGGCAGGCCCAGGTTGCGAAGATAATCACCTCTACCCTGAGGCCTGCTCACTCCTACTCTGAAAGACACGGCACTTGCCCCTTCTTTCCTGCTTCTGCACAAGAACCTCCCTTGCTGATGGCAGCTCACTTCCTCTGCTTGAAGGAGAAAGAAATGACCCGCTTTTTCAATGGGGTGTGAGGAGAGGGGCAGACACAGTTTCCCTCCTGGCAGCCTGTGTGCTGCTTGAATCATAGCTTTTTGTTTGTTCATTAATAACATTTTATTGAGTTTTGGGTGAAAGTTTGCACAGCAAGTTAGGTTCCCGTTTGACATTTTCCACACAAATTGTTCAGTGACGTTAGTTAAATTTATCACAACCTGTCAACATTCTCTCTCTTTTTTTGGTATAGTTTCTACGTGTACAGTTCAGTGACATTGATCACACTCTTCCAGTTGTGCAGCCATTCTCAGCCTCCTTTTCTGAGTTGCTCCTCCCCCATTAACATAAACACACTGCCGCGTAAGGTTCCTACCTAATCTTTCCAGTTGCTTTTGTCAGTTTGATCCTATATAGATTGTTCTTAAGAGAGCATAATGCTCAAGGCAGACCTTTTTTACTAGTGAAGCTAAACTATTGTTTGGTTTTAAGAAGACTTCAGGGGATATTTTTGGTTTAAAATTTAAAGATTAACTCAGGGCAATAGTTTTAGGGGTTCCTCCACCATCCATGGGTCCAGGAAATCTGGAGTTGATGAGAATTAGAAATTCTGTTCTGAATTCTCCCCCTTTTGATTAGGATTCTTCTTTGGAATCTTTGATAAAAAATGTTCAATAATGGTAGCCAGCCACCATCCAGTTCTTCTGGTTGCATGGCAAAGGAGGCAGTTTTTCATGAAGGCAAGTAGCCACATATTTGGATTATATCTTTCAGTTTCTATGGCGTCAAGGCACAGATTCTCAGCCCCTCCAGCCAGCATAGTATTTGAAAGATGCATCAGATATGTAGCCAAGGTTTTGCCACTTTGCCAGATTCCTAAGATACAGTGCTAAGTGACAGAAGATGGTTTTAAAATTGATGCAGGAGAGAGTTTTGCAATTTTATTTATATGAATATATATTGTATACACGCATATATATGTTTCTTTATATGAACACATATATGCTATCAATATAAATTGTTTGCATAGCCTTAAAAAAAATTGTTGTCCAGTTGATTCAGATTCATGGCAACCCTGTGTGTCAGAGTAGATCTGTGCTCCGTAGGGTTTTTTTTCCCCCAATGGCTCATTTTTTAGAAGTAGATTGCCAGGTCTTTCTTCTGAGGTACATTTGGGTAGACTCTAACCTCTAGCCTTTTGGTTAGCAGCCAAGTGTGTTAAGTGTACTACTCAAGTACTCATAGAATATGCTTTGTTGTTGTGTGCCATCAAGTCCACTCCAACTCATTGTGACCCTGTAGGACAAAGTAGAACTGCCCCATAGGGTTTCCTAGGCTGTAATCTTCATGGGAGCAGAACTCCAAGTCTTTCTCCTACGGAGTCACTGAGTGGGCTTGAAGCACCCACTTTTCAGTTAGCAGATGAGCACTTTACCATTACACCACCTAGAATATACTTTAGTTCCAGGAAATACAGAGCAGTTCTACACTAGAACACCTGAACATGCTCTAGAAGGACAAAAGCATAACAGAGTAAACATGGGTCAGCCTAGGCTCCTGTGGCTGTAACTGCATGACACTGTGCAGGAAGAGGTGAATGGATGGAAGCTGGCCTCAGCTGCCACAAAAGAACACAGCTGGAAGGAGGCAAAAAAAAAAAAAAAAAAAAAAAGCAGGCACAAGACCTGGAGAAGTTCTGTTTGAGAGACACAGTGCTGAGGCCTCATCCACAGAGGCCTAGCTTTTGTTGGTCTCTGTGGGACCCAGGCGTCTATGCCTTTTAAAAGCTTTCCTGGGGCTTTCCAATGAGTAGCCAAGTTGAGAACGACTGGTTTTGAGTATATGTTGTTGTTGTTGTTAGGTGCTGTCGAATTGATTTAGACTCACAGTGACCCTATACACAACAGAAGGAAACACTGGTCTGGGCCATCCTCACAATTGTTGCTGCGTGAAGATAGCACTTTACTAAGCATGAAGTCCTTTTCCAGGGACTGGTCCCTCATGCGTGTATGTAATAAATCAACCACAGTTCTTCTTGTGGTGTAGGCTCAGTAATTCTTAACCAGTCCTCTTACTGCCTCCAAAGGGCCCTTCCTGAGTTCCTCATTCATGGTGAGAGAAAACAAAATCCAAACTATCCTGAGCCACCCTCCTTACCTATCAGACTAGGAAAAGTCCAAAGATTCAACAATCCTCTCTTGGGGAGGTAGTGGAAAAATCAAGAGTAGAAATGTCCAGCCCCATGGAGGGCAATTTGGAAATATCTCGTAAAAGTTTAAGTGCATTCAGTCTTTGACCTAGCAACTCCTGGGAATTTATCCTACAGAAATAATTGCACTCTTACAAAATGACACAGTTATAGAGTTATTCATTGCAGCATTGGAATAACAGAAGATTGGAAACAACTCAAGTGTTCATCTATAGGGGGCTGGTTGAACAAATGAAATACCATACAGCTGCAAAAAGCAACGAGGATACTGCCTAAATACTGATATGGAAAGATGTCAAAGACAAGTGAAAAAAAGAAAGGTTAGACAATGTAAAGAATAACGTTTGGGGGGACAAGAATATATTTGCTCATATTTACATAAAGAAACACTGGAAAAATATACAAGAAACAAATAGAAGTGGTTACCTAGAGAGAATGGAGATGGGGAGATGAAGAACAGGGGGAAGGGAATCTGAGTGGCAGTCAGACTTCTCAATCTATATTTTCACTTTGTTTTAACTTTTGAACCATGATACTGTATCAGCTCCCCCCAAAAATAAAATACGATTGAAAAAGCCCCCTGCCCCCATACTCAAACACCCACAGAGACACTGGATGATTAACTATAGATGTCTATACTTGATGATTGGAGTCAAGACTCTGGTGCCCAGAGGGTACAAAATCAAAGCATCAAGAGCCCTTCAGAACTCCACTTTAACAAAGATTTTTTTCCCCATCTGGGTTGATGTGGTCTACACTGAGTAAAAAGAAAAAAGAAAAAAAATGAATATAATTACTGGGACTTGTAAGAAGCTTAAGAATAAAAGAAATTTAGAAATCAACAATTCCTAGTCATTTCTCTTTCAGATAAGGAAAGTCAAGTTCAGAAAACTCCAGCCACTTGCCCAATGTCACACAACAAGAGGCAGAGTCAGCCCTAGAAGCCAGCCCTCCTGGGCCTAGGCCTGACTCTTGTGTTTCATCCAGGTCGTTGAGATGGACCTGAGAACTATCCTCAAAACTGTCATAGCGTGAGAATAGAGACCCTATGAGGAGTGATGAGGCAAGGAACTGAACTTGTTTTAGCTGGGAGGGAAAGATTTAGTAAAACTAAATCTCATATGATATCTAATCAGTTGGAAAGGGACACGTTGCTCTCAATCTTTAGTGAAAAGACAACTATAATTTTTGCTAGAACATTGGGTATAAGATAGAAGGAATTCCTAACCTGATTATAGACAAAGATGTCATCCAATAAGGCTGTGATATTGCATTCACGGGAGGTCTTCAACAAGAGATTTTTGTTTCTTTTCAGTAGTTCTTCCCAAATTACATTTCATTTAACATACCTGTACCATTTGAGAAGAACTTCATTTAAGTTCCTAGCCCCCCTCTTGCTGGAATTCTGATTGTAGATTCTGTGTCTCCATTACCAGATCCTGGTGGAGAGGGGAGGCTTGCTGTAATCACAGCCATTCACCACTAGGAGTCCAATGTAGGGCCTGGTGGCAGGGCTGCATGGGGGTTGGGGGAGTGGGGGTAGGGAGTGGGTGCAGCTCTGACCAAAGGGTTCTCTCACCTCTGCACTCGTTAGCTGTGACCTTGGACAATGACTTAACTTCTCTGTAAAAGGCAGATAGGATAGTCATCATGTGTGCTGTGCATAGCACACTACTTGGTACATTGTGAGCTTTCCAGAGATGTTCCCTGTGGCAGAGGCTGCTAAATTCACCAAAGAGTGTTTCTTCTTCCTCCTTGGCACACAGATAGACTGGGTGTCCCAGTATCTGTTGTGGTTGGGCAGGGTCATGCTCCTAAGTTTTCTGACCAATGGGGAGTGGCTGGACGTGGTGAGTGATACTGGTCTGGCCCTGTAAGACTACCCGACATCTTCCTCCATACTCCTTTCCCTTCTGACTTGATGCAGATGGGCACGGGAACTTGCAAGCCAGGAGCTGAAAATGATGGAGCCAGAAAAGAGAAAGAGACTGGGATAGAGAAGAGCTGCTCACTGACCAGGAAAAGCTGTTTGGGACTTTTCCAAGAAAGACAAGTAAACTTCACTGTGTTAAGCATAATTAAGCAACTTCTTTGGGATTTCAGCCTGTAGTTTATAGCAGTTGGCACCACCTCAACTGATACAGAGAACGATGAAGGAGTGGGGACTTGTGGATGTTTCTTTCCACGCTCCAGAGTGGATACTAGAACCACTGGCCATTTCCACATGACATCAGCCTTGGTGAAATAGCACAAGGCACCCCATCAGCAGAGAGAAAATTCCCCTTCCATGAGCAAATTTATTTATTTATTGAATGAATGAGTGATGTTATGCCAGTTCGTATAGACGTGAACAGCTCAGAATAAGAATGTTATGAATAGTGTATTTTACTTGCATTGAACACTAAATTGAATCAGATAGTATTTCTTTCCTTGTGCACCATTTCTTATAAAATCATTTGGCAGGAATTTATTAAGACATTTAAATAACACGACCAAAACTAAAAAAAAAAAAAGAGTTGCTATTGTGGATCCCAACTCATGATGACCCTATATACGTGTCAGAGTAAAACCATGCTCCATGGGGTTTTCAATGGCTGATTTTTTTCAGAAGTAGATTGCCAGACCTGTCTTCCAAGGCACCTCCGGGTAAACTCAAATCTCCAATATTTCAGTTAACAGCTGAGTGTGTCAACAATTTGTACCACCCTGGGGTTTTATGAACCAATATACATGAGAATAACATCAGTTTGAGTTTGTATCTTCTGCCATGTGCCTTCTTCATGATCATGTGGCTATCCTGTGGGAAGCCATTGCTGGTCATTCTGTTTGATGCCCCTCTGGGATGCTTAAGCAGCTTACACATCATGAGTCTTTTTCATCTTCTGACTTGCTGTTGAACACATGAATCACATGCTAAGCAGTTATGTTGGCTTGGGAAATCTTTGTTCTAGTCCCTTAAAGTTCACCTCTTTCCTTAATGTTTCATGCTGTATTTCCTCTTCGTAAGAGTCACATTTAACTTCCTGTGGAATATATTTTTGTAAGACCAATTAAAAGACATTCTTCTCTTAACACTGTCTCTTAATGACAAGTAAATGAATATTGAATGTTGAGATGCATGGATGGATGGATGGATGGGTGGGGGGGTGGGGAGGTGGCGGGTGGGGGGGTGGATGGATGGATAGGTGGGTGGGTGGATATTTGTCTTCAGTAGTCTCCATACTTACTGGTCAGGATCCTAGACACCTCACAATCTCTGTGGGCCTCTGGACACTATGCTCCAGTAGTTTAAAATGTAGATCAGTTGGCCCTCCAATGTACTCCCTGGGTTCCTTGACCAATATTCCAAGGAACCGTACTGGGTAATTTATACCTCCCAGGCAAGAGTTAAATCACACAGACCATTTTCTTATAAGTATGGAACTACTGGAAAAATCAAATAAAAAGAAGCTCTAATGCAATGTTTGATTTTCCCCTTTAGAAAATCTGAAATATCTAACTTAAAGTTTAGTTCAGTTAGATTTTATCAGCAGCTTGAGTTTAAGGTAGTATTTTCTTAGGATGTACAATTTTTCTTCTCTTCTGGCGTGGTCATGAACATTTTGCCTGATTTTTCCAGCCTACAAATATTGCCCACTTAAAACCGTTTGTGACTGGTCTGTGTTTGGTTTAGCAAACATAGGCATGGGCCGTGCTAAAAGCAAAAGCATTTGAATTTAGAATGACAGACAGCATTTGTTCATTCAAGCAGCAAGTCAGCCAACTGGCAATGTCCCCTTTACAATAAAATATTAATATGAAGAAACAGCCTTTTTATCATCTAAGGTATTTGTAGCAGATTCACTGAGTAACTTTCTTCGCTCACTTGTTCATTCATACTGTGTGAAATACATTGGATTCCATCTTTTTATAGCCCTTTAGGGAGAAATTGTGGTGGCTTTTATCCAACAAGTTTTGGCAGGCACCATCTATACATCATTATTTGATTAAGGATTTGGCATGTGAGGTAAGGTAAGCCTTTTTATGGTATTATCCAGAATGGGCTTCCTAGTAAATGACATACTCCCCAAAGAATGTTTCCAAAGAGGCTGTGATAAAGCTTTTTATGTGTAGCCTGCTTACTTTATTTCATAGACTTGGTAGAATATTAATAACTACTCCAGTATTTCTTAAACTGGGATATGGACCCCCTCGATGAGAGATTGGAAAGAATGCACAGGTTCTCTAAGAGACCAAGAGCTATTCTGTAGTAGTAGTGGTAGCAATAGATTGTAGAATAATAAACGGGAAGAAGCAGAAATTCCATACCTCCTGGGCCCTCTTCCTTCTTCCCCATTCTTTCTAGGCTTTAGCATCTGCTCTAATGATGAGGGGAAGACCAGAGGAAAAAGGAACTCAACAGCAGTTAGTGTGGCAGGGCCACAAAAAACACTATGGAACCTTGGGGAAAGTGGAGGGAAACCTTGGGGAAAATAATGAGAGAAATGTGCAGTCATGGGTTCTGCCTAAAAGAACACAATGACAGTTAATGACCCTGACTTCTCAAGAGGCCATCAGCTCATCCTGATGACCCCACCACCATAGACACTCTTACAGCTGCTGAGGAAACCTTGTCTCTTTCCTGAGTAAGTCACTGGAGAGGTGGAGTCAGAGATGGGGCTGCAGTGCTTGGCATGGAAACGAAATCAGTTGGCCCCATTTCCTTTCCAAATCTACTTTTACCACATGTGGCCCAAAATATAGCTGGAATCATCCCCTCCAGACCAGCAAAGGCACAGTTCCAAGAAGATGTTGTTAGGTACCTTTGAGTTGGTTCGACTCATAGCGACCCCTATGTACAACAGAACCAAACACTGCCCAGTCCCGCACCATTCTCATAGTTGTCGCTATGTTTGGGCTCATAGTTGCAGCCACTGTGTCAATTCATCTTGTTAAGGATCTTCCTCTTTTTCACTGATCCTCTACTTTACTGAGCATGATGTCCTTCTCCAGGGACTGGTCCCTAATAACTTGTCCAAAGTACATGAAACAAAGTCTCACCATTCTCGATTCTAAGGAGCATTTTGGCTGTACTTTTTCCTCCAAGACAGATTCGTTCATTCTTCTGACAGTCCATGGTATATTCAATATTTGTTGCCAATACCATAATTCAAATGCATCAATTCTTCTTCAGTCTCTCTTATTCATTGTTCAGCTTTCACGTGCATATGAGGCGCTTGAAAACACCCTGACTTGGGTCAGGGGCACCTTAGTTCTCAAAGTGACATCTTTGCTTTTTAACACTTTTTAAAGGGTTTTTTTTTGAGCAGATTTGCCCAATGCGATACATTGTTTGACTTCTTAACTGCTGCTTTCATGGACATTGACTGTGGATCCAAGTAAAATGAAATCCTTGACAACTTCAGTCTTTTCTCTATTTATCATGATATTGTTTATTGGTCTAGTTGTGAGGATTTTTGTTTTATGTTGAGGTATAATCCATACTGAAAGCTGTAGTCTTTGATCTTCATCAGTAAGTGCTTCAAGTCCCCTTCACTTTCAGCAGACAAGATTGTGCCATCTGCATAACACAGGTTGTTAGTGACTCTTCCTCCAGTGCTGCTGCCCCATTCTTCATCTACTCCAGCTTCTCAGATTATTCACTCAGCATACAGACTGAATAACTATGGTGAAAAGATACAACCCTGACACACACCTGTCCTGATTTTAAACCACGCAGCATCCCCTTGTTCTGTTTGAAGGACTGCTTCTTGTTCTATGCACAAGTTATGTGTGAGCGCAATGAAGTGTTCTGGAATTCCTGTTTTTCACAACGGTATCCTTAATTTTTTATGATCCACACTGTTGAATGCCTTTGCATAGTCAATAAAACACAGGTAAACAGGTATTCTCTGCTTTCAGCCAAGATCCATTTGACATCAGCAATAGATGTCCTCTTCTGAATCTGGCTTGAATTTGTGGCAGTTCCCTATCTATGTACCGCTGCAACCATTTTGAATGATCTTCAGCATATTTTACTTGTGTATACTATGATATTAATGATATTGTTCAGACAATATCATTAACATCCAGAAGTTAGTCACTAGAAATATTGGAAACTATCTTTAAGGTTAGAGATTAATTTCCCTGCGGCAAATGAGTTCTTCATGGGACTGTCAGGGAAGTTTTACCTGAGACAGCAAAGCACTCGCAAAACATCTCAGACTGTGGGGCTCCTAGCAAAGGGGGCACACATCCCAGAATATAAGAACTTTCGGGGTAGGGTTCTGCAAAGTTTCACATCCCTTTCTAGCCCCCAAATCATCAAGGTTCAAAGCCTTGACATCTTCTAACAGAAGGAAAGTTCCCTCACTGAGGCTCTGGAACCCAGATGCTTGAGGACTAGTCCAGAGCAGACTATCCAGCTATGTATGCACAGTTCTGGCTGCAGGCCCTCTGGCCAGCTTGGAGGAGGAGTGCTGGCCTTGCCTTCAGCTCTAGACATACCAGAGTGCTGAGACAAACACTGCAATTCCAATGCTCTGGGGATTTCTCTTCTAATTCTTGAATTTATTTTTCTCCCTTAGCTCCATCTCCCTTAACCTCCATTTACCCTACATGCCAATGAAGAAAAAATGAGAAGGAAAAAATTTGTTTTCTGAAACCGTATTTATGAGCCTCCTTCCTTGAACAATGATGTTTTCAAAGTTTTCACAGATGGGTCAAGCGTCCCAGAACTCTACACTTACATCAACTCTATTTTTAAAGCCATGCTGGGAGTGTCTGGCAATGAGAAAGCATATTTGAAATCAGGGGTATCCCAGAAAAGCCAAGCTGTGGGTGGGAAAAAAGTCTTGGCTTCTTGGGGTCATGGATGTTGTCATCGTGAGGTATGGCTGTGGAACAATTGTTTTGCACCTGTCCTAGGGACTGCCCAGCCACCGCAGCCTTGGCACCTCTGCATGTCTCTTGCCTCCCTGCCTTTGTCTCCCCACACTATCTGCTCCATAGACTGCTTAAAGGCATGGGCTTGAGGATGCTGCTCTTCTGCTGGCCAGCCAGTGACTTGCTGCAATTTACCTAAATTCTCCAGGCCTTTTGTTACGGATTGAACTAAAACCCACACCAAAACTGTTGCCATTGAGTTGATTCTGACTCATAGCGACCCTATAGGAACTACCGTGTAAGGTTCCCAAGGAGAGGCTGGTGGATTGAAACTGTTGACCTTTGGTTAGCAGCCAAGCTCTTAACCACTGGATTGAATTATGCCTCCCAAAAATATGTGTTGTAAATCCCAACCTCTAGGCCTGTGGTTATAATCCCATTTGGGAATTTGTTACGTTAATGCCTTTGTCTTTGTTATGTTAATGAGGCAGGATTAGTGAGGGTATATCTTGAGTATATCTCTTTTATGATATAAAAGAGATTAAACAAGTGAACAAGAAGAGATGGAGGAAGAGAGATTCCAAGTCACATGAAGGTTGCACAGAAGCAGAAACTCAAAGAGAGAGGGACCTTCCTCTAGAGCCAACAGAGAAGGAAAGCCTCTCCCTAGAATGGGCAACCAGAATCTTGGCTTCTAGCCCCCTGTACTCTGAGCAAATAAATTTCTGTTTGTTAAAGCCACCAACTTGTGATATTTCTGTTATAGCAGCACTAAATAACTAAGACAGAATTTGGTACTGAGAAGGGGAGGTGCTGCTGTAACAAATACCTACAATGTGGAAGTGGTTTTAGAATTAGGTAATGGGTGGAGGCTGGAAGAGTTTTAAGGTGCTTAATAGTAAAAGCCTAGATTCCCTTGAAGAGACTGTTGTAGAATTATGGACATCAACGGCAATTCTGGCGAGGATTCAGAAGGAAGTGAGGAGAGCTATACCAAAAGTCTCTATCGTCTTAGACAATAGACGTGGCCCCTGCAACAGAATGCTGCTAGAAATGTGGATGTTAAATGTGTTTCTAGTGAGGCTTTAAAACAATGATGAACATATGATTGGACAGTGGAGGAAGGACAATACTTTTTATGCAGTGGCAAAGAACTTGTCTGAATGATGTTCAAATATTTGGTGGAAGGGAGAGCTTGTAAGAGATGAACTTGGATATCTGACTGATGAGATTTCTAAGCAAGCTCTTAAAGGAGCCGCATGGTTTCTCCTTGCCACTTACAGTAAAATGCAAGAAAAAGATGAACTTAAAAATGAGCTGTGCGAGATGAAAACAGAACCTAAAGATTTGGAAAATTTGGTTGTACAAACTAAAGATACATGTTCTAGAATGTTCACCAAGAACATTGCTGCCCAATCTTTTGTTAAAGAGATTAAGCCTGTGACTGATTGCTGTAACCAACTACCACAGCAGAAAACCCATCAGCTTAGACAGAGTCAGAGAAAGAACTAAAGGAAAGAATGCTGTATGCTTCTTGGAATTGTATAGGCAGGAAACAGGCCAAAGGAACTACATCTGATGTCCTCCAAGAAAAGAAAAGGACCATCCCTGGAGCAGAACTGTTGGAAGAAGCACAGGAAGCAGGGCCTTCCTGGTTTCAAAGAGTGTGGCCACGGTCTCCTGAATCTCAAAGGATGGGGCCACAGCCTACTAGATTTCAAATAGTCAGATGTTCACCAACTCAGTTCCAGAGTGTGGGTCTATCATTAAGGTGTGCCAGGGGGATGGGGATCACTGCCCAAAGCTGAAAAGGTGGAGCTGACATGCCCAAGGGGTAGAAAAAGGGGCTGGGGCAGGGAGGTCACCACTCAGATGGAGTAGGAGAATGAGGCCACCCAAAACTGAGGGAGCATAGGTGCCATCCAAGTGGGCCTGGAAGGCAGAGGTGAAGCCCAGAGCTGAGGGGCTTCCATCCAGAATTCTCAGGCCAACACCCAGAGTCTGGAGGGTGGTGCTATTGCCCAGATAATCTCAGATAACAGAGGATTATTTTCAAGCCTTGAGAGCTAATATAATTTGTTCTGCTGGTTTTGGAGTTGCTTGGTACCTGTTGTCCCTTCTTTCCCTCCAATTTTTCCCATTTGTAATGGAAATGTCTACCTTATGTCTGTTCTACCATTGTACTTTGGAAGCAGGTAACTTGTAATCTACATTTCACAGGTTCACAGATGAAGAGGAATTTTTCCCCAAGATGTAACACTCCTAAAATCTCACCCATTTTTGATTAGATGGTTCAGAAAATGAGATTTTGGACATGGAATTGATTTAAGACTTTTCGAATGATATGATGCAATGAATGTGTTTTGCATGAGAAATGACATGAGTTTTGGGGAGTAAAAGGGTGGAATATTATGGATTGAATTGTGTCCCCCCAAAATATGTAAATCCTAACCTCTATGCCTGTGGTTATAATCCCATTTAGGAATCGGTTGTTTTCGTTATGTTAATGAGACAGGATTAGTGTAGGGTGTGTCTTGAGTCAATCTGTTTTGTTATATAAAAGAGATTAAACAAGCAAGCAAGAGAAGCAGAGGTGGGGGAAGAGAGATGCCAAGCCACAGGAAGACTGCCTAGGATAAGAAGCTCAAAGAGACAAAGACCTTCCTCCACAGCCGACAGAGAGAGAAAAGCTTTCCCCTAGAGCCAGCACGCTGAATTTGAACATCTAGCCTCTAAACCATGAGAAAATAAATTTCTGTTTGTGCAAGCCACCCATTTGTGGTATTTCTGTTATCTTAGCAGTGGATAACTACGATACGTTTGTTTTCTGGTATGGAGCAAATGCTCAGTAAATCTTAGCCGTTAGTAATCTCAGGGTTTCTGCAGATTCTGATCCAAATGCGTAAAAGGCACATAAGTCAGACAGAGATCAAGGTATCAGATAATTTTGGGGAAAGTGGGATGGAGATCAAAATAAAGTTCCCAATTCCTTTTTTTAAGCCAAGACTTTAGGATACTCAAGGGAGAGAGTTAGGGCTGCAAGTAGACACTCCCCTGGTCACATGGACAGTCGAGGGTTGGAGTGCCCAAAGCTGAGAGAGTCTGGCGAACCACCAGACTGGGCTCAGCCCAACCACACCCCCCCCCCCTTGGGTCTATGTACTATCTGGAAGCAGAGGTGACAGGGGAAGGCTTTTGGCCTAAAGGTAAGCACAAGGTGAGAAAGAGAGGGTAAGAGCATGAATGAGAGCAAGAGAAAGGGAGAGCAAGCTGGGCAGTGCATAGAACGATCACTTTCCCAGTCAGATAGGTGGCTTGTCAGTGAGGTGAGCAGTGAAGCATGGAGGAGCTGAAGAAAAGGGAGGAAGATGAAGCCCCCATCCCAATATTTCCAAAAGGATAATTCTCTAATCTTATGGATAAGTAGGATGCAGGGAGGAGAGAGTGGTTCCTTCTATTGATGGTGGTATTTTCGTTGCTGTTATTTGGCCCTTTAGATAGCCTTTCCCTGCCTTCAAATAGCTACAACAACCAACAGGGGTGAGTGGGGAGTGTACATTAGAAACTGTCACCAGGGCCCTGTTTTCCTCATACACATGTGGCCTTTGTTGGCCGGGTTTCCTCCTTCCTCCCCACCCTTCCCACCTTTCCCAGGTTCCTCCTTGGCTCCTGCTGCTACTTCCCAGCAACATTCCGGCAGTGATAAAGGGGCCCCTGTGCAGGGAGGAAGGGCCACAACACTGCTGCACTTCTATCTGGACCAGGGTGGGGTCTGTGAAGTGGTTGAAGTGGCTTATGAGTTGCCCAGGGCTGAGTTCACATGGGTGGGGGCTGAGGAACCCACTGCCCCACTTTGTGCTGTCACTTTGACCTTTCAGGAGGAGTGGGGGAGCTGATGAAGTGGGGAATAAAATATACACAGAAACATGGGTCAGATAAGCCATGACAGTTAAAGCTGTGTGTCAACTTTGCTGGGCCATGATTCTTAGCGGTTTGGCAGTTATGTAATGACGTTATTTGACAGTTATGTAATGATGTAATTTGGCAGTCTTGTAATGATGTAGTCATCCTTCATGACGTAATCTGATGTGACCTGCCAATCAGTTGTAAACGAAGTTTTCTTGGGGATGTGGTCTGCATCCAAATGGACATTCTGGCAAAGCTCACTGGCCTGCTCTGGATCTTGTAACTGGCTCATCATCATCTGACCTCCAGTCCTTTGGATTTGAGCTAGCAGCCTGCTGTATTGCCTGCCAATCTTGGGATTCATCAGCCTCCGCAGCTTGTGAGCCAGTGGCCCTCCGTCTTACCTGCCAGCCTTGGGATACATTGGCTGTGAGGCAGCAGCCTGCTGTCTTGGGTTTATCAGGCCCTGGGCTTGAGAATTGCCAGCCTCTACAGATTCATGACCAGTTCCTTCAGATAAATCTCTATCTATCTAGAGTTCCCTGGTTTTGCTTCTTTAGAGAATCCAGCCTAAGACGGAAGGCTCCATCCTCCATAGCAGTGCCTTCTCTCTGCAGACTTCCTCTTTAGCAGCAGCTCACTAATCTCCCTCTAGTTCAGGGGAATGAATCCCTTGCCCTACCTGAGTTAGGGGTTGTGCAGACTTGCCAGGATGGAGGCAACACTGTCCACACCCGGATACGTTCATGCCTCTAGCTGAGGTGCTGCAGCTTTCTACGTGACATGGCCCTTTCTGAAGGGCCTTATTTCTGCTTTGGCATTTTTGAGCTGCAAAATTTTACCCTGCAGAATTGGTTCTTTTTCCCTTTGTTGAATTTTACTTTGAAAACAAAAGGCTGTTCAAGTTCCTGCGTTCCCACCAGGAGAAACAGTCTCTAGTGCTTCCCACTATGAGAAAAACAAAATAAAAACACACTGAAATGAACCTACAATAGCTGCTCAGAGCTCCTAGCCGGGGTTGGGGACGGGGAGGTGGGGCTGATGGGGGCATAGGGATCCCTTCCAAGGCTTCCCATCTGGAAAGGGTAGTGCACACAGGTCGCTTGAAACTCCTGGACACAGGAAACATGAAGTCTTACAAAATCAAACAAGCAAACCACACCACGGAAATCAGGACAGATTACCCAATAAGCAAGGTATGCAAGAGTTTCCTTGTGCTTACTTACTAATCTGTAGCGCACTATTTCACCTTTTTTTCACCAAGGTGTGGTGAAACCCATGTGACATTGTGCACTACAGATTAGTAAATAAACACAATTAAGCCAGTGCATACTTAGCTTGCTGGTTAATCTGCCCGTGCAAGGAAGCTGCATTACTATCAAGATGTGATCGGAATGGAACCATGGGGGTCTTCTGGGTAAACAGAGGCCTGAGCCCCAACTTCCTGTGGGCGGCTCCCCCACCCTCTGGTGGGGAGCGGGCACTCTGAGGCACTCCAACACACCTGGGCACTCCCATTCCAGCCAGGCTAGGTTGAGGCATGGCCCCCCTGCACATGCATCCTGGCCGCCCTAGCTGACTACTCTCTCCACTGCAGACGTCCCCACCTGCTGAGCCACTAGCTCCTGTGCTCCCTGGCCCAGGGCCACTCCTACCCTGAAAAGCCCTCCCTTCCAAAATGGTGCATGGGGTATGCTCCTTCAGCATGTGAGCCAGGGCCTAGAGCTTTCAGCCAGAAGTGTGGCTTGGGTGACAGCAGGCTGGTTTACCAGCCTTAATTAGCCAGCAGGCTGTGCTCAGGGCACCCTGTAACCGGGTTCCTCCAGCCTGCTCCTTAGCAGTGTGTACCAACGGTCTTTGACCAGAAGGCCTGCAGCACTTCCCCTTCCCCAACTCAGGCTCTCTGAAATCAGAGGCACACTTGTGTTTGGGGACCCAGAATGACAGGCCTGGCTGGTGTGGCCGTTGGTGAGCTTTCCAGGGTTTACTCTTGTGCGTGGGCCTAAAGCGCCTGCTTTATCAACGCCTGTTCCTGCGGAGTGGTAGAATTCTGGACTACTAGAGGTGAGGGGCCCTGAGAATGTACGCTGGCCAGCCAGCCATCCTGCAGACCAAAAGCACGCTTTGACGTGGGAGTGCCAGTGACCTTGCCAGGCCTGGGACCCAGGCTACCCGTCATGGCTGCATGGTGGGTTATGTTACTGCATTCTGTTGTAGTGTCTACATTGTAATGACAACACCTGGTGGCCTCTCCCAGTGAGGTGCCCACCTGTCCCTGAGGCTGCCCGGGCTTGGTACCCACGCTCTCTGCACACAGCGTAGGACAGCGGGTGGGTCCTGACTGATGGGCCTGTAAAAAGCTTACCCACAACCCCACCTGCCAGATCTGCCACTCCGGACCAACTTCTTTCCAGACCCTTAAGAGTATCCTGTGATCCTCCTAGAATGCTCTGTGCAAGAATCCAAGAAGACTGAGTTTGAGGGAGCAGGAACTAGAAAAGCACCAGAGCTGCAAGACCCAGGCCTCAGAATCATCGTGGTACAGAGTTGCCTAAAGCCAAAAGAGAACTTCTGGAATTCAGACAGATGACACCCACCCAATGGTCAGTGTCTTTCATGGAAAACAATTTTAAGGAAAAGAGTGTTTGGCAAATTTCTCTTGGCAGTAAACAAGCCCACAGAAATTAAACAGCCCTACTCTGGTTCCAGCGAAGCGTATCTCCCGTGTATTCTCCTGTTCTGCATCCTAAGAAGCTGATAGTCAGGAGGGAGGGAGGGAGGAGCTATATGATGGTTAACACAACGTGGTTCAGAAGACTTTCATGGAGCTTCACATTTTTAAAGTGACCTTTTAAAAAAACGTAGCCTATTAACACCACATGGAATTGTGAGCTATGAAAACGCACTGAGCAGCAATGACGTGATAGAGCCTGTCCTACCACAAGACTTCTGAATGGAAAGCTTAGGCTCTGCCTCTTCTCAGAACCAGTGGGATAAGGACTGTGCTAAGGAGTCAAGCAGCCCTGGGGGCGCAGTGGTTCAGAGCTCAGCTGCTAACCAAAACCTTGGTGGTTTGAATCCACCAGCTGCTCTTAGGAGCCCTGTGGGGCAGTTATACTCTGTCCTATAGGGTCACTATGAGTTGGAATCGACTCTATGGTGACGGGTTTGTTTTTTTTTTTTAAGGAGTCGAAGCTAGGTTGGAGGACTCTCCCAACCTCTGTCAGGCATTTGGCTGCAGATTGGCCTATGGGTGCCTTACTTTCTCACCTGTGAAACAAAGTCTGCCCTGCTTGTCAGGGGCTATTGTGAAGGTTAAATAAGATGGCACATGTGAACAAGTTCACAAATGAGAACGCATAATAAAAATGGACCCCTCATTAGATAAGGAATGCTCTCTTATGTGAAAGGATGCTCCCACCCCATAGTGGTTGAGCTCAGTGAAACACACACACACACACTCATACACGACCATCTCACACACACACAGACATGACACACACACATCAGACACACCTATCATTCATGTCACACATACATATGCTCATTATACACACACACCCATCACACACACATGTCCACCCTATGTACACACACCCATCACACACATGCCTATCACACACACAGACATGACACACACATGCCATCACACACACAGACAAGACACATACACATGCCCATCACACACAGACATGACACACACGCATGACACACACATACCCATCACACACAGACATGACATACACATGCTTGTCACACACAGAGACACTCATATCACACACACATATGCCCATCACAAACACAACATGCACACGTCACACACACATGCCCATCACACACACAGCACACACACATGCCCGTCACACACAGACTCACACGTAGAGCAACCCTGCGTATTTTAGACAAGAAGGGCTTCGCTCAGGAAGGGGTGCTGACAGAGTCATCGGAAGCAAGGGCCGAGGGCTCTCCGCTGGTCTCAAGGAGTGGCTTCAGGCTGCTGAGGAGCAGACACAGGAGAGGAGCTACTACCTCTGGGCACCTCGGGGGCGGGCTGGGTTCTGAGGCTCCATGGCACCACACTGGCTCTGGACACCTGGCAGCTGGTGCTGCTAAACAAGCAACAAAGAAACAAGATCTAACATCTATAATGCTGCTTGCTGTTAAACAGCTAAAACGGAGCAGAAAAAAAGGCTTCTCCCTCACTCCCACCCTCCAAATCGCCCACAAATACCGTAATTCGATATGACACACCTTAGTTTCAGAGGTAGTAGGAAATGTGGGTTTTAACTTCCCAAGCACTCCAACTAAAAGAAAGGACGGGGTTTGAGCAAGCCAACCCCTACTACCTACACATTGGCATCCTTCTCAATATTCAGACAAACCTTGCTCAGTTTAGAGAGTGTGAAAGCTGAAAACTACAATTCCCAGACTTCTTGAGGCTAAGATTAATCTCTTTATTATTAGGGCACAGACTAAGAGTTGCTGTTGGTTGAGATTGAGTCAATTCTCTAAATTCAATGACTCAAACGAGGAAGTAGTTTTTTACTCTTTTTTTTTTTAAATCAGTCTTCAGAATAGGTAGATGGCTCTGCTCGTGAAGCCCCCAGGTCCCACATCCCTCTTCTCTCCTTTCTCTCTGGTCCCCTAGGTGAGGGGTGTGTGTGTGTGCGTGTACGCACGTCTGCATGTGTGTCTGTGTTTATAACTGTGTCTGCGCATGCATGCCTCTATGTGTGTGAGTGTCTCACTGTTGCTTTGTCGCCTGACTCCTTAATGATTTTTACCTTGTACCCTGGAGCAAAGTTTTGAAATTATTTTCCAATTCCTCCAGAGGGGGAAAAAATGCTTTTTATATGGATTGCTGAAGCTCCCAGGGTGAAGTTGTGAAGCCTTTGAGGAAATTACCTGTCTTTCCCCCACCCCCTTTCTCATGTATCCTTCAGGTATAATAGGTATATGTTGGACTACTGCATACGAGACAGAGTACTCCATATGTGTGGTACTTCTCCATTTTGACTTGGCAGTCATTTGGAAATCAGATGGAATGTCTTCCAGAGCCAGTTATGTGTTATTCTCTACACTTTGATTCTCTTCCACTGTCCCTCAAATTTTAATCAGTTTTAAAAAACTTTACACCATGTTCTTCACCGCACAATTGGGAATTAAGGAAAGTGTCTGCATTCACATTCCTGAGAGTGAGGTAAAGGACAGAGTAACGTCCCCCAAGACCATGAAGAGGTCACAGCACTGAGGAGAGAAAGATCCAAGGGCAAGTGAATCTTGGAAGCAAGACTTGAATCTCTGAGCTGCAGCTGCTCTTCCCTTCACGGCCAACTTGGAGGATCTGGGACTGGCTTTATCAAGATAACCTGAAGGTTGTTATATACACTGTTTTAATCATAATGTTTAGAATCATCTCAAGATCAATGGCTTCAGAAGAAATATATATTTATTTCTATTGCTCTTGTATCATTCTGGAGATTACAACGACTCAGCACTACTTTTGGCTGTATACAGCTCCCATCATAAGCTCTAAAACTCTGAACAATAAAAGGATAACACTGTAAAGTTATGAAAATATTTCATCAGAGTTTTTCAATTTAATTAAAATAGCAGGTAACCATTCAGCTCAGTGGTCTTGCATTTCCCTTCTTCTCCTCATTCCCACATCTCCACTGCAAATTGCATTCAAGGAAATTCTTCCCATGCTTTTCAAAGAATTCCTGCCAAAGACACAAGTCTTAATTTTGTGAGGTCTGACTTCATCTCTGGGATCCTCAGTGGTTCAAATGGTTAGACATTCAATTACTAACCAAAAAGCTGGCAGTTTGAACCCACCCAAAGGCATCTTGAAAGAGGCCTAGTGATCTGTTTCCTTATGGGCACAGCCTTGAAAACCCTGTGGAGCAGTTCTACTCTGCATACATGGGGTCGGAATAAACTCAATGGCAACGAATTTGTTTTTGTTTTACTCCATCTCCATAGTCAGTTTCTGAGTTTACTGGCAATGTTTGGTTTTAAAGTGCCTTCAGTGTAAGTGCTCTTTTTGTTCTACCTGGAATATGCTGTTAAATGCTAAATAGTGACTTTCCAAAGCCAACATACTGAGGGGTCCTCTGTCAGTGAGCCCCTAAGAGCACGGCAAGCACATTTTCAAGATCGTGTATGCCAGAATCGAGGTCTGTGATTGAGGCTTAAAGAAAGCAAGGCTTTAGATGACTAATTGGATTCATTTATATTTTCTAAGGAAAAAGCTATTCATTCACGGCTCAAAATGTCTAATAACACTTCCTGGGGCAATAATAGTAATAACATTACCATTGTTTATTAAGTATTTATTACTAACGGTGCTAAACACTTTATGTGCTTTGTATTGATTGATATTTAAAACTTGTTGTGTTATTACGTGCTATCAAGTCAGTTCCTACTCACAGCAACACCATGCACAACAGGATGAAACGCTGCCTGGTCCTGCACCATCCTTACAATCACTGCTGTGGTTGAACCCTTTGCTGCAGCCACTGTGTCAGTCCATCTCATTGAGGGCCTTTCTCTTTTTTGCTGACCCTCTACTTTACCAAGCATGATGTCCTTCTTCAGGGACTGATCCCTCCTGATAACATGTCCGAAGTACTTGGGATGAAGTCTTGTCATCCTTGCTTCTAAGAAGCATTCTGGCTGTATTTATTCCAAGACAGATTTGTTCCTTCTGGCAATCCATGGTATATTCAATAGTCTTTGTCAACACCAAAGTTCAAATGTATCAATTCTTCAGTCTTCCTTATTCATTGTCCAGCTTTCACATGCATATCATGTGATTGAAAATACCATGGCTTGAGTCAGGCACACCTTAGTCCTTAAGGTAACATCTTTGCTTTTTAACACTTTAAAGAGGTCTTTTGCAGCACATTTGCAGCGTATTTGCCCAATGCAATAACTTTGTTTGATTTCCTGACTGCTGCTTCCATGGGTGTTGATTGTGGGTCCAAGTAAAATGAAATCCTTGACAACTTCAATATTTTCTTCACTTACCATGATGTTGCTTATTGGTCCAGTTGTGAGGATTTTTGTTTTCTTTATGTTTGGTTTTGGTTTTTCTTTATGATTACCTTATGATACAAGTGCTATTGTGTTTATTTTATAGATGAGGACACTAAGATGTAAGGAGTTTAAGCAATCTACCCAGGCTCACATTGTTAATAAATGGCAGAGGCCAGATTCCAGCCCAGCTCTGTCTTACTTTCAGGCCCATGGTCTAATCACACCACTTATGTATTTCTGCCATGCATCTGTATGTTGATAGTTTGCAAATACAGAGGGTGGCCCAGATCAGTTTTGAAAAAACACAGTGTAGTATTTTTCTTCTGCCTGGTTGAGAGTGACATGTCTAAGAAGATGAGATGTCTTGGAAGTCAGAGGCATGAGGCAAATCATGGGCTGTGACTACACCAGGACCTGGTATAAATGAATATCCAGTATGTTTCAAATATCACATGGGGTATCTCTACTTATAGATTTTATTATTCTTTATATGATTATTACACACACACCCCAAGCATCACCTCCAATCCCAACCAGCGCCAGCTGCCAGGGAGAGTAGCCTACAGCACACAACAGATGCCCAGCTGTGCACACCACGGAGCTTTGCAAACTGCCTTTCATAGCTCTTCTGTAGCCACGATCCCAAGATTCCTAGGTCCAAGGTTAATTTAAAATGAGCTATTAAGAGATTTCCATACAGATTTACTAATCCAGAGTCACATGAGGATGGATACATGAGCAGGTATGGAGAAAATGCCTTTTGCATTCCTGCGTGCTGCTCCTGCCCAGGTGGAGTCCATTAGGAGACCAGAGGTGCTGGCACCTCACTGCTCACCAAGCCTGGGGGCTGGGGAAGGAGAGCTCTCGCCAGAACTTTGGAAATCACCCCTGTTGGGTTAAGCCTGTTGAGTTAGAGCTAATTCCCAATTTTTATAGGAAATAGAAACTATAGGGTAGAGAAAATGTGGAGGATCTTTTAAAGTGCTGGCTAAGTCATTCAGCATGTGAGTAGGAGAGTAGCAGTGAAAATCGGCTTTAAATATACATGTTCCCAACTGTCTTCTCTCTATCCATCCTTCCTTCTCTCTAAGTAATGTAGAAAATGAAAGAGCCAGGCCTCATAAAAGGCAGCACACAGGAGGAGATGCCATAAAAGCCCTGCTAGAGCTCAAAGTCTGAGGAGCCATTCAAGTGCTATTGACTTAACAGGAACCAACTGTGTTTTTTTATGAACAGATCTAAATCATACCAGGTCCTGCAGGGCTGGTTTTGAAGAGAGGCCCCAAGACCGTTTTCTCTTACATAGCGGTGTGCTTGTATGTGGCTGCAAGCATAAAAGCAGAACAGAGCTGCCCTCAGTTGGAGGTGTTACTTTCTACGTTTGTCGCTGGTCTCTCCCAGAATGAAATGCTCTGGGCTTCAGTTTAATGGTTCCCAAAACGCTCACGTGACACACTGTCTTCTTTTGTTCCTTTTGGAAGACAATGCACGTCTTCATTTACACGTTTGCCTCCGCTGATCGGTTCGAAGAACGTACAAAACCACCTTGGGGTCCAGCGTGGCGGGCAGGGCTCTAGGAGTCTGGCCTGACATGGGGCCTCCATGAGCCCCGGCAGAGTCAGGACCTAATCGCAGCAAAGAGAAGACAGTCAACACAGGGATATGTCTGTGATGGCGCCTCGGGGTGGGGGAAAGTGAGGGAGTGGGCGGGGTCCCTCAGAGGCAAGGGGCTTCTTTCCTCTGGGAAACTGTGGAAGGCTGGGAGACATTTGTTTCAAAGGCTAACCCCGAGGAAGAGGCAGGTTCCGGATTCAAGCAGGAGTGTGGGTGGAGCCGAGTTCAAGGCGGTCCTAAGCAGGGAGGACATAAGTCATCTCACCTGGCTCCCGCAGATCAAATGACAGGAATGCTCCCCGGGAGCCTCGGCTGTCCGTCTGGCAGCCAGCCCCACTTATTTCTTCACAGATTCATCATTTCTCCCTGCGTGCTGTGTGCAAACTGCCTGCTTACAAAACAATCTGACCCTTGCCAGATGTGGGCGCCTGGCCAGCTTTTACATAATTCAGGCTTTTCTTTGCTCAAGATGGTACAGTTTAAAGGGGCCTTAGAAGTTCTGTTTTCATCTCCCCTGCTCCCCCACTCCCTCACCTCCTTTTCATGCTTTTCTTCCTCTCTGCAGCGAACTCTGTCACCCAAACACATGGGGAAGCTTTATTGTGTGTGGCATACATTAATACATAGAGCTGAAAATAACAAGCCCGTGTATTTCCCATATGCTTGCTAAAAATTAAAATTAAAATAACTCTTAGGATCGGCTCTCTGCCTCCTGTTGGCCAGTCCTTGTTTTCCATATGTGTTTCTCACCAAGCTTTCAGGGCTCAAATACCCAGCAGGAATGTGAGGGAGCAGAGGGCGCGTCACCTGGCATGGTGGCAGCAGATTCATTTTATTTCTGTCATCCAAAGTCTTCTAAGTTAAAGCTCTCTTCTCATATAAGAAGATCAAAGTACTGGAAAGAGCCCTGATAAGTAAGCACAGACAAATTTGTATTTTAAAGTCAGGGCTAAGTTGTGGCTTTTCCATTGACCAAGCAGGGTCGTAGATTCTGGGGATTTTCATTCCCACTTCTTCATTCTAGTGAGTTGGCCCCATCGCCTTTCGTGAGGGTTCAAGCCAGGCTTGCATTTTCATCTGTGCTTCATCCAAAAGATGGCTGGGCAGGGGAAGCCACAGCTGGGTTTTGGGAGAGACACATTTTCTAGCGCACGTATTTTGAGGGATCTTTGGGGATCTCTCTCTCTTACACACATACACTATAGTTAGTTCAGCCTCTCCCAATCAGAATGGAATGTTAAACAATTGATGCTTCAACTTCCCCATCTATTGACTGTCTTCAACTGGAAGAAGCCAGCGGAGTTGGCCAACCATATGCCACATGGTGGTAGGGAAGAAAGTCTTAGCAGGAAGAGAAGACGTGTGGGTTGTGAGAGGAAGATTACACACACTAAGCAGGCACTCGGGCAGCTGCTGAGGAACGGAAGGACCTGGTTGCCTTGGTAGAAGAATTTCACAAGACAGATGTGTTGGGTAACAGTGAGTTTCCAGAATCCAGAAGGAAAATTTACCTAGGCAAGTTACCTAACCATTTTGTCCCTCAGCTTCCTCATGAGTAACACAGAGATAATAGAAGAATCCCTCATGGTGTGCAGGAGAAAAAATGAGATAATCCAGGAAATGAGCCTGCCCAGTGCTGGCATGAGGGAAGTGCTCTGTAAGTGCTTTGCTTGTTTTGTTGATAATTGTCATTACCACTGTTTTACCATGGCTCTGCCACCTATATTGCTGGCTTTACCAAAACCCAAACCCAGTGCCGTCGAGTCAATTCCGACTCATAGCAACCCTATAGGACAGAGTAGAACTGCCCCATAGAGTTTCCAAGGGAGCACCTGGTGGATTCGAACTGCCAATCCTTTGGTTAGTAGCCATAGCACTTAACCACTACACCACCAGGGTTTCCCTTACTGGCTTTGGCAACTCGCAAATGCCTTGCAAGGCTCAGTCTTCTCATCTAGAAAATAGAAGTAATAATACTACTTCACACAGTTGTTGTTCTTCATAAGATCTAATAATAATTGATAAAACTTAAAAGGGAAAGAGCTATGCAGCTTCTGAAGTGTGCCATATCAATAAGAGATAAGGAAAGATAAGGGTATTAAGGCCATGCTTGTCCCAGATAGGCAAACCAGGGGGCCTCTCAGCATCTTCAAAGTCAGAATTTACCCAACATTCTCCCAGCATCTTACAACGGTCATGAATTTTTTCTTTGAGTTTTTTTATTACTGGGTTTAGTCGAGATTAAAATAAGCTTTTCACCTTCTTTCAAAACCTACACACAGTTTCAGAGTCTGAAAAATGGTCCGGAACATTCTCTTGAAGTGTGTGTATCTGAACATCTGTTTTTCCAGCAGGCTTGGATGCATAGTGCAAAGGGCTTCTCTGGAGGTTCCTGGGCTGAGCACCAGCAGGAAGAATGAGAACCATCCCCAAAAAGTGTAGGCGGCTTGATTTGGCAGGGCAGTTTGAGATAGTGTGTAATGAGATGTGTTCAGATCTAAAGTAATCCCACCACTAATGTCAATCAGCACAGAAAACAAAGGAAGTTTTAAAAATTATCCTGACCCGAACCATATCCACCTACCAGCCTTGATGATGCCATATAGAGAAGCCAACATGGCCATTCCTTGATGATAAAGAGATTTCCTGGGTGAAATGAAAAGGGTTTATAGATGCAGGACCAGTGACTGTGTGCAGGCCGTGATAGGTCCTGCTGTGTGCTCCTGCACATGACCTTAAGGACAGCCCTGCAAATAACCTTGTATGGCTATTTGCCATCCCTAGGTCAATGGAAGAAAGTCAGCACCACAGCTGCCCCCAAATCAGATGGCTTCCTTTAGCAGGCAGGTGTGTGTGCTGCCTACATGCCCAGTCCCCAGGACTATCAGCCCTGCTTTTACTCTTGTCTTGCTTTCTCCAGTTTTGCTTCTTCAAAATCATTTTTCAAGGAAGTATATTGAAAACTCCAAACTTTTCCAAATGTGGGGACTGTTTTCCCATGGTTTCTCTATGCATCTATCAAAGAAAAACTCAGCTTTGATTCCTAGGATGGTGCTGGATTTAATCCATGTTAACCTGGAGAGGAAAGTTGAAATATGGCTACCCTAGAAGAGGGTTGGCATTCCTTCTCCAATGGAAGCAGAATTTGAATGCAGAAACTTAGGCATTCATAAAAACATCTTGGGAGAAACAGTGTGGCTCAACAATTGTTAACTGTGCCAGCCTGAGTTTCAATTCCCTTATCTATATGGTGGAGAAAACACTGATCCCTGAAGGTGATTACGATGCTTAAAGATAATGTATATAAGTTCCTGGCTCATAATAAGTAATTGGTAAGTGGAAATTTGTCATTTTTTTAATTCTGGTGTCTTATGAGTGTCTATGCTCATTTGAATTTTGGGGGACAACTTATTTTAAGCACAACACTTTAGTTGTTTCCATCCTCCATGTGGAAATGTTTCTAAAACGTATGCATTCATTTATTTTCCTGCCTTAAAACTGAAAATAATTGGATGTTTTTGTGATAATTAAGAATCCTGCTGTGCCCTGGGGCAATCATTCTGCAGTGAAGCCTTCTTATTATTTTGCACTTAGAGGCACTTGTGAAAAACTGTGCAGCCCCAGGGAAGGGCAGAAATCCCTGCAAGTGACTAGGCTGTGTATATTAAATAAATCTCTGCTATCAGAGTACTTCATAAGGGTTTCTCTTTTACTTTTTAAAGCAGATTGGGAACTACGTGTAGGGGATGTCTGTATTCCCAACTGGGGGTTGGCTCCTAGTTCAGCAAAGTTTTATTTACTCTTCATTGATGATACGCACAAGTCTTCTCCAAGCTAAGAGGAAGTGTTACCCATGGCAGAACTCCAACTTTAGCAGAACCACAGGCTAGGCTGAACCTTTATGATAAGAATTAAATCAGAACTCCTTGCAGTCATCTGTCTTCCCACATTTGTTTGTAACATGGAGCACTTGAATTATTCCAAAGGAAAGGGAAGTGGAGAGGTGGGAGATGAGAAACCAGCCCATATTTTTCTTATTAACTCTTTAGGAGGGGTTAGTGGGAATCAGTCACAAATTTTAGGGAACGGGAGACACGTTTTGTTTGGCCCAAGATGATTAGATTCTGAGTTTAAACACTGAGGGGATGGGTCTTTGTTTGCTTCTGGATGAGATCAACCACTGTGTCTCTCATACCCCGGAAAACTTTGTGACGGCTTCCTCAGCTCCCAACACCAAGTGGCTTTTACCGAATGGCAGTCTGATGAGTTAAGTGTTATGAGTCAGAAACATACGGATTGCATTTCCCTGAGAAAAATGAAGGGGCAAAGTTCTTGGGAAAATGTATTATGGATTCGGTCAAGGCCAAAAAGGATGTAAACTACTTCAGACACTCACTGGATGCCAAATGTAAGCCTACTAGGTCAGGGTCTGTGTGTGGGGGCGCCATCGTGTAAGCCACGCAGCCTAGGAGCTTCACTAAAGATGAGCATCCAAAGCCTGATGCAGCAGAGCCAACAAGAATATACACAGACAACAGTGCGATCATCACCGGGGCCCTGGATACAATGGTTAAAGCACTCATCCGCTAACTGAGAGATTGGCAGTTTGAACCCAACAGCCATTCCATAGAAGAAAGGTGTGGCCGTCTGCTTCCATAAAGATTAGTCTTGGAAACCTATGGGGCAGTTCTACTCTGTCCTATAGGGTCATTATGAGTCGGAATTAACAGCAATGGGTTTTTATCATCTATAGGAAACTATGGGATTTAACTCAGAATCCTTTTTAAGAAAGCCATACCCAGTCCTTTTTTTTTTTTTTAATTCTCAGTTGAAAACTATCCAAAGTGTTGCTAGGTGTTGCTATATGATTGTGGCTAGTTTGTTTTTAAAAAAAAGCTTAAAACTGGGTGGCTGTAAATGGATTCTTCAAATTTTAACAATCTCTCTAAAGATTATTGTTAAAATGGATGAAAGAGGAGCCTAAAGAGGCATTCCTCACAGCTAGGTGCCACCAAGTGAGGGGAGGGATGGTGAAACCCCACGAGGAGGCCTACTGCCCCCACCACGGCCCTCCCCTCCCAAATAGGGGCTCCTAGAAGCGGGGAAGGGCTGACTCCCAATCTAAAGGCTTGGGGAGGGTCCTTCATCATCTCCTGAGCATGAATCAGCCAGGACATCACATTTAGGCCTTGGAGGGGCTCCAGCGAGAAGGATCTGGGAGGACAAACTGGATGTGTAGGTGAACCACGAGTGCCCCAGCCTTCCCCAGCCCCCCTGAGTCTTCCTAACCCTGCTGGGACAGGCTTATTATTCTGTTGGTTCCCCCAGGAAACCTGACTGCTCTCACTCTCCGCTTCTCATTAAATTGTTTCTCTTCTACTCTCACTGTCTCATATTGTCTCTTTTCCTGAGTATGTCTTCCTCAGTCTCTGCTCTCTCTTTGTCTCTCTCACTCTCTCTCTCTCAGCCACCCCTGTCCTTGAGAAAATCAGGCCCATGCCCACCCCCGAGTTTAGACAGAACCAAATCAATAGATTTTTGTTGTTAGCTGCCCTGAAGTCAACCTCTAACTCATGGTGACCCGAGGCACAACAGAATGAAACACTGCCCAGTCCTGCACCATCCTTATGGTAAGTTGCAGATAGGACCGTTGAGATCCACACAGTTTTAATTGGCTGATTTTCAGAAGTAGATCACCAGGCCTTTCTCCCTAGTCCGTCTTAGTCTGGAAGCTCCACCGAAGCCTGTTCAGCATCATAACAGCATGCAAGCCTCTGCTGACAGATGGGTGCTGGCTGCTCAAGATGTTCATTGGCCGAGAATTGAACCCGGGTCTCCTGCTTGGAGGGTAAGAATCCTGCCACTGAACCACCATTGCCCTCATGGACCAATAGGAGCTGGCTGAATTTTCTCCAAGTCTCAGATGGGAAAAGGGGATGTTCTTTGTTCCAAGGAGCTCCTCGTTCCCTCTTGTAACACTCTTGCCTGTCCCGACTTCCATACTTTTTTTTTTTTTTGTACTTTAGATGAATGTTTATAGAACAAACTAGCTTCTCATTAAACAGTTGTTTTATGACATTGGTTAACAACCCCATGACATGTCAGTACTCTATCTTTTTGACCTTGGGTTCCCTATTACCAGCTTTCCTGTCCTCTCCTACCTTCTAGTCCTTGCCGCTGGGCTGGTGTGCCCCTTTAGTCTCGTTTTGTCCTATGGGTCTGTCTAATCTTAGGCTAAAAGGTGAACCTCCGGAGTGACTTCATTACTGAGCTAAAAGGGCATCCGGGAGCCATACTCTCGGGGTTTCTCCAGTTCGTCAGACCCGTAAGTCTCGTCTTTTTTTGTGAGTTAGAATTTTGTTCTACATTTTCCTCCAGCTCTGTCCAGAACCCTCTTTTGCGATCCCCATCAGAGCAGTCAGTGGTGGTAACCAGGCACCACCTAGTTGTACTGGACTCAGTATGGTGGAGGCCGTGGTAGTTGTGGTCTATTAGTCCTGTGGACTAATCTTTCCTTTGTGCCTTTAGTTTTCTTCATTTTCCCTTGCTCCTGAAGGGGTGAGACCAGTGCCAACTTCCATGCTTATTCCTTCCCCTGGGGTAGGAATGGCCTAACTGGGTGAACCTGTACAGTGAGCTCCTCTTCCTCTCTCAGAGAGTGTCAGCTCTGTCTGCTTCTCCCTGCTGTGTCCCTGAGTTGGGACAGGCTCAGTACAAAGACAACTTAAGGCATTCTCCAGGGCCACTTTTTTCAGGAGTGAAGGTGACCTTTCAGTTCTCCATCAGATTCTATGTCTCAATTTTCAACTGGATCAGACATTGGGTAGGAAAAAAGGGCGATCGTTCACTCAGCCCTCTCAAAGGCCCCGAGTCCCCACACCCAAAAGTCTTGACTCCATACTCCTGAATGGTCCTTCTCACTGCTTCACAGCCTATCTTAACTTCTCAAGTTGTCTTCCTCCAATTCTGCGGCAGCCATTTCTTTTGCCGCTAAGATTTGCCTCTGTTCCTTCCAGGGCATGGGGAGATTGTACTTCACCACACAGTTCAATCAGGTCTTGGTCTCGCTTCGATGTGAGTCCCTTCTAGGTGGAAGCATTTCATCACCAGAAGTGAATGTCCTTCTTGCTTCCCCCAATGTGGCAGTCATAGAAGAGTGTTGATATGAAGATGCAATGCTGAGCCATCCCATAAAGCAGGGATCAGCCAACTCTTTTTATACATGTCCAGGTAGTACATTTCTTAGGCTTTATAGTATGGTCTCTGTCACAATCAATCAACTCTGCCATTACAGTGTAAAAACAGCCACAGGCAATGCATAAATAAATGAGCCTTTCTGTTAATAAAACTTTGTCAAAACAGACGGCCAGCCAGATGACCTACAGGCCATAGTTTGCCAGTTCCTGATATCGAGGTTGGCTGTTCTTCTAGAGGGTCACCTGAACCACACAGAACCTCCATAAGCGGGAAATAAAACTTTGTGGTATTAAGCCACTGAGTTCAGTGGGTTGTTTCTTAGCTCAGCATAGCCTAGCCTGTCCTGACTGACACATGTTCCTTGTCTTCTTGCACTCAGTACTACATTTCTGAGTCTCAGTTCTGGTCATCTCCACTGACTGCCCGTTTCTTCCTCTGCCCCTAAGGCTCACCTTAGCACTGCATAATTTTTCCTTTATCATACACATGGCTTTGCATTTATAGTTAAATAGATTGACTTTTATTTCCAACAAAGATAATAGAGGATCATTTACAACCACTTTGAAAATTGATTTGGCACTTCCTTAAAAAGCTAGAAATAGAACTACTGTATGATCCAGCAATCCCACTCCTTGGAATATATCCTAGAGAAATAAGAGCGCGAACAGATACATGCGCACCCATGTTTATTGCAGCACTGTTTACAATAGCAAAAACATGGAAGCAACCAAGGTGCCCATCAATGGATGAATAAATTGTGGTATATTCACACAATGGAATACTACGCATCGATAAAGAACAGTGAGGAGTCGATGAAACATTTCATAACATGGAGGAACCTGGAAAGCATTATGTTGAGTGAAATTAGTCAGTTGCAAAAGGACAAATATTGTATAAGACCACTATTATAAGAACTTGAGAAATAGTTGAAACTGAGAAGAAAACATTCTTTTGTGGTTATGAGAGGGGGGAGGGAAGGAGGGTGGGAGAGGGGTATTCACTAATTAGATAGTAGATAAGAACTACTTTAGGTGAAGGGAAAGACAGCACACAATACAGAGAAGGTCAGCACAATTGGACTAAACCAAAAGCAAAGAAGTTTCCTGAATAAACTGAATGCTTTGAAGGCCAGTGTAGCAGGGGCAGGGGTCTGGGGACCATGGTTTCAGGGGACATCTAAGTCAATCGGCATAATAAAATCTATTAAGAAAACATTCTGCATCCCACTTTGAAGAGTGGCATCTGGGGTCTTAAACACTAGGAAGCAGCCATCTAAGATGCATCAATTGGTCTCAACCCACCTGGATCAAAGGAGAATGAAGAACACCAAGGACACAAGGCATTACGAGCCCAAGAGACAGAAAGGGCCACATGAACCAGAGACTACTTCATCCTGAGACCAGAAGAACTAGATGGTGCCCAGCTACAACCGATGACTGCTCTGACAGGGAACACAACAGAGAACCTCTGAGGAAGTAGGAGAGCCGTGGGATGCAGACCCCAAATTCTCATAAGACCAGACTTAATGGTCTGACTGAGACTGGAAAGACCCTGGTGGTCATGGCCCCCAGACCTTGTGTTGGCCCAGGACAGGAACCATTCCCGAAGCCAACTCTTCAGACATGGATTGGACTGGACAATGGGTTGGAGAGGGATGCTGGTGAGGAGTGAGCTTCTTGGATGAGGTGGACACTTGAGACTATGTTGGCATCTCCTGCCTGGAGGGGAGATGAGAGGGTAAAGAGCGTTAGAAGGTGGCAAAAAGGACACGAAAAGAGAGAGTAGAGGGAGAGAGCAGGCTGTCTCATTAGGGGGAGAGTAACTGGGAGTGTGTAGCAAGGTGTATATGGGTTTTTGTGTGAGAGACTGACTTGATTTGTAAACGGTCACTTAAAGCACAATGAAAATTATTTTAAAAAAATAGAGTATCATTTGAGGAAGGGAATATTCAGGACAAACAGAAGAGAAATATTGTAAGTCCAATAAATTGAAATGCTTCAAGTCTAGAAAACAGCAACAGAGAAAAAATGTGTATTTGTTCACCTCAGGAACCAGAACAGAAGGGGTGTTTGCAAAGCCTTAATAAGCCTGGAAGAGAAGTCCACGCAAGAGAAAACAGGACAGGCTTCTTGGATACATTGGACAGAAACTACTGAACTACGTGCATGCTTGAAACCTTTAGTCCCTTTGTAAGAAAAGGAGTCAGAGGGACAGAGGGCAACTTCTCAGGAGTTATTCTGGAAGCCAGCCCTTCCTGTTGCAAATGGTGCTACTCAGAAGCAAACGAGACATTTCAGGGCACAAAAGTTGCCCTCCACCTCCAGCAATAACCTCACATTCCCAGCAGGACACAAACCGAACGCTGGTGCTACGGGTAAGTTCTGAAAACAACTGAGGGTAAGTGTTTAATTATACTTGGCATGACTGCACCTTTTTATTCTCAAGACAGGAAATCCCCTGACAATTAACTGGGTTCAACCTCAGCAGACCAAGGGGAGGTCTTCTGGCTGCCCTTCCCAGGAGGGGCCTGTGCTGGCCTCATTTCTGGGGCAACAGTAGCACCTGAATGAAAGAGACTGCATTATGTGATTCCCTGCCATTAGAGGCCAAGGGACAAGCCTTTCAAATTCCTCAAGTGGATTAAATAAAAGAGTTAAACCTGCTCTAGGCCAAGGCCCACAGGGCTGCCCAGGAGAGGTTAAGGCAGCTCAGTAAATGAGATTGACTGCCCCAGGTTTTCTCCCAGACTTCAAGAGATCGATCCTTCTCCGGGATCATGGGGTCGCCTGTGGTCTCTGAGTAAGGAGAGGAGGTGGGGGTGGGGGTAACAACCCCAGGCAGAGTTAGGAAGGAGCCAGAACACTGCGTCTCAACTTTTTTTAAAATATACTTCTTATAGATCACTAAAAGTCTCATACTTACCTTTAAAGTTTGTTAAATACGAAAGCAAATTTTGTGACTAAAAACCCACTCAGGCAATGATAAAGTTCAAATATGAGTTATTAGATCCTACCTGACTACCCCCTGGAACTTGACTTGGTACTTGAGCTGAGTTCTAAATATGAGGGTTCATTGACCTGGAACTTCTGGTCCTTTTTTTATTAATTGATTTCACTTCATCTGTCACCTGTTTTCAACATCTATCCATTTATACCAGATAGGTTTTTCACTCAACAAATACTTATCAAGTACCTATTATCTGCTGAAGGAGCCCTGGTGGCACAGTGGTTAAGCGCTCGGCTGCTAACTGGAAGGTCAGCCTCTCTGAGAGAGAAAGAGATGGCAGTTTACTTCCCTAAAGATTACATACAGCATTGGAAACCCTATGGAGCAGTTCTACTTTGTCCTATAGGATTCCTATGAGTTGGAATCGACTTGAAGGTGATGGGTTATCATCTGCTGGGTGGGAATGAGTTGTTGGAGAAATAAAGAAAAGTAAACCCTGTCCCTTGCCCTACAGTAAGAGAAACAGATGGTTTTAATGCACTGTAGGAGATACCGTGATGCAGGCACATGCTGGGCAAGAGTCAGAAGCCACGCTTCTCCAAAGGTGCTGGGCTGTGTATCAGGGAAGACTCTCCTGAAAGAATGAAAGCCTCACCCCTCTCCTCGCCTGTCAAAACCTACCCACCAGGCCTTCGTTCAAATGAAAATAAAAGTCATCAAGTTTCAGGAAATCAAAGAATCTTAAACACGGTGATTGTTTATTTAGTCCAGTTACCCACATTTATCTGAGAAAATTGAGGCTTTTAAAGGCATATACTTTGCACTTGGCTGCTTATTGGTAGAACAAGGACAGAGAAAGCCTCCTATAAACAACTAAGGACTTACGAGTGCTTCCCATGTCAGCTGTCCCTTCTACAGAAAAAGCCATCCCAAAACAACAGCCATTGATTATTTTGCTCACAAACCTGCAATCTGGGCTGGACCTGGCAGGAGCAGCTCCTCTCTGATCTAGGAGGCATCAGCTGGGGTGGATCAACTGGAGCTGGAAGATACACTTCTAAGCTGGCCCACTTCCATGGCTGACAAGTTGCTGCTTGTTATTGGATGGACTGCTCAGCTTAGGCTTTGGCCAGGTACCTCAGTTTCTCTCCATGTGGGCCACTCCACAGGGTGTCTTGGGCTTCCTCACAACATGGCAGCTGAGTTCCAAAAGTAACGGTTCCAAGAGACAGGAAGTGGAAGCTGCCAATTTCTTAAGGCCTAGACCCAGAAACGGATGGTGCTGAGAATCTGCTCCCTTCTCCGCTTGTCTTCGTCAGCTGCATGATCCTTAAAAGCCACTCAAAGTCACTTATTGTTGTTGGTAGTTGCTTTCGAGTCAGCTCCAACCCATGGTGACCCCATGTACAATAAAACAAAAACGCTACCCAGTCCTATGCCATCTGAAGAGTCCATTGTTGGGGCCACTGTATATTTTGAGTACCTTGCAAACTAGGGTGCTCACATTTTTAGCATTATATCCGACAATGCTCTTTTGTGATTCATATGGTTTTCATTGGCTACTTTTTGGAAGTAGATGGCCAGATCTTTCTTCCTAGCCTGTCTTAGTCTGAAAGTTCTGCCAAAACCTGTCTACCATGGGTGACCCTTCTGGCATTTGAAATACTGGTGGCATAGCTTCCAGCAGCACAGCAACATGCAAGTCACCACAGCACAACAAACTGGCAGGCGGGTGGTGGCAAAGTCACTTACAGCAGCCATATTCTATTTATCAGAGCAGAAGCAAGATTCAAGAGGGAAGCGAACGCAGATATTGTCTCTCAGCGGGAGAAATATTGAAGAATCTTTCTTGTTCCTGTTAGGTGCTATTAAGTCAGTTCTGACTCATAGCGACCCTATGTACAACAGAATGAAACACTGCCCAGCCCCGCACCATCCTTACAATTCTTGTTATGCTTGAGCCCCTTGTTGTAGCCATTGTGTCAATCTGTCGCATTGAGGGTCTTCCTCTTTTCCGCTGACCCTGTACCTTACCAAACATGCTGTCCTTCTCCAAGGACTGATCCCTCCTGACAACATCTCCAAATTATGTAAGACACAGGGGTGCAGCCAAGATGGCAGAGTAGTTAGACACTTCTGGTGATCCCTCTTATAACACAGACCCCCAAAAACAAGTGAAATGATTATATATGTGACAAGCTAGGAGCAAAAGTTAGGAAATCGACCTGAGTGGCAGTGGGAGGGAGAAACAGTTCAGAAACGGTGAGGAGTTACCAGACCTGACTCGGTGGGAACAAGCGCCCCTCAGGCAGGATCTGCTAGCAGTAGCATTCGTGACACTGTTTCCTGAAGGAGAGGCAGCGAGTTGCACAGTCTACCGGAACCTCCAGAACCAGAGGAGAACAGCTTTCTCAGCAAAAGCTAAGTACTTGCATTTTTTTTTCCACACCGCCAGCACCCAAGCCAGCTTCAGCAGCTGCCAGTTTCCCTGGGCCTGAGATAGCTCCTGCTGCATGCCCTGAGCATTCTCCCAGCTTTGGAGAATGACTAAATTAACAATGGGGGGAAAGACAATCTTCCGGCTCCACTAAGCTGGGGAGCTCAGGATAGGAGCAGCCCCTGTCCAGGCACAAATGGTCCACGGACTTTGAATACCTTTTACCACTGCATGGACTTGTGTGGGCCCATTTCAGGGGATTACGCCCTTGTTGGCAGACTGCAGTGGCATATGTGCTTGGGATCTGACTTCAACTTTGTCAGCTGTGCACTGGAGAGGTGGGTTTTTGATGTTTGACACTGCTTGGCCTATTAAACAGGGTCCTCACCTACCCACATCAGTGGCCTGAGGACTGGTGGCTCCACCCACATCACTTAGCCACCTGCGACAGGGGTCCGTGGATAAGTGGTGGCTTGCTGTCCTTACAACCAAAAACATTAGGTGCCCACGGTCTGGCTGCAGATCCCACCAACCTGTGTGCTGTAGGGAACAGGGATGCATTTCCCTCACAGATACTTGGGGGATGGTTGTCAGCCCTCTACCTTCTTCTGAGTGTGACCCCCTGCTGCAACAGTGCCTACACCAGTCACCCATACCTCTCTAAGACCGTAGAACAGAGCCTGTACCACACATTTGATGACCAACTACCTGGACACCTGAGCTGAATCCATATAAGAAAAGCAAATGGACTCCTAGACTCATATACCTGGTAACAGCTCTAGCCATCTGGTGACAGGACATTAGAGCTTCAAAGGTGCAAATAATCAAGCTAGCTCACTCAAGCAGCCCATTTGGGAATATCAAAACAAAACAGGGCAAGAAGCTAGGATACATTAAGCAAACAAAATAAATTAATACAATAACTTATAAATGGCTCGGAAAAATAGTCAATATCAAATCACATAAAGAAGCAGACCACGATTGCTTCAATGAGCTCTCAAAACAGAGATTCAAGGAATCTTCCAGATGAAGATGTATTCCTGGAGTTACCAGATGTAAAATACAAAAGATTAATATACAGAACTCTTCAAGAGATCAGGAAGGAGATGAGACAACATGCAGAACAAACCAAGGAACACACAGATAAAGCAGTTGAAGAAATTAAGAAGGTTATTCAAGAATATAATGAAAAATGTAATAGGCTGTAAGAATCCATAGATAGACAGCAATCAGAAATTCAGAAGATTAACAATGAAATTACAGAAGTAGACATCTCAATAGAAAGTCAGAGAAGCAGAATTGAGGAAATGGAGGGGAGAATTAGTGAGTTTGAAGATAAAAACTTGGCACCAAGATATTCGAAGAAAAATCAGATAAAAGAATTTAAAAAACAAAGAAACACTAAAAATCATGTGAGACTCTACCGAGAGAAATAACCTATGAGTGATCAGAGTACCAGAACACGGAGGGATAACAGAAAGTACAGAGAGAATTGTTGAAGATTTATTGGCGGAAAACTTCCCTGATATCGTGAAAGACGAGGATATATCTATCCAAGATGCTCATCGAACTCCACATGAGGTAGCTCTCAAATAAAGTCACCAAGACATATTATAATCAAACTTGCCAAAACAAAAGATAAAGAGAGAATTTTAAGAGCAGCTAGGAATAAACAAAAAGCCACTTACAAAGGAAAGTCAATAAGAAGAAGCTCAGACTACTCAGCAGAAACCGTGAGGGCAAGAAGGCAATGGGATGACTTATATAAGGCATTGATGGAAAAAAATTGCAAGGCAAGAATCATATATCCAGCAAAACTCTTTCTCAAATAGGAAGGCAAAATTAGGACATTTCCAGATAAAAGGAAGTTTAGGGAATTTGTAAAAACCAAACCAAAACCACAAGAAATACTAAAGGGAGTTCTCTGGTTAGAAAATCAATAATATCAGATAACAATCCAAGGCTAGAACACAGGGCAGAGCAAACAGATATCATCACAGATAGGGAAATCACAAAAATAAATCAAGATACAAAAACGCACAAAACAGGGAAACAGCAATGTCATTATGTCAAAGATGAAAACATTAAAACAATAAAGAGGGACTCAAAAATGTAGCCATAGATCTTTCGTGTGGAGAGGAAGTCAAGGCAAAATAAAGAAATAAAAATTAGGTTTCAACTTGGAAAAATAGGGGTAAATATTAAGGTAACCACAAAGGAGACAAACAGTTCTACACATTAAAATAAAATACAAGAAAACATAAAGGCTCAGCAAAAAAAATCAACAACAACAAATAAGAGGAAAAGACAATATATAAAGACAAACTACTCAGCACAAAAAAATTAAGTGGAAAAAAGAAACAGTCAACAACACTCAAAAAAAGATATCAAAATGACAACACTAAACTCTTATCTATCCATAATTACACTGAATATAAATGGACTAAATGCACCAATACTGAGACAGAGAGTGGCAGAATGGATTAAAAAAACACAATCCATCTATATGCTGCCTACATGAGACACACATTAGACTTAAAGACACAAATGAACTAAAACTCAAAGGATGGAAAAAAAAATATCAAGCAAACAACAATCAAAAAAGAGCAGCAGTGGCAATATTAATTTCTGACAAAATAGACTTTAAAGTTAAATGCACCATAAAGGATAAGGAAGGATATTATATAATGATTAAAGGGAGAATATACCAGGAGGATGTAACCATATTAAATATTTATGCACCCAATGACAGGGCTGCAAGACACATAAAACAAACTCTAAAAGCATTGAAAAGTGAGATAGACAGCTTCAAAATAATAGCAGGAGACTTCAAAACACCACTTTCAGTGAAGGACAGAATATCCAGAAAGAAGCTCAATAAAGACATGGAAGATTTAAATGCCACAATCAACCAACTTGAGCTCATAGGCATATACAGAACACTCCACCCAACAGCAGCCAAGTATACTTTCTTTTCCAATGCACATGGAAAATTCTCTAGAATAGACCACACATTAGGTCATAATGCAAGCATTAACAGAATCAAAAACATCAAAATAGTACAAAGCATTTTCTCTGACCATACCACTATAAAAGTAGATATCAATAACAGAAAAAGTAGGGAAAAGAAATCAAACACTGGAAACTGAACAACACCCTGCCCCCAAACAACTCAGTTATAGAAGAAATTAAGGATGGAATAAAGAAATTCATAGAACCCAAAGAGAATGAAAACACTTCCTATCAGAACCTTTGGGACACAGCTAAAGCAGTTCTCAGAGGTCAATTTATAGCAATAAATGCACATATTCAAAAAGATGAGAGGGCCAAAATCAAAGAATTACCTGTATGACTTGAACAAATAGAAACAGAGCAACAAAAGAAACCCTCAGGGAGCAGAAGAAAGCAAATAATAGAAATTAGAGCAGAGTTAAATGAACCAGAGAACAGAAAAACAATTGAAAGAGTTAACAAGACCAACAGCTGGTTCTTTGAAAAAATTAACAAAATTCATAAACCACTGGCTAAACTGACAAAGAAAAACAGGAGAGGAAGCAAATAACCCGAATAAGACATGAGCTATGCGATATTACAATAGCCAACTAAAATTAAAAGAATCATATCAGATTATTGTGAAAAATTGTACTCTAATACATTTGAAAATCTAAAAGAAATGGACAAACTTCTAGAAATACACTACCTACCCAAACTAACACAGAGGTAGAACAGCTAAATAAGCCCATAACAAAAGAAGAGATTGAAAAGGTGATTAAAAAATTTCTAATTAAAAAAAGCCCTGGCCCTGACAGCTTCACTGGAGAGTTCTACCAAAATTTCAGAGAAGAGTTAACACCACTACTACTAAAAGTATTTCAGAGCATAGAAAAGGATGGAATACTCCCAAACTCATTCTATGAAGCAAGCATATCCCTGATAGCAATATCAGGTAAAGACATCACAAAAAAAAAAGAAAATTACAGACTTATTTCCCTCATGAACTTAGATTGGAAAAATCCTCAACAAAATTCTAGCCAGTAGGATTCAACAACATATCAAAAAAATAATTCACCATGACCAAGTGGGATTCATACCAGGTATGCAGATACATCAGAAAAAGTATCAGTGTAAGCCACCATATAAATAAAACGAAAGACAAGAACTCCGTGATCTTATCAATCCATGCAGAAAAAGCATTTGACAAAGTTCAGCACCCATTCATGAAAAAAATTCACAACAAAATAGGAATAGAAGGAAAATTCCTAAACATAATAAAGGGCATTTATACAATGCAACAGCCAACATCATCCTAAATGGAGAGAGTCTGAAAGCATTTGCCTTGAAAACAGGTACCAGACAAGGATGCCCTTTATCACCACTTTTATTCAGTATTGTGCTGGAGGTCCTAGCCAGAGCAATTAGGGTAGATAAAGAAATAAAGGGCATCCAGATTGGTAAGAAAGAAGTACAACTACCTCTATTTGCAGATGACGTGATCTATACACAGAAAACCCTAAGGAATCCTCAAGAAAACTACTGAAACTAACAGAAGACTTCAGAGTATCAGGATAAAAGATTAGCACAAAAATCAGGTGGATTCCTCTACACCAACAAAAAGAATGTTGAAGAGGAAATCACCAAATCAATACCATTTACAGTAGCCCCCAAGAAGATCAAACAGTTAGGAATAAATCTAACCAGAGACATGAAAGACTTATACAAAGCAAACTACAAGACACTACCGCAAGAAACAAAAAGAGACCTACATAAGTGGAAAAACATACCTTGCTCTTGGATAGTAAGACTCAACATTGTAAAAATGTCTATTCTGCCAAAAGCAATCTATAGACACAGTGCAATTCCAATCCAAATTCCAGTGACATTTTTAATGAGATGGAGAAACAAATAAAGAACTTCATACTGAAGGGAAAGAGGCCCCAGATCAGTAAAACATTCCTGAAAAAGAAGAACAAAGTGGAAGGCCTAACACTACTGATTTAGAACCTATTATACCACCACAGTAGTCAAAACAGCCTGGTACTAGTACAACAACAGATACATGGACCAATGGAACAGAATTGAGAATCCAGACATAAATCCATCCACATATGGACAACTGATATGTGACAAAGGCCCAAAATCCGTTAAATAGGGAAAAGACAGTCTCTTTAACAAATGGTGCTGGCATAACTGGCTATCCAGCTGCAAAAAAATGAAACAAGACCCATACCTCACACTATGCACAAAAACTAACTCAGAATGGATCAAAGACTAAATACAAAATCTAAAACGATAAAGATCATGGAAGAAAAAATAGGGACAATGCTAGAAGCCCTAACAGTATACAAATCATTACTAATAATGCATAAACACTGGAAAAGAAACTAGATAACTGGGAGCTCCTAAAAATCAAACACCTATTCTTATCCATAGTCTTCACCAAAAGAGTAAAATGATTACCTACAGACTGGGAAAAAGTTTTAGCTATGACATTTCTGATCAGTGTCTGATCTCTTAAAATCTACATGATACTGCAAAAACTCAACTACAAAAAAGACAAATAACCCAATTAAAAAATGGGCAAAGGTTATGAACAGGCACTTCACTAAAGAAGACATTCTGGCAGCTGACAGATTCATGAGGAAATGCTCAGGATCATTAGCCATTAGAGAAATGCAAATCAAAACTACAATGAGATTCCATCTCACTCCAACAAGGCTGGCATTAATCCAAAAAACACAAAATAATAAATGTTGGAGAGGTTGCGGAGAGACCGGAACAATTATACACTGCTGGTGGGAATGTAAAATGGTACAACCACTTTGGAAATTGTTTTGGCACTTCCTTAAAAAGCTAGAAATCCAACTACTATACGATCCAGCAATCTCATTCCTTGGAATATATCTTAGAGAAGTAAGAACTGTCACACGAACAGATATATGCACACCCATGTTCATTGCAGCACTGTTTACGATAGCAAAAAGATGCCCATCAACGAATAAATGGATAAATAAATTATGGCATATTCGCATAATGGTATTCTATGCATCAGTAAAGAACAACAATGAATCTTTGAAATATTTCATAACATGGAGGCATCTGGAAGGCATTATGTTCAGTGAAATTAGTCAGTTGCAGAAGGGCAAATATTGTGTGAGACCACTACCATAACTCAAGAAATAGTTTAAACAGAAGAAAATATTCTTTGATGGCTATGAGGGTGGGAAGGGAGAAAGGAAGAGGAATATTGACTAATTACATAGCAGACAAGAACTATTTTAGGTGAAGGGAAAGACAACACACAATACAGAAGAGGTCAGCACAACTGGCCTAAACCAAAAGCAAAGAAGTTCTCTGAATAAACCAAACAGTGCAAAGGCCAGAGTAGTAGACGCGGGGGTCTGGGGACCAAGTTTTCAGGGCACATCTAGGCCAATTGGCATAACGAAACCTATTAACAAAACATTTTGCATCCCACTTTGGTGAGTGGCGTCTGGGGTCTTAAACGCTAGCAAGTGGCCATCTAAGATGCATCAATTGGTCTCAACCCACTTGGAGCAAAGGGGAATGAAGAACACCAAAGATACAAGTTAATTATGAGCCCAAGAGACAGAAAGGGCCACATAAATCAGAGACTACATCAGCCTGAACCAGAAGAACTAGGCAGCGCCCGGCTGCAACTGATTACTGCCCAGACAGGGAACACAACACAGAATCCCTTATGGAGCAGGAGAGCAGTGGGATGCAGACATCAAGTTTTCATAAAAAAACCGGACTTAATGGTCTGATTGAGCCTGGAAGGATCCCAGAGGTCATGGTCCCCAGACCTTCTGTTAGCCCAAGACAGGAACCATTCCCAAAGCCAACTCTTCAGACATGGATTGGACTGGACTATAAAATAGGAAATGATACTGATGAGGAGTGAGCTTCTTGGCTCAAGTAGACACATGAGACTAGGTGGGCAGGTCCTGTCTGGAGGGGAGACAGAGGGAGACAGAAGCTGGCTGTATACTTTCACTTAAAGCACACACACACTAAAGTGTGTAAGACAGTCTCACCATCCTTGCTTCTATGGAGCATTCTGGTTGTACTTCTTCCAAGACAGATTTGTTCGTTCTTCCGGCAGTCCATGGCGTATTCAATATTCTTCGCCAATGCCACAATTCAAAGGCATCAATTCTTCTTCAGTCTTCCTTATTCATTGTCCAGCTTTCACATGCATATGATGCAATTGAAAATACCATGGCTCGGGTCAGGCGCACCTGTCTCCAAGCTGACATTTTTGCTTTTCAACACTTTAAAGAGGTCCTTTGCAGCAGATTTGCCCAACGCAATGCATGGTTTGATTTCTTGACTGCTGCTTCCATGGACATTGATTGTGGATCCAAGTAAAATGATATCCTTGACAACTTCAACCTTTTCTCCGTTCATCATGATGTGGCTTATCGGACACATTGTGAGGATTTTTGTTTTCTTTATGTTGAGGTGTAATCCATATGAAGGCTGTGGTCTTCGATTTTCATCAGTAAGTGCTTCAAGTCCTCTTCACTTTCAGCAAGCAAGGTTGTGTCATCTGCATATGACAGTTGTTAATAAGTCTTCCTCCAGTCCTGATGCCCTGTTCTTCTTCATATAATCCAGCTTCTTGGATTAGGTGCTCAGCATACAGATTGAATAAGTATGGTGAAAGGGTACAAGCCTGACACACATCTTTCCTGATATTAATCCACATAGTATCCTCTTATTCTGTATGAATGACTGCCTCTTGGTCTATGGACAAATTCGTCATGAGCACAATTGAGTGTTCCAGACTTCCCATTCTTTGCAAAGCTATCCATAATTTATTATGACCTACACAGTCGAATGCCATGCAGAACTGTAGCTAAGAATAAATAAAATAATGTAAATATAATGTAGGTAAAGCACTTAGGCCAGAGTGCCTGGCAGTGGATAGTGCTCAGGGATGAGTATTTGAAGGCCTCCAGAACTGAGTGGTTTTGTTTGCACGTGTTTCTTCTTCAACAACCACATGTTCTCAGAATTTTCGTACTTATGGGGGGAGGGTAGTACTGAGGAGACATGGCTGCATCCCCCCAGGCGTCATGGAAAGCCACCGCCTAACCTATTGTTCAAGAACTGTCACATCAAGTGACTGCCAGGACCCTCGAGATCTCATTCTTTGCCCTGTGGCACGGTTCTTTGCCTATTTGGGGTGGGCCCTTGCTTTCAAGGTACAGTGGACTGAGGTTTCAGGTTTGCTGCAGCTCAGGTGAGTTTATCTTTGTGACTTCTTTGTGACCCACTTCCAGCTCATCGCCACACTCACATGTCTCAGACTCCTGGGCCTGACCCCGGCTCTTGTACTTAGGTCGGTAGGCAACTGGGCATTTCTCTGTACAACAGGGGTAAAAGTAAAGTCTAGATCCTCAAGTTGTGAGAATTAAGTTCCCTGCCACTAAGCTCCATGAGGGTAAGGGGCTTGGTAGATTACATACACTGATATATCCAAATGCCTAGAACAGTGCCTGAAACCAGCAAATACTTAATAAATATTTGCTTTGTAGCAATGTACTTTTGTTGTTGTTATCACTGATGGTATCTGTCCACCCATGCTCCTTCTGAGGGAACCTCTGCCCACAGCCCTCTTTCTGCCTGGCCACAGCTAATGGGACCAGGGCAAGGATGGCCAATCCCTAAACTGACCAGAGATTAGACAGGCTGGACCAATCAGACTCCTTTCTCAGTAATATGAACAATATTCCTGGTGTACAGACAGGAATGTGCAAAGCTGAGTCAGGTCTCTGGAGACGGGGGCTGTGGGCTCCAGACAGCCCTGACAGACCTGGGCAATGTGAAGCCTGTGTCTGCAGCTCTTCACCTCCTGTCAACCATCAGCGCCTTATACATGTGATCAGCAAAACAGTTTGTCCTCACATCAAGAATGTATAGACATAAAAATGGAAATAAAGGCAGACTCCATAAGTAGATCATATGCAAATAACCTTTCAGATATTGAGGGAGAAAGACAGTCTTGGGACAAGTAGATAGCCATTCGAAGAAGAAAAACTATTAGATCCCTGTCTCAGCCCCTATACCAAAAGAAATTGTAGAAGAATGTTTTAAATTTTTTAAGTGAAGAAAATGTAGGTTTTTTGGATTATTATTGCATTGCGGGAGGCCTTTCTAAGCAGAACACAAAGCCCAGAAGCCATAGAAAGAAATATCGATGTGTGTCTGCAGAGAAATGTCAAGCATCTGCACAGCAAACAATAAAGATGTTACTTTTCATGCTGAAAATAAAGTCAAAAGAAATGCAGCAGGCTGAGGAAGTATTTGCAACCCATATGTGAAGGGGCTAACTTCCAATATACTTATAAAATACAGAAAATTTCTGGAAGGGAATACCAAAAAAAGAGGAAAATGTGAACAATTTTTAGTGGTTAAGTGCTATGGCTGCTAACCAAAAGGTCGGTAGTTTGAATCCACCAGAAGCTCCTTGGAAACCCTAGAGGGCGGTTATACTCTGCCCTGTGGGGTTGCTATGGGCCGGAATCCACTTAACAGCAACAGGTTTGTTTGTTCGTTTGTTTTGGTTTAGGGAGACAGATGGAGAACGAGATTAAGATTTTTTTTTTTCCAATTTATCCTCTCCTGTACTGGTTGAAGGCTTTGTCTGGGTCACTTCTATGATTAAAAAATAGCTTCCTTAAAAAGCTTAAGCTACTAGAGTTTTTTTTTTTTTTTTACTAGAATAAGCTGTGTTGGTAGTTCTAGGCATCGGCTGGCTGGTAGGAGAACATTTTTGAGCAGGGCACATTTACCACACTCCCAGAATCACCTCTAGTAGGCAATGGGTCAGGGATGAGGCAAAATACTTTGAAAGGCTTTAAAGTATTGAGTATACGACAATAACGTGTAACATATATGAATGTAATTATTTTATTCGCATATATTTTCTGCTACTAAGGAAGGCTGATACGACCTAGAGAAAAATGAGTGTTACAACTTTTCCAGCCTTCCAGGACAAGACTTTCTTCGTAGTGACCACATAAAATGGCTCAGGGCCCTTTGCGGGACCACATGGAGCCTGGCCTGTTGCAAAGCATGCCTGAAGTGTTTTGTCCTCTGGCTTCACTTTTCAGCCCTACCTCGGTATTCCTGCTCCTGGCTCACTCGCCCTCACAGTTCCCACAGGCTACCCAGGCCTGTCCTGGTCTGGCACTCAGAGTTTGGACCCAGGCACCCTCATTTCCAGGGAAACCGATGGCAAGGTTGAGACTGTGCTGTGGGGGTTCCCTAGCTCCCTGAGTTAGGGGATGCCAAAGCTAATTACTCTCAGCTCTCACTTCTTCCACGGCCCACCAGCCCAGCCCCAAGGAGGCAGTTCCTAGAGCCTCCTCTCCTCCTGGGGCCTCACCACGGAACAGAGGGTCTTCTCCACGCCCTTGCTCTCGGCCTCCGGCCTCCCAAACTCTTTCTGGTCTTTGGGCCAGCCAGAGGGGATAAAAATCCAATACATGTCTTGAAAGTGCAGCTTTCCTTTCCAGGCAGGAAAAGATATTTGCCAACTTCCACAGAGTTGTGGCACTGTTCCTGTCTCATCCATTCTCTCAAGACTCAGCCACATGCCCTACCTTCGTAGAACTAAAATGCCCTTTAATTGAAGTGTTGTCCCAAAAGAGAGAGTGGCTTCTTCCCCAAGTTCTCCCCAAAGCTGAGGCCTCCCTTCCTTTCCAAGTAGAGTGCATGGAGGATTGCAGGCATTTTTTTAAAAAGATTGTTAAATTCCCACCGGCAACTGTAAAGACACACACTGCTAGCCTGGCGAGGTCATTAGAGAACCTCTCCCTGTCCTGAGAGACAAAAGGACTTGTTGGAAGTCACCAGCTTCTAAATAGCAGTGTGCACTTGGGCCCAGACCCCTCTAGTCCAGGGCTCTCTGAATAATTCTGTGCAACAACTCTCCTAACATCTTATTATGGATTGAATTGTGTCCCTAAAAAATGTATTGTAAATCCTAACCTCTATGCCTGTGGTTATAATCCTATTTGGGAATGGGTTGTCTTTGTTATGTTAATGAGACAGGATTAGTGTAGGGTGCATCTTAACCTCTTTTGAGATATAAAAAAGATTAGACAAGCAAGCGAGAGAAGCAGAGATGGAGAAAGAGAGATACCAAGCCACATGAAGATCACCCAGGAGCAGAAGCCCAGAGACAAGGACTTTCCTCCAGAGCCAAAAGAGAGAGAAAGCTTTCCCCTAGAGCTGGCACCCTGCATCAGACTTCAAGCCTCCTGAACTGTGAGAAAATAAAGTTCTGTTTATTAAAGCTACCCACTTATGCTATTTCTGTTATAGCAGCACTGGGTAACTAAGGCATGCCTCTTCTGCATGCATTTATTTCCCAAGAGTCTTATCTAAAGGATAAAACTGAGGGCTGGCTTCCTCATGACTCACTACATTGTCAAAACAACATGTACAGCCCTGCCTGAATGGTGCAGATCAATTCCTTTTCTCCCTGCCACCAAAGAGCTGTGCAAACTGTGTGGGCCTAAATGATTAGGTTTTACTTCTTTGGACTCTTTTTTCCTCCACCACAAAGCAGTTGGACTAAGTGGTCCCCATGGACCCTTACACTTAGCATCTACAGGGAGCTGGGTCCCATCTCCTAGTGCTCTCTGGCATGCAGGGCGTGGGGTACCTGAGTCCTGCCTTCCCCAACCTTAACCAAAATCACCCAAGGAACTTTAAAAAATGGAATCCAAATCTCTGGGGAAGGTAAAGAGGTAGAGGCAGGCCCTATCTTAATTTTTTTTTTAACTTTACTTAGGTGTAACCGATGTACAATAGGAATCCCTGGTTGGTGCAAATGGTTAACACATTCACCTGTTAACTGAAAGTTTGGAGGTTCAAGTCTAACCAGAGGAGCTTTGAAAGAAAGGTCTGGTGATCTACTTCCAAAGAGTGAGCTATTGAAAACCATAGGGAACACAATTTTACTCTAGCACACATAGGGTCACCGTGAATTGGAGTCCACTCAATGGCAGCTGGTGCTTGGATATACAATAACTGCACACACTCAAAAGGTACACTTTGATCAGTGTCGTCATATATATACATCCATGAAAGCAGCGCCTCAACCAAGAAAGTGCACATTTCCATCACCCTGAAAGTTTTCTTGAGTCCCTTTGTCATCCATTCCTCCCTTTATCCCCCATCCTTTGGCAACCTTTGATTTGCTTTCTGTCACCATTGAATTAGTTTGCAGATTCTAGAAATTTCTACAAATGCAATCATACAGCATGGCCTCTTTTAAGTCTGGCTTATTTCACTCAGAATAATTATTTTGAGATTCATTTGTGTTGTTGCATGTATCAATAATTCATTTTTATTGCTCAGGAGTCTTCTATTCAAATATGCAATATACAAATATACAATATTTCTACAAATATACAATTTATTCATCCATTCACCTGTTGATGGTGTTGGGGGAATACAACATTCATGCCAAGAAAAAGATCCCTCCATACCCATAGAAGAGAGAAAGAACAGCCTTTTCTATTGAGTAAGGACAACAAATTTACATGCATGCAATATGGTATGAAAATGACTGCAAAGTTAGGAAAAAATGACACATTTTATACAGCAAAGCAGAAGAAAAGACAGTAACTTCTCAGATCTTCAAGACATGTACATCTGCTCCTTGTGACTCTCTCTGTACACCTCCTGGGAGAGAGCCCAGAGCTAATGTCCGAGATACGTTTAACTTACCTAGAGGCTATTTGGTCTGGGACCTAGCAAATATCCCTCTACTTTGGTAAAACTGGGGACCTGGCTTAATCTGCAGAGAGATTTATCTTTCCAAAGATCAGAGCAAGGATTCAGATTAACTCTGTCTCAAAAAAAAAAAAAAAAAAAACACTCCATGAAGACAGGAAAGAAAAATATTCTCTTTGCCCATTATGAATGGAGAAAATTTTTATTATTTGTATTTGCCCCTACAATGAAAATTAGAGTTGTTCCCAGTTTGGGGCTATTTCAAACACAGCTGCTATGAACATTCATGTACAACATGTTTCTGCTTCTCTTGAATAAACACCTAGGAGTAGAATGGATGGGTCATATGTTTAACCTTTAAGAAACTACCAGACTGTTTTCCAAAGTGGTCATCAGCAGTGTATGAGATCTTATTGTTCCACACCCTCATCACACTTGGCATAGTCAGTGTTTTAATTTTAGCCAATCTAATGCATGTGCAATGATATTTTGTTGTACCTTTAACTTGTCTTTCCTGATGACAAATTATGTTGACCATCACTCCATGTTCTCACTGGGCCTTGTATACCTTCTTTTGTAAATGTCTGTTCAAATCTTTTGCCTGTTTTTTGTTGAGTTGTTTGTATTCTTATTACCGAGTTGTAAAAAGTCTTAATTTATACTCTGTACACATTCTTTCTTTCTGATATTTTCTCCCAGTATGAAGCTTGCTCTTTTAAATTTTCTTAACGGTACCTTTGGAAGGAAAAAATTAATTTTTTTGGTAATTTTATTGTGCTTTAAGTGAAAGTTTACAAATCAAGTCAGTCTCTCACACAAAAACCCATATACACCTTTCTACACACTCCCAATTACTCTCCCCTTAATGAGACAGCCTGCTCTCTCCCTCCACTCTCTCTTTTCGTGTCCATTTTGCCAGCTTCTAACCCCCCCTACCCTCTCATCTCCCCTCCAGGCAGGAGATGCCAACATAGTCTCAAGTGTCCACCTGATCCAAGAAGCTGACTCCTCACCAGCATCCCTCTCCAATCCATTGTCCAGTCCAATCCATGTCTGAAGAGTTGGCTACGGGAATGGTTCCTGTCCTGGGCCAACAGAAGGTCTGGGGGCCATGACCACAGGGGTCCTTCTAGTCTCAGTCAGACTGTTAAGTCTGGTCTTATGAGAATTTGGGGTCTGCACCCCACTGCTCTCCTGCTCCCTCAGGGGTTCTCTGTTGTGTTCCCTGTCAGGGCAGTCATCAGTTGTAGCCGGGCACCATCTAGTTCTTCTGGTCTCAGGATGAAGTAGTCTCTGGTTCATGTGGCCCTTTCTGTCTCTTGGGCTCGTAACAGCCTTGTGTCCTTGGTGTTCTTCATTCTCCTTTGATCCAGGTGGGTTGAGACCAATTGATGCATCTTAGATGGCTGCTTCCTAGCGTTTAAGACCCCAGATGCCACTCTTCAAAGTGGGATGCAGAATGTTTTCTTAATAGATTTTATTATGCCGATTGACTTAGATGTCCCCTGAAAACATGGTCCCCAGACCCCTGCCCCTGCCCCTGCTATGCTGGCCTTCGAAGCATTCAGTTTATTCAGGAAACTCCTTTGCTTTTGGTTTAGTCCAATTGTGCTGACCTTCTCTGTATTGTGTGCTGTGCCGTTTTTCCCTTCACCTAAAGTAGTTCTTATCTACAATCTAATCAGTGAATGCCCCCTCCCACCCTCCCTCCCTCCCCCCTCTCGTAACCACAAAAGAATGTTTTCTTCTCATTTTAAATTGTTTCTCAAGTGGTCTTATACAACATTTGTCCTTTTGCAACAGACTAATTTCACTCAGCAAAATGCCTTCTAGGTTCCTCCATGTTATGAAATGTTTCACCGATTCCTCACTGTTCTTTATCGATGCATAGTATTCCATTGCTTCTGTCAGTGGGTAGTATTCCATTGTGTGAATATACCATAATTTATTTATCCATTCATCCGTTGATGGGCACGTTGGTTGCTTCCATGTTTTTGCTATTGTAAACAGTGCTGCAATAAACATGGGTGTGCATGTATCTGTTCGTGTAAAGGCTCTTATTTCTCTAGGATATATTCCAAGGAGTGGGATTCCTGGATCATATGGTAGTTCTATTTCTAGCTTTTTAAGGAAGCACCAAATCGATTTCCAAAGTGGTTGCACCATTTGACATTCCCACCAGCAGTGTATAAGTGTTCCAATCTCTCCACAGCCTCTCCAACATTTATTCTTTTGTGTTTTTTGGATTAATGCCAGCCTTGTTGGAGTGAGATGAAATCTCATTGTAGTTTTGATCTGCATTTCTCTAATGGCTAATGATCGTGAACATTTCCTCATATATCTGTTAGCTACCTGAATGTCTTCTTTAGTGAAGTGTCTATTCATACCTTCTGCCCATGTTTTAATTGGGTTATTTGTCTTTTTGCAGTTGACTTTTTGCAGTACCAAGTAGATTTTAAAGATCAGGCGCTGATCAGAAATGTCATAGCTAAAAACTTTTTCCCAATCTGTAGGTATTCTTTTTACTCTTTTGGTGAAGTCTTTGGATGAGCACAGGTGTTTGATTTTTAGGAGCTCCCAGTTACCAATAAAAAATTAATTTTTAAGTCCAATTTATTATTTTTTTCATTTATGGTTCATGTTTTTTGTTTTCTATCTAAAAAACTTTTGCCTATCCCAAGCTGGCAAATATTGTTCCTACCTTTTCTTCTAGAAAAGTTTTTATATCATTAGCTCCTACACTTAGATCTCTGATCCATCTTAAGTTAATATTTTTGGATCGTGTAAGTCAACATTCATTTTTTTTCCATAGAGATAGCCAGTTGTTCCAGCGCCATTTGTTTAAGGGACATTCTTTCCCCGTTGAAGCCTTGGAAACTTGGTAGAAAAGAAATTGACCATGTATGTGTGGATCTATCTCTAGATTATTCTGTTCCATTGATCTATACTTTTATCTTTTTGTCAATGCAAATCTATCTTAGTTATTGTAGTTTTACAGTGGGTTCTAGAATCAGGTACAATGAGGCCTCTAAATTTTTTTTTCTTTTTAAAAACTGCTTCGGTTGTTTTGATCTTTTGCATTTCCATATAAATCTTAGATTCTCCTTGTCAATTTCTTAAATTTCATTTCGAAATTGTTTGCTGATGGTACATGCTAATACATATTTATATATTTTTAATATTACCTTGTATCTTGAAACCTTGCTAAATTTATTTATTAATTCTAATAGTTCTTTCATAGATTCCCTATGGAAATTTTCTACATAAACATTCATGTCATCTATAAATATAAATAGGGATAGTTTTTTTCAATATTCATGCCTTGTATTTCTCTTTCTTCTTTATTACAATGGTTATGTCTTCCTGCCTTGCCTTCTCTGGGCAATTATTTAAATCTCAGTTCAATTCTCTAAGCAAGGGTTCAGCAAACTTTCTGTTAAGGATGAAATTTTAGGCTTTATAGACCATGTTCTCTCTATGGAAACTTGACAACTCTTCTATAGTAGTACACACACAGGCCTTGATCATCTATAAACAAATGATCATTGCTGTGTTTCAATAAAATTTATTTACAAAAATAGGTAGCTGGACAGATTTGGCCTACAGGCTGGACTGTAGTTTGCTGAGCCCTGCTCTAAGCCTTTGGTATTCTGGTTTGGGTCTGTCCTACACAAATGTAGTTCTGGGGTTGGGTTAAAACTTGTGCATGTAGCTCAAATCTCAGTTCAGTTGTCTATGCCTGTGAGGTGGTGAGTCACCTGGCAAAAAGCACTTTGGCCCTTGGTCTTCGTTCCTGAGAGCCAGACCATACCTAAGGCTTCAGAGTGGGGGCCAGCCAGACCAACAGGGACAACTGGGGGCCCTATGTTGACTAAGCCTCAGGAGGCATGATATAATCTATCATGGCCACATGGGAGGCTGATAAGAACCCTGAACCCTGAAGCTGAGATGGGCTTCCTGGTGGATGAGAACATCTGCTCCCGGGAGGGTAGTGCTTCCCCTTGGGACATGGAAGCTTTGTGCTAGGACCCCTCTCAGAGCTAACCCTATGCGTCTCTTCATTTGCATCTTTTTTGGTTGTAATAAATCTGCAGTTGTAAGTATGGTACACTTGCCATGATTCTGTAAGTCGTTTCAACTCGCTCACAGGGACAGTGAGAACCAGCAGGGCTGGTGTCTGCCTGTATGACAGTCTGAAGGAAGGTGTCCTTCTAACTTGTGAGCTCTGACCCAGTTCCAGGTGGTTAGGGTCAGAGAGGGAGACAGAGCACAGTTTTGGCAACTGGCCACGAGGATGGAGAAGTGAGAAGGTGAGGACTGGACCAATCTGCATGTTTTGGGGATTGGATTCATGCTGATCCTTACCACACAGGTGGCAATAAAAGTGAGATTTACCAGGTGTGCCCCTTACTTAGTGTAATGTCTTTGCTATGTTAATTTGGTTCTCTTCCACACATGGAGCTAGGTGCATGGCTCAAATCCAAGTTCATTCCTCAGAGCCACTTGTGGTAGGCTGAAAATGGTCCCCAAAGATACAGCCACTCCCTAAACCCCAAAACTTCTGAATATTACCTTACATGGCAAAGAGGTAAATATTTTCCTATACGGCAAAAGGTAAGAGCTCTAGTGGTGCAATTAGCAGCCATTTTGGCTGCTAACTAAAAGGTTGGCTGTTTGAACCCACCGGTGGCTCCAGGGGAGAAAAAACCTGGCAATCTCCTCCCATAAGGATTATAGCTTAGAAACCCCCATAGGGCAATTCTACCTTGTCCTATAGGGTCACTATGAGTCAGAATGACTCGATAGCACACAGAAATAACAACAAAAATGGCAAAAATGTGAATAAATTAAGGATCTTGAGGCGATTATCCTGGATTAGGCTCTAAATCCAATTGTAAGTGTCCTTATAAGAGGGAAACAGAAGAAAATCACACAGATAGAAGAGGGGGGTGCTGTATAGCCACAGAGGTAGAGACCAGAGTGATGCAGCCATGAGTCAAGGAATGCTGGCTTCTACCAGAACCTAAAGAGACAAGGGGCAGATTTTCTTCTAGAGCTTCCAGAGAGAGCATGGCTCTGCTGACACCTTGATTTCAGCCCAGTGAAACAAGTTTCAGACATATGGACTCCAGAACAATGAGAAAATAAGTGTGTGTTATTTCAAGCCACACAATGTATGGCAATTTGTTACAGCAGCCACAAGAGACTGATACACCTTTGCTATGATGGTTCAGACCTGTCATGTGCATGGGTGAGTCAGGGGATTAAGCCAAGATTTGTGTGGATTTATACATAGAATTAGGGGATCCCCTTTCCTGGTTTTCTCCTCTGGGATTATTCTCACCCTTTTTGGTCTGCAGGGGTCCCTTGTCCTAGTTCTTCTGGTTGAAAGATGGCATTCCTAATAAAGTTGTCAGCATTCCATAACTGGGATCACTGTCCTATGGGACCATTTTTGCCTGCTCTGCACACTCTGCTATTTTGATTACAATTCCTCCAGCGTTTGTTTTTGTATTTTGTTCAGAGTTTTGAGCTGCAGTCAGTGAGTGGGAAGGGGTAGGGGCTTCTTCTGCCCCCACAGAACAGGAACTTGAGTCCTACTATGGAGAGTCAGGCTGAGCATTGGCCATGGTCATGTAGGAGAGCTTCTGAGGGGCATACGTGTTCATCTCTGAAGCCCATTTTGAAGTTCTTAGACTAGGAAGGATGGAAAGCAAGTGGAGAAAATGTTAGATTCAACTAATATATTTAATCATAATTAAATAAGCATAACTGTAAGCATAATTTTGATGCAAGAAGCATCAAAAGAATACAGAAGGAACACTCAAAGAGCCACTGTACCAAAAAGAACTGTTCGACATTCAACCATTTCGGGGGTAGCATATGATCAAGAACCAAAGGTACTGAAGGAAGAAATCCAAGTTGCACTGAAGGCATTGGCAAAAAACAAGCCTGCAGGAACTGATGGAATACCAACTGAGATATTTCAACAAATGGATGCAGCACTGGAAGTGCTCACTCGTCTATGTCAAGAAATTTGGAAGACAGCTACCTGTCTAACCAACTGGAAAAGAGCCATATACATGCCCATTACAAAGAAAGGTGATCCAACAGAATGTGGAAATTATCAAACAATATCAGTAATACCACATGCAAGTAAAATTATGCAGAAGATAATTCAAAAATGGTTACAGCAGTACATCTACAGGGAGCTGTAAGAATTCAAGCCAGATTCAGAAGAGGACGTAGAACAAGGGGTATTATCGCTGATGTCAGATGAATCGTGGCTGAAAGCAGAGAATACCAGAAGAATGTTTACCTGTGTTTTTTTGTCTATGCAAAGGCAATGAACTGTTTGGATCATAACAAATTATGGATAACGTTGAGAAGAATGGGACTTTCAAAACACTTAATCGTGCTCATACAGAACCTGTACATAGATCAAGAGGCAGTCATTTAACTAGAACAAGAGGATACTGCATTGTTTAAAATCAGGAAAGGTGTGCATCAAGGTTGTATCCTTTCACCATATTTATTCAATCTGGTTAATCTGTATACTGAGCAAATAATCTGGGAAATTGAACTGTATGAAAAACGTGGCAGCAGGATTGGAGAAAAACTCGTTAACAATCTGCGATACGCAGACGACACAACCTTGCTTGCTGAAAGTGAAGGGTCCTTGAAACACTTTTACTGATGAGGATCAAAGACTGTAGCCTTCTGTATAGATTACACCTTAACATAAAGAAAACAAAAATTCTCACAACTGGGCAAAAAAGCAACATCATGATAAATGGAGAAAATATTGAAGTTGTCAAGGATTTTATTTTACTTGTATCCATAATCAACACCCATGGAAGCAGAGTCAAGAAATCAAAAGAAATATTGCACTGGGCACATCTGCTGCAAATGACCTCTTTAAATAAATGTTAAAAAGCAAAATGTCACCTTGAGGACTGAGGTGCACCTGATCCAAACCATGGTATTTTCAATATACCATGGACTGCCAGAAGAACAAACAAACCTGTCTTGGAAGAAGTACAGCTGGAATGCTCCTTGGAAGCGAGAATGGTGAGACTTTGTCTCAAGTACTTTGGACGTGTTATCAGGAGGGACCAGTCCCTGGAGAAGGATATCATGCTTGGTAAAGTAAAGGGTCAGCAAAAAAGATGAAGACCCTCAACAAGAGGGATTGACACAGTGATTGTAACAATGGGTTGAAACATAGCAACAATTGTGAGGGTGGCGCAGGACTGGACAGTGTTTTGTTCTGTTGTACATAGGGTCGCTATGAGTTGGAACTGAGTCAATGGCACCTAATACAGCAACAATTATAAGGATATATCAATACTTAGTGTATAAATTAATTTAGCCCACAGTTAACTAATCAAGGAAAGAGCAAACCATTCTGGAAGTAAAGAGAATGACTATTAACAACAATCCATACCGCTGTGTCCTAGCAGAGCTGAACATCGAGATGGACTATGGTGAGGGCAGTGACCGGAGCACTTACAGTGGAGAACAAACAGATAGTTATGGAATTCTCTGCAGTAAGAGACAGATCCTGATTAGAAACGATAAAAGGAAATGATGCAGAAACACAGAAGAGCAGGAGATTAATTCTCACAGAACTTAGGGGGAAATTTCAAAATGAGTTGACTTCAAGCTAGACTGAAAGACTGTTTCGATCTGGACAGAGGAATGATAGGTGAGGATGTTCTAGGCACAGACAGCAAGACCAGCCAGGTGCTTGGAGGTCTGAGAGCACCAGCACAGGACCTCAGGCATGCAGTGTGAGGAATGGGGTGCAGAGTGAGGCAGGAACGAGGGACAGCCTGCCGCAGTGGACAGGGCCAGGTCATGCTGCACCTTCATGAGCAGCCAGCTTGTCCCATTTGAATCAGGGGCCTGATATGGGTCCTGCATGGACACTCTTTCTTCTTTCATTAAATACTGGGGTCTGAAATAAGTGTCCTTAGGGTGGGTAAGGGGGTTGGCCTTATTGCTGCAGAAATAAAAGCATCTCCAGGCAGATCCAGGCCCACCATGTCCTGTCTCCTGCCCCACCATCAGTTTTCTCTTTCCTCAGGCTTCTCTTTCACTGCCCATCCCCCTGTCCAAGGTTCTTGGCCAGACTGGCTGAGGGCAGGGGCTCTGACACAGGGTGAGTCTAGAAGAAAAGTGTTTTCTGTGACAGAGAGAAAATGGCACATGAGGTGCCCATGTGTCAGCTGGGGTTTCAACATAGCAGTCAGAACTGTTTTTGCTGGCAACCCCTCAGAGCCTGAGAGAGCTTCAGTGTGGGGTGACCTATCAGACCATGGGGATACCTCGTGTACACTTCTTGTGCCTTACTCTCCAGTGGCTGTGATCAGCCAAGGGACTGGGGTAGCAGTGTGTTTTTAAACACAATAATAGCTCACGGTCCAAGCCTGTGCCACCACATATTGTGAAAAAGAGAAGAAATTTAAAAGACTTAAATGTTCTAGAGCTTTTATATTTTGGGTCCCCTCCTCCAGTACCACTCTCCTCCTCCAAAGAAAAAAAACGTTTTCCTTTTGAGTATAATTCTAACTCCGGAGGTTTCCAACAAGAATAAACAGTTTAAGCTCTCTGGGACTGAAGCTCAAAGCCATTCGAATCTGATACATAATAAAATTAGAGAGTGAAATGGTTATTGTCACATTAATTCTAATAGATTGCATGTTACATGTAACCTGCTTTAATAAATTAGAATACAACAAGAGAGCCTGTAGAGAGACAAATGTACAATTAAAACTCAAATTATACACTTTAGAGAGATCAACATTGATGTTCTCTGTGGAAGCCTGCTTCTACAGTAAAAATCAGATGGGAGAAGCCTGGTGGACCATCTAATGCAATGTCGCTACAACAAAGTCCCATTTTTTGACAGGAAACTTGAGTGCAGTCATCCTTGGACTCCTTTAGGGCATCTTTTTTGCCTTTAGGGCCCTCATTCATGAGTAACAACTGTCTTAGTTTTTTTTTTTTAATTAAATCTTAATTTAACAAGATAGTTTTTATATAGACACCTAGACAAATGTTCAGCCAAGGTCCAAGGTTGCCAAGAATGACACAAGTTACACACAGGCACTGGATGGAACAACACTTTACTCACACACAGAAGAGACAGAGCAAGTTTGGCTTCAATAGTGGGTGCTGATCCCTTGTGCCAGTGGGTCACTCCTTGCAGCCAACTCAGGGCTGGTGGTCTGCACAAAGCCCTCTTGTGCTGCACTTGAAGAATCGGCATTCCCTCCCCGCTAGGGACAGATATAGAAATGGAGTTGGCCTGGTGCCATATACACTTTTGCATAAACAGAACAAACAGGTACTCAATAGGCCTGTAACAGGGAAGGAGTTTCCCTGATAAGGAAGAAGAGCCTGGGACAGATGTTGACTCAACTCCCAGCCTCCATTATCAGGGAATAGTTCTGGACCAAAGGCTCCTGATTAGGCAGTGAAGTGGGGATCACTGGGGGATGGCAGACTGCACTCACAATAATAAGAAGACCCTATCTGATCTTGAAAACAGAAATCCTAGGATTCAGAACAGGCGCACCTATTAGGTAGGCAGTACCTGTCACTGATTTGGCTTAAGAGGGCTTTTTTGTTTGTTTGTTTTGCCTGCTGGGCCTGCTACGTGCTAACAGGTGTGAGAGGTAGAGACATTTAAACAGAGTCTAGAGAAAAATTATCACCAGAGTGAGAGGAAGGAGAAAACATCTCAAACGAGATGGAATAGAGCATACAAAGGTATCAGACATGAAAGAATGGCATATTTGGGTAGAGCTAGAATTGTGAGTGGCTTGGGTGCCATGTTGGAAATAAGATCATACTCTGGAGGCCTGGAACGCCCCACCAGGGAGGTTGGAGTTGATTCTGCAGTTGACAGGGAGTCAGGAGGCTAAACAGGGACTGAGAAAACATATTTTCATATTATACAGACATTGGTGGCAGCTAAGAGTAAAGGACAGATTGAAGAACAAGGCTCAAGGCCTGAACACCAGTCAAGCCTTGTTTCAGGCAGAAGGATAAAATATATATATACATATATATACATATATATACATATATATACATATATACATATATACATATATACATATATACATATATACATATATACATATATACATATATACATATATACATATATACATATATACATATATACATATATACATATATACATATATACATATATACATATATACATATATACATATATACATATATACATATATACATATATACATATATACATATATACATATATACATATATACATATATACATATATACATATATACATATATACATATATACATATATACATATATACATATATACATATATACATATATACATATATACATATATATATATATATAGTAGAAAAAGCCCTCTTTCACTGCTGCTTCTTCCCCAGATGTAAATTTGATTTCAGTGTTTTAGGTTTTCTTTTTCCTTCTCTCTTTCTTTCTTTTCTCTTTCTTTCTGTTTGTCTTTCTTTTTTTAATGCAGTGGAATATGGAAAAACCTGGCCCAAGATAAAAACCGTATCTTCATCTATAAGTCGCAGAAGGTTAGACACACATGGAAGATCCCAACTCCTTCCTCTGCTCACACCCCCTTGTGTAAAGGTGTCTAGCAGTCTGGAAAATGCCAGACTCACACTCAACTCTCTTAAGAAAGAAGCTCAAAGCGTAAGAGATCGTGGTATTTGGACTTTAGAATGAACCTTGAAGCTGAAGCCACTTGAAAGCTTCTTGCTGGTGCTATGTACAAAGTTGCTGTGGCTATATCAGGTGAATAATTAGGGAAGACAGCGTATCACACAGAGAGGGATGAAGTGTAATGTGGTCTGAGGCTATAGCTTCACTTTTCTTCCTTTCCACATTTTGTTCTGTGTTACTTAATTAATCAAACCAAAATGGTGTGTGTTTCCTTCTCTGTTAAGCTAAGTGATCCCTGACATGTGATTATAGTTCTCAAAGGATTTTTCAGACTGGATTTTTCTAAACCAATATGTATGAAAGGATATCTGGTTTGTTTTGTTTTGTTTTGTTGTTGTTGTTGTTTTAGTTTGTTATGTACTTTATTGAATGCTGCTTGGTTTATTGCAATCTTTTTGTTTGTCTCCAAAGAATGCTTAAAGCCCTTGATAGGAAGAAAAAAGGAATAAGAGCAGAAGAGCAGAACTATGTCTTTTTAGCTTATAACATGATGATTATTTCTTAATGAAGCCAGGTTATGAACTAAGAATTGCTCTGTTAGGTTGAAGTCTTCTTGAAATGGGCCTATCAATGTTCTGTGGCAGTTTGAAATAATAGAAAAGACTCTTAAAATTCTAATTCATTCTAATTCACTGGTTGACCTTATCAGGCCCTACTGAACCATCTTTTTTTTTTTTTTTTTTTTGGCCATTGTTGGAATCTATCTTATTTCTCGTTCCTCCAAGTTACTCCGCCCCATTAAAGATTAGAACTGGCAAATAATAGCATAAAATATTTGTGCCCCAAAGACTTCTAGATGTCTGTGTTGCCCTTCATTTAGCGAAGAGAAAATGTGGGCAGGATCAGAAGGGGAAAGAATTCCTACTCCAGGGGAAAGCCACCACCACTGTGGACTTAATGAAGTCCTCAGGCCCCACCCAGGCGGAATTAATCTAAGGGTCTTCTCTCTTAGCACTTTGTTCTTTTCGTTAAGTCCTATCACATTGTATTAGGAAGCTGGTTTCTGCCTGTCTACCCGCATTCCCCACCCAGCACCAAACTCCTGGTTGGTCTTCAACATCAATTTCTACTAAGTGAATGACAAATAATCAAAGAAATGAAGCCACTGCCAACCTGTATCCTCTGTGTTACCACCCATACATTAGTATGAAAGGGCCTGGAAACTGTTTTCACATATTAAAATCTGTCTCTTTCCTCTATCTTCACCCTCACTTCCAATGCTAGAAGCTCAGAGACTAGGTCTTAGTCTTATGTTTCTTCTGTATTTCCTCAGTTTTCAGAACAGTGCTAGGACTCTGAGGCTACTTAATACACCCTGGCAATTTAACTAACAGATGGGCTGGGTAAGCGATACCACTCTGTTACCCATTTGAAGTACAGAAAATATACACCAAATAGAATCTTGAAATAAGTCTTTGAGATATATGAATATAGATTTTTCTAAACCCATTTACAGCATGAAAGATGGGCTAAAGGGAGCCGTTTGAAGAATTAGTTTTTTGAGTTTTGTCCAAGCAGTTCTATGCCCCCTCCTCTTTTCATCAAGGCATTAGTTTCCCCACCTTGAGTACAAGGTTTAAAAACCCTGGTGGTCCTGCTTCTGTATGTACAGAACAAACAGTGACTCATTGTGTGGTCAACGTGTCCCAACAAAATCTGAAGAGAAATCAAGTGTGTGTGTGTATGAGAGAAAGAGAGTGCTCTGTATATATTTGTGGCCCAATTCAGACAATTAACATTTTCTCCTGCTACAGAAAATGAATATTCCTTATATCTTTAAGCATTTGTTTTGCAAAAAAAATCTATTAAAAAAAAAAAAAACCTCTGCCTAAAGACATTGTTGGGGGGTAGCATTGGAGGGTAGAAGTTGCCTCTGTTCACTTACTTTGGAGAACGTAATTAGTTAACAGTTGAGATTATTGAAAGAAAGGATTCATCTTTCTGATTTCTCCTACTCTTCGAACTACAGAAAATAATTCCTATTTTGAGGCTTTGTGGTTATTTTCATTGTCATTTATCTTGATTTCTTAATAAGAATATTATTTTGGAAATATACTAGTCTGTTTTTGCTTGCTAGTTTTTATCACCTATTTATATGATGCTGGCAATGATGCTGATAATGATAATAAGGACCAGGCAAGACACAAAGGGCCTTTCGAATGGTATTAAACTTAAGTGACACAGGTTTTATAATTCTCCATTTTACAGATGGGACACTGAAGCTCAGAGGAGATAAATAACTTGCCCAAAGTTTCCACAGTGATACCTCTCCTAGGCCTATCACTCTTCTCACTCTATTTATTGTGCCTGAGTAAATTCATCCACATTGCATGGTTTCAACTACTACAAAAATATAGTGATTTTTTCAGCCTAGATATCTCTGCCAAACTTCAGACTTGTATATCCAGACTTGGATGTCTTCCTCTGAATATCACAAAGATAACATGTCCAAATCTGTACTCATCATCAGTACAACACCAAACATTTTCCTATTCCTGTATTCTCTATTCCACCATCTGTCTCAGTGGGTCATATTGTGGTGGCTTGCATGTTGCTATGATGCTGAAAGCTATGCCATCAGTATTTTGAATACTAGCAGCATCACCCACAGTGGACAGGTTTCAGCAAAGCTTCCAGACTAAAACAGAGTAGGAAGAAAGGCCTAGTAAATCTACTTCCAAAAATTAACCAAGAAAATCTTATGGATCACAACACAACATTGTCCAAACCACTTGCTTTGGATATGTTGTCAGTAGAGATCAATCACTGGAGGACATCATGTTTGGTGAAGAAGAGGTCCAATGACAGCAAGGCAAACTCTTGGTGAGAAACACTGGCACAGTGGCCATAATGATGTATGACAAGGACCTTCCTCCAAAGTCGACAGAGAGAAAAAAGCCTTCCCCTGGAGCTGACACCCTGAATTTGGACTTCTAGCCTTCTTGACTGTGAGAGAATAAATTTCTCTTTGTTAAAGCCATCCACTTGTGGTATTTCTATTATAGCAGCACTAGATGACCAAGACAGAATTTGGTACCAGGAGTGGGGTGCTGCTTAGCGATACCTAGAATATGGAAGAGGTTTTGAAACTGAATGGATAGAGAACTGACAGCAGCAGAGAACTGGAAGTGGCAGAGGACAGGCAACAGTAGAGAACTGACAGCAACAGAGAAGTGGTAGCGGCAGAGAACCAGCAGCAGCAGAACCAAAAGACCAATGCCAGACAGCACTGGAGCTGACCCACAGAGCTAGAGAGCTGAGTGCCTTTGCTCAAGAGGCTTCGTGGTGGAGTGGGTTGCCTCTGGGCACTTATTGGTGGAGCTGGACTTGCCTACCTATGGAACAAGAGAGTTGAGTGTCTTCCAGTCAAAGTTTACTGGCAGAGTGGTGTGCCTCCAGGTACTTATCAGTGGAGCTACAGAGCTCTGGAACACTTGCCCCTGCAGAACAGAGGCAGGCATGAGGCTTAAGGGGCTGAGAGGCCAAGGAACCAGGAAACAGAAGCTGAAGAGGCTAGGAACGCAAGAAGCCGAGCTGCCTCAGTCTCAAAAGGTATGGCCTCGGCCTCTGGGCTTCAAAGGGTGGAGCCACGGCCTCTGGTGTTTCAAAGGGTGGAGTCGCCACTCAGATGGACTAAGAGAATGGTGTGCCTAAAGCCGAGGGAGCAGAGTTGCCATCCCAGTGGACCTGGAAGGCGGAGCTGGAGCCCAGAGTCAAGGAGCTTCTACTCAGAATCCAGAGAGTGTGGCCAATTCCTAGAGTCTGATGGGCAGGGTTATTGTGTAAATGGTCTGAGAGAACAGAGGATTATTTTCAAGCCCTGAGGGCTAATGTAATGTGTTCTGCTGACTTGCTTGGTGCGGGTTATGCCTTCTTTCCCTGCAGTTTTTCCCATTTGTAATGGAAATATTTACCTTGTGGCTGTTGCACCATTGTAATTTGGAGGCTGATTTCACAGATGAAGAGGAATTTTTGCGTTTTGGACTTGGGGTTGATTTAAGGCTTTTGCTATGATATGATGGGGTGAGTATGTTTTACATGTGGCAAGGGCATGAATTTTTGAGGATCAAAGGGTGGAATGTCATGGATTGAATTGTACCCCCTCAAAATATCTTTCAACTTGACTAGGCCATGATTCCCAGTATTGTATGATTGTCTACCATTTTGTCATCTGATGTGATTTCACTATGTGTTGTAAATCCTATCACTAAGATGTAATGAAATGGAGTAGTGGCAGTTATACCTGATGAGATCTACAAGATTTAGATAGGGTCTTAAGCCAATCTTTTTTGTGACATAAAAGAGAGAAGTGAGCAGAAAGACATGGTGACCTCATACTACTGAGAAAGCAATGTCTGGAGCAAAACATGTCCTTTGGACCTGAGGTTCCTGCACAGAGAAACTCCTAGACCAAGGGAAGATTGATGACAAGGACCTTCTTCCAGAGCCAATAGAGAAAGCCTTCCCCTGGATCTGACACCCTGAATTTGGACTTGTAGCCTATTAGACTGTGAGAGAATAAATTTCTCTTTGTTAAAGTCATCCACTTGTGGTATTTCTGTTATAGCAGCATTAAATGACTAAGACAATGTACTTGAACATGCAGCAATCATGAGAATGATGCAGAACCAAGCAACATTTTTTTTCTGTTGTACATAAAGTCACCATGGCAAAGAACAGAAATAGGAATGTAGTCTCTATTCAGGTGATGTGATATCTCCACCTTAAGTGCAAAGACTAAGATTGTCAAATTTAGAAAACAAATAAACCACACAAACACACACAAAAACCCACAAAGAATGTCCAATTAAATTTGAATTTCAAATAAACAACAAGTAATTTTCTATTAAAAAAAATTTTTTTTTAATTTTCTATTAGTATAAGTATACCTATGTAATATTTGAAACAAACTGAAAAAAAAAAATTCATTGTTTACCTGAAACTCAAATTTAACTGAGTGCCTTGTATGTTATCTGATGACCCTACCAGAGATCCATCAAAAGTGTGGGGATCATCTTTGGATTCTCTCTCATCCTCACCTGCTACATCAATCAGGTCCTGGTTTTACCTCTTGGGTGTTTCTCCAATATACTCCCCCCGCCCCCCGTCTTCATTCTTACAACTGCTGACATAATCCAGGCTCTCATCATGTCTAGCATGGACAATAGACTCTTAAAAGTCCCCACTCAACCCTGCCTCCAGACATGGATCACAATGGTCCTTCTCCAATTCAAAGCTGACTAGGCCATACCTGTATTTACAACTCTTCAAATGGCTCCCCAACCCCAAAGATGAAAGCAGTTCTCAACTCATCTCAGTCACCCAAGGAGCTGAACAAACAATACCTCAGCCAGAACCCAGCCCAGTTAAATTAGAATCTTTTGTAAGGGAGCCTCAACATTAATACTTTTTTAAAAAACTACAAATCCACTTTTTTAAAATTGTATTTTATATAAGGGTTTGCAGAGCAAATCAGTTTCTTATTAAACAATTAATATACATACTGTTTTGTGGCATTGGTGGCCACCCCCACAATATGTCAACACTCTCCCCTTTACAAACTTAGGTTCCTCATTACCAGCTTTACTGTCTCCTCCTGCCTTCTAGCCCTTGCTCCTGGGCTAGGCTGTCCATTTAGTCTAGTTTTTTATTTATTTTTATTTTTTTTAATGGGCCTGTCTCTTCTTTGGCTGAATGGTGAACCTCAGGAGTGACTTCACTACTGAGCTATGAGTATCCAGGGGCCATATTCTTGGGTTTCTCCAGCCTCTGTCAGACAGTAAGTCTGGTTTTTTTTGTGTGTAAGTTAGAATTTTGTTATACATTTTTCTCCATCTCTGTTTGGGTCCCTCTATTGTGATTCCTGTCAGAGCAGCCAGTGGTGGTAGCTGGGCAGCATCTAGTTGTGCTGGGCTCAGTCTGGTGGACGCCGTGGTACTTGTGGTCTGTAAGTTCTTTGTACTAATCTTTCCCTTGTGTCTTTAATTTTCTTCATTCTCTCTTGCTCCAGACAGGGTGAAGCCAGTGAAGCATCTTAGATGGTCACTCGCAAGCTTTTAAGACCCCAGGCTCTACCCACTAAAGTAGAATGTAGAATATTTTCTTTATGAACTATGTTATGCCAATTGAGCTAGATATTCCCCGAGACCATGATCCCCAGCCCTCAGTCCAACAACTCAAGCCCTCAGGGAGCTTGGGTGTGTCTATGGAGCTTTCATGACCTTGCCTTGGTCTAATTGTGCTGGCTTCCCCAGTATTGTGTACTGTCTTACCTTTCACCATAGTTACCACTTATCTATTGTTTACTTACTGTTTTTCCATCCTTACCCCTCCCCTCCCTCGTAACCATCAAATATTTGAACATTAACACTTTTTAAAGCTCCCTTAGGTGATTCCTGGCACCAGAGATCGCATGATAGAATTTGCAAGACCAACAACTTCTTCACTGCAAATACTTTTTTCAGTAACATAAACGATGACTATACACATGGACCTCACCAGACGGACGTATAGGAACCAAGTTGACTACACATGTAAAAACAGATGATAGAAAAGCTCAATATCATCAGTCAGAAAAAAGGCCAGAGGCTGACTGCAGAAAAATCCGTCAGTGCTCATATGCAAGTTCAAACTGAAGCTGAAAGAAATTAAAACAAGTTCATAAAACAAGCTGAAGTATGACCTTCATTATGTCCCACTTGAATTTAGAGACCTTCTCAAGAATAGATTTGATGCACTGAACACTAATGACTGAAGACCAGACAAGTTGTGGAATGACATCAAGCATATCATACATAAAAAAAGAAAAACGTCATTAAAAAGATGGGAAAGAAAGAAAAGACCAAAATGGATGTCAGAAGAGACTCTGAAACTCGCTCTTGAATATAGACTAGCTAAAGCAAAAGAAAGAAATGATGAAGTAAAAGAGCTGAACAAAAGATTTCAAAGGGCAGCTCCAGAAGGCAAAGTATTATAATGAAATGTGCAAAGACCTGTAATTAGAAAACCAAAAGAGAAGAACAAGCTCAGCATTTCTCTAGTTGAAAGAACTGAAGAAAAAATTTGAACCTCGAGTTGCAACACTGAAGGGTTCTGTGGGGAAAATGTAGCCCTGGTGGTGCGGTGGTTAAGCGCTTGGCTGCTAACCAAAAAGTCAGCAGTTCAAATCCACCAGCCACTCCTTGGAAACCCCATGGGGCAGTTCTACTCTGTCCTATAGGGTCAGTATGAGTCAGAAATGACTCGACAGCAATGGGTTTTCATAGGGAAAATATCGAATGACACAGGAAGCATCAAAAGAAGATGGAAGGAATATACAGAGTCACTCTACCAAAAAGAATTGATTGACATTCAACTATTTCAGGAGGTAGCATATGATCAGGAACCAATGGTACTGAAGGAAGAGAGAGATCCAAGCAGCACTGAAGGCACTAACAAAAAACAAGACTCCAGGAATTGACTGAATACTAACTGAGATGTTTCAACAAGCAAATGCAGTGCTGGAGGTGCTCGCTCATCTATGCCAAGAAATTTGGAAGACAGCTACCTGGTCAGCCAACTGGAAGAGATCCATGTTTGTGCTCAATTCAAAGAAAGGTGATCCAACTGAATGGGGAAATTATCAAACAATATCATTAATATCACACACAAGTAAAATTTTGCTGAAGATCATTCAAAAGCGGTTGCAGCAGTACATTGACATGGAGCTTCCAGAAATTCAAGCCAGATTCACAAGAGGATATACAATGAGGAATATCATTGTTGATGTCGGAGGGATCTTGGCTGAAAGCAGAGAATACTATAAAGATGTTTGCCTGTGTTTTATTGACTATGCAAAGGCATTCAGCTGTGTGGATCACAATAAATTATAGATAACATTGAGAAGAATGGGAATTCCAGAACACTTAATTGTGCTCATGAGGAACCTGTACATAGATCAAGAGGTAGTCATTTAAACGGAACAAGGGAATACTGTATGATTTAAAGCCAGGAAAGGCGTGTGTGAGGGTTGTATCCTTTCATCATACGTATTCAGCCTGTATGCTGAGCAAATAATCTGAGAAGCTGGACTATATGAAGAACAGGGCATCAGGACTGGAGGAAGACTCATCAACAACCTGTGATATGCAGATTACTACAGCCTTTGGTATGGGTTGCACATTAACATAAAGAGAACAAAAACCCACAACTGGACCAAAAGCAACATCATGATAAAGAGAGAAAATACTGAAGTTGTCAACATTTCATTTTACTTGGATCTACAATCAATGCCCGTGGAAGCAGTAGTCAAAAAAATTAATTGATGTATTGTGTTGAGCAAATCTGCTGCAAAAGGCCTCTCTAACGTGTTAAAAACCAAAGATGTCACTTTGAGGACTAAGGTGCACCTGACCCAAGCCATAGTATTTTCAATCACCTCATATGGGTGCAAAAGCTGTACAATGAACAAGAAAGACTGAAGAAGAACTGATGCCTTTGAATTACTGTGTTGGAGAAGAATATTGAATATACCACGAACTGATAAAAGAACAAACAAATCTGTCTCGGAAGAAATGCAGCCAGAATACTCCTTGGAAGCAAGGATGGTGAGACTTCATCTCACTTACTTTGGACATGTTATTAGGGACCAGTCACTGGAGAATGATATCATGCTTGGTAGAGTAGAGGATCAGGGAAAAGAAGGAAGATCCTCAGCAAGATGGGTTGACACAGTGGCTGAAACAATGCACTCAATCATAACGATTGTGAGGATAGCGCAGGACTGGGCAGTGTTTTGCTCTTTTGTCCATAGGTTAGCTCTGAGTTGAAACCTACTTGACTGCACTTAACAACAAGGTAATTCCAGGAGCCCCTGAGTGGTGTAAACAGTTAATGTGCTCAGCTGCTAGCCAAAAGTTTAGAGATTCCAGTCAACTCAGAGGCGCCTTGGAAGAAAAGCCTGGTGATTTACTTCTAAAAAATCAGTAATTGAAAGCCCTATGGAACACAACTCTACTCTGACACTCATGGGGTTGCTACGAATCAGAATTGACTTAATGACAACTGGTAAGGTGATTTTATTATGGGGACAGAATACGCAGTGACCCACAGCATAGGCTCACGCACATCACCTGGCCCCTTAGCAGGTCCCTGCCCCATTTATGGCCACCCTCTGACTCACATTTGCACTCCAGGAACATAGAACTGCTCATAGATCCTACGTACACTTGGCTACTTCTCATCTCCATTCTTTCCCTCTGCCTGGAGTATCCTATTCTCTCCCTGCTAACTCAATCAGTTTCACAACTCAGAACCAGGGTCATTTTCTCAAAGTCTTCCTCCTGCTCTCACACAGGCTTGGTAAAATCCCCTGCTTTGTACCCTTCTGTGTGTCTCTCTACTTCTATGATTGCCACAGTATGTTAATTATGGGACTGTTTATCAAGTCTCCCTCTACGCTCTCAGATCCTATAGGGAAACTACAATGTTAATTCATTTCTGCATGTCCGGGTCAAGCATATTGCCTCACAATGTATTTGAGTGAGTGAATGCATGAACAAATGATGTGGCTGAGGCCAGATTCTAACCAGGTGCAGGTATGGAAGCCTTTTGTAGTGGAGTTTGGCCTTTTGTTTCTGGTTCTGAGAGGAGGACCACACCAGAGCACCATGACTGAGGGCCAACCCAACTAAGAGGGACCACCTGGGGGCTGGTGATGACTGAGCCTCGGTAGGCTTGGTGGGACCTAACAGCCTAGGAAGACGGGGACTTGCTGGAACTTTCTTTGGCCTACAGAAGGGGTGAGCACATCCCTTGGGGAAGTGGAAGCTCTGTGCTGGAGAACACCCCCATATTCATGTCTTAGGTTGGAAACATCAGCCAGGGGATAAGAGATTGTAAAAATTATCAGAAGGGTTTGGCACCAGAAATAGCAGAAACCCTGAAGGCAGAGCTGGGAGAAAACTGCAGCCAGAAAAAGCAGAGGCCCGCGTCTGCTGAGCAGAGAAGCCATGGAAGAGCTGTTTGAGAGGAGTGGGCTGGGAACTGTAACATGCTTGGTGCTGTAGCAACACCTTAGGTAAGTGAGACCCCCAGTGAGCTCGGACAACCACGAATGGGCCTAGGCAGCAGCAGAGACTCCGGCTGAGAGCGATAGGCCCAAAGGAAGTGCCAGGGGCCCTGTCTGAAGTCCTAGGGAGTCTGTTCAAGATACTATGTAGGGGCTGTTCTCAGACCAGCTTTATTTTGAGAGACGCCAGTCCAGGACTGTTCAAAGCTGCTGGCTGAGAGCTAGATCACCAGGAAGGGAGCAGAACCAAGATATAAACCAGCCCGATGATGTAAGAGTAAACCTCGATTCCTCACCACGAAACTGCCATCTCTATGTGCTGTCCATGGCCTATTTCCCATGTCCCAATGCCCTGGTAGGATCTCTGTGTTCTGGACCTGACAAATAGATGTGATATTATTAGTGAACGACCTGCGAGTGCGTCACAGACATAGTGTGTGTGAACCGAATCCAAAGTCTATGCCTCTTAATACCAAGCAGTAAGTAGCTTTTGTTTAGCTTGTCATCTTTTAAATTACTCTGCACTCTGTATTCACAGCGGGAAGCAATGATCATTTCCATTCAGAACCACAGTCCTGAAGCCAGTTCCAGCACATCAGGCCCCTTCTCACATGTTGCCCTGCCTCTCTGCTCTGCCTGCTGACAGCCCAGTTCTCATTCAGCTTCAGCTAAAACATCACCATCCTGGGGAACACTGTGAGACCTTCCCCACCCGCGCTGCACAGAGCCACCTACCCCTTCTCTGAGCGCCCAGGGAACACATCGGCCACAGGGATTGCAATTGTTCACGTGTCTGTTACCACCCCTGAACTGGAAGCTCTCTGGGTCTTTGCGTGCTTTATACAAAGCGTTGTAGGCGTTTGTTTTGGAATGATTGTACTCCACAGAATGTTGTTAAGTATATTTTATACTCTTGTAATTCCTTGCAAAATTGGTCAGAATACTCCACGACACTGCTAAGTGGCTGACACTCTACGCCCCTTTGATCTCCGTGTCTTTACTGTAAGCTGTTTTTACTGTTGGACCAGGAATTCTTTCACTTTCTGATGGAAGTCCTACAAACCCACTGTACGGAAACCTCTGAAGTTTTTCACCATCTATCTACCTGTCGTAGTCATAATCGGATTGGACAAAGTTGAGAAAACAGCGTTTGTCCCCCCAACAGGAGTCTCCAATCCTGTTGCCATGGTTAATTTCATACAACCTCAAAGCACACGCCGGAGACCGGAGCCAGGAAGGAGCCACGCAGTCCCCAATAGCCTTTGATGTGCCGTCTTGACTTTCTTGCATCTCTGCCCTGGCGGAAGCCACAGCTGGCTGCCATGTGCAAAGGCAAGCATGTGGGGGAAGGGGGCGGAAATCCTCCCTGAGTCAAGAGAATGTGGACCTACAACTGAAGTCAGTCCTGGGAGAAGCTGAGGGACCTGGGTTTGAATCCTTGCTCTGACACCTATGAGCTGTGATCCTAAGCCAAGTTCCAAGAGTTCTCACAACTGACATCCCTGTCGCCTGTAGAATGGAGCCATTTTTCTCTACTGCAAGTGCCACTATGAGAACATATGACTTATAGCCATCGACTCTGCAGGAGACACTCTTCTAGCACTTTCCATTGGCTCTCAAGCTCCTGAGGTAGTCTTTCTACAGAAAACTCTTGTCATGGATTGATTGTGTCCCCAAAAATGATATTTAAAGTGCTAACCCCCAGTACTTGTGAACATGACCTTGTTTGGAAATAGGGTCTTTGTAGATGCGGTTATATAATCAGTTAAAATGAGGTCGCACTGCAGTAGGTGAGCCCTAATCCAATATGAGTGACGTCCTTATAGTAAGAGAAGAGACACAGACAGACAGACAGAGGGAAGGTGATCCTGGGAAGATGGAGGCGGAGATTGAAGTGATGCTGCCACAAGCCAAGGAAGTCCTGGAGGTACCAGAAGCCAGGAGAGACAAGGAAGGATCTTTCCCTAGAGTCTTCAGAGAGAGCATGGCTCTGCTGGATATGGGTTTCTGGCCTCCAGAACTGTGAGACAATAAATTTCTGCCATTTTAGTCAGCCCCTTTGTGGTACTTTGCTACAGCAGCAGTCAGAAACTAATAGACCCCTTAAAGCCCTTTTCAGCCCATCATTATTCACCTGTTTTTATCATAGACACCTCTGAAACCAAAACCAAAGAAAACCAAACCCATTGCCATCGCGTCAATTCCAACTCATAGGGACCCTACAGGGCAGAGTAGACCTGCCCCACAGGGTTCCCAAGGAGCTCTCATATGTTTAAATCAGGGCTGCAGACTGGTTTGTTCTGGCTCGAACCCCTGCTGAGAATTTGCATTTCCACCCCAGACTTACAGAATCATAATCTGCATTGTAAAAAATCCCCAGGTGATTCTTATGTATAACTTACTGGGAGCCTGAACCCACCAGCTCAAAGGCCTGGTCTGAATATTGAAATAGCAAGAAAAGCTCAGTGAGCGAGATGGTCTGACAGCTACTCTGGTGTCTAACTCAAGGCCAGAGAGCAGATATTAGATAGACGCAGACCAACACTCCTTGTTAAAAGAGAAGCCACAGCATGGCACCTATTTCTCACCAACTCCTGCCAACGTGCTGAGGCACTCGCCCACGCCTGAGCAGGCTGGCAGCTTCTGCAGCATGTGCTGTAAGTCAGCTCTGCTTGACCGCTGCTGGAAAAGTATTGGAAATTCAGGGCCTCTGTAAATCCCCTGGGTCTCAGGGGAGAGTAAAACTCAGGCCTTTCAACACAGGATGCTCAAGTTAATCTCTAGGCCTAATCCATTTAGAGACTGGCTTTTAACTCCCATTTGAAGTGACACGGAGGCTGTGACTAAGGCAGATAATCTGGCCCCGCATGGAAGGGGCTCAGCTGCACCAGCACCCAGGGCTGACCGTCCCAAGGCTTGTTCAGTTATGTCATGTGTCACAGTGGGATTTATATTTTAGCCCTGGGGACGAAGCCCACAGAACTGCATCCATGGGAGGGAGGACTTTTTGTCTTCTTGTCCGCACTGGGGACCAAAGGAAAAAAAAAAGCCAACCAGTTGCCATTGATCAATTCCAACTCCAGAGCCCCTGCAGATAGAGCTGCCCTTCACAGAGTTTTCAAGGCTGTGAACTTTCAGAAGCAGATCGCCAGGACTGTCTCTGGATGCATTCAAACCAGCAACAAAGGACTCCTTATTGGTGACCGAGGTGGCACTAAATTGCTGCCCACAGCCATTGTTCTAGCAGAGGAAGAGAAGAAAATGCCGTGGATGTTCTTGGTCATTTTCCTACTGACAGGAGAGCCCAAGGCTCTAAGGCTGACTGCGACAGTGTGGTCAGAGAAAGAACAATCATACTCTAAAAACAAACAGCAGGTTCCAAGGCTGGGGGTTTCTGGCAGCTCTTCATTAGAGGCAGAAAGCAAACGAGGCTCTCTACTCAGCCTTTCCTGAGGGCACAGTCCTCAGTTCCCTCCGTGAACTCAGGTTGCAGGGGCCAGACGGGCCCAGCCAAAAGGTAAATTGATAAATACAATGAAAATAAAACCTCCAGCGTTATTATTTCCAAAGACATAATAGAACCTGTACAATGAGACATTAACTCATAGAGAGGAGAAACAGATACTTAAGTCTTTTCCTCTTGTGTCCACCTGACTTTTAAATGGAACTCCACTTTCTTTTAAGAATCTGAGTAATTTTAAGAAAACAAAACTGATATTTCAGACACTTCAAGCCAGTGTAGTTCTTGCCTTCCCTTCTCAGGATGCATGAGTTGGAGTTAACACTTATTCTTCTCCCAATTTCCCTTTCTTTTGTAAAAACAAGAGTAAACGTGTATGTGCACACGTGTACATGCAGGTATATGTATATGTGTGTGTACTATCTTGTGTGGCCACATGTATATGTGTGCTTGTGTATGCACGTGTGTGTGATATATCTTTTCTTGTGTTTTCATTTATGTGAGTGTATGTGTTTGTGTGTGCATCTTTTCTCTTATGTGTATGGTGTACCTTTTCTTGTGTGTGCATGTATGCATGTGGTACATCTTTTCTCATATGTGTATGTGTGTATATCTTTTCTCAAGTACGTGTGTGTGTATGTGTAAAGGGTGCATCTTTTCTTGTGTGTGTGCTTGTGTGTGTATGAGTACATGAGTGTATTTATATGTGCATCTTTTCTCATGTGTGTGCATGGTATATCTCTTCTCATGTGCTTGTGTGTGTGTCTGTATGCACTTGTGTGGGTGTGCGTGTTTTCTCCTACCATAAAGTTTGTAAACTGCTGACCTTACTTTGACTGTCGACAATGAGGCATAACGTCCGATATGCCACCATGACGTACAGTGTTGGGTTTGCAGTACAAATATATCCTGTTTTAAACAAATTCTGAATGTAACAATACCTGCTGTGTGATGTTGGGAAAGCCTTTAATCCATCTGTGCCTCCATTTCCTGACCCATGAAAAAAGCAGACAGTAGAAAATCTTGAAAGCTACTTTCCGATTGAATTCTCCGTGGCTAAACATCACCCTAAATGGAGAGAGCCTGAAAACATTTCCACTGAGATTGGGAACTAGACAAGGATGCCCTTTATCACCACTTTTATTCAAAATGGTGCTGGAAGTCCTAGCCAGAGCAATTAGGCTAGAAAAAGAAATAAAGAGCATCCAGATTGGCAAGGAAGAAATAAAAGTATCTCTATTTGCAGATGACATGATCTTATACACAGAAAACCCTAAGGAATCCTCCAGAAAACTACTGAAACTAACAGAAGAGTTCAGCAGAGTATCGGGATAGAAGATAAACATACAAAAATCTGTTGGATTCCTCTACACCAGCAAAAAGAACATAGAAGTGGAAATCACCAAATCAATGCCATTTACAGTAGCCCTCAAGAAGATAAAATACTTACGAATAAATCTGTCCATAGATGTAAAAGACTTATACAAAGAAAACTACAGTACACTTCTGCAAGAAACCCAAAGAGACTTATTTAAGTGGAAGAACATACCTTGCTCGTGGATAGGAAGACTTAACGTTATAAAAATGTCTATTCTACCAAAAGCAATCTATACATTTAATGCAATTCCCATCCAAATCCCAAGGACATTCTTTAATGAAATGGAGAAACAAATCACCAACTTCATATGGAAGGGAAAGAGACCCCAGATAAGTAAGGCATTACTGAAAAAGAAGAAAAAAGTGGGAGGCCTTACTTTACCTGATTTTAGAACCTATTATACCGCCACAGTAGTCAAAACAGCCTGGTACTGGTACAACAACAGATACATGGACCAATGGAACAGAATTCAGAAACCAGACATAAATCCATCCACATATGAGCAGTTGATATTTCACAAAGACCCCAAAACAGTTAAATGGGGAAAAGACAGTCTTTTCAACAAATGGTGCTGGCATAACTGGATATCCATCTGCAGAAAAATGAAACAAGACCCATACCTCACTCCACGCACAAAAACTAACTCGAAATGGATCAAAGACCTAAATATAAAATCTAAAACAATAAAGATCATGGCAGAAAAAATAGGGACAACGTTAGGAGCCCTAATACATGGCATAAACAGTATAAAAAAAAAAGTGTACGAAACATTATAAAGAATGTAGAAGAAAACTAGATAACTGGGAGCTCCTAAAAATCAAACACCTATGTTCATCCAAAGACTTCACCAAAAGAGTAAAAAGACTACCTACAGACTGGGGAAAAGTTTTTAGCTATGACATTTCTGATCAGTGTCTGATCTCTAAAATCTACATGATACTGCAAAAACTCAACTGCAAAAAGACAAATAACCCAATTAAAAAATGGGCAGAAGGTATGAATAGACACTTCACTAAAGAAGACATTCAGGTAGCTAACAGATATATGAGGAAATGTTCATGATCATTAGCCATTAGAGAAATGTAGATCAAAACTACAATGAGATTTCATCTCACTCCAAAAAAAAAAAAAAAAAAAAAGGCTGGCATTAATCCAAAAAACACAAAAGAATAAATGTTGGAGAGGCTGTGGAGAGATTGGAACACTTATACACTGCTGGTGGGAATGTCAAATGGTGCAACCACTTTGGAAATCGATTTGGTGCTTCCTTAAAAAGCTAGAAATAGAACTACCACATGATCCAGCAATCCCACTCCTTGGGATTATCCTAGAGAAATAAGGGCCTTTACTCGAACAGATACATGCACACCCATGTTTATTGCAGCACTGTTTACAATAGCAAAAACATGGAAGCAACCAAGATGCTCATCAAAAGATGAATGGATAAATAAATTATGGTATATTCACACAATAGAATACTACCCACTGACTGAAGCAATGAAATACTACGCATCGATAAAGAACAGTGAGGAATCAGTGAAACATTTCATAACATGGAGGAACCTGGAAGGCATTATGCTGAGTGAAATCAGTCAGTTGCAAAAGGACAAATATTGTATAAGACCACTATTATAAAAACTTGAGAAATAGTTGAAACCGAGAAGAAAACACTCTTTTGTGGTTACACGAGGCCGGAGGGAGGGGAGGTGGGAGAGGTGCATTCACTAATTAGATAGCCTATAAGAACTACTTTAGGTGAAGGGAAAGACGGCACACAATACAGGGGAGGTCAGCACAATTGGACTAAACCAAAAGCAAAGAAGTTTCCTGAATAAACTGAATGCTTCAAAGGCCAGTGTAGCAGGGGCAGGGGTCTGGGGACCATGGTTTCAGGGGATATCTAAGTCAATTGGCATAATAAAATCTATTAAGAAAACATTCTGCATCCCACTTTGAAGAGTGGCATCTGGGGTCTTAAATGCTAGCAAGCAGCCATCTCAGATGCATCAATTGGTCTCAACCCACCTAGAGCAAAGGAGAATGAAGAACACCAAGGACACAAGGTAATTACAAGCCCAAGAGACAGAAAGGGCCACATGAACAAGGGACATCATCCTGAGACCAGAAGAACTAGATGGTGCCCAGCTACAACCAATGACTGCCCTGACAGGGAACACAACAGAGAACCCCTGAGGGAGCAGGAGAGCAGTGGGATGCAGACCCCAAATTCTCATAAAAAGACCAGACTAAATGGTCTGACTGAGACTAGAAGGACCCCTGTGGTCATGGCCCCAGACCTTGTGTTGGCCCAGGACAGGAACCATTCCCGAAGCCAACTCTTCAGACATGGATTGGACTGGACAATGGATTGGAGAGGGATGCTGGTGAGGAGTGAGCTTCTTGGATGAGGTGGACACTTGAGACTATGTTGGCGTCTCCTGCCTGGAGGGGAGATGAGAGGGTGGAGGGGGTTAGAAGCTGACGAAATGGACACTAAAAGAGAAGAGTGGAGAGAAACAGCGGGCTGTGTCATTAGGGGTAGAGTAATCGGGAGTGTGTAGCAAGGTGTATATGGGTTTTTGTGTGAGAGACTGACTTGATTTGTAAACTTTCACTTAAAGCACAATAAAAATTACAAAAAAACTCTGTGGCTAAAAGTGTCCCAATTTACCAAGCTGATATGCTAAGGGCTCCTTTTCTTTTCAGAAGATTTGCTGTGAGAGAGCTTTGCCTAGGAAGACCCTTGAGCAAGCAGTTTGTGTTTCAGGAGGGCAGCCCACATCCCAGCACGAGTGTGGCTGGTGAGTCAGCCTCCCAGGTTCCACCCACCTGTGTTCCCAGGACCATGAGGACTGCTGTCATCTCAGCAGGTACTTGCTAGGAAACTTTTTAGGCACACAGGATAAGGAGGCCAGATCTATTAAAAATGTAAAATGGAGGTTGGTCTAGAAGTAGGAGAATCCAGGTTCTTCACAGCCCCAAACTGCACGTGTTCACCTCGCTATCCCAGGGCAGTACCTGCGCGACAAGGTGCCCAGGAGGTGCTTATGAATTGAATTTAGACCACTACCAAGCTGAAGCTGAGAAACAGACATAAGCAAATACGAGCACACCCAACACTAGAATGGCTGGTGCCCTTGCATCAGAGTTCATTGCTCTTTGCAGGGGATTAAAGTATTTCATATAAATCCTGTTTATGTTTTCCCAAGAGTGTGTTTAAAGTATTCAGACACAAGTAAATGTGCCTGGCCTCCTGGTCTCACGGCCGAAGATAAAAGAAATTTTTCCTTTTGAAGTGAGTAGGTAGCTGCTCCATTTATTCTGATAAGTTTCCCTGGAAGGGGCCGGCTGAGCGCGCTGGAATGTGGAAGAGGAAACCGGAGAAGCAGAGACCATTGCAACCTCCTTCCCTCAGAGGCCCTCCAGTTCCACCCCCGCAGGCCTGACCCCTGGGTGGGTTCATGCCTGGCTATTCATCACTGCCTTGGGGACAGACGTGAATCAGCAGGACGAGTCCAGGGACCCACAGCCCCCTGAGGCAGGGGGTTTCTGGTCTGAGAAAGGCCTGAATCGTCAGGGGTCTTGTCAGGCCAGGCCTCTTGGGGTGGGCCCAGGTGCCCCAGGAAGACATGGCCCTATCCTGACACAAAGCAATTCAGCATCTCCTCACCCTCCAGGACTTCGAAGGCACTGACCACTGGCCCTCCACGACCACCCCACACAGACATTTCGGCCCCAGAAGCTTTAGTGCAGAGACCGTGGGACTGGGAACACATTAGTTTAGTCCTACACTGAGGTGTGAATCATGACTTTGGGTCTGTTTTAAGAGCTGTTTTGATAGAGTAAGGAGGCAAAGATATTCACTTCCCAGGTGGTGGGGGAGACGGAGCTGTGGAGGGTGTGACAAATGAGTTAGCGACAGACTCACCACCTTTTCAACTTGGCCCTTGCTGAGACTGCTGCCCAGGGACACCAGCATCCTGAGGCCCTCTCAGGCCACAGCCCTTTAGCTCAACAGAGCCCAGGTCTCAGGATTCAGGAAGCCAGGCATCCCCAAGATCCTGACAAGATGGGACTTCCCCTAGAAGTGTGAGGACGTGGTTCTGAATCCTCACCTTGACCCATCTCTACCCCACATACCCCGTGTGCCCAGCGCTGGTCGGTGAAGGTTTCTAGCTTGCCCGAGTCAGGGCAGAGTCCTTTGTTGGGTGCCAGTGTTCACCCAGAGCAACACAGCTTCTCCAGTTCCCAGACCCAGCTAAACAAAATCTTTTGCTCAGGTTTGCTGCTCTTTTCCCCTAAAGAAGAACTAAAAAACAGTACCTATCACCAAAAAAAAAAAAAAATTTTTTTTTTTTTTCAGGGTCCCTTTATTCAGTATCACTAGCTTCCATGGCTTATTTGGAACACACTGACTGGTTCACTTTTTAAGCATGAACAACAAATTCTTCATAGCTGAAAGCTTTAGCCTGCTTGCCCTACTCACAGTCCAGGAAAAGACAATTGGACATGCACACGCCAGCTTCATTTGAGCTCTCTACAGCACAGGAAGAGTTCCAGTTTGTGTTCTCTAGGAAGGAGGTTTGCCATGTGGATCTTGAGTTCTATCCATAAATATGACTGGACTAAAGGGCATGGCTTTCCCATTATTAGGAACAACTGACTAAAACACCACGCCCGTACTGGTCACCCGAAGGTCATACTTTTCCCAATAAGCAAGGAAGTTGGTTCCACCCTGTGGCTCTGCTAACATTAGGGAGGAATTACCATCCAAACTCCCCAAAATGTATGCAAAGCCCAGCCCACCTGCTTTATCCTTCCTTGGTTACAAGTCATTTTCTTTGAAACTTCACAAACCTGATCACTCCAATTCTTTCTTCTGGGCCTCAGTTCCATCACTTTTTAAATTAAATTGCCAATTCAATAAGGCTTTTGAGGTCATTAATATTTATGGACAAAATATTTTTCTGGAAATATGCAGAGATCCCATGCACATAATGCATGTTAAACTACCATGTCTTGGGGATCTAGGTGGAGCATGTTTTTTGTTCCTGTGAAAACCAGAATAGAAAATTCTGCCTGAGAACGTGAAATGAGTCAGGGTGTGCAACAGGAGGGAGCTTCATTAGAAATTACCAGAAATACAAACATATCTGGAGTTATGGCTGGAGTTTACTACTCTGTGCCCTACTTTCTGGATAAAGAGAAAATAAATGATCCTGAAGGAAGTTTGGGAATATACTATTTGACTAATTTGCTGAGATACTTAGCTGAAGTCAATCAAATATCTCAGTGACTGCTTCCTGCAGCTTACTATTCGGAACATAGAGGAGGTGCTTAAGATATTTTTCTTACCCTACATATTTTGCCCTTCCACTGTCTTCTGGGAAAATACAAGATTACGGATATAGTAGCTTAACCATTGTTCAGCTTACCAATACATTCGTTGACACACCTGGGGATTCAACGATAAGCCCATCTCTCAGCAGGTACCTGGGAGGAATATTGTCTATGAGACACCAAAGAAGAAGACACAGAAAGATGTTGAGAACATTACCATCCATCCTATTGTGTAAATGAAAGTAAATTTAGAATGAAAGCTCAGAGGTCTGAATGTGCGTGATTCTGTGAAGGTCATCTGCAAGAGTTGGCTAATATCTATATCTGTAATACTCAAGAACAACCCGCGGAAGTGGGTGCATGTCTAAAATTAGCCCGAAGAACACCAACTGGCTGGTTGCGTGCAGTTCTGCAGCCCCCGGAGATAGCTTTGGTATAAGTGTGTATAACTCTGTCCAAGCCTCCACCCACAGTCAGCTGTTCCAAAGCCAAAGAGGGGAGGAAGTGGATCTCATCCTCCACCAGGGCGTGGGCAACCGAACAGCCTTTCACTTCTCCTCTGCAGGCCCCCGACGGCCTTCAGAGGTGAAAGGGTGAAGGTTGCTGGTGGCAGTCTTATTTTGGGTTCACCTTCAAGGGCCTCAGTCTGATGTCAGGGGAGATTGGTCAAGAGCTTTGGTGACAGGACCCAGTGAAGGTTTGCCAACAGTCACCCGTAGGCTGACAGCAGAGAACTTTTCGGTGCACAGGCAGCCAGTAGTGGCAAATGCTGATTCCTCTCACCCAAATATTTGAACAGAAGTAACTGAAGAAAGCATTACCCAGTGAGATGGCAATCACTTTCCTGTTCGCTTGGTGTGAGAGTCAAATAAGGTGAGACAGGAGTTTCAGTCTTTTCAGGGAGAAGGTCCCACTTTACAACAAATATATTTGGCAATCCTACATGGTAAAGTCTTATTCCCAGAGTACACTGATGGAAAAAATATATAATGACAATAAAAACAGAAAGCTTTTATGAACTCATTAACTTTTAAGTGAATTTTTATCTATTGGTTACAATACTATTGACATATATTTGAGATCTAGTATAAGAGATATCATTTGTTAAGTCTCCAGATAAAGAAGGTAGACACAAGGATTTGTGCCCAGGATCCACCGCTCACAGGGTGGGAAACACCCTGGGGTCATTTTGGACTCCCGAGTCCTGGCTACTATGTAGAATGGAGTGTGGCATTCAAATTTTCCTTAAAAGATTTAAACTATATGAAAAGGAGGAAGATCCTCAATGAGATGGATTGACACGGTGGGTGCAACAATGGGCTCAAACATAGCAATGATTGTGAGGATGGCGCAGGACCAGGCAGTGTTTCGTTCAGCTGTATGTATGGTCACTATGAGTCAGAACGGACAGCATCTAATAACAACAACAGTTTACATGTATGTATGCATACATATATACACTATACATAAATATATCTTACATACATACATATATACATAAACATGTATGTGACAAGATGTATTAGACAAATATATGTACGTGTGTGTGTATATAATGGTATATACATATATATATGTCTGTGTGTGTGTGTATACAGGTAGTCCCCGAATTATGCTGGGATTCCATTCCAAGAACTCTGTCCTAAGTTAGCTCTGACATAAGTTGAATACTTCATTTTCTTTTAGTTTATCAGTATCAGTATAAATCCAATATTTATTTGTCTTTGGGGTTGGAAACATTACATATAAACTTACAGATCTATTTTAACACATACATACATAAAAAAATACACAAATCATAAAAATTTACTCTGATGATGAAGAACAGTTGGAAAATGTTGACATTTTGCCAGTTGCCATAATAACTCCACTTGCGGGAGGTTCTGGATCGTCTGTATTATCCCTGGGGATGGGAATGGCATTTCTAGACAAAAAATTAGTGAGAGTTGTCTGTATGGTCCTTTTATTTTTTTCTTCACATGTTTCATGGTAATATGTCACTGCTTCCCAAATCTGCCTATCAGCTTTAGCAAAGTGATCAGCTTTCAGGTCCATGTTTTCAAGCAACAGAAGCCTGGGTTAGTTTAGGAAAAATCCAGCTAATCCTTTCATTGTGAAATTTTTTGACCACTTTTCTCTTGCCTCCTCCTCATTATTTCTTTCTTCAACATTTCCTTCCTCTTCAAAATCCATTAAGTCCTGAGCTGTTGATTCCCCTTCTTCATGGTCTATGAGCTGTTCCACATCAGCGATACCAAGTTCTAAATTCAGCGTTTTTGCCCCATGGATAATTTTTCCACCAGTCTCTTCTATCATATTATATATTGTCCTGATCAAGCATTTGGAGAGTGTTCCTATAACTCAGTGTTTTCTTCCATATCCCCTGCGTGCATTTTCTTGTAACCTCTTCCCAGGAGGATGCAATGGTCCAGATACGCTGATGCTCATAAGTGCAATTCATGGTAACTCGGGTATGTGGTAAGTGGGGGACTACCTGTACGTGTGTGCGTGTGTGTGTGTGTGTGTGTATGACAAGAGCTGAACTGCCCTGATTGGAGGGGATGAGGGGAGACGAATGGCCAAAACCCAGTCTCCTCCTAGTCATCCAGACCTCCCGAGGACCCACTTGAACACCGTCCGGAGCCATGCAGTCATTCTTAGACTAGTCTACGGTCACGGGAGGCATGCTTCTCAGACCACCAGGTCTACCTTTCACCATTCCAGGGAAAGCTTTCTCTGACCCTATGATAACTGGGGTGTTGGTATAAGAGAATTGCCCTCCGTGCATCAAAGAAAAAGCTGCATTTCTAAGGTGAGACCACTCTGAGTGCTTTATTCCTTCAGAGATAAATATTTCTCCTGTTAGATATTAATATGAGAAAGTCAACATTTGTTTTCTCTAGTACAACATACTTGTAATAGATTTTCAACCCCAAGTATCCCACTGGGAATTAGACACCAGCCAGGTTGGTAGCCAAGGTGTTACCATGATTCCTCTTGAAAGAACAAATGTGAGCCAAAGGGGAGGCCAAAAGACCACAATGGTATCAATGCAAAGCTGGAATATTACACAGGGAAGGTGGCAGCCTGAACGAAACACAGCTCAGTGATGGCCTAAGACTGAGTTCACTTAGTGACTACTCAGTCAGGAAAACTTCTGTTACACCACCAATAATATAATCAACCACCACCCATCTGACCATTTGCCATACTGTGGTGGCTTGTGTGTTGCTATGATGTTGGGAGCTATGCCACCAGTATTTCAAATACCAGTAGGTTACCCGTAGTGGACAGGTTTCAGCACAGCTTCCTAACTAAGACAGATTAAGAAAAAAGACCTGGTGATCTACTTCCAAAAAGTAGTCAGTGAAAACTGTACAGATCACAACAGCGCACTGTCCGACTCACTTTGGACATGTCACCAGGAGGGATCAGTTACTGGAGGAAGACGTAATGATGAGTGGTGAAGTAGAGGGCCAGTGAGGGCATAGAAGACCTTCAGTGAGATGGATGGACACAGTGGCCACAACAAAGGACTCAGACATGCTGGAGACTGTGAGGATGATGAGGAACTAGGCAACATTTTATTCTGTTGTACATAAGGTCACCACAAGTTAGAGTTAACTTGCTAGCAGCTAAAACAACAATGTGATCAATGATTTGCAACTGGCAGCCTGGCACAGGGGGACCCTGCAGAGGAGCAGTGACCTCAGTGGAGCGGTGGCAACTCTACCTGCATCAGATGTTTCTTTCCTTTCTAGCTTGCATGGCAACCAGGAAGATTTAAATTTTTGTTGCAACAGACAGAGGGCAATTCTCTTGATGCCAACAGCCTGAATTTCACAGGGTCAGAGCAGGTTTGTCCTTAAATAGTGAAAGGTAGACCTGGAGGACTTGAAAGTGTGCCTCCCCGAAATGCAGACCTGTTTCAGGGCGGCTGCATGGCTGCATGGCTGTGAGGGAGGCCTGCTGAGGTCTGTTTGTGTAAGGGCCAAGCAGCCCCATGTTAAAGACAAATGGCTATGCACTCCAAGGCTGGCAACAGGCCCCAGGCCTAAGAGCACTCAGTTGCTGGGGTCAAGGTGAATCCTCCTTCCTGACCTTGTTCCAGTAGGAAAGGCTCCAGTCCTGACATGAGGATAAGGGTTGGCGCGAGAGGTGAGTGATTACTGAGTGTGTTTGTACCTGCCCAGCGCAATCAACACTGACAGCAGCACTGACACAGCCCTGATGTCCGAGGCAGCACACTCAGAGCCTGCAGGTGGCATGTAGCAGTAAGGAGAGAGACCGCCCCCCACCATGCGTGCACAGACCACTGAGGGGGAAAGAGGGCCAGCTGTCCCTGTGGGGAGGACAGCAGGAGCATGTTCTAGTGCCTCGGGACAACAGTGAGGTATTTTGAGCACACTGTGGCACAGCCTGAGCAGGGAGCCTGGGCGGGTGGCTACTGTGGAAGCAGCCAAGGAGAGGACCCAATGGGAGGGTGTGGGAAAGCAGGTCCTCTCTGCAGCTGGTGAGAGCATCCCTTGTAAGGAGACACTGGGCCTAGCTAAGATGCTTCTTGGCCTGGCTGGACTTGTGCCCACTTCAGGAGAGGAAGCAAACCCCTCAGCGTGAGAGGAGGAAAAGAACTGGAGTGCCTCCAGGGGCCAAAGAGGAGAGAGGGGGGCCAGCCAGGTGGCCTGCGCCACCCCTCCCCACAGCACCACCCAGACTCACAAACCACTGCCAGTTGCCATCAAGTCAACCACAACTCATGGCGACCCCATGCATGTCAGAGCAGAACTGTGCTCCACAGGGTTTCAAAAGCTGGCTTTTCAGAAGTAAATCACCCGAGCTTTCTCCCAAGGTACCTCTGGGTGAATTCCAATCACTAACCTTTCTGTTAGCACCCAAGCCTATTAACTGTTCGCACCACCCAGGGACTCCCAGACTCGGGAAAACCTACTGTAAATGTCATGGAATACTGAGTATGAGTCCTGAGGAAACCACTGAGGTATTCTCCTTCTTTTTACATCTTCCTAAAGATTTTGGATATTTCCAACAACAGTAGTAGCTAACGTCTACTGAACATTTACTGTATGTCAGGTCCAGTACTAAATGCCTTATACGTTTATTCTGTAGCACCAGTGGGGTAACTGTCGCGATCCTCTCCATTTCACAGATAAAGAAACTGAGGCTTACAGAAGTCATGTAACGCGCACGAGATGGCGCAGCTCCAGACAGGCAGACTTGGACTACAGAGTCTGCAGGACTCCCAGATCCAGACCCTTCGTCACTAAAACACACCACAGTTATCTACTTCTTACTCAGATTTGGACATATCGCAGGGCCGCAACTACAGATAAGATCATCTAAAGCTCTGAATCTAGCTCTGAGCCTTCCGGGAAATGGAATTGCAGTTAGGAAGTCAAAAAGAGTTTTGGAGACATACACAAAAACAATTCCTAACTTATGATAGGGCAACACAAAGGAGGCACAAATGCAAAGGTTTTGAGATGGCATCTTGGGAGGGTCTGACCACCAGGGCAGAATGAAAAGGGATTCCCAGCTAATGACATGCAGCCACAAGAAAATTAATCAGAGTAAGAAAAGCTTTTCCCAATCAGGAAACCCTTTAGATATCTGAAAACTTTTCCAAAGGTAGGTTAAGGGAAGCCCATTAGCTGAGTCATTTAGAAGGAAACCAGACAAAATGTTCACAAACACATGGGAGTAATCACCCTTGCACTGGACCAAATGGTTTAATTAATCTTTTCATCTCCACCGCCATTGGCGAATCTCTTCATTTTTCCACACAGAACTCCCCAACAAGTTCATCACACTTTCCTCTCTTTGGGAGGCCATATAAAATATGAAGCTAGAACATGAAGCCCCCACTTGTCTGTCAGTTTGTCGTACTGTGGGGGCTTGTGTGTGGCTACGATGCTGGAAGCTATGCCACCGGTATTCAGATACCAGCAGGGTCACCCACGGAAGACAAACTATGGATAACACTGCGAAGAATGGGAATTCCAGAACACTTAATTGTGCTCATGAGGAACCTTTCCATAGATCAAGAGGCAGTTGTTCGGACAGAACAAGGGGATACTGATTGGTTTAAAGTCAGGAAAGGTGTGAGGCAGGGTTGTATTCTTTCACCAAACGTATTCAATCTGTATGCTAACCAAATAATACGAGAAGCTGGACTATATGAAGAAGAATGGGGCATCAGGATTGGAGGAAGACTCGTTAACAACCTGAGTTATGCAGATGACACAACCTTGCTCACTGAAAGTGAAGAGGACTTGAAGCACTTACTAATGAAGATCAAAGACCACAGCCTACAGCATGGATTACACCTCAACATAAAGAAAACAAAAATCCTCACAACTGGACCAATGAGCAACATCATGATAAATGGAGAAAAGATTGAAGTTGTCAAGGATTTCATTTTACTTGGATCCACAATCAACAGCCGTGGAAGCAGCAGTCAAGAAATCAAAAGACGCATTGCATTGGGCAAATCTGCTGCAAAGGACCTCTTCAAAGTGTTGAAGAGCAAAGATGTCATCCTGAAGACTAAGGTGGGCCGGACCCAGGCCATGATATTTTCAATCGCATCATATGCATGTGAAAGCTGGACAATGAATAAGGAAGACCGAAGAGTTGACGCCTTCGAATTGTGGTGTTGGCAAAGAATATTGAATATACCACGGACTGCCAAAAGAACGAACAAATCTGTCTTGGAAGAAGTGTGGCCAGAATGCTCCTTAGAAGGAAGGATGGCAAGACTACGTCTTACATACTTTGGACATGTTGTCAGGAGGGACCAGTCCCTGGAGAAGGACATCATGCTTGGCAGAGTACAGGGTCAGCGGAAAAGAGGAAGACCCTCAATGAGGTGGATTGACACAGTGGCTGCAACAATGAGCTCAAGTGTAACAATTGTAAGGATGGCACAGGACCGGGCAGTGTTTCATTCTGTTGTGCATAGGGTCGCTATGAGTCAGAACCAACTTGACGGCACCTAACAACAACAACAACAGAACATGAAGAGCCCCCAGAAAATGAAAACAATTATTATATTGAGTTATCCTACAATCTTTGTGTTTTCTGGCAAGAAGCAATTTAAAAATTCAAGCACGCATAAAGGCAATCTCATGGAATCATCCTTAATGGTGTGGGGAACCAAAAGAAAATGCTCTGTGCCAATATTTAAGAAAATTTGCAGATTTGGCATCACGGAAGAAAACCTGATATGAAAAGCACTAAAAGCCAAAATTCCATTAATGCAGAAATACAATTTAGCTTCCATGAAACTAATTATTCAAGTGTTTGGAGGTGATAGAGGTGTACAGAAACACCTACCTTGGCCAAGTTCCTGGCAGGAGCTCACACATGTTGGCTTCCCTTCTTTCTATTTCTCCTCCTCTTTTCCAATGGCAAGGAGATCAGCACTTGTTCCCTAAAGAATGCCGCAGCCGGACGACTTCGTTAGCCTCACCGATTCTCTCACCTGGGTTCAGTCCACTTTAACCTCCTGGGAGACCAGCGCCAGGGGAGCCAGTAGGGTTGTGCACAGCTGTTTACTTCTGTTTGACTACCGCCCGTTTGAGGTTCCCGGCCTTCTCTTCAGCTCTGGAATGGGCTCTTCACGTACTCACAGAGCTCAGGCCCTGACCCACGGCCAAGGCTCATTTTATGGTTCAAAGCCCCAATGAATGAGGATGAGTCCCTGGGTGGTGCAAAGCAGTTAACTCGCTGGGCTGCTAACCAAAATGTTGGTGGTCAAGTCCACCCGGAGGCATCTTGGAAGAAAGGCCTAGAGATCTACTTCCGAAAAATCAGCCATCAAAAATCCTGTGGAGCACAATTCTACCCTGACACACCTGGGGTCGCCATGAGTCAGAATCGGCTTGATGGCAACTGGTTTGGTTTTATACGTAGGTAGGCACCTGGGCAGGCCTGAGCCACTCCGGTTTTGAATGTGGAAGAGAAGGAAGTGTGCACTGGAGTGGTCATTGCCAAGCCCGTTAGCCCCAGGCTCCAGGGAGAAGGTCGAAACTGCTGTTGCTCAGGCTTCTGCTTGTGTGACCTGCTGTTTGTGAGAAGCCCACCCGGGTTCCTGAGCCTCCCAATGCATTGGCCTCTCCCCGGGCTGGCCAGTCTGGTTCTGCTGCCTAAGACGCAACCAACGATCATTACCTCTTACAGCCGGGACTGCACCCAACTGCTCCTCGTCTTCATGTCTCGCAGGCTCCTGCCTGGCCCTCCTCATTTGTTTGGGATTTTTCTTCACCCACAGAAACATGAAGAGGAAACATTTTAAATGGGCCGTGTTTCCCCCACCTAGATGATCTCTTTTTTAATATAAAAGCAATACATGCACATGATTAGAAAGTCACCAGTATAAAAGACCTTAAAATAGAACAGAAGCTTTTTCCCTGGTCAGTCGCTGCTAGGTTTCACCTGCTTTCTCCCAGAAAGGGAATTACTTATATACCAGCACATATAACCCAGTATCACCTTTTTAAAAACTATTCATGATAGATGATGCCATGTATTTTTTAAAAACTATTTATTTTGAAATAATTTAGGCTTACAAAAAAGTTGCACAAATAGTTCAAAAAATGCCTATATACCCTCAGCCAGATTTGCCAAATACCCAATGTTAACATTGGCTTTGTCCCTCCCTCTCCATCTCTCTATCCATTCTCATTTTCCAAAGCTGAGAATAGGTTGGAGATGTAACTTTCCTTTACCTCGAATACTTCAGCAGACATTGCCTAAAAACAAGCACACAGCCACGGCACGGTGAGTGCTATCAGGATGCCAGCACTGACCCTGCACCCATGTGGACACGTGGCATAGATGTGGAAAGACTCTCTAATCCGCCTCATCCGGGACCCAGGCAAGGGATGCCCATCCTGCAAGGCGGGGCCATGATGAACAAGAGCTGTGAGTCGCAGCCTTCACTAACTCTAAGGTGCACATACCGCACCAGAATGCAGATTCTGACCCAGCAGGTGCGGGTAGGGCCTGAGATACTGCTTTTCCAACAAGTGCCTGATGATACCGATGCTACAGATTTAGGCCTGGGGACCACGCTTGGAGGAGCAAGGGCACAAAGTGCTGTCCAAAGAGGCCGCTGCTGTGCAACCACCAGAGATGTGTCCTCTGCAGAAGGCAAGCCCAGCATTTTCATACTGATTGCTTGAGAAACATCAGAAATCCATGTTTTATGTAAAATGTCCTCATTTTAAAACATATAAAGACTAGTATTTGAAATTTTTAAATAACTCCTGTGCAGACCAAGTAAACCTGACCTCAGGCCAGGTTGGACCACCTGCCTTTGACTGTGGGCCCAATCCAAACCTCTTTATTGTTCAGGTGAGGAACTAGGCCATTCAGGTGACAATTCGGGGCCCCGACTGGGCCAGCAAGTGTTCTACCCACCCCCACTTCATCCCTCGCCCCTCTCAGTGATATTACTGCTTTTCACTTCTTCATAGCATGAATCACTATTTGAAGTACTTGACTTAGTTTTTCTGTGTTTTGAGAGCAGGGTCCCCTCATCCCACTCACTCTGGGACCCTAGGGCTACAGAGCATCTGGCTTGAGCATTGGTGTTAAGTGTCTGTGTGAGCGAGCCAGTACCATGCCCTGTGCTCACAACATGGACACAGCCTGGGCCCAGCTGCAATCTCTCTGGGCAGAGAGATTCTGGGGAGATGCCTGGTCAACGAGTCTGGAGCCCACTTCCCCTGTGTGAGAGCCAGTACTTACTCTAGGATAAGCACAGTCCTCAGACTGTATCATGGTGGCATAGGTGATATGTCACCAGGCTATCCTATTATGAGAGTGATGAGCTCTGGCCCATCTTCCTTCCTGGCAGCATTGCCGAGCGTGTAATGGAGGAGATCCTGGCAAAGTTGGTGCTCCCCTTCCAGCAAGCATCCCCCTCTGTCTGCTCCCATCTCTTCTTCCCTCCTGTCAACTCTCCAACGTCTCCTTTTAGACAAAGGGACTTCTATTTCCAGACTTGTTTAATTTGCACTAAGTAAACAAAGAGAGTCTATTAGCCAAACCACACACTGACAGAATAGCGAGATTCTTTCCCACTGACATGTCCCTCGGCCAGAATGTGAAGCTTCTAGGCTGGCCAGATGGGGCCAGGGACTCTGTTGCTCAAGCAGGGCAGGAGGGCACAGTCTGTAGACACAGGGAGGAAGGGGGCTCTGCATATCTGGGTGAAGGCTCTCGGATCAGGTTTCACATTGTCCCCCAATGGTTGTGTGAACACCAAATCGATGCCCTAGGAGAGCCACTCAGGACCACAGTGGACCTCTTTCACTCAGGTGGGCCTCATTGCTTAAAGTGGATTTCATCACCGAGGGGTACAGAGAGGACACCTGAGGCCAAGATTTTGCTGCACACCCCTCCCCATTTCCCCTGCTGCCCCCGACTCCTGCCCCTGGCCCCTTGTTAAAGAAACAAAGTCTCTTAAACATGGTTAAGGTCCTTGGTCCGCTGTCCTGCTCAATGGCAAGTCATATAAATTAGGAATGGGCTGTGTGCTCCCCGTAGCCCTGGAAAACATGGCCGACCTCCAACAGGCTGTCTACAGAAGTCACTGTGTGTGTGACCAAACCTAGCTTAACCCCAAAAAGTAGTTGGGGATCCTGCTTCCTTCTCTCAAACCATTTCGCAAAACCAAACGCGATGAGATCCGCTGAGCAACCTGAAAAACACCACCAAAACAGCTGCAGCCTAAAGAAGCATGCCATACCTTCAGTGGATCAGGTGGCGGCAGAAAACCTTCATGAGGGGACCCGCTAACCTTGGTAACCTTGCCCACAGCCCTCATATGACCTTAGATGAGAGGAGGCCAGGGCACTTCTGGCCAGAGGAGAGGGGCCATGAAGCTGCCATCACACGTGGGTATCACCTGAGGTCGCACAGGTGTGGGCGATGGGCCTGGGATAGTCCGATACAGTGTGCCTGCTGCAGCGCCCACACGTGAAAAGGGAAGGAAACAAAGTTTCTCTAAGGTAGAGGAACCCACTAGTTCGCAGCCCAAACAAAACAGAAAACATCTTGGGACCAATTCCTTTTCACTAAGAAGCATTACTGACAATACTAAATGTCAAACTTCTCCAAACCTAAATTAGGAGCTTACCTGTTGCCTTTGAGTTGATTCCAACTCATAGCAACCCTACAGAAGAGAGTAGAACTGCCCCATAGAGTTTCCAAGGAGCACCTGGTGGATTCCAACTGCTGACATTTTGGTTAGCAGCCGTAAACTTAACCACTATGCCTCTAGGGTTTCCCAGTTAGGAGCTTGGGGGCATATTAACACAATGTGAAATTGTCCCCCAGGAGCTGAAGGTGTACGTGGGCTTTCCCAGGACCTGAGTTTCTACCATGGAGAGGTAATGGGGCTGCTATCTAGTAGGTGGCCTGGCAGAGAATTTCAAATGCCTACAGATTTTCATAAAAATTCATGTAATTCTCTTGACAGACAGACAGACAGACAGAGTGATGGGACAAAACAGACTCAGGTTTTATTCCTCACTTGCCCCAAACTTATCCTTTGAGTGTGGGTTAGTCAATTAATTCTTCACCAAATCAAACCTGTACCCCATTTTTCCTGACAATGAAATAAGAGACCTGAGAATGGGGGTTTTCCAGCCTGCCAGCACATTAGAACTACTTGGAAAGCTTTCAGTATTTTTCTGTTTGAGGACCCACCCCAGATCGATCAATTATCAAATCTCCATCTCTGAAGGGGGCACCCAGTCATCAGGGTTTTGTCTTGGTATTGTTGTTTTGCTGTCGTCTAATCTTCCAGGTGATTCCATTTGGCAGGCAGGGGCAAGAGCCCTGTGTTCAGTCTGTTCCCCACTTGCCTTCTGGTCATGTAGGCTATGTAATGAGACAGTATTTATCAGATCACGTAATCTACAGGCGAATGCACTGTGGACTTGACCCTATCCCTACACATTTGCTGTAACTGTTGGCGAGAGTCTAAGTGCTCGAATGTACTTTGAGTGTTATTATTAGCTCGAGAGGAGTGGACACAAATGGCTTCTATCAGCAATCTACATAGTTGTATTTCTATTTTTTGTTGCTGATGAGAAGCAGCAGAGGCGTTCCTTGAAATGCCATGCAAATGCCCAAATGAGATGGAAGAGCTTGAGGCCAAAGTGAACCGTGGCCAAAATGCATCATTAGTTGGACCCAAACAAGCGCCCTCTCCCTCGGGCCCCACCTCCCCAGGGCTGGGGCACAGGGAGCCTCCAGGTCTCATGGGCGGGGCGGGGTTTAGGCAGCCGTATGCGGAAACAAAGCCTTCTTTCCTTTCTTTGGAAAGGAAGGCCTTTTTTTTGTTGTTGTTGTTGGGGTTTGTGAGGGGTGGAGTAAGCTGTTCTTCAAAGCCTTCTTTCCTTTCTTTGGAAAGGAAGGCCTTTTTTTTGTTGTTGTTGGGGTTTGTGAGGGGTGGAGTAAGCTGTTCTTTAGAACTTTCTACTAACATGAAAAAATAAAATATAGGGTAAAGAAAATTTGGAAATAAGGTATAAGCCACAACCAAATAAAAATCCTTACTTTAATTGCACATTTCGAAATGATGTATCCTCTGATAACTAAAACTCACATTCGGAGGGGATGTCCTGTTGTCGAAGACACATCCATTCTGGTCTCATAAACTGCAGCAGGCCCAGATGGCGCGGGACAGGAGGGGCCGGCTGCGCCTGGCAGGACTGGCTCTCCCGGGCTGTCACTAGCAGCAGCATCTGTAACCATTTCTTGCCAGAAAGTGACGTGACTCTCTGCCCAAATGCCCATATTCTTCACTCCAAATGTGAGGTTGCCGACAGCTCTCTGAAAGGCCCTGAGCCTTTGAATGGTGAGGACTTGGTGGGATTCTAGCTCTGCCCTCCAACCTGTCTCCCTCCCAGCAGGCATCTCGCAGCAGGACCGGCTTGCCCATTGTTTGTATTTCCCAGAGTAACCCTGGTTACGCAGACAATGCGCCTTTGATGGGGCCTTTCTGGTCCCCAGCCTGTGGCCCCCACCCTGTGAGTGTCCACCAGGGCCTCTGCCTCCTGCTTCGCCAGGCTCCAGCCCCGTCACCTCCCCAAAGCCATCCTTCTTCAGCTACCACCCCAGCTCATGGTGACAGTCACGTCGCACACCATTGTCCCTTTTCACAGTCCTGAACTTCACCACGCTCTGGAAAACTAATGTGTTTCACACCTCATTGGGCAACAAAACCTGTCCTGATCACACATGAGGCTATTTATATTCTGTATGTGTGTCCTACATAGGATGAATGTCTCAGCATTTCTCTGCAGGAATATCAACATGTTTGATTACTGGTGTGGGCCCAGGCCCTGTTGTAGGTTTTATATAATAGACAGCACAGACACTATATTCCCTTTCTAAAATCTGAAAACTTCTTACTTCTGAAACACATCTGACCCCAGGAGTTCAAATGAGGGACTTTGGAGTGGGGTTAACTAACATGACGCTGTGACTATGCCCACTGCTCTAAATACTTTACACATGGAGTCTTCTGCAGCAAAAGGTTTTATCGTCAAGTTGATTAACACAAAACTTTACAAATAGGAAAATTTCATTGAAATCAGATTGTCAAAAGCCTGTTCCCTTTACAGGAAGGTGGGCTTTATTTGGCTAACTGGGGAAAGACATTGGTGATTTCTGAGCAAGAGAAAGCAGTCTCTAGGCTGGTTCTGCTCTAAAATTCTTCACTGATATAATCCTCTGATCAGAGCTGTGTTTATTAGGAGTTAGTGATCAGTGGAGTGGAAACACTGGTGGCATAGTTGTTCAGTGCTACGGCTGCTAACCAAAAGGTTGTCAGTTCAAATCCACCAGGCACTCCTTGGAAACTCTATGGGGCAGTCCTGCTCTGTCCTTGAGGGTCGCTATGAGTTGGAATTGACTTGATTGCAATGGGTACAGTATGGTACGGTAGTGATAAGCAGGTAGACAGCTTAGAGAGGAGAATCTAGACGGTAGAATGACCATCTAGGAGAACATCAAAATTGTCTTGCAAAGGAGACCAGAGGGAAGTCTGGAAAGAACACAGTGGACTTTATTCTGAGTGTCACTGAGGCTTAGTTATGTTACCAAGACAAATTCCCAGGCACAGAAAACAAGATGAAGACCCAGGAACCAAAACTGGAGTGGTGTGAGAATCAGAGCTTGAGAATGCGGTGGAATTCCAGTTCTCAGAACCAGGGCACAAGGCCGGGTTAGCAGCAGGAACGACTTGGTGGGGTGATCTGGTGTCTTCTGCCTCTCCACTGGCCTCTAGGGCTCACTAAGGGGTTTCTTGGCGACCCAGGATGCCCTTTCTCCGTCAGTGCTGTGCTTTGTTGAGGCAGATACCTCCTTGGTAGAGGAGAAGCAATCCTTGAGCCATGATCTCAGGAAAGGTGCACGTCTCTGCTAAAATCTCACGGCTTCCTGGTGCTCAGTCTCAGAACTAAGGACCAGAGCTCTCTGGGTCAGGGTTGGCCCCACATAAGTGGGGCTCAAGCGGTCTCCATGTGACCTGTAGAGAAGAGGGCCTTGCTGGCCTGGCACTAACATGCAATGTGTATTGTAGGTGACGCTGAAGTCACATACCCGTTGCCATTGAGTGGCTCCCCACTCATACCGACCCTATAGGACAGAGTAGAACTGCCCCATAGAGTTCTAAATCTTTAATGAAAGCAGACTGCCATATCTTTCTCTCGCAGAATGACTGGTGGGTTAGAATTGCCCTTCTCCAGGTTAGCAGTCGAGCACCTTAACCACTGCACCACTGGGGCTGCCTTGGAGTCACACAGAAACAGTTAAATGTGTGTCACTGTTGATGAGGATGATCAGAATGAGGTATCTTTTCCTGGAAGGCAGAAGGAATAGATAGGTTTTAAGGAACAGCCTGAAAGGTAAAAGAAGTTTGGGAAAGAAAGAAAAAAAGAGAGTGTTAGCTGCGTGGTTGTAGCATTTTAGGACATCTGGTTTGCTGTTCCCGTGAGTGAATCGTGCTGCCGAGATTCCAGTAGGGGCTGGGATCTGGAGCCATTCGGAGCCAGGTTCTGACTCCCAGCCAGCCTGAAGTTTCCACTGTCGTTTTGGTCCTTTCCTAGATTTATTGCCTTGAGCACTCAAAGATACCCTAGGTTTAGCTTTCATTTAATTTTTCTAGACATTAAAAGGGTTCATCATATAAACCCCAGGTCCTTGGGGCAAATCAGCACCAGGGAAGGAGCCCTTTCCGTGGTGGCTGGGCTGACAGCAAGCATTGGCAGAGGCATGGTGGGTAGAGGGGTGATGGCACTGGGAAATGACAGAGATGAGGTGGATAGTGTCGGGTCTGCTGTCCCAGAGAATGGCAGCATCCCAGGGCTGAGGCCTCACTGTTCTCAGAGAGGAGACGATTTTTTGTTTAAAGTATAATAGAGCTGACTTGCTGTAAATAATAAAGACAAGAAACTAGGCATTCTCTAGCAAATAGGAAGAAGATAGGGGATATGAGGTGATTTGTGGGAGAATGGGGGTTCTCAAAAACATGGGAGCAGGTGAGAGCCTAAGGAGCCATTCAGTGAGTGCACCACTGCTGGTGTGCAAGTGCGTGCTGAAAGGGCTGGAAGCCAAAGGCCTGTCCTCAGTTTTGAGTGGCTCACTGTGTACAGGACAGGAGCCTTGGTGGCACAAGGGTTAAGCACTCAGCTTCTAAGCGGAAGGTTGGTGGTTTGAACCCACCCAGAGGCTCAGGGAAAGAAAGACCTGGCAATCCACATCTGTAAATATTACAGCCAAGAAAACCCTAGGGGGCAGTTCTACTCTGTCGCATGGGGTCACTGTAAGTTGGAATCCACTGGACAGCACCTAACAACAACTGTACTGGAATTTGCTGGAATGAATCACCGCCCCCCGCCCCGCAAGCCTTCAGCTCTCCTCTGTTTCACACAGCAGCCTTGGGTTGGAGTTGCTTGGGGAACTCAAGGAAAAAGGACTGTGTTTTGACTTGAGGTTGGCACTAGGAAGAAACAACCACCACGAAAGGCAAACTGTAAGATCAGGACTCAGGGGACAGATGTCAGAGTCAGAGGTAACGACAACCAGATCAAAACTCCTTGAAATTTTTCAGAACCGTGTAGGGCTTGAGCCTCACTCTGTTGATAAAGAAGCAGCAATGTGGGGAGGCATGAGTGGGGCGGTGCTTCCCTGACATTTCCCACAGGTCTCTGAGTCAGCCTGTTCAAACTGAATTTTCCTCTTGGAGAGCCAGGGTTTATTTAGGCTAGTAATTTTGCAAGTTTTTTTTTTTTTTTTTTTATTCCCCCCAGTTTCAGAGTAATTACTGAAACCGTGTCTGACCCAAAACCTGTAAATAATACAGATAAAAGCAGGACTGCCTGAAGAAAGGAAACTGTGGTTAAATTTCATTCAGCGCACGTGGGCTGGGAGGATTCCCGCTCCCATTTGCAGGGCCTAGGGCGAGGGTGAAAATGAGGCCCGGCCCCTTCTCTTCCTCGGCTCCAGCTGCGCTGTACCTCTGGGGCACTACCTGTGGTCAGATGCGCATATGTACCAGCCTTCAGGTTCATGCCCACCCGGCGTTCCAAACAGCAGCGTTCTTGCTTCCTAACGGAGCGCACGGGACGGCTGGGTGGAGAGGAGCCCACACAGCCCTGGAGTAGGCGTGGAGGCCATGTGGGAATGTGCCTCCAGGGCCTCGTGCCAGGTCAGGTCAGAGGAAGCACCCAGCCCAGGGAGGCCGACAGTGGGGTGGCTAAGCTGTGGGGCCCGGGCTGGAGCATCTGTTGCTTGAGTCTAAGCGCAGCATTGCTTGAGGGAGCGCATTTCAGAAAGCACTGAAGTGGGCAAGGGCTGGTTCAGTTAGCTCAGGTGAAGAGATGGGTGTGGTTAACCGTAGATGTGATCTCAAGCGTCAGGAGTGGTGACCCTGGCTGTGTCAGACTTATCTTGCCCCTTTAACTCTGTCTGCCACGCTGTAGCCATAGTCGTCTTTCCTAAAGGTGCATGGGCACGTCTCAAACCTTCAAAAGATGCCCTGGCCTGCAGGCCCACCAGGACCCCTGAGGACGCCCTCCTATGCCTTAGCTGCAGGAGTAGTGCTTCCTCTACACTTGCTCCTGCCTCCCTGCCTTTGCTCATGCAGTTCCCGCTGCCTGGAAGGCCCTTGCCTTTATTGCCCTGGCTTTTATACCCAGCTCAGTGTTCCTTCGCCCCCTGGCCCACCCTGTCCTTAATGTCCACCCAGCACCCACTTGGTCATGCCTCCACTGTACTCAGCACAGAACCCTCCTATCACTGAGTGTGTCCAAAGGAAGCCCTCCTTTTCTGTACCTGGCTCTTTCCCCACCCTGCACTAAACTCCCACCCCCTCACCACCGGGACTGTAGCACGCTCACCTTTGCACCTTTGCAGAGCTCCCCCGGTGATAGATCCCCAAAGACACTTACCTACAGACCAAGCTGATCTGACCTGTATCACCTTGATACTTCTCTAGAGAAGGGAGAGCTGGGATCCAATCCATGTCAACATAGTCTTAAAGTGAAGTGCTGGGTCAGTCCTAGCTTGTCTTCACAGGTCTGGGACGCCTGCCCAGGTATGTAGCACAGCAGCAGAGCCCCAGAGCCCTTGCAGTGTGTTCAGCCAACTCCAACATTCAGCATCCATTCTCTCCGCCTGAGGGCCTTTCTCTGGAGCAGAGAAGGGTGGCTCTGAGCATTGTGTTCTGGCCACAGGTGACAGAGAATTAGCACATCCAGGAGCCTCCCTCAACAAATGACTCTGAATTAACACATAAGTACCACAGATCCCTCATCCCTCAGCTGGCCAGGAGGGATAATTCAGAGGCATGGGTTTTATACCATTTACCCAATTTTCTGAATTTACTTGAGATTACACCCCAGATGTCACCTGTGATACCTGTTTGACAATGCACCCTCTGATGGCTGCCTCCCCTCCTTGCAATCACCACCACTTCCCCACTAAAAACTCATTGCCATCCTGTCAATTCCAACTCATAGCAACACTATAGGGTAGAGTAGAACTTCCCCATAGGGCTTCCAAGGAGCAGCTGGTAGAGTCAAACTGGTGACCCTTTGGTTAGCAGCTGAGCTTTTGACCACCGTGCTGCCAGGGTTCCACTTCCCCACTGGAGCTCCCTAAAACAAACAAACAAACAAAAAAACCTACACATGTATCAAGAGTAGGGTTTTCAGTGGCTGTAATCTTACAGAAGCAGATTGCCAGGCCTTTCTTCCACAGAGTCAATGGGTGGGTTCAAATCACGAGCCTTTTGGTTAGCAGCTGATCACAAACTATTTGACCCAGCCAGGGGCTTCCAGGAGCTCCCTAGACCTCCCAAGTAAACTATTTTGCCCTCACATCCTTGCCTCAGGGTCTGCTGTTAGAAGAACTAAAACCATGATTCCCAAGTCAAGGACACTAGTGAACTATCTGCTTCAACTCAGGGCTTTTTTTTTTTTTTTTTTTTTTGGCCTGAGGTCAATATACTTTATAAAAAATAAATATTATATATTTTTTTGTTTTTAAGAAAAGCAAAGTTACTGTTTCATTTGAGAATGCTCCATCTGCAGTGTGACCAGTGGTGTCCTTGTTTCCATGAGAACAGCTTCTCCAAGATGATTGTGGAGAGGGTGCTGATGAGCCTAGAAGGATCACGTTTGTGTGTAATGGAAGTAATTAACCCTGGATTACTCCTCATTCAGCCTACTGGGTATCCATTACTGAGCCACTGAGGACCAGCCTTCCTCAGCACCTGTTTTAGCAAAAGCAGCATCCAGGGCCAAAGCTATGAGTTGGAACCGACTTCACAGCAACGGGTCTTTTAGTAAATAAGTATGTTTGGAAACGCTATCTTGCACTCCTATATAACTCCAGGTTAAGAGAAACCAATAGCAGAAATTACAAAACATTTAGATTAGCAGTGGAAGTATTTTGAATACCTACTAAAGGTGGTACTTAGAGGAAACTATATTGCCTTAAAGTATTTATTTTAAAAAACAGAAAGAAAAATTCATATAAACGGATTACCTGCTCAATTCAAGAAAAAAGAAAGAAGTAAATCCGGTGAAGATATGTTGTGGTTAGGTGCCTTTTGATTCAATTTGAACTAGGATGTAAAAAATAAAGGTAAGAGCAAGTATTGATGAAATAGGAAACAAAGTTGTAATAGAGAAGATCGACCAAAACAAAAGCTGATCCTTTGCTAAAACTAAGTAGGCAAACATCTAGCCAGAATCATCTAGACAAAGAGAGAAAAACAACACAAGAACTAATGCTAGTAATGGTGGATATCATAAGAATTTTTTAAATCACAGGAAGATACTATGAACGACTTTCTGCCAACAAATTAAAAAACTTGGAAGAAATAAATACTTTCCTAGAAGCATACAAAGTTACATATAAATTTAAATTAAATATAAATGTTAATGCAAATTTTATTGAAGAAGAACTAGAAAACCCAAATAAACTGGGAATTTTAATTTTCATTCTTGTCTCTTCTTTATTAAGTTTCCTTTTTCAAATGTATTCCCTATTTTTAACTGATGGGTTAAAGTTTCTTCAGATGTAGACTAGCAGGTGTGTTTCCTCATTTACCCGTTGCTGCTTCTCATCCGTTGCTGCTCAGCAGCACCTCTGCCAAGAGAGGAGACGCATGTGGGGGCTCTTCTCTGCTGAACTGGGTGCTTTTCCGGGAGACCAGGGCAACAAGAGGAGAACCGGTGTCTTTGATGTTGTTCTCTTTTGTTTTTCCCTAAAGGTCAGGAGAGAAAAAGAACAGGTCAGAAAAGAAATCTGGTGTGTTTCAAGTAATTTCTCAAGTTGTTGATAATGTTTTAAATATCTTTGTGTCAGTGCAATATTTAAATTATGAAAAGAGTTACTATTCCACTGGCCATTGTGGTATTTTGATACCAAATTGGTCATAGTGGTATTTGATACCAAATTTATCCAACTTTTGACACAATTTCTCCATCATTATATTCCTGTTTTTGTGATAGTGTGAAAATGGAAAACTTAATACACACAATAAATGGGCTCCACCCCACACAATATGTGGATCTTTGCGGTAGAAACACCCCCAGGTTAGCACTTGTTGTTCCCCTGATTCAAGCTGTACTCATCATAGCAATATGCTCCCCTGGGGTAGGATCCAAAGTGTGCCTGGAAAATGTACAGATCACCAGTGTGTGGAGGGCGAGGGACAAGAGGAGAAACCACTGTCCTGCTCCTCAGAGAACACAAAGTGCAGGTGGCCCTATTGTCTGAAGAGCCAACAATGTCTTTCCTCCTTGTTCTGAGACACAAGCTGGATAAGATGATTTCCTTAGGAGCAAATAAGCATTCTTCTCCCTCCTAGTGTACCACTGTTCCATTCATTCTCTGGTCCTTCTGTGAACAGACTATTACCTCTATACATTTATTTGTAAAAATATATGATAATAATATCACAATAATAATAGTAATCACTTTAAGTGGAAGCTGCAGCAAGCCACAACTGTCCATTACCCAGTAACACGCAGAGTTTGAACGTCTTTTATTCCAGGCCCTGTGCTAGATGTAGAGGGAAATATAAAGAACATTAGAAATACTTCCAGTCCTGAGGCATTCCGAAGTAGCCATGACAGACAGCCATTGTTGTTGTTGTTAGGTGCTATTCGAGTTGGTTCCGACTTATAGCAACCCTATGCACAACAGAATGAAACACTGCCCGGTCCTGTGCCATCCTCATACTCGTTGTTATGCTTGAACCCCTTGTTGTAGCCACTGTGTCAATCCATCTCATTGAGGGTCTCCCTCTTTTCACTGACCCCTACCCTACCAAGCATGGTGTCCTTCTCCAGGGACTGGTCCCTCCTGATAACATGTCCAAAGTATGTGAGACAAAGTCTTGACATCCTTGCTTCTAAGGAGCATTCAGCCTATACTTCTTTCAAGACAAATTTGTTCATTCTTCAAGCAGTCCATGGTATATTCAGTATTCTTCGCCAACACCATAATTCAAAGGCGTCAATTCTTCATTGGTCTTCCTTATTCATTGTCCCATGTAAAGGCTAACAGTGCCAACTGGAACTCCCTGGCGCCTAGTGGTACTTTCTGAACAATGTCCTTCCTCTTTGTTCAGAGCAACGCCCTTCCTCTTTGTTCAAGAGCAGAGCTTCAAACTGGTTCTTTCTGGTTTGAACCCCTGCTGAAAATTTGCATTTCTAACAAGTTCCCAGGCGATGTTAATGTTGCTGGTTAGGGACCAATTCTGAGAACCACTAGTAAAGCAGTGATTCTCTAAATTTATTGTACATAAGAATCACCTGGGGATTTCGTTAAACTGTAGATTCTGATTCAGTATATCTGGGGTGGATATGCAAATTCTCAACAGAGGTTCGAACCAGAACAAACCAGTGTGAAGCCCTGGTTCAGGGAGGTGCCTTTCTTCAACTCTCCCTCTTTTTTAAGCTGGACTCCCTGATGGGTCCCTTCTGGTTTCCTGGGCAATGTCAGGCATCCTGTTGAGAATATCATATTATCAATTTACCCAGCATAATTTTGGAAGACTCCTCTCCACAAATATTGCCCAGCCCAAGACTTTGAGCACAGTGAGCAGAAGGAAAGCTTGAGAGAGGTGTAAGCCTCCTGCTGCTGCCATGAAGCCCCCACCGCAGGCAACGTGTGGATCTCTGTGGCAGAGATACACCCAAGGAATAGCTTTCTGGGGCGGGAACTGCTAGTTGGCTCCCCACGAACCATACCCTACTTCTTCCATAGTAGTAGAGTTTTGAACTGGTCATGTTGCTGTTGTTAGTTATCATTTAGTCAGCTCTGGCTCATGGCAACCTTGTGTAGAACAGAACAAAATATTGCTGGGTCTTGTGCCATCTTCATGATCATTGGTATGTTTGAGTCCATTGTTGTGGCTATTGTGTCAATAAATCTCCCTGAGGGTTTCTTTCATTTTTGTTGGCCCTCCACTTTACCAAATATCATGTCCTTCTCCAGTGATTGGTGCCTCCTGATGATGCATCCAAAGTAAGCAAGTCAGATCCTTGGACGTATTTTATGATCCATAAGGTTTACATTGGCTAATTTTTGGAAATTGATTGCCAGGACTTTCTTCCTAGTCTATCTTGTCTAGATGTTCTGCTGAAACCTGTCCACTATGGGTGACCCTGCTGATATTTGAAATGCTGGTGGCATAGCTTCCAGCATCATAGTAACATACAAGCCACCACGGTATGACAAATTGACAAACAGGTGGTGGAGAGCTGACCATAGTCTTCCCCAAATAAAGGCTACATTTCCCTGGCCCCTCGGTGGCATCCTGTGACCTGGGCAAGTGGCCAATGGAATAAAGAGAAAGAGTCTGTGACAGTTTCTAGGAACCTTTCTTAAGAGAGGTCCAGCACACGTCCTTTGCTTCTCTCTCCTCTCCATCTTTTCCCAGGTTTGGCTGCCTGAATATGATGATGTCATATGAGCCATGGGTTCATGGGCCACATCATGAGATCTGCAGAGCAGTGGGTGAAAGAAGCCTAGTTTCTGAGGACTTCATGGAGCTGGGACACCATTGTTCCCCTCAGAGCTTCTTGGTGAGAGAGCAGTACATTCTATCTTGCTTAAGCCACTTACTTTGGGTCGCTGTTACATCAAAACAATCCCTACTAAGATCCATTCCAAAATGGATTCGTGTGCTCATCATGAGAGGATCTCAGGCCAGTTAACTCTAGAAATGGTTTCTCATACTTAGCATTTCCATTTGTGAAGCTGCTGAAAGACTTTCAATACTTCGCCGTTTAAGCCCATGTTCATACCTCTGCCATTAACAAGCTACAAGAAACTAACACACTGCTCTCCAGTTCATAGGTTAGCCCACCTCGCTCCTCAGCCCAGTGGTCTGCAGCACGCTGCGTGCCGGAAATCCCCTTCCCTCTGGCTAGCCTCGGGACCTTGAGTCTACAGTGTCACTCATTGTCTGGTGTTCTGACATTTTTTAAAAATTGTTGAAATTTATATATTACCAATGCTTAGAGTGTAACACATTCTTCATTTTTAGTCTTTTACACTGTGATAAATTGTATTATTGTCCTCAATTATTTGCTTCCCTCCCTGTGAAGGGGATATGCATAGCATGTGTGTTACTATGATACTGGAAGCTATGCCACCAGGTAACTTGCACTGGAGATCAAGGGTATGTCCCCGCTCCACTGACATTAAATTTGGATAATGACTTGCTTTGGCCAGTGGAATGTGGGTGAGTGTGATGTACCCCACGCCCAAGGCTGAAAGAGCCATTGCATGGGCCACCGTTACTCTTTCTGTGTGTCCTGAGACCAAGATAGGGGCTGACCGTTCGGGTGATCTACTGCACAAGCCACTGAGTTTTGGAGGTGTTTGTTAGCACAACCCTGCCTAGTGGAAGATGATGAAGAATGATATTTATATTTATTTGTAATATTAGATAGAGTTTTTAACTCAAATGAGTATATCAAGGCTCTTATCAAGAGTAGGACCAAGAGAAAGTCACAGAAGAATAATAACTTTGATAGGAGAACACTGTCAGGTTCAGCTTGAAGTTTTGCAGCCTTTTCCGGTAGATAAGTCAGCACACTGGGCCCCCATGGAATGCAAACTTGGAGGGTGTCAAAAACATTTTTATTAATCCATGAGATGTTTTTGACGTTTTCCATTCTAGCACAACATTAGAGACCATCCAAATGACCACCATGGTCAAGTAAATCATGGTAAATACACAGTATTGCTGTTATTCGGCCATTAAAAGTTATAATTATAAAGATTATGTAACATTGCAAAATCTTTAGAATACAAGCATACCTCATTTTATTGCAGTTCACTTTATTGTACTTCACATATACTGTGTTTTCTACAGACTGAAGGTTTGTGGCAACCCTGGGTGGAGCAAGTCTATCGGTGCCATTTTTCCAACAGCATGTGCTCGCTTCATGCCTCTGTGTCCCATTTTGGTAATTCTCGTAATATTTCAAGCCTTTTCAATACAATTATATCTGTTATGGTGATCTGTAATCAGCTATCTTTGATGTTACTATTTTAATTGTTTTCAGGCACTACAAACCATGCCCATATAAGACAGCGAACTTAATTGGTAAATGTCGTGTGTGCTCTGACTGCTCCACCAACCGGCCCTTCCCCTATCTCTCTCCCTCTCCTCAGGCCTCCCTATTCCCTGAGAAATGACAATATTGAAATTAGGCCAATTAATAACCCTACAATGGCCTCTAAGTGTCCATATGAAAGGAAGAGTTACATATCTTTCACTTTATACCAAAAGCCAGAAATGATTAAACTTATTGAGGAAGACATGTCGAAAGCCAAGGTAGACCAAAAGCTAGGCCTCTTGCACCAAACAGCCAAGCTGTGAATGCAAAGGAAAAGCTCTTGAAGGAAATTAAAAGTGCTACTCCAGTGAACACATGAATGATAAGAAAGCAAAACAGCCTTATTGCTGATATAGAGAAAGTTTTAGTGCTCTGGGTAGAAGATCAAACCAGCAACAGCATTCCCTTAAGCTAAGGCCTAATCCAGAGCAAGGCCCTAACTCTCTTCAGTTCTCTGAAGGCTGAGAGGGGAGGAAGCTGCAGAAGAAAAGTTTGAAGTTAGCAGAGGTTGGTTCATGAGGTTTAAGGAAAGAAGCCGTCTCCATAGCATGGAAGTGCCAGGGAAGCGGCAAGTGCTGCTGTAGAAGCTGCGGCAGGGTATCCGGGAGATCCAGCTAATTGATGAAGATGGCTACACTAAACAAGAGATTTTCAGTGTAGATGAGGAAAATGTCTTATGTTGGAAGAAGATGCCATCTAGGACTCTGATAGCTAGAGATAGGCTGACTTTCTTGTTAGGGGCTAATGCAGCCAGTGACTTTAAGTTGAAGCCAATGCTCATTTCCCATTCAAAAATCCTAGGGACCTTAAGAATTATGCTAAATCTACTCTGCCTGTGCCCTGTAAATGGAATGACAAAGCCTAGATTACAGCATATCTGTTTACAGCATGATTTACTGAATATTTTAAGCTCACTGATGAGACCTACTAAGAAAAAAAAGATTCCTTCCAAAATATTACTACTCATTGACAATGCACCTGGTCATCCAGGAGCTCTGATGGAGATGTGCAAAGTGATTAATGTTGTTTTCATGCCTGCTAACACAACATTCATTCTGCAACCCATGGATTAAGGAATAATTACAACTTTCAAGTCGTACTATTTAAGAAATATATTTCACAAGGCTATAGCTGCCATAGATAGAGATTCCTCTGGTGGATCTGGGCAAAGTAAATTGAAAACATTCTGGAAAGGATTCACCATTCTAGATGCCATTAGGAACATTCTTGATTCATGGAAAGAGATCAAAATATGAACATTAATGGAGGTTTGGAAGAAGTTGATCCCAGCCTCCATGGATGACTTTGAGGGGTTCAAGAATTCAATGGAGGAAGTAAACTGTTGATGTAGTGGAAATAGCAAGAGAACTAGAATTAGAAGTGGAGCCCGAATATGTGACTGAATTGCTGTAATCTCATGATAAAGCTTTAACAGATGAGGAGTTGCTTCAAAGAAAGTAGTTTCTTGTGAGGGAAATCTACTCCTGGTGAAGGTGCTGTGAACATTGTTGAAATGACAACAAAGGATTTAGAATATTACATAAACTTAGCTGATAAAGCAGCAGTAGGGTTTGAAAGGATTGACTTCAATTTTGAAAGAAATTGTACTGTGGGTAAAATGCTATCAATTGGCATTGCATGCTATGGAGAAATCTTTCGTGAAAGGAAGAGCCAATCAATGCAGCAAACTTCATTGTCTTATTTTAAGAAATTGCCACAGCCACCCCAATCTTCACCACCACCACTCTGATCAGTCAGCAGCCATCAATATTGAGGCAAGATAAACAAAATGTATGTTGTTTAAAAATTATTGGCAAAAGATTTGCAATTATTTCTAGATGTTCTGAAAATTTCCAACTAACATGTGAATTAATCTGAGCAACTCCATCATCTTCTTGGTACCCCTTTTAAGAAATGCAGTAGTTACCCTTCTGACAATGATCATAAAGCCTGCCATGCCTTCCATGACTTTCTATTGACAGTTAAGCTATCAAGACTGGAAGGAAAGATTTCTCAGACAGGCAACTACACTCCTTTCTCAAAAGGACTCCAAAAACAAACTTTGTTTTTACTTGATGGTTTCTTTAGTCCTCCCTTCATTTGGAATGTTCTACTCAACTTCTTGTTTCTTACAAACAACAAAAGATTTTGCATCTTAGTTTGATAGCTACCACAATCACATACACATCAAAAAACATATTTGTGACTTCTGAACATTACTAGAACTGTCATGTTCTGAATTTTGGCACCCCTATTTTTTCTTTTTTTACCATGCTGTGATATTCTTTCTAATCATGTATTTAAAAATGACTCCACCTGAGTTTTTATCTTTTCTTATTCAATACAGAGACCCCTTGTTGATCTCAGAGAAATGATCCCAGTTCCTGCAAAATCATCGTCAGTATGGAGACTAAACAGCACCCATTTTACATCCGAGAACTCCAGGCTCTTTCTTCCACTCAGAAGCAACAGGAGTGGCTGCCCTTCCCCGTCTCCCACCCCCCCACCCCCCACTTTCTTTGAAGAGCACCCAGTGGCAGACTTCTCCTTCGGAAGGAAATGGGATAAGGAAGATTTCAGTGTCAAAACTGTAATCTTCACCCTTGGCTGCTAACTCTAAAGTACACAAGAAATTCCAAGAAAAATTTCTAAATGTGAGGGAAGGAGTAAAGCAAAATCTATTAGAAGGGTTGTAACCAACTTGGCCTCCTTTGAAACTGACCTCTAATGACTCAAGAAAATGAAAGTCACTTGTATCTCTTGGCCCACAGGTGCCAACACTACTTCCAAAAAGAAAATCCGTAACATTCCTAGACGTTCTGATTTTCTTAGCACTTTTCACAAAGCCCGTAAACTTCTTACTTGAGGGTTACACAGAGGAGTAAATCCACTCAGTTCTGTGCTTTTTCTGCCATCCTATTAATGTTTAAGAATACGAAGAGATGGATTTGGATTGAATTATTTTGTATTTATTAAACAATTAAATGTACTTTTCACATTTTTTCTAACATTCTCCATAGATTTCTAATTCCCAGGCAAACTTTTGCCCCTAATATATTATAAAGCATCACAAATCTGCTTTTTTAAGCCTGCTTTTTCAAAAATATTCCTGTCTATACACAGAGAGAAAAACAGAAAAAAAATAAGGTGAGCATTCAAGTTTGTTAATCAGAAACACACATATGAGCTAGGATAGTCTGGGTTATGTCGCTGTAAGAAACAAACCCAAAATCTCAATGGCTTAATGCAACAAAGGTACATTTTTCATTTATGCCAATTTCACTGCAGGTCCAGGCAGGTCTCCAAAGCACCTGCCTTCCGTTTGATGAATCAGTAATCCAGGCTGACAGAGCTTCTGGCCCCCGAGTCTGCACCTCTGCAGTCAACACAGCAGAGGGTATGAGAGTGGTGGAAGGTCTCACAATTAGCTAACCATTTGGCTCAGAAGTGACCCACTCACTTACTCTCACAATCATTGACTTAAACTAGCCTCAGGGCTACCCCAAGGAAGCGTAGAAGCATCATCCTCCCGTGTGTCTGGAAGAAGAGGAGAAACAGATATGAGAGAGCACTTAGACAAGGAAAGTGTGAGTAGGTGAGATAATGATACCCTCACTCAAAGGTGCCCTAAACCCAGCTTAGATTTCTAGAAGAGCACCATCCAATAGAAATATAATGCAAGTCATAAATGTAAGCCATGTATGTAATTAAAAAAATTTTAAGTAGCCATATGAGAAATGTAAACAGAAACAAGTAAAGTTAATTTTAATAATATGCTGTATTTAACTCAATATATCCACCACCAGGAGTTGAAAAGGATATGTCCACGTGTCATACTGTTGGGGCTTTCGTGTTGCTGTGATGCTGGAAGCTATGCCACTAGTATTTAAAATACCAGCAGGGTCACCCATGGTGGGCATGTTTCAGCGGAGCTTCCAGATTAAGATAGGCCCAGAGATCTACTTCCAAAAATTGGTCAACGAAAACCTTACAGATCACAATATAATATTGTCCAATATAGTGTTGGAAGATGAGCCCCCTAGGTTGGAAGGTGCTCAAAACACAGTGGCCACAACAATGGGCTCTACTATACCAATGATCATGAAGGTGACACAAGATTGGGCAATGTTTCATGCTGTTGTACATGAGGTCACCGAGAATCAGAGCCAACACGATGGCCACTAACAACAATAGCCCAATATATACAAAATATCATTTTATCATATAAACATTTTAAAATTAATGAAATATTTTACATTCTTTTTTGTACTAATCTTTTAAAATCCAGTGTATACTCTACACCAACAGCACATTTTAATTTGGACTAGCCACATTCCAAGTGCTCAGAATCACATGTGGCTCATGGCTCCTCTTGGACAGCACAGCCTTAGAAAATATCTGGAATCATAGAGGAATTTCTGAGCACTGATTTGCCAGACATTTGCGAACATTAGCACATTCAGTCCTCGAAATGCCACCATGAGGTAAATAGCATTATTTCTATTTCTAAAACGAGGGCTGTAAGGTCTGGATCCAAACTAAAAAACCTGTCACCATCAAGTTGATTCCAACTCATAGCCATCCTATAGGGCAGAGTAGAACTGCCCCATAGGCTTTCCAAGGAGCAGCTGGTGGATTCAACTGCTGACCTTTTGGTTAGCAGCCATGCCTCTTAACCACTGCACCCCCAGGGCTCCAAGGTCTGGATGGTCAAATAACATACCCAGGTTCACGTGGCTTGTAAGGGATTGGTCCCGTTAGAACTGTGCCTGACTCCAAAGCCCAGGCCTTTCAACTCCTTCCCACATGGAACTTCAGAGTTGAAAAGTACAAGTCAGAAACTGAAGCGCTGTTTCGTCAGCAGTGATATCCTGCCTTATAGCCCCATTGCTGTTTCCTCTAGATGTTTAATTTCATCTCTTCTGTAATTGGGACTCAAGAGAACCAATATTTCATTTAACAATTTAGAAGCAAATTATCCCTCTGTCTCTGTAAATGTGAAATGTGTTCCTGCTCAGGCCTAGACATGGCAGAAAAGGAGCAGAGGGGAGAGGAATGGAGGGGGCCGGACAGAGGTAAGGCGCGGGGCAGGTCCAGCTATGAGGGCGCCACTCCAAAGCCTAGCGGCTCACAACAACCGTGTTATTTCATGTCATAATTTTAGGGTTAGAAATTCAAGCTGGACCTGACTGTTTCTGTACCACGTGGCATCAGCAGAGGTCCCTTGGGGAGAGGGGGTGAAACTGAGCTGGTCCGGAACCATCCTGGCTTTCAGCAGGGATGACTAGAAGGCTGGGCTCCCTGGGACCATCCACCAGAGCTCCTGCGTGGGCTTCCCAGCCCGGCCGTCTCCGGGTCGTCGGAATTCTTCCATGGTAGAGCAGATCCAAGAGAAAATGTTCCAAGATGCGTGGGTGGAAGCTCCAGGGCTTCTCATGACCTAGCCTCAGAAGGCCCAGAACATCACTTCCACCACATTCTACTGGTCACGCAAGACTTAGGCAGTGTAGATCCATGGGGAGGGGAAGTAGACTCCACTTTGCAATGGGAGAAATAGCCAAGAATGTGGAATCATCTTTAATCTACCACAAACAGACAACCCCAAAACAAACAAACAAAATACCAGGGGCTTAACCAAGATAGACATTTATTTCTCTCTCAAAAAAGTCTGAATGAAAACAACCCAGAGCAGATTTGTGACTTCGAGGTGTCAGAGACCTGGACACCTTGTAGGTTGTTGCTCTGCTTTGCCTGGAGTGCTGGTCTAGGGAAAAACCAAAATAGCCAAACCAGTTGCCACCAAGTGCATTTCAGGGTAGAACTGTGCTCCACAGGGTTTTTAATGGCTTATTTTTTGGAAGTAGATAGCCAGACCTTTCTTCCAAGGCAACTCTGGGTGAACTCAAACCTCCAACCTTTCAGTTAGTAGCTGAGCACTTAAGCACCACCTACCGACTCCTGATCTAGGGCAAGGGTCGTCAAATCACAGCCCGTAAGCCAAACCTGGCCCACAGCCAGTTTTTGTAGTTGCATTGCCACACAGCCCTGTTCATTCATTGACATGTTATCTATGGCTGCTTTCTTGCTACAATGGCTGAGGTGAGTAGCCATGACAGAGGCTGTATTTACTACATAGGCCTTTACAGGAAAAGCTGGCCGATCCCTGGTCCAGGGTGCACATGGAAGCTGCAAGGGAGGCTGGCAGATATCCTTATTCTGGGCAGCCATGTCCCATCAAAAGCTGGGAGTTCTACTACTACAGAAAGTGGGAAGTGTATACCCTGGAGCCAACCCACAGACCCTGCCACCTAGACCCATCCACAAGAGCTGTGAGGCTGGGAAGCAGGACAAGTTCTAGAGGGCTCAGCCAGGGCAGTGGGAGCTGACCCTGGTGTCCAGCTCACAGCCTAGCTCTGACCAGACAGGTGACTAGAGCAGGACCACAGGGAAACGAAGGCCCGGTCAGGGACGTTAAGAGTGGGAGCCTGTCTGCCAGCGGTAGGTCCAGCTCTGGGTGCAGGAGAGGAGGGGTTGCGTGAACTCATTACTGCAATAAAAAGGGCAGGACCTCAGTGTGAGAGAGATTGGCATGAATGTCAGCTTTCTAGGAGAGAGACAAGAACACAGAGAAAGACAGAGGCCATTTGATCCAAGAGTGATGACGGTGGGAACTGATCCAGCAGCGGGAGACCCCGGGGTTATGGGGAGTGGGGTGCAGGCCTGGAACAAGGTGCACACCCACAGCTGGTGGCAGACATCTGTGAAAATCTCTGCAAGGTCAGTGTGGCTCTCTGGAGCCTGGGTCAGGCAGGGCCAGCAGAGGGATAGCTGCCCAGCTGAGCAGAGAAGCAGGCCCCAAGGTTTGTCCTCTTCATTTCATTTTCCACTTTGCCACTTTTACTTTCAACCACTTCAGTTAATAAATGTCCAGAAAGGCCAACAGTGCCAATGTAGAAAACAGATGTCATGACCGGCACGAGTGAAATCAACATTGATCACAGACCCGCACTTTCACGTCTCTTTTGTATCTTCAAAGGCCCAATCTTCCTATTTCATCTAAACATTTATGGACATTAAAAAATATACCCAAAGAATATTCTTTCAAGTGCATTGCCACCGCCTCTAGGTTATCATTATCCTATTAACTATTATTGTAGCACTCATTGGCTTTGTCAGGAGTTCTCCTGGTTTCCAGGTGCCATCCGATCCTGTATGCAGTGCCTTTGCACAGGGTTTGCCAGGGAAGCAGATGTCTGCATACTGACACAGGCGCATAGACATCTAATGGCAGGGCAGTGCAGACTGAGCAGTGTTGAGCGTGCCTGGGAGCAGGTGGGCAGATCAAAGGCAAGTAAGCTGAGTCATCTCCCGCAGGAGGATTAGACGTCCTCTGCATCTGGGCTGGGCTGCAGTTCTGAGACCCGAGAGAGCCCAGAGAAGCCAGTCCAGGTCCTGTAGGGGAGAGGATGCCATCAGTGGCTTCAGGTGACATTGGTGAGGGACTACACTAATCAGCATAGACTAACTGCTGCGACAAACGACCACCAGGTCCTGGGAGCATGGCCCAACAAAAGTCTACTTTTTGCCTGTGTGTGTCAGTGAAGGAGGTGGCGTGGTTTTTTTTCTTCCAGGCATCCATGGTCCTTCCATCTTCTGTCTCCCCCTTCACCTCTTAGAGTCTTCCATTGGACCCTCTGCATCAGGCCATGTCTCAGGAGCTTATTAGGAAACAAAGGGCAGTTAAAGCCTTCTCCCAGCTATGCCTAAGGAGGCTCAGCCTGGAAGGGGAGAGAGAAGTGAAAAGTGCATTAAAGAAGAATAGCCAGGCCACGGTGGATGACAGAGACACTGGCCACCTGCTGTGATCCGAGATAAGGTAATAAGAAGGATTGTAGTTGGCAACCAGAAGGTACACCTGGACCCCATCAGGCATGCCAAACATCTGGGTGTTTTTGTTTGTTTTGTTTTTTTTCTATACCACCTAGCTTATATTTCAAGTGCCAAATTTTCTACAAGCCGCATTACATTCAGGTTCCCTGATGTATGTCTCTCCCTCCTACAAGGAGGTGAGCACTTCAAAAAAAGGGCCCAGTCTCACTCACCTGGTATCTCCATGGCCTGGGTGACACCTACAACACAGCAGGTTTAGTAAAAACTAATTGAATTAAGGACAAAAAGGAAATAGCTTTAAAGACTCAGAGTCTTCATGAACCCAAGGTGTGATGAAGCTGGCAGCTCCCTGAAGATGAAGGAGAAGGGAGCCTGGCAGAGGTGAGACCCTGGGGCCACAGCAGCCCTCCACACACATACTCAAAGATGCCCCACCTAGACGTCAAACAATCCACACAGAGACCCAGCTGTCTGCTGAAGCCCCCTTCTTGCCTCCTAAAGACCAAATGCCCCTTCAGAAGGGTAAATCTTGATATCTGTACATTGAAGGGTGTATTCCTACCTTTCTGGAAGACAGGCTTTGTAGGAAATGGGTGACAGTGTCCAGGCTGCCCAGGCAGGGAGAGGAGCTGGGATGTGGGAAGTTCAGCTCATGCCTGTGGCAGCCCAAAGTCAGGGTTCAGATGCCCTACTTCAGGACATGCCTGTGGGCAGCTGGAGCCACAGCAGACCACTGAACCAGGGGAAACTCTGGGTCTTGGGTGGTAGTAGATTCTACGGGAATGGGGAGGAGGTTTTCAAAGTCTCCACACATTCTTTCTGCAGATTACTGTATCTGACAAGAGGTGTTACTAATGGGGAGGTGTGTTGCCAAAGCAAATGGTATGAAGTCAAGGAAAGGAGGTGGAGATGAAGAGTTCTCATCTAAAGACATTGAAGAAATGGGTCAGCACCAAAGAGAACCCCAGCTACCATGGGGACTTGCTCATGAGCACAGACGTCCTCTGCATGTGGGCTGGGCTGCAGTTCTGAGACCCGAGAGAGCCCAGAGAAGCCAGTCCAGGTCCTGTAGGGGAGAGGAGGCCATCAGTGGCTTCAGGTGACATTGGTGAGGGACTACACTAATCAGCATAGACTAACTGCTGTGACAAACAACCACCAGGTCTTGGGGGCACGGCCCAATGAAAGTCTACTTTTTGCCTATGTGTCAGTGGAGGAGGTGGAGTGGTTTTTTTTCATCCAGGCATCCATGGTCCTTCCATCTCCTGTCTTCTCCTTCACCTCTTAGAGTCTTCCACTGGATCCTCTCCATCAGGCCAGCAGAAGAGGGAAGGAAAGCACAGGAAAGGGGGCATTTGGGATCTCGCCCTGGCCACATTCCACTGGCCAAAGTCAGTCACATGCCCCACAAAACTGCAAGAGAGGCCGGAAAAGGTTCTAACAGTGAGTCTAGGAGGAAAAGGAAACGGGGTCTGACAAACACATTGCAGGAGTCAAGTCAAAGCAGCAGCTCCTGGTGAGCAAGCATGACCAGAGAACATGAAAGAACCAAGTCTCTGAAGTGGGAAGAGCCCCCACAGAACAGGAAAAGATCAAACAAAAGGAAGTAGGGAGGGTTTGGAGGTGAGCCACTGATGTCACGTGGCTCTCTGTCTCCATGTGTCAGGCCACTCATCTAATGAGCCGCCTGGCCCAGGAATATACAGGGAAAGCCTGTGAAAGGTGTTTGAAGAAGGAGAGGCAGAACATATCTTAGAGGACTCAGCGAGAATGCAATAAGAAGCAGCAGAGAATGACAACAACAAACACAAAAACAGGGTGAACAACCATCAATACATACTCCATGGTGCATGTGTCTGTGGCAGAGAGCAGGCCAGACTAGTCCCAGACACTGCTCACCAGAGCTCCCAGAAAGGAGAGAAACGAAGGAAATACAATAGCTTAACAAGACCAGGGAAGCAGAGCCAGGCTAGACAAAGAAGGACAGTGGAAGAAAGTCTCCGGCCACATTCAATATACAGAATTTGCAAACAAACCTGAAAAAACCAAAGGCGGTGCCATCGAGTCAATTCCAACAGAGACTGTAAAGACACCAGGAGGTGGCCCAGAGTCTTCCCTATCCGTTCCCAGTGGCTATGAGGGCTGGGGTTGGCAGTCTCAGGTGCCCCTCCCCTATGAGGTCTCTCCATGTAATAATATAACCATACTACACGTTATGGTTGTGTGATGCCTTCCGTTCAATAACCTCTTCACGTAACTTTATATTTCCCAAAGTTCCAGAAATGCTTGGAGAGCAGTAGAAAACATGCCTAAAATTAATAATCTGAGGGGATTTTTAAAATATTGCAATTGTTGTGTCCATTTCTTGGGAAATCTCAATTGGAAATCGACACATTATCCCTTTCTTGAAAGGTCAGTCGGTCCAAACTACCTCAGATGGAAATGATTTCTCAGAATACGTCTATGGAATATTTTCTGTCTTTAGCATCTCAAAAGTCCCAAGTAATTTAGGGGCATTTAACCAGAGTCTTCCCTCTGATTCTAGTCCAAGTCGCAAAGCTTGTCTCATCCAACATCTAAAAAAACAACTGTTCCAAAACCTATTTGTCAGAAATATCCATGTAGGTAAGAATGGCCAAATCAAGACGTTTTGAAATTTGGGGATCAAATCAGGTCATTAACTGATGCTGAGGTTTTTTTCTCCATAGCCAGATGGCAATGTGCTTAGGAAGAGGCAGGAACTAAGGGACCAGTATGTACCAAAAGTACAGAAGTTTTGTCCCTTTAAAGTACTGTAGGGCTCAAAATGTGCTCACTGAGAGCCAGTGTCTGCTGTGCTTGGTTTTGTTGTGCTCTTATTGTCATGAAAGACATCTCTTCTTCAGCTACCTTCAGGGATATCATAGCGCCACAAATGAGAATCCAGAAGCAGCCAAATGAAGGCTAATACCCAGAATGAATCCCCATTTCATTTTTTCCCAATCTACAGAATTCGTGTAGGCTAAACAACGCAGAACAAGAGAACCACTCCTGGCCTGCTCCCCAGTGGTTCTGAACCAGGGGATATTTTGGCCCCAGGGAACATTTTGCAATGTCTGGAGACATTTTTAACTGTAACTATTAGAAGATAGAGTGTCAGCAAAAAAGAGGAAGACCCTCAATGAAATGTATTAACACAGTAGCTGCAACAATGGGCTCAAACATCAATGAGTGCGAGGATGCACAGGACCAGGTAGTGTTTCATTCTGTTGTACATATGAGTCAGAACTGACTTGATGACACCTAACAACAACAGCATTGGGGAATATTACAGGCATCTGGTGAGTACAGACTAGGGATGCTACTAAACATGCTATGATGTATCAGGACTGCTCTAGTGAATTCTTTGGACTACAAGTGTGCAAATCAGTCCTGGGAGATTAAGATGACTCATTTCTGAGGCCAAATTGTGTGGTGGATAACAAAGCCCACTCCACACACCAGCTGTGTCCTATGGAAATCTCAGCTTCCTTTCCCTGTTCAGTTCAGACCCCAGCTGCCCACACAGCCCTTCTCTCTCTCTCATTCTTGGCACCTGGGGCTAGGTCAGTGGATACCAGCTGCAAACTTGGGAGTCCACATAATTCCCTCACTTCAGACTGCTCCTTTGGTCTGATAATTCATTGGAACAACACAAAGAGTTCACAGAGAGGGTACCACACCTGCAATAACAGCTTTAGTATAACCAAAAAAAAAAAAAGGGGGTACAAATGAAGAGAGGCATATGGTGATGTCTGGGAGGGGTCACAGCATGATTCCACGTCCCAAGAGGACATGCTACCCTTTCCTGTCCATAGTCACCAACCAGGAAGGTCCATCTGAGCCCTAGGGCTCAGGGATCTTACCAGGCTTACCACAAAGCCAGAATGGATTACATCAAGCTTCGTGAGGCTTAGTCAGTGTCAGGCCCCCAGGTGGTCCTTCTTGGTCTGGCCATCCCCCATTAGTTAGCCTTAGGTGTTGGTACAGCTAGAAAGAACAGAGAAAAGACCAAATTGCTTTCTGCAAGATGATTCCGTACCTCGCAACAGGACATCTCCATACAACAAAGAATAATCTAGCCCAAAATGTCAGTTGTGCCAAGGTTTAGAAACTCTGCTATACTCCAGATTGTGTCACTTCCGAGGCCTGCAAACCATCCTAAGAGATTTACTTTCCCTTAAACTCAAAGCTGCTCGGACAGCCTTGCATCACTTGAACCACTTCAGGAGAGAAAGCAATCTTGTTATATATAAACTGATGGCAACCATCGAGTGTCACAAATACATCCAGAGGGGATCACATAGAGGAGAGTTCCTGGACCTGTTTTCTAGAGCGGAAATATTGCTCCTGTGCGATCTTATATAGCTGGGATTTTCTCTTTGGGAACTTCTTCTAGCACCCCTTTGAGAAACAAGGGCATGTATGCTTCACCTGGATATATTTATGTCTGGTTTTATTTCTCTCTTGTGAGATGCATGGTGGCCTAGCCACAAAAATACCAAGAAGCAGGTGCATGAGCAGAAAGGAGTGGACGCAGAGTGAAGATCTTTCTATCATATGATAGCCAGGGAGCACCCACTGTGGAAGAAACACCAAACAACCAAGTGGACAGAATAATTCTGTTGTTAACCATTTTGGTGCTGCACTAGGGAGGCTGCTCATGGGCCCAACAGCATGAATTTTCATTTATCAAAACTGATCTAGCTACTGCCATAGCTGACCCCCCAACCTGCCAGCAGAGAAACCAAAACTGAGCCCCTAGTACAACACCATTTGTTGTGAAGACAAACTGGCCCCTTAGTGGCAAGTTGACCTTATTGGGCCTCTGTCATCCTGGAGGGCCAGTGGTTCATTCTCACAGGAATGGATATGCACCTGAGGCTTAGGTTTGTCTTTCTTTCCTGCATATCCTCAGCCAGCACCACTATCCAAGGGTTTTACGCAGTGTTTGATCCAACATGGGATCCCACATATTCTAGCTTCAAGCCAGGGGACAGACTTTACAGCAAAAAGATGTGAGGATGGGCACATGACCATGACATTCACCAGGCATACCACATACCACTCCACCCAGAAGACATCCCCCTTGTAGAGCACTGACACAGCCTGCTGAAAGAACAGCTAAAGGACCACCTAATAGGCAACACTCTGTGAGAATGGGGTACCATCCTCCAGAGACACAAAACGCACATTAAATCAAAGACCTTGATAAGGTATTGTGCCCTCGAAAAGAAAAATACACATGTCAAGAAACAGTAGTGACCCTGCTTATCATCACTCCCAATGACCCACTGGGGGAATTTTTATTTCCCTCCCCCTCACTCTGGGCTGTGAAGAGTAAAAGGCCTTGGTTGCCAAAGGGGGTACCCTTTCATCAGGAGACTTGTCAAGACTCTCATTGAATTGTAAGCTATGGCTGCCACTTGGGTACTTTGGGGTCCTTGTGTGCAGGAAGCAGCAGTCAAGAAGAGGAGTCTCCATCTTGGCCTAGAACATCAGGAAGAAGTTGGGCTGCTGTAACACAGTGATGGCAGGGAGGAATCTGTGTGGCTTCCAGCTGATCCTTCTGGGCACCTCTTTGTAGGTCTTTGCCTAATTGTGACCTGAAAAGACCAGGTTCAGCAAGCCTGGCTCAAGAACGGCATGGAGGTCAGGGCCTCGGGCCCCTCAGGAACAAGCATCTGAGTCATGCCACTAAGTAAAGACACCAAGAACAGAGGTGGTGGCTGAGGGTGAGAGGAATCTAGACCGATAGTGAGGAGGTAAAAAATAAGATCAGTTCCAGCCCTAAGACCAACTGCAGTGGTGGGGACTGAAATGTGTCCCACTAATCTTCCTCTCCTAAATTCTTCTCAGGCAGAGAGGCCTGCTAGAACTGTGGAGGAGATGCTCCCCAAGAGTGTAGGGAAAATTACACTGAACGGCCCAAGAGGTGCGTTGTGGTGGGCAGTCAGATGCATGGCCCAGCTCCCCGTTCGGGGAAGAACCTGCTGCCCACTTGCAGGGAGTCCAGTCAGCAAGCAGCAAGCGGCTCCTTCAGGGTGTGACTCAGCCTGCCAAGGCATCCTGAATCTGATGACGGAGCAGGGCAGGCTGTAAACGTCCAGCATTCTGGGCCACTGAGGTGACTCTGACCATCAATACTGCCTCCAAGGCTCTCTGCCAAGTCTGTGAGGCTTAGTCAGGCTTCTCTGCACTCCAGCTTTTTCTTTCGCCTAATCTGCCTCCTTACCCTTCTTTTCACAGAAGTTTATCTCGTACCCCAAACTCCATCTCAGCATCTATTTCCAGAAAACCCAACCTGTAACACAAGCCACTGAAATCTGTATAGAAATTTGTTCCCCCCAGAGCTACCTTTCAGAAGTGTGGGAAGAAGGGAGGGGGACTCTCTCTGCAATGCCCCCTGTTAACCTCCAGGTTGACATGTAAGTAAAATCAAGGGTAATTGATCGTCAAGGACAAAGTGGGAGAGGTACGGCAAATGGTCTGCCTGAAGCCTGAGGTATGTCTCTGGAAGGGTCAAGGGGAGGGCTTTCTGGGCAGCCACCCTAAGGCCTTGATCAGGGGTTGGCAAATTTTTCCTCTAAAGGGCCAGGTAGTAAAATTTTTTACTTCGCGGGCCATATGGTCTCTGTTGCAATGTTCAGCTCTGACATCGCAGCACCAAAGCAGGCATAGACAGTAGGTAAACCAACGGGCTTGGCTGTTTCAGTAAAACCTTATATACCAAAATAGGCAGCGAGCCGGACTCCACCCACAGACCACAGTTTGCGGACCCTTGGTTTCAGTGACTGTTTGGACATAGAAGTATGAGCTCTCGGCTTCTTAAACACTGCGGGTTTGAGTTTTTCCTTCTCCTCTGCCTACTGCCTCCTTTAGGTAACTTCGTCATCTGCGGAGTTATAAGTAGTTTTCAATTGTTTTTTACCACAACTTACAGTAAGAAATATATTTTCCTTTACAATCCAGTAGGCACATCATAATACCAGCACACACACACAATACCAATATGCAACACCTGTATTTTTCAAATTATGGTTTAAAAGTTTTATAGTGGCTAATGAAACATAATTGAAATCAATTTGATAAAATACTGAGTAGCAGTATTTTAATGAATAAATGAAAGGTTAGGAATGGAGTGGAATACAATAGGATGGAATGGAATGGAGTAGAATGGAATGGGATGGAGATGGAATGGAATGAAATGGAAAAGAAAATATCGGCATGTGTGGAAAGGGCAGGTACTGTCATAAAATTTTTATTGAAGTTGTATGTATTTCTGTGTTTAGTTTAGATGTGTGTGTGTTATGTTATACACCAGGATAGAATGTAAACGTTTAAAAAATTTGAGAGACACTAGCTCGTAGCAATCACTCCCAATTTGCTGTACCCTAGGGGTAATACTAACTGTGAGTAGATTTGCCGACAACCTTCGTTTGAAGGATTTATACAGCCAGCTGGATTATCCATTACCTGGCAATACTTGTCAAGGTATCTTTTCCAAAAATACCTCCTCTTCAAAACATTTTCTTTTATTGCTTTCGGTTTTTTAACACTCTCTTTTGGCCCCTCTTCAATGCACTTTTTATGACTCATTGACCAGTGGAGAGCTCAGGTATCAACTGTTAGGCCTGCTGAGATTTCATTCACGTTTAATTAATTCAAGCTGTCGATTGCTTTCAAGTTTCGGCATGTGTTGGCAGTGTGTTCCTGGAGCATGAGCCCTGGGGTTTTGGAGAGTCCTCTGGACCATACTACATGGAAAATCTTCTTTGGGCTTCAAAGCCTTTCTCAGCAAAGTGTCCTATTCCCACCCCACTGTGCCTGAGCAGATGCACACTACTGGTGAAGCAGCTCTCACCCAGGCTTGGCAGGAGGCTTCTGTAAGACCATGGGCTGGGCACAGAGAAATACCCCGCCCCCTGATTCCTGCTCAAACTGACAGATATCTACGTCCCCCTGGGGAAACACTCATGTCCAGAGAGCCAGATGCGTGTGCCTGAATGCACTGCAGGCCAGGCTCAGGCTGTGCACCTTCTTGGGAGCACTTGGCCCCTCAACTTCACCTCTGGCTCCTGCTCACTCTCTAAGCCAGTTCCCACTCCATCTGCGCATGGGGTGAGGGCAAGGGGACCATCAGAGCATCAGGAAATGTTAATTAGGAAAACCTGCCTGATACTAGGGATGGTCTCTTCCTAACCAAGCAGAGCTTTCAGGTTGCCTCCCAAAAACCTTAAAGGAATGGATATGAAGCCTGAGGGACTGTGTGTCATGCAATAGACTGAGCACACTTCTCTTGTGTTTGCTTGGCGATGATTCCTTGTGGTAGTAATGAAGGTATCTAAAATCCTTTCCCTGCTTATTATTTTGATAAGATCTCATTTCAAAATGCCTTGAGCAGACATTTAATTTCATGTTTAATTTCAAGAAGTGTCATACAAAGAGAGACCATATATGGTCCTTGCCAGGTAAAGTTGCAGGTAGCTCTTTAACATGAAAGTTACAAATAGAAGCTTCCAGCATTTCCCAAATTACTCTTTACTTCCCTCAAACTTATTCCACTAGCCTGAGCTTTCTATCCAAATAGCATGTCACCATTAAAATACTGGCACAAAAATAATCATTTTTCATGCAGGATAAATTTTAAGACGTACAGACACAATTTTTGGTATTCTTTGTCTGAAACCAGATGTAAACAGCCCATTGGCAAAGGACAGAGGTTATGGAAAGGTGTATCTCCCTTGTGCCATCTCAGTAGGTGGGAACAACTCCCTCTGCTGAGTGACGAGTTTTGTGCTTTCCCCCATGAAAATACAGCCTATCGAAAGGGAAATTCAGCTGGCACCACTGGTGTTCGGATCTAGAACACAAGAAGACAGACAGCTCCCAACTGAGGCCTCAGAATCTGCTCTTAACTCCACTTCAGTGATAAACAGGAAGAGAAACACACCTGGTTTTGGCAGGTTGCCACTTTGGATTTGCACATTTTTAGATTCTGGGGTGGATATTTTGGCCTCGTTCTTGGAAGCCAATAAATTTTTGGCATCTGGATGTTTTTTCTCTTCACTCTCCAGAAACAAATTATGATATTAATATAAAGAACCTCAGCAAAGCTGATGACACGCCCTCTCCTCCTCACTAAAATGGTGTGAAGTAACAACCATAGAAAGACGCTAGAGGATGACGGCTCACTGTGTGAGCAGGGCCTGGGCTCTGTGAGGCCTGTCCAGAGCTTCTGGAGGAGGCTGTGCAGCCAGCCAGGCCCCAGGACACCACAGGGAATAGTGTCTCAGACTGGGCTGAGCAGTCCTGGCAAAGGGAGCATGGGTAAAGGCTACCTCAGCCCTAGTGGTCCTTCCAGAACTTCCACCGCTTCCAGGGCTCAGGATGTCCTGGCTCCAGGAACCAGCTGTGCAAACATCTGTCCATAGCATTCTCTGTCAGCGCACCTCCCAATCACTTGCTAGTCAGTTCACACCACAGGCCTGGGAGGACTCAGCAGAGCTCCACAAGACTGGCTGTAAGTAAGGGTGACGGTGACACTGGCTACACAGCCCTGCTGTGAGTGGATCACAGAGCCCGGCACGCTGAAGCACTCAGTCAATGGGAGGTGCACCAAGGAAGAACGGCATGGAGAGGTCCAGGTGAGTTGGTTCACAGACAACCTTCTTCTTTCAAAAGAGGTCTGTGTGGAATGAGCCCTGGAGAGTTTAGAGTCACCAATTTAGGAAACAATAGGGCTGGAAAGTACCTTAAAATCATGCGGCTCAAGTTTTAGTATATATTTCACAGAAACTGTAGCCAGGTGGTGAAATGACTCATCCCACGTCACGAGGAAAAGCCAGAACTCAAATCCAATTATTTCAGTTTCAACCTAATAACTCAGCACTCTTGCCTAAATAAATAAACAAGGGGATGAATGAATAAATAAACAAATATATGCCTTAAAATATAAATTATACAGAAAAAAAAGTCGCTGTTTCAATTTTTCAGAAATACAATCAAGAACAAAGTGAGTTTGATTTGAACACAGGATTCCAGTATTGAGCACTGGGGTTCAATGACCTTTGTGTCTTCATCGTCTGTCATGGAGAAGCTCGACACAGTGGGGACTCTTGGTTACTTGCATCCATTCCATTATCTGAAAAATAGTGGCTCATCAGCCATGTTGAGCTCCAAGGGGGGCATGCTTGTGACAGTTGGAAAGAAAAATTCTCTGGGCTTCTTAAACATGACAGCTGCTGTTAAGCTGAATCTATTTATCAGGCAATCGTGGTAAAATGATGAATTAGGAACTAAAGAAAGTGAGCAATAGAAAAAAGAAACATTCTCACCATAAAATCAGAGAGTTGGTGAGAAGAGTGGACTTTGTCACAGGCTCCAGCACAGACTACAGACGCAGCCTCTCTTGCAGTGTCACAAGGTGAGAGAGTGGAGTACACCAATGTCAGTGGTCTCCCCGAGGACAAGGAGGCCACACACCAGGAAGGAGGCCCATGTCTCAGGGACATGTAGGGACTACTTCACATGGCCCTTTTTGATAAACCCAATTCTCCATAACATCGATATGGCTGCTGGTTTCCAGGGAGCATGGCTGGCACCCAGGGGCCTGTGCTAACAGTAGCTGGAGACACACTGTGGCCCCCAGGAAGAATCCCTTCTGTGACAGGGGCCTCTGTCCACGTCTGCCTGACACCCTGAGCACCCTGTGGAGCAAGTCCCTTGATGTGTCGGCAGCCTCACCAGCTAGATAAACCGAGTCAGGGAGAGAGTTTAGCCATTTAAAAAATAACTCCTCTGCTCCCTTCAGTTTGCTGGGCTGGTAGAATACACCCAGGTGAGTCTCACCATGTCTTCTCCTGTTTGGCTACTTTAACCTGAGGATTCAGCTCAGGCACTCTATCCACGCATGTGAAAACAGTTTCCCTTAAGGACACCTCCGCTTCTCTGTTATAATCTTCCCAAACTAAATGTCGACTTTCAGGCTACTTACAAGCCAACTTGAGCTGTCGATATATTACTCACCAGATGTGAAAGGGGTCCAGATTGATATCCAGTTAATGCTTACCCTGCCAAATCTGTCCTGTGATGGTTTTTATGTGCTTACTTCTTGAGAGTTGAAAACTAAACCAAAATTATTTGCCAAGGAAGGGGCCTAAGTGGAAGCTCTCTCAGCAGGGGCTGAGGCCCGCTAGGCCGGGGATGGTGTTTGCCGAGGCAGCCCTGGTGTTTGCCAACACAGCCCACCAGATTGCCCCGGCCTCCTCCGTCAGCTCTTTGCCAGCTTTACCAGAAATTCAGAGGCAGTCAAAGGCAAATGCTCTCCCCAGTCTCACATCACTCAGGACGTTCTGTGTTAGGACCTGTCCTTGCTGTTATTTCCCTATAAAAATGAAAAACAAAAACAAAACATTTGGACTGTGTCAGGATTTATAAGGTCACACATTTGGGTAAGTCCTTGGAGCTATCCAGAATTATTCAGAGCAAAAGCATCATGTAAATAAAGCATTTTATGAGAGGTCTTATAATATGTCCCAAACCTGCACCTTCAGTGCTGATTTCTTATCTGAGGCTAAGATCTGCAGGGTCAACTACCTACTGGGCGCCTCCACTTCAATTCCAGGGGCCCAAGGGCAAATCAATCACCTTCATTTCCACACATTCATCTTCCTTCCCGTGTGCTCCCAATTTCATAAATGGAACCTCCACTGGCCCAGTTATTCAAGCCAGAAATCTGGTAGACATTCTCTCCTACTCGAATCAATCCCTTAACCTTATCAAGTCATACTGCCTAATACTTCTTGAACCTTCCAGTTTTCCTCCATGTCCACAGGTACTGTCTTAGATGGAGCCGACATTCTCTCAGGTTTCTCTGCCTTCAGTCTTGGCTCCTCCAATCCTTTCTCCACACTAGCCAAGTTTTTCTAAAACAAAAACTCTTATCAAAACATTGTGGTGCTTCATTGTCCTCATGATAATGCCCAACTTATCAAACTTCTTAGCTATTGGACATTCATTCAATGAATATTAATTGAGGCCTTTCTCTGTACCAAAAAAAAAAAAACCTTTGCTGTTGAGTCCAACTCATAGCGACCCTATAGGACAGAGTAGAACTGCCCCATAGAGTTTCCAAGGAGCACCTGGTGGATTCAAACTGACAACCTTTTGGTTAGCAGCCATAGCAGTTAACCACTATGCCACCAGGGTTTCCTTCTCTGTGCCAGCCCCTGAGAATGAAGATTATCAGAGCAGACATGGGCCCTGCCCTTATGAAGCTCAGACTAGTGGGGAGCCAGGAATACACACAATCACACCAATCAATATCTAATGACAAGCTATGATTAGCACTGTGAGAGACAATATGGTATGGGTGAGAATATGTAACAGTAGGAGTCAGAAAACATCTTCAAGGAACTGAGGAGATTGTAGGGTAAGTTTTCCAGGCAGAGAAAACAACATCTGTAAAATCACCCCTGAAAAGAGAAAGCATGTGTTTGAGACACTGGGAAGAAGGTCAACATAGTTGTAGCGGATTAGGTAAGGAAAAGTATGGTGTGCAATGAGACTGCAGAGGCAGGGAAGGACAAGATCATGCTGGGCCATCAGGCCATGTGGAGAACAATGCCTAGTTTCCTATCATGTGCACCTTAATCAGTGGGGTTCGAGTTCTGGAAGAGGTTGAGATTTGGGGAGTATGAGCCTAATCTTTGGACATGTTGAATTTGAGGTGGTTTGAATGATCCTAGGAAAGAAGTCATGTGGACACATTTCTAAAGCTTAAAAGAGAGATTGCAGTTGGACATATGCATTTGATAAACACGCCATACTGCTTGCCACTCTCCCTCAAACCTCTCTTGTCCTGCACTTCAGACACATTGACCTACTTGCAGGTCAACAAATTCTTCATGCTTCTTCTCTTAGAGTCTTGCACAGGCAGGCCCTACATCCAGAAACCCTCTTCTAGCCTCTACTCATGCTCTATCTGATGATCAGGACTTAGCTTAGATGATGACCCCTGCAGAATGAGCTCCCAAAGCACCTGCACCTATCCCTAGAATCATAGTGATTGTCTGTATTGAGATTGCCTATTTTCCTGTCTTTTCTCACCGTTAGACTCCAATTTCCAGGACATGTGCTCGGTAAATAATTGTCAAGTAAAATAATGATGAAATATTTAATTATTTATCCATAGAATCAAGAAGTTTTACAAACCACGAGCAAGGTAATTATAAAGAAATGTACATCTAGACATATCACAATAAAACTGCAGAAAACAAAAGACAAAAGAAGATCTTAAAAGTAATCGGAGAAAAAAAGACAAAATATCTTCAAATGAGCAACAGTTAGACTGATCACTGATACTTTCAACCAAAAAAATAGAAGACAGACAGCAATAGAATGGTATCTACAAAGGGAAGAATAAAGTAGCTGCCACAATAGCAGCACACTATGCACAGCAAAAACGTTCTTTGAGAGTGAAAGTAAATTTGGAAACAACGTGTCCAATAAGAGTAAAATCTCTAAAATACATAGAACACATCAACAATTCAACAACAAAAAGACAGACTACCCAGTTTAAAAATGGGCACAGGATGTAAACAGACTCTTCGCCAGAGAAGACATTCAAGTGCCAACAAGCACATGAAAAGAAGCTTACTGACCATAAGACTTTAGAGGGATGCAAACCAAAACTACAATGAGGTACCATCTCACACTGGTTAAAATGCAACGACAACAACAACAAAAAAAAAAAACAGGTAACAACAAATGTTGATGAGGATGTGGGGAGATTGGAACCCTTATCTATTGTTGGTGGGACTATAAAATGGTACAACCACCATGGAACTCCCTCAAAAAACTAGAAATAGAAATATCTTACGATCTAGCAGTCCCACATATATATGCACACCTATGTTCATTGCAGCATTATTCACAATAACGAAAAATAGAAACAGCCTAAGTACCCTTCAACAAATGAATGAATAATCAAAATGTGGTACATACATACACTGACATACTATGCAACCATAAAGAACAATGATGAATCCATGAAACAATGCAGATCTGGAGTACATAATGTTAAGTGAAACAGGTCAATCATATAAGGAATAAATATTCTATGGTCCCAGTTTTATAAGAAGACAAGAAAAAATATATATATATATACATACATATATACATATACACAGAGACCAATGTTATTGGTGGTTACCAGGGAGGGGTGGGGGGAGGAAAATCACTCTCCAGATCATAGATACTTCTTATTTTTGGTGATGGGAAAATTAGCCCTAAATGTGAGTGTAATGAGCACAGCTTGACCAAAGTAAACGATGCCACTGAGAAGTGCACGTGAGAAAGGGTGTTTGTGCTAAAGAATGTGACATATCTAATTTGGTAACAACACCAACAATAACCAAAAAACTAGTGTGTCATCACATATGTATGTTTATACACACATATGTGTATAGGTAGGTACAGGTATGTACATATGTGTGCACAGATAGAAGTATCTATATGTATGTGTATGTACAGATATGTGTGTGCATGCATATATATTCATAGAGGACACGGTTACAGATACTTTTTAGACATAACCAAATACCTTGAGAGATTGGTTTTCTGGGTTTGAAGGCTTAGGACCTTAGTCTCATGGGACAGCTCAGTCAACTGGCATAATATAGTTCACAAAGTTCATGTAGCATCTGGGGTCTTAAAAGCTTGCGAGCAGCCATCTAAGATACAACTATTGGTCTCTACTTGTTAGGAACAAAAGAGAAAAAAGGAAAGCAGTCTCAGAGAAGAAACTAGTCTATAGGGCTAATAGCCTATGTGAGCCATGTCCTCATCTATTCTGAGATCTAGATGGTGCCTGGCTACCAATACTGACCATTCTGATCAGGGCCACAATAGATGGACCCTGATAGAATGGGAGAAAAATGTGAAACAGAACTCAAATTCTTAAAAAGCCCAGGCTTTATTGGACCAGTTGAGATCAGATAACTTCCTAAGACTATTGCCCAGAGATACTTTTTAAACCTTGAACTGAAACTATCACCTTTCAGTAAAATAAAAGATTGGCACACAACATAAAGGATATTACCTGTGAGTACCGTGCTCCATTAAAAAAACGCACCTATATGAGACCAAAAGATCAATAGTTACTCTAAAGCTGAATCCAGGAAAGGTCTGTATACTCAAATAAAATACCTAGCTTGGCATGGCTAGTAAGGGATTGAGCCAGTACTTATAAGCGTGCCTGACCCCAAAGCCCATATTCAGAAATATATTTATCCACAGGGTCTTAATACTAGAAGGGACCCTAAGGGTCCTCTGTTCTACCTCCTCTTATAGAATGGGAAACTGAGTCTTGGATAGGTAAGTGAGGGCTCTGGCCATGAATAAAGTGAGTGACAGGATCAAGACTAACACAAGTAATAGCTACCACTTGTTGACTGTCTGTTATATGCCAGGGCATGGCCAAAGTATTGTATTCTAGGCATTACTGTGTTCATGCTCTCACCACTATATAATCAAGAATAGACTGAGTTATGAGACAGGGCCAAGACGGTGGAGTAGCCAGACGCTTCCAGTGAGCCCTCTTACAACAAAGACCCGAAAGAAACAGGTGAAACAATTATATTTATGACAAGCTAGGAGCCCTGAACATCAAAGGCAAAGTGAGAAAATGAACCGAGCAGCAGGGTGTGGGAGAGACAGTTCAGAAGTGGAGAGGAGTTGCCGGACCTAAATGGCCAGGATCTCCCAGGCACCATTCCCGAGAGCGACTGCAGCAGGCTGGTGGTAGCATTCAGCCGCAGTTTCCTCAGAGAGAAACAGCCAGCCATACAGCCTACTCACACTTCCGGAACCAGAGAAGAACAGCACTCTCAGCAAAAGCTAAGTACTTGTATAATTTTACCGTGTCCCCAGCCCCCAAGACAGCTTCAGTGGCTGTTTATTTCCCTGGGCCTAAGGCAGGTCCTGCTGAGCATTCTGAGCCATCCTCCTGGCCTTGGAGAAGGAATAAATTCACAACTGTGGGAAAAGATAATTTGGGAGAAAGGATAACCTGGGGAGCTCAGGACAGAATCAGCTTCCGTCCAGGCATAAACGGTCCATGAACTTTGAATATGTTTCTCCCCCTGCATGGGCCTGTGTGGGCCTTTTTCAGGGCAATAGGCCCTTGTTGGCAGACTGCAACTGTTTCATCTGTATGGTGGAGAGGTGGAGTTTGATGTTTGGCACCACTTTGGCTGTTAAACAAAGTCCTCACCTACCCACATCAGGGGCCTAAGGACTGGGTGGCTACACTCAGGTCACACAGCCACCCATGACAGGGGTCCAAGGATAACTGGTAACTCCCTACCCTTACAACCAAAAGCATTGGGTGCCCATGGTCCATCTGCAGAACCCACCCACCAGTGCGCTCTAGGGAACAGGGACACACTTTCCTCACAGACACTTGGGGGATGGTTGTCAGCCCCCTGCCTTGTTCAGAGCGTGACCCCTGCTGCAACCAGATACTGGTACCAGCACCAGTCACCCCTGCCCCTCTAAGACTGTGGATGGAGCCTGTACCACACACTTGATGACCAACTACCTGGACAACTGAGCCGAATCCATGCAAGAAAAGTGAATGGACTCCTAGGCTGATATACCTGAAAACAGCTCTAGCCACCTGGTGACAGGATGTTAGATCTTCAAAAGTGAAAATAATCAAGGTAGCTCACTCAAGCAACCTATCTGGGCATATCAAAACAAAGCAAAGCAAGAAGCTAGTATACAGCAAGCAAACATAAAGTAAACTAATACAGTAAGTTATAGATGGCTTGGAGACAAAACTCAATATCAAATCACAAAAAAAAAAGTAGACCGTGATCACTTCAACAAGCTCTCAAAACAAAGAATCAGGAGATCTCCTGGATGAAAGTACCTTCCTGGAGTTGCTGGATGCAGAATAAAAAAGATTAATATACAGAACTCTTCAAGACATAAGGAACGAGATCAGGAAGGAGATCAGGCAATACACAGAATGAGCCAAGGAACACACAGATAAAGCACTTGAAGAAATTAAAAAGGTTATTCAAGAACATAATGAAAGATTTAATAAGCTGCAAGAATCCATAGTGAGACAGCAATCAGAAATTCAGAAGATTAACAATAAAATTACAGAATTAGACAACTCAATAGAAAGTCAGAGGAGGAGAATTGAGCAAGAGGAAGACAGAATTTGTGAACTTGAAGATAAAGCACTTGGCACCAATATATCTGAAGAAAAACCAGATAAAAGAATTTTTAAAAAAGAAGAAATCTTAAGAATCATGTGGGACTCTATCAATAGAAATAACCTACAAGTGATTGGACTACTGGAACAGGGAAGGGTAACAGAAAATACAGTGAGAATTTTTGAAGATTTGTTGGCAGAAAACTTCCCTGATATCATAAAATATGAGAAGATATCTACCCAAGATGCTCATCGAACTCCACATAAGGTACATCTTAAAAGAAAGTCACCAAGACATTATAATCAAACTTGTCAAAGCCAAAGATGAAGAGAGAATTTGAAGAGCAGCTAGGGATAAATGAAAAGTCACCTACAAAGGAAAGCCAATAAGAATAAGCTCGGACTACTCAGAAGAAACCATGCAGGCAAGAAGGCAGCGGAATGACTTATATAAAGCACTGAAGGAAAAAAATGCCAGCCAAGAATCATATATCCAGCAAAACTTTCTCTTAAATATGAAGGTGAAATTAGGACATTTCCAGATAAATAGGAGTTCAGGGAATTAGTAAAAACCAAACCAAAACTACAAGAAATACTAAACGGAGTTCTCTGGTTAGAAAATCAATAATATCAGGTATCGACCCAAGACTAGAAAACTGGACAGAGCAATCAGATGTTAACCCAGATAGAGAAATCACAAAAATAAATCAAGATAAAAAAAAATGCTCAAAACAGGGAAACAGCGATGTAATTATGTAAAAGAAGAGAACACTAAAACAATAAAGAGGGCCTAAGAAATGTAGTCATAGATATTTCATATGGAGAGTAAGACAAGGCAATATAAAATAATAAAAGTTAGGTTTAAACTTAGAAAAATAGGGGTAAATATTAAGGTAACCACAAATGAGACTAACACAATCCTACTCATCATAATAAAATACAGGAAAAAAATAGAGACTCGGCAGAAACAAAATCAACAACAACGAATAAGAGGAAAAGACAATATATCAGGACAAACTACTCAGCACAAAAAATTAAGTAGGAAAAAGAAACTGTCAACAACACATAAAAAAAGACATCAGAATGACAGCACTAAACTCATAAAAAAACTATCTATAATTATACTGAATGTAAATAGACTAAATGCACCAATAAAGAGAAAGAGAGGGGCAGAAGGGATAAAAAGAAAACACGATCCATCTATACGCCGCCTACAAGAGACACACCTTAGACTTAGAGACACAAACAAACTAAAACTCAAAGAATGGAAAAAAATATACAAAGCAAACAACAATCAAGAAAGAACAGAAGTGGCAATGTTAATTTCTGACAAAATGGACTTTAAAGTTAAATCCACCACAAAGGATAAGGAAAAACACTATATAATGATTAAAGTGCTAAAACACCAAGAGGATACAATCATATAAAATATCTATGCACCCAATGACAGGGCTGCAACATACATAAAACAAACTCTAACAGCATTGAAAAGTGAGATAGACAGTTCCACAATTATAGTAGGAGACTTCAACACACCACTTTTGGTAAAGGATAGAACATCCAAAAGGAAGCTCCAAAAAGACACGGAAGATCTAAATGCCACAATCAACCAACTTAACCCTATAGACATATTCAGAACACTCCACCCAACAACAGCCAAGTATACTTTCTTTTCTAGTGCACATGGAACATGCTCCAGAATAGACCACATATTGGGTCATAAAGCAAGCCTTAGCAAAATCCAAAACATCGAAATATTACAAAGCATCTTCTCTGACCATAAGGCCATAAAAGTAGAGATCAATAACAGAAAAAGCAGGGAAAAGAAATCAAACACTTGGAAACTGAACGATACCCTGCTCAAAAACGACTGGGTTATACAAGACGTCAAGGATGGAATAAAGAAATTCATAGAATCCGATAAGAATGAAAACACTTTCTATTAGAACTTTTGGGACACAGCGAAGGCAGTGCTCAGAAGTCAATTTATATCAATAAATGCACACATACAAAAAGAGTGGCCAAAATCAAAGAATTATCCCTAAAACTTGAACAAATAGAAAGAGAGCAACGAAAGAAACCCCCAGGCACAAGAAGAAAGCAAATAATAAAAATTAGAGCAGAATTAAGTGAAACAGAAAACAGAAAAACAATTGAAAAAGTTAACAAGACCACAAGCTGGTTCTTTGAAAAAAATAACAAAATTGATAAACCATTGGCCAAACTGACAAAAGAAAAACAGGAAAGGAAGCAAATAACCCGAATAAGAAATGAGATGGGCGATATTACAACAGACCCAACTGAAATTAAAAGAATCATATCAGATTACTATGAAAAATTGTACTCTAACAAGTTTGAAAACCCAGAAGAAATGGTTGAATTCCTAGAAACACACTACCTACCTAAATTAACACAAACAGAGGTAGAACAACTAAATAAACCTATTACAAAAGAAGAGATTGAAAAGGTAATCAGAAAACTCCCAACAACAAAAAAGCCTTGGCTCAGAAAGGCTTCACTGCAGAGTTCTACCAAACTACTACTAAAGGTATTTCAGAGCATAGAAAAGCATGGAATACTCCCAAACTCATTCTTATGAAGCCAACATATCCCTGATACCAAAACCAGGTAAAGACACCACAAAAAAAGAAAATTACAGACCTATATCCCTCATGAACACAGATGCAAAAATCCTCAACAAAATTCTAGCCAATAGAATTCAACAACATATCAAAAAAATCATTCACCACGACCAAGTGGGATTCATACCAGGTATGCAGGGATGGTTCAATATTAGAAAAACAACAAATTTAATCCATCATACAAATAAAACAAAAGACAAGAACCACATGATCTTAGCAATTGATGCAGAAAAGGCATTTGACAAAGTCCAACACCCATGCATAATAAAAACTCTCAGCAAAATAGGAATAGAAGGAAAATTCCTCAATATAATAAAGGGCATTTATACGATGCGAACAGCCAACATCATCCTAAATGGAGAGAGTCTGAAGGCATTCTCCTTAAGATTGGGAACAAGACAAGGATGCTCTTTATCACCACCACTCTTATTCAACATTGTGCTGGAGGTCCTACCAACAGCAACAGCAATTAGGCTACAAAAATATCCAGATTGGTAAGAAAGAAGTAAAAGTATCTCTACTTGCAAATGACATGATCTTTGTTGTTGTCATTAGGTGCCATCAAGTTGGTTCCAACTCATAGCTACCCTATGCACAACAGAACGAAACACTGCCTGGTCCTGCGCCATCCTTACAATCGTTGTTATGCTTCACCACTTTGTTGGAGCCACTGTGTCAATGCACCTCGTTGAGGGTCTTCCTCTTTTCTGCTGACCCTGTACTTTGCCAAGCATGATGTCTTTCTACAAAGACTGATCCCTCCTGACAACAAGTCCAAGGTATGTAAGACGCAGTCTCGCCATCCTTGCTTCTAAGGAGCATTCTGGTTGTACTTCTTCCAAGACAGATTTGTTCGTTCTTTTGGCAGTCCATGGTATATTCAATATTCTTCACCAACACCACAATTCAAAGGCGTCAATTCTTCTTCAGTCTTCCCTATTCTTTGTCCAGCTTTCACATGCGTATGATGTGATGGAAAATACCATGGCATGGGTCAGGTGCACCTTAGTCTTCAGGGTGACATCTTTGCTCTTCAACACTTTGAAGAGGTCCTTTGCAGCAGATTTGCCCAATGCAATGCGTCTTTTGATTTCTTGATTGCTGCTTCCGTAGGTGTTGACTGTGGATCCAAGTAAAATGAAATCCTTGACAACTTCCATCTTTTCTCCGTTTATCATGATGTTGCTCATTGGCCCAGTTGTAAGGATTTTTGTTTTCTTTATGTTGAGGTGCAATCCATACTGTAGGCTATGGTCTTTGATCTTCACTAGTAAGTGCTTCAAGTTCTCTTCAGTTTCAGAAAGCAAGGTTGTGTCATCTGCATAATGCAGGTTGTTAACGAGTCTTCCTCCAATCCTGATGCCCCATTCTTCTTCATATAGTCCAGTTTCTCGGTTTATTGGTTCAGCATACAGATTGAATAGGTATGGTGAAAGAATACAACCCTGGCACACACCTTTCCTGACTTTAAACCAATCAGTATCCCCTTGTTCTGTCCGAACAACTGCCTCTTGATCTATGGAAAGGTTCCTCACGAGCACAATTAAGTGTTCTGGAATTCCCATTCTTTGCAATGTTATCCATAATTTGTTATGACCCACACAGTCGAACGCCTTTGCATAGTCAATAAAACACAGGTAAACATCCTTCTGGTATTCTCTGCTTTCAGCCAGGATCCATCTGACATCAGCAATGATATCCCTGGTTCCACGTGCTCTTCTGAAACCGGCCTGAATTTCTGGCAGTTCCCTGTTGATATACTGCTGCAGCCATTTTTGAATGATCTTCAGCAAAATTTTGCTTGTGCGTGATATTAATGATATCCTTCTGTAATTTCCACATTCGGTTGGATCACCTTTTTTGGGAATAGGCATAAATATGGATCTCTTCCAGTCAGTTGGCCAGGAAGCTGTCTTCCATATTTCTTGGCATAGACAAGTGAGCACCTCCAGCGCTGCATCTGTTTGTTGAAACATCTCAATTGATGTTCCATCAATTCCTGGAGCCTTGTTTTTCGCCAATGCCTTCAGAGCAGCTTGGACTTCTTCCTTCAGTATCATCCGTTCCTGATCATATGCCACCTCTTGAAATGGTTGAATATCGACTAATTCTTTTTGGTATAATGACTCCATGTATTCCTTTCATCTTCTTTTGATGCTTCCTGCATCGTTTAATATTTTCCCCATGGAATACTTCACTATTGCAACTCGAGGCTTGAATTTTTTCTTCAGTTCTTTCAGCTTGAGAAACGCAGAGCGTGTTCTTCCCTTTTGGTTTTCCATTTCCAGCTCTTTGCACATGTCATCATAATACTTTACTTTGTCTTCTCAAGCCACCCTTTGAAATCTTGTGTTCAGTTCTTTTACTTCACCAATTCTTCCTTTTGCTTTAGCTGCTCGACGTTCGAGAGCAAGTTTCAGAGTCTCCTCTGACATCCATCTTGGTCTTTTCTTTCTTTCCTGTCTTTTCAAAATCAAATTGACTACATCTTTGGAAAGAGATGATGAAAAAGCTCAATATAATCAGTCAGAACAAGGCCAGGGGCTGACTGTGGAACAGACCATCAATTGCTCATATGCAAGTTCAAGACGAAACTGAAGAAAATCAGAGCAAGTCCACGAGAGCCAAAATATGACCTTGAGTACATCCCACCTGAATTTAGCGACCATCTGAAGAATAGATTTGATGCATTGAACACTGGTGACCAAAGACCAGACAAGTTGTAGAATGACATCGAGGACATCATACGTGAAGAAAGCGAGAGGTCATTGAAAAGACATGATCTTATACACAGAAAATGGTGAGAAATCCTCAAGAAAACTACTGAAACTGATAGAAGAGTTCAGCAGAGTATCATGATACGAGATAAACATACAAAAATCAGTTGGACTCCTCTACACCAACAAAAAGAACATCAAAGAGGAAATCACCAAATCAATACCATTTACAGTAGCCCCCAAGAAGATAAAATATGCAGGAATAAATCTTACCGGAGTTGTAAAAGACCTATACAAAGAAAACTAGAAGACACTACAGCAAGAAACCAAAAGAGACCTACATAAGTGGCAAAATATACCTTGCACATGGATAGGAAGAGTTATCATTGTAAAAATGTCTATTTTACTAAAAGCAATCTATAGATACAATGCAATTCCGATTGAAATTCCAACGACATTTTTCAATGAGATGGAGAAACAAATCACCACCTTCTTATGGAAGGGAAAGAGGCCCCAGATATGTAAAACATTGCTGAAAAAGAAGAACAAAGTGGGAGGCCTCACTCTACCTGATCTGAGAGCCTATTGTACCGCCGCAGTAGTCAAAACAGCCTGGTACTGGTACAACAATAGATACATAGACCAATGGAACAGAATCGAGAATCCAGACAGAAATCCATCCACATATGAGCAGCTGATATTTGACAAGGGCCCAAAGTCAGTTAAATGGGGAAAAGACAATCTCTTTAACAAATGATGCTGGCATAACTAGATATCAGCAAAAAAATGAAACAAGACCCATATCTCACACCATGTACAAAGATGAACTTATAATGGATCAAAGACTTAAATATAAAATCTAAAACAATAAAGATCATGGAAGAAAAAATAGGGACAATGCTAGGAGCCCTAATACATGGCATAAAGAGTATACAAAACATTACTAACAATGGAGAAGAGAAACTAGAGAACTGGGAGCTCCTAAAAATCAAACACATATGCTCTTCCAAAGACTTCACCAAAAGAGTAAAAAGATTACCTACAGACTGGGAAAAAGCTTTTAGCTATGACATTTCTGAGCAGCATCTGATCTCTAAAATCTGCATGATACTGCAAAAACTCAACTACGAAAAGACAACCCAATTAAAAAATGGGAAAAGGATATGAACAGGCACTTCACTAAAGAAGACATTCAGGTAGCTAACAGATACATGAGGAAATGCTCACGATCATTGGCCATTAGAGAAATGCAAATCAAAACTACAATGAGATTCCATTTCACTCCAACAGGGCTGGTATTAATCCAAAAAACACAAAATAATAAAATTTGGAGAGACTGTGGAGAGACCAGAACAGTTATACGCTGCTGATGGGAATGTAAAATGGTACAACCACTTTGGAAACTGATTTGGCACTTCCTTAAAAAGCTAGAAATAGAACTACCATACAATCCAGCAATCCCACTCCTTGGATTATATCTTAGAGAAATAAGGGCCTTTACACAGATATATGCAGATATATGCACACCCATGTTCATTGCAGCACTGTTTACAATAGCAAAAATATGGAAGCAACCAAGGTACCCATCACTGATGAATGGATAAATAAATTATGGTATATTCACACAATGGAATACTACACGTCGATAAAGAACAATGATGAATCCGTGAAACATTTCATAACATGGAGGAATCTGGAAGGCATTATGCTGAGTGAAATTAGTCAGTTGCAAAGGACAAATATCGTATGAGACCACTATTATAAGAACTGGAGAAATAGTTTAAACAGAGAAGAAAATATTCTTTGATGGTTACGAGAGGGGGGAGGGAGGTAGAGAGAGGGGTTTTCACTAATTAAATAGTAGATAAGAACTATTTTAGGTGAAGGGAAAGACAACACACAATACAGGAGAGGTCAGCACAACTGGACTAAACCAAAAGCAGTTTCCTGAATAAACTGAATGTTTCAAAGGCCAGTGCAGCAGGGGCGGGGGTTTAGCGACCATGGTTTCAGAGGACATCTAAGTCAATTGGCATAATAAAATCTATTAAGAAAACATTACGCATCCCACTTTGGAGAGTGGCGTCTGGGATCTTAAACACTAGCAAGCAGCCATCTAAGATGCATCAATTGGTCTCAACCCACCTAGGGCAAAGGAGAATGAAGAACACCAAAGACACAAGGTAATTATGAGCCTGAGAGACAGAAAGGGCCACATAAACCAGAGACTACATTAGCCTGAGATCAGAAGAACTTGATGGTGCCCGGCTACAACCTATGACCGCCCTGACAGGGAATCAACAGAGAACCCCTGAGGGAGCAGGAGAGCAGTGGGATGCAGACCTCAAATTCCTGTAAAAAGACCAGACTTAATGGTCTGACTGAGACTAGAGGGACCCTGGAAGTCATGATCCCCAGACCTTCTGTTAGCCCAAGACAGGAACCATTCCCAAAGCCAACTCTTCAGACAGGAATTATACAGGACTATGGAAAAAAAAAAAAAAAAATGGGATAGAAAATGATACTGGTGGAGAGTGAGCTTCTTGGATCAAGTAGACACGTGAGACTATGTGGGCAGCTCCTGTCTGGAGGAGAGATGAGAGGACAGAGGAGGTCAGAAGCTGGCTGAAATGGACACGAAAAGAAAGAGTGGAGCGAAGGAGCGTGCTGTCGCATTAGAGGGAGAGCAACTAGGAGCATATAGCAAGGTGTATATAAATTTTTGTATGAGAGACTGATTTGTAAACTTTCACTTAAAGCACAATAAAAATTAAAAAAAAAAAAAAAAAGAATAGGCTGGTTTATGCTGGAAACAAACAATTCCAGAATCCAGTGGCTTTATTTCTCACTTGTCCACAGTCCTCTGCACGACTGGGTGACTCTTCTAGACTCAGTAATCCGACCTTCAGTTACTTCCATACCTTCTCGGCTCCCATCATCCCCATAGCAGAAGAGAAAGCTGCAGATGTGAACACCAGCAATAGAATGTATTTTTGTTAGCCTAAAGCAGTCACATGGCCAGGCACACTTCAAGGGAGTGAGAAGATGGCTTTCCTGAGAACCAGGAACTCAGGTCCTAAAGGTAGTTCTCCAGTCTGTGATAGTCAAAGGATGTCCGCTTTCATCTGGCTTGTCTGCGGTCTTTGTGCTCACACCCCCCGGCCCACACTGGGCTCCTGTCCACCTTGATGCTGGCCTGAATCACTTAGGTAAGTTCAGGAGCACCCAGAAGTTTCTCTGCCTTTGAACTACCCCAACCCCACCAAAAAAAAAATTCACCAATCCCTACAATTTTACAAACCTGAAATTCATCTTTGGCTCCTCCCTCTCCCTCACCACCCACATCTTACTAACCACCTTGACCTGATCTCATAAACACCTCTTGAATTTGCCCCTTGCCTTAAACCACTGCCTTTGGTTGGGATGGCCTGGGTGCTCTCTCTCCCTGCTCCACACTGACTCAGCAGGCCTTTCTAAAAGACAAACGTGAGCCTGTTACTTCTCTCAGTGCCCTCACAGACTTCTCGGTGCCTCAATACTGTCCGGGCTCCTCATGACAAGAAATCCTCTGGCAGTTAGCTCTTTTTTTTCTCCATTCTTATTATCAGCTGCCCCACCCACTGCAAACATCAGCCAGGCCCCATGACTTGGGGAAGGCCTTGGTCACTTGCACATTCCTTTCCCTCAGCTTTGCTTGTCTGGTTCACATCTGCTCATTCTGTAGGCACCCGCTCAAGGTCTCCTCAGGGAAGAAGCTCCACTCCCTCCCCATCTCCTGTTTCACTGGACAGCCCCCTCCTTTAGGTTACCCCTATTGCAGTATGCTGCAAATCTGCTCCACTTTGTTACAGAGGAAGCCAAGTTCGCATCATCTGATCATTTACATGCAGGCAATCATGACGGCTTTCCAGGGACTTTCCCACCAAAGAGCAAATTGTTTTCCTAGGGTCTTCCAAAATGAAGCGGGGTGGGGGGGGTGGTGCAAAGGAGGAGGAGGGGCTTGCCCCACCTTTGTCCAAGGAGCTTCTTGCCCCCTCTAGTTCGTTTGTGCCACACTGATGAGGCTTGAAAAGACTTGACAAAACATATGTGAGAGATTTTTGTGAACATGCTCCCCAGAATGGAAGAGTGAGTCAGGGAGAAGCTGTCCCAGGCACATGCCCCTGGCTTAGAACCTCCAACTCCCCTTTAGCAGAGGAGCGGCACTTGGCAGTGGTCCGCTGCCATGTTTAATTAGGACATTCGAATCACCTGGTTAAAGACCTAAAGAAAGAAAACTGATGATAGCTATCAGGCCAATCGGATGTCAATCCAGGTCAATTTGTATCCTTCTTATTTTGTCACCCCGGCCCTTAACAAAGCTGAGGACTAAACACACTTCAAATAAATTTTAACGCTGGTTTTTAGGATTTATAGAAGATATGAATCTTAATCATATTTTCTCATTGTTATCTCTGAGTGACTTGATAGGTAAGAAACCACACTCATGTCAAATAGCCCTGAAGTTGTAACAATGTTTTGAGAAACACGATGACCCCAGTTAAGACTGATTTTGCTGTGTGCTGTTTCTCTGACACAGAAGGAGATGGCGAGGTGGTAGTGGGGCATCCTTGAGCCCCCAGGTGGAGTGGGAAATAGAATGCAGAAATGCCAGCGCCTCAGAGGGACACCTTACCTCAGCAGCATCTCTCATTCCTCTTAAACCATAAATCAGATCATAAATTAGAAATAATATGAACGTGTGACTAATAGCCCTTATGGCGGTCACAAGAGAATATAGAAGACTGGATCATTTTCCATAAAGTGCCACCCCCGCCTGAAGACATTACAACTTTCGGCTTTGTTATTGTTTAGTTCACATTTATTTGGGGGCAGATGGAGGGAAAAGAGTTTTATGAAAAGACTGCTGCTCCCTTCATTAGATTCATGTCCTAAAAGTCCTCTGGAAGAAGCACCTCTTCTCAGAGCCTCACCTGGGCACCCCACACTCCCCATCTTTTCCGCATGGTCTCACACAAAGCAAGCCTGCAGGCCAGCTCCCTGCTGAGTGATAGTGGTTGATGCGTGAGAGAACGCTGAGGGCTTTAGACAGGCACAGTTAAAATACTGATGCTTGAGCTCACATCCAGAGCCATACAAGTTCACAATGGAAAATACCTCAGATATGTCTCTTACCATATTTTGTTTAAAGGTAACATGGGCTTCATCTCAAAAATTACAGGACAATGTTTTGGATCCACCAAATTGGCTTTAAATGTTGTAGTATACTTATAATTTCTCTAGCTATGGTTTCTCGACTTCATGCACATTAAAAAAAAACTTATCTTTCAATTGAGCTTTTGAATTCTGGGTGGGTGTATGTTTGTCTGTTTATCCCTATAAGCTGTCCTTTTTTCTCTGATTTTCTGTTGTTTATGGTCTGAAGTAACCTACCATTTCTTGAACTAGGCAAAACAAATTATTCAGAGATTGCAGCCAAGTTATAAATAGTACCATCATCTAGAGGGAGCAGAAACTCCTGGCATTATGACATTCATTTATTGGAAATAACGAAATATATCTTCTAATATTTAGACTATGTGGCCTTGGCTACTCCTTTATTCTGTATCATTACTGAAGGAACTCAGTAAAGATAAAAATCAACCTTCTGACATTTCATTGCATCCCAGAGACAATTTGTCTTAGTTATCTAGAGCTGCTATAACAGAAATACCAAAAGCAGGTGGCTTTAACAAAGAGAAGTTTATTCTCTCACTGTAAGGAGGCTAAATGTCCTAATTCAGGGTGTCAGCTCCAGGGGAAGGCTTTCTGTCTCTGTCGGCCCTAGAGGAAGGGCTTTCTCCTCAATCTTCCCCTGGTCAAGGAGCTTCTCTGTGCAGGAAACCTGGGTCCAAAGAATGTGCTCTGCTCTCGGTGCTCCTTTCTTGGTGGAATGAGGTCCCCCTGTCTCCCTGCTCACTTCTTTCTTTTATATCTCGAGATTGTCTCAAGACACAATCCAACCTTGTGGATTGAGTCCTGCCTCACTAACACAACTGCCGCTGATCCTCCCTCATTAACATCATAGAGGCAGGATTTACAACACATAGGAAAGTCACACAATACCGGGAATCATGGCCCAGCCAAACTGATACACATAATTTTGGGGGGACATAATTCAATCCATAACACACCTTTATTTCCTACAAAGGCAATTCTCTTCATTTAGAGACGCACTGTATGCACGTAGAGATTAAACGAGAAGGCGTAGACCTGGTCAAACCTTGGCGCTGCCACTTACTGTGTGTGTGCCCTTGTTAAAAGGCAGGCTCTTTAAGCCTTGGTTTCCTCATCAGTAAAACCACAGTAATACTACCTGCCTCACAAAGTTATTGCTAGGATTAAATAAGATAATATGATAATTAAGGGAAAGGCCTTGCTGGTATAGAGTCCAGAACATGTAAGTGCTAAACGCTAGTAGTAGTCGTAGCAGCACCCATTTTACTGTTCTGAAACAGATTGTTGATCTTCGGTCTATCAGACATTTATAATGTTACAATGCCACGGTCACACTGACACCACACATTAAATATACATACTCACAGTATGCACTCGTGCATACCACATACCACACACATGACAAACACACACTCACAGTACACACACAACACACACACACCACATGGCACACATACACCATACTCACACACACATACACACCACATCATATACATACCACACACGCACACTCACATGCACCACCACCACACACACCACACACATACACACATACCACACACACACACACAAAACACCATACCACATACATACCACACACAATATTCACACACACCCATCAATGCACACCACTCACACACACAACCACACACACCACACACATGTACCACACACACACACAAGCACCACACCACATACACACCATACACACACCACACATACATACACACTCACACACACCCATCAATGCACACCATTCACTCACACACACACCGTCACAACCACACACATGCACACATACCACACACACACGCACCACACACACACTCTACAGACATACATACTCATACACCATACACACATACACACTCACACACACACTCATACCACACACTCACACCACATACACAAAAAAACACATCACACATACCATACACATAACCACACACACTGCACACATGCTCACACCACACTGGACACATACCATACACACAACCACACACACCACACACACACACCACACACGCACACACTGTCCACAGAAGGTATTGCTGTCATCCTACCATTGGTTTCTCTTTCTCATGGAGAATTCCATGGTTTCCTGACCAGGTGCTATGTCTTCTCATTTAGGCTTCCAGGCAAGGAAGTAGCTAAGAGTTTGTGGTTTCTAAACAGGTTTTTACTTAGTGGTCAAACGCCACGTTAGGACTCGCTGACACCATTAAAATCCTCACTGCTGAAATGCCTCATCAGGGTCTTCAAAGGTCACTTTCAGAAGAAACCTGGCAAGAAAAAGTGAAGTCAGTGTTCTTCTCTGAGGGGAGCCCAGACAGACAGGAGGCCTTTGAGGGCAAACAGTCACCCACTTGTGACAGAAGTCCCAGAGATCTTGTCTGACAACCAGCAAGCCTGCGTTTTCACACCCGGGGTCAGCAATCTGTCTCAGCTTAGTGTACTCTAGTAACACAGTGTACGTTCTCGAAAATGTTTCTCTTCCCCCTTTTCCTCCTAGGGATACATCCCCCCTTTGCAGGCTGTCTCCATTGTTATGACTGGGTCCACCAAAGTTGAAGCTTCCAGGCCTTTTGGTCTGAGGAAAAAGGTCATTCCCATCTATTTGATCAAAACTGTATAGTTCTCAGCTGCTTTTTTAATTGAAATCTGTACTTTTGACCAGTTTGTTTATGCTTTTTCATCTTTCCTAAATGGCTTAGAGGTAGTCTTTTTATTTAAACAATAGCATCAAAATGCGGTTTTAAAAATAAAGATAAAGCAAAACAGGAAGCACTAGTGCAAGCAAAGCGAAGAGCGACAAGCCTGCAGCAAGCGTGAGACGCCCGGCACCTGCCCTGCCAGCCCCGAGGCGGAGATGCCCGGCCCCTGCCCGGCCGGCCCCGAGGCGGAGATGCCCGGCCCCTGCCCGGCCGGCCCCGAGGCGGAGATGCCCGGCCCCTGCCCGGCCGGCCCCGAGGCAGAGAGGGAAGCACGCTGTCAAACGGCAGCACTGAGGCCTCCAGGTGGTCAGTTTGCAGACTGTGATGGTATTCGTGTGGCAAATGCCCCGGCCCGCTCTGGAATTTGCTCCTCTAACGTCAGCTGGAGCCCTAGTGGTACAGCGGTTAAGAACTCAGCTGCTAACCAAAAGGTCGGCCGTTCAAATCCACCAACAATTCCTTGGAAACCGTATGGACAGCTCCACTCTGTCCTATAGGGTTGCTATGAGTCGGAATCAAATCACTCAATAGCAATGAGTTTGTTTTTGTTTTATTTTAATGTCAGCCAGCCTCCTGAAACCCACTGCCTTCGAGTCGATTCCGAAACATATCGACCCAGAGTAGAACTGCTCTGGGAAACGATAGGGTTTCCAAGGTTGTGGTCTTTATGGAGGCAGACCACCACATCTTTCTCCCATGGAGTGGCTGGTGGATTCAGATCAACCAACCTTTAGTTTAGCAGCCAGGCTCTTTAACCACTGCACCACCAGCGTTCGGCATCCTTCCCAGGGGCCTCTAAATGTCCTTTAATAGTGTCCATACCCCAGAGGGAATGAAAGGGCCAGGGGCTAGTGCCCCTCCTACCAAGCAACGGTCCCAGACAGCCACACAAGAAAGGGCGAGACACTGCCTGGGGCCTACAAGTGACCTCACCCAGCATGGCTCTGGCTTTTCATGGTTTTCATTAAAGGAGCAATTTTTCACCTAGCCATCACTGAGGAAAGAAAACCAGGAGGCCCATTCTTCAGGCTGGCGGGGACTCAGGCACATGTGTGGGCGTCTGCAGGAGGCGGCCCATTGTGCAGCACGGGGGTGGGAGCGCTGGGACGGATGGCTGGAACTTGGCCCCCCATCTGTGCTGCAGGGATGCTCAGAGAGGTGCCACCACCTCCAAACAGAGCCCCTGTTCTCTTGTGGGGGAGCAGGGCGGCGTGGTGGGCACTAGGCAGCAGGTGCACCCAGACAGGCTTCCCATGCTGTAAACCCGTAATCACAGGTCACCGCGTGGGTGCTCTTTGAAGTGAGGGGTTTTCTTGTTGCTCCTGCAACGGATACAATTTGGCTGAGATATCAAATGCAGATAGTAAAAATTTAATTAACAAATCAAAGCTTTTATCTGGAGTCTTTAGAACTCTGGCCAACGGTTTCCTTCGATCTCAAGGGCTCCAGTCAGAGATGAAGAGAAGACAGCAGAGCCTTTGTAGTGCATAAGCTTACCACTTCTCCTGGTGATCACACTCCCAGATAAGGCTTCTAAGAGGCCTGTTCTGGGGAGGCTGTTAGGCCCCTCTGCAAAGGGCTACATTTCTGAAGGACCTTTGACACTTTTGCTCTGATTTAACCCTTTATCTTCAGAGCACAGGCCAATCCTCACAAACCTGGCTGTGAGAGGTGGAGAGTCCCTCACATGGGGTGAAGTTGGCAGGCAACAAGCCCATGACAGAAAAAAATAATCAACCTGGAATTATTTATTAGAAGCCTATTGTGGACTCAGGAGTTCCTGGGTGGGGCAAATGGTTAAGCGCTGGGCTGCTCTCTGAAAGGTAGAAAGTTTGAGTCCACCCAGAGGCACTTTGAAAGAAAGGCCTGATGATCTACTTCCAAAACATCAGCCATGGAAAACCCTATGGAGCACAGTTCTACTCTGACCCACACGGAGTCGCTATTGTTACCGGAATGAGGTTATTGCCTCTCACTGGCCAAGAATGAGCAGGTAAGGCACGTAGTTTTCCACACAAGCAAAGCTTTATTGAAGAGGGTTGCAAGCGGAGACAAGGAGGGCCTAGAGCAATGCTTACCCTGTCTCACAGAACAAAAGATGGCCTGAGTTTTTAAAAGTTCTTGGGTGGGAAAAGATTCATGTTTATTCATAGCCACAGGCAGGGATATGTTAACTAAGCTGCAGTGCAGCAGCTTTCCAAGATGGCTTCTGTCCCGGAGGCCTCTGGGATTCGTAGCAGGACTTATAACGTGTCACACCTGCGCAGTATCTCGCTCCATGGGTTCGATACCCCCGCTGGGGCTGTAGCCCCTCACTGCCCCTGGTGAAAGGTCACACAGCGGTCACAGGTGGATGTTCTGCCCATGTCCCTGGGCCTGGTTTTCTCCAGCTGCTTCTGAAAGGCAACTTTAAATAAGGTTGTGGACTATTTTTAGATACCCTGCCCCACTGTTCTGGGGAATGGCTTTATTTCTGCTGCCCTGGCCCATTTCTTGTTACTTTGTTTGTAAATTTGGGGTCCCCGCTGTTCTGTCTTACTAAGTCTCTAGGTTCCACACTCAACCCCCTATTACCTCCCTGATAGTATATCCTCTAACCACACCAGTCTCTTCGCTATTTCTCAAACAGGCACCCTCTGATCTCAGGGCCTTTGCTCCCCGTCTTACTATGAGTCAGAATCTACTCAACGGCAATTGGTTTTCATTGTGGACTCAGTCTTATAAGAGACAGAGAGAAAAAGTAACATCAATTACTTACAGTAACAACCTCCATATCAGCCTTCTAACAAATTCAAAAGGGAAACAGAGTGGAAGCTGTCTTCCCTGTAATTGCAGATGGGGAGCCTAGACTCAGGAGGGCTAAGAATGCATTCTGATGCCTAGTTCAGGTAAAATGCCAGGACAAAGCACGAAATTATGTGAGCCAAGGCACAATTAACAAGTAATTAAAACACCAGAATCCAAATTTGTGGGTATATGAACTACATATACATAATTAAAATTATTAAGGTGTAATCTTTTTTTTTTTTTTTTAATCTTTGGGTGTAAAATTAAAGGTTATTTTTATGTCCATTTTTTGTGATTTGCTCTAGCTTTCAGGTTTTCTAAAATTAATATGTAGTTGTTGTTAGGTGTCGTCGAGTTGGTTCCTACTCATAGCGACCCTATGCACAACAGAACGAAACACTGCCCGGTCCTGCGCCATCCTTAAAATCGTTGTTATGCTTGAGCTCATTGTTGCAGCCACTGTGTCAATCCCTCACCTTGTTGAGGGTCTTCCTCTTTTCTGCTTACCCTGTACTCTGCCAAGCATGAAGTCCTTCTCCAGGGACTGATCCTTCCTGACAACATGTCCAAACTATGTAAGACGCAGTCTCTCCATCCTTGCCTCTAAGGAGCATTCTGGCTGCACTTCTTCCAAGACAGATTTGTTCATTCTTTTGGCAGTCCATGGTATATTCAATATTCTTCGCCAACACCACAATTCGAAGGTGTCAACTCTTCTTCGGTCTTCCTTATTCATTGTCCAGCTTTCACATGCATACGATGTGATTGAAAATACCATGGCATGGGTCAGGTGCACCTTAGTCTTCAGGGTGACATCTTTGCTCTTCAACACTTTGAAGAGGTCCTTTGCAGCAGATTTGCCCAACGCAATGCATGTGTTGATTTCTTGACTGCTGCTTCCGTGGGTGTTGACTGTGGATCCAAGTAAAATGAAATCCTTGACAACTTCCATCTTTTCTCCGTTTATCATGATGCTGCTCAGTGGTCCAGTTGTGAGGATTTTTGTTTTCTTTATGTTGAGGTGTAATCCATACTGAAGGCTGTGGCCTTTGATCTTCACTAGTAAGTGCTTCAAGTCCTCTTCACTTTCAGCAAGCAAGGTTGTGTCATCTGCATAACTCAGGTTGTTAATGAGTCTTCCTCCAATCCTGATGCCCCGTTCTTCTTCATATAGTCCATCTTCTTGGATTGTTCGTTCAGCATACAGATTAAATAGGTATGGTGAAAGAATACAACCCTGGCACACACCTTTCCTGACTTTAAACCAATCAGTATCCCCTTGTTCTGTCCGAACAATTGCCTCTTGATCTATGTAAAGGTTCCTCACGAGCACAATTAAGTGTTCTGGAATTCCCATTCTTCGCGGTGTTATCCATAGTTTATTATGATCCACACAGTGGAACGCCTTTGCATAGTCAATAAAACACAGGTAAACATCCTTCTGGTATTCTCTGCTTTCAGCCAGGATCCATCTGACATCAGCAATGATATCCCTGGTTCCACGTGCTCTTCTGAAACCGGCCTGAATTTCTGGCAGTTCCCTGTTGATATACTGCTGCAGCCATTTTTGAATGATCTTCAGCAAAATTTTGCTTGTGCGTGATATTAATGATATCGTTCCATAATTTCCACATTCGGTTGGATCACCTTTCTTGGGAATAGGCATAAATATGGATCTCTTCCAGTCAGTTGGCCAGGAAGCTGTCTTCCATATTTCTTGGCATAGACAAGTGAGCACCTCCAGCGCTGCATCTGTTTGTTGAAACATCTCAATTGATATTCCATCAATTCCTGGAGCCCTGTTTTTCGCCAATGCCTTCAGAGCAGCTTGGACTTCTTCCTTCAGTATCATCCGTTCCTGATCATATGCCACCTCTTGAAATGGTTGAATATCGACTAATTCTTTTTGGTATAATGACTCCATGTATTCCTTTCATCTTCTTTTGATGCTTCCTGCATCGTTTAATATTTTCCCCATGGAATACTTCACTATTGCAACTCGAGGCTTGAATTTTTTCTTCAGTTCTTTCAGCTTGAGAAACGCAGAGCGTGTTCTTCCCTTTTGGTTTTCCATTTCCAGCTCTTTGCACATGTCATTAAAATACTTTACTTTGTCTTCTTGAGCCACCCTTTGAAATCTTCTGTTCAGTTCTTTTACATCATCAATTCTTCCTTTTGCTTTAGCTGCTCGACACTCAAGAGCAAGTTTCAGAGTCTCCTCTGACATCCACCTTGGTCTTTTCTTTCTTTCCTGTCTTTTCAATGACCTCTTGCTTTCTTCATGGATATGTCCTTGATGTCATTCCACAACTCGTCTGGTCTTCAGTCACTAGTGTTCAATGCGTCAAATCTATTCTTGAGATGGTCTCTAAATTCAGGTAGGATATACTCAAAGTCATATTTTGGCTCTCGTGGACTTGCTCTGATTTTCTTCAGTTTCATCTTGAAACTGCATGTGAGCAATTGATGGTCTGTTCCACAGTCGGCCCCTGGCCTTGTTCTGACTGATGATATTGAGCTTTTCCATCATCTCTTTCCACAGATGTAGTCAATTTGATTTCTGTGTGTTCCATCTGAGGTCCATGTGTATAGTCGCCATTTATGTTGGTGAAAGAAGGTATTTGCAATGAAGAAGTTGTTGGTCTTGCAAAAAACTCTATCATTCGATCTCCAGCATTGTTTCTATCACCAAGGCCATATTTTCCAACTACTGATCCTTCTTCTTTGTTTCCAACTTTCACATTCCAGTCACCAGTAATTATCAATGCATCCTGATTGCATGTTTGATCAATTTCAGACTGCAGCAGCTGAAAAAAATCTTCTATTTCTTTATCTTTGGCCCTATTGGTGGGTGCGTAAATTTGAATGATAGTCGTATTAACTGGTCTTCCTTGTAGCATATGGATATTATCCTATCACTGACAGTGTTGTACTTCAGGATAGATCTTGAAACATTCTTTTTGACGATGAATGCAACACCATTCCTCTTTGAGTTGTCATTCCCAGCATAGTAGACTATATGATTGTCCGATTCAAAATGGCCAGTACCAGTCCATTTCAGCTCACTAATGCCTAGGATATCTATGTTTATGTGTTCCATTTCATTTTTGACAATTTCCAATTTTCCTAGATTCATACTTCGTACATTCCAGGTTCCGATTATTAATGGATGTTTGCAGCTATTTCTTCTCATTTTGAGTCGTGCCACATCAGCAAATGAAGGTCCCAAAAGCTTTATTCCATCCACGTCGACTGTACTTCGAGGAGGCAGCTCTTCCCCAGTCATCTTTTGAGTGCCTTCCAACCTGGGGGGCTCATCTTCCAGCACTATATCAGACAATGTTCTGCTGCTATTCATAAGGTTTTCACTGGCTAATGCTTTTCAGAAGTAGACTGCCGGGTCCTTCTTCCTAGTCTGTCTTAGTCTAGAAGCTCATCTGAAACCTGTCTTCTATGGGTGATGCTGCTGGTACCTGAATACCGGTGGCATAGCTTCCAGCATCACAGCAACACACAAGCCCCCACAGTATGACAAACTGACAGACACGTGGGGGAAAATTAATTTGATTACCAATAATTATAGTGGTTAGTTGACAGCTTGAAGGTAAAGACCAAGTAGTACCAGTAACCTGCTCCCAGTGCTGATCAACTCAAGTTGTGGGTTAACTGGGTTAGATTGGGTTGAACTTGCTGGGACAGAGTAAGAATATGCTTGGCAGGGTTTCACACAGGAGAAGATGAAGTGGGCATGGAGGAAGACAATGCAGGAGAAACAGAGACCCGCCTCTGAGAAGCAGCTACAAGACAAAAACGTGGGCGTGCCGGCAGCCTACCTGCAGGCCCCGTGGCTGGCCAGAAATGTGCGAATGTCCCCCTCTCATCGCTGCTGGTTCCAGTGTCTGGGGGTTCTAACTATCCTCCTGGACTCTGGCTGTGCTGCTGTTGTTCACTGTGTGCTGTGGTTTAGAGAGGAGGGGAAGAGGGAAGGAAGCCCCAAGTAGACAGGAGGCCCCGACACCTGAAGCTTAAGAGAAGAACAAACCTACTGGTCTAACATGAAGGGGCTATGTCTTGCGGGCCATGGCTAAATGAGTCCTGGGTGGTACAAACAGTTAATGTACTCAGCTGCCAAGCATAAGGTTGGAGGTTCGAGTCCACCCACAGTTGCCTCAGAAAAAACACTGGCAATTAACTTCCGAAAATCAGTCATTGAAAACCCTATGCTGCACAGTACTACTCTGACACACATGTAGTTGCCATGAGTCCGAATCAACTCGATTCCATGGCAAATGTCTAAATAAGGCTAAAACTCTGATGGTTTAATCAACCATGTGGAGCTGATATGCTTGGCGATGGGAGTAGGCAAAGGCTGTTGAGGAAGGGGTGGGATCGGTCAGTCCAGAGCAGCATGGTTGAGTGGCCTACATCACTGTCTGGAAGCAGACTGTGGTCCTCACCCAGTTGCAGCCCAGGGCCACCAGGAATTTGAGGTTCAGAGTGGGCTGAGGGTCCCAGTTACAAAAGCAAGAGCATCAGCCAGCAGGAGAAAGAGCATGATTGCATGCCGTTTGGACATAGGGGCCTGTCGTATCAGAAAGGCCCAGAGGAGAAGTGGCAGCAAGTGTTACTAAACACATTTCATCCTCGTCAAGTGCTGCCAAGCTGTTTGTGTAGCCAGTTCCTTGAAGTGAACGCCTAACCTCATTGATCCCATGCTGAGGCCACAAAAAGAACTGCCCTTGGAAAAGGTCCGAGCAGTTGACCAAAAGAACAACCCCCACCACTCCAGTGCCAGCCATGTCCACTGCCAGACCCTATGAGGTCTCTATCCCACCTGCTAGGGCACTTCCATGTCTGAGTATAAACAGGATCTGAGATGCAATGGAGAATTACAGGTATGTATTAGTCATACTTTCTCTATCAGGTGACTGTTTTGTTGGAAAAATAGAAGAGAATATGCCCGTGACACCCTCAGGATAGGCTAAAGCAACCAGAAAACCTTTAAGAAGACGCCATCATGCTTATAACGTCACATCGTTGAACAATATATTTCCTCACCCAGCGTTTAAAACGGGAGAATTTTTTTAAAGCCTTCAAAAAACAGCAACATTGAAGGCCTTAATTTGTTTTTACAATCTACTGAGTCTGCAATGTATTAGACTTGAGAGGCCCCTCTCAGGGCCTGTTTCCAATAAGTGTGCCTTGCTAATTCCTTTGCACTTGCTTAATGAAAGTGAGGGCTGCAGAGCACAGACCAGGGCCGTAAGACCTTCCAAACTGCACCCTGCTGAACACAGGCATGCTGACGTGTTTGGTGAACACCATTTGGTAAAAGCTGCCTTTCAGGCTACAAACCTAGAAGGGAGAAGTCCGATATCCCAGGTGTCCCTGTTAAACTTTTTTGTTGCTTTTTTGTCATAAATACGTATATATTAAGGAGAAAATTTCCCAATTCAACATTTTTTATATGTACAATTAAGTGACATCGACTATGTTCATCATGTTGTTCCACCACCATTAACAGAAACTCAGCCCCTCGCTCCCACCCCTGGTAACCACTAATGAACTTTGGTCACTATAAAAAAAAAAAAAAAAAAAAAATACATTTGCCTATTTCATGTAAATGGGATCATATAGTATTGTCCCTTTGTGACTGACTTATTTCATTCACCACAGTGTTTCCATGGTTCACCCACTTTGTGGCATTATTAGGACTTCATATCCCTTTATGGCTGAGTAATATTCCATTGTACGTATGTACCACATTTTGTTTATCCATTCATCTGTTGATGGACATTTAGGTTGTTTCTACCCTTTGGCTATTGTGAACAGTACTGCAATGAACACTGGTATGTGTCTTAGTCATCTAGTGCTGCTATAACAGAAATACCGAAAGTGGATGGCTTTAACAAAGAGAAGTTTATTCTCTCACAGTCCAGGAAGCTAGAAGTCTGAATTCAGGGCACCAGCTCCAGGGGAAGACTCTCTGTCTGTTGACTCTGGTGGAAGGTCCTTGTGATGCATCAGTCTTCCCTTGGTCTGGGAGCAACTCAGCACAGGAACCTCAGGTCCAAAGGATGCACTCTGCTCCCAGCAATGCTTTCTTGGAGGTATTTGGTCCCCATGTCTCTCTGCTGGCTTCTCTCTTTTATATCTCAACAGAGGTTGGCTTAAGACACTGTCTAATCTTGTAGACCTCATCAATATAACTGCCACTAATCCATTTTATTATATCATATTGATAGGATTTACAACACGCAGGGAACTCACATCAGAAAACAAAATGGTAGACAATCATACAATTATATACAGGAATCATGAACTAGCCAAGTTGACAGATATTTTGGAGGGACACAATTCAACCCATGACGGTATGCAAGTTTCTGTTTGCATTCCTGCTTTCACTTCTTTTGGGTCTATACCTAGGATTGTTAAGTCATATGGCAGTTCTATGTTTAACTTTTTCAGAAATCACCAAACCGTTTTCCAGAGAGGCTATACCATTTTGCATTCCTACCAGCGATGAACGAGGGCTCCGATATCTCCACATCCTCTCCAACATCTCATTTTCCTTTTTTTTTTTTAATCATAGCCATCTTAATGGGGATGAGGGAGGGTCTCACTGTAGTTTTGATTTGCATCTCCTAAATGACTAACGTGGTATAGGGGTTAAGAGTTCGGCTGCTAACCAAAAGATCGGCAGTGCAAATCCACCAGGTGCTCCTTAGAAACCCCATGGGGCGGTTCTACTCTGTCCTATAGGGTCGCTATGAGTCCAAATCAACTCGATGGCAATGAGTTTGGTTTTGGCCAGAACGAACAAATCTGTCTTGGAAGAAGTACACCCAGAATGTGCCTTAGAAGCAAGGATGGTGAGACGTTGTCTCAGATACTTTGGACATATTATCAGGAGGGACCAGTCCCTAGAGAAGGACATCATGCTTGGTAAAATAGACAGTCAGCAAAAAAGTGGAAGACCAACAATAAGACGGACTGACACAGTGGCTGCAACAATGGGCTCAAGAATAACAATTGTGAGGATGGTGCAGGGCCAGGCAGTGTTCCATTCTGTTGTACAAAGGATCACCATGAGTCGGAACCGACTCAACAGCACCCAACAACAACAGGACAGGAGAGAGGCTACCTTAGGGGAAAAGGGGAAGTAACCGAAATAGGACACCAGGGGGAATTTTGAAGCGTTCTGTTTCTTGATCTGGGAGCTAGTTACAAGTGTCTGTTCAGTTTGTTAAAATTCATTGAGCTATACACATTATTTGCCACTTTTTTGTATGAACGTCATTCTTCAATTTAAACAAGCTTATTTTTAGTAAATCTAATGTGAGAATGCAAGAGGCAGGCTCTCTGTAAGTCAGCTCTTTGTCATAACCTGTGTAAGCTCCAGGAAGGCTAGATCAGCCTTTCATCCCAGGGCTGTAGACATTCCAAAATTCTACCTTCTCAGCCACATCCCAGGCCTACTCCTTCAGCTTGGGTTCATGTTGGGCCAGTCACCCAGGCCTGCAGCCGCAGGTCAGACCAAAACTAAGGAAAGTGCAACTTAACTAATAGACAGTGGGGAGAGGCCCAGGACTTTCTGGGGAAGCACCATCCTGTTTCTGCTGCAAATTCACATTCTCTAGTAAATTAAGCATTAATTTGACTGAATTGCAACAGGCTGAGGTTAGAAAATGTAATCATAAAGATGGTACCTGCCGGCATGGCCAATGATGGTTTTCTTATACCACTTCCTAGCATTTGTTTTCTAAATAAACGGTCAAGGTAATGACCTCAACTCACTGAGGTGTGGAACTTCACTGTGAATTGGTTTGGCTCTCTGGCTGGTCAGGTTTGATGTGGAGCCAGCACTTAGGAGGAGAACCTGATGCCTGAAACCTACCTGGCTGTGGTCCAGGTTGTGGACTGAGGGTTCTGGGTGCAGGTTCTGCACTCCTGCACAGCAGTCTGCTGAGCCCATCCCATCCCCTGGGGACTCAGCGTTGAGGCCATCTCCAGGGCATAGTAGTAGTTATAGGACACCACCCTACTGACCACAGTGAGCACCGGAAACTCAATCTGTGCAGCTGTGGTCGGCTGTGATGCAGGTCCATAAGAATTCGCTGAGGTTACTTCTAGAGGGAGTAGGGACAGTACAGGGGGTTTTCTTCTACTCCTTCTCCAGATCCCTGGGCAAACATGCTCCTGTCTGGTTGCTCCATCATACTGCTGCTGCTGCTGCTGCTGCTGGTACTGCTGCTGCTCTTCCAAGACCTCCCCCTTGGGCACCCAGTACTCTTCAATGACAGGGGCTCCACGATTTGGTAGCCAAAACGCAGGGCACAGATTAAAAGACCTCCAGTGTGTTAGCACTGGTTGGTATTGAGAAGGTGGGCTGGGGTTCTGGTACATAAAGTACCCCCCATTAGCAAGTCCTGCTACCAGAACAGAGCTTGTGGGAGATATGTGGGGTTTGTGGAAGGCCATGGGAAAGAGCTCCCGTCTTGTCCAGCCCTGTCCCCTGCAGGGGAAGCCCACCTTTGCAGGGTCACCTCCACATTTGACTGCATTTCCTCTCCAGCTGGCTCCCCACTCCTGTCCAGCTTCTTGTAGCTCCAACACCAGGGCCTACATCCTCCCTTCAAGGTGATCGCAGAGGCCCAAGGCAAGGGAGGACCATTTCTGGGTCTCCCTCAGTTTATAGATTGGGGTAAGCCAACCGTTGGCAGACAGAAGCTTGGAAACTTCTCTCCACCACACCCGTGCATTCCATGACTGAGGCAGCTTCTGCGGGGAGAAGAGGGAGTCACAGCCCCATCAGCCCAGCTGTGCCCTTGGAGGGAGGTGTCCCCGCGGCTGCCCTAGCCTGCCCTTCCCTGCCCTGGGCACCATCTGGGTGTCCAGCCCGCTGGGTCCCCAAGCCCATGACGACTGCCTCCCTCAGCCTGAAACCAGGGGAGAGCTCATTCATGCTCATCAGCGTGCTGTACAAAGTTAAGGAACTCAATCCTAAATCCAACCGCCTATCTAGGCCCAGAGAGAGGTCACAACTATGACCACAGCCTGCTCACTAGGACCTCAGCTCCGAAGGCATTTCAGCATAACCCTGCCCACTCTTTCTCGCAAAGCAGATCCCACTTCGGCTTTAAAGGCTCACCTGCAGGCTGAAGTCCAGATGCTCCCTCCCGCCAGGCTTCCGGTCTCAGAGCCCCACCCCGACAGCGCAAAGGGTGCAGCGATACTGACTGCCCACGTCCCCCAAACGCACCATGTGCCCTCAGAGGCCCAGGCCTGCAGTGTGCCCCCCACCCCTCCGTGGCCATCTCCCGCCAGGCCAAATCCGCTCCTTCCGCCCTAGTCGCCCAGCGCTGGTTTCATTTTGCTGGCGCACCTTCCTAAACTCCTGTAAACTGGCTTCTCCACAGACAAACCTCCGCTACTCTGCGGGTTGTGGTGAGGATTAAATGAGAAAACACATAAAAAGTGCTTAGCACACGGCTGACAGCTCATCAGGAAAGGGAGCGATTATCATCTGCTCTTTGAAATATCTTCCTTTTGATTCTCCCTTTTTTATTAAGTTCCAGATGGCTATGAAATTGTCTTCCTTAATCTATCCCCTAAGGCGGTTTCCCTCCTCCCATGTCTGTACCCAGCCTCGCCTCGTTGGCAGAGTCCTGCTTCAACCCTTAATCTAAGGCCTTCTACTCTGTCCTGCTGGGTCGCTATGAGCTAGAGTGGACTGGACGCCTTGGGCTTGTTTTTCTTTTTTCGGAAGGCCTTTACAGCTGGGGGAAGGGTTGACCGTGAGGAGCACAGCTAGGTTTTGTTGTGGACTAAAATGGTTTCAGGACATATGAGACAGAAGATGACTTCTGTCACGCAGCGTAATATCTAATTTATGGTCCCTTGGTGGCGCAAACGGTTAAGCACTCAGCTGCTCACTGAAAGGCTGGCTTGTTTGAGTCCACGCAGAGGCACCTCAAAGAAAGATCTGGCAATCTACTTCTGAAAAATTAGGCATGAAACCCTAGGCAGCACGGCTCTACTCTGATATACTGGGGTGGCGGTGAGTCAGATTGACTCCTGAGCAGCTGGTTTGGTTTTGGGTTTTGGTATAATACCTAATTAGGATGAATAATCACTCAGTCCACGAGAAAAACATTTCCTTTTCAATAAAGCCTCTCAAACCTTGGAAGAGTTTGAGCTCTTTTACTGTATCACTGCTTTGTATTCCGACATCACTCAGCAAAGTACCGGAAACCCTGGTGGTGCAGTGATTAAGAGCTCAGCTGTTAACCAAGAGGTCAGCAGTCTGAATCCACCAGGCGCTCCTCGGAAGCCCTGTGGGGCAGTTCTACTTTGTCCTATAAGGTCGCTATGAGTCGGAATCGACTTGGCGGCAGCGGGTTAGTGGGTTTCAGCAAAGCATCAATAAAATTCAAAATATTCTAAGGTGGAGGCAAACACCCTGTAGCCCTGGCCAATCTGGTTTTATACTTTTCAGGAATGCGACATTGAAACAAGTTCTGGTCCCTAGATCAATACTTCATTAGGCTGAAATCTGGGGTAAAAGGGGTTGGCTGCGTTATGTTTTTTGCCTGTCAGGAGATCTGTGAGGACTATTTTCATCTTTGCTAAGAGGTAAAATATTTATGTCTTTAATAAGCACAATGACTGAAGCATAAGTGTGCTTGTAAATAGCTCTCCCAGAAATGCGCATGCACCCGCTGCTTGATAAAAGGAGCCTGAGGTATCCAGGCACCAGGCTCCAAGCCCTCACTAGCCCAGGCCTGTGGGGAACAGACAGCAGCTCCCAGAAGCTCCAGAGCTGCTCTGCGCCCCCCGCCCCAACACAAGCCACCAGGCCCGGCTGGCGGAGGCCCCCAGCGCCCACGCTGTTATTGCTGCCCCTTCTTCCCCTCAGCTGTGGCTGCTTCAAACAAGAGGGTAGCCGCATCTCAAATAGGCTGTGGCTGTCCAAGTGTTGGGTCTCAAGCAGGGAGATTAGGTGTGATCAGCAGCTGAGGAGGAAGCTGTCATGTAGAGGGCAGAGGTACTGGTTTATGTGCCTGTCCAGTGTGGAGACGTCACCCAGGATGGTCACAGTTCTAGGTACCAACTGTAGCGCTGTTTAAACACTCACACCCCACACACGACTGCTCAGCTGCCAGGGCAGGATATAGCAGTCACTGACCCTAAAGCACCCCTTGGGGAACTCAGATTACAGGACTATGAAACCTGAGTGAAATGGGAAGGGCTCGGGACGCTGCGACCAGCCAGTCTCTGCTCTGCACTGCAGTTACTTGCAACAGGGAAGAAACATGTGTTGGCACCAGAAACAGCTTTGTGACCCAAATACTCGGGGCTCAGCCTTGCAGAGAGCACAGGGTAGACGTGAGAAGCTCACACGACAGCGGGCGCTGAGGCCACTGGAGGTGTTTGCAGAGGTTTCCCTGCCATCGAGGAGCAGACACACAGCTCGCCGAGGAGGCACACGTCTGCAGTGCTCCGGGAGTCCCCACACCCCTGCAGCTACGTGTGGCGTTCAGCGGCTGCTCCAGTCACGTGAGCACACCATCTCTCCAAGACAGGTTTGAGTAAGTCGAATGAAGGCCCCCAGTGCCCGGATTTATAGGCAGAGCAGCCTGCGAGGTGGCCTTCATCCTCACCCAGAAATTCATCTGGTGATTTTTACCATGGGAGTGAGGGGTGAGATAAAACAAACCGAAGCCAAACACATACTCACTTACTGAAAATATGCTGGCGTATACCCTCCCACAAATGGACCTGTACTCGGCACACATATGACAATGGTGTGTGTGTTTAGAAATGGGCCTTGGAAGTTTATGTGCCAGTTTTTGATTGAAAGCATTCAGTGAAATTTTTCAACATACAAAACATGACTGAAATATTCGCAAATGGTACGAAAGTTCTAAACTGAAAGTTGGTCTTTAAGAGTTCGATCAGTTTGCATTTTTAACATTAAAAGATATGGTTATATACGATCCTTACAGATATTTCTAGAATGTTCCCTAGGCATCCATGAACCCCAGGGGAGGGATTATGGCTCTGCCCACATCGTGACTGCGATGGGCCATCTGCCCCGCGGCGGAGAAGGCCTGTGGGGGCAAAGAGGAGCTCTCTAACGGCACGGGGTGGGCTGCAACCACCGGACACGTGCGGAAACAGCCGCGAGAACCACGACGCATCAGCCTTGACCCCACTGCCCGCAACAGGGCAAGGCTGACTCTTCATCCGTGGAACACCGAAGCTGTGCGCTTCCTGCTCCTCACCGCCCACGGGCTTTCAGTTGTCCGCCTCCCAGGAGGCATGGAGGTCCAGGTCAGTGCTACAGATTACTTCTTTTGGTAGTCTGATATTTCCATCATGGTCAGAGGTCGTTTCCTTCTTAAGCAATTGATATTATGTGAGGCATTCCAAGATTTCTTCGTTGTCTGAATTTCAGTGGCAGTGGGGTCTGTGAACCACCCTCATGCCCCCATGCAGTCACTCTCCCCCTAGCCTCGCTTCCTCTCTCTCCACCGCTTCCTCTCTCTCCACCCCTGCCTCCTCCCTGACCTGGTGAGTCAACAGTAATGAAGCAACACACACACCCACCCACCCATTGCCATCAAGTCGAATCCCACTCGTAGCGACCCTATAGGACAGAGTAGAACTGCCCCATCGGGTTTCCAAGGAGCATCTTGTGGATTTGAACTGCCGACCTTTTAGTTAGCAGCCGTAGCTCTTAACCACTACACCACCAGGGTTTCCAATGAAGGAACGGCATGCATTAAATAAGATGTCTTCAAACAGAAACACACATAAAACATATAACACTGGCAAAAATATTATAACCAGAGGTTTCAGGAACCCAGCCCTGTGGTTCCTGTCTTAGTCATCTAGCGCTGCTATAACAGAAATGCCACAAGTGGGTGGCTTTAACAAACAGAAATTTATTTTCTCACAGTTTAGGAGGCTAGAATTTGAATTCAGGGCTCCAGCTCTAGAAGAAGGTTTTGTCAGCTCTGGGGCAAGGTCTCAGCTGCTGCTTATTGGTTCCTTGGAGGTCTCGTGTGGTGTGGCATCTATCCTCCCCTATGTGCGCTTGCGTGCTCGGTTGCTTGCTCAATCTGCTCTTTTATATCTCAAGAGAGAGATTTAGCACACACCTGATACTAGTAATGAAGAAAACCCATTCCCAAATGGGATTACAACCACAGGTATAAGGGTTAGGATTTACAACATATATTTTAGGGGGACACAATTCAGTCCATAACAGCCCCCCTAGGAGCAATGGTTCAGTATTCACTAAATCCATGTTTGCAGTGGCTTTAGAGAACATAACTACTGTGAATAACAAGAGCCAGCGGTGTGTATATACAGATACAGCTATTTTAACTTACGAGTGCGCGCCGCTGCTTGAGTGCTCAGCAAGTGAAAACAACTGGATATTTACTTTTGTTTGCAGAGAAGACTAAGTCTAAACTTTATCATTTGTAGCTTTAGTTAAAACTTACAGTTGTTCTTTCTTATCTGAGGAACATGATTAGAATTTTTCTTACCTTTAACCATAATTTGAGAACAGAGGGAAATGTTCCTGTAATAGGTAACAGAGAGAAGGGATCAAGGAAAAAGAAAAATTTTGTACGCACATTAGAAAAAAGATTTCCCAACGGAAGGATCATCGAGCTGTGAGAGATGACAGGTGGAGAAAACACAGGTAGCCCGGGGTGTGAATAATATTCCCAAAGGAAAGAAAACAATGGCGGTCAAGACCTTGTCAGTGAGCCCTCATACCAGACACGACCAGGTGACTATCCTACTCAGGGGAGCTTGGTTAGCACAAAAACAACAATATTGATAATAGTAATGAGTAATGTTTCCTGAGCACTTAGAGTCCCTGAGTGGTGCAGTTAACATGCTTGGCTGCTAACTGAAGATTTGGAGGTCCAAGTCTACCCAAAGATACCTCCGAAGAAAGTTCAGGCAATCTAATTCTGAAAAATCCGCCAATGAAAACACTGTGGTTCACAATGCTCCAACCCACAACCGATCACGGGGATGGCACAGGAGCAGGCGGTGTTCCGTCCCGTTGTGCGTGTGGTCGCCGTGAGCTGGGGCCAGCCTGGCAGCAGCTAACCGCGGGGTCGCCGTGAGCTGGGGCCAGCCTGGCAGCAGCTAACCGCGGGGTCGCCGTGAGCTGGGGCCAGCCTGGCAGCAGCTAACCGCGGGGTCGCCGTGAGCTGGGGCCAGCCTGGCAGCAGCTAACCGCGGGGTCGCCGTGAGCTGGGGCCAGCCTGGCAGCAGCTAACCGCGGGGTCGCCCTGAGCTGGGGCCAGCCTGGCAGCAGCTAACCGCGGGGTCGCCCTGAGCTGGGGCCAGCCTGGCAGCAGCTAACCGCGGGGTCGCCCTGAGCTGGGGCCAGCCTGGCAGCAGCTAACCGCGGGGTCGCCGTGAGCTGGGGCCAGCCTGGCAGCAGCTAACCGCGGGGTCGCCGTGAGCTGGGGCCAGCCTGGCAGCAGCTAACCGCGGGGTCGCCGTGAGCTGGGGCCAGCCTGGCAGCAGCTAACCACGGTCTGCATCTTCACAACCATGTATTACGGGGAATGGAAGTAGGTTCGATGGGCGCCTTCTAGCAAATGGGAGGAAAGAAGGCAGCGGACAACCAACCCACACACAGATTCAACCAAAGAGGCTTTAATATAATTTTACCCAAACCCTCTCTCAGTGTATTAGTTTCTTCTCCAGCATCCCTAGAGAAAGTATGCAGTGTGCACTTAAGAGGCAGTCCATTCTCTACTGAAAACTATGTACTTACACACATCCTGGAGTCATTGGGTGGTGCAAACAGTTAAGGCACTTGGCTGCTAACTAAAAGTTTGGGGGTTCAAATCCATCAGAGGTACCTCAGAAGAAAGATCTGGAGATCTACTTCCAAAAAATCAGCCATTAAAAACTCTGGGAGTCGCTATGACTCAGGATCAACTCCACAGCAACTGTTAGACATTTCTTACACCGAAAAAAAAAATTCTTTCTTTGAAATGTTACCCATTTTCCCATGAAAAAAGCCTACTTCCTTCTCTACAAAAGTCTTTTACCTGTTTAAAAGCAAATATATCCCCTCCCGAACGGAATGCATTACTTTTTCCTTAATTGATATGGTTTCAAGATCCCCTCACCATCTTGTCCCTTCTTGCTGCTCTTGGGTTCATGATGTCCCTCTGAAAATGTGGCCCTAGAACTGAACGCAGTATTCTGACCCACCCAGCATGTTGTTCCTGTGAGGTAAGCCCCAGAAATGTGCCCCATGTCTGTAAGTCCCGAGCTCATAATTCAGCGAGTGTCTGCAATTTGCTCAAACTCCTTTCTATCAGTGAAGCTGACACTATTCTTTCTGCCTTTTCTGAGTACTGACGACATGGAACAGGACATTCTTTTTAATATGCATACCAATTTATTTTTAGTTAGATTTATTAAAATATTTTTAAGGCAATCCGTATTCCCTTTAATTCAATTTCTTCATTAAAAAACAATCCTGCTGTCTTCTGTTTATATAATAAATTATTTTTATATTAACAAATTAACTCCAGTGATTAAAAAACTATTAAACTATCTGTTTAATTTAGTACCCTGTGATCAGGTTATTCAAGCATGTGCTAAATAATTCATTTTGACATTATAAACTAAGGATCAAACAGTATTTATGACTATGCTTTGTCCTTGTTTGGGAAAGCACGCTGATGAGTTCCACATTTCTAGTCCTTCAGCTAGAAAGCTGATCACTTGTGGAAACCCGATGTGGGGATGACAAGAACCCTATCGTTCCCTAAGATGCTAGCAAAGCTGCAGAAGATTATCCCAAGAAATGTTCCCAAATACCCTGGGCCTATAATTAAAGTGATCAGCTACCCCCTGTTCTGATGCTTTATCTCGTGGCCCCTGGGCCTCAGGCAGCCGATGGAAACGTAACCCATAATCAGCCTGAGATATGAATGGGGAAAGAATAATAAAGCAGAGGAACAGGAAACTGTGGATATCTTCTCTACCAGATGGCCCTCTGCTCAACAAGTTCAAAAAACAAGGGTAGCTTTAAAGCTGACTTATTTCCTTACTGAGCTCAGCACACCCTCCTTGCTCAGCTGGATTAACAGCCAAACAGACAGACCCTCCTGCAGGTTAGTAACTCAATGTTACCCTTGCTACTTATGCCGCATTGTTAATTATGTACTTAGAGCACTCAAGTTCTATTATATCTTGCCGAAATAACTGCTGGATAAAGGGAAAATGCAGCCACCCACTAGTTCATTGATCTTCCTGACATCCAAACACTGAATTTTTTTTTAACCACATTCATTAAGATAAAGGACATTTTGACATCTTTTATAGACCGTCTAAACCCATAGCCAATCGAGTTGATTCTGACTCATAGTGACCCTTACTTTGGACATGTTATCAGAAGGGACCAGTTCCTGGAGAAGGGCATCGTGCTTTGTAAAGTAGAGGGTCAGCAAAAGAGAGGAAGACCCCCAACAAGACGGATTAACACGGTGGCTGCAACAATGGGCTCAAACCTAGCAATGATTGTGAAGATGGTGCAGGACTGGGCAACATTTTGTTCTGTTATACCTAAGGTTGCTATGAGTTGGAACCGACTCAATGGCACCTAACAACAACGACATAGACAGTCTGAATTCTTCAGTGCTCCTCAGTATAAATGTATTGCTCATCACATAAGGTCTTTATGACATGTTAAGACCCCTTTGATATTGTATAATAGTCATAATCACAGAGAAACAGATATTGAAAGGGTACCCAATAGGTCAAACGTCACTAACAAGGCCAAGGATGAAATCAGTTTTAAGGGTAAAGGTTTCAGCTTCATTAGTCATCAATCCCCAGTGAGATTCCAGAACATCCTGTGAGGTCCTATTACGTCTACACTCAAAGTGAATTTCTGTCATTAGCAAGTGTGGTAGTTATTTTTATGTGTCAACTTGGCTAGGCTATGGTGCCCAGTTATTTGGTCAAACATTAGTCTAGATGTTGTAGATGTGATTAACTTTTACAATCAATCAACACTCAATAAAGGAGATAATGTGATGAGCTTGATCCAATCCATTGAAGGCATTAAGAGCAAAACCTGAGGTTTCTTGGAGAAAAACGAATTTCACCTCCAGATTGCAACATGAAAGTCTTGCTTGAGTTTCCAGCCTGCCAGCCTGCCCTATGAATTTCAAACTTGCCAGCTCCTGTAATTACAGGAGCCGATTTCTTAAAATAAATCTGTGTGTGCAAATCCTATTGGTTGTGTTTTTCTGGACAACCTGTACTGATACAGCAAGTAAGAAAATCATTTGAGTAACATCACAGAATTAAATTAGCAAATTTAATTATTTGGGTATAAAAATGTGTTAAATCTGGCTAACTCAAATCTAAACCCTCACCGCTGATTTCGCTACCTTAATAAAGTCTGAGGCAGGAAATCCTGAGAGAAGCGCTTGACCATCTGTTCTGCACACCAAGCCTCCTTTCTGAGGGAACAGCACTTGGCGCAACCTTTTATCTAGTGTCATAAATGCAAGGGAGTCCAGAGCCTCAGGCAGGCAGGAAAGATTTCACCTGAACTGGGAACCAAGCTTGCATACAGGGATGGATTACCCAATAAGCAAGCTATGCCCAGGTTTACTTATGTTTACTTTCTAATCTGTAGTGCACAATGTTACATGTGTTTCACAGGTGGCATCGTGCACTACAGATTAGTAAGTAAACTCAAGTAAGTCCATGCATACCTGGCTTAATGTAAACTGTGCATACTTTGCTTACAGGGTAATCCGAGCTGTGCAGCACAGGTTTATGAAACAAGGTCAGAGCAACTGCCTGTCTAGTCCAACTTGTTGGGAAGGAAAATAGATGAAGTCATGTACTGGTTCCAGGGAGGAAACAAACCTTGGGCAGCAGACAGTGCTCTGGAATGAGGCGGGGGGTAGGGTGGGGGGTGCTGCTGTTAGCCAGGGGTGAGGCCATCTAGCCATGAGGCCTGGGCTGGGAGCACACAGGAGCTGACACCAGGCCATCCACCACCAACGCTCCACCTCAAGATGTGAAAGCCCCAGGACACCGGGCACTCAGAGCAAGCTGCTCTGAGCCATCATGTCCAGACCTCTCAGATCAAAGATCAGTTTGGGGCAAAAGGAAGTTCTGAATTTGACAGGATTTTCCTGGATGTGTCCAAAACAGGAATAACAGACCAGGAGCAACAAACTCGACTGCCTGCAACTCTTAGGGGCAATGAGGTTAGGTAAAAAAACAAACTCAACTGTCTGCAACTCTTAGGGGCAATGAGGTTAGGTAGACAGGGTGAATTCTTCAGGGGTCAAGGTGGGGCTGGCCTAAAGAAAACCTGCAAGGTTGCAAACCAGCCCTCAATGCAACAATGGTGAGGGTTAGAAGTAAAGGTGCGGACGAGGGGAGACAGATGATCCCTGCCAGAGATTAAAGTAAGCAAACTAATTCCTTCCCCTATGCCTTATGAGTTTTGACACTTTGATAGAAAGAATCTGTTACCATGCTTAAAAGGCCCCAGGCTCACCCCACAGGGTATGGGGGAAAGGAGCAAGGAGTTCAAAGTGAATAATTACCTGTTATTGATGTCTTATATTCAAAGACCCTGGCTAAGGATTAAAGACAATCTTGAGGCTGTTAACAGTCTGCAGTAAACAAGTCATGAATCAGAGAGAAGGGGGAGAAAAGACTTTCAGAAGGATTTCTTCCATCTTTCTGGAGCCTCTGTAGGTTACAGTATATAGCATATGTGCACAATACCAAAGGACATCTTTGAGATCAGAAATAAAAGCACTAAAATACTGCTGTAGCTTTATCTTGGTCCCTAGAGCCTCCTCCCTTGGACTCTCAAGGCCTTTGTCTTGTTAATCATTTTATTCCTGGCACCAGAGAGGGGCCAGTCTCAAAGAGTGCAGGAGGAACGCGATTGTTTGGTTGGTCAGCTGAGCCCAATCTCTTTCTTCTTTACACTTTCAATAAAAACAAAGATGTATCACTGAAGTAACTGGTGGCCCACTAGACCCAACTCTTCATCCCTGGGGACAACCCTGGAGAAGGATAATTCTCCTCAGCAAAGTCAACCAAGAGTGCTAGTTGAGTTTCCCCAGAGGATGGCCTTGATGATCTGCTGTTTTTGTTTCCCTTCTGTGGTATCTGATTCTGTGATCTCTCAGCTGAGGACTATTATTCTAATGAAAAACACTTCCAGGAAATCAGTCCAAGACAGATTTAATTTGATGTGGAAAAGCATTTCAAACGTTCATGATGACCATCGGAAATTCTGATCAGCCTCAGCTTTCAACTATCCAGATCTGAAGATGCCACAGTGCTTTGAAAAAAATGGGGAGGGCTGCTTTTTGTTTCTTCTAAGGAAAAACGAAGAAGAGGAAAGAGAAGGGCCATCCTTCCCCTGGGGGAAAAGACCGTTCTGATCCACGTAATCACAAATCATGGACGGGCAGTGCCTGGCCACACACTGAAGCCAATGAGGCCAGGGCTCTGGTGACCACATGCAGAGGCCTATTTATGGAAAATAATGCCTACAGCAATTAGTTTTAAATTGCTGAATGATCTCTCACAGCTGGTGATGGAAACTGCCATGGCCAATAGAAACTGCTCATCCGCACCCCTCCTCAAGCACGCACCCTACCTGCCATACCTTAGTCATGCCTCCGGCCACATGTGTCTCCTGGAGGTTCTGGAAAGAGCCCAACCTGACAGGAAGGGGCGCATCAGTCCTCTGGGAGGGGCCTGGAGCCAGAGCATGGAGGGTCCAGGGGGTTTCAGGTGAATGGCCCTAAATCCACCTCTCCTGCTGTTACTCCCCTGCTCATAAACCTTCTGCTACTCCACATCAAAGTGCTGAGCAAGGAATCAGGTCCTCTCCACCCTGAGCTCACTTGCTTTTCCAAGTCTAGCTCCTGTCCTTGCCCTCAGCATCAGGGTCCACACCTGATGCTTGTCACCAGAAACACTTCATTCTTCCCACGGCCAGCTCTTCTCTCTGCCCCTTCTACCACAGAAGGTGACAGAAACCCAGCTTTTTAGAGCAAAGTGAGACCTAACCAACACTGTCCCTGAATTCCAAGATAAAAATAAAATGTTCTCTGTCATAAAAAGATACCAAAGCCTCTCAACTCTCAGCTCTTCAAGGCCCAGCTCCAAACCCCTCCTGATTTGGCCTTTTACTGAGCTTGACTGCAAGGATAAAAAGTTAAGTCAGGCATGCGTCCTTTCCCAGAAACTCCCCCCTCATATAGGTCTACAAAAAGATGAAGAACCATCAAGGTAATATTATCCCCTCACTGGTATTTGATGAATGAACGAATGCTTCCAGCAGAGGCAACAATTTGTGCAAAGGTACCAGGCATAAAGCCACCTCAATAGCTCTAAGACCCTGAAGTTGTTTAAAAGAGCTGGTTGGGGAGGATGCCAGAGACAAGGCCGCACAGTGCAGGATCTTTCCCTGACACTAATTCCAGCTTCTGAATGGGCTTGAGCCAAGTCTGACAAACTCGCAGATATCGGAAAAAGTGTGGTCAATTTCCAAACTTTTCTTGGCCTTGACACCTAGAACTGAGGTCATCCAGAGAAGGAAAATAGTCCCATGGCCTGCCAGCAAAGTCGCCTAACTCAATCCCTTTTTCCGTCACTCAAGAAAGATCTCAAGCAAATGAGTTGTGTTTTTTAAGAGGAAAAAAAAAATCTGATCTTTAAGAGAAGATCAATTACCACCTTTAGTGCTTTATTTTTAACACTGTCATAACATACTAGCATTCAATGGTGATACAAAGAACTGGAAGTAGAAAGGAAGATAAAAATGTTTTCTGCAGCATCTGCCTCCTGGATGAATCCCAAGATGGGACCAACTGACTTGGGTGGCAAGCACTATTAGCCAGGACAGAAAATACCAGTAAGGGGAATTGGTTTGGGAAAGAAGATGACTTTATTTTCAGAGACAGACTGAGAGAAGATTAGCTGGGGGTAGTTGTCAGGGCTCCAGACAAAGGTCAGGCTTGAGAGAGAAATGTGGGCACCAAAGTGAATCCAATCGCCCAGCTGGGGCTCCAGTTTTGGAAGAAAAGAGAAACAAGACCAGAATTCTGAAGAATTCCAACATTTAAGAGATAAGTCATGACACAGAAGAACCAGCACAATCTCAGCGCTCAAGGGAAGAACCTCAAGGAGAGGGTGGTCAACAGTGTCAAACATCCTGAGTCCTGGTGCACGTTAAGGATTCTGAGGGATCTGACAATTGGAAAGACTGAGAGATCTTAGATCAGATTCAGGTGTGCAGTGGGCAAGCTAGCTGTTTTCGAACCGTGAAAGGGAAGTAAGGAAGTGGATTAGGAGTGATTGCGCATTTGGTAAAAGATGCAACACAAAGCAGATCCCAATGTCTGTTGAACTATAAGTGAAGGAGGAAATAAACAGTAGGAAAGAAGTGATTAGAAATACCTATCACTGTTGATGGAATCGACTCAATAGCAACGGGTTTGGCCTTTTTGTTTGTTGTTTTTTTTGGTATCACTGTTGAATATGCGACCATCTATGTTAAGATTATATTAAGGTAGGAATATTTACAATTGCTAATCAATTACCAAAAAGCCTGGAGTTATTTTAAATTGAAGGAACTCTATTTAGTGATATAACTGTAAAGTTACCTCTGCTTATGCTGAATGCAGTGAATCAGATCATTACATACACTGCAAGTTGATATGACACTCAGGTTTTGAGAATTTGATGATTTGAAGAAGTAGAGCTTGTTCAAACTTGGTGGAAGTTAATTTTTCTCACATAGGTAACTAAACCTGTAAAAAACCCATTGCATTCGAGTTGATTCCGACTCCTAATGACCCTCATAGCTAAACATGGGGCCAATAGTCTAAATATATTTGGATTATCCAAAATGTTTAAGAAGATGTATAATAAACAGAAAAGACAATGATGATAAAGAGATCACCTAGGACAACCACATGAATTACGGGCTAGTTTACCAGAGAATATGAAACTCAGAAGCCTCCTTCAACCCTGTCAGTTGCCATGAGCTTGAAGTCAAGAAAGCTGAAATAAAATGAAGGAAAAAAAATCTGCAGAACAAGATACAAATCTTCACGAGCTTATCTTATGCTTGAGTTCAAAGAGCGGTTTTACTGATAACACTGAGGAAGCATTGCTGGGAACAGAGAGTTAAATCCCAATGGGAGCAGCTGAGCCTGGGTGCTCCCGCACAACCATTTAAAGGGAGGGAGGGGTACAGGTAGGTGTCTCAGGGTTCTCTGAAGAAACAGAACCAGTGATATATAGAGAGAGAGAGTACAGGGAGAATGAGAGATCTACTTCAGGGAATTGGCACATGTGATTGTGGGGGCTGGAAAATGTAAACCCCATAGAGCAGGTGGTCGGCTGGAAACTCCTGCTGGCTTTCATCCCAAAATCCATGGGTCAGGCAACAGGAAAAAGGTAGAGTGAAAAGATAGAAAGGTAGTTCTGCCCAAATGTCTATCTATAGTCTAGGGGAAGAACACGCCCTAAGGAAATTTCCTTTTCAACTGCTTGATTACATTACATTAGGTTGCATTATGGAAAGTGATTATATTACATTACATTGTAGAACAACAACTAATCTAGTGTTTGGCCACTCCACTGGGAACCATAGCTTAGACAAGTTGACACATGAAATTAATCATCAAAGTAGGTAATGTCGTTGTTAGTTGCTGTCCAGTTGGCTCCAACTCATAACGACCTTATGTACAACAGAACGAAAGTTGCCTGGTCCGGTGCCATCTTCATGATCATCGGTATGTTTGAGACCACTGTTCTGGCCATTGTGTCAATCCATCTCATTGAGGGTTTGCCTCATTTTTGGTGATCATTTATCAACCATGATGTCCTTTTCTAGTGATTTGTCTTCCCCGATGATGTGTCCAAAGTAGGTAAGCCAAAATCTTGCCAAACTTGCTTCTAAAGGACATTCTAGTTGTGTTTCTTCTAAGACTAATTTCATTCTTCTGGCAGTCCACAGTATAGTGAGTATTCTTTGCCAACACCATAATTCAAATGCATCAATTCTTCTCTCATCTTTTTTCATTGCCCAGCTTTTGCATGCACATGAAAGGATTGAAAATACCATGGCTTCGGTTGTTGCTGTTGTTGTTAGGTGTCATCAGTCAGTTCTGACTCATAGCGACCCTGTGTACCACAGAACAAAACACTGCCCGGTCCTGCGCCATGCTCACAATCATTGTTATGTTTGAGACTACTGTTGCAGCTGCTGTGTCAATCCATCTCGTTAAGGGCCTTCCTCTTTTCGGCTGACCCTGTACTTTACGAAGCACAATGTCCTTCTCCAGATACTGATCCTACCTGGCAACATGTCCAAAGTATGTAAGACGCAGTCTCGCCATCCTTGCTTCTAAGGAGCATTCTGGTTGTACTTCTAAGACAGAGTTGTTTGTTCTTTTGGCAGTCCGTGGTATATTCAATATTCTTTGCCAATGCCACAATTCAAAGGTGTCAATTCTTCTTCAGTCTCCCTTATTCATTGTCCAGGTTTCACATACATATGATGCGATTGAAAATACCATGGCTTGGGTCAGGTGCACCTTAGTCTTCAGGGTGACATCTTTGCTTTTCAGCACTTTAAAGAAATCCTTTCCAGCAGTTTTGCCCAATGCAATGCATCTTTTGATTTCTTGACTGCTGCTTCCATGGGCCTTGATTGTGGATCCAAGTGAAATGAAATCCTTGACAACATTAATCTTTTCTCCATTTATCGTGATGTTGCTTATTGGTCCAGTTGTAAGGATTTTTGTTTTCTTTACATTGAAGCATAATCCATACTGAAGGCTGTGATCTTTGATCTTCATCAGTAAGCGTTTCAAGTCCTCTTCACTTTCAGCAAGTAAGGTTGTGTCATCTGTATAACACAGGTTGTTAATGAGTCTTCCTCCAATCCTGATGCCCCATTCTTCTTCATATAGTCCAGCTTGGGTTAGGCACGCCTTAGTCAACAAAGTGACATCTTCAGTGTTCTAACAGTTTTAACTCTTTCCAGCCTTCCTTGCCTAGATCCTAGTTACTTTTCCTAAAACGTCCTTTTCATCCTGTCACTCTGCAGCTCTAAACACTTCAATTAATGTCGATTTCCATTTAAAACATTTAAACTTCTTGGATCAGCATTAAAGATTCTCTTAGATCCTGGCCTCATCTTTCTTATGTGAATTCTCTAGTCCAACCAAACTGGCCTTCCCATTGTCCCTCCAAAACTCTGCCACAGCCCAGTCTAGTACTCTGTCTCATGGGGCCCCTACCTGAAGGGTGTTCCCTCTACTTGTGGCTCTAGGCCCACAGGAAGATATAGATCTAATCGTGTGGTCACTTCTTAGCTGAACCACTTATTTATCCTTAGGTTATATTTTGGACTTTCCTTTCTCTACAATAAATTGTTAATTTCTTGAGGATAGAGGCTAAGAATTAAGTTATCTTTATATTTCCCACAGTGAATGATACAGTGCTATTCACATTGGGACTTCGTAAAAATAAAATCTTTGAATGAATGTGTAGAAGAGTGAATCAGCAAAATAAAATAAAGCCCAAAGTTCCAATGATGTTTGGTAAAAATAGATGTCTAAGTTTTTTAAGTTAGGTTGCATTTAACAGCAACTCAAATTGCCTTGCACAGTAAAGAAATGTGTGATTTCTTATTATTGAGTGTATCCAGAGCCCAGAGGGTAGACAAGCATCAGGGTTGGTTGATAAAGCAACTCGATAATACCATCAGAAATATGAGTATTTTTCATTTTTCCACTCCAGCTCATACCACACTGACTTCATCCTGAAGCAGGTTGCCCTGTGGTCATCTGATGACTGCTAGAAATGCCTGGGGTGACAGGTATTCTTGTTCCCACCCAGCAGATAAAGCATCTTTCCTACACAAGCCAATGGCTAGAACCTAAGTCAGGGATTGAGTGAGCACCCTTTAAGGCACCTGGAGTGCACTGGGTTAAAAAAAAAAAAAAAAAACTGGGTAGGAGAGGACAATTGAACAAAACATATTTGTTAGGAAGAGGAAGGGGAATGGGAATTGATACTCAGTAGGCAACTGTAATGGTTAATGTTATGTATCAACTTGGCTACGCCATGATTCTCAATGTTACGTAATTATCCTCCATTTTGTGATCTGATGTAAGGGGAGTTTCCTTGGGGGTGGGCCGCATCCAATATATACGGATGTTCTGGCAAAGCTTTCTCTCAATCCTGCATCTGACTTATCATCATCTGACCTCCAGTTCTTGGGACACGAGCCAGCAGCCTACTGTCTGACCTGCCAATTTTTCATCAGGTCAGGGTTCGTCAGCCCCTGCAACAATGTGAGTGAGGAGAAGCCTCTGGCCTGACACCTGACCCACAGATTTGGGACTTGTCAGCCTCCACAGCTGTATGAGCCATTTTCTTGAAATGAACCTCCCTATAATACATTTATTATAATACATTTATTTATATACACTTCTCTGATTTTGCTCCTCTAGAGAACCCAGCCTAGTCCCATAATTCTAACAATATCCAATGTGGCAGGGCTACTAAACCAAGTCATTGTGTTATTTACATGCATTATCTCACTGAATTACCACAACCTGGTAAGATAGTCATGAAGAAGAAGCTGATGCACAGTGAAGTCTAGTAACTTGCTCTACCTGGCACAGCTTTAGGAATTAGAGTCAAGTTCTTAATAAGTCCATGGCCTAGCAAAATGATCTAATCAAAGGCTGCAGAAAAAAGGTATGCTAATCAAAATATTTACCAACCACAAAATCCAAGAATTCCTGCTGTCAATCATTCCTTAAAGAAAAAATTTTCCCCTTTCCCCCAGGAAAATATGATAATGTTACTTAGGAAGTATTAACACATTATCACTTGACATTTCTAAAATTATGTAATCAGATTAGTGATGTTATAATGAATAAATGGGGATTCATATGAAAGCTAATAGGTCCCAGACATTGTCCTAAGCACTTTCCATGTATTCTACCATTAAATATTCACAGCAACCCAGTGAGGTGATATTATTGTTGTTGTTAGGTGCCATCAAGTCAGTTCCAACTCATACCAACTCTATGTACAACAGAAGGAAACACTGCCAGTCCTGTGCCATCCTCACAGCTGTTGTTATGCTTGAGCCCATTGTTGCAGGTACTGTGTCAATCCGTCTCCTTGAGAGACTCCCTATTTTTTGCTGACCTTCCCTTTACCAAGCATGATGTCTTTCTCTAGGGACTGGTCCCTCCTGATAACATGTCCAAACTACCAGAGATAAAGTCTCGCCATCTTTGCTTCTAGGGAGCAATCTGGCTATACTTCTTCCAGGACAGATTTGTTCTTTCTTCTGACAGTCAGTGGTATATTTCAAAGAGTGGTATATACTTCATCAACACCAAAATTCAAAGGCATCAGTTCTTCTTTGAGCTTTCTTATTCATTGTCCATATTTCGCATACATATGAGGCAATTGAAAATACCTTGGCTTGAGTCAGGCACACGTTAGTCCTCAAAGTGACATCCTTGCTTTTCAACACTTTGAAAACAGGTCTTTTACAGCAGATTTGCCCTAAGTAATACGCTATCTAATTTCTTGACTGCTGCTTCCATGAGTATTGATTGTGGATCCATGTAAAATGAAATCCTTGACAACTTCGATCTTCTCTCCATTCATCATGTTGCTTGTTGATTCTGTTGTGAGGATTTTTGTTTTCTTTCAGTTGAGGTGCAACCCATACTGAAGGGTGTAGTCTTTGATCTTCATCTGTAAGAGTTTCAAGTCCTTTTTTGCAAGCAAAGGTGTGTCATCTACATAACACAGGTTGTTAATGAGTCTTCATATAGTGCAACTTCTCGAATTATTTGCTCAGCATACAGACTGAAAAATTCTCAAATTATTTGCTCAACATTCAGTTCAACACGGTGAAAGAATATAACCCTGATGCACATCTTTCTTGACTTTAAACCACACAGTATTCCCTTGTTCTGTTCAAATGACTGCATCTTGGTCTATGTATAGGCTCACCATGAGCACAATTCAGTGTTCTAGAATTCCCATTCTTCCCAGTGTTATCCACAATTTGTTATGATCCGCACAGTCACCTGCATTTTCATAGTCAATAAAACACAGGTAAACATCTTTCTGATATTATCTTCTTCTAGCCAAGATCCATCTGACATCAGCAATGATATCCCTCATTCTGTGTCCTCTTCTGAATGTAGCTTGAACTTCTGGCAGTTCTCTGTCGATGCATTGCTGCAACCGCTTTTGAATGATCGTCAGCAAAATTTTATGTGTGATATTAATATTATTTTTTGATGATTTCCACATTCTGTTGGGCCACCTTTCTTTGGAATGGGCACAAATATGGATCTCTTCCAGTCAGTTGGCCAGGAAGCTGTCTTCCAAATTTCTTTACATAGATGAGTGAGCAACTCCAGTGTTACATCTCTTTGTTGAAACATCTCAATTGGTATTCCGTCAATTCTTGGAGCCTTTTTTTCTGACAATGCCTTCAGTGCAACTTGGACTTCTTCCTTCAGTACCACTGATTTCTTGATCATATGCTACCTCCTGAAATGGTTGAACATCAACAAATTCTTTTTGTTATAGTGACTCTATATGTTCCTTCCATCGTCTTTTGATGCTTCCCGTGTCATTCATTATTTTCCCTGTAGAATTCTTGAATATTTGCAACTCAAGACTTGAAGTTTTTCTTCATTTCTTTCATCTTGAGAAATGCTGAGTGTATTCTTCCCTTTTGGTTTTCACTAACTGTAGGTTTTTGTGTATTTCATTATAATACTTTACTTTGTCTTCTCTAGCTACCTTTTGAAATCTTCTGTTCAGCTCGTTTACTTCATCATTTCTTTAGCTACTCTACATTCAAGAGCAAGTTTCAGAGTCTCTTCTGACATCATTTTGGTCTTTTCTTTCTTTCCTGTCTTTTTAATGACCTTTTGCTTTCTTTATGTACGGTGTCCTTGATGTCATTCCACAGCTTGGTCTAGTCTTTGGTTATTAGTGTTCAATGCATCAAATTTATTCTTGAAATGGTCTCTAAATTCAAGGCCATATTGTGGCTTTCATGAACTTGCTCTAATTTTTTTCAGCTTCAACTTGAACTTGCATGTGAGCAATTGATGGTTTGTTCCACAGTCAGCTCCTGGCCTTGGTCTGACTAATGATATTGAGCTATTCCATCGTCTCTTTCCACAGATGTAGTCAGTTTGATTCCTGTGTATTCCATCTGGCAAGTCTTTTTTCAACAACATAGTCACCTTTTATGTTGTTGAAAAAAGGTATTTGCAGTCATTGCTCTTGCAAAATTCTATCGTGCAAGCTCTGACGTCATTTCTATCACAGGGCCATATTTTCCAACTACCGATCCTTCTTTGTTTCCAACTTTCACATTCTAATCACCAGTAGTTGTCAATGCATCTTGATTGCACACTTGATCAATTTCAGACTGCGGAAGTTGGTAAAAATCTTCAGTTTTCTCATCTTTGGCATTAGCGGTTGGTGTGTAATTTGAATAATAGCGGTATTAACTGGGTTTCCTTGTAGACGTGTGGATATTAGCCTATCACTGACAGCGCTGTACTTCAGGATAGACCTTGAAGTGTTCTCTTTGATGATGAACGTGATGCCGTTACTCTTCAGTTTGTCATTCCTGACATAGTAGACCTTATGTTTGTCTGATTCAAAACGGCCAATACCAGTCCATTTCAGCGCACTAATGCCTAGGCTATTGATTTTTATGAGTCCCATTTCATTTTTGACAACTTCCAATTTTCCTAGGTTCATACTTCGTACATTCCACATTCCAATTATTAATGGATGCTTGCAGCTGTTTCTTCTCATTTTGTGTCATGTCTACTCAGCAAATGAAGGTTCTGAAAGCTTGACTCCATCTACATCGTTAAGGTCGACTCTACTTTGAGGAAGCAGCTCTTCCTCAGTTGTCTTTTGAGTGCCTTCCAACCTGAGGGGCTCATCTTATAGCACTATACCAATGTTCTGCTGCTGTTCATAAGGTTTTCACTGGCCAATTTCTTCAGAAGTAGAGCACCAGGTCCTTCTTCCTAGTCTATCTTAGTCTGGAAGCTCAGCTGAAACCTGTCCACCGTGGGTGACCCTGGTGGTATTTGAAATACCAGTGGCATAGCTTCCAGCATCACAGCAACACAGAAGCCACCACAGTATGACATACTTTCAGACACATGGGGATATGAGGTGATATTACCCCAATTTACAAATTGAGAATCCAAGGTTAAGTAACTTGCTTAAGGTCATGTAGACAACCAGTGGTAGAGCAAAGATTTGAACCCTAAGTCTTAAGCCTGATCCTAGACCACCTCCCTATACTAATAACCACAGCATCTGTTTTCTGCGTCAGAAAATAGGAAGCTCACTCCTATTTTACTCGGAATCCATAGGAGCAGTAGGACCAAATCCCGGCTTCTCCCCACCCCTCCTACACCCTCATCCTCCCACCGACCACATCAAAAGAAAGGGGCCCAGGTACCCCCCACTATACCAGCCAAATGCGCTAGAAGGTTTACTTGAACCTCTAAAGCTAAAGCACGCATTCTCAGTGGCAGAGATATTGTCACCCAGGAAGTGAAGTTGTGTCTTGGGGGTGAGAAAACCTTAGATACCACCATGGTTTGTGGCCCTTCAAAGCTCTATACTACTCAGCAAAATCTTGTTCCTTCGTATTTACTTTCACTCATCAGGGAGAATTTAATATAAATTTGATTTTTCTCCTTGGGGGGCAAAATGAAAAAAAAAAAAAAAAAGAATTAAGAAACACATAGTGAGAATCCATCCAGAGTTGCAAAACAGTTGACAACGCCCACCGGCCTCTACCTCCACATGCATTTCTTCCTTGAGTTTGAGCAGTGTTTCACGCTAACCTGCAGGATCTTTTCCAATACTACTGATCACTTGCCACAGTTTCCCAAATATTTCTCACATATATACTTAAGTGTTCCAAAAAATGAAAAATGGGACAGCAAAAAAGTTTGGGACATTCTTGGTAAAATGGAGTCAAGTTGTCCTCTTTACTGCAGCATGCCCCTCTCTTTAGCCAACCAGTGTGCACAAGGGCTCCCCAGGAAGTGCCCCTGGGCCAGCCCCTGCTATGCTCCTTGGAGTCTTCTGGGCTGAGGGCTCCACAGGCAACTCTGGGCAAGGTTGTCCCTGCTGCCTCACTGAGGACTCAGCCAGCCCAGCACTGGAGACATGGTCCCTGCACTTTAAACTTGTGTCTTGAGTTTACTCCATTCCTTTCTAAACTCAGAATGTTCAAATTCTCAACACCTCAGCCAGGCTGAATGTCAGAACAAAACTACACAATGGAAGGTGGAGATAGAAAAACTGCATCTACCCATTTAGGTCCTCCTCACAATCTGTGTCATACAACATTCCCCATCCACACCTCCTCAAAACATATGCCCTACTTGAGGTTCGTACATTTCCAAGACACTTGGGAAAGTGTTCATATGTAAATCAACTTACTCAGTTGGAGCAGTGCTTACAGACAATTATGAAGGAGGAGGGATTAAAGCAGAGCTCTCCTGGAAATTCCTCTGGCAACGGAGCATTTGTTGAAGAAGGAGAGGAAGAGAAATGGAGGCCCAGGGAGACTGAGTGAAACACCAAGGCCCCATGGGAAATTAAAAGCAAGGCCAAGAATAGAGCCAGGACCTGTAACAGGGTGCTCTCTGCTGTCCCCCTTAGGTTCCTATTGCCAGTGGTTATTGTAATGGCGGGCACGGCAATAAAAACTCTAGAAAAACAGAATGGCCTGATGGCCAAAGGCTGTTTCGGGGATTTCTAGGCAGCACGTTTTCATTTGCCTCATGAAGCTGGACCACCTTCTTTAAATTCCACCACACTATCCAAATTGGGACTGCAAAGACTCCTCCCGTCTTCAGAGTCATTTGGCAAAACTAAGCCACTTGGATCCTTGCCAAAAACAAAGTGTTTCCGACCTGGAATTTTGGAGAAGGCGCATAGGCTATCTTGGGCCACCCCCTCCCGCTGCCCCCTTCCTTGGCCAGTGGCTGTTTTTCTCAGTACAGGCATTTGGTTTGGCCCCATCCTGGTGCCACAGACATCCTTGACTGATGGAACAGACAAGTCTCCTGCAAAAAGTTTTTTTTTTTTTTTTCTTTAAAAGTATCCATGCAGAACATGGATGATTTTTTTACAAAACACTCTCATAGATTCATCAAAGCAAGACGAAACCACTAATAGTTCACTGCTTCATTTTAAATAACTGCTTACATTTAAAAGTCATACTGCTTTTTTTTTTTTTAAGTATCCTGTAATTAAAAATTTCACTAGTTTCAATACAGTCCCCACGTAGTTCAAATTATTGAAATTTTTCTTAAGTGTTCTTACTGAAATGAAGGATTTCGGACAGTAATGATATTAGAAGGAAAGCGAGGTGAAGGCGGGAGGCACAAGAAAACTACCTGACAGTAAAAGTTTACCTCCATAAGCAAATATTGAACTGTCTACAACAAAGTGGTAGGCAGAAAATAGCAATTGGTTGGTTTAATTTAAGAGCTATGCATGGAGGTAAGTTTCAACATTAAAATGTTCGGTTTATGACTGTCATTGGAATATCTGGTTGCTACAAAGAACTTCTACAATTTTAACTCGTAAACGCATTTGCTAAAACCATTTTTTTTAATAATTTTTATTGTGCTTTAAGTGAAAGTTTACAAATTAAGTCAGTCTCTCACACAAAAACCCACATACACCTTGCTACATACTCCCAATTACTCTCCCCCAATGAGACAGCCCACTCTCTCCCTCCACTGTCTCTTTTCGTGTCCATTTCACCAGCTTCTAACCCCCTCTACCCCGTCATCTCCCCTCCAGGCAGGAGATGCCAGCATAGTCTCAAGTGTCCACCTGATCCAAGAAGCTCACTCCTCACCAGCAGCCCTCTCCAACCCATTGTCCAGTCCAATCCATGTCTGAAGAGTTGAAAAAGTTTTTGTTTTTTATTTTTGTTCTGTTTTGTTTTGCTTTGTGACCTAAAGATATCTTTGTGCTAGATTCTGCACGGCCATAATCTTAATCTCCATCATTTCCAGAATTGCCTCCAAGGCTGCAAAAAATTCTAACTGCAGAGCATCTTGCTTTATGTGGCATTTTCCATTGACATCTGTAAAAATCCAAACCAAAGTTCAGTTTCCATCTTAGGACCTTTAAGCATTTTCATCAGAGATTTTTTTCTTAGTGCTTTGTTTTCTTTTCTTTCTAATTATTATTACTACATGCGCTTGTGTGCAAAGGCACGGGACCTGAATGATGTTTCCTGTGATTACCCCCACTTAATCACCAACACCAGATGTCACCCATTGCATCTGAGACATTACTAAGCCATGTGTTTGCAATCGGGAGTTGCTCTTTGAGCCTAGCCAGCACATGTTTTTGGCCTTTGGCTTCAATTTCAACAACCTTGAAGGCACAACAGAGGCTGGGAAGGAATTTGAATGGTATTAGCTTAATTCTGCAGAAGCCAGATAACCATCCACCCATCTATCTCCTTCCGGATATTCTTTGTATGTGCACACCAAGCAGTCACTTCGTCCTGGGGTGTGTGTGTGTGAAGTGGAGGGGATGGAGAAGGCCATTGTCTGTTTAACTGAAGTTCTGTTTCGCTGAAGAACAGCACGAAGGGTGCACCCCAAGAAAAATTAGGCGGATTCCACTGATGAACATCAGGAATCCAGTGAGGCCTCTACTGAGCTCCAGTTTTTGATTGGTCAATTAAACTTCATAAATTGTTTGCCTTTTGGGCTGTATCTTCACATCTGGAGGGGAACTGGAGAGAAATGTTCTGCTCACCCAAAGAGCCAGATATGTGCCATCACATGGAATGAATGTCCAGATGCTGAACCTCTCCACTGCATTCCACAGAATGAATCTTTCCAGGGTGATTTTAAAGTCATGAGGAGACATTCTAATTGAGGCTTTCTCATGTGGTGCTAAGAACTTTCTGCTACTTCAAACCTTTAGAAGAGGTTGGGGTATAAATAAGTCAATAAACTCAGGGGTTATTGTGAGACTAAGGATTTATTTTTCTTTTTCAAGTTATAATTTTATTTTTAAATTCATTAGGTAGATATGAGTGTATGAGTGTTTGTACGTGTGAATGACTAGATGAGTGTCTGTGTGTATGTGAGTTTGTATATGTGTGAGTGTGTGTATATGAGTGTGTTTGTGTGCAGATTGGCTATAGTAGTGATTTCAAACCATCATTACCTGAGGAATGTTCTAGAAACACAGATACCTGTTCCCAAACTGGGTCAACTAGACCAAAATCTCCAGTTGTGGGGTCCAGGAATCAGTATTTCTGAATTGGCCAATGGGTTCTGCCATCAGCACACAGTGACATTTAGAAACCACAGGGTAGAGAATATATAGTACTAATGCTAATACTAAAACCAATGTTAATATGAATAATTAACTTTTACTGAACTCCTACCATGTGCCAGGGACTCTGCAAGTATTTGACAGACATTTAATTTAGTCCGTACAAGGACCATATCACATAGGTTCTATATTACCTCCACTTACAATTGAGAAAATTGAAGCTCAATTACAAACGTGGTAAGTGGTGAACATTGAAGATCCTGGTCTAAAGAGTTGTCCCTCCTTAAATTACATCCTCCAGCCAGGCCACGGCAGATACCACTCCCAGCACCTTCTCCTCTGAGCCCTACAAGACTACAATTGACTAGAGCTGGCTCAGAGGATTAAATCAATTCTCTAATTTAGCCCAATCCATTTTACAGATGAGCAAATCTTGATCCAATGAGAATAAGTGACTCCCCTAGGAACACCCAGATCCAGGACCTGGTTTTTCTGATGTTCTCCTAAACCACTATGCTTCTGGTTTAGTAACAAAGTTCTCTGAAGGATATGAACATTGGGAAGTCCCCTTGCCCTGCAAAGATAGCCAAATTTAGTGATGTTCAACTGATTTTCTGAAAGTTCCAGGTTTAGGGATCTTTAGGATTAAGACCTTCCAGAAAGCTATAGTCCATTTTATAAAGCTTTATTTTTTTTTTGCCCAGATAAGAAAAATTTCAAAACTCATTTTAGAAGTCGACTTTTACTCCCCCAGCTTCACAAATATATCTTTAAAAAAAAAAAAAAAAAAATTTTTTTTTTTTTGGGGGGGGGGAAAATTCCAAGATAGTAACATCATGGCATTTGGAGACACCAGACACATTTCAACGCTTTTCCCTGAGGCTCCCCAACTCACATGTTGCTTATTACTACATTTTCCATTAATATGGGCTGTTTGAGATTTAGACCCCAACAATCCACCCACTGACATATTCTGGAAGCTTCCTCTCCCCACCCCACACTCAAGTTTTTATTGTCAGTGTTATGTTACTTTCATCAAACTTAGATTGCTGAGACTCAGTGTTGGGCTGTAGGCCTGGACTGTCTAAATGAGGTGTAGCTGTGAATCTGTGTTTTCACAATTGCGTTTCAACCTAAAAACGAACACTGAAGGTTCAGGTCACTGAAACCAAAACTTTACAATTAAGATTTCTGCTGCGGTAAGTACCAGTGTAGTATGTGCCTGCCAGGTAGCAGAGGAAGGCAAGGGACAAGAGTGTCACCTCATTTCTGCTGTGCTCCCACTAGAATGACCAAGGTTGGCTGTCATTTTTTCAGGGATTTGGGGAGTTCTCCATCAACCCTCCAAGGCTTAGGCTATTAACAATTCCCAGGAGCCAATCAAAATACCAGGGGAGGGGAGAGCATGGGGGGAACTAGAGTTCACAGAGACTGTTTTCTCCTTCACTCCAAATCTGAGGTTTTTCTCGGGATTTAAAGTCTTTAAAAGCAAGTCTGACAATCACATTCAGGTGCGCCTCTCTGTCTAAGCACAATGGAAACTACTTCCAAGTTGAAATAGAACTTGCCTTCACCTCAGAAAGTGAGAATGAGGTACAGTGAGGCTTTGCCTTCACAAGCCCCTGGGAGAGAGGAAACAGCAAAGCTGACTCAGGTCGAAGTCCCAGAGCCAGGCAACTTCGCACAGTTGTGACCCCTATCACATTGGTGTGGTATCGCCCCCAGGCTCTAGAGAAGAACACAACCTTAGGCGATTAGGCAGGCAGTTCAGTTTCCTTGGAAGCTGTTCAAATGTCCTGACCCACAGAATGGACAACCCAGCAAGGCCCTGCAAATCTCATGTGCCAGAGTGTCCCACCAACAGCAACAGCTCCCACACCCACTCCTCCACCACAACCTGCCACCCACACTATCACCATCGAGAAACTCTGAGGAGACATAACTGGAGTAGGCATGAGATAGATGCCCAGAAACGAGTTCATCCTCTTTATGATCTGGGATTCAAAACACCACAGTGGAAACCTATTGTCTTCACAAATAAAACAAAGGAAATACTTCAATCATAAAATCGCAGAATATTAATGCTGGTGGAAACCTGGACATAATCTAATTCAACCCCCTCATTCTATAGACAAGGAAACTATAGCACAGACACATTTAATCTGTGATTAAATTTTTAAAAAGTGAAAATTTTGCCTATACTTTAGGATATTTATAAACTTCTTTAACATTGGCAAAATTGTTTTCCGTAATACATTATTCAAGGCTCATTCAGGGAAGAAGAACCACTATGAGATCAAGGCATTTGTTACAAGGCTAAAGCTTACACGATTGTAGGGAAAGCTAGGAAAATAATCATCAAAAAAAAAGTCACTAACTCCACTTCCTCAGCACTGTACTGGTGGGCAAGTCAGAGTTTGCCAGAGAAGTTGGGAGCCAGGCACACCCATCTAGGACTGCAAAAAATAGCTAGTGCAAAACATAGTCTTTGGAAGGTGTGCTCAGGCTGCTGTGGATCAGCAGGGCCAGCAGCCAGGACAATGAGTTGGCCATGGGATGAGAGAGAACAAGGACCAGATGAACACAGCAGCGTGTCTGTGCACATCTTTCATCGAGAGTAGGAAAAAGACAAGCTGGAAACCAATGGCACCTCCTTCTGCATCTGTGTCTCCTCGCATTTAACCACACAGCCTTCACAAAGTAATGACTGCTGCTCTACTTCCACCCTTCAGATCTCACACAAAACTTTCCTTTGGCCATCTCTAACTCAGATCCATACAACAATCCCGGGAAACACAGTTAGCTTATCCAGTACAAAACTACCACAGTCCACCCCATTTCATCTTGCCATCCATGTACACCTCTTTTAACAATTTTTAATTTTCAACTAACTAAAGACAATAGTAAAATTATACTTTCAACCTAACGTGATGCAACTATCTCTCATACAATCCAAAATATGTTAGTCTCCCCAAAAAAAGAGGATACTAAATCCCATGTGTTACTTCATCTATCTTTGAGTAATGTTTATTCCTCTTCTATTTGTTTATTTTTCTTTTCTATGTCCCCAGAGGCCATGGTTCATTCTTCTTTCAGTTGAGTCACACTTCCCCTTTGATATGCTGTTGTTATCTGTCGTTGAGTCTCTTCTGACCCATAGCAACCCCATGTACAACAGAATGAAACACTGCCCAGTCCTGTGCCATCCTCATGATTGTTGTATGCTTGAACACATTGTTGCAGACACTGTGTCAGCCCATCTCATTGTGGCTCTTCCTCTTTTTTGTTGACCCTTCACTTTACCAAGCATGATGTTCTTCTCCAGGGACTGACCCCTCCTGATAACATGTCTAAAGTATGTGAGATGTAGTTTTGCCATCCTCACTTCTAAGGAGCATTCTGCCTATACTTCTTCCAAGACAAATTTGTTCCTTCTTTTGGCAGTCCATGGTATATTCAATATTTGCTATACTGTAACTTAAATCTAGAACATAAGGTTAACCACTATAAACATGTCTTATGTTAGATAGTAGAGAAATAGTAAGGAGAAAGAAAAAACTGATTAATATATACACAAATATGTTCATATGAAAGTAAGGAAGAAATACTCATAATTGCTATCAACCTCATTTCTGTAAATTGTCACATGGCTGTGGCTGATATTTAAAACTTCCTTCTTCCACTACCCCTTCCATATTTACTTTGCCCTAAGTAAGCATCTCATCTTTGTTCCTTGCCTGCTAGGGTAACCCAAAATCTCATTCCTGAAAACCCTGGGCCATTCAGTCTTACCTGTTTGGGGCAGTTGTGGTTTCCCGTGAATTTTTGCGGCAGGACATGGCAGTACTGAGAGGTGCTCCAGAGAATTTCCTGCATTCCTGACGTTCTCCTCCTGGCGCGCATTGTGGGGTAGCAGCCCAATTTACCCTTAATGGTCAGAGTCATCTGGTCTAGATAGTGCAGCCATTCTCCTCTGCCTGTTCACTGGCATGGGAACCCCAACATGGGCAGTAACAGTATCAACGTCCAGTTTAAAAGAACCATTGTTGTGTCCCCAGTGGCAGCACTCCCCCCTTGGGAACCAAAGACCTCTAAGACGGCAAACCGTCCAGTTGTGGAAATAAAAAGCAACAATTTTCATATTAAAGATAATAGAGAGAGAAATCACTCCCATTTCCACCCTTCAACTCCAAAACCTATAAACCCTGGATATGGGAGAAACAGTGCCATCAGTCACTGATTCAGTGCACATTCTGTATGCTGGAGGTCATTACTATCCCCAAATTGTGGCTACCCCACGGGCATCATAGCTGAGTCTTCAGAAGGCAGTTTCACCGTTCTCTCAGTCCTGGTAATGGGGGATAGGATGATAATATTAGTGAATTCTGTGGGCAAAACCCTGTTTTTACATTTCATTTACTCTAAAAAAAAAAAAAAAAAAGGTTCTTTTGTCAAAAGTAATGCTGTGCAGAATACCATGTCAGTGAATAAGGCATTTGTAAGTCCACAGATGGTGGTTTTGGCCGAAGCATTGAGAGAAGAGAAGGAAAATCCATATTCAGAATTTCAGTGGAAACAAAGTGCCACCTCTCCCATGTCGTAAGTGTCCAAGGTAATCAACTTGCCGCTGGACCGACTGGTCCCTCTAAGGAAAAGTGTCATGTTGTGGGCTCAGCATTGGTCTCTTCTGCTGGTATATTTGGTACTCACCAGGTCAGCTTTGGTGGGTGGGGGCTCCTGTATAATCTTCATTCCTGCCACATGGCCCCTATGTCCCTGAGCCCACTGAGCAAGAACAGAGGCAGTTATGTATGGAAAGAGGCTGACTGACATTCACGTAACAGCTGAGGTCACTCTTTGCGAGCATTCGTATAGAACACAAATGTCTTCACTCTACGTGCACATTCAAAAAAGTCCATCCACGTGCCTCTTATGCAGACCTCTTTGCCACTAATTTTCAGACCACATTCCTTCCATGTCTCTGGCCATACAGCCAAATCACTAGCCACTGCTTTTGAAATCAATATATATCCATATCTATGGCTCCCTCTACTTCCAGAAAAAATGAACACACAGGGCACAGCTTGAATTTTTGCCTGTGTGGTGATTTCCCTTCACCAGCTCTTCAGGCCATCTCTGAGCAGAGCAGCAGTGTTTAGCTGCCCACTCGGACGGCTCCTGCATGTCATGCAAAACCACGTGTAAGCCAAGACATAAGCTTTTCCTTCTCAGTCAGCTAGTTACAGGGAACTCCCAATGAGGCCATGAGTGGAGGCTGAGAGACGGGAGGCAATGCAGCAGGAGTGGGAGCCATGGACAACTTAAGTGTGCCTTCAAGGTCAGCTAAAGCCCAGCGCTATATATACCACTGCCACCTGATGATGGAGTACTGCTGGGCATGCCCCACACGGTAGCTGGGGTGGTCAGGAAACACCCAGTTCACAATGGCAGCTCAGGCTGCATAGTGGCCCATGGCAGGGGGTGGGGGCGGGCACTCAGTCACAACCATGACCCTGTAACAAGCTGGAAGCCGTTTCTCCAAAGGAGAGTAGTTATCTGCAGAGAAAGGTAGATGATGTTCCAAAATCCTAGAGATCTACCCTATGGTTCTTTTGTAGGAGCCTGCCAAGGTCTCCATACAGCACCCTACCGGTCTAGATGCACCAGGCATCATGGACCCTGCAGTGTCCCATGGCCCAGGGGACAGAGCAGCTTGCCCAGCAGTCCACGCAGAGCCTCCTTCGGGGGACAGGCTGCAAGGTCAGCCCCACTGGAGGAGAGTAGCTACAACTTTACCAGAGTTTGCTATGAGGAGGCCACATGGTGGTTGCATGCCCACCCTGCTGCACTCTTTCTAAGGGTCTCCAACTTCCCGCCAGAGCATCTTTCTTTAGGTCTCTGTGCAGTCTGTAACAGCTGAAGTGCTCCTGTTTGGGGAGGAGGGCTCAGTCTCCAAAGCCATCCAGAGAGAAAAAAAGAAGCCCGGTCCCCCACCCCTCATGTGAGAATGTGAGCCCCTGATGAGACCTTCAGATAGGAATCTGTTTGCACCTCAGAAAAAAGGCCAATAAACCAGGTATTGCAGATCCACTCAGACAGTATTTCTCACCCTAACTGCTCTTTAGAATCACTTGGGGTTCGCTCTAGGCCCACCATGCCTGGGCCTCTACCCTACCTCCCGAGATTCTGATTCAGTCTCTCTGGAACCCGAGCACTGAGACTTTTGAAAGGGCCACAGATGAAGTGCACTGGCTGACCCAGTATCTCCGCAGCCTGGATCCCAGGAGATCAGAGCCTCTGCCCTCCTAGTCTAGGCTCCTAATCATTGCTGACCTAACACCTATGTGGTCCACAAGGTTTTTGCAAGGCCTACAGCCACAATCCAGACTTTCTTTTTTTTTTTTTGGCCTTCAACACAGAACATGGCATCCACATAATCAGAGTTAGGGCCTACACACAGTAAGTATTATTCAACCTGGGTCATCTCGACTGTGGCATTACTTTTACTTTGGGCATGTATTCTACATAGTCCCTGAAATACTCTCGACGGTGTATTTCTGTGCTCCTTGGTTGGCTGACCTCTCTCAGCCGTATGGCACCTGGCCTCACCACACGCCCAAGGAATGCAGGAACCTTTGGCCACACAACCCATAATACTCTTCATGCGCAGCAGCAACATGTTTCCTGGAGGTTTGAATGTACGCTGGGGAGGGGGGAAGCCCACCTGCATCCTTTCCCATCCCCACAGCCTTCCTCACACTCTTCCAACGTGAAGACCTATACCTAAGTTTCCTTTAGCATATCCCTGCCCAGTAGCCTCATTTTCCTGCCTCTCCCAACGTCTATAGGTCACCTCCTAACTCTACTTTATGGATTTAAACACACACACAGACAGTGCCACTGTCTACTACCGCCAGTTTGGGTTTAACAAACTCCTCTACTGCTTTAGCAGATTTCATTTTGAATAAAATCAAAGACTGGCTTCCAAAACCTGAAACACTAGAAGTTTTACTTACCAGCTTGGGAAAAAAAAAAAAGTCCCCTTTTCTCCAGGTCAGTTGAAGGAGCATCTTCCGGGTATGGAAGAAAGGGTGTGTCCTTCAGTTTTTAATTAAGCTTCATAGAGGAAATAAATCCACATTTATTTCAACCTTGAATGCTCACAGAAGCAGGAATTTTCCATTGTAGAATTGCCCTCCAATGTCTCCCATAAATAATGCCTTGCTTTCCCAAGGGCTGCTCAGAGCCGGGCAGTGAGCGGGGCTCACTGCTATGCCTGCTTGGAGCCGGGCAGTCCAAGGGGCTCACTGCTGTGCCCACTCTGGACGCAGCTGGTGAGTCAGCACCAGTGCAGGGGGTGGGGGGGCCAACTTGGTTCCCAAGATGGACAAATCACTGAAAATCTTTCCCAACACTCTTCCTAGAATTATCAGCTAACACAAGAAGACTAAGCTTAGCATCACCTAGTGGGTGACAGAAAATCCATGTGAGCATGTTATGGTTACAAAACGTTATTTGGCGCATGACACAGAAACCCTGGCTTTTTCTCCTTTTGTACTTTCTGTCATCGCAAGGAAATGCTCTCTCCCTTTCCCTCCCTCTCCACCCTCCCCACTTGATGGTAAACCTTTGGTTGTTGTTTTCCTTCAAGGGCTTTGTTTGGGTATTAATACCTTGTGGTGAGAAGCACATCTGTCTATTCCTGGAAAACTATATATAAAGCAAAGGAAGTTAATCAAATGTTCCGAAAAGGACACAAAGAAACCTTGCCCATGTGTTTTCCCCAAGGCTATTACTGAAAAGTTCCATGTTGCTTCCGCCTGTGCCCCACGGAGGGCAGTCTGGCCGGGTGACAGCCCTGCTGTGTGTGGGGCTGCAGACAAGACCACATCATCTCCCCTCTAGTGGAGAGGGGGCACACGAACAGACACTCACGCCCACTTCTTTTAGTTTTGCTTCTGGTCAGAGGCTGAAAGTCAGAAGAAAGCCCAGGCCTCAGGCCCACTGTCACCCATGACCCCAGGGCAGGGACCTACCTCCCCGAAGCACAGAAGTACTGAGGTCTCCTAGGAAGGCAGGCAGGGTGCAGAGGAGAAGGACCCTGGGTGGGAAGTCAGGGAACCCGGTCACAGGGTCTGCTGGCTAGGTGTATTCTGAGGACGTGGCTTTGCTTCCCTGTGCCTCGGTTTACCCATACTTAACAGGAACAGATTTAGACTCTAAGTTCCCTTCAAGAGCAAATGATTGGAGAGGCTAAGATGAAGAGACTTTCTAAGGCAATGCAAGCTGTTAACAGACAACAAGCGGGGTCTGGACTCTTTGTAGCCTTTTAACTCAGAGTTATGACACAGTTTACCAAAATACTCTGTTCTTTGCACGCAGATCTGTGTCTGTCCACAAATATTTTTCGCTCCATGCCCTTCCCACAGGAGTTTATCATTGCAAGGAACCAACCACCCCCCTCACTCCTTAACCTGTCTCAATGTGCCTACCATCTCTGAAGTCAGTTCCAGGTTACCACTTACCTTGTTAAAATGAGGTGCCCTCTGAGAGCTAAACTGTGAAATGAGTATCTAACAGACCCAGAGTGGAGCTAAGGAAGGTTACCCTACATAGAGGAATAGCAGAAACAATGCCTGTGTCCTCATGGCCCCCTCTTCCCAGACATGCAGGAAGATACATCGCCTTACTCCCTAAGTTGGTCTGAGCCACCAGCCTAAGTCCTCTTTGTGAACAGGGACCACAACAATTGAAAGCAGGTGTGAGCTTCATGCCCTCACTCCTGTTTATGCAGTTGGGAGTCAAGATGTGAAATGGCAGAGTTAACATTGAAAGCACTGTGGGTGTCTGAGTCATCACTGGAGAAGACACACCTCACTCACATGGACTGTGGTATGAGCAAGAAATGAACTTATTGGTGAAGCCCCTGAGATGTCAGGGTTTGTTACAACAGCATAGCCTGTGCTATCCCAACTACATCAACAGGCCAGCCATGAAAGCATAGAGAAAGGAGTGCTCCAAAGACAAAGGCAGCCATTGCCCATCCCAGCACTGTCCTCAGAGAAGGGCCATAGCCTGGGACTTTTGCTGGGTCCACTGGCAAAGTCGTCCAGGAGGAAGAAATGGTGGCATAGTGGTTAAAAGCTCAGCTGCTAACCAAAAGGATGGCAGTTCAAATCCACCAGCCACTCCTTGGAAACCCTATGGAAGCAGTTCTACTCTGTCCTACAGCGTTGCTATAAGTAGGAATCGACTCAAAGGCAACAGGTTTGGTTTGGGTTTGTTGTATTCCTCTTGTTTAGTTACCTGAAATTATTAAGGAATTGGTTCACCTAACACCCCTTGTTCTTATTCAGTGTTCACCAAACAACACTCTGATTATGGTTTAGTATTCACATAGCTTTCTCCATGGAAGAGAATGTCAGATCAGAGGAATTCTGAGTTAAAACATTCCTCCAGCAATGTTTAATTAAACATACTAAATTGTGGCTTCTGGCACAGCTACAGCTCCTTCCGGGGGAATTTTCCTTCCCACAAACCAGGCTAGGGGGCCAGCTTACATAGCCATGTTCTGAACCATGGGTTCCCCAAGCCATGGTCTAGCTAATGATTCATTCATTCACTCATCCATTCATTCATCCATGCATTCATTCAACAAATATTCATTGACTATTACTATATGCCTGTTATAGCCACTGGGGAATATAGTGGTGAAGAAAAATAAAGCCATCTGTTCTCATGGAAATTATATTCTAGAGGGTAGAAGGTAACTGATAAATTAAAAAGTTGATAACTATATGGCATCATGTGGAGAGAAGTACTCAGCGGAAGAATAAAATAGGGTGAGGGAGTGTAACGCTGGGGGGAGGGGATTGTTGCCTATGGGAAGGTTTCCCTGGGGAGAAGACGTTTAAGCAGGTAACTGAAAGAGATGACGGAGATGCTATGTAATATCCCCCTGGACAAGGTAAGGCATGGTCCACTGGGAAGAAGCAATGGTTGCAAAGACCTGGACCTGGAGCAAGCTTGTGGTGCTCAAGAATCCCCAAGAAGCCAGAGCAAGTACAGTGGAGTGACTGAGCTAGATAGTATAGTAAATAGAATCAGTGGGGTAGTAGGAGGCCAGAACATGGAGGGCCTTATAGACCATGGCAAGGACTCCAGCTTTCCTCTGAGTACAATGGCTCTTCTATTGAGAATAGATAGTAGATGGGAATGGATAGAAGCAAAGAGACCTGTTAGGAAATTATTGCAATAATTCAGATGAGAGCTGATGGTGGCCTCTATGGTCTATGGCATAGCGAATCAAATTCTCGGTCTTAGGGATCTGAATAGGTAATACCAAAAGAGTAAGGCAGTGAGCTTCAGGAGCAGCAGCTGAGAACTCGTCGGGCAGAGCGGCCGCCCACAGAGGGCAGGGAGCCTCATCCTGGGTTCCTGAGTCTCAACCTCAGTCCCTGTCCTGACACGGGCCAGTAATAGCCTTCCCTTTGTGGTTCAGAACCTTGTCTGCATAGGCCTACAAAACCCACCTCAGCCAGGTATCATTAGTTAGCTGTTGCTGTGTGAAGAAACCATCTGAAAGCTCAGTGCCATGCAATTCTGTGTGTTTCTCCTTGTGCTAACAGACCTGCAAGTCAGCTAGACACATTCTGCTTTGGCCTTTAGTCTACAGGTCACCTGGGTGGCCTGAAGAGGCAGCAGCTACCTGGAGGCACATTTGCTTCGTGGCAGAAGCTAGAACCTCCCAGAGAGGCAAGCAGAACCACACAGTGCTTCCTTAGGCCCAGGCTCAGAATTGGCACACCATCATTTCCTCCCACATCCCATTCACTGCTTGCCACCAGGCCCAACCCAGTACCATCAAGGAAGGGCTATACTCCTACTTTCCTGGCAAAGGGTATGGACACACAGAGGGGACAGTCCTGGGGCTAATAATACTGTTTACCACATCAACCACATGGCACGTGGGAAAATCGCCAGGAGAGCTTATCACATACAGATTCCTGGGCCCTCCGCCAGAGAGCCTGATTCCATAGGGCTGGGAAGGGGCTGGGAACTTGCATTTCTAGCAAGCTCCCAGGGACTTGGGACACTGCTGTCTATGGACCACACCCAGCATCAGACCCTTGCTGCAGGATGTGGGGACACTCAATTCTCTAGACAGTATCTAATACCTCAGAATGCAAATGATTACGACTGCCCTTATCTGTGGAGAGGGAAGCCTATAAAATAGAGGATGGAGCTTGGCGGTACAACACCTTGTCAGTTATTGGCCTAGAGCACAGAACCCCTCAACTTTTTTCACTGTCAAACAAGGATTATACCTTCTAAAACCATCCGTAACTCTGCCCCTAGCACACATCCGCATGCACACACGCACACACACATTTTTATATTTATATATGAAATAGAGTTTTCCCTTCCTTGCTCTGTGCTTCATACAATCTCTATTAAAACACGTATGCTGGGTGCTGAAATTACCGGAGAACAAGCCTGCTTTCCCCCATAGCCAGAAAGCTCTGTGAGGGCAGGGTTTCTGTCACTTCTGTGGGGTTCCCTAATGCCTGACACTTACTAGGGTCTCAAGGAATGTTTGGTAAATAATGAGTAAGGGGTGAGGTTTCCATCTAGTGGGGAAACAAGACTCACGTGAAACCATTTGAGAACCCGCAGGTCAGAGGGATCTCACCTTCCACCCTGAGTCGGCCCTGTCCCTCTCTGGCCTCCAAACCAGTTGCCATCACGTGGACTCTGACTCACAGCGAACCCACGTGTGTCGGAGCAGTTCTGTGCTCCATAGGGTTTTTAACAGCTAATTTTTTGGAAGCAGGCCTTTCTTCTAAGGTTCCTTTGGGTGGGTTTGAACCTCCAACCTTTAGGTTAGCAGCTGAGTACATTAACTGTCTACACCAGCCAGGGACTCCTTCTCCAGCCTCCAGTCTTTCCTAATTTCAGAGAGTCAGAACAAAACTTTTCTACATGGCTGCAGGTTAGAATCTCTAGGAAGAGTTTCAAATCCTGATGCCCAGGCACCCTCCAAATCGGTTAATCAGAAACTGTGGGGGTGGGCCTGGACATTGGAGTGTCTGCAGTCCTCTGTGGGGTTCCCACGTGCGGACAGGGCTGAGGACTCAGGGAATGGGTGGAGGCCCACTCTGGGGTGGGTAAGGCCTACAGGGCAGCCCAGACACTCTGAGTCAGGATGGAGTCTGCCGCCCCAGCCCCGGGCACTGTAGCTTGTCACAGCAACAAACAAAACATGTTTTCCCAAAGTTATGAATACAGGGCATTTGGTTATTATTACACAAAAGCTGGGGGCCTCCAGGTTTTTCTAGAATCGGTTCCACCATGAAGCGACAGCACTGGTACCTCCTTGGAACAATGGCTGGGCATCTGGTCTGTCCTCGGAAGGGCTATCTGCACAGAGCAGACAGCTCAGCTTCTGCGGGGAGACGGGGAAGCACACATGGAAACCACATGTCTGCGAGGCTGGAGGCAAGGCAAACAGGGAGGAGGAGAGGGGAGATGGGCCAGCTGGGAAGGGAAAACCAAAGAGGCAGCGAGGAAGAGGCAGCAAGGCGAACTGGTCCCACAGGTGAGCTGGGCCCTCTCCCCCTTTTGTCCAGGCCTTCAGTCCACCTCCCAGCCCAGAGGCCCCTCCCCAGCAGTCACAGCGTGAGCGTCAAAGGCTCTCTCTATGACCTGACCTGGGCACCTCTTCTGGCACGGTCTGGGCTGTGGCACGCCCACATTATCCCCACAGTCATGTTCCCTGAGCAGGAAACACTCATGGTCTTGGCTGTGGTGCAAATGCCAGCAGCAGGGACTGCACGTGGGCTTGGGTGGAAGAGAGAGCAGGGCTGGTGGCTGGACTTTTCCTACGTAAGGGCTCCCATTGGTTTCTTATCTACCAGAGGATAAGCATGGCTTTGAAAAGCCATAACAACTCTGAATCTCATCAGCATCAATAGGCAGGAAATTGTCTCGACTTTATCCGAAGCCTTGAGGCCGAGCCTGGAGGAGTTAATGAAGCCCAGCCACCAGGAATGAGGCCACGATATCAGTGGGGTTTGGTTTCAAACCTGGGCCTTCAGAGCCTTGATCTAGCTAATCGGTTTCAAGTGCCAGGTCTCAGTGGGTGATGACTGGTGGCCAAGGGACACAGATGCCTGGCCTGCATTATATCGTCCAGGAAACTTTATATGACCATCCCCAGCTGTGTCTCTTGCAGCGGATACCGCCAGCTGTCACAGCAGAGCACATCACAAACACAGCATAAAGGAAGCTCCCGTCTTTTCCTCTAGCCAGAAAGGAAGAGAGGCTACAAGCCCGTGGTTTCTGTTTTTGTTAGAGCAGAGGCAGAATGCTGATTCATCTGATAATCTGTACCCCAGGAATCTGATGGCAGACCCACATCTACAAATACTACCAACTCTCCAAATACCGCTCTATGGTGTCTGCATTAGGACGCTGGTAGGGTTTTTCTTAAGAGCACCTCAGAGGTTCCTGCAAATATATGCCTTGACCATGCATTCTGTCTCTGGTAGATGTTTCTCATCCCATGAGATGGTCTGGTTTAAGTTTTACCTCATAGACTTCAAGGGGTACCTGCTTCGAGCAATCTTAAATCCCTCACTTCCAAACAAGCACATTTCTGTTTATGTTGTCCAGTCGGTGACCAGAGGCTCAGCTCCACGTGGGCCCAATGTGGACTATTCAGCATGGCAAGGAAAAGGGAGACCATGAGTGACAGCACCTCCCCCAAGGGGGTGCTGTGAGGCTTCAGTGAGAGCAGCCATGAGAAGCGCTGCCGCAGTGCCAGGACTTAGCGCTGAACACTGGGAGCTCACGCATGTAAATCCCTCTATTCCTGAAGAGAAGCCTCTGGGTGGTGCACACGGTTAATGTGCTCAGCTGCTAACTGAAAGGATGGAGGTTCAACTCCACCCGGAGGCACCTCAGAAGAAAGGTCTGGTGATCTGCTTCTGAAAAACCAGCCATTGAAAACTCTGTGGAGCGCCGTTCTCTGACACACAAGGAGTTGCCATGAGTTGTATGGACCCGATGGCAACTAGATTCATGGAGAGGCTGTCCGTACTCTCATCACCCTGTTCCTAGTGGCCATCATGCCCAGAACTGAATTCCCTTTAAGAAGCAGCCTCAGAAGGAAAGTTCTTAGCCATTTCGGGTGAAATGAGGTGGGATCAGAAAGTTGCTCTTCCCTCCTTCTGCCCTCTGGGTCCAGGAGGCTTTAACTTCATGATAAGGGGCAGCCAGCCTCCAGCTCACCTGGAGCCTCTAGTGTAGGCCTACTCCAGCGCCTACAGCTTGGCTCTGGATTTGAGACTGGGTGCCTTGAGCTTAAAAAGCCCTGGTTGCACAGTGGTTAAAGTGCTCAGCTGCTAACTGAAAGTCAGTTCCAACCCACCAGCTACTCTGCAAAGAAAGACGTGACGGTCTGCTTCCATAAAGATTACAGCCTTGGAAACCCTATAGAGCAGTTCTACTGTGTCCTATAGGGCCACTAGGAGTCGGAGTTGACTGATGGCAAGAGGTTTGGTTTTTTGGCCTTGAGCTTGGCTATAGAACTATGACTTTTGTGCCTGCTTGTTTTTCCATATGTTTGTTTTGGTTTTTGAGAAATAGAATAATTTCATGGTGTATTAATTTTTATTTCATCCATGGCTAAAAGCATTCAGGACACTCCCTATAACCTCTGCACTCTGTCACGTCTGCCTCCCTCTCCACCCTGTTGGTCCATCCTTCTGTTTTCTCTCCTATTTCTGCATTTTCTTTTCCTTATTTGCCTCTTTCCTTTTTTCTGCTTCTCTCTTCTCCTCCCCTCTCTCCTCCTTCCCACCCTTCCTGATCCTCTGTGCTGTGCTCCACTCTTTGGATACAGGGTGGAAGAAGAAGGTACTCTATGTCCTTCCTCCCCATCTCAGTCCGGGGTCAACATTCACCTGCAGTCAGCTGAGCCACTCCATTTCATTGTGCATCTTTGAATAGAGGTCCCTTAAGCTCAACTTCTGAACTTAAAATTGCAAGATGACATGTATCGCAAATGACCAGAAAAAAAAAAAAATCAGTAACCTGGTGAATGTCTGTTTTTCTGTTACAAGAAGGGAACTCAAATTCACAAGAATGGCAAGGGGGGAAGTGTGACTTTCTTCATATCAGAGTAAATAAGTCTGATCAGTAAATATCCACTAAGACCCTATTACAAGCCAAGTAGGGGAATTTTCTGAGTTTCTGCCTCAGTATTCCCCAGTGCGCCAGTCTGCCTGCTGACGCCTCACCCCACAGGACCAGCACCATCCAGAACTGCCCCTGAACTGAATGGGAGGAGCAGCGCATCCAGTTTGGGGCCACAAACCCATTGGCTGAGAGAGGGATGTGCCTGAGCCAGACAGGTCTTCCTCACCGCACACCTTGTGATGCTCCTGGGAGTCCCTGCCAGGGCCCAGCACACTGTCCCCCCCAGAGACTGAGGAGCCATCACTCTCACCGGTGCTCTTGCTGCTGCCCTCTGTCCCTCTTCCCTGATCTCAGCATTTTGCAAATTAGCTCATCCTGTGATTATCATGCTAGCTCAAAGGCAAAATTGCCTCTAAGCATATGAGTGATCTTTACAGTCTCCAGAAACATTGCAAGACCCTAGGTGCTGACCTAAAGACTCGAGTCACATCTCTCAGTGTTAAATGTAAAACTTTCCCCAGAAACCCTCTGAAGTGAGAGGAGCCCATTATTGCAGAGTAGATGTTTCTGAATTTAGCTATTTCAAAATGGTCCTTCAGTGAGTCTTTTAGAAATATTTCCTAGTATATGCTGGAAAGAGATGATGGAGAAGCTCAGTATAATCAGTCAGAGTAAGGCCAGCGGCTCAGAGGCAGATTATCCAATAAGCAAGGTAAGCTCATGCTTACTTAGTAATCTGTGGTAAACAATTTCACATGGGTTTTACCATGCTTACCTTGCTTACTGGGTCATCTACCCCTGAACAGGGATTATAAATTTGAAAAGAGGATTTGATTATATAGGACAGTGCTGTGGGGATGAGACAGAGACAGACACCAGCCATACCTAGAAGCAGAATTTTGATGTGGTGAAAAAATATGAAACTGTTCACTGCAGATGATCTGGTAAGCAAGATAAGTACTGTGCTTACACTGCTTATTGAATAATCTGCCCTTGCAGGGGCCAACTGAGGAACAGACCATCAATTGCTCATATGCAAATTGAAGTTGAAGTTAAAGAAAATTAAAACGAGTCCACAAGAGCCTAAGTATGACCTTGAGTATATCCCACCTGAACTTAGAAACTGTCTCAAGAATAGATTTGACACACTGAATGCTAATGAGCAAAGACTAGACAAGCTGTGAGATGGCATCAAGGATATCATACATGAAGAAAGCAAAAGGTCATTAAAAAGATAAGAAAGAAAGACCAAAATGGATGTCAGAAGAGACTCTGAAACTTGCTTTTGAACACAGAATAGCTAAAGCAAATGGAAGGAATGATGAAGTAAAAGAGCTGAGCAGAAGACCTCAAAGGGTGCCTCAGGAAGACAAAGTAAAGTATTATAACGACATATGCAAAGACCTGGAGTTAGAAAACCAAAAGGGAAGCACTTGCTCAGCATTTCTCAAGCTGAAAGAACTGAAGAAAAAATTCAAACCTCCAGTCGTAATACTGAAGGATTCTATGGACAAAAAATTGAATGGCACAGGAGGCATCAAAGGAAAGTGGAAAGAATACAGATCCATTGTACCAAAAAGAATTGGTCAACATTCATCCATTTTAGGAGGTAGCATATGATCAAGGACCAATAGTACTGAAGGAAGAAGTCCAAGTCGCAATGAAGGCATTGGCAAAAACCAAGGCTTCAGGAATGGACAAAATACCAATTGAGATGTTTCAGAAAAAAAACAGATACAATGCTAGAAGTGCTCACTTGCCTGTACCAAGAAATTTGCAAGACAGCTACCTGGCCAACTGACTGGAAGAAACCCATATATGTGCCCATTCCAAAGAAAGGTAATCCAGTGGAATGCAGAAATGGTATCCTTTCGCTATACTTATTCAAACTGTATGCTGAGCAAGTAATTAGAGAAGCTGGACTACATGAAGAAGAATGTGCATTAGGATTAGAGGAAGACTTATTAACAACCTGCGATATGCAGATGACGCAAACTTACTTGCTGAAAGCGAAGAGGACTTGAAGCACTTACCGATGAAGATCAAAGATTACAGTCTTCAGTATGGATTACACTTCAACATAAAGAAAACAAAAATCTTTACAACTGGACTAATAAGCAACATTGTGATAAATGGAGAAAATATTGGCCTTGTCAAGGACTTCATTTTACTTTGATCCACAATCAATGTTCATGGAAGCAGCAGTCAAGAAATAAATGATGCGTTGCATTGGGCAAATTTGCTGCAAAAGACTTCTTTAAAGTGTTAATAAGCAAAGATGTCACTTTGAGGACTAAGGTGCACCTGACCCAAGCCATGGTATTTTCAGTTGCCTCATATGCATGTGAAAACTGGACAGTGAATAAGGAAGAACTGATTCCTTTGAATTTTGGTGTTGGAGAAGAATGTTGAATATACTGTGGGCTGCCAGAAGAACGAACAAATCTATCTTGGAAGATGTACAGCCAGAATGCTGCTTAGAAGCAAGGGTAGTGAGACTTCGTCTCATGTACCTTGGACATGTTATCAGGAGGGATCAATCCTTGGAGAAGAATATCATGCTTAGTAAAGTAGAGGATCACCAAACAGGAAGAAGACCCTTAATAAAATGGATTGGCACAGTGGCTGCAACAATGAGATCAAAAAGAAACAATTGTGAGGATGGTGCAGGACTGGGAAGTGTTTCATTCTGTTGTACATAGGATCACTGAGTCGGAACTGACTTGATGGCACCAAACAACAGCAACAGAAATTCCCATCCCAGTTGAGTTCAGTTTTTAAAGATTTAAAATTACAAACCCCATTCTTTCTGCAGCGGGCATGGGAGCAGGGTATAAGAAAGTCATTTCTCTGACTTTAAGATGGAGAAGGTCTCTCTCCTGCCTACATTAGTCCCTGCCCAAGGAGTTACGCAGATTCCTCCTGTACACAGTCTCATCGGGTCCTCATCTGGCTGGGAAGGGAACACAGGGCAAGCATAACTGTCCTGGTTCTGGGTAGCCAGTCACTATTTGAAAAAGTCTCTGCCGTAATAAAATATTTTGAGAATGGTTTGACTTCTAACTCATTGGTTTCTTCCATCCAAAATGTTGTTAAAGAGATAAGTGCAAATTCAATGTTTTAATATTTTAATGGACACATCAATAAAAATAAGATTTTTGTAACACTTCTTGGATGACATAGCATTTAAACAAAATCACATTGCTTAAAAAAACGAAACAGGACCCATACCTCACACCATACACAAAAACTAATTCAAAATGGATCAAAGACCTAAATATAAAGCAAGAAACTATAAAGATCATAGAAGAAAAAATAGGGTTAACACTAGAGGCCCTAACACAGCATTAACAGGATACAGACCATAACTAACAATACACAAACATCAGAAGATAAACTAGATAACTGGGATCTTCTAAAAATTAAACACTTATGCTATCAAAAATCTTCACCAAAAGAATAAAAAGAGAACCTTCAGACCGGGAAAAGATTGGGGGCTATGACAAATCTGACAAAGGTCTAATCTTCAAAATCTACAGGAAAACCCAACACCTTTACAACAAAAAAACAAATAATCCAATTAAAAAATGGGCAAAGGATATGAACAGACACTTCACCAAAGAAGACTTTCAAACAGCTAACAGACACATGCGGAAATCCTCACATTCACTAACCATAGGGCATTGCAAATAAAAACCACAATGAGGTACCATCTCACACTGATATTATTGGCACAAATAAATTTTTAAAAAAACAGAAAATAACAAATGTTGGAGAGCCTATACACTTTTATGCACTGCTGATGGGAATGCAAAATGGTACAACCATCTTGGAAAACAACATGGCAATTACTTAAACAGTTAGAAATAGAAATACTTTGTGATCCAGCAACCCCACTCCAAGGAACATATCCTGGAGAAATAAGAGCCATCACACAAATAGACATATGCACACCCATGTTCATTGCAGCATTGTGCACCACAGTAAAAAGATGGAAACAACCTAAATGTCCATCAGCAGAGGAATGGATAAACAATCTATGCTACATACACACAATGGAATACTATGCAACAATAAAAAGCAATGATGAGGGAGGCAGGGCCAAGATGACAGAGTAGTCAGGTGTTTCTTGTGGTCCTTCTTACAACAAAGACCTGAAAAAAAAAAAAAGTGAATCATTTGTATATGACAATCTAGGAACCCTTAACCTCAAAGGCAAAGTTGAGGAATTGGACTGAGAGGTATGTGGAGGAACAATGGTTCAGAAACAGCGAGGAATTGCCAGACCTGACCTGGCGGAAACCGGCACCCCAGAGGCTAGGTCCACTAGCACGAGCACAGTGAGGCAAGCAGTAGCATTCGGAACACTCGTTCCACTTCGGGGGAGACTAAACAGTGGAGAGTCCACTCACCTCCAGAATCAGTGAAAAATGGCACTCAATTGGCAAAAGATAAGTACATGCCTCTAACCTACTGCTCTGATCAAAAAACACCCCTTTGGGGAAAAGCTCTCTTCTATTCATCAGCCCCCTTTCCACTCTGCACTGGTCCACACCAGCTTCAGAGATTGCCTTGTCCACTGAGCCAGAAGTAGGACCTGTCACAGCCTTAAGCCATTCTCCCAGCCTTGAAGAGGGAACAAATAGGAAAAAATAATCTGCCAGTTCCCCTAAGCCGGGAACTCAGAGCAGAAACAACTCCTTTGCCTAGGCACACACATAAGGGGTCCACAGACTTTAAATGCCTTTCACTCCAGTATAGACATGTGTGGGCCCATTACAACAGTGTAGGCCCTCATTAGCACAACACAACAGGCTATGTACCTGAAATACAACCTCAACTGTACTACCTACATGGTGGAGAGGCAGATTTGTGACATTTGACACTGCTCTGCCTATTAAGCAGGGTCTTCAATTTTTTTTTTTTTTTTCACCTACCCACATCAGGGGCCTGAGCACTGGTGGTTTCACCCATGCTACCTAACCACCTGCAACAGGGTTCCAAGAATAAGTGGTGCCTCCCAGTCCTTACAGCCAACAGCACTGAGTGCCTATAGTCCGGCTGCAAAATCTGCCCAGCTATGCACTCTAGGGAACAGGGACATGCTTTCCTCACACACACTCAGGGGCGGCTGTCACCCCCTACCTTGCTCAGCACATGACCCTCTACTGAAGCCAGATACCTATACATACACGAATCACCACTGCCTGTCTATGACTGTACGTGAGAGCCTGTACCACACACTACTTAGACACCTGGGCTGAATCCATACAAGAAAAGTAAATGCACTCCTGGGCTCACATACCTAGTAACAGCTCTAACAACCTGGTGATAGGACTTTAGAGCTTCAAAGGTGCCAATATCAAACTAGCTCACAGTGGCAGCCTATTTGGGCATATCAAAACAAAACAAGAAGCTAGGACATAGTTAGCAAACATAAAATAAATAAATACAGTAACTTATTGATAGCTCAGAGAAAACAGTCAATATCAAATCATACAAAGAGGTGGACCATGATGGCTTCAGCAAGCTCCCAAAACAAGGAATCAAGAAATCTTCCAGATGAAGAGAACTTCCTGGAATTACCGGAGGTAGAATACAAAAGATTAATATTCAGAATGCTTCAAGAGATCAGGAAGGAGATCAGACAAAACGCAGAAAAAAACCAAGGAGCACACAGACAAAGCAATAGAGGAACATAAGACGATAATGGAAGAACATAATGACAAATTAAACAGGCCGCAAGAATCCACAGAAAGACAGCAAACCAAAATCCAGAAGATTAACTACAAAATTTCAGAGTTAGACAACTCAATAGAGTCATTGGAGCAGAAATGAGGCAATGGAAGACAGAATTAGTGAGATTGAAGATAAAACACTTGACACCAACATATTTGAGGAAAAATCAGATAAAATAATTTTTTTTTTTAAATGAAGAAACCCAGGAATTATGTAGGACTGTATCAAGAGGAATAACCTACCAGTGATTAGAATACCAGAATGGGAAGGGGGGAATAACAGAAAACTGTTGATGATTTGTTGGCTGAAAACTTCCCTGAAATTATGATAGATGAAAAGATATCGATCGAAGATGCTCATCGAACCCCACACAAGGTATATCCCAAAAGAAAGTCACCAAGACATATTAAATCAAACTTGCCAAAAGCAAAGATTAAGAGAGAATTTTAAGAGCAGCTAGGGATAAACAAAAAGTCACATGCAAAGGAGAGTTAATAAGACTAAGCTCAGACTACTCAGCAGAAATCATGCAGGCAAGAAGGCAGTGGGATGACACAAATAAAGCCTTGAAGGAAGACAATTGCCACCCAAGAATTATATATCCAGCAAAAGTGCCTCTCAAATATGGTGGTGAAATTAGGATATTTCCAAATTAACAGAAGTTTACCAAATTTGCAAAAACCAAACCAAAATTACAAGAAATACTCAAGGGAATCCTCCAGTTAAGAAATCAATAGCATCAGATAACAATCTAAGACTAGGACAGAGCAACCAGATATCAAACCAGATACAGAAATCACTAAATAAGTCAAAGCTAAAACACTCGAAATGGGGAAATAGAGATGTCATTATGTAAAAGATGACGACATTAAAACAAAAAAGAAAGATTAAAAAATGTAGTCATAGAAGTCAAGGCTATATAAAGAAATAAAAGTCTGGTTTAAACTTAGAAAAATAGAGGTAAATATTAAGGAAACCACAAAGGAAACTAACAATCCTATACATCAAAAATGAAAAACATAAAGACTCACCAAATACAAAATCAGCAATGATAAAAAAGATGAAAAGAAAATGCATAAAGAAAAAGAACTCAGCACAGAAAATTAAGTGAAACAAAGAAATTGTCAACAACACACACAAAAAAGAGACATCAAAACGAAAAAAAAAAAACTTATACCTATCAATAATTACACTAAATGTAAATGGACTCAATGCACCAATAAAGAAAGAGGGAGTGGCAGAATGGAAAAAAAAAAGCACAATCCATCTATATGCTGCCTTACAAGAGACACACTTAGACTTAAAGAAACAAACAAAAACTCAAAGGATGGAAAAAAATATATCAAGCAAAGAACAGTCAAAAAAGAGCAGGAGTGGCAATATTAATTTCAGACAAAATAGACTTTAAAATAAAATCCACTACAAAGGATAAAGAAGGACATTATATAATGATTAAAGGTTCAATACACCAGGAGGACATAACCATATTAAATATTCATGCTCCCAACAACAGGGCTCCAAAATACATGAAACAAAATCTAACAACATTGAAAAGAGAGATAGACAGCTCCACAATAATAGTAGGAGACTTCAACAAACCACTCTCGGTGAAGGACAGAACATCCAGAAAGAAGCTCATTAGAGACACAGAAGATCTAAATGCCACAATCAACCAACCTGACCTCACAGACATATACAGAACGCTCCACCCAACAACAGCCAAGTATCCTTTCTTTTCCAACACACATGGAACATTCTCCAGAATAGACCACATGTTAGGCCATAAAGCAAGCCTTAACAGAATCCAAAGCATCTTTTCTGACCATAAAGCCATAAAAATAGAAATCAATAACTGAAAAAGCAAGGAAAAAAAATCAAACACATGGAAACTGAACAACGACTTGCTCAAAAATTACTAGGTTATAGAAAAAATTAAGGATGAATAAAGAAATTCACAGAATCCAATGAGAATGAAAACACATTCTACCAGAACTTTTGGGACACAGCAAAAGCAGTGCTTGAAGGTCAATTTATAGCAGCAATAAATGCACACATCCAAAAAGAAGAAAGGGCCAAAATCAAAGCATTAACCCTACAACTCAAACAAATAGAAAGACAGCAGCAAAAGAATCCCTCAGGCACAAGAAAAGAGAAAATAATAAAAATTAGAGCAGAGTTAAATGAAATAGAGAATAGAAAAAAAAAAAAAAAATTGAAAGAGTTAACAAGACCAAAAGCTGGTTCTTTGAAAAGATCAACAAAATTGATAAACCACTGGCCAAACTGACAAAAGAAAAGTGGGAGAAGAAGGAAATAACCCAAATAAGAAATGAGATGGGTGGTATCACAGCAGACCCAACTGAAATTAAAAGAATCATAACAGAATACTATGAAAAATTGTACTCCAACAAATTTGAAAGCCCAGAGGAAATGAACAAGTTTCTAGACACACACTACCTACCTAAACTAACACAAAGAAAAGTAGAACAACCAAATAAACCTGTAAGAAAAGAAGAGACTAAAAAGGTAATTTTAAAAATCCCAGCAGGAAAAAAGCCCTGGCCCTAACAGTTTCGCTGGAGAGTTCTACCAAACTTTCAAAGAAGAGTTAACACCACTACTACTAAAAGTATTTCAGAGAATAGAAAAGGATGGAACATTCCCAAACACATTCTATGAAGCCAGGAAAACCCTGATACCAAAACCAGGTAAAGACACCACACAAAAAAAAGAAAATTACAGACCAATATCCATCGAACTCAGATGCAAAAATCCTAAACCAAATTCTAGCCAAAAGAATTCAACAACATATCAAAAAAAATAATTCACCACGACCAAGTGGAATAAAAGAAAAAAAAAAGTCTTTTTCTTTTATGCAGGGATGGTTCAGCATTAGAAGAACAATCAATCACATAAATAAAACAAAAGACAAGAACCACATGATCTTATCACTTGATGCAGGAAAGGCATTTGACAGAGACCAACACTGATTCATGATAAAAACTCTCAGGCAAAATAGAAATAGAAGGGAAATTCCTCACCAGAATAAAGGGCATTCATACAAAGCCAACAGCCAACATCGTCCTAAATGGAGAGAGTCTGAAAGCATTCCTCTTGACAACAGGAACCAGACAAGTATGCCCTTTATCACCACTCTTATTCAACAGTGTGCTGGAGGTCCTAGCCAGAGTAATTAGCCTAGAAAAAGCAAGAAAGGGCATCCACATTGGTAAAGAAGAAGTAAAAGTATCTCTACCTGCAGATGATATGATCTTATACACAGAAAACCCTAAAGAATCCACAAGAAAACTACTGGAACTAATAGAAGAGTTCAGCAAAGTATCACGTAAACATAAAAAATCAGTTGGATTCCTCTATATCAAAAGAGAGAACTTTGAAGAGGAAATCACCAAATCAATACCATTTACAATAGCCCCCCAAAAGATAAAATACTTAGGAATAAATCTTACCAGACATTAAAGACCTATACGAAGAAAAGTACAAGACACTACTGCGAGAAGCCAGAACAGATCTACATAAGTGGAAAAACATACCTTGCTCGTAGATAGGAAGACGCAACATTGTGAAAATGTCTATTCTACCCAAAGCAATCTATAGGTACAATGCAATCTCAATCAAATTTTTAATGAGATGGAGAAACAAATCACCAACTTCATATGGAAAGGGAAGAGGCACCAGATAAGTAAAGCATTGACGAAGAAGAACAAAGTGGGTGGCCTCACACTACCTGATTTTAGAACCTATTAAACTGCAATCCTAGTCAAAACAGCCTAGTCCTTGTACAACAACAGATACATAGACCAATGAACAGAATGGAGAATCCAGATGTAAAATCACCCACATATGAGCAACTGATATTTGACAAAGACCCAAAGTCCATTAATTGGGGAAAAGACAGTCTCTTTAACAAAGGGTGCTGGCATAACTGCATACCCATCTGCAAAAAAATGAAACAAAACCCATACCTCACACCATGCACAAAAACCAACTCAAAATGGATCAAAGACCTAAATATAAAATCTAAAAGAATAATGATCATGGAAGAAAAAACAGGGACAACGCTAGGAGCCCTAATACATGGCATAAACAGAATACAAAACATTACTAACAATGCACAAACAACGGAAGAGAAACTAGATAACTGGGAGCTCCTAAAAATCAAACATTTATGCTCATCCAAAGACTTCACCAAAAGCGTAAAAAGATTACCTACAGACTGGGAAAAAAATTTTGGCTCTGACAAATCCAATCAGTGTCTAATCTCTAAAATCTACAAGATACAGCAAAAACTCAACAACATAAAGACCAATAACCCAATTAAAAAATGGGTAAAGGATATGAACAGGCACTTTACCAAAGAAGACACTCAGGCAGCTAACAAATACTTGAGGAAATGCTCACGATCATTAGCCATTAGAGAAGTGCAAATCAAAACTAAAATGAGATACCATCTCACCCCAACAAGGCTAGCATTAATCCAAAAAACACAAAATAATAAATGTTGGAGAGGTTGTGGAGAGACTGGAACACTTATACACTGCAGATGGGAATGTAAAATGGTACAACCACTTTGGAAATTGATTTGGCACCTCCTTAAAAAGCTCGAAATAGAAGTACCATACAATGCAGCAGTTCCACTCCTTGGAATATATCCTAGAGAAATAAGAGCTGTCACACGAATAGATATATGCACACCATGTTCATTGCAGCACTGTTTACAATAGCAAAAAACTGGAAACAAACTAGGTGCCCATCAACACACGAATGGATAAACAAATTATGGTATATTCACACAATGGAATACTATGCAACAATAAAGAACAACAATGAATCCAAGAACATCTGATAACATGAACGAATCTGGAAGGCATTACGCTGAGTGAAACTAGTTCAGTCGTGAAAGGACAAATATTGTGAGACCACTATTTTAAGAACTCAAGAAAAGGCTTAAACAGAGAAGAAAACGTTCTTTGATGGTTATGAGTGTAGGGAGTGAGGGAGAGGGGTATTCACTAACTAGATAGTAGACAAGAATCATCTTAGGTGAAGGGAAGGACAACACACAATACAGGGGAAATCATCACAACTGGACTAAACCAAAAGCTAAGAAGTTTCCTGAATACAACCAAACACTTCAAGGGGCAGAGTAGCAGGGGTGGGACCATGGTTTCAGGGGACAGCAAGGTCAACTGGCATAACAAAGTATATTAAGAAAATGTTCTGCATCCCACTTTGGTGAGTGACATCTGGGGTCTTAAAAGCTAGCAAGCCACCATCTGAGATGCATCAATTGGTCCCAACCGACTTGGAGCAAAGGAGAAGGAAGAACACCAAAGACATAAGGACCATATGAGCCCAAGAGACAGAAAGGGCCACATAAACCAGAGAATCCAACAGCCTGAGACCAGAAGAACTAGATGCTGCCCAGCTACCACCAATGACCACCCTGGCAGGGAACACAAAAGAGAGTCCCTGATGGAGTGGGAGAAAAGTGGGGTATAGAACTCAAATTCTAGTAAAAAGACCAGGCTTGGTAGTCTGAGACTGGAGGGACCCCAGCAGACATGGTTCTCAGACTCTCTCTTAGCCCACAGCTAACACCACTCCCAAAACCAACTCTCCAGACAAAGATTAGACTGGACTATAATACATAAAATGATACTGGTGAAGAGTGTGCTTCTTGGCTTCAGTAGATAAAAAAAAAAAAGACTAAATAGGCAGCTCCTGTCCGGAGGCAAGATGAGAAGGCAGAAGGGGATAGGAGCTGGTTGAATGCACACAGGAAATACAGGGTGGAGCGGAGGAGTGTGCTGTCACATAGTAAGGCAAGCAACTACGGTCACATAACAATGTGTGTATAAGTTTTTGAGAAACTAACTTGAATTGTAAACTTACACTTAAAGCATAATAAAATAAATAAATAAAAACTGATGAATCTGTGAAGCATCTCAGAACATGGATGAATCCGGAGGGCATTGTTCTTGTTGTTGTTAGGTGCCGTCGAGTCGGTTCTGGCTCATAGCAACCCTATGCACAACAGAACGAAACACTGCCCGGTCCTGCGCCATCCTTACAATCGTTGTTATGCTTGAGCTCATTGTTGCAGCCACTGTGTCAATCCACCTTGTTGAGGGCCTTCTCTTTTCTGCTTACCCTGTACTCTGCCAAGCATGCATGATGTCCTTCTCCAGGGACTGATCCCTCCTGACATGTCCAAAGTAGGTAAGATGCAGTCTCGCCATCCTTCCCTCTAAGGAGCATTCTGGCCGCACTTCTTCCAAGACAGATTTGTTCATTCTTTTGGCAGTCCATGGTATATTCAATATTCTTCACTAACACCACAATTCAAAGGTGTCAATTCTTCGGTCTTCCTTATTCATTGTCCAGCTTTCACATGCATATGATGTGATTGAAAATACCATGGCTTGGGTCAGGCACACCTTAGTCTTCAGTGTGACATCTTGGCTCTTCAACACTTTGAAGAGGTCCTTTGCAGCAGATTTGCCCAACGCAATGCATCTTTTGATTTCTTGACCCTGCTTCCATGGCTGTTGATTGTGGATCCAAGTAAAATGAAATCCTTGACAACTTCAATCTTTTCTCCATTTATCATGATGTTGCTCATTGGTCCACTTGTGAGGATTTTTGTTTTCTTTATGTTGAGGTGTAATCCATACTGAAGGCTGTGGTCTTTGATCTTCATTAGTAAGTGCTTCAAGTCGTCTTCACTTTCAGCAAGCAAGGTTGTGTCATCTGCATAATGCAGGTTGTTAATGAGTCTTCCTCCAATCCTGATGCCCTGTCCTTCTTCATATAGTCCAGCTTCTCGTATTATTTGCTCAGCATACAGATTAAATAGGTGTGGTGAAAGAATACAACCCTGACACACACCTTTCCTGACTTTAAACCAACCAGTATCCCCTTGTTCTGCCTGAACAACTGCCTCTTGATCTATGTAAAGGTTCATCATGAGCACAATTAAGTGTTCTGGAATTCCCATTCTTTGCAATGTTATCCATAATTTGCTATGATCCACACAGTCAAATGGCTTTGCATCAGGCTGAGTGAAATAAGTCAAATCACAAAAGGACAAATATTGTATGAGACCACTACTATAGAAATTCATGAAAGATTTACACACAAAAAGAAACAATCCTTGATGGTTGTGAGAGGGGGCAGAGGTGGGGCAGGAAAAACACTAAGTAGACAATAGGTAAGTGGTAACTTTGGTGAAGGGTAAGACAGTACACAATGCTGGGGAAGCCAGCAGATCTTGTACAAGGCAAAGTCATGGAAGCTCCATAGACACATCCAAACCCCCTTAGGGACCAAATTACTGGGTTGAGGGCTGTGGGGACCATGGTCTCAGGGAATGTCTAGCTAAATTGGCATAACATAGTTTATAAAGAAAATGTTCTACATTCTCCTTTGGTGAGTAGCGTCCAGGGTCTTAAAAGCTTATGAGCAGCCACCTAAGATACTCCACTGGTCTCACCCCGTCGGGAGCAAGAAAGAATGAAGAAAACCAAAGACACAAGGGAAAGATTAGTGCAAAGGACTAATGGATCACAACTACCACAACCTCCATCAGACTGAGTCCGGAAGAACTAGACAGTGCCCGCCTATCACCACCAACTCCTCTGACAAGGATCACAATAGGAGGTGCCCGAACAGAGCTGGTCTGACAAAGACTGGAGAAACCTCGAGATTATGGCCCCCAGACACCGTTTTAGCTCAGTAATGAAGTCACCAGCCCAGGGGCAAGGACGAGAAGGTAGAAGGAGACAGGAAAGCTGCTAATGGGGAACCTAAGGTCGAGAAGGGGAGAGTGTTGACATGTCACGGGTTGGCCTCCAATGCTACAAAACAACATGTGTATTAACTGTTTACTGAGAAGTTGGTTTGCTCCGTAAACCTTCATCTAAAGTACAATAAAAAAATTAAAAAATGATTTTTAAAAATCATGTTTTTTAGTCACCCAAACAGCTATGTGATATAGAGATAGATACACCCAACCTGTTGCCATCAAGTCAATTCAGGTTCATGGCGATTCCATGTGTTACAGAGTAGAATTGCTTCATAAGATTTTCTTGGTTATAATCTTTAAAAAAGATCACCAGGCCTTTCTTCTTCAGTGCCAGTGGGTGAGTTCAAACCACCAATCTTTAGGTTATTAGTTGAACACATACCCTTTGTGTGCCACCCAGGTATTGCTGTCTCCCCAATATTTCTATCTTTATCGGCACTGTAGAGAGAATAATCAGGTTGTCAAAGACCAAACCACTTGTGAGGGTAGATGGGGCTGCAGCTGGGCTGAGACCCAGGCCTTTCTCCTGATTCATCCCTTCTGTTCTTTGACCACACTGTTTCCCAAGAGCAGTCGAGTGTTGTCCCCATTGCTCGTCTTACAGCAGTACAGAACTTTGGGGAAGAGGAATGCCTACCTGCCTTCTAAAGCTCACTGTGGAGCTGCCCTTGTGGGCCAGGACTGATACAGGCAGGAGATCTTCTCCAGAGCGTACATTCCAAGGGCTAAGACCTCCCACGGCATCTTCTTACCTCAGTTCCAGCCCCACTGTGGAGCCACATCACTGTCCCTGGGCTGTCTTCTTCCTCTGTGTCCTTCCGCATTTGAATCACCCCTAATTTTCTCTTCTCAAAGCAGTGAGGCTGTGTTTTTGCCAGGGTTTGTCAGAGAAACAAACCTCTGAGTGATGTGGAAGAGTGGCTTACCGCCGGGAGTCAGCCTTGCTGGTGGTGAGAGCCGGTTAGAGTGCTGGGGTAAGGCCTCTCCTCTGGGCTCAGCCTGAAGTCAGCGGTTAGCGGGCAGCTGTCATGGAGGGAAGGGTGTGAAATGGGGGAGACCAGTGACAAGCGAGAAGGCCACCACTCTGTCACTCATGTGACATGACAACGGAGGTGGCCAGCAGGACAGGCTGAAGACGGAGAAGCAGGTTCACAGGACTCAGGACCGCCCTGCCTGGCCAGTCAGTGACACTGGCTTCCGTGGCAAGAGCGTCAGCCTTTCTCCCACATTCCCAGAATAAAAACTGCACTTCTCTACTCTTCCCAGATCTCACACAGATTACTCCCATGAAGAGCCCCAGCCTGGAAGAGGTTATGCCAGCATAGCTAAATTTACACAATCCAAAGCCACCTCAGGCTGTTTACTCGAGGCCAGATAGTCAGATGAAAGGTATCTAGTTTACAGTGCCTCCCTACCGTATATGAATATGTATATCCTATATAGTATATTGGAAAGTCTGGTAGTACAGTGGTTACGTGCTAACCGAAAGGTCGGCAGTTCAAATCTACCAGGCACTTCTTGGAAACCCTATGGGGCAGTTCTACTTTGTCCTACAGCGTTGCTATGAGTCGGAATTGACTGTATGGCAACAGGTTTTTATATATTATGGAACCCTGGCAGTGCACAGGTTAAGAGCTTGGCTGCTAACCCAAAGGTCAGCAGTTTGAATCCACTAGCCATTCCTTGAAAACCCATGGGGTAGTTCTACTCTGTCCTGTAGGGCTATTACTGGTCAGAATCAACTCGACAGCAACAGGTTTGGTTTGGTTTTTTGGTTTTAATATATTTTTTTATAATTATATATACATATATATAATATAAGGTCGCTATGAGTCGGAATCGACTCGAGGGCACTGGGGTTTAATTCATAATTACAGAGAGATTAAGCAAGTTGTCCAAAGTCAAACTATTTATAATGATATCACTATAGTGGATTCAAACTGCTGACCTTTTGGTTAGCAGCCAAGCTCTTAACCTCTGCACTATAAATTAACCTATCGCTATAAATATCATTATAAATAGTATGGCTTTGGACAACTTAATCTCTCTGTAATTCCCATCACACAGATGTAGCCTGAAAGGAGAAAACTTGATTTAACTAGGATTGACACCAAGGTTGGCTTAAAGTCTAAGTCTGTAGATCCAAGCTTATTCTAAAAAGGCTTCTTTAACATTTTGTACCATGTACTGTTTCACAACAACTTTTAAGAAATTATTTAGAGACACGTATATTTCTTGCTCCCAAACACATTTAGAATATTGACAAACAGGTTCATACTTTGTCACTGATCTGGCAAACTCTGGCAGGACTTCAAAGCAAATAGCCTGCTAATATTCTAATCTATTATTCTAGTATCTGTTCCTGGGTGGTACAAATAGTTAACACACTCAGCTGCTACCCAAAAGGTTGCAGGTTTGAGTCCACCCAGAGGCACCTCAGAAGAAAAGTCTGGTAATCTACTTCCAAAAAATCAGCCATTGAAAACCATATGGAACACAGTTCTGCTCTGACACACACGGGACTACCACGAGTCAGAGTCAACTTGACGGCAACTGGTGATAAATATTCTAAAGGGCAGCTTTAAATTTTTAAACCAAAATCACTGTTGACCCCTCCAAAACATCAGCGCACTCATCCATGGAATTTCAGTGGTTGCCCAGTTCCCTGCTCACCACTGCAGGGCCATCTCATGCCAGATGAAAGGCAGCACGCCCCAGGGCTCCTCCTGGAAAGGAGAACAAGCACCTCGGGTGCCCTTTCCAGATTCTGGCCAAGGAAACCTGTACGTCTTTCCTCTGTGCACACGCGTGACACACACAGATGAATAAAGTCTGTGCAGATGGGGAAGCTTCTCGTCTCTGTGACGAATAACAAAGGACCCAGCAATCAATAGACAGCCTGAGAGCATGGCGGTTATCATTTTCACTAGCTGATTGAAGTGTCCAAGCAGTCATAATTAATGAGGCTGGAGCTTCCTGAGAGGGAGGTGGGACTACATTACATTATCTCAGGGAAGACCCATGGACTGCAGTGTCCGGTCAACTGGATTTCCTTATTAAATTCAATATTAACCAGAACAATTTTACAGTCATTGTTGAAAATCTCAATGAGATATATTAGTTCATTTCCCGGCTTTATTATAGCAAAGGCTTAGCAAGTGCTAAGTAAATAGTAACAAGTGAATGAAGTTTTTTTGGTTGTTATTGATTCAAAATCTTGAAGAGCTTCAAAATTCACATTCTGTATGCAAAGCAATGATTGCTTTTCAACATCATAAAAACAAAAGTTAGGTAAAAATTATTGGCTGAATCTTTAGTAACTTTAGAATACGCTTCACGAGATTGGTTTAAAGAAATCCCTACTACTAACTTCTCTTCTTATCACTTGCTTATTTCTCAAAGGATTCCTGCCAGAGGAAATTCTGGCAAATTGAGGGAAGCCATTGATTTATTAATTCAATAAATTTTAAGGGAGAATCCCTGGTGGCATAGTTGTTAAGTTCTTGCCTGCTAAAAGAAAGGTCGGCAGTTCAAACCCACGAGCAGCAGTCTGCTTCCGTAAAGATTTACAGCCTTGGGAACCCTATGGGACAATCAGCTCTACTCTGCCCTATAGGGTCACTATAAGTTGGAATCGACTCAACAGCAATGGCTCTCGTTTTTATAGAAGATTCTGTGCTACTCGGAAAGTGAATATAAAATCCAGCCTACAGAAACTCATAGTCTCGTAGGCGATACAGAGAAGTAAACCAGAAAATACAAGACAGCGGGACAAGTTACTACGACAAATATTTGCCTAGACAGGTGGGGCAGTAGACCTAGGGTGAGAGTGGAGGTGGGCAAGGAAGGTAGGGAGGTTTCCTGGAGGAGGTTTCTAGTGAATGAGATTCCAGGGGATCATGGTTTCTTTGTGCTGACTCTAGGTTCTAACTTTCAGAGGGATCTCTCTTCAGAGAAGTAGAGCAGTGTAGTGATTAAACACCTGGGTACTGGAACCAGCTTGTTTCAATCTGGATTCCTCCACTTACAAGCCATGTGACATGGGGTAATTATAAACCTCTGTGCATCAGCCTTACTCATCTGTGAAATGCGAGTAGTAATAATGGTAGCCTTGCAGGATGGCTGGAGGGGTCATATGAGTCATTGCATGTAAAGCACTTAGAACAGTGCCTGGTATGCAGAAACCACTCGAGAATACAGCTATTAATATGATAGTATAGACCTATTAGAAACACACTCTCAGCTATCAAACAAGCCTACTACCGAAACAAGCCTGTCTGTGTGCAGAAGCCCCGAATCTGGATTGCCTTGCCCCGGGACACCTCTAGCTCTATGGAAATGCCAAGGGCACCGGCCGCAGGGGTGTTCTGTGTGAGGGAGGGGTGCAGCCAAGAGGCCCGCCCTGGCAGGAGGTACCACTATTTTCATGGTGGTAATAAAAAGCACGCCGAAATTTCCTGGTTTTATTGCTGTTTTTCAATTCCCTGCAGGCAGCACTCCCTGATGGCCTGCACCACTCCCACCACCACCCCTTCCTGGATACACCCCTGAGTGATGGGAGCCCACACAGAGGTACCTCCAAGAGTGGGTGGAGGAGAAGAATGTGGACAAACTGGCCCTGGCACCTTAAAGGCAGCCCTTGGAAGACCCCAGGGAGCAGGGGCTTAAGGGGCAGCCTCGTTTCTGGGTCAGAGCCACTGCAATTGGGCCACACCTGGGCACTGATCTTAATGTGATGTTGGCCATGCACAGGCTGGCAAGTCCTGCAGGTATTCAGGTTAATGGGGCACCATTCTGCAGGGGGTGAGGTAAAGAGACGGCGGAGGAGCCAAGCTTCAGCTAAGACATGAAACTAGGGGAGGCTCACAGGGGAGCAGGGTAGGAGGAGGATTTCCGGAGGAGGAAGCAGGCTGGATGCAGCATGGCAGTGGCACGGGACAGCCTGTTACAACGCCGGGGGGCCACTTGTTGGCACAGAGGGGGCTTGAAATGGGGGCGAGAAGACTGGCTGATAGGATGGAGAGGTGAATGGGGGGAGTCTGTACTGTCCTGAGGAGTTAGGGCTCACTGGACGATACCTTGGAGTTATCTATCCTCTCGTCTTCGTCCTCAGATTTCCAGTGACATGCCTAACACCTAAAGGAGCCTTGGTGGCACAGTGATTAAGCACTCAGCTGCTAACCTAAAGGTCACCGTTTGAATCCACCAGCCTCTCCACAGAAGAAGCGGCAGTCTGCTTCTGTAAAGATTAACCAGTTGCCATTAAGTCAATTCTGACTCATAGTGACCCTATAGGACAGAGTAGAACTGCCCCATGGAGTTTTCCCGGAGCACCTGATGGATTTGAACTGCTGACTTTTGGATAGCAGCCATAACACTTAACCACTATGCCACCAGCGTTTCCTCTGTAAAGATTATAGCCTTGGAGGCCCTATAGGAAAGTTCTACTGTGTCCTGTAGGGTCGCTGTGAGTCAGAATGAACTCGACGACAGTGGGTTTGGTTTGGTTTACCTAACACCTGATTTAATAATCTTTTTAATGAATGGCCACCATGTCAGGGCACTGCTGCAGAGTCTGCATTTAGATGGCGCCCTCCGGCCAGGGGTGGAGAAAGGCCAACAGGTGGCAGCGTGGAGGCAGGGAGGCCACTGCTGAGCTGGCCTAACCTCTATTGTGCAAGAGGCGGCTGCCTGGGCACAGGTCAGAGAGGGCCAATGTGAAAGGTGTTTGGTAAATGGAGGCAGTAGAAATCAGCCTGTGATCAGATGCGGCTTGAGGCAGAGGGAGACTCCAGCCTGCCTCCCGGTTTCTGGCGTGAAGGATCGTGGCACAGTTGACAGGAAAAGCAGAGCCAGAAGGAAGATGGAGGTAGAAGAGAAGAGGATATAGTGCATCAGGCATACTGAGTGTGTGTGCTGGGGCAGCCAGCTGGAATTGTCCCACTTTAGGCTGCAATGCAGATCAGAGGCCTGGCACATGGGTCCCAGTCGGTGTCCATCAGAATAAAGGGGGCACATCACTCAGCAAGAATACATACAGAAAGGACCCAGGACAGAGCTCTGCTGTGGTATAAAGCAGATTGGATGGCCCGCCAATCACAGTGGTGTGACATTATGGCCTGGGAAGCATGTCACAAGGCCAGAAGTGTCACAGGCTCAATTTAGCTTTGCAGGTGTGGACCTGTAAGTACCTGATGGGACACATGCCCTACACCAGTGGGGTAAACACCTCCAAAATAGCTGCTTCACTAAAGACATAAAACAGAGGGTGGGCGCCAGAAGACCCTTGAGAGTTCCTCTCCCATCCAGACCCCGGGAACGCAGCCTGGCCGCCTGTGTCCTGACCCTGCGTGGTCGCCTTCCCTGTCGCTTTGCCTCCTAATTGCTATTGAAACCTCTGTGTATGTTCTCCGTGGAGACAGTCTTCTTCCTTTCCCCTATCCTCAACCCTAAAGGCGGGAAGCCCTCTGATCAGGGAAATCAACCATGGTAGGTAAAACACACGGGAAGCCTTCGCCTGTAGAGGGCTTGCCAACCCTGCCCATAATGGGGTGGGCTGGCCAGGGACATTAGCGGTGCAGGAGAGTTTGGTGCTCAGGACGGGGAGGGAGGTCAGCAGTGCAGGAGAGGCTGGTGCTCACGATGAGCAGGCAGGCGAAAGTCTCCAGAAGAAATGGTCCACAGCAGTGCCATTCAGCTGAAACACACGGCAGGCCACAAATGTCCCAGTGGCCACATCAGAAAAAATAAATCAAATATGAAATTAATGTTATTCATATATTTTGTTTAGTTGAGTATAGTCAAAACATTGTGATTTCAACCTGTAATCAACATAAAAAATGTTGAGGTGTTTTACATTCTTTTGTTCCAACCAAGCCTCAAAATGCACGTGTATTTTACACATATGGCACCTGTCAGTTCACAATCTAAACTCTGCAGAAACACTTCACCTGTATTTAGATTTCATAGAATTTACACTTGACAAACTAGATGCACAGGCCAATCATATGTTTTTCAATAACTAAATCGAGTGCCTTTAGATTTATTAAATTAAATCCAGAATTCTCTTCCTCTGCACACCACCACCTTTCAAGTGCCCGACAGCCCCTGCGGCTGGGCCATCCAGTTAGACAGAGCAGCTCACGGGATCAAAGGCTGCAAGTGAAGGGACAGGGCCCCCAGCTGGCTCGGCAGAGGTGGTTTCAGTGGTTGGTGGGGACAGAGCCTGGCCACGGATGGATAAAGACTGAAGGAGAGTGAGGGACAGTTGAGGGCCAAGGCAAACATCTCAGATATTGACTTTTCAAGGAAGGGGAAAGAGAACAGCAGCCACAGGGCCAGCAGAGCCATGTGAGTTTGGGTTTTTGTCTTGTTTTTTTTAATGATAGGTGAGTTTCAGGCATACTGACAGGCTCCAGGAAAGCACCAGTGCTGAGAGAGAGAATGAAATGTAGAAGGATATTTGATGCAATCTTTTTGTAACATGTCGTTTGAACCTTTTTTTCTCTGAAAACGGCTTAAAGCAACATGTGATAATAACAATTGGAGTAATAAAGTTCATTTGAGTGGTTACTACATGCTGTTTATACATGTAGTATAAACTTTATGTGTTATCTATCTCATTTCATCAACATGTAGTAATGAAATCACAGATTTGTCTTTTAAAGGAAAAGCAGACACTGGACCTACCATTGCTAAGTATCAATTCAATCTCATTAACAATCACCAACAGCACAGAATCCCTCCACCGCCATCTGTCAGTCTGTCATCCTGTGGTGGCTTTCGTGTCACTGTGATGCTAGAAGCTATGTCACTGATATTTCAAATACCACAGGCTCACCCACGATGGACAGGTTTCAGTGGAGCTTCCAGACTAAGACAGGCTAGGAAGAAAGGCCTGGAGATCTACTTCTGAAAATTAGCCAATGAAAACCCTACAGATCACGCACTATTGTCTGAGACTTTGACTTGCCTACTTTGGACACGTCACTCGGAGGGACCAATCGCTGAGGAAGGACATCGTGTCTGGTAAAGTGGAGAGCCAACAAAAACAAGGAAAGCCTCAATGAGATGGACTGACACATGGCCGCAACAATGGACTCAAACATGTCGACAATTGCGAAGATGGCGCAGGGCCAGGTGATGTTTCATCCTGTTGTACAGAAGGTCACCTTGAGTCAGAGCCGACTTGACAGCAACTAATGACATAACCCCTGAGGAATGTGCAACACTCTGACCTCGGCCTGACAGAAAAAGCTTCCCTGTTCATGGGCTCACGCTCCTTTGCACCAGGGGTTTTGCCTTTGCTTTATCATATCTGAAACTGATATGATTCAGCTCCTGAGATAGAATCCCTACAGGGAAACCAGGAAGAAGAGGGGATTTGTATTCCTGGGTTCTCAGTGGAAAAGCTTAAGGAAAGTGTTGCCTGCAAGTAGCATTTGGGCTGCTGCTTCCTGGCAGGGATGAGGGTTCATCCCTAAAATTCTCTTACTTGTCCACAGGGACCAAACGTTGTGCAAGGTCCTGTGGTTGAGCTCACTATTGACGGCTGGAAATCATCGGGAAGCTGGTCGGTATGGCGCTGCCCTGCAGAGAGGGGAACAGCTGCGCACACATGCAGAAAACATGTCGAGCCCACTTCAAAGGCACAGGGCATGTCTACACCACCATTGGAAAGAATTCTAGAAAGAAACCCATAAAGAAGTCTTAGGGGAAAGACATGTTCAGCATTTTTGGTTGCTCTGTTGAAAAGCAGAGCTTTTTTCTTCTGTTTTCTCTTACTGATCCTCAGCCAATAATGCCATTGACATAATTTTTTAAAACTGAGTGCTGGAAATGCATGAAAAATGCATGCCTCTGGAACGGCAGTCCTGGTGCGCGGGAAGGAAGGCAGCGACCTCACCTGGCTTGCAGAATCCCACACTGTGAGCAAGAGAGAGACTCTGAAGGAAGTAGCCCAGCCATGGCACCAGGTACCAAATGAGGCCAGACCTCAGGCAAAAAGGCGAATCCCAGGGCTCACCACCTCAGACGGTCAGGCCAAGGGCCAGCAATGCCTGCTCAGTACAAACCGTGTTAGCACTCCACAAGGAATCACTAACACCGGAGACCCTTGCTATGTGCCAGGCGAGGTTCTGAATGCTTCATGTGTTCAAATTCCTTTAGTCTGCATGGCAGCCTTTACAGGTGAGAAGCTGAGGCACAGTGAGGTTAAGTAACTTGTCCAAAGTCGTTCGTGAGTAGGGGCAGAGTCAGAAGGTGCAACGGGCAAAGTTTGCAGAGTTGCCTGCCAATCCTGTGGGCTTTGTTTCAACTCAACTATCTGGTGGTGCAGTGGTTAAGAGCTTGGCTACTAACCAAAAGGTAAGCAGTTCAAATCTACCAGCCACTTCTTGGAAACCCTACAAGAAGTCCTCTACAGTTGCTGTGAGTCAGAAACAACCCACAGTGGTTGGTTGGTTGGTATTCCCTGAGATTGCTCTGGCCTTTATGTCCCATGGGTCACAGGAAAGGGAACTGACACTATTAAAGAAAAATTTCTGAGATTTTCCAAGCTAAAATTGCAACCAAATTATCCTCATGTGTATGTAGGTTCATACTGAATTAGAGGAAGATATTTCCCTAACTTACATTTAAATGACGTGCTTCCCCAAACACTTCCCAAAGCAGGCCCACCCAGATAAGCAGTAGTTATACCCCTCCCGGTAAATGAGGAGGCCACATGGATCTCTCCATTACTTGGGTTCCTGATGGAGACCCTGGCTGCTTCTGGAAGGAGCCTAGGAGCAAGGTACCTGTTGACAACATTAAAACGTCAGTAAGTTCAGCAGAAGGCAGAGAGTGTTGGGAATGGCAGGCCTGTGAGGGCTTCCTGTGGCATGAACCCCTGTGGCCAGGCCTCGCACCCTTGGAGAAATGACTGACCCCCTCAACACCTGGGGCCACCCACTCCCTGAGTTTCTAGACGGCAAATCCCGGGAAATAAACAAACCAGAAAGCCTGGAAAGGTCTAGATAGACATCAAATGTCAAGAGATGTGACCCCAGAACTGAATCAAGTGGACTCTGAGGAACAGGAGAGAAAGGACAGGCTGCTGCTTCCAGCAGTTGCCAAGGTTGGACCCCCTTGAGGTGAACAAGCTGGCAGAGATGCCAGGCCGGCCACAGGACTAAAGAGGGAAAAGCGAGCGTAGTTACCTCTTGCAGATCTGTGGTCTAGTCAGGCTCCTTGAAGCGACAGTGAGTCCTGGGTGATTTTCTTGTCCTTGAAGGAGTTCTGGCCAAAAGTCAGCCACAAGCAGGAACGAAACCATGAAACCTGCTGAGATGCCTCCTGTCATTTCTTCAGCAACTCAGCTCGCAATGTTGTTGTTAGCTTCCATCAAGTTGGCCCCGACTCATGGCGACTGTATGCATAACTACTGTGATCCGTAGGGTTTTTATTGGCTGGCTTTTAGAAATAGATTGCCAGGACTTTCTTCCTAGTCCATCTTAGCCTGGAAGCTCCACTGAAACCCGTTCAGCATCACAGCAATACACAAGCCTCCATTGTCAGATGGGAGGTGGCTAGGCATGAGGTGCCTTGGCCCGGAATGGAAGCCAGGTCTCCTGCATGAAAGGTGAAGATCCTACCACTGAACCACCACTGCCCTCAGCTTGCAATGGCAGACTACAAACAAGGTAGGGAGGGATAATCGTTACCAGGCACACACTGTCAGCCAGATTTCTCATGCGTCATCCCAGTCAGCTCTAAACCTTGCAAGGCTTATGGCACCACCCCGCCTACAGATAAGGAACAAAAGGTATGAAGCAGCTATGTGGACCCAGTCTAGCTGACTCCAAAGCCTTATTTCAAGGATATTGGCGTTTTTATCAACTCAGTTAATGTTTGAGCGAATCCTAGAACATAGAGCTGGGAAAGCTACTAGAGATCCTCTAATCCAAACCCTTCAATCTACAGAGGAAATGGGGGCCGAAGAGCTGAAGACCATTGTCGCAAGTCAGTGATATCTGTTCACTGTCTGTATTAGTTTTCTATGCTGCTGTAACAAATGATCACACACTTGGCATCTTAAAACAACACCCGTTTATTCATCACAGGTCCCAAGGGTCAGAAGTTCAGCACACCATGGCTCAGCTGGTCCTCTGCTCTGGGTCTCACAAGGCCAAAATTAAGGAGAGGGTAGCTCTGCGTCCCTTTCTGGAGGCTGTGGGAAGATACCACCTCTGTGCTCATTCAAGCTGTTGGCAGGATCCAGTTCCTTTGGCTGTAGGACTGAGATCCCTGCTTGCTTGCCATCTGTCATCCAGGGGCCACCCTCAGATCCTCCTGTATTTCTGTCACACTGCCCCCCCTCCCCCGCAAAAAAACCCAGCACATTGAGTCCCTCTCACACTTGGGATTCCTCAGACTTCTCCTTTTGCCCAATCCCTTTAATTATAGCCTGAGAAAATTCTCTGCTTTTAAGGGTTCATGCAGTTAGATTGGACCCACCCAGATAATCCAGGATCATCTCTCTATTTTAAGGTTTGGCACACTAATCACGCACAAGTCTCTTTTGTCATGTAACATCACATAGTCCTAGGTTCCAGTATTGGGGCAAGAATATCTTTGGGGGCCATTCTGCCAAAGGCGGCAATTTTAAAGGCAAAATACGTGCTCAACCACATAAAAGATGCCAGGCATCCATCAGGAGCCTCACAGCTCTGTACCAGATGTGCTTCAAGCCAGAGGCTTCATGAGGCTAGGCAATGCTTCCTGCCCTCTGCAACCTGGGGCCAAGCACAGGACACGTGGGGACACCCCCAGTTTCCTTGGAGCTTCAGCCTATTCTGGTAGCATGCCTTCATCGTTTTGTGAGGGAGACTGTGTGTCCTCAGGACATTCAGCAGGCAGATGTGCAAATATAAACACCAAAATCATACTGCAAACCATTTATTTGTATGTACACTTACGCAGTTATTTAATAAACACTCACAGAGAGCTTACTGCAAGCAGGCAATGGGAAAAGGATCTGTGGGTTTGCAGTACTTTGCATTATGAGGCAACTCCTGTGATTAATATGAATAACTGAGCTAACCACAGTTGGACCCACGTCAGCATTCACACTCTTGTGGCCACTGAACATTCCACGAAGGCAGCCAGAGTCTGGGGTGCACTGTCCAGCCCTGCCCTGCAGGCCCACTGTCAAGGTGGGCAGTACTGAAGGGGCAGGGTGGGAGGACCCGGTGCCACCCCTGATGGCCGGGCACCAGCATGTAGGCACAGGGCATGGCGACAGCTGCCCAGGGAGGGCAGCCTGCATGAGGTAAGGGTGGCAGGCACTCAGCTTGCACTAACCTCTGTCTCTCAAAGTATGCAGCACCTGCAGGACAGGCCGCATATCCAGACAGACCGGAAGGTAAAGCTCTGAACTTATGAAAAACAGTAACTTACGGAGCTAATTCTTCTCCTTTCAAAAGGATCCGGCATTCGTTATGAAACATCTTTAAATAGCAAACTCACTTTAAAATATGGTTAGATTTAGTAACAGAAACAGGCTTTGAAAGCTGGAAGGGGCCTTGAAGTCTAAACCTTTTATTTTAAAACATGAAAAACAAAGCTCCAAGGGCAGAGTGACTTGCCCTGGGAGCAGGACAAAGCTCAGAACTCAGGGCATTGGTCCTCCATCCTTGTGCCTCACCCCACTGTAGTGTGGCAAACTGCAAACACGTGCACCTGGTTGCCTCCTGGGCCAGGCTGCAGCCAACTGTGTGTGGATTGCTCCGGTGCAGGAGCATGGGGTGTGCTGGACTGTGCCTGGAGCCAAGTCCTGGCCCAGGTCTCCAGGTGACAGACTGTGAGACTTTAGCAGGTGATTTGACTTCCCTGGACTCTCATCCCTCATCTGTAAAATGAGTACTAGATGAAAGCAATTTTAAAGCCTTTCCCATATCCAGCATTCATGACTAAATGTAGAAAGCCTTGTCGGGTTAGCTACATGCCAAGGGCAAAATAGAAATATGGAAGGACTGGTACTGAAAAGCACTGATTTAATTTGTTCTGTCAGGAGGGCGGCTGGAGCAGAGACCTGCAAAGTTTGAGAAAAGGAACCTCCGTCGATGACAAGATAAACACCCCCCCCCCACGCCCAGACCACTGAGGAACAGGGTGAGAGGGGGAGGGCCCTGCGGCTGGAAACCGGGAAGCAGGCGGTTCACTCGAATGGGGAGGCAGCGAAGCCCCACCGCAGCCCCGCAGAGGTCGCCTGCGAGACCCTGAGCCCCACGGAGCACCTATCAACAGACTCCCCAAAGCCTCCCTTCCTGGTCAAGGTGGAACTGGCAGGACGATGGTGAAGGATGGCCGCAGTGTTCTGCTGCTGCCCAGTATGCCCAGGCTTTATCCTGAGACACGGAGGCACTGGGAGCAGGCCCTCAAGTGCGTGCCCGCCCTCGGCTTGCGAGCCCCACCCAGAATGCATTGGGCCCATGCTGCCGTTGAGCTTCTCTCACCGCAGCAGGTAGACACGACGGACATTATTCCCATTATAAATGAGGAGTCCCTGGATGGTGCAAACAGTTAACGGTGCTCAGCTGCTAACTGAAAGGTTAAAGGTTTGAGTCCACCTAGAGATGCCTCGGAAGAAAGTTCTGGTGATCTACGTCTGAAAAATCAGCAGTTCTATTCTGACACACTTGGGGTCAGCATGAGTCAAAATCAAATCCACGGCAACTGTTTTTTTAAGTAAATGAGAAAGTGGAGGCTCTGAGAAGCGGCCTGCAGGAAATCAGGCAGCCAACCCTCCCCAGCTGGAGGACACTCCATCACACGGGGCAGGGACGAGTCAGCACACACGCCCCTGCTGGAATGCAGTGTTGTGGCAAAGAGATCTGCGGCAACAGTTACAGGGCTCCAACAAGGAGGAGTGTCAGGGCGCTTCTCTGGGGTCAACAGCTATGCACTCTGCATAATGAGAGGCCAAAAAAGCGTCTACACTGACAACCCAAGAGAAAACATATCCAAGCTACTCAGAGTTCACAGAGGAGGAGAACAAAGTCCTCCTTGGCCTGAGTCGTGCTGATGGAAGTTCCGGGAAGAGAGAACAGTAGGGAAGATCCTGAAGCCTTCCTTGATATCTAGCTCACAATTGTAACACCTTCGTACAGTATCAAATGCTGTCCAAGGACAGAAAGAAGGAGGAAAGCCCAGCTATTTTTATTACTCAGGACAGACATTGCCCTCTGTTTATTTAATTAAAAAGGGGGGGGGGATCAGAGGAAGGGGACTTATTAACATATTTTTTTTTCAGCTACTATGGTGACTTTTATTATCAGTTCCAAAGTTGAAATTCCATCAACACAGATGGTTACTCTGATCTTTCCCAGCAAAAGAGTTAGGCAAATAAAAAGGAAACCACTGTATTAAAAGCAACAAAAACCTCAAAAGCTAAGAACCAAAATATTTAGAAAGGCAACTTCTCAAAACATGATTTAAGCGTATTCGACAAGTGGAAATTCCCCATCAAAAGAACAAAGGTGCTGGGCCTGATGAGTCAGGCTGTAAAGATGAGCGGGTGTGAGGGCACCGCCTGTGTGAATGAACCCATCCTAAAACACACTCCTGGGCCCACCTATGAGTGACACCTGTGTGCAGTCAATCACTGAGGCTCAGGGCACTTCTGCACCTCTGTCCCACATCCAGGATGGAGGGGACACGGTGGTGACAATGTGTGCCTAAACAGGGGCTACTCTCCCAGATCCTGTTTCTGAAGAAACCACAGCGGGGCCACTGGTCAGGCACCTGGCAAGGATGGGTACCCAGAGCTGCAGAGCAGCAGACCTGGAGGTTGTCTGGCCCTGGCCAGCGCTTCACTGACAAGGTCTTCGGGTCTGGGGAGTAGAGACATTGGCCCGTGATCTCACCGAGGTTTGGTGGCAGAGCAGAGACCAGGATTCCAATCTTGAGAATCCTAGTCCAGGGAGACACATAGTTCAGAAAAACCATATGCAGGCAAATTCTTTTCCTGTTCCTGCTCCAGCTGGTATAGGTTTTCCTCCCCAGCCCCACCATTTTCTCAGCGGACTCACCCTGTCTCCACATTCTTCTCAATCCCGCAAGCACAGGGTCTATCCTTTCACTGAAGGGGTGTGCCCTGGGACGAACCCTGGGAATGTGGGGTGGAGGAGGGCCAGGGTCAGCTTGGAGACCCAGAGAAGAGACACATGGAGTTCTGAAGGAGAGTAAGGCTGTGGCACCTGTGAGTCTGAGAAAAGCAGCAGCGTAGGAGAAACCGCAAGTACGGGACCTGCTCTTGTTCCCTCATCAGGATCCCCAGGTGTGCGGCCACCCTACAGATCACCACCCCAGGCATGCCTTCATTTCCTTCCCAGAATGTCTAGGGGCAGCTATCCACCTGTTGCAGGGCCTCTCATTTACCTGACTTTGAGATGCAAGTGGGAGGCGTGTGTTTCAGGAGGGAACTTCCAGCTGAGGCAAATGCTGCAGCCGCCTCAGGGATGGGGGGGGGGGACGGTGTATGGACATCATAGGCTAGTGCCACTGCCTCATGAAGCTGTGTCATTGTACTTGCATATTAGGTAGCTCAAGAAGGCAGGATTTGAGAGAGATGGGGCCAAGATGGCAGAATAACAAGATGCTTCTGGCAATCCCTCTTACAATAAAGACTTGAAAAATCAAGTGAAACGATTATATTTATGACAAGCTAGGAGCCCTGAACATCAAAGGCAAAGTTAGAAAATGGACTGAGCAGCAGGGGGAGAGACAGTTCAGAAGCAGAGAGGAGTTACTGGATCTGAATCTCTGGGATGCAACAGGCACCATTCCTGGGAGCGGTGGCGGGGGGCTGGTACTAGCATTCGGCAGCAGGTTTCTCAGGGAGAAGCAGCCAGCTGCACAGCATACTCACACCTCTGGATCCAGAGGAAAACGGCGCTCTCAGCAAAAGCTAACTACCTGTGCATATTTTACCACACCACCTCCCCCCAAGTAGGCGTCAGTGGCTTTGGATTTCCCTGGGCCTGAGATAGACCCATTTGAGCATCCTGAGCCATGCTCCCAGGAATAAATTCACAAAAGGGGGAAAAGATAATTTGCCAGCTCCACTAATCTGGGGAGCTCAGGACAGAAGCATCTCCTGTACAGGCAGAAATGGTCTGTGGACTTTGAATAACTTTCTCCCCTGCATGGACCTGTGTGGTCCTATTTCAGGAGACTAGGCCCTTGCTGCCAGACTGCAACTGTTGAAGCTGTGAGGTGGAGAGGTGGGTGTTCGATATTTGACACGGCTTTGCCTATTAAACCGGGCCCTCACCTACCCATATCAGGGGCCGAAGGACTGGTGGCTCTGCTCGGGTCACCCAGCCACCCATGACAGAGTTCCAAGGATAACTGGCACCTCCCACTCCTTGCAACCGAAAGCATTGGGTGCCCACGGTCCATCTGCAGAACCCACCCACCTGTGTGCTCTAGGGAACAGGGATGCGCTTTCCTCAGAGACACTTGGGAGACGGTTCTCAGCCCCCTGCATTGTTCACAGCATGCTCCCCTGCTGCAACCAGACACCCGTACCTACACCACACACCCCTGCCCCTCTAAGACTGTAGGACAGAGCCTGTACCACACACTTGATGACCAGCTACCTGGACACCTGAGCTGAATCCACACAAGAAAAGTGAATGGACTTATAAGCTTATATACCTGATAACAGCTCTAGCCATCTGGTGGCAGGACGTCAGAGGCCCAAAGGTGAAAATAATCAAGTTAGCTCTTTCAAGCAACCCATCTGGGCATATCAAAACAAAACAAAGCAAGAAACTGGGATACAGTAAGCAAGCATAAAGTAAACTAATAAAATAACTTACAGATGACTCGGAGACAACAGTTAATATCAAATCACATAAAGAAACAGATCATGATCACTTCAACAAGCTCTCAAAACAGAGAATCAAAGGATTTTTTGGATGAAGGTGACTTCCTGCAATTACCAGATGCAGAATTCAAAAGATTAATGTACAGAACTCTTCAAGACATAAGGAAGGAGATCAGGCACTATGTAGAACACGCCAAGGAACGCACAGATAAATTAGTTGAAGAAATTAAAAAGATTCTTCAAGAAAAAATGAAAAATTTAATAAGCTGCAAGAATCCATAGAGAGACAGCAATCAGAAATTCAAAAAAAACTAATAATAAAATTACAGAATTAGACAACTCAATAGAAAGAGGAGCAGAATCAAGCAAGTGGAAGGCAGAATTGGTGACCTTGAAGATAAAGCACTTAGCACCAATATTTTTGAAGAAAAATCAGATAAAAGAATTAAAAAAAAATGAAGAAACCTTAAGAATCATGTGGGACTCTATCAAGAGAAATAACCTACGAGTGATTGGAGTACCAGAACAGGGAGGGATAACAAAATATAGAGAGAATTGCTGAAGATTTGTTGGCAGAAAACTTCCTTGATATCACGAAAGATGAGAAGATATCCAAGATGCTCATCGAACCAACATAAGGTAGATTTTAAAAGAAAGTCACCAAGACATATTATAATCAAACTTGCCAAAACCAAAGATAAAAAGAGAATTTTAAGAGCAGCTAAGGATAAACAAAAAGTCACCTACAAAGGAGAGTCAATAAGGATAAGCTTGGACTACTTGGCAGAAACTATGCAGGCAAGAAGGCAATGGGATGTCATATAAAGCAGTGAAGGAAAAATAATTGCCAGCCAAGAATCATATATCCAGCAAAACTGTCTCTTAACTATGAAGGTGGAATTAGGACATTTCCAGATAAACGGAAGTTTGGGGATTTCATAAAAACCAAACCAAAACTACAAGAAATACTAAAGGGAGTTTTTTGGTTAGAAAATCAATAAGATCTGGTATCAACCCAAGACTAGAACACTGGACAGAGCTGTCAGATGTCAACCCAGACAGGGAATTCACAAAAATAAATCAAGATAAAAAAAAAAACATTCAAAACTGGGAAATGGCAATGGCATTATGTAAAAGAAGACCACATTAAAATAATAAAGAGGGACGAAGAAATGTAGTCATAGATCTTTCATATGGAGAGGAAGACAAGGCAATATAAAGAAATAAATGTTAGGTTTAAACTTAGAAAAATAGGGGTAAATATTAAGGTAACCACAAAGGAGACTAACTATCCTACTCATCAAAAGCAAATACAAGAAAAAATAGAGACTCAGCAAAACAAAATCAACAACAACGAATAAAAGGAAAAGACAATATATAAAGATAAACTACTCAGCACAAAAAATTAAGTGGAAAAAAGAAACTGTCAACAACACACAAAAAAAGATATCAAATTGACAGCAGTAAACTAATACCTATCAATAATTACACTGAATGTTAATGGACTAAATGCACCAATAAAGAGACAGAGAGTGGCAGAATGGATTAAAAAAAAAAAAAAAATCTGTCTATATGCTGCCTACAAGAGGCACACCTTAGTCTTAGAGACACGAACAGACTAAAACTTAAAGCATGGAAAAAAATATATCAAGCACACAGCAATCAAAAAAAAACAGGATTGGCAATATTAATTTTGGACAAAACGTACTTTAAAGTTAAATCCACCACAAAGGATAAGGAAAAATATAATGATTAAAGGGATAAAAAGTCAAGAGGATATAACCATATTAAATATTTATGCACCCAATGCATAAATATTTATGCACCCAATGACAGGGCTGCAAGATACATAAAACAAACTCTAACAGCATTGAAAAGTGAGATAGACAGTTCCACAATTATAGTAGGAGACTTCAACACATCACTTTTGGTAAAGGATAGAAGAACATCCAGAAAGAAGCTCCAAAAAGACACGAAAGATCTAAATGCCACAATCAACCAACTTAACCTTATAGACATATACAGAACACTCCACCCAACAACAGCCAAGTATACTTTCTTTTCTAGTGCACATGGAACCTTCTCTAGAATAGACCACATATTAAATCATAAAACAAGCCTTACCAGAATCCAAAACACTGAAATATTACAAAGCATCTTCTCTGACTATAAGGCCATAAAAGTAGAAATCAATAACAGAAAAAGCTGGGAAAAGAAATCAAACACTTGGAAACTGAACAATACCCTGCTCAAAAAAGACAGGATTATAGAAGACGTTAAGGATGGAATAAAGAAATTCATAGACTCCAATGAGAATGAAAACACTTCCTATCAGAATCTTTGGGACACAGCTAAAGCAGTGCTCAGAGGTCAGTTCATAACAATAAATGCACACATACAAAAAGAAGAGGCCAAAAATCAAAGAATTATCCCTACAACTTGAACAAACAGAAAGACAGCAACCAAAGAAACCTTCAGTCACCAGAAGAAAGGAAATGATAAAAATTAGAGCTGAGCTAAATGAAATAGAAAACAGAAAAACAATTGAAAAAGTTAACAAGACCAAAAGCTGGTTCTTTGAAAAAATTAACAAAATTGATAAACCATTGGCCAAACTGACAAAAGAAAAACAGGAAAGGAAACAAATTACCCGAATAAGAAATGAGATGGGCAATATTACAACAGACTCAACTGAAATTAAAAGAATCATATCAAATTACTATGAAAAATTGTACTCTAACAAATTTGAAAACCCAGAAGAAATGGATGAATTCCTAGAAACACACTACCTACCTAAACTAACATAAACAGAGGTAGAACAACTAAATAGACCCATAACAAAAGAAGAGATTGAAAAGGTAATGAAAAAACTCCCAAACACAACACCAAAAAAAGCCCTGGCCCAGACGGCTTCACTACAGAGTTCTACAAAACTTTCAAAGAAGAGTTAACACCACTACTACTAAAGTATTTCAGAGCATAGAAAATGATGGAACACTCCCAAACTCATTTTATGAAGCTAGCATACCCCTGATACCAAAATCAGGTGAAGAAATCACAAAAAAAGAAAATTACAGACCTATATCCCTCACGAACGTAGATGCAAAAATTCTCAACAAAATTCTAGCCAATAGAATTCGACAACATATCAAAAAAATAATTCACCACGACCAAGTGGGATTCATGCCAGCTATGCAGGGATGGTTCAACATTAGAAAAACAATTAATGTAATCCATCATACAAATAAAACAGAAGACGACAACCACATGATTTTATCAATCGATGCAGAAAAGGCATTAGACAAAGTTCAACACTCATTCATGATAAAAACTCTCAGCAAAATAGGAATACAAGGAAAATTCCTCAACATAATAAAGGGCTATGTCACAGTGTTGAAAGATATGGAAGACACAGTGCCTGCCCTCAAGGAACTTGCCTCCAACTGGCACTTGTGAGCTTCCCTCCACAAATAGGCTAGCAAGAGAAGAAACAGAGGTAGAAGGGCAGGACTACTCAGTTTTGTCATTGTCCTGAAATCAGTCTAGTACCGATTTCTCTCTGGCACACAACACTCAAAGTAAGAAGTTTCAGATATTTTTTTTTTTACACAAAAAACACATATTTTCCATTTTCATGTTGATTTTGTCACTCTTTTTGTGTGCAAAATGATATGATATAGTATCACTTCAAAGCATGCCGGTGCAGGATAGGATGGGCTTTTCTTAAAGGGTTTTATCTATTTCTATAGTGAGCCTCACTGGCTGCCCAGCCACACCCCCTTCACTTAGTACCAGGCACTAAGGTACTAAGGCCAGCCCAGTGCTCCACAGAGGATTGCTTAACACCTTAATGCCAGGGCTTCAAGAGTTGCTCCATGCTTTAGAAGACAGACATAGAATCTGAAAACAAAAAACTGGTAGATGAACAACTTGGGGACTGACCTTGCTAAGGTTGATGCAGCTTTCTGACAGGGGAACTTCAGTGAACTGTTCACCATATATCCTGAGGCCACAGTACTGAGCAAGAGCTGCTATGAGAAGTACCTTGCATTTATTGAAAGTAAAACATAAAAATTTCCTATATAGCAAAGAATACAGTGAAAGAGGTGAGCAGATGAGAAGGAAGCATGAAGCCAAATACTAAACACAAGTACTAAATATGAAATAAAAAGCATGAAAAGTGTTAGAATAGAAAAATCAATTAATGGAGGCCCACTCCCACACAGATACAAGGAAGCCTTTTAGGAACCACACCACAAAAAGCTGGGAGAAGACAAAAAAAAAAAACCTCAACCTCCATCAATAGGGGATCTGTTGAATGAAACATAGCGCATACTCACACCGCAGCCATTAAAGGGAACAAGTATAGCTCAAAGTGTATTGATGTGGAAAGATACCTAAAATAACAACATGAAGTAAAAAGATAAGATGTGGACTAAAGTAATCTTTTTTGTTTTTTTAAAAATTATATAGATTCAAATCTATACTTTCAAATGCAGTGAAAATTTAATTTTTTAATACGAAAATAAAGACAAAAATATTTTTAAAATCGCACCACAAAGAAAACTAGCACAAATACCACTCTCATGCCACCAGCAGGCCTCCTAGGCACAGTAGGCATAGCACACCTATTACGCTGAAATTCATGCGGGGAGAGGGAGGTAATGTTGCTGATTCTGAACCCACATTGCTTTGCTCCATGGCCTTATATCACATACCTTTTCCATCACTGTCTTAGTCATCTAGTGCTGCTATAACAGAAATACCACAAGTGGATGGCTTTAACAAAGAGAAATTTATTCTCTCACAGTTTAAGAGGCTAAAAGTCCAAATTCAGGGTGCCAGCTATATGAGAAGGCTTTCTCTCTCTGTCAGCTCTGGGGGAAGGTCCTTGTCATTAATCTTCCCAGTTGAGCAGGGTCCAAAAGACACACTCTGCTCCTGGAGATTCTTTCTTTATGGTATGAGGTCCCCATGTCTCTCTGCTTTTTTCTCTCTTTTACATCTCCAAAGAGATTGACTTCAGACACAACCTAATCTTGTAGATTGAGTCCTGCCTCATTAACAAACCTGCCACTGATCTCACCTCATTAACATCATAGAGGTAGGATTTCCAAGACATAAGAAAATCACACCAGGTACAAAATGGCAGACTATCACATAATACTGGGAATCATGACCTAGCCAAGTTGACACACATTTTTTGAGGGGACACAATTCAGTACATAACAATCACCTTCAACAAAAAAGGATTATCCAGGGCCTCTGTTAGAATAAAGGAGGTATAAACATAGAGGTAAATAATACTAATAACCACACAGAAATGTTTTTACAAATGCAAATAAGAGGGTTATAAATGAAGTTTACCGATTTGTCCTTAAAGGTGGTTCTAAGTTTCCTGAATATAACTGAATGCTTCAAAGGCCAGAGTAGCAGGGACAGGGGTCTGGGGACCATGGTTTCCGGGAACATCTAGGTCAATTAGCACAACAAAATCTATTAAGAAAATGTTCTGCATCCCACTTTGGAAAGTGGCGTCTGGGGTCTTAAATGCTAGCAAGCGGCCATCTAAGATGCATCAATTGGTCTCAACCCACCTAGAGCAAAGGAGAATGAAGAACACAAAGACACAAGTTAAATATGAGCCCATGAGACCAAAAGGGTCACATAAACCAGAGACTACATCAGCCTGAGACCAGAAGAACTAGATGGTGCCCAACTACAACCAATGACTGCCCTGAGAGGGAACACAACAGAGAATCCCTGATGGAGAAGGAGAATAGTGGGATGTAGACCTCGAGTTCTTGTAAAAAGACCAGACTTAATGGTCAGACTAGAAGGACCCCGGAGGTCATGGTCCCCAGACCTTCTGTTAGCCCAAGACTGGAACTATGCCCAAAGCCAACTCTTCAGACAAGGATTGGACTGGACTATAAAACAGAAAACGATACTGGTGAGGAGTGAGTTTCTTGGCTCAAGTAGACACATGAGACTATGTGGGCAGCTCCTGTCTGGAGGCGAGATGAGAAGGCAGAGGGGGACAGGAGCTGGCTGAATGGACACAGGGAATACAAGGTGGAGAGAAGAAATCTGCTGTCTCGTTAGGGGGAGAGCAACTAGGAGTACATAGCAAGGTGTGTATAAGTTTTTATATGAGAGACTGACTTGATTTGTAAACTTTCACTTAAAGCACAATAAAGAAAAAAGAAAGATGATCTAACAGAAAATAAATAAACATATGGAAAAATATTCATTTCTGCCATCCAAATAAATGTCAATAAAACCAAAAAAAAAAAAAAGTGGCTCTTCTAAAGCAAGGGGTTTAGATGCCACTAGGTGCTCCACTATGGAGCCCAGTGGCACAGTGGTTATGAGCTCGGCTGCCAACCAAAAGGTCAGCAGTTGGAATCCACCAGCTGCTCCTTGGATACTGTATGAAGCAGTTCTACTCTGTCTATCATAGGGTGGCTATGGGTCAGAATAGACTTGATGGCAATGGATTTGTATTTTCTTGAAGTGCTCCATGGGTACATCCTTCTCATAATGCTCCCTCATGCTTGTCGTAATTACACCACCTGCATGATCAAGCTCCCATCACTTTTACCTCAGCTCCTACCTCCACTGTTAGCTCCAGCCACACTGGCCTCCTTTCTGTTCCTGACATAGCCTTTGCACTAGCTTTCTCCCTGCCTGTAAGGATGCTCCTCTAGCCAGCAACCTCACTTAACTCAGGTCTTCGGTCAATCAATTCCCAGCTCTGTATAGCACATTATGTTTAACAACTGCTTCCTCTCTTCCCTATGAGAATGTTAGAGCCTAGAATAGCACTTAGATCACAATAGACACTCAGCTCACAATAGACACTGACACAAATTTGTTGAATGAATATATGAAAATCCCTTTACACTTCTATATTATAAGCTCCATATGGGCAGAGACTATGTCAGTCTTATTAATTCCTGTATTCCAGTGCAAAAGAATGCTTGGGGTCCCTGCGTGGTACAGTTAATGCACTTGTCTACTAACCGAAATGTTGGAGGTTCAAGCCCACCCAGAGGCACCTCAGAAGAAAGGCCTGGCAATCTGCTTCTGAAAAATTTATCCGTTGGAAATCCTACAGAGCAAAGTCCTACTCTGATACACACAGGGTCACCATAAATTGGAGTTGACTCAACACTAGCTGGCTTCTGTTTGTTTGGTTTTTTGTTTGTTTTTGTTTTTTTTTTGAGAATGTTTATCCTGCCATAATAGTATAACAGGGCCCAGACTTACTCTCCCATCTTAAACAACTGAAACAACTGACCAACATATATAAAACAATGGGTTTTAGAACTGGACAAAAGACAGTACAGGGTAACGATCTCTGAGAGAAGAAAAATAAATTAGAACGAGCCCTATAATTGTCCCAGCTTACCACCTAAAGAGAGTTTTCAGATTGCAGTGCAGGAGAGGAAATTCAGATAGAACCCAGCGGTCTCACTGAGCTGAGAAGTCGGGGTTAGGACCTGAGGGAAGCCAATGTGGTTGGAGAGGAGAGCATCACACTGATAGGAGCTCTCCAAGGGTCTGCAGAGGGTTTCCTTCAAGTGTTCAGCTCCATATTTGCCAGAGCATACATGTGAGACACTACCTGAGGCCAGAAAAAGAACTGTGAGAAAGGAGCAGGAGAAAAAGTCCCTGGAGCTCACACAGCCTTGGTCTGCTTCATGTCCCCACCAGCCAGAATGGGGAAACCGGCGTCATGTACAGGCCATCAAGTGTAGTACTCAAGAGGGTATTACCTCAGTAAACCAAACCAAAACCCATTGCCACTGAGTCAATTCCGATTCACAGGGACCTGAGAGGGCCAAGTAGAAGTGCCCCTGTAAATCTTTATGGGAAGCAGATGGTCACATCTTTCTCCCACGCAACAATTGTTGGGTTCAAACTGCCTACCTTTTGGTTAGTAGCTGAGCACTTAACCACTGCACCACCAGGAAATTAGTTCCAGACCAGGGGCTGCTCTGGCCCCACCTAACAAAGTTTAAAAGCAATCCTCAAAAAAATCAAATGGCTTCCAAGTATCTTAACTGTATCCCAGAGTGAAGCTCAAACTTATTTAAATTTAAAAAGAAAAAGAAACCTAGCACCCTACAAAGTAAAACTCACAGGTAAAAGTCTAGCACCCAACTTGTACACTTCTGTTCATTGCAGCGATGTTCACAACAGCTAAAGGTGAAAACAGCCCATGTGTCCCCAGTGTTTAGCCATGCAAAAAAGCAGGAAAATACAACCCAGAATGAAAGGAAAAATCAATAATAGAAGTAGACATATTTAAAAATGGCACAGATGATAGAAGTAGTAGACAAGGGCATTAAAACAGTTATTATAACTATATTTCATATGTTTAAGAAGGTTGATGAAGGAAAGCATAAGCATGTTAATGAGAGGTAGAAGATACAATAAGAATCAAATCAGACCCCTAGAGATAAAAAAATATAATATCTGAAATGAAAATACACTAGATGAGATTAACAGCAGAAGAAAACTTTAGTGAACTTGAAGCCTAGCAATATGAACAATCTAGAATGAAAAAAAAAAAAAGACTAAAAAAAAAATTATAGCTTTACTGAGTTACAATACTCAGAGGCCTAATATATGTGTAATTAGAATTCCCAATGAGGGGAGGAGAAAATATTTGCAGAAATAATGGTTAATGTTTTTCTAAATTTGATGAAAAATCTAAACTCACCAATCCAATAATTTCAATAAACTCTAAGAACTATGAAGAAAGCTACAAGACATGTCATAATTAAATCACTTAAAACTGGTAATAAAGAGAAAAATCTCAAACACAATCAGAAAAATGAAGCAGTATATGAGAAAAAAGATAAGAATGACCGCAAATTTCTCTTCAGAAACAATGCAAGCCAGAAGACAAGTGATGCAACATCTTTAAAGTACTGAGGAAAAAAAAAACTGTCAACTTGGAATTCCGTATCAGGAAAAATTTTTTTTTCAAAAAGGATGGCAAAATAAAGACTTCTTTAGACATACAAAAGCTGAAATAATTCATCTCCAGCAGGCCTGCACTGTAAGAAATGTTAAAGGAAATTCTTAGGCAGAAGTCCGATGATTCCAGATGGCAACCTAGATTCACACGAAGGAATGAAGAGCACCCCAAACTGAAAGACAATCATGGCAGTAGTTTGTGAAAAATTTCCCAACAGCAGATGACAGATACTTTGATCTCCTTTTCTCTTCCCATACCCCAAAGTAAAATAACTAGACACAGAACTTTAAATTTTTTTCAGAAAAATATTAATAAGTAAGTTGAGCATCCAAAAATTACATCGCATAGCAGGTAGACCGTCATGAAATGCTGAAGGAAGGCATGGGCGTCAGCGCAGCACTGGAGCCAGTTCCTACTGACCACACGGCCTGAGTGCGGCTGCAACACGTCCCCTCGCTCGCGAGAACCTCCTGCCAGGCCAGCAGCAGGTGTGGCCTGTGTCCCGCAGAGCGCTCACTCGAAGCCCCTCATCCGGGCACAACCAAAAAGCCGGTTACCGCAGAGTCAGCTCCAGCTGACGGCAACCCCGTGTGTGTCAGGACAGAACTGGGCTCTTCAGGGTTTTTAATGGCTGGTTGTTCAGAAATAGATCTCCAGACCTTTCTTCCAAGGCACCTCTGGGTGGACTTGAACCTCTAGCCTTCAGTTAGTAGCCAAGCATGTTAACCATGTGTATTACCCAGGGACTCTCTCCCACAGAAAAAAAAAAAGCATGACCTATACACCCTAGCCTTTAAAGGTCATGGCTTCCATTCTAAGGACTTATATGATATTGAACAACACCCCCAAAAAGGTGCACTTTATTAAATAACTGCAAGCAAAAGGGTCTACCTCCCACAGAAATGTTCTCACACACTGCACTCGGTTTATAGGCAGCGACGGGCTCAGTGCCTCCCCTGTGCCTGCATTTCAATTAAATCACTCCCAGCATATTGAAATTATGTTCCCCAAATCCTACCTCAGGCCAAAGAAACCTGATGTCATTTGAAATATAATGAACCATCATTAAAACTCTGTGTCCTAAGTGGCATCCTGGCACCACGGAGAGACCACAGCTCTCTAAGTGATGCCTTTCTTTGGGCCAGGCCCATACAGCAGCAAGACAGCCAAGAGATTTCATGAAAAGTTGGTAGAAACAGTTATCTAGTGGTGTGGAAACAGCAAAAAATGTCTTCCAGAAATTTTTTTTACCTGTAACTAGTTACATGCTCTGTGATTCTTCGGGTTTAACTTCATAATGTGAAAAACACCCAATCAAGTTCAGTCAGTCAAACCAGTGGTCAGCTCTTGTGTAGACTGAAAATAACAATTTCCGGGATTTCTCATATTTAACTGTCTGTAGTGAATGAAACCAAAACCAAACACGTTGCCATGGAGTCGATTCCAACTCATAGCGACCCTATAGGACAGAGTAGAACTGCATCATAGGTTTTCCAGAGATCAGCTGGTAGATTCGAACTGCCAATATTGTGATGAGCAGCCATAGCTCTTAGCTTCTCTGTAGCGAATAGATGCTGACAAAAAAAAAAAAGTGTCTAAAGAGCTCTGAAGAATGGTCTGTAGTCCCAGCTAGGGTGTCTCGTACACGCATTTGCAAACATCGATCCCCCCAACATTTCCAGGAACTGAGTCGTCAGGGGCCTCATGTGTGTCTGTGGAGGCAGAGAACCTCAGCAGAACAGAAGGAGCCAGCCAAGCTGACCTTCCTCAGGCCAAAATAAACAGGCTCTTTGTGGTCACTGTTTTAATTGTATAATTTAATCTCTCTTTATATGCTTTCTCTGCACAGGCAAGAGCATGTCTGAACTGCCACAGGGTCTGTCATCTTGAAAAGGTCTTTTTTTTCCACTGATTCTGGAGTATAAAAATAAAGGAAAGCTAGGAAGAACTTTATAAATTCATTTTCCTTCACACAGTATCACTGAATTTTTCTAGAGGTCCAGAGAAGAAAACAATACTTAGAACCCATTTTTTAAAGGAAGTTATTCGGTTTCCTAATCCTCAGAAACACCAGGATCTCAGAAGACCCCCTGTGACAAAGCCTGGATCTCACAGGCCTGCCCTGCCCCATGTGAACAAGGGTCCCTAATTAAAGCCACTGAGCCCCAAGGCATGAGCTTCCTGGAGGGAGGGAGGGGAGAGACAGAACAAAGTTAAGATACTTGTGTTTTTGGAAAAGCCTAATTACTAGGAAAAACAATACATATCTTAATAAATTTCTTGTTTTCAGAAACATCACACTCTTTTAGAAAGAGAGATCAGAGAAATAGAGAGTCTCAAGTCCAAATTATTTTTCAGAAAGCCTTACTGCTTCTGCTCCTCGAAAGCTCTCCTTTCACCCGAGGGCGGCTCCTTACATTTACCTCATCCTGAAGGCTGTCTCAGGGCCACCTCATAGGCTGGCCCCTCTCTCCCAGCCTGTTCTCAGCTCCTGTTCACAGGAGAAATACACATCACCACTGTAACACTTCCCTGTCACTCTGGAGGAGCCCCGGACTGGTGCAAACCATTAAGCGCTAGGTTGTACCTTGGAATTTACTTCCCAAATCAGCCCTGTGGAGCACAGTTCTACTCTGACACACTTGGGGTCACCGTGAGTTGAAGTCGACTCAACAGCAGCTGATTATTACTCTGGAAGCGTTAACAACTCTTCGTTTCTACACCCAAGGAACCAGGGCCTGAACATTCCTTTGCTTCCTCGCTGCTGCCTCTTACAAAATAAAGTCACCCCACAAATCTGTGCCAGGCTTTCACTCCTAACTCTTGCCCTCAGAGTACCGAACAGACCATCCTCTTCAAAAAGGGCAGGCCCAAGAGAAACAGAAGAGAGTATAAACAATCCCAAAGAAACGGGTCTGGGAGAGAACGAAACAAGTCTTCCCGCTCCTCTTTTGGTTAAGGGCACAGATGGAGACTTCGGCCTGGCTGTGGGGGGCCTGCGATCTTAAACAGGGCAATATAGCATGCCCACCTCACCAACAGGCAGCTGTGGGCGGGGGGGGGACCTAGATGCAAGGATGTAAAGCTTAGCACCAAGCCTGACAATGGTCCTTACTCTTATTATTGCTGTTTCCAAATCCATTCAGTCTTCTCAACTAAGGGAAATCCAAGGCAGCCTCATCCCTCTCCTTTTCTTGCCAAAAAGCAACCCATACACAACTGTAACAAAGAGAATCTTGTTTTTCTATAACGTTCTCTTTAGGGTTTGGCTTGGAGATGTAAAGTCAATGTGTTAACATCTTCACCATTTTTTAAATCTATTCTTACAGGTCGTATTGGGTGATTTTGAGATGCCATCGCCCATTTAGAATGGAAGAAATGAGCATAGAGTGTCTTCTGTCCTTGCAGAACAGCTCCGAGGGGGAAATTTCAGAGCTTTGCTTGCCCAGGACCCTGACGCTTGCTTTCCCAAGCAGCTTAAGTGTCTAGAGGGAACATCTGGGTGGGAGCCTGGGGGAGGTGAAGACAGCATCTAGAAAGCAGAGCTCTGTCGCTTCAAAGCCAATTTTCCAACTCTGAAATGAAGGAAGTTTCATTCTTTCCCACGTGTCTCTGCCTTGCTAAATATAACTCCATCTTGGTTTATATTATGTTGCCTCTAATTGAATCACATTCTTCATCTGTTTAATGCAGAAACAATAAGCCATCCCACACGGATCCCAGGGCATCCCCTCACACACACTGTAGCCAGGCCCTGTTCCCAGGGAGCCGGGCGAGGCAGCGGTGGGTACGGCTGCTGCCAAGGTCTGCCACACTGTCTTAGGACACGTTTGGGGTTCAGAATGTAGAGATACAGGATGGTCCAACTATAGGAAGCCAGTTAACATGACTTGCTACATTAAGGAGTCAACAAGAAAACACAACACCCAATAAATGCTAAAGAGGCGTTTAAGAGAAGCAACCCTCCATTCTTGACTTTAACTAAAAAGTCCTAAATAAAATAGGAACAGATGGCCATTTCCTTGACATGATGAAATATCTACCTTGAGCCAGAAGCCGACATTAGCTTGCTTGAAATCGTGGAAAAGAGACACCACACCATCACCCCTCTAACTTAAAATTATCTGAAAAATGTATAAGGGGAAAGAAAGAGGGAAAATAAGGCAAAATCATGAATATATGTACGTGGTGTGATTACATACCAGAAAACGCAGGAGAATCAAGTAAAAACAGAATTAGAATCTATCAAAAACATTGGTCATAAAATCAGTATCAAAAATGTCATTGGCTGTAGGGGCCTCGGCTCACGGTGCAGCATAGCAGTTTCATTAGCTCATTTGGCAAATATTGATTCCTGCACTGTGTCAGGAGGAGCCCTGGTGGCGCAGTGTTTAAAACTCAGCTGCTAACGAATAGGTCGGCACTTCAATCTACCAGCCGCTTCTTGGAAGCCCTATGCGGCAGTTCTACTCTGTCCTATAGGTTAGCTATGAGTAGGAAACGACAAGATGGCAAAGCGGTTTGTTTTTTTGTTTTTCTTTTTTGGTTTGGTGTGCCAGGTAGTGTTCCAGGCGCTAGAGCTAGAGCAGTGGACAAAGAGAGCCCCCATCAGGAAGCTGCCCTCTTGGGGGTGGGGGTGAGGGGAGGATCAACAATAATCCAGGGGTATAACATCTTTTTTTTTTTTTTTTTATAACATCTATGTGAGGAGTGAGGCAGAGAGAGGGTGGATGATGCAGTTGTAGCAGGAAAAATAGAGCTGTGGTCTCTGAAGGGCTGATATTTGGGCATAGACCTGAAAGAAGTGGGGCACCTGACGCAGATAATGGAGGAGGACTGGTAGCAGAGAGGAAGGCAGGCGCACGTTTTGTGTCTGAGAAACAGGTGTAGGGGGAAGGGGTCACTGGGGGACATCACACAGGGAGTTTTCAGAGGAAGAGCTATACAATCCCACTTCCCTTCAGTCAGATGAGAGCAGGAGCAGGCCTGGGCTAAACGGTCCTACTAAAATCCTGTTTTAGGTATCACATGGCCCAAGTGACCACAGCTGACCGTTGTAGTAAAGGTTCAAGTGTCGGCAGTGGGCAACCAGGTGAGTAGCCCTCATAGGAACGTGGTCTTCAGAAAACGTTCACGTATGCTGGCGTCCCACATCGCGCAGGCCATGTGGAAGGGCCAAATGTAGAAGTCAAGCCACGGCTCCTCAAAGCCAGGGCCCCCCGGTGGTGTCTATTCAGAGTCCCCATCTGAAAATGTAAATCTTTACGGCCATCTGTTGGAGGGTGCCAACGGGGGATCCATTCATAACATAGTAAAACTTCTTAAAACTCTCCACCCCATCTCTTTCTCAGTGCCCCTCCCCCCACCCCCGCCCGGTGGAAACCGCCCTGATCCCTCTGCTTCCCCAGATGCCAAAGTAATCGCTCCCCTCCCGCAGTCCTGGCTGCGCCCTCTCCTTCCTCTCCCGCGCCCACCCGCCCGTGGGGATCTCACACTTTCCCCTCAGATATAAATGGGCCGAGCCCCTCTGGCTGCTTTCCATCTCCCCCTCCACCCGACCGGTTTCTCCTCCCGGAGAGCAACCAGAGGCTGTGACTACTCAGCGGTGCCCCCTCCCTCTGTACAGCGCCCTTGGTTGTGGCGTTTCACTTTCCTCCAGGTGAGCAGGCCTGGGAGGTTGCAAGCAACCCACAGACTGAACTACAAGTAAGGTACTTCATCACCCTCCTCTAGGACAGGGGGAAACAGCCCCTGGGGCCACTGCCCTGCATGTGAGGACATGCGGAACTGTAAAGCCACCTAGAGGTCCGCTGATAAGCATCACACTGATCAGAGCCTGCCATGTCATCTGTGTCGGGGCCCCTCGTCTCGGCCTTGCAGACTCCAGAGAGCAGCAGGGATCCACCATCCCCAGGGGATAAGGCAACCCCTTGACAAACCATCCGATGATAGAGATGGCCTGTCCATCTAAAACCATTTATCCTTCTGATAAATTCTGAGACAAAATCAAATAACATAAAACTACTTAAAACTCCACGAGTGCTACTAAAGACTCTTATGCTGTCTTGAAGGTATTAGGGATTGCACCCAGTTTTAGGCCTGGTTAAGTTTAAGACTCCATGTTTGCAATACTCTACCTTCCAAAGAGGTTCATGTGAGAAACTTCTAAGTTTGGGGGCTTCATGAGCACAGGAGACAGACTGAGTCCTTTGCTACCAGGGCTAAAGGTGGAAGCTAGGTGAGACCAAGCCCCTTCCAGGTGCCCCATCTGTTAGGTCACCATTGGTTCACATTATTGCAACATATTCCAGTTCAGAGTTTCTGTGGTTTTGGGGTTTCCATCTGATGTGGTTTTTGAAAATACAACTAACCCTTGAAGAGCAGCTCTTATTTCAAACCACAGCTCCAGGCTATTTTCCTCCTCCTACTTTCATCTTCATGAGCAGCTAACTTAATTTACCGCCCAAAGGATCCTTGGTGGCAGGCCCAGGAGTTGGAACATCCTCTGAGAAAGAGCTGCACTCACCGAACCTCCCTCGTCACCCTCTCACCGGCCTACAGCCCAGCCAGGCCCCACTTCCTCGCAGCGTCCAGGACCCTGCAGGTGGGCACTGTCACCTGGAGGGCAACCAGAACCAGCTACACATGTACTTTCCTCCCCAAGCTCAGTGCTTCCACAACCAACCAGGGGACACTCTCCGTTTCCAATAAAAGGAGGAAATAAAAAGAAGCATTGGCTGAAAGCAGGCAAGAGCTGAAAGTTATCACTTTTAATCTTCAGCGTTCTGGGATATTTGTTCCAAGGAGACACACTTTCTCTGAAAAGTGGTTTCCCACTGTTTCTCCCAGCAAATGCAATGGTTAAAAGACACCAATTTTCAATTAAAAGTTTGCTTTTTTTAATACAGGCTCAGTAAGTGAACTCAGCCCCATTCTTTTCTCAAATGTTATGTATGCATACAGTATGGCTTATCAACACTAAGCATTGTCCAAAGTTTGTAATAGCCTAGTTGATGTGACATCCACTTTATGTACTTTTGAACCGTTAGACTTCTGAGCCCCCTTCATCAAGGACAGAGACAGGAGGAGGAGCCCCAGCAGGTGGCAGGACACCGGTGCTACCAGGCGAGCCTACACCTGCCATCCGTTGCACAAACATCATGAGTCTCAGGGCACGTTAAGCCCTTAGCATTAGCTCGTTTCATCCTCCTAACAACTACATGATACAAGTCTGTCATTCAGATTATCACTCTACCCCTCAGTTCTTTAAGTGACTTGCCTAAGGCTGCAGACTAGCAAGAGGTAGGACAGGAACATGGCCCAGGAGTCCGACTCTGAAGCCCAGACACATGACCACTCCCCAGCTTGCTTGTCTGAGGGACTCTAGCTGCTTGCTCACAGAAATTCTGTTGTAGTGCTGTTTGTGGTACTGTGGAGCAGCAGCCACCCACCCACGTATCTCTGTGCCACAGTGAGGACAAACGGATGCAGTGGGCCCATTGCACAGAAAAGCAGGGGAGAAACTCACCCTGAGGGAGGAGGTGTCAGGGTAAACACCTGTGGGTAAAAAGAAACAGGTCCAGCTCTAAGGGCAGGGTGACTGAGCAGACCGCCGCATCCCTGCCCCTGCCCAAGCCCCCAGCAGGGAAGTGGACCTGGCCACAAAGTAGACCATGGCAGCCACAGTGGTCCAGCTGTGGCCCTTAGCTTCAGGTGTCTCCAGGCCTTGCCCCAGGCATCAGTGCCAACTCAGAAGAGAACAGGTGAATTCACACAAAAGCTTTGGGGCAAAGGGTTTTACCATCCCTCTTAGTCACCCAGATGCCTCTTCTAAAGCTTGTTGTACTAACCATGTCCCACCTGGGCAAGGCAGCAGGACAGCTAGACAGTGGACACTCAGTGAGGCCAGCCTCAAAGTGGCTCGCTTCCACATGCCACCTGAGCCCACATGGCTTCAGGCTCCTTCCCACCCACTCAGGACCAGCCCTCCCTGGTCCGTTTGGACAAGTTCCTTTAGAAATTTATAAATTTTTCTATCCACATTTTACTTTCACTCCCACCAAAACTCAGGCTGAGTTCTCCAGGCTATCTGCAAGTATGGCCTCTCCTGACACCAAGCGTCCCCAGGGCTTGACACTTGTGCTTTCAATTCCTGTTAGGCCCAGCCACCTAGGCCCTTTAATATGAACAAGATTGTGTGTTCATCTCTTTGGTGATGCCTTCCCAGCTTTTTCCTTAAAACATAGCTTTTTCTCTCATCTGATTATAAGGATAACACATGCATTCAAACAACACAGAAAAAGAACTTAAATCACCTGAAATCCAATTTGCTCACGGCTAAATGAACAAATTTTGCAAAGCTAAACTAGTATTTCTAGTCTCTGCCAGATCTGTGGGCCAAAGAGAAAGACAGCGGATTCTGCCCGGGCCCATGTTGTTAGCATGTCTCTGCAGAGGGGCCAGTGGCTGTCTTTGTGCAGCACCCACCAAGTGGGGTCGGGGCAATTGCATGACAGAATACTCCGTGATTCAGAGCCACTAACAGCATGCTGCCAGCATCCCCTGCGACTGGAGAAAGAGAATGGAAGTTGTGTTATTACGGGGTGGCTGTAGCCTACCTAAGGCAGGGCCTGTTTCTTCCTTGTCACTTGGCAGCCTCCCCTGACTGCCTCTCCACTACCATCATTTACCTTGCATACAGGTGATTCAGCTCCTTGATAAGTATCTCCTTAGACTCTCCTAAACCAAAGAGATTTTGCAAGAACAACAGGTTGTGATCTCTTAGCAGTGCTAATCCTGACTGTGCAAGCTCGGTGACCTGAGATTCCACAGCCGACCGTTAGAAATCACCTCCTACAAAGATGGAGGTTCTCGGGCTGAGCACCAGTATTACTGTAGCGGTGTCATCAGAGTCTGGTGTCCTATAATCAGTTGGTTTTAGCAAGGCATTTATACAACCTGCTAATTACAAGCCTTTCCTTGGAAGTGTGCTTTTACAGACATTACTTCAAGCCAAGCTTCCCATGTAGTGATGTTAGAACAAATGAAAGACAGGAACTTTGGGCCTGTGGTGGGAGAGCATCTTGAAGGCTGGGATCTGTTCCTCCCTGTCTGCTGGGTCACACTTGGAATGAGCAGGAAGACCAAGGTTCTCCCCATGAAGACGTGTGTTCCCTGGAGAAGGACTGCACGGAGTACCCCGGCCATCAATATTGTAGGTTGGGCTCGCTCACTGGGGAGATTCTGGCTGCCCCTTGGGAAACAGAGGCAGGAACTGATGGGCACAGAGCAGCCGGCGATGGGAGCTGGGTGAGGAACCACAGGCAGGAAGAAGGGCAAGCCTGGGGTTGCTGGGCTTGAGAGGAGGTGGACACAGCCTGGTAGGGTAGGGTCTCAGGGAGCCTGAAGGGAGCAGGAAAGCCCAGAAATCCTCTGATCCTTCTCTTACCTTCACATCCAGTTAGTCCCCGAGCCCCATCAATTCTGCCTCCACATATAGTCCCTCTGATCAGGCACCATCGCCTCGCATCTGGGCTAGAGAGTGGCCTCTCACTGACCTCTGGCCTCAGTCCTGCTGCTCCATGTTACAGCCAAAATGACCCTTTGAGGCAAGTCTGATGTTGTCACTCTGCCAAAAGCCACCAGAGCGGCTGTTCTAGGATAAAGTGCAAACCCTTCACAGCCTCGCCCTTGCTGCCCCCCAGGTGGCCCTCACTGCCCCCCAGCCCGGCCCTCACTGCCCCCTAACTTACACACGGTACTCCTGTCCTACTTGGTATGCGCCAGCGCCCCCAAAAAGGCTTTTGCGTCTCCCCCTCTAGGTCCCCCACCTGCTGTTCCTATTCCCTCTCTTCTCACCTCACACATTCTTCAGGTAGTTTAAAAGTCACTCATACATTCCTCCCAGATCCACCTGGCTGCACATTAAAGTCTCCACCGAGTTTAAAAAGAAACCGTACCACCGCCCAGTCCTCACCCTAGCCTAAAGCGATAAGTCAGAATCTCTGGGGCTATGCTGGGCCAGCTAAGTCAGCTGGAGAGCCAGGTTTGAGTCTAGTCTGTGGTCCCAAGTACCCTCACCTTCATTATCATAGCGCTGACCAGAAAATGGCAGTTCCTGACATCGTCATCACCTTACTGGCATCATTACCATTATTCCGGTCATGACAATCCTTGACATGCTATTCTTCTCTTTCGATTTTCACATCTAAAATTTGGAGACAATGCCAAGCTTTGTTTTCAAACTGCTTTTCAAAGAGTGCTTACAATGAATGAATAACATCTGTCTGCTCCTTGGCCCCTAATACACCAGGTGCTACATTTCTGCTATTTTGACTTGGAAAACAAAGCCAGCAAGTGAACCCACATATTGCACCCAAGTTTGCTGGAGGCTTTTGGACTCCAGTTGCAGGTGCCAAAGCATAGCTCCACAGAAAGGCTCTCTCGACCATGGTTTGGACAAAGAACTGATCTCGTCATTGTTTATTGTGAAGCGCTTGTGAGGATTCTCGTGGATTACTCAGCGGTGCCGATGAATCTGACCTCTATGGATGGCTGGTGATACTAGTGCCATTGTTTTTAGAGCATGGCTAATAACTTTGGCTGGAATCACTCACGGCCAGTTAATCAGAAGGAAGAGGTGATAATGGCATCTTTATGATATACAGCCATGTGATAAGATGCAGACGTAATGAGAACTCTTTTCTTCTGGAAAAGATTAAAGACATAAAATCCTGGCTTGGGAAAAAAAGACTCTTTGTCCTCCTACAACAAAGTGACCAGATGTCTTTATTTAGGCAGAACAGGGCCTGGGGTTTTAGGACCAGTCTCCCAGCTGTGTTTTGTTTTTTTTTTTTTTTTTGCTTGTGGTTTTTTTTTGGTGGAGGGGGAGAAGGTGTTACCCTCTGTTTCCTGGGTTTATGCACCACCACCTAAGAGTCTAAGCTCTTCCTGTGGCTGGTCTTCCTCCCCTAGAAAATGGCAGTCCTACTCAGAGATGGGAGAGAGGGGGACAGCAGGCTGGACCTTCTCAAGTAGCAGGGAGAAGGAAGTGTTCCCTGAGACACTGTTCTCAAATCCATTTTAAAATGGAGGGCAGACTTGGTAGTTTGCTGCAGCTCAGACATTGCTCCAAGCTGGTCCTCCACCAAGAAACTCCTGGTTCTCCTCCAACAAACTGGCTGCCATCGAGTCAAGTCCAACTCATGACGATTCCCTGTGTGTCAGAGTAGAACTGTACTCCACAGGGTTTTCAACTCCTGGTTTTTTGGAAGTAGATCTCCAGACCTTTCTTCCAAGTCACCTATGAGTAGTTGAACCTCTAACCTTTCCGTTAGCAGCCAAGTGTGTTAACCATTTTGCACCACCCAGGACTCCTCTCCTCCAAGAATCCATCAAATGGACACCTCAACCATGTCACGAAAGTAGGAAGAAAAATCCAGGGCTTTGGAACAACTATTCAAGAAAAGCAGTGTTTGTTCCTCTTCTGCTCCTTACTTAGAAACCAAACCAAACCCGTCACTACTGACTTGATTCCAGCTCACAGCAGCCCTGTTGGACGGAGTGGAACTGCTGCACGTGGCTCCCAGGGAGTGGCTGGTAGATCCGAAGAGCGGACCTTTGGTTAGCAGCGGAGCTTTCAGCCACGGCACCACCAGGGCTCCTTACTGTGGAAGGAATTGTGTCAGCCTGTCTTCTCTCTTCTTAACTGAGCGATCATGCTGGAAGGTGGACGAAGCTTAGGGGGAGCTGGAAGGCTTTGAATCTGTCTCTAACTAACCAGCCATCTGACCTGGAGAAAAGTAATTTCCCTTCTTTAGGCCTGTGTCTTCCTTCTGAATTTGGAGGACTGGGTGAAAGATTGGCCCTACAGCCCCGAAGGCAAGGACTACATCCATTCTGTTTGGCACTAGGTCTCCAGCTCCTTGCACAGTGCCTGGCATGTAACAGGACCTCGGTAAAAATTGCTGAACGAACTAATGAATGTATGCATGAACGGAACAACACCTTTAGTCCTAAATTCTGTCATGCTTGCCAGATTTATTTTAATCACTCAGTCTGCAAAATTTACACTGAGTCCAGTCACCAGCGACTTTGTTTACTTACTGCCTAAATCCATAAACCTCTCCTGATGGTCCCATAGAAAACCAAGCAAAAAAAGCCAAAGGGAGAGGCAGCTCACATTTAGCACCTCTAATTTCTCAGCCCTGTGTGATAGTAGCAGGCTCAAGATTTGGAGTCAGAAAATGCCATCTGAAACTCAGGTTTGCCAATTACCAGTTTTTTTTGCCTTTGAACAAGTTACTTGATTTCCTCTGAGACTTGATTTTCATATCCGTGAAGGTGGATAATGATATAATAATCACGTACACACACCAACACCCACGCATATGCACACACGAAAACACACACACACATACACACTTTCATTCACACCGGGTTGTTTTGATGATTCAATGGGAAAATATTAGCGAAAGCATTTTATAGCAAAAAGTGCAACCACATGTCAGCCTTTGTTACCATACAGGCCAGTGATTCTCCAGGCCACGATGGTTGAAGTGGGCTGGAGACAAAAACACACGTACTGATGCTCCTTCAAATATGACTGGGTAGGATATCCCAGGCATGTGCCAGACACTCCCATCCTTCTTTAGAATTTTCAAACATCAAACGAATGTTCTGGAATAACATTTTGATGGTTTTCATATACACAGATGAAGAACATATGGATCCAACTCCGCTACATGTATTCACTAGGACTGAGGAAGAACATCCTGGGGAAGGAATGTGAGATTTGGTATTATCTTGAGGTTTAATATAAAAATTTAATAATTCAAGAAAAAAAGAACTTATATTTATTAAGTACATCATGTTGGCCAGATGTTTTACATACATTATCTTGCCTAATCCTCACAACTCATGAAATGTGAATTGCCATCCCTCATTTGGAGCTCTGGTGGTGCAGTGGTTAAGAGCTCGAATTCACCAGCCACTCCTTGGAAACCCTATGGGGCAGTTCTACTCTGTCTTATAGGGTTGCTCTGAGTCAGAATCGACTTGACAGCAATGAGTTTTAAGGGTTATCCCTCATTTATAAATAAACTAACTCAGAAAAAAAAAAAAAAAAAAAAAAAACAGAGGGTTTGAGCTATTTACCCAAAGTCAGATAGAAGCAGACCCAAATCTGAGCAAGGCTAACACTTTAGCCTCTCCTCTGTCCCACTCTTCTTTCAGGAAACACAGTTAGCACAGGAAGAGGCCACTCCTGCCACTCCTCATGTGAAAATGTCACCTTCTCTCAAAAATACAAACTGTCCTCCCTGTTCTTTGTGGATTTAAAAGATCTGAAAGTTGATATGTCTTCTTAACGTCTTCTGGGAATAATCCATGAAATGGCCTCCTGCAGAGAATTTGTGCCACTGGCCATTGTACTGTGCTGAGACAGAAAGGCATCTCCAAGTGTGTTTGCTTGTTTAGTAAATATTTACATATCTCAGGCACTTGGCCACATCCCAGCCAAGCTCTCTAAATACCGTATTTGGGAACTTTACATTGGACTGGAGAATCTTTGATAAACAGTGTGAAAATGACCATGAAATTAAGTAGGACTTCTCGGCTTTACTGGAAGAATCTGGCTAATTGTCCCATTTCACTTCCAGGAGGGCACTAGCTCCTTCCTTCCGATGGGAGGGAGCTTCTTCAGACTGTCAGGATCTTTCCACCAAAACAGGACCTACACAGGCATCAAGAATGCCTTGACTGGGCCACTTCAAAAGTGGCCATGCAGAGCCTCCTACCAGGCCTGGCCAAGTGCAGGCCAGCAGGTCAGACAACAGCCTCCTGCTATGGCCCAGGTGACCGTGGCTCCTGAGATCTACTGCCAGAATTCCATGTGCAACCTGTGCAGAGGGCTTGGGGAGAGGAAGAAGTAAGTGGATGGACAGCCATGGAAATATGTCCTCCCACACCGATGGGTTTTTATATCACCCTCTATAGACAAATGTACCAGTACCAGTTGCCGTTGAGTGGACTCCAACTCATGGTGACACCATGTGGGTCAGAATAGAACTGTGCTGTATAGGGTTTTCAATGGCTGATATTTAGAAGTAGATCATCAGGCCTTTCTTCTGAGGTACCTCTGGATACACTCAAACCTCCATTCTTTCAAGTAGCAGCCAGATGCATTAACCATGTGTATCACCCAGGGAATCCACAAAAAGAAAGATAGGCTTATTAAACATCAAGTTGGTGGACACACAACTTCGCTGACAACACATGCCAGGACTGGGGTGTACTTGGCCATCCTAAGGTTATTTTACCTTCTCTATTGCGAAATGCTGTCTCACACACAGAAGCCACAGACAGGCTTGATTATAAGAACCTGCTATTAAACAGACCAAAGAGGGGTTTCCAAACTCATAGGTGATAAAAAATTTTTTAAAAAATGGCCAGGGGAAGGTTTTCTCAACTTTGACATGTCACTATTTCCCTTTGCATATTGGCCTAAGATACTAATTTATATTTGGATATCATTTTAGTTTATAAAGTACCATTATTTTTGCTCATAACTAAAACTCTTGAAGTAGTTGTTATTATTATTGCTAATTGTTATTATTATTATTCTCATTTTAAAGATTCAAGTACTGGCACTGAGAGAGGTTATTTGCCCAATGCCCCTGACCTTAGTGCTAAGGTTGAAACTCAAGCACAAATCTTCTGGCCAAATATTGTGCAATTCTTCTACGCTGCTGCTTGATTTCTTTTGTCACTTTGCTCACCACTTGGTGTCTTAGTTTCCTAGTGCTGCTGTAACAGAAATACCACAAGCGGGTGGTTTTAACTAACACAAATTTATTTTCTTACAGTTCTGGAGACTAAAAGTCTAAATCAGGGTCTTGGTCGTGTCGATTCCTTCTGTGTAGGTAGTTCTGGGTGTTCCTTGGTTCCTTGGCAATCCTCACACAGCATTGTCTTTCCCTGTTTGTGCTTGCCTCTCTGTCTAATCTGCTTTTTTTATAATTCAGGAATGATTATGTTAGGACACACCCTAGACTGAATGGCCTCATTAATATAGCATTAGATTGCATTAAGAAGGCAATTACATTATGTTACACCCACAGGTGTAGGTTTTAGGATTCCAATACATATTTTGCGGGCATACAAGTCAATCCGTAACATTCCACCCTTTGGCCTCCCCAAAATTCATGTCCTTCCTGTGTGCAAAACACATTCACCCTATCACATCATAGGCAAAAGTCTTAACCCATTCAGCATCAACTCTAAGTCCCAAATCTCATCTTCTGATTCACCTATATCAAGTATGGGCGTGACTTAGGATGTGTTCCATCCTGGGGCAAAATTCTATAACACAAGTTATCTGCTTCCAAAGTACAATGGTGGGGAAAAAAAAAGTACACTGGTGAAACAGGCACAAGATAGACATTCCCATTCCAAATGGGAAAAATTGGAGGGAAAGAAGGGGTCACAGGTATAAGTCCAAAACCCAGTGGAGCAAATTTCATTAGCTCTCAAGACTTGAAAATAATCCTCTACTCTCCAGGCACATCTGTGCAATGGCTCCACCTTCCAGACTCTGGGCATTGGCCATCCTCTCTAGATTCTGGGTAGAGGTGCCTCAGCCCTGGGCAACCACCCTGCCTTCTAGTCCCATTCAAACAGTAACCCCCCTGCCTCAGTGTTGGGTGGCCCCATTCTCCTGGTCCACCTGAGTAGTGACCCCAGCAGCTCGGCCCCAAGAGGCTCAGTTCTCTTGGCCCACTGACATGGCAGTGCCAGCCCCTCACATTTGGGCAGTGGCTCCACTCTCCTGGCCCAGCTGAACGGCAGCTCCACCCTCCAGAATCAAAGCAGTGGCAACTGGACTCTTTGAAACCAAGGCGTTCCTGCCGCCCTGTGCTCCTTCCAACTCTCCTGTTGGTCTCCAAACTGCTCCCATAATTATGCCTTCCTTTTCTTTGAGGACAACAGATGATCACAATAAAGTCATTCCATCGACCCATTTCCGGCCTGTTAAATTCTAAGCGGCAGACTGTTTTCCTTCATTTTTTCCTGTCTCTGTCCCTTTCAACCTAAGCTGACAGGATTTCTTCTGAGGTGGTTGATTAAATCCATCAGTCACAGGCCTAATCTCTTTAGTAAGACATTAGGTAGTGTGACGCTAACAAAGGGTGAGGTGGGTAAACCCCACATCTATCACAAACTTCCCAGAAGGATCAATATAAATCCAATTCCCAGCTGGAAGTGGATCCAGGCCAGCTGGTTTCTCTCTCTCTCTCTCCATCTTTTTTCTCTCTCTTTAGTCCCCTGGGACCAGCTCGTAAGATAGAAGAACTCTATCCTTCTTTATCAACTGCCCATGTACCCTTTCTCTAACACCCAGTATTATGGATTGAATTGTGTTCCCCAAAAATGTGTATCAGTTTGGCTAGGCCATGATTCTCAGTATTATGTGATTGTCTACCATTTTGTCATCTGATACGATTTTCCTATGTGTTGTAAATCCTGCCTTTATGATGTTAATGCTGCTGGATTAGAGGCAGTTATGTTAATGAGTCAGGACTCAGTCTACAAGATTAGGTTGTATCTTGAGTCAATCTCTCTTGAGATACAAAATAGAGAAGCAAGCAGAGAGACAGAGGGACCTCCTACCACCACGAATGAAGAGCCAGAACAGTGTGCATCCTTTGGACCCAGGGCCCCTGCACTGAGAAGCTCCTAGACCGGGGAAGATTGTTGACAAGGACCTTCCCCCAGAGCTGACAGAGAAAGAAAGCCTTCCCCTGGAATTGGCACCCTAAATTCAGACTTCTAGCTTCCTAGACTGTGAGGGAATAAATTTCTTTTTGTTAAAGACATCCATTTGTGGTATTTCTGTTATAGCAGCACTAGGTAGCTAAGACATCCAGCCACCCAGAGCGGGGTCTACACAAATTGACACTGTATTGCCAGCCCCTGCAGGCTCATTGCACCTGTGGGCTTATTAATTCTCTATAACAGTTCACAAAATTCCTGAAGACTGTTACCTATACTTACAGTTACCCATTTATTATAACCAGAAAGGATACAGGTGTAGAGATGCATCAGGCAAGGTCTAGGAGAGTTCCTGGCTCAGGGCCTCCATTGTCCCCAGGGACGTGCTGTTTCTTCTCCCATGTATGGATGTTCTCACTGATCCAAGAGGCCCCAAAAAGAGCACTCCAATGACCCAGGTCCCCTAGTCATTGGGACCTCTATGGATGGGCATGACTTGGGCCTTAATGCATAGTTATGATTGATCCAATCAATGAATATGCACGACTGCATTGGGCCCTCCTTCCTTACTGAGTTAGTTCACCAGGTGTGGAGCCCACATAGCCCCTACTTGCCTGGTTGGCTATTTTGAATAACAAAGGCATCTTGATTGCTCAGGTTATTTTCAGAAACCAAAGCCAAAGGGCTAAGCCAAGTTCTTTGTCCCACAGGTAGCCAGGTTATTGGTGCAAGTTCCAGAATATGCTTTACTGATTTATACAACAAAATATTCCAAATCTTTAGGTTCCGGTTTCGGAATTTAAACTGTAAGTTCATTTTTAAGTCTATCTCTTTCCTCCTGAATTTTACTCTAAGTGGCAAGGAGAAACCAGGTTGTGTCTTCAAGATTTTGCTTAGAAATCTCTTCAGCCAAATATTCAGGTTCATCATTTAGAAGTTCCACCTTCTACAAAATATTTGAGGATAATTCAGACAAGTTCTTTGCCACCTTATTTAAAAAATCACCCTTTCTCCAGTCTCCACTAACATGTTCATTATTTCTTTTAAAGCCTCCCCAGAAGAATATTTAATGTACGCATTTCTAGGGACATTCTGCTAATGGCATAGATGCTTTCTCTACAGGATTCCTCATTTCCTTCTAGTCCTTCGTTGTTGTTAGGTGCCGTCGAGTCAGTTCCAACTCATAGCGACCCTATGTACAACAGAAGGAAATGCTGCCCAGTCCTGCACCACACTTGCAGTCATAATGTTTGAGCCCGTTGTTGCAGCCGCTGGATCAATCCATCCCCTTGACAGTCTTCCTCTTCTTGCACGACCCTTTACTTTACCAAGCGTGATGTCCTTCTCCGGGGACTGATCCCTCCTGATAACATGTCCAAATATGTGAGATGTAGTCTTGACATCCTTGATTCCGAGAAGCATTCTGGTTGTACTTCTTCCAAGACAGATTTGTTCATTCTTTTGGTGGTCCATAGTGTATTCAATTTTCTTCGCCAACACAATTCAAAGGCATCAGTTCTTCTTTGATCTTCCTTATTCATCATCCAGCTTTCGCATGCATATGAGGAGATTGAAAACACCATGGACTGGGTCAGGTACACCTTAGTCTTTAGCCAAATCAATGTATTTTTTGATTTCTTGTCTGCTGCTTCCATGGGAGTTGATTGTGGATCCAAGTAAAATGATCTTCTCTTTGTTTATCATGATGTTCCTTATTGGTCCAGTTTTGAGGATTTTTTTTTCTTTATGTTGAGGTGCAATCCATGCTGAAGGCTGTGGTCTTTGATCTTCATCAGTAAGTGCTTCAAGTCCTCCTCACTTTCAGCAAGCAACGTTGTCTCATCTGTATAACGCAGGTTGTTAATGAGTCTTCCTCCAATCTTGATCCCCCATTTTTCTTCATAAAGTCCAGCTTCTCAGATTATTTTCTCTGCAAACAGATTGAATACGTATGGTGAAAGGATACAACCCCGACACACAACTTTCCTGATTTAAACCACTCAGTATCCCCTTGTTCTGTTCCAACGATCACCTCTTGATCTATGTACAGGTTCCTCATGAGCACACTTAAGTGTTCTGAAATTCCCATTCTTTAAAATGTTATCCATAATTCATTATGATTCACACAGTCAAATGCCTTTGCATAGTCAACAAAGCACAGGTAAACATCTTTCTGGTATTCTCTGCTTTCAGCCAGGATCCATCTGGACATCAGCAATGATGTCCCTGGTTCCATGTCCTCTTCTGAATCCAGCTTGAATTTCTGGAAGTTCCCTGTTAACATACTGCTGCAGCCGCTTTTGAATGATCTTCAGCAAAATTTTGCTTGTGTGTCATATTAATGATATTGTTTGATAACTTTCACATTCTGTTGGATCATCTTTCTTGGGAGTAGGCATAAATGTGGATCTCTTCCAGTCAGTTGGCCAGGTAGCTGTCTTCCAAATTTCTTGGCATAGACAAGTGAGCACTGTACTGTATCCATTTGTTGAAACATCCATCAATTCCTGGAGCCTTGTTTTTCACCAATGCCTTCAGCGTAGCTTGGACTTCTTCCTTCGGTACCATAGGTTACTGATCATATGCTACCTCCTGAAAAAGTTGAACATGGACCAATTCTTTGTGGTATACTGAGTCCATCTTCTTTTGATGCTCCCTGCATCATTCAGTATTTTTCCCATAGAATCCATCACTATTGCAACTCGAGGCTTGAATTTTTTCTTCAGTTCTTTCAGCTTGAAAAACGCCAAGAGTGTTCTTCCCTTTTGGTTTTCTATCTCCAGCTCTTTGCACATGTCATTATAATACTTTACTTTGTTTTCTCGAGCCTCCCTTTGATATCTTCTGTTCAGCTCTTTTACTTCATCATTTCTTCCTTTTGCTTTAGCTACTTGATGTTCAAGAGCAAGTTTCAGGGTCTCTTCTGACATCCATTTTGATCGTTTTTTCTTTCGCATCTTTTTAATGACCTCTTGTTTTCTTCACGTATGATGTCGTTGACGTCATTTCCCAACTCATTAGGTCTTCCGTCATTAGTGTTCGACCCATCAAATCTATTCTTGAGATGATCTCTAAATTCAAGTGGGATATACTCAAGGTCATATTTTGACTCTTGTGAACTTGTTCTAATTTACTTCAGTTTCAACTTGAACTTGCATATGAGCAATTGCAGTTTCAACTTGAACTTGCGTATGAGCAATTGATGGTCTGTTCCACGGTTGGCCCCGGCCTTGTTATGACTGATGATACTGAGCTTTTCTATGGTCTCTTTCCACAGATGCAGTCAATTTGATTCCTGTGTATTCCATCTGGCAAGATTCACGCATAGAGTCACTGTTTATGTTGGTGAAAAAAGATGTCCTTCATTAGAATTGCCCTTAATGTCCATAATTCTACCGATAGTCTCTTCAAGGCAACCTAGGCTCTTACTGTGAAGTACATCCAAATTTCTTCAGCTTCTACCCATTACCAAAGTGTAGAACCACTTCCACATTTTCAGTATTTGTTAGAGTAGCACCCCCACTTCTCTGAACCAAATTTTGTTTTAGATTCTTAGTTCTCCTGTAATAGAAATACCATAAGTAAGTGGCTTTAAAGAACATAAATTTATTTTCTCACAGTTCTGGAGACTAGAAGGCCAAATCAGAGTCTTGGCCATGTCGATTTCTTCCATGTAGGTAGCCCTGGATGTTCCTTGCTTCCTTGGCATTCCTCACATGACATCAGTATTCCCTGTTCATGTTTGTCTCTATGTCTAGTCTGTTCTGCTCTTTTTATAACTCAGAAGTGATTAGGTTTAGGATACACACTGTACTGGTATAGCCTCATTAACATAACATTAGATTGTGTTATGTAAGATAATTACATTACACTCATGGGTATAGGGGTTAGGATTCCAACACATATTTTGGGAGGAACACAACTCATTCCATAACACTTGCCCACTGTATTTGTATTTGTTGCAGATGCCAGTATCAATACAAAATGCAAAATATATGAGGATCTTGATGCTGGCTTACAGTAAAAACTAAAAAATAATAGATTAGATGAAGTTAAACAAAATATTAACTTTTAATAAAAGATAATCATGTCTGTTTCTGCTATTAGCTTCCCATTACCTGCCCACATCATTATAATCATCATCAATCTACGTTTTCCTTGTTCCCATATTATCCCATTATATGCCATTATATGCATGCAGAATAATTTACCAACTCATAGCTGCACTGGAGATTTTAAGGTTTGTTTGTTTGTTTGTTTTAGCTTTTTTTTTTTTCCTTCATTAAAACAGAGTCATAAGGTACCTGGTTCAAGAAACCCAAAACTCAGGAAGTCTCCTCCCCCCCCGCCCCACACCAGTAGACCTGGCTGTGCCTGACAGTTAGCAAGACAGATTAATTTCCTGTTTGTACCTACTGATTGGAAAATAAATTTTTTGGAGTATGGGCCAGCTAAATTAGAGCCAGTGCCCCTCTTGGACTAGAGCTCAGAAATCTACAATGTAACAGCTTTACCAGTGATTCCATGCACCCTACAGTTTGAGAACTGCTAGTTGTTTATGTGAGCCTGGATAAAGCAGAAGCAACTGGTCCTTTAATTTGACTACAAGCATCTAGTTTGTGTCTTCAGTCTTCGTACCATAATAAAGTGTCTCTTGTGCCCCAAAAATCTCCTGCACTCTTGCCCTGCGTGGAAAAAGATAGGGGTGGTTGACTGAGGGAGGAGTAGGGGGTAAGGCTCCATGGCAACTGAAGAGAAAACAACCTTTGATTCCTTGACATGCAACTGAGTAACAGTCTGAGAGGGAAAGGCTTCTGTCTGAGACCGTCCTTGGCACTTTCTGCAACAAGCAATTACCCAACTGCTGCATAAACTCGATTTTAAACACTCAGACCACCCAACAGAGAAGCAGTATCAAGCTTTTTTTGCAATCAGTTTGCCAAGGGCAATCTTGTTGAGAGTGTATGTGTGTCACTAAATATAAAGGGGTCACAAAAAAGCTAGCTGAGGTTTTCTCAACATAACTCCCGGAAGAACCCAAAAGAATGCCTAACATTTTTTTCTTTACCAAAATGTCCGTTCAATTTGAACTTGGGAAATATTCCTTTTTACAAAAGTCAAACATCAAAGTATCATTGAGCATTAACAGTCCAATATTGAGAAAGTTGCTACATATTGCGAAATACATTAGTAAGATTTCTGGCTGCTCAGTACGGCTGTAAAAGGTTATACATTCAAATGGCTATGCCCACTATTTTTTGGAGTCTGGGAAACTACTACAATTTGAGCTCCAAAGTTGAAACTACTCTTGCTTGATTCATAGGAAGGCAAAATATGAGAGCTAGGCCTTTTCTTGTTGGTTTATCTCATCACTAATTTGATGTGTGTGGCAGCAGTGTTAGAAGGTTATAAAGAAAAGCCTTCAGGTTCTGGTGTTAGACAGCACTGGATCTGAATCATAACTTGGCCACTTACTGGCTGTGTGATATTGTGTGGGTCAGCTAATTTTACTAATCCTCAGTTTCACATCCATAAAAGGAGGATAATCACAGAATGATATTAAGATCGAAAATAGTAATATAAAACGCTCAGTACCTTCTTAGAAGTGATTATAGAGTGAGTATCCTGACAGTCTAAAAGCACCATGGGATGGTTTGATTCAATTCAACTCTATGAGTATTTACTGAGGGCATGCCACAAGCCAGGCATTGTGCTACAGACTGTGGACAATGATGTCCCTGCCCTCATGGGGCTTGCAGTCTGACAAGAAGTTACCACCTCAGAATAGCGTTAGAATGGCTACAGGTCTTTTGATGACCAGGACGCAGAATTGGGTTTTTAGCATCGTTTTCCATTTAAATGTCTGCCACAGGCTTAATCTCAGCTAGATACTCAAAGTAAAAGTGGCTTCTAAGCTAGCTGTCATGTGAGTGGTGACAATTGTCTCTGGGGAATGGGTCAAGGGTATTGCTACTGCCTAATATTCATGAAGCCCCAGGGCTATAGCAAAATGCTCTAGAAACAGTGCTGGTGCTGGGAGTCAGAAAGCCTGGATTCTAGCCTTGAAGTTTCAATAAATAGCTGACTTCCTTTTCCTACCCATAAATTGAGGGCAGAGTAATCTCTGCAGGAGCTCTGAGAAATAAGCCCCCTTGTCTCCTGATTAAATTGAGAGTTAAAATTAGAAATGGCAGGTGGGAGCTATCCCATAACTGATAAAAACTAGTGGGAGGCCATAGTACATTTAGTGGCCAGGTGGGCCAGCAAAAGGAACCCCAGGGCCAGACACACCTACCCATGCAGGCACAGCACCTGGGTCAGGGCAGCCTCTGCACAGGGTTGAGCCAGAGAACGCACTCCCAGCCCACCACTCTGGAGAGAGGATGGTGCACTGAGCCATAATTCTCTCCTCCTCCAGATAGAAGAGAAGAAAGGGATGGGAAGAAGCCAGGTGTGTGCTTAAACAAACTCTTCAAAAGCAAGAGCTGGAAGAGTTGATGATGCTCTCTAAAATGTATTCAGATATCAGCGGCTTGATCAAGATGGTGGGCCTGCCAAGCACTGAGTCATCATGAGGCAGAACAGAATTAGACCAGCAGAGGAGTTTGGGGGTCTGAATCACTGCTAGATGGTCACTGCCATGGAGCCAGGAAGTAAAGTGTACCCAGGAATGCTTAGAGGCCAGATGCTAGCGGAATTTTGAAGACATCTCCACCCCAGGGAGAGACCGGCTGATGGGCTGACACCCTCATGTCATGTCTACACTAGTCCTAGAATAGCACTTTTCAACTTACAACCATTCAGAAATCAATTTAGTGGGTCATGATCAGTTTTTTTTTTTTTTAATGAAATACAATCGACTAAATTGGAGTACAGAGCCCTGATGGCCCAGCGGTTAAGAGCTTGGCTGCTAGCCAAAAGGTCAGCAGTTTGAATCCACCAGCCTCTCCTTGGAAACTCTATGGGGCAGTTGTGCTCTGTCGTATAAGGTCACTGTGAGTCAGAATTGACTCAGTGGCAACAGGTTTTTTTTATATTGGAATACGCTGCACACACTAAGAGGGCAGGGGTGGTTCGGCGGTAGAATTCTTGCCTTCCATGCAGAAGACCCAGGTTTAATTTCGACAGCCAGTGCATGTCAAGTGTACAGCCACTGCGGTCTGTCAGTGGAGGCTCATGTGTTGCTGTGATGCTCAACAGGTTTCAATGGAGCTTCCAGTCTAAAATGGACTAACCCGTTGCTGTCGAGTTGATTCCAACTCATAGCGACCCTATAGTACAGAGTAGAACTGTCCCCCATAGAGTTTCCAAGGTATGCCTGGTGGATTCGAACTGCTGACCTTTTGGTTAGCAGCCATAGCTCTTAACTACAACGCTACCAGGGTTTCTGTAAATTGGATTAGGAAGACAAATAAGCCAAGGAAAACTCCATGGATCACAACTGTTTGACCAGCAAATAATCATGGGGATGGCACAGGACTGGGCAGTGTTCATGCAGTTGTGCATGTGGTCACTATGAGTTGGGGGCCAACTCTACAGCAGCTAACAATGACGACAGTACGTACTAAGAATTACTTCAAGACTCTTTTGTTTCAGTTTTGTTTATGTAGAGTTTTGAGTACATATGTGTGTGTATTGGGTCATGATGCTAGATGTATTTCTTACTATGGATCACAATTTTTTTAAATGATTTAAAGGCACTGGCCTAGAAAGTCCTAGCAACAATTTTTAGATTGAGTCATGTGTGAAGTCAGGGAAGTGTGCCCGGGGCATCAATGGCAAACACTGAAATTGGCTCACTTATCACCCACTCCAGCCTCCACTAGTTTGCCCTTGGGTCTCGAAGAGGCTGGAATGCTAACCACTACCTTCCCAGACCCCCTGCTGCTGGCATTTTGACCTGGATTCTGCCAAGCAGAGAAAGAGTGCAGAAGGAGAAAAGTTAGATAAGGACATGAGGAACAAAAGGTAGCAGCCACCGTAGGGGATCTGATCTTCTCGCCAGCCTAATGGTGAGGGCATAGTGTTTGCTGGGCAGTGATGATGGTGTTTAGGGCATCCAGGTCTGAGAGTCACAGACACTATATGATGGGACGATGGGGATGATGGTGGCATGGAATCCCAGCTATACTGACGTAAAATAATTACATTTTTTATATTATTATATTTGGTGCAGCTAGTCACTGTTTCTGGCTGTTTATCCTGTGATTTCTAGCTCTGTTTTTTTAACCTCTAGGCTTGGTCATGGCCCTCCTGGAGAGTGAGAGCCACTTAGTGCTCTTTTTAAAGTGCTGTTTGCTTTCTTTCTGTCCTGATTCTGTCTTTGACAACTCTGAACCTTGACTTGTGCAGCATCCTTCCAGTCCTTGCCCCTATATCCACTTCCTTCTTTCCTCCATTTTTCTACACCAGTAAAAACCAGTTGAGTCGATTCCAACTCACAGTGATCCCATGTGTGTCAGTAGAACTGTGCTCCACAGGGTTTTCAGTGGTCGATTTTTGGCAGTAGATTGCTAGGACTTTCCTCTGAGGTGCCTCTTGGTGGACTCGAGCCTCCAACCTTTTGGTTAGCAGCTGAGCGCATTAACAATTTTCACCACCAAGGCGGTGCACTTCTCTATACAGGCCCCTTCTAGTTTGCGTGCAGCCCCTCATCTACTCTGGGGTCTGCTTCTTTTTCCTCCTATTTTTTTCAAAATGTATTAGTTCTGTGGCTCATTTGCTCAGGATCCCACTTCAGCAAAAGTCATCCTCGTAAACAGTTTAAGGAGGACAGTAATGGCGTGATGTCTTACCCTCTCCAGTAGCACATGAGTTTCAGAAGTAACCTTCAATGCCCAAAGCCTGTACTTTCTGAAATGATGGTCCCAGATTTGGGGCATGCCTTGAGGGCTGCTTAAATGGCAAAGACAGAGGCCGGAATGGCGGAGCCCAAGCTTCCTTATCCTTCTCCAGCCAGAGTAGCTCTACTTTATCTGTTCTGTTTAGCAGAGTGCTGCTCAAGTCTGAGTTTAAAAAAAGGGAGAAACTTCCACTGCTATGGTAGTCTGACTTCTAAAAAGCATGTCCCCATCCCAGGATTTCAGCCGCTCGTTCCCAGAACTTGTGAATGAGGTGAGACTTCGCTCCCATGATTGTGTTACCTTACATGGCCCAGTAGACCTTAGCAGAGAGAGATAAGGCAGGTGGAGCTGATCTAATCGCCTGATCCCTTAAAAACAGAAATCTTCTCCTCTGATGGCAGAAGCAGAAGACAGAGAGATTCTGAGCATGAGAAGAGCTGGAAGTACAGCTGTTGCTGCTTTTGAGATGGAAGGAGGCACCCAAGGTGTGTGAGCATTGCCCTCACTAACCCTCGTGGAGCTTCTCGGCCCACTGCCATTCCACAGATGAAGAAACAGAGTTGAATGGGGATTAAGACATTTTCCCGAAACCACCTAAGTATAACTGGGATCAAAAAACATGGCTTTTCTCTTATTACAAAATAAGAAAAAGGTAATCAATTCATTAACATACTGTGTAAAAGGTCAAACAGGCAGTTTACAGAAACAGAAAGGGCTAATATATTTGAAAAAAATGTTCAACCTCATTCAAAATCAAATATCCAATTTAAGTAAAATAACACTGTCTATTCATTCACATGAACTAAAATAGCTTGATGATACCAAGTGCTAGCAAGTGTAAAAAAACAGGCACTGCTAGATAATATGGCTAGAAATGTAAATTGAAATATACTTTTGGGAGATGAATATGGCAAAATTTACCAAGATTTTAAATATACATTGTCTTTAACTCAGAAATTTCTCAGCTAGGAATTTACCATATAGATATACTCACAAAAGCATGCCAGTATGTCTACATAATGATGATCACTGCAGCCTCATTAATAATAACAAAAAACAACACTCTAAATGTACACTAAGAGGTAGGTAAAATAAGTTCTGATTCACCCATATGATGGAACAGCTACACAATAGTTAAAAAGAACAAGAATGAGATTCTGAGAAGATGGTATTATAAAGAGACCACTGTTCCAACCCTCCCCCACAAACACAACAAGAAGTACAGCAAGAAAATGGTGCTCAACCTTAAGGGACTCTGAATTGGGGAACAAAGGACAGTAGCAGGGAACTGCAGACAGGCAAGAATCAAATTATCAACAATGAGTCACATATGGTAAGGAACACTTCTCCCACAGCCTCTGCCCCTCTCCCCAGGCACATGGGCTGCCAGCTGCTGTGAACTGGGGAAGTGACCTACACAAAAGAGCCTGCTTCCCTAACAACCACACCCCTTGCCTGTGCAAAAAGACAGGACCACAATCTTCTGCTCTAAAATCAACATGGCTGACCTCCCCACGGGTCCATTCAGAGCATGCCACCACCTTCCCCACCCAGACACTGTCAGCTGCAAGCCTGTAATGGAGCCTGCTCCCATATTCAACACTCTACCTGCTTCCCCATGAACCCCATTGCTCAGACCTGTATAACCAAGGGGACAGATCTCCCTGGGGGTCAGTTTGGGTTTGTCTGCCCTCCTTCTGGTCTGCACTGAGGACTGCTGACTGAGGCTCCTGTCATTCCTTCCCTGCTCCATAGGGACTGCCTATACCTCGGCTGGCATTCAAGGGAAGTACAAATTGACTTTCCTTCATTTCAGGAGTAGGATGGGCTGGCACTCCAAGGAAGGCAACACCCAGCCCGGAAGGGGGCTCACTGGGTGTGGGTTTTCCAACAGAAAATATGTTTGCAGAAACAGAGAAAGGAAGGGAGTAATAACCAGAGAGGGAAGACTGTACTCCCTGCTGGACAATTAATTAGCCCCTGATATCTTGCCTGAGGGGCAATGCTCACCGGTGGACAGATTGGTCACAGCGTGTTCGTGTTCTTTGGTGTGTTTGGGAGAAATTGAAAGGAAAGTGAGAACTGAGATCTGTAACTTTCAAATCCTAATTAAACAAAGAAAGGAGAAGGAGCTATCACAGACAGGGAGAGGAAACAGTAAGCAAAGGCCAAAGGCTCTGCCTGCCTAAGAGATTTTCGCAGAAAGTAGTGCAGGCAAAAATACCAAATACTAGGGAGAACTGAGGAAGTTAACACCCTTGAAATTCCAAAGCCCCAAGCATGCGCCTCCCTCCGTGAATCCTGAGATGCCTGCTCAGCTCTGCTTTTCTTCTCTGCCCTCTTTAAGGCTCTGCTAGCTCTCAGTACTACCCTCAGAGCCAAGCTCTCTATTACTGCTGTTACGTGCCATCAAGTTGATTCCAACTCATAACAACCCTATCTTACAGAGTAGAACTGCCCCCATGGAGTTTCCTAGGCTAAAACCTTTTTGGGAGCAGATTGCCAGGTCTTTTCTCCTGAGAAGCACCTAGTGGGTTCGAACTGCTGAATTTTCAGTTAGCAGTCAAGCTCTTAACCACTGTACCACCAAGGCTGTTTAAGCTCCTTGTTGTTGTTATTGTTCTTAGGTGCCTTTGAGTCTGCTCCTACTCATAGCAAATGAAACGTTGCCTTGGTCCTGCACCATCCTAACAATCCTTGCTATGTTTGAGCCCATTGTTGCAGCCACAGCATCAATCCATCTCACTGAGGGTCTTCCTCTCTTTCACTGTCCCTCTACCCTATCAAGCCTCATGTTCTCCTCCAGGGACTAGACCCTCCTGATAACATGTCCAAAATAAGTGAGATGAAGTCTTGCGATCCTTGCTTCTAAGGACCATTCTGGTTGTACTTCTAAGACAGATTTGTTTGTTCTTCTGGCAGTCCATGGTATATTCAATATTCTTTGCCAACACCACAATTTAAATACATCAATTCTTCTACAGTCTTCCTTATTCACTGTCCAGCTTTCACATGCATATGAGGTGATTGAAAATACTATGACTTGGGTGAGGTGCATCTTAGTCATCAAAGTGACACGTTTGCTTTTTAACACTTAAAGAGGTCTTTTGCAGCTTATTAGAAAAACACAAATTCACCAGAGGTTCCTGGGTCATGTGTTGTCTAAGAAAGGAGCGCTGAGCTAGGAAGCACCTTAAGAATTCTTAGTTAAGGCTTAATGTCTTCTACCCCCTACATGGTAAGATAACAAAACAGCCTTATTTGTGGCCTTTAAGTCTTCAGGAAACTGGGATAAGTTGATATAACCACGTTTTTCATATCCCTAACTTCGTTGTATTTGAAACTTGAACCTTAATTCTTCTACAGATATTTTTTCAAGTAGAGGGGAGTGTTTTGGTAGGCATTAATCCACTGTAATCTCAAACTTCACAACATGCCAGTTCTCTCTTTTGGGTTACAATGGTGTCAAACACCACTTTCATCCCACAGCAAAGAGCAGGAAAAGTGCCCAAGTCCCTGCCTCAGCCACTCAACAAGGTGGCTTCCAGCTGCCCACCAGAAGTGTTTAATTTGTGAGACCCCACAGCAGTAGACCCAGCCCCTCACACTTTAAAATGGCCTACAAAGGTGAAGTCTTAAGGGAAAAGATACAAAATAAAACTGCAAAATCAAATTCTATAACATTGACATCTATAAACAGAGTTATCCAGTAGGACTTTCTAAGACAATAGAAAAGCTCTGTTAGCTAAACTGTCAAATATGGCAGCCACAAGCCACATATGCTCTTGAGTACTTGAAATGTGGCTAATACAACTGAAGAGATAATTTTTTTTATTTAATTCTTTTTATTTATATCCAATTCACATACCATAAAGTTCACACTTTTGAATTGAATCATTCAGTGGTTTTCAGTACATTCACCACGTTGTGCAACCATGACCACTGTCTTCTTCCAGAACATTTTCATCACTCCATAAAGAAGCCTATACCCATTAGCAGTCACTCTCCGTTTTGTCTTCCCTCAGTCCCTGGAAACCATGAATATTCTTTCTGTCTCTATGCAGTTGCCTACTCTAGGCATTTTATAGAAATAGAACCACACATTTCATATAAATCAATATAATTAGAATCATACATTCTATATACCACAAATGCATTCCCTGTGAATTACTTCACATAAATCACATGAATAAACTATATGAAATCATATATTTCATATAAATATATAATCATACAGCCTTTGTGTCTGGTTTCTTTCACACAGCATATTGTTTACAAGGTTCGCCAATGTTGTACCATGTATCAGTTCTTCATTCTCCTTCATGTCTGTATAATATTCTATCGTACGGATATACCACATTTTGTTTATTTATTCTTCAGTTGGTGGAAATGTGGATTATTTCCAATTTTGGGCTATTATATATAATTCTGCTATGAACATCAGTATTTTTGTGTGGACATGTGTTTTCAATTCTTTTGCATATAAACCTAGAAGTGGAACTGCTGAGTTAAATAGTAACTCTGGAGCTCTAGTGGCATAATGGTAAAGAGCATGGCTGCTAACCAAAAGGCTGACAGTTCAAATCCACCAGCCATTCTTTGGAAGCCCTATGCAGCAGTTCTACTCTGTCCTATAGGGTCGCTATGAATCAGAATCTACTAGATGGCAATGGGTTTGGGTTTTTTGGTTTATGGTAACTCTATGTTTAACTTTCTTAGGAACACCCCAACTGTTTTCCACAGCAGCTGTGCCATTTTACATCCTCATCAGCAGTGTGTGAGGCTTCCAATTTCTCCGCATCCTCAGAAACACTTATTATTTTCCATTTTTCTGGTAATAGACTTCCTAGTAGGTATGAAGTGATATCTCGTGGTTTTGATCTTAATTTACCCAGTGACTAACAACACTGAGTATCTTTTCATATGCTTATTGGCCATTTGTGTATCTTCTTTGCTGAAATGTGTATTCAATCTGTTACCTACTTTTAAATTGAGTTGTTTTTCTAATGTTAATTTGTATAGGCTCTTCATATATTCTAGATACAAATACTTTATCAGACACATGATTTGCAAATATTTTCTGCCATTCTATGGGTTGTCTTTTCACTCTCTTGATAGTGTATTTTGATGCACAAAAGCTTTTAATTTTTGATGAAGTCAATGTGTCTGTTTTTTCTTTGATCGCGTCTGCTTTTAGTGTTATATCTAAGAATCCATTGCCAAATCCAAGGTCATGAATATTTACGCCTGTGTTTTCTTGTAAAATTTTATAGTTTTAGGTTTTACATTTAAGTCTTTGATCCATTTTTAGTTCATTTTTGCATATGGTGTGAGGTGAGGGTTCAACTTCATTCTTTTGCACATAGGAATCCAGTTGTCCCAGCACCATTTATTGAAAAGACTAATTTTCCTCCATTGAATGGTCTTGGCACTCTTGTAAAAAATCAATTAACCAGAAATTTAAGAGTTTATTTCTAGACTCTCAATTCTATTCCATTGACCTATGTTTATTCTTAGGCCAGCACTACACAGTCATGATTATTGTAGTTTTGCAGTGATTTTTGAAATTATAAAGTCTAAGTCCTCCTACTTTGTTCTTTTTAAGATTTGTTCTTTAGCTATCCTGGTTTCCATACAAATTTTTGGATTAGTTTATCAAATTTTAAAAGCAGTCAGCTGAGATTTTGATAGCACTGAATCTCTAGATCAGTTTGGGGAGTATTACAATCTTAATGGAAACCCTGGTGGTGTAGTGGTTAAGAGCTACAACTGTTAACCAAAAGGTCAGCATTTCAAATCACCAGTTGTTCCTTGGAAACCCTCTGTCCTATAGTGTCGCTATGAGTTGGAATCGACTCATTGGCAGAGAGTTTGTTCTCTTTTTTTTGGTACCATCTTAATATTATGTCTTCCAATCCATGAACATGGGATGTCTTTCCATTTACTTAAATCTTCTTTAATTTCTCTCAGCAACACTTTGTGGTTTTCAGTACACAAGTCTTACACTACTTTTTTAAATTTATTCCCAAGTATTTTTTTTCTTTTTGATGTTACTGTGAATAGAATTGTTTTTTTAATTCCTTTTTGGTTTGTTAATTGCTAGTGTATAGAAATACAATTTATTTTTGTATATTGACCTTGCTGAACTTTATTAGCTCCAAGTGGTTTTTGTTGTTTTTTGCTTAGGATTTCCTATATAAAAGATCATATCATCTGAGAATAGAAATAGTTTTACTTATCCCTTTCCAATCTGAATGTCTTTATGTCTTACTATGTTGACTCGAAGTGGGGAAAGCAGACATCACTGCCTTGTTCCTGATCTTAGAGGGAAAGCTTTCAATCTTTCACAATTAAATATGATGTTAGCTGTGGGTTTTTAATAGATGACCTGTATCAGATTGAGGAAGTTCCCTTCTGTTATGGATTAAATTATGTTCTCCAAAAGGATAAGTTGAAGTCCTAACCCTTGGTACCTCTGAACATGACCTTGTTTGAAAATAGAGTCTTTGAAGATGTTATCAGGTAAGTTAACATAATGCCATGCTGGAGTAGGGTGGAGTCTAGGTCATCTAGTGCCGCTGTAACAGAAATACCACAAGTGGATGGCTTTAATAGACAGAAGTTTATTATCTCACAGTTTAGTAAGCTAGAAGTCCAAATTCAGGGAGGAATGACCTTGTCATCAGTCTTCCCCTGGACTAGAAGCTTCTCCACATAGGAACGCTGGGTCCAAAGGATGCTGTCTACTCTCAGCTCTGCTTTCTTGGTGGTATGAGGTTCCCCACTCTCTGCTTTCTTCCCTATCCTTTTATCTCTTGTAAGATAAAAGGTGGTGCAGGCCACACCCCAAGAAAACTCCCCTTACATTGGATCAGGATGCAACCTGAGCAAGGGTGTTACATTCCACCCTAATCCCCCTTAACATAACCTAATCTTGCCTCATTAACCACAGGCAGAGATTAGGATTTACAACACATCGGAAAATTACATCAATCACAAAATGGATGACAACCACACAATACTGGAAATCATGGCCTAACCAAGTTGGTACATTTTTTTTAAATTGTGTTTTAGGTGAAAGTTTACAGCTCAAGTTAGTTTGTCATACAAAAATTTATGTGACCCTAGTTGCTATCCCTATAATGTGACAGCACTCTCCTATGTTAAGCCCTGGTTTTCCCGTGTCCCTTCAACCAGCTCCTAGCCCTTTCTGCATTCTCCTCTCTCCTCTGGACGGGAGCTGCCCATTTAGTCACGTATCTACTTGAACTAAGAAGCACACTCTTCACAATTTTCATCTTATGTCTTACAGTCCAGTCTAATCTTTGTCTGAAGAGCTGGCTTTGGGAATGATCTTAGTTCTGGGTTAACAGAGAGTCCAGGGGCTATGTCTTTGGGGTTTCTCCAGTCTCAGTCGGACCATTAAGTCTGGTCTTTTTACTAGAATTTGAGTTCTGCACCCAACTTTTCTCCTGCTCTGTCAGGGACTCTTCATTGTGTTCCATGTCAGGGCGGTCATTGGTGGCAGCTGGGCACCATCTAGTTCTTCTGGTCTCAGGCTGATGAAGACTATGGTTTATGTGGCCCTTTTTGTCTCTTGGCTTCATATTTTCCTTGTGTCTTTGGTGTTCATTCTCCTCTCCTCCAGATGGATTGAAACCAACTGATGCATCTTAGATGGCCGCTCAATAGTTTTTAAGACCCAGACACCAAAGTGGGTGCAGAACATTTTCTTAATAAACTTTGTTATGTCAATTGACCTAGATGTCTCCTGAAACCATGATTCCCAGACCCCTGCCCCTGCTACTCTGTCTCTCAGAGTGTTTGGTTGTGTTCAGGAAACCCTGGCTTTTGGTTTAGCCCAGTTGTGCTGACTGGACCTGTATTATGTGTTGTCCTTCCCTTCACCTAAGATAATGCATGTCTCCTATCTAGTTAGTGAATTCGCCTCTCCCCCCTCACCACCCTCGTAGCCATCAAAGACTGTTTTCTTCTGTGTTTAAACCTTTTCTTGAGTTCTTAAAATAGTGGTCTCATACAACATTTGTTCTTTTGCAACTAATTTCACTCAGCATAATGCCTTCCAGATTTATCCATGTTATGAGATGTTTCGAGGATTCATCATTGTTCTTTATCATTGTGTAGTATTCCGTTGTATGAATATACCATCATTTGTTTATCCATCCATCCGTTGATGGGCACCTAGGTTCTTTCCATCTATTTGCTATTGTGAACAGTGCTGTAATGAACATGGGTGTACATATATCTATTTGTGTGAAGGCTCTTATTTCTCTAGGATATATTCCGAAGAGTGGGGTTGCTGGATCATATGGTAGTTCTATTTCTAGCTTTTTAAGGAAGAACCAAATTGATTTCCAAAGTGGCATTCCCACCAGCAGTGTATAAGTGTTCTAGTCTCTCTATAACCTCTCCAACATTTATTATTTTGTGTTTTTTGGATTAGTGCTAGCCTTGTTGGGGTGAGACAGTATCTCATTGTAGTTTTGATTTGCACTTCTCTAATTGCCAATGATCCTGAGCATTTCCTCATGTATCTGTTAGCTGCCTGTACATCTCCTTTGGTGAAGTGCTATTCCTATCCCGAATAAATTCGGTTATTTATCCTTTTGTTGTTAAAGGTTTGCAGTAGCTTATCGATTTTAGAGTTTAGACTGTGATCAAATACGTCATAGTCAAAAATTTTACCCTAGCCTGTAGGTTGTCTTTTTACTCTTTTGGTGAAGTCTTTTGATGACCATACCTGTTTGACTTTTAGGAGCTCCCAGCTATCTAGTTTCTCTTCTGGTGTTTGTGCATCGTTAGTAATGTTTTGTTTTCTGTTTATGCCATGTATTAGGGCTCCTAGCATTATCCTTATTTTTTCTTCGGTGATCTTTATTGTTTTAGATTTTATATTTTGGTGCTTGACCCATTTTGAGTTAGTTTTTGTGCATGGTGTGAGGTATGGACCCTTGTTTCATCTTTTTGCAGATGGATATCCAATTATGCCAACACCATTTGTTAAAGAGACTGTCTTTTCCCCAATTGACAGACTTCGAGACTTTGTCAAATATCAGCTGCTCATAGGTGGATAAATTTATGTCTGGATTCTCAATTCTGTTCCATTGGTCTATGTATCTGTTGTTGTACCAGTACCAGGCTGTTTTGACTACTGCGGAGGTATAATAGTTTCTAAAACCAGGTAGTGTGAGGCCTCCCACTTTGTTCTTCTTCTTCAGTAATGCTTTACTTATCCAGGGCCTCTTCCCTTTCCATATGAATTTGGTGATATGTTTCTCTACCTCATTAAAAAAATGTCATTGGAATTTGGATCGGGATTGCATTGTATCTGTAGATCACTTTGGGTAGAATCGACATTTTCACAATGCTGAGTCTTCCTATCCATGAGGAAGATATGTTTTTCTACTTATGTAGGTCTCTTTTGGTTTCTTGCAGTAGCATCTTATACTTTTCTTTGTATAGGTCTTTTATGTGTCTGGTTGGCTTTATTCCTAAGTATCTTATCTTCTTGAGGGCTATTGTAAATGGTATTGATTTGGTGATTTCCTCCAAAGTTCTCTTTGTTGGTGTGGAGGAATTCAACTGATTTTTGTATGTTTGTCTTGTATGCTGGTACTTTGCTGAAATCTTCTATTAGTTCCATAGTTTTCTTGTGGATTCTTTGGGGTTTTCTGTGTATAAGATCATATCATCTGCAAATAGGGATACTTTTACTTCTTCCTTACCTATTCGGATGCCCTTTATTTCTTTTTCTAGCCTAACTGATCTAACTAGGACCTCCAACACAATGTTGAATAAGAGTGGTGATAAGGGACATCTTTGTCTTTGTGACTTTCTTTTGTGATCTACTTTGTGTGGGGTTTGATGAGCATCTTGGATAGATATCGTCTCATCTTTCACGATAACAGGGAAGTTTTCTGCCAACAAATCTTCAACAATTCTCTCTGTATCTTCTATTATACCCCCGTACTGGTACTCCAATCACTCGTAGGTTATTCCTCTTGATAGTGCCCCACATAATTCTTAGGGTTTCTTCATTTTTTTCTAATTTTTTATCTGATTTTTCCTCAGATAAGTTGGTGCCAAGTGCTTTATCTTCAATCTCACTAATTCTGACTTTCAGTGCCTCAATTCTGCTCCTATGACTTTCTATTGAATTGACGGCTTTTTTTTTTTTTTGTCTAATTCTGGAACTTTATTGTTGATCTTTTGGATTTCTGTTTGCTGTCTATGGATTCCTGTAGCCTGTTAAATTTGTCATCACGCTCTTGTTTAACCTTCTTAAGTTCCTCTGTTGCTTTCTGTTTGTGTTCTTTGGCTTGTTCTGCATGTTGCCTGATCTCCTTCCTGATCTCTTGAAGAGCTCTGTATATTAACCCGGTAATTCCAAGGCCTTCTCTTCCTGTGGGAGGTTTCTTGATTCTTTGTCTTGGTGGCTTGCTGAAGCCATCATGGTCTGCCTCTTTATGTGATGTGATATTGAGTGTTGTTTCTGAGCCATCAATCAGTTATGATATTTATTTATTTTATGTTTGCTTACCGTAAAAAAAAAATTTTTTTTACCGTATTCTAGCTTCTTGTTTTGTTTTGTTTTGTTTTGATATGCCCAGATAGGCTGGTCATGTAAGCTAGTTTGATTATTGGCTTCTTTGAAGCTCTCATGCCCTATCACCAGGTGGTTACAGCTGTTACTAGGTATGTTAACACAGGAGTTCATTTACCTTTCTTGTGTGGATTCAGTTCAGGTGTTCAGGTTGTTGGTCACCAAGTGTGTGGTGCAGGCTCTCACCTATGGTCCTAGACGGGCAGGAATGATTGCAGCAGGCACAGGTATCTGGCTACAGTAGGGGGTCATGTGCAGAGCAAGGCAGGGACTTGACGACTGCCCCTGAGTGTCCAGGTGGAAGGTGTGTCCCTCTTCCCTAAACCACATAGGTGGGTGGGCTTTGCAGCCAGACTATGGGCATCTGATGTTGGCTGTGAGGACTGGGAGGCACCACTTATTCTTGGACCCCTGTCTTGGGTGACTAGGTGAAGCAGGTGGAGCCACCAGTCCTCAGGCCCCTGATGTGGGTAGGTGAGGACGCCGCTTAATGGGCAGAGTGGTGTCAAATGCCACGCATCTGCCACTCCCCCTTATAGCTGAGGCACTTGAAAATAGGCTTCAGTACAATATACAATATTCAGAACAATATACCCTATTGTACTGTGCTAATGAGGGCCTACACAGGTCTATACAGGGGTGAAAGGCATTCAAAGTTCATGGACCCCTTATGCCTGTGCCTAGGCAAAGGTGCTGTGCCTACCCTGAGTTCCCACCTTAGGGGAGCTGGCAGATTTTTTTTTTTTTTTACTGTTTGTTAATTTGTTCCTTCTCCAAAGCCAGAGAATAGCTCAGAGCATGCAACAGAGCCTTTCGGCCCAAGGGGTGTAGCAATCACTGAAGCTGGACCAGAACCCAGAGCAGATCAGGGAGGGGGCATGTAAATGGAAGAGAAGTACTTCTCAAAGCGGGGGAGGGGTTTTGATCCATGCAGTAGGTCAGATGCTTATACTTATCTTTTGCCAGTTGAGTGCCACTTCTTGCTGGTTCTGGAGGCTCTAGCAGACTTTCCACCACTCGATCTCTCCTGATATGGAAAACGTGTCCCACGTGCCACTGCTTGCCTCACCCCACACATGGCAGCCGATCCAGCTTGCATGGTGCCAGTGCCTTCCAGGTAAGTTCTGGCAACTATTTGCTGCTTCTGAACCATCTCTCCCTCCCCCCTGCAGCTCCGTCCAAGTCCTCAACTTTGTCTTTGATGCTCAGGGCTCCCAGATTGTCACATATAATCAACTCACTTGTTTGGGTATTTGTTGTAAGAGGGACCACAGGAAGCATCTGACTCCATTGCCATCTTGGCCCCACCTCCCCTAGCACAATTCATTCCATGGTAGGTGGGTCCTGATCTCATCGTAACAGTGTCCTTATAAAAGAGGAGAAAAGAAACAGAGAGACAGACAGAGGGAAAATGGTCATATAATGAAGTTATGCTGTAGCTGCAAGCCAAGGAACACTTGGGGCCACCAGAAGCCAGGAGAGATAAGAAAGGCTCTTCTCCTAGAGCCTTTGGTGAGAACATAGCCCTTTCAACACCCTAAATTCAGAATATTAGCCTCCAGAATTGTGAGACGATTAATTTCTGTTCTTATAAGCCACTCAGTTTGTGGTTTGTTGCCACAGCCCTAGAGAACTAACACATCTTCTATTTCTAATTTGTTGAGTGTTCTTATCATGAAAGGTGCTGAATCTTGTCAAATACTTTTTCTGCATCTGTTAAGATAATCACGTGGTTTCTGTCTTTTATTAAAATGATGCATTATATTGATTAATTTTTGTATGTTGAAACAATCTTGCATTCCTGGAATAAATCCTACTTGGTTTTCATATATAGCCCATTCTATATGTTGTTGGATTCAGTTCACCAGTGTTTTGTTAAGAATTTTTGTGTCTAAATTCATAAAGACTATTGGTCTGTAGTTTTCTTGTGTTCTCTTTGTCTGGTTTTTGTATCAGGATAATGCTACCCTCATAGAATAAGTTAGGAAGTTGTATGTGGTAGACACTCAAGTTATTCACTAATAATATCATGTTCATCCAGTCAGAGCCAGGGCACACAAGATGCTCCTAGCATATAGAAAGGAGATAGCTAACAATACATAGAAATAGAAATTGATGCTTACTATTACATCACTATGCTGGCATGTCTCTTGGCTCACTCTTCCCCCTTTGCTGCTGGTCCAGCTCTCAACCAGCAACCTTGGGACCGCCATCATGACAGCTCTTGATGAAGAACTGCTCTGACAGCAACCCCTGTGCAGGCTTAGCGGACAGACCCCTTTTGCTCCTCAGACAGTTCCCCTTTGCACTTTGAACAGGCCCCCTTGCAACATTTGAACAGGCTGCCCTGCACTTTCAGACAGACCCCTTTGTGCTTTTGGACAGGCCCCTGTTTTGCTTCTGGCTAGGTTTCTGCCACTGCCTGGGCCTGCCCATGGCTGCCGTCGCAGCCCAAAGTACATTATTATAGTTCTTGGCCCACTCCTCATAGACTGCTCTGCTGCCACTTCTGTGTTCAGCAGATGCCGGCTTTTGCTTCTACTGCTGTTTCTCTCAGCATCCGGGGTTTCTGCTGTTACTGGTGCCAGTCCTTTCTGATGAAATCGCCAATCTCTCATTCCCCAAGCTGACATCTCCACCCTGAGACAAGGACTGGAGGGAAAGGGTGCTCTTCAGCACAGATCTTCTGTGTCCCCAGGTGTCATGCTCTTCCACCTGCCAGAAGCAAAATGTTCACACTCTCCAACCCAGGAAGCTCTGGTGAACCACCATCTTCCAAGGTTCCTATTAGCCTCACCATGGGCCTTTTGAGGAGCCCTGGCAGCTCAGTGGTCAAGAGCTATGACTGCTAACAAAAAGGTCGACAGTTCAAATCCACCAGCCACTCCTTGAAAACTCTATGGGGCAGTTCTACTCTGTCATATAGGGGTGCTATGAGTTGGAATCAACTCAACAGCAATGGGTCTGGTTTTTTTCATATGGGCCTTCTGAGGCTTAGGGGGCATTGGGCCCCCAGGTGATCCCTCTTAGTTGGGTCTGGGGGGAGAGTGCTGCGCATTCGCCTCAGATGTGCTCCTATTCTCAGAACCAGGACCAAAAAGCCAAATTATCCACTGCAAAGGGGTGCCATATCTCACAGTATTCACCCCCTGGCCCTTTGATCATTGTTCTTTCACACGGTTAACAGCCGACGATTGTCTTCACAATACCCAACTAGTATTTGCCTGAAAGATAGAGTTATGTGTTTGTTTTTTACCCAGTATTCAATATTCATTTCCATAATACATTCAGCTCTGTCTCATAACACCAGGTAAGGGGAACATTCCTTCAGTCAGCACACAGTCTTCATATTACATTTAGGTAATCACATACCAGCTTACATCATCAGTTTTAAATAATCAATTTTACAAAAAACCTGTCAACTTCTAATTTCATTTCATCCCTCAAACCCCATGCTTCCGAGTTAGGAGTTGTTGTATTAGATCCCATTTTTACTGATACGAATTTGTTGCATCAAACCACTCCTGGGAAATCCCACTTTCCCTTCTCTGGGTCGTTTCAGAACTTATCTGCTTCTACACAGCCCTTTTCCTCACCCAGGGCTAGATCAGTAGAAGCCAGCAAGAAGTTAGGGAGTTATTATGACTCCCCCACTCCAGTTACAAGTTAGAGCACTCCTATGACTACCCCAACTCCAGATCAGTCACAAATCAAAAAAAGGGGCTTCCATAAGCTGATCTCCCCTGGCTAGGTAGGCTAGCTAGGTGGGATAGAAAGTTCTGCTACAATGCTCCCAAATGGCACCATAGGCAAAGGGCTGTCTACTTTTAGACCAGCCAGCCCCAACTTTGGGGTTTACACAAAGCTAGGGCCACAAGCTAGGGAGTCCAAACAACTCCTTCCACCCCCCACTTAACTCCAGCCAACCCCGCTACTCCCTTAGGTCTGATAGTTGTTGTGATGACTCACCAACTCCTGAGAAAGGGCTATCTTTACCATTTAATCTTTTATCAATCATCTTCTTAATTACTTTGGCTGGTCTTCTCCCTGAGCCACAATAGAAGGTCATAGGAGCAGAATGGGGGAAATGGAAGTCAGAATTAGTGAGACTGAATATAAATCCCTTGATACCAACTCATTTGAGGAAAAATCAGAAATAAAGAATTTTAAAAAATGAAGAAAGCCTAAGAATTACGTAGGACACTATCAAGAGGAAAAACCTACAAGTGATCAGAGTACCAGAATGGGGCAGGGGTGTGGGATACAGAAAATACAGAAAGAATTGTTGAAGATTTGCTGCAGTAAACTTCCTTAATATCATGAAAGAAGAGAAGATATCTATTCAAGAAGCACAACGAACCCCATAGAGGATAGACCCCCAAAAGAAAGTCACCAAGACGTATCATAAGCAAACTTGCCAAAGACAAAGAAAGAACACTGAGAGCAGTTAGGGATAAACAAAAAAGTCACCTACAAAGAAAACCAATAAGACTAAGCTCAGATTATGCAGTAGAAACCATGCAGGCCAAGAAGGCAATGGAGTGATATATATAAAGCCTTAAAGGAAAAATTGCCAACCAAGGATTATATACTCAGTGAAATTGCCTCTCAAATATGCTGGCAAAATTAGGTCTTTTCCAGGTAAACAGAATTTAAAGGAATTGGTAAAAACCAGACCAAAATTACAAAAAATATTAAAGGGAGTTCACCAGTTGGAGAACTGATAACATCAGACAACAATCCAAGACTAGGACACAGGACAGATCAACCAGATATCAACACAGACAATTCACAAAAACAAAGCAGAGCTAAAAGACTGAAAATAGGAAGCCAGAGACATGAATATGTAAATGACAACATCGTCAAAACAAAAAACAGGGAATAAACAGTACACTCATAGAACTTACATATGGAGAGGAAGTCAAGGTGTTATAAAGAAATAAAAAACTGGTTTAAACTTAAAAAAAAAAAAAGAAGAAGATAGATTTCAAGATGACCAGAAAGGAAATTAACAAACCTACCCATCAAAATAAAAAAGAAGAAAAACATAAAGACTTGGCAAAAAGGAAACCAACAATAATGAAAGAGATGAAAAGAGAATATATAAACAAAAAGAACTCAGCACAAAAAATTAAGTGGAACAAAGAAACCATGAACGACACAAAATAACAATAATATATCAAAATGACAGCAGTAAACTCATACCTACCAATAATAACATTGAATGTAAATGGCCTAAATATACCAGTAAAGAGACAGAGAGTGGCAGAATGGATAAAAATAAAAACGATCCATCAATATGCTGTCTACAAGAGAAACGCCTTAGACCCAAAGATATAAACAAACTAAAACTCAAAGGATGGGAAAAAATATATCAAGCAAAAAATAGCCAAAAAAGAGCAGAAGTGGCAATCATAATCTCTGACACAATAGACTTCAAAGCAAAATCCACCATAAAGGGTAAAGAAGTATACAATTAAATTAAAGGGTCAACACAGCAGTAGGACATAACCACAATAAATATATATGCACCCAATGACAGGGCCCCAAGATACATAAAACAGGCTCTAACAACATTGAAAAGAGAAAAAGACAGTTTTACAATAATAGTAGGAGAATTCAACACACGACTTTCCATGACAGACAAAATATCTAGAAAGAAGCTCAATAAAGATACCCATACCATTCCCACCCATTGCCGTTGAGTCAATTCCAACTCACAGCGACCCTACAGGACAGAAAAGAGCTGCCCCAAGGAGCGCCTGGTGGATTTGAATTGCTGACCTTTCGGTTAGCAGCTGTAGCCCTTAACCACTATGCCACCAGGGTTTCCAATAAAGATACAGAATATCTAAATGCACAGACATATAAAGAATATTCCATGAACAGCAGCAAAGCATACATTCTTTTCCAAGGCAAATGGAACATTCTCCACAATAGACTACATTTTAGGCCACAAATAAGTCTTAACAAAATCCAAAACACTGACACAACACAAAGCATCTTCTCTGATCATAATGGCATAAGAGTAGAAATCAGAAGTGGGGCCAAGATGGTGGAGCAGTCAGATGCTTGCAGTGATCCCTCTTACAACAAAGACCCGAAAAAACAAGTGAAACAATTATATTTATGACAAGCTAGCAGCCCTGAACATCAAAGGCAAGGTTAGAAAACAGACTGAGTGGGAGGGAGAGGTAGAGATGGTTCAGAAGAAGAAAGGAGTTGCGGGACCTGAATTGCCAAGCACTATTCCCGGGAGCAACTGCGGCGGGCTGGTGGTAGCTTTCGGCCATAGTTTCCTCAGGGAGAAACAGCCAGCTGCACAGCATACTCACACATCCGGAACCAGAGAAGAACAGCACTCTGGGCAAAAGCTAAATACTTGCATATATTTTACCATGCTCCCAGCCTCCAAGCTCGCTTCAGTGGCTGTTCATTTCCCTGGGCCTGAAATAGGCCCTGCTGAGCGCTCTGAGCGATTATTCCGGCCGTGGAGAAGGAATAAATTCACAATTGAGGGAAAAGATAACCTGCCAGCTCCACTAACCTGGGGAGCTCAGGGCAGAAGTGGCTCCTGTCCAGGCATAAACAGTCAGTGGACTTTAAATACTTTTCCCTCCTGCATGGACCTTCATGGGTCTATTTCAGGAGAATAGGTCCTTGTTGGCGGGCCGCAATTGTTTCAGCTGTGCAGTGGAGAGCTGGGTGTTTGATGTTTGACACTGCTTTGCCTATTAAACATGGACCTCACCTACCCACATCAGGGGCCTAAGGAGTGGTGGCTCCACTCAGGTCACCCAGCCACCTGCTACAGGGGTCCATGGATAACTGGTATCTCCCAGTCCTTACAACCAAAAGCATTGGGTGCCCATGGTCCGTCTGCAGAACCCACCCACCTGTGCGCTCTAGGGAACAGGGATGCTTTCCTCACAGACACTCAGGACTATTGTCAGCCCCCTGCCTCATTCAGAGTGTGACTGCCTGATGCAACCAGGTACCAGTACCTATACCAATCACCCCTGCCCCTCTGAGGCCATAGGACAGAGCCTGTACCACACACTTGATGACCAACTACCTGGACACCTGAGCTGAATCCATGCAAGAAAAGGGAATGGACTCCTAGACTGATATACCTGATAACAGCTCTAGCCATCTGGTGACTGAACAATAGAGCTTCAAAGGTGAAAATAATCAAGCTAGCTCACTCAAGCAACCTATTTGGACATATCAAAACAAAACAAAGCAAGAAACTAGGATACGGTAAGCAAACATAAAATAAATTAATACAATAACTTATAGATGGCTCGGAGACAACAGACAATATCAAATCACATGAAGAAGCAGACCATGATCTCTTCAACAAGCTCTCAAAACAAAGAATCAAGGGATCTTCTGGATGAAGGTGCATTCCTGGAATTACCAGATGCAGAATACAAAAGTAGAAATCAGTTACAGAAATAGCAAGGAAAAAAATCAAATATATGAAAATTGAACAACACCTTGCTTAAAAATGACTGGGTAATAGAAGAAATCAAGGATGGAATAAAAAAATTCATAGAATCAAATGAAAATAAGAACACACTTACCAAAACCTTTAGCACTCAGCAAAAGTGCTTAGAGGTCAATTTACAGCAATAAACACAGCCACCAAAAAAGAAGAATGGGCCAAAATCAAAACATTAATCCTACAACTTGAACAAGTAGAGAGAGCAGCAAAAGGGGCCCTCAGGCACCAGAAGAAAGGAAATAATAAAGATCAGAGCAGAAGTAAATGAAATAAAGAACAGAAAAACAATTGAAAAAATCAACAAGACAAAAAGTTGGTCCTTTGAAAAGATCAACAAAGTCAACAAACCACTGGTCAAACTGACAAAAGAAAAACATGAGAGGAAGCAAATAACACAAATAAGAAATGAGACAGGTGATATCACAACAGACCCAACTGAAATCATAACAGAATATAATGAAAACTTGTACTCCATCAAATTTGAAAACCCAGAGGAAATGGACAAATTTCTAGAAACACAGTACCTACCTAAACTAACACAAAATGAGGTAGAGGAATTAAACAGAGTCAAAACGAAAGAAGAAATTGAAGTGCTATTAAAAAAAAAAAAAAAAAAAAAAAGCCTTGGCTTCATGTACCAAACTTTCAGAAAAAAGTTAACACCAATACTACTCAACCTATTTCAGAGTATAGAAAAGGAAAGAATACTCCCAAACCCATCCCATGCAGCCAGCGTAACCCTGATATCAAAGCCAGGCAAAGACACCACTAAAAAAAAAAAAACTACAGATCAATATCTCTCATGAATATAGACACAAAAATTCTCAACAAGAAGGTGGAGCCAAGATGGCGGAATAGACAGATGCTTCCAGCGAGCCCTCTTTACAACAAAGACCAGAAAAAACAAGTGAAATGAGTATATTTATGACAACCTGGGAGCCCTGAGTTTCAAAGGCACGCTTAGAAAACGAACTGAGGGGCGGGGGAAGAAGAGACTGTTCGGAAGCAGAAAGGAGTTACCAGACCTGAATCACGGGGAGCCCTCAGGCACTATTCCTGGAGCGGCGGCAGCAGCGGGCTGGTCCTAGCGTTTGGCCGCAGTTTCCTCGGGGAGAAGCAGCCAGCCACGCAGCCCACTCACACCTCCGGAACCTGAGCAGAAGGGCGCTCTCAGCAAAAGCTAAGTACTTACCTACATTTTACTGCGCCCCCCACCCCTGCCACCAATCGCAAGCCAGATTCAGCGGCTGAATTCCCTGGGCCTGAGATAGGCACTGTTGAGTGCCTAGAGCCATCCTCCCAGCCTTGAAGAAGGAAAAAATTTGTAATTCGGGGAAAAGATAATTTGCTAGCTCCCCTAACTGGGGAAGCTCAGGACAGAAGCAGCTCCTGTCCAGGCATAAACGGTCCGTGGACCTTGAGCACCTTTCCCTTCTGCATGGACATGTGTGGGCCTATTTTGGGAGAATAGGCCCTTGTTGGCAGACTTCAACTGTTTCAGCTGTGCAGTGGAGAGGTGGGTGTTTGATGTCTGACATTGCTTTGCCTATTAAACAAGGTCCTCGCCTATCCATATCAGGGACCTAAGGACTGGTAGCGCCACTCAGGTCACCCAGCCACCCACGACAGGGGTCCAAGGATAACTGGTACCTCCCAGTCCTTACAACCAAAAGCACTGGGTGCCCATTGTCCGTCTGCAGAACCCACCCACCTGTATGCTCTAGGGAACAGGGGTGAGCTTTCCTCAGGGACACTCGGGGGCCAGTTCTCAGCCCCCTGCTTTGTTCAGAGCATGACCCCCTGCTGCAATCAGATACCGGTATATATGCAAATCACCCCTGCCCCTCTAATACTGTAGGACAGAGACTGTACCACATAGTTGATAATCAGCTACCTGGAAACCTGAGCTGAACCCATACAAGAAAAGTGAATGGACTCCTAGACTGATATACCTGAAAACAGCTGTAGCCATCTGGGGACAGGACGTCAGAGCTCCAAAGATGAAAATAATCAAGCTAGCTCACTCAAGCAGTCCATTTGGGTATATCAAAATGAAACAAAGCAAGAAGCTATAACACAGTAAGCAAGCATAAACTAATCCAATAACTTACAGATGGCTTGGAGACAACAGTCAATATCAAGTCACATAAAGAAACAGACCATGATCACGTCAACAAGCTCTCAAAACAAAGATTCCAGGGATCTTCTAGATGAAAGTGACTTCCTGGAATTACCAGAGGCAGAATACAAAAGTTTAATATACAGAGCCCTTCAAGACATCAGGAAGGAAATGAAGCAATACGCAGAACAAGCCAAGGAGCACACAGATAAAGCAATTGAAAAAATTAGAAAGATTATTCTAGAACATAAAGAAAAGTTTAATAAGCAGGAAAAGTCCATAGACAGACAACAATCACAAATTCAGAAGATTAACAATAAAATTACAGAAGTAGACAACTCAATAGAAAGTCAGAGGAGCAGGATTGAGCAAGCAGAAGCCAGAATTTCTGAATTCAAAGATAAATCACTTGGCACTAATATGTTTGAAGAAAAATCAGATAAAAGAATTGAAAAAAAATGAAGAAACCTTAAGAATAATGTGAGACCCTATCAAGAGAAATAACCTACCAGTGATTGGAGTACCAGAACAGGGAGGGATAAGAGAAAATACAGAGAGAATTGTTGAAGATTTGTTGGCAGAAAACTTCCCTGATATCGAGTAAGATGAGAACATATCTATCCAAGAGGCTTGTCGAACTCCACATAAGGTAGGTCTTAAAGTCACCAAGACATATATAATCAAACTTGCCAGAACAAATGCTAAAGAGAGAATTATAAGAGCAGTGAGGGATAAACGATAAGTCACCTACAAAGGAGAGCCGATAAGACTAAACTTGGACTACTCGGCAGAAACCATCAGGCAAGAAGGCAATGGGATGACATATTTAAAAAACTGAAAGATAAAAATTGCCTGCCAAGAATCATATATCCATCAAAACTGTCTCTTAAATATGAAGGTGAAATTAAGATATTTCCAGATAAACACAACTTTAGGGAATTCGTACAAACCAAACCAAATCTACAAGAAATACTAAAGGGAGTTCTTTGGTTAGAAATCAATAATATCAGTTATCGACCCAAGAGTAGAACACTGGTCAGTGCAACCAGAAGTCAACCCAGACAGGGAAATCCAAAAAAACAAACCAAGATTATAAAAAAAAAAGTTCAAAACATGGTAACAACGATGTTATTATATAAAAGACAACATTAAAATAATAAGGAGGGACTATGAAATGTAATCATACACCTTCCATATGGAGAGGAAGATACGGTGATAAAAAGAAATAAAAGGTTTAAATTTAGAAAAATAGGGGTAAATAATAAGGTAACTACAAAGGACACTAACTATCCTACTCATCAAAATAAAATACAAGAAAAAATTAGGGACTTAGCAGAAACAAAATTAACAAAAACAAATATGAGGAAAGGACAATATATAAAGATAATCTGCTAAGCACATAAACTTAAGTGGGAAAAAGAAACTGGCAACAACACACAAAAAAAGACATCAAAATGATAGCACTAAATTCATACCTCTCCATAATTACACTGAATGTAAATGGACTAAATGCACCAATAAAGAGACAAAGAGTGGCAGAATGGATTAAAAAACAAGATCCATCTATATGCTGCCTACAAGAGACACACCTTAGACTTAGAGACACAAACTAAAACTCAAAGGATGGAAAAAAACATGTCAAGCAAACAACAATCAAACAGGAGCAGGAGTGGCAATATTAATTTTGGACAAAACAGACTTTAAAGTTAAATCCTTCACAAAGGATAAGGATGGACACTATATAATGATTAAAAGGACAATATACCAAGAAGACATAACCATATTAAATATTTATGCACGCAATAACAGGGCTGCAAGATACATAAAACAAACTCTATCAGCACTGAAAAGTGAGATAGACAGCTCCACAATTATGGTAGGAGACTTCAACACACCACTTCCAGTGAAGGACAGGACATCCAGAAAGAAGCTCCATAAAGACACGGAAGATCTAAATGCCACAATCAACCAACTTGACCTCCTAGACATACACAGAATACTCCACCCAAGAGCAGCCAAGTATACTTTCTTTTCTAGTGCACATGGAACATTCTCTAGAATAGACTACATATTAGGTCATAAAGCAAGCCTTAGCAGAATCCAAAACACTGAAATATTACAAAGCATCTTCTCTGACCATAAGTCCATAAAAGTGGACATCAATAACAGGAAAATCCGGGAAAATAAATCAAACACTTGGAAACTGAACAATACCCTGCTCAAAAAAGACTGGATTATAGAAGACATTAAGAATAAGATAAAGAAATTCATAGAATCCAATGAGAATGAAAACACTTCCTATCAAAACCTTTGGGACACAGCAAAAGCGGTGCTCCGAGGCCAATCTATATCAATAAATGCATACATCCAAAAAGAAGAAAGGGCCAAAATCAAAGAATTATCCCTACAACTTGAACAAATAGAAAGACAGCAACAAAAGAAACCCACAGCCACCAGAAGAAAAAAAATAATAAAAATTAAAGCTGAACTAAATGAAATAGAAAACAGAAAAACGATTCAAAGAATTAACAAGACCAAAAGCTGGTTCTTTGAAAAGATCAACAAAATTGATAAACTACTGGCCAAACTAACAAAAGAAAAGTGGGAGAAGGAAATAACCCATGACAGCCCCTGAAAAAGGGTGTTGTCTTGGTTTGAATTGTGTCTCCCAAAAATATGTGTATCTATTTGGCTAGTCCGTGATTCCCAGTATTGCATGATTGTCCACCATTTTGTCATTTGGTATGATTTTCCTATGCGTTGTAAATCCTGACTCTATGATGTTAATGAGGCGGGATAGGCAGCAGTTATGTTAATGAGGCAGGACTCAGTCTACAAAATTGGATTTTGTCTTGAGCCAATTTCTTTTGGGATATAAAAGAGAGAAGCGAGCACAGAGACAGGGGTACATCATATCACCAAGAAAGCAGTGCCAGGAGCAGAACGCGTCCTTTGAACCCGGGGTTCCTGTGCAGAGAAGCTCCTAGTCCAGGAGAAGATTGATAAGAAGGACCTTCCTCCAGGACTGACAGAGAGAGAAAGCCTTCCCCTGGAGCCGATGCTCCGAATTTGGACTTCTAGCCTACTTTACTGTGAGAAAATAAATTTCTCTTTGTTAAAGCCATCCACTTGTGGTATTTCTGTTATAGCAGCACTAGATAACTGAGACAGGTGCTTTCCATCCCTCTACAAGTAAACAGCACATGCATGGAGCCCCCAGTGTGGATGGCATGAACATTCCTTGTCTGTAACTCAGGGTCCCCCCTCAACCAGGTGTAAACAGAAGTCCATTTCTCTCTGGGAGTGTCACCTCTTAGGGTGGTAATCTGACCAACTAAAACTGTCTATATAGATAATCGTTGGGGTAGGCTACTGGGTTGTGTGTACAGAAGCTAAATGCCAGGTGTCATCCTCTTTCCCCAGCTACTCCTGTCATTGTTCAATAGGCTCATGAACAAAGTGGCTATGGTGGCAGGGATGGAGGTTATGCATTGGCTCAGCAACATGGACTTCCACTCACCAAGGCCAACTTGGCTATAGCCACTACAGAGTGCCCAATCTGCCAGCAGCAGAGGCCAAAACTGAGTACCCAATATGGCACCATCCCTCAAGGTGATCAGCCAGCAACCTGTTGGCAAGTTGATTACATTGGACCACTTCCATCATGGAAAGAGCAGCATTTTGTTCTCACTAGAATAGACATTTACTCTGGATATGGATTTGCCTTCCCTGAATGCAATGCTTCTGCCAAAACTGCCATCCGTGGACTTACAGAATGCCTTATCCATTATCATGGTATCCCATACAGAATCTCCTCGGATCAAGAAGAGACTCACTTCACAGCAAATGAAGTGCTGCAATGGGCCCATGCTCATGGAATTCACTGGTCTTACCACATTCCCCATCATCCTGAAGCAGCTGGTTTAACAGAACAATGGAATGGCCTTCTAAAGACACAATTACAGTGCCAGCTAGGTGGCAACACTGCAGAGTTGGGGAAATGTTCTCCAGGAGGCTGTACATGCTCTAAACCAGCATGTAATATGTGGTGCTATTTTCCCCATAGCCAGGATTCATGGGTCCAGGAATCAAGGGGTGGAAATGGGAGTGGCGCCACTCACTATTACCCCTAGTGACCCACTTCCAAGATTTTTTTCTTCCTGTCCCTGCGACTTTATGATCTGCATGTCTAGAGGTCTTAGTTCCAAAGAGAGGAATGCTTCCACCTGGAGACACATCACTGATTTCACTGAACTGGAAGCTAAGAATGCCACCTGGCCAATCTGGGCTCCTTCTGCCTCTGGATGAACAAAGAAGGGAGTTACCATACTGGCTAGTGTGATTGGTTCTGATTACCAAGAGGAAATTGGATTAATATTACATAACGGAGGTAAAGAAGAGTATGTCTGGAATGCAGGAGATCGCTTAGTGTGTCTCTTAGTACTACCATGCCCTGTGATTAAAGTCAATGGAAAACTACAGCAACTCAATTCCAACATGACTACTAATGGCCTAGACCCTTCAGAAATGAAAGTTTGGGTTACCCTACCAGGCAAAGAATCACGACTAGCTGAGGTGCTTGCTGAAGGCAAAGGGAAAACAGAATGGGTGCTGGAAGAAGGTGGTTCTAAATACCAGTTATGGCCACTTGACCAGTTGCAGAAATGAGGACTGTAATTGTTATGAGTATTTATGCTTTGTCTGTGTGCATCAAATATTTTTGTTTTCTTCACTTATAAAATATAAGCTGTAAACAGGACTAGTGCATTTTCAGTTGTATGTGTATTCATCGTATCATATTAGCCCCAAGTATGACTTTATAATTGTCTTTATTCAGAGATTATGTATAGTTTAAGGGGATGGGTGCAGGTGTCAAGTTGACAAGGGGTAGATTGTGATGGTTTTAAGGTTGTGTGCCAACGAGGCTGGTCCATGATTCTCAGTGGTTTGGCAGTTATGATGAAGTTTGGCAGTTGTATGATGTGATCACCTCCATGATAAAATTTGATAGACTGTGATCATCTCCATGATGGGATCTGCTGTGAGTAGCCAATCAGTTGAAAGGGAGTTTCCTTGGGCGTGTGGCCTGCATTGAATATAAATGGACATTCTGGCAAGGCTTGTAGGCTTTTGCTCGCTCTGGATCCAGCAGCTGTCTCCTGTTTGTTTGACCTCCGGTTCTTGGGACTTAAGCTAGTAGCTTACCTGTGGTCTTGCCTGCTGATCTTGGGATTCAGCGATCTTCACAGCCTGTGAGCAAGAGCGCTGTTCTCTGACTTCCTGATTTGGGTTCGCCACCCTCTGTGGCTACGTGAATCAGAAGAAACCTCTATCTTGACCCACGGACTTGGGACATTCCAGCCTCTGCAACCATGTGAGCCACTTCCTTGATATAAATCTTTATATGTATATATTTATACACTTTACTGTTTTTGCTTCACTATAGAACCCAGCCTAAGACACCAGGATTAAAAAAAAAAAAAAAAAAAAAAACTAGATTAATGGAATTGGAACTATCAGAATGGAAATAATGAGAATGCTCATGCATTGTAAAGAATGTAACCAACATCACTGAACAACTTGTGTAGATTGTTGAATGGGAACCTAAACTGCTGTGTAAACCTTCACCAAAAACACAGTAAAATATCATTTTTAAAAAAAAGACAAAAAATCAGAATAACCAACCATCTAAATGCTTGGCATTATGTGGATAAAATCTGTAGTTTTTTGCTGAGATTCCCAATGCCTTTCCCTCCCACCTTCTTCATCTGATTGATTCCTACATCTCCTTTACATCACAGCTTAAGCTTCACTTCTCCTGAAAGGACTTCCCAGCCATGCCACCACTCACACAGCCCCATGGACTATTCTTCCTACACCCTGTTCACATTGTCTTGCAATTACTTGCTCACTTGTCTTGACAGCTTCCTGGGAGCAAGGACCATGCTGCCTTGCTCACAGTTCTGCCCACAGCACCTGGCATACTCCTGGCCCACCATGGGCACTCATGAAATAGCTGTATAATAAATGTTTGGTGGCCTATATTCACACACCAAGTGTCCTTGTCCTGAAACTTACAAGTGCCTGTCATGCTGAACTTCCCAAGAAGTCAAATGTGGTGTTTTTTTTTAATTGTGGTAAAATATGCATAATAAAAAGTTTGCCATTTTAACCATTTTGAAGTGTATAATTCAGTATCAGTAGTTACATTCACCATGTTGCACTACCATCACCACTATCCATTTCCAACGGTTTTACAACACACCAAACAGAAACTCAGTACCCCTTCAGCAAAACCTCCCATTCCCACCTCTCCCAGCTCCTGGGAACTAACGATTGATAAGCTTTGGTCTCTGTGCATTTGCCTGTTCTAGGTATTTCATGTAAGTTGGGTCATACAAAACCACATTTGGCCTTTTCTGTCTGACTTATTTTACTCAGCATGATGTTTTCAAGATTCACCTATGTTACGGCATGTATCAAAATTTCATTTCTCTATATGGCTGAATAATATTCCATTGTATGTATACAACACATTTTGTTTATCCATATAGACATTTGGGTATTTTCTACCTTTGGGCTATTGTGAATAATGTTTCAGTGAACACTGGCATACACATCTCTATCTGAGACCCAGCTTTCAAGTCTTTTAGATATATAACCAGGAGTGGAATTTCTGGGTCATATGGTAATTCTCTGTTTAACTTTTTGAGAAGCCGCCAAATCATTTTCCACAATGGCTACACCGTTTCGCATTCCCACCAGTATTGCACAAGGGTTCCAATTTCTGCACATGCTTGAAAACACTTGTTATTTTCCATTTTTTTGATAATAGCCAACCTGGTGAATGTGAAGCGGCATCTCATTGTGGTTTTGATTTGCATTTCCCTATGACTAACTACATTGAGATGGTCTTTATTCTTAATGTGATGTTTGTCTCTGTGTTTCTGGAAAAACAGAAAGACTAGAAACTAGCATGATCTCATTAGACTATCAGAAGAGCTCTGTGAAATATGCAAGCCAAGCATTATTATCTCATTTTACAGATGAGGAAACCGAATTGAGAGTCAAAATGTAAGAGAGAGGATGAGCCGAAGTTAATCTCCAGCTGCAATAGGTAGGCTGGGCCTAGCTGCTGAAGGAGCACTGATGTCCTCAGGTGCTGGCACTGACACAGATCTGGGAGGCACATGTGATCACCAGAACATTCAGTAGAAGTCTGGGGCTGGGTCTCACACTAGCATTTGTAGGAATGGACTTTTATTTTATCTCTTGCTCTCTTATTAATCTCTGATTGGCAGGAGGTTAGATAAAAAATATTTTGACACCTTTATTATTTTTTAAATGTATTGCCTTTTAGGTGAAAGTTTACTGTGCAAATTAGTTTCTCATTCAAAAATTTATACACAAATTGTTTTGTGACATTGATTGCAATCCACGCAATATGTCAGCACTCTCCCCCTTTTCCTTTTCACTCAGGGTTCCCTGTGTCCATTTGTCCAGGTTTCCTGTCCCTTACTGCCCATTTGGTCTCGTGTACTTGATTGAACTAGAAAGGGCTTTTCTCACATGTGCTATTGTTTGTTTTACAGGCCTTTTTAATCTTTGGCTAAAAGGTGGACTTTGGGAGTGGCTTCAGTTCTGAGTTAGCAGGCCATAGTCTCGGGGGTTCCTCCAGTCTCAGACCAGTAAGTCTGTTTTTTTTTTCTTTTGAATTTGAATTTTGTTCTACATATTTCTCCCACTCTGTCCAGAACTCTCTGATGTGATTGCTGTCAGAGCAGTTGACAGTGGTACCTATGCACCAGTTGTGCTGGACTCAGTATGGTGGAGGCTGTGGTAGCTGTGGTCCATTAGTCCTTTGGATTGACCTTTCCCTTGTGTCTTTCGTTTTCCTCATTCTCCCTGCGGAGTGGGACCAGTGGAGTATCTTAGATGGCCCTCCACAAGCTTTTAAGACCCCAGGCACTACTCACCAAAGTAGGATGTAGAACATTTTCTTTATAAACTGTGTTATTCCAATTGATCTAGATGTCCCCAGAGACTATCGTCCCCAGCCCTCAGCCCCAGGAAATTTGTTCCCTCAAGGAATTTGGATGTGTCTAGGAAGCTTCTGTGATTTTGCCTTGGTCAAGTAGTGCTGACTTTCCCTATATCATGTGTTGTCTTTCCTTTCACCAAACTTAACACTTGTCTACTGCCTAGTTAGTGATTTCCTCTCCCCATTCCTCCGCTTTCTCATAACCATCAAAGATTTTTTTTTCTTCATATAAACCTTTTCTTGGGTTTTTACAATAGTGGTCGCATACAATATTTGTCTTTTTGTGCTTGACTTATTTCACTCAGAATAATGCCCTCTACATTCATCCATCTCCTGAGATATTTCACAGATTCATCATCGTTCTTTATCTTTGCATAGTATTCCATTGAGTGTATGTACCATAATTTGTTTATCCATTCATCTGTTGATGGGCACTTAGGTGGTTTCTAACCTTTTGCTATTGTGAATAATGGTTTCATGAACATGAGTGTGCATATGTCTGTTCGTGTGTTGGCACTTATTTCTCTAAGACATATTACTAGGAGTGGGATTGCTGGATCATATAGTATTTCTATTTCTAGCTATTTAGGGAAACGTCATATCATTTTTCCTAGTGGTTGTAACATTTTACATTCCCACCACCAGCATAAGAGTCCCAATGCCCCTGCAACTCTTCAAAATTTGTTGCTTTCTGTTTTTCGATTCACGCCAGTAATGACAGGGTGAGATGGTATCTCATTTTAGTTTTGATTTGCATTTCTCTTAATGACTGATGATGGAGAGCATTTCCTCATGTGTCTGTTAGCTGCCTGGATGTTTTATTTGGTGAAGTGTTGTCCAAATCCTTTGTCCATTTTTTAATTGGATTATTTGTCTTTTTGTAATTGAAATGTTAAAGTATTTTACAGATTATAGAGATCAGATCCTTGTCGAATATGTCATAGCCAAAAAGTTTTTCCCAGTCTGTAGGTTCTCTTTTTACTCTTTTGGTGAAGTCTTTTGATGGGCATAAGTGTTTAATTTTTAGGAGCTCCCAGTTATCTATTTATCTTCTGGTGTTTGTGTATTGTTAATTATCATTTATATTGAATTTATGCCATGTATTAGGGCTCCTAGCATTATCCCTATTTTTTCTGCCATGATCTTTATAGTTTTAGGTTTTACATTTAGATCTTTGATTCATTTTGAGTTAATTTTTGTGTATGATGTGAGGTATGGGTCCTGTTTCATTTTTTACAGATGGACATCCAGTTTTGCCAGAACCATTTGTGAAAAAGACTTTCTTTAGCTAACAGATACATGAGGAAATGCTCACCATCATTAGCCATTAGAGAAATGCAAATCAAAACTACAATGAGATTCCATTTCACTCCAACAAGGCTGGCATTAATCCAAAAAACACAAAATAATAAATGTTGGAGAGGCTGTGGAGAGACTGGAACACTTATACACTGCTGGTGGGAATGTAAAATGGTACAACCACTTTGGAAATCAATTTGGCGCTTCCTTAAAAAGCTAGAAATAGAACTACCTTATGATCCAGCAATCCCACTCTTTGGGATATAGCCTAGAGAAATAAGAGCCTTTACACGAACAGATATATGCACACCCATGTTCATTGCAGCACTGTTTACAATAGCAAAAAGATGGAAGCAACCCAGGTGCCCATCAATGGATGAATGGATAAATAAATTATGGTATATTCACACAATGGAATACTACACGTCGATAAAGAACAATGATGAATCCATGAAACGTTTCATAATGTGGAGGAATCTAGAAGGCATTATGCTGAGTGAAATTAGTCAGTTGCAAAAGGACAAATACTGCATGAGACCACTATTATAAGGACTCAAAAAATAGTTTAAACAGAGAAGAAAATATTCTTTGATGGTTACGAGAGGGGGGAGGGAGGGAAAGGTGTTTTCACGAATCAGATAGTAGATAAGAACTATTTTAGGTGAAGGGAAAGACAACACATAATACAGGAGAGGTCAGCACAACTAGACTAAACCAAAATCAAAGAAGCTTCCTGAATAAGCTGAATGGTTCGAAGGCCAGAGCAGCAGGGGCGGGATTTGGGGACCATGGTTTCAGGGGACATCTAAGTCAATTGGCATAATAAAATCTATTAAGAAAACATTCTGCATCCCACTTTGGAGAGTGTTGTCTGGGATCTTAAATGCTGGCAAGTGGCCATCTAAGATGCATCACTTGGTCTCAACCCACCTGGAGCAAAGGAGAATGAAGAACACCAAAGACACAAGGTAATCATAAGCCCAAGACACAGAAAGGGCCACATGAACCAGAGACTACATCAGCATGAGACCAGAAGAACTAGATGGTGCCTGGCTACAACCTATGACTGCCCTGACAGGGAACACAACAGAGAACCCCTGAGGAAGCAGGACAGCAGTGGGATGCAGACCTCAAATTCTAATAAAAAGACCAGACTTAATGGTCTGGCTGAGACTAGGAGGATCCCAGAGGTCATGGTTCCCAGACCTTCTGTTAGCCCAGGACAAGGAGCATTTCCAAAGCCAACTCTTTAGACAGGGATTGGACTGGACTATGGGATAGAAAATGATACTGATGAAGAGTGAGCTTCTTGGACCCAGTAGACACATGAGGCTATGTGGGCAGCTTTTGTCTGGAGAGGAGATGAGAGGGCAGAGGGTGTCAGAAGCTGGCCGAATAGACATGAAAATACAGTGGAGGGAAGGAGTGTGCTGTCTCTTTAAAGGGAGAGCAACCAGGAGCATATAGCAAGGTGTATATAAGTTTTTGTATCAGAGACTGACTTGGTTTGTAAACTTTCACTAAAAGCACAATAAAATTTTTTTTTTTAATGTAATGAAAAGAAATCGTGGAAAAAAAAAAAAGACTGTCTTTTCCCCATTTAATGGACTTTGGTCCTTTGTGGTTAAGAGCTATGGTTGCTAACCAAAAGGTAAGCAGTTCGAATCCATGAGCTGCTCCTTAGAAAATCTGTGGGGCAGTTCTACTCTGTCCTGTAGGGTCACTATGAGTCAGAATCAACTCAGCGGCTATGGGTGGGTCCTTTGCCAAAGATCAGCTGACCATTTGTGGACAGATTTGCACCGGGGACCTTGATTCTGTTCCCTCAGTCTACATGTCTGTCATTGTACCAGTACCAGGCTGTTTTGACTACCATGGCTGTACAGTAGGTTCTGATGACAGGTAGTGTGAGGCCTCCTACTTTGTTCTCTTTCTTCAATAATGTTTTGCTTATCCGGGGCCTCTTTCCTTTCCGTATAAAGTTGGTGATTAGTTTGTCCATCTTGTTTAAGAATGCCATTGGTATTTGGATAGGGATTGTGTTATATCTGTAGGTCACTTTGGGTAGAATTGATGTTTTCACAGTGTTGAGTCTTCCAATCCATGAGCATGGTATGTTTTTCCATATATGTTAGTCTCTTTTTATTTTCTGCAATAGTGCTTTGTAGTTTTCTTCGTATACGTCTTTTACATCCCTGGTTAAGTTTATTCCTGAGTATTTTATCTTTTCAGGGGCTGTTATAAATGATATTGTTTTCCTGATTTCCTTTTTTGAAGTTCCTATTGTTGGTGTATAGAAATTCAACTGATTTTTCTGTGTTTATATTGTATCCTGGTACTCTGCTGAATCTATTAGTTCTAGCAGTTTTCTTGTGGAATCTTTGAGGTTCTCTGTGTGTAGGACCATATTACTTGTGAATAGAGACAGTTTTACTTCTTCCTTATTAATTTGGTTATTCTTTACTTTTTCTTGCCTTACTGCTCTAGCTAGGACTTCCAGCACAATGTTAAATAGGAGTGGTGATAAAGGGCATCCTTGTCTTGTTCCCATTCTCAGAGGGAATGATTACAGCTTCTCTCCATTGAGAATGATGTTGACTGTTGGTATTGTATAGACGCTCTTCATTATGTTGAGGAATTTCCCTTCCACTCCTATTTTATTGATGGTTTTTATCAGAAATGGGTGTTAGGCTTTATTAAATGCTTTTTCAGTCTTGAATGAGATGATCATGTGATTGATTCACTTCTCTTGTTCTGTTTATGTGGTTTTTTTATGTGGTGGATTACATTGATTCATTTTCTAATGTTGAACCATCCTTGCATACCTGGCCTGGACCCCACTTAGTTGTGGTGTATTATTTTTTTTGATATGATGCTGAATTCTATTGGCTAAAATTGTGTTGACAATTTTTGCATCTATAGTCACAAGAGGTACTGGTCTGTAATGTTCTTTATTTGTTGTATCTTTGCCCGGCTTTGGTATCAGGGTTGTGCTTCATAGAATGAATTCGAGAGTATTCCTTCCTTTTCTATGCTGAAATCGTTTAAGTAGTACTGGTGCAAGTTCTTCTCTGAATGTTTGGTAGAATTCTCCGGTGAACCCATTACGGGAAAGGGCTCTTTTTTCGTTGAGAGTTTTTTTTTTTTTCTTATTATTATTACCTCGTCAGTCTCTTGTTATGAGTCTTTCAGATTTTCTAAGTATATGTTAGTTTAAGCATGTAGTGTGTTTCTAAAAATTTGTCCATTTCCTCTAGGTTCTCAAGTTTGTTGGAGTACAATTTTTCATAGCATTCCTCTTACGATCCTTCTTCAGTTGGGTCTGTTGTAACGCCCCCATATCATTTCTTATGTGGGTTATATGCTTCCTTTCCTGTTTTTCTTTTGTCAGTTTGGCCAATTGTTTATTGATTTGGTTGATCTTTTCAAAGAACAAACTTTTGGTCTTTTTGGTTCTTTCTATTATTTTTTTGTTCTCTATTTCATTTATGTCTGCTCTAATCTTTATTATTTCTTTCTTCTGGTGCCTGAGGTCTCCTCTTGCTGCTCTCTTTCCATTTCTTCAAGTTTTAGGGCCAACATCTTGATTTGGGCCTGTTCTTCTTTTTTGATGTGTGCACTTATTGCTAGAAATTGTCCTCTGAGCATGGCCTTTAAGGTGTCCCAAAGGTTTTGGTATGATGTGTTTTCATTCTCATTTAATTCTAGGAATTTTTTAATTCCCTCTTTAACTTCTCATATCACCCTGTTGTTTTTAAACAAGGTGTTATTCAGCTTCCATGTAATTGATTTTTTTTCCACAATCTTCCTGTTATTGATTTCTACTTTTATGGCATTGTAATCAGAGAGAATGCTTTGTATGATTTTGATGTTTTGGATTTTATTGAGGGTTGCTTTGTGGTCTAAAGTGTGGTCTCTCCTGGACAATGTTCCATGTGCATTGGAAAAGAATGTATACTTTGCTACTGTTGGATGGAGTGTCCTATATATGTCTAGAAGGTCAATTTGGTTGATTTTTTGCCTTTAGATCTTCTGTATCTTTGTTGAGTTTCTTTCTAGATAGTCTATCCTTTACGGAGAGTGGTGTGTTGAAGTCTCCTACTATTATTGTGAACCCAGAAACCCAGTGATGCTGAGTCAATTCTGACTCATAGCGACCCTATAAGACAGAGTAGAACTGCCCCGTAGAGTTTCCAAGGAGCGCCTGGCGGATTTGAACTGCCAACCCTTTGGTTAGCAGCCTTAGCACTTAACCACTACGCCACCAGGGTTACTATCTATTTCTCTTTTCAGTGCTGTTAGAGTTTGTTTTTTGTATTTTGGAGCTCTGTCATTGGGTGCGTAAATATTTATTAAGGTTGTATCTTCTTGGTGTATTGTTCCTTTAATCATTATATAATGTCCTTCCTTGTCTTTTATGGTGGATTTTGCTTTAAAATCTATTTTATCTGAGATTAGTATTGCCACTCCTGATCTTTTTTGGTTACTATTTGCTTGATATATTTTTTCCACCCTTTGATTTTTAATACGTTTATGTCTTTGTGTCTGAGGCGTGTTTCTTTTAGACAGCATAATTGGTGGGTCATTTTTTTTATTATTATCCATTCTGGCACTCTCCATTTCTTTAAGGGTGCATTTAAGCCATTTACATTTATTGTTATTATCGATAAATATTAGTTTATTGGTATTGTGCCTTTTTTGTGTGTGTGTGATGCCAACTTATTCTTTGTTCCTGTAACTTTCCTGTGCTGAGTTCTTTTTGTCTGTGGATTTTCTTTTCTTTTCTTCCATTATTATAGATTTTGTGTTTACTAAGTCTTTATGTTTTTCTTCTTTTTTATTCTGATAAGTAGGTTTGTTAACTGTCTTTGTGGTTACCTTGAAATTTACCCTTATCTTGAACAAGTCTTTTATTACTTAATATCACCTTGACTTCCTCTTTATTTAAAAGTTCTATACCTACACCATTTATTCCCCATTTTCTTGTTTTAACGTTGTCATCATTTACAGATTGACTTCTCTGTTTCCCTGTTTCAAGTCTTTTAGTTTTGTTTTATTACTGAGAGCTCTTTACCTAGGCTGGTATCTGGCTGTTGCTGTCCTGTGTCCTAGATGCTGGTTGTTTTCTTCTGTTGGTTCTCTAAACAAAGGACCACTTTTAATATTATTGGCAAATTTCGTTTGATTTTTATGATTTCCCTTAATTTCTGTTTATCTGGCAATGTCCTAATTTTGCCATCATATTTGAGAGACAGTTATGCAGAATATATTATTCTTGGTTGGCAGTTTTTTTCTTTCAAGGTTTTATACATGTCATCCCATTCTTTCTTGCCTGCATATTTTCCGCTGCATAATCAGAGCTTAGTCTTATGTTTCCCCTTCATGATTGACTTTGTTTTTCTTGAGCTGCTCTCAGGATTCTTTCTTTGTCTTTGGTTTTAGCAAGTGTGATTATGATATGTCTTGGTAACTTTCTTTTGGGTTCTGTCTTATATGGGGTTCATTGATCTTCTTGGATGGTCAGCTTTTTGTCTTTCATGATATTTGAGAAGTTTTGTCAGCAAATCTTCAACAATCTTCTCTGTATTTTCCATTTTCTCCCCCATTCTGCAACTCTGATCTCACACAGATTTTTGCTCTTGATTGTGTCCCACATAGTTCTTAGGTTTTCTTCACTTTCTTTCATTCTTTTCTCTGATTTTTCTTCAAAGTGGTGTCCATGGATTTGTCTTCAATCTCATTGATTCTGTCTTCATTTTTTCAAATTTGCTCCTAAGACCTCCTATTGAGTTGTCCGTTTCTGAAATTTTGTTAATTATCTTTTGGATTACTAGTTGCTGTTTTTGTATGATTTCAACTTGTTTATTTTGATATTTTGTCTTTTATTATTTCCCTGAATTCCTCTATTGCTTTGTCTGCATTTTCCTTGATTTTGGTTATGTTTTTGTTGGTTTTGTCTGTGTTTTCTTTGATCTCTCTCCTAATCTCTTGGAGAGCCCTAAATATTAGTCTTTTGAATTCCATATCAGGTATTCCACTGCCTTTTCTTCTACTGGAAGGCCACCTGGTTCTATATTTTGGTCACTTGCTGGAGCCATCTTGTCCTGCATTTTAGTATGTTTTGATATTATCTGCTGTCTCTGAGGCATTAAGGTATTTTCTTTACTTATTGATTTAAGTTTGTTTATTTCATCTGTCTTTTTTGTTGTTTTGATATGTCAGATTGGCCAGGCCAAGCGTGCTTTGTTGCTTGCTTGTCTGTGGGCATGATAGCTCTCATCACCTTGTCCAGGTGGGCAGGGCAGCAATAGGCAGGACAAGGCCACTTCTCTGTACACTGGTTTGGTGAGGTGGCTGAGGGTGGACTGTGTGGGCACTGTCTGCCTCATGATGTTGGTCCAGTAGTGTGGGACCATTCACAGCCCCCCACCATATAAGAGTGATAGGGTCTCTCTCCTCACCATTCAGCAGCTGGCCAAGTGGTGGGAGGGGAGGGGCAGTCCAGGCCTGAGTGTTGGGGATGCTGTGCCACAGCAGTGTGTCAGGTGCCAGAGGGAAGGCGGGTTGGGGTATGGGTCTAGGTGAGGGGAGAAAGAAAAGGGAAGAAAAAGGAAAAAAAATGCATGGCCTGTGGGGAAGGGGTGGAAGTGGCATACAGGGTTACTGTGGGAGAGTAAAACCCAAGATAAAAGGTTTTAACCACAATGAAATTGAGCAAATTCAAAAGGCACATGCGGTGCTTGTATTTATTAAGACATAGTTATATTCAGCCCAGGGAGACATCATCAGTCCTGGAGGGGAGCTAGCTCTTATCTTCCACTTGGGTATGTCTCTCCCTGCTCACAAGTATTTTTTTATGCAAAACCACCAGCCAAGACAAAGCTCACGTTTTTAGAGGACTTAATTTTTGTGTCCTGTTTATTCATCATTTATTTATATACTTTTTTTTTTAACACCATTTATGTACCAGGCACTATTCTAAGTGCCGCTGGGGTACAATGATGAAATAAAACATGGATCCTCCCCAAGGTCCTATAGGTCAAACGTGCATAAAGGAAATTGTTAAAATCACAAGGGTGAGATAAGAAAATATAAAAATAAGAAGGGCAAGGATAAATCCTTGAGAAAGACCTCTATGTAAAACAGGAGGAGGAAGAAGAATCTGACGAGAGGCAATTGGTAAGAGGAAAGGAAAATGAGAACGCTATTAACAGAGGCAACCAAGGTCTGGCTTCATTTGTTCATTCAACAATATGGCCAAGCATTGTATCAGACACCCAGGACACAAAGTAGACAAAGCATGCCCCTAAATTCCAAGAAGTGGTGCCTGACAAGGAGCTTGTAGTTGTGTGAAAATATGTCCCAGGCTACTGAGGTGTAACTTGGTTTTGGAAAGAGAACTGACTCACCACTGGCTTGGTATCATATAAAAAGGGTAGCAAAATTCTGCCAGACATCAGGTTATGTGTGCCAGCTCACTTCAAGATCGCTTGTAATAATTTCCATTAAGCTAATTATTCAGTCAATTGATTTACCCTGTTTGGCCAAAACCCGGGCTATTTGACAAGTGTCCAATTTAGGTATTTGTTACCCATGACTCTAAGGTATGAACCAAAACAGACAAAATTCTCAACACACCCCAACATACTTTCCACACTTTTCCTCTATTACTCTCCAACGCCACTCCCTCCCAAAAAAGTTCAGCTCTTTCATCCAAATAAAAAGTATATGTCTATAATCAATGCAATACATCACATTAATATAACAATAAAAAAGGAATACATGATCATCTCAGTCAATAAAGAGAAAGCATTTGACAAAACCCAATACTTTTTCATAATATGAACACTCAATAAGCTAGGAATAAAAGAGAAATTCCTCAATCTGATAAAAAGCATTCATGGAAAAACCGTAGCTAACATCATACTCGATAGAGAAAGACTGAGAGCTTTCCCTTAAGATCAGGGACAAGATAAGGATGCCCACTCTCACCCCCGCTATTCAATATTGTAATGAAAGTCCTATCCAGAGCTATTAGGCATGAAAAGAAATAAAGAGTACCCAACTCAAGAAGAAAAAAGTAAAACTATACCTTTTCAAAGACAACATGATCCTATATTGAAAAAATCCCAGAGAATCCACAAGAAAGCTACTAGAGCTAATAAATAAATTTATTGAAGTGACAGTACATAAGGCCAACATACAAAAATCAGTCAGGTTTCTATCCATCAGCAATGAGCATTCTGAAAAGAAAATTTTTAAAACAATTCCATTTATAATAACATCTAAAATAATAAAATACCTAGAAGTAAATTTAACCAAGGAAGTGAAAGACTTGTACACTGAAAACTATAAAACATTATTGAAAGAAATTAAAAAGACCTAAATAAATGGAAGGACATTCTATGTTCATGGATTGAAAGACTTGGTAATTTTAAAATGTCAAAACTACTCAAAAAAAAAAAAAACTATAGATTTGACACAATCTCTGTCAAAATTTCAACCATCTTCTTTTCAGAAATGGAAAAATCAATCCTCAAATTTATATAGAAGAGCAAGGAGCCCCAAATAGCCAAAGCAATCTTGAAAAAGAACAAAGTAGAAGGATCCACACTTCCTGACCTCAAAATGTACTATAAAGTGACAGTACACCAAAACAGTCTGGTACTGGTATAAACCAAAAAACCAAACCCGTTGCCACTGAGTGAATTCTGACTCATAGAGACCCTACAGGACAGAGTAGAACTGCCCCAGAAGATTTCCAAGGAGTGGCTGGTGGATTCAAATTGCCGACCTCTTGGTTAGCAGCCATAGCTCTTAACCATTGCATCACCAGGGCTCCAAAACTATACTGAAACATCCTACAGGTCAGAGTAGAACTGCCCCACAGGGTTTCCAAGGAGTGGCTGGTGGATTCAAACTGCCGATCTTTTGGTTAGCAGCCATAGCTCTTAACCACTGAGCCAGCAGGGCTCCAGGACTGGTATAACTCCCCCCCCCCCAAAAAAAAACCCATTACTGTCAAGTCAATTCTGACTCATAGTGACCATACAGGACAGAGTAGAACTGCCCCACAGGGTTTCCAAGGAGCACTTGGTGGATTCGAACTGCTGACCTTTTGGTTAGCAGCTGTAGCACTTAACCACTACGCTACCAGGGTTTCCAGTACTGGTATAGTTGTAGACATATAAACCAATACAATAGAAATGAGAGTCCAGAAATAAATCTGTACATCTATGAGCAATGAATTTTTTACAAGAGTGCTGAGTCCATTCAATGAGGAAAGAATAGTGTCTTCAGTAAATGATGCGAGGACAACCAAAATTCTGCATGCAAATGAATAAAGCTGGTCCCATACCTCACACCATCTACAAAAATTACCTCAAAATGGATCAAGGACCTAAATGTAAACTAACATCATAAAACTCCTAGAAGAAAACATAGGAGTAATACTTCATTACCAGTTCTTAACAATAAATTATTAGATTTGACACTGGAAGTACAAGCAACAAAAAAAATTGATAAATTGGGCTCCATCAAAATTTTAAAAGTTCTGTTCATCAAAGAACTTTATCAACAAGATGAAGCAACAACCCACATATTGGGAGGGAACTTTGGAGAAATATCTTCTACCTGATAAGGGTTTAATATGTAAAATATGTATAAGAAAAACTCCTATAACTTAACAACAAAAAGTCAAACAACCCAATCAAAAAACGGGCAAAGAACTTGAACAGATTTTTCAACAAAGAAGAAATACAAATGGCCACCGAGCACATGAAATGATGCTCAGTGTTTTAGTCATTAAAAAAATTAGAGTAATGCAAATCAAAACCAAAATGGCAGTATCACTTCACCCCCACTAAGATAGTTATGATCGGAAAAACAGAAAACAACGGGTATTGGCAAGGATGTGGAGAAATTGGAAACCTTATGCACTGTTGATGGGATTTTAAAACAGCACAGCCACTATGGAAAGCAGTTTGCGGTTCCTCAAATAGTTAAACATAGAATTACCATATGACTCAGCAATTCCACTCCTAGATATATACCCAAAAGACCCAAAATCAGAGGCTGAAACAGATAGCTGTATGCTAACATTCATTGCAGCACTATTACAATAGCCAAAAGGTGAACGCAATCTAAATGTCTATCAACAGATGAATGGACAAACAAAATATGGTACATACATACAATGGAATATTATTCAGCCATAAAGATAAATGAAATTTTGACACATGCTGCACTATGGATGAACCTTTAAAACATCATATGTGAAATAAGTCAGTCACAAAAGAACAAATAGTATAAGATCCCACGTGTGAAATATCTAGAATAATCAAATGTACAGAGGCCAAAGTTTATTAGTGGTTACCAGGGAAGGGAGGGAGGAAGAGAGAGTCACTGCTTAGGGAGCACTGAGCCACTGTTACGGGTGATGGAAAAATTGAGAAACGGATAGTGGCAATGGTCGCACAACATGATGAATACAATTAATGTCACTGAATTGTACACGTAAAAATGGTTGAAATGGCAAACATTTTGTTATATCTATTTTGCCACAATAAAAAAAAGGTATATGTCTGCTTTCCCCAACACACATTGGTCACACTGGGTACTTTGTTTCTTATTAACCAGATCAAGATGGCGGCACAGTTCTTAAAGCCCACGTGCGTCCTAAGAGTTTGCAGCACGCTGGTGCGATCCCACCTCCAATAGCTACCCGCACCGCACACTTGAAATGCCTACCACGGCCTTCCCATGACTGCATCTTCTCGCTGGGTGTTGCAATTCAATTTTAAAAGCAAAAGAATAATTGGGACCAACAAGATCTAAAGAAAAGAACCAGAACAAGCAAAGCATTCAAGAACAAGCAATCTTTGTAAAATGTCACCAAACAGTTTTGAATGTCTCATTTCTCCTTCACAGACGCTATTACAAAGCTTTTGCTTGTTTTTCAACAATGGTGGGGAGATTTTAAAGATGACCATCCAACCTATTTAACCCCCTTCCATGAAAATAACTCAAAAGTGCTGCCTGGTTTCTTCCTCCTGGGTTTCAAATGTTTAAAAGCACATGGTGTGTCTTCATTCTCATACAGAAATTCTTAGTAGAGTTTATATAATGTTAAAATTTTAAAATTAAAAGAAAAACCCATTATTACTGAAGAGCTGTAACAATGCCGAGATTAGGAGGAGCCAAGTGGGGTGTAGCCTTGAAATTTGCCTGTGCTATGATGATTTGCAGTTTTCTTTGCTTGAACCTTCCGGGGCAGGTGACCTGCCGAGGTTCCGCTGTGGCATGAGAGATGGAATCTCACCTTTAGATAGCACAAGCAAACCTGAAGTCTACACCCCACTCTTGGGTAACGGAATCTCACCCTCATATTTTTTTTTTTTAATTTTAAAATTAAAAGAAAAACCCATTATTACTGAAGAGCTGTAACAATGCCGAGATTAGGAGGAGCCAAGTGGGGTGTAGCCTTGAAATTTGCCTGTGCTATGATGATTTGCAGTTTTGACAATGCCGAGATTAGGAGGAGCCAAGTAGGGTGTAGACTTGAGGTTTGCTTGTGCTATCTAAAGGTGAGATTCCATCTCTCATGCCACAGCGGAACCTTGGCAGGTCACCTGCCCCGGAAGGTTCAAGCAAAGAAAACTGCAAATCATCCTAGAGTCACCTAGGATCTGGAGCACTCTCGGAGCCAGATTCCTGAAGGTGAACGAAAAGACCCGTTCTTTCTCTCACATGTTTTTGTTGGATGCCCAAATGTCTCGGAAAAAGGACAAATATCTACTAGTGGATTAACAATAAGAAAAAATCAGTATTTGGGAGGAGGAAAAAAATCAGAGAAGCTGTGCCACTGAAGCTCTGCAGCAGGTCAGAGGCTGGGAGTAACAAGCTCCCAGCCACCACGCGATGCCGCTCAGCTCCTTCGGCTGGGAGTAACAAGCTCCCAGCCACCACGCGATGCCGCTCAGCTCCTTCTGGACAAAGAGCCACGCTGGTGGCACAGCAGCACAGAAAGCAGAGGGGCCCAGGGGCTCCGTGGGACCTCCAAGGCCTCGAAGGTGCACAGAGAACCCTGCTTTGCCCCTATGCTGGCCCGCCCCCCAGTCCTGCCCCTCCAGGCTGCTGCTTTTCCAGCGTTGCTCAACCCAGTCAAGCCAGTTTAGCAATTTCTTTTTCGCAATAGTCTCTTTGATGAAGCCCGGTTTTGTGTTCAGTGACATGAAAGAGATACTGATGCTGATTATCAAAGGCATGTGCGCCAAACCGCCAGCAACGCCCCGAGTGTAACTGTATCTCTTCCTCCAACTCCTTCCTCCTCCCAGGGAACAGGGCTTGTGGATAAGCAGCTCATCTTTTTCCCCTACTACTTTCACATCGGATATTAATCTGAGTGGGGTGGGGGGCAATGAATCAATACCTTAAAGGTGGTAGGTGACACACAGGAGAACATATCCCTGGACTTGCCCCCATGGGACAAGGGAAAGATGGGGTCCCAGGAGCAGTTTGTCAGAGGAACTTTCTCAGCAGCCGCAATGCCCCGGCGACAGAGTGCCCACAATCCGATCCCCAGCAACCTGGGCTAATGTTCCTCAGAATAAAAGATCTTGCACCCTCCTAGACTGGGCTAATTATTTTTCTTTCTAGAGAGTCAAGATAGGAAATGTCCAATGATAGGGATGTTAAATAAATTTGATGTTTACAATGAAATAGCATACAACCATTAAAAATTACATTGAGAAGAAATTTCATGATGGACAAAAATGTTTACCACCTCTCAGTAAAGAAAAAAATTTTTACAAAAAAACATTGCAAAATGACTCCAGTTTTTGTAAAAATAAAACAAACTGATTTTTAAAGTGTGTATATTTGTGTATAAAAAGAAGAAAGCCTGGAAGGTCTACCAAACCCCAACAACAGCTACCACCAAGTAACGGGTGGTACAAGGTTCTCCTTGTTTCTTTCTTTGCTTATGTGTACCTTCTAGTTTTTCCACAGGAGCATCATTTCCTTCAGTTACACAAGTTTACGACTTGACTGACTGATGCGTAGTAAGGAAAAGAAAACCACCCTTTTAAAGAAACTCTCCAAATATGCAGAACATAAACCCGTTGCCATTGAGTTGATTCCGACTCATAGAGACCCTATAGGACTGAGTACGACTACCCTATAGGGTTTCCAAGGCTGTAATCTTTCCAGAAGCCAAGTGCCACTTCTTTCTCCCACGGAGCAGCTGGTGGGTTCGAACCACCAACCTTTTGGTTAGCAGCTGAGTTCTTAATCCCCAGGGCTTCTTACACAGAATGTAGCCATACCCAAAGGATCATTTTAAATTGCTTTTTATGTTTTGCAAAAACAGAGCCAATAATGTTACAAACTTCATTACACCTGCTAATTGTACCTGCTGATTCACCCTCTCTTCACAATGGCAGGAATGGAAATCTCAAATCAGTTGTAAAAATGAGGGGCCAAAATTGTCTGTGCTATCTACAGGGTCGCTATGAGTCGGAATCGACTTGACGGCAACAGGTTTGGTTTGGTTTTTGGTATCTGCTTCAAACCTTGTTCTATCAGTTCTAAATGGGGGGAAATGCTAGCCGCACCCCTCTGTTGCTCTGGCTCTGGGAATTCGATGAGGTGACACAGGAAAACGAAAGCACAATCCATCATAGTGAATTCACTGTAGTGAACTGTGACTTCCTTTCCCTACACACCTCATCAAAATCACTGCCATAGTGAATTATGGGTTATTGGTCCTATTCCGATCTGTCTAGTATCTGTCCCCATGCTTCCTCACAGCCTAGTCACCTGTCTTTTATGTTGGAAGAAGCATAAGTTTGAAACCTGCAGTTCAGGGAATAAAGGGCAAGGTGACCCCCTCCAAGGTCTCACTGAAAATGGTTCAGCTGCGGAACAGTCTGAGAACAGCTGAGAACTCGGTCACTTATCGGAGGCAACAGGAAGAGAGAAACCAGGAGAAGATTTAGAGTAAAGAGAGTTAGTAAACAGATGGCTTCAAGAGTATCTGCCCACTGAAGTCATCACTATGGGGAACAGATGAAAAAGAAAATATTTGTTGGATAGTATAAGAGTCAAAATTCTCCTGGAATTTCTTGCAGTCTAGAAACACACACCAAAACTGCAGCGCACACACGCACACACACACTGGTGAAGAAACATTGGATATACACAGGTTGCACCCATGTGCGTGTTTCCCTTCCCTGGCTGCGGACACTAAGCTGGTCGGCAGGTCCATGAACAGGCCCAGAGGCTAACAGGGCCCCTGTGGGCAACTGGGGCTCAGGAGGTCTGGTTTCCCCACCCTCCTCGGCACTAATAGATTTACTGTGGTGGGAAGAACACTGCAAAGACCATTTTCTCGCCCTAGCTAACCTAATATTTAGTCTCAGCCCGTTGGAACAAAACACATACTTAGCGTCGGTTGAACCACCGTATACATAAAGGAATAGTCAAAGCATAGAATTGGAGCCAAAGGGGAATGTAATTAAGTTCGTTTCTCTTTGCTTTCCTAACGCCCACCCAACTGGACCCCAAGCCCAGAGCCCCTCCTCGCATCCAGACAGGACACCCACCCCTCACCCTCACTAGCCCTCCATTCAGACCAGGGCCGAGCGGAGTCAGGTTTCCCCCACAGGGCCTCCCTCCCCGCCGGGACAGCATTGCCCAGGGCACCTTTGCTCCAAGGGGTCTGGGCGCAGAAGACACCGCCTCTGCTGCACTAAACTCCAGGCTCCACTTGGAGCCATTGACCTGCGGAGCAGCCCCCAACCCCACCCCGCCCCTCTCGGAGCCATCAGGACCAGGCCTCTGAGAACACACGCCCACCCCCCGGACCCACAGGTCTGCCGGCCCCCCAGGCCTCTCCTGCACCCAGGCGTTGCCGGGGGGCGTCCGCAGCCTGCTGCTGCCCCCAAGTGGCCGGAGGCCGAGATCCAGGCTGCAGGTTCCGCCAAGTGGGAGCTGCTTTGGCCCACCGGCTCTCCTCGCTAATTCTGAGGTTTTTGCGCTCCATTTAGGAAGTCAGTAACCCGAATGGAAGCGTAAGTTACACCACTAGCTATGAGGATTGAGAAAAATTATTCAACTTCTGTGATTTTTTCCCCTCACGAAGTTCAGTGTAATGAAGAGAAAAAAACACAAAACTGCAAAGCAAGAGAACCAAGTCCCAGGCCTCCCCTCGCCAGGTCTGGTTAAGGGCTAGGCTGGGGAACTGCTCATCCGAATGCTTCTCCACCAGTAAAACAGGGCCCGCAGCGCCTAGTCAACCTATTCCAAAGGGTAATGTGAGAACCCTGCAATGGCTGTGGGGACCACACCCTTGAGAAAATAAGCCCTCCCCAGGGAGGCTTGCCAGATAAAATGCAAGATGCCCACTTACACGGGAATTCAGATGAAAAAATGAACAATTGTGTGGTATAAGTATATTCCAAATGTTGCAGGGGGTATACTTATTCTAAAATATTATTTATCATTTATCTGAAATTCAAATTTAACTGGATGCCTGGTTTGGGAGTTTTTTGTTTTGTTTTGTTTTAATTTGCTAAATCTGGCAGCCCTATCCCTATCAGGCGTTCCTGCCTTAGCAGGACTAAACCAAAAACCCACTGCCGATTCCGACTCATAGCGACCCTACAGGGCAAGGTAGAACTGCTGCACAGAGTTTCCAAGGAGCACCTGGTGGACTGAAACTGCCCACCTCTTGGTTAGCAGCTATAGATAGCACTTAACCACTAGGCCACCAGGGCTTCCTTAGCAGGACAAGCACGGCTAAACATGTTCCCAGCAGCACCATTATGTAACTAGCCTTTCCTAAGCAGAAGGAACAAAATATGAATTTAGAACTTCCTCCTGGAGGATGCCTGTGGGTTCAACAGCTTCCAAGGTACTCTGACGACACCGGGGAGGCCTGCAGGGCCTCCGCCTACTCAGGGCACCTCAGGACAAGGGCACCATCTGGCCTGGTGAGGTGCCTCTTATCTGATCCCAGGTAATAGTTTTCTAAAAGCAGAGATGAAAAACACCTTTAAGGCCTCAACATCTCCCAGACATCTGTGATTCATTTTCCTTGGTCCTGGTTTTGTTTTAATCTTCTATAAGGGCTCAGGCATGCATTTGACAATCTGATTTGGGGTCTGAGCATTATGGTGTTCTGGAGTTGGTATTTCTTTCTAGACAGGAGAGATAACACCTACAGTTGTTTTCAAAGCCATTTGACGTTCATTGCCTCGTTTTGTCCTCGTACCCTGGGAGAAGGCACAGTACAGGGCAGTGAGCAGCAGTCTTGGCTGCATGCTGGGATCACGTGGGGAGATTTTTAAAATCCTCATGCCTGCTCAGGCCATACCCTGGGCCCTTTAAGTCAGATTCTCCGGGGACAGAGACCCTGATGGCAGTATTATTAAAAGCTCTCCAGGCAATGTGGAGACTGAGAACATGGTACAGAGCAGACTCTCAGAGTGTGCTCCCTGGACCAGCAGCAGTGATGTCCCCTGGGAATTTGCTAGAAATCCCCATACCCAAAGCACTGAATCAGAAACAATGGCTGGGGCCCTTCAGGTGATTCTGATGCATACTAAAGTCTGCAAACCACTGAATCAGGGCAAACAGTACAGGCTTTGGAAATTCAAATAATCCAACCCCTATTCTATCCCCCATGCCATCACCAATCACCTCTCAAAACTCGCCAGCGCATAGCTGGAGTCCCCGTGTGCCTCCTCCCGGTGCTTCCAACCGCTGGAATGAAAAGCTTCTCCCCATCGAAGCAACGTCGTCAAATGTATCAGAACACACGGGGGTGTATGGGGGCAGACACGTGTCCTGCACGTTCCTGTCAGCCTGTCGAAGGTCCAGCCATGGACCTGTGAAGGAAACCCTTGAGTATAAAAGAGTTCCCTGTCTTTCTCTAATCCTCCTCCCACTCGTCCTCACCCAAATTTACCTGTTATCCCGCTCATGGAAGATGCAGGGTTTTAATCACGGAGCTAAATTGTGGTCTCAGTGGCAAGCACGTCGAACTTGAAGGGAACAAGGCATGGGCAGAGGAACAGAGAGAGATGAAATCAGAAATGTTCCACTCGTATTAACTCCCAGAGGACTCTTGAATCCAAGTTTTAAGTCAACGGTTAGCCAGTGGAAAGCACTGCGTATCCTATCATCTCACATTCTAGAGTCCAGTTTATTCTGGCTGAGTTCTATCTAGACCATTTTAAGTTTAGAGAACTAAGTTTGAAGAAGACTATAAAAGAGACATTACATTTGGAAGCAGGAAGCAGATAGAAAGGGGGTAAGAATTTCAATGACAGAAGGAAAGAGATTAAGATAAATTTTAGCCAAGTGTCTGCACTGGTGAAGAACAGACTCTGAGACCACTCTTTTGTGAGAGGAAAAAAGACCCTGGGTGGATAAAGACAAATCCAAGACTTAGTGAGGAAGGTGAGCTCTAAGTCAAATGTAAGGTTGATAGAAATGATTACATAGACTATTTGCAAAGAAAATGTGCCTGTTCAAATTTCAGTATACAGAGGTGGGTGAATTGCCAGTGACTCGCAGGTAAAAAAGAGAGAAGGGAGAAAATGACACTGGATATCATCAACTCGACAACTGGAAACTATAATTAAAGATATTATAGCATATCGCACAATGCCCTATGCAGATTGTCATTTAGCAAGCTTTTTGTAATCATCACATACTTCAGAGAAAGAAGTAGAGCGTACAATAGAACCTAGAGGATGTACAAAACAGAACAGATCTGGAAAAGACAACCATTGCTGCAAACAGTGATCAAGAAAACACTTCAGTGTCATCCAAGGAATACATGGTTATTGAGTCTAAAAGTATAAGATAATGATAAAAGAAAAGTTTTAAGAAATAGTTCTGAGATATATGAAACAGAGGTCTAGAATGAAACAGAAATATTTAGCAGAGAATTTGCTTAGCTCAAGTATTTCAGCTGCTGTGCCAATCTCGTGATCTATCCATGCCGTTTTCATCTGGGTTTAAGTGTGATGCTAAATGTTGAATGTGGTGGGGGGGTTGGGGGGGGAATGTTCTGCTCTAGTAAGGAAGATGCCAGAATATTACCCCTCGGGGGGGTTCAGGACATCCTGAAGACACTAAGGTAGCCTCTTACTCCTAAAGTAGCAGACAGTTCCCTTATCCATTCATATATAAGAGTCAAAAGAGAACACCTTTCAAATGAACAGGGAAAGATGGAGGTTTAGGGGAGAAGATGATTGGGGTTCTAGATCCTAATGGTGGCAGATGTGTGAGGCCACCCTGACTCCAGGCCCCAGAATCAGCTTGCATCCTAGGAAAAGACTGTGTGTGCCTATCCAGAAGAAGGCTGCCAACAGTATCCCAGACAGAATAGACTAGAAAATGCAGCCTTGTTCCAGGACACATCCGTCTGCCCTCTGATCCCTCAAGACAGTAGCTACTTCCCTCTGTCTGTCCTGGGTTCCATTCCAGTCCTACCTCTCTCAGTGTGCGACTTTGAGCAAATTACTTACCTTCCTTAAGTTTCTATTTCCCCACCTGCAATACAGAAATATGATTATCATAAAACTTTCCTCTTGGCTTGTGTCAAGGTGCTCTTTCAGCAAAAGACCCAGGTCATGATGAAACTTCCAAACATTAGAAAGATGATTATGCAATAAAGGCAGGTTCAAGGTAAAAATCAAAGCCGAATCAAAGCAACCAAATGTAATTTAACATCTAATTTAACAGTAAATGTAGACACAGAGACAGAGCCCCTAAAACTCAAAAATGTTCCTACTTCAGGTGACTTATTCATTCAGATTTAACAAAGCAGTTGGGGTTTTTAGCAGCACCAAGGATATGGTAGAGGACTCCAGGGCTGTGAGGGCCTTAATACTTCCCTTTCATAAAGGCCTCTTCCCTGAATTACTGAATCCACTACCCATTTCCTTTTGACTTGGATTAATTTCATCATTTCCTTCAATTTAACTAAATATCTTTGGGTTAATGCTGACCAGGTAAACAGTTTTCTTGAAATATGGACTAAATTATGTTCCCCACCATCAGGGCTGTCTCAGAGCCGTAACTGGCCAAACTGCTCTTCTCTGGACAAGAATTTTGCAGACGAAGCAGCACATGAACCTATGGTTGTGGGAGAAAGTAAGTGCTCTCTTGAACAACTTTCCCATTACACAATCCTCTGTCAGCACCAGCTTGTGGTGCCGGTGACATTTACTTGGCTAGAAGAAGACCACCATCCAGTTTTCCTGTCCACCCTGGTGAGGCTCAAAGGGTAGCACTAAACAGCCATCTTGGATCAAATGGCAATGGCTCATTTAACAATAACCAACTTTTACAAATGAAACACTGGAGAAATGACCTCACTCAGAGATCGTTGATCAAAGATCATTGATCTTTAATGGCGAAAGGACAAGAACATCTCTGATGTTGGAAAACCTTCCTCACACATGCACACAAAGTAGAAAATTACAAATGCTTCAGGATATGGAGAGAATACCAAATGGACCAAGGGGAAGGTCCCATTTGGTTCAGCCACCTTCCAGCTTCTCGTACTACAGAACCTCCATGTCAGAAAATGAGAGCAAGAATGAGACCTGACTTACATGGTCCAATGGTATTTCGCCGTGCTAGTTTGGAGGGGACTACCAGGAGAGTGAATTATGCACACAGCCTTCGTCAGTCCTGTGAGCCCAACTCACAGCTTGAGCCAGGGCTCCCTAAAATAAATAGCTCAGGGAGCAAACTTGGTGAGTGTCTTCCTTAACTAGTGATCTTTTATACCAGCTGAAAATAGTGAGATGTGAAGAAGTGCACTGAAATTCCGTATATGTATGTGCTTGTGTGTTGTACATATAGATATATGGGGACGTTGGTGGTTCGGTGGTAGAATTCTCACCCTCCGTGCCGGAGACTCAGGTTTGATTTCCAGCCGATGCATCTCAAGCGCAGCCACCGCCTGTCTGTCAGTGGAGGCTTGTGTGTTGCTATGATACTGAACAGGTTTCAGCTGAACTTCCTGACTAAAATGGACTAGAAAGGTCTGTCAATCTAATTTCAAAAATCACACAATAAAAACCTTTATGGCTCAAAATGGTCAGATCCACAACCAATCATGGGGATGACTCAAGACCAGGAAGCATTTTGTTCCATTGTACAAGGGGTCACCACGAGTTGGTGGCTGACTTGACAGCAATTAACACCAACAACCACGGACTGAACAGCAGTTCGACTAACTGCTACTTATCCGTAGCCTGAGTTCAATGACAGAGAAGACGCGTTCCTTTCTAGCCTTGCCTCTTCCCCCACCGTGACCGTTTTAACGTCCATCAATCAGGAAGTTAAAATTATAAAATCAGTTCTGGGAGATCACATTCACTCTTTATGTGGATGTCTTCCACAGTTTTTTTAAACTAAATATTAATCAGTATCTCTAGCCAACAATGACTTCTATTCATTTACCATCAGCCATTGTGTACACACAAAGTGCTTTGGAAAATTTTTTACAAACCTCTCATTTGCTACCGATTTAAGAATGCTAACTTCTCCTGAAGGAAAACTACTTGATTTTAGTTAAATATTTGAGAAGCAATTAAAGGTTTTATGACAAAGGCCTGTCTACTTCTGTTGATGAAGGGAAAGTTATTTTGAGAAACACCTGCTATCGTTTCAGGTTTCTTTAGCAGTTGACATGTCTTGGCCAGAGTTCGCTTCACGTTCTGTGAGCCATGTGTGTGAGGAGGCCTGACTTGTTTAAAGGACCTGGAACACTCACTTGCGGTTAGATCTCCTTTCCTCACTGGCTAGGATTTCTCCTTGTAAGAGTCTTACAAGGAACTGGTCGGCAAGGCTAACCGTAAGTTGAATATTTTATGGATGAAATCCTGACACTTCTCTGGCCTGGTCTTCCCCTTTTGTATCCTGGGCCACATACACAGTCCTGCACATTGATCACTCTCCTTCCAAAATCCCCCCAACTCCACACTAGCCCTGCTTTCCCTCCCGCCTTGATTATCCTGATCTACTTCATAGATCATCGAAGGGTGAATGCCTTAGCAGAATAACTTCCCTGCTCTTGCCACTTTTTGTTGTGACGTGGCAGGCACATAAATAAAATGGTAACCCACTGCCATCGAGTGGATTCCAACTCATAGTGACCTTATAGGACAGAGTAGAACTGCCCCATGGAGTTTCCAAGGAGCACCTGTTGGATTTGAACTGCCCACCTTTTGGTTAGCAGCCACAGCTCTTAGCCACTATGCCACCAGGGACATGGCAGGTACATAAACAAAATGGTGAAGGAACATCAACTGTCTCTGCAAAGTGGTCCTCCTTTTCCCTTTCCATTCTTTCTCTTCCTCCCTGCCCCTTCCCTCTCATTTCCACTGGCTGGCCTGTACCGGTCTAAGCTGCCTTCCAGGAATCTCTACTGAAAGCCTGATAAGAGCAGCCTGGCCCAGAAAATTTTACATGGGGAACTTGGAGCAGGGTTAGTCATACCACCAGATGATCTTTGTGGCCACCACATTTTCCTTGTAGGCTGGGTTATCTAAGAAGGATCTGTGGTGGAAAGAGCACTCACCAGGGATGAGGAAGCTGGGTGCCTGGTCTGGTATTTAATTTTTCAGCCTACTTACAATCTAATAAGTTAGCCTGTTACTATTTTGCAGATGCTTGCAGAAGACATGAGGCTTCTGGGTCAGAAATAAAAAGCTTTGTTGCTAATCACACTTACTAATTACAACACAGCAAGCAATATCACCATCAGTTTATTTGTGTTGGCTCCTCTCGTCCCCAGGTTCCACAGCAGAATCACAATGGGCTCAGATGGTATAAAATGGTGGTAGTAGTAGTAGTGTCAGAACCTATCTAACTTCAGGGGAGATAATGAGCAAGATCAGCACAAGGCTGATTCCTATGAAGTGGAGGTCAGACATACCTCCACTCTTCAACCTTTTTACCAATTCTGACACAAGCCATCCCTTCCACGGCACTCTCTTCTTCTCTTCTGGGTTCGATAATCTGTTGCAGTGGCCACACAGAATTCACAGACTGTACTTATAGTTAAGTGGTTTATTACGGAAGCAACAGGCTACAACCCAGGATCAGGAACAGGAAGCATGTAGGCAAAGCTGGAAGGCTCTCCCAAAATGGAGAACACATCCCATCCTTCTTCAGTGCAGGACAGCTTTCTTGGCTCCTCTTGCCTGTGCAAGCAAGCAGACCCTTCTCCCTCTGTTGCCCACCCCGCCTCTAGCCTGTGCAGACCTCCTCTTGGCCTCCCCAGGAAGGCTTCTTCTCAATTCCCTCAGGACAGGTCTCCTCTCAGACCCCTCACAATGGGTCTCTTTTTGGCCCCCTCAGGACAGGCCTCTCTACCTTTGGCCTCCCTGTTGCCACCCTCTCCACTGCTAACTGATCCAGCTAAAAGCCAGTATAGCAGTTTTGTCGGCTCTCTTAGCTGCATTCCTAGCAGTAGGTTTCTTCCGTCACCACCAACTTTGTCACAAGACCCTTTCTGGGCCTATTGCCGCCAGCTCTGCTGCAAAGCCCCTCCAGGCCTCTTGCCGTTTCAGTGTTACAGTCCTTGACCTGTGTTATAGATCTTTTAGGAGCTTCCTCAACTACTCTCTCTCTGCTTCTTCTCTCTTCTTGCTTCTCTTGCCTTTTCTCCTTTCCATTTTTTTCTTCTCTTTCTGTCTGCAAACCTTTGTGGAGTTGGCTGCATACATAAGAAAACTCTTGGTCAATTTCAAGGTATGACCATTCCACCAGGACCAGGAACTGACCAATTCACTCTTGATAGGCCACAGATATTTCATTCGTGTAAGTATGATATAGTCACTTCATTTGCATAAGTATATTGACCAATCCCTGCAAAATGCATAAAATAGACTAGTTACAGGGCAGGCTACAGCCCAGGGCCAGACAAAAAGTATCAAATCTCAAGTTGTTTACAGATTACCCAGGCCATGTCAATCAACCTGGACAAAAGTAACAAACCCTCTGGAGTAGGAAACTAGGGCAAAGATAACGCCTCAGGGCCTAGGAGGAAAATCTCTCAAACTGTTTTTCCAAAGAACCAAGGCAAAAGGCCACATGAAGGAATTCATCTCACCACAGATGGACACACACAGGAAGTGGGTCTGTGTTGCAGCTGAGGAACACTGGCCTTGGGGTGTCCACTGCTTTCATGACCAACAGTAAGCAAGTCTGCTCTTTGGGTGAGATGGAGTGTTGCCTTGTCTCCCAAGGTCATCGGCTACAAGGATGGCCCTGAGGAATGGCCTGGGTGGGAGGACGACCAGGGTCTGGCTGTCCTGGCACATCCTGTGGGAGCACAGGAAGCCCCAGGAGGACCGTCTCTCCCAACATGGGTTTCCAGTCCTGGCCCCACCATTAGCTAGCTTTGTGAATTTCAGCAAGTCACAGAACCCTCAGTTTCCTTTGATAATTATAATATGTACCTCATTGTCTCACAGGGACATTATGGAAAGCAAAGAGACCATGTGGAAGACTAAAGGTTAATAAAAGTTTGAAGAGCAATGAAGGAACTGGCTTTCTGCTTGGAAGCCTATCTTGGCAATATCAGGACAACATGGGATCCATAAGTCAACCAGAAGAGTCATTTTGTAAATACATTTGAAACCCAAGTTACACAAGGTCAAGTTCAGCCTGTGCTTACACTGGAAGGTCAAGTTCTCTCCAGAAACCTCACCTGTGGTACTTTCTTGGCCTAATACTAAATGCTAAGTGCAGCCATGGAAGCAGCAGTCAAGAAATCAAAAGATGCATTGCATTGGGTAAATCTGCTGTAAAGGACCTCTTTAGAGTGTTGAAGAGCAAAGATGTCACCTTGAAGACTAAGGCGTGCCTGACCCAAGCCATGGTATTTTCAATCGCATCATATGCATGTGGAAGCTGGACAATGAATAAGGAAGAACGAAGAAGAACTGATGCCTTTGAATTGTGTTGGCGAAGAATATTGAACTGCCAAAAGAACGAACAAATCTGTCTTAGGAGAAGTACGACCAGAATGCTCCTTAGAAGCAAGGATGGCAAGACTGCTTCTTGCATACTTTGGACATGTTGTCAGGAGAGATCATTCTCTGGAGAACGACATCATGCTTGGCAGAGTACAGTGTCAGCAGAAAGAGGATGATCCTCCTCAACGAGGTAGATTGACACAGTGGCTACAACAATGAGCTCAAGCATAACAACGATTGTAAGGATGGCTCAGGACCGGGCAGTGTTTCGTTCTGTTGTGCATAGGGTCGCTATGGGTCGGAATCAACTCGATGGCACCTAACAACAACAACAACAAGTGCACCAGAAGCTTCCCATCCCACCTTCTCTTCCTATCCCACTCCCCATTACAACTTCTTTATCCTACAATCTATGATCTCAGATCTCTGTCCTAAAGCATCACAGTTAAAGATTTAGCCCCAGCTAAAAAAAAAAAAAAAAATTTTTTTTTTTTTTTTTTAATATGGATCAGTGAACTGCAGACCTCATGTGGCAGAGTCACAAAAGATACTGACTGGAGAACTTTTACCAGTGACATTACATTTCAAAAAAATCATGCCAACTTATAATTGAATCTAAGCTACAAGTCTGAACAGAATAAAAAGTAATTATCTTTCTTCAAAAGTTTCCACAAAAATATGAAAGGGATAGATAGAAATAGAAATGTTACTTCACTGGGTCAATAACACCATAACTCATGAAAAGATCTCAAAATGGAAATGTTAGGATTCTTTGGGAAAAGGCTTAGGAAAAGACCTTCAATTCCTTCTAATTATACCCCGAGGTGCCAATTTATCTGCCCAGGCTACTGGCTGAAGTCCTTATCCCAATAATCACTTTGTATTTATCTACAATCTTATGTACATTAACATGCCAAAATATGTATGCCCTTGTACCTATTCCATGACGTAGGTGAAGTGGGGTAATTATTCCTATTTTAAAAATGACCAATCTGTTAACACTTAGAGGCTAAGTGACTTGCCCAGGATTAGGTTTAGCAGGGGGCAAAGTTGGAATCAGACCCGGATCCCCTGCTGCATACTCACGTTCCGTTACACACCTATCACTGAAAAAAAAAAAAAAAAAGCCTCCATTTTATTTGTGGGAAGTGCTTAAAAAATCTAGCCAAAAAAAGAAAAGAAAAACAACTTAGTTACTTTAAAGAAGTCCTGGCTAATAGAGATGTCCACCATATATATATAGCCAGCTAGTTAGCTACCCAGGTAAGTGTGTAAGTAGCTATGTATGTAGACAGGTAGGTAGCTGGACAGATGGGTAAGTAAGTAAAAAGTAAAGTGGAAAATGCACACATATCCATAAGCATTTAAGGCAATTTAGAAAATACATAAATATAAATAAATACAAAACATAAATATCCATAATAAGACAATCAAAATCAGTTGAAAGGAACAAATAAACAGATGTCACCCAGTACTGGGATATGATAGATGCTACAATTGCAGGGAAAATTCAGTCCTGAGGTCACCATGATCAGTATGTAATGTGCTTACGATTGCTGGTCACTATAAAGTTAATTTGGAGAAATCAGCCTTTGCCTGGTTTTTATGGAGCCCTGGTGGCACAGTGGTTAAGAGCAGGACTGCTAACCAAAACATCAGCAATTCGAATCCACCAGCTGCTCCTTGGAAACCCTATGGAGCAGTTCTACTCGGTTTTGTAGGATTGCTGTGAGTCAGAATCAACTCGGCAGCAGTGGGTTTGGTTTGGTTTTGGTTTATGGGTTATTATAAGAAGGATTTTGGGTAATATGATAAATAAAATCCTCCACCATGCTTTTGTAAAATATCCAAGTTTGTTCTTAAAAAGTTCTTTTCTATGTCAGCTAAAAAAAAAACTACCCTCTATAAAAGCTGAAGACATGACATTAAATCCTAATTCAAGGGACACTTTTCTGTGAGAAGCTGAGATAATGAGGTCCAGATACATTACTTCCTGGTGATCTAACTCAGCTAAGGTGTATGTGGTCTTGCACCCTGGCTTATGTGGTCTTGCACCCTGGCTTGTGTCTCTTAACACTTAATTCCCAGAGACGGGAAAACCCTCAACGGGAAAACCCTCAGTGTTTAAGCATCTGTGATGCCCCATAAACATCCTAGGAAGGAATTGCAAATGCACTTGAATCAGATAGCCAGGAGTTAGGAATCTAGGCAGAAAACAAAAGGTGGACAAAAAGGGAGACAATAACAGGGGCTCATAAATGGAAGATTCTAGAAAAGGTTACATTTTTATATTCTGTGTGAAATAATACAAACATATTCCAAGAGCCAGTTTCATCAGCTTCTTAGAGGCTTTGATTTTTTTGATCCACTTGGAAGTTTCTACGTTACACCACCCTTAACTTCTGTATGTTTAGTTGATTTATTCTATGGAGTCTCTCACAGTCATTGTCTATTTAGCATTATTCTCTTGAGCCCATTCCTTCATTCAGCTGCCACCTGCCTGCTTAGTCTCACACTCCTTCTTTCAGTGGAAATAATTTTCCTTTCCAATTCCAGCTGCAATCCAGACAAACAGGTGGATTCTCTGAAAAAGTAAATGAGGAAAGAAGATATAAATTAAATTGTGCTTGAATAAATACATATTCAATTCAACAAATATTTATGGAGCTCTGTGTATGCCAGGTATTGTGCTGGGTGTTGAGCTTTCAAAGATGAATAAGACACATCCCTACCCACTCAATGAGCTCACAATTGAACAGAGAAGAATGCATTGTTGCTATACAATTCTTAGCAGGAAATGAAGCCCTTGAGCAAATACATTAACTTGCTCTGTGCTAAGAGAGCAATAATAGAGGAATGAATGGCTTGGCATGAATAGGGGAGAGTTCATTTGGGCTTGAGGATGGGTAAATTTTCAGAGGGATTGTTGACTACCTATTTAACATCCATTCCACTGCCCCAGTTCCTTGTTAACTGAATCCTAATTTTGTTCAAGTACCCATCCATATGAAAGGGAACTCCCAGGCTTAACTCCTGATTAGTCCAAGCCAATCACGGTAATTCCATTTCTCTTGCCAGGAATTGGTTTAGGCATGAACATGTGTTGAAATTTTGACCAAGGAGAGGTGAGATGAAGTCTGCTGGGGGCTTGTAGGGAAGATTTCCTTGTTTTTAAGAAGAAATACACATTCTCCCTCTGGATCTTGCTGTCTACACATGATGACTTGGAGCGTCAGTCATCTTGTGATCACAGGGGTACTTGCCTGATGACATAGGCAGTCGGTTACCTGGTGTTTGTACGTGTGGATGGGTAAATGGACATGTGTGGGTGTGAGCATTTATCTACAACACTGAGCTCCTTCAGAACATGGACTAGGTCTTGCACATGTTTTTCTCTTCCTAAAATCTGGGACATAGTACCTGACACATAGAAAATGCCACATAAATGTCTCTGAATAAATCATATATAGCAATCCTACATATAACATTTTTATTACAATCATGTATTGTTGTCAGGTGACATTGAGTCGGTTCCAACTCAGAGTGACCCTATGTACAACAGAACGAAACACTGCCCGGTCCCGTGCCATCCTCACAATCATTGTTATGCTTAAACCCATTGTAGATGTCGCTGTGTCAGCCCATCTCGTTGAGGGTCTTTCTCTTTTTCACTGACCGTCTACTTTACCGAGCATGATGTCCTTCTCCAGGGACTGATCCCTCCTGATAGCATGTCCAAAGTATGTGAGACATAGTCTCGCCATCCTTGCTTATAAGGAGCATTTTGGCTGTACTTCTTCCAAGACAGACTTGTTCGTTCTTTTGGCAGGCCATGGTGTATTCAATAATCTTTGTCAATACCACAATTCAAAGGCTTCAATTCTTCTTTGGTCTTCCTTATTCATCATCCAGCTTTCACATGCACATGAGGTGATTGAAAACACCATGGCTTGGGTCAGGAAACCCTGGTGGTGTAGCGGTTAAGATCTATGGCTGCTAACCAAAAGGTCGGCGGTTCGAGTCCACCAGCTGCTCCTTTGGAAACTCTATGGGGCAGTTCTACTCTGTCCTATGGGTTGCTATGAGTCAGAGTCGACTTGACAGCAGCAGGTTTGGTTTGATTTTTTTGGATCAGGCACACCTCAGTTGTCAAGGTGACATCTTTGCTTTTCAACACTTTAAAGAGGTTGTTTTCAGCCGATTTGCCCAATGTGATGCGTCTTTTGATTTCTTGACTACTGCTTCCATGGGTGTTGATTGTAGATCCAAATAAAATGAAATCCTTGCCAACGTCAGTCTTTTCTCCATTGATCATGATATTGCTTGTTGGTTCAGTTGTGAGGATTTTTGTTTCATGTTGAGGTGTATTCTACGCTGAAGATTGTGGCCTTTGACCTTCATCAGTAAGTGCTTCAAGTCCTCTTCAATTTCAGCAAGCAAGGTTGTGTCATCTGCATAACGCAGGTTATTAAGGAGCCTTCCTCCAATCCTGATGCCCCATTCTTCTTCATCTAGTCCAGCTTTTCAGATTATTTGCTCAGCATACAGACTGAATAGGTATGGTGAAAGAATACAACACTGACGCACACGTTTACTGACTTTAAAACCACACAGTATCCCCTTTTTCTGTTCGAACAACTGCCTCTTGATCTACATACTATTTATTAATGTATAATATATAACTTTACTAAAATTTTGACAAACATATATGAGGCTACTTGATATGTATCTTAGTTATCTAGTGCTGCCATAACAGAAATACCAATAATGGGTGATTTTAACAAACAGAAATTTATTTTCTTACAGCTCAGGAGGCTGGAAGTCTGAATTCAGGGTGCCAGTTCTAGGGGAAGGCTTTCTTTCTCTCTGTTGGCTCTGGAGGAAGGTCCTTGACTCTCCTGAGCTTCTGCTGTTGCTAAGTCTTCATGTAGCTTGGCATCTCTCTTCTCCCATTTCTACTTCTTTTGCTTGATTGTTTAATTTTTTTGTATCTCAAAAAAGATTGACTTAAGACACAATTTTCACTAATCCTGTCTCATTAACATAGACAACCCATTCTCGAATGGGATTATAACCACATCCAGCATAGAGGTTAGGATCTACAACACGTATTTTGGGGGGACACAATTCAATCCATAACATTCCACACTTTGGTCCACAAAAATCCGTGTCTTTGCCACACGCAAAACACTTTCACCTCATCACATCATCCCAAAAGTCTTAAATCAATTTCAAGTTCAAAATCTCATCTTCTGAATCATTTAAATTAAATATGTGTGAGACATTAAGCATATTCCATTCTGGGGCAAAATTCCTCTTCACTTGAGAACCTGTCAAATACAGAATACAAATTATCTGCCTCCAAAATACAGTGGTAGAACAGGCACAAGGTAGACATTTCCATTACAAATGGAAGAACTTGGAGGGAAAGAAGGGATAACAGGCACCAAGCCAATTCTAAAACCCAGCAGAACAATTTACACCAGCTCTCAAAGCTTGAAAATAATTATCTCTTCTCTGAGGTCATCTGAGCAATAGCCCTGCCCCCCAGGCTCTGGGTGTTGTCCACACCCTCTGAGTCTGGGTGGAGGCCCCATGGCCCTGGGCTTCAGGTCCACTTTTCAGGCCTTCTGGAATGACAATTCTGCTCCCTCGGCTTTCAGAAACCCCATTCTTTTAGTCCATCTGAGTAAAACCCCACCCCCTTGGCCTCAGCAGGCCCCATTCTTCTGCCCCTTGGGCTTGGCAGCCCTGCTCCCTCAGCTTCAGGCAGTGATCTCATCACCCTTGCACACCTTAACGGCAGCCCCAAGCTCCAGAAAATCCAACTCTGAAACCTAGGAGGATGTGGCCCCACCCTTTGAGATCCAGGAGATTGTCCACCCATCCTCTGAAACAGAGAAGGCCTTGCTTCCCTTCTCCTTCCAGTAGTTCTGCTGATCTCTGAGCTGCTCCAGGAATGGTCCTTTTCTTAGAGGATATTAGATGTAGCTCCTTTGGCCTGTTTCCTGCCTGTACAATTCCAAGAGGCAGACAGTATTCTTTCCTTTCGTTCTTTCTCTGTCCCCTTCAGTATAAGCTGATAGGTTTTCTGCTGTGGTAGTTAGTTAGGTCCATCAGTCACAGGCTTAATCTCTTTAACAAAAGATTGTGTAGCCATGTCCTTGGTAAAAATTCTAGAACACGTGTACTTAGTTTCTACAACAGAATTTTTCAAATCTTTAAGTTCTGTTTTCATTTTGCACAGTTCATTTTTAAGTCTGCCTCTTTCCTCTCGCATTTTACTATGGGTGGCAAGGAGAAAACACATGGCCCCTCTAAGATCTTGTTTAGAAATCTCCTCAGTCAGATATCTAAGTTCGTCCCTTACAAGTTCTCCCTTCCACCAAACATTTGAACATAATTCAGACAGGTTCTTTGCAACTGCATAAAAAGCATCACCTTTCCTCCATTATCCAATTACATGTTCATCATTTTTTTTAAAGCCTCACCAGAAGCACATTTAACATCCACATCTCCAGCAATGTTCTGTTGCTGGCCCCATATGTATTCCCTAAGATGATAGAGACTTTTTCTCTAGCTCTCCTCACTTGCTTCTGAGCCTTCACCAGAATTGCCTTTCACGTCTGTAATTCTACCAACAGTCTTTTCAAGGCAATCTAGGCTTTTACTATTAGGCATCTGCTATGGATTGAATTGTGTCTCCCAAAAATGTGTGTCAACTTGGCTAGGCCATGATTCCCAGTATTGTGTGGTTATCCTGTATTTGTGATCTAATGTATTTATCCTATGTGTTGTAAATTCTGACATCTATGTTAATGAGGCAGGATTAGAGGCAGTTATGCTAATGAGGCAGCATGCAATCTACAGGATTAGGTTGTACCTTGAGTCAATCTCTTTTGAGATACAAAAGAGAGACTCGAGCAGCGAGGAGAAGGACCTCCTACCGCCAAGAAGGAAGAGCTGAGAGTGAAGCACGTCCTGTGTCCCAGGGTCCCTGTGCTCAAAACCTCCTAGACCAGGGGATGATGGATGACAAGGACCTTCCCCCAGAGTCAACAGAGAAAGAAAGCCTTTCCCTGGAGCTGGCACACTGAATTCAGACTACTAGCCTCCTAAACTGTGAGAGAGTGAATTTCCATCTGTTAAAGCCATCCACTTGTGGTATTTCTGTTATAGCAGCACTAGATAACTAAGACAGCACCTTGAAACTCTTCCAGCCTCTACCCATTATCCAATTCCAAAACCACTTCCACAGTGTGGGTATTTGTTAGAGCAGCATCTCCACTTCTTGGTACCAAACTCTGTCTTAGTTATCTAGTGCTGCTATTAAAGAAATATATAGGTGGCTTTAACAAACAGAAATTCATTTTCTCACAGTTAGCATACTAAAAGTCCAAATTCAGGGTGCTGGCTCTAGGGGAAGACTTTTTGTCTCTTTCAGCTCTAGAGGAAGACCTTTGTCTCTTCAGAGCTTCTGCTCTTGCACAATCTTCATGTGACTTGGCAACAGTCTTCTCCCATCTCTACTTCTTTCGATTGCTTGTTTAATTTCTTTTATATCTCAGAATAGATTGTCTTAAGATACACACTACGCTAATTGTGTCTCATTAACATAACAAAGACAACCTATTTCCAAATGGGATTATAACCACAGGCAGAGAGATTAGGATTTACAACACGTATTTTTGAGGGACATTATTCAATCCATAACAACATGTAAATGTTTTCTGTCTTTGTAGTTTTTCAAAATACAACCCAAGATCAATCTAGACCTGTGCTGTCTAATATAGTAGCCCCTTGGCACATGTAGCTATTTAAATTTAAATTAGTTAAAATTAAATAACATTAAACATCAAACATCTAGTTCTCCCCGGACCTTCTGTTAACCCAAGCCTGGAACCATTCACAAAGCCAACTCTTTAGACAGGGATTGGACTGGACTATAAGACAGAAAATGATACTGGTGAGGAGTGAGCTTCTTGGCTCAAGCAGACACATGAGACTATGTGGACAACTCCTGTCTGGAGGTGAGATGAGAAGGCAGAGGGGGACAGGAGCTGATTGAATGAACATGGGGAATGCAGGGTGGACAGGAGGAGGGTACCGTCTCATTAGGGGGAGAGCAGCTAGGAGTACATAGCAAGGTGTATGTAAGTGTTTGTATGAGAAACTGACTTGATTTGTAAACTTTCACTTAAAGCACAATTAAAAAAAAAAAATTTAGTTCTTCAGGCCAGAAGAACTAGATGGGGCCCAGTTACCATTACCGAACGTTTTGATCTAAGATTCTATAGAAGAATCCTGATCAAAAAGGGAAAATGCAGAACAGAATTTCATATTCTCATGGAATCCAGATTTTCTGGAGCCGTGGAGGCTGGATGAATCCCTGAAACTACTGCCTTGAGATAATCTTTGGACCAAAAATATTCCCTGAAGTCTTCTTAAAACCAAACAATAATTTTGCTTTAATGTAAAGAATGCCTTGAGCAGTATGCTTTCTTAAGATCTATGTATATGGGATCAAACTGACAGCAGCAACTCAAAAGATTAGATAGAAAACCTAGGGAGCAATGAGTTTATGTTAATGAGGGAGGAACAATTGGGAAAAGGATGGTGAGAATGGTTGTACAACTTGAAGAATGTAGTTGATGTCACTGAACTGTATATGTAGTAACTTGAATTGGTATACTTCCTGCTATGTATATTCTCAACAACAATAAGAAAAAATTAGTCCTTCAGACACTAGTCACATATTAAGTGTTTAATAGCCACATGTGGCTAACGACTGCCGTATTGGACAGTGCAGCTCTAGAGCATTACTGTCATCATAAAAATTCTGTTGGACAGCACTGACCTAGAAAGTTCTAGTGAGTGGCACTGAGCATGCACTGCTCACCTTTGACTCTAATCCAGTGCCTGGCACACTGTGGACACTCAGTAAATGTTCATTGAATGAACAAATGAATGGATGAGTTCTATTGATCATTCCAGATATTATAAGAACAGCAAGATAAAAATATGACAAGCCCCATTCTATCAAGGGAAGAAAGAGAAATGACTGAACATTTAGCATATGACAAAACTAGTGCCCTGATGGTCTATAAAGGTACTATCTATAAGGACATCCCTAGAAAGGCCCAGAATGTCCCCTGTGGCCCACTTCCTAAGCGGAAGCTCATGCCCAGCCACAAAGCTGAGCTCCAGTAGAGCTGCTCGGCCTGGACAAGCATCCGTCACGTCCCGGACTCTGCTGCACAGGCTTGGGGCTCATGATATTTTTTTTTTAAGTTTGTTTCCGTGGACTTCCTAATGGTAGCTAGCTGAGCCAATGTCCTTGTCAGAGCTTATGTCCAACCTCCATTCTCTTGCATTTCACCAAGAAAGTTCACTATGAATGAGATATTTGAGATGGCTCGCCAAGTCCCCATTGATGAAAATACCGTCTTTAGCCCTGGTACAGCCATCAGGTCCAGACAGGTCTGGGCTTGAAGGCCTCCTTCTCTGGCTTCCCTCCTGAGAGCCTGCTGAAGAGATGCCTCAGGTTAGGACCCTGACCTGCTCCTTCTGTGTATTTTTGTTTTATTTTATTTTTAATGACATCACATGCTTCAATGCAGGGCCATCAATCAGGAAAAAAAAAAAAAAACTGAGTATAAACAGAAGTTAACCTCTGAAGACTGCCCATAGAAAAGGAGTTAAATGGTGTGTCTCCTCTGCGCATGCTTAGGAGACCCTAGAAGTGCAGCAGCAGCCTTTGCTTCTAGTCAACAGGCCAAAAAGGTCAACCCAAAGTAGATCACTAATCAGGCCATGTTCATGAGCTGGGAAGTGTTTGAATGTTGGAGGAATTGACCAGGTGAAATTTTTCCAAGAAGAGGGATTTGATCTGAGGATGAGGGGTGGATGAGAGATGGGATGGGGGAAGGAGAAAGGACTAGAAGCTTCTCTTGCAAAACTCTCTGGGCCGAGTCCCAGAAACTGAATGAGGAAGGGCCAAACAGCCCACATGAGGCAGCAGGGGACCAAAGAGAGCAGTTCTTACCTGAAGTCATGCAAATATTCTTGGGAAACAAGCCGAAACACCCATGTCAGACCAAGAGAAAAAGAAAAACTGAAGAGAAGGCCCGTTCACCCCTCGAGGCCAGGCAGAAAGAAAGTATATTGCCTCTGACCTTCAGATGGACACTTACCCAGGTGGGGCTAGCTGGGGAAGAGCCATCTCTTTCCAAACCGTCTTGCGCATAGGACACCCACACCTCCCCAGCAAGCCCAATCCCTGACCTAGTCCATATTTTGAAACGGTCAAGTGTCTGCCCTCTTTGTTGTATCCAAAGCAAGAGCGTTGAAGTGAGTCAACAAAATTTGAGTCCCAACTCTGCCACTTCCCTCCAGAGTGATTTTTGGAACTCTATGGGGCATTATTGCTGTTAAAAAAAAATTGCTGTTAGCTGCTGTAAATTCAGCCCCTGACTCATGGTGACCCAATGCACAATGGAATGAAAATCTGCCCAGTCCTGTGTCATCCTCATGATCAGTTGCAGGTTTGACCACTGTGATCCACAGGGTTTTCACTGGTTGATTTTCAGAAGTACATTGCCAGGCCTTTCTTCCTGGATTGTCTTAGTCTGGAAGCTCTGCTGAAACATGTTCAACATCAGAGCAACATGTAAGCCTCCACAGACAGACAGGTGGTAGTTGCATGGAATCAAACCTACCTAACCACCAGTGCCTCGCAAGCACTATGCTAGATCCTAGATCCTAATATGTAGTTAGTCAAACAAAGCCTGCTTTCTGCTCTAGAATTAGACACATAAACAAATGATGGCAGTACAACATGGTGGGATAATAAAGGTTAGGCCAGGTACCATGTGAACACAGGCGAGAGGGCCACTCACTCTATCCTGGGGAGTTGATGAAGGCTTCAGAGAGATGTGACACTTGAGAAGGACTTAAAAGATCAATAGTAATTCCCCAGGCAGAAAAGAGAGGGTGGGAGAGGGGGCATCCCAGACAGAAAATGCCATTCACCAAGACAGAAAATATGGATGCCAGGATACAATTCAGATCTGTTTTGGACATGAAAAGGATGAGATGTGTGCAGCCCCTCGATACAAGAAGTTTGAAATTGGAATCTAGAGCTTAGGAAAGAGGGCCAAGGAAGAGGCTTAGATTTGAGACCTCTTGGTTGAAGTCACACATGTTGTGATCGAAGAGGAAAGGCCAACAAGAGGAGAACATCAACTGCTACAGAGAAGACAGGAGAAATAGAGGCAACTCAAAGCAATAATTATGGAGGCAGGAGCATTTCTCTCTTTTCTGGTAAAACTCTATGGACAAATGCAGATACTTCCACCCTATGGAAATGTCCAAGAAGTCTCTCCCTTCCTTCCCCTGCATCACATCACCACCAAAAGCCTGGTGCCTTAGTCCTTTTCCACCTAGAAAGTAGATATTTACCCTTCTCCTGGTTTTCATGTCCTTTATTTATCCTTTTTATTATGTCCACTCTAACTCCTTCAAAGTTTTTCTTTTGTATTGTAAGATTTGTATAAATGCACTCAAAATAATTTGTGGAATAAGAAAGTTTACAAGTAAATAAAAACAATAATTCAAAATATTACTCAATATTGTGTCCATGTTATTTTATTTACTAAACAAGAAGCAACTTACTTTTATAATGAATTAGCTTTTCAATATTTTTGCATGTCAAGCATTTGTTTTACCACTAACCACATCCTCTCCCAACACAAATGGCCCAGGGATCCAAGTCCACTGAAAAACACAGCTACCAATCTGACGTCAGTTCACGCTCCGTGAAACTATTGTCTTCTTTATCCAAGCTCCTGAAATGATGCTGATAGAGACAGTTCTTCAGGAGAGGGGCTAAAGCAAACTGGAATTTTACTCACATATTTCATAAAAGAACAGCGAGCCACCTACCACCTTTTATCCTTTGTTCCACTCGGCCACTCATACCTCCTCTTGGTCTTTGTGACCTGTCCTCCTGGAGCCTCAGTGCCTAGGATGATGTGAAGATTGAAGAGCAAAGCCAGGACACTCAAAGGAGGAAAGGCAGCAAAAAACAGGATGGCCGAGAGCCCAAGATTCATCAGAATGGAGGGAGATGGGTAGACCTTGGGACATTTGTCCCTTTGCTTCTGTGCCACCCAGATATCCCTTAATGCCCAGACAACATTAGCCCAGCCCCCATTGGACCTCACTGCAGGAAACCCCATCTTTTACCCAATTCCCTCCCAAAAGGATTCTGGGCATCCCAGGGAAGATTTACCAGGGCTTTGAACGGGCACTAACCAGTTAAGTCATGGCCTATGGTACACAGTTCACCAACTCAGGTTTGGTTTCATTCGTCCCCTTGGCCAGCTGTCTTGTCACTAGGAGGATGTGCAAACAGCCTCCTGCCATATCACAGTGGTTTCACCAAGCTTTCACCACCCTGTCTGTGCCCCACGTATAGACACAAGCTCCTCCCTCAGTTTCCCAGTGCTAAGATCAGGCTGTAACTCGTACAAAAATGTGTTGAGGCCTTGGGGATAACAAAGGAGACTTACAAAACAGAAATGAAAAATATTAAAAGTGAATGTTGGGTGCAACTGCACACAGAGCCCAGAGGCCCAGACCCTCCCTAGTCTCAGCTTACCTAGAGGAACAGTCCAAGCTCTCACCTGAGGTGCCCTGGAGTAATGACACCCATAAGTGCCCCGACTGGAAAGATGAATTCTGTGGCTCATCCCTCACTCACCCCAGTGAGGTGGGCCCCTGCCCCTCTGGAAATCACCCAGAGGGAAACAAAGATACTCTGTCCCAAAGCAGCTTTACCGTCTGCGTAGTGATGTGCAAGACACCATTCTGTCAGACTTGATGGCAACTGGCTTTTTATTCCGCCAAACTAGAAAGTTCAATTTTTTTTTTTCCTTTTCATAAGAACTGGATCATAAATGCAGGTTCTGTCTCTTTAACAAGGCTCTGAGAACATCTGATTATTTGCAAATCAGAATAACCACATTGCACAAGGGAAAAAGGAGTGACCCAGGACCTCTCCTCCATGACACCAGGCAGAGAATACTCAGGACTCCAGGAGGTGTGTCACCACACTGTAAAGCCACCATGGGGCGGGAACCCTTTTCCCAAGGTGTCTAAGGGTAGGACAATAAATGTCACCTGGTTTTGACCCAGGTCCAACATGGCTTATCGTGGCCATAGGCAAAAAAGCAAACAGAACACAGATTAGGGGATTTCCTCTTGGTGGCTGTGGGCTGCTCCCTAACGAGCTCTGAGGCCTTGGAGGTCTTTTTCCCAAACAAAAATGCAAAGAGCAATACAAACGTCCATCTGGTGCTGTTGTCAGCTGCCATGGAGCCAGCCCCCGCCCCCACCCCACAGCAACCACCTACACAACAAAACAGTATGCTGCCTCATCCCGCACCAAATCGTATGCTGTCGGGTCGGGGATCAGGCAGTTGTGATTCATAGGGCTTTCACTGGCTAATTTTCAGAACTAGTTCTCCAGGCCTTTCCTCCCAGATCTTCTTAGTCTAGGAGCGCCACTGAAACCTGTTCAGCATCATAGCAACTCAAGTCCCCACTGATGGATGGATGATGGCTGTATTTGAGGTGCATTGGCCGGGAATCGCATCCAGGTCTCCTGCATGGAAGGTGAGAATTCTACCACTGAACCACCAATTCCCCAAACTTCCATCTAAAAAATCAGAAAAGTTGTTGACCATTTAAACATCCCAGTCCTGCATCTAACATTGACTCTGTGTATTCCTTCCATCTTCCTTTGATGCTTCCTGCATCATTTAAAGTTTTCCCCATAGAATCCTTCATTATTGCAACTTGAGGCTTAAATTTTTTCTTCAGTTCTTTCAGTTTGAGAATGCCGAGCATATTCTTCCCTTCTGGTTTTCTATCTCCAGCTCTTTGCACATATCATTATAAAATTTATTTTGTCTTCTCAAGCCACCCTTTGAAATCTTCTGTTCAGTTCTTTCACTTCATCATTTCTCCCTTTTGCTTTAGCTGCTCAACGTTCGAGAGTATGTTTCAGAGTCTCCTCTGACATCCGTCTTGGTCTTTTCTTTCTTTCCTGTCTTCTCAATGACCTCTTGCTTTCTTCATGTATGACGTCCTTGATGTCATTCCAGAATTCGTCTGGTCTTCGGTCACTAGTGTACAATATCTTCTTGAGATGGTCTCTAAATTCAGGTGGGATATACTCAAGGTCATATTTTGGCTCTCATGGACTTGTTCTGATTTTTTTCAGTTTCAGCTTGAACTTGCATATGAGCAATTGATGGTCTGTTCCACAGGCAGCCCCTGGCCTTGTTCTGACTGATGATATTGAGCTTTTCCATTGCCTCTTTCCATAGATATAGTCAATTTGATTCCTGCGTGTTCCATCTGGCAAGGTCCATGTGTATAGTCGCCGTTTATGTTGGTGAAAGAAGGTATTTGCAATGAAGAAGTCATTGGTGTTGCAAAATTCTATTGTTTGATCTCTGGCATTGTTTCTATTACCAAGGCCGTATTTTTCCCACTACCAATCCTTCTTCTTTGTTTCCAACTTTCAAATTGCAATCACCAGTGATTATCAATGCATCCTGATTGCATGTTTGATCAATTTCAGACTGCAGCAGCTGATAAAAATCTCCTATTCATATTTGGCCTTAGTGGTTGGTGCATAAATTTGAATAATAGTCGTATTAACTGGCCTTCCTTGTAGGCATATGGATATTATCCTATCACTGACAGTGTTGTACTTCAGGATAGATCTTGAAATTTTTTTTTTTTTTTTTTGATGATGAATGCAAAACCATCCCTCTTCGAGTTGTCATTCCCAGCATAGTAGACTGTATGATTATCCGATTCAAAATGGCCATTATCAGTCCATTTCAGCTCACTAATGCCTAGGATATTGATATGTATACATTCCATTTCATTTTTGATAAATTCCAATCTTCCTAGATTCATACATTGTACGTTCAGATTATTAATGGATGTCTGCAGCTGTTTCTTCTCATTTTGAGTAGTGCCATAATGAGAAGAAACAGAGTCATTATACCAAAAAGAATTAGTCAATGTTCAACCATTTCAAGAGGTGGCATGTGATCAGGAACCGATGGTACTGAAGGAAGAAGTCCAAGCTGCTCTGAAGGCATTGGTAAAAAACAAGGCTCCAGGAACTGAAGGAATATCAACTGAGATATTTCAACAAATGGATGCAGCAGTGGAGGTGCTCACTCGCCTATGCCAAGAAATATGGAAGAAAGCTTCCTGGCCAACTGACTGGAAGAGATCCATATTTATACCTATCCCCAAGAAAGGTGATCCAGCTGAATGTGGAATTATAGAACAATATCATTAATATCACACACAAGCAAAATTTTGCTGAAGATCATCCAAAAATGGCTGCAACAGTATATCAACAGGGAACTGCCAGAAATTCAGGCTGGTTTCAGAAGAGGACATGGAACCGGGGATATCATTGCTTATGTCAGATGGATCTGGCTGAAAGCAGACAATACCAGAAGGATGTTTACCGATATTTTACTGACTATGCAAAGGCATTCAACTGTGTGGATCATAACAAGTTATGGATAACATTGCGAAGAATGGGAATTCCAGAACACTTAACTGTGCTCATGAGGAACTTGTACATAGACCTAGAGGCAGTTGTTCAGACAGAACAAGGGGATACTGATTGGTTTAAAGTCAGGAAAGGTGTGTGTCAGGGTTGCATTCTTTCACCATACCTATTTAACCTGTATGCTGAGCAAAGAATCCGAGAAGCTAGACTATATGAAGAAGAACAAGGCATCGGGATTGGAGGAAGACTCATTAACAACCTGCTTTTTTATGCAGATGAGACAACCTTCTTGCTGAAAGTGAAGATAACTTGAAGCACTTACTAATGAAGATCAAAGACCACAGCCTTCAGTACGGATTACACCTCAACATAAAGAAAACAAAAATCCTCACAACTGGACCAATGAGTAATGTCATGATAAACGGAGATAAGAATGAAGTTGTCAAGGAGTTCATTTTACTTGGATTCACAATCAACACCCATGGAAGCAGCAGTCAAGACATCAAAAGACGCATTGCATTGGGTAAATCTGCTGTAAAGGACCTCTTTAAAGTGTTGAAAAGCAAAGACATCACCTCGAAGACTAAGATGCGCCTGACCCAAGCCATGGTATTTTCATTTGCATCATATGCGTGTGAAAGCTGGACAATGAATAAGGAAGACCGAAAGAGAAGTGACGCCTTTGAATTCCGGTGTTGGCGAAGAATATTGAATATACCACGGACTGCCAAAAGAACGAACAAATCTGTCTTAGAAGAAGTACAACCAGAATACTCCTTAGAAGCAAGGATGGTGAGACTGCGTCTTACATGCTTTGGGTATGTTGTCAGGAGAGATCAGTCTCTGGAGAAGGACACCATGCTTGGCAAGGTACAGGGTCAGCAGAAAAGAGGAAGACCCTCGACGAGGTGGATTGAAACAGTGGCTGCAACAATGAGCTCAAGCATAACAACAATTGTGAGGATGGTACAGGACCGTGCAGTGTTTTGTTCTGTTGTGCATAGGGTCGCTATGAGTCAGGATCGACTCGACGGCACCTAACGACAACACTCCTGCATACTGCACACCCCCCAAGTCTAGTCGTCAAGTTTCACTTGACATTGAGGTTCCCTCTCCAAGTAGCTTTGAGCTCTGTTTTGTCAGGCGTGGGTCACTCCTACTTCCTTGTCAGCCACCCAAGGAAGGGACACTGTTCAAAACCTCTGTGCACTCCTTTTGAAAACAGCAACACAAATTGGAATAAATTCCTCTTGACCAAACCTAGTGCCTTTGGAATCAGGAAACGCAGGCTTGGCTATCTGGGTGCTTGATGCTTTATCACATGGCTTCAAGCCTGTGTCTCAGCTACCACTTGCTACCTCCTACTTTGGAACATTTTAAAGGCAGGTGTGAAGGCACTTGATATTGAGCTGTGTTGTCTTCTGGTAGCTTACTCCACCAACAACGAGTCCCTCCACAGAGGCATGTCCTTATGCTCCCACTGTCTAGCAACCCATCCATTCAAAAGCATGCCAACAGTCTTCGTCAATTCCCACAGGCATAACTTACAAGGGATTCACCGACCCCACACAAAACTGACAAAGCCATTATCAGCAGAAGACACCAGCCAGAGGAGCCCCCTGGGTCAGTGCGAAGGACACTGGGACTCTGATGGAAGCCGTGATAGAGAAAGTGTGCTGTGGACAATCCTGGAAGGAAACTGGCCAAATCGGGAGTGATGGAATTACAGGGGATGATTTTCAAAGTGGTCTTTGCTGTTCTCATATTGTTTCCACAATAAAATCAGAAATGAAAAAATGATAGAGTTCACTGGACCTCAGCCAGATGGCTTGAGTTGAGCCCTACTTTCAATAGTGTGGTTCTCTGGATAAATAACTGACCCTTTGCAAACCTCAATTTCCTGACACACTGTTGTTTCTGACCAACTGGCCTCCATAGCCCTTCTCTGGTAAGAGTATCTCAAATTTATTTTGGGGAATAACCTCCCTTGGCTACTGGCCCCAAGTGCACTCTCCCCATTGATCAGCCTCGGAAGGAGCCTGTCACGAAAGAGGTCCTGCCGGACACAAAGCTTGGGTGCTGACCCAGGCGAGGCTGAGGAGGCCTAGTGTTCAGAGGATGAATACCATGAGCTGATTCATCTCAGTTTGGTTCTTAGCTGTTCCTTTAATTCTGTGAACCCCTCTATGTCCTGCCAATAAATTCAGTTTTTGCTAAAGTTAGCCAAAATTGGTTTCTGTTGCTTGCAACCAAAGAATTTAATTGTATTGCATTTAATAATTGCCCTGGTTACCTCACAGACTGTGCTTAGAATCAAAGAGACCATGGGTGAGGAAGTGTTTTGCTAACCATAAAGCTCTGTGCATGTTTTGGCATTTTTACTATGTGGAGCCATGCTCCCTACATGCATATACCTAACCACACAAATGCTGGATGCCGTGAAATCCCCATCACGTTGGCCCCATGGAATTTTGAACAAGTTTTGCCAAGGAATCTCCCCATCAGGATGAGACCAGAGTGCACACGTTTCTGTCTGCACGATGTTTTCCACTTGGCACCAGCAAGGCCGGCAGAAGCACGATTCAGGTGTCCTCGTGCTGAACTAGGCAGGGCTGCCGGCAACATGAGCCAGATTTATGGGGAATGGATTAGTTTGACTAAATCCCCTCTGCCTTCAGAGATTAACTAAATAAACCCGGGAAAGACATAATCTCAGAGTAAGTTTTACTGCCTAGAGGACAAGGGATGAGCAGGGTTATGCTGTTGCTGTAATTGCCTTCATTAGGATGCCTTTTAACATGCCCAGCAGTTGGGATGCTGAAAACTGAGGCTGTCGCCTTCTCGATTTTCCTTTGTGGCTCTCTCCAGCCATGATATGTGTGCCCAGAATGCTAGGCTTGTTCTTTTAAAAGAAAGGGCTTATAGTTAGAGTTTGGGGTGGGCTAAGGATCTGCTTAGCCAGCTGAAAGATTTCAAAATATCATTTCAAAGTACTTGTTCCAATGGTTTTTGTTGTGTATCATCAAGAGGAAGTTTAAATCTTGACCGAAATGGTACCTGAAGTGGACAGAAATGATGACATAAACAGCCCTCCCTCTTCCAGGAACGGTTTTTGTTTGTGTTTCTCTAGTAGTGTCTACCGGTGCCAGGCTGGCCTGGGGAAGACGTGAGACTGTGTGCCACCTCCACAGTGTCTGCACCTTCTGCCTGTGAGTGGTGCTCATTGGATTTCAAATTGTCTAAAGTAGTCTGGATTTGAGCAGAAAGGGACCTTGAAGATCACTTAATTCTACCCCATGGTTATAAAAATGAGAAAACTGGTGCTAAAAGAGGTGGCCTGGCTTATTGAATCTTCACAATCTGTTGGCCTTGGGAATTTCAAAGTAGACATTGCATTTAACAACAAGTAAGAATGAGGCATGAAATCCTAAGTTATGAATTCTTCTGAGACACAGATGGGCAGAAAATGCCAGAGTGCTGTTTATCAAGTGCTGCTGCCCATGGCAACACAATTGTATCTCTTGACTACTGAGGGATTTAGGGGAAGTTATCCACTGAATCCAACCTATCGGTAAAGCCCTCAGTCTTCAGGCACAATTCTTTGATTTTGACACAAGGCCAGATGGCACGAGACGGCTGCAAGAAGATTAAAATGCATTTCTTACTCATGGACAAGGAAATTATGAGCATCTCACAGTCTCTCATTGGGTTCTGCTCTGCCCCCTCATAAGTTATTGCAGAGATCATTCTACCAACAACCAACTAGTTGCTGTTGGGTCCACTCTGACTCACGGCAAACTCCGTATGTCAGAGTAGAACTCTTCTCTGTACGGTTTCTTTTCTTTCTTTCTTTTTTTTTTAGAACAGAATTTATTGTCTCACAGTTTAGGAGATCCTAAGTCCGAATTCGGGGCGTGAGCACGGCTATGCTCTCTCTGCTGACTCTGGGGGAAGGTTCTTCCTGGTCTTATCAGCTTCTGTATGGGTGTTTCCTGGCATTCCTTGGCATGTGAATGGGCCCTCACATGGTGTCTTCCCTGTGTGTGTCTCCCCATTTCCGTTTTCCCTTTTTATAAGACACCCATAGGATTTTCAGTGGTTGATTTTTCAGAAGTAAATCACGAGATCTTTCTCCTGAGGCACTTCCGGGTGGACTTGAACTGCCAGCCTTTCGGTTAGCAGCTGAGTGTGGTGCCATTTGTACCACCCAGGCGCACCATGAGTTACAGAGTGAGTTGTGTTCCCCAAAAATATATGTTGTAAATCCTAAATCTCTATACCTAAGGATGTAATTCCATTTGAGAATATAACTCTTTGTTATGTTTGTTAATGAGACCATATCAGTGTGTGGTGTGTCTTAAGCCAATCACCTTTGAGCTATAAAAAAAAGGGATTTGGCACAGAGAAGGAAGCGCATACGCGAAGGTACATGCCACATGAAGACCACCAAGGAAATGTCACAGGAAGATCACCAAGGAATCAAGAAACAGAAGTTGAAGAGACAAGAACCTTCCCCCAGAGCCAACAGAGAGAGCCTTCTCCTAGAACCGGCACCCTGAATTCAGGCTTCCAGCCTCCTAAACTGTTAGGAAATAAGTTTTTGTTTGCTAAAGCACCCACTTGTGATATTTCTGTTATATAACAGCACTAAGAAACTAAGACAATAAGTAGGAATCGACTTGATGGAAACTGGTTTAAGATCATTCTAGTAGTATGTCTAAAACACACTATCCAAAGTGACAGCCAAGCTCTGGGACATCTGTCTCAGGTGTAACTTCTGGCCTTGAGCCAATGAAGCGTGATGCAGGGTCCACCGTAGACTGAAACACAGTGTTTGTACATTCACTCTCCCAGTAAGAAGCTCTGAGAGCAGCACAGTGGCTCTGCCGGGATGAGGGTGGGGGGCTTGGGAACAGTCTGCTTGGCCTCTGTGTTAGGTGAGACTACGCTCTCCCAGGTGGACTGGGCGTCACTAGCCTCTTAGTAAACCAGCTCTCAGTTGACAGTTTCAGTAGACTGTGAGGAAATTGAACAAAAAGTCCCAGGTGCCAAAATGAAGGGCTGGAGATGTGACGTCTGGAGGCCAGATCCTCACCTATCTTGGCTTCTCTCCCTTTGTGTCACCAGCAGGTTTGTCATTCACATCCTCATAATTATCATCTTCAGCAGCAGAAGCATTGGCTTTTCCTCTGCCCCATGAGGGACAGAATGTCTCCTTATGCCCACAAAAGTAACAGGCTGAGAGATCAGGGAGCTATCTGAAGTCTATCTTCTGCCCAAGAAAAATTCAATTGCATTAAAATCAATACACAATTTACAACCCCTGCATTGCGCTAGTGTTAGATATAAAAAGGCAACTATAAAAGCTGTGTAGTGTTGGGCAAGTTCCTTTCCATCTCAGTAACTCAGTTATCTTGTGTGTGAAGTGTAGTCAGTGGAAATTAATACTTGCATTGTTTCAAAGGATAAGAGATGGTATGAGCCTGGATTCTCAATGATTAGTAGCTGCTCCAATGCATCCGTGCCCTTGGGAACGTCACAACTCGGAGTTCCTACCCTTCGGGTGCCTTCCCGTACACACTCTGTGGGAGAGGCCATTGTCCACAGGGCCTCCTGGAGCAGCAGCACTGCAGACCACCTGAAGGACAGTCAGTATCTGCACAGGACTGTGGTGGAGGATCCAATCAGCTCTGGGCTAGGCCTGCTATTCCGGGGCCTTTAAGAGACATGAAAATTCTCTGGCTAGCTGAGCACCAGGAGGCAAGTGATCCATGAGCACGGAAACGAGAGTAGTCGAATGACCCTGATTCCTTCCAGATACAGGCTCTGGTCCTTTCATGGGGGCCCACTCTATTCCTACTCTGTGGGGTAACCTCTGTCCTTTAAATATTCCCACCCATCCACCTTTTTTTTTTTAATTACCTCAGCTCCAATGGATCTGTTACAACAAAAGTGTTCTAGTATATAAAGTTTATCTACAGAGTAGGCTTGAACTAAGCCAATAGCGAGAGATGAGCTGGAGAAGCAGGCATCTTGATACAAGAAGGCCACAGTGTGGCTTGACGGCAGGGTGCCACTGAGAGAAGAAGCCTGGCTCCTGGGTAGGAGATGCCATGCCTGTGGTGGACTGACAAACATAGCTAAATCAACTATTCTTCCCCCAAAACCAGTCTCCTAAATTATTATCAGGGGTTTTCTCTTGCCCAAACCTTTCTTCCTCCCAGGAAAGCTTGCCTTCAGCATGGCCTCACTCACCAGCTGTTTGAACAGTCAGAGGTCTGGAGAAACGAGGCCAGGGACAGAGTCCGCTTATTCCTGCCTTCCTTGTTCTGTGTGTAAAGAGATGAAGAGCAGGATCAACAAACTCAGGAGCTCCTCCCACAGAGCTGGAGCTCCCTTCTCCTCCAGTCCAATCACACAGTTATCCGCAAGGCAAGAGTAAAACACCACGGCCTCCAAGCTAGACCATTTTCCATAATCTGAAATTCTACTTCTGAAGCTTTGTGTCTTGTAAAGGGGCTGAGATCAGTTGCCGCTGCAAATCCCCCCGGGAAAAGTGGCCCTTTTGTTACTCTCAGTCTCTGTACCCCAGGGTGGGAGGTGTGCTCTCCATAATACATGCTGACTCCTGAGCGTCCATGGCACCCACAGGACAATGTGCTTGCTGACAAGATGCTCACTGCTTCCTGGGAGGGTCCCAGGGAGGCCTTCTGCAGAGCAGGCTTTGACATGGGGGGAGGAGAGAAGTAGCAGAGAGTACTATGAACTCTGTGTGTGTCTTTGAGGCAGATGGGCCAGAGAGAACCGATGAGGATGAGGAAAGAAGTTAAGAACTGGGAAGATGGAGATACTGAGGTAAGTTAAATCTACACTGATCTTTTTCTTTGGACCAGAATAATGGAAGTTGTGGCAGGATTTGATTTTTCATTCTATTATTCATTCATTAAATCAGCCACAATTTCTGAGTACCTGGTGTGTGTCATCTAACATGCTAGAATGTGGCTATCCTTGCACATAGAATCAGAGGAAGAGAACCTGGATCTGTGCAGTTCATGTGGACATGCCACTTCTGAACAAGGATCACCCGAGGAAGGGCCACCTCCTATTCACCCTCCAGCATCGGACTCACTGCAGATCAGAAATTCTCATTAATTTCTTTTCAGCTCAGAGTTCGAGGCCACACGGCCACCACAAAACACTTCTTTAATTCTGCATTTTAAACTTGAAAGGGTTAGAAGTAAATGCCTAAGCAGCCCAACTTCCTGCAGTCCTGGGCGCATTCCCCCCGAGCCCCTTGCTTGCACTGACAAAATAAACATATTTGTACAAAACGTCCATTCCCCTGCTCTACTTTCTAGGCTCTCTTCTCATCCACATGCTGCACGTATGAGGTTATGCAAAGCTCAGGAAGTAAATCCCTTTAACCCAGTGCCCCCTTTAAGAGAGTGTTTATAACGTTACAGCTGCAGGCCCAGACGCTGTCAGAATAACTCTAGTTCAATGTTTCTTCTGTTTCTTCTTCGTCATTTATCTCTCCGTAATTTCTCCAGTTTGCCCAACACACATACACACACACAAGCCCCAGCCCCACTTGCTTCCGTTTTAATGTCACAGTGCTGTTGGATGATACCTCTCTGGGGCATGTTACTTTTATTTCTATGGTCCTGTCCACTGGCTGGCCAAGCCCAGGGTTTGTTACCCAGTTCGAAAGCCTTGTTCAGGATGTTGGCATGGAGTGTGACTCCATGGTAAGAGCCTGCTGATGGATCTGGCCCATATATCAGTAGCTTTAGCAAGCTGACTGAAGTCAGCAGAGCCTTTCTGGAAGTCTCTGACTGTCCGGTGTTCTGCAGAAAGGCGGCTAATAAGTAAGGCATATTGCCTTCAGAAGGCAGGAACAGGGCCAGACATTTAATAGGCATCCCCAAAACCACCATTGACCACAGCACTATACACAGTGAGGTGGACTGTGGCTGGCCTTCCTAGGGGGGCCTCGGCTTCAGGCCTTTAAAATGGGGAAAAGCAATGGGTCAAAGCAAGGAACAGTCATCTGACTCAGTCTTAGCTTTCCTCCCACTGTGCAATTCTGCCTACCTGTTTTAAACACGAAAGAAAAAAAATGTAAATGGCTATTTCCAAGGTAATTTTCCTTCTGTCCTTCCTTTTTTCTAGCCTTATGCAATGTCACTATATTCACAAGTTCTTAGTGAAGGACCATTTGGAGCAGAGCACAGACCACACAATTCTAACGGCAAGGTCACGGCGTTCATTATTCACAGAATAAATGGGACAGGGATGAGTAGAACAGCACATATCAACCTAGGTTCCCCGAAGCTAGGCTCCTGTCCACAGGGTTAGATCACATCCAAGCATGCCCCAGTTCATGTCTTGGGAGGAGAATGTCTAAATTCCTCTCCCTGGGATTGAATACCAGTCGGATAGCCATGTCTATGTGCCACATAGCATGCACAGAGAATAGATAGGAGAAGGGAAAATACAAGTGGGGAGGATAAAAGTAAAAGCTGGTAATAAAAGTGGAAAGCCCCCCGCAGGCAATGGACATTATTTATCGCCTATGTTCAGAGTGGGCTGGGTTTACTGGCACTGGAGAACAGCCCTTCCTCCTTTACCCCACTAAGAGAGCCTAACAGAGTTCTGGGTTTCTTCAGGGGACAATTATCTCCCCCTAAAACACATACTTTATGTCCACTAGTAGCTATTATGTCCATTAGCAGCTAGGGAGGTGGTCAGGAGGCAATTATAATACAGCACAGCTGTACATCCAGCACCTTAAGAAAGCACTTGCCCCACTTTCAGAGATGTCCCTAAAGTAGAGGCCCTGGTCCTTGCCAAGGCAACTGAGCACTGAACCTCAGTTCCTCCTTCAAGAAACAAAAGTGATGGATGCCACCTGTGCCACCACTGTCACTAACTGTACTACTGAAGGGCAAGGTTGGCACACCCCACCTTTATCACTAACTCCATGGCAAGGATCAGCATGAATCCAATTCCCACCTGGAAATGGATCCAAGCCTCATCTTTCTACATCTCCAAGACTCTCATCATCAGCCACTTCTTCTGTGGCACTTCTTCTCTCACCCTACCCACTCAGAATTAGGTCAGAACATCACCAGCCACCCAGAGCCAGGTCATTAGGCACCAATCATAGGCTCAGGAGTCTGCACAACTCCCTACACTTCAGACCAGCCAGTCTCTCTCTCTCTCTCTCTCTCTCTCTCTCTGCATCTCTGTCTGTCTCTCCCTCTTGCCCCCAGGGGCTAGGTCACAAGCTAGGTGGACTCTGCCCTTCTTTATCAACTGCCCGTGCAGCCTTTCTCTGTCACCCAGCTACCCAAAGCTGGGTCTACACAGATTGACTGCCTGTGCAGCCCTCTCTGTTCACCAGCCACCCAAAGCTCGTTCCTCACAAATTAGGACTCTCTCCTTATGACTGTTTGCATAGCCCTCCTCTGAAGCTAAGTCAGAGTCTCATTGCCCTTGTGGGATCATTAATTCTTTATAACAGCAAACAAAATTCAGAGACTATTACCTATACTTATAGTTACCTATTCATTATAACCGGAAAGAATACAAGCAAAGATATGCATCAGGCAAAGTCTGGGAGAGTTCCAGCATGGGGCCTCCATTATCCCCAGCAATGAACCTTCCTTTCCTGTTCAAGGATGTTCTCACCAATTCAGGATGCCCAGAAGGAGAGAGCTCTAAGGTTCAGAGTCCTTTAGTCATTGGGACCTCACGCATAAGCGTGACACGGCCTTAATGAATAGTTATTATGACCAGTCCAACAACGAATATGCATGACTTCACTGTGCCCCCTCCCTTCCTAGGGTTAGTTCTTCAGGTGTGGGGCCTATGTAGCCCCTACTTTCCCGGCTATTTTGGAAAACAAAAACCACCTTAATTGCTCAGGCTATTTTCAGGAACCAGAGACAAAGTTCAAACCAAGTTCTTTGTCCCACCCTAGGAGTTTTGCGTGCAGGTTCAAATCACCCCAGGGATTCCCGGATTTTCAGTGTTACTCTGTTGGTTAGATTTCTTGGGGACTGCCTAGAAGGAAGTGCTGGCACACTGTTCTCCCAAAACATTTGTCAGCTCAGGTAATCTCCCCTCTGGCTTCAGACAGTGAAGTCACAAGGGAGAAATGTACTGAATTCTGCGCTGCAAGTTCCCTACTGATTTTTCGATATAGAACAAATGTTAGGAATAAATAATCATCTGCTGCTAGCGATTAAACCTTCTTCAGGACTAAATGAAGCATTTTGCAGGCACATTAACTCTTCAGACCACTGGGAAACAGCAGGTTCCTTACCAGGCAGCCTCAGGCTAGGCAATCAGGCTGGAATGATCCCCAGAGTTACCCAGGCACACACTGGGGAGTCATCCTTGGGTGGAGGAAGAGGAGAGTCGCTGAGGAGTTGAAATCTCACTATGAGTTGAACAAAATACCTTCTGGGTGCTCTCCACCCACTCTCGCTCACTTGGCCACCTCATCAGGAAAGACTACCCACCAAAAAAGAGCATCACTGTTACGGCCAAGGACACAGAGGCCCTCCAGACTCAATGAGTTCTTGTCTTTCTCTTGTAAGAATACACAGAAGAGACAATTTTGCGTTCAGCTCTAACAGGTTTATTTTACTTGTGACAAGTAAAAGGAGTCAGTGGGGGCTCATGCAGCGACACAAGACTGACTTGAAAAGGGAAGCAAGGCTAGGGCTTATATGGGTTAGTTATGTGGGAACAGTACAGCAATGAATATTCAGTGGGTTTCTTTGAAGGGGCGGGTCCCTCTCAGAAAGGCAGTTCATACTAATTAGGCTGCATGTGCATCTGGAGCCCAAGATGGAACCCGCTGATATTCAAGATGGAGTCCTTTCGGCAGCCCTTGGCATCACTTATTATGGGATATAATGCAGGCGCACTGATCTTCTGCATTACATTGCCCCCTTCAGCGGGCCAAGGAAGGTCAAACAGTGGCCACACTTTGTTCTTCCGTGCATGTGGAGCCTGTAAAGGGGGGGAGGGACTAGAAAAACACTAAGAAGGAAGTAGTAATTCACAGGTTGGTTTTAACCTTATTTCAAGTTGACAGGATGTAGTTTCTGTTTCTCTGACTTCCAGGTGGTAATCTTTTAACAGCTCTCCTTTTCCACCAGCACAGTTAACCCTATCTGTCTCATCAAGTTTGGTAAAAGGGCCAGCAAAAATGAAGGAAACGCTCCATGAGATAAATTGACAATGGTGGTTGCAACAATGGTTCAAACATACCAGTGGCTGTGAGGATGGCACAGGACTGGACAATGTTTCATTCTCTTATACATAAGGTTGCCGTGAGTTGGTGCTCACGTGACAGCAACTAACAGTGACTTAACAATTTCACAAAATATAGATTTATCCATTTGAAAATCATAAGATCTTGTTGGTTGGACAAGACCTTAAGGTCACCTATTTCAACCTTCTTTCCCATGTTTACAAACCAGTGGTTATGCAGTCTTCTGTGATGGGGAACTCACCACCACCCAGAGCTCACTGTTCCCTGGAGAGAGATGACTGGGGGAAAGTTTTCTTCACACTGAGTAACAAGCCTCAGGCGATGCCTCAGTCACTTGGGACTGAAAGGGAGATGGCATAATGAATGCCCCAGTCTCACTACAATAGCCCTCCAACTCTCTTCCTCAACATACATGTTCCCACTTCCCTCACCCATTTCTCACACAGGGGGGTGTGGGGGCCCATGGTTCTGGCTCCTGTTTGATTGCACCCCTTTAAAGACAGGTGCCCTCATTGAGAACCCAACAACCCCGGTTGGTCTGAGCAATCCAGAACAAGGCAAGATTCTCACTTCCCTCTCTCCAAACACTGCAGTTACATGAACACAGCCACTGCCTGCCTTCTTGGAACCCACAACATACTGGTGCTGGACGGTGACTTTGTTCTCAGCCAGCCTTTAGCCCATTTTACTCCTGCTAAACCTCATCGGCCCATCCTGTACATCTGTGATTAGTTTTCTGGACCAAGAGCTGTTACTTGGCAGTGCCACCAAGGAAAATTAATAACAGGCATCTTATTTTGATTTTAGGGTTTTTTTTTTTACCAGTGTCATGGATTGAATTGCTTCCCCCAAAAAATATCTGTCAACTTAGGTCATTATTCCTAGTATTGTATGATTGTCTACCATTTTATGTTCGGATGTGATCTCCCTGTGTGTTGTAAATCCTTTCACTATGATGTTAATCAGCTGGATTAGACCACCTGAAGTTCCCACGCAGAGGAGCTCCTAGTCCGGGGGAAGATTGATGAGAAGAGCCTTTTTCCAGAGCCAACAGAGAGAGGAATGCTTCCCCTGGACTGATGCCCTAGATTTGGACTTGTAGCCTACTGGACTGTGAAAGAGTAAACTTCTCTGTGTTAAAGCCATTCACTTCTGGTATTTCTGTTATAGCAGCACCAGGTAACCAAGACATCCAGAAAATCAAATATTAACCATTAAAAAAAAAAAAGCCTGACCCAAACTGCAAAAGCATTGATTTTTTTTCCGTCAGAAGCTGCTCTACAGCAATGACAAAACCATTACCTCAAGATTTAAGACAAAAGATTCCACGCTTACTTAATTTAAATTGCACAAAGTCCCTTGGCTGCAGGTGGGTAAAGGGCCAAATTTTTAGCAGCCAGGCCAGAGACCACCTTGTGACCTGATATCAGTTGATTCCAGTAAAAGGGGGAGGGTAAGGTTCAGTCAATCACATTAAGATTAGCCAGTGGTTGCTCTTGTATTCTTCTCCCTCCTCTTCTCTTCACAGGCTTCATTGTAAGTAGCCTACCTCAAGCCATTTGCTTTTGCTTTAATCAGAATGATCTGCCTATATGTATGTAAAATAACTGCTCAGAATAAAGCTTATGTGTCAATTTCTTGAGTTTTGACTATTTTTAACACCAGGTATTTTAATTTAAAAGTAGAGAGCTAAAAGGGACTGAATTACTAGGCTGAGGGCTGTGGGAACCATGGTGTCGGGGAACATCTAGCTCCACTGGCATAACGGTTTATAAAGAAAATGTACATTCTACTTTGGTGAGTAGCGTCTGGGGCCTTAAAAGCTTGTGAGCAGTCACCTAAGATACTCCACTGGTCTTATCCCATCGGGAGTGAGGGAGAATGAAGAAAACCAAAGACACAAAGGAAAGATTAGTCCAAAGGACTAACAAATCACCACTACCACTGTCTCCACCAGACTGAGTCCAGCACAACTAGATGGTGCCCAGCTGCCACCACTGACTGCTTTGACAGGGATCACACAGAGCTGGAGAAAAATGTAGAACAAAAATTTAACTCAAAAAAAAAAAGACTGGGAAGGGAAGGACAATACTCAATACATGGAAGGTCAGCTCAATTGGACTGGACCAAAAGCAAAGAAGTTTCCGGGATAAAAGGAATGCTTCAAAGGTCAGCGGAGCAAGGGCGGGGATTTTGGGACCATGGTTTAAGGGGACTTCTAAGTCAATCGGCAAAATAATTCTATTATGAAAACATTCTGCATCCCACTTTGAAATGTGACGTCTGGAGTCTTAAATGCTAACAAGCGGCCATCTAAGATGCATCAGTTGGTCTCAACCCACCTGGAGCAAAGGAGAATGAAGAACACCAAGGCCACACGACAACTAAGAGCCCAAGAGACAGAAAGGGCAACATGAACCAGAGACCTACATCATCCTGAGACCAGAAGAACTAGTTGGTGCCCGGCCACAATCGACGACTGCCTTGACAGGGAGCGCAACAGAGAACCCCTGAGAGGGCAGGAGATCAGTGGGATGCAGACCCCAAATTCACATAAAAAGACCATACTTAATGGTCTGACTGAGACTAGAGGAATCCCGGGGGTCATGGTCCCCAAACCTTCTGTTGGCACAGGACGGGAACCATCCCCGAAGACAACTCATCAGACATGGAAGGGACTGGACAATGGGTTGGGGAGAGATGCTGATGAAGAGTGAGCTAATTATATCAAGTGGTCACTTGAGACTGTGTTGGCATCTCCTGTCTGGAGGGTGGATGGGAGGATAGAGAGAGTTGGAAGCTGGCAAAATTGTCACGAAAGGAGAGACTGGAAGGGCTGACTCATTAGGGGGAGAGCAAGTGGGTGTACGGAGTAAGGTGTATATAAACTTATATGTGACAGTCTGACTTGATTTATAAACGTTCACTTGAAGCTCAATAAAAGTTAATAAAAAAAAAAAAAAAGACCGGACTTGTTGGCCTGACGGAAACTGGAGAAACCCTGAGAGTACGGCCCCAGATACGCTTTCAGCTCAGTTTACCCTTCAGCCAAAAATTGGACAGGCCTATAAAACCAAATGAGACTAAAGGGGCACACCAGCCCAGGGGCAAGGACTAGGAGGTAGGAAGGGATAGGAAAGCTGATAATGGGGAACCTAAGGTCGAGACAGGGAGAGTGTTACATGTCGTGCGGTTAGTAACCAATGTCACAAAACAATATGTGCACTAATTGTTTAATGAGAAGCTAGTTCGTTCTGTAAACCTTCATCTAAACTACAATAATAAAAAAGAAAAGAAAAAATGGATAAAAGTAGACAGCTAAACCACAAATCAGACTGTGGCACGTCCATCCAAATCCTTTGATATTTGCCTGAGATCCAACCAAAAAAAAAAGTCTAACAGAAGAGAAAGAACTAAAAACAGGCCATATTTCATTTAGACAATTACCACTCCATTAGTTTCAGTCAATTATTAACTCAAGCCCTTAGTATCTGGGAAGCCGAAAGCAGGAGGCGTTGGTCAGAGCGCCTGGTGGGCCTCTGAGAAGTACCCTTGTGTGGACTCAGTGGAGCGCAGGGGACACGGGACATGGGACCCGGAAGGGCTCCAGCATGCACCCTGTGGCTCACAGACTCGGTTTTCACAGTGACATTGGCAGAGAGCCAAGTCAATCCATTCTTGTCCCCACACAGCCTCACTTGTTTGGCAAGATTAATGGCAGCAAAGGGGACTCCCCAAGTGTTTCTTCCCCAAAATGCTAAAATCAGTCACTGGCACTTCCCAGTACAAGTATGAAGAAGTACTAAGCTTCTTTCTCTGCCCCTCCCCCCTCCTAAATTTCCAGGGTCTCTGAGGCTGCAATGGTAAGAAAAGACAGGAGGAGAGCAGGGAGGACTGAGAAGGTAGGGAACAGAAGGGGAGAGGCTGGTCACAAGTGGACCTGCCTGTGTGTGCCCAGATGTCTGTAGGCCAGCAGGCCCTTGGGAAAGATGTGTCCACCATCCCCTGGTCTGGATTCCCCCTCTCATGTGTACTGGCAGAGAGGACTGTCATGCCTTGAGTGGGCTCTGGCTCATGGTGGCCCTGTGTGTGTCCAGGTAGAGCTGTGCTCCATGAGGTTTTCAGTGGCTGATTTTTTGGAATTAGATCACCAGGCTGTTCTTCCACAGCACCTATAGGTGGTCTCAAACCTCCAACCTTTCAATTAGTAGTGAGTTAACTGTTCACACTACCCACACACATCAGAGTATCAGACTCCCTAAAAACAGTAAGTAAAATCAGGAGGGTTGAGAGATAAAAAATCCACAAGCACGTTAGCTGAGGTGGCCCTGAGTTGCAGCCTCTCCTGGCGCCACCAAAGGATGAACCACGCAGTTCTAGCTTGCTGCCAGGGTGAGCCAGAGTTCTCTCCACTAGCCAGGCGCTTCTGAAGAGATCTCCAGAGATGGTTGTCTCTGATTATTCTCTTTTCTCTCCATTTGCTCATAAATCATCTTTAATTACCAGCCTAAATATTGTCTTTTGGACTCTTGTCTTTTATATGCTTTTGGTTAAAAGAAAAATCAAGCAAAGTTAGAAGTACAGCTTGCACTTTCTTCCCGACTTTGTTGTTGTTGTTATTCTCATATGGCAGGCTCCGTGGCCAGAGGTGCCAAGCCCACTTACACAGATGGCAAATGAAAACAGCATCCAAACATCCCTGTCACACATCAGGCTTCTACAGGCTGATGTTTCAGATCTTATTGCCACTTCCTTTGGAAATGTTCAAAGCAACTACATCTGTTTTCTTTCATTGGGATTTTTATGTTCTTCCAGTCAAAAAAGGAGAGGATAAACTTCATTAATTCGGCGTAGTAAGAATTACAATATCCACATAAATTCCGTTTGGTTTGGTGCTTTTAAATATTGAAGTACCAGAGAGATGCTGATGAAGAGTGAGCTAATTATATCAGGTGGACACTTGAGATTGTGTTGGCATCTCCTGTCTGGAGGGGGGATGGGAGGATAGAGAGAGAGGGAAGCTGGCAAAATTGTCACGAGAGGAGAGACTGGAAGGGCTGACTCATTAGGGGGAGAGCAAGTGGGAGTACGGAGTAAGATGTATGGAAAATTATATGTGACAGACTGACTTGATTTGTAAACGTTCACTTGAAGCTCAATAAAAGTTAATAAAAATATATATATATATATATTGAAGTACTCAGAGCCCTCCCGCCCTTTCCCCTTTCCAAATTAAGAAGCAAAGATGAATAGGAAAGAGGTAAACATCAGGGTGAAACTCCAGAGGGTTTCGCTGGCCGTAAAGATATTGCCACCAGCCTTCAAAGGGGATAGCGACATTCCCCGCCTGGCCTGGGGCCTGTCATGGACCTTTGGGGGGCACAATGGAGTGGATGTTATGTGGGGTTGGCCCTCATTTTATTTTGTGAAGAAGGTAAAAATCTACCTGTTTTCTCCCACACACAATTTAAAACCCTTTCAGGAGACCCCACCCCCACTCCCACCCAATTGTGTGGGATGAGCTTTTTGGGCTGGCTGGCCCCTCTCATGACATTTCTCTTCTTTCCAAGAGTCCCCTTCCTTCAACCTTCACGACAGCCAATTATCCCCCTCCTCAGCACACGTCAGAGAGTGACTCTGCTCCACTGAGCGGATCTCCATTGCCCCCTGAGCATCGTCCTTTGTACTGAGCCATCTCAGGGATCTCTGGCCAGCCCCTGGACAGGACCCACTGGCACTAAGTGTGCACTTCTGCTTCTGAACAGAGCAACAGAGCTACATGGAGGAGGGGAAGGTGCACACTGGCCTCAAGCAGGGCCAAGGGCAGGGGTGGGCCCTTCAAGACTAGGCAGGTGTGCCTCCACTCTGCACGGCCTCCCCTCTGCACGGCCTCCCCTCTGCACAACCTCCCCTCTGCACAACCTTCTCTCTGCACAGCTTCCCCTCTGCACAGCTGCCCCTCTACACATCCTGCCCTCTCCACGGCCTCCCCTCTGCACAGCCTCCCTTCTGCATGGCCTCCTTTCTGTACAGCCTCTTCTCTGCACAGCCTCCTCTCTACACGGCCTCGCCTCTACACATCCTCCACTCTGCACAGTCTCCCCTCTGCACGGCCTTCCCTCTACACATCTTCCCCTCCGCACAGCCTCCTCTCTACGTGGCCTCCTCTCTTCACAGCCTCCTTTCTACATGGCCTTTTCTCTGCACAACTTCTTCTCTTCATGGCTTCTTCTTTATGCAGCCTCCTCCCTTCGCGGCCTCCTTTATACACTGCCTCCTCTCTGCACAACCTCTTCTCTGCACAGCCTCCTCTCTGCACAGCCTCCTCTCTACACGGCCTCCTTTCTGCATGACCTCCCTTCTGCACAGCCTTCTGTCTGCATGACCTCCTGTCTGCACAGCCTCCTCTCTACATGGCCTCCTACCTTTACGGCCTCCTCTCTACAGGGCCTCCTCTCTACACGGCCTCCTCTGTTCACGGCCTCCTCTCTGCACAACCTCAACAAAACCACAGTCTAATTGGGAGACAGATGTACACATGACTATGTTATTCTATAAATAAGATCTATTGTAACTTCTACTAACGATATTAATGAAGAAGGTGTAGAGAGGATCAAGTGATTTTCTCTGCCGGGGAGAGGGAAGCCTCCACACAAATGACATTCAGTGCACCCTAAAAAAAAAGGCTAACAATAATATCAGTGAATAGCGAAATGAGGGAAAGGCATTCTGGACAAATGGAACAGCAGGAAAAAATGCTCAGAGGCATGAACATGGAGAAACAGTAAATAATCTTGTGTGGATACTTTTAAACCAGATGGCACCCTCTAAATAAATCATATTCAACAAATACGTAAGAGTGCTCAACATTCTGCTACCTCCAGGGAAAAAAGTGATGAGCAAGACAAAAGGATCTTTGCCCTCACAGAATTTCTAGTCTGGAGCAGCACTATCTAGTTGAGCTTTCTAAAATGACAGGCATGTTCTGTATCTGTGTTGTGCAACACAGCAGCCAGGAGCCAAATGTAGCTACTGAGCACTTGAAATGTGACTAGTGCAACTGAGGAATTGAACATTTAATTTAATCTGATTTTTTTTAATATTTTATTTTATTTTTGGTGAAAATATACACAGCAAAATCTTCTCCCATTCCACAGTTTCTAGACACAATGATCAGTGACATTGGTTACATTCTTCACATTGTGTCAACATTCTGTTTATTTCTCTTCTAGTTCTTTTCACTCCCATTGACTTAAACTCCCTGCCTTCCAACCTTCTCATCTATGCTTTAAAATAGCTGTTGACGATTTGGTCTTATATAGATAATTTTTTTTTTAAAGAACACGATACTCAAGGGTGTCAAACTTTACTTTCTGAGCTAAACTGTAACTTAGTTTAAAGGTGACTTTAGAGGATATTTTTGATTTAAGGTTTGAAGAGTAATTCAGGGCAATAGTCTTGGGGTCTTCTCTAGTCTCGATAGGTCCAGTAAGTCTGGATTCTTCAAGAATTTGAAGACCAGTTCCACATTTTTCTCTGTTCCTATTACGTTTTTCTCTGTTCCTATCAGAGTCCGTCTGTTGTGTCCCTGATCAGAGCATTCAGCGGTGGTAGCTGGACATCATCTAGTTCTTTTGGTCTCAAGGTAGAGGAGACAATTTGTTCATGAAGACAACTAGTCCTGTAGTCCAGTTCCTTCTCTGATTCTTGGATTTCCTTCTTTCTCTTTTGTTCCAGGCAAATAGAGACCAATAGTTGTATCTTAGATGGCTGCTTGTAAGCTTTAAGACCCCAGACACTACTCACCAAACTGGGAGGTAGAAAATAAACTTTAAGAACTATATTATGCCAATTGACTGGATTCTCCCATGACCCTAAGCCCTCAAGTCAAGGAAATTAATCCTGTTAAGTGATTGGTTATGTCTAATTAGTATCAGCATCTGTAGCTCCCCCCCGCCCTTTTTTTTGGTTGTTGCAAAATCATATATAACCGAGCTGTAAAAACAGCATGGAGGCGATGTCTAACCTCTTCTAACTTCACAAGGGGGAAGGAGAATCAAAATCAACAGCCCAAGGCTGATTCCCATGAGGCGGAGGTCAGACATACCTCCTCCCTTCGCCATCTTTACCGATTCTGACACCAACCACCCTCCCACAATACTCTCTAATTCTCTGCTGAGTTTGATAATTCATTACAATGGCCACACAGAACTCACAGACCATACTCACAATTATGGGGTTTATTAGGGAAGTAACAGGTTACAATTCAGATTCAGGAACACTCAGGGTACAGTTCTTCCATCAGGACAGCTTCTTTTCAGCTATGCTCACAGGCACGCTTCTTCCTGTCCCCTCAGTCTCTGCCGTGCTCAGACAAGTGTTACAAAGATTTTTAGCTCTGCTGGTAAGTGCTCCGAGCACCGCACTCCCCCAGTAAGCCTCAGCCCAAAGGCTCTCAGCTCTAGCTCCGTGGTCGGCAAACCTAGCTCCGAGTGCCTGGAGGCACCCTACTCCACCAGCAAACCTCCTGCCTAAAAGCACTCAGCTTTCTTCCTCCTTGGGCCCGGAAACCCTGGTGGTGTAGTGATTAAGTCCTGGCTGCTAACCAAGAGGTTGGCACTTCAAATCTGTCTGGGCACTCTTTGGAAACTCTGTGGGGCAGTTCTACTCTGTCCTATAGGGTCACTATAAGTTGGAATCGACTCGAAGACAGTGGGTTTGGTTTTTGGGGTTTGGACCAGGAAGCACACCATGCCGTCTCCAGCCGCCCTTTCTCGTCCACCGCTTCTCTGCCGCTGCTTCTCTGCCATGGCTTCTTGTCATCTTCTGTGTTACAGATGTCTCTCACTCTCTTTCTTTCTCTCTTTCATTCTTCTGGCTCCAGGAGCTTCTATGCACAGGGATCCCAGGTTCAAAGGACACGCTCCGCTCTTGGCTTTCCTTCCTTGGTGGATATGGGATCCTCTTCCTCCCTGATTCTGGGATGGCTTATTTCAAGCCCATCAGAAATGCAAAACTGACCAATCCGCCTGGTGGTCCACCATCACTTGAGTGGGAGTTACAAGACCACACAAAAGCAACCCATAGCACCGCATGAGCGTTTATCATTTCACCCTTTTTTTCCTGTTTATTGACATCGATGACATTAGTCAAGCTGTGCAAACTTCACCCACTTTCAGTGCCACCTTCCCCTTCATCATAAACAAAAACTGCCTACGACCTAGGGAACAACTTCTTCCTCTCCACCTCCCACCTCTGGTAACCACCGATGAACACCAACAAACATTAGTCTCCTATTCTTGTCATTTTATAAAAGTGAAAAATACAGTATTTGTCCTTTTGTGATTGACTTATTTCACTTAACATAATATCCTCCAGGTTCATCCATGTTGCAAGATGTTTTGGGAACTCATTTTTCTTTATCAATGAATAATACTCCGTTGTACGTATGCGCCGTATTTTGCTTATTCACTCACCCATTGACAGGCATTTGGGTCGTTTCCAGTTTTTGCTCCTGTGAATAGCGCTGCAGTGAACACAGGTGTGCACATGTCTGTTTGTGTCACTTCCGTTAGATCCCTAGGGCACATACCCAGGAGTGGGAGTGCTGGATCATATGGTAGCTCTATTTCTAGTTTTTTGAAAACAATCACCAGATTGCTTTCCATTTTTCATTTTCATCAGTCATGGGTGAGGATTCCAATTTTCCCACATCCTCTTCAACATTTGCTATTTTTTGCTTTGTTTTGTTTCATTTAGCTTAGTCATGAAACAGTGTTTCACTGTGGTTTTGACTTGCATTTCTCTGATGGTTAATGACGTTGAGCATCTTTTCATGTGTTTGTTGGCCATTTAAATATCCTCTTTGGTGAAGTGTTTGTTCATATGCTTTGCCCATTTTTTGGTTGGGTTATTTGTCTTTTTGTTGTTAAGTTATAGAGATGTTAGACACTTATCAGTTATATTGCTCCCAAAGTTTTTTTCCCAGTTTGTAGGCTCTTTTTTCACTCTTCTGATAAAATCTTTTGATAAACATAAAACTATTTAACTTTTATGAGGTCCCAGTTATCTGTTTTGTTTTCTGCTGCTCATGCATCTGTTGTTGTGTTTGATAATATGTCACTGAAAAAAAAAATAGGACCCATACATTTCCTCCTATATTTTTTTCCAAGAACTCTATGGCTTTAGATTTAACATTTAAGTCCTTGATCCATTTTTAGTTTTTTTTGTGTGTGTGTATGGTGTGAGGTATGGATCTTGCTTCATTTTTCTGCAAGTGGAAATCCAGTTTTGCCAGCACCTTTTGTTGAAGGTACTAATTCTTCCCTATTGAACGGGTTTTGCTCCCTTATTGAAAATTGAACGTGGATGTTTGGATTTATTTTTGGGTTTTCTGTTCTGTTCCATTGGTCTATGTGTCTATCATTAAACCAGTACCAGGCTGGTTTGCTTACTGTAGCTCTGTAATATATTTTGAAGTTGGGAAGTGTTCTTCAAAACTGCTTTGTCTATTTGGAGTCTCTTGTCTTTCCTTACAAAATCAAGGATTAGTTTTTCCAGTTCTGTAAAGGATGCTGTTGGAATTTTGACCAAGATCGCATTGTATCTGTAGATAGCTTTGGGTAGTATTGACATCTTGATTATATCAAGTCTTCCAATCTATGAGCACAGAACATCTTTTCATCTATTTAGGTCTCCTTTAGTCTCTTTCAGCAGTGTTTTATAATTTTCATCATATAAATTTTTCACATCCCGGGGTAAATTTATTCCTAGATATTTTATTCTCCTGGGTGCTATTGTAAATGAGTTGTTTTCTTTATCTCCTTCTCAAATTTCCCATTGCTGGTGTATAGAAACCCAATTGATTTTTGTGTGCTGACTTTGTATCCTGCAACTTTGTTAAATTCTTCTATTTGTTCTAGGAGCTTTTTAGTGGATTCTTTAGAATTTTCTATATATAGGCTCATGTTGTCTGTGAATAGAGATAGTTTTACCTCTTCCTTTCCAATTTGGAGAACTCTTATTTCTTTTTCTTGCTTTATTGCTCTGGCTATAACTTCCAGTACAATATTAAATAGGAGTGGTGAGAGTGGGCATCCTTGTCTTCTTCCTGTTTTCAAAGAGAAAGCTCTCAATTTTTCTGTATTGAGTATAATAATAAATGTTGGCTGTTGGTTTTTCATAAATGCCTTTAATCGTGTTGAGGAATTTCCCTTTTATTTCTATGACATTGAGAGTTTTGATCAAGAAGGTGTGCTGGGTTTTATCAGATGCCTTTTCCGTGTCAATCGAAATGAGCATGTGATTCTTTTCCTTTGTTCTATTGATTACATCGACTGATCTTCTAATGTCGAGCCAACCTTGTGTTCCTGGAATAAATCCCACTTGATCATGATGTATAATTATCTTAATATGCTGCCAGATTCTGTTTCCTAGTATTTTCTTGAGAATTTTGCCATCAATCTTCGTAAGGTATATTGGTCTGTAGTTTTCTTGTGGTGTCATTGTCTGGCTTTCGTATCGGGGTAATGCTGGCTTAATAGAAAGAGTTAGAGAGTATTCCTTCCTCTTCTTTTTGGTAGGGTTTGAGCAGGGTTGGTGTCAATTCCCCAGTGAAGCTTTCTGATCCTGAGCTTTGTTGGGAGGGTTTTTATTACTGATTGAATCTCTTCACTTGTTATGAGTCTGTGCAGCTTTTCTACTTCCTTTTGTGCCAACTTAGGTAGGTTATGCACTTCTAGGAATTTGTCCATTTCATCAAAGTTATCTAATTTTTTTGGAGTGCAGTTGTTTGTAGTAGTCTGTTATGATCCTTTTTACTTCTATTGGATCAGCTGTAATGTCTCTGCTTTGGTTTCTTATTTTGGTTATTTGCATCTTCTCTCTTTGTTGCTTTGTCAGCCTAGCTAGTAGTTTGTCAATTTTAGTGATCTTTTCAAAGAACCAACTTCTGGATTTGTTGATTTTCTCTACTGATTTTCTATTCTCTATTTTACTTATTTCTGTTCTGATCTTTATTGTTTCCTTTCTTCTAGTAGCTTTAGGTTTAGCTCGATTTCCTCAAGTTTTAGAGTTAGACTATTTGAGACTTCTTTTCTTTTTTTAATGTAGGCATTTATTGTTACAAATTTCCCTCTGAGGACTGCCTTCACTACATCCCATACATTTTGGCATGATGTGTTTTTGTTTTTATGTATCTCCAGGTGTTTTTTTTTTTAATTTCACTCTTGATTTCTTCCTTGATCCAATGGTTAGTTAGTAGTGTATTATTTAATTTTCATAAATTTGTGTTTTCTAGTTTCGCTTCTACACCTTCTCACTTATCGACTACCTCATTGCCCAGCATTTTGCATTTACAACAACAGTAAAAAAATCTGCTATCTATTTTGTGCATTAATGACATATGTCTGGTAGTAACAAGTGCCACAGTGTGAGGCAAGAGTAACACTGGATTTGATGGTAAGGCTTATATGTCATCTTTGCTAGGCCATGATTCTCAAGGATTTGGCAGTTATATAATAATGTAATTTGGCAGTTATGCAATGATGTAGTCATCCTCCATTTTCTCATAACACCTATTTTGCATAACAACCTGGTCTTTGGAACCTAACGATGTTGATAAATGAGGAGATGGTGTACTGTTAATTTGTAGTATTATTCCTTTGTGATCAGAGAAGGTATTTTGTATAATTTCAATCTTTTTAAATTTGTTGAGACTTTTTTAATGGCCTAAACTATGTTTTATTCCAGAAAATGATCCATGTGCACAGGAGAAAAATGTATATGTTCTGGTGATGGATTGAGTGTTCTGCGTATGTCCAATAGGTCCAACTGGGATTTGGCATTGTTTCAGTCCTCTGTGTCCTTACTAATCTTCTTTTTAGATATTCTGCACAAAATTGAAAGTGGTGTACTGAAGTTCCCAGCCATTATTTTGGAGTTGGAGTTCTCTATTACTCCTTTCATATCAGTCAGTATTTTTTTTCATATATTTTGGAGTACTGATGTAAGATGCATATATATTTATAATTGCTATGTCTTCTTGATGAATTGACCCTTCTATTTTTGTTATTATGTAATGTCCTTCATCTCTTATAATAGATTTTGATTTAAAGTCTATTTTATCTGATATCAGTATGGCCACCCCTGATATTTTTTGGCTATTAGTTGTATAGAATATTCTTTTCCATCATTTTACTTTAAGTCTGTTTGCATTCTTGGTAAGGAGTGTATCTTCTACACAGCATAAGGATGGACCGTGTTTTTTGTTTGTTCTGTTTTTGCTTTTTATCCATTCTGTTACTCTCTGCCTTTTGAATGAAGAGTTTAAACCATTTACATTTAAGGTAATTACCAAAAACAAAGGACCTACCTCGTTCATTTTGCTAAATATTTTTTGTATGTGCGTTGCGTATCTTCTTATACTTTTGTTATTTTGTGTGTTTAGTGCTACTTTGTGTTGAGCCTTTTTCATTTCTTCCTTCTTTGATTCTGTGTCTATTTCCTCAGTATTTTCTTAGTGGTTAACACAATTGTAAGTTGTTCAATGTGATACTTGTGTTAACCACTAAGAAAATACTGAGAAAATTGCATCAACTTATTTCAGCTTGATGCCAACATTTAACATACAAACAACAAGTAACATACAACATTAACATACTAAAACTCTATTTCTGTTTTGCTCCTCCCTCCCTCATTCCTGCTGTTGAGTCTCCAGTTACATCATTATATATCCTATATCTGATAGGTTAATTTGTACTTATTTCTTACAGATTTGATGCTGTATTGCTTGTGGAACTTGACTACTAAGTTTACTCCCTGGAAATACCATATACTTGGCCCTTGTATTTGCCCATGCCATTACCTTTACTGGAGATCTCTCTCTCTCTCACTGTCTCTATTTGTTTTTTGTTTGCTTGTTTTGTTGTTTTTTTTACCTTCCCATGTGCAGATTCAAGTATTTGTCTAATTTTCTCTCCTTTCCAACCAAAGAATTCCCTTAAGTAATACTTGCAGAACAGGTCTGGTAGTAACAAATTCCCACAGCTTCTATTTATTTGGAAATGTCTTGATTCCCCCTCCCCCATTTTTAATGACAACTTGGCTGAGTAAAGAATTCTTGGTTGACAATGGTTTTCCTTCAGTATTTTATATATGTTGTTCCATTGTCTCCTGAGGAGAAATCCACATTAATTCTTATGAAAAATCCTTGATATTTTGTATTGTGCTTTTCTCTTGCTGCTTTCAGAGCTCTCTCCTTGTCTTTGGTTTTCAGGAATTTTATTACAATGTGTCTTCCTGTAGAACTCTTTGTATTCCTTCTACTTAGAGTTTGCCAAGTTTTCTGAATTTGCAGGCTCAGTTCCTTATTCAGGTTTGGGAAATTCTCTATCATTATCTCTTTAAAAAAAAAATTGTGTGTCTTTTTTACTATCCTGTTGCTCTGGAATTCCAAAAATCCTAATGTTGCATTTCTTAATTGAGTCCTACTACTCCATTTGGCTTGGTTCACTTTTTTTGTTGTTTTCTCTTCTTTCTCTTGAGACTTGATAAGTTCAGTTACCCCACCTTCTAGTTTGCTTATCTTGTCTCTTATCTGCTTGAGTCTATTGTTGGATGTTTCTCTCACATCTTTCAATTCAGTTATTTTATTCTTCAATTCCAGTATTTCTCTTTGGTTCCCTCCCCCCCCCCCCCCCCAATATTTTCAGTCTCCTCATTGAGTTTCTTAGTTTGTTTCCTGGTCTCCATTAGTTTGTTTTCTCTGTGTCCTTTGCTTTGAACATATTTAACACTGTTGTCTAGAGGTCCTCAATTTTTCCCATTAACCTGGCCTCCGCTTCTTCATGGTTTTCTTTTGATTGGGCCATCTTCTCCTGTGACTTTGTTTTAGTATTTTTTTGTTGCGTGTGGGATGTTTGAGTATCTTACTATGATAATCTGGAACTCAACATTTTCTCTTTTTCCAGGAATTGTTTTCCCTTTATTCCACCTACTTCCTCTAACTTCCACTAGACGGCACTGTGGCCCCTTGGTTTTTCCGGCACTGACAGCTGTTCTGAGGATGTGTGTACCCCTTCCCTCTTTCATGGCAGGGTCTCAGGTTTTTCCTTTGTTGATAAAGGTTCTACTCTGGTTCCACAGATTTTAGACGTTTTGGAAAATTTTAAGTCTCTGGGTTCCAATTCTTAGAATCACCTACGGCTTTGTGGAGACTTTTCCCCACAGTGGCTTATGTCTGGGGCATGAGCTTTCCTCTGCAGCCTGTGCGCTGGGGTGCGGTCTTCCCAAGGTGACTTCAACACCAGGGTGGGGTTTCTTCATGTCTGTCTGTACGGATAGGGCATGGCTTTCCTTCTGTGGCTTATGGAGCTAGCTCGGGGCTTTCCCACTGGCCACGGGTTGAAGGGCTGAGGCATGGCTTTCCTGAGGCAGCAGGTAGTGGTCTGTGTCCTTCCGCATGAGCGACATGGAGAAGGCTGTCCGGCATTGACTGGTTGTTGGACAGGAGCCAGCTGATTCCCGGTGGACTGCCTGTTTAAAGGTTCTCACCCTGGGTGATGGATGGGTCCTACGGTTACTCTGTGGACCTGGATCCTGGTGCCCTCCTGCCTCTGCTCTCACTGAGACACAATAGCACTTACCTGCACCTTTCAGCTTCCCTGTGACCTCCTCAAGTGCATACTCAGGCTTCCCTTCTCCCTGCTCATGAATTCCCACAGCCCAGTCTGCACCACTTTAATCAGGCTGCAATTTCATTGGTTTCCTGGATTTCAAATCTACCTTGTGGCAATATGCCACTCTCTCAGTTCTACCTGACCGAGTAGGCACCTTACCCACCTTGCCTCTGCTTTCCAAGGCTATTTAGCCAGTATCTCTGAGTCTGTCTGTGTCCTTAGTGTAGTTCCCATCCTGTGCTCTTTGTTCAGGGCTGCAGCCTGTCTCTGTCCCAAAATGGCAGCAGTGAATCGAGCTGGCAGGTAGGATGTGGACAGTCAGCAAATCTCAGTCTTTCCACTGTCCTTGCTCTATCTCTGCCCTGATTTGGCATTCACTTCGGTTCTCCACTTTAACTGCTGTCTAGAAATCTGAAATTTCTGTTTGTATTAATTTTTATTTGTTGTTTACTGACATGCTTGTAAGGGAACATGATGGTACAACTGTTTACACTACCATCTTGCTTCTCCTCCCCTAATTTGATCTAATTTTAATTAATTTAAACTTAAATGACTAGCGGCTATAATATTGGACAGTGCAGGTCTAGGTAAAGAAAGACAGTTATACAAGCTCTTACAATACTGTGTGCTGGGGCTATGATGGGGGAGTGGAGGGACCTCACATAGTCCAGGAAGACTTCAAAGAAGGTCTTCAAGAGGGAGTGACATTAAAATGGACATATGAGAATGAGTGTTTCCCCAGGAAAGAGGGCAGCTCCAAACAAAAGAAAGAAGTATGAAGGACCAGAGGTAAAAGAGAACATCACACATTGAGGAACTGAAACTCATTCTGTGTCGATCACTGATGGGCAGGGGGAGGAAAAGGGATTAGACAGAGGCAGGGCTAGGACACAAAAAACCCACACAAGTTAAGAACCTTGGACTTGAAGGAGGCGGGGCCAAGATGGAGGACTAGGTGGACGCTACCACGGATCCCTCTTGCAACAAAGACTCAGAAAAACAAGTGAATCGATCACATACATAACAATCTACGAACTCTGAACAACAAACACAGATTTAGAGACGGAGAACGAACAAATACGGGGAGACAGCGATTGTTTTCAGAGCCAGGAGCCAGCGTACCAGTCAGGTGACCTTCGGAGCCCGATTTGGGGCAAAGCCCGGGGGGCAGATGGTACAGACAAGGGGCCCAGCCCTAGCCCCTGAACTCATCCCAGGAGGAAGCCCAGCCAGTTGGCGCGGGCGGCGTGGTGGCGCAGTCGGTGGGAGAAGTCCCCAGGAGGCAGTGACTAGTCTTGGACCAGGGAGAGTAGTGTCCCGGCCAGGGAGCCATCCCGCCGGGATTTTGGCGGGAGCGGGCGTAGCGTGAGCGTGGGGACCAGCTACATTCCCCTGAATTGACCCCGGGGGGGGGCCCAACCGTTTGCCCGGGCGACGCCCACCCAGTTCGCGTGAGCGGCGCAGCGCGCCGGAGGGAGAAGTCCCCGGGAGGCAGTGACTGGTCTTGGAGCGGGGAGAGCAGCGTCCCAGCCGGGGAGCAGTCCCGCCAGGATTTTGGCAGGCGCGGGCGGGGCATGAGCGCCGGGTGCAGCTCCGTCCCCCTGAATTGACCCTGGGGTGGTCCCAGCCGGTTCGCGCGGGCCCAGGCAGTTTGCACGGGTGGCGTGGTGGCGCAGCCAGTGGAGGAAGTCCCCGGGAGGCAGTGGCTGGTCTTGGAGCGGGAAGAGCGGCGTCCCAGCCGGGATGCGCAGTCGCGGCTCAGGCGCGGAGAGCTGCTCCGCTCTCCTGAGCTGACCCCGGGGCGGGGGAGCCCACCCGGTTCGCGGGAGTGGCGCGCGACGTGGCTGGCGGGACGGGGAGTCCCCGGGAGGCAGCGACTGATTTTGGAGATGGGAGTGCTCCGTCCCAGTAGGGGAGCCTTAACCTTGGGGGTGGGGCTGACAGCGGAGGATCTGACCGTGACGCCAGCGGGCCAGACCCCTGGGGGGCAATCTCCACACAGCCAGTACATATAGGCAACACGCCCCGTGGAAATCTCAGATATAAGAGTCATTCCAAGTAAGACAAACAACTCTGGCTATATTCTGAGGTGCTACACTCCGAGCTCTCTGATCCTTCCCCCACCCTCCCCAGGCGGCTCCATTAACATCCGAATAGCCTGAGCCAGAGGGAGAACTCTGATAGGGATCTGACTGCATTTTTTTTTCGTGGATTTTCTGGAAAAACTAGTTTCCCAGTGATGGCTCGGAGACAGCAGTCCATATCAAACCACATAAAGAAACAGACCATAACAGCTTCTCCAACCCCCCAAACAAAAGAATCAAAATCTTTCCCAAATGAAGACACAATCCTGGAATTATCAGATACAGAATATAAAAAACTAATTTACAGAATGCTTCAAGACATCACAAATGAAATTAGGCTAACTGCAGAAAAAGCCAAGGAACACACTGATAAAACTGTTGAAGAACTCAAAAAGATTATTTAAGAACATAGTGGAAAAATTAATAAGTTGCAAGAATCCATAGAGAGACAGCATGTAGAAATCCAAAAGATTAACAATAAAATTACAGAATTAGATAACGCAATAGGAAGTCAGAGGAGCAGACTCGAGCAATTAGAATGAAGACTGGGACTTCTGGAGGACCAGGGAATCAACACCAACATAGCTGAAAAAAAATCAGATAAAAGATTTTAAAAAAATGAAGAAACCCTAAGAATCATGTGGGACTCTATCAAGAAGGATAACTTGCGAGTGATTGGAGTCCCAGAACAGGGAGGGGGGACAGAAAACACAGAGAAAATAGTTGAAGAACTCCTGACACAAAACTTCCCTGACATCATGAAAGATGAAGGGATATCTATCCAAGATGCTCATCGAACCCCATTTAAGATTGATCCAAAAAGAAAAACACCAAGACATATTATCATCAAACTTGCCAAAACCAAAGACAAACAGAAAATTTTAAAAGCAGCCAGGGAGAAAAGAAAGGTTTCCTTCAAGGGAGAATCAATAAGAATAAGTTCAGACTACTCAGCAGAAACCATGCAGGCAAGAAGGGAATGGGACGATGTATACAGAGCACTGAAGGAGAAAAACTGCCAACCAAGGATCATATATCCAGCAAAACTCTCTCTGAAATATGAAGGAGAAATTAAGATATTTACAGATAAACACAAGTTTAGAGAATTCACAAAAACCAAACCAAGGCTACAAGAAATGCTAAAGGAGATTTTTTGGTCAGATGACCAATAATATCAGGTACGAGCACAATACAAGTTCACAAAACAGAACGTCCTGATATCAACTCAAATAGGGAAAGCACAAAAACAAACAAATTAAGTAATTCTAAAAAATAAATAAATAAACAAAATAAAACACATAACAGGGAATCATGGAAGTCAATAGGTAAAAGATCACAATAATCAAAAAGAGGGACTAAATACAGGAGGCATTGAACTGCCAGTTGGAGAGTGATACAAGGCGATATAGAACGATACAAGTTAGGTTTTTACTTAGAAAAATAGGGGTAAATAATGCGGTAACCACAAAAAGGAATATCAACTCCATAACTCAAGAAAAAAGCCAAGAAAAACGTAACGACTCAACTAACATAAAGTTAAACATTATGAAAATGAGGATCTCACAATTTACTAAGAAAAACGTCTCAGCACAAAAAAGTATGTGGAAAAATGAAATGGCCAACAACACACATGAAAAGGCATCAAAATGACAGCACTAAAAACTTATTTATCTATAATTACGCTGAATGTAAATGGACTAAATGCACCAATAAAGAGACAGAGAGTCACGGACTGGATAAAGAAACACGATCCATCTATATGCTGCCTACAAGAGACACACCTTAGACTTAGAGACACAAACAAACTAAAACTCAAAGGATGGAAAAAAATATATCAAGCAAACAATAAGCAAAAAAGAAGAGGGGTAGCAATATTAATTTCTGACAAAATAGACTTTAGACTTAAATCCGCCACAAAGGATAAAGAAGGACACTATATAAGGATAAAAGGGACAATTGATCAGGAAGACATAACCATATTAAATATTTATGCACCCAATGACAGGGCTGCAAGATACATAAATCAAATTTTAACAGAATTGAAAAGTGAGATAGACACCTCCACAATTATAGTAGGAGACTTCAACACACCACTTTCAGAGAAGGACAGGACATCCAGTAAGAAGCTCAATAGAGACACGGAAGACCTACTTACAACAATCAACCAACTTGACCTCGTTGACTTATACAGAACTCTCCACCCAACTGCTGCAAAATATACTTCTTTTTCTAGCGCACATGGAACATTCTCTAGAATAGACCACATATTAGGTCATAAAACAAATCTTTGCAGAATCCAAAACATCGAGATATTACAAAGCATCTTCTCAGACCACAAGGCAATGAAACTAGAAATCAATAACAGAAAAACTAGGGAAAAGAAATCAAATACTTGGAAACTGAACAATACCCTCCTGAAAAAAGACTGGGTTATAGAAGACATCAAGGAGGGAATAAGGAAATTCGTAGAATGCAATGAGAATGAAAATACTTCCTATCAAAACCTCTGGGACACAGCAAAAGCAGTGCTCAGAGGCCAATTTATATCGATAAATGCACACATACAAAAAGAAGAAAGAGACAAAATCAGAGAACCGTCCCGACAACTTGAACAAATAGAAAGTGAGCAACAAAAGAACCCATCAGGCACCAGAAGAAAACAAATAATAAAAATTAGAGCTGAACTAAATGAATTAGAGGACAGAAAAACAATTGAAAGAATTAACAAAGCCAAAAGCTGGCTCTTTGAAAAAATTAACAAAATTGATAAACCATTGGCTAGACTGACTAAAGAAATACAGGAAAGGAAACAAATAACCCGAATAAGAAACTAGAGGGACCACATCACAACAGAACCAAATGAAATCAAAAGAATCATTTCAGATTACTGCGAAAAATTGTACTCTAACAAATTTGAAAACCTAGAAGAAATGGATAAATTCTTGGAAAAACACTACCTACCTAAACTAACACATTCAGAAGTAGAACAACTAAATAGACCCATAACAAAAAAAGAGATTGAAACGGTAATCAAAAAACTTCCAACAAAAAAAAGTCCTGGCCCGGACGGCTTCACTGCAGAGTTCTACCAAACCTTCAGAGAAGACTTAACACCACTACTACTGAAGGTATTTCAAAGCATAGAAAAAGACGGAATACTACCCAACTCATTCTATGAAGCTACCATCTCCCTGATACCAAAACCAGGTAAAGACATTACAAAAAGAGAAAATTATAGACCTATATCCCTCATGAACATTGATGCAAAAATCCTCAACAAAATTCTAGCCAATAGAATCCAACAACACATCAAAAAAATAATTCACCGTGATCAAGTGGGATTTATACCAGGTATGCAAGGCTGGTTTAATATCAGAAAAACCATTAATGTAATCCAGCACATAAATAAAACAAAAGATAAAAACCACATGATCTTATCAATAGATGCAGAAAAGGCATTTGACAAAGTTCAACACCCATTTATGATAAAAACTCTTACCAAAATAGGAATTGAAGGAAAATTCCTCAACATAATAAAGGGCATCTATGCAAAGCCAACAGCCAATATCACTCTAAATGGAGAGAACCTGAAAGCATTTCCCTTGAGAACGGGAACCAGACAAGGATGCCCTTTATCACCGCTCTTATTCAACATCGTACTTGAAGTCCTAGCCAGGGCAATTAGGCTAGACAAAGAAATAAAGGGTATCCAGATTGGCAAGGAGGAAGTAAAGCTATCAGTATTTGCAGATGACATGATTGTATACCCAGAAAACCCTAAGGAATCCTCCAGAAAACTACTGAAACTAATAGAAGAGTTTGGCAGAGTCTCAGGTTATAAAATAAACATACAAAAATCACTTGGATTCCACTACATCAACAAAAAGAACACCGAAGAGGAAATAACCAAATCAATACCATTCACAGTAGCCCCCAAGAAGATAAAATACTTAGGAATAAATCTTAGCAAGGATGTAAAAGACCTATACAAAGAAAACTACAAAGGTCTACAACAAGAAATTCAAAAGGACATACTTCAGTGGAAAAACATACCCTGCTCATGGATAGGAAGACTTAACATAGTAAAAATGTCTATTCTAGCAAAAGCCGTCCGTACATACAATGCACTTCCGATCCAAATTCCCATGACATTTTTTACTGTGATGGAGAAACAAATCACCAACTTCATATGGAAAGGAAAGAAGCTCCGGATAAGTGAAGCATTACTGAAAAAGAAGAAGAAAGTGGGAGGCCTCACTCTACCTGGTTTTAGAACATATTATACAGCCACAGTAGTCAAAACAGCCTGGTATTGGTTCAACAACAGGCACGTAGACCAATGGAACAGAATTGAGAACCCAGATATAAATCCATCCACATATAAGCAGCTAATATTTGACAAAGGCCCAGTGTCAGTTAATTGGGGAAAGGATAGTCTTTTTAACAAATGGTGCTGGCATAACTGGATATCCATTTGCAAAAAAATGAAACAGGACCCATACCTCACACCATGTACAAAAACTAACTCCAAGTGGATCAAAGACCTAAACATAAAGACTAAAACGATAAAGATCATGGAAGAAAAAATAGGGACAACCCTAGGAGCCCTAATACAGGGCATAAACAGAATACAAAACATTACCAAAAATGCTGAGGAGAAACCAGATAACTGGGAGCTCCTAAAAATCAAACACCTATGCTCATCTAAAGACTTCACCAAAAGAGTAAAAAGACCACCTACAGACTGGGAAAGAATTTTCAGCTATGACATCTCAGACCAGCGCCTGATCTCTAAAACCTACATGATTCTGTCAAAACTCAACCACAAAAAGACAAACAACCCAATCAAGAAGTGGGCAAAGGATATGAACACACATTTCACTAAAGAAGATATTCAGGCAGCCAACAGATACATGAGAAAATGCTCCCGATCATTAGCCATTAGAGAAATGCAAATTAAAACTACGATGAGATTCCATCTCACACCAACTAGGCCGCCATTAATCCAAAAAACACAAAATAATAAATGTTGGAGAGGCTGCGGAGAGATTGGAACTCTCATACACTGCGGGTGGGATTGTAAAATGGTACAACCACTTTGGAAATCCATGTGGCATTATCTTAAACAGTTAGAAATAGAACTACCATACAATCCAGAAATCCCACTCCTCGGAATATACCCTAGAGATACAAGAGCCTTCACACAAACAGATATATGCACACCCATGTTTATTGCAGCACTGTTTACAATAGCAAAAAGCTGGAAGCAACCAAGGTGTCCGTCAACGGATGAATGGGTAAATAAATTGTGGGATATTCACACAATGGAATACTACGCATCGATAAAGAACAGTGACGAATCTCTGAAACATTTCATAACATGGAGGAAACTGGAAGGCATTATGCTGAGTGAAATGAGTCAGAGGCAAAAGGACAAATATTGTATAAGACCACTATTATAAGATCTTGAGAAATAGAAAAAACGGAGAAGAACACATACTTTTGTGGTTACGAAGTGGGGAGGAAGGGAGGGAGGGAGAGGGTTTTTTATTGATCAATCAGTAGATAAGAACTGCTTTGGGTGAAGGGAAAGACAACACTCAATACAAGGAAGGTCAGCCCAATTGGACTGGACTAAAAGCAAAGAGGTTTCCGGGATAAAATGAATGCTTCAAAGGTCAGCGGAGCAGGGGCGGGGGTCTGGGGAACATGGTTTGAGGGGACTTCTAAGTCAATTGGCAAAATAATTCTATTATGAAAACATTCTGCATCCCACTTTGAAATGTGGTGTCTGGGGTCCTAAATGCTAACAAGCGGCCATCTAAGAGGCATCGATTGGTCTCAACCCACCTGGAGCAAAGGAAAATGAAGAACACCAAGGTCACACGACAACTAAGAACCCAAGAGACAGAAAGGGCCACATGAACCAGAGACCTACATCATCCTGAGACCAGAAGAACTAGTTGGTGCCTGGCCACAATCGATGACTGCCCTGTCAGGGGGCACAACAGACAACTCCTGAGGGAGCAGGAGATCAGTGGGATGCAGACCCCAAATTCTCATAAAAAGACCAAACTTAATGGTCTGACTGCAACTAGAGGAATCGCGGCGGCAATGCTCCCCAGCCCTTCTGTTGGCACAGGACAGGAACCATCCTCGAAGACAACTCATCAGACATGAAAGGGACTGGTCAGCGGGAGGGAGAGAGATGCTGATGAAGAGTGAGCTAATTAAATCAGGTGGACACTTGAGAGTGTGTTGGCAACTCTTGACTGGAGGGGGGATGGGAAGATAGAGAGAGAGGGAAGATGGCAAAATTGGCACGAAATGAGAGACTGAAAGGGCTGACTCAATAGGGGGAGAGCAAGTGGGAGAAGGCAGTAAGATGTATGTAAACTTACATGTGACAGACTGATTGGATTTGTAAATGTTCACTTGAAGCTTAATAAAAGTTAATTAAAAAAAAAAAAAGTACCTTGGACTTCATTCTAAATGCAATGGAAGCCACTGAAAGTTTTAATCAGGAAGTGACTTGGTAAGAGCTGCGTTTTTAAAAGATTACTGTAGGGGCAGTTTGAATAATGGATTGGAGCACAGTAATACTCAACACAGAACAACCTAAGGGGCAGCTGCAGTAGCCTAGGCAAGAACTGATGGTGCCCTGGATAAGGGGGTCACAGTGGGCATGGGTAGACATGGCATATTTGAGATGCACCTAGTAAATAGAAGTCACAGGACTTGGTGATTGATCGGAGAGTGGGGCAAGAAGGACAAAGAAGTCAAGGATGAAGCCCAAGCTTCTAGACTGAGCCATGAGGCTGGTAGTGGTATAATTCCCTTGAAATAAGGATAGAGAAAGAGGAGTAAGAGGAAAGATAAGGAGCTCAATTTTGTGCATGCTAAGTTTCAGGTGTCTATAAACACCCAAGCAGAGATGACCATAACCAGTGGGCTGTGCATACCTGAAGCTCAGGAGAAACAACTAGGCTGGATATTTAGATTGGAGCCATTGGAAGATACAGATGGTATTTCAAGCCATGGGAATAGACACCATCAATCAATGGGGCATCCAGGTTGAGAAGGGAAGAGAAACAATGGGGTGCGAGGGGCATCATCCAGAGAGAAGGGGAAGACCAGAAGTATCATAAAAGCTAAGAAAATGTTTCAAAAAGGAGGAGGCGATCAGCAGCTTCAAATGCTGCCAAAAGCTCATTGGTTTTGTGGCCACAAGGTCACAGGTGACCTTGTTGAGCGCTGCATTGGTGGCAACAGAATCTACTGAGTAGATGAGAGGCGGGCAAGAGGAGACAAACTCTCAAGAAGTCTGACCATTATGGGGAGGAGAGGACACACTGGGGTTGCTGGAAAGAAATGCAGGAAGGTAGGTAAGGAGCCCTAGTGGTGCAACAGTTAAGCACTTGGCTGCTAAGGGAAAAGTTGGCAGTTCAAACCCACCCAGGAGTTCTGCAGGAGAAAGGCCTGGTGATCTGCTTCTATAAAGATTACAGCCTAGAAAACCCTATGTGGCAGTTCTGCTCTGTCAAATGGGGCTGCTATGAGCTAAAAACTGACTCAACAACGCCTAACAACAACCAAAAAACCACAAACCATCAAAAATTCTTAGAAGAAAATGCAGGGGCAACACTGTCAGGCCTAGTTCTTAACAATGGATTACCTAATATAATAACAAAAGTACAAACAGTAAAAAACAAAATAATAAATGGGACCTCAGAAAAATTAAAAACTTTTGCCATCAAAAGACTTTGCCAAAAAAGTGAAACGACAAGTTACCAACTGGGAGAATTATCTTTGGAAACCATATATCCAGCAAGAATCTAATAACCAAAAAATACATAAAATATTGACCAAAAAAAGGACAAATAACCCAGTCATAATATGGGCAAAGGACTTGAATAGATATTTCACCAGGTTTCCTGTCCCTTCTGCCTTTTTGTCTTTACTTTTGGGCAGGTATTTTCCATTTGGTCTCGTATATTTGATTGGACTAGAAGGACATTCCTCACGTGTGTTATTGTTTGTTTTATAGGCCTGTCTAATCTTTGACTGATATATGGACTTCTGGAGTAGCTTCAGCCCTGAGTTAACAGGGTGGCTGGGGACCATAATTTCGAGGTTCCTCTTGTGTCTATCAGACCAATAAATCTGGTCTTATTTTGTGAATTGGAATTTAGTTCTACATTTTTCTCACACTCCGTTGGGAACTATCTATTATGGTCCCTGTCAGACAGTCTGTGGTAGTAGCCGGGCACCATCTAGTTCTGGGCTCAGGCTGGTAGAAGCTGTGGTAGTTGTGGTCCATTAGTCCTTTGGACTGATACTTTCCTTGTGTCTTTGGTTTTCTTCATGACGGGACCGGTAGACGCATCTTAGGTGGCCACTCACGAGCTTTTAAGACCCCAGGTAGTTCTCACCAAAGTAGGATGTAGAACATTTTCTTTATGTTATGCAATTGACCTAGATGTCCCCCAGACTATGGTCCCCAGCCCTCAGCCCCAGTAACTCAATCACTCAAGGTGTTTGAATGTGTCTAGGAAACTTCCATGACTTTGCCTTGATCAAGTTGTGCTGACTTTTCCTTTACTGTATGTTGTCTTTCCCTTCACCAAAGTTAACACTTGTCTACTGTCTAGTTTTAGTTTTTTTTACTGTCTAGTTAGTGATTTCCCCTCCTCACCTCTCCCCTCCCTCATAATCATCAAAGTTTTTTTTTTCCCAGTGTAAACATTTTCTTGAGATTTTATAATAGTGGCGTCATACAGTATTTGTCTTTTTGTGATTGACATTTCACTCAGCATAATGACCTCCAGATTCATCCCTGTTGTGGGATGTTTCACAGATTCTTCATCATTGCATAGTATTTCAATGAGTGTGTGTATCATAGTTTGTTTATCCATTTCTCATGGATTGAATTGTGTCCCCAAAATATGTGTCAACTTGGTCAGGCCATGATTCCCAGTATTGTGTGGTTGTTCTCCATTTTGTAATTGTAATTTTCCTATGTGTTGTAAATCCTAATCTCTGCCTGTAGTTAATGAGACAAGATTAGATTACGTTAAAGAGGATTAGGGTGGGATGTAACACTCTTAGCCAGGTCACATCCCTGATTCAATGTAAAGAGAGTTTCCCTGGGTGTGGCCTGCTCTCAAGAGCTAAAAGGAAAGGGAAGCAAGCAGAGAGTTGGGGATCTCATACCACCAAAAAAGCAGTGCCAGGAGCAGAGCACGTCCTTTGGACCCAGGGTTCCTGTGCAGAGAGCCTCCTAATACAGTGGAAGATTGATGAGAAGGACCTTCCTCCAGAGCAGACAGAGAGAGAAAGCCTTCCACTGGATCTGACGACCTGAATTTGGACTTGTAGCCTACTAGACTGTGAGAGAATAAATTTCTCTTTGTTAAAGCCATCCACTTGTGGTATTTCTGTTATAGCAGCACTAGATAACCAAAACACCATTCATCTGTTGATGGGAACTTACGTTGTTTCCATCTTTTTGCTATTGTGAATAGTGCTACAGTGAGCATGCATATACATATGCCTATTCATGTGACAGTTCTTATTTCTCTAGGATATATTCCTAGGAGTGGGGTTGCTGGATCATACGGTATCTCTATTTCTAGCCATTTAAGGAGGCACCATATCATTTTCTATAGTGATTGTACCATTTTACATTCCCACCAGCAATGCATACAGGTTCCAATCTCCCCGCAATCTCTCCAACATTTGTTTTTTTCTGTGTTTTTGATTAGTGCCAGTAATGTTGGGGTGAGATGGCATCTCATTACAATTTTGATCTGCATTTCTCTAATGGCTAATGATCCTGAGCATTTCCTTAGTCACCTATTAGTCGCCTAAATGTCTTCTTTGGTGAAGTGTCTCTTCATATCCTTTGCCCATTTTTAAATTGGATTATTTGTCTTTTTGTTGTTGAGATGTTGAAGTATTTTATAGATTTTAGAGATTAGACCCTTGTCAGATATGTCACAGCCAAATATTTTTTTCCCAGTGTGTAGGTTCTCTTCTTACTCTTTTGGTGAAGTCTTTTGATGAGCATAGGTGTTTAATTTTTAGGAGCTCTTTGTTGTTGTATAGAAATCCAACTGATTTTTGTATGATGATCTTATATATTGCTACTCTGCTGAGTCTATTAGTTTCAGTAGTTTTCTTGGAGAATCTTGGTTCTCTATGTATAGGATCATATCTTCTGGAAATAGGGATAATTTTAATTTTTCCTTTTCAAATGGGATGCCCTTTATTTCTTTTTCTTGACTTATTGCTCTAGCTAGGACTACCTCGATACAATGCTAAATTAAAAAAAAAAATGTTAAATAGGAGTGGTGAAAAAGGGAACCCTTGACTAGTTTCCATTCTCGGGGGAATGCTTTCAGTCTTTTTTCATTGAGAATGAAGTTGGCTGTTGATTTTGTAAAGATGCCCTTTACTATGTCGAGGAATTTTCCTTCTATTCCTATTGTATTACAGTTTTTATCAGGAACAGGTGTTGGACTTTATCAAATGCCTTTTCTGCATCAATTGAGATGATCATGTGACTCTTTTCTCTTGTTCTCTTTATGTAGTGGATTACATTGATTTTTTTTTTTTAATTGTGTTTTAGGTGAAAGTTTACAGAGCAAATTAGTTTCTTGTTAAACAATTAATACACATATTATTTTGTGACATTGTTTGCCAACCCCACGACATGTCAACCCTCTCTCTTTCACAACGTTGGGTTCCCCATTTTCATTTGTCCAGCTTTCCTGTCCCCTCCTGCCTTCTTATCCTTGCCCCTGGGCTGGTGTGCCCATTTAGTCTTGTGTATGTGGTTGAATTATGTGTGTTATTGTTTTATAGCTCTCTCTAATCTTTGACTGAAGGGTGAATCTCAGGAGTGACTTCAGTACTGAGTTAAAAGGGTGTCTGGGATTCATCTCTGTCAGACCAGTAAGTCCGGTCTTTTTTTATGAGTTAGAATTTTGTTCTACAATTTTTTCCAGCTCTGTCAGGGACACTCTATTGTAATCCCTGTCAGAGCAATCGGTGGCTGTAGCTGGACACCATCTAGTTGTGCTGGACACAGTCTGGTAATCTTTCCCTTGGGTCTTTTGTTTTCTTCATTCTTCCTTGCTCCAGACAGGGTGGGGCAAGTAGACCTCTCTTAGATGGTCACTCCCAAGCTTTTAAGGCCCCAGACACAACTCACCAAAGTAGAGTGTAGAACATTTTCCTTATAAACTATGTTATGCCAACTAAGCTAGATGTCCCCTGAGACCATGGTCCCCAGCCCTCAACCCCAGTAATTCAATCCCTGTGGGAGGTTGGATGTGTCTGTGAAGATTCTGTGACCTTGCTTTGGTCATGCTCTGCTGGCTTCCCCAGCATTGTGTACTGTCTTACCCTTCACCAAAGTTACCACTTACCTATTGTCTAGTTAGTATTTTTCCCTCCCCACGTGTCTCCTCCCTTGTAACCATCAAAGATTGTTTCTTTCTGTGTGTAACTCTCTTAGTGAGTTTTTATAATAGTGGTCTCATACGGTATTTATCCTTTTGTGATGGACTTATTTCACTCAAGATAATGTTGTGAGATTCATCCATGTTGTGAGATGTTTTGAGGATTCATCATTTTTCTTCATTATTTTTCATAGTATTCAATTGTGTGTATGTACCATAATTTTTTTATCCATCGTTCTGTTGATGGGCACTTAGGTTGTTTCCATCTTTTTGCTATTGTGAATGATGCTGCAATGAACATGGGTGTGCAGATGTCTATTTGTGTAATGGCTCTTATTTCTCTAGAATATGTTCCTAGGAGTGGGATTGCTGGATCAAATGGTATTTCTATTTCTAGCTTTTTAAGGAGGTGCCATTTCATTTTCCAAAATGTTGTACCATTTACATTTCCACCAGCAGTGAAATAAGAGTTCCAAACTCCCTGTAACCTCTCCAATATTTGTTCTTTTCTGTTCTCTTTTTGTGTGTGTGTGCCAGTAATGTCGGAGTGAAATGTTACCTCATTGTAATTTTGATTTGCATTTCTCTAATGGCTAATAATCTGAAACATTTCCTCATGTGTCTGTTAGCTGCTTGAATGTCTTCTTTGGTGAAGTGTCTATTGATATCCTTTGCCCATTTTTTAACTGAATTATTTGTCTTTTTGTCATAGAGGTGTTGGATTTTCCTATGGATTTTAGAGATTAGACCCTTGTGGGATATGTCACAGCCAAATATTTTTTCCCAGTCTGTAGGTTCTATTTTCACTCTTTGGTGAAATCTTTTGATGAGCATAAGTGTTTAATTTTTAGAAGATCCTGTAATCTAGCTTATCTTCTGGAGTTTGTGTGTTGTTAGTTATGGTTTGTATCCTATTTATGCAGTCCATTAAGGCCTCTAGGTTTGATCCTATTTTTTCATCTATAACCTTTATAGTTTTTGGTTTTTTATTTAGGTCTTTGATCCATTTTGAATTAGTTTTTGTGTATGATGTGAGGTATGGGTCTTGTTTCATTTTTTTACAGGTGGATATCCAGTTTTGCCAACACCATTTTTTAAAAAGACTGCCTTTTCCCCCATTTAATGGACTTTGGGCCTTTGTCGAAGATCAGGAGGATGGATTTACATCTGTATTCTCGAGTCTGTTCCATTGGTCAATGTGTCTGTCATTGTACCAGTACTAGGCTGTTTTGGCTACCGTAGCTGTTAGTAGGTTCTGAGGTCAGGTAGTGCAAGGCTTCCTGCTTTGCTCTTTTTCAGTAATGCTTTACTTATCCAGGGCCTCTTTCCTTTCCACATAAAGTCAATGATTAGTTTTTCCATGTCTTTAAAGAATGCCATTGGTGTTTGGATAGGGGTTGTATTGTATCTGTACATTGCTTTGGGTAGAATTGGTATTTTCACAAGTTTTTCCATTTATGTAGGTCTCTTGGTTTCTTGCAGTAATGTTTTGTAGTTTTCTTTGTATAGGTCTTTTATGTCCCTGGTTAGATTTATTCAGAATTTTTTTTTTTAGGGGCTATCATAAATGATATTGCTTTTGTGGTTTCCTTTTCATAGTTCAGTTTATTGTATAGGCATCCAACTGATTTTTGTATGTTTATCTTGTATCCTTCTACTCTGTTGAATCTTTCTATTAGTTCTAGTAGTTTTCTTGGGGAGTCTTTTGGATTCTGTATGTGTAGTATCATATCATCCACAAATAGGGACAGTTTTACTTCTTCCTTACCAATTGAATCCCCTTTATTTCTTTTTCATGCCTTATTGCTCTAGCTAGGACTTCCAGCACAACGTTAAATAGGAGTGGTGATAAAGGACATCCTTGTCTTGTTCCTTCTCAGGGGGAATGTTTTTGGTCTCTCTCCATTAAGAATGATGTTGGCTGTTGGATTTGTATAGATGCCCTTTATTATGTTGAGGAATTTTCCTTCTATTCCTATTTTATTGAGAGTTTTTATCAGGAATAGGTGTTGAACTTTGTCAGATGTCTTTCCTGCATCAATTGAGATGATCACGTGATTCTTTTATTTATGTGACGTATTACGTAGATTGGTTCACTACTGTTGAACCATCCTTGCATACCTAATATGAATCCCATTTGATCATTGTGCATTACATTTTGATAAGATGTTCAATCCTATTGGCTAACATTTTGTTGAGGATTTTTGCATCTATATTCATGAGAGATATTGGTCTGTAATTGTGTGTGTGTGTGTGTGTGTGTGTGTGTGTGTGTGGTGTCCTTACCTAGCTCTGGTATAGGGACTGTACTTCATAGAATGAATTCAGAGTATTCCCTCTTTTGCTATGCTTTGAAATAGTTTGAGTAGTACTGATGTGTGCTCTTTTCTGAATGTTTGGTAGAATTCTCCAGTGAAGCTGTCCAGGCCAAGACTTTTTGTTGTTGTTGTTGGGAGGCTTTTTTTTTTTTTTTTTTTAAGTACGTCTTTAATCTCTTATTATGGGTCTGTTCAGATTTTTTTTTAACCAGTTTGTGTTAGTTTAGGTAGGTAGTGTGTTTCTAGAAATTTGTTCATTTCCTCTAGGTTCCCTAATTTGTTGGAGTACAACTTTTCATAGTATTCTGTTATGATCCTTTTTATTTCAGTTGAGTCTGTTGTAATGCCCCCACCTCATTTCTTATTTGCGTTATTTGTTTCCTCTTCTGTTTTGTTTTGTCAGTTTGGCCAAAGGCCAAAGAACCATCAAAGAACCATCTTTTGGTCTTGCTGATTCTTTCTATTGTTTTTCTGCTTTCTATTGCATTTATTTCTGCTCTAATCTTTACTATTTCCTTTCTTCTGGTGGTTGTGGACTTCTGCTGTTCTCATTCTATTTGTTCAAGTTGTAGTGCTAACATTTTGATTGTGGTCCATTCTTCACTTTTGATGTGTGCATCTATTGCTATAAATTGACCTCTGAGCACTGCCTTTGTGGTGTCCTAAAGGTTTTGGTATAATGTGTTTTCATTCTCATTTGATTCTAGGATTTTTTGTCGATGTTGTTCCCTCTTTATTTCTTCTGGAAACTCAGGTGGTGTAGTGGTTAAGAGTTTGGCTGCTAACAAAAGGTTGGCAGTTCGAATCCACCAAGGGATCCTTGGAAACACTATGGGGCAGTTCTACTCTGTTCTATACAGTTGCTATGAATCAGAGTAGACTCGACAGCAACAGGGTTTTGATTTCTTCTATTACCCAGTTGTTTTTAAGCAATATGTTATTCAGTTTCCATGTAATGGATCTTTTTCCTTGATCTTCCTGTTATGGCTTTCTACTTTTATGGCATTGTAATCAGAGATAATGGTTTGTCTTATTTTGATGTTCTGGATTTTATCGAGGGTTGCTTTGTGGCCTAAAATGTGGTCTATTCCGGAGAATGTTCCATGTGCATTGGAAAAGAATGTATATTTTGCATCTGTTGGGTGAAGTGTTCTATATATGTCTATGAGATTGAGTTGATTATGGCCTTTAGATCTTCTGTATCTTTGTTGAGTTTCTTTCTAGATGTTCTGTCCTTTACCGAGAGTGGTGTGTTAAAATTCTCCTACTATTATTGTGGAACTGTCTATTTCTCTTTTCAGAGCTGTTAGAGTTTATGTATTTGGAGCCATGTCGTTGGGTGCATAGATATTTATTAAGATCACATCTTCTTGGTGGGTTGTCCCTTTAATCATTATATAATGTCCTTCCTTATATTTACGGTGGATTTTGCTTTACAGTCTATTTTATCTGAGATTAATATTGCCACTCCTGCTCTTTCTTGGTTAATATTTGCTTCATATATTTTTTCCATCCCTTGATTTTTAATATATTTATACGTTTGTCTCTAAGGTGTGTCTCCTGTAGACAGCATATTGATGGGTCGTGTTTTTTTTTTTTTAATCCATTCTGCCAGTCTCTGTCTCTTTACGAGTACATTTAAGCTATTTACATTCAGTGTGATTATTGATAGATATGAGTTTATCACTATCATATTATTGTGCTTTTTTGCATGCGGTGCTATGTTTTTGCATGTGGTACTTTGCTACTTGCTCTTCTGTGGGCACAATAGCACTTATCATCTTATCTGGGTGTGCAGGGCAGCAGCAAGCAGGGAGAACCTGCTTCACTGTACACTAGTTTGGCAAGGTGGCTGAGGGTAGATTGAGCAGGCACTATCTCACTCTTGATGGTGTCCAGTGGTGTGAGAGCATTTGCAGCCCTTGCCAGATGGGCAGAGGTGTCAGGGAGTGGTATGGGCTTGCTTCCCACCATTCAGCAGCTGGTCGAGTGGCAGAAGAGGAGGAGCATTGTGGGCCCAGCATGGCGGTGAATCTGAGAGCTGGGGGCACCCTAGCCAGGGCAGCATGGGATGGGCTGGCAGGAAGGGGAGAGAGGTGGCATATAGGACTACGTGAGAGGGAGAAAGACAGAAAAGAAAAAAAAAGGGCGGTGCTACAGGTGCTGGTGGGTGGGGTCAGGGAGGTCTTATAGGCTGGTGGGAAGTGGGGTGGGGGGAGATGGCATATGAGGCAGAAGGGTAAGGGATGGCAAAGCATGTTTCTCTGGTTACCAGGTGCTCTGTCTCCTGTTGGGAGTTCCTTCTATGAAGTTCCTTCCCATACTCCCTGTCAGGGGTCGTTTCTGGCTGTGTTTCAAGATGGCCATGCTGTGCCATGTTAGTTGGCAAGGGACCTCCACTCCGTATCTCTCCTGTTCTTTGTTTTCCATTAGTTTCTTCTTCCATTTGATGTTTGATCTAATTCTTTATCCCTTCATTTGTTACTCAGGTTTGCAGGATTGATGTTTGTAACTGTTTTGCTTAGTTTTTCAGGTCTTTGCTGCAGAGGGATGGTATGGTGCGTCTGTCTAGGGCACCATGTTTGATATTTTGAATGTTTTTTAATTTGAACGTTCACGCTGAATTGTGCATGTAAAAATGGTTGACATGGCAAATATTTCTTATACTATTTTACCAAAATAAAAAAAAAAAAATTTTGTTTCGTGAAAAATCAATGGAATAAGTTAAAGTGCTACTCTCTTCCAGCTTTGGAGAATTGGTTACAACTACATCACCAGCATTATTAGCCAACACCACCGCCACCAAGCCTCACACACACACGCTCCCTGGCAACGTACACTTTACACTGGCAAGATTTTCCTAAATGTGAGAGGGCAGCAATTTTCCCTTGGGAAAACTTTCTACAGCTGTGTCTTGAGCTGCTCACTGCGTTCGCTACTTTCCTGGGCATCATAGGCTGGGGAATATTCTTCCACCTGCTCCATACAACTTGTTTCACTACTAAAATCTTCTAATCCAGAATGGCTAACAGATCAACTGATGAGTAGTACTCAAACTGAGTGGGCTTTGTAGAACTGCAAGACAGCTTCCTTCGTGATTCCTGTCATTGGGTATAAAAGGAAATTAAGATACTGCTGCCATAAATATGGCATCCTTATAGCCTTATATCTTATTGTTTTGGATTGGGTTTTGTTTTTGCTGTTTATAATTAAAAGAGCTTCAATTTTTTTTCCGATTACATGAAAAAATACATGATCTATATTTTAATACTTTCGCTTTGAATAATACCTAAAAATACAAGGGAGAAAGAGCTATTCACTTAAAAGTCCAGTATCCTGAGATAAACACCATTAACAATTTGACACTCTTTCATATAAACCTTTACGCATAGATGTATGGACACATACACCCACACTCACATAATGTTACCTAATTGGATCATATCACACATACTTGTATATGATATGTTATGGATTGAATTGTGTCCCCAAAAAAGATATATGGAAGTCCTAACCCCTATACCTGTGAATGTGACCCTGTATGAAAATAAGGTCTATGAAGATGCTATCAGTTAGGTTAACATGAGGTCATACTAGAGTAGGGTGGATCTTATGTAACTGGTGTCCTTATAAAAGAGGAGAGGCAGGGAGACAGAGGAAGGATGCCATGTGACACAGTAACCGCAAGCCAATGAATGCCTAGAGCTACCAGAAGCAAGGAAAGACACAGAACAGATTCTCTCTCAGAGCCCTCAGGATGAATCAATATGGCCAAGATCCTGATTTGGACCTAGCCTCCAGAGCCGTGAGACTATTCTCGTAAGTCATCCAGTTTCTGGTATTTTGTTACAGCAGCCCCAGGAAAATGACACACAATGAAAATTTTTTTTATATCTCTGTTTTTGTTTTTTAGTTTCCTTCTAATTTAACCTTCTTTCCTATGCCAATACCATAAATTTTTGTTGTTGTTGTTGGTTTTTTTTTTAGTACATTTAAATATTTGGCAAGTCAACTTACACACACACACATTTTTCAAATTTTTCATTTAGTTTTCTAAACATAATTTTGGGAAACTAACATTCTTATGATGTTAAATCTTTCCATTATGGGCTGTCTTCCCATTTTGTTCAGATTCTGTTATTCTTCATATAGATATAATATCTTTCTTGTTCAATTTACTCCTAATCACTCTGTAGTTTTTACTGTTTTTGTGAGTATTTCCTGTTTCATTATCATACAGGGCTTTGCTGATAGTAAAGCTATTGACTTTTGTATGTCTATCTTATTCAGTCACCTCTCCAAACTACCTTGTAAATCCTAATCATTTTTTCTAGTGTTTCCAGGATTTTCTAGGTGTATGATTATGTTATCAGCAGAAAAATAATTTTTTTTCTTCTTTTCCAATATTTAAACCAATCATTTAATCATATTGCATTAACTAGAACTTCCAAAATGGTGTTATTAAATGGCAACAGTAGATGACATTGCTTGTTTCTGTTTTTAATTAAAATGGTTTTAGGATAGGCAAAAACATTAATCAAGAGTAGAGGTCCCCAAGCTACGGATCATGGACCAAACCTTCAACCCATTTTTGTAGATAAAATTTTATTGGAACATTGCCATGCTTGTTCATTTAGGTATTGTTTATGGCTGTTTTGGGCTACAGTGGCAGAGTTGAGTAGTTGTGACAGAGACCATATGACCTGTAAAGCCTAAAATATTTATTAGCTGGCCCATTACAGGAAAAGTGTTCCAACAACCCCTGATCAACAGAGGTTATGCTATGGTAACAAAAAACTCCAAAATCTCTGTGGCTTAACACAACAAACATTAATTTCTCAGTCCCACAAATCCTTCTGTGGGTCTGGACAACCCTCTAGGCTTGTTGTTCTCCATAAAGTGATGTAGTGTAGGCTATTTGAATCCTGTGGTTCTGCCATCATGACACAAAGCCTCCTGGGTCACCATAGTGGAGGAGGAGAACACATGAAGTTCTCACACCCACTCTTCCATGCTTTGGCACAGAAATGATACCACATTTCCATTCACAGTTCATTATCCAAACCTACTCACAACTCCACCTAGATAGCTGCAAGCAGGCTGGGAAGTATAGCTTTCTGTATGTCTGAAAGGAGATAGAAACTGGATATTAGTAAGTACTATTAATATCTATTGGAGCCCTGGTGCTACAGTAGTTAAGAGCTCGGCTGCTAATCAAAAGGTTGGCAGTTTGAATCTATCAGTTGCTCCTTGGAAACCCTATGGGGCAGTTCTATTCTGTCTTATAGGGTCACTATGAGTCAGAATTGACTCGACAGCAATGAGTTTTAATATCTTTCAGACTTTATTACATCTTAGTAATTTCCTTCCAACCCTATTAAAAAGTTTTTATTTGGTTGCTAAAATTTCAGCATCTATTGATATGTTCCTATGGGTTTTCTCCATAGAAAATGTAATGAAATAAATTATGTTCATAACTTTCTGAGAGGAAAGCATTCATGTGTTGCTGGAATAAAGCCTACTTGATCAAAGTTCGTTATTCTTTGATGAGAATTGAGTTATATGTTAGCATTTTATTTTTGCAACTATATTCATAAGTACAATTAAGCAATCAATATTGTTTTCCCTTTTTGCACTATCTTTATCATGCTTTATTTGAGTGCAGATCTTAATCCTGTGCATATTGGGATTATCTGGGGAACTTTTACAAAATACTGATGTTCAAGCCCAACTCCAGACCACTCAGATCAGAATCTTTGGGGGTGGAGCCCAAGCAGCAGTATTTTTTTAAACTCCCTGGGAAATTCTAATTGTGCGAATTTTACTAAGGTTATATTCACTCATGTTCTTTTGTAGGAAGATAAAAATCACTCTAGGCCTCAAATTATTTTACCATATTTCATATACAATTTCTGACATTAAAATAAAACTAACCAAGTAGACAAGAAAACATAAACAAACACCAAGAAAAACAACAAAATGGAAACTGACCCTTTGGATTTTAGATAATGGAGGTATAAGGCACAGAATTTAAAATAGTTATTCTTAATATATTCAAGAAGATAAAGATACAAGAGTGAAAATTTAGTCAGAGAACTGAAAACAATAACAAAAAAAAATTCTAGAACTGGAAAACAAAGAAATCAAAATTAAGAACAGAGTAAATAGGTTTAACCACAGATTAAACATAGCTGAAAAGAGAAATGGTGAAGTAGAAGGAAGATCATAAGAAAATATCCAGGCATAAATCACAGAAAGACAAAGGATGTAAAACACAAAAGAGGAGGTAGATACATAAGGGATGCAGTGGAAAAGTGTAACATATGAGTAATTGGAGCTTTATTAGGAGAGAAGAAATAATTTGGGTAGAATATATTAGAAGAAATAATGGAGGAGAATTTTCCAAAGCTTATGAAAGACAAAGTCACAAAATCAAGAAGCATTACAAGCCTCTACCCCCGCCCCCAAAAATTAAAAAACCCACGCTTAATCACATAGTAAAAGTGCTGAAGACCAAAGACAAAGAAAACACATTTAAAAAGCCTGAGGAAAATAGGCAAAATCATAAAAGGAGCAATAAATAAACTGACAGCTGGCTTCTCATAGAAACAATGGAAGCCAAAGACAATGGAATTTTTTAAAGAACTGAAAAAAAACTAACTACGAACCTAACAAAAATATCCTTCAAGATGAAAGTCAAACAACGGTATTTTCAGATAAATTCTTTTTCAAAAATTTAAAAGGAAAGGCTGTAGCACAGGCAGGTTAGGAAGCACCAGACTGCACAGGATCAGTTTTCAAATGCAGCAATAAAATCCTAGGTAAGCAATAGTCTCTGCCACTAAGCAACCAGGTTTTCCCGTTCTCACTCTGCCTGGCTTTGGAAGTGGGATGAATACCTTTGGTCAATTCTGAGGGTTCAGGAGGGTAGCAGGAAAAGAGATCTCAAGAGAGAGACTGAACTTCTTGCATATATGGACATGTGACAACTGAAATGTTTTAATAAGAGAAATAAGAGTAATTATACTTATACTGGTGAAATGTGATGTATAAATTAGGAACGAAGAAAATTTGACCACAAGGCATTTAAACAAATTAGGCTGTTATTTCTTTCTCATGTCACATGAAATCCAGCAGAAAGCCAACTGGCATTGGTTCAGTGGCTACTAGACATGAAACCAGGCAAACTCACATTTCAACCTGGAAAAAGGAACAATAGCAAAAGGAAAAAAAGTGGAAGCTAAAATAGGAGTGTAAAACCTTCCTAGACTTTTCTAGTAGTCTTCTGCTTACTTCTGATTGTGCCCTTTCCCCAGCTACAAAGGAAGCCAACAATGTAATTTTTTTATTTGGGCAAGCGCTACCCCAAACGAAAGCAGGATTCGGTTAGTAAAGAAGAAAGGGTAAAATGGTTACTGGGTAGGCAAGTAGCAGGCGTACCAGTTACACATGAAATGCATTATTGTAATGCATATGCAAAAATTCATTGTAATGTCTACTTAGATTTCCAAAATACCTCTATTCTCAGCAATAAATTTATTTAAAAATTATATCTTATTCTCTAAAAGCCTGTATGGTATTTTTTGGTTTGTTTGCTTTTTACAGATGTTTCCATGCTGAGTTTCTAGAACATGGTTTGGACACCACAAAGACTGTTTTAATCTTTATGGTCGATAAAAAAAAATGTTCTTTTAGAAGTCAAAGAACATCATTAGAAATGGAATGTTAAGAAGTAAACATAAAACCATTCCTCAAAAGGTTAAAATCAGGTCTTTTTTTTTGTCATCGAAAATGTCCTGAGGCTTCATTCCTTTCCATTAGGGAGGCAGAGAAAATGTATTTATCCATTCTTAGGATAAGCTGTCTCATAATGCTAACGAGCTCCACTTAGCCTCTCTCTTCTCCACACGCAGCCTAATGAGAAGCAGACATTCCCAGTGGTGCCTCCAGGCTGTGTTGTTTGCTCTCATTTCTAATGCAGGCAGAAAGCCGGAATGAGCCATGGCTGGAAAATGAAGGCAATTCCGTTTCCTGGTAGGCCATGTCAGGTAAAGGGGAAAATGCCCCATTAGCTACCAGGGGGAGACACCATGGCTTCTCTCCCAGATTCTGGCCATAAGACTGGATTTCCTTATGCTGGAATTTGCCAGTCTGATCACCTGAAGCCCACCAAAGGTGCTGTAGGGTGCAACAGAGATTGGCTCTAACCCCAGCTCAGCCTCTGCTTTAGGGGACATTTTAACAAATATTAAACACGCACATAATTTTTTTTTAAAAAAATCGTTACTGTCGAGTCGATTCTGACTCATGGTGACACCATGTGTTTCAGAATAGAACTGCTCCATAGAGTTTTCTTGGTTGTGATCTTACGGAAGTAATCTCGAGGTCTTTCTTCCACAGTTTGGCTGGGTGGATTTGAACCGGCAAGCTTTCAGTTAGTAGTCGAGCACAAAACATTGGCGCCACCTAGGGACCTGCACGTGTTAATAGCCCCTTAAAGCATATTCCTCCGTAGTCTCCAGATTTATCTCTCTGGGGCAACAAAGGGCAGGTACTTGGTCCTTTAGCAGGACAACAGGCCTGAAAAAGTGGCCTAGATATTCAGAAGGGTATCACAGTTTTCACTAGCTTTTATAGAACCAAAGTTGGAGAATTCAAATCAATTTCATTCCTTCCTATTATTATGACTAGACAAGAATTTGGGGACAGGAGGGTGTAAAATTTAGTATTTTATAGTTCTGAAGGTCAGAAGACCAAAATGGGTCTCACTGGGCTAAAATCAAGGTATCAGCTGGGCTTCATTCCTTCTGGAGACTAGGAGAAAATCCTTCCTCGTCCTCTTCTGAATCCAGCTTGAATTTCTGGCAGTTCCCTGTCGATGTACAGCTGCAAACACTTTTGAATGGTCTTCAGCAAAATTTTGCTTGCATGTGATATTGTTCAATAATACTATTGTTCAATAATATCACATTCTGTTGGATCACCTTTCTTTGGAATGGGACAAATATGGATCTCTTCCAGTCGGTTGGCCAGGTGGCTGTCTTCCAAATTTCTTGGCATAGACGAGTGACCACTTCCAGTGCTGCATCCATTTGTTGAAACACCTTAATTGGTATTCCACCAATTCCTGCTGTCTTTTTATCAATGCCTTCAGTGCAGCTTGAACCTTTTCCTTCAATACCATTGGTTCTTGAACATATGCCACCTCCTGAAATGGTTGGATGTCAATCAATTCTCTCTGGTACAGTGACTCTGTGTATTCTTTCCATCATCTTTTGATGTTTCGTGCATTGTTTAGCATTTTGCCCATAGAATCCTTCAATATTGCAACTCAAGGCTTGAATTTTTTCTTCAGCTTTTTCAGCTTGGGAAATGCCACGTGTGTTCTTTCCTTTGGTTTTCTATCTCCAGGTCTGTGCACATTTCGTTAAGATACTTTACTTTGTCTTCTCGAGCTGCCCTTTGAAATCTTCTGTTCAGCTCTTTTACTTCTTCATTTCTTCCATTTGCTTTAGCTACTCAACATTCAAGAGCAAGTTGCAGAATCTCTTCTGACATCCATTTTGGTCTTTCTTTTCTGCCTTTTTAACAATGTCTTGCTTTCTTCATGGATGATGTCTTGATGTCATTCCACAACTCATCTGGTCTTTGGTCATTAGTGTTCAATGCATAAAATCTCTTCTTGAGGTGGTCTCTAAATTCAGGTGGGATATACCCAAGGTCATATTTTGGCTCTCGTGGGCTTGCTCTAATTTTCTTCAACTTCAACTTCTGCTTGCATATGAGTAATTGATGGTCTGTTCCTCAGTCGGCCCCTGGCCTTGTTCTGACTGATGATATTGAGCTTTTCCATCATCTTTTTCCACAGATGTAGGCAATTTGATTCCTGCCATGTAGCCTAACATATTCACAGGTTCCAGGGATTAGGATCGACATGGATATCTTTGAAGCCATTCTCATTCCTAACATACCAGGTAAACCTGTTCTCTCAGGTGAGGGGTGGCAGAGATGAGGTTGCTGGGAGAATTCAATGAGCTAATGTAAGTAAACTGAGGTCACATAGTAGGTGTATGCAGTGCACGCTCAACCCCACCTTTGACTAAACCTTGGGTCTCAGGCCTGCTTTAGCCCTATCATTAATCCCTTTGTCAACCCCTATGGCTATCACCTGCCCAGATTGGTGGGGTTTTTTACCAGGTGCAATTCAAACATTCAAAAAATGGTGACTCAAGTCAGGGATAACCACCCTCTTAAACTAGTTACCGTGGAGTCAGTTCTGACTCATGGTGACCATATGGGTGTGGGAGTAGAACTGTGCTAGATAGGATTTTCAATGGCTGATTTTCTGGAATTAGATCACCACACCTTCCCAGGTGCCTCTGGGTGGACTTGAATTTCCAACCTTTTGATTAGCAGCTGAGTGTGTTAACCATTTGCACCACCCAGGGACTCTACCCCCTCTTAGTCCTTGGCTTTTAGGTAGGATGGTGTGTTGAATGCACAGGCATGGGTGTGTGTTAAGTGAGATGCATTCCAAATAAGTGTGCACACAGAAAGAGCTAAGCATTTTATCCTGCCTGAGAGCAGAGAAAATCTACAGCTAAATCGTGTTTCAAAACTACATAGTAAACCGTTAATGCGGTTACTCTCATTACAGTTTCAAAACAGTGAGCTGAATTATGCTAATGTTTTTAATAATATAAAAGTTATGAGTTACTGTTTTTTAAATTATTGTTACATTTCAACCCTGATTCAAGCTTTGCTCTCTCCTGGCCAGAGGCTCCACTTGACAGCTTCCGGCAGGATGTGCATTTACATGTTAACCTGTGTGTGTGTGTGTGTGTGCACGTGCAAGTGTGTACATATGCAAGTGTGTGCAGGTGAATGACAGGGGTAGGGAGGTGATGTATACGGAACTCAGAATTTAACAAGTTCCATGGTTAAAACAAAAAGTCATTCAACATTTTAGTGAAGGGCCAGATACAAATAAAGACATAATGCCATAGGTAATTTTAAGGCATTATAAGAAATTAATGCTTGCAACAAATTAAGTCACACAGATGAAAATGACTATTAAATTAAAGGAATTATTCTATAGTATCTTTCATCAAAGATACCACAAGGGTTTACCCACATTATTGTTATAATTATCCCAATTTCATAATAGGCAAACATATTTTATAGCAACTATCTGATATCTTGGGGAGGGGGAGGGTTATATCTATTTTCAGAATGAAGACAAAAGCTTCCTTCAGTCAGTAATTACAGTTTAAATAAAAAGCATAATAGTTTGCTTTTATTTGAGATGAAATTCTTTCAGAAATTCACATATTAATACAGATAGAATAAACCAACTTGGGTTTTCCATCCTTTAGCAAGTCTCAAGACATAAGACTACATTGCCATCTGGTGTCAGACTTAAATTTTACAACAATTCATTTTTAGAGCTCACCAGCTGTTATTTTACAGTTAAAAAGTGAAAAGCATGTGTTTTCAATGTTTATAGTTTAACTTTGAGAAAGATAAAAGGGTTTGGGGGAGCAGGGGCTGTGAGTGTCAAATCTCTGTGAGTACCTCCCTGTTCTTGGGTCTGGGCCCAGATTGCTGAGGAAATCCCTCTTTCTCCAAGGCCCGAAGCTTACCTCATTTCCAAATAACCACCCAGAATGACTCGTAATGAGCACACCAATACTTCTCCAAAAAAATTTCCACCTAGTGGTCCAAGACAATCACTAAGAGGCCAGCACTGATTCATTTCCTAAAGCCAGGGTTAATTGATTTTATACATAAGTGCTCACTTTGACTGCAATACTGAATGGTCCTGAAAATAAAACAAAGGGAATGCTCGAGCCACCTAAAGGCCTTTGCACTTCCTAGAACCTTCCCTATACCCTGTGAACCCAGAAAGGGTTGGTGTTTGTTAAGATGATGGGGAGGGGGGGTGGGCACTGAAGCAATAAAGCTAAGAGTATTGGCTAAAGAGGGATTAGAATAATGGACTGTGGAATCAAATCCAGACAAGGAAGCTGAGAAAAAATTGTTGCATAGTGAGAAAATGGGGGATTTTATGGGTGGAAGAGTTATGTGGGGTCAAAAATTATAGCAGTGAGGGAGCTAACATGGCATTATAGACAGAAGCACCATGCCAGCCCTCTACAGCAAAGACTTGGAAAATTAAGCAAAACAGATACAAACATCAATATTGGAACCCTAAGTTTCAAATGAAGGAATAAAGAACTTGATCAAGCACTGAAAGGAATGAGAAACTGACAGAGAACAGAGAATGAGGAGAGCTACAGAGTGAAGGTCACCTACCAGCTAACATGGCCAGATTTGCCATCTTGGAGTACAGCCACCAAAGAATGCAGATAGGAAGTACAGAAAGGCAACTTCAAGTAAGGAACTCTCAACAGAAGACAGAGCACCAAGTAACCAGGGATAAACACTTTCCCACCACCCCCCAACTCTTCTTCCCTGTACGAGGCTTCCACCACTTGCCAATGGGCCACAGTCACTCAGCCAGAGAGATACCAGTTCCCTGCCACCCAGATTTACTATCTTAGCCACCAAGGACTGCAGACAGCAAGCATGGGAAGGCAACTCCACAGACCTCCCAGCAGGAGACAGATCACCTGGTAATCAGAGATACACACTTTCCCATCCCTCACCCTTCTTCCCTGTACCAGGCCTCCACCACTTGCCAATGGGCCGGTCACTGAGTCAGAAAGATACCAGTTCACTCCTGCCCAGACTCACCATCTTCGACCCCAGCCACCAAGGACTGCGGACAAGAAGTATGGGAGGGCAGCTCCACAGAGATCCCAGCAGAAGACAAAGCATCCAACAAGCAAGTGACAAAACACACCCAGCCCACCTGCCCAGATGTAACCAACCAAAACAAAAAATCAAGATGAAACAATGAAATCTACAATCAATAAATGAAGAAAATAATTCCCGAATGTCCCGGAGACGGCAGACAATATCAAAACATTAAAAAAAAAAAAAAAAAAAAAGGACAAGGTGGCTCCAGAAATCAACCATAATAAAACACCAAATGACCTTCTGCTAGAAGAAAAGGCACCAGAACTACCTGACAGGGAATTCAGAACTCTAATATTCAGGGATCTCCAAGAGATAAAGGAAAACACAGGCAAGAATAAGGAAAAAATAGACAAAATTATGGAAAATACAGACAAAACAATGGAAAAATTCAGGAAAATAATGCAGGCACAAATCTCAAAATAAATGAAAATTACAGACCAATATCTCTCACGAATATAAGAACAAAAATTCTCAACAAAATTCTAGCCAATAGAATTCAGCATCATATCAAGAAAATAATACGCCACAACCAAAGGGGATTCGGGCCAGGTATGCAAGGATGATTCAACATTAGAAAATCAATCAATGTAATCCACCACATAAATAAAATAAAAGAACCATATGATCATCTCAATTGAAGCAGAAACAGCATTTGACAAAGTCCAACACCCATTCATGATAAAAACGTTCAATAAAATAGATATAGAAGGGAAATTCCTCAATATAATAAAGGGCATTCATACAAAACCAACAGCCAGCATCATTCTTAAGGGAGAGAGGCTGAAAACATTCCCCTTGAGAATGGGAACAAGACAAAGATGCCCTTTATCACCACTTCCATTCAACATTGAGTTGGAAGTCCTCGCTAGAGCAATAAGACAAGAAAAAGAAATATACGGCATCCAGATTGGTTAGGAAGAAGTAAAGCTGTTGCCATTTGCCAATGATATGATACTATACACAGAAAACCCAAAAGACTCCACAAGAAAACTACTGGAACTAATAGAAAGATTCAGCTGGGGAGCAGGATGAAAGATAAACATACAAAAGTCAGTTGGATTCCTATACACCAATAAACAGATCTAAGAGAAAGAAATCAGGAAAACAATACCATTTATAATATCCCCTAAAAAAATAAAATACTTAGGAATAAATCTAACCAGGAATGTAAAAGACCTATACAAAGAAAACTACAAACGACTACTGCAAGAAACTAAAAGACACCTACATAAATGGAAAAACATATTATGCTAATGGATAGTAGACTTAACATTATGAAAATACCAATTCTACCTGAAGCAATGTACAAATACAATGCAATTTTGATCCAAATACCAATAGCATTCTTTAAAGAGATGGAAAAACTAATTATTAACTTTATATGGAAAGGTAAGAGGCCCTGGATAAGCAAAGCACTATTGAAGAAGAAGAATAAAGTAGAAGGACTCACACTACCTGACTTCAGAACCTGCTATACAGCTACGGTAGCCAGAACAGCCTGGTACTAGTACAATGACAGACACATTAACCAACAGAACAGAATTGAGAACCCAGATGTACATCCATCCAACTACGGTCATCTGATCTTCGACCAAGGCCCAAAGTCCATTAAATGGGGGAAAAGGCAGTCTTTTTAGCAAACGGTGTTGGCAAAATTGGATGTCCACCTGTAAAAAAATGAAACAGGATCTATACTTCACACCATACACAAAAGCTAATTCAAAATGGATCGCAGACCTAAATGTAAAACCAAAAACCATAAAGAACATAGAAGAAAAAATAGGATCAATGCTAGAGGCCCTAATACACAGCATAAATAGAATACAAACCATTAATAACAATACACGAACACCAGAAGACAAGCTAGATAACTGGGATCTTCTAAAAATTAAACACTTATGCTCCTTACCAAAGGAATAAAAAAAGAGCCTATAGACTGGGGGAAAAAAATTGGCTATGACAAATCCAGCAAAGGTCTAATCTCTAAAATCTGCAGGAAAATCTAACAACTCTACAAGAAGGCAAATAATCCAATTAAAAAATGGGCAAAGGATATGAACAGACACTTCACCAAAGGAAAGATTCAAGTGGCTAACAGATACATGAGGACATGCTCACAATCACTAGCCATCAGAGAAATGGAAATCAAAACCACAATAAGATACCATCTCACCCTAACATTACAGGTGCAAATAAAAAAAAAACAGAGAGCAAATGTTGGAGAGAATGCGGGGAGTTTGGAATGCTTGAGCACTGCTGGTGGGAATGTAAAAATGGTACAGCCATTTTGGGAAATGATAGGGCGCTACCTTCAACAGCTAGAAATACATATACCGTATGATCCAGCAATCCCACTCCTAGGAATATATCCTAGAGGAATAAAAGCCGTCACATGAATTAGACATAAGCACACTCATGTTCACTGTAGCATTGTTCACAACAGCAAAAAGATAGAAACAACCTAGGTGCCCATTAACAGGTGAATGCATAAACAAACTATGGTACATACAATGGAATACTAAGCAGTGATGAAGAACAATGATGAGTCTCTGAAGCATCTCATAACATGGATGAATCTGGAGGTCATCATGCTGAGTGAAACAAGTCAATCACAAAAGGACAAATACTGTATGAGAACACTACTATAAAAATCCGTGAAAAGATTTACACACAAAAAGATACAATCTTTGATGGTTACGAGGGAGGTGAGGGATGGGAAGGGAACAACACTAAATATGCAATAGATAAGTGGCAACTATGGTGAAGGGTAAGACAGTACACAATACTGGGGAAGCCAGCACAACTTGTCCAAGGAAAGGTTATGGAAGCCCCATAGACATATTCAAATTCCCTGAAGGACCAAGCTACTGGGCTGAGGGCTGTGGGGACCATGGTCTCGGGGAACATCTAGCTCAATGGGCATAATACAGTTTGTAAAGAAAATGTTCTGCATTCTACTTTGGTAAGTAATGTCTGGGGACTTAAAAGCTTGTGAGCAGCCATGTAAGATACTGGTCTCAGCCTGTTTTCAGCAAAGGAGGATGAAGAAAGCCAAAAACAGAAGGGAAAGATTAGTGCAAAGGATTAATGGACCACAACTACCACAGCCTCCACCAGACTGAGTCCAGCACAACTAGATGGTGCCCAGCTACCACCACTGACTGCTCTGACAGGGATCACAATAGAGGGTCCCGGATACAGCTGGAGAAAAATGTGGAACAAAATTCTAACTCACACACACACACAAAAAAGACCAGACTTACTGGTCTGACAGACCGGAGAAACACCAAGACAATGGATCCCAGACACTCTTACAGCTCAGTAATGAAATCTTTCCTGAGGTTCACCCTTCAGGCAAAGATTAGACAGGCCCATAAAACAAAATGAGACTAAATGGGGACACCAGCCCAGGGGCAAGGATGAGAAGGCAGGAGGGGATGGGAAAGCTGGTGATGGGGAACCTAAGGTCGAGAATAGGGGAGTGTTGACATGTTGTAAGGTTGGCATCCAATGTCACAAAACAATATGTGTGTTAACTTTTTAGTGAGAAACTAGTTTTCTCTGTAAATCTTCATCCAAGGTACAATTAAAAAAATTACAGCAGTGAGTGATATTGATGCAACTAAGATGGAAGACTAAAAAGTTGTTACGGAAAAGTGGTATACTGAGATCATGAACTCAGAGATGTATAGCTGACAAAAAAAAGAATAATCAAACTAAAAAGTGAAAGATGGGACATCAAAACTGACCTGATAGAAATAAAAAGAATTATGACAAAATATTATGAGCAACTGTATGGTAAAAAACTGGATAACTTAGATGAAATGGACAGATTCTTAGAAGCAAACAATCTACCCAAGCTGACTCAAGAGGAAATAAAAAGTCTCAACTGACCGATGACAAGTAAAGAGATAGAATCAGTGATCAAAACCTCTCAACAAAGAAAAAGTTCTGGAGCAGGTGGCTTCACCGGGGAATTCTACCAAACATTTAGAAAGGATTGACACCAATAGCGTTCAAATTTTTCCAGAAGGAAAGAATACTCCCTAATTCATTCTAAGAATCAAACATAACCCTGATACCAAATTAGACAAAGACACCACAAGAAAAGAAAATGACAGACCAATATCTCTTATGAATACAGATGCAAAAAGCCTCAACAAAATACTAGCAAAAACAATCCAACAGTAATACACCATGATGAAGTGGGGTTTATTTCAGGAAACCAGGGATGGTTCAACATTAGGAAATCAACTAATGTAATACAGCACATCCATAGAACAAAGGAAAAGCACCACATGATCATTTCTATGGATTCAGAAAAAATATTTAATAAAATCCAACACCCTGTCTTGATGAAAACCCTCAAGAAGGTTGGAATAGAAGGAAAAGTCCTCAATATGATTCAGGCAATACATGAAAAGCCAACATCCAACATTACACTTAATGGAGACAGAATGAGAGCTTTCCCTTGGAATTGGGAACAAGGGTGCCCACATTCACTACTTCTATTCAATATTGTATTAGGAGTTCTAGTCAGAGCAATAAGACAAGAAAAAGAAATAAAAGCTAACCACGTTGGAAAAAAAAGAAGTAAAATGATCTCTATTCATGGATGATATGATCCTATATATAGAAAGTCCACAGTCCACAAGAAAGTTTCTAGAGCTAATAGAGGAATTTAGCAAATTGGCAGGGTAAAGGATCAACAAACAAAAATCAGTTGGGTTTCTATACACCAGTAATGAGAAAACTGAAAGGGAAATTAAGGAAACAATTCCATTTACAATAACATCTAAGAGAGTAAAACACCTAGGAATAAATCTAATCAGGGACATGAAGGACTTCTACAATGAGAACTATAAAATACTGCTGAAAGAGATTAAAGAAGACTTAAAGAAATGGAAAGATGTTTCATGTTCATGGATTGGAAGACTTAGTATTGTTAAGACATCAGTATTACCCAAAGCAATCTATAGAGTCAGAGCAATCCTGATCAAAATTCCAACAGCCTTCTTTACAGAAATACAAAAACCAATCCTCAAACTTACATGAAATGGCAAGAGGCCCCAAATAGCTAAAGCAGTGTTGAAAGAGAACGAAGTAGGAGGACTCACAGTGCCTGATTTTGAAACATACTATGCAGTTATAGGAACCAAAACAGCCTGGTACTAGTATAATGATAGACACATAGACCAATGGAATAGAATTGAGAGCTGTGGTGCAATGAATTACCTAATATGGCCCTTCTAGCCATATTGTTTGTAACTCTCACAAGTGATCAGATGAAACCATGCTAATAAGGTATATGGAACCCTAACAAGGGGGTTGGTCAGTTTTGCCATCCTGCTAGGCTTAAAATGAGCTATCCCAGAGACAGGAGGAAAGAATCTCACCACCACCAAGGAAGAAGAGCCAGGAGTGGAGCACATCTTTTGGACCTGGGATCCCCGTGCTGAGAAAACGGGAGAGATAGAGAGAGCGAAAGCTGTAACTTCAAAGATGGCAAGAAGCAGCGGCAGAGAAATGGCAGCAGCATAACCAGGAAAATGGCAGAAGATGGTCCAGCCCATGAGAAGATGAGTGACTTTGGGCAGGAGATTGCTGACAGAATAGGGTGTCTTTGTGCACTTAGTGGAGTTAGGCTTGCTGAGCCATGAGTTGAGTGCCTTTGGACCAAGGCTTACTGGTGGAGTGGGTGCCTCAGTGCTCTTATTGGCAGAGCTAAAAGAGCTCTGTAACACTTGCTCAAGCATGGGAGAGACTTGAGGGGCCAGAGAGAGGCATACCTGAAAGCACAGCTGAAAAGAGGTTATCCTGGTGGAAGAACTGTATCCCAGCATTCCTGAACCTGAATTGTAACCTGTTGCTTCCCTAATAAACCCCATAATCACGAATATGGTCTGTGAGTTTTCTGTGGCCATTGCAAAGGATCACCAAACTCAGCAGAGAAGTAGAGAGTGCCATGGGAGAGACGGTTGGGGTCAAAACTGGTAAACATGGTGGAAACAGGAGAGATTTCTGACCTCTGTCTCCTAGGAATTAGCCTTGGGTTGTTGATCTTGATTCTCCTTGCTCCTTGTGAAGTTAGAAGAGGTCAGACATCTCCGTCAAGCCATTTTTATAAGAGTCCAGAAATAAATCCACACATCTATGGTCAACGGATTTTTGACAAGAGTGCTAAGTCCACTTGATGTAGAAAAAACAGTCTTTTCAATAAATAATGCCAAGAAAATTGTATTTCCACACGCAGAAAAAAGAGATAGGATCCATACACAAAAAGCAAATTCAAAATGGAGTAAAAACATAAATGTGAAAGCTAAAACCATAAATTCTTAAAAGAAAAGGCAGGACAAAACTGTCAGGCCTTGCTTTTAAAAATGAATTATCTAACATAATAACAAAAGCATAGACAGAAAAAGACAAAATAAATGGGACTTCATAAAAATTAAGAACTTTTGTTCATCAAAAGACTTTACCAAGAAAACGAAGACAAACTACTGACTAGAAGAATATCTTTAGAAAACATATATCCAGTAAAAATCTCATAACCAAAAAATACATAAAATTTTGACAACTTAACAACAAAAAGACAACCCAATCATAAAATGGGCAAAGGACTTGAATGGACATTTCACCAAGCAGGACATTCAAATGGCCACCAAACACATTAAAAGATGCTCAGCATCATTAACCATCAGAGAGACGAAAATCAAAACCACAATGAGATACCATTTCATTCCCACTAGGATAAAAAAAAAAAAATTGGCTAAGATAAAAAAAATAAATTAAAAAAAGAGGGTGGTGCCAAGATAACAAAGTAGTCAGACACTTCCAGTGATCCCTCTTACAACAAAGACAAGAAAAAACAAATGAAATGATTATATTTATGATAAGCTAGGAGATCTGAACATCAAAGGCAAAGTTAGAAAACGGACAGAGCCGCATGGGGAGGGAGAGACAGTTCAGAAACGGAGAGGAATTGCCGGACCTGAATCACTGGGAACCCTCAGGCACCATTCCCTGGAGTGATTGCGGTGGGCTGATGGTAGCGTTCCGGCCGCAGTTTCCTCAAGGAGGGACAGCCAGCAACACAGCCTACTCACACCTCAGGGACCAGAGGAGAATGGCGCTCTCAGCAAAAGTTAAATATTCATGTATATTTTTAATGCGTCCCCCAGCCCCCAAGCTGGCTTCTTTGGCTGTTGATTTCCCTGGGCCTGAGATAGGTCCTGATGAGTGTTCTGAGCCATTCTCATGCCCTTGGAGAAGGAATAAATTCACAATTGGGAAAAAGATAATCTGCCAGCTCCACTCACCTGGGGAGCTCAGGACAGAAGCAGCTCCTGTCCAAGCATAAACGGTCCATGGAATTTGAATACCTTTTCCCCCTGCGTGGACCTGTGTGGGCCTATTTCAGAAGAATAGTCCCTTGTTGGCAGACTGCGACCGTTTCAGCTGTGCAGTGGAGAGGTGGGTGTTTGATGTTTAACACCACTTTGCCGATTAAACAGGGCCCTCGCCTACCCACATGAGGATCCTGCTCCACCCACATCACCCAGCCATCAGCAACAGGGGTCCAAGGATAATTGGTACCTCCCAGTCCTTACAAACAAAAGCATTGGATGGCTATGGTCCATTTGCAGAACCGACCCACCTATGCACTCTAGGGAACAGGGACACGCTTTTCTCACAGATACATGGGGGATGGTTGTCAGCATCCTGCTTTGTTCAGAGTGTGACCCCCTGCTGCAACCAGATACTGGTACCTAAACCAATCACCCCTGCCCCTCTAAGACTGTAGGACAGAGCCTATACCACACACTTGATGACCAAATACCTGGACCTGAGCTGAATGCATACAAGAAAAGTGAACAGACTCCTAGGCTCATATACCTAATAACAGCTCTAGCCATCTGGTGATAGGATGTTCCAAACTTCAAAGGTGAAAATAATCAAGCTAGCTCACTCAAGCAACCTATTTGGGCATATCAAAACAAAACAAAGCAAGAAGCTAGGATACAGTAAGCAAACATAAAACCAACTAGTACAATAACTTATAGATGTCTTGGTCACAACACTTAATATCAAATCACATTAAGAACCAGACCATTATTGCTTCAACAAGCTCTCAAAAAAAATCTAGAGATCTTCTGGATGAAGCTGCCTTTCTGGAATTACCAGATGCAGAATACAAAAAATTAATATACAGAACTTTGAAGACATCAGGAACGAGATCAGGAAGGCGATCAGGAACTACACAGAACAAGCCGAGGAACACACAGATAAAGCAGCTGAAGCAATTAAAAAGGTTGGTCAAAAACATAATGAAAACTTTAATAAGCTGCAAGAATCCACAGACAGACAGCAATCACAAATTCAGAAGATTAATAATAAAATTACAGAATTAGACAATTCAATAGAAAGTCAGAGGAGCAGAATTGAGCAAGTGGAAGGCAGAATTAGTGAGACTGAAGATAAACACTTGGCACCAATATATTTGAAGAAAAATCAGATAAAAAATTAAAAAACAATGAAGAAACACTAAGAACCATATGGGATTCTATCAAGAGAAATAAGCCACGAGCCATTGGAGTACCAGAACATGGAGAGATAACAGAAAATACAGAGAGGATTGTTGAAGATTTGTGGGCAGAAAACTTCCCTGACATCGTAAAAGATGAGAACATATTTATCCAAGGCGTTCATCGAATGCCACATAAGGTAGCTCTCAAAAGAAAGTCACCAAGACATATTATAATCAAATTTACCAAAACCAAAGATAAAGAGAGAATTTTAAGAGTGGCTAGGTATAAACAAAAAGTCACATACAAAGGAGAATTGATAAGAATAAGCTCAGACTACTCGGCAGAAATCAGGCAGGCAAGAAGGCAATGGGATAACTTATATAAAGCATTGAAGGAAGAAAATTACCAGCCAAGAGTCATATATCCGGCAAAACTGTCTCTCAAATATAAAGGTGATATTAGGACATTTCCAGATAAACAGAATGTTAGGGAATTTGTAAAAATGAAACCAAAACTACAAGAAATACTAAAGGGAGTTCTCTAGTTAGAAAATCAATAATATCAGGTATCAACCCAAGACTAGAACACAGGATAGAACAACCAGATGTCAAACCAGATAGGGAAATGACAAAAATAAATCAAGATTAAAAAAATGTTCAAAACAGAGATGTCATTATGTAAAAGAAGATAACATTAAAACAATAAAAAGGGACAAAGAAATGTAGTCATAGATCTTTTACATGGAGAGGAAGACAAGGTGATATAAAGAAATAAAAAATAAGTTTAAACTTAGAAAAATTGGGGTAAATATTAAGATAACCAAAAGGAGACTAACAACCCTATTCATCAAAATAAAATACAATAACAAAATAGAGACTCAGCAGAAACAAAATCAACAATAATGAATAAGAAGAAAAGGCAATATATAAAGATAAAGTACTCAGCACAAAAAATTAAGTGGGAAAAAGAAACGGTCAGCAACACACACAAAAAGACATCAAAATGACAGCATTGAACTTATACTTACCCATAATTATGCTGAATGTAAATGTACTAAATGCACCAATAAAGAGACGGAGAGTGGGAGAATGGATTAAAAAACACAATTCATCTCTAGGCTGTTTACAAGAGACACAACTTAGACTTAGAGACAAAAACAAACTAAATCTCAAAGGATGGAAAAATATATATCAAGCAAACAACAATCAAAAAAGAGCAGGAGTGGCAATATTAATCTCTGACAAAAGAGACTTTAAAGTGAAATCCACCACAAAGGATAAGGAAGGACAATATATAATGATTAAAGGGACAATATACCAGGATCATATAACCATATTAAATATTTATGCATCCAATGTCAGGGCTGCAAAATGCATAAAACAAACTCTAACAGCATTGAGAAATGAGATAGACAGCTCCACAATTATACTAGGAGACTTCAACACGCCACTTTCAGAGAAGGAAAGAACATCCAGACAGAAGCTCCATAAAGACACGGAAGTTCTAAATGAGGCAATCAACCAACTTGACCTCATAGACATGTACAGAACACTCCACCCTGCAGCAGCCAAGTATACTTTCTTTTCTAGTGCACATGGAACATTCTCTAGAATAGACCACATATTAGGTCATAAAGCAAGCCTTAGCAGAATCCAAAACACTGAAATATTACAAAGCATCTTCTCTGACCATAAGGCCATAAAAGTAGAAATCAATAACAGAAAAAGGCAGGAAAAGAAATCAAACACTTGGAAACTGAACAATACCTTGCTCTAAAAAGACTAGGTTATAGAAGACATTAAGGATGGAATAAAGAAATTCATAGAATGAAAACACTTCCAAACAGAACCTTTGGGACACAGCTAAAGCAGTGCTCAGAGGTCAATTTATATCAATAAATGCACACATACAAAAAGAAGAAAGGGCCGAAATCAAAGAATTATGCCTACAACTTGAACAAATAGAAAGAGAACAACAAAAGCAAGCTTCAGGCACCAGAAGAAAGCAAATAATAAAAATTAGAGCAGAATTAAATGAAACAGAGAACAGAAAAACAATTCAAAGAGTTAACAGCACCAAAAGCCGGTTCTTTGAAAAAAATTAACAAAATTGATGAACCATTGGCCAAACTGACAAAAGAAAAACTGAAGAGGAAGCAAATAACCCAAATAAGAAATGAAGTGGGCAATATCAAAGCAGACCAAACTGAAATTAAAAGAATCGTATCAGACTACTATGAAAAATTGTACTCTAACAAATTTGAAAACCTAGAAGAAATGGATGAATTCCTAGAAACACACTACCTACCTAAACTAACACAAACAGAGGTAGAACAACTAAATAAACCCATAACAAAAGAAGAGATCGAAAAGGTAATAAAAAAACTCCCCCCCCCCCCCAAAAAAAGCCCTGGCCCTGATGGCTTCACTGCAGAGTTCTACCAAACTTTCAGAGAAGAGTTAACACCACTACTACTAAAGGTATCTCAGAACATAGAAAAAGACGAAATACTCCCAAACTCATTCTATGAAGCCAGCATATCCCTGATACCAAAACCAGGTAAAGACACCACAAAAAAAGAAAATTACAGACCCATATCCTTCATGAGGGAACCCTGGTGGCATAGTGGTTAAGTGCTATGGCTGCTAACCAAAGGGTCAGCAGTTTGAATCCGTCAGGCGCTCCTTGGAAACTCTATGGGGCAGTTCTACTCTGTCCTATAGGGTCACTATGAGCCGGAATCAACTAGACGGCACTGGGTTTGGGTTTTTGATTTTTATGCCTCATGAACTTAGATGTGAAAATCCTCAACAAAATTCTAGCCAACAGAATTCAACAACATATCCAAAAAAAATTCACCATGACCAAGTGGGATTCATACCAGGTATGCAGGGGTGGTTCAATATTAGGAAAACAATTAATGTAATCCATCATATAAATAAAACAAAAGACAAGAACCACACGATCTTATCAACTGATGCAGAAAAGGCATTTGACAAAGTTCAACGCCGATTCATGATAAAAACTCTCAACAGAATAGGAATAGAAGGAAAATTCCTCAACATAATAAAGGGCATTTACACAAAGCCAACAGCCAACATCATCCTAAATGGAGAGAGTCTGAAAGCATTCCCCTTGAGATCTGGAACCAGACAAGGATGCCCTTTATCACGACTCTTATTCAACATTGTGCTGGAGGTCCTAGCCAGAGCTATTAGGCTACATAAAGAAATAAAGGGCATCCAGATTAGTAAGGAAGAATTAAATTATCTCTATTTGCAGATGACATCATCTTATACACAGAAAACCCTAAAGAATCCTCAAGAAAACTACTGAAACTAATAGAAGAGTTCAGCAGAGTATCAGGATATAAGATAAACACACAAAAATCAGTTGGATACCTCTACACCAACAAAGAGAACATCGCAGAAGAAATCACCAAATCAATATCATTTACAGTAGCCCACAAGAAGATACAATACTTAGGAATAAATCTTACCAGAGATGTAAAAGACCTATATAAAGAAAACTACAAGAAGCTACTGCAAAAAACCAAAAGAGACCTACATAAGTGGAAAAACATATCTTGCTCACGGATAGGAAGACTTAACTTTGTAAAAATGTCTATTCTACCAAAAGCAATCTATAGATACAATGCAATTCTGACCCAAATTCCAAGGACATTTTTTAATGAGATGGAGAAACAAATCACCAACTTCATTTGGAAGAGACAGAGGCCCAGGATAAGTAAAGCATTACTGAAAAAGAAGAACAAAGTGGAAGGCCTCACACTACCTGATTTTAGAGCCTATTATATCGCTACAGTAGTCAAAACAGCCTGTTACTGGTACAACAACAGTTACTTAGACCAATGGAAGAGAATTCAGAAGCCAGACATAAATCTATCCACATATGACCAGCTGATATTTGACAAAGGCTCAAAGTCAGTTAAATGGGGAAAAGACAGTCTCTTTACTAAGTGCTGCTAGCATAGCTGGATATCCATCTGCAAAAAAATGAAACAAGACCCATACCTCGCACCATGCAAAAAAACTAACTCAAAATGGATCAAAGACCTAAATATAAAATCTAAAACGATAAAGCTCATGGAAGAAAAGATAGGAACAATGCTAGGAGCCATAATACATGGCATAAACAGTATACAAAACATTACTAACAATGCACAAACACCAGAAGAGAAACTAGATAACTGGGAGCTCCTAATAAACACTTATGCTCATCCAAAGACTTCACCGAAAGAGTAAAAAGATTACCTACAGACTGGGAAAAAGTTTTTAGCTATGACATTTCCGATCAGCACCTGATCTCTAAAATCTGCATGATACTGCAAAAACTCAACTACAAAAAGACAAGTAACCCAATTAAAAAATGGGCAATGGATATGAACAGGCACTTCACTAAAGAAGACATTCGGGTAGCTAACAGATACATGAGGAAATGCTCACAATCATTAGCCATTAGAGAAAAGCAAATCAAAAACTACAATGAAATTCCATCTCACTCCAACCAAAAAAAAAAAAAAAAAACAAGGCTGGCATTAATCCAAAAAACACCAAATAATAAATGTTGGGCAGGTTGTGGAGAGACGGAAACAGCTATACACTGCTGGTGGGAAAGTAAAACTGTACAACCACTTTGGATATCAGGTTGGTGCTTCCTTAAAAAGCTAGAAGTACCATACGATTCAGCAGTCCCACTCTTTGGAATATATCCTAGAGAAATAAGAGCCTTTACACTAACAGATATATGCACACCCACGTTCACTGCAGTACTGTTTACTATAGCGAAAAGATGAAAGTAACCAAGGTGCCCATCAATGGATGAATGGGTAAATAAATCATGGTACATTCACACAATGGAATACTACCCATCATTAAAGAACAATGATGGATCTGTGAAACATTTCATAAAATGGAGGAATCTGGAAGACATATTATGCTGAGTGAAATTAGTCAGTTGCAAAAGGACAAATATTGTATGAGACCACTATTATAAGAAATTTAGAAATAGTTTAAGCAGAGAAGAAAATATTCTTTGATGGTTACAAGAGTGGGGAGGGAGGGAGGGGGTATTCATTAATTAGGAGACAAGAACTATTTTAGGTGAAGGGAAAGACAACACACAATACAGGAGAGGTCAGCACAACTGGACTAAACCAAAAGCAAAGAAGTTTCATGAATAAACTGAACGCTTCGAAGACCAGCGTAGCAGGGGCAGGTGTTTGAGGACCATGGTTTCATGGGACATCTAGGTCAACTGGCATAATAAAATCTATTAAGAAAACATTCTGCACCTCACTTTGGAGAGTGGCATCTGGGGTCTTAAATGCTAGGAAGTGGCCATCTAAGATGCATCAATTGGTCTCAACCCACCTGGAGCAAAGAAGAACAGAGAATACCAAAGACACAAGGTAATTATGAGCCCAAGAGACAGAAAGGGCCACATAAGAGAGAGACTACATCAGCCTGAGACCAGAAGAATTAGATGGTGCCCAGCTACAACCGATGACTGTCCTAACAGGGAACGCAACAGAGAGCCCCCGAGGAAGCAGGAGAGTAGTGGGATGCAGACCTCAAATTCTAGTAAGAAGACCAGACTTAATGGTTTGAGACTAGAAGGATCCCAGAGATCAGGATCCCCAGGCCTTCTGTTAGCCCAAGACAGGAACCATTCCCAAAGCCAACTCTTCAGACAGGAATTGGACTGGAGAAAATGATACTGGTGAAGAGTGAGCTTCTTGGATCAAATAGACACTTGAAACTATGTGGGCAACTCCCGTCCATATGGGAGATGAGAGGGCAGAGGGGGTCAGAGCTGGCTGAATGGACACGAAAATAGAGAGTGGAGAGAAGGATTGTGCTGTCTCATTAGGGGGAGAGCAACTAGGACTATACAGTAAGGTGTATATAAAATTTTTGTATGAGAGACTTGATTTGTAAACTTTCACTTAAAGCACAATAAAAAAAAATTTTAAAGCAGAAAATAACAAATGTTGACTGAGATGTGGGGAAATTGGAACCCTTATCCATTGCTGATGGGAATGCAAAACGGTAGAGCCATTGTGGAAAACAGTGTGACAAAAAACCGAAACCAAACCCATTGCCGTTGAGTCTATTCCGACTCATAGCGACCCTATAGGACAGAGTAGAACTGCCCGATAGAGTTTCTAAGGAGCACCTGGCGGATTTGAACTGCCGACCCTTTGGTTAGCAGCCGTAGCACTTAACCACTACGCCACCAGAGTTTCCAACAGTGTGACAGTTCCTCAAAAAACTAAAAACAAAAGCCTACCACGTGATCCAGCAATTCCACCTCTAGGTATATACCCAAAAGAATTGAAAACAGAGACTCAAAGAGAGGCTTGTACACCAGTGTTCATTGCAGCACTATTCACAATAGCCAAAAGGCAGAAACAGCCTAAATATCCATCAACAGACAAACAGACAAACAAAACGTGGTACATATACACAATGGAATACTATTCAGCCAGTAGGAGAAGTGAAGCCTTGGTGCATGCTACAATGGGATGGAGCTGAGAGATATTACGCTGAGTGAAATTAGTCAATCACAAAAGCACAATTATTGTATGACCTCACTTATAAAAAAGACAGGAAAAGGTAAATGTATAGAGAACAAAGTTTATTAGTGGTTAGCAGGGATGGAAAGGGAGACAAGGAAGGGTTAACGGTGATGGAAATATTGCATTGATTAAGGGTACAGTTGCACAACCAATTATTGTAATTGTCATCAATAAATTGTACACCTGGAAAAAGTTGAATTGGAAAAAAAAAAAAAAGAATTCAGAGGTGTTTCCGTTTCTTGTGACAATAAAATCCAGGAAAGGCTATGACAGTGGGTGGTGTGGAGAAAAAATGTCCTTGTCAGTGGGCGATCAATAACTAGAGACTCAGCCCATGGAAACCCCCAATGATGACGGACTAGGGGTTTGAGGAGGACTGTGCATGGGGCTGAAGCAGGAACTGCGATGCTCAGTGACAGGGGAGAGGAGCAGGCGGGCTCTCAGAAGGTGTGTTAGAAATGAGTGGTGACTTTTGCGACAGGGAAGGAAACAGGAATGGGGATGTGGAAGGAAGCCAGCCCTTCCTCTGGCTCCGAAGTGGATGGTGTGAAGAAAATAGTCTCCACTTGAGAAGCCTGCAGGCCCTCTGGAACAGCCAGGGAGCAGAAGGCCAGCCCTTAGAAGCTGAAGGTAAGAGAAAGCTTGTTGATCACATAGTGTGAATTCCAGACTTCTCTGCAGACACTGGGGTAAGGAGAAGGGCGAGGGTTAGGGTCAAATTAAGTCAGGGGCTTCCAGATTTTTCTTTTAACTACACCCCACAGTAAAAGTACATTTCACACTGCGAGCCAGCATGCATGCACAATCACTCATGCACTTGATGTCCCTCTCAACAAAGATGTCCTGTGCTCCCACTGTAACCCGACAGCCTGTCCTAGGCACTGGGTACAGCGTGAGTAAACATACAAAGTCTCTGTCATATGGAACTTGCGCTCTGGTGGGGAAGCAGACAATAAACAAGATAAGTAGACAGCATATTAGATGGAAATGAGGGATGTCAGGGAACAAAGAGCATGAAGAGGCCGAGAATGTGAAAGGCAGGTTATCACAATTTCAGCTGGCGTGGCCTTGGAAGGTCTCACAGAGAAGGTGCTGTAAGTGAAGACCTGAAGCAGGTGAGGGGAACCATGTGGCACTGAGGAAAAAGCATTCGGACAGAGGTAACAGCGAGTGCAAAGGCCCTGAGACTGGAATGTGCCGGAGTGTTCCACGAGTGAGTGGCTGAAGGAGAAGTAAACTGGAGAGGTAAGTGGGGGTGGGGTCAGGGGAAACAGTGGAGTCCAGTAGGGTATTGCAAGGTCTTGATTTCTCAAAATGAAACAGGAAGGCTTTGCAGCATGATGAGCAGAAGAAAGCGAGGCTCTGGCTTGGTCTGATGTGGGTACCCTGTGTCCTGGTCTAAGAGCAGACTGAAGAGGAGCAGCCAGGAGGCAGACCTGGTAAGAGACTGCTAAGAAAAAGAGGGACATGAAGGGGCTTAGACCAGTGGTAGCTGTGGAGGTGGAGAGAAGTGACTGGCGTGTGGGTGTATTCGGAAAGTAGAGCCAACAGCAGTTTCCAAGAAGATTGGTTGTGGCTTGTGAAAGAATGAAAAGGGTCCAGGATGACCCCAGGGTTTGCCATGAGCACCAGGACATGGATGGGGAAGGCCTGGAGAGGGTCAGGTTTGGATACATCTTGTTCAAGGTGTTGAGTAGATGTCCAAGGTAACTGCAGGTATAAGTCTGGAATTCAGGGGAGATATATGGACTGAGGCTGTAACTTAGAAGTCATCAGCATAGAGATAGGATTTAAAGTAACAGGGCTGCATGAGATCACAAGGCAATGAGCACGCACAGAGAGAGAAAGGTCCAAATATTGATTACACATTAAAAAGGCAGGTAAATAATAAGACCACTGTGTTGCTGTGGTACAGTAAGCTATGCTGCCAGCATTTAAAATATCAGCAGGATGTCCCATGATGGACAGGTTTCAGCAGAGCTTCCAGAGTAAGACAGACTAGGAAGAAAGGCCTGGTGAGCTATTTCAAAAAATCGGCCAAGGAAAATCCTATGGATCACAACAAAACTGACTCACTTGCTTTGGATACATCATCAGGAGGGATCAATTGCTGAAGGAAAACATCATGTTTGATGAAGTAGACGGCCAGTGAGGACGAGCGAGACAGTCAGTGAGATGGATTGGCATGATGGCTGCAACGATGGCATTTGTGAAGATGATACGGAGCCAGACAACATTTTGTTCTGTAACACATGGGGTCCCCATGAGTACAAGTTGACTCAACAGCAGCTAACAACAACAAACGAGGAAGAGCCAGTCAAGATGTTTGAGAGGGAGTGACCACCGAGGTAGGGATGAAAACCACCAGAAGAATGCCATGTTTGCGGAGTCATGTAAAAGAAGCGTTTCTGAGAGAAAATGATCAACTGTGGTCCTGGGATAAGGAAAAACTTTATCCTAAGAATAAAAGAGAGAGTAAGAAACAAAAGGAAAACAAAAACTGTTTTCCTAAAGACCCCGTATCACAGTAGAAAATTCATCATAACTTATATATATTCACAACAGCCATTTTCACGGTGTACACTTACATAAGAGTCTAAGATGCTTTTGAAACGTTAAACTCAATATCTGCTCTTCTTAAATCACCGTAACTTAGGAACAAAGAGGACAGCCTCCCCACCCCAAAACTTAGAGTTCAATAACACCGGTAAGAAGGACACTCTGAGGTAGAGCGAAGACCTTTGGTGGAGAAGGGAGAAGGGGAGAAGGGAAGCCAAGAGAAACAGTGAGGACACGTGTGAAACCTGGTGGGGGCAAGAGGTGGTAGCAAATGGCCTAAAATTCCCAGGATAGCGAAGAAAGAAATCCAAGGTGAGAGCTCTTCACAGTGGGCATTCTAGCAGGAGGCAGCCTCAGAAGAGAAAATGTGCTATGGCACTAGGAAGAAAGAGAGCAAGGAGAGTGGAGTTTCTGTCCTCCACTCAGTCATCCCACTGGGGGCTGGGAGAATAACTCTGATGTGAGAGGTCTCAGCCCTGGTGGTGGAGGGCAGGACACACTGGGGCAGGGACAGGTGGCAGAATGCAGCTGAGACCAGAGGACCCCAGCACCAAGGAAATCCAAATCTTTGGGATGAGAATGGTGTCAATAGTACTTGAACTTTGACTTGAATATGACTCAACTAATCCAAAAGGGACTTACTAAACCAGAAGAAACAGATCCGTTTAAGTGGTCAAGTTTTATCTCTTCTCATTGGCTCTGGGTCACATTCCTATCTCTGAGCCAATGGGTCCATTGATTGGCTTTAGATTTGGATTTAGTCCCCACTCTCTGTGGAAGAGAGGAAACCCTGGTGGCATAGTGGTTAAGAGGTATCTATGGCTGCTAACCAGAAGATCAGCAGTTCCAATGCACCAGGCATTCTTTGGAAACCCTATGGGGCAGTTCTACTCTGTCCTATAGGGTTGATATGGGTCGGAATCGATCCAACGGCAGTGGGTTTGGTTTTTTGGTCTGCGGAAGGTGGGGCCCAACCCAACTTCCATTGACTGAGAGTGGGGGAGGGATGGTTCCTATAGTTGACTGAATAATGGCCCCACAAAGAGGCTTGTGAATATATTTCCTTATATGGCAAAAGGGACTTTGCTGATGTGATTAAATTAAGAATCTTGACATGTGAGATTATCCAGCTGTGCCCAATGTAATTGCCAAACCAACTCATGGTGACCTCATGTGTTACAAAGCAGAACTGCTTCAATAGGGTTTTCATGGCTGTAATCTTTACAGAAGCAGATCACCAGGCTTTTCTTCCATGGTACCACTGAGCGTGCTCAAACCACCAATCTTCAGTAAACCAAAAAAAAGCCAAGCTTCTCACCACCGAGCCAATTCTGACTCATAGGGACACTATTGGAGAGGGTAGAGCTGCCCCATAGTGTTTCCAAGGAGCAGGTGGTGGATTCAAACTGCTGACCTTTTTGGTTAGCAGCTGAGCTGTTAACCACTGCACCTGTGCAAACTATTTGTGGCACTCAAGGACCTTAATGTAATCACAGGGGTCCTTATAAGAGGGAGACAGGTCAGAGTGGGAGACATGTGGTGAGGGAAGCAGAGGTTGGAGTGATGAGGGCCCATGAGCTAAGGAATGGTCGTGGCCTCTAGAAGCAGCACAAGGCAAAGAAACAGTCTCCCTAGAGCCTGCAAGAGGGAATGCAGCCCTGTCTACACCTTCATTTTAGCCCAGTGAGACTGAGTTTGGAACCCTGATCTCCAGAACAGTAAGATAATAAATTTGTGTTGTTTTCAGCCACTAAGTGTATGGTAATTTGTGACAGCAGCAACAGGAAACTAATACAGTTCCCCAGAACCAATCACAGTAACAGAAAGAAGAGGGAATAAGTCTGTTGCATAAACCATGTCCTGTATCCATGTTTGCTTGCTCAGCTCCTCTGCTTGATGAGCATAGCTATTTGCTCTCCTTTTCTTCTCTCTCTCCTTCCTGCCCTAATGCAAGTGACGACTGGGTGGTGATCTTGTTTCCTAGCAAGGAAAGTATTTACGACCAGGTAAACACACACACACACACACACACACACACACACACACACACACACACCAATTGCCCTTGCATCAATTCTAATTCATGGTGACCCCACATGTTAAAGAGTAAAGCTGCTCCATAGTGTTTTCTTGGCTATAATCTTCATAGCAGACCACCAGGCCTGTCTTCCACTGGCACCACTGAGTGGGCTCAAATTACCAACCTTTCAGTCAGCAGGTGAGCGCAAACCATTTGCTCCACCCAGGGACCTCAGGTGGCATTGCCATAATTCCTCACACGTTGTGTAGATACTTACCTGTAATAGGTGAAGCCAGCATGGAAACCCAGGCTGTCTGATTCCATGTCTTAACCATAAAGTATGTGGGTTCTTTTTCCACAATTCAGTTGAATTTTTATTCACAAACAAGTTGATGAACCACGTGTGCCTCTGGGCACGATATCCTGAGAAGGGCATAATCTCACTTCTGCAGAAATCTACCTGAGAATTCATTACTTGAAACTAATACTGAGGAAACATTAAAGAAAGCCCAAATGAGGACAGTGTTCTTCAAAGATAAGTTTAATAAAGGACAGATGGAGGAAATAGCTCAGATTAAAGGAGACTAAAGAGACATGACAACTAAATGTCATCTCAGACCGAGAAAGGAAAATGCTATAAAAGACATTAGCCAACTTGGATAGGGACACAGATCTGGGGAAAAAAGTATTGTGTCAATGTTTAATTTGCTGAAATTGATAACTGTACTCTGGTTAGGTAAAAGGATCTTATTTTTCTTAGTCTTAGGAAATACATTCTGAAGTTTTTAGGGAGAACATATGCATGCTGTATGGTATATGCAACTTACTCTTGAATGGCTAAAAAAAAATAAAGTGTGGGTATATGTATAGATTACATATATATATGTACCTACACATACATGTATACACATACATTGTGAATGCGTGCATATATGTACATATGAATAAATTGTGTGTATATAAAATGCATATGTACTTATGTGTAAATGTATGGAAGAGACAGAGTGCAAGTGACAAAGCAAATGTGCAAAATTTTAATAATAGGTGAATCTGCTTGAAGGATATATGGGTGTTTTCATGAACCTTTTCTTGAAAAATTCCAAATATTGTTTCCAGATAATAAGTGATTTATTTTAATGATAATTTTGTTAATTGGTTTACAAAGATACATACGTTGATTTAAAAAAACAAAATAAAGCATTGTCATTCAGTTGATTTCAACACATGGCAACCCCATGTAATATAATATTCATTATATATATATGCTACCCTCCTCCTATGCATTAAAAAAGTTGTTAATAAGTTATATCTGGGGAGTGAGATATTGAAAATTATTAACTTTTTCAAATTTTTTTCTCTAATAATTTTTACTCTTCAAAGATTAGACAGGACTATAAAACAAAAAAAATGTAATATATATGAGGAACGTGCTTCTAAGTGTAATCAGACACACAAGACCAAATGGGCAACTCCTGTCCAAAAGCAGGATGAAAAGGCAAGAAGGGACAGAAACAGATGAGTGGACACAGTGATTTAGGAAATAATATTGGAATCATTATTCCCTGTCCTTGAGCATAGAGAACGTGACGCAGCTAAAGCTGGGCTCACAAGGACTCACAAGGACACATCAAGTGAACCCTCAGGTATAAAGACCATAAAAAAATAAAAAAAACATAGATAGGATAATCTTGGAAAATATCTTTTAGGGAACGTTACACACAAGCCAATCAAACAGAACACAAGAGAGTTTCCACTCTTATATTTTTCTATTAGCATGTAGTGAATAGAAGATTTGTTTGACAAGTGAAGACCCTCCTGACTGTCCTTACTGAAACCTGTACCAATGATTGTTAAGAAAGATGATTCAAAATGTAGGATCACAGTTTCTAGCCAATCTGTGAAAAGGTGAAGCTTTCAATGGTTTTGCCTATTTGTAATGTTAATAGATATTGATGATTCTGTAACATTCCTTGGACTCAGGCAGACATGACTGTGGCAGCATGCGTGTCCATTTTCCCACTCTTGTCTACTCTATAATATTCTCTGGTCATGGGCAGACATAGCTGTGGCAGCATGCTTATCCATTTCCCCACTCTTGCCTCTTCTGTAATATTCCTTGGACTCAGGCAGACATGACTACAGCGGCATGCTCATTTTCCCACTCTTGCCTATTCTGTAATATTTCCTTGGATCTGTGGACACATTAGCTCTGGCAGCATGCTTGTCCATTTTCCTACTTTTGCCTTTTTGAATACATGCTGAGTAAAACTTTCTTTTTGCTTTATGATTTTTTTTTTTTTTTTTTACCCTACAGCAGTTAATGGTGTAGTTGTCAAGGATATCTGAAACTATGGATCGAATGCAGCCAAACTCAAGGAGACCTGGACTGTGGAACAGAAGCCAGCAAAGAAAGGTCCTATCTCCTAGACCCACATATGTTCCTGTTACTGAACACAATGGGTCAGCTGCTTGAGCTCCATTAAGAATAACTAAGAGTCAAGTGGATTTAAAACAGGCATAGTTTTATACCCTCAGCGAGTAGGAGACAGGGAGATCACTCTCTAAGCACTGTCTCACAGAACAAAGGACTGGGAAAAGTTTTATACTATGCAGTAAAAGGGAAGTTATACGTATTTATTTTTATGCATATGCATATTTTAAAAAGGGCTGCGCTGAGACTTAACACGGAAGTGGAACCTCTCTCCCTTCTGAATTGGGTCCAACTTTTTTTTTTTTTTTATTGTCTGGTGACATATATCTGGTGTTTTTAGTTCCTTGGCATGAGACTTTTGGTTCCTAAGTAGGACTCATTATGAGATGGGGACATTCATTGGTCACCCAAATCGTTTTTGTGCCTGTGCGGGAGTCTGGTTTTAGCTGGTTTGCCTGAAAAACAATCCCAAGAGGAAGCATTAAGGGAAATCTGATCACTTATCATTTCGAATTTAGCCTCAGGTTGAGATACTGGTTTTCTCGTGTTCAGCCTACACCATATCTTGTTTGCCTTGGAATTTTTTTACAGCCTCTGTTCACAAGAGAGTTAATTTTACCTCAGAGCCCCAGACCTGTCTCATTCCCACTCCATTGTCTTTTCAACACTGACAGGATGAGTGCTCTTAGAAAAAGAGCCTTTGCTTAATCTTTTTTGTTTCCTTTCTCACGTTTCCTTAAGCTTTGTTCAGCATATTTGTTTGAAAAACCAGTTGTTTGATTAAGGAGAATCTTTCTTAGATTTTTGCCTGATCGTTTGGTTAAGAGTGACATTTAGTAACTCTTTGGCTGAACTGCTGTTTAGTTCCGAATTCAGGTGTTTGAAACATTAAAAAGGTAATTCTGTTTTCAAAGAGTTTTGAGCCACTATAATAATAAATAAATAAGCCTATAAGCCACAAAAATTCGGGCACAGGTCAACCAGTAAAAGTCATTACAGTGGTAGCCGGTGCTCCTCACAAGCATTAAAGTCTCCCATGCCAGATAAGGCAGTCTCAGGACAAGCTAGAGCACTAGGCTACCTGCCACCCGCAAGCCATCTCTCGCGTAGCACAGGTACACATGGTCTAACACAAAACACTGTCCAAATCCCTCGGTGTCCTCGTTAGGGTTTTTTGTTTTGTTTTGTTTTGTTTTGGTGGCTCAGAGAAAACCTGGAAAATCGTGCTCTGTTTTATCAAATTCTCAGGGAGAGATGGCAGCTTCTGACTTGTGTTATGAAATTCTCAGGGGGAGGTGGCACCTCCTGACCTATGTTATGAAATTTAAGGGAGAAGTGGTAGTTCTGTACCTTTTTTAATGATAGTTTCTCAGTGAAGAATCACAATGTTAATATTAAAATCATCAGTAGCTTTAAAGTACTTTCCAATTGGAAGAACTAACATAAGTCTAAAATAAGAGACTAGGTCTGTAGCCAGCAAAATGAATTAAGTTCAAAAAGAAGGAAACCAAAAGCTTGAACCTTAAAGCTTAATACCTTTGATAAAGAAGCATGGATTTCCCCCGTTACTGAGACACTGGTTTAGGGTTTGTATTTAAAAACGCTATACACTGAGTACACTAGAGATAATTTGGAATTTCAGTGACCATATTGGGAAAATGCAATTTCATTTGGGTTGTCCTTTCTTTCCTCCGTAGGAAAATTTTGCTTGATGCTCAGGTTTTGTCCAAAGGTCTAATATTCCCTCCATCTGAGGCTCTGGCAGGTTAATAAGTTTTATCTAGAACCTGTTTTTCCCATTTAATTGAGTTGATCTTACCAAAAATTGCTGTATACACTTTAAGAAACTGGATTTCCCGTATCCTTGTTTTGTGTGGTATTCTTCGGTGAGTTTATGGATCTTTCTGTTTCCTTTTGTTCTGAGAGCTTGCTCCTGGTCTAGAGCCTGGTGTCTAAGTTTTTGTCTTGTATCAGGCTGGAGGCTATGGCTGAGAATTGCTGTTTTTTGCAAGGCTGTCTAAATCCTCAGATCTTTCCTCATCCAAGAAAACTGTGTCTTGTGTCTGTCTTAGGATTTAGATTTTTAGTAGTAATTTAGAGAAACTTTTATATTAATTGGTCTATTTGAAAAGTACACCAAGACCTTTACATTCTATTTTCAATCTTAAAAGCAAAACCTAAGTAACTTAAGCTAGATATTATATGAAATGTGTTTTATTTAAGGAAAAGGGATGATTTTTGTCTTAAAGTAAAAGTAGCAGTTCCAGAAAAGTAAAAGGGGGGAAAAAAAAGTTATCTTTTTTGCCTTTCAAATGCCTAGGTCAACTTAAACATACGTAAGTAAATGGGAATGACCTAATCTTGTCTGCTACCATGAGTTAAAAAATAGGGAGGGCAGGGGCAGGATCAGTCTCCCCAGCCCCAATCTCCAAGGCCATATAGCTCCAGGGAAGATTTCCAAAGACCCTTTCCAACTAGGTGGAGACCTTTTTGAGACAAAGAGAAGATTAAAAAAAAAAAATTGCTGCTTTACCATAGTTATCAGAAACTGGGTGGATCCCAATTGTAAAAGAACTATAAACAAGTTCTCTCTATTGTAGGGGAACTTTTAAGAAGTTAAAAGATAGAAATCACAATGAGGCACACCTGAGATGGCCTGGAAAACTGTTTCCAGCAGTACCCAGAGACTTAAGGTTATATCCATATCAATGAATCGGTCAACTGAACAGAGACTTCGTGATTTCCAAAGCCAGTTGATAAAAATTTAACGGCTAAAATTAGATTGGGGAAAATATGAGAAATAGTAAAAGCTGAATGAAAATTTTAAATGCTTAAACAGACTTTATTTCAATTATAATTATGTTTTATGGTATATGGGCTTAAAATATTTTCCAAGACCTTTTAGGTAACTTACTGATATTAAATTGAGTTAAATAATTTAAGTTTATATACTTTTTCTTTTTATACCACAAAAGAATATATATAGTATATATGTACATATTTAAGTCTGCTAATGAGTGTTTATTTTTGCTATTTTAAAGGGGTGCACCCTAAGAGATACGCAACAAAGACAACATTTAAGAGGCTTATTAAAAGAAACTTATTTGATACAGTCAGAAGTTTTATCTGTCTGACTGAAGTTTAATGGTTTAATTTCTGAGAATTACAGGATCTTTAATGTTAAATAGCATATAAAACAAAGAATTAGGCTTCCTGCTATTATTTTAAACAAAATTTTCTTTGATTATTGAGTTTAAAGAGTTAATCTATTCTTTGTGTAATCTGCCTCAAAGACAAAGTTTCAGTCTCTCATTAGAATAAGATTCCTGAGTTGAAAACCAAGCCACATGACTTCAGGGGAAAAAAAAAAAAAGCTAAGGTTTTTACTTTAAGATCTTGGTTAAATAAAGTATCATTTCACACTAATTTATGATAAACTCCTGATAAGCTTGAAACGTCATGGAAATCCACGTTTTTTTTTTTTAAATAAAGGAAAAGCTCTAAAAAAGTTTATTTAACACGTTATGTGGCATGTACTGTCAAAGTCAAGAGAAGCACCTGATTCTCTTTGGGTTAAAATTTATATGTTAGTATTTCCTCTTATGTTTTTGCCTAATATCAGTCAGCAAACACATATTATGTCATACTTTTATTATTATATCTTTAATGTTAACTTGGTCACAAACTTGTATTTTTTTTTTAATCTAGCATCATCAAAACCAATAGTTTGACTGGGGAATTCAAATTATTTACCTATGAAGTTATTTTTATTAGTCCAAGGAAGAGTAGTCTGTGCTGAGGCAAATACCTCTTGTTGCATTTGAATAACACAGGAGAAGTAGAACAAGGTATACACAGAATTAGACAGCAAGCTACTTGGTTACACACTGTAACACCCTTACAAACACCATATTTATTTGGTTGGTTATCATCAGGAATAAGTACATGTGATAGATCACTACTGCAAGAGATAGTAATATTCTTAGTCTGCATCCTGATAGTATTAGATAAAATTTATCTTCTATCATCTTACACACTTAAAAGGCAAAAGAAGGCCTCGGACTAAACTGTTGACGCATGTTGAGTCCACTCACTCCGGCAATGGGATTGATGAGAAGATCCTGGTGAAGAACTAGATGGTATCCAGTGGAAAACCAGCACCATGAGTTTAAAGAGCCTGCAATGGCCATGATATAGGAGCTCAACTAAATACAAGTATTGATCATTGATGCGTTATCTCCAATTTCCGATCAAAAGGAGGGAATGATTTAGGAAATAATATTGGAATCATTATTCCCTGTCCTTGAGCATAAGAATGTGATCCAGATGGAGCTGGGTTCACAAAGGGCTCACAAGGACACATAGACTGGGCCCTGAGGTATCAACTGGGCCCTGAGGTATAAAGACGATAGAATAATCTTGGAAAATACCTTTGGGGGAAACTTTCACATAAGCCAATCAAACAGAGCACAAAAGCCTTTCCACTCTTATCTTTTTCTATTAGCATTTAGTGAATAGAAAATTTGCTGGACCAATGAAGACATTCCTGACTATCATTACGGAAACCTGTACCAATGACTGTTAAGAAAGATGATACAAAATGTAGGATCACAATTTCTAGCCAATCTATGAAAAGGTGAAGCTTTCAATGGTTTTGCCTATTTTTAATATTAATATATACTGATGATTCTGTAATGATCTTTGGACTCAGTTAGACATGCCTGTGGCAGCATGCTTGTTTCCGTTTTCTCACTTTTGTCAATTCCATATTTCCTCAGACTTGGGCAGACATTAGCTCTGGCAGCATGCTTGTCCATTTTTCTACTTTTGCCTTTTTGAATATATATGTTAAATAAAACTTTCTTTTTGCTTTACTTACCTTTATGATGTTTTTTACCCTACAACAACAGGGAATACAAGGTGGAAAGGGGGAGGGTCCCGTCACATTGTGGGGATTGCAACCAATGTCATAAAACAGTATGTATATAAATTTTTGAAAGGGGGGAAAAAAGTAAGGACTAACTTAAATTGTAGGTATAAAATAGATATTCATTCAATTGATGAAATGATTTTAAAATTATCGATAATTATGTATCTAATAATATTTTCTGTGCTAGGGACCATTTTAAACACTTGACATGTACGTCAACTAATTCACCTTTATGTTGCAGATGGAGGCTCAGCACGAAATTTTTTTCTACTGTGCTTTTCCACGTTTTCAAAAATTCCTGTAATCCACTAGTGTTACCTTCATATTCAGAAAAAGTGAATCAAAGAACAAAAAAGTGCATCATGTTAACACGCACAGATTTTTCAATTTCAAGAATAGCCTTCATCTGTACATTTGAAAATATTTTTACATTTTCTAACTGAAGATCCTACATGACCATTAAGCAGCTATTAAAACTTTTAAGAGGGCAGGGCCAAGGTGGCGGAGTAGTCAGGTGCTTCCAGTGGTCCCTCTTACAACAAAGACCGAAAAATACAAGTGAATTGATTACATGTGACAATATAGGAGCCCTGAACATCAAAGACAAAGTTGAGGAATCAGACTGAGTGGCAGAGGGAGGGAGAGATGGTTCAGAAGCAGCGAGGAGTTCTTAGACCTGATCCAGTGGGAACCACACCCTGCAGGCCGGATCGGCTGGTGTGCACGGTGAGGCAAGCAGTGGCGTTCAGGATGTGTTTCCCACATCGGAAGAGACTGAGTAGCAGAGAGTCTACTCAAGCCTCCAGAACCAGTGAAAAGCGGGGCTCAATCGGAAAAAGATAAGTACGTATATCTAACCTATCGCGCAGATCAAGAAACACCCTGTTCGGGAAGAACCTCTCTCCCATTTACCTGCTCCCTCCCCACTCTGTACTGGGTCCCAGCCTGGCTTCAGTGATTGCCATGTCCCCTGGGCCAGAAGTAGAACCTGTCACACCCACTGAGCCATTCTCCCAGCCTTGGAGAGTGAACAAATTAACAAACAGGAAAAAATAACCTGCCAGTTCCCCAAGCCAGGAACTCAGGGCAGCCACAGTTCCTTTGCCTAGGCACAGGCATAAGGGTTCCATGGACCTTGAATGCCTTTCACCCCTGCATAGACATGTGTGGGCCCATTTCAACAGCGTAGGCCCTCATTAGCACAGTACAAGAGGGTATATACCTGAAGCCTAACTTCAACTGTGTCAGCTATAAGGTGGAGTGGCAGGTTTGGGATATTTGACACCACTCTGCCTATTAAGCAGGGTCCTCACCTACCCACATCAGGGCCAGAGGACTGGGAACTCCACCCATGCCACCTAGCCCCCTATGACAGGGGTTCAAAAATAAGTGGTGCCTCCCAGTCCTTACAGCCAACAGCATTGGGTGCCCATAGACCGGCTGCAAAACCCATCCACCTATGAATGCACTCTAGGGAAACAGGGACACGCTTTCCTCCCACTTAGGGGCAGCTGTCAGCCTCCTACCTTGCCCAACACGTGACGCCGTACTGCAGAGATTTACCTGTGCCTACTCCAGTCACCCCTGCCCATCTAGGTCTGTATGTGAGAGCCTGCACCACACACTTCATGAACAACTAGACTATCTGGACACCTAAGCTGAATCCATACAAGTAAAGGGACTTCTGGGCTCACATACCTAGTAACAGATCTAACCACCTGGTAACAGGACATGAGAGCTTCAAAGATGCCAATAATCAAACCAGCTCACATGAGCAGCCTATTTGGGCAAAACAAAAAAAAAACAAGAAGCTAGAACACAGTAAACAAATATAAAATAAATATAATAACTTATTAATGGCTCAGAGGCAACAGCCAACATCAAATCACATAAAAGGCAGGCCATGATGGATTCTGCAAGCTCCCAAAACAATCAAGAAATCATCCAGAGGAAGAGAACATCTTAGAATTACAGGAGGTAGAATACAAAAGATTAATATACAGAACTCTTCAAGAGATCAGGAAGGAGATCAGGGAAAACACAAAACAAGCCAAGGAACACACAGACAAAGCAACAGAGGAACTTAAGAAGATTACAGCAGAGCATAATGACAAATTTAACAGTTTACAAGAATCCATAGAGAGACAACAAACAGAAATCCAAAAGCTTAACAATAAACTTTCAGAATTAGACAACTCAATAGAAAGTTATAGCAGCAGAATTGAGGCAATGGACATCAGAATTAGTGAGAGTGGAGATAATATACTTGACACCAACTTATTTGAGGAAAAATCAGATAAAAGAATTTAAAAAACAGGAAAAAACCCTAAGAATTATGTAGAACTCTATCAAGAGGAATAACCTACGAGTGATTGAAGTATCAGAGCGGGGGGGATAACAGAAAATGCAGAGAGAATTACTGAAGATTTGTTGGTAGAACACTTCGCTGATATTGTGAAAGATGAGAAGATATCTATCCAAGATGCTTATCGAACCCCACGCAAAATAGATCACAAGAGAAAGTCACCAATACATATTATAATAAAACTTGCCAAAACCAAACACAAAGAGAGAATTTTAAGAGCAGCTAGGGGTAAACAAAAATCACCTACAAAAGAAAGTCAATAAGACTAAGCTTGGACTACTCAGCAGAAACCATGCAGGCAAGAAGGCAATGGGATGACATATATAAAGCCTTTAAGAAAAAAAATTGCCAGCCAAGAATTACATATCCAGATAAACATAAGTTTAGGAAATTTGCAAAAGCCAAATCAAAATTACAAAAAAATACTAAAGGGAGTCTACCAGTTATAAAATCAATAACATCAGATAACAACCCAAGACTAGAACACAGGACAGAGAAATGAGATATCAACCCAGATAGGGAAGTCACAAATCAAAGCTTTTACTGAAAATAGGGAAACAGAGACGTCAATATGTAAAAGATGACATTAAAATAAAAAAGAGGGACTAAAAAATGTAGAAATACATCTTTCATATGAAGAGGAAGTCAAGGTGATATCAAGAAATAAAAGATGAGTTTAAACTTAGAAAAACAGGGGTAAATATTAAGGTAACCACAAAGGAAGCTAACAATCCTACATATAAAAATAAAAAAAAACAAGAAAAACATAAAGACTTAGCAAATACAAAATTAACAACAATGAACTGGATGAAAATACATAAAGAAAAATGACTCAGCACAGAAAATTAAATAGAAGAAACTCTCAACAACACACACACACACACAAAGACATCAAAATTACAGCACTAAACTCATACCTATTGTCATGAATTGAACTGTGTTCCCCCGCAAATATCTGTCAACTTGGCTAGGTCATGATTCCGTTGTTGTAAATCCTATCACTACGATGTAATAAAATGGGTTAGTGGCAGTTATACTGATAAGGTCTACAAGATTTGATGTGTCTGAAGACCACCTCTTTTGAGATATAAAAGAGAGAAGCAAACAGAGAGACGTGGGGACCTCATACCACCAAGAAAGCCTCGCAGGGAGCAGAGCGCTTCCTTTGGATCTGAGGTTCCCGCACTGAGATGCTCCCAGACCAGCTGAAGACTGATGCATCACAAGGACCTTCCTCCAGAGCCGACAGAGAAAGCCTCCCCCTGGAGCCAGCGCCCTGAATTAGGACTTCTAGCCTACTGCACTCTGTGAGAATAAACTTCTCTTTGTTAAAACCATCCACTTGTGGTATTTCTGTTATAGCAGCACTAGATGACTAAGACGTCTATCAATCATTACGCTGAATGTAAATGGACTAAATGCACCAATAAAGAGACAGAGAGTGGCAGAAGGATAAAAAAACAGAATCCTGCCTACAAGAGGTCCACCTTGGACTTAAAGACACAAACTAAAACTCAAAGGATGGAAAAAATATATCAAGCAATCATAAAAGAGCAGCAGTAGCAATATCAATCTCTGACAAAACAGATTTGAAAGTAAAATCCACCACAAAGAATAAGGAATGACACTATATAGTAATTGAAGGGTCAATACACCAGGAGGACACAAGCATAATAAATACCTATGCACCCAATGACAGGGCTCCAAAATACATAAAACTCTAACAGCACTGAAAAGAGAGATAGACAGCGCCACAACAAAAGTAAAGGACTTCAACACACCACTTTCGGTGAAGGACAGATACCACAACCCTACAAGGTTACAAAAGACCTACAAAGTTACAAAAAAAAAAAAAAAAAAGAGGAGTTAAAAATTAGGTGTTACAGCTAAGGAAGTTAAGATTCTGGAGAGGTTAAGTAATCTGTTCAAGGGCACATACCTATCAAGGGCAGAGCTGGGCTTCAAACCCTAATTTGCCTGTTCTCCAAGGCCGGTATGTATATGCCCCTGCAGGGGCACAGTAAACAGTGTCGCACTGTCAGGGAATGCCGTCAACTGCGACACTGAAATTAATGGCTTCAAAAATAAATAAAATTCCAAGCCAAACACCCATTGTCTGGATATCTCATGTGAATTTTAAACCCATTCAGACAACTGCCCATTCTTCCACTTCTCATGTACATATACAAGTAATGGCTAACATTTGTTGAGCATCTGCTTTGTGCAAAGCTCTGCTCTAAGAGTTGTAACTATATAATCACCTTTACATCCAATGAAATAGTTAGGTTATCATTCTGTCGTAAAGAGGCAGAAACTGGAGCACAGAGAATTAAACTGCCCGTGGTCATAACTAGGAAATCAATAGAGCCAGAATTATAAATTCCAGTCTCTTTAGAGACCCCAGGCTCAGTACCACTGCTAGGCTTAACAATGGAAACTACACTACATATCATTCATATAGTTACTAATCTAGGTTAACCGGTTGAAAGCCCAGCGGTACTGAGCCTTAAGTTCAAAATACCTTAAATTTTGAAACCAAATTGCAGACACATCCCAACTTCTAACCACTAGTGCAGTGTGTAATCAGCTTTAGGTACATTATTCCTTGATTTAGAATTTTTTCAAAAGTGGGAACAATTTATTTTATATTCTTAGTACTTGGAGTGGCTGAAACCAAAGTTAGCTCTGATTTTAATTGAACTGAATACCATTAACTCTGTTTCAGTCTTATTCCTGCCTTTGAACGGCAGTATGTATAGTGAAGGCACAAGCATGGCACAAGATTTGCCTCTACTATGGTAAGCCTGGACACGTCAATTTCTCTGAGTATTTCTCATCTGTGTCAAAAAGCTTGAAAGTTTATTCATACAAAGGTACTCCATGTAAGTACGTCTTATGGATCAAACTTTATTGCTATGTTTCAATTTATCATATTTTGAACATTCTGGGATCAATCATTCATTGACTAGGTACAAGTGTTTTTAAGTATTGTCTCCTGATAATAGAATCCTCTTAGATCATAGTATCTGGAACTAAATTATAATCTGGTATAATCTTACCCTACTTTCCACTGCACCCCCACTCCCAACAGTGCCCAACACAGGGGAACTACCTAATATTTATTAATCTGTGATGAGTATCTAAACTAGGAGTCACAGATTCAAATGAATACAGGGATTATATGGGTAACAAAACAGAGCATAAAACGGTAAGTGATGGGGAATTGTAGGTACAAGTTACTCAGTTCTGGCAAACTTTTGCCACATGGTAATGCAAGTCCTGTGCTCCAAATCTTGAATTTTCAAAAGTATGAATTCCAGATCTTTGTGACATGTATCCATTTTCAAAACATGCAATAAAACCACGACACCACACATATAGGCTTGTGTATCTCATCTCTTAGTTTTACGCTTACTCACTTCTAAAATTGTTTGCATGTGTACATATATGCACATACGCAGTCACATATAGCAGGTGGCTTTTAGGGCAACATTTGCCACACCAATTGTCCTCTGCTCAACTTTCATATCTGAGTCCTAGAACAAATGACCTACAATGAAAGGTCCAATAAAAATGAAGAGTTGAGATGTTCTGTGTGCTATGACCATCTGTGCCAGAAGTACGAGAGGTGTCATTCCTCAACAGGCCCTAGTGCTAACATCAGGAATTGAATCATTAACAGGGTTCAACAACAGTGGCAGTGCCTTTGGTAGGTATTAGTGTCATACTTTCAAGTTTAGCATTGGCAACAGGAAACATCACTGCAACGAGTCCAAACTGGTACAGTAGAGGAAAATGGCATACTAGTTAATGGAACACACATGAGACTTCCCAAGAGAATATCTGGAAGATGGGGTGCAAAAAATTCTGTTGTTGTTAGGTGCCACAGAGTCGGTTTTGACTTACAGCACCCCTATGTACAACAGAATGAAACACGTTTCCGCCCTGCACCATCCTCACAATCATTGCCATGTGAGCTTATTGTTGCAGCCGCTATCAATTCCTCTCATGGAGGGTCTCCCTCTTTTTCACTAACCCTCTACCTTACCAAGCATGCTGTCTCACCATCTTTGCTTTCAAGGAGCACTCTGGTTGTACTTCTTCCAAGACAGACTTGTTTGTTCTTCTGGAACCCGATGGTATATTCAATATTCTTCACCAACCCCATAATTCAAAGTCATGAATTCTTCTTCAGTCTTCCTTATTTGTTGCCCAGCTTTTGCATGCATATGAGACAACTGAAACCATCATGGCTTTAGTCAGGTGCACCATAGTCCTTAATGTGAGATCTTTGCTTTTCAACACTTTAAAAGAGATCTTTTGCAGCAGGTATTTCCAATGCAATATGTTGACTTCTTGACTGCTGCTTCCATGGGTATCGCTTGTGGATCCAGATAAAATGAAATCCTTGACAACTTCAATATTTTCTCCATTTATTGGAGAAAATAAATGTTGCTTACTGGTCCACTTGTGAAGGTTTTTGTCTTCTTTATGTTGAAGTATAATACATACTGAAGACTGTGGTCTTTGATCTTCATCAGTTTAAGTCTCTTCACTTTCAGCAAGCAAGGTTGTGTCATCTGCATATCACAGGTTGTTAATGAGTCTCCCTCCAATACTGACACTGCATTTTCCTTCATATATAGTCCAACTTCTCAGATTATTTGCTCAGCATAGAGACTAAGTATGGTGAAAGGATATAACCCTGACACACACCACACAGCATTCCCTTGCTCTGTTCAAATGACGGCCTCTTGGTCCATGTACAGTTTCCTCACGAGCACAACTAAGTGTTCTGGAATTCCCGTTCTTCACAAAGTTATCCCTAATTTGTTATTTTCCACACACTGTCTGTATTCTCTGTTCTCCCTCCCTGTTCTGATACTTCAATCACTCGTTGGTTATTTCTGATAGAGTCCGACATGATTCTTAGGGTTTCTTCATTTTTTTTTAATTCTCTTACCAGATTTTTTCTTTGAACATATTGGTGCCAAGTGTTTTATCTTCTATCTCACTAATTCTGCCTTCCATTTCCTCAATTCTGCTCCTTTTTTCTATTGTCTAGTTCTGAAGTTTTATTGTTAATTCTCTGAATTTCTGATTGCTGTCTCTTTATATATTCTTGCAGCCTATTAAATTTGTCATTACATTCTTGAATAACATGAATTTCCTCGGCTGCTTTTTCTGTGTGTTCCTTGGCTTGTTCTGCATTTTGCCTGATGTCCTTCCTAACCTCTTTTGAGTCCTCTATATTAATCTTTTGTATTCTACCTCTGGCAGTTCCAGGAATATCTCTTCATCTAGAAGATTCCTTATTTTGGGAGCTTGTTGAAGCGATCATCATCTGCTTCTTTATGTGATTTGATATTGACTGCTGTCTCCGAGCCAACTATAAGTTATTGTACTTATTTTACATTTGCTTACTGTGTCCCAGCTTCTTGCTTTGTTTTGTGTTGATATACCCAAATAGGCTGCTGGAATGAGCTAGCTTGATTATTGGCACTTTTGAAGCTCTAATGTTCTGTTATCAGATGGCTAGAGCTGTTACCAGGTATATGAGCCTAGGTCCATTCACTTTCCTTGTATGGATTCAGCTCAGGTGTCCAGGTAGTCGGTCGCCAAGTGTGTGGGTGCAGGCTCTCACATATGGTCTTTGAGGAGCAGCGGTGATTGGTGTATGCACAGGTTTCTGGTTGGAGCACGGAGTCACACTATGAGCACGGCAGGGGGCTGACAACTCTCCCACGAATGTCTGTGAGGAAGGTATGTCCCTGTTCCCTAGAGTGCACAGGTGGATGGGCTCTGCAGCTGGACCACGGGCACCCAATGCTTTTAGCTGTAAGGACTGGGAGGCATCACTTAACATTGGACCTGTCCTGGGTGGCTAGGTGGTGCGGGTGGAGCCACCAGTCCTCAGGCCCCTGATGTGGGTAACTGAGGACCCTGCTTAATAAGCACAGCAGTGTCAAACATCAAAAACCTGCCTCTCCACTGCACAGCTGAAAAAGTTAAAGTCAGACCTCAGGCATATACACCCTTGCACTGTGCCAACAAGGGACTAGCTGTTGAAACGGGCCCACAGGTGGCGGGTCCATGCAGGGGTGAAAGACAAAGTCTGTGGCCTGCTTGTGCCTGGACAGGAGCTGCTTCTGCCCTGAGTTCCCAGCTTAGGGGAGCTGGCAGATTATTTTTTCCCCATTTATTAATTTGTTCCTTGCCCAAGGCCACGAGAATGACAACAGGACCTATCTCAGGCCCAGGGAAATTGCTACTGAAGCCAGCTTGGAGCCTGGGGCAAAGGGAAAAGGGATCAGATAAATGGGAGAGAGTTCTTTCAGAAGGGGTACTTTTAGATCCATGTGGTAAATTAGACGCACTTATCTTTTGCCAAGAGCACTATTCTTCACTGATTCTGAAGGTATGAGTAGACTGTGCTACCCACTCTCTGTAGCTGAGCAAACCACGTCCCGAACGCTACTGCCAGCCCTGCCATGGTCACACCAGGGAATCGGGGCTGAGGGGCGCCAGTTCCCACTGAATCAGGTCCAGCAACTCCTTGCTGCTTCTGCACTGTTTCTCCCTCCCCCTGCCACTCAGTCCGATTTAACTTTGCTTTAATGTTCAGGGATGCTCACTTGTCATATATATAATCGATTCCTTTGTTTTTCCAGGTCTTTAAGAAGGACCACCAGAAGCGTCAGACTACTCCTCCATCTTGGCCCCGCCCCCTCAGGTTGTCTCTTTCCTGTCCTTTTAATGCCCCTTTGCTTTCTCTATTTATGATGTTCCTTGATGTTTCCCAGAACTCATCTGGTCTTCTTCAGTCCTTAGTGTTGGATGCATCAAATCTATCCTTGAAATGGTCTCCGAATTCAGGTGGGATATGCTGAAGGTCCTATTTTGGTTCTCGCGGACTTTTCTTTCGCTTCAACTTAAATTTGCATATGAGCAATTGTTCCACAGTTGGCCCCTGGCCTTGTTCTGATGATATTGAACTTTTCCATCATTCCTTTCCACAAATGTAGTCAATTTGTTTTCCAGCCAGTGAGATCCATGTGTATAGTTGCTGTTTACATTGTTGAATAAAGATATTTGCAATGAATCAGCCACTGGCCTTGCAAAATTCTATAATGCAAACTCTGGCATCATTTCTATAGCCAAGGTCTTATGTCCCAGCTACAGATTCTTCTTGCTTCCAACTTTTGCATTCCAATCACCAGTAATCATCAACTCATCTTGATTGCAGGTTTGATCAATTTCAGACTACATAAGTTCGTAGAAATAAATTTCCTCATCTTTGGCATTAGACTGTTGGTGTGCAAATTTGTGTGATTTGAATGTAACAGTCATATTAACCAGTCTTCCTTATGGGCATACTGATACTGTCCCTTCACTGATAGCATTGTACTTCAAGATAGATCTTCAAATGTTCTTCTTGACAAAATATGTGAAGACATTCCTCTTCGTCATTCCTGGCATAGTAGACCATGTGATCATCTGATTCAAAATGGCCAATACCACCAGTCCATTTCAGCTAATGCCCAGGGTATCAATTTTTATGTATCCCATTTCATTTTTGACTTCATTTTCCTAGGTTCATACTTTGTACATTCCATGTTCCTATTAACTGATATTTGCAGCTATTTCTTCCCATTTTGAGTTGTGCTACATCAGCAAATGCAGGTCCTGAGAGCTTTACTCCATCCATGTCATTAAGGTCAACTCTGAAGAGGCAGTTCTTCCCCAGTTGTCTTTTGAGTACCTTCCAATCTGAGGGGCTCATCTTTCAGCACTGTATCTGATAAATGTTTTGCTGCTAGCCATAGGTTTTCACTGGCCAATTTTCTCAGAAGTAGCTTGTCAGGTCCTTCTTCCTAATCTTAGTCTGGAAGCTCCACTGAAATCTGTCCCCCATGGGTGACCCTGCTGGTATTTGAAATACCCATGGCATAAGCTTCTAGCATCCCAGCAACACATAAGGTACCACAGTATGACAAATTGAGACGTGTGGTGGCAAAAAGCTTTAGTGAGGGTAAAAAAAAAAAAAAAATGCTGTGAAGTCAACTCCAACTCATGGCGACCGCATGTATGTCATAGGAGAACTATGCTCCATAGGGTTTTCAATAGCTGCTTTTCCAGAAGTAGATCACCAGTCCTGTCTTCCAAGGCATCTCTGATCTCTGGATGGACTCAAACTCTCAACCTTTTGGTAAGCAGCTGAACACTTAACCGTTTGTGCCACCCAGGGAAGTCAGGTGAGGGTAGAACTAGAAAGACATTCTGAGTAGATGGCACACTTGTCTCATTTGAAAATATGTCAAACACACCATATACTAATTATCATGACATACATGTATAGTAATATACCGAAACACAGACAAGAACAATAGGAACTTCAGGTTAGTGGTTTGACAGGAGAAATGTGGTCAGGGGAGGAGAGTATAAACAGGCCTTCAATTATATCTATGAAGGTTTGTTTCCTAAAAGGAACAAAAAGATCTAAAGCCATTACGACAAAACTAAATCTGTTAAAACCTGGGGAAACTTCATAATGAAAAAGTAAAATCAAAAGGGAAGGGAAACACTAATTTTTGGCCAGTGTAGCTCACTATTGAGGAATAAGGAACACATCGTGCAAATGTAAAACACTGTTCTATTGGCATCTGCAACGTATGTTTTTGGAGTTACAGGATCTAAATATTGGATAGAATTTACATACTTAACATAGTTTAACCATTTGTTGGAAACATTTACATTTACTTCCTCAACCAAATTTATAGATGTTACCAAACCAAAAAAAAAAAAAAAAAAAAAAAACCCAAATCCATTCCGTTGATTCAGACTTATAGTGACCCCATAGGACATAGTCGAACTGCCTGATACTAGTTTTCAAGGAGCAGCTGGTGGATTTTAACTGCCCACCTTTTGGTTAGCAGCAGAGCTCTTAACCACTCCATCACCATTCACAGATGTCACAAGGTTTGTTAAATACTAAGCAGCTGTTCCCCTTGTATCAAACTGTGATGTAAACTTAATGAACTTTTAGCACTTTGAAGTTCCTGTTGAGAAACCAATACTCCTATCTCTTCAAATTCCCATTCCACCCACCACCTGTCTCAAAAGGAATCACTTAATATGATTAAAAACTTTTTAAGATTATTATTAAAGGATTTCCCCACCGCAGAATGCACATTCTTGGTAGGAAACCATTTCTTAAAACTTTTAAGGAAATTTCACAATTGATGAATCCCCATCTCATCTCAAAGTGGAAGAGTGTTTTTCTTTGAGGGAGATGAGAATTCACTTCTTTGAAAGTACATTAAACATTTAAAAAGAAAATTCATATTTCAATAATTTCATAGAATTTGCTTGATGATAAATTACAGAAAAGCATCCAAAGAAATACTGTGCAACAAAATTTTCCTTTGACTCTCAAACACTTAGCTTCAAACTGATTTTTCAAGTGAAGTATTTCCTTAGGTGTAATTCAAAGTTGTTTGATACAGACCCTCACATACTCATCTCTATACCACTACTTAGGACATACACGTTGGATTAAAATAGCACACGAAGAAAAATCAAAGTTTGCCTCCCTTCAACACACTATATTAAAACTTTTATATACTTCCTAACAATAGGGTCACTGTTAGTCGGAATGGACTCTACAGCAATGGGCTTTTTTTTTTTTTTAAACGCCTACTTCTTGAAACAAAAAGTTAGAAATTCTGTAATTAGAAATTCTTATTGACCAGGAATGCTACACAGATTTCAATTTACTTGCAATTCCAACACTCCACATTGTTTTCTTTTTAGAACTTGCAGGTCAATAACATCTCTCCAAGAAAAGATCTATTCAGGGTCCGTCCTGAGCGTACACGGGTTCCGCATCCGCGTTTTCAACCAACCATGGATGGAAAATACTTGGGGAAAAAAAAGTTCCAAAAAGCTTGCAAAGACTGAGACAGCTTTAAGTGTAAAGTACTAACAACTATTTACATAGTATTAGGTATTATAATGAACCTAAAGATGATTTAAAGTATACAGGTGGATGTGCATACTTTATGTGCAAATACACACCATTATAAGAAGCTCCGGCAGCGCAGTGGTTAAGAGCTACCGCTGTTAACCAAAAGATCGGCAGTTCGACTCCACCACCTGCTCCTTGGAAACCCTATGGGGTAGTGCTACTCTGTCCAAAGGGTTTGCTTTGAGTTGTAATTGACGCAACGGGCTTGGTTTTTTAAATTTTTTTGGTGCATCCCCGGATTTTGGTATCTATGGAGGGTTCTGAAACCAATCCCCCACAGATACCAAGGGATGACTGTACTTCTTTTTCCTCAGGATTCTTAAGCGCTCATATTAACAGCCTTTGTTCCCTGCAGAACTATACAAAGCATCAAGAATTTAGACCCTAAGTCGATTACCAAAAATAAAAAATACTTAGTTCAAATAATCATTAAATCTTAAAGGGCCTTATAGAAAAAATTTCAAAAGGTCACACTGCTCTCTAGCCTTGAAGGGCACATAGACCATTTCCTTAATTTAAGAGCCTTCTTTTGATGATACACACTAAAAAAATTGTTTAGAAATGTTCTTTTTTTTTTCTTCAGGAACTGAGATCCTTTATGGACAGTAGTTTTATTTCTTCACTTCTTTGGGGGGGAAAAAAGTCCTTGAAATTTTAAGACCAAAGTTTTCACAAAGAAAACATCAGTATTGCCTTTAGAAATCAAACACAACACAAATTATCACACTTCTGTGAGAAGGCAGTATTTGATTTAGCATAGTAGATTACAAAGGTCAAGAGCAGGGGCTCCAGGGCCAGACTAAAAAACTGTTGATTCCAGCTCCCAGCGATCCCATCAGGCACAGAACTGCCCCAGCAGGTTTCCAAGGAGCAGCTGGTAGATTCGAACTCCTGACCTTTTCCTTAGCAGCCAGGCTCTTAATCAGTGTCCCACCAGGGCTCCAGGGCCAGACTACCTGGATCCAGTTCCTGCCTCTGCTATGTGCAAGTTATGTAAACCCGAGCAAGCAAACCTCTCTAAACCTATCTTCCCTCCATACAATGGAGACAGGAAAAGTATCTACTTGCCTCCTAGGATCTCTGTTAGGTTTAAATGCGTTGACGTAAAACTAATGCCTGGAACATAATAAGCATCTTGAAAACTGTTTTGCACTTTTAGGAATATATGACAGAGAAAAATATTTCAGGTGGGTAAAGACAGTCACTTTGGATGTCAATAAAGTGACAAAACCAAATCCTGTAACTTTTCTCAAACCATTTTTTAATTCTTGTACAGACATCCACATTTACTGACAAATTCAAAACTTTCTGTTCTAGCAATCCTCAACTTCACAGAGCTTTCGCATTAGGTACTATCTAAAGGTGACACTTGCAATTTTGTTTTTAAAAGCAATAAACAAATGAATTCTGAAAATGCAATTTTCCTATACGACTTAAAGTCTTAAACTATTTCATAACTGCCTTTGGCATTTAAAAGCCTATACAGATGTTCTGGCTGCAGATTAAAAAGAAAAATTACATCTGGTCTCCACCCTAGACCAGTTAAAGCAGTACCTCTAGGATGTTCTGGTAAGTTTTTTTTTTTTTTTTTTAAACCTTCCCAGATGAGCCAATGTCCTGCCATAGTCGGATGCCACTGATAAAAACAAACAAAACTGATAGTTATATTAATAGTTTTCTGCACCTTCTTCCCACAGGGGTGTTATATATAGGAATGAGGACACAGTGAGTTTTAAGGCAAAAGAAACGTGAAAATAAGAGGGAGTGGGTAACTAGAAAGGAAACTAATGGAGGCCAGGCCAAAACAAAAGCATTACAAATAAAATGCTCATAGCCTTAAGAAAGCTACCATAGGGGGTGGGAACAAGATGGCGGAATAGCCAGGTGCTTCCAGCAATCCCTCTTACAGCAAAGACTCAAAAAATCAAGTAAAACAACTACATTTATGACAAGCTAGGAGTCCTAACGTCAAACGCAAAGTTAGAAAATGGACTGAGCGGCACGGGGAGAGAAAGGCAGTTCAAAACCAGGGAGGAGTTGCAGGACCTGAATCAATGGGATCCCTCAGGTACCATTCCCAGGGGTGGCTGTGGTGGGATCATAGTAGCATTCGGCTGTAGTTCTCACAGGGAGAAGCAGCCAGCTGCACAGCCTACTCACACCTCCGGAGCCACAGAACAGCACTCTTGGCAAAAGCTAAGTACTTGCGTATATTTCATGGCACACCTCCCCCCCGCCAAGCCGGCTTCAGTGACCGTTGATTTCCCTGGGCCTAAGACACGCCCATTTGAGCGCCCTGAGCCATGCCGTCGGCATTGGAGAAGGAATAAATTCACATCATGGGAAAAACAGTTTGCCAGCTCCACTAACCAGAAGAGCTCAGGACACAAGCGGCTCCTGTCCAGGTATAAACACAGTCCGTGGACTTTGAATACCTTTACCCCTGCATGGACTTGTGTGGGCCTATTTCACGAGAATAGTCCCTTGCTGGCAGACTGCAACTGTTTAAGCTGTGGAGAGATAGGTGTTTGATATTTGACGCCGCTTTGCCTATTAAACAGGGTCCACACCTACCTACATCAGGGCCTAAGGACCGGTGACTACATGCAGGTCACCCAACTACCTGTGACAGGGGTGCAAGGATAACTGGCACCTCCCAGGCCTTACAACCAAAAGCACTGGGTGCCCATGCTCTGTCTGCAGAGCCCACCCACTTGTACAATCTAGGGAACACGGACATGCTTTCCTCAGAGATACTCAGGGGACGGTTCTGAGGCCCCTGCCTTGTTCAGAGTGTGACCCCCTGCTGCAACCAGATACTGGTACCTACACGAAACACCCCTGCCCCTCTAAGACTGTACAACAGAGACTGTATCACACACTTGAAGACCAGCTACCTGGACACCTGAGCTGAATCCAAACAAAAAAGTGAATGACCTCATAAGCTCATATACCTGATAAGAGCTCTATCCAACTGGTGACAGGATGTCAGAGCTCTAAAGGTGAAAATAATCAAGCTAGCTCACTCAAGCAACCCATTTGGGCAAATCAAAACAAAAAAAAAAAAACAAGAAACTAGGATACGGTAGGCAAACATAAAATAAACTAATACAGATGGTTCGGAGACAACAGTCAATATCAAACCACATAAAGAAACAGACCATGATGACTTCTACAAGCTCTCAACATAGAGAATCAAAGGATCTTCAGGATGAAGGTGCCTTCCTGGAATTACCAAATACAGAATACAAAACATTAATATACAGAATTCTTCAAGACAACAGAAAGGAGATCAGGCAATACGCAAAACAAGCCAAGGAACGCACAGATAAAACAGCTGAATAAACGAAAAAGGTTATTCAGGAATATACAGAAAAAATTTAATAAGCTGCAAGAATCCACAGAGTCAGCAATCAGAAAATCAGAAGACTAACAATAAAATTCCAAAGTTTGAAAACTCAACAGAAAGTCAGAGGAGCAGAATCGAGCAAGAAGGCAGAATTAGTGACACTGAAGATAAAACACTTGGCACCAATATATTTGAAGAAAAATCAAAGAATTTTCAAAAATGAAGAAACCTTAAGAATCATGGGGGATTCTATCAAGAGACATACCACACGAGTGACTGGAGTACCAGAGCAGGGAGCGATAACAGAAAACACAGACAGAATTGTTGGCAGAAAACTTCCCTGATATGTGAAAGATGAGAAGATACTGATCCAAGATGCTCATCAAACTCCACATAAGGTAGATTTGAAAGTCACCAAGACATATTATAATCAAACATGCCAAAACCAAAGATAAAGACAGAATTTGAAGAGCAGCTAGAGATAAACGAAAAGTCACCTACAAAGAAGAGTCACTAAGAATAAGCTCGGACTACTCAGCAGAAACCATGCAGGCAAGAAGGCAACGGGATGACTTATATAAAGCATTGAAAGAAAAAAACTGCCAGCCAAGAATCCTATATCCAGCAAAACCCTCAAATATGAAGGTGAAATTAGGAAATTTCCAGATAAACAGAAGTTCAGGGAATTCGTAAAAACCAAACCTACAAGAAATACAAAAGGCAGTTCTTTGGTTAGAAAATCACTAATATCAGGTATCAACCCAAGGTATCAACACTGCACAGACAGAGCAATCAGATGGCAACCCCAACGGGGAAACCACAAAAATAAATCAAGATTAAAAAAAGCTCAAAACAGTGAAGCGGCAATGTCATTATGTAAAAGAAGACAACATTAAAATAATGAGGGACTAAGAAATGTAGTCATAGATCTTTTGTATGGAGAGGAAGACAAGGGGATATAAAGAAATAAAAGTTACCTGTAAACTTGGAAATACGGGGGTAAATACTAAGGAAACCACAAAGGAGGATACCCTACTCATCAAAATAAAATACAAGAAAAAATAGAGACTCAGTAGAAACAAAATCAACAACACATATGAGGAAGAGACCATTTAAAAAGATAAACTACTCGGCACAAAACATGAAGTGGGAAAAATTGTCAACGACACACAAAAAAGGACATCAAATGTAAATGGACTAAATGCACCAATGAAGAGAGAGTGGAAGAATGGATTTAAAAAAAACACTATCCGTCTTTACGATGCCTACAAGAGACACATCTTAGACTGAGAGACAAGAACAAACACTCCAGGGATGGAAAAAAAATACTTCGAGCCAACACAATCAAAAAAGAGCAGGAGTGGCAATATTCATTTCTGACAAAATACTTTAAAGTTAATTCCACCTCAAAGCATAAGGAAGGAGACTATATAATCAATGATTAAAGGGACAATATACCAGGAGGATATAACCGTATTAAATATTTATGCACTCAATGACAGGGCTGCAAGATACATAAAACAAACTCTAACAGCACTGAAAAGTGAGACAGACAGCTCCACAATTATACAGGGAGACTTCAGTGCACGACTTTCGGTGAAGGACAGAACATTCAGAAAGAGGCTCAGTAAAGACACGGAAGATCTCAATGCCACAATCAACTTGACCTCACAGACATATACAGAAAACTCTACCCAACAGCAGCCAAGTATACTTTCTTTTCTAGTGCACGTGGAACATTCTCTAGAATAGGCCACATATTAGGGCATAAAGCAAGCCTCAGCACAGTCCAAAACACTGAAATATTATGAAGCATCTTCTCTGACCAAAAGGCCATAAAACTGGGAATCAATAACAGAAAAAGCAGGAAAAAGGGAAACCCTGCTCAAAAAAGACTGGATTATAGAAGACATTAAGGATGGAATAAAGAAATTCATAGTACCCAATGAGAATGATAACGCTTCCTGTCAGAACCTTTGGGACACAGCAAAAGCAGTGCTCAGAGGTCAATAAATGCACACATACGAAAAGAAGAAAGGGCCAAAAATCAAAGAATTATCCCCACAACTTGAACAAACAGAGAGGAACAAAGGACACCCTCAGGCACTAGAAAAAAGGAAATAATAAAAATTAGAACTAACTGAAACAGAAGACAGGAACGCAATTCAAAGAATTAACAAGACCAAAAGCTGGTTCTTTGAAAAAATTAACAAAACTGATAAACCACTGGCCAAACTGACAAAAGAAAAACAGGAGATGAAGCAAATAACCCAAATAGGAAATGAGATGGGCGATATTACCACAAACTCAACTGAAATTAAGAGAATCATATCAGATTACCAAGACAAATTGTACTCCAACAAATTTGAAAACCTAGAAGAAATGAATGAATTCCTAGAAACACACTACCTACTTAAACTAACAAAGAGGTAGAACAACTAAACAGACCCTTTAACAAAAGAAGAGATTGAAAAGATAATCAAAAGCTCCCAACAACAACAACAAAAAAAACCTCTGGCCCAGAGGGCTTCAACACAGAGTTCTACCAAACATTCAGAGAAGAGTCAACACTACTACTACTACTAAAAGGTATTTCAGAGCATAGAAAAGGTCGCAATACTCCCAAACTCATTCTATGAAGGCAGCATATCCCTAATGCCAAAACCAGTTAAAGCCACCACAAAAAAAAAAAAGAAAATTACAAACCTATATCACTCATGATAGGGTCACCGAGTCGGAATAGACTCGACAGCAATGAGTTTGGTGTTTTTTTTTTTTTTTTTTTTTTAGTTTATCCCTCATGAACTTAAAAAACAAAAAAACCAAACCCGGTGCCATCGAGTCGACTCTGACTCATAGTGACCCTATAGGACAGAGTAGAACTGCCCCACAGAGTTTCCAAGGAGCACCTGGCGGATTCGAACTGCCGACCCTTTGGTTAGTAGCCATAGCACTTAACCACTACGCCACCAGAGTTTCCCTCATGAACTTAGACGTGAAAATCCTCAACAAAATTCTAGCCAATAGAATTCAACAACATATCAAAAAAATAATTCACCATGACCAAGTGGGATTCATACCAGGTATGCAGGGATGGTTCAACATTAGAAAAACAATTAATGTAATCCACCATATAAATAAAACAAAGACAAGAATCACATGATTTTATCAATTGATGCAGAAAAGGCATTTGATGAAGTTCAACATCCATTCATGATAAAAACTCTCAGCAAAATAGGAATAGAGGGAAAATTCCTCAACATAATAAAGGGCATTTATACAAAGCCAACAGCCAACATCGCCCTAAATGGAGAGAGTCTGGAAGCATTCCCCTTGAGATCTGGAACCAGACATGGATGCCCTTTATCACCACTCTTGTTCAACACCATGCTGGAGGTCCTAGCCAGAGCTATTAGGCTACATAAAGAAATAAACGGCATCCAGATTGGTAAGGAAGAAGTAAAAGTATCTCTATTTGCAGATGACATCATCTTATATACAGAAAACCCTAAGGAATCCTCAAGAAAACTACTGAAACTAATAGAGTTCAGCAGAGTATCAGGATATAAGATAAACATACAATATAAGATAAACATACAAAAATCAGTTGGATACCTCTACACCAACAAAAAGAACATCAAAGAGGGAAACACCAAATCAATACCATTTACAGTAACCCCCAAGAAGATAAAATACGAAGGAATAAATCTCACCAGAAACGTAAAAGACCTATACATAGAAAACTACAAGATACTACTTACAAAAAACCAAGAGAGACCTATGTAAGTGGAAAAACATACCTTGCTCATGGATAGGAAGACTTAGAATTGTAAACATGTCTATTCTACCAAAAGCAATCTATAGATACAATGCAATTCCAATCCAAATTCCAACATTTTTTAACGAGATGAAGAAACAAATCACCAACTTGATATGGAAGGGAAAGAGGCCCTGGATAAGTAAAGCACTACTGAAAACGAAGAACAAAGTGGGAGGCCTCACTCTACCTGATTTTAGAACCTATTATACCACCACGGTAGTTCAAACAGCCTGGTATTGGTACAAAAACAGACACACAGACCAAGGAAACAGAACTGAGAATCCAGACATAAGTTCATCCATATATGAGCATCTGGTATTTGACAAAGGCCCAAAGTCAGTTAAATGGGGAAAAGACAGTCTTTTTAACAAATGGTGCTGGCATAACCGAATATCCATCTGCAAAAAAAAATGGAACAAGACCCGTATCTCACCCCATGCACAAAAACTAACTTGAAATAGATCAAGGACTTAAATATAAAATCTAAAACAATAAAGATCATGGAAGAAAACATAGGGACAACACTAGAAGCCCCAACACATGGCATAAACAGTATACAAAACATTACTAACGATGCACAAACACCAGAAGAGAAACTAGGTAACTGGGGGCTCCTGAAAATCAAACACCTATGCTCACCCAAAGACTTCACCAAGAGTAAAAAGATTACCAAGAGACTGGGAAAAAGTTTTTAGCTATGACATTTCCGATCAGCACCTGATCTCTAAAATCTACATGATATTGCAAAAGCTTAAACACAAAAAAGACAAATAACTGAATTAAAAAATGGGCAAAGGATATGAACAGACACTTCACTAAAGAAGAAATTCAGGTAGCTAACAGATACATGAAGAAATGCTCAGGATCATTAGCCATTAGAGAAACGCAAATCAAAACTACAATGAGATTCTATCTCACCCCAGTGAGGCTCACAATAACCCAAAAAACGCAAAATAATAAATGTTGGAGAAGTTATGGGGAGACTGGAACACTTCTACACTGCTCGTGGGAATGTAAAATGGTACAACCACTTTAGAGATCGATTTGGCACTTCCTTAAAAAACTAGAATAGAACTACCATATATCCTAGAGAAATAAGAGCCTTTACACGAACAGACACATGCACACCCAAGTTCACTGCAGCACTGTTTACTATAGCAAAAAGATGGAAGCAACCAAGGTGCCCATCAACGGATGAATGGATAAATTACGGTATATTCACACAATGGAACATTATGCATCGATAAAGATCATGAATCTGTGAAACATTTCATAACATGGAGGAATGCTGAAGACACGCTGAATTAGTCAGTTGCAAACGGACAAATATTGTATAAGACCACTATTACGAGAACTCGAGAAATAGTTTAAACAGAGAAGAAAATATTCTTTCATAGTTACGAAATGGGGGAGGAAGACAGAGGGGTATTCACTAATTAGACAGCAGATTAAGAACTATTTTAGGTGAAGGGAAAGACAACATGCAAAACAGGAGAGGTCAGCAGAACTGAACAAACCAAAAGCAGTTTCCTGAATAAACTGTACACTTCTAAGACCAGCGTAGCAGGGGCAGGGGTTTGGGGACCATGGTTTCAGGGGACATCTAAGTCAACTGGCATGATAAAATCTATTAAGAAAACATTCTGCATCTCACTTTGAAGAGTGGCAGCTGGGATCTTAAGCGCTAGCAGTCATCTAAGATGTATCAATTGGTCCGAACTCACCTGGACCAAAGGAGAATGAGGAACACCAAAGACACAAGGTAATATGAGCCCAAGAGACAGAAAGGGCCACATAAACCAGAGACGTTAGCCTGAGACCAGAACTAGATGGTGCCCGGCTACAACCGATGACTGCCCTGACAGGGAACACAACAGAGAACCCAAGGTAGCAGGAGAGCAGTGGGATGCAGACCTCAAATTCTCGTAAAAAGACCAGACTTAATGGTCTGACTGAGACTGCAAAGATCCCGGAGGTCACGGTCCCCAGACCTCCTGTTAGCCCTAGACAGGAACCATTCCCAAAGCCAGCTCTCCAGACAGGGATTGTACCGGACTATGGAATAGAAAATGACAGTGGGGAAGAATGAGTTTCTTGGATCAAATAGACACGTGAGACTACACTGGCATCTCCCGTCTGAACGGGAAATGAAAGTGTAGTGGGTGTCAGAAGCTGGCCAACCGAAACGAAGAGAGAGTGGAGGCAAGGAGTGTGCTGCCTCATTAGGGGGAGAGCAATGAGGAGTATATAAAGGTGCTTATAAAGAGAGTCCGACTTGATTTGTAAACTTTCACTTAAAGCACAATAAAAATTCTTTTTTTTAAAAGCAAACAAACATAAAGGAAAATATTTTTGCAGTTACATCATACTGGTCCTCAAATATATCACAGAGAAATGATTAAGTGAAAAACTGTAAACAAGCTTACATATACAATTCATGGTTATGCTTAAAGAGCAGTAATACAAAGGTGTTAATCTAAAATAGTCATAGTAATTACTGCTGTTAGATGGCACAATTTGGCACTATTCTTTATAACTTATTTTCTAAATTGTCTAAAATGTATACATATCATTATTTCTATAATCACAAATGTGGGGGAAGCTAAAATTTCCTTTTCCTTAAGGAAAGTGTATGTTCTAAGTTATTTGTACCAACTCCTAAATAGGCTGGTCATTCTCAAGATGTCACAATTTTTGCACAGAACTCAGCAGAAGCATGGCTTCTACCAACAGGGTGCTATTAAATGTGGAAACAGAAAACCATCTATCCCCATTACCCATTAAAAAGTCCTGATTAACCTCAAGGTCTCTAAGCAAATGACTCAGTGCCATCAAGAACTCAAATCCCAGTTAATTATTAGCTATCAGTGCTTGTCTGAAACATAAATATGCAAACCATCAAATTCTGAAGTCAAACTCTTAAAGTTTTTTTTTTTTTGGAAAGGAAAATGACACTTCACTTTTTTAAACAGTTTATTTATTCACGCAATATTTTAATTTCCCTTGAAAGCTATAAAATGACCATTTACCTTTTTTTGTTGTTTCTCCTTATGGTAAGCATTAATCTTTCCCTAATTCTCATAAAGGTCTTTTTTTTTTTTAAAACTAGGCACACACCAAAATCACTGAATAGGAATGTGCGAAGCTCTAGGGAAACTATTACATGTTTCTCAAGAGTCAGATGATAATTTGGGGATATATCCTTTAAGAAATTTTTTTTTTCCCTACCTTAATAAAACGTGTTTCACAGTGGTGTATTTCAAAAGATTGCAATCCAAAAGTAATTTCCATACCAGATAATATCAACTTTAGAAGAACTTCTGAATTAAGATACTTAAAGGAGAAATTAAGAATGTTTTCCTTTGACCAGAATTTCTGAATTTGATACGCATTTTTCTCTAAGTCATTTCTTTGGGGGGGATAAAAAAAAGTTACCATACCATAGACTCAGAACACAACTCTTAAACTTGTTTCTTGTAAATACAAGAAGAACGGGCAAAGTTAAGGTAACTTAGTTATAGAAAGAAGGAAGGAAGGTCGTGTATTTGGCGTCACATATGAGCTCAAGGCCTTAATTATCTGACGGCAATTTTAGTATTAACAATGGTATTATTTCCCTCATGCTTACATACACAAGTAACCAGGAAGAGCAAAAATTTCTGAACATGTAAGGAATGAGAACAATTTATATATTGTCAGTCAATATAGTTGTACTCTTTGAAAGTAACTGCTGGTAGTTAAAGTCTGATCACATTTCATACAGCAATTAAAAGTAATAAAAATTAAGAGTCCCCTATACAATCGGAATATCTCCTAGTATGCAAAACAGTTAAGAAGTCCATGTACACTTCGATTTTGCAGGTGCTACTGAGACTATCTCAAAGCTAACCACTGCATAATACATTTTGTAAAACACCTATCTAAAAATACACTGTACACTGTATGGGTGACAGTTCTAAACACTAAAACCAAATATATACGTGACACTATTAAACAACAGCCTGTAAGAAAATTTTATGATAGGAAATTTCACTTTTTAAATAGCATCTTGTGTTCATTATTTCAGTAATCTATCAAATTAGGATTTTTTTTTTTTTTTTTTTTACAAAATTACCAGAAAAGACATTAAGCTGGAGTCAGGAGAGGATATTCTAGTTCCAGCTCTGCCTCTACCTACCTGTGAGACATGGGGAAGTTTTCCTTAACCCTCATTAAGGCCTGAGATTCCTCAACAATAAAACAAAGGGGCCGAATGGAAAGAATTCTAAGGGTCATTTCCATAAAACGGGATTTTGCTAAATTCTTCAGGACTTAAAACTGGAAAAAAAAAAAAAAGACGATAGCTATGAAATACCAAGTTTGGTACATATCATCAATAATACAGATTACACAGACCACTTTAAGCCAAAGAATTACTAATTCTGCACTTATGAGATGAAAATGCAAGGCCTTTTTAGCAAGCGTTTCCAGAGCTTTGACAGTGATGTACAGCACGCAACATTAGAGACAGTAGCTGCCGCAGCACGTTAACAATGGGGAGGTGTCACTTATATTTGTTTTTAGTCATTTTTACACACAAGCAAGAGATCTTATAAAAGATACCACAAAGCACAATGACAAAATACATGTGATCTGACAAATTTAAAACACACTTTAAATGAAAAGGCAACCAAAATGCTTTAGAACATTTTACCTCTTTATAAAATCTGTACGCACACAGACCTGGGCCTAACATACTTCACTGCACCACATCAAAGTCCAATTTCACTTTCAGGTGAAAGTGCCCCTTTTATGAAAACCTACACTTATTTTCAAGAATCAGAACTGACTTGTATTAGATTGTACTCAGTTAAAAAACATGTATTTTCTCTGGTTCCAATATTTCTTCTCGTAGTACAAACAGAATAAATGAAAACAGAAGACTAAGTGCAGGAAAGTACCAGACCCTACAATGTTCATCTATACTGAAAATGTGTTTCATGGGGTTAACAGATTTGCAAAGGATGAAGTCATTTTTCACAAAGAAAATCCCCAAAGGTTTTTCCATTACAAATTCCTGTAATGGAAATTTCAGTGTCAAATTGGGCAAGAAAAAAAAACCTACTTTTAACTATTATTGTTTCGAGTATTATGTAAGTATTTAATTCATAAAAATCAAAAATTGATAGGCTGCTTAAAAAGCACTTGACTAGAACAAAGGAAATTATCGTCCTTGAGAAGATAACTAAAATAATCTGATAAGCGTGTGGTAAATTAAGTGCAGTACAGCCAAATGGCATACATATAAACTAAGAGTACAGTACTTTTATTCTGATGGCATGCTTATTTCACATTATCTTGAAGATAAACTGATTATGATCTTTCAAAATACCAAAATTAACTTAAAATTTTATCAATTCTTTTCCAAAATACGATGAGGAATTTTTTTATTGCAAATACTGTAATATCTGAGAGGGTTTCAATGTGAGAAAGAATATGCCTGATAAATTTCAAATTACCATACAGCAGACTCCCTGCTATCCCATCTGATGACACGACGGAGACAGACAAGCTATCGAGCAAGCATCTGTTAACAGTTTTTTTATTTTTTAATGTTAAATACCATGGGACAGGATTGTAAGGATGAAAAACTCGGTCAACAACTGCCTCACAAGGGGTAAGAAAAATTTTGCCATGATATTAGCAACGGTAAAGGAGAAAATTTACACTGTAAGAGGCACCATTTCCCCACAGAATACCTCTTGGCATTTCCTGAATGAGTGGGATTAGCAATCTAAATAAATCATATTTCAAGAGGTAACAGCAACAGATAAAATTTAAAGGGATTATTAAAATAACATTTACAAGACTCTGAACAATTCTTGAACTCTTATTAAAACCACAAAGGAAGAACAATTCTTTATTTATGAATTTCATAAAGGACTGAATGTGCAACTGACACCTGCTATCGATGATCTGGTAATATACAATTTGTCCAGTAGCCGAACAGTTTGTTTTTATTGTGTTTTCTAACCGTAAGAGATCATTAAAGGCAAAGCCTATTATGACGCTGTACACACACACACAAAAAAAAATGGTCACCGTGGACCATACTACCAATGAAATGGTAGGTAAACAAATCTTTTTCTGGTCAAGAGAAAAAAAAAAAAAAAAAATAGCACTCTGCATGCTTCACTCTACAAGATGAATTTTCCTAGAAAGAATCCAATGAAAATGGCTGCAATTACAACAAGAAGCGAAGGAAGAGGACTGGTGACATTATCTCTGAAGGACGCAGCTGAGGTTGATCCTGGTTTATCCAAATGTGCTGCCTTTCTGAGCCTTAAGCCTTCATCCTAGAAAACACAAAAAAATAAAGGAAGTTTTAGAAACAAATATCCCTATACTAAGACTTCTGAATCTTCAGTCAAAACTGGAGCTAAAAAGCTGTACAGAGAACGCCCATCAGTGGTCACCTAAGACTGGACATGGGAAGAGGGACTGACTGGTGACCAGCACGGTGAGACTTCCTGGAGTGATGGAAACGTTCCAAAGCTGCACTGTGGTAAGCGTTTCACAATTCTACGAATTTACTAAGAATCACTGAACTGTACATTTATTACGGGCTACTTTATGGTATGTAAATTATACCCTAATAAAGCTGATTAAAAAAAAAAAAAAAAAACAACTGCAACTGAGAAATATATTCCTAAAAGCCTGGAAAATCAGATATGGCTATACTTACATAGAAAGGAAAAAAAAAATCCCCCTGAAATAAATACAAACCTCGGAGATATTGCAGGTTTGGTTTGAGACCACCACAATCAAATGCATATCACAAAAAAGCAAGTCACACAAAGTATTTGGTATCCCAGTGCATACAAATGTTGTTTACACTACACTGCCGCCTATTAAGCGTGCAACAGCTTTATGTCTAAGAACATATATGCATACCTTAATTTAAAAACTTTATTGCTAAAAATGCTAACCATCATAAGCCCTCGTTTTGCTGGTGGAGGGTCTTGCCTCGATGTTCATGGTTGCTGACTGTAAAGGGTAGTGGCTCATGAAGGCTGGGGTAGCTGTAGCAATTTCTTAAAACAAGACAACAATACGATTTGCCACGTCAACTGACTCTTCCTTTCAGGAAAGATTTCTCTGTAGTATGTGATGCTATTTGATAGCATTTTACCCACAGTAGAACTTCCTTCAAAATGGGAGTCAATCCTCTCAAACCCTGCCTCTGCTTTATCAGCTACCTTTATGTATATTCTAAATCTTCTGCCGTCATTTCAACAATGTTCACAGCATCTTCACTTCAGCAGTACATTTCATCTCAAGAAACCACTTTCTTTCCTCATCCACAAGAAGCAGCTCCTCATCCGCTGAAGTTTTATCATGAGATTGCAGCAATCCAGTCACACCTTCAGGCTCCACTTCTAATTCTTGTTCTCTGGCCGTTTCTACCACATCTGCAGTTGCTCCCTCCACTGAAGTGATCGAAGCCATCAATGAGGGTTGGAATCAACTTCTTCCAAACTCCTGTTAATATTGATATTTTGACCTACTCCCATGAATCAAGAATGTTCTTAATGGCATCTAGAATGGTGAATTCTTTCCAGAAGGTTTTCCATTTACTTTGCCCAGATCCATCAGAGGAATCACTATCTATGGAAGCTGTAAGCCTTACAAAACATATTTCTTAAATAATAAACACTTGAAAGTCAAAATTACTCCTTGATCCATGGGCTGCAGCATGGATGCTGTGTTAGGAGGCACGAAAACAACATTAATCTCCTTGTACATCTCCATCAGAGCTCTTGGGTGACCAGGTGTATTGTCAGTATTTTGAAAGGCATCTTTTTTCTGAGCAGTAGGTCTCAACAATGGGCATAAAATATTCAGTAAACTATATTTTTAAGAGATGTGCTGTCATCCAGGCTTTGTTGTTCCATTTATAGAGTACAGGGAGAGTACATTTAGTGTAAGGGCCCTAGGATTTCCAGAATAGTAAATGAGCACTGTGTTCAACTGAAAGTCTCTAGCTGCGTTAGGCCCTAACAAGACAGCCTGTCCTGTGCAGCCAGGCACTGACTTCTCCTCTCTAGCTATTGAAGTCCTGGATGGCATCATCTTCCAACATAAGGCATCTTCTTCGTCCACACTGGAAATCCGTTGTTGAGTGTGTCCGCCTCCACCCGTCAGCTGGATCTCCCGGATACCCTGCCGCAGCTTCTACAGCAGCACTTGCCGCTTCCCTGGCACTTCCATGCTATGGAGACGGCTTCCTTCCTTAAACCTCATGAACCAACCTCTGCTAACTTCAAACTTTTCTTCTGCAGCTTCCTCCCCTCTCAGCCTTCAGAGAACTGAAGAGAGTTAGGGCCTTGCTCTGGATTAGGCTTTGGCTTGAGGGAATGTTTGGCTGGTTTGTTCTTCTACCCAGACCACTAAAACTTTCTCCGTATCAGCAATAAGGCTGTTTCACTTTCTTAATCATTCGTGTGTTCACTGGAGTAGCACTTTTCATTTCCTTCAAGAAGTTTTCCTTTGCCATTCGCAGCTTGGCTAACTGTTTGGCACAACAGGCCTAGCTTTCAGCCTATCTCGGCTTTCCACATGCCTTCCTCACTAAGCTTAATCATGTCCAGCTTTTGATTTAAAGTGAGAGATGTGCGACTCTTCCTTCACTTTAACACTTAAAGGCCACCGTTAAGGTTATTAATTGGCCTAATTTCAATACTGTTGTGTCTCAGGGAATAAGGAGGCCTGAGGAGAGGGAGAGAGATGGGAGAACAGCTGGTTGGTAGAGCAGTCAGAACACACACAACATTTATCAATTAAGTTTGCCATCGTACACCAGCGTGGTTAGCGGCACGCCAAAACAATTATAATAGTATCAGAGATCACTGATCACAGATCACCATAACAGATATAATAATAATGAAAAAAGATTGAAATATTGCAAGAATTACCAAACTGTGACACAGAGACACTAAATGAACACATGCTGTTAGAAAAATGGTGCCAACAGACTTGCTCGACACAGGGTTGCCACAAACCTTCTATTTGTAAAAAAAAAAAAAAAAAAACAAACGCAGTTATCTACAAAGTTCAATAAGCAAAGCACAATAAAACAACGTATGCCTGTACAATTAAAGAAGAGTTCTGTCCATTCACGCATTTCCAACTTGGCCCACAGGATGTTAGATCAGTTATACTTGCCCTAGCCCCATCAGACATAGATTACCAGGAACAAACCCGTAGTCTGACAGTTAAACCTTGCAAGTGATTAAAAATTAACTCAGTACAACTAGAAAAACCATAGCAGAGGAAGAGTGCAGTGATTTGCCAAAGGAACGGGAATGGGAAAATGTTAACAAGGCAGTGTTTTAATAGGCCCAAAGCAAAGCAGGGCCTTGCGTAAAAGACTCAGCACCAGATATGGACTGCAAAGACGACCCAGAGTCTTGTTCCTGTGGGAATTACCAATTAAGACAGATGTGGAATGTTGTGTACAGAAACCCCTCATCTGAAGCTCTGTACCTGGGTTGGAAATTGAGGCTGCTTCTCTCTGTCAAAGTGACTTAGATCCTCCAGACAAGAGTAGGAAGCTTCATTCTTACTGCTATGGTTTCATGCAGCAAAGTTTCTAACACTCTATGATTTTAGGGGACAAGGTTTTTAAGTAAGAAAGCAGTAGATACTTTACTAACTACAGTATGGCCTTGGGAAAAATGGCTGCTAACTTTGCAGCTGGCTTTAAGCACATCTGTTATACCAGCCTGATTGATGACTGGCAGGGCAGATTTTTACTTCCTTGGCCAGAGCTAGTTTTTATTTTCTCACACTGATTCCTCTAGTGAGCTTATAAATAAACACCACTACAAGACTACTCTGATGGCATACTGTCTTATTTGCACTGTTGGGTTTTCTGGTTTGTTTTGTTTTTTCGTCTTCTGCTATGTAGAGAAAGCAATGGTTCTCAATACCAGCTATACACCTGAAGAACTCTTTAAAAATATAAATGTATACGTCTTATTCCCAGTGGTTCCAGTTCACTAGGTTTGGAGTCACTGTATTTTTTAAAAGCTCACTAGATAATTCAGACGCACAGTCTGAACTATGAACCACAGGGTGAGAGGAATAAAAAGGGGCAGTGATCACACAAGAGCAAGAAAGTCAATCTGGCAACAAATTATGATGGGCCTTATGTGTCAAATGTTAAGGAGTCTAGAACTGATTCTTTAAGCCAGTGGTCTTCAAGGTTCATTTGTTTTGTTTTTTAAGCAGCAGAATCCTTTTTCCAATGGAATCTCACCTAGAACATCAGTATATAGAAAGCAGTCTCCCTTCACCTAGCTTGCTGCCCACTCTTCCTATTTTCCAGCCCTGCCCCATCTGCCATTCTGATCTTTTCCACTTCCCCCTTCCCTGTCAAGAGAGAATAGGTTTTTGAATAAGGCCATTGGGCATCCTAAGGAACATATCTTCCAGGAAAGAATGTAACTATGGAAGTCATGGCATCCTGAAAAAGTCCATGGTGTGTCAGTGTGGGTGTGAAACGAAAATATTTTTTCCACTACCCAGACAGAGTGCCAAGGGCGGACAGCCCAAAGGGGTCTTATAGAATGAGACAGCCAAAGAGGAATTTATAGATCAAGTCAAGATACAGTGCCTTTGTCATTCAGAGTATAGTTCGTATATACATTTAACAGATGTAATAATTAAATATTGGATAAGGTCCCATAAACAAACAAACAGAAACAAACCAAACCCACTGCAGGGGAGTCGATTCCAATTCATGGAGACTCCATGTGTTACAGAGTAGAACTAAACTCCATCGAGTTTTCTCAGCTGTAATCTTTATGGAAGCAGGTCGTCAGAAGCTTTCTTCCGTGGTGTTACTGGGTGGGTTCAAACCACCAACCCTTCAGTTAGTAGCCAAGCCCAAACCATTTGTGCCAACCAGGGACCTACAGGTCCTATAACCAAAAAAAAAAAAATCCCGTTGCCCTTTAGTAAATTCCAACTCATACCGACCCTCCAGAACAGAGTAGAACTGCCTCAAAGGGTTTCCAAGGAACAGCTGGTGGATTTGAACTGCCGACCTTTTGGTTAGCAGCCAAGCTCTTAACTACTGCACCACCAGGGCTCCAAATTTTCTAACAGTCACATTAAAAAAAAGACTTGTAAGTGGCCATCCGAGGCACAACAAGTGGTCTCTATTTACCTGGAGCAACAGAGGAAGGAGTAGAATCAGCAATAACAGGGGGATATGGAATGTGTGGGCTAACTGCCTCCACGAACAACTGCCTCCTTTGCCTTGAGACCAAAAGAACTGGATGATAGCAGGCTACCATTACTAAACATTTTAATCAAAGAATCCAAAGAACACTCCTTATCGAAAGGGGGAATATACAGAACAGAATTTCAAATTCTCATGGACTCTAGGCTTTCTGGAGCCATAGAGGGTGGATGAACTGAAACTACTGCCCTGAGATAATCTTTACACCTTAAACCAAAACTATCCCCGTAAGTCTTCTTAAAACTGAACAATAGTTTAGCTCAACTAGTAAAAAAGGTCTGCCTTACGTACTGTCTTAGTTGTCTAGTGCATCACAGAAATACAAGTGGACACCTCTAACAAAGAGAAATTTATTTCTCACAGTTTAGGAGGCTAGAAGTCCAAATGCAGAGCACCAGCTCTAGGAAAAGTCTTTCTGTCTCTGTCAGCTCTGGAGGAAGGTTCTTGTCTTCTCACCTCCTTCTGCCTAGTTCCTGAGAGATCTCCCTGCAGCCTGGAATCTATCTTACACCATCTGTGCTCACTGGCTTGCTCCTTTTATCTCTTTTATATCTCAAAAAGAGATTTACTCAAGACACACCCTACACTAATCCTATCTCATTAACAAAGACAATCCATTCCCAAATGTGATTATAACCACAAGCACAGAGGTTAAGATTTATAGCACATATTTTGGGGGGATACAATTCAATCCATAATGAGCATTATGCTCTTTTAAGAACTATCTACACGAGATCAAACTGACAACCAAACCAAACCCACTGCCGTTGAGTCAATTCTGACTCACAGCAACCCTACAGGACAGAGAGAACTGCCTCACAGGGTTTCCATGGAGCGACTGGCTGGTGGATTCAAACTGTTGACCTTGTGGTTAGCAGCAAAGCTCTTAACCACTGTGGCACCGGGGCTCCAAATTGACAACAGCAACTGAAAAGATTGGATAAGAACCTCAGACAGCAGTGAGTTCATGTTAATGAGGGAGGAACACTTCAGAAATGGAGGGTAAGAATGGTTACACAACTTTAAGAATGTAATCAATGTAACTAAATTGTACATGTAGAAACTGATGAATTGGCATATGTTTTGCTGTGTATATTCTCAGCAATAAATAAAATCTAGGGGAAAGAAAAAGAAATTAGTAAAACTAATTTTAATAATGTATTTTAGCTAACCCAACATATCCAAACTATTATTTTAATTGTTACAAATTTTAAAAAAGAGCTTTACTTTCTTTTTCTTGTACTAAGTCCTCATAATCAGTATGCATTTTACATTCACAGCACATGTCAATTGGTACATCTACATTTTAAGTGCTCAGCAGCCACACGTGACTAGGGGCCACTGCAGCAGACAGCACCGTTCCAGGCAGGTCAGTATGACCGGGGCACAGAATGTGAAGGATAATACAGGCAATAGGGGAAGCTGGCAATGTCACAGGCCAGGTCACAAATAACTAGGACGTTTGCTAAGAGTAACCTGTAATGCGTTACAATTAAAAAAAAAAAATTAGTAAGAGGTAATAAACTTTGAAATAAGGGTAATAAAACATATTTGGAAACGGACAGTGGTGATGCTTCACAACGTGGTGTGAATGTAATTAATGTCAATGAACTATACATGTAAAATTGATTTAAATGTTTTGTTACACCTCTTTCATCACACACACAAAAAAGGGTAACTTGTAGGCGGTGAGAATCCATGGTAAGATTTTTAGGAAAGTAGGGGTAGAGAGGGCAGGTGAGGACATAATCAAATTAGGGAAATGGAAAAAGAAATGATCAAGGATAAATTTTTTAAATGACTGATAAAATGGACTATTAGTAATTTAATACACTGAATTTTTTCTCAAAGAGCAGAACTTACTATCAGGTGTCGATTTTCTTCGGACAGTTTCATCATTTCTCCCTGAAGTCTTTTACACTCTTCCATGAGTTTCCTTGTCTCAGTATCGTTGAGTGAAACACTATGCGGTTTTGGCATGGGTCCGTCTTGTTTAGACGCATTCAGTGGAGCAGCTTTGCTAGGTTCCATTTCATTCTGTATCATAAAGATATTGGAATGTTTAAACAAACAAAAATTTAAACTCTACATCATGCTCTTCCCCCAAAATTTTTTAAATGATACATTTTGACATTTTTCAATTTATAAGAATTAAAAAAAAAAATACTAAACATTATAGTTGTCCGTGAATCATTTTAAAAGGCCTAAATCCCTGCCAGTAGTTAAGACAGGTCAAGATAAGCAGCCCACTCCCTCCTCTACTCCCAGAGCCTACCCCGTGCACTTACCTCTACCATAGCACTTATCATGTATTCTAAAAATTTACTTCTGACGTTCTCTGCTATAATACTCAAAGGCTGGGAGAGCAAGAGACATTTCGTATCACCCTTTGCCATTTACCCCTAAACCCAGCATTTTGGCCAACTGCAGTTATTTAATCAAAGTATGATGACTGACGGACACCAATCAAAATCCAAATTTGAAGTTTTCAGTGCTGATTCTGCAATCCAAATGAGGTTCTGGGGGAAGGGGTAGTATCATAATCATTCCAATAAAATTAGGACACTACTTAAGAAAAAATATTTAAAAGCAAATCTAACTTCTATTAATGAGAAAAAATAACTGAGAGATATAAATACTGAAGGGTAGATAACGAACACAAACATATAATGGCAGTAAGAGGAAGAGAGTTAAGAAGTCTGTGATCTCTCACTTGAAACAAAAATGAGTCTTTCAAATCATTAATAACACTGCTTTAGTTCATGCAATTCAAGACAGAATCACAGCGATACCACAGACACTTTGAAGCCTATGAGTCCCGAAATGTTATTCTTACCAGCACTTACCCATTTGAAGCTAGTGGCAAAGGCCTGGACGTAAATACCTAGGGCAGTGCCTAAGTATTCCTGAGCCTGCGGTCTAAAGTGCCTCAACAGTCTTCATCCTGGTATTATTTATACCACCAGTATTGGTGAAGTCTTCTTTTTAACTTTAATTAAAATCCGTGCTTCTTAAAAAAAATAACTTTTTAGATAAAAAGATATATGTAACTGCTATATTCTGATATGGAAACCCTGGTGGCGCAGTGGTTAAGGGCTATGGCTGCTAACCAGAGGGTTGGCAATTTGAATCCACCAGGCACTCCTTGGAAACTCTATGGGGCAGTTCTGCTCTGTCCTACAGGGTTACTATGAGTCGGAATCGACTCAGTGGCACTGGGTTTTTTTATATTCTGATATAATAGAATATCTGAATAAATAAGATGCTAAATAGCCACTTATAAAATTCAACTTTTTGACATTCCACCGTACACATTAATAGGATTTAATTATAGACTGCACACCTACCACATCTTTCCAGCTGCTAAATTTACATTAAGCGTAAATAAACTGTTCAAGGACTAACGCTAATATTTCTTGTGAAAGGGTTGTGATTTGATCGTTATGCTTAAATCCATGTAAAATATCAATCATATTATAAGGAGGCTTAAATGCACAAAACTGTATAATTTGACCTGTTCAGCATTTCAATTTTTCCTTCAGAGACTTCACGGTTGTGAAAGCTCACTCCCATTTCCTTCTTTGGGTTTCCCTCTTGCTAGCTTTCTGTCTCTTTCCCTAACCTTCCGATCCCAATTAATCCCACCTCTATCTATTAATAAAAATTGGTCAGATATATTTTGTTCTCCACCAATATTCTTTACTATTCTTTTCCTTAACAGTAATTGGAATTCATTTCAAAATGATTTTTCAAGTGTGCTCGAATTCCATCCAAGTACAAGTCCACCTTCTGAAAATGAGGGTGGCACTTTGCCTTCCTCTGTAAAGAACACAATGGCTGCCAATATAGCAACTGAGGAATCTTTAGATTTTGGTTAAGAATTGGGAAAAAATACCCTAACTCATAACAGTGAGTTGCCTAAAAAATAAAGAGGAGATACACGAGGCCAACAGTGAAGAGAAAAAATTTAAATAAGGAATTATCAAGCTCTTCTCAACTGGCTTTTTATTTTTAAATAAATTCTAGAAATTCCAGAAAACTTAGAATTATGAGGGGGGAGAAGAGGAAATTACCTTGTCTCACCATTCCATGACGTGAACTTCCAATATTTTTATAAGCACATTTTACACAGCTAAGATCAGCATGCATATTACATTTTCACCTTGCTTTATTCCTTATATGTACCTCTTTTAATTATCATTTTAAATGACACAATATGTCATTAAATGTTCTACTTTGTGCCTTACCAGAACTACTTAACCATTTTACTCTTGTTAGACACCTGAGGTAGCTTCCAATTCTGAGATTTTAAATAAACACACCAATGAGTATCTTCTTATGGCAGCAGAATTAGGACTTTTCTTTTTTATTGGAATTTTTCTTAATGCTGTTATGTTGCTTTAACAACAAAAGGGGGAAGAAATGACATAACGAGCTTGTTGGAGCACCAACAGAAGACTACAGTGCAAAGCTGGAAAAGCTTAAACACGCTTCAAGTTACACAGAGTAGGGATACATCATACGCTGTCTAGACCCCCTACAAACCAGTCAACATACAGAACAAATGCAATGAAATCTAATTTATTTATGTAAATTTAAAGTATAAGCATATATAACCTAACTTAGTTGAGAGTTTTAAAAAAAAAAAACTGCCGAGTCCTTCAGGTAGTAACAATCTGAAGAGCCTGATGGAAACACTAAGGCAGGTGTGACTTTAAATATATACTTCCATGCGGGAGCTCCATTACTGAGGTTTGGCTCCCGGAAAACAGTTTGTTCCTTGACAGTTGCTTCACACTGGTCCAGAAAGAGGAGACTGGTTGCTCTGAGAACCATGAAACAAGCAAACTAAAGGGATTCAACATGCTGTGACTCTTGGTGAACTGATGCATACTAAACATACATTAACATTATATTTAACACTGCAACTTACAATAAGCTGAAAGGTCAAGGCAGTGATATCTATAAAGATGAAATAATATAGCATATCTAGTACATTTCCCACTCTAAATTATTTAGCCTATCTGCAGTAATCCCTATCTATGAGTTGAATTTACCTCTGTATTCTTTTTCAGCCACCAACAGAATTTAAATTCCAATATTCCTACTGGAGATAATTAGAGAAAGAGGGAACTAGGAATTGGAAATAGAAAGGAAAAGTTATATATAAGGCAGAGTAGTTTTTTTGCAGTGAAGCCTTGGGAAAGACAAAGAAAGCTGAAGGACAGTAAGTATGGGGCTGTATGTTTGTGACTTTAAGGAAGGGATGAATGTGTAGGGAGAAAAAAAATCCACTGTAGTGGAGGCAATTCTGACTGGCTAAAGCCCAGAGCTACGAAATGACGTTGTCAAGGCCAGCATTAAGACCTTAACCTGTGAGCTGAGAAATGGTATCTAAATACCAAGATCATCCAAAGATTGAGTCCACTCCAAACAACCAATTTACTCTGTTTGTCTAGGACCATGATTCCCAGAAGTAAGTAACTCCAAACTGCAAAATCGAAAAAATACCAGACATGTCAACAGAGGGTCAGATTTTTTTTTTTAAAGTCTCAGTATGCATATTACCTGCAATGTCAAATCACAGAATAAGAAACCTGTTAAAACTGAAGGGTCCCTTAAGTTTCCAGTAAGCAAGAAATGGTAATGGGCATCATACAGCATCCATTCCATCACCCAAGTCACTGTAACTTCACTGATGTGCTGGCATTTCACTTGATGACTGTCACTACACACACACACACACACACACACACACACAAGTATTAATAAGCTCAGTTATGACTTAAAGTCTTCAGGGTTTTAACCACAAATTCTCCTACCCTGGGGCATTGTAAAACCTAACAATTACAGATAAGGAGAGATTACTATATATTTATATTTGATAACAAAACATGTATTAATGATTTCATTTATCTTTTTTTATATAAACATGAGTACTTGCCTGAAAAGCAATGTTTGCCAGCACATACCTTTCCTGCTATACAGGTTATCCTGCTCAAACAAGCTACAAAGTTGCCTAGTGGTTCATTAAAAGGTAATAAATTAGGAAAATCTTTTGGAGTATGCTCCCAAAATCTCAGTGACAGGAAAAAATTAAAAGTTCACCACATGTTCACGCTTACATTTGCCCTGTGCACCACTGACGATTATGCGTTGTTCTCTGTTTTTTATTACAACAGTTTGTTTGCTTGCTTGATTTTTAAGCGCTTTGTGGTTCTATTATAATTGGAAACATAACTGAAAATTTCAATTCCATTTCATATAACACACTCACAGTACCAGGTATCTACATTAACTTTTGTTTTAATCAGTAATACTAGTAAACTCCTAAGTCTGTTAGCTCCTTATGACAAACCTTCTGCTTCTCCTGTTTGAACACACTGAGTCCCCTGAGATCATTCTTCATGTTATAACTGGCAGGTGTTGCAACTGTGCTGTTGATGCTGTTCAATGAGGTGATAGCCGTAGCAGTCCCCGGTGGAGTTATACCCTGAGGTGGCATGGGAAACATTCTCAGATTCACACCCAATTCTGATTTCTTCTGCATGATACTGGGAACGACTAACAAAAAGCATTAGACTCTAGAACATTCACATTTTACTCTATAAAACTGTCTTATACATAAGAAATAATACTAATGAATGATAGCTATATTTAAGGAAAAAAAAGCTTCTGACCTTTTATTTCTCAACAAAATTAGCTATGATCAACTTGTATTAGATTCACTGATTGAATTCATACATATTTTTAAATTATGCTAGCTTCATGGAATCCTAAAATGAGTACCTTCTAACTCCAACTTTGTGGCACTTAATGTTTTTATATACTTGATATCTGAAAAACAAGCATTTTCATGTTTTCTTATCCTTGATAACACTTAATCTGCATACTGATTTTAAGTTAAATAAATTTTTCCATTAATGATGTATAACCCTCTCTTGTACTCAACATCTCCCCAATACAAGACCTAATAAACAAATTAAAAGACTCATAAAACACTGTGATGCGCCATTATCTCCAACGTTCTCTTCCTTTTAACAATCAATCTTGATTAATACAGGTAAAAATAATACTACACAAAAAGATTGGTACAGGCTCTGAAATAACCCAGAACACTGTATATAAGAGAAATGAATAATGCATCCTCTCCCAATCTGTTCTGCACCTTAACAAAAAATAATATATGTTTCATCATATCATGTCTTTGTAATAAGAGACCCCTGAAATTCCCTGTTCTTTACAGCTCTTCAGCCTCCATTAAGACAAATCAATATTTTGAGAAAATGTATCATCATCAAATGTTAGATGGAGAGCATAAATAAGATGCAATACATTCAAGATATTTGGGAAATACCTATTGGAGGCCTCAAAATAAACCAAACTTTTTAAAAAATTGAATATAAAGTGAATATTCAATTAAACAACAGAAATAACAAGTTAATTAAAACCACACTGAATCCTGAAAAAACACTACCACTAAACTGGACATTCAATTTTACAACACAAAGTTAGTAACAGCTAAACAGAGGTCATAATCCAGAGAACCCCATTTTGTAAGATAGTTAAGTCACACTTTAGTACCATCCATCTCCAGCTCCAACTATCAACCAACCACAAAGGGAACATGCTGAATGGCTCTCAACACTAGCAATGAAAACAACTGAAGAATTAATTAAAATATACTTAATCAAAGACTTCTGGTCCCTAGAACTAGGATGACTGTATACTTAATGTGCTTAAGGGCAGTACAAGTTTAAACCTATGAATAATTATTAATACCATCTCCTTTTATTCTAAAATAAAAGGGTTTCTGGGTTCCCTAGGTCACTCTGTCTATGACCCAAATCAGAGAGCTATTACCCAAAAAGAAGCCCACATTATAATAATGGTTTAAATAAATTAGGTTATTTCATCATCCAAAAAAAAAGACTTTCTTAAGCTAAAAATAAAAACAGACTCAACTACTATACTTCTAAAGCTCACACCTTTCTTACCCTACAAGATGGCCACAAAACTTCGTTTTCTTGTTTATATATTCAGTATCAAGGCCCTAAAAAGCATAAAGAAATCAACAAAATAATACCATAACCTCTGCCTACTGTTATCAGAACTGTGTAAATGCCCAGGAAATAAGAGCGTACCTAAAAAGATCAAGATCCTCAAACATACTGTACTTACATAAATGCTACCGGGGGGAGGCTGCAGGGACAGGGTGAAGGAGTAGGGTGGGACTATTAACTTGAAACATTCGATCAACATCACAAAATTGAAGACCTGTTATCTACACCATCTTGAAAAATGGATCAACTGTGATAGCTATTGTGGTAACTGCTTTGGGTATGAATCAAATTTTTCTAAGTTGATAACTAAAGATCATAAATTCTGATGACCAGCTCTTTAAAAGCAGATGTACGAGAGAGCACTAACTCAACATGGACTTCTCTACTGCTCCAAAAACTAAATGAGATTGAATATAAGTACATCTACCATCCAGAGGGAGGGGTGTATTAAATCTTAAATTTTCACCAGCAATTCAGTTCATAGCTAAGACTGAATTGTGCTTAAGTCAACATACTTTTTAACAACATACAATTAATAAACTGAAAAAAAGAATAAAGGGTCAAAAGACCTCAAGGAATTTATTATACCACAATAAAAATTAAAAGCTTTTTAAAATCTATATTACCAACATAATTTCCATTATATTTTTATTAATCTTGCACATTTAGAAATGTATCTTTAAGGGAGTGTCATCTTTAATCAATTTGTATAAATGAGGACCTAGCATCATAGATCACTTTATCAATTTATCTGAAGTAAACTGAAAAACTATTATCTAGGTATCACACTATCCAATAATGCCCTCATTTCCAAAGAAGTTTCAGACTAAACCCAAGATATACACACCAAAAAGAGGATGTTAAGTAATCTTATCTATAAATGCTAGAAAGAAACCACTATTGAAGATACTATGACTTGGATTAGTTTTCTTGGTTCAAAGGTTTAGCTTCATGGGTGTAGCCAGTCAGCTGGCTGGCCTAAAGTTATTTTTAGAGTTTTCGTTCCACCTCCTAGTTCAGTGGGTAGTGCCTGGGGTCTTAAAACCTTGCCAGCAACCACTCAAGATACAACAATTGGTCTCTATTCTCCTGGAAGGGCAGAGGAAGGAGACCCTGGAATCTGAGAACACAATGAACTGCAGGTTTAATTGCCTCCATGACCTACCACCTCCTCTGTCATGAGACCAGAAGAAATGCATGGCCCAGCTACAATTCCTGAACATTTTGATCAAGGATCCAATAGATAGATCCTGATCAAAAGAGAAAAATCAGGAAACAGAACTTCAAATTCACATGGATCCCAGACTTACTGGATCCACTGAGACTGTGGGAATCCCTCAATCTATTGCCTGGAAATAATCTTTAGACCTTGAAACAAAACTATCCCATGAAGCCAACTCAACAAGTTTAGCTCACTTAATAAAGAACATTTGCCTAAAGCACTATGCTCTTATAAAAGACGACACAAGTGTAAACTGACAACAGTTCCTCTGAAGCACAGATGAGACCTTTAAAGGGCAGAGTCTAAATTAATGGTGATATAACAATACAGATAGAACAGTGGGCCAATGTGAAATATGTAATCAATGTCAATGAACTGCACATGTAGAAACTGTGAAAAGACATAAATGTTTGGCTGTACATAATACTGCCACAAAAAAAAGATATTATGATTTTAAAGCATTTTTATCAACTTCATCTGCAAATCATACTGAACTGGAAACACATGACAGAATTATCCATAGGGTCTTATTGCCACAGGAATGAAGCATTATGGAAGAGATGTTTCATATGTATTTTTACATAGATATAAAAGGTTAAGCCTTGTTACAATAAAAAAAAACAAGAAAAAACAAAAATTTTATATATGTTTTGTTCCATGATAAAAGCTTCAGATTTGGCACTCTGAGGTTTCGTACCTTCCACAAAGGATAGGATACAACATTAAATTAATGACTTGACGGAAAGTCACATAATCAACTAAACCCAGGTGGAACTGGGTCTGCTGTCAGATTGCAATGAATTTAAAACATTTCTCGATAATTAACATTTCTTGAAGAGTCTGCAGGTTAACAGCACCACAAGAATGGGTTTAGGCAGGAACGGTCAGTGTCCCCCAAAGTGTATTTTACAGAAAAACAGATATTCCATGAGAAGTTAACGGTGTTACATTAAATAAAAAAAGAAATACTTGGTCAAACATAGTTCTCTCAGTCTTCTTTACTGTAGGTCTTTACTGTAGGCTTTCTTCATTGTAGATCAAATAAGCCACATGAAACATGGTATTGTAGTATTTTTCGAAAATCATTTAACCACAGAACTCTTCCAAATCTAATACCCTTTGGGAAACACTGCCTTATAAAAACATAGCTGTGTTTCAGCCTCCTCTTTTTAACATACACATTCATCAATTAAGGCCACCTCTAGATTGCGTACGATGCAGATGTAGATGCGTTTCTGCACGCTTCAATTACATAAATTTGAAATGATGATATAATGAAATATTAAAACGTCTCACTTTGTATGAACAACTTAAAATGTGAACTCCAAACACTTAAAAATATCCATCAAGAATCGTAACTGCAAAGCTAGTGAGCCCTGTGAACCAAAAGCCACGTTTATCATATTGCTACATGGCAACAAACCCTTTAGCTGTTTCAGAGGTACTGCCCATCCTTGTCAGGACAGGCGTTGGATTGTGTAGGTTTTGAATTAGCCAAGATCTTCAAGAACATATCTCAAGCATAAAATGTAATCGCTACCACAAGAAATAAAAGAATAAGCATCATCCTTTGTGCTGCTGACACAACTTATCATTAAAACTTTACCGTTTGAAGAAATGCCTTCGAATGACAACTGGACCTGAACTCTTAATCCTGGCCAAGAGAATTGGCTTGATAGGAATTCTGACACAGTTAAAAACTGGTATCTTGCCCCTAAAAGAAACTATAGCTTCTCGAAGAAATGGCTGATTCCAGGTTTGGGCCTAGAAAAAATCTTACCATATTAGGTTACAAGAAAGTTATCAAAGACTAAAGGTAAAAAAAACTCAGGAACCAACTTGAAGAGGCTCCTGACAGGCAGTCAGAGCACCAATAAGGATAATAACTGCAAGGAGTTGAAACACAAATATGTTTAAATCCATTTTAAGTTTATAATATTACCGAAGGGAGGAAGAGGAGGAAAAGGAGAAAGGAAAAGTGATTGTATATCTATCATCAGAGGGATACTTCTGAACTAACGCATTTCTTAAAAACCCGTAACCAAGCGTCAAAAAGCTCAGGCATTTTTCCTGCTTTTATAAACTCTATCGCTGAATAAACAAATATTAGTTGAGGGAAATTTTCTCTTTATAGAAATATCTTAGCTAATAAATGAAGTAGGAATAACAGAATATCACCATTATGCAAATGAAAATGAATTAATGGAACTAGATTGATTTTCTCCATCTCTCAGCATACTGACATTTTGAGCCTGGTAACTGTTATGGAGAGCTGCCCTCTGCATTGTAGGATGTTTAATAGCATCCCAGGCCTCTACCAACTAAATGTCAGTAGCGTTCCCACATGCCCACACCCACCCTCACCCCCTCAGCTATTACTACCAAAAATGTCTCCAGACATTGCCGATGTCCCCGGTGGGGGGGGGGGGGGGGGCGGCGGAGATCACCCCTGGTTAAGAATCATTCATCTAGACATTGTGCCTTCAGTGATTTCTGGCTTAACTCCCCCCCACCAAAAGAAGATACGTGTTTCCTTGAGAGAACACATAACCACCTATGAAGCAGTCTTGCCCCCAACTCCCCTGCCACCAAAACCATTCTAAATTTAATCAAGCCTCTACATCCAACTACCAATTTAGGAAGAAAATATCAAGGACAGAGGAACACTTCAATGACATCACGGGAAGCAATCAGCAAAATCTAGACCATGGGAAAGTCTATACAACAAGCCCAGTCGCTTTAAGAAATAATTTGCGAGAGAGAAGCAGAAGGAACTTATAGATGAAAAGACTTAAGAAATAGATCAACCAATAGCAGCATGCTGACTTTATTCTGATCTTGATTCAAACCAACTGCAAAACAAAATTTTAAATCACATTTGTGAAAGCTGCCTGAATCATTTGGTTTATTACCAGATTATTAAAATTTAAAGGCGCAATAACGGTATTGTGGTTACCATTATTTTTTTCCTTTTCAATCTTTTTCCTTTTTTTTAAGTCATTATCTTTGGGAAATACATACTGAAATAGTTACAGATGAAATTATATGATGTCTTGGATTTGCCCTAAAATAAAATGTGCGATGGAAAGTGGTGGGGTTTAAATGAAAAAAGATTAACCATAAGCTGATGAATGGGTTCACTCCTGTCTACTTTTCTATGTGCTTGATTTTCCACAATAGAATATTTAAAACAAAAAAAATCATTAGCAGATACTCCCTACAATTTAATTGGAATATTAACTATACCAGGAGTCCAAGTAGTTTAATTAGTAGAAGTACATTCTACAGCTAGCTCACCCAGGCTCAAAATCAGATATTCTCTGAAGTACTTTGAAGTTACTCAACAGCCTCTGCTTTAGCACTTGCACTGAAATGGTTCCAGGGCAACTATTGGTGCTCCATCACGTGGGAACTCCATTCAAGCACTAAAGCAGATCTAACTGCTGTCTCGGGTCACGCTGTGCTGTACCTGTATGTACATATATAGCAGGTATGCCTGCTATTCTCCACTAGGCAGTAAAATGGCTAGGCTCAGCTGTGACAGCCATACCATTCTAGCCCTTTTCAGATTTTAATCTCAAATTGTCTGCTATCTAGAACAAAACAGAAGCCCAGACGAAAGAGTCAGATCTAGCTGTTTGTTAAATGATTGTAAAAAATGCCACAAAATTCTAAGTGAAAAAGCATACGAATGTACTTAAAAAAAAAAAAGTCAGCCTGACAACATGCTGTTATGTGTTCTAGGTTCCAATAATAAGAGCTGTACAACCAATTAGCTTCCTCGCAGCTTAGGTAAAAGGGAAAGTAAACTCTGAACAGGAAACACAAACATGCGCTGTCCTCACTCTGCAGTAAGAATATACGCAGGCACGTTTTCCCTGATAGGATATACAGCCTAAGTTTTTGTTCTGGGCAAATAGCTCAAATTCTCTTTCTAAAAAGCATACAAAATAATTTAACAGCTAATTACCATTCAGGAACTTTATCATCTCAGTTTACCCTGAAAGAGTAACACAGTAATGGAGCCCATAGAGTAATCTGCGAGTTTACTGTCCAACAGGGCAAATGCCCTCTCTATGAAAGCAATAGTCATGTCAGAGTATAACCAAACTGTGTGCCAAACAATTTTATTTATCCGTATTATCACATATATTAAGTCACCAAAAAGACACTTACCTCCTCTCCAGTCCTTCCTACAAACCACAGAAAAGTATTCAAATTTGCATTCCGGAAGGGGAACAGGGGAAAGGATCACAACCCATTCTATATACATTCATAAGCTACTATATTTTTAAACTACACACATATCCATCGGCCTTCCCCCCAATTTTATTTGCCTCATACTAATTAATAAGCAATGTAAAGATTATTCACTAGAGAATAAAATCAAATGGATCTGGACCAAAAACAAAATCGAGTAAAATACCTGGACAGTCAGACCTGGAATAAACTCCTTGTCTATGTAAATTAAGTCCTTTATCCCCAAACTGCTGGTATATGGCTGCCAAAAAGCAGTTTATGTCTCTTATTTAATTATATTTATGCATACATATGTCTCATTCCACCCCCCAAAAAAACTGTCAAGTGGCTTAAGTAGTAAAAATTTGACAGAATTTTAAAAAGTCCTTTCTCTAACATGCAGCTTGTACATAAAAGTGAGTATTTCTTTCTTCTTGGATTAAAAAAAAGAGTTCTAAAACGAAAAAAGCATATCAAGTTTTTTGTTTTTCTTTTTTAACCTTAAGTCAAATAAGCACTGAGTCCTTTAAAGTAGGACACCCATATCCCACATTCTGCAAGGCCAAAAACAGAACCAAAACTAATTTCAAGAAGTGGGAGCTTAACAGCTTCCATTTTCCTTATGTTCTTACATTTCCTACTTACCAATTTATCATTTTCATTGGGCATTTCAAATACACATCTCAATTTAGAATCCATTAATTCATCGGGTTTTGCCTCTTTCCACTAGAAACAAACAAGAGCAAACATAAGGCACGTGAGGTATAATCCTGGCAGACAGGCTTCACCTCAAGGGAAAACTAAAGGATGAGTAGCTGCTGGGGGCTCAGCCAGGACTCACTGCCGCACTTTGCATTCCTCACAATAAACTAACTGAAAATACTAAAAAGAGCTACCGGCACCATCTGTGAAAAATCATACAAACATTTCTAGAGATTACAGGACTTTCTTTGTAGTAGTGGCATTTCTAAAGTTATTATTAAGAAATACTATTTCAAAATTATTAGGTTTGTCAATTGAGAAATAAACAAAACACACAGTTTAAACATTACCCAAAATAAATTCTGTCCAAACTCTACACTTACCACAGCGTCCATATCTGAAGTGTTTGGTGGAGCAAAAATTGTCTGTACCATAAACTTATGTTTACTCTTCTCATTTGGATCATAGTCAAAAGGCTGTAGCATTACTAAACAAGAAGAAACAACACATTACATTGTCTTCTGTGTCTGTTTGCTTCTTACCATCCCTATTACCTCCTTTATGACATGAAAATTAAAAAACAAAACAGGAGGGGTTTCAAGAAACCAACACTAGATTATTTACATTAAGACTCCAGAATTAACTTTATGATTCCAATTATTTTTAAGTTATCCACCTTTCTGCTCTGCTAAGTCTTAAACAATCTGGCTAGTTTAAGAAAATTTTCAAAACTTTGCAAAAATTAATTATGATAATGCCTATAAGCTCAAATTAAACCCTGTAAGCTATTTATCAAAATTAGTTTTAATATCAATTTAGGCTTCACTTTTGTATTTGGTAATAATATCTAAAATTAGACAATTTGAGGTATTTAAAGGAGAACTACTGGTAGAAAAAAAAATTTTTTTTTTTCTAGTTTTACTGGTAACAAAAACTATCATTTATTGTTTTAATATAACATGTTAATTTTTCTAAAATCAATTTTAAATAAAGACCAACCTACTTAAGAAGAATTATCAACTTGTTTAAATCCGATTATAAAAACAAGTAAAGAAGAAAAACACACAGCTTAAAAAATTCTGAATTAAACAAACAAAACCACTGCCATCAAGTAGATTCTGACACATAAGCGACACTATAGGACAGGGCAGAACTGCCCCACAGGGTGTCCAAGGAGCACCTAGTGGATTCAAACTGCTGACCTTTTGGTTAGCAACCAAACTCTTAACCACTATGCCACTAGGGTTTCCACGAATCCTGGATTAGAGTCGCAATAATTGGATCAACATTTTTTTCTAGGCATTTATGATTTTCAGAGGCTCCATCTGGTTATAAGTCACACTAAATTTATGCAATAAAATAAATTCAATATATGAGACTGCAAACAGACAAAATACTGTATTGTGGAGCTTTTCCCTAATACTTCAATTATTTCTAAGACATATATATGATGGTGTCAACACTTTCAAAAAGATAACTGCAATTAAGAAACTGTAAGAAATATCAATTGCATAAGAAAATTGTATGTATGACTGAGAACTCCATTAACTCCCGTGATGATTAAAGTTTTTTTTCAAGGGGGCCAAATACACAGGGGCAGAAAATGCACAGGATAAGTGCCACAGAGTCAAGATAGAGCCCAATACAATTCCAATAACAACAGTCACTGAGCAATCACTGTAGGCTAATCAATATTTGCCAAAAATTTGAGGATAAGAAGAAAGCTTAAAGCAGTTATAACTTTGTAACAGCTATGCTCTATTAAGTCTGCAGACCATATAACATGACAGACAATTTTTAAAACATGCATAAATACTTTTAAAAAGGGAGAGAAGAAAAAAGAAATGACTATGTAGTATACAGTGTTAATCAGGAAAAGGCAGCCAAAGAAAGCAGAGTTCGAGTGAATCCTTATATGTAAAGGCAGTGCGCTAAGTCTGAGGGCACGCTGTGCAATTAGCACCTAGTTTGTTTCAAGTTTTTAATAAGTCAGGTGCTCAATACAAGGGGTTTATGTGGGAGAGAGTGCTGATAAAAGCATAAAGTTTCTTAAGAAATATTAATACAGTAAAAGGTCAGCAATCCAGAACCCTCAAATAAATATGAATAGCCTTACGAATTCCTACGGGTATAACTTCACCAAAAACTGTTTTTAATCATGTGGACAGAAATAATTCTATCCTCTTCCAATCTAGCTAAAGGCTTAAAGATATAGAGACCAACATCTTATTTTCCATCCATTTTTCCCAGGAACTGCTGAAAGGGACTAAGGTATCAACTTAACAATTAAAATGCACTCCTCCCAAGGCCTCTGACCTCAAGACTCACTAAAACATCTTTTCTAGGCCACCTAGCTCTGAGAGTTTGACTACACCTACTGAGAGAAGATTTATCATCACCAAGACCTCTGTCTTTTACTGCCTTGCAGTCAGGTTCCACTTTTAAATACGCTCAATATGCCTGCTCTAGGCTCTCACTCTTTGTATAATTTGCCATTTTTAATCTGCTGTGGGCTTAAAAACCAGAAAACTGATACCGAATTATTATAGTATTTTATTTTAGATGCTCCTGTAAGAATCATCCAGGAAGTTTTTTTTGTTGTTGTTTTTAAAAACATACACATGCCCAGGCCATGTCCCCAGAGATTCTGATCTGGGAGAGGCTGGTGTATGTTCACGCTCCCCACGTTACCAGGACAGAGTGGGAAATGAGAACTACTGCTATAAAGTAAGAGTAAATGGTCTCTGGGTGAGATTCACTTTCTCATGCTCGTTTCCTGTTTCTCAGCTACCTTAGACAACATAGTTAATAGAGTACCGTCTTGGGCTACACGGGAAGAAAAAACATTTTATAACGTTAACTGTGGCACCAGCACAGGTTCCACAGCAGGAGGCAGCAAGCCATACGGAAGGAACCAAGGACACTTCTTTGACTATAAGTAAACAAATGAAAGCAGCAACAAAAATAAAGTTTTCAAGTGCAGAACTGTTGGCATTTACAATGAATGAAAAGCTGAAAGACTTACCTGATTTGACACAACAGACAATAAGGAGGTACTGTATATTTCTAAGCAAATTAACTGAAAAAACACTTCTACAGCTACATGTAACACATAATAAGCTAGAGATCCAAACGAGATCAGTCATAAAAACATGGTGTAATATTTCAAAGACAAAATAATTAGGACAGAAATTGTGGTAGCAGACTACAGAAAAGAATAGATCTAAAAGTTTTTAACCGATCATTACTCATAAATTGATCATACCTCCCGTAAGGATGCAAGATGAGGGTGAGCAATTTTCTGGCAGTTTGCATATGGTAAGATAACAGGAGGGCACCATTAAAGGCACAGCCAGAATAACTAAGAGCAACTTTATTCCCTCCACATCAAACCAAATTAAACAAAATCATAAAATGTTAAAATTCAAAACTCAGAAAGTGATTTGCTACCTGAAACAGTCACAGTCAACCCTGGGTCGATAATTCCACTGTTGGGCCTCACACAGTACCGGCGAGGAGCTGTAGTCTTCACTTTGAAACACACTTTTCTATCCGATGGATTTCTCAATTTAAGATTTGTAGTGACTACATCTGTGAAGGGGCCTGTAAGGTTTAAAAATTAAAAAGACATTTAACTGTATTCGCAATTTTAAAAATAAGAGAATTCAAAACTGAATGTATATAATCCCAATTTCATTTAAAGTATGTATTTAAGTCTATATGCATAAATACACCAAAGGGTTAACAATGCTTTTCTCATTACAAACGAGTTTTACTTTCTTCATTCTTTACCATGTATTACAAAACATATACAGTGAACATGTACTATTTCTAACCAAAAAGGGCTTTTTAAAAGTCTGAATCTATGAAACCAATTTACAATTGTATTATTACAATAGGCTTTTACTGCACTGCTGACAATATGGGGTTTCCCAGTGGTTTGCAAACCAGTGACCACCTTCACATTCACTTCACTAGGCAAACTGCAAACACCTGGAACAAGAAGACACTATACCAATGACAACAGTGCCCTTGTTTCACCTCAGCTAAGTCTGAGTCAGTCATTCACTCATTCACATATCTGTGAAGTGTTTATTATGTGCACTGTGCCACATGTCCCAGATGCAAAGTTTTTAAGCTTTGGTTCTGCATCCAAAAAACATAAAGTTGCAAAATAAAGAGGCTGAAAAGATGATCCAGTCCTGCCTAAATCAAGTAAGCATTAAACCAGCATATTCTTTTTTTTGTTTGTTTTCTGAAGGAGGAAAAAATTACTGTAATTTTGCCCTTGGCTGAAGAAAATGCTATAGACACGTTTCACAGATTAATTTATAAACTAAATGAATACCTGTTAATTTGGAGACAGAACAGAAACTGCAAACATGTGCCAATCACTGGGGAACAATAATCATATACTTCTAATATTGCAAAAGCAATTTTAAATGGTTCTAAAAACACTCAGTTTTGAGTTACATTTTTTATTTCAAGTTAGATGGCTGAAATCACCAACAGCTACTATAAAGGCAATCTTTAAAATACCTCTTCTTAAACAAGAATAACCATGTCCTTCAAAACTTTATTTCTATCATGGAAGTTCAGAGAAAATTTCTTCTACCAACTGTTGTTGTTAGGTGCCAAAGAGTCAGTTCCAACTCACAGCAATCCTATGCACAACAGAACGAAACGCTACCTGGTCCTGCGCCATCTTCACAGTCATTGCTATGTTTGAGCCCATAGTTGCAGCCACTGTCCAACTACCTAGCCCAGATAAAGTTTCCCGTTTTGTTGAATATTGGAAAATTATCTGAGACAAAACCTTGGAGGGGAACAAAAAATACAGTCAAACAAAGAGGCATCAGGTAGAACGCAGGAGATGAAACCAAACAGATCTGCCGAATGTTAACAACTGGAAGAAAAGACCTTTGTCTACAGACTTGACAAAGGCAAGGCAATTAAAACACAGTTAGCTCATGTCTTAAGAAATGAAATAATTTTATCCTATGCTTAAAAGTTTGTGAGTTGTAAAATAATTTCTAAGAAATAAAGATGCATAACTGGGATGAGAGGGAGACAGAGGTAAGGGAAAATTACAAGGATGCACGTAAAGGCTGAGCACCAGTTACAGGAAAGAAAGCATTTTGGTGGAAAATAACCACCTAAGGCAACAGGTATACGTGGGTTTAAAAACATATACATACAGTACACTCTTCTGAACAGCTTGTTTTAACTATACAGTCAAGTTAATCATCCAATTTGTAGATTATCTTAAACCCTGTGCTGCTTCAACTGCTGACGTTTTTGACCAGCTCCACCACATACATGGCATCTGAGAGTAAAGGAGAAAATTCTGATCTATTTTGCTAAGTGAATCACAAAATGGTTGGAGAAGCATTGTGAACAACTGATAAAACTAGGAGTCTTAAAGACAAAGATTTCTTTTTTTTAACATTCTCAAAGCCCATCGATACTAGAGACCATTGAAAATATGTACACATTTTTACAGGATTATTTCAACTAAACCCAAAAAACCATGGATTAAAACAAAAATTCAATTTCTTCTTAAAACATGACAAAAGAAAACAGTACACAAAACTTTAATTTTGAACAACCCTATGTTTTCATAACCTTTTTTTTTTTTAATTCTTTTCAATTTTAGAGGAAAACATCAATTATCCAATACAAGGCAAAATAACTCATTTTTTCAAAACTGACTTTTAATAAAATGACCACGTATCAATTTTCATCAATAAACTCCAGAAGAGTTGTATGACTTCTGAAATAGTATCTAAAATTTATGATATAACCCAGCAGAGCTTATAATCTCCAACAATATATTGTGGTCTTTCTAGACATACAAATGGAAACTATTTGAAGATGAAGATAACATGCCAAAAGAAAAAATCCACCAATTAAAACGAATTTCTTAATGGACGTGCTAACCTTATGTTTAAAGTGTAAAATGACCTATTAATAAACCCACCTAACAAATGAATTTGAGATTTTCTCCTCCATGTGCCCTCTAACCAAGTCTTTCAATGAGGGTTGCTCCCTGCAGACAGTTCAAGAGTCTGAGCCCATTTTCCTGGTTAAAATGGAAAATTAGCAAGTACTAGTGACCATTACCATAACAATAACCAGACTTCATAGCTTTTAAAAGAGACCTTGGGAAGAAACAGCTGGTCCATTTTTGTGGGTCACAGAACCCTTCAAGAATCTGATGGAAGCTACATCCTAACCCCAGAAAAACACACATAGGTACATATCACAAACATTAAACCCTCGAATTTTTGGTGGGGTACGGGTGATGTAAGGAAGTTGGGGGGAGGGTTGTATCATAAACTCCCTGAAGCCTTCTGGTTAAAAAGACCTGATAAAATCCACCTTTACAGATCCTCAAGACAGAGGAAAAGAGAAGTTACGCAAGTTATTAAAAGGGCTAACTGGGTTGGTTGGGTTTTTTAAAGACAATGCTAAATAATCCAGCTGCTACTGCCCTTTACAGACAGGGAGTTTTTGTTGAGCATCATGACTGAATGGTGCTACTATTGAGGGAGAAAGGAGGCAATGCTAGAGCAAAAAAAAAAAAAAAAAAAAAAAAAAACCCCCACTGCCATCGAGTTGATTCCGACTCATAGCGGCCCTACAGGATAGAGGAGAGCTGCCCGGCAGAGTCTCCAAGGAGAGCCTGGCGGATTCGAACTGCTGACCTCGTGGTTAGCAGCAGTAGCACTTAACCACTACACCACCAGGGTTTCCAATGCCAGGACAGAGCCATACAATTATGTACCCATCCTGGCAAATTTTAGAATATCCTTTCAGAAATTCATACTGGTGAAAAATTTCTTTATAATTATTTGAGCCTGGTACCTAGCTTCATTTTACATTTAAACACAATTTTCCATAGTTTTAATACACATGAGTTTTCCAGGACTGCAACTATTGTATAAAACAAAAAATTTATTATCTTTTGTTTAAAATTTTAAAAGGTGAGTTTACCATTTCAGATTTTTTTTTTATCCTACCAACAGCACCGCTACTCACCGTACTTGAATCACCAACACAATACATATATGTATCTTGTCGACAGGCATTTGTAGGTGCCACACTCATAGGATTCTATCTACACAGATTATATTCTTATTTTGCCCTCACTTCGAAATGTTGAAAAAAGGTCAACGATATTCAGGAAACTCTTGTCCAAACATATTATAAGGAGGTACAGGCAGTTGACTACTTCTTTATGTCCTCTAGTATAGTCATGCTCAAACATCACATATTAAAATGTCTATTTCATTATGAACTTGCTTCCTTTTTATTTCTCCTTTAAGAACCACTGGATTACACTAACAATCTCCTGCCTTACTAATTCAAAGTTTATCCTTCATAATCTTAGGTGGTAAAACTATTAAGAAAAACAAGAAAGAGGTGACCACAGAGGTCAGTAGTGGTTAGTTTTGCAGGGGAAGAAGGAGGTAGTAACTGGGAAAGGGCAGAAGGAGGGTTTTTGAGCTGCTGGCAACCTTCTATTTCTTGTACGGGGTGGTAATTACATGGGTATTTTTAATACTTTTTTTTGAACTGAACACATTTTTCCTTTATTGCAAACCAACCAAAGTTGGAAAAAAAGCTGATCCTTGATGTAATTTAAAAAACTGAAAAACACAAGGAAAAGCAGTTTGAAGGGAAAAAGAACATTTAAAGCAATCTGATAGGAAATAACTACTCCTGTTTTGAGTACGTTTAAACTTTAATCCCCTGTGAATGAGGAAAATCCTGACATTTGCCCAATATGAACACTTAGTTTAACATTTAGAAAACAACTGGTAGAACACTCCATTTCGAGATTATCTGAAAGTGAAGTTTAATATTCACCAACTACAGTCACTGCCGAACGCTAATACATACTTCGTATGCCAGAGAAGAAATTTCATTGTTCACGTATAATAATATTTTATATAAAGAAAATCCCACACAGTACAGATTACATTTATCTGTACTCTTTTATTGGGGGAGGGGGGCCTACAATCAAAATAACTCAATTACATGGCTTCCCCTTTAGTCTCCTCTTCAAGAGCTGTAACATTTCCTGCCACTAAGTACTGTATCCTAACTCCACTCCAACTGTCATTACCAAAAAAAAAACCAAACCCATTGCCATCGAGTCAATTCCGACTCATAGCAACCCTACAGGACAGAGTAGAACTGCCCCATACGGTTTCCAAGGAGCGCCTGGTAGATCTGAACGCTGGCCTTTTGGTTAACAGCCATAGCTCTTACCTACTATACTACCAGGGTTTCCCTGTCATTACCAGTAAACCAAAATCCTATTCCTAGCCCCAGATTCTTAGGACCAGACAGAAACCTAACATACAAATGTGGCCCCTTTGTAAAAAAGTCTGGGCAGGGGACACTGAGCTTCTGTTGAGGGTGATGGAAAGTTTTGGAGGTGAACAGGGGTGACGGTTGCACAATGTGATCAACACAGTCACTGAAGTGTACATATAAACAATACTGATTTGGCAAACGCTGCGTTACACATAAATTTACCCTAGTTAAGGAAAAAGCATTTGGGCATAATTATGTGACATTATGATTGATTTTATTTACTGCCTTAATTAAAGAAGGTCTTCTACCCTATAGTAAAGATGGAAAATAACATTCAGTCCTAAACTATCACGACATTTTTTTGACATTTCGTACACATTTACCTTAAAAATTTTAGGAAGGAGTCTTGGCAGTGTAATGGTTGAGCACTCAGCTGCTAAGAGAAAGGCTGGCGGTGTGAACCCACCCAGTGGCTCCACAGTAGAAAAACCTGGCAATTTGCTCCTAGAAAAATTATAGCCTAATAATAAAATCTGCTAAGATAACATTCTAAATCTTACTTTCAGAGAGTGGCGTCTGCGGTCTTACGCACTAGCAAGCCGCCGCCTAAGATGCGGCAACCGATCTCAACCCACCTGGTGCAAAGGAGAATGAAGAACACCAAAGACAGAAGGAAAATATGGGCCCAAGAGAAAGAAAGGGCCACATAAGCCAGAGACCGGAAGAGCTGGACGGTGCCCAGCTATAACCAATGACTACCCTGACAGGGAACACAACAGAGAACCCCTGAGGGAGCAGGAGAGCAGTGGGATGCAGACCCCAAATTCTCGTAAAAAGACCAGACTTAATGGTCTGACTGAGACTAGAAGGACCCCAGTGGTCATGGTCCCCAGACCTTCTGTGAGCCCAAGACAGGAACCATTCCCAAAGCCAACTCTTCAGACAGGGATTGGACTGGACTATGGGATAGAAAATGATACTGGTGAAGAGTGAGCTTCTTGGATCAAGTAGACCCTTGAGATTATGTTGGCATCTCCTGTCTGGAGAGGAGATGGGAGGGCAGAAGGGGTCAGAAGCTGCTGGAATGGACACGAAGAGAGAGAGTGGAGGGAAGGAGTGTGTTGTCTTATTAGGGGGAGAGCAATTAGGACCATACAGCACGGTGTTTAAATTTTTGTATGAGAGACTGACCTGATTTGTAAAGTTTTACTTAAAGCACAATAAAAAATTAAAAAAAAAATTATAGCCTAGAAAACCCCACAGGGCAGTTCTACTGTCAGATAGGGTCATTGGGTGGAAATCGACTCTATGGCACCTACTAACAACAATAAACATTTTAGGAATATTTTTTATGGCATTTTGATGCATGGGCTAAAAAATTTGGAAACTGAGATTTCAAATATACTGGAAATGTTTAGGACAGGTGACCCAGAAGGAAGTCCCCAGTGGACTGGCCTGTCTCCTTTGTTTTCCCAGCATGAAATACCCTTTATATCCATGCTATGTATCTAAAATTCTAACTTCAGAGGAATGATTTTCTCCTAAATAGTAGGACACTTAGTCTCCAAACTTCCCAATCTTAAAAGGAACGCCACTAAGCTAAATACAGTCAGTGGAACCACTGACTAAACAAAAAATTAATAGTTATCATCTATCCATATTTTTATGTGAATCACTGATAATGTTTTCTTGAAATGCAAAGCTGAGGTCAGTTGCAAAGTTTAATTCAGGATAAGCAGTAGTATACAGTACGGAGTATTTCAGTAATAGAAAAGGTCTTAGAGATTATAGATAAACAGGCAAAGTAGAGGAGGTGAGAGATCAGAAATATTCATGAGCATTAATTTATCAACTCTGAGACACCCATTTAGGCTAGCTACTGAGACCAGTAGGGAGACAATTCTCTGTGGGCCCCCAGCATTTCCACACATTTTGTGAGCAGAGCCACTGGCCTGCTTTTACACCAGGCCATCTTTTCAAGGTTGAATTAAATGGTGAACAGCCTTGGAAGATAATGTCTCTATCCTGAGGAGAGGGCAAATTTACTTACTGACCAGTATAATAAACACATGGAGCCCTGGTGGTGCAGTGGTTAAGAGATTGGCTGCTAATTAAAAGGTTGTCAGTTCAAAGCCACCAGCCGCTCCCTGGAAACCCTACAGGGCAGTTCTACTCTGTCCTGTGGCGTCACTATGAGTTTGAATCAATTTGTTGGCAACAGGTTTGGTTTTTGTTTACAAAAAAGATAAGGGTTCTCTCCAGGAACAAAGGTCAGGCAGGTTTCCATGCAGTCATTATAAAACACAGGTAGTCCCCGATTTATGATGTATTCAAGTTACGACAAACAGCACTTATGACTGTTTTTTCACCTTATCGTTAAAAATATGTACTGCATACGACGTTGCAGTACACAATTTGCTGATGTTATCGTTCTCGTGCCAACTGCCAAAAACAAATATAGACCAAATTTATGAAGATATTGATAATACAGGCAATAATATTGAAAAAAAAATCTTTTTAAATGAGGTACTCGACTTACATCAGACAGACTTACAACGGAGTCGTCAGGAACAGAAGCCCATCATACATCAGGGACTATCTGTATTCAGGCTCCCTAAGCTCAGGGCTCTTCCCCACTACATGTACAGCATCCACCTGAACTCCTCTGTGCGTACCCTCATGGAACTTCAGGGGTCAAGGGAAATCAACACCAATATGAAGTTCATGCTGCTTGCAGTGCTGTGAATAATAAAAGTCTTTTGTTTCTAACCCAGGAGTCTCATGTCTTCTTCTAGTACCCACAAAAATTGTAAAAACCAAAACCTGCTGCCATGGAGCCAATTGCAACTCATAGCAACCCTATAAGACAAAGTAGAACTGCCCCATCGGGTTTCCAAGGAGCAGCTGGTGGATTCAAACCACCCACCTTTTGGTTAGCAGCAGTAGCTCTTAAACACTGTGCCACCAGGGCTCCCATAAAATGGTTAGCAGGCTAAAATTCCAAACCCTTCACAGTTCTTGACAGGTCTTTCCGAGTTCTTGACTACGAAATACAGGGTGAGTGAACTCTGGATGAGTCACAGCAGAAGTGCAATGAACTGAAGAATAAATATCTGACCAGCAAGAACATGGCTGAATATACAACTCCCATGGCACATAATCTATACCTCTTCTCGTGGCACTGTTCACTTTCCATTAATTATTATTTACGCATGTCTTATCTCACCCAACTAGATTCTAAGCTCCTTGAGAAGAAACATTCAACTCATCTCTGAATGAAATGCAGTAATTAACACAGACCTTAAGTCAGAGTAACTCCTCAATACATATTTGCGTTGAAGTATGGTTGGTTTCATTTAATCAACATGCAACAATGAAAAAAAAAAAATCAGAAGTATAAATGTTTGTTCCAAATGCTGACTCAAGGTCTTCATAAATCATTTATTCCAACCATTAAAGTTTTACTCCATCAACATACTTCTTTCTTTATTGAAGTAGAAAAAGTAAAAATCCTAAAGAGGAAAGCTGGATGCTCACCTGCAATAAATTAATGTAGCTCTAGCAATGCAGATGACTACTTCAATTAAGTTTCTACAGGTTTTAGCAAATGAACAGAAGTACCACTGATTAAACAGTTAAGGGTTATGTTACTAACGGTGTCACATTATATTAACTGAAAATAATCATGCATATGAAATATATTCTGTATAGCATATACATTAACTACTAAGGATTTCCACAGTAATAGTATTAGCAATAGCAGCACTAACAGTAAAAATAGCAATAACAGAAGTTTTTTTTAATAATGACAAGCACTTACTGGGCATGCAACCACACACCAAGAGCTCTGCGTGACCTACGCATTTAATTTCATAACAACCCCGTAAGGCAGATACTTTTATCATCATCCTCATTTTACAGACAAGGCAACTCCATCTCAGAGAAGTAAAACACCTACTCCAATGCATACAACCAAAAAGCAACAGATAGCGGGCACTGGAGTTCTGCTAGAGATGATGGAAGAATCTGGAGACAGGCAGCGGTGACAGCTGCACAACCTGATGAACTCAGTGTCACTGAGTGCACACGTGGAAAATGTCGGAATGGCAAATGTTTTGTGATACCTGTATACAGGCAGACGTCGGAGATACTGTGGGTTCAGTTCTGTAATAAAGGGAACAACAAAGCGAGCCACACGATTTTTTGGTTTCCCAATGCATATGTTATGTTTACACTGTATGTAGCCTATTAAGTGTGCAAAAGCATTATGTCTAAAAAACAATGACATACCTTAATTAAAAATACTTTATTGCTAAAAAATGCTAACCATCATCTGAGTCTTCAGTGAGTAGTAATACTTTTTGCTGGTGGAGGTCTTACCTCGATGTTGATGGCTGCTGACTGATCCGAGCGGTGGTAGCTGAAGACTGGGGGTGGCTGTGGCAATTTTTAAATATAAGACAACAACGGAGCCCTGGTAGCAGAGTAGTTAAGAGTTAGGCTGCTAACCAAAGGGTTGGCAGTTTGAAATCACCAGCCACTCCTTGGAAATCCTATGGGGCAGTTCTACTCCTTCCTACAGCGTCACTATGAGTCAGAATCGGCTTGACGACAATAGGGTTTTTCGTTTTTTTTTTAAGACAACAATGAAGTTTGCTGCATTAACTGACTCTTCCTCTTACGAAAGACTTCTCTGCGGCACGCTATGCTGTTTCATACCATTTTACCAACAATAGAACTTTTTTCAAAATTGGAGTCAATCCTCTCAAACCTTGCCTCTGCTTTATCAGCCAAGTTTATGTAACAGTCTAAATTCTTTGTCATCTCAACAATGTTCACAGCATCTTCATTTCACTTGTTTGCTCATCCATAAGATCTAACTCCTCATCTGCTGAAGTTTTATCATGAGATTGCAGCAATCCAGTCACACCTTCAGGCTCCACTTCTAATTCTTGTTCTCTGGCTGTTTCTACCACATCTGCAGTTACTCTCTCCACTGAAGTCATCAAAGTCATCCATGGGGGTAGGAATCAACTTCTTCCAAACTCATGTTAATGCTGATATTTTGACCTCCTCCCACAAATCACGAATGTTCGTAACGGCGTCTAGAATGGTGAAACCTTTCCAGACGGTTTTTAATTTACTTTGCCCAGATCCATCAGAGGAATCTCTGCCTATGGCAGCTAGAGCCTTACAAAATGCATTTCTTAAACAGCCAAAATTACTCCTTGATCCACGCGCTGCAGAATGGATGTTGTGTTAGGAGGCATGAAAACAACATTAATCTCCTTGTACATCTCCATCAGAGCTCTTGGGTGACCAGGAGCACTGTCAATGAGCAGTAGTATTTTGAAAGGAATTTTCTTTTTCTGAGCAGCAGGTCTCAACAGTGAGCTCAAAATACTCAGTAAACTATGTTGTAAACACATGTGCTGTCATCCAGACTTTGTTGATCCATTTATAGGGCACGGGTAGAGCTGACTTATCATAATTCTTAAGATTCCTAGGATTTTCAGAATGGTAAAATGAGCATTGGCTTCGAGGGAAAATCACTAGCTGCATTAGGCCCTAACGAGAGAGCCTGTCCTGTGCAGCCAGGCACTGACTTCTCCTCTCTAGCTATTGAAGTCCTGGATGGCGTCGTCTTCCAACATAAGGCATCTTCTTCGTCCACACTGGAAATCCGTTGTTGAGTGTGTCCGCCTCCACCCGTCAGCTGGATCTCCCGGATACCCTGCCGCAGCTTCTACAGCAGCACTTGCCGCTTCCCTGGCACTTCCATGCTATGGAGACGGCTTCTTAAACCTCATGAACCAACCTCTGCTAACTTCAAACTTTTCTTCTGCAGCTTCCTCCCCTCTCAGCCTTCAGAGAATTGAATAGAGTTAGGGCCTTGCTCTGGATTAGGCTTTGGCTTGAGGGAATGTTATGGCTACTACTAAAACTTTCTCCATATCAGCAAGAAGGCTGTTTCCGCTTTGTTATCATTTGTGTGTTCACTGGAGTAGCATCTTTAATTTCCTTCAAGAACTTCTCCTTCGCATTCATAATTTGGCTAACTCTTTGGCCCAAGAGGCCTAGCCTTTGGCCTAGCTCGGCTTTCCACATGCCTTCCTCACTAAGCTTCATCATTTCTAGCTTTTGATTTTAAGTGAGAGACTTGCAACTCTTCTTTCACTTGAATAGAGGCCACTGTAGGGCTATTAAGGGGCCTAATTTCAATATTGTCATGCCTTAGGGAATAGGGAGGCCCAAGGAGGGAGCAAGACCGGGAAACAGCTGAACAGCTGGTCGGTGGGGCAGTCAGAACATATACAACATTTATTAAGTTCCGACCACATATGGGTGCAGTTCGTGGCTCATCAAAACGATTACAATCACTGATCACAGATTACCATAATGGATAGAATAAGAATGAAAAAGTTTGAAATACTGCGAGAATTATCAAAACGTGACAGAGACACGAAGTGAGCACATGCTGTTGGAAAAATGGCACCAACAGGCCTGCTCGAAGCAGGGTTGCCACAAACCTTCAGTTTGTAAAAAACACAGTTTATCTGTGAAAGTTAATAAAGCAAAACACAATAAAATGAGGTATGCCTGTACTTAATACAATAAAAAATGTATATATGTATGAATGTGTGTAGACATACACATATCCTGAGCTTCTGGAATTATTTCGATATGCATTTTATGCAAATTAACTAGCTGTGTTTATTTCCTAATTCGTAAGCATTCTAGGTAGCTATAGCATTAAAGCAAGAAAATGCAGTCGAATCAGTAATATATGATCATATTTTAATGGATACTGTATCTCTCCTAGTCCCAGCGGTTAATGCTGAACATTTTCTGAAGTAAGTACCAACACCAAGAAACATTTAAAACATTTTATATCCAAGAAAGCCCTAGAATATTTCATTACAAATTTTTAAAATTAAGACTACCTCAATTTATCTATCTTATCTATCTTACGCATTTTGTTCAAACACATTAAAATCTCAGACTTGAATATAAGCTCCATGAAGTCTGAGTCTCTGTTTTGTTTACAGCTCTATTCTCACTCAACAGCTAGAATAATGCCTGGCATAGAACATACTGAATAACGTTGTGCAAATAAACACAGTATACCACTTTCTAGAAAAAGAAAATATGTCTAAGGCCCACTCAAGAAGATTTAGCTATTAAAGTGCTAAAAATAATGCCATCATAAGGAGGTTTTACTAACACAGTTACTATGGATTCCGAGATCAAACCAAAATTCAGACTTTGTTATTAAACCTCTGTGTTTAAAAAAAGCTTTAATTACTTACTCTGCGCTTCACTGTCCCTGCTAATCTATTTTATATAACCAACTATTTCAGAATGTATCATGAAGAATTGCCAAGATCGTCTTAATACAGCAGTGTCTGAGTGTTTAAAAAAGGAGAGTTTTCTAACTCTAAGGGCTTTAATGTCATAGAAGTTACTAACAGGCAAGGACCATATCTTTCATTTCCTTTGTGCCATCTCCTAACAGCACAGTATTTTTCTGGCCATACAGTTAAATGCTCTCCATCGCTTTCACATGAAAAAGCACCTCGGTCGAACGCCAAAACAATTATTCTCTTCATTCCTTGTGAAGGCTTTCAGTGGAAGGGGAACCAGTTACTGTTGTTGATATTTTACTATGACTAAAAAAAAGACAATGTAGTGTGCTGAATTAGAAATCATTAACTAGGTGATCAACCCTGGGCAAATCGCTGAACCTCTCCAAGGAGCTGGTTTAACCCCCTTCATTTTAGAATTTATTTGATAAAATGATCTGTAAGGCTCCTCTCAGCTCTAAAATTATGTGGCATTATAATTGATTTTACATACTCACTGCCTTAATTAAAGGTCTTCTACTCTATTGTAAAGATGGGCGATAACAATTCAATCATAAACTATCACACTCTTTTTGACATTTTGTATATACTTACTTTAAACATTTTAGGAATACTTTTTATTACATTTTGATGCATAAGCTAAACAATTCTGGTGGCAAAATCCTGAAAACAAGGGCAAGAGAATCAAGTCCTTACACAGAAGAGGAACATTTTAATATGCAAAATTTATACATGTTATATATCCTTTCACTTAACATAATCTTGTAAAGAAAAATAATATGTAAGCATATATAAAAAAAAAAGTATTTGAAAAAAGAAGAGTCTCTTCAATAAATGGTGCTGAAAAACTTAGATTTCCACATGCAGAAAAATGAAACGGGATCCATGCCTCACACCAGACACAGAAACATTCAAAACGGATGAAGGACCTAACTGTAAACAGAAGAAAATACAGAGACAATGCTATTGAGCCTAGCTTTTAGCAATGAATTATATTATAACAAAAGCACAAAGAGCAAAAGACAAAATAAATGGAATCTCATAAAATTAAAAACTTTTGTTCATCAAAAGACTTTACCAAGACTTGGACACCAATGTTCACTGCAGCACTATTTACAATACCCAAAAGGTGCAAACAACCTAAATATCCATCAACAAATGAACAGATAAAGTATGGTACATACCATACCATGGAACACTACTCAGCCAATAGAAAAATGCAGTTTTGATACATGCTACAATATAGATGGAGCTGGAAGACATTATGCTAAGTGAAAAAAGTCAATCACAAAAGGACAAATACTGCATGCACTCATTTATATAAAAAGACAAAGGTACAGAGAACAAAGTTTATTTGGTGGGAGGGAGTAATAAAGGGGGAGTTAATGGGGACAGAAATATTACCTTAAGGAATGGGCTGCACAGCCAATTATTGTAACTGCCATCAATAAGCTGTATACCTTTAAAAAGGTGAAATGGCAAAAGTTGTGTCATAGATACAACAATGATAAAAAAAAAAAAAAAAAGAGTAGCTGATGAGGCTTGTTCATGTACAACCAAACACTTCATGGGATTTGATTTCTGGGTTGGAGGTTTAGGACCATACTTTCATAGGACACACCTCAGTTAACTGGCCTAATATGGTGTCTAGTACTTCTACCTCCTAGCTCCTTAAAAAAAAAATACATAGTCTTAAAAGCTTACAAGGAGCCACCCAAGGAACAATTGGCCTTTATTCGCCTGAAGTTACAGAAGGAAGAGAGTCAGAACAGGATATGGAACAGGTGGCCAATTGCCTCCATAAATAACTGCTTCCCAGGGTCAACATGAGTCGGAATCAACTCGACGGCCATGGGTTTGGTTTGGCTTGGCTTTTTCCTTATGCCATGAGGCCAGCAGAGCTACCACTGCTAGCCCAGCTACCATTACTGAACAATTTGATCAAAGAATGAAAAGACTACTTATCAAAAGCTGGAAAATGCAAACAGAATTTCAAATTTTCATGGACTCCAGACTTTGCAGAGCCATGGAGGTTGGATACACCCCTGAAACTATTGCCCTGGAATAATCTTTAAACCAAAAATATCCCCTGAAGTCTTAAAACCAAACAACAGTTTAGCTTAACTAGTAAAGAATGTCTGCCTTGAGCACTATGCTCTATTAAGACTTATCTTTATGGGATCAAATTGACAACAACAACCCAGAAGATTAGACAGGAAAGTTATGGGGCAGTAAGTTTACGATAATGAGGAAGGAATAACTCAGAAATGGAAGGCGAGAATGGCTGCACGACTTAAAGAATATAACCAATGTCACTGAATTATACATGTAGAAACTGTTGAAATGGCACATGTTCTGCTGTCTATATTCTCAACAATAGAATAAATTATGTAAGTATTAGTGTAAGAAAGGAAAAAAGTATTTGAAAAAGATCAATCAATGTTTATGTTGAAGACTGAACATTAAATGTGCATGCTACTTAATACTTAACATCTTTATTAAAACAGAAAAAGGTAAAAGTACTTTTAGATTATTGTTAAAGTATGGTTATACCTGAATAGATTAACTTTTAAATACTAGATAGGTAGGACAAGAGTTAATAGACATTTTGGATGAACTTGAAATAAACCTTTTAGCATCATTCATAGATCTAAAGCTTTTGTTAGAGGCGAAATATTTATAACACGACAAAATGATCACAATATTAACTAAAAAAAATACAAAAGCTTAAAAACATTACGTTCACTGAAATAAATCAGACAAAAAGGAAAATATTGTATGATTCCACTTATAAGAGAAGTCTGGAATAGGAAAATGCATAGAACAAAAAGTTATTAGTGGTCAACAGGCTGCGGGGAAGAAAGAAAGGAGGTTATTGCTGAAGGGGTACCAAGTTTCTGTAGGGGTGATATAAAACTTTTGGAGGTGAATGGTGGTAACTGCAGCACAATATGGTGAATGTAATTAATGTCACTGAATTGTAAAAATTTTTTTGCATGGGAAAACAGACTAAACAGTAAACACACTTCAGATTCAAAGGTACCCTATACTTTTAAAAGTATGGCAATCACTCAATTCATGCCGTATTACCCAAGTACTAAAATAAAAGCAAAAAAAAGAGAAAGCGAGCTACAAAATAAAGGGTTGCCATAACTTAGGCCACGAGGAAGAAGTCTGTCAGATTAAATTGCAAACTGATACATTTACAGCCCCTGACACAGTAAAACCTGTGAAAGCCAAAACCTGTATAAGGTGGAAACCTGTCAAGGCAACGTTAACTCAAGTATTTACCACTAGCAGCGATAAAAAAGTGGCAAGGCTGCACCCTTCAAAGGCAGAAAACTTGGGAGACCTGGAGAAACAAGGCAGTCCCACTGAGTTCCAACTCTCACAGGTTTCGCTGTATTATCAGTTATTTCTTTATTAACCTATCTTTTCAAAAACATTAATTGTATCTGATCAGATCCTTAAATGGTTGAAATACACATAACTTTTCATTCATATAAAAACCTGAATTTCGAAAAAATACCAAATGTTAATAACTCTAGTTACAGAGAACATCCCAAATACCAGAGAAAACCAGCTAAGCAAACCATGATATATTAATGACACAACCGTATGCGATCATCAAAAATGCTATCTATGTGGATGTTTCTTTTATAAAAATTTACGACACTGGTCTAGTTTTTTTTTAAATAAATTGAAATATGTGTTACAAAATCATAAGGTTTAAAGTATTTTCAGAAGTTATAAAAACCAATCTTGTTTAAGAAAAAAAAAATTTTTTTAATGAAGAACAAAATCTTACTTAGGAGTTACAAGTAAGCAATCTTAGTAACAGAAAATGAAGTACAGCTGACCTCAGGACAGGGCTGCATTCAAGAGAAACTAATCCCTGGTTGCTTCCGCTTGCATATGGCCCCAATCAGTCACTGTCTCCTAAGGGTCTAGTGAGTAACACCATCTAACTATAGCTGTGTTTACGGCTAGGCATCAGGATATACCCATTACTGAACCAATCAGCACTGTCTCGGGAGAGAAGAGGGATCCTATGAACTAATATGGCTGCTCAGACCTACCTGCCTCTTTACTATAATCTGTGGAAAGGGGCTATTCTTGGAGAAGTAAACTGTGGACAGAACAGGTACCTCAAAACAAATCTACCATACTTCTCACAAGGGACAATCGACTGATGCTCAATGAAACTTAAATTTCTGTACAGTTATGATTTGTGAACTATTACAGGATTGTTAAAAACCAGATTTACTTTCAGGTCAAGATGCTTTTGTATTAATCTTTATATACTTCCATTTCACTTGTCAACTGTTACAAAATGGCTATAAATTAAATCTGTTTTCTATTTATCTTTATGTACCTAGCCTTATAATAAAAAAGATTTCAGACTGCATAAGAAAATTGAATATTTTATTAGATTTAATCTTGAATTTACCGGAAATACGTATCATACATATCTAGATTATGAGACACTCTACCAGACAACTGACATGGTCTTTTCAAGAAATCAGTGATTAAAAAGAGGTGGGGGAGGCACTGCTCAATGAAGACCTAGACAGATGACAGGGTCCCTGGGTGGCACAAAGGTTAAGCACTCAGCTACAAACCCAAAGGCTGGCACTTTGAACCTACCTACACGCACCTCTCAAGAAAGGCCTGGTGACCCACCTCCTTAAGGTCACCGTTTTGAGAACCCGATGGGGTGCACTTCTACTCTGCCACACACGGGGCTGCCACGAGCCACGATCCCTCCAATGGCACGTGGTGTGTGTGTGTGTGTTTGTAGGGAGGGGAGTTAGATACACGACAATCAAACACAACACACGGACTGAACAAACCAACTGAAAAACACGAGTTCAATTTGGAAAAATCCCAGGAGACTAAATATTAGATGATATTACACAATTACTTTTGGTTTTATTAAGTCATGATGGTATCCTGATTATGTAAACACTCCTTTTTATTTCTGTTAGAAATGCAAGCTCAAATACTTAGAATGAAATGTTACAATATCTAAGCAAATATGGTAAAATCTTAATAAACACTAAATAAGTACATTGAAAGTCCTAAATTTAGGCATATGGAGGTTCATTATCTCCTTTCCATGAATTTTTGAAAATTCTTAAAATAAAAAGTTTAAAATACTTTACTAAGTAATATGAGTCACACAGAAAGCCCATTCTTAATTTTCTTTCAAAACAACTTTTCATGGTAGAAGGAAAGCAAGATTCCCCAATCTCCTCTGGGAGATAGTAAGACTTCGCTGAATAGTCTGTCAAGTTAAGATACAAAGAGAGAGGTCAGGAGATTACTACGGTAATATAAAAAGATGCCTCCAGCAGGCTCTCCTCACAGACAATCTCTGCGTGCTCAAGAAAGGTCTGGGGGAAATTTAAAGGGTAACTGTTTTTGTTAATGGTGAACAGAACAAAACATTGCCAGGCCCTGTTCCATCCTCACAACAGTTGCTATGTTTGGGCCCACTGTTGCTGCCGTTGTGTCAATGCATCTCATGGAGGGTTTCCTTCATTTCTGCTGACCTTCCACTTTACCAAACACGATGTCCGTTTCACTGTAACTAGGTATAGTCTCGCTGTAATAAGGTACTACTAGTAAATCCTTCAATGAGTAAAATCCTTAACACGACAGAGTGACACGGTGGCTGCAACAACACGGGCTCAAGCGTAACAACTAGTGTGAGGATGGCACAGGACCGGGCAGTGTTTCGTTCTGTCGTTCACACAGGGTTGCTGTGAGTCGGGACCGACTCGACAGCACCTAACAACAACAAAAAGAGTAAATCGACAACAAAATTATTAAGACAAACACAGAGTATCAAACTTTGAAAAACGTAAACTCAATCAAGTTTTCCCAATTTCTTATCCATATTATTTCCACTACACAGAAAAAATCTGCATTTTCTTTTTATACTCAGCTGTCAGATAATCACAAACCTTTAGGGCCAGAATAGTACCCAAGAAATCACCTATTCCTTCCTCTCACTTTACAGGTGAAAACGCCGGCGCACAAAGATAAGACAATTTACCTACTGTTAGTCAGCTCTTTACAAAATACCCCAATGCCCTTTTTCTGGAACTATAAAATTTTGAAAACACAACTAGCTGGCCAAGGTAGATGAAAAATCCAACAGGTAAGCCGAAGAATGAAAACATGGGAACTACAGAAGAAATCCTGAGCCTTATCATTAATTCAATCAATTTAGTGTTTACTGGGGAACCACTCTATGCCAGGGGCAGTTCAACTCTATCTTACAGGGTCACTATGAAAAAAAAAAAAAAGTAAACAAATACTATATAATGTGGCAAGTGTTATAAAACAATGGCATGAAGAAAGCCGTGATCAGCTTGGACCGGGAGAAACACAGACTTCACAGGGGAAGTGATTCTTGAACTGGAGACTACCTGACAGATATAAAGAATACTCTGAGCACTGCACGTGCAAAGTCTTGCAACAACTTGAAGTGTTTGAGGAAACGGTTTAACACAACCAAAGCTATACTTAGAAGAGAAATGGTAGGAACTGAGGCTGAAGAGGTAAGCAGCGGATTCTGGACGTTTTCAAGTACGTCCAAATGGATAAACACTACAGGCTCTTTAACCAAGGGAGCAACACCAGATCCGCATTTTTTGGAGAAAAGGCTGAAGACAGCTGATGCTGGAGATAGGGAGACCAGTTTGGTGACTAGTAAAGGTAGATAATATTCCCCTGAAATAAGAAAACCATCCAAAGCCTAGACCTCTCCTTGAGTAACACACCCATATAACCAAATGCCTACTTGACATCTCATTAATGTCTTGACAGGCCCTAAACATAGCTAATGAACTAAACATGTCTAACATACCTAATGAGATCATGGCCTTCTTCCTAGCCTGTCCCACACACCTCCCAAATAAAATACATCTAGTCCTCACCCAGCCCTCCAGTGTTTTCTGAGCTCCCTGAATAGTACCACCATTCCTCCCGTTACACAAGCCAGAAATCTAAGCGACATCATGATACTGCCTTCTCTCTGGACAGGAGTTCCACTCACCTACCTTCTAACGTTTTTTCATCTCCAATACCATCACACCTCAGTCCAAGCAGTCACCTCTTGCCTGGAGTAGCCACCTAACTGATCTTCTCCCCTTTAATCTTACTTCCAGAATTATATTTTTGTAAATGCAAATGTGATTGTCACTCCAATCCCACTACCTTTAATATCCCCCCACTTAAAATCCTCCAGTGGCCATAATAAAAATAAAACTCCTAACTTGACCTACTACAACGCACCACACTCCTCTTGGCTACTTCCACCACTGCCATGCTGATTTCTTTTAATCTTGTAAATGTTTCATATTCCCTCCTGCCACAGGATCTTTGGACACGTTCCTATTGCATTTTCTTTTCCTCACGTAGGCAACTTTTTTCATGTTGGGAATCTTAGCTCAATTGTGACAGCCTTCCCTGACAAGATCAAAGTCCCTTAGTTTACATTCTCACAACACCACATACCTCTTAGTAGCTACATGTCTATCTGATTAGTGTCTATTTCTCCCACTAGAACTGCCCCATGAAAGCAAGAATTGTGTTTTACTCACAACTGTAGTTTCTGCATTTAATAAAAAAAAAAATGAATTTAGAAATGCAGATGGATCATAAGTAAGAGTCAAGAAATCTCTCCGAGAGGTTTAAACACAGATTTTAATTACTGGATGTGCAGAGTGTTTCTGGCATGAGTAATCATGATGCCATTAAAAAAATTTAAAATATGGGGAAAAAGAGTAGGTTTGGGTAGTCAAAAACCAGTTTGGGCTATTCTGAGTTTGAAATGCCTGCGGAACACCCAAATCTAAATAGTCAATAAGTAGTTAGTGTGGGTTCTACTGTGTCCAAAATAAAATGTAAAGATTTGGGTGTGTAATAAGGCACGTAAGGGAAAAAAAAAACAAACCAACTGCCATCAAGTTGATTCCAACTCATAACGACCCTATGGGACAGCACAGAACTGCCCCATAGAGCTTCCAATGAGCATCTGGTGGATCTGAACTGCTGACGTTTTGGTTAGCAGCCGTAGCTCTTAACCACTATGCCACCAGGGTTTCCTGCAAAGGAAAGGGAATGCTCAATACAACAATACTGAACAAGTTCAAAGAGTGCGACAAAAAAATAAACCAAATGGGATAACACTAGCATTTAAGAAAAAGGTCACAAATAAGACAGTAAAAGGAGCAAAGAAAAAAAATTAGAAGCCAATGGTGTCACAGAAATGAAGAGAACTGAGTTTTTAAACAAAGGGACTATCAATAATGTCAAGTGCCAAAGAGGGTCAAACAAGATAAAAATTGGAAATGATTCATGCAGTTGGCAATCAGGTCACCAGAAATCTTAGCAAGAGCACTTTTTCAGTAAGTAGTGAGTAAAGGCAGGACTACAGTGGACTGAGAAGTGAGCAAGAGAGGACAAACCGGAGACAGTGAACATGGACTACTTTTCCAAGAAGCCTGAATGCAAAGGAAGCGGAAGACAGAGAGGCACATATGCTAGGTGCTGGGGATCAAGGAAGTATTCTGTTTGTTTTTTAAATGAAAGACTTTGGTGTATTTATATGTCAAAAGGAATAAGCCAGTGGTTGAGGATATGAGAGTAAAAATATCTGAGGGAACACGGTGTAAGTATGAGCCATAAGAGATGTTACCTTGACCAGCAAAAACAGAGGAACAAACAACCTTGGATATGAGAAGGGATTTTCCTAGGGAAGAAAATATGGATGTGTGCAGAAAAACAGGTATTAAAACAGGCAGCAGCCCATCATAGAAGGGCTTATATTCCATTCCAAGAAAATAAGACTTTTATCCTATGGGCATTCAAGAGCTACTAAAAGCTTTTTTTTTCTTATTCTTCTTCTTTGTACAAACTTTGACTTTGTTATTTTGCAGACTGGAATTTAGGAATTCTGTAAAACAGTTATTGCAGTTGGCATCACTGTTTTTACCATCCAACATTATTCATTCATTATCTTTCACTTAACAAATGTCTATTTAACGCTTACTACGTACCAGTGGGAAACCGATGGCACTAGAAAAAAAAAAAAAAACGTACCAGTGGGAAACCCTGGTAGCGTTTAGTGGTTAAGTGCTATGGCTGCTAACCAAAACGTCAGCAGTTCGAATCTGCCAGGCGCTCCTTGGAAACTCTACGGGGCAGTTCTACTCTGTCCTATAGGGTCGCTATGAGTCAGAATCGACTCGACAGCAGTGGGTTTGGTTTTGGGTTTACGTACCAGTGGGTGATACGAATGGTTAATGCACTTGGCTGCTAACCAAAAGCTTGGAAGTTTGAGTCCACCCAGAGGCACCTTGGAAGAAAGGCCTGGTGGTCTATTTCCAAAAAATTAACCATTAAGAACTCTGTGGAGGACAGTTCTACTCTGGCACACCTGGGCTCACTGTGAGTCAGAACTGACTTGACAACACTGTTATGCACCACTACGATGTAGGTGTTGGGGATTCAGCAGCTAACAAGACAAAGCTCCAGCCCTCATGGCGCTTACAGCTTAAATCGATCACATGAACAAACAAGAGCACATACATATACACATAATATCATTTCTGGTCATGATAAAAAAAAAAAAAAAAGGTCATGATAGGTGTTATAAAAAAAATGTAGGGTAGGGTAAGGGACCAGGAAACAATGGTGGCATGAAACAAAAGGGGATGATGGTGGTTCAAATTGGGAGGTCAGTGATGTCTCCTTGGAGGCTGAGATGAAACATACCACCCTGCAATGATCTGCAAAATGAGCTTTCCAGGCAGAAGAGCCAGCAAGTACAAAGGCCCTGAGGCTCAAGCAAGCTTGCTGAGATGAGGAACTACAAGAGACTAGTGTGGCTAGAGTGAGGAAAGGGGCAAATGGCTAGACTGACACTGAAGAATTGGCTACGCACCAGACCAGAGAGGACCTCCCAGCCCATGGTAACCAGTATGAATTTTATTTCAAATGTGAGTAGAGTTTGCTGGAGACTTATAAACAGGGAAATAATGTGACTCTAAATGTGGGCTTAAACTAAGCACTCTGTTCATTTCAAGGAGCACAGTCTAACGATCTGGTATAAAACCAAAACCAAACCCACTGCCATTAAGTCGATTCCGACTCTTAGCGGCCCTAAAGGGCAGAGGAGAACTGCCCCAAAGAGTTTCCAAGGAGCGGCCAGTAGATTTGAACTGCCAACCTTTTGGTTAGCAGCTGTAGCTCTTAACCACTGCGCCACCAAGGTTTCCACTTAAAGAGGAGGAGCGCGCCTAAAACACCTAAAAATCTGCCAAAATATCCAGCAAAAGCACTGATATTCTATATTCTCACTTGAGCTTCTTCTTAAGAGATGTGCTGCTATTCAAAGATGCTCTGGTGGACACTGACATCACAGGGTCCTTGGTTCCTCAGAGAACTTACTTTAGTAATTTGTTATTGTTATGAGCCACCTTCAACACATGGCTTTGGTTTATTCTCCTCTCCCTTGGATCATTAGAGGAACGATATCTTCACACCTTATTTCAGCATTTTCCAAGCTTTCTTCCTCAAAATTTCTTCCAAAACTGCTAATAAATAGGAAAAATAAAATGCTGCATAATAAAAAAACAAATTACAGAACTGGAAAAATTTTAGGAACGAAACGAAAAAATTCTCTGTGACATACAATAACAAATCTCAAATCTGAATTCCAGGTCAAATTCCCGCCAAGGTTTAAACAGAATTTGAAAGTTTCTTTTTCTTTACTTAATAAAAGATTTACTTCAGAATTTATTACATCATTGTAAGAGCATTTTTTATACATTAACTACTGTATAAAAAAATGACAGTAAAATTTTGAATAAAATATTGAGGTACATAGAAAACATACTGAACTGGTATTGGTGTCTCCAAACTGTACTAAGTGTTGATAATTTGTATCGAGACAACTGTGTTAAGACTCTAACAGAAAAACTCACCACCCAGTTACAAATGAGGAAATGAGTCACTCCTAAATAAACTAAGTCAAATGTAGAATAATTAAACCTAGAAAATGACACTTTGCAAAACTATTTTCTAACAGATTCTCACTTAAACTAAGAATTACAGGTGATTTAGCACAAGTCAGAGTTAAGTGACTTTTTTATTATCATCAAACTAAGCATAAGCAGACTCTTGATTCTAAAGGAGTATCCTCTTTGATGTGGAACTGTGCATTTGAATAGAGAGGTTTCCATCCAAGTAAACTACTTCCCTTTGATTAATGCAATAACATTAAGGATGAAGGAACCAAATGACCCCAAATGGCACCTCCTAATTCATCACACCCCTTCTGTCTCTCTCTAGACCCTTTCCATTACCTTCTCGTTAAACTGAAGCACCCAACAACCTATTAGACATTAAAGTATATGCCATCCATTTTCTCAAATCAGTGAGTTTATTCAAACACTCCCTGTGTCAACTGAAAACTAGCCTCTTCCTTGAAGGCTTCCTAAGGTAATGGGGGCTCCTTTCCTCATACATGTTTGTTCCTGTTACATCTGCCTTTTATGTTCCCCTTACTAGTCCTGGGAGTTCCTCAACAGCACATTTTAATGTTTGTCTGTATTTCTCATTATATTATAATTATACTCTGTAAGACTTTACCTTGCTTACCACTAAACCCTCAAATATAAGCTTGATATCTGTTGAATGAATTACTCACTGTTAAATATTAAATACCCTTAATCAAATACAAATAGTCCCCAAATTAGGATGAGGTTCTGCAGCAACGACGACTCTATCTTACGTCAATTCTGGTGCAAGGTGAATTTTTTTTTTTTTTTTAGTTTTCATTATGATTGCCTCTTAGTACCATAACTTTCTTTATAAATCCAGTATTTGTCTTTGGGGGTTGCAAACATTATATCTGAGAATGCTGACATCAGCAAATTACGTGCTCCAACACTTTATGCAGTACATACTACTAACACGAAGATGTGCCATAAAAGAAGACAGTCACAGTGCGATTCCTCATAACTCCAATACGTGGTAAATTGGGGACCACCTGCATAATGACGACAAAACTTTCATTAAGTGTTCGCTAAATAAATGGCCCCATACACTTTTCAATATATCACTTTATACAAAAAGCCAGTTATAAAAAAGTCATTGATGCCCAAACTTTAAAAGAAAGGGCCTTGTAAATTACCTTCATTGATAACACAAGAACGAACTTCTTTAATCATACCTATAATTCTTCAATACTCAAAATAAGTGAAATACTTAAGTTGTGTAGGGTTTCTGGTGAGTTTGCTGTCGTTCTTCTTCACCTGCTTCTCCACTATTATTAACCTCTTACTATGCCAACATCGGAAACCCTGGTGGCGTAGTGGTTAAGTGGTACAGCTGCTAACCAAAGGGTCAGCAGTTCAAATCTGCCAAGCGCTCCTTGGAAACTCTACGGGGCAGTTCTACTCTGTCCTATGGGGTTGCTAAGAGTCGGAATCAACTCGACGGCACTGGGTTTGGTTTTTCTGGATGTCAACATCACAACTTCTATAGGGAGAAACCTTTGAACCCTGCTGACATTTTCTAAACTAAATCTGGTTTCTGATTTCCTAATGGCAATACACACATGGTTATCCAGTAGAGGAAATTTCCTCTGTAAACTGACGTTCTCAAAAGGTAAAAACAAACAATCAGTGGCATCATTAGGGTTGGTGTCACCCAGTGTAGTAACTCAGGATGTCACCTCCTCGTGGACCTCCTCCTGTACCAGACCATACAGGATCCTCAATAACATTTTTTGTACTGTTACTCGTACACCATAATTCTCGTCTAACACTCCTTCTTTTCCTTTAATTACTTTATTTCTCCAAAAAAAAAAAAATAGTTATTGATATAGGGTCACAAATGCTAATTACCACAATATTGTAGCTACAACACCAGAAAATCTGACGAAATCAGCGACTATAAATACACCAACAGCGAAGAATACAACAGCCTGTGCATGTAGTGTGTGCAGATGAAACCACATGATTCAAAGCACGACTCTAACTGGGCAACGACCGCTCTGACTGGAGGGCCTTGGAAGGTTCCAAAGCAAATCAGCACAGAGTCTTGGCCGTGAGGGTATGTTGATAAACGTAAGCTGGGCTTACAAAAAAACGTTTTTGTTGTTGTAACTACAGGGATACTCTTATGAAAACAATAAATTTCTGCTGAAACTCTGCACAAAAATTTTATAGACATTTTGGTGTCACCTCATTCTGAAAGTGTCACCCAGTGGGGTGCACACACCCCCAGTGATGCCACTGCAGAATACTAAAACGCTAGAAGACCATAAAGGTTTTCACTAAAATTCCTTCAACTTAAGACAACAGTTATCTGAATTAGGTAATTTCAAGATCCACAAAGGTTATTTTTCTCCCAGCTAAAACTATGTAAAACCATGCAGTACATACAAACTTGCTACAATAAAATGCACTCACTGCACCTCAAAATATTTCTTAAGAGTTGTCTTAAATTCTTACCTAACAAGCAGCTCACAATTCCATTCAAAGAAATTTGCAAATGCACTAAAAAAGCTTGCAAAGTAAAAGAGGTATGCACCTTACTCTCAATTCCAGAGTACGGTATTTAAAAAAAACTTCCTAATACTATTTTAAAATTTTCCTATAGAAAGCAATCTATATTTTTTCTTTTAGACTCAATCTTAAACAGCAATAAAGGATCTAACTTTGTCTTCTAGCACTGGAACTGGTACTTATCTCACGAAAATTGTTTTCACCATAGCTACTGAAATTGAAATGTAGGAGACTGGCTTCCATTCCAAAAGGAGATTCACTTCACATTTAACTAAACATAGGAAGGAAACTTTCTTTTCGGGATCTTCACACTCTTGAAGTAACCCACCCCCCCCCCCAAAAAAAACAACTGTTCAGTTTAACTCTCGTCCCTAAAGTACCCTACATACTGAAAAGCGAACAGGCCAAACGGTACCAGATTCTTCCAGGATCACAAAGTTAGACTGATAAACTTATCACAGGTATTGCTACAAAACAGGAGCACTGGTGGCGAAATGGTTAAGTCCTCGGCTGCTAACCCAAAGGTCGGCAGCTCGAATCCAGCAGCCGCTCCTTGGAACCCTATGGGGCAGTTCTACTCTGTCCTATAGGGTCCCTATGAGTGGGAATCGACTCCGACGGCAACGGTTATTGCTACAAAATAAGTCAACGAAGTTCCAGAGCTGGGTGACCCCTCATCGGCCTTTTCAGGGTTTGCTGGGAAACCGCAAACCTGAAGACAAAAGTCACAAACACTGAAGATTCCGCAGCAAAGAGCTAAGCTAACAGGCTAAACAACAGCTGACGAACATCAAGTGCGCCCTAGGCGGATGGCAAACTGAAGTGTCAGCTCAGAAGACGACGACCTACTACTATTAACCCAGCACTACCACTCCTCAGACTGACGCAGAGCTTTCCTCCTCGCCGCGCTACGGCCCCGCCAATCTATCCAGGTAAGCGACAACCAGGGGACCGCAGGGGCTGCCTTCGGCGTTCGATACACCGAACTGCCGAGTTACGAACTCAGCGGAGAGAGCTGACCCCAGCCGGCTCCCTCCTCGGCCGGGACGGGACGGCTCCCCTCCAGCTCCGGGGCAAGGAGCCGCTGTACCACCCGCTCGCCTCCCACCAGCCCTGACAGTCGGAAGCGCTCGGCGACGCAGCTTGCGCCACCTCCAGGTCCCCGCCTTCAAGCACAGCCGAGAGCACACGCTCTAAGGTCACCACCCACCCGCGCCCTCAAAGCGAAGCCAGACGGCCACCGGGGGCCGAGGTCCAGGCCAGGGCGCCGGGCTCAGCGAGGGGGCCCGCGGTCCCAAGGCCCGGAGGCGCTCCCGGGGCCCAAGATGGCGGCGGCGGCGGCGCCAGGTCCGGGCCGGGCCCTCGGTGGCGTCCCCGCCAGTCCGCCCGCCCGCGCGCGCCGAGAGTGCGTGTCAGGCGGGAGGGGAGAGGAGGCCGGAGGAAGGGCTGCGCGGAGCGAGCCTGGAAACACAAGTGCCTGCGCGTGGGGGAGGGTCGGGCCGCCGACATTCCCTCAGCGCCCACAGCCCGCCCCGGAGGAAAACCCACGGCGCTCTCCGCCGGGGAGGCGAGCCCCGTCGCCCCCCAGGGGTCGGCGGCGCCCCCTTCCTGCCTACCTTTAAATTTGAGGTCTGTGGGCGGGTCGAGAACCAGGATCTGCTCGTGTTTCGCCATGGCCCCGGAGGCGGACGCCATCGGAGAGGAGTGCAGGACGGAGGCGCGCCCGCGGCGGCGGTTTGCTGGTGGGGGCGGGGAACGACGGCGGGCACCCGGCTGCGGGCCGACTCGAGGACTGGGCCAGGCTCACCGCGCCAACCTCGCTTCCGCCCGCTGGTCTGTCGGCCGTCCCGCTGGCCGCCGGGTGGGTCCGCAGCTCTGGGTCTCACAACTGACTCAACCCAACACCCGCCGCCACGGCCGCGCGCACTGCGATCCTCGGCGCCCACGTGACGCCGCTGCGTGCCTACGTGCGCGGCCCCGCGCTGGGCCTAGCGCGGCAAAGTGCTGGTGCGCCTGCGCGCTCCCGCCGCGGCCGCCGCTCGGAGCAAGCCCTGCTGTCAAGGGAATGGGTGTGGACAAGGGCGGGGCTCAGATTCCCGGAGGAACACGGCGCGCACCGCAGGGCAGGAGGGGGTATTCCTCTAACGCAATTACGAAACAAGAGTGCCCGCTCTAGCAGAGCATCGGCGTCTTCCAATTAGGAAGGCCTATAGGGTCGCTATGAGTCGGGATCGACTCGACGGCACTGGGTTTAAAAAAATTTAGTGTAAGGAAAAAGGCGTAGCCGAGAGTCGCCCTTGAACTACAATTCCCAGCATACCGCACTTCGGGGCGGAGCCCAAGTGTGGGCCTGGTCCCTTGCAGCACTCTCGCGGTGCTTGCCGGGAACTGTAGTAGCCGCTGCTTGCGGGCGGGAAGGAAACTGAGGTCTGGCTAAGGTGAGTGGGATGGGGCGCTCTGACACGCATTTTGGCTCTCAGCGTCTCATCTGCGCTAAAAAGGAAAAACAAAAATGGTTGGACCAAGGACCCCTGAGCAGAAATATAAAAATCTACCCTGTAGAAAACAGGCTAGGATTTATCAGTTTGTTCTCCAAAGCTATCAACCTCTATTGGGAGATCCAACCTCTCCTGCTTTCCGAATTCCCTACAGTGATGCAAAATCCAATGAAGAAACACGCCTTATTTAATAAACAGATGCGTCGTTGGGGAAATCGGACAAGGCACACGTATCAAGCTAGAAATAAAGGTCAAAATCTGCAACGCTGAATTTAGTTGCTGTAGTTCTACTCCCCAGGTTTGATCAATGATAGACCCAAACCAAAAACAGTTGTCACGTTCACATGTTAGGAACGAATTCCATCTGCATCACTGATGATACCCAGTACCCAGCGCCGTCGAGTCTGTTCCGACAAACTCACTGATAATAGCTGGTCGTAAACTGAACCAAATAAGAAAAATCCAAGCAGCAAAGTTGCTGACCAATTTTCAAACGATCGCCATAGCGGTGGGAACAGGAACATCAAATGAAACAAACGAAGAATGTGCTGTAAACCAACCTTTACGGTACAGCTTGGATTTAAATCCCTAGGGAACACCACAAAGCAGAAGACTCAAAGGAGCAGCCCGGTCTGTCCAGAAAATAAATGAGACAATTGGAACCGAAATCTAAACACAGGCACGAAGTCCAAGTTTTCATGTGCAATCCAGGGATCAGAGCTTCCACAAAGAGCTCTCGAAAATAGCTAACCTAGCATTCATTCACAGAAGATTGTGCCCTGCAGCAGGAGTATACCTTCAGCCGTGAAGAACCTGGGAGGATGGGAGTCCTTGAATAGTTTGAAAGGCATATTCTGAACTTTTCTTTTCTTTGGTATCTTTTTATTCACAAATCTATTTCAAAAGTTCAATTATCATTAAAAGAGGGTACAAAACTTATAAAGTTAATCAAAAGAGGATTTAAAGAAAAAAAAAAAGAATGTGGTTGACAATCACTCCACAGGGTGGTGTCCCACACATACTTAGCTGTAAACTGACAACTAAAAGCCATCACCAACTCCAATGTTTTGCCTGCCTTGAAACCTCTCACCCATTGGTTAGTTAGCCAAGGGAATGGGAGCATTGGCCGAAATGGCTTCTACCCCCTCCACATCTGGATGGACGCTTCTGTTACCAGGAACTGTTTGGGAACCCCTGGTGTACACACAGCCAACTAGCAGGTATAGCATGCCAGAGAAGTTTCCAGTCACTCCCTTGTGGGACAATGATTTGCCATCCACCGCGTGTTCAGTGAGACACCTCAGTCAGACCACCCTAGTTTCCCAGTCTACCTCATGAAGAGCCTCTGCCCATTTCAAGTCATCCACCATTGGAATCAGTATTTTTTCTCTTCTCAATGTCGCTTCAAAATCATATAATCATAGTCTTAAAAATCTATAAGAATTTAAATATCTGATATTCTAGCAATACAGCAAGTATCTGTGGAGTAATTCTCCTGTTATTATTTTACGGCATTGCATTAATAATGACTCCACACCCTCCTGAACCTTCTACTCCTCATCAAATAGTGCACTACTTAAGTGGTTTGTTCTCTGGCATTTATTAATATCTTTCTTCTAGCAGTTCAGAGAACTTTACATACGTCATTAGACACCACTCAGAACATCTTTATAATAGTTGGCAAGTGCTACTTTTGTTGTTAACTATAGAGATGAAAGCACAGCTGAGAGCATCTTAAGACAGTAGTAGAGATAAACTATGGGGGAAGAGGGGAAAGTTGCCGAGTTTTCCAGCTGCGTGTTTTTGCTCTTCCCAAAGCCAAATAAAATGACAACCCATAGTGATTAAGGCAACAGTTTACAATGTAATTGAGTTATCTATTGTTTAATATGTAAGCTAGAAATCATGATACATGGGGCCTGATGATCAATCTCTTTGTTTTATTTCACTGATTAGCGCAGTACATAAAACTTCTTATGGTATTAGCAAAAATACATATACTCTTAAGCATGTTTCTTTAGCTACCAAATTTTCATGAGTATAAAATCAAAGCCAAACCCACTGCTATCAAGTCAATTCTAACTCACAGTGACCCTAGAGGACAGGGTAGAACTGCCCCATAGTGTTTCCAACGCTGTAAATCTTTACTGAAGCAGACTGCCACATCTTTCTCCTGTGGAGCAACTGATGGGTTCAAACCGCTGACCTTTCAGTTAGCGGCTGAGTGCTTTGAAAAAGGTATAAAGGCCTTGAATATTACTTCAACCTATTTGAATCACTAGTTAGTATTTACCTTTGGGCAGGTTATCTTCAAATGTTTGGGAAGGATTAAAAGAAAATAGTTTCCAGTAGAGATGGCAACAAAGTATAACCATCTCCTTCTCCATAATTCAATACGTTAAACATTACTCTAGAGGTGCTCTATAACTATGAATTTCTTTGTGAGTAATTAAATTCAATAAGCATTTAAATATTGAGGCACTGAAATGTATTGTGTAAGAGTACAGGCTTTGGAGCTGAACCACTGGGTTAAAATCCCATTTTCCACTTTGTGATCTTAGCAACTTATTTTGCCTCTCTGTGCCTGTTCAACATTTGTAAAATGGGGATAATAATATTACAGAAGTAAATGAGTGAATGCACGCAAAGAGCTTGGAATGGTGCCTGGTTGGGGCACTGTTAACTTATAAGTGTTAAATACTGACTTATTGCTGTGTGCCAGGCACTGTGCTAGGTGCAAGTGATATAGTGCTGAGCCCATGGACATGGTCCCTGCCCTCGTAGGCTTACATTCAAGCAGGAGAGATAAACAGGAAAGAACTACTACAATTCCTTTATTTGAATTATAGTGAACATTAAGAACAATAAGTCTGGGGAGCTGTGAGTGAGAATGGGGACTCGCAGAGTCTAGGGTTTGAGGATGATTTGCTTAAGGAAGTGACAAGGGCTATATTCCAGGCCAAGGGACCAGCATAAGTAAAAGCCTTAATCTGCACGTGAGCATGACTTATTCTGAATAATTTTAAAAGACCAATATGCTACAGTGAGTGAAGCAGGCAGTGAGTATCAGGAAGTACGGCTGGAAAAGCCAGGTGATGCAGATTGTTTTAGGCCATATTAAGGATTTGGATTTTTATCCTAAATAAATGGGAAAACATCAAAGGGTTTGAACAATGGAGTACTATGATCAGTCTTTATGAGATCTCTTGGCTACAGTGCAGAGATCGGATCAGAGGGAACAGAAGTAATACGTGTGGGTGGGCAGTTGACACCATCGCTATATTTCAGATGATGGAAGGTGGTATTTCAGAGGATGGTGGCTGGGGATACAGTAGATGCAGTGGAGATGGAAAAAAATGGATGGATTTGAGAGATTTTAGGTGTTATAATCAATAGGATTTGGGGGTGATAAGGGGAAATGAAATATCAGAGATGACTCCCCTTCTTTTGGCTTGTGCAGGTGGATACATGGTGGTGCCATTCAGGAATAGAGAGAATCCTGAAAGAGAACTAGGTTTGTACGTTAAAGTGCAGGAAAGGGAAGATCATGAGGTTGGTTGGGTGTAAGATGCCTTTGAGACTTTCATGGAGAATCATTGAGTAAGCAATAGGGTGTTCCGTTTGGAGCTCAGAGGAAAGAGCTCTGAGCTGAAACGCAAATCTTGGAGTCCTAAGCATGCATGATAATTGAAGTCATGAGCATGGAGGAGATCATTTAGTATAGATAGAGAAGCAAGGAGAGCCTTGTACTAAGTCTTGGAGAACAACCACTGTTAAATATCTCATGAAGTGGCATGAGTTAGCACAGGAGTGATCAGAGAGGTAGGAAGTAGAAGAATGAGGAGGAATGTTAAATACTGTGAACTAGCTCAGTTACTCCCAGTCCAACTTCCTTTGGGGATGATTTCCTGGATTCCAGAAGCCAACTCCTTTGCAGCTCGGGTTCTGCCTGTGAAATAGGCTCTACCAACTAGATGCACTAATGTGATCATTAGAAGTTAGAAGGGAGGCAGAGGCCCCCTTTTTTTTGCTGTCCCTTCCAGCTGTTACGAGGTTTTCTAAAGCAGCGTTCCAGAGTCCATTTAATAAGCTCCCTGGATATCAAGAGTGAGTTGCTGCAGGTCAGCAGAAGCAGTGACCCCTTCTTCAGTCCAGTTCCTGATCCCTAGATCAAAGATTAGGGGGTGTGTCTTAACCTCACTAGTTCAGTAGCTGCCCTGATGAGGAGGTTCAACCTTGTCCTGAGAGTCATTCCTGGAGAGGTTGGTGTACAGCCTGCTCCTCCAGCAAGTCGGACAGTGTTGTAAGCACCTAATTCCCTTCGTTATGTTACTGCCTGTTTGTGATATTAGAGTGGTCCAGAGAGTGAGGTGTCAGGGAAGCCAGGAGTATATCAAGAAGGAGTGAGCAGTCAATCATGTAGAAATATGCCTGGTGTCATGTAAAGTGAGGACTGGAAAACATTCACCCAACACAGTAAAGGAGCCCTCATGGCACAGTGGTTAAGAGCTCAGGTTGCTAACTAAAAGGGCAGCAGTTCAAATCCACCAGCTGCTCCTTGGAAACTCTATCGGACATTTCTACTCTGTCCTATAGGGTCACTCCAAGTCGGAATCGACTCGATGGCAAAGGATTTGGTTCTTGGTTTTTTTCCGGAGACTAGTAGTCTGAATTTATGTGTGACAAGACTATGTTCTCTCTGGAGGTTCTAGGGAATCTTTTCTGATCTCTCTCAGTTTCTAGTGGCCTCAGGAGTTCACTGGTTTGCAGGTACATCTTCACATGGCTGTAGGGACTACTCTCTGTCCTCTGTGTGTCTCTTCTCTCCCTTTTTATAGGGACACCAAGTAGATGAGATTAGGATTCACCCTATTCCAGTATGACCTCATGCACACAACAACAACATTTCCAAACAAAGTCACACTCGCAGGTACCACAAGTGATGATTTCAACATATTTTTGGGGGGAGATAATTCAATCCATAACATGTACAAAGTGCTTAGTACAATGTTTGGTACAAGAGCTTTTAATAAATGATTGTTACATGATATTTCATAAAATTTGATACTTCCTTTGAAATATAAGCCAAATATAAGTAATTTGTTAGACAGGAAACCCTGGTGGTGTAGTGGTTAAGTGCTATGGCTGCTAACCAGAAGATCAGCAGTTCAAATCCACCAGGCGCTCCTTGGAAACTCTATGGGGCAGTTCTACTCTGTCCTATAGGGACGCTATGAGTCAGAATCGACTCGACGGCAATAGCTTTTTTTTTTTTTAATTTTTTAATTTGGTAGACAATTAAATCCATGACCAGATACTGTCTTCCTAATAAGATACTCCCTAAACAGAAAATAGGTTTCTAGGTTTCCTGAAAATAATGAGGATTGGTTTCTTTGTACTTTTTATTCCAATTGTCTGTTGATGGCCTGTTTAGTGCTGAGTTCTATGGCATAGGCAAGGGCAGACACAAAGAAGACTAAGGCCTAGTTTCAGGCCAGAAGAAGCCAATGGCCTAAATGGGGATATGAACTTAAATAAGCATAATTCAATGTATGAAGTGCTATAGAGAAGGGAGTGAAAAAGAATTATGGAAGAGTAGACATGGGAGTGATTAACTCCAGGAGGTATCTGACCTTTTCAAGATCATGGCATTTTTATGTCCAGGTACATATAAACACACACATATACACAGAGAGAGAAAGAGCGAGAGATATGCTCACCTTTCTAAGGTTTTTTTTAATTAAAACATTTAATTTACTTTTTGGAGGTTTTTTAAAATTAAGAATAAAAACATTTAATTTGTTTTGTTCAGCATAAATGGTTAATCATTTAACTCTGTAATGATACCCTTGCTGTCTCCACCCATCCTCAATCTCACCTGTTCTCACCTCATCGATCTTGGCTGTTTTAGGCAATAGTTCAGGGACCAAGCCCTCTGCTCACTGAGATCTGGGTTCCATTCCTGGCTCTATCACTTTTTCTCTGGACCAAGTTGCTTAGCTTCAACAGTCTTCACTTATAAAATGGGGGTAATAAAACTATTTACCTCACAAACTTGTTGTGAAAGTTAAATGGGATAATATTTATAAACATCTGTGCATAGTATCTGGCACTTGTAAGTACTCGGTAAGTGTTCACCATTATTGTTATATGCTTCACAATGGCTCATTCATAAGCAGGCATGAATGTCCATTTTTGGTTCCCTTTGAAAAGGTTGTTTAGCTTGGGATAGCTAGAATCATAAATTTTTCTGGAGAAAATAGAGTTCCAAAAAGTGAATTATTATCACTGGGGATTCGACAGTACAATCTGACAAATAAGTAGTTGTTTTCAAAGGAATTCTCTCTAAACATCCTGTTAAGTTTGATGCTAGTACTGTCTCATAAATCTGGGCTAAAATCATTACATTTACATTCTTAATCATTACATTTAAAAGCATGAATATGAACCCACTTTGGGATTACTTTTTTACTGGAGAGATAAATAAGTACCTATAATGGTAAACCAGGGGGCAAATAAAGGTGGAGTTGACCCTCTAGTTAGGTAGATACCCACCCTAGTGGGGCCTAACCACTTGCCAGTCAGGAAATGGAAAGGCTTAGTCTAAACATGGAATTGAATTCACCCACCACAAATAGGACACCTACAAAGAAAGGGGTGGCTTGGGGGGGGCGGAGTCATGGTTTATCAGGTCACTTAGGAGATGCACCCAGATTCCACTGGCTCATTCATCTGGAGAGTTTGTGCTGTGAAACATGCAATTCAAGTTGATAGTATGGTCTGACGAAGGAAGGCTCCAACATTGTAAATGTCCTTGGCACTTAAAAGTGCCAGATATTGTGCTCAGACATTCATGACAATGCTTTAGCTATTGTCAATTTGTGATATGATTGAAAGAAGTTGAAGCCAAGTATATAGACTGGATTTGATTTTAATGCAATTGCTTTTTTTCTAATTAAAAAGCTCTGAGAAATTTATCATAGCCTCGGGTTTCACAAGATTGTACTTCCATACGGACGTGACAAAATACTCAAAGATACACACTGCCCACTTCTTTCAGGTTCTGTTTATCTCCTCTCAGCTCTCTAAAGTGACTAACTTTCTGGTGCAAGAGCGTGCTGGCAAACAGTAAAAGCTGCAGGAGCCTCAGGACACCCGCTTCAGAATGATAGCATTTACGCCCTTCACCAGCTGGGTCTCGGGTTTCTTCAGCGCGCCCTCCACTGCACGCTGGCTCTGTGGTCTTGGAGGAGAGGTCCATTCTGTGCGTCTGTTTCTCCTCAGCACGAGAGCTGACTGGCCAGGCTGCTCCTTGCCCAGCCTCCTCCCCAGTCACCACCAAGGAAGATGATTTGACACAATTTGGACGAAGGAGTTCAGCGGATGGCAACAGGGGCTATAATTATTCCTATTTTTAATCGGGTCAAAGACCAAAAGAATAATGGATTTTGGAGAATTGTAAAGCTAAATAATGGAAATGCAATCACAATTCAGATTCGATTTGCAGATTTTAATGCATATGAATCACTCTTTGAGTTTACGTATAAAGTACAATCCAGATAATCCATCAATCTTATCAGCGTGGCTCAATTTCATAAGAAATAAATTAAGCTGAAATTAGACTACATCCACCAAGAAGACTTAGTAACCATGCGATTTTGGAAATGTGTATATAAATTTCAGAACTGTCTTGCCCATGTAGTGAACCTCTGGGCAATGTCTGGTCCCTGGTGGTACGTTCTTTTTTTATGGAAGCATTGAGATGGAAACTGAGTGTCACTATAAATGATGTAAGTCTTAAATCAGAATAATTTAATCTGTAAAGGATGCCATTCTTATTATTTTTATTTAAATGATCAGTGATTAATAAAAAAAAAAAAAATAGGAAGCCCATAAATCAATAGGAACCCATGACAGCCGGGACTCTTGTTCACTGCTCGCTGTCTCCAGTATCTAGATTAGGGCCTGGGATGCAGATGGTACTTAATATACATTTATTGTTTTCTAATTTTGTTTGAAATAATTTTAGACTTACAGGAAAGTTGTAAAAAGAGTCGAGAGATTTCTCCTATACTTTTCTCTCAGTTCCCCATAAAAAAAAAAAAATCAATATCTTACATAACCATAGAACAATGATCAGAAACAGGAAAATAACATTGATTCAATATTGTTAACTAATCTACAGACTTTGTAGAATTCCCTACTGTTCCGACTAATGTCCTCTTACTTGTCAAGGATGCAATACAGGATCCCATATTGAGGTTAGTTTTCATGTCTCCTTAGCCTCTTCCCATCTGTGATAGCTCCTCAGACTTTTTTGTCTTTCATGACCTTGATACTTTTGGGGGGCATTCGTCAGTTATTTGTACTATGTCCCACATTTGGAGTTTGTCTGACATTTTCTCTTGATTAGATTGGGTTATGCATTTTTGGCAAGGATACTGCAGTAGTAATATGCTCTACCCAATGCACTGTATGAATGAGATGGCAATGCCAATTTTTACTGGTGGTGATAACTTTGATCATGTGCTTAAGGCGGTATCTACCAGGTTTTTCCACTGTAGAGTTACTATTTTTCTCTTTATAATAAGTATCTTGTAGCAATATACTTCAATAACTATGTAAATATTCTGTTCCTAATTATACTCTGTCGTTAATTTTGCATTCATCAATGATTCCTGCCTGTTACAATTATTACTGAGATGCTCGTGACTTTCTAGTTTTATCATTCCTTTTATATTTATTAATTGGAATTGTACTGTAAGAAACACCTGTCCTTCCTCCCTCCCCCATTTACTGATTTATTCACTTGTTTATCTAAACATGGACTCATGGATATTTTATTTTACTATAACCCACCACTATCATTATTTATATTGTTGCTCAGCTTTCCCACATCTGGCCATTGGGAGCTCCTTCAAGTTGGCTCCTTTGTTCTTTCAACATGTCTCCATTGTTTTTTGAGTACTTACCACAAGATGTTTCAGGATCATCCTGTATTTTCCCTGCTCTAGGGAGAATGGCATTAGAAACCAAGATCTGGCCACTAGATGTGCTCACTGCCACTGGGGTGTCATTGCCTTTAGGCACTCTCAGTGGACAAGGCTAGGAAATATGTGTATGTACACTGAAACACACACCCACATATCTATTTAGTTCTGTATCTAGCCATGCATGTGTACATATACATACATATGTTCCTTGTGGTTGTTAACAGCTGTCGAGTCAGTCCCCGACTCCTGGTGACCCCATGCACAGTGGAACGAAATGTTGCCCGTCCTGTCCTGTGCCATCCCCATGATTGGTTTAGGTTAGTGCTTTTCTTCCCTACCCCCTTCAGTGTGGTTATGTCATATATTTGTAATACGATTGAATTTATTCATTACTGTTCGTGTTCCATTCTATGTTCCCCCTCCCTCATTCACTTTAATTATTTATTTTAAAGTATGCGTAACAGTAATATGGGTCTAAGAGTCAGAACAGTAATATGGTTCTAAAAAAAAGCAAAGTACTTAAAAAAGTGTCCATTCCTACTCATCCCTATCACCCCATTCTCATTCATACTATTCTTTCCACTCTGTTCCCACCCAACCCCTGCAGGTAATTAATCTTACTAGTGTCTAGTTTACCCTTCTAGTTCTCTTTAGCACAGATGAGCAGATACATGTATATTTTCTTATATAACCCTTATTTTTATTCCAAGTGTAGAATATTATACTGTTCTTTTGCACTTTGCTTTTTTCACTTAAGTATGCATCTGGAACTCATTCCATATCAGTTCATAGAGAACTTCCTTGTTCTTTTTCACAGCTACATAGTAGTCCACTGTGTGGATGTACCATAGTTTATTCAAATACTTTTATATGTCTGAGCTTTTAGGCTGTTTCCAATATTTACAACTAACAGCTAATACTTCGGTGAATAACCTTGTACATACGTATTTTCATAATTGTGGGAGGTATTTCTTCAAGGTGTATTCCTAGAAATGAGATTTCTAAATCAGAAGGTAAGTGTATATGTAGTTTTGGTTGTTGGCAAATCCCCTTCCTTTTTGTCTATGTGTTTCAAAGACTACTCCTTCAAACTTGCATGTTTTTTAATTCTCTTGTTTGTAGTCTATGCTTTGAACTAGCCATGCTCTATTTTATTAGTTTCAGTCTTTTTGGCTGTGGTTTTAGATCAGCCTTTGGCCCCATTGCTAGTTCCTTTCTCTTTTCCCTGCCATTTTTCTCCTCTCTTTTTGCTCACCACAAAGCCTTACAGTGGGGTGGGAGTGGGAGAAGAACATGAGAGATCACACCTGAGATTTCCCATCTCCACTGTCATTTATTATCCCCACCCCCCAAGTGTGGATGTAATGCAACCACCTGCCATTGTCTGCTTGCACCCATATATTGAGTTGTTCAATCTGCTTCAAGTGGCCATGGGTACAAGTGGCAGGGGGTTGGGAGGAGAGGCTGGTGCAACCTTGGCGATGGCATGGAGGTTTGTGTGCCTGCCCACACAGCTTCCTTGTGCTGTCTTTTCTTGCTTGAGCTCAGTCCCAAATCTATCATTACCCTCTCACAGTGGACTGCAGTAGGGCCTGTCTGACCTTACAAGTTGGTGGTACTGACAGAAACCAGTCGTAAGTGGCAGTTCCAGACACATAGTTATGTGGCGCCCCAGTAATATACCAGGATCTGTTTTACAAAAAATGTAGAATTCTCTGTAGATGACGTGGTCTCACTCCATAATACTAGGGGCTAGTTGTGACTCTTCCACTGGGGTGTGTCATAAGCTGCATTACTGCATCTTTTCACACTACTGACATCCAGTACCATGGGTCTGCTGGATCTCATAAGTCAAATGCAAGGCTGTGTCCCACTCGAAGCTGGCAGTATTCCTAACGTGGCATGTGTTGCACCCAGAAACTAAGAGATATACTAGGCACTGTGCTTTCTTCTTGGTGTTAGAGGATACAAGAACAAGAATGTATCTTTTAGTTTAGAGGAGATAATCTCAGCACCCTTCTGATCGTTGAAGAGTTAGGTTCCTGAGTACCTCACCACCTGGAGCCCATGTGTTTCCTAAGGCCTTCAGTGCACTAGCCACCTTGTCCAGCATCCATCATCATGATGACATGATGTCATTGATGTAATGTGTCAGTGTGACATTCTGCGGGATGCCCAGACATTCCAGATTTCCTCATACTATATTATGACAGGGCAGAAAAATTAACAATGCAACATAGTAAATGAATATTGTTGTCCCACATGGGTGCAGATTGTTTCTCTTCAGAATAGAACACATTTGCCAAATCAAAGGCCACATAATATGTACTTAACTGAGGTCTTATTGATCAGCTTTAGCAACAGTACTGCTTCTGTACAGTAGCTAGCTGCAGTGGGGCTACAGCTTGGTTAATCTTGTGGTATTCTGCCATCCAGGTTCTGCAGGGACCAGACTAGCTAATTCAATGGAGACATGACAGGAGGACAGGTGCCCTTTAGGGCACCAGTCTCTGGGATGTGATATTGCTTTGGTTTACTATTTTGGCTGGGGTAGGGGTTGGGCAGTGGGGTGGGCAGTCTCAGAGGTGCCTACCTAGCCTCCCCACTATCATAACTCTTACCCCACAGGCCAACAACTCAAAGAGGATGCTATTCCAATTGCTTGGGGCCAGAGAAATGACCACCAGGTGGATGTACAGCCATGGGGGGTGGGGGGGGAGGTGGATGGAGAGGGGTGGTGTGACTGAAGTAAGCCAGACTTCAGCCAGGACTTTAACAGAGGGGAGAGGGTGGAGGAGAATGAGCACAAGATGAAATTACAGATCTCCAGGTATCAATGTCAACTAAGACTCTCCGTTCAGTAGGCCTTGAAAAAGGCTGGGTATTCTCTTTTCCCCAATGTATGGTGACCCAAGTAAATGGTCATAGGTCCCTTTGGGGCAGTCCTGGGAATCACCTCAGTGTTTATTTGCCATGGCAGTGCAGAATCCTTCTTCCTGGGGACTTGGGTTCTCAATGTGAAAATTGGCTTAGGTCCGGGAAGTGAGCAAGGGATCACAATTTTTTATTAGGGTGCCCTGGTAGCACAGAGGTTAAAGTGCTTGACTGCTAATCAAAAGGTCGGCAGTTTGAAAACCACCAGTGGCTCTTTTGGAGAAAGATGTGGCAATCTGCTTCCATAAAGATTTACAGCCTTGGAAAACCTATGGGGTGGCTATGAGTCTGAATTGACTTGATGGCAGTGGGTTTGGTTGGGTACCAGCCTCCTGCTCCTCCATTCTTGCACACTCTTTCACCCATCCAGGGTGAAATTCCAGATTATCTCCCACTTTAATCCTCAGATGCCCTCTGCTCAAACAGCCTTGTGTTCCCTTAAGCTTTTGTTTCCCTTTCAGTTAAACTGTTAATATTCATGGGCCATCATCCATTTGTGTCTCATGACATTGAGCAGCCCCTTTGTTCAGAACACTGGGGTCAAAGCTAAGGAAGGAGACATGAAATACAACATACAATAACTGTTTTTTGATGTAATGGTTTATAGGTATTGAAAAATAACCATTTCCATGCAAGCTGATCCTATGATAAGTGAAAATAATTAAAATATTTTGTGTTGATAATATTCTCGTAATTGAGCAGAATACAAACTTCTGGTGAGTAGCATCTGGGGTCTTAAAAGCCTGTGAGCAGCTATCTAAGATACTCCACTGGTCTCACCCATTCAGGAGCAAGGGAGAATGAAGAAAACTAAAGACACTAGGGAAAGATTAGTCCAAAGGACTAATGGACCACAGTTACCACTGCCTCCCACCAGACTGAGTCCAGCACAACTAGATGGGGCCTGGCTACCACCACTGACTGCTCTGACAGGGATCATAATAGAGGGTCCTGGACAGAGCTGGAGAGAAATGTAGAACAAAATTCTAACTCACACAAAAAAAGACCAGACTTACTGGTCTGAGACTGGAGAAACCCTGAGAGTATGGCTCCTGGACACCCTTTTCACTCAGTGATGAAGTCACTTCTGAGGTTCACCCTTCAGCCAAAGATTAGACAGGCCCATAAAACAAAACAAGACTAAAGGAGCACACCAGTTCAGGGGCAGGGACTGGAAGGAAGGAGGGAACACGAAAGGTGGTAACAGGGAACCCAAGGTCAAGAAGCGAGAGAGATGACATGTCATGGTGTTGTTAACCAATGTCGGAAAACAATATGTGTACTGTTTAATGAGAAATTAGTTTATTCTGTAAACCTTCATCTAAAGTACAATTAAAAAAAAAAGAATACAAACTTCCTAGGCCATTAAAGAAACATCATACTCAAAATGCTTATTTCATATGTAGGGGATACGTTACCTTTAAGTATATCTTGATGTCTACCCATCATTGCTATTCTGTGTTCTTCAAGCACCGTTCGCAAAAAAAAAAAAAGTTTTATTAGTTGGTGTATTAGTTTCCTGTGGCTGCTGTAACAAATTGTAAGCCAAAAACTGAGTGACTTAAACCAACAGGAATTTATTCTCTCACAGTCCTAGAGGCGAGAAGTCTGAAATCAAGGTGTTGGCAGGGCTGCACTTCCTCTGGGGGATTTAGGGGAAAATTTGGTTCTTCCAGCTTCTGCTGGCTGCTGGCTGCCTGGCCGGCACCACACCAACCTCATCTTCTGTGCATGTGTGGATTCTCTCTCTACCTCTCTTGTATAACACCACTTAGAATGAATGCTGCCTCTCTCATACATGCCACTTGGGACGGCATTTAGGACCTACCCTGGCAATCCAGGATAATATTCTCATCTCAAGATCATTAACTTAATGACATCTGCCAAGACCCTTTTTTCCAAGTAAGATAAATTTATAGTTTCCAGGAATTAGGACCTGATATCTTTGGGACCACAATTCAGCCCATTACAGTTTGGTTAAAATGATCTCTTTGACAAATAAAGAACCTGAGATACAGGAATGTAATAGTATAAAGAGGGTCTATATGATATAACAGGGGCCCTGGTGGTGCAGTGGTTAAGCGTTTGGCTGCTAACAAAAGGTCGGCAGTTCGAATCCACAAGCCACTTCTTGGAAACCCTATGGGGCAAGTTCTACTCCATCCTATAGGGTTGCTATGAGGTAGAGCCCCACAGTGCTGTATTCTTTACCTGGCTTCCTCCTCTACAGTGTTGTTTTGAAAAAAGTCCTTCCCTTTGCTGGGCTCCCCCGCTCCCCCAGCTTTGCATTTGGATCCTGCTTTTGCTTGGAGATTATACGTAAGCCCCGCTGCACCTGTGTAATATGATTAAGAATGTTGCTGATGTAACTTGTATGAACTCCCTACTTATAAACCCCTTTAAAAGTAACTTTCCTGCCCACCCTTGGCAAGCAGTCTCGATGGCAGCAGCTCCAACTGACTCCATTTCCTTTTACAATGAAACAAAGGTGCCTTTCCTGTTTTCCCACCTCAGTCTCTCATTTATTGGCCAATAAGAGTTCATGCTGAGTAAAAACCTGGGGTTTCCACCAGGTAACATGCTGGTGAGCCAGCCAGGAGCCATCTGCTTGGTTCCTGAGGTGGATCAGAAAAGAGATTGGCCCTAATGTCTAGCCCCACCAGGAGATTTCTCCTGGAGACCTTGGAACAGCTCTGAAAGCCTATCCCTGCTGGGACCCAAACTATGGCTCTGTGAGAGATATGAAATGCCCCTGGGTGGTTTGGTAAGTGCCTAGGCAATGCCTTAGAAGAGTCCCAAGAAGTGGGAAAAAGTGACCTTTGAGGGTGTTAGGAATCTGAGGTTATTTGGTAAATAACAAGGTAATTCCTAGGTAAGGCCTTAGAAGACTCCTAAGAAGCAGGAGGCATTGACCATAGAGGGCATTAGGAATCCGAGGTTATTTGGTAAGTAATAGGGTAATTCCTAGGTAATGCCTTCGAAGAGTCCCCAGAGTGGGAGGCAGTGACCTCTGAGTGCATAAAAGGCTCAGGTGCCTGTTAAAGTCTGTGCACCACATCAGGTTGTGTGAGTGTAGATCCAGAGAATGGGGAACGTTTAAGGGATCCTGGAAAGCAACTGGCTAAGATGCATCCTTAAGAACTGGGAACAGAGACTCAGACAGACATGGCTCTGGTAGCACGCTTGTCCCTTTCCTACTTTTGCCTTTTTAAATATATGCCAAATAAAACCTTTCTTTTTGCTTTACTAAACCTCGTGGTGTTTCCCCCTACAAGAGTTCATGGTGTAGTTGTTGCAGAGGTTCTAAAACAACAAATCCAGTCCACCTCCAGGAGAAGCCAGCAAAAAAAGAGGTCCTATCTTCTGGACCCAAGCATTGGCACTCCATGTCCCTTTGACACCGATGGGGTGAGTGCTCTTGAAAAACGAGCCTTTGCTTATTCATTTTTTTTTTTCTTTTTCTCATGTTTTCTTAAGTCTTATTTGGCATATTTGTTTGAAAAACCAGTTGCTTCATTAAGGAGAATCTTTTTCAGATTTTTGCTTGATGATTTGTTTAAGAGTGATATCTAGTAACTCTTGGTGAATTGCAATTTAGGTCCGGATTTGGGCATATGAAACATTAAAGAGGTAATTCCATTTTCAAAGAGCTCTGAGCCATGATAAGCCACAAAAATTTGGACCCGAGTCGACGAGTAAAAGCCATTAGAGTGGTTACCCGCACTCATCACAAGTGTTAAAGACTCCTCTGACAGGATAAGGTGGTTGCGAGACAGGCTAGAGCACTAGGCTGCCTGGCGCCCACAAGCAAACTCTCGCACAGCAAAGGTACACGTTGGTCTAAGCGAAACACTGTCTAAACCCCGTGGCGTTCCTTGTTCGGTTTCCTTTTGTGGCTCAAAGAAAACCTGGAATATAATGCTCTGTTTTGCCAAATTTGCAGGGGGAGGTGGCAGCTCCTAATCTGTTTTGCCAGATTATCGGGGAGAAGTGGCAGCTCCTGACCTGTTTTATAAAATTTGCAGAGAGAAGTGATAGCTCCATACCTGTTTTATGATATGGTTTTTCAATAAAGAATCACAATAATATTCCTTCATCCCTTGCCCTGGCAAGTTAATAAATTTTATCTAAAGCATGTTATTTCCACTGAATTGAGTCAATCTTACCCAAAATTGCTACATATACTTTAAGAAACTGAAATCTCCATATCCTTGTTTTGTGTGGTATTGTTCAGTGAGTTTATGTGGTCTTTCTGTCTCCTTTTGTCCTGAGAGCTTGGTTCTGGTCTAGAGCATTGTGTCTAAATTTGTCTTGTATCAGGTTGGAGGCTACAGCTGAGAATCACTGTTTTTTGTAAGGCTGTCTTAGAACCTCAGTTCTTTCCTCATTCAAGAAAAACTGTCTTGTGTCTGTCTCATGATTTAGATTTTTAGTAGCTATATTGAAAATCTGTTTAAGTCAACCATAAACGCAAAGCCTTTCTAAGTAACTTAAGCTAGATGTTGTATGAAATGTGTTTTATTTAAAGAAAAAGGATAACTTTGTCTTAAAGTAAAACTAACAGTTCCAGAGTATGAAAACAGAGGCAAGCCTAGAAAAAAAAATTGCGTAAGGGCTTTGATATTTACTGGGTAGATAAAAGGTTGCAATAAAAAGAAAGCAAAACTACTTTCCAAGAGAATAATAAGAGGAAAAGAAATTAGTTACCTTTTACCTTTCAAAATGCTTAGGTCAGTTTGAACATATGTAAACAAATCAGAATGGCCTAATCTTGTTTTCTACCATGGGTCAAAAAATAGAGAGGGTGGGACAACATTAGAGTTCCCTAGCACCCAGTCTTCAAGGTCATATAGCTCCAGGAAGGCTTTTTGAAAGACCCTTTCCAACTAGGTGGAGACCCTTTTAAGACAAAAAGAAGAAAAATTGCTGCTTTACTATAGTTATCAGAAATTGGGTGGATCCCAATCATGAAAGAACTGTAAACAAGTTCTTTCTGTTGTAGGGGAACTTTAAAAAAAAAAAAAAAAAAAACCATAGCAATTGCAATGAGACACATCTGAAATGGCCTGGAAAAATGTTTCCAACCCTAGCCAGACACTTTAGGTTATATCCATATCACTGAATTGGTCAGCTGAGCAGAGACTTTGTGATTTCCAAAGCCAGTTGATAGAATCTTTAAGGGCTAAAGTTAGATTGGGAAAATATGAGAAATTGTAAAAGTTGAATAAAAACTTAGAATGTTTAAATACACTTTCCTTCAGCAGCAGTTATGTTTTATGATATACAGGTTTAAAATAATTTCTAAGACCTTTTAGGTAACTTATTGATGTTAAATTGAGTTAATAGACATTTGTCATAACTTAAGCTTATAGACTTCTGCTTTTTATCCCACAATAGAAAGTATATATATATATTTAAGTCTGCTAATGAGTGTGCTCATTTTTGCCATTTTAAAAAGAATGTACTATAGGAAATATGCAACAAGGACAACGTTTAAGAGGTTTATTAAAAAGAAATTTATTTGATATGGTCAAAAGTTTTATCTGTTTGACTAAAGTTTAATGGTTTAATTTATGAGATATTTAGGAGCTTTAATGCTAAATAAAATATAAGACAAAGAATTGGGTTTCTTGCTATCAAAATAACAAAATTTTCTTTGATTTCTGAGTTAAAGTGTTAATTTATTCTTTGTGTAATCTGCCTCAAAGGCAAAGGGTTTGGCTTGTCATTAGAATAAGATTCCTGAGTTGAAAACCAAGCCACATGGCTTTTAGGAAAAAAAAAAAAGGCTAAGTTTTTTTTTTTTTTTAAAGGTCTTTGGTTAAATAACTTAAATATCGTTTCACGGTGACCTATAATAAACTCCTGACAACTCTGAAACTTCATGGAAAGCCTCAAAAAACTTTTACAAAAGTGCTAAAAAGTTTTCATTTAATAAATTATATGGAACGTGTTGTCAAGGCCAGGAAAAAATCCCTGATTCAGATCCAAATGTTCGATTTTGTTTCCACACATTAGTATACTTGATCTATTTCCTCTTTTATCAAAGGACAGTACACTCTGTTATAGGATTAAATATCCCATATTTCATAAAGACTTTATGGCCGCTCATCATATTACCTAATTTACAATAATATTGGTAAGCATAACTTAGTTACAGCTATTCATAATCGAGTTATAGCTGAATCCCATAAGCAGTAAAATTTTAGATTTCTGGGATAACTCAATGATTTACTTAAAAAAGAAACGGCAAGCGTGTTGCTAGGGTGGCACTCAAATTCTAAGACTTGGCCTAGGCAGATCTTGCCCATTCTGACCATGGATGGCCCAACTCCGCACCATACCTCAGCCACCACTACCCAGTGGCTGTCTTAGGGCAGAACCTTCTCCTCTCGAACACCTTCCCCATGTTCTCTGACCCTACCCCATCTCATCTCCACCCCCAACAACCAAATTCTGGCTTTTATACCCACTGGTTTTGGCAACTTCTGGAGTCCCCTCCTGGTTTCATGCTTCATTCTCAGCTTTGTTTGGGTTCCTCTGCTGCCTGAGACTTCTACTCTCAGCCCCCTGGCCCTAAGGAACTCCCCACCCTCTGTTGGTCAGGTCAATCCCTACTCCTCCTAGAGAGGGTAAACTGGGACAGCTTCACTTGAATTGTTGAGAAGGAATCTAATCCATCCAAGGGGGTAAACAAGGGCTATCAAGACCTCATATTTAAGCAGGTCCATAAGGCATAAAAGAGTCCTAAAAATTAGGAACTAATTTACTAATTTTAATTAGAGAAATTTTCAGTTTCACATCCACCTTTAAACAGGTTTCCTAGAGAACAGCCTATGAACTGAGAATATTTGTGGCCTCCAGAACAGTTGACCCCGAGCTGTGCCTGGACTCACTGCTGCAGCATCGGCTTCCCTGTGCATGCCTCTATCTTCCTGCCTTCAGCCTGAAGACCAAAAGAAACGTGTGGCATCTGAGCCATGCATAATAAATCTTGACTTTTTTTTTTTTTTTAGAGTATGTAAGGAAAGAATATGTACCATACCTGGGACCTAAAGAAGATGGTTGATGGCAGCTGGTATTCAACTTATACAACTACCAATTTTATTTTAGCATTTTTATGTCTGACATATACACAGATGAAAATGTGAAGCCAGATTATAACTTGGGTAAATTAAAAAGAAAAAAAAAAAACCTTCAGATGCCAAAACAAATAAGGAGGATTTAGGAATCAGCATCTTTGTCATATGAGTAATTTCGAGCTCACAAGAAGAGATGAAATTACTTCGAGAAATGATCATACAGAGGTGATCATCAACCAGTGTTTATTACACAGAGATGCTGCTCAAACACCAGAATTTAGCTGTTTCTTACAGCATGACAACACTTTATACCACTGGCCATTACTAATTGACATGATTTAAAGGAAATCTCCTTTTAAGCCTTCTCAGGAAGGCAGCAAACCTCCCCTGCAAATTTGTGAGCTAAGAGTCATTAGCTATCTAGAGACTTTCTCCTGTATCCTCCCAAGGTCAGTGGTAGTTATTGATCTGTGAGTCATTTGACTTGCATTTAGCTTTGCCTTTAGAACACTGAAGGCTCTGTGGCCTGCCTGGGGCACAGAAGAGAGAGAGAAGCAGGACTTTATCACCTTTTCTCAAGTTCTACCGGTGTTATGGATTGAATTATGTCTCCCCAGATAAATCCTAACCTCTATGCCTATGGTTATAATCTCACTTGGGAATGAGTTGTCTTTGTTATGTCAATGAGGCAGAATTAGTGTAATGTATATCTGGAGTCAGCCTGTTTTGGGATATAAAAGAGATAAGTAAGCTAGCAAGCAGAAATGAGGTAAGACAGAATGTCAAGACACATGGAGATCGCCAAAGAACCAGAAACCAGAAGCTGAAGAGACAAGAACCTTCCGCCAGAGCGACAGAGAGAGAAAGCCTTCCCCACTAGCCTCCTAAACTGTGAGAAAATTATTTGTTTCTTAAAGCCACCCACTTGTGGTGTTTCTGTTACAGCAGCGCTGGATGACCGAGGCAGAATTTCGTACTGAAAGAGTGGGGTGCTGCTCTAACAGATACCTAAAATATGGAAGTGGTTTTGGAATTGGGTAACGGGTAGAGGCTAGAAGAGTTTTAAGGTACCTAATAGTAAAAGAGAGACCCTGGGGGTGTAATGGTTAAAAGCTACAGCTGCTAACCAAAGGGTTGGCAGTTTGAATCCACCAAGTGCTCCTTGGAAACTCTTTGGGGCAGTTCTACTCTGTCCTGTAGGGTTGCTATGAGTCAAAATTGACTGAACAGCAGTGGGTTTGTTTTGGTAATACTAAAAGCCTACATTGCCTTGAAGAGACTGTTGGTAAAATCATGGACATCAAAGGCAATTCTGGTTAGGGCTCAGAAGGAAGTAAGAAGATAAAACAGTAATTCTCTGTAGTTTTAGAGAATACCTGTGATGCCAGCAACAGAATGTCGACAGAAACGTGAACATTAAATGTACTGGTGAGGCTTTAAAAGGAAATGACAAACATGTGATTGGACAGTGGAGGAAGCGTGATGCTTTTTATGCAGTGATGAAGAACGTGTCTGAATTAGGTTCAAATGTTTGGTGGAAGGTAAAACTTGTAAGTGATGAACTTGAATATCTGGCTGATGAGATTTCTAAGCAAGATCTTAAAGGGGCCCTTGATTTCTCCTTGCTGCTTTTATAGTAAAATACAAGAGGAAAGAGATGGACTTAAAAATGAACTAACTCTGCAAAATGAAAACAGAACTTAAAGATTTAGAAAATTCTGTTGTAGAAACTAATGACATGTGTCCTAGAATGTTCACCAAGGACATGGCTACACAATCTTTTGTTAAAGAGATCAAGCCTGAGACTGATGGCTCCAATCAACTACCACAGCAGAAAACTCACCAGCTTAGACTAAAGGGGACAAAGAATGAAAGGAGAGAACTCTGTCTGCCTTTTGGAGTTCTACCGGCAGAAAACAGGCCAAAGGAGCTACATCTGTTGTCCTTCAAGAAAAGAAAAGGACCACCCTGGAGCAGCCCAGAGATCAGCAGAACTGTTGGAAGAAGCACGGGAAGCAGGGCTTTCTTGGTCTCAGAGTGGGACCACAGCCTCCTAGGTTCCAAAGAGTCATATCTTCACCAACTCAGTTCTAGAGTGTGGGGTTGCCATTAAGGTGTCCCAGGGGGATGGGACCACTGCCCGAAGCTGGGGGGGTGGGGCTTGCATGCCCAAGGGGCAGAAGAATGGGTCCTGCCAGGGCCAAGGGGGTGGGATCACCACTCAGATGGACTAGGAGAATGGGGCTGCCTAAAGCTGAGAGAGCAGAGTTGCCATCCCAGAGGGCCTGAAAGGCGGAGCTAAAGACCAGGGCTCAGGGGCCTCCACCCAAAACAATTAAAAAATGGTGGCCCATCAGGAGCAGGTGGGTAGGGGGGAGGACAGACCCAGGGAGGCCATGTTCTGGTGGCTCTCTTGCCAGAAAGCGTGGCCAACACCCAGAGTCTGAAGGGTGGGGCCGTTGCCCAGATATGTAAATTGTTCTGCTGGGTTTGGAATTGCTTGATGCCCTTTGTCACTTCTTTCCCTCCAATTTCTCTCATTTGTAATGAAAATGTCTACCTTGTTCTATCATTGTACTTTGGGAACAGATAACTTATAATCTAGATTTCACAGGTTCGCAGATGAAGAGGAATTTTGTCCCAGGATGGAATATGCCTAAAATCCCACTCATAGTTGACTTAGATGATTCAGAAGATGAGATTTTGGACTTAGAGTTGATTTAAGACTTTTGGGATGACATGATGGGGTGAATGTGTTTTGCATGTGGCAAGGACATACATTTTGGGGGGCCAAAGGGTGAAATGCTATAGGTTGAATTATGTCCCCCCAAAATATATGTTGTAAATCTTAATCTCTCTGCCTGTAGCTATAATCCCATTTGGGAATTGGTTGTCTTTGTTACGTTGATGAGGCAGGTTTAGTGTAGGCTGTGTTTGGAGTAGATCTCTTTTGAGATGTAAAGTCTCCCTTTAGGAGAGTTTAGAGAAAGCAGCACTAAGGTCAGCAAAAATCTTATTTTCAAGAACAACCCTACTCTTCCACATTCTTCTTCCCCATGCCAGATCTCACTCTTGAAATTACTGTCGTAACCTTAAAAGAACATGACCTTCGACCTTTGCACATAAAAAAATACACAAATCAATATGCACCTGGGTGGTGGCAATGGTTAAGTGCTTGACTACTAGCTGAAAAGATTTGAAACCACCCAGAGACACCTTGGAAGACAGGCCTGGCAATCTGCTTCTGAAAGTTCACAGCCTTGAGCAGTTCTACACTCACACACATGGGGTCGCCATGAGTTGGGGTCAATTCAATGGCAACTAACAACAACAATCAATATGTAATAAAACTCACATTTTCTTTCAGTTTTCACAATTCACATTTTCTTCATTTCAATCACTGCCACTCTTTACCAACCGTAACTTTTTGTTTACCATTTTCCATTATTAACTTTTTCATATTCAAATAAATCATCTTTTTCCATGCTGGATTTCGAAAATCCTGATTTTTCCTAGACCTTTAAGCCACAGCCTTGGGCTTTATCTGACTCCATGCTATTTAATTCAAATATTTGCCATTGTTGCACTGGGTGTCCACTTTCACTGTGGGTGGTAAAGGGTCTTCTGTCACTATTATTTCAAAAGAATTGCTGGGTGGTGTAAACAGTTAACGCCCTTGGCCTCTAACTGAAAGGTTGGAGCTTAGAGTCCACTCCGAGGTGCCTTGGAAGAAAGGCCTGGTGATCTACTTCCAAAAAATCAGTCACTGAAAATCCTACGGAGAACAGTTCTACTGATACACCTGGGGTCACCATGAGTCAGAATTGACTCTACGGCCACTGGCGGTCCCCGACTTATGATGTATTTGAGATACAATGAACTGCACTTATGACCATCCTTTTTCTTGTACATATTATCGTTGGTAATATGTACTGCATCCAGTGTTACGGTGTGTAATTTGCTGATGTTATTCTTGTGCCAACTCCCAAAGTCAAATAAAGATCAGATTTATAAAGACACTGATAATAAAAGACTATAATAATAAAGAAGAATGAGGTATTCAACTTACTTCAGAACCAACTTACATCGGAGTTGTTGGAACAGAAACCCACCGTGAATCAGGGACTGCCTGTATTTCAAAATTTGCATTCTAACTTCTTATACCTTTTGGTTTACTTTGCCTTTTAGTTAGCTTTTATCTCCATAGAATGTACCATTTCCCAGTTCTGCTACAAGATCTGGGAGACTTAAAAATCTGCCAAAAATCACAAGTGAATTATCTGAACAAGAAGATACCCCAGCTTTCAAGTATTTACTGAAGAGAATTTATCTGAAATAAACATTTTTGCCCCAAAAAGACAGCGGTGTTGTTCACCCAAGAAGTAGTCTATGCAGATCCTCTCTGTTAAATTGTTCACACTTAGAAGTTTTGGAAGAGTCACCTAGAAGAGCAGGCCCCCAACCTGTCTCACCCTGTTCACCGTGTTTGTGCCTTTCTGAGCACCTACTCTTCACTCTCTGTTGATTCACATGCCCCACACCAACTTAAGGAAAAGTCACTGGTTATTGTGGAATAATTTGTGATTTGAATAAAGCAGCATCATAGCACAGAGAATTATTTAGTTCTATGGCTGCATAGTTACAAATTAAAAGAACTAAGATTAGGTTAAAATGAAACGAGGAGTGTTTAAAAGGAATTCTTCAGATGCACAGCCTCTTCTCATTAGGCTGGGGTTTTCGCAGGAATTGATGAGTGGAGGTAAGGGTGATTCTGACCGTGCCCTTAGCGTAGTCTCTTGGTTGAATGCACTGGTGTTCAAATGCTATCCCTTGCCATGGATATGCCTGTCTGCACAGAGCTCTTCCTCCTCCCGTTTTCCAAGATAATCCTGCTCAGTTCATATGGCTTAATGGGACTTTGTCAAGTGACCCAGGCCTGGCCAATGAGAGCACCCCAACTCCCCCAAATACAGATTGCTTCACAGATTGACACATGACCCTGCCAATCGGAGTCTTTCTCAGAACTTTTGTTGGGTTTGTGATGGTTAATTTTATGTGTCAACTTGGCTAGTCTATGGTAATCAGTGGTTTTCCTGACATTAACTAATTGCTGTTCCATAATGTAAACTAATGCAATGTAACGTAATCACCTTCCATAATGTAATCTAATGTGATACAGTCAATCAGTTGAAAGGGGAGTTTCTTAGGGTGTGGTCTGTCTTCAGACTATAAATAGATATTTTGGCAGAACTGGCTATCTCAGCTCTGCCCTCTTTCTGTTGCCTGACCTACAGATCCTGGGATGCAAGCCTGCAAAAGTCTCCAGCCTGACACATGACCTACAGATTTCAGACTTGCCAGCTCCCCGTAATCCCATGAGCCAGCAGGATTATCCAGTCTGCCCCCTAGCCTGCAGATTTTGAACTTGTCTGCCCCCTCCGCCAATTATGTGAGCTAATCCCCTGAAGTAAATCTGTGTATATATACACATACACACACATACATATGTACATATACAGAACCAGTGACTATACATATGTACATATACATATATATGTATAAAAAGTCCACTGCCATCCAGTCAATTCTAACTCATAACAACTCTATAGAACAGAATAGAACTGCCCCATAGGATTTCCAAGGAGTGGCTGGTAGATTCAAACTGCCAACCTTTTGGTTAACAACCATAGCTCTTAACCACTGTGCCACCAGGGCTCTCTCTCTATATATGTATGTGTATATGTATACATACACACACACACACATTCCCCACTACCATCAATTCCGACTCATAGTGACCCTGTAAGGACAGAGTAGCACCACCCCATAGGGTTTCCAAGGAGCAGACCTTTTGCTTAGCAGCTGAGCTCTTAACCACTGTGCATGTGATAGTTACTGGTTCTGTTTCTCTAGAGAATCCTGACTAGGACAGGGTTACTTGGGAATAGGCTCACTGCTAATCTAGGATAATGGGCTGTGCAGGTGATGGATGATGAAATCTAAGGAGCAGCAGAGCTGAGAGGTGGAAAACGGCAGAGTCCTGGTGATGTTCAAATCCCTGCATTCACCTGAAGCAGTTCGTCCTCTTAGAATTTCCAGTTTCAAGATCCAATAAACTCCATTTTTGCTTGAGCTGGTGTGAGCTGGGCTTCTGTCACTTGAAACCCAAAAAATGAATATATCCCCTGCTCTAAACAAACAAACAAAAAAACCAAACCGATTGCCGTCGAGTTGATTCTGACTCACAGCAACCCTATAGGACAGAGTACAAACCAAGGAGCGCCTTGTGGATTCTAAATGCTGAACTTTTGGTTAGCAGTCACGGCTCTTAATCACTTAGGTAGCTCAGCTCCAAACAGGAACTTCTACTGATTTAGTCTCGGTTCTTAGACTACTGGTAGTATGAAGCCCAGCAGGTCCAGAACGCACAAGGAGAACACGGAGCCTTGGGTAAAGTTTAGCATTCTGAAGCTGGCAGAGCACCCTTGGCTTTGTGCCGTGTGCCCACTTCCCCTTACTCAGGTCTCCCAGCTTTTGTGTTGTCCAGCAGTCGGGAGCTCTAAAATACTCCATTAACTGTATTTTCTTCCTACCACTTAAGTAAGCAGAAAAAAAGAAAAATGTAAATTAAAAAAAATCCATAATTCCATGACAAAGATAGCCAATGATAACATTTTATAATGTAGCTTTTCTGCCTTTTATTCAATTTTTAAATAAAATTTGGATCATTTTATTTCATTTATTATTTTAACTTTTTTTTTTTTCTTTCATTTCGCAGTGAATTTGGGAGAGCAAGCCCACTTCTCATCCTGCCCCAACCTCCTGTAAACACTGCCTGGAGGAGGAAGGTCCTCTGCCATATAAGCTCAGAGCTGTGGCAAGGCTTCATGACTGTGCTACCACACCTCACACCTCCAGGAGACAGCCCGCATGGGAACTCAGTAGGCTGTAGCCTTGTGAACTAACTCAACAGTGAATCCACCTTCTTAGTATTGGTAGACCTGTGGGGACAACCTGGGAGAAAGGAGCGAAGCAAGTCTGCTCCACGTGTCCACCACGAAGGACACGGCCTTGCAGATTAAGGGGACAGTTAGGAAAAGGTTCCTGAAGGAAGAAGCTCCTATGGATCAGGCAATCCAGTCCCTGAGAAACGATTATGTTGTGGAAGTGTGCGTATGTGTTCCAACAAGCATGCTTTGGATGATGGGAAAAGCGGCACCTCTATGATTCACATTAGTGGGGGATACCTCAGGGGAGACTGCACTTATACTACCCACCCACACCCCGGCTCTTCATGGAACTCAGACTGCAAAGACTCCAAGCCCTACCCCTCTGGCAGTGGTATTCCAAAACCATTAACTCAGACTTAGGAAGGAAATGCTGTGGGAAGATGACCAATTCTACACAGGACAATTCTTGGGGGTAAGGGTTGTGGATTTCTGGAAAGATGGGTGGAGATAAAGGAGATGCTGTCCCACAGTGTCTGAAGGGCTCGAAGCACAATTAGGAAGTGCAGTGTGCAAAGAAAGGGGTCTCTGTGGAGGGCTTAACTTTTTGGATGGTTTTCTTTTGGACTACAAGGAAATTAAAATTGAGCATGCAGTTTGGCTAGCCCTCAGTTATTCAAATACTCATCTGTTGCTGTAAAAATATTTTGTAAATGTGATTAAAGTCCATAATCAGTTGATTTTAAGTAAGGACTGCATGGTGCCTCACACTTGTATAAACAAAAGAGGACTTGCCGAATTCCAGAAATCAAATTCATTATTCCACAAATCTGCCTCATCACAAGAATCGTCTGGGGATTTTGTTGCAAACAGAGATTCTGGGGCAACGGCCTACAACTACTGAATCAGATTTTTTAAGTATAGAGGCCTATCTGAATCTTTTTCTTCTTCTTTTTTTTATTATACTTTAGATGAAGGTTTATTCTCCCTTCTCAACCTTAGGTTCCCTATTAAGAGCTTTCCTGTCCCCTCCTGCCTTCTAGTCCTTAACCCTGGGCTGTCGTGCCCCTTTAGTCTTGTTTTGTTTTATGGACCTGTCTAATCTTTGGCTGAAGGGTGAACCTAAAAAGTGGCTTCATTACTGAGCTAAAAGGATGCCTGCCGGGGGCCATATTCTCAGGGTTTCTGCAGTCTATGTCAGGCTGGTAAGTCTGGTCCTTTTGGGGGAATTAGAATTTTGTTCTACATTTTTCTCCAGCTCTGTCTGGGACCCTCTATTGTGATCCCTGTCAGAACAGTCGGTGGTGGTAGCCAGGCCCCGTCTAGTTGTACTGTACTCCAGGCTGGTAGATGCCTTGGTAATTGTGGTCCATTAGTTCTTTGGACTAATCTTTCCCTTGTGTCTTTAGTTTTCTTCATTTTTCTTTGCTCCCGAAGGGGTGAGACCAGTGGAATATCTTAGATGGCCGCTCACGAGCTTTTAAGACCCCAGATGCTACTCGCCAAAGTAGAATGTGGAACATTTTCTTTATAAACTGTGTTATGCCTATTCAACTAGATGCTCCCTGAGACAATGGTTCCCACAGCCCGCAGCCCAGTTATTCAGTCTCTCAGGAAGTTTGGATGTATCTGTGGAGCTTCCATGACCTTACCTTGTACATGTTGTGCTGGCTTCCCCAGTATTGTACACTGTCTTACCCTTCACCAAAGTTACCACTTTATTGTCCAGTGTTTTTCCATCCCTACCCTTCCCCTTCCTCATAACCATGAAAGATTGTTTCTTTTTGTGTGTAAATCTTTTCGTGAGTTTTTATAGTAGTAGTCTCATATAATATTCACCGTTTTGTGACCAACTTGTTTCACTCAGCACAGTGCCCTCCAGATTCATTCATGTTGTGAGATGCTTCACAGATTCATCGTTATTCTTTATTGTTATGTAGTACTCCATTGTGTGTATGTACCGTAGTTTGTTTATCCGTTCATTTGTTGATGGGCATCTAGGTTGTTTCCATCTTTTTACTATTGAGAACAATGCTGCAATGAACATGAGTATGCATATGTCTATTCGAGTGACGGCTCTTATTTCTCTAGGATATATTCCTAGGAGTGGGATCACTGGATCATACAGTATTTCTATTTCTAGCTTTTCAAGGAAGTGCCATATCTTTTTCCAAAGTGGTTGTACCATTTTGCATTCCCACCAGCAGTGTATAAGAACTCCAGTCTCCCCGCAGCCTCTCTAACATTTGTTATTTTCTATGTTTTTGATTTGTGCCAGTAATGCTGGGTGAGATGGTATCTCATTGTGGTTTTGACTTACATTTCTCTAATGGCTAGCGAGCTCATGTGCCTGTTGGCTGCTTCAATGTCTTCTTTGGTGAAGTGTCTGTTTACTTCCTTTGCCCATATTTTAATTGAATTTTTTGTCTTTTTGTTGTAGAGGTGTTGGGTTTTCCTGCCGATTTTAGAGATTAGACGTTTGTCGGATTTGTAATAGTCAAAGACTTTTTCCCAGTCTGTAGGTTCTCTTTTTACTCTTTTGGTGAAGTCTTTTGATGAGCATAAGTGTTTACTTTTTAGAAGATCCCGTTAACGCCGTGTATTAGGGCCTCTAGCGTTGATCCTATTTTTTCTCCTATGATCTTTATAGTTTTTGGTTTTATATTTAGGTATTTGATCCATTTTGAGTTAGTTTTTGTGTACTGTGTAAGGTATGGACCCTGTTTCATGTTTCACGCTTTTGCAGATGGACAACCAGTTTTGCCAGCACCATTTGTTAAAAAGACTGTCTTTTCCCCATTTGATGGACTTTGGGTCCTTCCCAAAGATCAGGTGACTATACATGAATGGATTTACATCTGGGTTTTCAATTCTGTTCCATCGGTCAATGTATCTGTTGTTGTACCAGTACCAGGCCATTTTGACTATCATAGCTGTATAGTAGGTTCTGAGGTCAGGTAGTATGAGTCCTCCTACCTTACTCTTCTTCATCAGTAGTGCATTACTTATCCCAGAGGCCTACCTGAATTTTTAACATATACCCCCAAGTAATTTTTGTGACCACAAGCTTGAGAAACACCGATTGAATATAAGTCCTGACCCACCTTGATTTTGTTCACCCCTGTCCTGCAGGGGTGGCAGAGAAGAATGCAACTGACTGCATTCCAGTCCAACAGTGCTTGAGAGGAGTATTAAGTGTGTGAAATGCTGTTTTCCCTGATAGGGGATAGGAAATGTGTAAGGTAAATTTCCTTGGAGAAAAGGATTAGGGAGCAGGGGAAGAAGAGCTTGGTGACTGACCCACGAATCCCTGAGATTCTCTCAACGCAGTAGAACTACTCAGTAAACCTTCCCCAGAGCTTCACTGCATCTGAGGACTTGCTTCGTGCTTCCTCAGTCTATACTTTTTTTTTTTTTAATTGTGCTTTAGGTGAAAGTTTACAGAACAAATTTATTTCCCATTCGAAAGTTTGTACATAAATTGTTTCATGGCATTGGTTGAATTCCCCAGAAAGTGTCACCACTCTTCTCATTTCTGCCCTGGGTTCCTCATTTCCTTTCATCTGGATTTTCTACCCCTTCCTGCCTTCTCTGGCCTATATGAAGAAGAAACTGGGCTATATGAAGAACACAGCACCAGGATTGGAGGAAGACTAATTAACAACCTGAAATATGCAAATAACACAACCTTTCTTGCTGAAAGTGAAAAGGACTCAAAGCACTTACCGATAAAGATCAAAGACTACAGCCTTCAGTATGGATTACACTCCAACATAAAGAAAATGAAAATTCTCACAACTGGACCAATAAACAACATCATGATAAATGGAAAAAACATTGAAGTAGTCAAGGATTTCATTTTACTTGGATCCACAATCAATGCCCATGGAAGCAGCAGTCAAGAAATCAAAGGATGCATTGCCTTAGGCAAATCTGCTGCAAAAGATCTCTTTAAAGTGTTAAAAAGCAAAGATGTCACTTTAAGGACTAAGGTGCACCTGACTCAAGCCATGGTGTTTTCAATATCTCATATGCATGTGAAAGTTGGACAATGAATAAGAAAGACTGAAGAAGAATTGACACCTTTAAATTATGGCGTTGGTGAAGAATATTGAATATACCATGGACTGCCAGAAGAACGAACAAATCTGTCTTGGAAGAAGTACAGCTAGAATGTTCCTTAGAAGCGAGGATGGCGAGACTGTCTCACGTACTTTGGACATGTTATCAGGAGGGACCAGTCCCTGGAGAAGGACATAGTGCTTGGTAATAGAGGATCACCGAAAAAGAGGTAGACCCTCAAGGGGATGGATTGACACAATGGCTACAAGAATGGGCTCAAGCAAAACAATGATTATGAGCATGGTGTTGGACTGGGCAGTGTTTTCTTCTGTTGTACACAGGGTTGCTATGAGTCAGAACCAACTTGACAGCACCCCAGAACAACAACAACAACCTGTCTTCTCATCTTTGCTTTTGAACAAATGGTGTCCTTTTGATCTTCTATAATTGATTGTTCTAAGGAATACTCAGTGTATGCTTAAGGCCTGGAATCAAGGAAGGGTGCAGGCCTCTGGCCCAGGTCTTCTACTGGCCTTTGGAGAAGCCTCCATTTTGACTTTTGAGGCAGAGTCCACAGAGCTCTGAGCATTTGCTTGGACATACAATCCTGATACAGTGACCCAGCAACATCAGAGCCCCTTAATGGCTTTTGAGCCTTCCTTAGGAGTCATTTTCTATGTGCTGCAGCCCCACAGGAGTTTTCAGTCCCAGCCACTGAGCCTCATCTTGAGATAAAGTTTTCAAAGTTGTCTGCCCCTTTGTTACACAATTGTTTTCCAGAAGGGTTTGTAGCAATATAAACTTCTATTGGCAGTACACCAGTGACTATGTTCATATATGCTTGCAACACTACTATCAAAGTCTTGTTGACTTTTGTTTATGTTTCTCTATCCACTCCCTTGGAGTACCTGGGTGGTGCAAATAGTTCAGTGCTCAACTACTGGCCAAAAGTCTAGCAGTTTGAGCACACCCAGACATGCCTCAGAAGATAGGCCTGGTGATCTGCTTCTGAAAGGTCACAGCCTTGGCAACCCAATGGAGCAGATCTACTCTGCACACATGGAGTCGCCATGAGTTGGAACTGATTCAATGGCAACTAACAACAACAACAACAAAATCTGCTCCCTTTAGGAGGTAAGGCCAAGATGGCAGAATAGCCAGATACTTCCTGTGAACACTCTAACAACAAAGATCCCCCAAAACAAGTGAAATGATTATATTTACAACGAGCTAGGAGCCCTGAACATCAAAGGCAAAGTTAGAAAATGGACTGAGCAGCAGGTGGAGAGAGAGAGACGGTTCAGAAATGGAAAGGAGCTGCCAGACGTGAATCACTGGATCCCTCAGGCAGCATTTCTGGAAGTGGCTGCGGAGGGCTGGTAGTAGTGTTTGGCTGCAGTTTCCTCAGGGAGAAGCAGCCAGCTGCACAGCATACTCACACCTCCAGAAAGAGAGAAGAATGGTGCTCTCAGCAAAAGCTGACTACTTGACTATGTTTTACTGCGGCCCCCACCCCCAAGCTGGCTTCAGTGGCTGTTGATTTCCCTGGGCCTGAGATAGGCCCTGTTGAGTGCCTAGAGACATCCTCCTGGCCTTGGAGAAGGAATAAATTTGCAACGGGGGGAAAAGATAATTTGTCAGCTCCACTAACCAGGGGAGCTCAGCACAGAAGTGGCTCCTGTCCAGGCATAAATGGTCTGCGGACTTTGAATACATTTCCCCCCTGCATGGACCTGTGTGGGCCCATTTCAGGATAATAGGTTTTTGTTGGCAGGCTACAACTGTTTTAGCTGTGCAGTGGAGAGGTGGGTGTTTGATATTTGACACTGTTTTACCTATTAAACAGAGTCATCACCTGCCCACATCAGGGGCCTATGGACTGGTTGCTCCACTCAGGTCACCCAGCCAGCTGGAACAGGGGTCCAAGGATAACTGGTACCTCCTAGTCCTTACAACAAAAAACACTCGGTGCCCACGGTCCATCTGCAAAACCCATCCACTTGTACGCCCTAGGGAAGAGGGATGCGCTTTCCTCAGAGACACTTGGGGGATGATTCTCAGCCCCCTGCCATGTTCAGAGCATGACCCTCTGCTGCAACCAGATACCAGTACCTACACAATCACCCCTGCCCCTCTAAGACTGTAGGACAGAGCCTGTACCACACACTTGATGAACAGCTACCTGGACAACTGAGCTGAATTCATACAAGAAAAGTGAATGGACTCCTAGGCTGATATTCCTGATAACAGCTCTAGCCATCTGGTGACAGGACGTCAGAGCTTCAAAGGTGAAAATAATCAAGCTAGCTCACTCAAGGAACCCATTTGGGCATATTGAAACAAAACAAAGTAAGAAGCTAGGATATGGTAAGCAAACATAAAATAAAATAATACAATAACTTATAGATGGCTTGGAGACAACAGTCAATATCAGGTCACATAAAGAAACAGACCATGATCACCTCAACAAGCTCTCAAAACAAAGAATCAACGAATCTTCTGAATTACTGGATGCAGAATTAAAAAGACTAATATACAGAAGTCTTCAAGACATCAGGAGCGAAGTTAGGAAGGAGATTGGGCAATACACAGAACAAGCCAAGGAACACACAGATAAAGTAGTTGAAGAAATTAAGTAGGTTATTCAAGAACATGACGAAAAATCTAATAAGCTGCAAGAATCCATAGAGAGAAAGCAAGCAGAAATTCAGAAGATTAACAATAAAATTACAGAAGTAGACAACTCGATAGGAAGTCAGAGGAGCAAAATTGAGCAAGTGGAAGGCAGAATTGGTGAACCTGAAGATAAAGCACTTCGCACCAATATATGTGAAGAAAAATCAGATAAAAGAATTTTAAAAAATGAAGAAAACTTAAGAATCATGTGGGACTCTATCAAGAGAAATAACCTATGAGTGATTGGAGTACCAGAACAGGGAGGGATAACAGAAAATACAGAGAGAATTGTTGAACATTTGTGGGCAGAAAACCTCCCTGATATTGTGAAAGATGAGAAGATATCTATCCAAGATGCTCATCAACTCCACATAAGTTAGATGTTAAAAGAAAGTCACCAAGACATATTATAATCGAACTTGCCAAAACCAAAGATAAACAGAGAATTTTAAGAGCAGGTGGGGATAAACAAAAAGTCACTTACAAAGGAGACTCAATAGGAATAACCTCGGACTACTTGGCAGAAACCATGCAGGCAAGAAGGCAATGGGATGACTTACATAAAGCATTAAAGGGAAAAAATTGCCAACCAAGAATCATATATCCAGCAAAACTGTCTCTCAAATATGAGGGCGAAATTAGGACATTTCCAGATAAACAGAACTTTCGGGAATTTGCAAAAATGAAACCAATATTACAAGAAATACTAAAGGGAGTTCTTTGGTTAGAAAGCCAAATAATATCAGGCATCAACCCAAGACTAGTGTACTGACAGAGCAATCAGATGTCAACTCAAACAGGGAAATCGCAAAAATAAATCAAGATAAAAAAATCACCAAAAATAGGGAAACAGCAATGTTATTATGTAAAAGAAGACAACATTTAAAGAATAAAGAGGGACTAAGAAATGCAGTCATAGATCTTTCATATGGAGAAAAAGACAGGTGATAAAAAGAAATAAAAGTTAGGTTTAAATTTAGAAAAATAGGGGTAAATAATAAGGTAACCACAAAGGAGACAAACTATCCTACACATCAAAATAAAATACAAGAAAAAAATAGAGACTCAGCACAAAACAATCAACAGCAATGAATAAGAGGAAAAGACAACATATAAACTACTCAGTACAAAAAATTAAGTGGGTAAAAGAAACTGTCAACAACACACAAAAAAAGACATCAAAATGACAGCACTAAACTCATGCCTATCCATAATTACCCTGAATGAAAATGGACTAAATGCACCAATAAAGAGACAGAGAGTGGCAGAATGGATTAAAAAACACCATCCGTCTATATGCTGCCTGCAAGAGACACACCTTAGACTTAGAGACACAAACAAACTGAAACTCAAAAGATGGAAAAAATATATCAAGCAAACAACAATCAAAAAAGAGCAGCAGTGGTAATATTAATTTCTGACAAAATAGACTTTAAAGTTAAATCCACCACAAAGCGTAAGGAAGGACACTATATAATGACTAAAGGGACAATATACCAGGAGGATATAACCATATTAAATATTTATGCACCCAATGACAGGACTGCAAGATACATAAAACAAACTCTAACAGCATTGAAAAATGAGCTAGATAGCCCCAAGTTACAGTAGGAGACTTCAACACACTACTTTCAGTGAAGGACAGAACATCCAGAAAGAAGCTCAATAAAGACATGGAAGATCTAAATGCCACAATCAACCTACGTGACCTCATAGATATATACAGAACACTACACCCAACAGCAGTCAAGTATACTTTCTTTTCTAGTGTACATGTAATATTCTCTAGAATAGGCTGCATATGAGGTCATAAAGCAAGCCTTAGCAGAATCCAAAACATTGAAATATTACAAAGCATCTTCTCTGACCATAAGGCCATAAAAGTGGAAATCAGTAACAGAAAAAGCAGGGAAAAGAAATCAAACATTTGGAAATGGAACAATACCCTGCTCAAAAAAAGACTGGATTATAGAAGACATAAAGGATAGAATAAAGAAATTCATAGAATCCAATGAGAATGAAAACACTTCCTATCAGAGTCTTTGGGACACAGTGAAAGCAGTGCTCAGAGGTCAATTTATATCAATAAATGCACACATACAAAAAGAAGAAAGAGCCAAAATCAAAGAATTATCCCTAAAATTTGAACAAACAGAAAGAGAACAACAAAAGCAAGCTTCAGGCACCAGAAGAAACCAAATAATAAAAATTAGAGCAGAATTAAATGAAACAGAAAACAAAAAACATTGAAAGAATTAACAAGACCAAAAGCTGGTTCTTTGAAAAAATTCACAAAATTGATAACCACTGGCCAAACTGACAAAAGAAAAACAGGAGATGAAGCAAATAACCCAAATAAGAAATGAGATGGGTGATTCTACAACAGACTCAGCTGAAATTAAAAGAATCACATCAGATTACTACGAAAAATTGTACTCTAACAAATTTGAAAACCTAGGTGAAATGGATGAATTCCTAGAAACACACCACCTACCTAAAGTAGCACAAACAGAGATAAAACAACTAAATAGACCCATAACAAAAGAAGAGATTGAAAAGGTAATCAAAATACTCACAACAAAAAAAAGCCCTGGCCCCGACGGCTTCTATGCAGAGTTCTACCAAACTTTCAGAGAAGAGTTAACACCACTATTAATAAAAGTATTTCAGAGCATAGAAAAGGACGGAATAGACCCAAACTCATTCTATGAAGCCAGCATATCCCTGATATCAAAACCAGGTAAAGACACTACAAAAAAAAAAAAAAAATTACAGACCTATACCCCTCATGAACTTAGAGGGAAAAATTCTCAACAAAATTCTAGCCAATAGAATTCAACAATATGTCAAAAAAATAATTCACCATGACCAAGTAGGATTCATACCAGGTATGCAGGGATGGTTCAACATTAGAAAAGCAATTAATGTAATCCACCATATAAATAAAACAAAGACAAGGATCACATGATTTTATCAACTGATGCAGAAAAGGCATTTGAGAAAGTTCAACACCCACTCATGATAAAAACTCTCAGCAAAATAGGAATAGAAGGAATATTCCTCAACATAATAAAGGGCATTTATACGAAGCCAACAGCCAACATCATCCTAAATGGAGAGATTCTGAAAGGATTCCCATTGAGATCGAGAGCCAGACAAGGATGCCCTTTATCACCAGTCTTGTTTAACATTGTACTGGAGGTTGTAGCCAGAGCAATTAGGCTAGATAAAGAAATAAAGTGCATCCAGATTGGCAAGGAAGAAGTAAAAGTATCTCTATTTGCAGATAGCATGATCTTATACACAGAAAATGCTAAGGAATCCTCAAGAAAACTACTAAAACTAATAGAAGAGTTCAGCAGAGAATCAGGATACAAGATAAACATACAAAAATCAGTTGGATTCCTCTACACCAACAAAAAGAACTTCGAAGAGGAAATCACCAAATCAATACCGTTTACAGTAGCCCCCAAGAAGATAAAATACTTAGGAATGAATCTTACCAGATATGTAAAAGACTTATACAATGAAAACTACAAAACACTACTGCAAGAAACCAAAAGAGACTTATATAAATGGAAAAACATACCTTATTCATGGACAGGAAGACTTAACATTGTAAAAATGTCTATTCTACCAAATGCGATCTATAGATACAAGGCAATTCCAATCCAAATTCCAGCGACTTTTTTTTATAAGATGGAGAAACAAATCACCAACTTCATATGGAAGGGAAAAAGGCCCGAATAAGTAAAGCATTACTGAAAAAGAAGAACAAAGTGGGAGGCCTCACTCTACCTGATTTTAGAACCTATTATACCGCCACGGTAGTCAAAACAGGCTGGCACTGGTACAACAGATACATAGACCAATGGAACAGAATTGAGAATCCAGGCGTAAATCCATCCACATATGAGCAGTTGACACTTGACAAAGGCCCAAAGTTAGTTAAATTGGGAAAAGACAGTCTTTTTAACAAACGGTGCTGGCATTAACTGGATATCCATCTGCAAAAAAATGAAACAAGAACCATACCTCACACCATGCAAAAAAAAAGAACTCAAAATGAATCAAAGACCTAAATATAAAGTCTAAAAAGATAAAGATCATGGAAGAAAAAATAGGGGCAACGTTAGGTGCCCTAATACATAGCATAAACAGTATGCACAACATTACTAACAACATAGAAGATAAACTAGATAACTGGAATCGACTCAATGGCACTGGGTTCTGGGTTTCCTAAAAATTAAACACCTATGCTCTTCTAAGACTTCACCAAAAGAATAAAAAGATTACCTACAGACTGGGAAAAAGTATTTCCAATCAATGCCTGATCTCAAAAATCTACATGATACTGCAAAAAAATCAACTACAAAAAGGCAAATAAGCCAATTAAAAATGGGCAAAAGATACGAACAGGCACTTCACTAAAGAAGGCATTCAGGTAGCTAACAGATACATGAGGAAATGCTCACAATGATTAGCCATTAGAGAAATGCAAATCAAAACTACAATGAGATTTCATCTCACTCCAACAAGGCTGGCATTAATCCAAAAAACACAAAATAATAAATGTTGGAAAAGTTGTGGAGAGAGCGGAACACTTACACACTGCTGGTGGGAATGTAAAATGGTACGACCACTTTGGAAATCAATTTGGCACTTCCTTAAAAAGCTAGAAATAGAACTACCATACAATCCAGCAATCCCACTCTTTGGAATATATCCTAGAGAAATACAAGCCTTTACACGAACAGATATACGCACACCCATGTTCACTGCAGCACTGTTTACAATAGCAAAAAGATGGAAGCAACCAAGGTGCTCATCAGTGGTTGAATGGATAAATAAATTATGGCATATTCACACCATGGAATACTATGCATCAATAAAGAACAGTGGTGAATTTGTGAAACATTTCATAACATGGAGGAATCTGGACAGCATTATGCTGAGTGAAATTAATCAGTTTCAATAGGACAAATATTGTATAAGACCACTATTATAAGAACTGAAATAGCTTAAACACAGAAGAAAATGTTCTTTGATGGGTACGAGAGAGGGAAGGGAGGGAAAGAGGGAGGAAAAGGGGTATTCACTAATTAGATAGTAGATAAGAACTATTTTAGGTGAAGGGAAAGACAAAACACAATACAGGAGAGGTCAGCACAACTGGACTAAACCAAAAGCAAAGAAGTTTCCTGAATAAACTGAATGCTTCAAAGGCCAGTATAGCAGAGACAGGGGTTTGGGGATCATGGTTTCAGGGGACATCTAAGTGAACTGGCATAATAAAATCTATTAAGAAAAATTCTGCACCCCACTTTGGAGAGTGGCATCTGGGGTTTTAAACGCCAGCAAGCGGCCATCTAAGATGCATCAATTGGTCTCAAACCACCTGGAGCAAAGAATAAAGAACACCAAAGACTCAAGGTAATTATGAGCCCAAAAGACGGAAAGGGCCACATAAACCATAGACTACATCAGCCTGAGGCCAGAAGAACTAGATGGTCCCTGGCTACAACCGATGACTTTCCTGACAGAGAATGCAACAGAGAACCCCTGAGGGAGCAGGAGAGCAGTGGGATGCAGACCCCAAATTCTCATAAAAAGACCAGACTTAATGGTCTGACTGAGACTAGAAGAGCCCCGGAGGTCATGGTCTCCAGACCTTCTGTTAGCCCAAGACAGGAATCATTCGCAAAGCCAGCTCTTTAGACAGGAATTGGAGTGGACAATGCAATAGAAAATACTGGTGAAGAACAAGCTTCTTGGATCAAGTAGACACATGAGACTATGTTGGCATCTCCTGCCTGGTGGGGAGATGAGAGGGCAGAGGGGGTCAGAAGCTGGCTGAGTGGACACGAAAAGGGAGAGTGGAGGGAAGGAGTGTACTGTCTCATTAGGGGGAGAGCAATTAGGAGTATATAGCAAGGTGTATGGAAACCCTGGTGGTGTAGTGGTTAAGAGCACCGACTGCAAACCAGAAGTTTAACAGTTCAAATCCACCAGGTGCTCCTTGGAAACTCTATGGAGCAGTTCTATCCTGTCCTGTAGGGTTGCTATGAGTCAGAATCGACTCAACGGCAACGGGTTTTCTTACCAAGGTGTATGTAAATTTTTGTATGAGAGACTGACTTGATTTGTAAAGTTTCACTTAAAGCACAACAAAAATTAAAAAAAAAAAAAATCTGCTCCCTTATTTATTAGTGAAAATTTCTGTTCATTGCCAATTTGTATTTATTATGAACTGATTGTGGTTTTTTTGACTATTTTTCTACTGTGATATTCTGTTTTGCTTACCAATTTGTAGAAACATATTTAAAATAAATATATTAAATCCCGTGTTATACATTTGACAAATATTTTTCTGTTTTGTTCATATGTTAGCATAGAAAATTTTAATTTTTTTATATATTCAAATCTATTTAATTGCATTTGCATTTGGAAAGTCCTTTATCCCTCTATGAATCAGATAAATGTTTAAACTTTCTTCAATTTTTTTGTTGTTTATATTTTAAAAATTTTTTTTATTGTGCTTTAAGTGAAAGTTCACAAATCATGTCAGTCTCTCACACAAAAACTTATATACACCTTGCTACATACTCCCAGTTGCTCTCCCCCTAATTAGAAAGCCCGCTCCCTCCCTCCACTCTCTCTTTTCTTATCCATTTTACCAGCTTCTAACCCCCTCTACCCTCTCATCTCCCCTCCAGGCAGGAGATGCCAACATAGTCTCAAGTGTCCACCTGATTCAAGAAGCTCACTCCTCACCAGCATCCCTCTCTATCCCATTGTCCAGTCCAATCCCTGTGTGAAGAGTTGGCTTCAGGAATGGTTCCTGTCCTGAGTCAACAGAAAGTCTAGGGGCCATGACCACCGAGGTCCTTCTAGTCTCAGTCAGACCATTAAGTCTGGTCTTTTTACGAGAATTTGGGGTCTGCATCCCATTGCTCTCCTGCTCCCTCAGGGGTTCCCTGTTGTGTTCCCTGTCAGGAAAGTCATCGGTTGTAGCCAGGCACCATCTAGTTCTTCTGGTCTCAGGCTGATGTAGTCTGTAGTTTATGTGGCCCTTTCTGCCTCTTGGGCTCGTAATTACCTTGTGTCCTGGGTGTTCTTCATTCTCCTTTCGTCCAGGTGGGTTGATGCCCATTGATGCATCTTAGATGGCCACTTGCTAGCTTTTAAGACCCCAATGCCACTCTCCAAAGTGGGATGCAGAATATTTTCTTAATAGATTTTATTATGCCAATTGACTTAGATGTCCCCTGAAACAATGGTCCTGAAACCCCCACCCCTGCTATGCTGGCCTTTGAAGCATTCAGTTCATATCTTTTGCCCATTTTTTAATTGGGTTATTTGTCTTTTTGTAGTTGAGTTTTTGCAGTGTCATGTAGATTTTAGAGATCAGGCGCTGAACAGAAATGTCATGGCTAAAAACTTTTTCCCAGTCTGTAGGTAATCTTTTTACTCTTTTGGTGAAGTCTTTGGATGAGCATAGGTGTTTGATTTTTAGGAGCTCCTAGTTATCGAATGTTTCTTCTGCATTAGTAATGTTTTGTATACTGTTTATGGCATGTATTAGGGCTCCTAACGTTGTCCCTGTTTTTTCTTCCATGATCTTTATCATTTTAGATTTTATATTTAGGTCTTTGACCCATTTTGAGTTCGTTTTTTTTGCATGGTGTGAGGTATGGGTCTTGTTCCATTTTTTGCAGATGGACATCCAGTTATGCCAGCACCATTTGTTAAAAAGACTGTCTTTTCCCAATTTAACTAACTTTGGGCCTTTGTCAAGTATCAACTGCTTATATGTGGATGAATTTATGTCTGGATTCTCAGTTCTGTTCCATTGGTCTACGTATCTGTTGTTGTACCAGTACCAGGCTGTTTTGACTAGTGTGGTGGTATATTTCTTCAATTTTTAAGGGATTTTATATTTTATTCTTTAACTCAAATATCTTAGGCTGGGTTCTCTAGAGAAGCAAAACCAGTGATATGTATAAACATATATAGATAGATTTATATCAAGGAAATAGCTCACGTGCTTGTAGAGGCTGGAAAGTCTCAAGTCTGCGGGTCAGGCTGGAGGCTTATCCTGATTCATGTAGCTGCAGGGGCTGGGGAACCTAAAATCGGCAGGTCAGACAATAGGCTTCTCGTTCACAGGCTGAGGAGGCTGACGAATCTCAAGATCAGCAGACAAGCTGCTAGCTCAAGTCCCACGAACTGGAGGTCAGATGAACAGGAACTAGCTGCAGGATCTAGACCGAGCAAGAGCCAATGAGCTTTGCCAGAAAGTCTACCTATATTGGATGCAGGCCACACCCCCAAGAAAACTCCTTTTCAACTGATTGGCTGCTCTTAACAGATCTCATCATGGAGGTGATTACATTATTACATAGCTACCAAAATATGTCATAACTGCCAAACCACTGAGACTCATGGCCCAGCCAAGTTAACACACAACCTTGACAATTACACTCCCCGTATATATATTTTTTATATTTATTTTGGTGTCTGGCATGGGGATTAAGCTTAAGCTGATATCCCCCCACCCCGCAAATATCACCATCCAAGTTTTTTAAAAAAAAAATCCATGCATACTCCATTAAAATGCTTCCTTTTAAAAAGCTTGTTTGTGGTAAAATATGTATACCAAAAAATTTGCCATTTTAATCATTTTTAAGTATACGATTCAGTGGCATTAACTTCAGTCACAAAGTTGCGCAGCCATCAACACTATGTATTTCCAAAACTTTCTCATCATCTCAAACAGAAACTCAGTGCCCATCAAGTAATCAGTTCCCATTACTTTCTCTTCCCAGTCCCCAGTAACCTTTATGCATTTGCCTATTCTACATATTTCTTGTGTGATCATACAACATTTGTCTTGACTAATGTCACTCAGTATGTTTTCAAGGCTAATCCATGTGGTGTCATGTATCAAAATTTAATTTCTCTTTATGGCTAAATAATATTCCATTATACAAATATACCAAAAATTTTTTTATCCATTGATCTATTTATGAACATGTGGGTTCTTTCCACCTTTTGGCTATCGTGAATAATGCTACAACGAATAGTTTTGTACAAGTATGTTTGAGTCCCTGGTTTCAATTCTTTTCAATTCTTTGGGTATACAGCTAGGAGTGGAATTGCTTGGTCATGTGGTAATTCTATGTTTACCTTTTGAGGGACCACTAAACTGCTTTCCACAGCAGCTGCATGATTTTACATTCCCACTAGCAATGAACAAGGGTTCCATTTTTTCCACATCTCCAACACTTGATACTTTCTTTTTTTTTTTTTTTTAATAATAGTCATCCTAGTGGGTGCGAAGTGGTATCTCAATGTGGTTTTGATTTGCATTTCACTAATAACTAATGGTTTTGAGCATCTTTTCATGTGTGAAGTGCTTCCTTTTTCATGTATTACTACTTGTATACCAAGGTCTGATTCTTGGCTACTATTGTGTTTCATTGCTCCTTTTTTCTGCATCAATACCACAGTCTTATAACTATTGTATTAATTATACATTATCTGATAGGGCAAATTTCTCTTTAGTCCTTATTTAAGACTTTTTCCTACCTATTGTCTATTATTCTCAGTAAATTTTTAATTATTTTTGTCAAGTTCTCCCAATGATCCCATTGTGACATTCAACCCCAGTGCCGTCGAGTTGATTCCGACTCATAGCGACCCTATAGGACAGAGTAGAACTGCCCCATAGAGTTTCCAAGGAGCAACTGACGGATTCAAACTGCCGACCTTTTGGTTAGCAACTGTAGCAGTTAACCACTTACTCCACCAGCGTTTCCATTGTGACATTAGGTGTAATTGTATTAAATCTAATAATTAAGTGGGAAGAATCAATCTTTCCCTCCAATGAGGAAAATGGACCGTCTAACTTTATTCACACTTACTTGTTATATATCTCGCAAAACTTTTAATCTTTTTTTTTTTTTTTTTTGGTTTTAACAAAGAGAAATTTATTTTCTCACAGTCTAGTGGGCTATAAGTCCAAATTCAGAGTGTCAGCTCCAGGGGAAGGCTTTCTCTGTCTGCTCTGGAAAAAGGTCCTTCTCATCAATCTTCCCCTGGACTAGGAGTTTCTCTGCACAGGAACCCCAGGTCCAAAGGACCTGCTCTGCTCCCAGTGCTTCTTTCTTGGTGGTATGAAGTCCCCCCCACTCTGCTTGCTTCCCTTTCCTTTTATCTCTGGTAAGATAAAAGGTGGTGCAGGCCACACCCTGGGGAAACTCCTTTTACCTTTGATCAGGGATGTGACCTGAGCAAGGGTGTTACATCCCACCCTAATCCTCTTTAACCACAGGCAGAGATTATGATTTATAACACATAGGAAAATCCCTAAATGGAGGACAACAACACAGTATGGGGAATCATGGCCTAACCAAGATGACACATATTTTAGGGTGACATAATTCAACCCATGACATTCCACCCTTTGGCCTCCAAAAATTCATGTCCTTGCCACATATAAAACACATTCACCCCATCATATCATAGCAAAAGTCTTAAATCAGCTCCAAGTCTAAAATCCAAACATTTCTCTTCATCTGTGAAATCTAGAATATAAGTTATCTGCTTCCAAAGTACAATGGTAGAACAATTAGGCCCAAGCTAGACATTTTCATTACAAATGGAAGAAATTGCAGGGGAAGAAGGCATAATAGGCACCAAGCAAGCCAGCAGAACACATTACATTAACCCTCAAGGCTTTGAAAATAATCTTCTGTTGTCTAAGACCATTTACACAAGGGCCCTGCCCTCCAGACTCCAGATATTGGCCACACTCTCCAGATTCTGAGTGGAGGCCACTCAGCCCTGGGCCTCAGCTCTGCCTTCTGGGCCAACTCAGACAGCAACTCTGCTCCACTGGTTTTAGGCTCACCATTCTTCTAGTCCATCTGAGTGGCGACTCCACCCTTAGAAACACCACAGGCCTTGGCTCTACCAGCTGAAACACCAGAAGTCAAAGCCATACCTTTTGAGACTAAGGCAGCTTGGCTTCCTGTGTTTCTTGTCTCTTCAGCTTCTGCTTCCTGGTTCCTTGGCCTCTTGGTCCTCAGGCATCATGCCCACATCTGCCCTGCTGGGACAAGTGTTCCCAAGCTCAATAGCTCCACCGATAAGTGCCTGGAGGCACCTCACGCCACCAGGAAGCCTCCTGCGCATAGGCACTCAGCTCTTTTGCTTCATGGGTCAGCAAGCCTAGCTCTACCAATAAGTGCCCAGAGGCACCCCACTCCACCGGGAAGCTTCCTGTGCACAGGCACTCAGCTCTCGCACTCTGTGGGTCAGCTCTGATGCTGTCTGGCACTGGTCTCCTGGTTCTGTTGCTGCCAATTCGCTGCTGCTGCCAGTCCTCTGCTGCTGTTCCCCACCATCTGTGCCTTCTCTAGTGTTAACAGTTCACCTCACTTCCTTCTGAGTCTTCTATCCGTTCACAGTTTCAAAACCTTTTCCACATTTTAGGTATCTGTTAGAGCAGCACCTGACTCTCTTGGTACCAAATTCTTAGTTATCTAGTGTTGCTATAACAGAAATACCACAAGTGGATGGCTTTAACAAAGAGAAATTAATTTTTCTTGCGATCTAGTAGGCTAGAAGTCTAAATTCAGGGTGTCGGCTCCACGGGAAGGCTTTCTTTATCTGTCGGCTCTAGAGAAAGGTCCTTCTCATCAACCTTCCCCTGGACTAGGGGCTTCTCCTTGCAGGAACCCCGGGTCCAAAGAACGTGCTCCACTCCCAGTGCTTCTTTCTTGGTGGTATGAGATCTCTCCTATATTTAGTCTTAATAAATCTTATTTTTATTGTTAGCACTATTGCTAGATATTTTATTTTTTGTGAGTATTATGAATGAGGCCTTTTCTCAAAATATTTTTCAATTATTTGTTACTGAATCATAGGAAAGCTATTTTTAAAATATTTCTCTGCATACTGACACTAGTTGAGTTCTCTTATTAATTCTAACAAGTTTTCCACTGACTTTTACTAAGGTTCTAGTTAGTTTATTATCATTCACAGCCAGTTTGGTTATCTGGAATCTTCTTTCTCATTAGAAAAGCTTCTTATTTCTCCTTCATGTCCTACTGCCATGCCAGAACTTATAGAATAATATTAAGTATTAGCGGTGATAACAATTGCTTGGTTGGTTTTTGTTTGCTTTTTTTTCAGTGCACATTTCTTTTTTAGTCAGCAAAACACTGCTTGTCCTCAAGCTTTCTCCCAGAGAACATAACTTTAACCTGGCTGCTGTTCAACTATTGCCCAGTCAAGAGAAATGGTGTTTACAGGTGATAGTTTGAAGGGTATGAGTCGACCCTCTGGTAGTTTCATTTTTATCCCTGGACAAAACCAGGTCACTAGAGAGCCACATACTTGCTTCACAATGTCTTGGCCCTGCAGAATTACCTTCATACAACAAGTTGTTGCCTTCATTCCTTGAGTTACGTTAGAAATTGTCTTAGTCATCTAGTGCTGCTATAACAGAAATACCACAAGTGGATGGCTTTAACAAAGAGAAATTTATTCTCACAGTCTAGTAGGCTACGAGTCCAAATTCAGGGCATCAGCTCCAGAGGAAGGTTTTCTCTCTCTGTTGGCTCTGGAGGAAGGTCCTTGTCATCAGTCTTCCCTTGGTCTGGGAGCATCTCAGCACAGGTACCTCAGGTCCAAAGGACATGCTCTGTTCTTGGTGCTGCTTTCTTGGTGGTATGAGGTTCCCAACTCTTTGCTTGCTTCCCTTTCATTTTATCTCTTGTAAGATAAATGGTGGTGCAGGCCACACCCTAGGGAAACTCCCTTTACATTGGATAAGGGCTGTGACCTTAGTAAGGGTGCTATAATCCCACCCAAATACTTTTTAACCACAGGTAGAGATTATGATTTATAACACATAGGAAAATCAAAAAATGGAGGACAATCACGCATGGCCTAACCAAGTTGACACATATTTTTGGGGAACACAATTCAATCCATTACAGGAATATTATAAAATAGCCTTTAAAATCTACTGTCATAATTGTTTTTAAGAATGCTTTTGGGTCAATTGTCTGTGACATCACTTAGTAAAAGTATAAAGGAAATTGCACACTAGAAATGTCTTTAGTACTACAGTCCTACGTGAAGTAGTTGGTATAAGTTGCTAAGGTTAGATTTCAGGGTTCCTGTGTCCAAGTTGGAAACCTGGTGGCATAGTGGTTAAATGCTACAGCTGCTAACCAAAAGGTCGGCAGTTTGAATCTGCCAGACACTCCTTGGAAACTCTAAGGGGCAGTTCTACTCTGTCCGATAGTGTCGCTATGAGTCAGAATCGACTCAACAGCAGTGGGTTTGGTTTGGTGGTTTGGTGTCCAAGTTAAGGTCTCTGGGTAGCGCAAATGTTTTACACTTGGCTACTAACTGAAAACTTGACAGTTTAAATCTACCCGGTGGCAGCACAGAAGAAAGTCCTGGCAATTTACTTTGTAAGATTACAGCCATTGAAAACCCTACGGAATACAGTTCTACTCTGAAACACATAGGGTCACCGTGAGTCGGAATCAACTCGACGGCAATGGGTTTGGATTTGTTGGTCTAGTGTCCAAGTTACACAACCTGAGATGTCATGGGTCTCACTAAGTGGCCCAAACAAGGGCTCTGGAGCAGTGAAACCAGGTTAATACATCAAAGTCTGGGCCTAAATGTCTAAGCAGATACTCATGGTCATGTGAAAGCCAGGCATGTGTGATATGGAAACTGGGAACAAATCTGAGTGAAAAAGTCAGAGGAAGTCTCTGGACCAGAGGAAAGGAGCAGGCGGGAAAATGTCCACTGTTAGTAGAGTCCATTTATGTGACACGGGAAAGCTATACACCTATTCTTGAATTCAGAATCCTCTCACTGAAAAGTGCTTTCTGATTACAGCATCAGTTTTTATTAACGATTACTACCTGGAATAGCCATATGAAAATTTTTCTGAATTATAAAAAAAAAATCTTGTCAGTCTCAGGAAACATCTAGCTCAATTTGCATAACATAGTTTGTAAAGAAAATGTTCTACTTTGATGAGTAGCATCTGGGGTTTTAAAAGCTTGTGAGTGGCCATCTAAGATACTCCACTGGTCTCACCCCATCTGGAGCGAGTGAGGATGAAGAAAACCAAAGAAACAAGGGAAAGATTAGTCCAAAGGATTAATGGACCACAACTACCACAGCCTCCACCAGTCTGAGTCCAGTACAACTAGATGGTGCCCGGATACCACTATTGACTGCTCTGACAGGGATCACAATAGAGGGTCCCAGATGAGGTGGAGAAAAATGCAGAACAAGATTCTAACTCACAAACAAAAGACCAGACTTGCTGGTCTGATGGAGACTGGAGAGACCCTGAGAGTATAGCCCCTGGATACCCTTTCAGCTTAGTAGTGAAGTCACTCTTGAGGTTCACCTTTCAGCCAAAGATTAGACAGGCCCATAAAATAAAAAGAGACTAAATGGGCACACCAGCCCAGGGGCAAGGATGAGAAGGGGGCAAGGGACAGGAAAGCTGGTAATGAGAAAACCAAGGTCAAGAAGAGGAGAGTGTTGACATGTCATGGGGTTGGCCACCATTATCACAAAACAATATATGTATTAATTGTTTAATGAGAAACTAGTGTGCTCCATAAACCTTCACCTAAAGTACAATTATGACACACACAAAAAAATCTTGTCAAAGACATCATCCATTATCCAATGTATCAAACTTAAGGTCCCAGGTGAGAAATGAGAAATTATATTCAGTTATTTACTAAAGGAAAAGCTTAGACTCCTTTTTCCAATTCAGATGCTGGCGCTTTTTGGGTAATAGGGAAACAATAATATACTTCTGTATATTTTTGTTTCCCTTTTCTCCTCCACATTGCCAAGAAACTCAGAACAAAATTTGCCCCTTGTCTTAGTTAACTAGTGGTGCTATAACAGAAATACCACAGGTGAATGACTTTAACAAAGAGAAATTTATTTTCTCACAGCTTAGGGGCCTAGAAGTCCAAATTCAGGGTGTCAGCTCCAGGAGAAGGCTTTCTCTCTCTGTTGGGTCTCGGGGAAGGTCCTTGTCCTTAGTCTTTCCCTGGTCTAGGAGCTTCTCAACTCAGGGACCCCAGGTCCAAAGGATGCCAGTACTCCTAGTTCTCATTTGGTGGTAATGAGGTCCCCCGTCTCACTGCTCCCTTCTGTCTTTTGTATCTCAAAGAGATTGATGTAAGACACAACTTAAGGTTGTAGATTGAGTCCTGTCTCATTAACATAACTGCCTCTAATCCTGCCTCTTTAACATCACAGAGGTAGGATTTAAAACACATAGGAAAATCACATCAGATGACAAAATGGTGGACAATCACACAATACTGATAATCACAGCCTAACCAAGCTGACACACATTTTTGGCAGACACAATTCAATCCATGACACCCCTCAATCAGAGGAATTACATGTGCCCTCAGAGTTGACATATTTGTTTCTTATTCATTGTAATGGTTCTAATTTCCTCTTTCTAGCTTATGAGTCTTATCATTAATATTTTTTGTAGGCCATTCCAAACCTCTTTGGAAAAAAGGCTGAGTACATATGGTATTTTGTTTTCTGTTGTTAATGGCTCAATGGGGGCTGTGGCTGAAGATTTACCATAAGGAGACCCAGTGTGGGCACACTATGGAAGGTGATGAGGCAGTCCTACTCCTGCAGTTAACTAAAATAGAGATTGCAATTCACTAGATAAAGAAATGAAAGAAGCCAGCCAGGTTCAGCAACAGAGGCCTAGACAGTGATTCCCCATCTAATGGAGGTAAGTTGCCATTCAGCCCCTAATATTAGACTGGCATGGATTGCTAGATCTTACAATTTTTCAAGAGAAGCTAGACATCTAGATTTTAGTAGGGATTCTAGTTTTATAAATGCTGGCAACTAATTCAAAATATTTAAAAACACTCTGAACCAAGGCACTATCTATGGACCAGCCATAGGCCTTTGCACTATGAGACATCTGGGAACAGGTATCAGACATTCAGTTACCACAGGACAAAGCAGGAACTTTGCCACCAGGGAGCTGATGTCATAATAGCACCAAGAACCACAGTGGCTTAAACCTTAATTATAAAGGAACTGGGTCTGAAGCCAGAAGTTTTGAGCTCTGTCACAGATTTTCTGGGCATGAATTAGTAGAAAGAGCCCTGGACTTGGAATCTGGGAATGCAGCCCTGGGCTCAGCAATGCCACCAATAGATCATGTTCAGGGTTGGAGAACCCATTTAATTTCCCAAGACCTTCAGTATACTCCCTGCATGAGAAGGAGGTTAGATGAGACATATGAATCTTTCAAATTCTTTATTTCTGTAAGTCTCTTAGAAAACCCAAAGACATGTGAACACGAAAAGAAAAAGAAGTTTCTTTTCATCTTTAAGTATTGTATGTCTACAGAAGAATGATCTAAATTTCTAATGTTGCTGTATACACTCTCTAAATGGGCTGAATTTTCAAGAGAAAGTAAAAAAAAAAAAAAAAAACAAGATTGATAAACAAGAGACAGTGGGAATTCAAATCTCCACCAAAGCAAATTCTAATTTCACATCTCCCTGGCCACAAAAACAAGGCCGCAATCTGGGTAACGCTCTATTTTGGGGGAAGGGTAGAATTAATATTTATAATCTACTATCAGGTGATGTGTGGACATATACTCTTGTTATATCTGGTCCATTTTTGTAAATTAAAAAAAAAATAATCACAAGCCATCAACAGCCAACTGTTTACAGTGTTTTCAGAATACATAATTACTTTAATTCTGTAATGGTGGATTCCAGCTCTTCCTTAAGGGCACCACAGAATTCACCCACCTTTTCCTCTTTTCTGTAAAACTGAAAGGTTGGTATGCACACGATTCCACACTCTTGAATCAGCTCCTCGCACTCATCGGCGTCCACTTCCAGGAACAGCACGTCATCGTACTTGAAAGACAGGGCGTTGAACACGGGCTTGATGATCTTGCACGGCCCGCACCACGTGGCCGAGAAGTCCACCACCACCAGCTTCTCCCCAGCCTCTTTGAGCACGGCCTCAAACTCCTCCTTGCTCTGGATCACCATCACCTTGTCGCCTTCCAGGGGCCTGGTCGTTTCTTCCGAGGGCACTGGGGTGTCACCTTCCAGGGACTCGATTGTTTGCTCTGAGGGTTTCACAGCGTCGCCTTCCAGGGCTTCGATGGCTTGTTCCGACGACCTCGGCGCGGCACCTGCTGCGGGCTGGCCTGTGTCTGTGGGCTGCCGGGTGGCGGCTTCCTGCTCGGGCTGCAGCGCTGTGGGCGCCTCGGGCACGGTGGTGACCTTGGGGGCCAAGGCCTTCTCCTGAGCCTGAGGTGGTTCCGAGAGCTCCAGGACCGGGAGAGTGGCGTTGCTGGACTGGACCTGTAACGGACTTTCTAAACAGAAAAGTCATAAAACAAAATTTCAAAGGAAGGAACAAAAAGAATCTGATCATATACTCCTAGGAAGATGATTACGGTGGGTGAATCTTAAAGAAAAAAGTGCTTCATGACAGCTTAGGAAGGTTGATGGCATTTTTAAGAGATCAAGAATGAAGTCGGATAAACGATGTATTAATTTGAATAGTCACATTCAAGAGAAGGTCATGGGGTATGAGATTACATGTAGCTTTATGTAGGGTTTGTTTGTTTGTTTTTAACTACATCTTCTCTGCTGGGCTCAAGGCTGCTGACTACTCCCTAGCATTTAGATCCCAGAGGTGATTCTCTTCCCTCCCCCTTACTGTCAGTGTTGCCTCCATTAGTCTCTTGATCCTCCAGCCTCATTTCCTGTTCTTCCAGGCCTTCAACTGTATCACTCTCCATTTTCAGTTCTCCATCTGTGTCCACTCCTTACACTTCATATATGCTTCATACGCCTCACAGTGAAGACACAGTCATACATACCCTCCAGGTTTTTCCAGCCTAACATCATAATATGAGTGATAACATGCGTTCGTGTAACATTTACACCTGGTCTCCCCTCCTTGCCCTCAAAACAATGACATTTGGGTGCTTCATGACAGCTTCCCTCAGGTGACTACCCTGCACGTGAGGCTGGGCTGAGTGTCCGGTGTTCATTCATAAGTAGTATTTCATGTATCACTCGGAACAATGATGTAAGTACCATCATGATCACCACGTACAAATGAGAAAACTAAGGCTTGGAAAAGTTTATGTAACTTGCTCGAGGTCACAAAGCTAGTATGCACAGCAGATTCCAAAACTCACACCCTTAACTGCTACAGTATACTGCGCTGTTTGCCAAATATCCTGTCCAGGTTTGGTAACTTGAAACCGACTTTCCTACAGTGTCCCTCCAGCATTCTCCAGCTGTAGCTTTCTCCTTTACGACTCATCCACCATAATCATCTACTAAGTATACCCTTTTAACTATGTTATCCTCTGCGAAATCGCACTGGACTGTCAGATGTCCAGCAAATTCAGACCAAGCTCATGTCAGCCTACCCCCCACCTCCCTGCTCTAGGGGCCCCATCTTTGCACACTCCCCTCCCCTCCTGAAATGGCCTCCTGGTGCCTAATCCCAGATCCATCAGCCATATCTATCCGGTGCTGTGGAATCTGAATCCAAATATCTCTTCACTAGGAAAATTTCTTTAATCAGTTCAGGACAATTTACGTGTTTTCCAGTGGTCAATGTACTGATGTGGAATTTTTGCATTTTCCACATATTTTTAGATTGTATGAATTCTCATCTGTTTTAGTTTCACCCCAACAATATAATGGTTGAAATCAAGAGGGCTGTCTAAATATAAGACCTCCATGTTTTCTGTAGGAGGTCCAAAACATCTAATGACTGGCTCAATTATCGGGAAGAAGAGGGGCAAAGGGCATGGGGGGAAGAGACGGTTGGCCTTAGCAACTCCATATTTTTTATTGAAGTGAAAACATACGCAACAAAACCTTTACCAATTCAACAATTTCCACATACACACGTCAGTGACATTGATTACATTCTTCATGTTCTGCAACCTTTATCTCTATCCTTTTCTAAATAATTTCACACCATTAACATAAACTCAGTGTCCCCTAAGCAAAACCTCCCCTTTTCCCCTCTATCCCACCCCTCATAACCATAGTAGTCTTTGGTTTCTATGTATTTGCTTATTTCATATACATGAGATTGTAGGGTATTTGTCCTTTTGTGACTGACTCATTTCACTCAGCATAATGTTTTCTAGGTCGTCCATGTTGTGGCATATATCAGGACTTCCTCTTTAGGGCAGAGTACAAATCCATATTTCTTAATTATGTTAATTCTATTCCAGGGAAGAGCTCATGTTTGTACTTTGCTTCCCCAGATGCTGCCAATGAAGGCTCTGCGTTCTCTCACAGGGAAGCTTTGGACAAAGACTCAGAGCTTTCTGGTTCTCAAGGCAGGAGGTCTTTCTCCTTGTTATGGATTCACTAGTGTCCCCCCAAAATGTCTGTCAATTTGGCTAGTCCATGATTCCCGGTATTGTGTAATTGTCCACCATTTTGGTACCTGATGTGATTTTCCTGTATGTTGTAAATCCTATCTCTATGATGTTAATGAGGTGGGATTAGAGGCAGTTATGTTAATGAAGCAGGACTCAGTCTATAAGATTAGATTGAGTCTTAAGTCAATCTCTTTTGAGATAAGATGGGGACCTCATACCACCAAGAAACAAGGGCCAGGAGAATAGCGCCTCCTTTGGACCCAGGGTCCTTGTACTGAGAAGCTCCTTGACTGGGGAAGATTGATGACAAGGCCTTCCCCCAGAGCCTACACAGAGAGAAAGCCTTTCCCTGGAGCTGGCACCCTGCATTTGGACTTCTAGACTCCTAGACTGTGAGAGAATAAATTTCTCTTTGTTAAAGCCACCCCCTTGCAGCATTTCTGTTATAACAGCACTAGATACCTAAGACACTCTTAAATGCAAAGGACTTCTGCAACCAATGAGACTCTCACTTCATTGTGTTCCATTCTAAAGCAGATGATGGGTGTTGTGGATTGAATGTGCATTCGAATTCTAACCCCTATACCTGTGGATGAATTCCCTTTGTTATGTTAATGAGGCCATGCCAGTGTCAAGTGCATCCTAAACCTAATCACTTCTGAGTCATGAAAAGAGCAGATCAGACACAGAGGTGAGCACACACGGGGAAGACAGATGCTATGTGAGGATCCTCTATAAACCAAGGAACCAAGGAACACCTGATCTACTGACAAGGGAGGAATCGACACAATCAAGATCCTGATTTGAACTTCTAGCCTCTGGAAGTGTGAGAAAATAAAGTTCTGTTCTTTAAAGCCACCTCCTTGTGTTATTTGTGTTACTGCAGCACGAGGGAATTAAGACACTGGGGACAAGACTTGTCCATTCAACATTTCCTTCATCAGTAGAGGTTCAGGGATGGGAACCAAACACTGACGTTAAACATAATCCATGAAAATCCTTATGAGCAGGTTTTATTGGCATAAAAGGGACAATATCTTTAGACTTCGACTTACTGGTAAATCAGTATCTCTCCTTGTACCATGTTCTGTACAGGGCTCCGGCTACTTGGAGGAAGTAGCTTATGACAGAGAGGAACTCCATAACTGAGAGGAAGAAGTAAAAACATCACCCCTCCCATCCTGGGAGAGTGTAGGAAGGGAGGAAGGGCCAAGGTGGGGAGGGAAGCAAGAGGACAGATACACATGTCCTGGCCTGCTCTCTCCAGGTTGAAACCTTGGCATGGAGGCTGTTTAGGTATGTCTCAAGAAAAGGCAGAGGGGTATTTGTGTCATGTTCCATCTGGACGGCCAGGAAAACCACATCAATGGGACTCCAGATTCACATCCTTCCCACACCCAGGCCAGCATAAGCCACTGGCAGGGGGATGGCTGGATACACCTGCCAAAGCTTGCCAGAGACCTGGAAGTCTGCACACCCTGGAGTGGAGCCATGGGTATCCTGAGAAAACCAGGAGCCAGTAGAGGCCTAGAGAAAGAATGAAGGAGGCACAGTGTAGAGGCATCTATGACCAGGAGCCAGGACTAGAACCACAGACCACCTCGTATAACAACATAACACTCCCACCCCTAGAAGGGCTCGGCCCTGCCTCCACAGTCCTTGTCCAGGGACGAGACCAGATTGGTCACTTCATGGAAGAAACCAGTAAGAGGGCAGAAGGCCCGGCCACAACTCGTCCACATCGTCCTGTGCAGCCACATGGGGGAAAAGGACAGAACCTGAGATGGAGCTGCACCAGAATCAAGATGTGTTCTTTAAGCTGCAATTCCACAAACGGGCAAATTTAATCTGGTGCTCCTGCTCCTCACCACCTGTGATGGTTTGGATTGTACTTCTCCCCCCCAAAAATATGTATTGAAGTCCTAGCCCTTAAACCTGGATATCTGATCCTGTTTGGAAATAGGGTTTTTCTTTTGTATGTTAATGAGGTCATAGCAGAGTAGAGTGGGTCCTAAATCTAATCACTTGTGAGTTATAAAAAGATCAGGTTAGACACAGACAACCACAGTGGGGAGGACAGACACCAAGAAACTCCAAGGACGGCCGGCAGCTGCTAGATGCTGAAATGGACAAAGAAGGCCTCCCCTAGAGTCATGCCCTGAACTCAGGCTTCCAGCCTCCCAGTCGCTGAGAAAATAAACTTCTGCTCTTTAAAGCCGTCCACTCGTGGCATTTTTTGTTACGGAAGCACTAGGTCACTGAGACACCACCCCTCCCAAACCCATCGTGAAAGACTCCAGGGAAAGAACAGATCCATTTTAGAACAAATTCTAAGCTACCTTTTGTCTGCACACCTGACTGGCCGTGAGGAAGTCTGTGCCCCGTTACATCTGTAACAGAGACCTTAGTTGTGTCTTAGGGTTGGCAGAGTTGTTCCAATTATTTTTACTCTTCATTCTGCAATTCAGATGAATTCCAGGCAAGTTGAAATCTTGGTGCCTCTGAATAATTTTCATTCAACGTGTCATAAAACGTATTTTTTTCCTTCATTGCATGTCCCCAAATTGCTCATGAACCCTGATGTCAGTCGGGACTCTGCCTTACTACACAGAAACAACCAGCTATTTTAGGCATAGAATGGCTTTAAAAAAAAAAAACAGTTGCTGTCCCTTCGATTCTAACTCATGATGAACCCATGTGTGTCAGAGTAGAGCTGTGCTCCACAGCGTTTTCAAGGCTGATTTTTTTCTTTCTTTCCAGACTCCTATGGGTAGGTATAAACCATCAACCTTTCGGTTAGTAGCTGAGTGCCTAACCATTCACACCACCCAGAAACTCCGTACAATGATTTAGGCGATTATAAAATGGCTGGAAAGGCTGGCTTTTGGCTGGGGTCCAGGAATGACCCAGAAAATGAACAACACTTCAGGGCTGGTGTATGGGGACGGTGGGGAATCTGAAGGTCTTCGCCGTCTTGAACTTTCTGTGATAGCTGCAATCCAGGGCTGGGTCAGCACAGAGCTAGAGGCAAGCTCTGCAATGTGGCTCCAACATGCCCCCACCGGGCCCAGCAACAATGCAGAGTGCAGGACGACAGTCTCCATCTCCTACAGGTCCACCTCATTGGGGGAATTCAATTTACATCCAGAACCCCAGCTGCACGGGAATCAAGAGCTTTCTAGCCTCTGCAGTATGGACAAGCACACTAGAAGGAAATTGGAATAAACACTAAATGGAAATTCATTTCTACCACACCCTTAGAACATTAAGCATTAGTTTTGTATACATTTTACGTGTACCATCTCGTGGTTTTATAGTCATAAAAGTAATATATGTTTATAATAGAAAACACTAATAAGTAAAAAGAAAATAAAAATGACCCATGGTGGCAACCCTCAAGGATCACCCCTATGAATATTGTGATGCAAATATTTTCAAGTGAGACAATTTTCCATAAGAGATACTATTTTGCAATCTTTTCACTTAAGAAAATATTTGAATATTTTCCATGCCAAACATGTTCACTCATAGCTCCCCCCTCCAAAAAAAACCATTGTTGTCAAGTCAATTCCAACTTATAGTGACCCTCTAGGACCAAATAGAACTGCCTCATAGGGTTTCCAAGGCTGTAATCTTTACAGGAGCAGACTGCCACATCTTCCTTCCGTGGAGTGGTTGGTGGGTTCAAACCACTAACCTTTTGGTTAGCAGGTGAGCATTTTAATCACTATGCTAGTGGGGCTCCTTTGCTTATAGCAGGGGTCAGCAAACTTTTGCTGTAAAGGGTGAGACAGTAGCTACTTCAGACTTTGCAGACCACATGGTCTCTGTCCCAACTACGCAGCTCTGCTGTGCTATCGTGAAAGCAGCCACACACAAATATAAACAAATGGGTATGGCTCTATTCCAACAAAACTTTATAAAAACTAGCAGCTGGCCAGGGGCCATCGTTTGCAGACCTTTGACCTACAGAATCCTTTTAAATGACTTCTTGGTGTTCATTCAAAAGGATGAACAATTTATTTAAATAATTTTCTATTAATGGATACATAGGCTGCTTTTGATTTTTTGCTATTACAGTAAAACCTGGGAAAGCTGGAACCTGTGTAAGGCAGAAACTATCAGAAAGGGAAAACTCAAATATCTTCCACTAAAATGAATGATAGAAAAGTGGTAAGACTGCACCCTGTCAAAGGCAGAACACTCGAGAGACCTGGAAAACAAGGCAGTCCTGTCGAGTTCCAGCTGTCACAGTTTTCACTGTATTTACATATTTAAAGAGTAATCTTTCATATATTCTTAATTGTTGTTTTTACAATAAATTTCTAGAAACAGAATCTGTACATCAATTGGTAGACATTTCTAAAGACATTTTGACAGATATTACCAAATTGCTTTTAAGAAAAGCTATTTCAATTTATAACTATCAGCAAGGTATGAAAGTGCAATTTGATGTATAAAAAAGTTATGCCATTAGTATCTTAATTTGCATTTCTTTATTAAGTTGAAATTTTTTATGAACCCATCCAGTGGCTCCATGGAGAAAGACCTGGCAATCAGGTCTCATAAAGATTACAGCCTACAAAACCCTATGGGGCAACTCTACTCTGTCACATGTGTCACATGGGGTCACTATGAGTCAAAATCAACTCGACAGCACCTGACAGTAACCGCATACAAATGCTTCGGTTTTTATATAGCTAAATCTATCAATCTTCTCTTAATGATTCTAACTTCTGATGATACATTTATCCACAAACTTGTAAACTCTTGATTCTGAGGCTGTCTCCTCCATAACCCAAGCCGATAACAACCACTATGAAAGCAATGGTGTTAAAATTTTCCAGGACTTAATACAATGAGGATTCTAATACAATAAGGAAATAGCTTGAAGTGAAGTTGGTTTCTAAGTCATTTGTCATGGATTGAATTGTGTCCCCCAAAATATCTGCCAACTTAGCTGGGCCATGAGTCTCAGTACTGTGTGACTGTCCACCATTTTATGTGATTTTCCTATGTGTTGTAAGTCCTATCATTATGATGTAATAAGGTGGATTAGTGGCAATTATATTGATGAGGTCTACAAGATTAGGTAGTGTCTTGGGTAAATCTCCTTTGAGAAGTAAAAGAGAGAAGCTAGCAGAGAGACATGGGTACCTCACACCACCAAGAAGGCAGCACCAGGAGCAGAGCGTGTCCTTTGGATCTGAGGTTCCTGAAATGATCCAGGACCAAGAGAAGACTGATGACAAGGACCTTCCTCCAGAGCCGACAGAGAGAGAAAACCTTTCCCTGGCGACGGTGCCCTGGATTTGGACTTCTAGCTACTGGACTGTGGGAGAACAAACTTCCCTTTGCTAACGCCATCCACTTACGATATTTCTGTTACAGCAGCACTAGATGACTAAGACATCATTCTTTTTGCTGACCTATTTAAATTCAATCATCTCAGAGGTATAAAGAGATCATGTATGTACATTCAGGGCTTTTATTTTTATATACTATATATATTAAAGAGCTCACCAATTTATTGTGGAATAATGAACACATTTTCTCTAAAATGATAGGCGTAAAATGATTCGGCATAATGGACAAGTTGTTGTTGTTAGTTGCTGGGAAGTCATTTCCAAATCATGGTGATCTCATGTGTGCAGAGCAGAACTGCTCTACAGGGTTTTCAAGGATATGATCTTTCAGAAACAGACTGCCAGGCCTATCTCCCAAGGCATCTCTGGGGTGGGTTTGAACCACCAACTTTTTGGCTAGTAATCGAGTGCTCAACCGTTTGTGCCACCCAGGAACTCCTTAATGGATAGGGAATGGGGGGAATTTAGTATGAATCACCATTAAAACACAAGTAAGACACAAAATGGATATATTTTGTGAAATTTGGAAGAACCCTGGTTGAAATCATATTTCTAATGTAAGATTTGGAGGTTAAAGGATCTTCACCCCAAGCTTTCTATAATAACCCCAGTAATAACTAAAGCAGCAGAGTTTCTCTGCTATACCCCTTACATTCCTTCCAGTCTTTACTCCAGGAAAGAAGAGGGTCTTTAAGCACAACAATCCATTTTTACATAAACTTTTAATTTTAGGATAGTTTTCCATTTACAGAAAAGTTGCAAAGATAGTACTGAGTGTTCCTGTTTACCCTATACCCAGTATCGCCTGTTGTTAACAACCTTACACCACTATAGTGCAGTTGTCACAACTAAGGAGGCAATATTGATACATTAGTATTAACGAAAGTCCACACTTTATTTGGATTTTATTAGGTTTCCCCTGTCTTTTGTTGTGTTGTTTTTTTTATTCTAGGACCTCTTCCAGAATTCCACGTTATACTTAGTTGTCAGGCCTCCTTATGCTTCTCTAGGCTATGGCAGTTTCTAAGCCTTTATTTTGTTTTTGATGACCTTGATGGTTTTCACAAGAACTGGTCAGGTATTTTGTAGACTATCCCTCAACTGGGGTTTATCTGAGAAGCCTTGGTAGCGTAGTCATTAAGCTCTCAGCTGCTAACTGAAAAGTTGGCGGGTCAAAGCAGATGTGGCAATCTGCTGCAGTAAGGATTACAGCTTTGGAAACTCTCTGGGGGCAGTTCTACTCTGTCCTAGAGTGTTGCTATGAGTTGGAATCAATGGCAATGAGTTTTTTGGGGAGAAAGGGGGTTGGGTTTGTCTGATGTGCTTCTCATGATTAAACTAAGGAGCCCTCATGGCTCAATGGTTAAGCCCTTAGCTGCTAATCGAAAGGTTGTTGGTTCGAACCCACTGGTGGCTCTGCAGGAGAAAAGACCTGGCGATCTGCTCCAGTAAAGATTATAGCCTAGGAAACCCTAAGGGGCAGTTCTACTCTGTCATATATGTTTCCTATGAGTCAGAATTGACTCAATGACTAAAAAAAACAAGTGCTTTTGCAAAGAAGATCACAGAGGTAAAGTAATGGAAACATTACATCTTATCAAGGGAGCATACTATCAGCCTCATCACTCACTGATGACGGTAGCCTTGATCACCTGGCTAAGGTACTGTTTCCCAGGTTTCTTCACTGTCGAGTGACTTTCTCCCTGGCCCCTCTTTTCTTACGCTACCCTTTGGAAAGAACTCACTATGCACAGCCCACACTCAAGGGTTAGAGAGTTATGCTTCTATTTGGAATTCTTCTATATGGGAGATGTGTCTCTCCTCCCCCATTTTTCAATTCTTCAATCATTTATATCAGTGTGGACTCAGAGACATTTATTTTATACTTTGGATTATATTACAAAACTACAGTATTATTCTATTGCTCAATGTGTTCCAGCTTTGGCCATTGGGAACTCTTTCTGTTAACTGTTGTGGCCCTTTGACATACTTCCATTGTTCTGGTTTTTGACCACTTCCTTACTTTCTGACACAACAAGATGCTCTGACTCATCTTGTATATTCCTTGCCAGCCCTAGAATCAGCCATTTCTTTAAGGAACTCTAATTTCTTTTATTGGAGAATGGTTCTAGAAACCAAGAGCTGGGCTGGGTGTGCTCATTTATACTGGGTGTCTGTTCTTCTCAGCCTTCTCAGCAAACTAACTAGAAAATATATGTATGTATACTAACCTATGTCTACACAAATATTTATAATTACTCCTTTATCTGTCTATAAGTATCTCTGTCAAGCTAAACATGAGTTCATATAGATGTCTCTGACTCTAATTCAGTGCTACATGGCTCATTGTAACCTTCTCCCCTTGCTTATCTATAACCTCCCACTCCTAAAGTGAAAAACTTGGTTCCTACCACCTGCCACCCATTTACAAATTTGTTCAATCCCAGTATACATGTAGAATGATTTTGGAATTGTTAACCTACACCTCCTTGGAAACATCTTTATCAGTGCTTATGGACAGCTCTTTTAGTCTCTAGTCTCATGGTTTCCAGTCATTTCCAAAGTTACTTAGGTCAGCACCTCTTTATCCACACCCTTTCAGTAAATTGATGTACATATCTGTAATTCTTTTGTCACAAACTGCATTCCATTCTGGGACCTCCTGCCTTTGTGGTTAATTTTTTTTTCAAATTTACATAAAGTTTCACTCTTTGTGCTGTGAAGTTCTATGGGTTTTGACAAGTGGATACTATCGTTAATAATTTTTTTTATACAGTAGTATTACCAATACAGTACCATACAGAATAGTTTCATCACCCTAAAGAAAACCCCTGTGCTTCAGCTGGTCAACCCCCACCCCTCCCAGGCTCCTGGAAACCACTGACTCTTGGTCTCTATGGTTTTGCCTTTTACAGAATGCCATATAAATGGAATCATACAGTACGTAGTCTTCTCAGACTGACTGACTTCTTTCCCTTGGCAGCATGCATTTAAGGTTTACCCTTGTTTTGTGGATTAGTTGTTTATTTTGATGGCTGAAGAAGCAATAATGCATTTTAATTAAGCTATGAGAAGCACATCCTCAGGCGTTTTGGGTGAGTGGTCTGTTTGGGAGACGATTCCAGGAAACACTGGAAGGAGAGTGGGAAAGTAATCAAGTAGGACAGACCTTCAGAGTGATCCCAGCTCCCCTGCCCTGTTAGCTGAGGGCTTTTCCTGGGGCACGGAATCTGCCCTTGGGCTTGCCCTGTGCGTGTGCTCTGCATGATCCCTCACGTTCCCACAAGCCAGGAAAACTGGAGCAGCTCGCAGGTGCTTTCAATAAGCAATCATCTGCCAGCAGAGGCGACTGCTGAGAGCCCGCGCAGAGGCAGGCACCGTGCGGAGGGCCTGTGCACAGAGGAGGGCACCAGCAGTGTCTCCTATGAGAGGGGGGCAGTGAAGGCAGGATGAGGCTTTGCTCAGCTTAAAAATTCTCCACTCTAAAGCATCTGGAAACCTAACTGAGGATCCATGGGCACCCTGCCAGGATGGAGCTGGGAGGGTGGTCCTGCTGTGACCACACAGACTGTAGTGTGAGAAATAGCCAGAACTCTGGGTGGAGAAGAGACCTGGAAGAGGCTCCAAGGCACCCTGCGCAGTCAGATGGTGAGCCAACAACACAAAGCAGGGGGGTCCATGGGAGGGAAAAGAGGTCTCCCTTTTCAGCGCAGTGAGAGCGCCCAGGACTGGCCATGAGCAGGGCCAGCTGGTCCACAGCCAGAGAAATCCTATTTGAACTATAATTGTGATCGGATTGTGTGTGTGTGTGCATGTGCGTGTAGTGTGTGCATGCCCATGAGCACACGCACGATGGGTATTCTGGGAAAATACCAATTACACTACTTCACAGTAATTTTATTACATACTGGCGGATGTTATTCAGTTCAACATTTGTGGAGCATTTACATATGACACAAACAATGTTGCACACCAGGGATAAAGAGGTGACCAGACCCTTTAAATCCACCTGCTTAGATCTTATAATGGGGAAGACGAACATCATAAAATATGGTTTCTATTTATTTATGTCGAAAAAAATTTAAGCGATACCGTTATTTATATATATGTGTGTATATATATATATACACATATGTATACACACATACACACATATATATACACATACACACACACACACACACATATATATATATACAGCCTTGGTGGCGTAATGGTTAAGAGCTGCTTACTCGGGTTCAAATCTACCAGTCACTCTGGAAACCCTATGGGGCAGTTCTACTCTGTCCGATAGGGTCGCTATGAGTCAGAATTGACTTGATGACAAGATATATCTATATATCTATATTTATACGTATATACGCAGTCCCTGACTTGTGTTTGTTAGTTTGTCATACTGTAGTGCCTTCCGTGTTGCTGTGATGCTAGAAGCTATGCCACCAGTATTTCAAATACTAGCAGGGTCACCCATGAGAGACAGGTTTCAACAGAACTTCCAGACTAAGACAGACTAGGAAAAGGAAAAGGAGGTCTACTTCTGAAAAAACTGGCCAGTGAAAACCTTATGGATAGGAGCAGAACACTGTTTGGTACAGTGCTGGAAGATGAGCCCCTCAGTTGGAAGGCACTCAAAATACAACTGAGAAAGAGCTGTCTCCTAAAAGCAGAGTCGACTTTAATGATGTGGATGGAGTCAAGCTTTCGGGACCTTCATTTGCTGATGTGGCATGACTCAAAATGAGAAGAAACAGCTGCAAACATCCATTTATAGAATGTGGAATGCACAAAGTGTAAATCTAAGAAATTTGAAAGTTTTCAAAAATGAAATAGAACACATAAAGATCAATATCTGAGGCATTAGTGAGCTGAAATGGACTGGTATTGTCCATTCTGAATTGGGCAATCGTATGACCTTCTATGCTGGGAATGACAAAATGAAGAGGAATGGTGTCACATTCATCATCAAAATGCACATTTCAAGGTCTATTCTGAAGCACAACACTGTCAGTGATAGGATAATATCCATACACCTACAAGGAAGAACAGTTACTATGACTGTTGTTCAAATTTCCGCACCAACCACTAATACCAAAGATAAGGATATTGAAGATTTTTACCAATTACTGCAGTCTGAAATTGATCAAGTATGCAATCAGAATGTGTTGATAATTACTGGCGATTGTAATGGAAAGTTGGAAACAAAGAAGAAGGATCTGTAATTGGAAAACATGGCCTTGGTGATAGAAATGACACTGGAGATCACATGACAGAATTTTGCAAGACCAATGACTTATTTATTTCAAATACTTTTTTTCAAAAACATAAACGGCGGCCATACACATGGACCTTACCAGATGGAAAACACAGGAATCTAATTGACTACATTTGTAGAAAGAGAAGAAACCCTGGTGGCCTAGTGGATAAGAGCTACGGCTGCTAACTAAAAGGTCGGCAGTTTGAATCCACCAAGCGCTGCTTGGAAGCCCTATTGGGGCAGTTCTACTCTGTCCTATACGGTCACTATGAGCCGGGATCGACTTGACTGCAGCAGGTTTGTTTTTTTTTTTTTTTGGTGGCAAGTGTTGATGGAAAAGCTCAATATCAATCAGAACAAGGCCAGGGGCCGACTACGGAACAGACCATCAATTGCTTATAAGCAAGTTGAAGTTGAAGAGAATTAAAACAAGTCTACAAGAATCAAAATATGACCTTGAGTGTATCCCACCTGAATTTGGAGATCATCTCAAGAATAGATTTGATGCATTGAACACTAATGTTCGAAGACCAGACGAGTTGTGGGATGACACCAATGACATCATACATTAAGAAAGAAAAGAGTCATTAAAAAGACAGGAAAGAAAGAAAAGATCAAAATGGATGTCAGAAGAGACTCTGAATGGAAGAGATGATGAAGTAAAAAGCTGAACAGATTTCAAAGGGCAGCTTAAGAAGACAAAGTAAAGCAGTACAATGAAATATGCAAAGACCTGGAGTTAGAAAATCAAAACACTCAGCATTTCTTAGGCTGAACTGAAGGAAGAATTCAAGCTTTGAGTTGGAATTTTGAAGGATTCTATGGGCAAAATATTGAACGACACAGTAAGCATCAAAAGAAGATGGAAGGAATACACAGTCACTGTACCAAAAAGAATTGGTCAACATTCAACCATTTCGGGAGGTAACATATGATCAAGAACCAATGGTACTGAAGGAAGAAGTCCAAGCTGCACCAAAGGCTATGGCAAAAAACAAGTCTCCAGGAATCGATGGATGTTTCGACAATTAGATACAGTGCTGGAGGTGCTCATTTGTCTATGCCAAGGAATTTGGAAGACAGCTACCTGGCCAACCGACTGAAAGAGATCTGTATATATGCCCATTCCAAAGAAAGGTGATCCAAAAGAATGTGGAATATATCGAACGATATCGTTAATATGACACGCAAGTAAAATTTTGCTGAGGATAATTAAAAAATGGTTGTAGCAACCAAGGCAAAGTCATAGAAGTGTCATAGACACATCCAAACTCCCTGATGGACCAAATTACTGGGCTGAGGGCTGGGAACCATGGTCTCAGGGAACATCTAGCTCAACTGGCATAACATAGTTTATAAAGAAAATGTTCTACCTCCTACTGTGGTGAGTAGTATCTGAGGTCTTAAAAGCTTGTGAGTGGTCATCTAAGATACTCCACTGGTCCCACCCTGACTGGGGCAAGGGAAAATGAAAAAAACCAAAGGCACAGGAAAGGATTAGTCCAAAGGACTAATAGACTACAAGTACCACAGCCTCCGCCAGACTGAGTCCAGCACAACTAGATAATGCCCAGCTACCACCATTGACTCCTCTGACAGGGATCACAAAAGAAGGTCCTGTACGGAGCTGGAAAAAATTGTAGAACAAAATTCTAAGTCACATAAAAAGATCAGACTTATTGGTCTGACAGAGACTGGCGAAATCCTGAGAGTATGGCCCCCAGACACCCTTTTAACACAGGACTGAAGTCACTCTTGAGGGTCCCACTTCAGCCAAAGATTAGACAGGCCCATAAAACAAACAGTAATACATGCAGCTCAACTGTGTATAAGAGACTAAATGGGCACACCCACCCAGGGGCAATGACAAGAAGGCAGGAGGAGACAGGACAGCTGGTCGAATGGGAATAGGGAAATCAAGGCCGAGAAGGGGAAAGTGCTGACATGTTGCAGGGTTGGCAGCCAACATCACAAAACAATATGTGTACTAATTGATTGATGAGAAACGAATTTGGTCTGTAAACCTTCATCTAAAGCACCATAAAATAAATAAATTAATGGTTGCAGCAGTACATCGACAGGGAACTGCCAGTAATTCAAGCTGTATTCAGAAGAGGACATGGAATGAGGGCTATCATTACTGATGTCAGATGGATCCTGGCTGAAAAAAGAGAATACCAGAAAGATGTTTACCTGTGTTTTATTGACTATGCAAAAGCATTTGACTGTGTGGATCATAACAAATTATGGATAACACTGCAAAGGATGGGAATTCCAGAACACTAATTGTACTCATGAGGAACCTGTACATAGATCAAGATGGAGTTCTTTGAACAGAACAAGGGGATACTGAGAGGTTTAAAATCAGGAAAGGTATGCGTCAAGGCTGTATCTTTCACCATACTTATTCGATCTGTATGCTGAGCAAACAATCCGAGAAGCTGGACTCTATGAAGAAGAACACGGCATCGGGATTGGAGGAAGACTCATCAACAACCTGCATTATGCAGATGACACAATCTTGCTTGTTAAGAGCAAAGAGCTTGACACACTTACTGATGAAGATCAAAGACTACAGCCTTCAGAATGGATTACACTTCAACATAAAAAAAATAAAAATCCTCAGAACGGGACCAATAAGGAACATCATGATAAATGGAGAAAATATTGAAGTTGTCAGGGATTTCATTTTACTTGGATCCGCAATCAACACCCATGGAAGCAACAATCAAGAAATCAAACAGCATATTGCATTGGGCATATCTGCGACAAAAGACCTCTTTAAAGTATTGAAAAGCAAAGATATTACTTTGAGGACCAAGGTGCACCTGACCCAAGTATCATATGCATACAAAAGCTTGACAATGAATAAGGAAGACTGAAGAAGAAACGATGTCTTTGAATTATGGTGTTTGCAAAGAATATTGAATGTATCAACTGTTTTAGTCATCTAGTGCTACTATAACAGAAATACAAGTGGATGGTTTTAACAAATACAAGTGGATGGCTTTAACAAAGAGAAATTTATTCTCTCACAGTCTAGCAGGTTATAAGTCCAAATTCAGGGTGTCAGCTCCAGAGGAAGCCTTTCTCTCTCAGTCTGCTCTGGAGGAAGGTCCTTGTTATCCACCTTCTCTTGGGGAGCATCTCAGTGCAGGAACCTCAGGTCCAAAGACGCGCTCTGCTTCTGGTGCTGCTTTCTTGGTGGCTTGAGGTCCCCCCACCTTCACTCACTTCTCTCTTTTATATCTCAAGCAATTGCCTGAAGACACAATCCAATCTTGTAGATTGTGTCCGGCCTCACAAACACAACTGTAGCCCATCCTCCCTCATTAACATCAGAGAGGCAGGATTTACAACACAAAGGAAAATCACACAATACCAGGAATCATGGCCCAGTCAAACTGATACGCACATTTCTGGGAGGACAAAATTCAATCCATGACAACCATGGAGCACCAGAAGAACGAACACATCTGTCTTGGAAGAAGTATAGCCAGAGCGATCCTTGAAAGCAAGGATGGTGAGGCTTCATCTCATGTACTTTGGACATGTTATCAGAAAGGACCAATCACTGAAGAAAGGACATCACCCTTGGTAAGGTAGAGGATCAGCGAAAAAGAGGAAGACCCTCAAGGAGGTGGATTAACACAGGGGCTGCAACAACAGGCTAAAACATAACAACAATTGTGAGGATGATGCAAGACTGGATAGTATTTTGTTCTGCTGTACACGGGGTCGCAATGAGAACCAATTGGATGGCACCTAACAACAACAGTCTCCGATTTACAAAGGAGTTCCATTCCAACTCCATTGTAAGTCAGTTCTGAAGGTAGTAGATTCTCATTTTTTTAGTTTTCATTATTATTGCATTTTATTATCAGTATCTTTATAAATTATAATACTGGACATCTCTGAATGACTATCTGAAATGATGACATCAGCAAATTCTGTGCTGCGACATGGTGTGTCGCACGTATTCTTAAAGATAAGATGGACCAAAAAAAAAAAAAAGATGGTACTAAGTGCAGTTTGTTGTAACTCGAATATGTCTTAAGGATACACACATGCACACACACACACACAGACACGCAACATTCATTACACTAAATGCCTCAGAGCAGGTGATGGAAGAGGTGATATGGGGCCAGGAGAAGATCAAAGAGGACTTCAGTCTTATCTATTACATTCTATTTCTTTTTGCCTTATTAGATATGCATGCATGCACACAATATTTAGAAATTGAATGTTAATGGTTGTTAATTTTGGATGGTGGATACACATAGATTTGTTACGTTAATTTTAAAATGTTATTTATTTTCAAAACTTTCCTCACACGGTGGAAGGGATAGCAGTTGGGGGTTACTGAAACATCCCGATGCAGGGCGACAGAGCCTGAGGAGGAGGTGGTGATGAGGTGACTGCTCCATGTCTACATATATCCCTGGTGAGACGACAGCTTCTGGAGAACAGGTCCTGCTGAAGGATTTAACACAGAGGCTCAACTGCACTTCCAGATAATTCAAGTCATGTGTTCATTAACTGAGAGAAAGCTGCATAGACAGAGAGATGATTAGCATAGAGAATTACTCTTCATTAAGAATGTTTTGTAACCAGATCAACATAGTATTGTTGCTGTGTGCTTCCCACTAGAATAGAAGGACACTTACCGTCAATAAAATTCTTCATTTGCATGCTGGCTGCTCTAAGTGTGAAGTTATCTACATTTCATATGTTCCCATGCCAATTGTTTTCATTGACAGGACTGCAGTTTGTTTTCAGGTAAAGTGATCATTTGGTTTTACTTGGTTTCACTCACCATCCCCTATTTTCCTTTAGAACATTCCCTAAACCTGGAAGATGTTGATGTGAACTCACATAAAGTAAACAAAGCCATAGTTAAACACCTATTAGAGGATTATTTTTTGCCTACTTACTCACTGTCATAATAAAAAGCAGTAGGAAAAATCCTACAACATTCCAGGTTCTTTGATTGTCAGGGTGGACTGGTACATTTTTACTATTCCTTCCACTTTTCTGGATATCTCAAATTTTCAAGAATAGACATTTATAATGGGAAAAAGCATTACTTTTAAAAATTGCCAAATAAATGCTTTTCTTTTCTACCTCCAAATGGCCTGTCATTCAGAGGTTTTTGTCATGAACAATCAGTATGGTACACAAGGTGTGAAACTTGTGCCATTCTACCTGGTTCTCTGGGTTTATTACTCCATTACTCATTAGTTTTGGACACAGTGGTAACTACGTTTTATCCAAGGGAGGATGGACTATTGTCTTTGCTTTTTTGTTCTAATATTTAACTCTCAACATTTTTGTGGTTGGGAAGAATTCTGGTATGCTTCAAGCTCTCCTGTGTGAATATTTACTGGAAAATTCTGTTTGAAACTGCTTTGGTAAGAATCAAGTTATTTGTAAGTTTGTTGATATTTTGATACCGATTGACTACTTAAAAGACTATCTATAGCTCCCAGATAGTGCAAGCACAGTGCTGTCTGTACATTATTCTTTGAATCCACAAGGCCCACCTCCTAAAAGAAGCCCAACAAGTGAGTTAGCAGATTACTACCGACTCTTTCAACGCCTTCAGAACAAATGGAACCCACAGTAGACTACAGCAATTAAAGAAAAGATAATCAACAGACCCCATTAAATACCTCTTGTTTATTGAGTGGAGCTTCAATGTTCAGAGTCACAACGCTGAGCTTACTAGAGAATAAATGCGAGCTTATTCTTACTATACATGAGTGTGACATTCAATAGGCACTTAATGGATGAATTAAGGCGTGAATGGACTGTACTGTGTATAATGGAAAACAGTTGAGGAAGGTTTACACTAAAACGCTCAATTTCTTTTTAAAATTTTTTATTGTGCTTTAGGTGAAAGTTTACATATCAGGTCAGTCTCTCATACAAAAAGCCATACACACTCTGCCAGGCACTCCCAGCTGCTCTCCCCTTAATGAGACAGCATATTCCTCCTCTCCACCCTCTATTCTCCATGTCCATTCAACCAGCTCCTTCTCATCTTGCCACCAGCCAGAAGTCACCCACATAGTCTCATTTGTCTCCTTAAGCCACAAAGTTCACTGCTCACTAAGATCATTGTCTGTGTTACAGTCCAAGCCAATCCCTGTCTGTAGAGTTGGTTTTGGGAATGGTTCCAATTTTGGGCTATCAAGGGGTCTGAGGACCATGACCGTCAGGGTCCCTCCACTCTCAGTCAGACCATTAAGCCTGGTCTTTTTACGAGAATTTAAGATCTGCATCCCACTGTTTTCTTGCTCCATCATGGATTCTCTGTTGTGTTCTCTGTCAGGGCAGTGATCAGTGGTAGCCAGGCACCATCTAGTTCTTCCAGTCTCAGGCTGATGTGGTCTCTGGTTTACGTGGCCCTTTCTGTCTCTTGAGCTCATATTTATCTTGTGTCTTTGGTGTTCTTCATTCTCCTTTGCTCCAGGTGGGTTGAGACCAATTTATGCATCTTAGATGGCTGCTTGCTAGCAGTTTAAGACCCCAGATGTCACTCTCCAAAGTGGAATGCGGAACGTTTTCTTAATACATTTTGTTATGCCAATTGACCTAGATGTCCCCTGAAACCATGGTCCCCAGACCCCCGTCCCTGCTACTCTGCCTTCAAAGCATTTGGTTGTATTCAGGAAACTTCTTTGCTTTTGGTTTGTCCAGTTGTATTGACTATGCCTGTTATGTGTTACCCTTCCCTTCACCTAAAAAAATTTTTGTCTGCTATCTAGTCAGTGAATATTCCTCTCCCTCTCTCCCTTCCTGCCCTCGTAACCATCAAAGAATATTTTCTTCTCTGTTTAAACTGTATCTAGAGTTCTTATAATAGTGGTCTCATACGACATTTGTCCTTTTGCAATTAGATAATTTCAGTCAGCATAATGCCTTCCAGATTCCTCCATGTTGTGAAATGTTTCACAGATTCATCATTGTTCTTAATTGTTGCATAGTGTTTCATTGTGTGAATATACTATAATTTACTTATCCATTCTTCCGTTGATGGGCACCTTCATTGCTTTCATCTTTTCACTATTGTAAACAGTGCTGCAATGGACATGGGTGTGCATATATCTGTTCATGTGAAGGCTCTTATTTCTTTAGGGTATATTCCAAACAGTGGAATTGCTGGGTCGTATGGTAGTTCTATTTCTAGCTTTTTAAGGAAGTGCCAGATTGATTTTCAAAGTGGTTGTACCATTTTACATTCCCACCTGAATTTAGAGACCATCTCAAGAATAGTTTTGACGCATTGAACACTAGTGACCGAAGACCAGATGAGTTGTGGAATGACATCAAGGACATCATCCATGAAGAAAAGCAAGAGGTCATTGGAAAGACAGGAAAGAAAGAAAAGATCAAGATGGATGTCAGAGGAGACTCTGAAACTTGCTCTTGAGTGTCGAGCAGCTAAAGCAAAAGGAAGAATTGATGAAGTAAAAGAACTGTACAGATGATTTCAAAGGGCCTCTCGAGAAGACAAAGTAAAGAATTATAATGACATGTGCAAAGAGCTGGAAATGGAAAACCAGAAGGGAAGAACACGCTCGGTGCTTCTCAAGCTGAAAGAACTGAAGAAAAAATTCAAGCCTCGAGTTGCAATAGTGAAGGATTCCATGGGGAAGATATTAAAAGACATAGGAAGCACCAAAAGAAGATGGAAGGAATACACAGAGTCATCATACCAAAAAGAATTAGTCGATATTCAACCATTTCAAGAGGTGGCATATGAGCAGGAACCAATGGTACTGAAGGAAGAAGTCCAAGCTGCTCTGAAGGCACTGGCGAAAAACAAGGCTCCAGGAATTGATGGAATATCAATTGAGATGTTTCAACAAACAGATGCAGCGCTGGAGGTGCTCACTCATTTATGCCAAGAAATATGGAAGACAGCTTCCCAGCCAACTGACTGGAAGAGATCCATATTTATGCCTATTCCCAAGAAAGGTGATCCAACCGAATGTGGAAGTTATAGAACAATATCATTAATATCACACGCAAGCAAAATTTTGCTGAAGATCACTCAAAAACGGCTGCAGCAGTATATGGACAGGGAACTGCCAGAAATTCAGGCTGGTTTCAGAAGAGGACGTGGAACCAGGGATATCACTGCCGATGTCAGATGGATCCTGGCTGAAAGCAGAGAATACCAGAAGGATGTTTACCTGTGTTTTATTGACTATGCAAAGGCATTCGACTGTGTGGATCATAACAAACTATGGATAACACTGCGAAGAATGGGAATTCCAGAACACTTAATTGTGCTCATGAGGAACCTTTCCGTAGATCAAGAGGCAGTTGTTCAGACAGAACAAGGGGATACTGATTGGTTTAAAGTCAGGAAAGGTGTGCGTCAGGGTTGTATTCTTTCACCACACCTATTGAATCTGTATGATAAACAAATAATACAAGAAGCTGGACCATATGAAGAATGGGGCATCAGGATTGGAGGAAGACTCATTAACAACCTGAGTTATGCAGATGACACAACCTTGCTTGCTGAAAGTGAAGAGGACTTGAAGCACTTACTAATGAAGCACTTACTAATGAAGATCAAAGACCACAGCCTTCAGTATGGATTACGCCTCAATATAAAGAAAACAAAAATCCTCACAACTGGACCAATGAGCAACATTATGATAAACGGAGAAAAGATTGAAGTTGTCAAGGATTTCATTTTACTTGGATCCACAATCAACAGCCATGGAAGCAGCAGTCAAGAAATCAAAGGACGCGTTGCATTGGGCAAATCGGCTGCAAAGGACCTCTTCAAAGTGTTGAAGAGCAAAGATGTCACCCTGAAGACTAAAGTGTGCCTGACCCAAGCCATGGTATTTTCAATCACATCATATGCATGTGAAAGCTGGACAATGAATAAGGAAGACCGAAGAGTTGACGCCTTTGAATTGTGGTGTTAGCGAAGAATATTGAATATACCATGGACTGTCAAAAGAATGAACAAATCTGTCTTGGAAGAAGTGTGGCCAGAATGCTCCTTAAAGGCAAGGATGGCGAGACTGCGTCTTACATACTTTGGACATGTTGTCAGAAGGGATCAGTCCCTGGAGAAGGACATCGTGCTTGGCAGAGTACTGAGTCAGCAGAAAACAGGAATACCCTCAACTAGGTGGACTGACACAGTGGCTGCAGCAATGAGCTCAAGCATAACAACGATTGTAAGGATGGCACAGGACCGGGCAGTGTTTCATTCGGTTGTGCATAGGGTCACTATGAGTCGGAACCGACTCGACAGCATCTAACAACAATATTCCCACCAGCAGTGTATAAGTGTTCCAGTCTCTCCACAACCTCTCAAACATTTATTATTTTGTGTTCTTTGGATTAATGCCAGCCATGTTGGGGTGAGATGGAATCTTATTGTAGTTTTGATATGCATTTCTCTAACAGCTAATGATTGTGAGCATTTCCTCATGTATCTGTTAGCAGCCTGAATGTCTTCTTTGGTAAAGTGCCCGTTCACATCTCTTGTACATTTTTAATTGGGTTATTTGCGTTTTTGTAGTTGAGTTTTTGCAGTGTCATGTAGATTTTTGAGATCAGATGCTGATCAGAAATGTCATAGCTAAAATCTTTTTCCCAATCTATAGGTACTTTTTTTACTCTTTCGGTGAAGTCTTTGGATGAGAATAGGTGTTTGAATTTTAGGAGCTCCCAGTTATCTAATTTCTCTTCTGGTGTTTGTACATTGTTAGTAATGTTTTCTATACTGTTCATGCCATGTATTAGGGCTCCTAGTGTTGTCTGTATTTTTTCTTGCATGATCTTTATCGCTTTAGATTTTATATTTAGTTCTTTGATCTATTTTGAGTTCATTTTTGTGCATGGTGTGAGGTATGGTTCTTGTTTCATTTTTTTGCAGATGGATATCCAGTTATGCCAGCACCATTTGTTAAAGAGACTGTCTTTTCCCCATTTAACAGACTTTGGGCCTTTGTCAAATATCAGCTGCTCATATGTGGATGGATTTATGCCTGGATTCTCAGCTCTGTTCCACTGGTCTATGTATGTGGTGTTGTACCAATACCAGGCTGTTTTGACTACTGTGGCAGTATAATATGTTCTAAAATCAGATAGAGTGAGGCCTCTCACTTTGTTCTTTTTCAGCAAAGCTTTACTCATCTGGGGCCTCTTTCCCTTCCATATGAAGCTGGTGATTTGTTTCTCCATCTCATTAAAAAACGGCACTGGTATTTGGATCAGGATTGCATTGTACCTATAGATCATTTTGGGCAGAATAGACATTTTTACAATGTTAAGTCTTCCTATCCATGATCAAGGTATGTTTTTCCACTTAGGTAGGTCTCTTTTGGTTTCTTGCAGTAGTGTCTTACTGCAAAAAAAAAATGTCTGGTTAGATATATTCCTAAGTATTTTATCTTCTTACGAGCTATTATAAATGGTAATGATTTGGTGATCTCGTCTTTAACGTTCTCTTTGTTGGTATAGAGGAATCCAACTGGTTTATCTTGTATCCTGATACTCTGCTAAACTCTTTTATTAGTTTCAGTAGTTTTCTTGAGGATTCTTTAGGGTTTTCTGTGTATAAGATCATGTCACCTGCAAACAGAGATACCTTTACTTCTCCATTGCCAATTTGGATGCCCTTTATTTCTTTATCTGACAAATAGCTCTAGCTAGGACCTCCAGCACAATGTTGAATAAGAGTGGTGATAAAGTGCATCCTTGTCTGGTTCCCGTTCTCAGGGGGAATGCTGTCAGTCTCTCTCCATTTAGGATGATGTTGTCTGTTGGCTTTGTATAAAAGCCCTTTATTATGTTGAGGAATTTTCCTTCTATTCCAATTTTGCTGAGAGTTTTTATCATGAATCGGTGTTGGACTTTGTCAAATGCCTTTTCTGCATCAATTGATGAGATCATGTGGTTCTTGTCTTTTGTTTTATTTATGTGATGGATTACATTTGTTTTTCTAATGTTGAACCATTCCTTCATACCTGGTATGAATCCTACTTGGTCGTGGTGAATTATTTTTTTGATAAAAAAAAAAATGTTGTCGAATTCTATTGATTAGAATTTTGTTAAGGATTTTTGCATCTAAGTTCATGAGGGATATTGGTCTGTAATTTTCTCTTCTTTTTGTGGCGTCTTTACCTGGTTTTGATATCAGGGTTATGCTGGCTTCATAGAATGAGTTTGGGAGTATTCCATCTTTTTCTATGCTCTGAAATACCTTTAGTAGTAGTGGTGTTAACTCTTCTCTGAAAGTTTGGTAGAATTCTCCAGTAAAGCCGTCCGGGCCAGGGCTTTTCTTTGCTGGGAGTTTTTTAATTACTTTTTCAATCTCTTTTTTGTTATGGGTTTATTTAGTTGTTCTGCCTCTGTTCATGGTAGTTTAGGTAGGTAGTGTGTTTCTAGAAATTTGTCTATTTCCTCTAGGTTTTCAAATTTGTTAGAGTACAATTTTTCACAGTATTCTGTTATGATTCTTTTAATTTCAGTTGGGTGTGTTGTGATACTGCGCATCTCATTTCTTACTCGGGTTATTTGCTTTGTCTCTTGTTTTTATTTTGTCAGTCTAGCCAACAGTTTAATTATTTTGTTAATGTTTTCCAAGAACCAGGTTTTGGTCTTATTAACTCTTTCAGTTATTTTCCTGTTCTCTATTTCATTTAATTCTGCTCTAATTTTTATTATTTGCTTTCTTCTGGTGCCTGAGGGTTTCTTTTGTTGCTCGCTATTTGTTCATTTTTAGGGATAATTCTTTGATTTTGGCCCTTTCTTCTTTTTGGATGTGTGCATTTATTGATATAAATTGACCTCTGAGCACTGCCTTGGCTGTGTCCGAAAGGTTCTGATAGGAAATGTAAAACACTCAATTTTAAAAGTATTTTTTTACTAAATTTATCTTTATTATCATCTGGCATACCACTATCCATACCTTGGCCTTTTAATAAAAAATGGGAGAGAAATAAAAGAAACTCTTCCCATCAGACTTTTCCAAATCATCCACACTAAATGCAAAATCAGAATATTAAAAAGAAAACGTTTAAGCTAAAAGAAAAAAAAAGACTGAAATCACATAGCAACACTTAGTCTTACCCAACCAGTCCTATTCGAAAGGCACTGAACGTTTAGTGGGGTGATGTCACATTTTATAATTGCTCCATAGTATCGCTCTTTCTTACCAGCCAAAATATCTGGAGGAATGATGGCTTAGTGTCTGCAGTCTTTAGCCCAGCATAGAACATACTAGACACTCAATTAAAACATATAGAATAGGATGGAAGTCCTGGCAATTTGAGTTTCTCTTATTTCCTAACCCTCCAAGTTAATACCTAATTAACTTCCTGGTCTTCTCCTATAATAGAGTGTAGAAACGAACAAAAAACATGACAATTTAACCCTAGACTCATTGTGTTCAATGCATAAGAATGTACTATCTCTGATAAGCACTATTTGACCTTAATTCGCAGACTAACTGCTGCCCCAAACTCTACAGTGGTTAGAAGAGGGGCCATCGTTCCCACTGGGGAGATGTGGGAAAGCCTCAGAGAGTTGCTTCACAGCCTCTGCAAGGCTGAAAGGCTGGAAGCCTGGTGGTACGTGGCCAGGGAGAGAAGGAGCGAATGTGGATGGCCTTCCTGGTGGAGAAGGAAGCAACAGCACCTGGAGGTGGGCAGGAGCGGAGACGAAGATGGGCCCAGACAAGAGCAGACTTTTAACCACAGGCTGAGTAGTTGGAATCTAATTTAATTTGCAATGAGAAGTCACAGAAAGTTTTGAGGAAATGACATGATGTGATCTACACTTCAGCAGATTCGCTGTTATCATATTCAGTAATAGATGTGAGGGCCAAAGACAGAATTCAAGGGGACCTGCTAAGACACTATCAAAATAAATGAGACAGAACATATTGAGAATGTAAACTAGGACCATGGAGAGCTGGTTAGAAGGTTCAAGAAGTTCCAGAAATGGAATTTACATGGTTTGGTAGATGCTTGGATGTAGGCAGCAGGAAGAGTTGAAACTGGGAAGTTTGAAGCCCAAGCCACTGGGAGAATACTACACACAGACCCACAGCCTACAAGGTGGGACAGGTTTGGCTGCAGAGATGCGGGAGCACCTGAAGCAGGACACCAGTAGGGTACACCCTTAGGCAGCTGACCATCAAGGTCTGATCTCCAGAAAGAAGTCAGGCAAGACCACAATTTGGAAGGCAAACACCTGGAGGCAATAGTTGGAAACATAAAGTTGGAAGAGATTACTAGGGAGGTCATTTAAATTGAGAAGGATCTGGAACACAAATTTGGGAGATACCTGTGCTTGAACAGGCTTATATCATATTGGATTAGGCCAGCCCTGGGTGGTGCAAATGATTCATGTCCTTGGCTGCTGTTCTGGGTTGAATTGTGTCCTTAAAAATACGTGTTGTAAATCCTAACCTCTATAACTGTGGAAAGGAGCCTTGTTGGCACAATGACTAAGTGCTCAGCTGCTAACCAAAAGGTTGGCTGTTTGAACCCAGCAGCTCTGCCAGAGAAACACCTGGCTATCTGCTTCCATAAAGATTAAAAACCCAAACCCATTGCTGTTAAGTCAATTCCGACTCATAGTGAACCTACAGGGCAGAGTAGAACTACCTCATAGGGTTTCCAAGGTTGTAAATCTTTGTGGAAGCAGATTGCGACATTTTTCTCTCATGGAGTGGCTGGTGGGTTTGAACTACTGCCCTTTCAGTTAGCAGCTGAGCGCTTTAACCACCATACCACAAGGGCCACCATAAAGATTACAGCCAAGAAAACCCTATGGGGCAGTTCTACTCTGGCACATGGGATTGCTATGAGTCAGAATGGACTTGATGGAACCTAACAATATACCCAAGGATGGAATCCCATTTGGGAGTAGGGTTTTCTTTGTTATGTTAACCAATCACTTTTGAGATATTAAGAAAAGCAGATTAGGTATAGAAGCAGCAAGCACAGATGGGGGAAGATAGATACCATGCCACATGAAGGTCTCCAAGGAACGAAGGATCAGAAGCTGAAAAGAGACAAGGACTCTTCCCTAAAGCAGACAGAGACAGACTTCCGCTAGAGCAGAAGCCTCGAATTCAGACTTCTAGCCTCCTGAACTGTGAGAAAATAAATGTCTGTTCATTAAAGACACCCACTTGTGGTATTTCTGTTATAGCAGCACTAAGAAACCAAGACAGCTGCTAACCAAGAAACTGGAGGTTCGAGTTAGCCCAGAAGAACCTCACATGTAAGGCCTGACAATCTACTTCCCAAAAAATCAGCCATCGAAAACCCTATGGAGCACAGTTCTACTCTGACACACACAGGGTCGCTGTGAGTCAGAAGTGACTCGATGACAACTAGTTACTTTGGATGACCTCATGTTAACTGATGGCATCTGCAAAGATCCTATTGCCAAACAAGGTCACAAGGTCACATTCACAGGTACTAGCTGTTAGGACTTGAACGTATGTTTTTGGAGAACAGAGTTCAACCCACAGCAGCCCCATGCTGAGACGTTTCAGGGAGGAAGTAGCCAAAAGCTTCACTCACAGACTTGGAGGGAAGTGGAGGAGGATGAGGTGGGAAGCCAGTGGTTGAGCAGGACGTAAGGCAGTCCCTGGTAATGGCTTGAAGAGCAGAGTGAGCAAAAAGGGCCCGATTCAGGTGCAGAATGAATGAGAAGATCAAGTGTATCACTCAAGAATTCTACTAATGCAAAGGAATGAGAGGGCAGCTTGGCCGGGAAAACAGAGGATATATGCACGATTATAGGTTGGCGAGTGGGAGAAATTAGTGCTGGGGAAATTTTCAGATAGAAGTTTAAAAAAAAAAAAAAAAAAGCTTGAGACAACTGTGCCTTAGACATGGGCTGGGACCCTTTCCCAGAGGAGCAGGAGAGGAGAGAACAGACATGGATCCCAAGAAGCGTGACATGAGGGGAACAGAGGCCTCTCTCAAGTCACTCCGGCCCACTGGAGACACCAGTTGTGGCCCTCCTTCTCAAAAGCTTATTTTGGGGTTTCAGGCCTGACAAAGTCAAGATTGCTGGAAGCTGGAAGCAGGCATTTCAAAAAGCCAGCTAAGAAACTTGAGTCAGCCCTGAGCCATGGTTTGTACATCAAGGTCAGGTATATGGAAAAGATAAGTGGAGCTGACCTGAGCCCCAGGGGTCAAGGAGAGTCACATCAGCAGCTGTGGGTCAGAAAGTGGTTTCAGTCAGGCCAGCCTGTCACCTGGTGATTCAGCTCTTCTGGTCTGAACTGATTAACCCTTGCCTTTCTCCCAGTCAAAGTCTCCTCTTGAGATGCAACGATTTTAGCCTGGGTTTTGGAATACGGAGGACTTGGGTATAAACGCAGGTTGCCCTACTTACCTTACAAAACTGAGAAAGCTATTTACGCTCTCCACGCTCCTGTGAAAACGAGAGCAATTGTGTATTCTTCTCAGATACGTTTTGTGGATCAAAAGAGGTAACACTGAAGGTGTTTAGCTCATGGTATTTCCCTTCCTTCATTCCTTTATTGTCTGTAGTACTTACGAAGAGTCAAAAAGGAGAAAATACTAGTAGCTAACACTTGCACTCTCACAACACTTGCATTCTGTCTCTCTTACTAGTCTATGATCTTGGGCAATTTATTTAACCTCCTGTGCCTCAGTTACCTCATCTGTAAAATGGAGATAATAATAGTATCTACTTTATAAGGGTGGTGTGGAAATAGAAAGAGATAATATAATGTAAAACACTAAGAACAATGCCTGTCACATAGCTGTTAGCTATTACCATTTTGAGCACTTCCCGGGTGCCAGAACTGTAATGAGTACTTTATGTATATAAAATCTGTCTCTACTGACTTGATTTGTAAAGTTTCACTTAAAGCACAATAAAAATTAATAATAATACAAAAAAAAAAAAAAAACCTGTCTCTACCACTCAGAGGCCCCATTCATGTTGTCTTCCAGGCACACAGCCCTCAGGAGCTGCCCGGAGCTTGTCAGGCAGTGGCCTCATTATAGGCAGAACCTCATTTAATCCCTGCCCACCCCGCCCCCTGCCCCAGCCAAACTAGGGAGCCCTGGTGGTCCAGTGGTTAAGAGCTCAGCTGCTAACCGAAAGGTGGGCACTTTGAATCCACCAGTTGCTCCTCGGAAACCCTACAGGGCACTTCTACTCTGTCCCATAGGGTCACCAGGAGTCGGAATCAACGGGTTTGGGTTTTTTTTTTTTTTTTTTTTTAGCAAATCTAGGAAGTAGACCCTGCAGGGCCACAATACGACTTTTGGGGGGCAGACTTTTTCAGAATTCGGAATTTCGCTTGGATTTTATAAGAGTGATACAGTGCATCTATTACAGGACATCCCAGCAGAGTCGGGGGTGGGCAGGCCCCTGTAGTCAAACACAGTAGTATTTCTGCAGGTAAAGGTGCAGCTGTTCACCCCGGTCGGGTGGGTGAGGACCATAGAGAGTATCATGTCAGTTCAGAGCAGGTCTGGCTGACAAAGGAGTTGCACAAAGCTTAGGAAACACTGTTCTACTTATGAAGCTTTTTAGACTTCAGAATTGTGCGTAAGTGTGCACATGAGTTATCTGCATTTCCCTTATGAGGAAATTGAGGTTTGGAGACTAATTTGCCAAAGGCTGTGACCAGCGAATTTCAGAATGGGGGTCTGACTGAGGTGGTCTGGCTCTAGATTTCTTGATCTTAACCTCTATACTATACTGCCTCCCAGGAGAAGGAAAAGGCGGGGCACAAAAAGAGAGTGGCAGGTAGAAGGATGCCGAGGGAAGGCCTCTCAACTCCAGGACGAAGGTGGAAGCCTACAGCACGACATCACATTAAGTTCCCTGTGCTAAGCACCTCACAAACAATAGTTTTACTTAATCTTACCATCAACCCTGTGAAATGTGGATTATCCTCATTTTGCAGGAGGAAACTGAGGCTCAGAGAAACCAAGTAACTTCCTCAGGATCCCATGAAGAAGGAGGGATGGAGCTGGCTCCCAAGCCTCCATTCCTGCCACTATGAACAGACTGCCTCCTCCAGTCAAGCTGCCCTTTCTGGGGCATTGAAGCCACTCCTTTCCCATTCCTGCCATCCTTGGTTCAGTGTCCTTTCCCTTCCCTTTGTTCTCTCCTCTGTAATCTGGGTAACTGCACATGTCTGATGGCGTTACAGAGGTCCTTCAGCCCCTGACTCACAGTTATTGCTGTTAGCTGTGAGAAACGGTTTAATTCTCTGGGAATCCAGATTTCTGGTTTTCACTGAGGTTGGGGTAACCCACCCAGGCCCCTGCCCTTAGATGTCCTTTTGAACCTTGAGCCTTGAAGAAACTGGTTTCTAAGTTACCAGTAAGTCAAACAATGGTCTAGATAAACTAGTAAGACAGTTTTATCTTGGGCATTGTGCTCTTTTGAAGAATTCAGTCAGTTTGAGGAAATAAGACTCCAAAGGTCAGACTAGAGCTAAGTTTTAGGGTAAATCAGTAATTATCCTTGTTTTTTTAACAAAATGCTGTATGAAATCCTTCTGACCACAAATTGTGAGTTCTGTTCCAGCCCTCTTTCCACGGCAGTGCAGATAAGATTGGGTATAAATGTCTTTAGAGGTTCTCTCATCTTCAGAACATTCTTGACTTCCTAGTCAAAATGTTGCCCTGATTTATAAATTGTATATCCAATAAACTTCAATCAATTTCTATTATTGGTGTAATATAATTTCTGTTTTAACAGCTGCCATCAAGCTGGTCCATCTCATGGTGACCCCACGCACAACCGAACGAAACTCTGTCCAGTCCTGCATCAACCCCACAATCAGTTGCAGATGGAACCATTGTTACCCACAGGGTTTTCACTGGGTGATTTTTGGAAGTAGATTGTCAGGTCTTTCTTCCTAATCTCAGTCTGAAAGCTCTGCAGAAACCTGTTCAGCATCACAGCAACACACAAGATATGACAGATGGGCATGTGGGGACGATGTGATCATCTCTGCCCTTGAGAGTTCATGGGGAACAGGTGTAGAGTCAAGTGCCTGACTCTGCTGGGCACAGAGCACTGTTCCTTTAACTCGCCGTGGCAGCAGAATAGCCGTCCTCAGAGAAACAAGTGTCCAAGTCCTCCATGTCTCCTTTCTCCCTTGGAGGGACCCTAGCACACCAAGAAACAGAGTTAAAAACCTGTTCTTCAGGAACCCTCAGGATAGAATCCTTTTCTGAAAAGTAATATTAAAAATACATTTTTAAGTATTATATGTTCATATTTGGAAAACAAGGAAAAAATGAAAGAACATAATCGTATTATCCCCTAACAACCACTTTCCTCCATGTAGAGCTATGCAGCTTTTTCGGTTACATATCACATATTTTTCACAACCTGCTACTAGGCGTTCTAACTCATGATGCAGCAGGATGAATTTTTAGGATATTGCCAGATACACATACACTTTAGATGATTCTGTGATCCTTGGGGGCATTTGTTGGAGGGGGAAAGAGACGAGTCAAATTCTGGCTTTGAAATCCAAAATCGACTCCTGATATTCAGAGAAGGGAACGAAGTCTTAAAAGTCAAACTCCCCGCTGTTGTAAAAGCAGAGGGTTTTGGAACTCAAAAGGGCAAACCCTGAAAAGGCTGGTATAAAGCTACACCCCTCCCCCAAGCAGGGCTGTGGTAAGGTGGCCACTGGAGATGGGGAAGACGACTGGCATGCAGTGGGGTCAGCACCAGCTTCTGTCAGCCTCCTGAAAGGGGCAAGCACTGGCCCCACAGAGGCTGGCACCGTGGACACCAGCTGTTACATGGGGTACTGGCAGAGCCCACCCGAGGAAGCCCCTGCCCTGCCCTAGGCTGTGGACCTGCCAGTCTCTGAGGGCCCCAGCGAGGCTCAGGGTCCATCTAAAACTTCCAGGTATTCTAACTGGGGTGTGGAAGTGGACATGAAGGAGCCAGGTACTTGACAAGGGGCACAGAGACCTCAGTGGCCCTGAGGGCTAGAGGTGGTAGTGGGATTCAGGCACTGCAGTAGGGAGAGAAGGCATGGAGCCATGAACACAGACAAAAGGAAATGTCGGCGATCCACAGAGGTGGAGAGATGCCAGAGGAGGTACAGCAACTAGACATGTCCCCTCCCTGCGGACACAAGAACACTATAGGAGCCTGCCAGCAGCTTGGATGCACCCTCCCCAGCCCTTCACCCACCTGGAGAGACAAAGACGAGGGCTAAACTCTGACAGTAAGTTTTAATCTAAAATGATAGAAACCACGGAGTTCACTCAGTGACACTAAAAAAAGATATGACTAAATTCAGCTTTCTGCATTAGACAGAATGGGGGTTCAAGGTAGAAATTAAGTGGGCACAGAAAAAAGGGTGCATTCCGAGTTTTGTGACGAATAGCACTTATTTCCAATACAATAATTTTTAATTATAGTATTCTATTTTATGAATGTATTATAATTAATTTAACTAAGTTCCTATTGTAGGACATTTAGATTATTCCAACTTTTCATTATTATAAATGACACAGGGTCAAGCAGCATGTGAACATCACTAGTTCTATCTTGTGGTAGCCAGGCTCCAAGATAGCCCTTGCGATCCCTGCCTCCTTGCATTTACATCTTTGTATAATCCCCTCCTGCACTGTATAGGTCTGCCCTGTGTAACTGCTAGAATGTTGTAAAAATGACGGGGTGTGATATCCCAGGCTAGGCCATAAAAGACAGAGTGGCTCTGCCTTGCTCTCTCTTGCATAACTCATTCTGGATGGAGCCAGTGGCCGTGTCAGGAAGTCACTCAAGCAGCCCATGAAGAGGTGCACCTGGCCAGGAACTGAGGCCTCCCGCCAACAGCCATGGGAGGGAGCCACGTGGAAGTGAGCTTCCAGCTCCAGGCAGGTCCTCAGATGACTGCAGCTCCAGCTGACATCTAGACTCAGCCTTACTAGGGACCCTGCCAGAACCACGTGCCTAAGCTGTGTCCCAGCTGCTGCCCACAGAGGCTGTAATAAATGATCACTGTGTGATGCAGCAGTAGGTACTGTTACATACACATTAGTTAAACCCACACATATAATTTAGGATTAATTCCTAGAAATAGAATTACTGAGTCATGGAATAGGATCTTCTTCAAAGTTTTGGATACATGTTGCCAAACTGCTTCCTAGAAAGACGTTAAGAATTTGTACTCTAAGCAGCAATGTATGAGGGTACCTATTTTCAGCATACTTGGTATTATGTTTTTATTTTTTCGACAGGACCCTGGGATTGAGGGGAGAAGATAACTTCAAATATGTACAAAAAGCCAGTTTAACACATTGTTGTAGGAAGCCTTGAAACTTTACAGAGACATTCCTGGAAATGAATGCCAATGAAATCAAGATGAAGTCTCACCATTGTCCAAACAGCAGGTCTTGCTTTCAGGGCAATACCTGAAGAAGAAATGTTTATGGACTAACTAGAGCCCCATGAGTAATGCTGAAGTAGTCAAGCTGGGTGTAGCCCTGGACTCCTCATCCTGGTCTCCCAGGGCCCTTTAATAAACCCGAGGTATTTTGTTAAAAAGTGCAAGTTGCCATGAAGGCCACTGAGGTGGCAGCCTATTAACCCTTCGGACACTGGTTTCCTATTGAGTAAAGGCCCCAAGGTGGGGGGAGAAAGGAGGACTGAGGGATGGAGAGGATGCAGACCCCTGTTCAGGATGCCACTGACCCACAGGGCTGGGAAGATGGCAGGGCTGCTCAAAACTTGCTTGCTGAATCCCATCACGGGTACTGGATTATGTCTAAAAGTATTTGCCAAAGTTGCCACGAATAGGTAGCCACTTCTTAGTAAATTCAAAAGAAAGGCTTGTTTTCTTACAAACCAGAATGTAAGTCTCCTGTCGGTGATGGTGCTAAGTTTACACATTTAGGAGTTTCACAGTTTAAAACAATGGACCCTAGAGCATAAGGTCCTGCTGTCCACCCCTCCCACCCTGCCCTCCAGTCATCTGCACATCACATGAAGCTCTGCCCAGAAAACCTAAGACCCTCCAGTGTGCCTGAGGGAGACTGCATGTGTTCAGGGAGATGGCAGAGGAGAGGGGGCAGGAATAAATGGACTGCATAAAACCTACTGAGTGTGTGAAGCTGGGAATTATCCTTATGAAACCTTCTTAGCATGTTTAAGAAGTCAGCTGAATTCAGTTTGTGTTTTTTTTTCTCCAAACACTCACCTCCTTGATACAAAAATTAACACAGAAAAATACAGAAACCAGTAAGACAAAAAAAAAAAAAAAAGTAAGACAGACACCTTGAAATTACCAAATGCTATCATTTTATCATATGGCTTCAGATCTTTATTTCACAAAATAAAAATGACTGATTTGTTAAATGACCTTTGTTCTCCTCCCCAGTCCTGCTCACTTCTCTCCCTCCCCAGAGGGAAGCACCACCATGAAGTTCATGTGTTCCTAATTCTTTTACTTTACCACACACACACACACATACACATTCATAAACAACACATAGTACAGTTTTGTGTAAGCTTATATGCACTTGTACTTCAACTTGCTTCTCTCAGAGAGGCCCACAGTTCATGGTGTGACTAGGCACAGCTCTGAGGGCTCATCTCCACGCACAGCATGGGGACAGACCTTGCGTTCATTTTAACAGGTGTGTGGCTTGCTACATTGTGTTTCTGTTTCCTTATTGGCTGACAACTTTGTGCTATCGCAAACAGTGCTTCAGTGAGCAACCTTACACATGTCTTTGTATGTACTGCTACACAAGTTTCCCTGGGGAATTGCTGCTCCTTATTCCTAGATGACTGTGATTAAAAAAAAAAAATCTAGTGAACAGTATAATAATAAGATAAACTTGGAACTTGGTAAGACTGAAAATATTTATTAGTATGAATCAGTGTGCGTTAAATCAAAATAACAGATACAACTGGGCGTTGTTGAGTGAACAGCTTTACTATGAAACACAGGAGGAAAGGTCCTGTCTGCAGCGGCGTCTTCTACATGCGTGAACTGGGGCCAGCCCAGGCCGAGCCTTTTAGAATACACAGGAGGAAAAGCAGCGGTTTATACAACATGGTACTGACATTGCATCCTGGGTCTGGTTTAAACAAGGACGGCTAAAAGAGTAAACTACGAACCTCATAGGTCTGAACACAAATCAGTGCCCTTTCACTTACAAGTTAGCTCATTATTCAACTCCCCACCAGCGAGCACTGCACAGCAGAGACGAAGAGCCCGCCAACATGAGCTCAGTTCTGGCCGTCACATGCCACTGTCCTTGATCGTGGTGGGAAACCTCAGTCGCCCACACCTCCCTCAGAAAAGAAATTCAGTCTTCACTGGGGCACAAGCCCCTAATTGTTGGCTAAAGGTTAGTTTTAGGTCTTCAAGCTTTTATAGTCTGCAAGGTAACGTCATATTCAGCACCCTAGTGTACCATTTCTAACTGTAAAATGACAAGTTAACTACGTACCTACATAAAATGGTGGCATGTCTACTGTCATCCTTAGGGATTTCACTGGGAAACAACCCCCGTGAGAACCCATACCTACAGTATGTAACAGACAGCCATGCATCAGAACCAGCCTGCGACACGGGTAACATGTCAGGGTAACAAAGGGAACATCATATTTACATATATATACACCACACATGAAAGGAAAGGAAACGGACAGAAGGTAGCAAGTAAACATGAGGGAAAGAGGCTATACCACATGTAACTATTTGACATTTTAGAGCAATCATAATTTCAGCGTGTTCACATAATATTATGTGGTTATAGTTCAATGATTAGATCAGTCAGAAAGTAATCCCAAGCCAAAAGAAAGGAACATGGCAGAGCCTGAATGATGGACAAGGCCAGGTATTCAGAGAAGACCCCACGTGGAAGCCAATGCCTGTGCGTCCTCAGACTGGCTTGAACAGCTAAGGCAGTACAGAAAAGTAAAAAGTGGCTTTACACCATCACCGGCTTCTGAAATAAAACCATGGGCTCATGAGGTTAACATGTGGTTAAGACTAGCCATTTTATGCAAGATGCTGACCTCTGCAAACCAAGCCCAAAGCTGTGAGGCTCTGCCTGGGAGTGCCTGCCTGCTTTGCTAGGTGACCTGAACTGCTATCTAGAAATAAACCCAAGTTCTCAGGGAGAGCTGGATAATGAAAAGGTCAAAAATAAGCCTGTGTGTCACCTGGAAAGAGGTCACTTCAGTTTTCAATGCTTTTTTTTTTTTTTAAACTTTTAGAAAGAGGCATGACGATTGCTCGGCCTGCAAGCACAATCATGTCAGCTAGTAATGTTGACAACGCAGAGAAAAACCAAAAAAATCTCTGCACACACCCTGTCAAGGCAGCCAGATTCCACTTGCGAACAGTTTTGAGGTACCTGCTTGGGAGAGCTAAGAGGCACTCTTGAACCAAAAATAAGTGTTTTCAGCTTTCACATTCTAAGACTGTCAACCAACTCTTGCAAGTTAGGGGAAGTCTGAACATCCAACTGACAGCATCTTCTGGAATTGAAAAGCATAAATCTGGCCCTGTTTTTTTAGACTACGGTCAACAGAGAGCTGTATTAACAAGAAAACATCAACTGTGAACTTCACTGGTCTCTCAAGGACTGTGCCTTTGGTAGATGACATGACTCTGTCTCCACCCACTAGGAGGCTAGGAGGACAGCAGGCACAGCCACCAGGGGCTCACACGGAGTTACTGACATCTCTAGGTCTCTACATTGTAGGTTTTCAATAAATGTCTGCTGGCCTTGAGGGGCCATGGCAAAGAAGGTGCCAGCTGGCAATTGTTACCATGCTTCATGACTGACCATATCCGAGGACATTCTTGTACAATGTTCCTAGACCCCACAAAAGTCACTGTTCTGAAAAGCCCTGACAGAAAATCAAGTGCTTCTTGATTCTAGGTGTTCATGAAGGTTAGAATGGTAATAGGATTTGAATTCTGAGTGGAAACAGCTTGTCTTCCTTTCCATTTCTTTTCTCCCTGTACTGCCTGTGGCTTTGAACATCTGTGATTAATTGTGCAGGTAGGAAATGAAAAGCAAGGTTTTCACCAAACTCCACCTTCAGTTAATTAGCACTCCAGAATTGGACCTCTGGCTCATCCTAATAACCACCTCCCCGAGTTTGGCAACTTTCAAAATGCTTTCTCTGATTTTGTAGTTTCTTGGGTCTGGGATCTGCAGGGGCTGATACTGCCTGTCTGGTAACCTGCAACCAGTTGCTATTAGAAGTTTGCCTTATGACTTAGATGCAAACATCCTTTATTTCTCCCCTTGATATGACACCATGACATTTTCTCTTGGTAAATACTACTCTGTGCATTAACTTCTCTAACAGAGCAGGGGTTTATGATGGCGGTGGTGATTTATACCACGTGGTCTCTTGAGTACTATTTATATCCCACATCAATTACTGCTTACACACTAACTGCTTCAATGACTCTTTCAAAATGGGCCTCCCAACCCCAACGTTACAGGCAATATTTTAGTCAGATTTGGTGTGTTCGCATGTGACCAAACTTAGAAAAATGCTGATCAATTAAAAGTGTAAGACATAGACCACGGTTTCTAATACATTTTTCTCCTCTTTTTTAATAGTTCAAGTCTCGAAGCTTGAGTGATGGTCCAATTACACTTCTCTGATTTCTTTCCAAAAAGCTGTAAGTAAAGGCTTAGTTACAAAGCCAGCTAAAAACTTACCTTCTAAATTAAATTTACCTCTCAGTGACAGCTGACTCCGTCACACAGGCAGCAGCTCTAAGAAGTTAATGAACTTTGACTGGGTAATCCAGGGAAACAGAATGGAGCACCATGCTGGAATCCCACACACATAATATGCCAGGAAGACTTTTGGACAAACTTAAGGGTTTAAGAAAATTCTTAACAAAAAACTCAACATATATTAATTGCCTAACATCCGTTCCCTGCCTTGTGCGCTTCAGGCATGAAAGGCCATTTTATGCAACGGTGTGGTGGTTTTTTCCCAAGTGTTTTCTAAAATCCTTTTTCAGGGACATTTTCTGCCCCATTCCCTGCCGGCCTTCCAGGATGCAAAGCCAGCATGCTCACTCTTCTTGAGTGGGGCACTGGGGTACCGGGCTGCTGAAAACCAGTAATGCACCGGCTTAATTGTGCTTACTTACTGATCTGTAGTGCACAATTTCGCATGAGTTTCACCACATTATTTGATTGTGCACTACAGGTGAGTGAGCACCAGTAAGCCCAGAGTGCCTCGCTTATTGGGAATCCGCCCCTGAGTCTCCAGCAGTATACACGAGAGGGGTCTGGCTCCTTCAAGGACACTCAGGCGAGTGCCTGGGTCAGCAGCACCGCGGGCTGGCCTGCGAGGGTGGCTTCACGATTTTTATTCCTCCACTGTTTCCATTTTCATGGGGGTCCAAGGGTGGGATCTGGCGACCTGGAACAGAACGAAGGCCAAGTTTGAGTTTGTTTTTCCCCAGTCAACACAGCACACAGAGGTTCTGACCCCGCTTCATCATCGTCTGGGCTGTACAGAAGGTAGACGAACCACAGGAGTGGCTCTTTTCCTTCTTCCCTCATCCTTTCCTTCCTTTCTCCTAGTTCTGCTGCACAAAGTCAAACTCACGTGCAGAAAGGCAAGGAAAAGTAAAAGCAGCTTCCTGAAACCGCTGGTTTCCTTGGATGTGGAACACCTTGCTACAGAGTGGGGCGGGGGTTCCCACTGCCCTTCTCTGCACAAACACCACCCGCCGTTCCTTCCTAGTCTGTCCCTTCCTAGTCTGTCCGTGGCCCCATCGCACTCTAATGAGCTGTTTCACGATACTGTGACTTTAATCATAGTGAGGACGTGTCTTTTCTGCTTCTTAAAATAGAAATAGATTGGGAATCGTAATCTTCCTACTAATACTATGAGCGCCCAGCTTGCCATCCCTCATCCTGCCAATGCACTTAGATTACCAACGGGAAAGCGCTACAGAGACACTCTTCATGGGAAACCGTATTTTAATGTCATCCCCAAGTAATCTTAGTTTACTTAATTGAGTTAAAAAAGCACTGGGTTTTTTTATCCTAGAGTCTGTGTAAATAAACATAAAATAAAAATTTAAAAGGCAATGTATGGGGCTGCGGGTGATAGCTAAAGGGTACATGTTCCTTTTTGAGGTGATGAAAATGTTCTAAAATTGACTGTGGTTATGGCTGCACGCATCTGTGAATTACATACTTTAAATGGGTAAATTGCATTGCACGACCAGTTGCCATCGAACTGAATCCAACTCGTGGCAGCCCCGTGTGTGTCAGAGTAGAGCTGTGCTCGATAGGGTTTTCAGTGGCTACATTTTTGGAAGCAGATCGTCAGGCCTTTCTTTCATGGCACTTCTGGGTGGACTTGAACTGCCAAGCTTTTGGTCAGCAGCAGAGTACATTAACTGTTTGCACCACTCTGGGACTCCACGGTATGAGAATTACCTCTCAAAAAAGCTGTTTTTAAAAAGGCAACAAAAAAAAATAGAGCCTGGAAATAACCAATATTTGCTTAGAAGCTCACAGTTTTCAGAGATGTTCAGACATCGCCCTCACTTAAGCCGGCGTCACGGCTGCCACTGTCACGATCTTCCTGCGGTTCAGAGGGCTTCGGCGATCACGGTCACTGTGAAGCCACTGTCATGGCTGTCACTGTCACCATTTTCCTGCGATTCGGAGGGCTTCTGCGATTCGGAGGGCTTCGGCGATCACGGTCACTGTGAAGCTGGCGTCACGGCTGTCACTGTCACGATCTCCCTGCGGTTCAGAGGGCTTCGGCGATCACGGTCACTGTGAAGCCACTGTCATGGCTGTCACTGTCACCATTTTCCTGCGATTCGGAGGGCTTCGGCGATCACGGTCACTGTGAAGCTGGCGTCACGGCTGTCACTGTCACGATCTCCCTGCGGTTCAGAGGGCTTCGGCGATCACGGTCACTGTGAAGCCACTGTCATGGCTGTCACTGTCACCATTTTCCTGCGATTCGGAGGGCTTCGGCGATCACGGTCACTGTGAAGCTGGCGTCACGGCTGTCACTGTCATGATCTCCCTGCGGTTCAGAGGGCTTCGGCGATCACGGTCACTGTGAAGCTGGCATCACGGCTGTCACTGTGAAGCTGGCGTCACGGCTGTCACTGTCACGATCTCCCTGCGGTTCAGAGGGCTTCGGCGATCACAGTCACTGTGAAGCCAGTGTCATGGCTGTCACTGTCACCATTTTCCTGCGATTCAGAGGGCTTTTGGTGATCACAGTCAGTCATGTATAGGTCATTCTGACACACAGCTTTGTTTCTGATGGACTCAGAGCTGCGTTTTTCTCACTGTACCACATTAGCTCTCCATTCTGATTTTCTGTCCCCTACTGAAAAGGCATAGAACACTAGCTCCAAAACAAGGATTTGTTTTTACCAACTAATTAGCACAATCAATGCCTTTGAATTTTGGTGTTGGTGTAGAATACTGAACACACCGTGGACTGTCAGAAGAACAAACAAATCTGTTTTAGAAGAAGCACAGCCAGAATGCTCCTTAGAAGCAATGACGATGAGACTTCATCTCACATACTTTGGACGTGTTCTCAGGAGGGACCAGTTCCTGGAAAAGGACATCATGCTTGGTAAAGCAGAGGGTCAGCGAAAAGAGGAAGACCCTCAACAAGATGGACTGACACAGTGGCTGCAACAATGGGCTCAAATACAGCAATGATGGTGAGGATGTGCAGGACTGGGCAGTGTTTCCTTCTGTTGTACATGGGGTTGGTGTGAGTCAGAACTGACTTGATGGCACCTAAGAACAATAACAACTAGCACATTAGTTTACTACCCAAACCCCCAAACCCACTGCTTTTGAGTTGATTCTAACTCAGTGACCCTAAGGGCAGAGTAGAACTGCCCCATAGAGTTTCCAAGTTATAAATCTTTATGGAAGCAGACTGCCACATCTTTCTCCCACTGAGCAGCTGCTGTGTTTGAACTGCCGACCTTTTGTGCTTTAACCACTGTGTCACCAGGGCGCCTATTAGTTTACTAAGTAACTAGAAATTAAAATAGAAGGCAAATGAGTTCCAAAGGACAAAGTGCTTCAATGGGAGTAGCTATTATCCAAGGACCATAAGAGTCAAGATACCTGGCAGGGGTTCATTTCAATCAGGACGGCAATAGATGATTTCAAAGGATATTAATGGATTGTGTAGACTGGAAGGTACAAGCATAAAAATTAAGGTCATTGGCAATTGTCCAAAATTAAAAATTAACAGTAGAGCTCTTCATGTAACTATGGAGCAAATAAATAGGTTGTAATACTTCTGCAGTTATTGTTTCTGCCGTATTGTGTGGTCAACAAAGCTACACCAGGCTTTTATAAGTCTCTCTCAATATACTACATCCTAATGCAGAAGAAATGAGAAAGTAAGTATGGATTTTCTGCTATGGACATGAGATGTACACATGTATGTATCACAAGCAAAAGGAAATAAACAAAAATACCTCAATTATTTCATAAATCTGAAAGTGTAACTGGAGGAGAAAGTCCCCAATGATGACCAAGACTCTCTAAAGATTCATTCAAGTCAGGTCTTGCCAATAAAGTGTCATTCCTTGAGATGACGTGGTTGTTTTGGACGGATGACAGTATAAAGTTATATCTTCTGGGGCACTACTCGATTAGGTGCAAAGGCAAAATCCCCTATTATTACATAGCGCCTAACACACTCACGGGAAACCCTGGTGGCGTAGTGGTTAAGTGCTACAGCTGCTAACCAAAAGGTCGGCAGTTCGAATCCGCCAGGCGCTCTTGGAAACTCTATGGGGCAGTTCTACTCTGACCTATAGGGTCGCTATGAGTTGGAATTGACACGACAGCACTGGGTTTGGTTTTTTGGTTTTAAAGGTAACATTCTACATGCCTTGTGTCATAAATTTCCCTATGAAAAGTACCCAAAATATGGAAAAATTTTATACACAAACTACTCATTAAAGTGATAAAATGATGGCGAAAATCTAGAAACAAAAAGCATAGGGAAAGAAGACGGGATGACTGGGAGGCCTGTCACATCTGCCTGGCTCTCCCCCTTTCCAGCCTCTCACTTCTTTTCTTAAGTGGACAAAGAGCCAGACAACTTTTGGGCTGCAAAATTGTTTAAGGCCCAGCCAGACCTCAAGAAGGCTTCGCTCTGACTATTTTAAGCTGTTTGGAACAATTTTGAATCAGTGGTGCTTCCTACAGGTGCCATCTTCAGAATATCCACAATCTCACTTATCAGAACAGAATATTTTTCAAAGACAGAAATTATTTCAGTTTTCTCAGACTTCATTTTTCTCATTTGATAGTAAGAGTTTTGAGATTTGAGAGAGTAGGTGTTCTAGTTAGGTGACCTTGGGTAAGTTATTTTGTATCTCTGAGCCTTCCCTTCCTCACCTATAAAAAGAGTGAGACAAAGTAACTTAATAACTACTACCCAATACATACATGGCTACTACCCCCATGGCGTAGTGGCTAAGTGCTATGGCTGCTAATCCACCAGGCGCTCGTTGGAAACTCTGTGGGGCAGTTCTACTCTGTCCTATATGATTGCTGTAAGTCAGGATCAACCGGACCGCAACATGTTTGGTTTTTACTATAAAATGGGAGGAGGCTCCCCTCCCCCCACCAGCATTCCCAGAGCTCCGGCAGGGCTACCCCCCCCCGCCCCCGCATTCACAGCGCTCCTGCAGGGCTCCCCCCTCCCAGCATTCACAGAGCTTCTGCAGGGCACCCCCCCGCCCCCGCATTCACAGCGCTCCTGCAGGGCTCCCCCCCAGCATTCACAGAGCTTCTGCAGGGCTCTCCCCCCGCCCCCGCATTCACAGCGCTCCTGCAGGGCTCCCCCCCCCCCCCGCGCCCCGACATTCACAGCGCTCCTGCAGGGCTCCCCCCGCCCCCCCGGCATTCACAGAGCTTCTGCAGGGCTTCCCCCCCCCGCCCCCGCATTCACAGCGCTCCTGCAGGGCTCCCCCTCAGCATTCACAGAGCTTCTGCAGGACCCCCCCCCCCCCACCATTCACAGCGCTGTGGCTGGGCTCAGCGGCCTGAGGAGAAAGCACCACCCAGTGCTGCACCTCCACGTGTCAGAACATATTCAGGGGTCAGTTAGGATTAGCAACTACCCTGCTAGTCTGTAAAACACTCCACCTGAGATAAGTCACACACATTCAACTTCAAACAGAGGGAGAAGAAAGGAAGTGCTCCCACTTTAGAGCAGAGAAAGAGGAAAGCCAGATGACAGTAAGGCAAGCAACCTTAAAAAGGGAAGGAAGCAAACAGCACTGTGAACACCAAACGGGAGCTTGGATTTTATGGTCCATGGTATTCAGAATTTTACTGAAAGCTTAAATGCACTTATATAAAAGAATGGATATGGACAATGGCCTTGGTATCGTGCACCAAGGTAATCACCTTGGAAAGCTGCTGAGTCAGTGTTACTTACATGGGCATGGAGTAGGACAAGAAATATGTACACACATCTGAAAAGGTTCTGAGCAATGTTTGCTGGATGTTTGCACTCTTACAAAATATCCTCTAAGTACGCAACCTCCATAACACACTGTCCCTGAGTATCAATTCTAGAATGGAGAGTGTTTTATTTTAGTAAGGCTTTGGATTACGTAAAATGCTGTTTGAAAAAGTTGAAAGAATTTTTTTGAAGTTCAGTTTTTCTGAAAGTTGACAGCCTAGAGAAAAAGCAGGTTTTAGAAATGATTCCTCAGAAATACAATATGTGAAAACAAATCCTAAGCCTACAAATTTGATCATGGCTGTGGACTGGAGGCAGTGGTGGTTTTTTATACAGAACAAAAATAAAACAGCATACTTGGCAGCAGCTGCTCTCTTCCCTTGTGTGGTAGACCAGCCATTTCCTGTGCAAGCTCTGATTCCTCCCTGACAAGTCTGCTGTTTGTATTCTTCCCTCCGGCTCCATTCCAGTTCCAGCATTGACTTGGCTCAGCTATCTTTTGTTTAGTGTTAGTGGTACTGGGAGTTGTGTAACTTCATTTCTTGATCCTGATTTTCTAAATCATCTGAGACTAGTAAAACTCACTGAGCTTACTAGTTTGGCAGTATTTTCTCTTGACAACAACCTCATGCCACTCCATTCAGAAAGGGGTCTCTGTGGACAACTACAGTGGCTCACATCATGGGACAATGCACTAAGAATACAGAAGGGGGGCATGTGCGGAACCTGAAGTTATTCCCTGTAACTGCCCACTTGCTGCCACAGAGAACTCAATATTGGAATTACGAGAAGACCCTGAATACTAGGATAAGGACCATGGACATGAAGAGTGCAGAACATTCTATATAGGACCAGAATGAATTAGGAGGCAGGAAGGGGAGTTAGTCTATAGGTTTGTACAAAATCCAGGTCAGAGATAATGAGAGCCTTAGTGAGGGTGTGGTTCAGGAAAACAGGAAGCAAAGATGGAAAGAGAAGCTGCAGGAAGAAACTTGACAGGATGGGGCAACTGATTGGAAGGGGGAAGGTCAAGAAGGACCAAAAAAACTCAAGATATAAGTCTCAGGATCTAAAGGAATGGCGATGTCACGCATAGAAAGGGAAGACCACCATTGGTTATTGATCCGTCTTCCACATGGATGAGCTACTTTAAAATCTCTAGGCTTTTTTACCATTCAAAGGCATCTTTCCCTTTCATTTTCTTTTTTTATATTAAAAAATTATGACTCAAGCACAAACCATAAAGAAAAAATTTGGTGAACTAAAAAAAAGAAAAACGAAACCCTTGCTGTTGAGTAGAACTGCCCCATAGGGTTTCCATGGATTGGCTGGTGGATTTGAACCGCTGACCTTTTGGTTAGCAGCTGAGCTCCTAACCTCTGCACCACCAGGGCCCCAAAATGAAAGAAGCCAGGTATGAAAGACTATATATTGTATGATTACATTTATATGAAATGTACAGAAAGTCAAATCAATGGAGATAGAAAGCAGATTAGTGGTTGCCTGGGTCTGGGGTAGGAGTGGAGATTGAGTGAAAATGTCAAGAAAGATCTTTTATGGGGTGATGGAAATGGTCTAAAACCGTACTGCGGTGATAGTTGCACAATTTTTTGCATTTACTAAAAATAGGTAAATTGTACACTTAAAATGGGTGGATTTTATGGTATGTAAATTATAACCAAATAGCCTATCAAAAACAAAAGGAGATACAACACACTACCGCTTCAATATTTAAAACTGTACAAGCTGACCACACCCAGGTTTGGTGATGGTGTGGAGCAGCTAGAACTCTCAATCACTGCTGGTGGGAATGTAAAATGGTCAAACCACTCTGGAAAACTGCACCTACCAATTAAAGCAGCCACCTCACTCCTAGTTATTTACCCACACAAAGACTTGTATGTAAATGCTCACAGTAACCTTATTTGTAATCATCAAAAACTACAAATAACCCAAATTGAGGTGAATGATTAACAAATTGTGGTTTATATATGCAATGGAATACTACTTAGCAATAAAAAGGAACGAATCACTAATAAAGGCAACCAGATAGATAAATTTCAGAAATCATTATGCTCAGTGAAAGAGACCAGATCCCGCCTGCCAAAAAAGAGTACATAATGTAGGATTCTGTTTAGATAAAATTCTAGAAAATGGAAGATGGCTGACTAGGTAGAAGCTACCTCAGATCCCTCTTGCAACAAAGACTCAGAAAAACAAGTGAATCGATCACATACACGACAATCTACGAACCCTGACCATCAAACACAGATCTAAAGAGTTGACCTGAGTGACAGAGACTGAGAACAAGCAACCACAGGGAAGCAACGACTGTTTTCGGAGCCTGGAGCCAGCGTCCCAGTCAGAAAACCTTGGCGCCAGGCTTTAGACTGGGCACAGGGGAGCTGAGCACAGTATCCTGAGACGGCGCAAACACGGGACGCACCCCTAGCCCCCAGAAGTGACCTCGGGGGAAGCCCAGCCAGTGCATGTAGGCAGTGCAGCGAAGCGGCTGACAGGAGCAGAAGTCACCGGGAGGCAGCGACTGGTTTTGGAGCCTGCAGTGCGGCATCCCAGCCGGAGAACCTTGGCGCTGGGCTTTGGACTGGAAGCAGAGGAACTGACCACGGCTTCTGATACAGCACAAGCACAGGATGCGGGCCTGACCCTCCGGGGCAATCTCGACCCAGCCAATGCACACAGGCTACACACCCCTCGGGAATCTCAGATAAAACAGTCATCACCAAGCAAGATAAGTAACTTTGTCTATATTCTGGGGTGCTATTCTCTCCTATCTGATCCCTCCCCTCCCCTTCCCAGGCGGCTTCATTAACATTGGAATTTCCTGGGCCAGGGAGTGAAGTGCTCTGTGTTTTCTTTCTGTCTTTCTTTTTTTTTGGTCTTTTCCTAACCCATTCTCCTGGCCTGAGAGAAGCAGCTACAAAAAACCCAGGGACCAAGAATCCTTCCCTGACTTCCCGAAATTGGACTAAAAATACAGAACCAGTTCCAGCCAAGCATATGAGATCCAGTCTTGGGTTTTCATCCCTACAGGGAACAAGGTGGCCATTATAATACAAAGGCAATTCTGATAGAGATCTGACTGTAATTGTTTTAGCGGATTACTGGAAAGACAAGTTTCCTAGGTCTGATATCTCTGTGTATTAAACAGAGCCCTCACTGACCCACAACAGGGAACTGAGGGCTGAAGCTCCCCCCAGACCACCTAGCCTCCTGTCTTAGGGGTCTTAGGAGGGTGACACCTACCAATCTGTAGAGGTACATGCATTGGGTGCCTAAGGTACAGCTGCAGAGCCCACCCACCAAAGTGCTTTAGGAATAGAGACACACCTACCTCACTGGCACTTGGGGGAACCCTATCAGCATCCTGCCCCCCCGGAGTGTGACCCCCTGCTGCTACTAGAATCTGGTGCACCCAACTGTCACCACTACTCCTCTAGGTGGATAGGTGACAGTCTGCACCACACATTGGTGACCCAAAATCAGATTCTACTCAAGAATAGTGAATGGACTCTTAGGCTTATATATAGGACATAAGTGATTCAAGGGCTACAACAATCAAGACAGCATAATCTACTACCCCAACTGCGTATATTGAAAGAAAACAAAACAAGATAAGACTCAGTGAGCAAATATAAATCATTACAATATCTTATAGATGGCTCGGAGATACCAGTCGATATCAAACCACATAAAGAAGCAGACCATGATTGCTTCTACAAATTCCCAAATTAAAGAATCAAAGTCTTTCCCAAATGAAGATACAATCCTGGAATTGCCAGATGCAGAATATAAAAAACGAATTTACAGAATGCTTCAAGACATCAGGGATGACCTCACAAATGAAATAAGGCAATCTATAGAAAAAGCCAAGGAACACACTGATAAAGCAGCTGAAGAAATCAAAAAGATTATTCAAGAACATAGTGGAAAAATTAATAAGCTGCAAGAATCCATAGAGAGACAGCATTCAGAAATCCAAAAGATTAACAGTAAAATCACACAATTAGACAACTCAATAGGAAGTCAGAGGAGCAGAATCGAGCAACTGGAATGCAGAGTGGGGGAGATGGAGGATAAGGGAATTGACACCAATATAGCTGAAAAAAAATCAGATAAAAGAATTAAAAAAAATGAAGAAACCCTAAGAATCACGTGGGACTCTATCAAGAAGAATAACTTGCGTGTGATTCGAGTTCCAGAACAGGGAGGGATAACAGAAAATACAGAGAGAATAGTTGAAGATCTGCTGGCAGAAAACTTCCCTGACATCATGAAAGATGAAAGGATATCTAAGATGCTCATCGAAGCCCATATAAGACTGATCCAAAAAGAAAATGACCAAGACATATTATCATCAAACTTGTCAAAATCAAAGATAAAGAGAAAAATTTAAAAGCAGCCAGGGATAAAAGAAAGGTCTCCTACAAAGGAGAATCAATAAGAGTAAGTTCAGACTACTCAGCAGAAACCATACAGTCAAGAAGGCAATGGGATGACATATATAGAGCACTGAAGGAGAAAAACTGCCAGCCAAGATCATATATCCAGCAAAACTCTCTCTAAAATATGAAGGTGAAATTAAAACATTTACAGATAAACACAAGCTTAGAGAATTTGCAAAACCCAAACCAAAGCTACAAGAAATACTAAAGGAAATTGTTTGGTTAGAAAATCAATAATATCAGATACCAGCACAACACAAGGTCAGAGAACAGGACATCCTGATATCAACTCAAATAGGCAAATCACAAAACAAATTAACATTAATTTTAAAAAGAAAAAAATGCTCAAAACAGGGAATCATTGAAGTCAATATGTAAAAGATCACAATAATCAAAAAGAGGGACTAAATACAGGAGGCACAGAACTGCCATATGGAGAGGAAAACAAGGTAATATAGGACAATACAAGTTAGGTTTTTACTTAGAAAAATAGGGATAAATATTAAGGTAACCACAAAGAGGTATAACAATTCCATAACTCAAAATAAAAACCAAGAAAAACATAAGGACTCAGCAAACATAAATTCAACTACTATGAAAATGAGGAACACACAATTTACAAAGAAAAACGTCTCACCACAAAAAAGTGGAAAAATGAAACTGTCAACAACACACACAAAAAGGCATCAAAACGACAGCATTAAACACATACTTATCTATAATTATGCTGAATGTAAATGGACTAAATGCACCAATAAAGAGACAGAGAGTCTCAGACTGGATAAAGAAACATGATCCGTCTATATGCTGCCTACAAGAGACACACCTTAGACTTAGAGACACAAACAAACTAAAATTCAAAGGATGGGAAAAAAACATATCAAGCAAAAAAGAAAACAAAAACAAACAAACAAAAAAAAAAAACAAGCATAAAAAAAAAAAGACCAGAGTAGCAATATTACTTTTTGACAAAATAGACTTTAAAGTGAAATCCACCACAAAGGATAAAGAAGAACACTACATAATGATTAAAGGGACAATTGACCGGGAAGATATAACCATATTAAATATTTATGCACCCAATGACAGGACTGCAAGATACATAAAACAAACGTTAACAGAACTGAAAAGTGAGATAGACACCTCCACAATTATAGTGGGAGAGTTCAACACATCACTTTCGGAGAAGGATAGGACTTCCAGTAAGAAGCTCAATAGAGACACGGAAGACCTAATTGCTACAATCAACCAACTTGACCTCATAGACTTATACAGAACACTCCACCCAACAGCTGCAAAGTATACTTTTTTTTCTAGTGCACATGGAACATTCTCTAGAATAGACCACATATTAGGTCATAAAACAAACCTTTGCAGAATCCAAAACATCGAAATATTACAAAGCATCTTCTCAGACCACAAGGCCATAAAAGTGGAAATCAATAACAGAAAAATCAGGGAAAAGAAATCAAATACCTGGAAACTGAACAATACCCTGCTCAGAAAAGACTGGGTTACAGAAGACATTAAGGAGGGAATAAAGAAATTCATAGAATGCAACGAGGATGAAAACACTTCCTATCAAAACCTCTGCGACACAGCAAAAGCAGGGCTCAGAGGTCAATTTATGTTGATAAATGCACACATACATAAAGAAGAAAGAGCCAGAGTCAGAGAACTATCCCTACAACTTGAAGAAATAGAAGCGAGCAACAAAAGAATCTATCAGGCACCAGAAGAAAACAAATAATAAAAATTAGAGCTGAACTAAATGAACTAGAGAACAGAAAAACAATTGAAAGAATTAATAAAAACAAAGGCTGGTTCTTTGAAAAAATTAACAAAATTGATAAACCATTGGCCAGGCTGACTAAAGAAATACAGGAAACAACCCAAAGAAGAAACGAGATGGGCCATACCACAACAGACCCAACTGAAATTAAAAGAATCATATCAGATTATTATGAAAAATTGTACTCTAACAAATTTGGAAACCTAGAAGAAATGGATGAATTCCTAGAAAAACACTACCTACCTAAACTAACACAATCAGAAGTAGAACAACTAAATAGACCCATAACAAAAAAAACAGATTGAAAAGGTAATCAAAAACCTCCCAAAAAAAAAAGCCCTGACCCGGATGGCTTCACTGCAGAGTTCTACCAAACTTTCAGAGAAGAGTTAACACCACTACTACTAAAGGTATTTCAAAGCATAGAAAATGACGGAATACTACCTAACTCATTCTATGAAGCCAGCATATCCCTGATACCAAAACCAGGTAAAGACACCACAAAAAAAGAAAATTACACACCTATATCCCTCATGAACATAGATGCAAAAATCCTCAACAAAATTCTAGCCAATAGAATTCAACAACATATCAAAAAAATAATCCACCATGACCAAGTGGGATTTATAGCAGGTGTGCAAGGCTGGTTTAATATTAGAAAAACCATTAATGTAATCCACCATATAAATAAAACAAAAGACAAAAACCAGATGATCTTATCAATTGATGCAGAAAAGGCATTTGACAAAGTCCAACACCCATTCCTGATAAAAACTCTCAGCAAAATAGGAATGGAAGGAGAATTCCTCAACATAATAAAGGGCATCTATACAAAGCCAACAGACAAGTCAACATTATTCTAAATGGAGAGAGCCTGGAAGCACTTCCCTTGAGAACGGGAACCAGACAAGGATGCCCTCTATCACCGCTCTTATTCAACATTGTGCTAGAGGTCCTAGCCAAAGCAATTAGGCTAGACAAAGAAATAAAGGGCATCTGGATTGGCAAGGAAGAAGTAAAATTATCTCTATTTGCAGATGACATGATCTTATACACAGAAAACCCTAAGGAATCCTCCAGAAAACTACTGAAACTAATAGAAGAGTTTGGAAGAGTCTCAAGTTATAAGATAAACGTACAAAAATCACTTGGATTCCTCTACATCAACAAAAAGAACATCGAAGAGGAAATCACCAAATCAATACCATTCACAGTAGCCCCTAAGAAGATAAAATACTTAGGAATAAATCTTACCAAAGATGTAAAAGACCTATACAAAGAAAACTACAAAGTACTAGTGCAAGAAAATAAAAAGGACCTACATAAGTGGAAAAACACACCTTGCTCACGGATAGGAAGACTTAACATAGTAAAAATGTCTATTCTACCAAAAGCCATCTATACATACAATGCACTTCAGATCCAAATTCCAATGACATTTTTTAAAGTGATGGAGAAACAAATCACCAACTTCATATGGAAGGGAAAGAAGCCCCGGATAAGTAAAGAATTACTGAAAAAGAAGAAGAAAGTGGGAGGCCTCACTCTACCTGATTTTACAACATATTATACAGCCACAGTAGTCAAAACAGCCTGGTACTGGTACAACAGCAGGCACATAGACCAATGGAACAGAATTGAGAGCCCAGATATAACTCCATCCACATACGAGCAGCTGATATTTGACAAAGGCCCAGTGTCAGTTAATTGGGGAAAAGATGGTCTTTTTAACAAATGGTGCTGGCATAACTGGATATCCATTTGCAAAAAAATGAAACAGGACCTATACCTCACACCATGCACAAAAACTAACTCCAAGTGGATCAAAAACCTAAACATAAAGACTAAAACGATAAAGATCATGGAAGAAAAAATAGGGACAACCCTAGGAGCCCTAACACAAGGCATAAACAGAATACAAAACATCACCAAAAAAGACGAAGAAAAACCAGATAACTGGGAGCTCCTAAAAATCAAACACCTATGCTCATCTAAAGACTTCACCAAAAGGAGTAAAAAGACCACCTACAGATTTGGAAAGAATTTTCAGCTATGACATCTCCTACCAGCGCCTGATCTCTAAAATCTATATGATTCTGTTAAAACTCAACCACAAAAAGACAAACAACCCAATCAAAAAGTGGGCAAAGGATATGAACACGCACTTCACTAAAGAAGATATTCAGGCAGCTGACAGATACATGAGAAAATGCTTTCAATCATTAGCCGTTAGAGAAATGCAAATTAAAACTACGATGAGATTCCATCTCACTCCAACAAGGCTGGTATTAATCCAAAAAACACAAAATAATAAATGTTGGAGAGGCTGCGGAGAGATTGGAACTCATACACTGCTGGTGGGAATATAAAATGGCACAACCACTTTGGAAATCTCTCTGGCGTTTTCTTAAAAAGTTAGAAATAGAACTACCATACAACCCAGAAATCCCACTCCTCGGAATATATCCTAGAGAAATAAGAGCCTTTACACGAACAGATACATGCACACCCATGTTTATTGCAGCACTGTTTACAATAGCAAAAAGCTGGAAGCAACCGAGGTGTCCATCAACGGATGAATGGATAAATAAATTATGGAATATTTACACAATGGAATACTACGCATCGATAAAGAACAGTGATGAATCTGTGAAACATTTCATAACATGGAGGAACCTGGAAGGCATTATGCTGAGTGAAATTAGTTAGATGCAAAAGGACAAATATTGTATAAGACCACTATGATAAGATCTTGAGAAATAGTATAAACTGAGAAGAACACATACTTTTGTGGTTACGAGGCGGGGAGGGAAGGAGGGTGGGAGAGGGTTATTTACTGATTAGTTAGTAGGTAAGAACTCCTTTAGGTGAAGGGAAGGACAATACTCAATACAGGGAAGGTCAGCTCAACTGGACTGGACCAAAAGCAAAGAAGTTTCCTGGATAAACTGAATGCTTCGAAGGTCAGCGGAGCAAGGGCGGGGGTTTGGGGACTATGGCTTAAGGGGACTTCTAAGTCAATTGGCAAAATAATTCTATTAAGAAAACATTCTGCGTCCCACTCTGAAGTGTGGCATCTGGGGTCTTAAACACTAACAAGCGGCCATCTAAGATGCATCAATTGGTCTCAACTCACCTGGATCAAAGGAGAATGAAGAACACCAAGGTCACACGACAACTATGAGCCCAAGAGACAGAAAGGGCCACATGAACCAGAGACTTACATCATCCTGAGACCAGAAGAACTAGATGGTGCCTGGCCACAACCGATGACTGCCCTGACAGGGAGCACAACAGAGAACCCCTGAGAGAGCAGGAGAACAGTGGGATGCAGACTCCAAATTCTCATAAAAAGACCAGAATTATTGGTCTGACTGAGACTAGAAGAATCCCAGCGGTCATGGTCCCCAAACCTTCTTTTGGCCCAGGACAGGAACCATTCCCAAAGACAACTCATCAGACATGGAAGGGACTGGACAATGGGTTGGGGAGAGATGCTGATGAAGAGTGAGCTACTTGTATCAGGTGGACACTTGAGACTGTGTTGGTGTCTCCTGTCTGGAGGGGAGATGGGAGGGTAGAGAGGGTTAGAAACTGGCAAAACTGTCATGAAAGGAGAGACTGGAAGGATGGAGCGGGCTGACTCATTATGGGGGGAGTAAGTGGGAGTATGGGGTAAGGTGTATATAAGCTTATATGTGAGAGACTGACTTGATTTGTAAACTTTCACTTAAAGCACAATAAAAGTTATTTTAAAAAAATTCTAGAAAACGCCAACTAATTGATAGTTAAAGAAAGCAGATGAGTAATTGCCTTGGGATGGCAGTAGAGGGAGGGGAGAATTGCAAAGGAGCGCAGCAAAACTTTGTGGGTGACAAATTTTTGTTATCTCGATTCTGGTGCAGGTTTGACGGTTTTATGTTAATTGAAACTAATCAAATTGAACACTTTTAAGTGTGCAGGATCATATCTGAAATAAACCTCAATAAAATTGTAAAAAAAAAAAAAAAACCCATCAAGCTGTATATACTAAAAAAGAGGAGTGAATTTTACTGTATGTTCCTTATAACTTAATAAACCTAACTTTATTGTATATATACATGATCATTACGAAAAGATAAAAAATACATCAGTGTAAAATTTAAATAATGAATCTAAGTACCGAGCATCAGTGGCTACTAACATCATAAAGGAGTATCACAATGCCAACTGTGAAGCATTCTTGCCCCACAAAAACTGAACCCAAATCTGACCAAGCCTATAGGTACAATGCAAACCCTGGTGGTGTGGTGGTTAAATGCTAACCAAAGGGTCGGCAGTTCGAATCCGCCAGGCGCTCCTTGGAAACTCTATGGGGCAGTTCTACCCCTTAAGGTCGCTATGAGTCAGAATCAACTCGACAGCACTAGGTGTGGTTTTTTGGTTTTATGGGTACAACTACCAATTTACAGTGTGTACACAGGACAACGTATTAAATTATACGAAGGAAAAGCAAGCAGTAAAATACACACTGCGGGAAGCTCTGCAGGACAATCAATCAAATTTCTTCAATAAATAAATTGCTTGAAAAAAGAGGAATGGAGAGGGAGCCTATCGCTTACCAAAACCAAACCAAATGTGCCATCATCAAGCCAGTTCTGACTCATAGCAACCCTGCAGGACAAAGGAGAGCTGCCCCGTAGGGTTTCCAAGGAGCGGCTGGTGGATTCCAACTGCAGACCTTTTAGTTAGCAGCCGAGCTCTTAACCACTGGGTCACCAGGGCTCCCATCATCACTTAAGAGAGGCTTAAAAGCCATATCAACTCATCATGAAATGTGGAATTTATTTGGGTCCTGATCCAAACAAACCATAAAATGCAATTTATAAAAATCATGAGATTTTTGGAAACATGAACACTGACTGGATATTTGATGATAAAAAAAAAAGTAATTAATATGATAACAGCATTATGGTTATTAATGTGATAACGTAGTTGTCATTATATAAAACAGATACATACTAAAAATGTTTACAGATGAAGTGATAAGATGTGTGAGATGCTCTCTGATGTAACGTAGGCAGGAGAACGTGATAGGAACAAAACAAACCTGGTGCGGGCACACGATGGTCCATTGCATCATTACGTTTACTTGTGTATGTTTGAATTTTCCATAATAAGATTTTTAAAAAATTGTCTGGAATCTCCCACACAAAACAACCACTGCTAACATTTTAATGTGAATTTTTCCAATATTGTCCCAGAAAGATTTTTTTTTACTATAATATATACAAGGAAGGCGCCCTGGCAACATAGCAGGTAAAGCACTCAGCTGCCAACTGAAAGGCTGGTGGTTCCAACCCTCTAGCTGCTCCACGGTAGAAAGATGTGGCCGTCTGCTTCTGTAAAGATTTACAGCCTAGGAAACCCTGTGCGGCAGTTCTACTCTGTCCTATAGGGCCACTGTGAGTCAGAACTGATGCGACGGCAGTGGCTTTGGTAGGTATATAGAATATACAATTCCTATTTTATGAAATCAAGATATTATATAATACATACTGCTCTGTAACTTCTGTTTCACATGCAACAATTTGTTTTAATGTCAGTAAATACAGACTTAAATCGTTTTTAATCACTAGTTCCATGACTGTGTTAAAACTGTTTCTCAATCTTTGGACAGTGAAGTCATTTCCTGTTTTTCACTGACATGAACAATGTTACCATTAACCGGCTTATGCAACAACAACTAATACAAACTACAAGTCGGGCCCACAGGCTCTGTGGCCACCTGCCGGCCTTCTCGTGCTGGCCTATAACCTATTAGCTAAGGAATCAAAGCAAGTTACAAACCTCCCCAAGCCTCAATTTCCTCCTATGTAAAATAGTAATGACAGTGAGTCCCCGGGTAAACATCAGTGTTTAAGTGCTGCACTACTAACTAAAAGGTGCGTGGTTTGAACCCCCTCAGAGGCACCTTGGAAGAAAGGCCTGGCAGTGTGCTTCTGAAAGGTCACAGCCTTGAAAACCCAAGGGAACGCAGCTCTACTCTGACACATGTGGGGTCACCGTGAGTCAGAAAATAGGAATGATGACAGTGCATTAATGAGCTAATATATAGTCAAGCAATTACAACATGGCACAGAATGAGAGCTCACTACATGTTAAATGTTCCTGAGTGGCACAAACAGTTAGGCACTTGACTACTAGCTGAAAGGTTGGCAGTTCAAACCCACCCAGAGGCACTGTGGAAGACAGGCCTGGCAATCTGCTTCCGAAAGGTCACAGCCTGGGAAAATCTATGGAGCAGTTCTACTCTGTACACATGGGGTCGCCATGAGTCAGAATCGACTCAATGGCAACTAACAATGACATATTAAGTACTATTATCACTAAATTTGCACCCCTGACCAATTCCTTCCACAGGGATTGCTGGCTCAAAGGATACACACGTTTGTTACTGTTGTTGTTAGGTGCCTTCGAGGTGGTTTCAAATCAAAGTGATCCTATGTACAACAGAATGAAACACCACCTGGTCTTGCATCAAACTCACAACCATTGTTATGCTTGAGCCCATTGTTACAACCACTGTGTCAATCCATTTCACTGAGGGTCTTCCTCTTTTCCACTGACCCTCTACCAAGCATGATGTCCGTCTCCAGGGACTGATCCCTCCTGACAACATGTCCAAAGAATGTGAGACGCAGTCTCGCCATCCTTGCTTCTAAGGAGCATTCTGGTTGTACTTCTTCTAAGACAGATCTGTTTGTTCTTTCGACAGCCCCTGGTATATTCAATAGTCTTCGCAAACACCACAATTCAAAGGCGTCAGTTCTTCTTTGGTCCTCCTTATTCACTGTCCAGCTTCTGCATGCGTATGAGGTGATTGAAAACACCATGGTTTGGGTTAGGCATACCTTAGCCTTTAAGGTGACATCTTTGCTTTAAAGAGGACTTTTGCAGCCGATTTGCCCAATGCAATTCATCGTTTGATTTCTTGACTGTTGCTTCCATAGGCATTGATTGTGGATCCAAGTAAAATGAAATTCTTGACAAGTTCAACTTTTTCTCTGTTTATCGTGATGTTGCTTACTGGTCCAGTCGTGAGGATTTCTGTTTTCTTTATGTTGAGGTGTAATCCATACTGAAGGCTGTGGTCTTTGATCTTCATTAGTAAGTGCTTCAAGTCCTCTTCAGCAAACCAGGCTGTGTCACCTGCATACGGGAGGTTGTTAATGCATCTTCCTCCAATCCTGCTGCCGTGTTCTTCTTCATAGAGTCCAGCTTCTTCCTTAGGGATTGCGGGCTCAAAGGATACACATGTTTAGAGCTTCTGCTATCCAATTTGCCCATACTCTGAAACCACCTCATTTCACAGTTATCTCCTCTTTTGCATTTGCTAAATTAACTTTTTTAGTGGTAATGAAAGTGAAAAGAAAACAGGCTGTTTCTTTATCCTTCCCTGTCCCCCAGCTGCACAATCAGCTCGCACCTATTGATGATCATGAAAATGGCACAGGACCGGGCAACATAAGGTTGCTATGAGTTGGGGCTGACTCAGTGGGGCTGACTCAGTGGGGCTGACTCAGTGGGGCTGACTCAGTGGGGCTGACTCAGTGGGGCTGACTCAGTGGGGCTGACTCAGTGGCAACTGACAGCAACAACAAACTGCTAAACTTACCTTCATTTGACAGCTCTCTACACTAACTGTCTAGTTTGTACACATTTTTGTTTCATTTTTAAATTTCTTTAACCTGCTGTAAACCAAAAAGAAGCAAGAGTAACTCTCTAGGGAATTTAAAGAACCTGGTGGACTGAGGAGCTAACAGTCCTGTGAAAGCAACGGCTGTAGAACGAGGCATGACCACCGCCCACAAGTCCGAGCTTCTCGTCTCTTGTATTAACAACCTGTTCTGATTTTTCCAACCAATATGCTTGCACCTCCAGTTATATCCACTTTTAAAACAAATACCTGTCACCTTATTCTCAAACTAACAACAAACAAAAAACTCTAGTTTAATGTCTACAATGCCCCCAAGTATGATTTTCAGGAGAAAAGCCTTCTATTCGTCTTCTCTGCAGTCAACATCCAAATTAACTGCAGGAGAAGCACAGCTGTTTGGCCAAGTCCTCATCCCGATGCCGACATTTTTCTGGTGAGCCTGAAGCCCCACCTCTCTGCCCTCAGGACTGAGTGAGAACAACAACAACAAAGACCCCAGGTATTTGAGTTGAATAATTAAGATACTCAAACCAAACCACATGTCCTCGCAATCCAGGATCGAGTCTGATTGGCTCACAAATCTATCCCCAAAAGAACTTGCTCCTGTGCCAACCTTCCCCAGATCAGGCCACAGGACCATGGTCCCCAAAGCTGGGAGAGGTTACTGGCACCGCCTTCTTCCTCAGTCCCCATAGCCAACCCATTACCCAGTGTTGAGGAGTCCCTGGGTGGCGCAAATGGTTAAGTGCTCCACTACTAGCCGAAAGGAGGCACCTGGGAAGACAGGCCTAATGATCTGCTTCCAAAATGTCATAACCTTCCACAATCTCCACCGGACTGAGTCCAGAACAACTAGTTGGTGCCTGGTTACCACAGCCGACTGCTCTGGCAGGGATCACAAGAGAAGGTCCTGGACAGAGTGGGAGAAAAATGTAGAACAAAATTCAAATTCACACACACACACAAAGACTAGGCTTGCTAGTCTGTCAAAAACTAGAGAAACCCTGAGAGTATGGCCTCAGACACCCTTTTAACTCAGTATTAAAACCACTCCTGAGGTTCACCCTTCAGCCAAAGATTAGACCAACATTAACACACGTGAGGAATGTGCTTCGTAGTTCAATCATGTCTACAAAACTAACGGGTACACCGCCCCAAAAGCAAAGATGAGAAGGCAGGAAGGGACATGAAAACTGGATGAATGGAAACAGGAAACCTGGGATGGAGAAGGGGAGAGTGTTGACACATCAAGGCAACCCATGTCTCAAAACAATTTGTGTATTAACTGTTTAATGAGAAACTAATTTCCTCTGTAAATTTTCACCTAAAGCACAATAAACAAAAAACAACAACAAGAAACAAAAAGTTACAGCCTTGAAAACTGTATGGAACAGTTCTACTCTGCACACATGGGGTCACAACCCAATGTTGTGGGTTCTTCAGCCAAAAGATTGCTTCTTTCCACCCCAGTCTAAGCAGACTCTCTCCTCCATTACTGCAATGGTTTCCTAACTGCTTGAGTCATTTCCAACTGTCCTTCTCCCATACATTCCCCAAGGGTGACTGGTGTGTAAACTGGATATGCTGTATCCCTGAGGAATGTCCAATTGTCGTCATAATATCACCCCTTCCTTTCCATCACAAGGCCTGGCTCAAGCCCACGTCTCCCATCTTATCGCCCACCGCTCTCCCCAGAGCTCCTGACCCCCACCACTGGCTGCCTTCTCATCTTTCAATGTACCCCGCTATTTCCTGCCCCAGGGACCTGGCTCACATTATTCAGTCTGCCTGATGGCTCTTCTATAGCCTCTTCTCATATTTCAGGTCCAGTTGAAAATCATTTCCTTGGGGAGGCCTTCCCCACCCAGTCTAAATCTCCACCTGTTCTTATACCTTATACCTTAGGCCTGTTCTTTTCCTTTGATTGTAATTATACAGCTATGTGACTGTCTGTATAAAGCCTGGTTCCCCTACTCCGTTTTCAGTTTGTTTTGTTCCCCAGGATACACCCTGACACATAAAAGAGCACAGTACACATTTGCTGAATAAATGGGAACCAGGCTTGTCCAACCTTGTTGGTATTATTCAATCTTAAGCCCCCATAAAGAAGTAACTACATTTCCCTTGATCTAGTGAACCCTGTGAAATATCATCTCCTGGAATATGATGACAAGGATGAAGATCCAAATCAAAAAACCTGAAGTTAGCGCTATACCTAGTCTGAGCTTTGTGGGGAATATAAACGAATAAAACATCTGCTCCCGGAGAATACACAGTCTCACTAGAAGACAGATACATACCTGAAACGCCTGGAGAATCAGTTAAAGATAAAATGTGTCCAAATATCAAAATGATGGCACAGACCACAAGTATCCTCAAATTAAAGGCCAAGACAGAAACTATCGGCAAAAGCTGGAGCAGATGAAGACTTCACAAAGGAAGGGGACCTAAATAGACTGAACCACGGAGGAGTTGAGGTTTGCAGGGAGGAAGCTTGGAGCATCGCAGTGGGACCACAGTGAGCAAATACACCATGGGGCGAATCAGGCAAAACCTGCCAAGGAGCAATGCTGAAAGCACAGCTCTGTTACCCTGTCTTTCCAGTCACAACGCACAGGGACAGGCAGACAGAGCAGCTCCATATGGAAGACCATCAGGACTTTTTTTTTTAACACTGAAATATGTAAACAGCACAAAATATTCTTTGTGTTTTCATACAACGATTAAAAAAATCAAATATACAAATATTATCTTGGCCAAGAATTTTCCTTCTTGTATTGTTAACTCTAAGAGGAAACCTTCATGTTCAAATTAAAGGCATAAGGAACCAAGAAAGAAGAATAAACAAACCCTGGGTAGAAACGCATGGAAGAGAATCAACTATTTGCAATGGCTGAAAGTAGGCCCGAAGATGTGATTTTGAAAGGAGTATCTGGAAGGGTACCATCAAAGGATGGTACGTTATATACGGACCTTCCAAAATTCAGCTGCACTGACATCTTGTACAGGGTAGCTTTGGTGTTTAAAAAATATGTATTTTGGTAAACAATTTCCAGTTGGCAAATACATTAGCTCATGTTCAGAATGCACAGCTGGCCCGTTTCTGGTTTATAAGGACGTTCTGGGATGTAAGAGAAACGCCTGCCTCTTCACCCAGGTCAGCATCCGTCTCTCTTGTATACGAACGTGTTTTAAAAGGGCTCTGACTCTCACTGCTCACTCTTGACTTTATAGTGCGTGTCTTCTCCCTGGCCTACGAGTCTCCGGAGCACGGCTGTGGGAAGCGAGGTGTCAGCAGGATCTATGTCTATTTTAAGCTCAGAGAGGCAGACATGTAACACAAGGAGGAACAAGGAAAAAAAAAAGTCTGCCACAATGCTGCTGGGTGTTCTTGGTATTGTGTTTTCAGTTAACCTCTAATTAGCCTACAAAACTCCATTTTGAAGAGATTCACCCAAAGCAGTAAAGAGGAGAGAGCTTGTGAGCGTCTGTATAGATACAGGGGTGGCCACGGGCTGTGTCCACAGGCTTTCTTTGTTAAGCACAATAAAAACAGAAACAACGGTTTATTTGACCTAGAAGGTGAGGGGATATAGGTGATCTAATTACTCTGAGGCCATAATTACCCAGGTGCTTTAAGCAAAAACACTTATTTTTTTCTAACTGCTGCAGGCCACCCCAAGTAGAGCAGGGGCTGAGGAGTGAATCACTCCCACTCCCCAGCGCTCTGAGCCTGCCCAAGGCCTCACAGACGGGGACCCCTCCCAAGAAATGACCCTCATTTTTTCCACACGAAGCCGAGAGATGCCTGGCTTCCTACGTGTCTGCAGAGTAGAATAAGTCTGGTCCAAGTTTCCGTCTCCAGTAGATTCTCCTTCAGCCAAAACAAACAAGAAATGCTCTGTGGTGGGCTCTAAGAGTCTAAAGTAAAGAACCCAAAGCAGTTGAAGGGAAGTCAGGTCTGTTCTGGGAAGGGCCTGTCCTCTGGCTCCAAGAGCTCTGCCAACAAAGATTTCAGGCACAGGAAAGATCAAACCCTTCTGGAATCGTCAGGAGCCAAGAGATTTGAAAACAATTGCTAACTGTTTAGGTGCTCAACTTTTCCTAATGTGGGCACCCAAGGGCTCTGAGTTCTAGCACTTAACCAAATGCTGTACTTTCTGCAGCATTCTAAGTTATGCTCTGACTAGGGTTTCCTGAGGGCTCTGCCTCACAGAACGTCTTACAGGAGAACTTGTGAAGGTAAAATCTGACCCTTTTGAAGCCTCACAGGCTGCAGATAGATGTGTTAGTGGGGTCCTCAGCTGAGAGGCAGCTCTTTGATAAAGACTTCTTGTGGAGCACCAGTGTAAAGAATGTGGAGCGTGACACGACCCAGAACTAAGAAGGGACTCCCAGTGTCTAGTAGCCAAAAACCAGCTGCTATGGAGTCGACTCTGAGTCATGGTGACCCCATGTGTGTCAGAGTAGAACTGTGCTCCATAAGCTTTTCAACAGCTGATTTTTCAGAATTAGGTTGCCAGGCCTTTCTTCCGAGGCACCCCGGGTGGAATGAAATGGCCAACCTTTTGGTTAATAGCTAAGTACAGTAACCATTTGCACCACCCAGAGACTCTCACCATCCATTAAAAACCCATTGCCATTGAGTCAATTCCAACTCAGAGTGACCCTATAGGTTACCAAAACTGAAAATCTTTACAAATGAATTCTCCACCCAATTTCCAATTTCAGAACACACGGGTTGGAGATGCTATTTTTTGTTGACAATTTATCAGGCAGAAGAAATTACTAACAGCTCTCTTATTTCGTTTTTCTACAGTCATCCAGTTTAAGGGTGACATCAGTTTTCTACACTTCAACATTGACGATTTTATTTCTCCTCACCTCAACATATTAACATAAACCATTGTGAAATGCATAACTTTTAATTAAAATAAACTTTATCTTGCAACTTCATTTTAATTCACAACACACAGAATCACCTAGCTGACGTACAGAGCTAGGGACATCTAGAACAGGTTGGCACAACAGGAGTCAGTATCATGAAGCGCGTAGTTGTGGATTTTATATCCATTGCATCAGACACCTCTGCACTGAGAAAAAGTTATATTTCAGAGCTCCACAGTTTTATCCTTGAACTTCCAGAATGTAAACATACACGCTAACCTGAAAACACAACTGCAGGTACTTACTGATTCCTTGAAAGAGCTCCTCAATGTTGATCGCGTTCTTTGCACTTGTCTCCACCACAATGGCCCCTATGGACTCCGCGTACTCCTTAGCATCCTTCAAGGGAACCTCTCTGAAAAAGACATCAAACCCATGCAGAGATTAGTGCTCCTTTGGCAAATACAAACACCTAAAGCAAACTGAATAACAGGTCCCTGGGGAATCAGCTCCTTTATTGCTCCTGTACAATAAAAAGGACTCATGCACTCAGCAAGTTATTAAAAACCTAGAACAGGTGGGACCTTTTAAAGTTTGCGACCTCTGCGAAAACAAGACGTGCATATATAAAACAGTGTTCCCCGGGCCCACAGAAGGAGGAATTCCAGAACAGGAGGAAAAATGATGATGAGTATGGCATTATGTACTCTAGCTTCCATTAAAAAAAAAAAAAAAAAACCAAACCCGTTGCCATCGACTCAATTCTGACTCATAGCAACCTTACAGGACAGAGCAGAAATGCCCCATATGGTTTCCAAGGAGCCCCTGGTGGATTTGAACTGCCTACCTTTTGATTAGCAGCCATAGCTCTCAACCACTGCACCACCAGGGCTTCTAGCTTTCATGGTTTGGCTTGATTTCAAATTTTTTCCTTTTTTTTTCCTAATGATGACTCAATTTTCTAAAAAACTGTTTTGTGTGTGTGCTTTTGTAAGTAAGACTTTTAACATATCATCTCTTCCAAATCAGAGAAATATTTTGACAGACCAGGCAACATGACTCGAAGTCTGGAGGTGAACGTGGTTGTAGCTCCAACGGCTACGAGGCAGCATGGTACACTGGGCTCTCAGCTTTAACACCTTGTTCCTGTGGAGGTTTTAGGACATGAACTCCATCGGAATGAACAGTCTAAGAAATATTTACTCATAAATCTTCAATGTGAAGATGCTGTGGTGGATCCAAAGACAAAAAAGACAAGTTCCTATTCTCTGGATGTTTACTCATTTATTCACATTTTTATTGAGCAGCTACTGTATCCCAGACCCTCTTTTAGGTGCTAGGGAAAACAATGGTCCCTGTCTTCTGGAACCTACATTTTAGGGCAAAGACAAACACATCCATGGTCATTCTCATCCACAGCCTTGCAACATTTGCAATATGTAAATAATAAAGTGCTTCAGGAGGACCAAACCCATTGCTGCCAAGTTGAGTCTGACTCATAGCAACCGTATAAGACAGAGTAGAGCTGCTCCAGAGGGTTTCCAAGGAGTGGCTGGTGGATTCAAACTGCTGAAAGTGATGCATTTTGACCAACAGGACTCAGGAAGACACCCTGAGGAGGTTGACTCAAGTGTGTCAAACAGGAAAGACGGACCACGGACAAGAATCTGTGATGGAAGGGCATTCGACACCAGGAAACAGCCTGGGCAAAGGCTTCTAGTCCCAGAGAGCATTAAAAGTTGATTCTGCACCAGACACTGCCTTGAGTGTGACCGTGGACTTGAAAATGAATGTGGTGTCTGCTGGAGGGAAGGTCAGCCTGGAGCTTAGAGGGTGAGGGTCTGCAGGAAGTAGCAGGACACACACAAAGCCTGTCCTGCACCCAGTGACCACTGAAGAACAGGAGAGGGACAGGGTGAGCTCCACACTCTAGGAAGACACTTTGCACAAAATGGACTAGGGAGGGGTAGGGTGAAAAAGGCAGGAACTTGGAAGCTCTTCTAATGCTACAGGCAAAAGATACTGTAATCCTGGAGCAGGAGGATAAAACAACAACAAGAAAAAGCCCACTGCTGTTGAGTCAACTCTGACTCCCCATGACCCCATGGGTTACAGGGTAGAACTCTGATCCACAAAGATTTCTTACACAACTCTGACTCCCCGTGACCCCATGGGTTACAGGGTAGAACTATGAGCCGTACGGTTTCTTAGCTGTAACCTTTACGGAAGCAGATCACCGGGGCTTTCCTCTGCACCACTGCGGGGTAGGTTTGAACGACCGACCTTTCAGGTTAGTAGTCGAGCCCAAGCCATTAGAGTCACCCAGAGCTCCTCACCAGGAGGATTCCTCACCAGGAGGATTCCTCACCAGGAGGATTCCTCACCAGGAGGATTCCTCACCAGGAGGATTCCTCACCAGGAGGATTCCTCACCAGGAGGATTCCTCACCAGGAGGATTCCTCACCAGGAGGATTCCTCACCAGGAGGATTCCTCACCAGGAGGATTCCTCACCAGGAGGATTCCTCACCAGGAGGATTCCTCACCAGGAGGATTCCTCACCAGGAGGATTCCTCACCAGGAGGATTCCTCACCAGGAGGATTCCTCACCAGGAGGATTCCTCACCAGGAGGATTCCTCACCAGGAGGATTCCTCACCAGGAGGATTCCTCACCAGGAGGATTCCTCACCAGGAGGATTCCTCACCAGGAGGATTCCTCACCAGGAGGATTCCTCACCAGGAGGATTCCTCACCAGGAGGATTCCTCACCAGGAGGATTCCTCACCAGGAGGACGGCTACAAGAGAAGAAAAAGGGCAGATATGAAATCAAAGGTGGGAAGAGGGAGTGAAGATTCCTTCTCCTCCACCCATTTCAAGTGCCTCATAAATGCTTCTAACCGACTTAGTTAGCAGAGGGATTCTACACTGGTGTTTAAATCCTTTAGGGACCCCCGATCATATGAGAGGAGGACTTTTCAGGAACTAGCTGGAAAACAGTCTAACTAGAGCCGACCATATTAAAGGCAATTGTCTCGGGATTAAAACCAGAGAGAAAAGAAGTCTCCTAAGACGTGTTAACTGGAATCCGTGCTTCCATCACCATCCTGACTGAAGGCGCGAGGAGAAACGACGGCTCTGTGTCTGCCCTCTTTATTGTTTCTAACAGACGAGCCTCTTGCAGGGATGATTCTTAGGTTTTTTGGTGGCAATAAGTTTCACATTTGAAACATTCTTGAAAAGGGCCTCTTATTTTGTTTAGTTCGGTGTGCACCTTACTTTCTATGTCTTCCAGGCAGTCCTTATCAAGCCATCCATTAGAAGGGTGGGGCTCTGATTTGCCCAAATGTAGGGCAGCTAAGACAGGTGCTAGCCTGCTAATCTCTATTGGGGGTGGGGAGTGCCTGGCAATCAAGGAAGCTGCAGAGTCCTCAGAGCAGAGAAAATTGCACACACATTAAACACTTTCTCAGCCCCTCTCATCAGCCCAAGGATGGGAGCAAAGAGGAGCAGAATACGTTTTACTAGCATTAAAGTGGGAACAAAGGAGTCACTTGAGACAGAGTCCAAAACATCCGTCCTGAGGAAACAGTAACAGAGAGGGGACAGTTACTTTCATAGTCCACAACACAGGACCTTAAAATGGAAAGATCAGAACATGCCCCTGCAGACTTCTTCCATGTTTATAAAGGAGTCTTATTAAACAGCTTGCCTGAGATGACCCGGCTAATCAGAGGTGGAGGCGGGTCTGACCTCAGCCCATCGGGTCTGCTCACAATGACCATGGGCACTAACAACACAACTACCCACCTGGCCCTGGAGGTTGCTGTTTCAACTCCATAGACAAAGAAGATACGGGGTTCAGAATATTGTCAAATTGTCAAGTACACTGGAGTCCAGGCTGGAGTGGGGCAGAGGAAGGTACCAGAAACGTAAAACGCCTCCCCTCCCGCCCCTTCCTAGGCTGCTGGATGTGACAGAAATCACAGGTCCTTACTCTAAGTAAGAGCCTACAGAAGGACGGAGACTAGAAGGACCAACCACTCTTGAGTCCACCAAGCCACGTTTGCACCACAACCTGAAAGAAGAACCTATGGAAGGGGGGGATTTGCTTTCTTGAAAAGCCATCTTGACACCCGGGGACACCTCTAGTCACAGGTATGGGCAGGGGGTGCCCTCCACAGACCATGAGGCTTAAGGCTAACAACACTGGCCTTGGGTAATTACAACTGCATGAGACAATGGCATACACTGAGTGTCCTTCATTTTATCAACAAGTGTTTATTGAGGGCCTGTTATGAGCTGAGAATTGCGCTAGGTATTGAAACAGGTAAACTGAAACCAGTTCACCCAAATCAAGGTATAAACACACAGCTAGTCAATTGTGATGGCAAAGACTATTTTTAGACTTTCCACACCAAGCTAGACACAGAATGGCAGGGCTCCCGGTAATCACCCAGATTATTGCCAACTAACTGGATCCCTTCTTCCCTCAGGCTGCTCCTTCACTCTCTTTCAAGAGCTCATGGTTCTACCTGATCCTTAACTCAGCATTACTGGGGCCTCTTCCTTCATTATCTGGAGTAAAAGCTGTGAGCTGGCAGCATGGCAGGCTGTGGACAGGATGTGGGCTGGACACAGAACCAGGACTGACACCCCCTTGAGCCAGCGGAGGTATGAGGGGCTGGAAAAGCAGGAAAGCTGAGGCCTAAGAGGAGACTGCAGGCCAGTTACCAGGGGCACGCAGAGTTCAAGGGACCACAGAAGAGATCACAGCCACCATCGGCATCAAGAGCTGAGTGACCAGTGGGTAAAGCAGAGCTGGGTCAGGATTGAGGACAGGGCTGCCTCGAGAGCAAAGCACCTCTGTGGGCTTGCATGGTGCAGTCATAGGCTAACAGGCCATGGATGCTACCCTATCTCTCTCTCTCTCTGGACTAAGTGCCCTCCTGAGCTGGCTGACTGCTGTCACTCTGCTGAAGAGCAAGTGAGCTTCACCAGTGTGACTTGTCCAAAGCCTGGCTGACAGCCTTAAACCCACAAATCTGCCCTCTTCTCATAAACCTGCTACTTCCCAAGCCAGATACCCAAGTCACACTCTCACCTTCAAAGCTGAACACTGAAGCCTGTGGACTCTCTGCCCTCCCCCACCTCCGCCCACCCACCTGCCGGCCTTATCTCGGGCCCTCGTCATTTCTCAGACACACACTGCCATTGCCTCTTCCAGTCTCCTACTGTCCATTATCCACATGCCCACTGTAGTGATCTTTCAAAACTGCAGATCTATCAAGTACTCCTGTGAACAGAATGTTTCAGCGCCTTCCGACCGCCCCAGGATAAAATGCAGCCCCTCAGAGCATCTCACCCCGCCCCCCCGCCCACACCCAAGGCTGCAGCCCTTCCACACTGGCTGCCGTTCTGGCCTGGCAGCTGCTGTCACGTGCCAGGTTCCACCTGCCTCCCGGAGCGTGGACAGTGCCTCCCTCCACATGTGCCCACACGGCCTGGAGAAGACGCTCTTCTCTCTCTTTTCTTACTGGCCGGTGTCCTACTGCCTTCGAGTTGATCCTGACTTCTAGGACACTGTAAAACTGGCCCATAGGGTTTCGAAGGCTGTAAATCTTTACAGAAGCAGACTGCCACAACTTTCTCCCGTGGAGTGGCTGGCAGGTTCCAATTGTCAACCTTTCAGTTAGTAGCTGAGCACTTTAACCACTGCACCACCAGGGCTCCTTAATGGCCGGTACACACTTATATTATAACATCAGCATCCTTGTAAAGGAGTTCCTGAGTGGTGAAAACGGTTAACCTGCTTGGTTGCTAACCAAAAGGTTGGAGGTTCCAGCCCAGCCGGAGGCACATCAAAAGAAAGGTCTAGTGATCTACTTCCAAAAATTCAGCCATTGAAAACCCTATGGCGCACACATGACACACATGGAGTTGCCATGAGTCAGAACTAATATGATTTATCCTTGTGAAACTGTGTCTCAAAATAGGCTGTGGGTTTCTTATGATCAAGACCATGGTTTTCCCTTCAGTGTCCTGGACCCCAGCAGTGGCTGGCACACAGCTGGCAATCAGCAGACACTTGTTGAATGGCTGAATGACGGAATCCGCCCCCAGTCATCTCCAGCAGGCGGGGGAGGCCAAAGGAGAGGGTCCTGAAGACTGCTCAGGAAGTGTGCTGGCGCTGGGAAGTATATGGGAAAAGTCCCTGCAGGCGAAGGCCCATCCTCCTCCCAAACAGGCCCGGAAGGAGGCTCAGAGGGTGAAAACGTAAAGGGAGGAGTCTCTGCTCATGCCCAGGCTCTGAGGTTATCAGGTCACATTTCAGTGAGGCCCAGTCCACAACCTGTTCTGCCTCGGACTCGGGCAGAGGCCCAGGGCTGGCCGCTTGGACTTGGAGGGCCTTTAAGCAGAAACGGACAGCAACACAATATTCCTGGGGGGCTCCAGGATTTTCAACAGACCTGGGCTGCCCAGTAAGGGTCTTGTTTTGTTGCTTGTGGGTGTAACGTGGCAACGTGGCAGCTGCCCTCATTCCAATGTCAGGGCTAGCTAAGCCTCCGAGGGCCTCCTCCCGAGACGACAGAGAAAAGCGAAGGCGTGCAGGACCCCACCGCTGGAGGGAGTGTGGAGTCCAAGCGCAGGCTAGAGGTACAAAACCGCTCCTTTCCTAGGGGCTTACCGGGAGCCCCCACCTCCCTGCCCCCTCAGGTAGGGCGTTCTAGCTGAAGGTTTAGGCCAGAATTCTCCACAGGAGCCTGGAGACGTGTCTGATCTGAAAGGCACATACGCTCAGGCGCTCCGCCGCGCTGCCGCTGAGAGAGCTCAGGCGCCCCGCCGCGCTGCCGCTGAGAGAGCTCAGGCGCCCCGCCGCGCTGCCGCTGAGAGAGCTCAGGCGCTCCGCCGCGCTGCTGAGGGAAGTTCTGCTTCAGTTACCAGCTGCTGTGGAGTCAGCCCTGGCTCATGCGACCTCTGGGCGACAGAGCAAAACTGAGCTCCACGGCGTTTTCAGTGACTGACTTTTTAGACGTCGATCACCAGGGCTTTCTCCCAAGGAGCCTCTGGGTGGACTAGAACCTCCAACCTTTCGATTAGTTGCTGGGCGCATGAACCCTTTGCACCATCCAGGGTCTCTCTAAGTTTCTTGTTGGTGTTAAGGTGATGCTGATTCGGTTCCGACTCACAGTGACCCTATGTGTGACAGAACACTGCCCTGTTCTATGCCATCGTCACAACTGTTCCATGACTGAATCCCTATTGTCCACTCCCTACCAGATGGTAAGTACCTTAAAACAACTTTCCATGTTAAGTAAGTAGCTAATTCGTACAGTGATTAGAACAATATCTGGCACACACCCACTGCCTTCCAGTCAATTCCGACTCATAGAGATCCTATAGGGCAGAGCAGAACTGCCCCATAGGGTTTCCAAGACTGTAAATCTTTACAGAAGCAGACTGCCACATCTTTCTCCCAACCTGGCACATAAAAAAAACCAAACCCACTGCCGTCAAGTCGATTCCAACTCATAGCGACCCTATAAGACAGAGTAGAACTGCCCCCTAAGGTTTCCAAAAAGCGGATGGTGGATTCGAACTGCCAACCTTTTGGTTAGCAGGCCAACACTTAACCACTGCACCACCAGGGCTCCAGCTGGCACATAGTGTTATATCAGGGTTTCTTATTGCTAGGTATTGTTGAGTTGGTTCCCACTCACAGTGACCCCATGCACAAAAGAATGTAACACTGCCTAGTCCTGAGCTAGCCTCAAAATTGTTGCTATGTTCGAGCTCTTTGTTGCAGCCACTGTGTCAATCCATCTTACTGCTGGTCCTCCTCTTTTTCGCTCTCTACTTCACCAAGCATCATGTTCTTCTCCAGGGAGTGGGCCCTCCTGATAACAAGTCCGAAGTACTGAGACGAAGTCATGCCACCGTTGCTTCTAAGGGGCATTCTGGCTATACTTCTTCCAAGATAGATATGTTCGTTCTTTTGGCAGTCCATGGTATATTCAATATTCTTCGCCAACACTATAATTTAAGGGCTTCAATTCTTCTTTGGCCTTCCTTATTAATTATCCAGCTTTCGCATGCATATTAGGCAACTGAAAATATCACGGCTTGGGTCAGGTGCACCTTAGTTCTCAGAGAGACATCTTTGCTTTTGAACACTTTAAAGAGGTCTTTTACAGCCAATTTGTGAGATGCAGTATTACATCATTTGATTTCTTGACTGCTGCTTCCATGGGCACTGATTGTGGATCGAAGTAAAATGAAATTCTTGACAACGTCAATATTTCGTCTATTTATCATGATGCTGCTTATTGGTCCAGTTGTGAAGATTTTTGTCTTCTTTATGCTAAGGTGCAAGGAGCCCTGGTGGTACAGTGGTTAAGCGCTTGGCTGCTAACTAAAAGGTCATTGGTTCGAACCCACCAGATGCTCCAAGGGAGAAAGATGTGGCAGTCTGCTCTCCTAAAGATTAAAGCATTGGAAACCTTATAGGGCAGTTCTACTCTGTCCTGTAGGGTTGCTATGAGCCAGAATTGACATGATGTCAATGGATTTATGTTGAGGTGTAACCTATACTGAAGGCTGTAGTCTTTGAGCTTCATCAGTAAGTGCTCCAAGGCCTCTTCACTTTCAGCAAGCAAGGTTGTGTCATCTGTATATACTGCAGGTTGTTAATGAGCCTTTCTCCGATCCTGATCCTGCATTTCTTCATAAAGTCCAGCTTCTCCGGTTATTTGCTCAGAATACAGATTGAGTAGATATGGTAAAAGGATACAGCCCTGTTGCATACCTTTCCTGATTTTAAGCCACACAGTATCCCCTTGTTCTGTTCAAACGACTGCCTCCTGGTCTATATAGAGGCTCCCCATGAGCACAATTAAGTATTCTGGCATTCCCAATCTTCGCGATGTTGTCTGTAATTTGTTATGATCCACACAGTCAAATACTTTAAATATTTTTTTTTAATTTTTATTGTGTTTTAAGTGAAAGTTTGCAAATCAAGTCAGTCTCTCATACAAGAATTTATACACACCTTGCTATATACTCCTAGCTGCTCTCCCCCAATGAGACAGCATACTCCTCCTTTTCACCCTGTATTTCCGTGTCCATTCAGCCAGCTTCTGCCCCCCTCCGCCTTCTCATCTCCCCTCCACACAGGAGCTGCCCACATAGTCTCATGTGTCTACTTGATCCAAGAAGCTCACTCCTCACCAGTATCATTTTCTATCTTATAGTCCAGTCCAATCCCTGTCTGAAGAGTTGGCTTTGCGAATGGTTCCCACAGTCAAATACTTTTGCATAAAAATCAGTAAAATACAGGTAAACATCTTGCTGGTGTTCTCTGCTTTCAGCCAAGATCCATCCGACATCAGCAACGATATCCCTTGTTCCATGTCCTCTTCTGAATTCGGCTTGAATTTCTGGCAGTTCCCTGTCAATATATTGCTGCAACTGTTTTTGAATTATCATTTATTATTGTGTGATATTAATGATATTGTTTAATAATTTCAGCATTCCGTTGGATCACCTTTCTTTTTAATGGGCACAAATATGGATCTCTTCCAGTTGGTTGGCCAAATAGCTGTCTTCCAAATTTCCTGGCAAAGACAAGTGAGAGTTTCCAGGGTTGCATCTGCATGTTGAAACATCTCAGTTGGTATTCCATCCATTCCTGGAGGCTTGATTTTCAGCAATGCCTTCATTGCAGCTCAAACCTCTTCCTTCGATAGCAGTGGTACCTTCTGAAATGGTTAAATGTTCACCCATTTTTATTGGTACACTGACTCTGTGTATTCCTTCCACATTCCTTTGATGCTTCCTGCATCATTCAATATTTTGCCCACAGAATCCTTCAATATTGCAACTCGAGGCTTGAATTTTTTCTTCAGTTCTTTCAGCTTGAGAAATGCCAAGCATGTTCTTTCCTTTTGGTTTTCTAATTCCAGGTCTTTGCACATTTTATTATAATACTTTACTTTGTCTTCTTGAGTCACCCTTTGAAATCGTCTGTTCAGCTCTTTTACTTCATCATTTCTTCCATTCACTTTAGCTGCTCTACATTGAAGGGCAACTTTCAGAGTCTCTTCTGACACCCATTTTCGTTTTTTCCTGTCTTTTTAATGACCCTTTGCTTTCTTCATGTATGATGTCCTTGATGTCATCCCATAACTTGTCTGGTCTATAAGTCATTAGTGTTCAATATGTCACGTCTATTCTTGAGATGGTCTCTAAATTCAGGTGGGATATAATCTAGGTGGTATTTTGGCTCTTGTGGGCTTCCTGTAAATCTTTTCAGCTTCAACCTGAACTTGCATATGAGCAATTGATGGTCTGTTCCGCAGTCAGCCCCTGGCCTTGTTCTGATGATATGGAGCTTCTCCATTGCCTCTCTCCACAGATACAACAGTCAATTTGATTCCTGTATATTCCATCTGGCAAGGTCCGCATGTATAGTCCTTGTTTAAGTTGTTGATAAAAGGTATTTGAAATGAATAAGTTGTTGGTCTTGCCAAATTCTATCACGTGATCTCCGGTATTGTTTCTATTACCAAGGTCATGTTTTCCAATTTCTGTTTCCTCTTGTTTTTTCCAGCTTCTGCATTCCAAACATCAGTAATTATCAATGCACCTTGATTGCATGTTTGATCAATTTTAGACTGCAGAAGTTGGCGAAAATCTTCATTTTCTTCATCTTTGGCATTAGTGGTTGGTACGTAAATTTTAATAACAGCTGTATTAACTGGTCTTCCTTGTAGGCATGTGGATATTATCCTATCACTGACAGCGTTGTACTTCAGGATAGATTTTGAAATGTTCTTTTTGATGGTGAATGTCATGATGTGACTCTTCAATATGTCATTCCCAGCATAGTAGACCATATGATTCTCTGATTCAAAATGGTCAATATCAGCCCGTATCACTAATGCCTAGGATATCTATTTTCAAGCATTCTATTTCATTTTTTATAACTTCCAGTTTTCCTAGATTCATACTTCATACATTCTATGTTCTGATTATTAATGGATGTTTGCAGCTGTTTCTTCTCATTTTGAGTTGTGCCACATTAGCGAATTAAGGTCCTGAAAGCTTTATTCCATCTATGTCACTGAGGTCAACTGTACTTTGGGGAGGCAGCTCTTTACACAGTCATATTCTGAGTGTCTTCCAACCTGATAGGCTCATCTTCTGGCACATATCGGACAATGTTCTGCTTCTATTCATAAGGTTTATACTGGCCAATTTTTAAAAAATAGATCACCAGGTCCTTTTCCTAGTCTACTTAGTCTGGGAGTTCTGCTGAAATCTGTCCACTATGGGTGACTCTGCTGGTATTTGACAGATGAGTGGCATAGCTTCTAGCATCACAGCAACACGAAAGCCACCACAGTATGACAAACTGACAGATGATTAAAAAAAAAAAAATTACACCCACATCAAAAAAAGGTTAGTACTGGTTATTTTAAATTTGTGTTGCCCTTATAAAGAGGGTTTTAACTTCTACTTGATTTTCTACTTCATTATTATTTGTATATGTTAATAATAACTGACATAAAGGCTTATTTCCAAAATCTGAAGATAACTTATATCCCCACTTTCCTACTTCATTATCTGAGACCAGCCACCCATGTGGCACTTTTTTTCTAACTCTAACCACCCAGCGTTGGGTCTTCATGAGTTAGGACTCTGTCCTTCCAGCCCCTGCCAAATAGGCAAACGTCAGCCTCTCTGTTGGTTCTCACTGCCCCTGATGGATTCGATAATTCACTAGAATGACTCAAAAAGCACACAGAGACTACCTATGCTTACAGCTACCCATTTATTATAACCAGAAGGAATATAAGCAAAGACTGGATCAGGCAAGGTCTGGGAAAGGTCACAGCATAAGGCTTCCATTGTCCCCAGGGGCATGCCACCCTTTCCCGTGTATGGAACTCTCACCAATCCAGGAAGCTCAAAAAGAGAAAGTCCAGAGTCCCTCAGTCACTGGGACCTCATGCATATGCATGACCATGACTGGGGCTTCAATGCATAGTTACGACCAATCTAATGAATAAATATATATGACTGCATTATGCCTCCTCCCTTCCTGAGGCTCGTTTGCCAGGTGTGGGGACTGTGTACCCCTATTTGCCTGGATATTTTGGAAAACAAAGTGGACCTTAATTGCTCAGGCTATTCCAAGGTCTATTTTCAGAAAACAACCTTTTGGTTCGCAGCCGACCACTTTAACCACTGTGCCACCTTATATATTAAGGAAGGGTATTATAAAACTGTTAAAAGCTAGTAATTCTGGGATGGGAGAATAGGGAACATGGGAGGGGAGTGGGTCACCTACACGTCTCACCTTTGTGCTATCTTGAACCCATGTTATTTTGTAATTTAAAGAACTTAAACAATGATGACGAGCAAATTGTTCCACCGAGCTCTTGTAAATTCTCCCAGTAGTTTAACACTTATGTCTCGAGTGGACCTTCCAGATACCCTAGCTTGGGAATTTTCAATGACTTTGGCTAAAACTTGTAATCAAACCAAACCTGTTGTCATGGACTCTATTCTGACTCATAGTGATTTTGGCTAAAAAGCCCCTAATCCTGAACTAAGTGGAAAACTTCCAGTTAATTTTGGAACCAAGTCTTAATGTCCATCTTGGCTGTTATTTATTCTCTAAAATATTGCATATATGTTAGTTTTCTTCCTCAGTTGCAGTAATATGCTCCTGTAGGGTATATAATTAATTTTACCCAAAGAATTTAGTTTGTGTCCCTGGTGCCTGGGAAGTAATCTCTAAACCCCTGGCTTTTTCCCAGTGATTGGAGTCTTTGTTATTCATGGAGAGGCTCCAGATCACACCTATCTAACATGTTATACTAATGAAATGACTCTTGTTGGGTAGGAGTTGGCTGTGCCAGAAAGGCCCTCCTCAGAGAAGGGGAACTAAAGGTTGAGTTTAACCATATAGGCAATAATTCAATCAGTCATGCTTATGTAAGGAAACCCCAATATAAACTCTGGGCACTGACACTCAGAGAGCTTCATAGTTGATAAAAGACACTGATGCTTGGGAGAGTGACACGTCCCTTTTTGGGACATGGAAGCACTGCATTAGGAACCCTCCCAGACTTCACTCTGTGTGACTCTTCATTTGTATTCTTTTTGTTGTAATAAAACCGTAATCATAAGTATAGCATTTTTCTGAGTTCTGTGATTCATTCTGGCAGGTTTTCAAACCTGAGGGAGGAGTGGGAGCCAGCAGGTCAAAAGCAAGCGGGAATCTGGAGACCTCTGAGCTTAAGGAACAAACCATCCTGAGGGAGAATGAGAGACCCTTGAATTTGTTGCCAACAGATCAGAAATGAGAGTGTCATGGAGGCTCTCAAACTTGCAGCTGGCATTTGAGGTCATGGGTAGACTTGGCAATCTGGAGGACTATGCTTTAACTTGTGAGCTGTGCCCTGGCTCTGATGGTCAGACCTCAGAAGTGCTGCATGTGTAGCTGGTGTCAGAGAGGATTTTAGAGTTAGAGTTGGCCTCAGAGACACAGTATTAGTTATCTAGTGCTGCTATAACAGAAATACCGCAAGTGGATGGTTTTAACAAACAGAAATTTATTCTCTCACAGTTTAGGAGGCAAGAAGTACAAATTCAGGGTGCCAGTTCCAGGGGAAGGCTATCTCTGTTGGCTCTGGATGAAGGTTCTTGTCATCAATCTTTCCCTGGTCTAGGAGCTTCTCAGCACAGGCACCCTGGGTCCAAAGGATGTACTCCACTTCAGGCTCATCTTTACTGCAGTAGAAGGTCCCTCTCCTTTCTGCTCAACTCTCTCTTTTACATCTCAAAACAGATTGACTCAAGATACAGCCTACAATTGGCATAATAAAATCTATTAACAAAACATTCTGCATCTCACTTTGAAGAGTGGAGTCTGGGGTCTTAAACGCTAGCAAGCAGCCCTCTAAGATGCATCAAATGGTCTCAACCCACCTGGATCAAAGGAGAATAAAGAACACCAAGGACACAAGGTGATTACGAGCCCAAGAGACAGACAGGGCCACATGAACCAGCGACTACATCATCCTGAGACCAGAAGAACTAGATGGTGCCCGGCTACAACCGATGACTGCCCTGACAGGGAACACAACAGAGAACCCCTGAGGGAGCAGGAGAGCAGTGGGATGCAGACCCCAAATTCTCCTAAGACCAGATTTAATGGTCTCACTGAGACTGGAAGGACCCCGGTGGTCATGGATTGGACTGGACAATGGGTTGGAGAGGGATGCTGGTGAGGAGTGAACTTCTTGGATCAGGTGGACACCTGAGACTAAGTTGGCATCTCCTGCCTAGAGGGGAGATGAGAGGGTGGAGGGGTTAGAAGCTGGCGAAAAGGACACGAAAAGAGAGACTGGAGGGAGAGGGCAGGCTGTCTCATTAGGGGGAGCGTAATTGGGAGTGTGTGGCAAGGTGTATATGGGTTTTTGTGTGACTGACTTGATTTGTAAACTTTCACTTAAAGCACAATAAAAATTATTAAAAAAAAAAAAAAAAAGATGCAGCCTAATGCTGTAGATTGAATCCTGCCTCATTAATATAACTGCCTCTAATCTTGCCTCATCAACATCATAGAGGTTAGGCTTTACAATACATAGGATAATAACATCAGGTCACAAAATGGTGGACAACCACACAATACTGAGAATCATGGCCTAGTCAAATTGACACACATTTTCGGGGGACACAATTCAATCCATAGCACACAGAGGCAAACTTTACACTTCTCCAGGGCAGATAATCCTTCTAAAGTCCCTTTGCTCTTCCCCATGGTGGCCAGGACAGGGGTGATCCACAAATACAAGTCAGAAGCAGCTATTTTTATGAACAAACACCTGTCCCCATTCTTTTAAATGCACTGCACAGAGGCCTGGGTACAGCAATAAATGAAAGTCGAGTCCAGGCTTCTAGGTTTGCATATTTTCAATAAGGTCTGATTATTTCGTGCCTAAACCTCTTGCCTACCAACTTCCCCTGAAGGACATCATGAAATTCCAGGCAGTTCATGGGAGGTTAAACGAAGGGCAATTATATCGTCTAAGAAGTTTTCAGGTAGCTGAGAACAGATCTAGAGATGTCCCTGTTCTCCTAGAAAATTAAACACCTCAATTAAAATATCCTAGCTACCAAGAACAAGAAGGTGAAATGAGGACAACCAAGATCCCTGCAACCTTCCTGCTGCATAATACTAGCCTTCTCTAGACATCTCCCAAGGACTACCCAAGGAACAAGGCCATGAATCTTACAGGACATCATTTCTCGAAGTGTGTTCTATGGAGCACTTATTCCAGTGATTATTTGGGGCTTGTTAGAAATGAAGATCCCTGTGCACCAGACCTACTGAACCAGATTCTCTAGTTGGCAGGCCCCCGAACCAAAAACTAAACCTGTTGCTGTTGAGTTGATTCCAATTCATAGCAACCCTATAGGACAGAGTAGAACTGCCCCATAGGGTTTCCAAAGCTGTAATCTTTACGGAAGCAAACGGCCACACCTTTCTCCTTCACAGAGGGTGGTGGGTTTGAATGGCCAACCAGTCAGTTAGCAGCTGGGTTCTTAACCACTGCACCACCAGGGTTCTTAGGGCAGGCCCCAGAAACCTGCATTTTAGCAAGCTTCTTACACATTCTAAAGTTCACTCTTCAGGAAGAGAACTGTAAAATGGTGAGTTTAATATTTTTGTACTCTCTCCACTTCATAATCTGACACTATAAAGTCAAGAGTTTGGAAATCTGTATTAGGATGATTATACCTCAGGCATAATAAAATATTTATTTCTCAGGCACCATTTTAGAGTGCAAAACAGAACAACAGTAGACTCATGAGTATTCCATCTTCCTAAAATAAATCTAGTGGGTCATATGTGTTTTTGCATGCATATTATATTTCTAAAATACTCTTAATGGCAATAACTAAGCATTTTATATTCTGCCAAACTCCTAAAATACAACATTTAATATTAAAAAAATGTTTTCCTATTCTTCTACCCTCTCCCCCTAACACAAGCCCTCTTCCAAGGTCAAGCTTAAAATGCCAGTAAGCATGGCAACGGTAAACAGGAGATGGCTGTGAAATGTCTGGTGGAATTATTTTTTGTCCAAACATCCCACGTATTTAAGGTATTCTAGCCAAAAGCAGTGGAAATTACTCACAACAACATTCCATCACAATCAAGCAGAGGAATGCTGCAGGCTGTTTGCAAAGGCTGTTGTGTGCCATGAAACAGATTCTTATAGCTTTCCTCATTCCCTCAAGCAGCCACTGAAATGAGTAATAGAGTTTGCTATGCTCCCATTAGTTCAGAGTTTCTCTAATTATTCAAGACTTTTGTGTGATACACATATGAGGAAGCCATTTTAACAATAATTAAAGCTGAGTAAAAAATGTCTGCTTTCAGCATTATGCTCTTTTAAGAACTTTCTATATATGCCCCCACATGTCTGTCAGTTTGTCGTACTGTAGGGGCTTGACTGTTCCTATGATGCTGGAAGCTATGCCACTGGTATTCAAATACCAGCAGGGTCACCCATGGTGGATAGGTTTCAGCTGAGCTTCCAGACGAAGACAGACTAAGAAGAAGGACCTGGAAGTCTACTTCTGAAAAGAATTAGCCAGTGAAAACCTTATGAACAGCAGCAGAACATTGTCGGACATAGTGCCGGAAGATGAGCCCCTCAGGTTGGAAGGCACTCAAAATACGACTGGGGAAAAGCTGCCTCCTGATGTGGCATTGCTCAAAATGAGAAGAAATAGCTGCAAACATTCATTAATAATCAGAACTTGGAATATACGAAGTATTAATCTAGGAAAATTGGAAATCATTAAAAATGAAATGGAATGCATAAAGATTGATATCCTACTCATTAGTAAGCTGAAATGGACTAGTAATGGTCATTCTGAATCAGATAATCATATGGTCTACCATATTGGGAAGGACAACTGGAAGAGGAATGGCATTGCATTCATCGTCAAAAAGTACATCTCAAGATCTATCCTGAAGTACAGCGCTGTCAGTGATAGGATAATATCCATATGCCTTCAAGGAAGACCAGGTAATTCGACCATTATTCAAATTTACGCACCAATCACTAAGGCCAAAGATGAGGAAATAGAAGATTTTTACCAACTTCTGCAGTCTGAAATTAATTGAACATGCAATCAGGATGCACTGATGATTACTGGTGATTGGAATGTGAAAGTTGGAAACAAAGAAGGATTGGTAGCTGGGAAATATGCCCTTGGTGACAGAAATGATGCCAGAGATCACATGATCAAATTTTGCAAGACCAATGACTTCTTCACTGCAAATATCTTTTTTCACCAATATAAACGGTGTCTATACAAAAAAAAAAATTTTTTTTTTTATACACATGGACCTTACCAGATGGAATACACAGGAATCCAACAGAGTACATCTATGGAAAGAGAGACTGGAAAAGCTCAATATCATCATTCAGAACAAGGCCAGGGCCCGACTGCAGATCAGACCATCAATTACTCATATACAAGTTCAAGTTAAAACTAAAAAAAAATTAAAACAAGTCCATGAGAGCCAAAGCACAACCTTGAGTATATGCCGCCTGAACTTAGAGACAATCTTAAGAACAGATTTGATGCGTTGAACACTAATGACCAAAGACCAGGCAAACTGTGGAATGACATCAAGGACATCGTACATGAAGAAAGCAAGAGGTCACTAAAAAGACAGGAGAGAAAGAAAAAACCTAAATGGATGTCAGAAGAGACTCTGAAACTTGCTCTTGAACATTGAGTAGCTAAAGGAAATGGAAAAAATGATGAAGAAAAAGCTGAACAGAAGATTTCAAAGGACAGCTCAAGAAGACAAAATAAAGTACTATGATATGTGCACAGTGCTGAAGATAGAAAACCAAATGGGAAGAAAATGCTCAGCATTTCTTAAGCTGAAAGAACTGAAGAAAAAATTCAAGCCTTGAGTTGCAACACTGAAGGATTCTACGGGGAAAATATTAAATGATGCTGGAAGCATCAAAAGAAGATGGAAGGAATACACAGAGTCATTATACCAAAAAGAATTGGTCAATGTTCAACCATTTCAGGAGGTAACATATGATCAGGAACCAATGGTACTGAAGGAAGAAGTCCAAGGTATACTGAAGGCATTGGTGAAAAACAAGGCTCCAGGAACTGACGGAATACCAACTGAGATGTTTCAACAAATGGATGCAGCACTGGAAGTGCTCACTCATCTAGGCCAAAAAATTTGGAAGACGGCTACCTGGCCACCCAACTGGAAGAGATCCATATTTACGCCTATTCCCAAGAAAGGTGATCCAACCAAATGCGGAAATTATGGGACAATACCATTAATATTATACATGCAAGCAAAACTTTGCTGAAGATCATTCAAAAATGGCTGCAGCAGTGTATCAACAGGGAACTGCCAGAAACTCAAACTGGATTTAGAAGAGGATGTGAAACCAGGGATATCATTGCTGATGCCAGATGAATCCTGGCTGAAAGCAGAGAATATCAGAAAGAGGTTTACCTGTGTTTCATTGACTATGCTGAGGTACTCCAATGTGTGGGTCATAACAAATTATGGATAACACTGCGGAAAATGGGAAATCGTTTGAAACACTTAATTATACTCATTAGGAATCTGTACACAGGTCAAGAGGTAGTTGTTTGAACAGAACAAGGGGATACTGCATGGTTTAAAGTCAGGAAAGGTGTGCATCAGAGTTGTATCCTTTCACATACCTATTCAGTCTGTATGCTGAGCAAATAGTCCAAAAAGCTGGACTAGATGAGGAAGAATGGGGTATCAGGATTGGGGGAAGACTCATTAACAAGCCACATTATGCAGATAACACAACCTCACTTATTGAAAGTGAAGAAGACTTGAAGCACTTACTGATGAAGATCAAAGACCACAGCCTTCAGTATGGATTATACCTCAATATAAAAGAAAACAAAAATCCTCACAACTGGACCAATAAGCACCATCACGATAAATGGTGAAAAGATTGAGGTTGTCAAGGATTCCATTTTATTTGAATCCACAATCAACAACCCCGGAAAGAGCAGTCATGAAATCAAAACACGCATTGCATTGGGCAAACAGGCCACAAAAGACCTCTTTAAAGTGTTGAAAAGCAAAGATGTCGCCTTGAGGACTAGGGTGGGCCTGACCCAAGCTTTGGTGTTTTCAATCACCTCATACGCATGCAAAAGCTGGACAATGAATAAGGAAGACCAAAGAACTGACACCTTTGAATTGTGGTGTTGGAGAAGAATATTGACTATGCCGTGGCCTGCCAAAAGAACGAACAAATCTGTCTTGGAAGAAGTACAACCAGAATGCTCCTGAGAAGGAAGGATGGTGAGACTATGTTTCATATACTTCGGACATGTTATCAGGAGGGATCAGTCCCTGGAGAAGGACATCGTGCTTGGTAAAATAAAGGGTCAGCGGGAAAGAGGAAGACCCTCAATGACATGGATTTACGCAGTGGCTACAACAATGGCTTTAAGCATTACAACGATTGTGAGGATGGCACAGGACTGGACAGTGTTTCGTTTTGTTGTGCATAGGGTCGCTATAAGTCAGAACCGACTCGACAGCACCCAACAACAACAATAACATCTATATATGGGATCAAACTGATAGCAGCAACTCAAAAGATTAGATAGGAATCTTAGGGGGCAGTGAGTTTCTATTAATGGAGGAGGAACAACTGGGAAAAGGAGGATGAGAATGGTTGCATAACCAAAGAATATAACCAATGTCACTAAATAGTACGTGCAGAAACTGTTGAATTGGTGTATGTCCTGCTGGGTATATTCTAAACAAGAAGAAAATAAAAATAATTAAAAAAAAAAGCAGTAAATAAAGATTCAATTTTTCTGTTTAAAATGCCTGTTCTTATAGATACCAGATTGATTTACCCATGAGGTGGAACTAAAACTAAAATTAACATTTTAAAAATGAAGACTAATTACCACCTTCACAGCTGGACAATAACACTTTACTTACAGATGAAGCACTTGACATCCGTAGCCTGGGAAGAATTTCTGTTCCCATGTGGCTTTGCCTGCTTAATTATGTATGTCCCCATAACAGCTATTTACCTGAGGCCAAATTCCTGGTGTCAAGTTCAAGCAAGCAGTGTCAGGTTCTCACTATAGACTTAAATGGGATGTTTTCTCACAGAAAACATCAGAATTTGGAATCAGATGACAGGTGACCAGGAAACACAGGTTGTCTAGGGGACTTGGCCTTTCCCTTGCTCATAATACACCTTCCTTGAGGTAGGAATTTTGGCTAGTCCAGAAGGGCTCAGAGATCTTTTTAGACGATGCAGTATGCCGGCTAACATGGCACCATGGACAGAAGCACCACACTGTCCCTGCACAGCAAAGACCTGAAAAACTAAGTAAAATAAAGACAAACATCATTCCTGGAATCTGAAGTGTCAAACAAAGAGATAAAGAACTCAGCCAAAACCAAAAGAATTGCAACAGGGAACCAGAGACATTACTCTGTAAATACAACAATGTCAGAACAATAAAAGAGGGAATAAATGGTGTAGGTATAGCACTTTCTGAAGGAGAGGAAAGCAAGGTGATACCAAGTAATTACAGACTGGTTCAAACCTAGGGAGATAAGGACAAATTTCAAGATAAGCACAAAGAAAGTTAACAAACCTACTCATCAAAATAGAGAAGAAAAACATAAAGTCTCAGTAAAAATAAAATCTGCAAAAACAAAAGAAATGAAAAAGAAATCCACAAACAAAAGGAACTCAGCACAGGAGAGTAAGAGGAACAAAGAAAACATTAGCACCACAAAAAAAAAGCATTACAAAATGACAGCAAAAAATTCACATCTACCAGTAATTACACTTAATGTAAACGGCCTAAATGCATCCATAAAAAGACAGAGTGACAGAATGGATAAAAAACAGGATATATCAATATGCTGTCTACAAGAGAAACACTTTAGAAACAAAGATGCAGATATATTAAAAATCAAAGGATGGAAAAAATATATCAAGCAAATAACTACCAAAAAAGACCAGGAGTAGCAACACTAATCTCAGATAAAATAGACTTTAAAACAAAATTCACCATAAAAGACAAAAAAGGGTACTATATAATGATTAAAGGGACGATCCATCATTAAGACTTAAACACAATAAACACCTAAGCACCCACTGACAGGACTCCAAAATACATAAAACAAACTCTAACAGCACTGAAAAGAGAAACTGACAGCTCCACCATAACAGTAGGAGACTTCAACACACTACTCTCGGTAAAGAACAGAACATCTAGAAAGAAAATCAACAAAGATACAGAAGAGATAAAGAGGTCGATCAGCAAATGTGACCTCATAGACATATACAGAACACTCCACCCAACAGATGCAAAGTACACATTCTTTTGCAATACACACGGAACGTTCTCCAGAATAGACCACACCTTATGTCACAGAGCAACCCTCAACAAAATCCAAAACACTGAGATAATACAAAGTATCTTCTCTGACTACAATGCCATCAGAGTAGAAATAACAGCAGGAAGAGTAAGGAAAAAAAATCCAATTACATGGAAACTGAATGTCATCCTGTTTAAAAACTACTGGGTAATAGAAGAAATCAGAGATGGAATCAAAAAATTCCTAAAATCCAATAAGAATGAAAACACATCATACCAAAACTTTTGGGACACAACAAAGGCAGTCCTCAGAGGTCAATTTATGGCAATAGATGCACACATTGAAAAAGAAAAAAGGGACAAAATCAAAACATTAGCTACACATTTTGAACAAATAGAGAACAGCAAAAGAAGCCCACAGCCACCAGAAGAAAGGAAATAATAAAGATAAGAGCAAAAATAAATAACACAGAAAAACTATAGAAAGAATCAACAAAACCAAAAGTTGGTTCTTTGAAAGGATCAACGAAATCGACAAACCACTGGCCAAAATGACAAAAGAACAACACAAGATGACACAAACAACCCAAATAAGAAATGAAATGGGGGACATTACAACAGACCCAACTGAAATAAAGAGGATCATTACAAAGTACTATGAAAAATTATGTTCCAACAAATTTGAAAATGTAGAGGAAACATACAAATTTCTAGAAACACACTACGTACCCAGACTAACACAAAATGATGTTGAAATTCTGAACAGACCCATAACAGACCCATAATCAAATAACTCCCAACAAAAAAACAGCTCTGGCCCAGATAGCTTTACTGGAGAATTCTACCAAACATACAGAGACAAGCTTACACCAGTACTATTCAAACTATTTCAGAACATAGAAAAGGAAGTAATACTACCGAATTCATTCTATGAAGCCAGCATAACTCTGATACCAAAACCAGGCAAAACCACCACAAAAAAAGAAAATTACATACCAATTATATCTCATGAATATAGCTGCAAGCATTCTCAACAAACTTCTGGCCAACAGAATTCAGCATCATATCAAAAGATAATACACCACGACCAAGTAGGATTCATACCAGGTATATGCAAGGATGGCTCAACATTACAATATCAATCAACGTAATCCACCACATAAATAAAAAATCACATGATCATCTCAATTGATGCATAAAAGGGATCGGACAAAATCCAACACCCATTTCTACAAAAACTCTCAATAAAATAAGTATAGAAAGAAAATTTCTCAACATAATAAATGGAATATATGCAAAACCAACAGCAAACATCATTCTTAATGGAGAGAGGCTGAAAACATTCCCCTTGGGAACAGGAACAAGACAAGGATGCCCTTTATCACCATTCCTATTTAACATTGTGTTGGAAGTCCTAGCTAGAGCAATAAGGCAAGAAACAGAAATAAAGAGCATCAAAATTGGTAATGAAGAAGTTCAACTGTCCCTATTTGAGGATGATATGATACTATTCATAGAAAACCAAAAGACTCCATGAGAAAATGACTGGAACTAACAGAAAGATTCAGCAGAGCAGCAGGGTACAAGATAAACACAAAAATCAGTTGGATTCCTATACGCCAATAAAGAGAATGATGAAAAGGAAATCAGGAAAACAATACAATTTATAATAGCCCCTAAAAAAATAAAATCCTCAGGAAGAACTCTAACCAGGGATGTAAAAGACCTATACAAAGAAAACTACAAAACACTACTGCAAGAAACTAAAAGAGAGCTACATAAATGGAAAAACATACCATGCTCATGGATAGGTAGACTCAACATTGTGAACGTAACAATTCTACTGAAAGTGATTTACAAATACAATGCAATCCTGATCCAAATACCAACAACATTCTTTAAACAGACAAAAAAAACTTATTAACTTTATATGGAAAGGGAAGAAGCCCTGGATAAATAAAACACTGTTGAAGAAGAATAAAGTAGGAGGATTCGAAATACCTGACCTCAGAACCTACTACACAGTTACAGTAGTCAAAACAGCCTGGTACTGGTACAATGACAGATACATTGACCAATGGAACAGAATTGAGAATGCAGATGTAAATCCATCTAACTATGGTCACCCGATCTTCGACAAGGGCACAAAATCCATAAATGGAGGCAAAGACAGTCTTTTTAATGAATGGTGCTTGCAAAACTGGATGTCCATCTGCAAAAAAGATGACACAGGAAGGGCAAGGCCAAGATGGTGGAGTAGTCAGACTTCTGGTGATCCCTCTTACAATAAAGACCCCCCAAACACAAGTGAAATGATTATATATATGACAAGCCAGGAGCCCTGAACATCAAAGGCAAAGTTAGAAAACGGAATGAGCGACAGGGGGAGAAGGAACAATTCAGAAGCGGTGTGGAGTTCCTGGACCTGAATCACTGGGAACTCTCAGGAACCACTCCCTGGAGCAATCACAGCAGGGCTGGCGGTAGTGTTCTGGATGCGGATTCCTCAGGGAGAGACAAAGAGCCACACAGCCTACTCACACCTCCGGAACCAGAGAAGAATGGCACTCTCGGCAAAAACTAAGTACTTGCGTTTATTTTACTGCACCCCCAGGCCCAAGCCGGCTTCAGTGGCTGTTGATTTCCCTGGGCCTGAGATAGCTTCTGCTGCATGCCCTGAGCCATTCTCCTGGCCTTGGAGAAGGAATAAATCCACAATTGAGGGAAAAGATAATCTGCCAGCACCACTAAGCTGGGGAGCTCAAGACAAAAGCAGCTCCTGTCCAAGCACAAACTGTGCACAGACTTTGAATACCTTTCCCCCTGCATGGACCTGTGTGGGCTCCTTTCAGGAGAACAGGCCCTTGTTGGCAGACCGTAACTGCTTCAGCTGTGTGGGGAAGAGGTAGGTGTTTGATGTTTGACGCCTTTTTGCCTCTTATACTGGTCCTCACCTATCCACCTCAGGGGCCTAAGGACTGGTAGCTCTACCTACGTCACCTAGACACTTGTGACAGAGTCCAAGGATAAATGCTACATCTCAGTCTTTACAAACAAAAGCACTGGGTGCCCACAGTCTGCATGCAAAACCCACCCACATGTGTGCTCTAGGGAACAGGAATGTGCTTTCCTCACAGACAATGGGGGATGGTTGTCAGCCCTGCCTTGTTCGGAGAGTGACCCCCTGCTGCAACCAGATAACCAGATACCTGTACCTACACCAATCACTGTGCCCCTTTAAGACTGCAGGACAGTGCCTGTACCACACACTTTATGACCAACTACCTGGACACCTGAGCCGAATGCATACTGGAAAAGTGAATGGATTCCTAGGCTCATACACCTGGTAACAGCTCTAGCCATCTCGTGACAGGACGTTAGAGCTTGAAAGGCAAAAATAATCAAGCTGCCTCACTCAAGCAGCCTATTTCGGCATATCAAAACAAAACAAATCGAGAAGCTAGGATATAGTATGCAAACATAAAATAAACTAATACAACAACTTATAAATGGCTTGGAGACAACAGTCAATATCAAAACACATAAAGAAGCTTCAACAAGCTCTCAGAACAAAGAATCAAGGAATCTTCTGGATGAAGGTTTATTTCTGGAATTACCAGAAGCAGAATACAAAAGATTAATATACAGAACTCTTCAAGACATCAGGGACGAGATCAGGCAAAATGCAAAACAAGGCAAGGAACACACAGATAAAGCAGTTAAAGAAATTAAAAAGGTTATTGAAGAGCATATTGAAAAATTTAATAAGCCGCAAGAATCCATACAGAGACAGTATTCAGAAATTCAGAAGATTAACAATAAAATTACAGAATTAGACAACTCAACAGAAAGTCAGAAGAACAGAACTGAGGAAGTGGAAGGCAGAACTAGTGAGACTTAAGATAAAACACTTGGCACCAATACATTCGAAGAAAAATCAGATAAAAGAATTAAAAAAAATGAAGAAACCTAAGAATCATGTGGGATTCTGTCAAGAGAAATAAACTACGAGTGACTGGAGTACCAGAACGGGGGGGGGGGGGCGGATAAAAGAAAATACAGAGAGAATTGTTGAAGTGTTGTTGGCCGAAAACTTCCCTGATATCATGAAAGAATAGAGGATATCTATCCAAGACGCTCATCAAACTCCACATAAGGTAGGTCTCAAAAGAAAATCACCAAGACATATTATAATCACACTTGCTAAAACCAAAGATAAAGGGAGAATCTTAAGAGCAGCTAGGGAAAAACGAAAAGTCACCTACAAAGGAAAGTCAATAAGAACAAGCTCAGACTACTTGGCAGAAACCATGCAGGCAAGAAGGCAATGGGATGACTTATATAAAACATTGAAGGAAAAAAATTACCAGCCAAGAATCATACACTCAACAAAACTGTCTCTCAAATATGAAGGAGAAATTAGGACATTTCCAGATAAACAGAAGTCTAGGGAATTCATAAAAACCAAACCAAAACTACAAGAAATACTAAACGGAGTTCTCTAGTTAGAAAATCAGTAATATCAGATATCAACCCAAGACTATAACACAGGACAGAGCGACAGATGTTAACCTAAATAGGGAAATTGCAAAAATAAATCAAGATTAAAAAAAAAACAAAAAACACTCAAAACGGGGGTACGGCGATATCATTAAGTAAAAGAAAACAACATTAAAACAACAAACAGGGACTAAGAAGTGCAGTCATAGATCTTTCATATGGAGAGGAAGTCAAGGCGATAAAAAGAAATAAAAGTTATGTTTAAACTTAGAAAAATAGGGGTAAATATTAAGGTATCCACAAAGGAGACTAACAATCTGACTCATCAAAATAAAATACAAGAAAAAAATAAAGACACAGCAAAAACAAAATGACCAGCAATGAATAAGAGGAAAAAACAATATATAAAGACAGAACTACTCAGCACAAAAAATTGAGTGGGAAAAAGAAAATGTCAACGAACAAAAAAAGACATCAAAATGACAGCACTAAACTCATGCCTATCCATAATTCTGCTGAATGTAAATGGACTAAATGCACCAATAAAGAGACAGAGAGTGGCAGAAGGGATAAAAAAAAAAAACACGATCCGTCTATATGCTGCCTACAAGAGACACAGCTGAGACTTAGAGACACAAATTAAAACTCAAAGGATGGAAAAAATATATATTAAGCAAATAACAATCAAAAAAGAGCAGGAGTGGCAATATTCATTTCTGACAAAATAGACTTTAAAGTTAAATCCACCACAAAGGATAAGGAGGGACACTATTTTTTAAACCATATCAAATATTTATGTACCGAAAGACAGGGCTGCATGATACATAAAACAAACTCTAACAGCATTGAAAAGTGAGATAGGCAGCTCCACAACAATAGTAGGAGTCTTCAACACACCACTTTTGGTGAAGGACAGAACATCCAGAAAGTAGCTCAATAAACACACAGAAGATCTAAATGCCACAATCAACCAACTAGACCTCAAAGACATATACAGAACACTCCACCAGGCAATTATACATTCTTTTTCAGTGCACATGGAACATTCTCTAGAATAGACCACATATTAAGTCATAAAGCAAGCCTTAGCAGAGTCCAAAACATCGAAATATTACAAAGTGTCTTTTCTGACCATAAGGCCATAAAAGTAGAAATCAATAACAGAAAAAGCAGAGAAAAGAAATCAAATACTTAGAAACTGAACAACACCCTGCTCAAAAACAGACTGGATTATAGAAGACATTAAGGATGGAATAAAGAAACTCATAGAATCCAATGAGAATGAAACCACTTCCTATCAGAACTTTTGGGTCACAGCAAAAGCAGTGCTCAGAGGTCAATTTACATCAATACATGCACACATCCAAAAGAAGGGCCAAAATTAAAGAATTATCCCTACATCTTGAATGAATGGAAAGAGAGCAACAAAAGAAACCCACAGGCACCAGAAGAAAGCAAATAATAAAAATTAGAGCAGAATTAAATGAAATAGAGAACAGAAACAAAATTGAAAGAGTTAACAAGACCAAAAGCTGGTTCTTGGAAAAAATTAACAAAATTGAAAAACCATTAGCCAAACTGACAAAAGAAAAACAGGAGAAGAAGCAAATAACCTGAGTAAGAAATGAGATGGGCGATATCACAACAGATCCAACTGAAATTAAAAGAATCATATCGGATTACTATGAAAAATTGTATCCTAACAAATTTGAAAACCTAGAATAAATGGAGGAATTTCTAGAAACACACTACCTACCTAAACTAGCACAAACAGAGATAGAACAACTAAATAAACCCATAACAAAAGAAGAGACAGAAAAGGTAATTAAAAAACTCCCAACAAAGAAAAGCCCTGGCCCGGACGGCTTTACTGGAGAATTCTACCAAACTTTCAGAGAAGAGTTAACACCACTACTACTAAAGGTATTTCAGAGCATAGAAAAGGATGGAATGCTCCCAAACACATTCTATGAAGCCAGCAAAACCCTGATACCAAAACCAGGTAAAGACATCACAAAGAAAATTACAGAACTATATCCCTGACGAATTTAGATGCAAAAATCCTCAACGAAATTCTAGACAAAAGAATTCAACAACATAACAAAAAAATAATTTACCATGACCAAGTGGGATTCATACCAGGTATGCAGGGATGGTTCGACATTAGAAAAACAATTAACGTAATCCATCATATAAATAAAACAAACGACAAGAACCACATGATCTTATCAGTTGACACAGAAAAGGCATTTGACAAAGTCCAACACCCATTCATGATAAAAACTCTCAGCAAAATAGGAATAGAAGGAAAATTCCTCAACATAATAAAGGGCATTTATACAAAGCCAACAGCCAACATCATCCTAAATGGAGAGAGTCTGAAATCATTCTCCTTGAGAACAGGAACCAGACAAGGATGCCCTTTATCACCACTTTTATTCAACATTGTGCTGGATATCCTAGCCAGAACAATTAGGCTAGAAAAAGAAAAAGGGGCATCCAGATTGGTAAGGAAGAAGTAAAAGTATCTCTATTTGCAGGTGACATGATCTTATACACAGAAAACTCCAAAGAATCCTCAGGAAAACTACTGAAACTAATAGAAGAGTTCAACAGAATCTCATGATATAAGATAAACATACAAAAATCAGTTGTATTTCTCTACACCAACAAAAAGAACATTGAAGAGGAAATCACCAAGTCAATACCATTTACAGTAGCCCCCAAGAAGATAAAATACTTAGGAATAAATCTTACCAGAGACGTAAAAGACCTAGACAGAGAAAAGTACAAGACACTACAGCAAGAAACCAGAAGAGACCTACACAAGTGGAAAAACATACCTTGCTCATGGAAAGGAAGACTTAACATTGTAAAAATGTCTATTCCACCAAAAGTGATCTATAGATACAATGCAATGCCGATCCACATTCTAACGATGTTTTTTAATGAGATGGAGAAACAAATCACCAACTTCATATGGGAGGGAAAGAGGCCCCGAATAAGTAAAGCATTACTGAAAAAGAACAAAGTGGGAGGCCTCACACTAGCTGATTTTAGAACCTATTATACCACCACACTAGTCAAAACAGGCTAGTACTGGTACAACAACAGATATACAGACCAATGGATCAGAATTGAGAACCCCAACATAAATCCAGCCAAATATGAGCAGCTGATATTTGACAAGGAGGCCCAAAGTCAGTTAAAAGGGGGAAAAGACAGCCTCTTTAACAAATGGTGGTGTCATAACTGGATATCCACCTGCAAAAAAATGAAACAGGACCCATACCTCACACCATGCACAAAAACAAGCTCAAAATGGATCAAAGACCTAAATATAAAATCTAAAATGATAAACGTCATGGAAGAAAAATAGGGACAATGCTAGAAGCCCTAACACATGGCATAAACAGCATAAAAAACATTAATAAAAATGCACAAACACAAGAAGAGAAACTGGATAACTGGGAGCTCCTAAATATCAAACACCTATGCTTAACCAAAGACTTCACCAAAAGAGCAAAAAGGTTACCTACAGACTGGGAAAAAGTTTTTAGGTATGACCTTTCCAATCAGCATCTGATCTCTAAAATCTACATGATACTGTAAAAACTTAACAACAAAAAGACAAATAACCCAATTGAAAAATGGGCAAAGGATACGAACAGACACTTCACTAAAGAAGACATTCAGGTGGCTAACAGATACATGAGGAAATGCTCATGATCATTAGCCATTAAAGAGAAACGCAAATCAAAACTATAATGAGATTTTATCTCACTCCAGAAAAGCTGGCATTAACCCAAGGAACACAATAAATGTTGGAGAGGCTGTGCAAAGACTGGATCACTTTTACCCTGCTGGTGGGAATGCAAAATGGTACAACCACTTTGGAAATCCATTTGGTGCTTAGAAATAGAACTACCATAGGATCCAGCGATCCCATTCCTTGGAATATATCTTAGAGAAATAAGAGCCTTTACACCATCAGATATATGCACACCCATGTTCACTGCAGCACTGTTTACAATAGCAAAAAGATGGAAGCAACCAAGGTGCCCATCAATGGATGAATGGATAAATTACAGTATATTCACCCAATGCAATACTACATATTGATAAAGAACAATGATGAATCTGTGAAACATTTCATAACATGGAGGAATCTGGAATGCATTATGGTGAGTGAAATTAGTCAGATGCAAAAGGACAAATATTATATGAGACCACTATTATAAGAACCCAAGAAATAGTTTAAATAGAGAAGAAAATATTTTTTGATGGTTATGAGACTGGGGAGGGAGGGGCGGAGAGGGGTATTTACTATTTAGATAGTAGACAAGAACTAATTTAGGTGAAGGGAAAGACAACACACAATACAGGAGAGGTCAGCACGACTGGACTGAACCAAAAGCAGTTTTCTGAATAAACCAAACACTTCGAAGGCCAGTGTAGCGGGGGCTGGGGTTTGGGGACCATGGTTTCAGGAGATACCTAGGTCAATTGCCATAACAAAACGTATTAAGAAAATGGTCTTCATCCCAATTTGGAGAGTGGCGTGTGGGGTCTTAAAAGTTAGCAAGCGGCCACCTAAGATGCATCAATTGGTCTCAACCCACCTGGAGCAAAGGAGAATGAAGAACACCAAAGACACAAGGTAAGTATGAGCCCGAGAGGCAGAAAGGACCACATAAATCAGAGACTCCATCAGCCTGAGACCAGAAGAACTAGATGGTGCCCAGCTACAACTGATGATTGCCCTGGCAGGAAACACAACAGGGAATCCCTGAAGGAGCAGGAGAGTAGTGGGATGCAGGTCTCAAATTCTTGTAAAAAGACCAGACTTAATGGTGTGACTGAGACTAGAAGGATCCCAGAGGTCATGGTCCCTAGACCTTCTGTTACCCTGAGACAGGGATCATTTCCAATGGCAACTCTTCAGACAGGGATTGGACTGGACTATAAGATAGAAAATGATACTGGTGAGGAGTGAGCTTCTTGGATCAAACAGACACATGAGCCTATGTGGGCAGCTCCTGTCTGGAGGGGAGATGAGAAGGCAGAGGGGGGCAGAAGCTGGCTGAACGGACACGGAAATACAGGGTGAAGAGAAGGAGTATGCTGTCTCATTGGGGGAGAGCAACTAGGGGTATATAGCAAGGTGTGTATAAATTCTTGTATGAGAGACTGACTTGATTTGCAAACTTTCACTTAAAACACAATAAAAATTAAAAAAAAATATTTAAAGTATTTGACTGTGTGGATCATAACAAATTACAGATAACATTGCAAAGAATGGGAATTCCAGAATACTTAATTGTGCTCATGAGGAGCCCGTATATAGACCAGAAGGCAGTCGTTTGAACAGAACAAGGGGAGACTGACTTGATTTGTAAGCTTTCACTTAAAGCACAATAAAAATTAAAAAAAAAAAAAGGAAACAGGACCCATACCTCCACCATATACAAAAACTAACTCAAAATGGATCAAAGAAACTAAATATAAAGCAAAAACCATGAAGTTCATAGAAGAAAAAATAGGATAAATGTTAGAGGCCCTAATAGATGGCATTAACAGGATACAAACCACAACCACCAACACACAAGCTCCAGAAGATAAAGTAGATAACTGGGATCTTCTAAAAATTAAACACTCATGCGCATCAAAAGACTTCACTGAAAGAGTGAAAAGAGAGAAACTACAGACTGGGAAAGAAATTTTTGGCTATTCCAAATCAGACAAAGGTCTAATCTCTAAAATCTATAAGAAAATTCAACACTTCTACAACAAAAAGACAAATAATCCAATTAAAAAATGGGCAAAGGAAATGAACAGATGCTTCACCAAAGAAGACTCTGAAATGGCCAATAGACACATGAGGAAATGTTCACGATCTCTAGCCATTACAGAAATGCAAATCAAAACCACAATGAGGTACCACCTCACCCGTCATTACTGGCACGAATCAATAAAACAGGAAATAACAGATGTTGGAGATGCTGTGGGGAGACTGGAACTCTTACGTACTGCTGGTGGGAATGCAAAATGATACGACCATATTGGAAAACGATACGACACTTCCTTAGAAAGCTAGATCCAGCAATCCCCCTCCTAGGAATATATCCTAGAGACACAAGAATCATCACACGGACAGACATATGCACACCTATGTTCACTGCATCATTGTTCACAACAGCAAAAAGACAGAAACAAGCTAGATGCCCATCAACAGATGAATGGATAAACCGTGGTACATACACAAAATGAAGTAGTATGCAACGATAAAGAACAATGACCAATCTGTGAAATATCTCATAACATGGATGAATCTGGAGGACATTATGCTGAGTGAAATAAGTCAATCACAAAAGGACTCATGAAATGGTTTACATACAAAAAGAAACAATCTTTGATGGTTAGGGGAGGGGTGGGGATAGAAAAACAATAGACAATAGATAAGTGGGAACTTTGGTGAAGGGTAATACAGTACACAATAATCAGGAAGCCAGCACAACCTGTACAAGGAAAGGTCATGGTAGCTCCACAAACACATCCAAACTCCTTGAGGAACTGAATTGCTGGGCTGAGGGCTGTGGGGGCCATGATCTCGGTGAATATCTAGCTTAACTGGCATTTGGCCTGACAGAGACCGGAGAAACCCTGAGAGTATAGCCCCGGACACCCTTTCAGCTAAGTAATGAGGTCACTCCTGAGATTCACCTTCAGCCAAAGATTGAAGAGTCCCACGGAACAAAAACAAGACTAAAGGGGTACACCAGCCCTGGGGCAGGGACTGGAAGGCAGGAGGAAATAGGAAAGCTGGTAATAGGGAACCCAGGGTTGAGAAGGGAGAGTGTTGACATGTGGTGGGGCTGTTCACCAATGTCACAGAACAAAGTGTACACTGTTTGATAAGGAACTAGTTTGTTTTGTAAACCTTCATCTAAAGTACAATAAAAAAAAAAAGAAGATGCAGTAGTCTTTCCCCTTACACTTCACGTGCTGCCCCCAGTCTCAGAGTCCTGAAACATAACTTCTATTAAGAAGTACAGCTATCTCAGTGATGACTATGAAATGACAGGGTTTTTACTTGTATTCGATCTGCAGACTGTTCACTTAAGCAGTGGACCAAAAGAAGCTTCATCATCATCATTGCCAGGACAAACTGAATGCTAATTATGTGCCAGACAGTGTAAGCAGTTTATGTGAATCCTTACTAATCCTCAGAGCCAAATCAAATCAGCTGCCATTTTCTCCTAGAAGTTTGGAAATTATTCTCCCTCACAGAGATTATTCTCCCTCATGTTCGAGACACAATATAGCATGATGGTCAGGAACACTGGCACTGGAACAGACTGCCTGGGTTTGAAAGCTGGGCCCTTATACCCTTTTAGCTACACGACCTGGGACAAGCTCCTTAACCTGTGTGTCAATTTCCTCGTCTACAAGATGGGAGAATGATAGTAACTTCTTAACAGGATTGTGAGGATTAACAGTCTACAGAATAAATGTAAGTAAAAAGTGTGCCATTTGAAAGTCATCACTGCGATAGCTGTAATTCTTAACAGAAGTTATGTTTTGGAACTCTGAGACTCTGGGCAGCATGTGAAGTGAGAGGGAAAAGATTACTGCATCTTCTAAGAAAGTCTCTTAAAGATTACCATGCTGCTTAATCACACACTAGTTGATGACTTTTAAAAATATCACTCCTTTACCCCCAAAGAAGGCTGGAATGAATCATGTGGTTCTGGATTAGAGTTGGAGATATCAACATGAACTTATGTTTATCTTAATATAAATACAGGTGGATAGATAAGAAAATAATTAGAGATATATATATACACATGGGCTAGGATACATACATATATTTCCTAGCTCTGTTCACTGAATGGCCTAGAAGCAATGACACCCCAGTAGCAAGGGGCACACCCAAAACCCAGATATTGGTTCCTAGTACTGATCTCCAATAAAAGAAATCAGTGCTCCATGGAGAAATGGCTGATAAGGGTTGGAACAGAGAATATACAAGATGAACCTGGAACATCTTGTTGTGCCAAAAAGTAAAACCAAAAAGACAAATCTGTTGCTGTCGAGTTGATTCTGACTCATAGCGACCCTATAGGACAGACTAGAACTGCCCTATAGGGCTTCCGAGAGCACCTGGTGGATTCAAACTGCCAATCTTTTGGTTAGCAGCTGTAGGTCTCAACCACTACGCCACCAGAGTTTCCAAGGAAGTACTAAAAAATCAAAGTGATGGGGGTATGTCAAAGGGCCACAAAAGCCAACAGAAAGAGCTCCCAAAGGCCAAAATGGAACAACTTGAGCAACAAAATTTACGTAATATTGGAATATAACCGAAAGTATAAAATACTGCCCATGAGTCCATACTGACATAAATAAACGATTGAATAAACAAATAAATGGGGGAGAAGAGACAAATCTCTTTAACAGAATAATTACAAATAACTTACATAGTTACTCTAGCCTCAAGGAGATGGCACATAGCACTCCACTTCTTGAGCGTGAGCTGTACAAAGCTACTTCCTTCCAAAGAGGAGTGGGTGGGTAACTTTATAGTGGATAAACCTGACAAACACACTTCAGCCAGGTGACCAAAGGTAATATCATCAGTGATGAGTCATGTTGATAGCATGCGCCCTTGACAAGATGTGATGAAAATGACACTTTGCTTCTGTTGTCCTCCTCCCCAAAACACAAAACCCCAATCTAATCATGAGAAGCACAGCAGAGAAACCTCAAATGAGGCGCAGTCTACAAAATACCTAACCAGTACTCCTCAGAACTGTCAGGTTATCAAAAACAAGGGAAGTCTGAGAAAATGTCACAGCCCAGAGGTGCCTGAGAGACACGACCACTAAATGTCATATGATATTCTGGATGGGATCCTGGAGCCAAAAAAGGACGTTAATGAAATCTCATTTAAGTATGAACTTCAGTCAATAATGGAGTACCAATACCGGTTCCTCAGTTGTGACAAATGTAAGAGGTTAACAAGGGGGAAAATGGGTGGGGGGTATAGTGAGACTCTCTGTACTATTTTTGTAACTTTTCTATAAATATAAATTATTCTAAAATTAAAAGTATTTAAAAAAATTTTTAAATCATGCAGAACCCCTCTGGATCCTCCCCCCTCCCCACATATCCCCCTTCACCAAATGTAGATATGGACACAAACAACCCTCTAATTTCCACCAGCCCACAATACACACATCCACATTCATACTCACACTCTCATAAAATCCTCTCTGGGGCCAAAAAATTGGTTCAAGAGATTCAAGACCACAGCACATTACCAAGACTTGTAATAAAGCTGTCATAATATAGTCAGCGTAGTGCTGGTATAGGACAGATAACCAAGCCAAAGGAACAGAATAGAGAGTCCCAGAACAGCCCCTGCCTATACGACACTTGATATGGGATTGGGATGGTTTGCAGATCACTGAGGAAAGAGTGGACTCTACAGGCAATGATGCTGAGACAATTGGATATCTATATGGGAAAAACTGGGCAACATATATAATAATCAACTCCAAGTTATATAAAGACAGGTGGAAAAAACAAAACTATAAAGCTTTTAAAAGATAATTAATATAAGAGAATATCTTAATAATCTTGAGGGTATGCAAAAACTTCTTAAACAAGACTTCTTTCCAATTAAAAAAAAAACCTATAAAAGAAAAAAATGATAAATTCTGTTACACAGAACTGGGGATTTCTGAGGATGAAAAGACAACATAAAGAGTAAAAAGATAAGATAACTTTTAAGAAGATATTCTCAACACATATATATACAACAAACAGCATTAAATACATATATATATATTTAAATCCTAAGAATAAACAAGATTAAACAATCCAAAAGAAAAACAATGGCCATAGAATTAAACAGGCACTTCACAAAAGATGAAACTTGAATGACCAATAAATATATGAAAAGATGCCAACTTTATCAGTAATTTAGGAAATGCAAACTGAAATAACTATCAGATATCACTACACACAGACCCCTGATGGCACAGTGGTTAAAAGCTACAGGTGCTAATCAAAAGGTCAGCAGTTTGAATCCACCAGCTGCTCCTTGGAACCCATTCGGGGCAGTTCTCCTCTACCTATAAGGGTCACTATGAATCAGAATCGACTTGACAGCAACAGCTTTGGTTCTGGTTTTTGTTATCACTATGCACCCTAAATTTTGACAATACTAAGACTCTGCAAGGCCGTAGAGCCACAGGAATTCTCACTCTATCGGTATCCACTGCAGAAAACATCAGCATTACCTAGTAAAACTGAGTGTGTACACACTGTCACTCAGCAGTTAAACCTTAGCTACCTACCCGAGTCTAAAGAAATGCTTACACATGGCACTATGAGACATGTACGAGAACGTTCAAGATGCAATGTTCATGATAATGTCAACCAGAAATAACCCCAATATCCGTCAATAGTGAGTGAATACAGTGTTACACTCATAAAATGGAACCGTATACAGCAATGAAAACGTGCAAACTACAGCTAAACATTTATGAATCTCGTAAGCATGCTGAGCATGAAAAACAAGTTGTCATATAACACACACAGTGTTATTCCATTTACATCCATATCAAGGTGCAAAAGAGTTGAAACCAAACCATCTATTGTTCAAAAATGCAAACATGAGTAGTAAAGCGTAAGGAAAAGCAAAGAAATGATTACTACACAAGTCAGGTTAGTGGTTCCTTCTGGTAGGACAGAGGGTATACCATTGGGGAGCGAGGCTTCCTGGCATAGCTACGTGGCTGTTCACTGAATTACCATGTTATTCTTCAAAATACGCGTCAACTTTTTATATAGTCTCCTTTAGGGATATTTCATAATTAAAAAGAGAGAGAGATTCCAGATGCCTTCCCGTGGCCCTCTGGGGCGCTCAACTTTCTGTTCCTTCTCTCTGGCTTCAATAACAGCATGCAGACACAGGCCCAGCTACCTGCACATTATCAGAAGGAAAAACACAGGGAGACACGTCTCCGCGTGCACACACACACACACAGCACAGGCTCTGCTCTTCTTGTCTCATATAAAGAGAATGCTATGTGCATTTTAATACTTGCCATGATAATTCCAAGCCTTTTGATGGCTTTTGCTGTGCATTAGCTTTTGTGCTTCCACAATTTGGAGTAACCTGTATTTTTATTTTCCAAATTGTTATTTGGTGTGTATAAATGTTATACCCATTTTTGGCCCACTATCAAGATTGGAATGAGTTTTGGAGTTGCATGTAAGGAAGGAAAGCAATTTAATTTATGCACTCTTAGTAAAAATACACATTTCCAAATATATTTTTTAATCTCCTAAAAGCTTCAACTTTACCCCCAAAATTAAAACAATTCTAGGAGATGTCTGACGGTTTCCAACTTGGTTGGTGTGCACTGCAGGAAGCTGTGGAAGGGACACAGGCTACAAATTCCAACTCCCACCCCAGTTTCTAACTCTAGATTACACAGGACATTTCATGAGTTGCTTACCTTGCTGAAGAACCTAGAATGGTTCTCACAGCCTAACTCAAGGTTGACAAATAGGTTTCATCTCTTTACTGGCCGTGGCTCCTAGAGGCCACAACGCCTACCATAGGTATGGGAGAAGAGGATGTACGAGACACAAGTGTCAGATGTTTGCTATCTTGGCCCAGCACATCAAACCCAAACACTCGGGACACTTTGAAGGCCATTCATAAACTGTCCCCATACCACCCAGCTATCTTTTCCACCACTCCCCAAAGCAAATGATCAGGTAGATATTTTTAATGACTCCTTCCCCCAGAACACACTTTCACTCTCACCTCCATGCCTTGCCCATTGTTTTCCCACTTCCTGGAATTTCTTCCTACCTTTTTCCATCTCTCCAAACTATAAAAAAAAAAAAACCAAACTATACTTATCCTTAAAAGCCCAGCTTGTGACTCATCTCATCCATAAGCCTTTTCAAATCGTTCTAGTTTACAATGGACTTTCCCTTTCCTGGATCCTTTTTTCATTTCTGGACCACACCATACCATTTGGAACTTTTTTCTTGGACTTGCCATAGTACTTTGCTGAACACAAAAGAATCACCAAAAATTATTTGCTAATAAAATAAATGAAAATAGGACAAATTCCCTTTCTCCTACCCCACCCTATGGAGTACAGCCAGATGCTCTTTTCTTGTAGTACAACCTCTATTCCAGGAAAAAGTTCTTGGTTCACCAGCAGCAACCCCACCAATCTCAATGTTTCCTATAGAGATAAGAGGGCACACACAGTCCCTGAGTATCTCCTGTTGTGTTTATGAAGGATGGGAGAGAGGCTGGGAAAAGGAAGCCAGAGACAGGAGAGACATTCCCAGATCACTGCCCCTCACCCCTGAGTATAGAAGGTTCTCCCCATGCACCCACCCCTAATCTGCATCATCCTTTTTTTTGGGTAATTTCCCACTGCTACCACTTGCAAGATGAAATGAATTAAGCCCAAGGGACCTTCTAACACCACTTCTCCTATATGATTCCTCCCTTACCCTTTCCACTTTACTCACAGCCCTAAGGATGCCAGTGATGGGTGAAATCCCAAAGAAAAGCCAACAGGAGACACCTGAGCCTGAAGAGCAGGTCCATGTCCAAACGAGCAAAGACAGGCAGGAAGAACTCGAAATTTGGAGAGACCAAAGAGGATCTGTGTACAGAGTCAAGACTTCAAAATCAGGAAAAGATGATTAAGCAAAGAAAACACATAACTGGAACCTGCTATGGGGAAGCGGTGGGGTGGGAGTAATCTCTCTCAAGAAATTGCTTGCACTGGCTTCAGGTCAAGGCTGATGCAGGAAATGTGAAGGGGGCTAATTCTAGAATAAGGGTCAGGGGCTGGATATCCTTTTCTTCCTCCAACCCTGATGCTTGGAGGATCCTGCCCCCATTGCCAATTAAAGCAGATGGTTTCTGAAACACCCAGCACACCTTGCACCTGCACACCCTTTTCACCAAAGTGCCACTGCCAGGTGACCCTAACACCTTGCCCAAGCCAAAGGCAACCAAGCGTACGCTGGATATAACAGAATCCAACCACCTAGGGGGTGGCTGGGCATCAGATGGTGGCCAAAAGGGGAGTTTCATATTAATTAGATGGTGGCAAACCAACCCAATCACATCTTTTCTCATGATGATTATCAATGTGAGATGCAAAAGAGAGGGAGGCAGAAAGTATCCGGAACTCTTCTGAAGGCATGACAAGATGGTGGGTCAGTGGTGCTACTTCTGGATCCTGAAGGAAGATGAGCTACTGCTTCTGCTCTCCATGAGGCCTGGAGGGTATACAAAAGGCCCAGACACGGCGGCCTGCAGTCAGGGTACCTGGACTCATCCCTACCACAAACTTTTTCATCTAAGGCAATGCTTTTTCCAAGTACAGTCTTTGGACTACTTGTAAGAGAATCACTTAGCAAAATGCATGTATTCCCAGGCTCACCCTACCTGCTGAATCAGAATCTCTGAAGCTGGACCCTGGAACCGGAATTTTTAACAAGTGCTTCAAGTTATTTTTATATACACAAAACTTTTAAAACCACAGAACCAGGGTTACCTCTTGCTCTTCTCTTTTCAAGACTTGTTTACCTAATACTTCTGCTAGGCCTAGGACAAGTTGTGGAGTTTCGGGCTGGCTCCTGAGACTCTTTGAGGAGAAACCTTCTTTTCCATCTAGATCCCGGGTCAAACCTGTTCTCCTTACAGCCACCTGAAACATTGAATTGGCGCACTCTCCTCCGATGCACTTCTTCACTGAGAAGAACGCAAGAGGGACAGGAAAAGAAGGAAAGTAACATCCACTTACTACACGCAAGCCCAGGACAGCGTCCTCCACATACATTCTGACCAATTCCAGTTTGCTTCCACTCATCCAGAAACTAACCCTCACTGAATGCTCAATAATTTGAGGACAGGGAGATTTCGTTTACAATTGTTCAAGACATTCAGGAAAACCTCTCACCAAAATCGGGTTAAATAAATCCAAACTCCCAGTACCCAGTGCCGTCGAGTCGATTCCAACTCATAGCGACCCTATAGGACAGAGTAGAACTTAGAATTTCCAAGGAGTGCCTGGAGGATTCGAACCGCCGACCCTTTGGTTAGCAACCATAGCACTTAACCACTACGCCACCAGGGTTTCCATAAATCCAAACTAGAGGTCCTGAACTTACCTGACCAGATGTCTTTGAACACTGTTCATTCTAGATAGTGTTGTCAGACCTTTATATCACCTTCTGGAACATTCCGGACATGAAACACACTGACTTGCTGAGTGGGCACCTCCTCTGCCAAGCACTTCTGCACACAAATGGCTCAAGTGGGTTGAGTCAAGTTCAAATAGTTAATTCCACTTAAATTTCAGTACACGCTCAAAATATGTCAGGCACAGCTCCTCTTAAGAATTTACACCCTTACACAGCGAAAGACTGTTAGGTGAGACCAGTTCCCACACATACACACATGCCCCAATTTATATTCTGTCCCTCTCCAACCCCCAAATGAAAAATAAAAGATAGTCTTCTGGTAATTACAGGACAGCAAAGTGTTTTAGAACTAGAGTAAAAGATCAAGCCCTGAATAAGGTCTGGGCCTTAGAGATTTGGCTAACTCTCCAGAAAACTCGTGCCAGCAGGCAGAATCTGGAGCAGCCAGACTGGTTGGTTAGGAAAGTGATTTCACTGCCATGAAAGGTGCCAACAATCAGGGACACAGGTCCTATCATTTATCAGACTATTCTTGTATAGTAGGGGACAGTTTATACTCTGGGCAAGGATCAGCACATCAGGCTTCCTCTTTCCCAATGGAAGTTTTTAATATAGTTATCTTGTTTTTCTTTTATAAACTAGGTGTGCAGGGGATGGTTTCATTCATCATTTAGCCCAAGGTGTTTACAAAACTTTAGTCAGTCACATGCTCCTTCACAGCTTTTTTCCATATACATATATAATATATATAATATACACACGTATATTTAGTATACCACTGCTCAGATATTTACTTATTGTTTTACCTAAACCACCTTCTTGTTCATTGAAATTTTTCCTGAGATCACTGTGGATTTACATGCAGTTACAGGAAATAATACTGGGATATCCCTTGTATACTTTGCCTACTTTTCCCAAACAGTAACAGTTTGCCAAACTGTAGTATAATATCACAAACAAGATACTGACATTGATATACTTCATCTATCTTATTCAGATTTCCCCAGTTTTCATATACAAGTGTTTACATATTAAGTTCTATACAAATTTTCTCCCTTCTTCCCTACCCATTCCCATTACCTGGTAATCCCTGGTAACTACTAATCTTTCATCTTGATAAAAAAAAAAATAGATGTGCTTATTCTAGATATTTGATAAAAGTGAAATCATATATATGTGTGTATATACATATCGACAGCAGTGGGTTTTTTAAATATATATATATTTATATTTGGTCTGGCTTATTTCACTTAGCATAATGTTATCAAGGTTCATCTACGTAGTAGCATGTATCAAAACTGAATTCCTTTTTATAGCTGAATAATACTCCATTGTATGCATATACCCAACCCAGTGCCGTCGAGTTGATTCTGACTCATAGTGACCCTACAGGACAGGGTAGGATTGCCCCACAGAGTTTCCAAGGAGCGCCTGGTGGATTCGAACAGCTAACCCTTTGGTTAGCAGCCGTAGCACTTAACCACTATGCATATATCCACATTTATTTATCTATCTGTTGACATTTGGGCTGTTTTTACCTTTTAGCTATTGCGAATAATGCTGCAATGAACATTGGTGCACATGCTTGTACACCCAATGGAATTCCAGTCTGTTTGAGTTCACTGCTTTCAATTATTTTGGGTGTACACCTAGGAGTGTCATATAAGTGTATGTTTAACATTTTGAGGTAACTGTTTTGAGTAAACTGTTCTCCACAGTGGCTGCACCATTCTACATTCCCACAACAAGGCACAAGGGTACAATTTCTTCACATCATCGGAAGACTTCTTATTTTCTGTATTTGTTTGTTTGTTTACCACAGCCATCCTAGTGGGCACGAAGTGGTATCTCATTGTGATTTTCATTTACGTTTACCTAATGACTAATGACGTTGGGCATCTTTTCATATACCTGTTGGTTATTTGCATATCTTCTGTGGAGAACTGTCTTTCAAGTCTTTTGCTATTTTTAAACTGGTTTGTAAGCCTTTTTGCTGTTGAGTTTTAAGAGCTCTTTATATATGTCTGGATATTGAACCCTTATCTTATACATGGTTTCTAAATATTTTCTCCCATTCTGTAGGTTGTCTTTTCACTTTGTTGATAATGTCCCCTGATGCATAAAAGCGTTTTTTTTTTTTTAATTTTTATTGTGCTTTAAGTGAAAGCTTACAAATAAGTCGGACTCTCATACGAAAATTTATAAACACCTTGCTGTATTATATTCTTAATGGCTCTCCCCTAACGAGACAGCACACTCCTTCCCTCCTCTATTTCTTTTTGTGTCCATTCGGCCAGCTTCTGACCCTCTCTACCCTCTCATCTCCCCTTCAGAAGATGCCAACATAGTCTCATGTGTCTCCTTGATCCAAGAAGCTCATTCTTCACCAGTATGATTTTCTGTCCCATAGCCCAGTCCAATCCCTGTCTGAAGAGTTAGCTTCAAGAATGGTTCCTGTCCTGGGCTAACAGAAGGTCTGGGGACCATGACCTCTGGGGTCATTCTAGTCTCAGTCAGACCATTAAGTCCAGTCTTTTTACGAGAATTTGGGATCTGCATCCCACTGCTCTCCTGCTCCCTCAGGGGTTCTCTGTTGTGTTCCCTGTCAGGGTAGTCATCAGTTGCAGCCAGGCACCATCTAGTTCTTCTGGTCTCAGGCTGATGTAGTCTCTGGTTTATGTGGCCCTTTCTGTCTCTTTGGCTCATAATTACTCTGTGTCTTTGGTGCTCTTCATTCTCCTTTCCTCCAGGTGGGTGGAGACCAATTGATGCATCTTAGATGGCTGCTTGCTAAAAAGCTTTTAATTTTGATAAAGTCTAGTTTCTCTATTTTTTTCCCTCATTCTATACAACTTCATCACCTGTGTAGGTTCATGTATCCACAATCACAGATAAGGTTTTGAGTAGTTCCATCACCAAAAGGATCCCTTGGGTCCCCTTTTGTAACCATACTCACTCTCCTTCCCCTTCTCCCTTCCAACCCTAAATCCTGGCAATCATTGATCTGTTCTCCATTTCTAAAATGTTTTCATTTCAAAACTGGTGTATAAATGAAATCATACAGTGTGAAACCTTTTGGAATTAGCTTTTTTCACTCAGTATAATTCACCGGAGATTCATCCAAGTTGTGTGTGTCAATAGTTTGCTTCTTTTTATTGCTTGTAGTATTCTGTGGTATGAATTACCCACAGTCTGTTTAACCATTCTCTTGTTGAAGGACATCCGGAGTTCCAGTTTTGGGAATCTAAGAGCTCTCTGAAAGCTGATGTGAAGAGCGTGAATAAAATAAAGCTGCTATGACCATTCATGTGCAGGCTTCTGTGTGAACATAGGTTTTCATATCTCTGGGATAAATTTCCAAGAATGTAACTGCTGGCTCTTATGGTACTTGCATGTTTAGTTTTATAAGAAAATGCCAAACTATTTTCTAGGATGGCTATACCATTTTACATTCCCACCAGCACTGTATGAGTGATCCAGTTTTTCCACAGCCTCCCAGGATTAGTACTGTCATTCTTTTTCATTTTAGCCATTCTGATAGGAGGTTTTAACACGTATTTCCATAAGGAAACATCTTTTCATGTCCTTTTCACCATCTAGATATTGTCTTGAGTGAAATGTCTGTTCATGTCTTTTGCCCATTTTAGAATCAGATTGTTGTTTACTGTTAAGTTTTGGGAGAGTTCTTTATATAGTCTAGATACTAGTCCTTTATCAGACGTGTGGTTTGCAAATATTTTCTCTCAGTCTGCAGCTTACCTTTTATTCTATTCACATGGGCTTTCAGGGGCAAACATATTTAATTTTCATGAGGTTCAATTAATCAGTTTTTCCTCATATGGATCATGGTTTTGCTGTCAAGTCTAAGAACTTTTTACCTAGTCCTGGATCCTGAGAATTTTTTTGTATATATTTTCTAAAAGTTTTAGAGCTTTACTTTTTACATTTAGTCTACAATTCATTATAAGTTCTTTGTTGTATAAAGCGTGAGGATTAGGTCAAGGTTTTTTTGTTTGCCCATATGTTTTGTGTGTGTGTGTGTGTGTCGTTGTTTTAGGTTTAGTTTTTTTTTTGCCTATGGTTGTCTAATCACCCCAGCACCATTTGTTGAAAAGGCTAGCCTTTCTCCATTGAATTACTTTTGCATCTTTGTCAAAAATCCGTTGAACATATTTGTAAAGGCTAATTTCTGGGCTCTCTATTCTGCCTCATTGATCTATATATCCATCTCACTACCAATAGGTGGGTTTACCAAAACCACACTGTCTTTATTACTGTATTGTACTGTACTACATAGCCAATCAATCAACCAACCAGTTGCTGTTGAGTCGATTTCAACTCATGGCCAACACCATGTATTACAGAATAGAACTGTGCTTCACAGAGTTTGAGAAGGTTTCTTTTGGAAGCAGATCACCAGGCTTTTTTTTCTGAGCAGCCTCTGGGTGGGTTTGAACCGCCAACCTTTCAGTTAGTAGTTGAGCATTTAACCATTTGCACCACCTAGGGACTCCTTATAGCTGTACAGTAAGCCTTGATATAGGGTAGAATGATTCTTCCCACTTTATTCTTCTTTGTAAAAATTGTTTTAGCTATTCCAGTACCTGTGTCTTTCCATATATATTTTAGAATGAGCTTGTTTATGTTATGAAGGTGTTTTGTAGCTATGATTAACATTTGCAGCAAGTTGACTTTAAGTAAAGGAGATTGCCCTAAATAATGTGGATGAGCCTCATCTGATCAACTGAAGGCCTTAAGAGCAAAAACTGAGGTTTCTGAGAGAAAAAGAAAATCTGCCTCAAGACTGTAACAGGAATTCTGCTGAGTTTCCAGCCTGCTGGCCTGCTCTACAGGTTTTGGACTCATGACTGCAATATCAATTCTTACAGGAATTTCCAGACTTTACTTACAGAATTTGGACTTGCCAGCCCCCACAACTGCATGAATTAGTTACTTAAAGTAAATCATAACATAACCTTGCATATATAAAAGCCTAAGGAATTCAGTAAAAGGCTACTAGAGCTAGTAAGTTCTGCAAGGTTGCAGGAAACAAGATCAACACACAAAAACCACTTGTATTTCTGTACACTAGCAATAAATGAACAATCCATAAATGAAATTAAAAAAAAAATCCCATTCAAAATAACCTCGAGAAGAATCAAATACTTAGGAATAACTTTAATAAAATAATGTAAAACTTCCATGTTGCAAACTATAAAACATTGCCGAAAGAAATTGAAGAAGACCTAAATAAATGGAAAGATATCTCAAGTCCATGGACTGGAAGACTAAATATTGTTAAGATGGAAATCACTGTCCAAATTGGTCTAAAGACTCAACACGATTCCTATTAAAATCCCAGTTTCCTTTTTTTTTTTTTTGCAGAAATTGTCGAGCTGATCCTAAAATTGATATGAAAATACAAGGGACTCAGAATAGCCAAAGCAATCTTGAAAAAGGACTAAGTTGGAGGACTTACAATTCCTGATTTCAAATGTAGAAGCTATAGGAATCAATACTATAGCTATACTATACCACCTAACCAACTATACTGCCACAACCACCTATACTGACACCACCACCTATATGGCTTCTACCACCTATATGTCCTCCACCACCTGTACTACCACCCCCACCTGTACTACCACCCCCACCTATACTGCCACCACCACCTATATGTCCTCCACCACCTGTACTACCACCCCCACCTATACTGCCACCCCCACCTGTACTACCACCACCACCACCTATGCTACCACCACTGCCTATACTGCCACCATCACCTATATTACCACCACCTATACTGCCACCACCAGCTGTACTACCACCACCACCTGTAGTGCCAGTACCACCTATACTACCACCACCACCACCTATACTGTCACCACCTATACAGCCTCCACCACCTATACCACCACCACCACCTAGGCCGCCGCCACCACCTATGCTGCCGCCACCACCTATACTGCCATCATCACGTGTATCGCCACTACCACCTACACTACCACTGCCACCTCTACTGACACTACCACCTCTACTACCACCACCATGTGTACTACCACCAGCACCTCTACTGCCACCACCTCCTATACTATCACCACCACCTATACTACCACCAATACCTCTACTGCCACCACCACCTGTACTACCACCACTCGTACTACCACCACCTCTACTAGCAGCATCTACACTGCCACTACAATGTGGTACTGGCATAAGGGCAGACCAATGAAGAGAATTAAGAGCCCCAAAATACGGCTGTACACTTATGGTCAACTGATTTTCAACAAAGTGCCAAAAAATTCAAAAGGAAGGAACAGTCTTTTCCACAGATGTTGCTGGGGCAATGAGATATCCATATACAAAAGATGAATGTGGACCCATATCTCACACCATACACAAAAATTGATCATAGCCCTAAATGCAAGCACTAAAACTATGAAACTCTTAGAAGAAAACACACGAGTAAATCTTCGTGATCTTGAGTAAGCAATCACTTGAACACAAGAGATCAAAGGAAAAAATTGATAAACTGGATATTAAGCTTTTGCACTTCAAGAGGCGCAATCAAGACAGTGAAAACACAACCCACAGAATGGGAGAAAATACTTGTAAATCAAGTATCGGGTAAGGAACTTGTATCTATGATACATAAAGAAAACTTACAACTCAGTAATATATAGACAAATAACCCAATGAAAAAATGGGCAAAGTATCTGAAGATACATTTCTCCCAGGAAGATTTACACATGACCAATAAACACAAATGCATTAGTTATCAGGAAAATGCAAATCAAAAGCATAATGAGACACAACTTCACGTCTATTAGGATGACTATAATAAGAAGATAGATAATAAGTGTTAGTAAGGATGTGGTCCCTGGTGGTGCGGTGGTTAGAGCAATCAACTGCTAACCAAAAGGTCAGTGGTTTGAAATCACCAGCAGCTCCACAGGAGAAAGATGTGGCAGTCTGCTTCCATAGAGTTTTACAGCCTTGGAAACCCTACAGGGTTGCTGTGAGTTGGAATCAACTCAACGGCAGTGGATTTGGTACATTGCTAATGGGTATGTAAAACGGTGCAGCCACTTTGGAAAACCATTTGGCAGTTTCTTAAATTGGTAAACACATGACCCAGGAATGTCACTCTTTGGTAAATTCCCTAGAAAAATTAAAATATATATTGACAAAAAATCTGTACGTAAATGTCCATAGCAGCATTTTCCATAATAGCCAAAAAGTAGAAACAATTCAAATGTCCACCAAAAGACAAACAGATAAACAAAATGTGGCATAACCATACAATGGAATATTATTCAGCAATAAAAAGGCATGAAGTATTAATTCATGCTACAACATGGATGAACTTCAAAAATATCATGTTAAGTGAAAAAGCCAATCACAAAAGATCACATATTGTAGGATTCCATTTATACACAATGTCCAGAAAAGGCGAGTCTACAGAGAGAAAAAGTGGATTGTGGTTGCCTGGGGTTGGAAGGCAGGTAGTAAATGGTAATGAGGTCTGTCACAGCGTCAAAATGTTCTAGAATCAGATGTGGTGATGAATGTACAACTATGTAAATATACTCTAATTCACTGAACTGTACACTTAAAATGGGTGACTTTCATGGCTTATAAATTCTATCTCAATAAAATACAGCGAAACCTGGGAGCACTGGAACTTGCTGGGACTTCTTTATTTTTCTGGAGCTCAAAAGTGTTCTGCCTTTAACAGGGTGCAGTCACCACTTTTCTAGCCTCTCTAAAAAAAAAAAAAAAACCTGCCTTATACAGGTTCCAGCTTTTGCAGGTTTTACTGTACATTAAATGATTAAAAATAAAAAATTTACCAGCAGCAAGCAGTCTTTCTCATTGGCCTAGCCAGAGGTCTGAAGAAGAACTGCAAGGGGAGTCATTTCCTCACTGTGTAATTCAGTAACAAGTACTATCTAATTCTGTGTGTAACAGAAGATACATATTCCAGACTTAAAACCACAATTGTGGGATCTCAAGGCCAAACTGGAAGAGAAAGGATATTACCCAGAGATCCTGGACTCACGGGACAGTGGCCACATGACATCACCACTGGAAATAGTAGCTGGAAGTGACCTTGGAATTGGGGCTGATAGGGGTGGAGGGAGTAGTGAATTTATGGCTAGAAGTGAGATGGATGGATTATGTTAGCTGGGGCGTGTGGCAAACTGTATAAATAGGAATAAGCTGAGCATGGCTGATGAGAATGCTGTTCTGATGCACAAAAGGTCAATTTCACCCTGAGAAATGGCGTGTCTTCAGGTGCTGGTAGCCAGGCCAACACGTCCCAGACACGTTTGTCTGGTCAGGCTGTGCCCCTCCAGGAACTGCCCCTCTTCAAGACTGCCCAGCCTCCCATACTCGTGGTTCTGGTGGGAAAATGATCTTGTAGACCCATACCCACACCCTTGGCCACAGATACCTGGTCACAGGGTAGGCAAGTCCTCCATCCAGGTCAATCTCTCTCCAGAACATATCATATACTAAAGCTAAAGGCAGTTCTGTTTTACACCAAGTGGATACCAATATCCTTCTGACTAATTACTTTTTTGGCTGAAATTTATTTCAGTTGGGTTTCAGTTCCATGTAACCAAGAGCCCTAACTAGCACCACTCAAGTTGAAATCATTTTCCGTTTAAATTCTAGTACATCAGCACTCCCAAAATACACAAGGCTTACGTCCACTGGAAGTTGCACCTTTACTGCAATTAGTGTTAGATGACAGGCCCTTCTCTCAGCAAGCACAGGCTACCCCTCACCCCACCCCCGCCAATGACAAAAGCTGGAGCAATTCTGCTGGGAACAATAGACGAGCAAGCTATTTTAGGATTACGGTAAAGAAAGTAGATATCTGAATTAAGTTCAGCCCCCAGAAAAACAAATGATTATGTGGTGTTTATTGATGTTATTATAAACCAACATAATGTAATTTGATATAAAGCTTTTGAAATCCCAAAGAAACAGAGCAATTTGTCAAGTGCCATGTTAAGAATTTTTACTAGACCCATTTTCATTGCTTATTTAGCTCTGGTTTAATCATATTTGGATTAGCAAAACCTAAAGCATGATGTTGCTGTCTTTATGAAAATCGACAATTGGAATTTCTGAGAATGAAATTAACTATGGAGATAACATAAAATCACTACTTCCTTTTTTATAACATTTATTTAGTAAAAGACCTAAGTGTTAAGAATTATAAATCTCCTTACCACAGGAAAGTGTTATTAAAATGGTGATACTAGTGATATAACAATTATGAAAAAGGTAACAATAAAAACAATAAAGCAATCTAGCCCATAACTCCATTATGATTTGATTTTAATATTGACTAAATCTCCTTACCACATGAAAGTGTTATTAAAATGGTGATACTAGTAATATAGCAATTATGAAAAAGGTAGCAATAAAAACAATAAAGCAATCTAGTCCATAACTCCATTATGATTTGATTTTAATATTGATTAAATCTCCTTACCACATGAAAGTGTTATTAAAATGGTGATACTAGTAATACAGCAATTATGAAAACGGTAACAATAAAAACAATAAAGCAATCTAGCCCATAACTCCATTATGATTTGATTTTAATATTGATTACTTTATGGATAGGAATTTGCATTTCCCTACCATTTTGCCTTAATTCTACTGTGGCTAAAGAAATGCCACATTGACTAGTACAAGTGAGCGGTTATCTATTAAATTATCACGATGAAAGCAGACTTAAAGACACCGGCAAGACAGCTTTTCACACTTCACCCTTCAGGGACAGAGGACAGGGACACAAGGCAATGCTTACAGGGCCTCTTACCTAATATCTGACAGGTCACACTTGTTCCCAGCAATAGCCATTACAATGTTTTCTGGACCATGTTCTTTCAGTTCCTTAACCCATTTCTTCAAGGTATGAAATGAATCCTAAATCAAAAGTGTAAATGAATTATTGGAAAGACCAGTCAGTACAATCCTTCAACCAAGTAGAAACACAAAACCAATACAATTTAGTAGCGAAATAAATTTTCAGAGGATTCATTTAGATTAACATACTATATTGGCATAAAACTTAACATTAACTAGGTCATACTTCATTTCACCACCTGTTATTATCGAGTCGCTTCCGACTCATAGTGACACTATGGGACAGAGTAGAACTGCCCCATAGGGCTTCCAAGGCTGTAAATACGGAAACAGACTGCCACATCTTTCTCCTGTGGAGTGGCTAGTGGGTTTGAACTGCTGACCTTTCGGTTAAGCCAAGCACTTAACCACTACTCCACCAGGGCTCCTAAGTTACACTTAAATAACCTATAAAAGATTACTTTTCTAAAATTAAAACTTGAGCAAGTTAAGACAATCGTATTAGTTTTATAACATTGATTTCCAATTATACCCTTGACTCTGCATAGGAAGATAACAGGACTAAGAGAATGTTCTAATTTTCAGGAAAGAAAGAAATACACACACACACACTTTTGAGTCCTGTTTTCCTTTCTGCCTTTCACTCACAACCTTCCTTCAAGAAACAAGTGGAAGCATACATTACATTTAGGCAGGAAAAAAAAAACCAAACCCATTCCCACTGAGGCGACTGCGCCACTAGGCAGAAGTGGTCAGGAATTCATGGATGGTAACAGTGTGGGTCATTAAACTAAGGGTCTTGTGCACTGAGTCAGCACTGCCAAGCAAAAAGTTAATTCAATTTACATGGGTGGGAAAAAGAATGTCAGCAAACCACTGCAGTTATTTGTCGATGGATACCCTAAAGCCTCAATTTGATAACCTAAAAATATACTCATATAGTGTATACACAAACACACACGTCTTATTTATCTATATACACATAAACATTACCCTGGGCATTTTAAGTAGAGTGACTGAAATGCAAATAGAAATGAAGTATTACAAAACTCACAGAACTTGAAAATAATTTTCCTTTTCTTAAAAAAAGCTGACATTCTTGAGAATAGCGCTAGCAGATGCGGCCTGGTCTCTACAAATAGACAGTTGATTTTAAAAATAGATGGCCATTGTTGTTTATTTATTTTAGCATATACTTCTGAGATGTTTCCTTACAAGGAGGGAAAATAAACTCAATGTATATATATTTTTTTATAGTGTTCACTAACCCTGACCGCTGTACTAGGAGACATCATTCCAGGCTAGTGGCAAGACGCTAGCACTGACATCTCTGCTTCGGTTCCTGCTCACACAGGATCACCACACATGGCACCTTAACTCTAACAGGCTCTGCTCACACAGATCACCACACATGGCACTTTAACTCTGACAGGGCTCTGCTCACACAGATCACCACACACGGCACCTTAACTCTGACAGGGCTCTGCTCACACAGATCACCACACACGGCACCTTAACTCTGACAGGGCTCTGCTCACACAGATCACCACACATGGCACCTTAACTCTGACAGGGCTCTGCTCACACAGATCACCACACAGGGCACCTTAACTCTGACAGGGCTCTGCTCACACAGGATCAACACACAGGGCACCTTAACTCTGACAGGGCTCTGCTCACACAGATCACCACACATGGCACCTTAACTCTGACAGGGCTCTGTTCACACAGATCACCACACAGGGCACCTTAACTCTGACAGGGCTCTGCTCACACAGATCACCACATATGGCACCTTAAATCTAACAGGGCTCTGCTCACACAGATCACCACAGACAGCACCTTAACTCTAACAGGGCTCTGCTCACACAGCATCACCACACATGGCACCTTAACTCTAACAGGGCTCTGCTCACACAGCATCACCACACAGGGCACCTTAACACTAACAGGGCTCTGCTCACACAGGATCACCACACAGGGCACCTTAACTCGGACAGGGCTCTGCTCACACAGATCACCACACATGGCACCTTAACTCTGACAGGGCTCTGCTCACACAGATCACCACACACGGCACCTTAACTCTGACAGGGCTCTGCTCACACAGATCACCACACACGGCACCTTAACTCTGTCAGGGCTCTGCTCACACAGCATCACCACACATGGCACCTTAAATCTAACAGGGCTCTGCTCACACAGCATCACCACACACGGCACCTTAACTCTGACAGGGCTCTGCTCACACAGATCACCACACAGGGCACCTTAACTCTGACAGGGCTCTGCTCACACAGGATCACCACACACGGCACCTTAACTCTGACAGGGCTCTGCTCACACAGATCACCACACAGGGCACCTTAACTCTGACAGGGCTCTGCTCACACAGGATCAACGCAAGGCACCTTAACTCTGACAGGGCTCTGCTCACACAGATCACCACACAGGGCACCTTAACTCTGACAGGGCTCTGTTCACACAGATCACCACACAGGGCACCTTAACTCTGACAGGGCTCTGCTCACACAGATCACCACACAGGGCACCTTAACTCTGACAGGGCTCTGCTCACACAGGATCAACGCAAGGCACCTTAACTCTGACAGGGCTCTGCTCACACAGGATCACCACACAGGGCACCTTAACTCTGACAGGGCTCTGCTCACACAGATCACCACACAGGGCACCTTAACTCTGACAGGGCTCTGCTCACACAGATCACCACATATGGCACCTTAACTCTGACAGGGCTCTGCTCACACAGATCACCACACAGGGCACCTTAACTCTGACAGGGCTCTGCTCACACAGGATCACCACACATGGCACCTTAACTCTGACAGGGCTCTGCTCACACAGATCACCACACATGGCACCTTAACTCTGACAGGGCTCTGTTCACACAGATCACCACACAGGGCACCTTAACTCTGACAGGGCTCTGCTCACACAGATCACCACATATGGCACCTTAACTCTGACAGGGCTCTGCTCACACAGATCACCACACAGCACCTTAACTCTGACAGGGCTCTGCTCACACAGCATCACCACACATGGCATCTTAACTCTGACAGGGCTCTGCTCACACAGATCACCACATATGGCACCTTAACTCTGACTGGGCTCTGCTCACACAGATCACCACACAGGGCACCTTAACTCTAACAGGGCTCTGCTCACACAGCATCACCACACATGGCACCTTAACTCTGACAGGGCTCTGCTCACACAGAATCACCAGACAGGGCACCTTTACTCCAACAGAGCTCTGCTCACACAGCATCACCACACATGGCACCTTAATTCTGACAGGGCTCTGCTGACACAGGATCACCACATACAGCACCTTAACTCTAACAGGGCTCTGCTCACACAGGATCACCACACATGGCACCTTAACTCTGACAGGGCTCTGCTCACACAGGATCACCATACACGGCACCTTAACTCTAACAGGGCTCAGCTCACACAGGATCACCACACATGGCACCTCAACTCTAACAGGGCTCTCTTACCTGTTTGGTAATGTCATATACAATGACAGCTGCAGCAGACCCTCGATAGTACATGGGAGCCAGTGAATGAAACTGTTACAAGAACAATGACGAGCGTGAGGCCAAAGTGAACATATTTTTTACAATTCCAAATTAAATATACAATTTTTATCCCACATCATCTCTTTAAGGCCTTTATAAATTCCCCTATTATTTTCTCAGAGTTTACATTAAAAAATAACGTTTTCTCCCCAAGTATACACACGGTTTATAGGCCACGAAATCTACTCACAGGCAAAGGCCAAAAATAAATTTTATTTCACATGTTGCGGTTCTGTGAGTTTTCCTTTCTCTGCTGCTCATCACTTCTCTAATACAGGCAGTCCTCGGGTTATGAACATCCGACTTACAGAGGACTCATGGTTGCCCTTTAACTTTATGTAAATTTGCCCTGACTTTGAAATGATTGAACGACCCCTGCTCATAATATTCATCACAATCATCTTCACTTGCTGCATGTGCAGCTTTTAAACCACTGAAAAGGCTTCAAGTCTTTTCTTGTACTAACCAAAAACCAAAACTGTTGCCATCAAGTCGATTCTAACTCACAGCAACCCTACAGGACAGAGGAGAACTACCCCACAGGGCTTCCAAAAAGTGGCTGGTGAATTTGAATTGCCGACCTTTTAGTTAGCAGCTGAGCTCTTAACCACTGCACCACCAGGGCTCCTTTTGCACTAAACCAAAAAAAACAAAAAACCCCCGCTGCCCTCAAGTCAAATCCAACTCTTAGCGACCCTATAGGAGAGAGGAGAACTGCTCCATAGGGTTTCCAAGGAATGGCTGGTGGATTCAAACTGCCAACCTTTTGATTAGCAACCGAGCTCTTAATCACCGCCCCATCAGGGCTCCCTTGCACTAAGGTAAGGCTTAAAAAGAACCATACACACCTGTCCTGACTTACCTACAAATTCAGCCTAATGACTTAAAGACACAGTCAGGAATGTCACCCGGGACAAGCCTGTATGACTGACGCAGAGCAATCCCTCATTAGGATTATACAGCAGAAAGAAAGAAAGATGTACGCCAAGGTAAGGAGAATAGGGCGCTGGCAAAGATCACAAAGTCTACTGAGCCAGGAATGGGGAACGCTGCAGCAAAGGTGGCCTTAGCCAGCACTGGCCCTTAGGTCCGGGTGGCCGCCATCTCTCTATGCACAACTTCCATGCCTACCTAAGGTCCCCAGATGACCAGACGCTTCATCCCAAATGTTAACAAAGCAGTGTAACTGGTCACGAGTCATTTATCCCCAGACAAGATGGATAGTTATCCTGAGAATACAAACTTTATATAGATTTTGGAGAAGTGTTTTGTCTCAATTTGCACCCTTTTTTTTTTAATTAAAAAAATATGTTGGAGAGGTTTTGAAAGTCACTAAGAAAAAGATAATCAGCTCAACAAAAAAATGGACAAAGCGTATATACAGATAAATCACACAGGAAGAAATACAAATTTTGTATTTTAATATTTAATAAATATTTTAAACACATTCAATTGTAATAAAAGAAACGGAAATAGAAACAATGGTAGGGTACTTATTAATTTAACAAATATTAAAAACGACTTATAGCATCCAGTGTTGGTATGGATCTGAGAAGCAAGGCACTCTCATACACTACACAGGAGTGTATCCTAATACTATTCCTCAAAGCTACTGTTGGTAATACTAACCAAAAGTTGACATGTGCATACCTTTTCACCCAGCAATTCCATTTATAGGAATATATACTGGAGTGGACATCACACACAAACAAGGATACTCATCCATATACCCAAAACCAAACCAAACCCACTGCTATAGAGTAGATTCCGACTCATAATGACCCTATAGGACAGAGTAGAACTGCCCTATAGAGCTTCCAAGGCGCGCCTGGTGGATTCAAAGTGACGACCTTTTGGTTAGCAGCTGTAGCTCTTAACCACTATGCCACCAGGGTTTCCCTCATCCACATAGGGAGAAAAATTTGAGAACAAGTTAAAGGTCTGCCACAGGAATTGACTCATAATATATGTATAAAGTAGAATATTCCACAACCACTACAATGATGAGGATTTTGATTGGCAGGTACAGTTGTCTCTGACATACTGTTAAACGAAAAACTAGTCTCTAAGCAGTAATCGGCTTGACGGCACTGGGTTTTTTGAAGCAGTGTACTAAAAAGCACAGCATAATTTAGGGTAAAATGTATATAAATGTGTGTTGTGCAGGTATAAAATAATGTTCTTCAAAACGTCAATGGTGAGATGTCTAGTGATTTTACATTTTCCTTATAAGAGTTTAATATAATAAACATTGTATAAATTTTTATAATAAGTTTTAGGTAAAATCATTTTTAAGAAAAAAAAATGCAGCGACTTTTATTGGGGATTTAGGGGAGGGAAGCCGAAGAAAGATGTAGCAGCTGCTTCTGGAAAGATTACAGCCTTGGAACCCTATGGGGCGGTTCTATTCTGTCCTACGGGGTCACTAGGAATCTAAATTGACTCCACAGCAATGGGTTTGGCTTTGGTTTGGTACAGGGAGGGAACAGGAAGTGAAGGAGTGGAGAATCCTGAAGTTTCTCTGGCCAACAAGAGAACAAAAAGTCATTCATTCTTATTTCTCACAAAATATTTGTCATTGTGTAAATGCTTGCCAAATTAAAATGATCATATTTGGAAGTTTTGAGCGCATCTGTTCCCTAGGTTTCCTTTTTATCACACACCAGTGTGACGGGTAACAGGCTACCCTTCACCACTCTACTTCCCTCTATGCAAGTCTCCATCTTGAAGAGGAATTACTCTGGAGTCTCTGTGGGTCTCAAAAAGTAGAGGGCCTGGTGAAGCTCAGGATGACCAGAGGAGTTCAACAGCTGGTCTGTGCAAAGGCAGAATACGACAAAGGGCCATGAGCCGCTGTTCTCCTCTGCCCAGGGAACTCGTGCACACCCACTCACCACGTGTGCCTCCGTACTCACTGGCTGCACAACACTGCATGCCTGCCCGTGAACACGTGCACACCCGTTCACCACGTGTGCCTCTATGCCCACTGACTGCCCAACACTGCCTGTGTGCCCGTGAACACCTGACCCCCCACTCACCATGTGCGCCTCCATACCCACTGACTGCCCAACACTGCCTGTGTGCCGGTGAACGCCTGATCCCCCGTTCACCACGTGTGCCTCCATACCCACTGACTGCCCAACACTGCCTATTTTTTTTAATAATTTTTATTGTGCTTTAAGTGAAAGTTTACAAATCAAGTCAGTCTCTCACATATAAACTTATATACACCTTACTACATACTCCCATTAACTCTCCCCCTAATGAGTCAGCCCGCTCCCTCCTTCCAGTCTCTCCTTTCATGACAGTTTTGCCAGTTTCTAACCCTCTCTACCCTCCCATCTCCCCTCTAGACAAGAGATGCCAACACTGTCTCAAGTGTCCACCTGATACAAGAAGCTCACTCCTCATCAGCATCTCTCTCCAACCCATTGTCCAGTCCAATCCATGTCTGATGAGTTGGCTTCGGGAATGGTTCCTGTCCTGGGCCAACAGAAGGTTTGGGGACCATGACCGCCGGGATTGTTCTAGTCTCAGTCAGATCATTAAGTCTGGTGTTTTTGTGAGAATTTGGGGTCTGCATCCCACTGCCCTCCTGCTCCCTCAGGGGTTCTCTGTTGTGCTCCCTGTCAGGGCAGTCATCGGTTGTGGCCAGGCACCATCTAGTTCTTCTGGTCTCAGGATGATGTAAGTCTCTGGTTCATGTGGCCTTTTCTGTCTCTTGGGTTCATAATTATCTTGTGACCTTGGTGTTCTTCATTCTCCTTTGATCCAGGTGGGTTGAGACCAATTGATGCATCTTAGATGGCCACTTGTTATCATTTAAGACCCCAGACGCCACACTTCAAAGTGGGATGCAGAATGTTTTCTTAATAGAATTTATTTTGCCAATTGACTTAGATGTGCCCTGAAGCCATAGTCCCCAAACCCCCGCCCTTGCTCCGTTGACCTTCGAAGCATTCAGTTTATCCAGGAAACTTCTTTGCTTTTGGTCCAGTCCAGTTGAGCTGACCTTCCCTGTATTGAGTGTTGTCCTTCCCTTCACCTAAAGTAGTTCTTATCTACTAACTAATCAGTAAATAACCCTCTCCCACCCTCCCTCCCTCCCCACTCTGGTAACCACAAAAGAATGTGTTCTTCTCAGTTTAAACTATTTCTCAAGATCTTATAATAGTGGTCTTACACAATATTTGTCCTTTTGCATCTAATTTCACTCAGCATAATGCCTTCCAGGTTCCTCCATGTTATGAAATGTTTCACAGATTCGTCATTGTTCTTTATCGATGCGTAGTATTCCATTGTGTAAATATTCCATAATTTATTTATCCATTCATCCGTTGATGGACACCTCGGTTGCTTCCAGCTTTTTGCTATTGTAAACAGTGCTGCAATAAACATGGGTGTGCATGTATCTGTTCGTGTAAAGGCTCTTATTTCTCTAGGATATATGCCGAGGAGTGGGATTTCTGGGTTGTATGGTAGTTCTATTTCTAACTTTTTAAGAAAACGCCAGAGAGATTTCCAAAGTGGTTGTGCCATTTTATATTCCCACCAGCAGTGTATGAGTTCCAATCTCTCCGCAGCCTCTCCAACATTTATTATTTTGTGTTTTTTGGATTAATACCAGCCTTGTTGGAGTGAGATGGAATCTCATCGTAGTTTTAATTTGCATTTCTCTAACGGCTAATGATTGAGAGCATTTCTTCATGTATCTGTTACCTGCCTGAATATCTTCTTTCGTGAAGTGCGTGTTCATATCCTTTGCCCACTTTTTAATTGGGTTGCTTGCCTTTTTGTGGTTGAGTTTTAACAGGATCATATAGATTTTAGAGATCAGGCGCTGGTAGGAGATGTCATAGCTGAAAATTTTTTCCCAATTTGTAGGTGGTCTTTTTAATCTTTTGGTGAAGCCTTTAGATGAGCATAGGTGTTTGATTTTTAGGAGCTCCCAGTTATCTGGTTTCTCTTCATCTTTTTTGGTGATGTTTTGTATTCTGTTTATGCCTTGTATTAGGGCTCCTAACATTGTCCCTATTTTTTCTTCCATGATCTTTATCGTTTTAGTCTTTATGTTTAGGTCTTTGATCCACTTGGAGTTAGTTTTTGTGCATGGTGTGAGGTATGGGTCCTGTTTCATTTTTTTTTGCAAATGGATATCCAGTTATGCCAGCAGCATTTGTTAAAAAGACTATCTTTTCCCCAATTAACCGACACTGGGCCTTTGTCAAATATCAGCCGCTCATATGTGGATGGATTTATATCTGGGTTCTCAATTCTGTTCCATTGGTCTATGTGCCTGTTGTTGTACCAGTACCAGGGTGTTTTGACTACTGTGGCTGTATAATATGTCTAAACACATGTAGAGTGAGGCCTCCCACTTTCTTCTTCTTTTTCAGTAATGCTTTACTTATCCGGGGCTTCTTTCCCTTCCATATTAAGTTGGTGATTTGTTTCTCCATCACATAAAAAAATGTTGTTGGAATTTGGATTGGAAGTGCATTGTATATATAGATGGCTTTTGGTAGAACAGACATTTTTACTATATTAAGTCTTCCTATCCATGAGCAAGGTATGTTTTTCCACTTATGTAGGTCCCTTTTAGTTTCTTGCACTAGTACTTTGTAGTTTTCTTTGTATAGGTCTTTTACATCTTTGGTAAGATTTATTCCTAAGTATTTTATCTTCTTGGAACACTGCCTATTTTTAACCCACCCTTTGGTGACTGACTGCTCACATGTAGAAAACAAAATCAGAATTCTTGCCCAAAGGGAGGAAAAAGCAATGCATTTATGAAACATTCCTGTTTTGCTAAGGCTAGGGAATGCATCTAAAGTGTCCTTCTAGCCCAATTATACAAATTGCCTACTTTAAAAACATAAACCTCCATATATCCACTTTATCAGCCAAAGGAGAAGAGTCAGTAGAAAATTTATCTTCAAAAATCAAGACCCATGTAGACTCAAGCACAAAAAGTAGGAAATAGTGTACATATTCTACGACAGAGTTCATTTCTATCTCCGAGGACACAAACTGAATCTAAAATGGTCACTGGTGTGCAGGTCTCATGAATTATTGAATGGATTTTTGTATATGATGCATTACTCATTATTTTCTTCCTCTAAATGGAATCACTTTGAAATAAATCTGTTGGTGAAGCCATTTAAAAGACTTTACTGCCAGAGACTTGGGTGTTTTAATGAGTTAAAAGTTCACATCTGGGTTCCAAAACCCAATAATGCATTGACCAAAGGATAATATTTGTGAAGGACAAAAAGATAAAGCACTTCTAGCCTTCAATGTATACACCATCCTCCATACGAATATAATGCAAAGGCACCACAATTAGTCTTAACACCCCACAGGACATAATTCAATAACTGTGGGGAAATAAGTCTGATGGAGCACTCACAGAAAAGATTCTTCTAGAAATAAAGTTCACAATCACAGGACCTTGAAATAACTACGTTTTTTTTTTTTTTTCAATCTCACCTTGAAAGGTTATTTAAAAATTCATATAACAGATGCCAATTCAAAATCCCTTTTTCCCTAACTCTGCAACAAAGTATCCATAAGGCCAAATTAAAAAACTAAAGTGTTCAGATAACTCTCAGATGTCATTTAATTACTCAGAAAAACTCAGGGAATTGTATAAAGCTCATTTGCCTCCCCTGACAAAAAATAAATAATAGCTGGGTCTGTCTTCATGTGTGTGATTGTTTATTTCCTAATTGCTGTACGCCTACATGGTAAAGGGCAAGGGAATGGCCTCCTTCAAGCACTCAGAGCTACTTAGGCTTCTCAGAGCTCACAGATGGATGCCAGCCTTGCCACCACCTCCAGCAACTGGAAGAAGGATAAATGGGTACAATCTTTCTGGGAAGCAACTGAAGGCTGTATTTCAAAAGTCTTGAAAAATGTTCATACACTTTGACTCAACAATTCTGCTTTTTAAAGCAAATAATCAGAGATGGTCACAGAGTAACCAGATTTACTCTAGAACTATTATTTATGCTGGAAAGTTGGAAACAGCTTCAATGTCTAACAATTGGGGAACGGAAACAAGTTTTGGCTTAGTCACGTATTGGGTAGCAATTAAACTTAAGTTTTCGAAGAATTTTAAATGGTATGTAAGACAAGGAGGCAGAGTGGTTTCTCCCCAGTGGAGCCCTGGGTGCTGAATGTGTTTTTTGGAAAAGAGGTTTCCTGGCCAAATAATTTTGAGAAACACTGCATATAATAAGCTCTTCTATAAGTTTCCAAAGAATTATTAGTACATTAAAATAGATAAAGAAACCTATCTATTTTAGCTTTAATTCAGAATTTCCTTTTTTTTTTATTATTATTATTACTTTTTTCAAGTTATGTTAACATCTGGGGACCTACTATGGAGCACTGATGGTGTAGTGGTTGAGAGTTTGGCTGCTAACCAAAAGACTGGCAGTTCAAATCCACCAGCCACTGCTTGGAAACCCTACGGGGCAGTTCTGCTCTGTCCTACAGGGTCACTATGAGTTGGAATCAACTAGATGGCAACATGTGTTTTGATTTTAGGGACCTACTGGGAGCCCTGGTGGCACAGTGGTTAAAAGCTACAGCTGCTAACCAAAAGGTTGGTGGTTTAAATCTACTATTTGCTTCTTGGGAGAATAATGTGGCAGTCTGCTTCCTCGAAGATTACAGCCTTGGAAACCCTATAGGGCAGTCCTACTCTGTCCTATAGGGTTGCTGTGAGTTGGAATCGACTGGATGGCAGTGGGTTTGGTTTTTGGTTTTGGGAGGGACCTATTGTGCTCAGAACCCACCTTAGAGGCACAGTATGAAGAGAACGAGACTGAAGAATATTGGTTCTCATACTTTGTAAAACGAGGGGTAGAGGTGGGGGTAAGGTCAGCAGTGGCAGTAAGGTGTTTCCCCAGCTCTGTGATTCAATGACTATACTCATGGCCAAGGAACATCAGGCTTCTGGACGGAACCTACTCCCCTCGCCCGGCTCCTGATCCTGTTGAATATCTGACCTGTAACACAAGCCTCCCTTGTGTGTACCTTGTGTGCACACACATGTACACACACACACGTATACACACACACACACACACACTACCGAGCAGCACAGTGAAAGGCATTATTCCAGGAAACCTCCTAACTCCCCAGACCACCCAGTATGCTTGAGGCAAAATTTCTTAAAGGCAGGTAGGTGCGTGGCATCATAAATTCCACAGCAGCACAGTGCTACGTGTCAAGAAGGGGGGAGGGGCAATAAACTAGGTATCCAACCCTCAGAGGCTCCCTCGAGGCTCTGCTTCCACATCCTCTGCCCTGGGGCCTGGGATGAGCAGGGGTTGCTCATACACTGTGATGTTTCAGAGAACACGCTGCCCTGGTGAATGCCACTGACGTAGCCACGGGCATCAACGCTGACCTCTGGCCTTTCTCGGGGCCAGGGCACAGTCAGAAGCCCTCACCCTCCCACGGAGCACTGTGGCCATGGAGAGTCAGGGGCAGAAGCCAAGACATGCCCAGAGGCCATCAGGATTCCAACAGAGGGAAGTGGTAGGAGAAAACGCCCGACATTCCCAACATGCTCAGCTGGCAAAAGTTGAATGGAAAAATTCTTTGCCTAATGTTCTTTCATGCCATTCAGAGGAATGTTTCCAATTTATGCACAGACTCTATCCACACAAAAGCAGAGGGCCTTTTTTTTTTTTTATGGATTCTTTCAGTTAATGTGCTTGTTTTTTTTTAATTGTACTTTAGATGAAGGTTTATAGAGCAAACTAGCTTTTCATTAAACAATTAATACACATATTGTTTTGTGACATTGGTTGCCAACTGCACGACACGTCAACACTCTCCCTTTCTCGACCTTAGGTTCCCCATTACCAGCTTTCCTGCCCCTCCTGCCTTCTTGTCCTTGCCCCTGGACTGGTGTGCCCCTTTAGTCTTGTTTTGTTTTATGGGGCTGTCTAATCTTTGGCTGAAGGGTGAACCTTAGGAGTTAATTCACTGCTGAGCTATATGGGTGTCTGGGGGCCATACCATACTCTCGGGGGTTTCTCCAGTCTCTGTCAGACCAGTAATTCTGTTTTTTTGTTTTGTTTTGTGTGTGTGTGACTTAGAATTTTGTTCTACTTTTTTCTCCAGCTCTGTCCAGGGCCCTCTATTGTGATCTCTGTTAGGGCAGTCAGTGGTGGTACCCAGGCACCATCTAGTTGTGCTGGACTCAGTCTGATGGAGGCTGTGGTAGTTGTGGTCCATTAGTACTTTGGACTAATCTTTCCCTTGCATCTTTGGTTTTCTTCATTCTCCCTTGCTCCAGACAGTGGGGTATCTTAGACAGCCATCACAAGCTTTTAAGACCCTAGATGCCACTCACCAAAGTAGAATGTAGAACATTTTCTTTGTAAACTATGTTATGCCAGTTGAGCTAGATGTTCCCAGAGAACATGGTCCCCACAGGTAGAGGGGGGCCTATTTTGTACGGAATCCAACAGTATGTAAATTTGTACAGAAAAAAGGCTAGAAGATCATATGCCAAAGTATTAACAATGGTTATTTCTGAATTATAGGCAGACCACCAATTTTTTTAATATTTCTGAATCATTAAAAAAAAAACTTTAAACATGACACATTACTTTTACGATGAGGGGACAATGTCTTTTTCTTTTCTTTTTCTATTTCCTTCTTAGTCAAAGTGCTTCCTCAGCGTTCAGGGATCAGAGGGTTGAAGAAAAAGCCTCAGGAGGGATCTAGGTTTTAGAGGCATCTGCTATGAGCTTGACTCCTTAGCTGACAAGGTGCGGTGCAAATCTTCATTAAGTACCAAGATGACACAACACAAATAAAAACATCTTTCTCCAAAAAAGGTGTTGGTGGGGGGGTGAGGCTGTTATGGATTGAATTGTGCCCCCCAGAAATATGTGTTATAAATCCTAACCCCTATAGCTGTGGTTATCGTCCCATTTGGGGTGGGTTTTCTTTGTTTTGTTAATGTGTCAGTATTAAGGTGGTCTTCAATCACTCTCTTCTGAGATAGAAAAGAGCAGCAAAAGAGGAAGAGATGGGGAAGACATACGCCGAGCCACAGGGAGATCACTGAGAGCAAGGCCCTTCCTCCAGAGCCCACAGAGAGAGAAAGCCTTCCTCCAGGGAGCCGGCAATGGGTGTTCTAGCCTCCTAACTGTGACGGAATAAACTTTTGTTTGTTAAAGCCACCCACTTGTGGTATTTCTGTCTTAGCAGCACTAGATCACTAAGACGGGCTTACAGATTGGTGTCTTTTAAAAGGCAAGGAAACAAACTTGAATAGCACGTGAAACAGAAGTGGGCTTTTGTGATGCAGTGGAAATGGTACTCCGCAGCTTTTGTCCCACCCATGAAGCACCCAACTGCAGTGACCTCAGCTCACATTCCTGTCTCTGGTGGCAGGCAGATGCAGCTCCTGCAGCCAGAGAACTCAGCACCACTCCATCTCTAATCACTGCTTTGTGCATCTGAAGACAACGCCGTGATACCAGCACGGGGGTCAGTGTGGCCGGACCTTGCCACTCAGCTGGTTGAGTCTCTCCCGTCCCTGGCTCTCACATCCGAGATAAGACTCACTGCACAGAGGGCAGGAAGCAAACACAGCCCAGGACTGTGCGTAGGCCAGGAGGAAAAGGCCAGGGCCAGGGTGCCCCAGCTGGCATTGCCCCAACCCGGTGCTCCCTGGGTGGGCCACGCCTGGGCTCACCCACAGCTGCTCCGCACCTCTGCACAGCTGTGGGCAGGGGTCTGCCCTGTGGAGCGGGCCTGCAGAGGATGCTTTCCTGAGTCCACTGACAAGCACGTGCGGGTTCGTTCACTCCCAGGCGCTCACACCCTCATACTCTGGCCCTTTGGTTTGGCCTCTGCCCCTCGCCCCCATGCTGTCTGGCACCATCCACAGGGCCTTCAGGCCCAGATGAATGTCACACCCCCATGGAGTTCATCTCTTCTTGACTGGTGGTCCCAAAGTGTCCACTGGAGCAGTTAGATACTGCAATATCCAGAGGGGCCCTGCTTCTAACTTCTCAACTAGGATATTTATTTACCATAGAATTTATTTATTTGTAACTTTTTGTTGTGGACATTTCCAAGCATGCACAGGAGATGAGAGCACGGTGTAATGAACTTCCATGTTCCCACCACCTCGCTCCAAAGTCCTTACTGACACACCAGCCAGCCTCCTTTCTACCCTCGCCTCACGTATCCCACCCTGAAGTAGAGAAAATACATTTTCTCCAGTGTTTTAATATTAGACAGGATATATTTCCTTGTTTGTTTTAGTATAGCTGTATAAGCTGTGATTAATCTCTAGTCTTCAGAAAATGGCACAGATTCTGTTCAAGATATGGCTGAGCAGCCTATTCCACTCTTAACAAACACCCTAATACCTTACGGCATGTTTTCTCCTGTTCACAATGGGTGATTGAGAGCTTGACATAACTAATGCCATAACGATGCTCTAAGTAATCTCTAAAATCATTTTATATTGTACCAGCTGCAGGGGTCTCTTCCAAAGGGGTGCGGAGCTCTCTCAGCTCCTGTGGCCTTGGTCTCTCAGTTGCCTTGAGAAATGGCCTTCAGCCTGCAAGACAGCAGCTAGAAAAGCTGCCTGACACTTTTGATCTGCAATTTTCTTTCTTGCGCCTTATCTCAGTCAGAGTGGACTTGGCAGAGCAGTTCCACGAGCCGAGAGATTCTTATTTGTCAGCCTGTTACAAACATACAGATTAGAGTCAGATGTCTGACATGCATATCTTTAGTTTAATAAAGAGTTTCTTGTAGTTGTTTTGTGATGTATAAGACCATCTGTGGGCTACGTACTCAAAAACATTAGGTAACCCTGACCTTCCCCCTATAAAACTCTCCTGCTGGCTCTTTAGAATTAGATAGAATTTGGGAGAAATTTAACCCCTCTGTCTCTTGTACACTGGTGTTCAATAAAGCCCTCTTGCTGCTTACCTCCTCCTATCTCATTATTGGCTTTGCGGCGGGTGGCTTGAATCCGCAATTTGCAGTAACAACCCTACCACCACAGCAGTCTCTTGAAGCAAATACTTGGCATTACATTGCGTTCGCTGTAAATCAGGGTGATCTTTCCTTATAATGTAAGTCAACCTGTGTCACTTTCCTGTTCCTTCTAACTTATTAAGTATACAATCCACACTCCACACTATGGTCTCCAAGGCACTAGTTGCTCGGGCCCTGTCCCCTCTCTGCTAGCCCCCCGGCCCCCCAATTGTCAATCACACTGAACATGGAAGCCTTCGCACGTGCTTTCTTTGGCCTGAGCCCTCTTCCACTGGACACCCAGAGGCACACACCCTCACTTCATCCATGCCTTTGCTCAACTGCCACCTCCTCCAAGGATCCTTCCTTGAACGCTAACTGGCCATAGCAGGAACTCAACCAATATTCAATAACTGAACACATTTGATAAACCAATAACTCTGTGAGGGCAGGTAGAGTAGATTGGATTGTTTTCACTTTATAGAAGAGAAAACTGAGGCTCAGAATGGTTAGGTGAATTGCCCAAAGACACACAGCTCTTAAATGGGAGAGCCAGACCTTGAAACAGGTCTTTTGACTCCAAATTCCATGCTTCTTCCACTTCCATGTGGCTTCTCTGAAATAAAACATTGCTCAAGTTGATGTAATTAAGGTACGTTAAGTTGATTCACTCATTCAACAGGTATCTCCTGAACACTCAGTGTGTGACAGGAACTGTTCTAGGCAATGGGGAACCAGGTTGTGGTAGTGAGAATAATGGGCCCCCAAAGATGTCCAGGTGACAGTGGTGGTTCAGTGGGTGAATATTCACCTTCCATGCAGGAGACCTGGGTTTGAGTCCCGGCCAGTGCACCTCACGTGCAGCCTATACCCATCAGTCAGTGGAGGCTTGTGTTGCTATGATGCTGAATAGGTTAACCTCCAGACTAAGACAGACTAGGAAGAAAGTCATGGAGGTCTGCCTCCAAATATCAGCCAGTGAAAACCCTATGGATCATAACAGTCGGCTCAGCAACTGATCGTGGGGATGGCACAGAACTGGGCACAGTGTTTTCTTCTGCTGTGCATGGGGTTGCCACAAGTCAAGGGCCAACTCAATGGCACCTAACAACAACCACAACGAAGATGTCCACATCCTAATGCCCAGAGCCTATGAATATGTTACGGTGCATAGCAGTTGTTAATCAGCAGACCTTGAGATGGGGAGATTATCCTGGATTATCCAGGTGGGCCCAATGTAGTCACAAGGGTCTTTATAAGTGGAAGAGGAAGACATGAGGGCAAGAGTCAGAAAGAGACTGGAAGATGCCAAGTATTGCCAGTAGCAGCTGGCTTTGAAGACAGAGGAAGGGGCCATAAGTCAAAGTTTGCAGGTGGCTTCTAAAAGATGGAAAAGGCAAGGAAGTGGGTTCTCCCTTAGAAACACCAGAAAGGAAAGCAGCCCTGCCAACACCTTGATTTTTGCCCGGTGAGACCCATTTTGGACTTCTGGCCTCCAGAACACTAAGAGAGTGAGTTTGGGTTGTTTTAAGCACTAAGTCTGTGGTGATGTGTTTCAGCAGACACAGAAAACTGATGGAGAGGATGAAGACGGTAAACACAATCCAGCCCTCACCAGTGCCCATTCTAGGAGTGAGGATGAGTTAGGCTCCTTCAGAAGGCTGCTCTGGCTACAGAATGCCTTCAAATCATGAGGCCTGTGTTCTGAGGGGACCCCAGCTGCTCCTTTTTAGATGTGGCCCTCAGCACCCCGGGAGCACTGCTCTTTTACTCCACAAAGTCTACTCGCCTAACTTCCTATCCAAGAATGACATTCATAGGCTGCAAGCTTCACAGGCCCTTTCACCTGTACTTAAGTAGACTTAGGAGATGACCTGAAGTCAGTTCCAGAGAGAGGGAGAGGAAAACAGAAGTAGATAAGGGGCTTCTTAGAGTCCTAATAAAAGTATACGTGTGCCCCCTGAAGCTCTGCCTGCCCCCTTTGCCATGACATTCTCTGAGAGTTGGCAGATAGAAAACTGGCAACGGCCCAGGAGGCACCCATAAAGCCTCCTAAGTAGAAGCTACTTAGGGTGTCCCGGCTAAGACACACACTACAAAAAGTCATTGCCCTGCTTGTAGAGAAACTCATCTGGAGGGCCCAAGCCAGCCCTGGGAAGATCAGGGAAAAGGAGACCCAGGGAAAGGAACTAGGAGAACCTCAGCTGCCGGGAACAAAGAAAACAGCAGAATCCTTTCTGACAGTGAGCAAACACAGAAAAGGCAAGGGGCTGGAATCTATTTTGAAGCAACAGAAGCTCATATTTGCTTTTCAAAATCAACTCACTGATGGAGATGTTTCTATCTGCTGTGCAAGAGATCTGTCTCCTGCTCCCTCCGCCTCTCCATTTTCCTTCACTCTCAGCTTTCCTGTCTGCTATGGATTAAGTTGTGTCCCCCCAAAATACATGTTGGAATCCTAAACCCCACACCTGTGGATGTAATCCTGTTTGAGAATATGGTCGTCTTTGTTATGGTGATTAGATCATACCCGGGTAGGGTAGGTTCTAAATCTAATCACTTACGAGTTATAAAAAGAGCAGATCAGGCACAGAGGTGCACACACGGAAGACAGATGCAACGTGAGGGTTGTCTACAAGCCAAGGAACCACGGGGCTACTGGGAAGGAAGGAATCGACAAGGCCAATACCCCTATTTGGAATTTTAGCCTCCAGAACTATGAGAAAATAAATTTCTGTTCTTTAAAGCCACCCTCTTGTGGTATTTGTGTTACAGCAGCACTAGGAAGGAGTCCTGGTGGCACAGTGGTTAAGAGCTCGGCTGCTAACCAAAAGATGGGCAGTTCAAATCCACCAGCTGCTCCTTGGAAACCCCATGCAGCAGTTCTACTGTGTCCTCTAGGGTCGCTATAAGTCGGAATCCACTTGATGGCAACAGGCACAGGTAGCATTAGGAAACTAAGACACTGTCTCCCAGGCTGATGTCAGAAATGTTTAACATGGTTCTCTAAGGATGTCCTAAACTGATTTTAACGTATCGACACGGACTTCTTCTTTCTTTATAAGGGACTTTCTGACACTCAAGAGGGCAACTCTACACCTAGTCTCCTACTGTCCTAAATGACATCCAGCCTTTCCTCCCTACCCCTGCGCCAGCACAGCCACCCTGGGGCTCCTGTCTTCTCCTATCCGGGTTCCACCACTCCCTCCCCTGACACCTGAGGGCTCCAGTTTCTTCTATCACCAACTTTTAAGTATTACTGAACCTCTTCAGCTGTAACTCTCTCAGCCAAATGGATCCTGAGGTCTCCGTGGAGGCCTCTTTAGAAAATGGCACTTCTAAAAGTGATAAGGCAGTCGGCCCTAATGACAACCATCTACCTTGTTTTTAGTAGCATAAACTCATCCATGAAGAGAAATGAAGTCCTGGTACCTGATACAACATAGATGAACCTCGAAAACGTCATGCTGAGTGAAATAAGCATGATAAAAGGACAAATATTGTATGATCCCACTTACATGAAATACCTAGAATAGGCAGATGTATAGAGTTCGAAGTTCATTAGTGGTTACCAGGGGTGGGTGGGAGACTTACAGCTGAAGCGGAGTTATAGTTGAAGGGGTGCTGAGTTTCTGTTTGGGGCGATGGGAGGCTTTTGGAGATGGATAGTGGTGACGGTTGTAAAACACGGTCAATGCAATTAATGTCACTGAGTTATATACTCGAAAATGATTAAAATGGCAAATTTTTGGTTATATATATGTTACCACAAAAAGACTTTTTAAAAATAGATAATAAACTCTATTTTAGCTTCTGTTCTTTATTATATAATTTCATTCAGTTTTTCCTTTGGGGAAGGTTACTGGGGGATGAAGGGAGGAAATATTTCCCTTATCAGGATCTCAATGGGCACTTGTCAAAAGCACCATTGTTCCATGAAGAGGGGAGGGGGAGCAAAAACCTGTTTACTCTCCCTTTCCCACGGGAAGGGTCTGGCTGTGAAAGGCTGATGAAAAGAGTTGGTGGGTTTGTGAGAAGGTGTGACAGGGTGAAGCTATTCCTCTTCAAAATCAGGTTTAAAAAACTCTTTGCCATTGAGCTGATTCAACTCCTAGCCACCCTACAGGGCAGAGCAGAACTGCCCCCACAGGGTTTCCAGTGCTGTAGCCTTTACGGAAGCAGACTGCTGCATCTCCTCCCAAGCTACTGGCGAGTTCCAACCACCAACCATTCAGTTAGCAGCCGAGTCCTTAACCACTGCGCCACCAAGGCTCTTTACATTGGGTTAGGAGGAGGCTTTTAAGTGCGTGTAGTTTGCGGCTGTTGTTTGTAGCTGGGGCCTCAGGGAGAAAGTAAACAGCAACTCATTCCAGGGGCATAAGAGGCCCCATTCTTCAAGACCTTCAAAAGGCCAAAATTTCCTGACTTTAGCAGCCTCTGAAGAGTGAACTACTTCCCTGACCACAGACTCTGGGGCCCTGAAGAAAGAAGGAAAGAGAGCAGAAAAGGTTCTTTTGATGTTTGTACGGCCGGAACTTGACCTTAGATATTTGCTGGTCTTCAGTTCCCTTGGCGACCTCAAATCCCCATTCAGACTGATTCCCGGCATCTAAGCACACGTTCTCCAATCATTGCAGACTGGTAGCCACTTCAAACGCTAGCCCAGTGCAGGCAGCAGGCAGTATGGCCCACCAGCACTGAGGCCCAAGCCTTACTACTGCCACCAGGACGCTGTCAGCTCGTGGAAGGCATGCACAGGCCTCTTTCTTCTTTGGGTACAGAAAGAACAAATAAGGATTAAACAAACCTAGGTGGGGCATACATTAATTTTATTACATTATTTTCTGTGTCCTTCTGAAATGCTTGAAACATTCCACAATTGAAAAAAGATTCTTTTTTTCCTAATTTTTTTTTTATTTTGTTGCTGTTGTTGAGAATATACACAGCAAAACATATACCAATTCAAAACTTTCTACTTGTACAATTTAGTGACACTGATTACATTCTTCAGGTTGTGTGACCATTCTCATCCTCCTTTTCTGAATTGTTCTTCCCTCATTAGCATCAACTCACTGTCCCCTAATGTTCCTATCCAATCTTCAAGTCGCTGTTGTCATTCGATCCTACAGATGTAGTTCTTAAGAGAGCATGATGCTCAAGGCAGAAATTTTTAATAGTTAAGCTAAATTATTGTTTTTAAGAAGACTTCAGGGGATATTTCTGGTTCAGGGTTCAAAGATTATCTCAGGGCAATAGTTTCAGGTTTTCATGCACCCTCCATGGCTACAGAAAGTTTAGAGTCCATGAGAATTTAAAATTCTGTTCTGTAATTTCCCTCTTTTGATAAAGATTCTTTTATGGAATCTTTGATCAAAATGTTCAGTAATGGTAGCCAGGCAGCATCCAGTTCTTCTGGTCTCATAACAAAGGAGTCAGTTGTTTATGGAGGCAATTAGCCACACATTCCATATTCTCCTCTTATTCCTGACTCTCCTTGTTTGTCTGTTGCTTCAGGTAAATAGAGACAAATTGTTGTGCCTTGGATGGCCACTTGCAGATGTTTAAGACCCCAGGCACTGGGCAACCAACTAGGAAATAGATCAGAATCACTAAACACGTTGTTAGGCCAATTAAATGGGATATCCCATGAAAACACGACCCTAAACCTGCACACCGAGGAACCAAATCCCATGAGGTTTTAGGTTGTACATAAGCAGCCTCAGCAGATACTTTTTTTTTGGTTGTTGGTTGCTGTAAATATATCTATCACACAAGTTTCGCCAATTCAACTTTTTACAGGTGTACAAATTACTGACAACAATTAATCAGCCTTGTAAACCTGCCCTTAATCAAAGCAATTTTTCCATCACTGTTAACACCCCTTTCCCCCTTCCTCCTGCCCCTGGTAACCACTAATAAACTTTGGTCTCTGTACATTGGCCTTTTCTTGTCTTTTTATATAAGTGAGGTCATGTGATATTTGTCCTTTTGTAATTGGCTTATATTGCTCTGCATAACATCTTCAAGCTCCATCTATGCTGCAGCGTGTATCAAGGCTTCATTTGAACACTACTGACTGAGTAGTATTCCGTTGTATGTATGTATCACATTTTGTTTATCCATTCATCCGTTGATGGGCACTTAGGTTATTTCCATCTTCTGGGTATTATGAATAGTGCTGCAATGAACACTGGTATACAAGTCTCCTTTTCAGTCTCTGCTTTCAAGTCTTTTGTGTATATGTACCTACGAGTGGAACTGCTGGGTCACACAGTAGTTCTATTTTTCATTTTTTTGAGGAACCGCCACACTGTTTTCCACAACAGCTGTATCATTTTGCATTCCCACCAGCAATGGAAAAGGGTTCCAATCTCCCCACATCCTCATCAACACTGGTTATTTTGGGTTTTTTAATCTCAGCCATCATACTGGGAGTGAAATGGTATCTCAGTGTGGTTTTCGTTTGCATCTCTCTGATGGCTAATGACACTGAGCATCTTTTCATGTGTTCAATGGTCATCTGAATGTCCATTTTGGTGAAATGTCTATTCAAGTCCTTTGCCCATGATTGGTTATTTGTCTCTTTGTTATTAAGCTACTGAAGTTTTATATACATTTTGGTTATTAGATTCTTATCAAATACATAGTTTCCATAGATATTATCCCAGTCAGTAGATTGTTTTTTCACTTTTTTGTCAAAGTCTTTTGCTGAACAAAACTTTTTAATTTTTATGAGGTCCCATTTATTTATTTTGTCTTTTGCTGTTTGTGCTTTTGCTATTAGATAATCCATTGTTAAAAGCTAGGCCTGACAGTACTGCCCCTGCTTGTCCTTCTAATAATTGTATGGTTTTAGTTTCCATATTTAGGTCATTAATCCATTTTGAATTTGTTTTTGTTTCTGGTGTGAGGCATGTAACCTGTTTCATTTTTCTGCATGTGAAAATGCAATTTTTCCTAGCACCATTTATTAAAGAGACTTTTTTTCTTCCATCAAATGGACTTAGCACCCTTATCAAACATCAGTTGACCATAAACGTGTGGGTTTATTTCTGAACTGTCAATTCTACTCCACTGGTCTATGTGTCTATTGTCACAGTAGTACCAGGCTGTTTTGATTACTGTAGCTGTATAATATGTTTAAAATCAGGAAGTGTAAGTCCTACTTTGTTCTCTTTCAAAACTGTTTTATTTATTCGTGGCCTCTTGCCATTCCATAAAAAGTTGAGGATTGGTTTCTCCATTTCTGTAAAGAAGGCTGTTGGAATTTTGATCAACATCATGTCGAACCTATAGATTGCTTTAGGTAGAACTGACATCTTAATACTGTTACGTCTTCCAATCCATAAACACGGAACATATTTTCACTTATTTAAGTCTTCTTTAATCTCTTTTAGCAGTCTTTTATAATTTTCATGGTATAAGTCTTTCACACCCCTGGTTAAATTTATTCCTAGGTATTTTATTCTCTTAGGTGCTATTATAAATGGAATTTTTTCCCTAATTTCCCTTTCAGATTTCTCATTGCTGGTGTATAGATAACAAACCAGTTTTTGTTTGTTGACCTTGTAACCTGTAACTTTGCTAAATTACTAGCTCTAGAAACTTTCTTGTGGACTCTTTGGGATTTTCTATATATAGGAACATGTCATCTGCTAATAGAGATTATTTTACTTCTCTTCCTGTCTGGATACCTTTCACTTCTTTTTCTTGTCTTACTGCTCTGGCTAGTACTTCTAATACAATATTGAATAGACGTGGTGAGAGAAGATACCCAAGTTTTTTTCTTGATTTCACGGGGAAAGCTCTCGATCTTTCTCTGTTAAGTATAATGTTGGCTGTTGGCTTTTTATATATGTTCTGAATCATATTGAGGAATTTCCCTTCTATTCCATTTCATCTAGGTTATACAGTTGGTTGCCTTACAATTGTTCACAATCTTCTGTCATCATTCTCTTTATTTCTATTGGATCAGTTGTAATATCTCCTCTTTCATTTTTAATTTTGGTTATTTGTATCTTTTCTCTTCTTTCCTTTGTCAGCCTATCTAAAGGTTTGTCAGTTTTATTGATATTTTCAAAGAACCAGCTTCTGGTTTTACTGATTCTCTCTATTGTTTTTGTGTTTTCGATTTTATTTATTTATGCTCTGATCTTTGTTATTTCCTTTCTTCTGGTAGGTTTAGCCTTAGTTTGCTCTTCTCTTTCTAGTTCCAGGAGTTGTCAAATTAGGCTGTTGATTTAAGATCTCTCTTCTTTTTCCACGGAGGCATTTATTGCTGTAAGTTTCCCTCTGAGTACTAGCTTTGCTACATCCTGTAAGTTTTGGTATGTTGTGCTTTTATTTTCACTTGACTCTAAGAAATTTGTGATTTCTTCCTTGACCCACTGGTATTTTAATAGTGTGTTGTTTAATTTCCATATCTTTGTTTTTTCCAGGCTTTTCTCTCTAATTAATTTCTAGCTTCACTCCATTGTAGTCAGAGAAAAAATTTTGTATGATTACAATCTTTCAAATTCATCAAAACGAGCTTTGGTACCTAACATGTGGTCTATCCCGGAAGATGATCCATGTGCACTGGAGTTGAATGTATATTGTGCTCTTTTGGGGGTGGAGTGTTCTACATATGCCTGTTAACTTTAGTTGGTTTACAGTGTCATTGTAGTCCTCTGTTTCCTCTCCTGTCCAATATTGAAAGTGGTGTAGTGAAGTCTCCGACTATTATTGCAGTACTATCTATTTCTTCCCTCAATTCTATCAGTGTTTACTTTACATATTTAGGTGTTGGGTGCACATATATTTATGATTGTTAAATCTTCTTGGCTGACCCTTTTATGGCTATATAATGTGCATCTTTACCTCTTCTGACAGATTTTGTCTTAAAGTCTACTTTCTCTGATATTAAGATTGCCACCAGCTCTCTTTGGTTATTGTTTGCATGGAATTTTTTTGCCATCCTTTCAGTTTCAACCTATTTATGTCCTTGAGTTTAATGTACATCTCTTGTAAACAGCATAGAGTTGGATCATGTTTGTTCATTTGTTTTTAATCCGTTCTGCCACTTTTTTGCCTTTTGACTGGAGTATTTAGTCCATTTACATTCACTGTAATTACTGGTAAGAAGTGACTGATTTCTACCACTTTGTTATTTCTTTTTTGTGTGTCTTAAGCCTTCTTTGTCTTTATCCTTTAGTACTGCTTGCTTTCATGCTTTGTTGGCTTATTATAGTGAGACTTTTTGGTTCCCTTTTGTGTATGTTTTATACATATTTTCTTAGTGGCTACCAGGAATACTACATTTAAGAGCTTATATCTATAATATTCTAGGGTAAACTGGTACCAACTTAACTTCAGTGACATACAAGAATTTCTATATCTATACCATTCCTCTCCTCCTTTTTGTTATTATCACTAATTACATCTTTATATTTCACATGCCTTGTAACATCATTTTATCCTTGCTTTTTATATATTTGTTATTAAAAAAATGAAGGACAAAACATTTAGAATTATCAAGCATGACTACCTTATCATTAGCCCTTATATTTGTCCGCACGTTTCCCTTTACCGGGGATCTTTCTTTTTATGTATAACTTTGAATCATTTTCTACTGTCTTTTCCCTTCCATCTACAGAACTCTCATTAGTATTTTTTGTAGGACCACTCTGGTGGATATGAACTCTCTCAGCTTCTGTTTGTCTACCAATGCTTTAATTTCACCCTCATTCTTGGCTTTGCTGGGTATAGTATTCTCGGTTGATAGTTTCTTTCAGCACTTTAAATATACCATTCCATTGCCTTCTGGCCTTCAATGTATCTGAGGAAAAACTGGCATTTAATCTTACTGGTGATCCTTTGTATGTGACTGTTTGCTTCTATCTCACTGCTTTCAGGATTCCCTATCTTTAATTTTCGAGAGCCTAACTATCATGTGTCTTGGTGTATATCTCTTTGGGTTTATCCTGCTTGGGGTTCTTTGAGAGTCTTGGATCTATAGATTTATGTCTTTCATTAGTTTGGGGTAATTTTCTGTCATTATTTCTTCAAATATTCTTTCCATCCCTTTCTCTTTCTCATCTCCCTCTGGAATTCCCATGATATATATATTAGGTCTCTTGTTGTTTTCCCATAATTCCATTAAACTGTACTCAGCCTTTTCGATCCTCTGTTCTTGTTGCTCTTCAGCCACAGTAATTTTTACTGCTTTATCTTCTAATTCGCTGATTCTTTCTTCTGCCTGATTAAATCTGTTAAGTCCTTCTAATGTGCTTCTCATTTCAGTTATTGTTCCTTTCAGTTGCAGTATCTCTTTTTGTAGATCCTCATTTTGTTCTTGGATTGTTTTTCTTACTTCTTTTAGCTCTTTGTCTATGCCTTCCCTTAGTTCTTTGTTGTTGTTGTTGTTGTTGTTAGGTGCTGTCAAGTTGGTTCTGACTCATAGTGAGTGACCCTATGTATAAAAGAATGAAACGCTGCCTGGTCCTGTGCCAGCTTCACAATCATTACTATGTCTGAGCCCATTTTTGCAGCCGCTGTGTCAGTCCATCTCATTGAGGAGTTTCCTCTTTTTCGCTGACCCACTACTTTACCAAGAATAATGTCCTTCTCCAGGGACTGGTCCCTCCTGATAACATGTCCAAAGTACATAAGATGAAGTATTGCCATCCTTGCTTCTAAGGAGTATTCCGGCTGTACTTCTTCCAAGAATCTTAAACCTTAGTTCTCTGGTTATGTTTAATATTGTTGTATTATATTCTTCCATTTTTTTTCATTATTTGGTCATTCCTAGATGAACTTTCACTCCCTTTGTCATGTTTATTTGGATGGGCCATTGTTTCTCTGTTCTTTGTGTGTCCTGTGATTTTTTTTGTTGGAGCACTGGCATGTTTCGAGGGTGTTAACGTTTTCAGTTTTCCCCAGTATTTGGTGTTTTTGCCTGCACTACTTTCTGCAAGAAACTGTTAGGCAGGCAGAGCCTTCGGTCTTTGCTTACTGCTTCTTCTCACTCTCTGTGATAGGTCCTTCTCTGTCCCTGGTTTAATTGTCATTTGTAAGTTCCAGGTCTCGTTTTTCAACTATCAATCCCTCCCAAACACAGCAGAGACCATGCTGTGGTCAGTCTGAGCACCAGCAGGCAGATATTGTGTACTAATCAATCTGTCCACCAGGGGGCGAGGTCCCCTCTCTGTGGTTATTACTCCTTTCCCTTCTCTGTTTCTGCAATCATGTTTTTAGTTGGAAAACCTACACCCAGCAAGCCTCTTCAGGGCTAGGTGTTGCCCTCCCTTTTTGCCCAAGGTTTTCTCCCTGCTCTATGGGGGATGCTTAGTCTCAGCTGGCATTGAGGGGATGCACAGGCAGACTTTCTTCCATTTCAGGAGAAGGAGGGGCTGGCACTCCCCAGAAGGACCTCTGAGAGATCTGTCTGGTTGGTTTCAGAGCATCAGTGGCCCTGTGGTGGTTGTGGGAGCAGTCTTCACTTAGGTGACCTACCTCCTGACTCCACTGTAGGGAGTCTTCTGTAGGAGTTCGTATCAGTCCAGCAGCCAACAGTTACACCAGTTGGAGAAGGGCAGTCACACTCTGAATGGACCTCCAAGGAGGTCTGCCTTGTTGCTATCAGAGCTCTTCCTGTAAAATGTTGGCTATGGGTATAGCCTTCACTAAAGATGCCTGCTTCTTAAGTATACAGCAGCTTCAGTCAGCAGTCCCCATTACAGACCAAAAGAGAAAGAGACAGACCTGAACTGACTCCCCGGGAATTTTGTCCTGTTGGTTTCAGAGGCCTGAGCTATGTGGTGTGCAGGGAGGCTAGTAGAGTGTTTCCTGGGAGCAGACTCCACCGTATGGGCCTTTTGTAGCAATTCGCAGTAGGCTTGCAACCAACAGTGTCCATATGGGGGAGTTTCTGGCACACTCCAAATGGACCCCCAGGGAGGTCTGCCTTGTTGCTATCAGAGCCCCTGCTGGAGTACGTTGGCTGAAGTGCATCATCCACTAAAGATGCCTGCTTCTTAGCACACAGCAGCCTCAGTCAGCAAAAAAAAAAAAAAAAAAAAGATGATTCTACGTTAACTAGGAAAGTGGCTGTAAGCCTTTTGAACCACTGGATTTTAGAACATTATCACATTACTATCTTTAGCATTATGTATGACTGTAATAAAGTAGGGTCCTACGTTAAATAACATTGCTGGAAAATCTTTATCATCTACAAATAGTACTATCCTGAAGGTATATTCCTTCTTTTAAAAAAAAAAACAAAAACTTAATTTACTGAAATATAAATTTCAAGTTTAATAAGGGTTTCGTAAATTTTAAGTGATAACTTCACAAACGTAACCTTGTTTATGGTTCTATATGAATTCACTAGAGATAACACATTTAAACAACTAAAAGATTTAAATCTTCAGTCAGAATTTTTTCTTTAGGTACCACTTTAAGCTCAACACCACATTTCCAATCCACCATAATCTCTAGAGAGATGAAAGACAGCTTGCAACTCGCTTATCACTTACAATTTAAAGGTGAAAAGAGCAGGTAACCCCAAATTCATCTACAGATTCAGCACAATCCCTAACAAATTCCTAGTTGAATTTTTTGCAGAAATGGATAAGCTGGTGTTAAAATTCATATGGAATTGCAAGGGACCCAGAATAGCCAAAACAATCTTGAAAAAGAAGAACAAAGCTGGAGGACTCACTGTTCTCAACTGCAAAGCTTACTACAAAGCTACAGCAATCAATACAGTGTGATACTGGCATAAGGATAGAAATATAGATCAAAAGAATAGAAATGAGAGCCCATAAATAAATCCTTCCATTTATAGTTAACTAGTTTTCAACAAGGGTACCAAGACACTTCGGGGGGGCGGGGGGGGGAATAGTCTTTTCAACAAATTGTGATGTGACACCTAGACATCCACAGAGAGAGCAAGAATGGTACAAAACGTGAAGGATGTAACCCATGTCATTGAACTGTACATGTAGAAATCAGTGAATGAGTGTATGATTTGCTGGGTGTATTTTCCCCAAAAATAAATACAAAAAAAAAAAAAAAAAGAAAGGAGTAAATCTTCAGGACCTTGGGCTAGACAAAATCTTAGATACAACATTAAAAGTAGAAGCAATAAAACACTCAAAGAAGGCAAGGGACACACAAGCATCAAAAGAAAAAATTATTGTTCAGCATGAAAAAGAGTGAAGCTCTGATACATGCTACAACTCAGATAAAACTTGAAAACATTACGCTAAGTTAGAGAAGTCAGAAAGTATCCTAGAACTGAGGGTTGGGAGGAAATGGGGAGTGTCTTAGTTATCTAGTGCTGCTATAACAGAAATACCACAAGTGGATGGTTTTAACAAAGAGAAATTTATTCTCTCACAGCCTAGTAGGCTCCAAGTCCAAATTCAGGGCGTCAGCTCCAGGGGAAGGCTTTCTCTCTCTGTTGGCTCTGGAGGAAGGTCCTTGTGATGCATCAGTCTTCCCTTGGTCTAGGAGCATCTCAGTGCAGGAATCTCAGGTCCAAAGGATGCGCTCTGCTCCCGGTGCTGCTTTCTTGATGGTATGAGGTCCCCAACTCTCTGCTAGCCTCCTTTCCTTTTATTTCTTAATGGTTAAAAGGTATTGCAGGCCACACCCTGGGGAAATTCCCTTTACATTGGATCAGGGAGGTGACCTGAGCAAGAGTGTTACATCTCACCCTAATATTTTTAACCACAGGCAGAGATTAGGGTTTATAACACACAGGAAAATCACAAAATGGAGGACAACTACACATCACCTAACCAAGCTGACACATTTTGGGGGGACATAATTCAATCCATTACAGGGAGTGACAACAAATGGGTATGGGCTTTCTCTGTGAGGGGGTGAAAATGTTGCAAAATTGATTGTGTGATGGTTGCACAACCCCGAATATAGTAGAACCCACTGAATCATATGGCTTAAATGGGTATGGTATGTGAATTACATCTCAAAAAATTGTACGGTATGTGAATTATACCTCAATAAACCTTTTTTCTATCTTTTTTAAAACAAAGTGGTTAACACTACATATGCTGACAGCAAGCACAGAAACAAAAGCATCTATCAGTTAATGTGAGTTCCGGCCACTAAAACTCCGGGATGGATTATCCAGAAGGCATGAAAGCATGGCTCAGCTGCTGTAGAGGTGAAGCAGGGAATGAAGGCAAAAAGCTCCCAAGGCCAACTTCCAGCCAACATGGTGCTACAGATGGAAGCACCATGCCATCCCTCCACAGCAGAGAAAGACTCAACAAACTATGTAAAACAGAGACAAACGTCAGTCCTAGAACCCTGAACTTCAAATGAAGAGATAAAGAACTCAGCCAAGCACTGAATGGAATAAGAACTTGACAGAGAACAGAGAGCAAGAAGAGATACATGCAGAGGTCCCCATCAGCTAACGCAGCACACATTCACCATCTTGGAGATCAGTGGACAGGGAGTAGGGGAAAGCAGCTTCGTGGAGCTCCCAGCAGAAGGAATACCAGGTAACCAGCCATAGACACTTTCCGACCCCCCATCCTTCACCCGCCCTGCTCGACCTCCCCCAATTCATAGCTGGCTGCAGTCACTTGGACAGCTGGGAAGTATAGGGTCTGTGTCGCTTGGATTCACCCTGCCCACATCGGAGATCAGTAGATGGGGAATACGCGGAAGCAGCTTCAAGGAGCTCCCAGCAGAAGACAGAGCACCCAGTAACCAGTGATACATGCTTTCCCACACTTCTATCCTTCTCCCCCTAGCTCAGCCTCCTCTGCTTCCCACTGGCCACAGTCTCTTGGCCAGGAGGCACTGGCTTTGGCCCCTTGCCACTTAAATTTGACCCACCCACACTGACTGGCTCCCAGAGTGCCATTTTTTTGTTGCTGATGTTGCTTTTTTCCACTTCTTCAGGTTTCTTCTGTGCCTCTCACCACCTCCTCCTCTTTTCTTTTGAACACCTGGCTCCATGTGCCATCTTTGATTCTTCTTGAAAGGCTGTGAAGTGCCACTCGACTGGGAAACTGTTCCCCAGCCCGCACCGCCACACTGGTGGGATCCCTGGGGCTTTTTTTTTGTTGTTGTTCTGTTTGTTTGTTTTCTTTTTATTTTCATGGCTTGGGAGCCCCGTCTAGAGGGGCTGTACTGCGCAACTTGGGAGCCACTTCCCCAGTCTGTGCAACAGCACTGGCGGGATCCCTGTGGGCATTTCTTTTCTCCTTTTTGTCTTTCTTCATTTCTCAGTTTCTCGTCTCTCTATATTTACCTTCTTTTCCTGTCTCCTGAAACCTGGCACTGTGTGACATCTCTACGCCTTCTAGCCAGGCTGTACTGCACAGCCTGGGAGCCACTTCCCCGGTCTTCACAGCCGCACCAGTGGGATCCCTGGAGGTTATGCTTTTTTTTCTTCTTAATTTTATTTTCTTTTTTCACTCTTTTTGTTTTTCTCCGTTTCTTGGTTTCTCATCTCTCCACTCCAACAGCAAGTTCCCTTAGCACTTTTGTTTGGTTTTGGCTCCTGTTTCTCTCTCCTCTCTCCCATACCCATTTTAGCTCCACACATCACAACCTCCCCCCTCCTTCCTGCCTACCTGCACTGTGTGCTGAACATCACATGCCTGAGCAGCACAGGCACAGCCTACTGGAACTTTCCCTGCACTGATTCCTCGCTCGCCCTGTTGTCCCTAGTATGTGCCACAAATAACCCATCCCAGCCCCTCCCCTTCAGCTGGACCTGCTCTGCTGCACCATAGCTGAGTGACTGGCCCTGCCCATTGGACAAGGAGGTGAAAACTATCATGCCCACAGACGACCAAACAACAAAGAATGTGCAGCGTGCCTGCTCAGACATAAGCAAATAAAACAAAAAAGCAGGATGAAACAAACAAATCTACAATCAATAAATGAAGAAAATAACTGCTGAATGTCCTGAGAGCAGACAATATCAAAACATTAAAAAAAAAAAAAAAGGACAGGATGGTTCCAGTAGATATCCAAAATAAAACACCAGATGACTTTCTAGGAGAAGAAAAGGCACTAGAACTACCTGATAAGGAATTCAAATCTCTAATATTCAGAGCTATCCAAGAGTTGAAGCAAAAAGCAGACAAAAATGAGGAAAAACAGATAAATTTATGGAAAAGGCAGACAAATTCATGGAAAATACAGACCAAACGATGGAAGAATTCAGGAAAATAATACAGGAACAATATGCCAAAATAAATTCACAACTAGAAATCAAACAAAAACAACAATTAGAAATCCAAACGATAAACATGATTTCAGAAATAGATGGTGTCATAAAAGGGCTGAAGAGCAGGTTTGAAAAAATGGAAGACAGGAACAATAAGTTTGTCTTCTAAGTTGAAGACAAACACTTAGATAGAACTTTGAGGAAAAATCAGAAAAAAGAATGAAGAAAAATGAAGAAACCCTGAGAATTATGTGGGATACAATCAAAACCAAAAATCTGCAAGTGACTGGAGTTCCAGAACAGGGGGAGAAAACAGAAAACACAGAGAGGCTCGTTGAAGAACTGCTGACAGAAAACTTCCCTAATATCATGAATGATGAAAAGCTGACCATCCAAGAAGCTCAACGAACCCCACATAGGATAGACCCCCCCCAAAATCACCAAGACATATCATAATCACACTCACTAAAACCAAAGACAAAGAAAAAATACTGAGAACAGCTCTAGAAAAATGAAAAATCTTTTTTTTTTTTTTTTTTTTAGAGGAGGAACAATAAAACTAAGCTCTGATTATTCAGCAGAAACCATGCAGGCAAGAAGGCAATGGGATGACATATACAAACCCTTGAAAGAAAAAAACTGTCAACTAAGAATAACATATCCTGCAAAACTCTTGTTCACATATGATGGTGAAAGTAGGACATTTCCAGATAAGCAGAAATTAAGGGACTAGGTATAAACCAAACCAAACTTTCAAGAATTATTAAAGCGAGGCCTTCGGTTTGAGAACAAACAACATCAGACCACAGCCTGCATCTAGGACACAAGATTGTACCATTCAGATACCAACCTAGGAAATGAACTCTCAAAGACTATTCAAAACCAAAAGAATTACAACAGAGAACCAAAGAAGTTAATCTGTAAATGACATTAACGTTAGACCAATAAAAGAGGGAATAAATGGTGTAGGTATAGAACTTTCCAATGGAAAGGAAGGTAAGGTAAGGTGATAAAAAAAAAAGAAAAAAAAGGTGATACCAAGTAATAATAGATGAGTTCAAACCTAGGAAGATAGGGGTAAATTTCAAGGTAACCACAAAGATAACAAACCTACTCATCTAAATGAAGAAAACCATAAAGTCTCAGTAAAAACAAAATCTATAAAAACAAAAGGAAAAAAAATCCACAAACAAAAGGAACTCAGCACAGGAGAGTAAGAGGAACAAAAAAAAATCCCCCCAAAAAACCATCAGCACCACAAAAAAAAAGCACTACAAAATGACGGCAATAAACTCACACCTATCAATAACAATACTGAATGTAAATCGCCTAAATGCACCCATAAAGAGATAGAGAGTAACAGAATGGATTTTAAAAAACAGGATGCATCAATATGCTGTCTACAAGAGACACACCTTAAAAACAAAGACATAAATTTATTAAAAATCAAAGAATGGAAAAAAATACATCAAGCAAGCAGCTACCAAAAGAGAGCAGGAGTGGCAATACTAATCTCAGATAAAATAGACTTTAAAACAAAATCCACCATAAAAGACAAAGGAGGGCAACATATAATGATTAAAGGAATGATCTATCATGAAGACTTAACCAAAATAAACATCTATGCACACAATGACAGGGGTCCAAAATACATATAACAAACTCTAACAGCACCAAAAAGAGAAACTGACAGTTCCACAATAATAGTAGGAGGCTTCAACACACCACACTCAGTAAAGAACAGAACATCTACAGAGAAACTCAACGAAGACACAGAAAAGCTAAAGAGCACAATCAGCCAACTTGATCTCATAGACATATTTAGAACTCTCCACCCAACAGCTGCAAAGTACACATTGTTTCCCAGCGCACATGGAACGTTCTCAAGAATAGACCACATCTTAGGCCACAGAGCAACCCTCAACAAAATCCTAAACACTGAGATAATACGAAGTATCTTCTCTGACCACACTGCCATCAAGGTAGAAATTAACAACAGGAAGAGCAAGGAAACAAAATCGATTACATGGAAACTGAATAACATCCTGCTTAAAAACCACTGGGAAAAAGAAAAAAATCAGAGATGGAATCAAAAAATTCCTAGAATCAAACGAAAATGAAAACACACCTTTGGGATACAGCAAAGGCAGCCTTCAGAGGTCGATTTATACCAGTAGATGAAGAAAGGGACAGTTGAGGGGGCCAAGATGGCTGACTAGGTAGAAGCTACCTCGGATCCCTCTTGTAACAGAGACTTGGAAAAACAAGTGAATCGATCACGTACATGACAATCTACGAACCCAGACCATCACACACAGATCTAAAGAGTTGACCTGAGTGACAGGTGAGCGAAAAGCTGCGCCCTGAACCAGCGGCCGCTTCTGAAACCTGTGACCTGCTCCACAGCCTTGAGCCCCCCTGGTTCCCTGGAGCCGAGTGGAGGGGCTGATTGCAGCTTGCTGAGGCAGGACAGGCATGGGACACAGCCCTAACCCCTAGCCCCCTGGGGTAACCTCTGTAGAGACTCAGCCAGCGCAAGCAGGCTGCACACTGACGGGGCTCACGAGAGAACGAACAACCACAGGGAAGCAGCAACTTTTTTCAGAGCCTGGAGCCAGCGTCCCAGTCAGAAAACCTTGGCGCCGGGCTTTGGACTGGGCGCAGGGTAGCTGAGCATGGCATCCCGAGACGGAGCAAACCTGGGACTCAGCCCTAGCCCCCAGAAGGGACCTCGGAGGAAGCCCAGCCAGTGCACGCAGGCAGCGCAGTGACACAGCTGACAGGTGTAGAAGTCACCGGGAGGCAGCAATTGGTTTTGGAGCCTGGAGTGCAGCGTCCCAGCCAGAGAACCTTGGTGCTGGGCTTTGGACTGGGAGCGGAAAAACCGACGAAGGCTTCTGGGACAGCACAAGCACAGAACGTGGGCCTGACCCCCGGGGGCAATCTCAACCCAGCCAGTGCACACAGGCTACACGCCCCTCAGGAATCTCAGATAAAACAGTCATCATCAAGCAACATAAGTAACTTTGTCTATATTCTTGGGTGCTACTATGTGATACCTAACTACCTATCTGATACCTCCCCCCATTTCCCAGGCGGGGACATTAACATTGGAATTTCCTGGGCCAGGAAGTGAAGTGCTCTGCATTTTTTTTTCGTTTTGTTTTGTTTTTTGTCTTTTCCTAACGAATTCTCCTGGCCTGAGAGAAGCAGCTACAAAAAACCCAGGGACCAAAAATCCTTCCCTGACTTCCTGAAATTGGACTAAAAATACAGAACCAGCTCCAGCCAAGCATATGAGATCCACAGTCTTGGGCTTTCATCCCTACAGGGAACAAGGTGGCTATTATAATGCAAAGGCAATTCTCATACTGATCTGACTGTAATTGTTTTAGCAGATTACTGGCAAGACAAGTTTCCCAGGTTTGATATCTCTACCTATTAAACAGAGCCCTCACTGATCCACAACTGGGAACTGAGGGCTGAAGCTCCCCCCAAACCACCTAGCCTCCTGCCATAGGGGTCTGAGGATAGTGACACCTACCAATCTGTAGAGGTACATGCATTGGGTGCCTAAGGTACACCTGCAAAAGCCCACCCACCAAAGTGCTTTAGGAATAGAGACACACCTACCTCACTGGCACAGGGGGGAAGCCTGTCAACATCCTGCCCTCCCCTGGAGTGTGACCCCCTGCTGCTACTAGAATCTGGTGCACACAACTATCACCACTACTCCTCTAACTTAACAGGTGACAGTCTACACCACACACTTGGTGACCGAAAATCAGATTCTACTCAAGAATACTGAATGGACTCTTAGGCTTATATTTCTGATAACAGCACAAACCAGCTGGTAATAGGACATAAGTGATTCAAAGGCAACAACAATCAAGACAGAGCAATCTAGCAGCCCATGTGCATATATTGAAAGAAAACAAAACAAGATAAGACTCAGCGAGCAAATATAAAATAAATCATTACAATATCTTATACATGGCTCGGAGATACCAGTCGATATCAAACCACATAAAGAAGCAGACCATGATTGCTTCTACAAATCTCCAAATTAAAGGATCAAGATCTTCCCCAAATGAAGATACAATCCTGGAATTGCCAGATGCAGAATACAAAAACCTAATTTACAGAATGCTTCAAGACTTCAGGGATGACCTCAAAAATGAAATAAGGCAATCTACAGAAAAAGCCAAGGAACACACTGATAAAACAGCTGAAGAAATCAAAAAGATTACTCAAGAACATAGTGGAAAAATTAATAAGCTGCAAGAATCCATAGAGAGACAGCATTCAGATATCCAAAAGATTAACAGTGAAATTACAAAATTAGACAACTCAATAGGAAGTCAGAGGAGCAGAATCGAGCAACTGGAATGCAGAGTGGGGGAGTTGGAGGATAAGGGAACTGACACCAATATAGTTGAAGAAAAATCAAAGAATTAAAAAAATGAAGAAACCCTAAGAATCACGTGGGACTCTATCAAGAAGTATAGCTTGCGTATGATTGGAGTTCCAGACCAGGGAGGGATAACAGAAAATACAGAGAGAATAGTTGAAGATCTGCTGGCAGAAAACTTCCCTGACATCATGAAAGACGAAAGGATATCTATCCAAGATGCTCATCAAAGCCCATATAGGACTGATCCAAAAAGAAAATGACCAAGACATATTATCATCAAACTTGCCAAAATCAAAGATAAAGAGAAAAATTTAAAAGCAGCCAGGGAGAAAAGAAAGGTCTCCTACAAAGGAGGATCAATAAGTACAGGCTACTCAGCAGAAACCATGCAGTCAAGAAGGCAATGGGATCACATATATAGAGCACTGAAGGAGAAAAACTGCCAGCCAAGGATCATATAACCAGCAAAACTCTCTCTCAAATATGAACGTGAAATTGAAACATTTACAGATAAACACAAACTTAGAGAATTTGCAAAAACCAAACCAAAGCGACAAGAATTACTAAAGGAAATTGTTTCATCAGAAAATCAATAACATCAGATACCAACACAACACAAGGTCACAGAACAGAACTTCCTGATACCAACTCAAATAGGGAAATCACAAAAACAAATCAACATTAATTTAAAAAGAAAAAAATGCTCAAAACAGGGAATCATTGAAGTCAATATGTAAAAGATCACAATAATCAAAAAGAGGGACTAAATACAGGAGGCACAGAACTGCCATATGGAGAGGAAAACAAGGCGATATAGGACGATACAAGTTAGGTTTTTACTTAGAAAAACAGGGGTAAATATTAAGGTAACCACAAAGAGGTCTAACGATTCCATAATTCAAAATAAAAACCAAGAAAAACGTAACGACTCAGCAAACATAAATTCAACTACTATGAAAATGAGGCACACACAATTTACAAAGAAAAACGTCTCAGCACAAAAAAGTAAGTGGAAAAATGAAATTGTCAACAACACACACAAAAAGGCATAAAAATGACACCACTAAACACATACTTATCAATAATTACGCTGAATGTAAATGGACTGAATGCACCAATAAAGAGACAGAGAGACTCAGACTGGATAAAGAAACACGATCCGTCTATAAGCTGCCTACAAGAGACACACCTTAGACTTAGAGACACCAACAAACAAAAACCCAAAGGATGGAAAAAAATATATCAAGCAAACAACAATCAAAAAAGAGCAGGAGTAGCAATATTAGTTTCTGACAAAATAGACTTTAAAGTGAAATCCACCACAAAGGATAAAGAAGGACACTACATAATGATTAAAGGGACAATTGACCAGGAAGATATAACCATATTAAATATTTATGCACCCAGTGACAGGGCTCCAAGATACATAAAACAAACTTTAACAGAACTGAAAAGTGAGATAGACACCTCCACAATTATAGTAGGAGACTTCAACACACCACTTTCGGAGAAGGACAGGACTTCCAGTAAGAAGCTCAATAGAGACAGGGAAGACCTAATTGCTACAATCAACCAACTTGACCTCATAGACTTATACAGAACACTCCACCCAACACCTGCAAAGAATACCTTTTTTTCTAGTGCACATGGAACATTCTCTAGAATAGGTCACATATTACGTCATAAAACAAACGTTTGCAGAATCCAAAACATCGAAATATTACAAAGCATCTTCTCAGACCACAAGGTCATAAAAGTAGAAATCAGCAAGAGAAAAACCAGGGAAAAGAAATCAAATACTTAGAAACTGAGCAATACCCTGCTCAAAAAAGACTGGGTTACAGAAGACATTAAGGAGGGAATAAAGAAATTCATAGACTACAACGAGAATGAAAACACTTCCTATCAAAACCTCTGGGACATAGCAAAAGCAGTGCTCTGAGGTCAATTTATATCAATAAATGCACACATACATAAAGAATAAAGAGCCAGAATCAGAGAACTGTCCCTACAATGTGAACAAATAGAAAGCGAGCAACAAAAGAATCTATCAGGCACCAGAAGAAAACAAATCATAAAAATTAGAGCTGAACTAAATGAATTAGAGAACAGAAAAACAATTGAAAGAATTAACAAAGCCAAAAGCTGGTCCTTTGAAAAAATTTAAAAATTGATAAACCATTGGCCAGACTGACTAAAGAAATACAGGAAAGGAAACAAATAACCCGAAGAAACGAGATGGGCCAGATCACAACAGACCGAACTTCAATTAAAAGAATCATATCAGATTATTACAAAAAACTGTACTCTAACAAATTTGCAAACCTAGAGGAAAGGGATGAATTCCTAGAAAAACACTACCTACCTAAACTAACACATTCAGAAGTAGAACAAATAAATAGACCCATAACAAAAAAAGAGATTGAAAAGGTAATCAAAAACCTCCCAAGAAACAAAAAGCCCTAGCCCAGACGGCTTCACCACAGAGATCTACCAAACTTTCAAAGAAGAGTTAACACCACTACTACGAAAGGTATTTCAAAGCATAGAAAATGACGGAATACTACCTAACTCATTCTATGAAGCCACCATATCCCTGATACCAAAACCAGGTAAAGACACCACAAAAAAAGAAAATTCTAGACCTATATCCCTCATGAACATAGATGCAAAAATCCTCAACAAAATTCTGACCAATAGAATTCAACAACGTATCAAAAAAATAACCCACCACGACCAAGTGGGATTTATAGCAGGTGTGCAAGGCTGGTTTATTAGAAAAACCACTAATGTAATCCACCATATAAATAAAACAAAAGACAAGAATCACATGATCTTATCAATTGATGCAGAAAAGGCATTTGACAAAGTCCAACACCCATTCATGATAAAAACTCTCAGCAAAATAGGAATTGAAGGAAAATTCCTCACATAATAAAGGGCATCTATGCAAAGCCAACAGCCAACATCATTCTAAATGGACAGAGCCTGAAAGCATTTCCCTTAAGAACGGGAACCAGACAAGGATGCCCTTTATCACCACTCTTATTCAACACTGTGCTAGAGGTCCTAGCCACAGCAATTAGGCTAGACAAAGAAATAAAGGGCATCTGGATTGGCAAGGAAGAAGCAAAATTATCTCTATTTGCAGATGACATGATCTTATAACACAGAAAACCCTAAGGAATCCTCCAGAAAACTACTGAAACTAATAGAAGAGTTTGGAAGAGTCTCAAGTTATAAAATAAACGTACAAAAATCACTTGGATTCCTCTACATGAACAAAAAGAACATCAAAGAGGAAATCACCAAATCGATAACATTCATAGTAGCCCCCAAGAAGATAAAACACTTAGGAATAAATCTTACCAAAGATGTAAAAGACCTATACAAAGAAAACTTCAAAGTACTAGTGCAAGAAACTAAAAAGGACCTACATAAGTGGAAAAACATACCTTGCTCATGGATAGGAAGACTTAACATAGTAAAAATGTCTATTCTACCAAAAGCCATCTATACATACGATGCACTTCTGATCCAAATTCCAATGACATTTTTTAAAGTGATGGAGAAACAAATCACCAACTTCATATGGAAGGGAAAGAAGCCCCGGACAAGTAAAGAATTACTGAAAAAGAAGAAGAAAGTGGGAGGCCTCACCCTACCTGATTTTACAACATATTATACAGCCACAGTAGTCAAAACACCCTGGTACTGGTACAACAACAGGCACATAGACCAATGGAACAGAATTGAGAACCCAGATATAAATCCATCCACATATGAGCAGCTGATATTTGACAAAGGCCCAGTGTCAGTTAATTGGGGAAAAGATGGTCTTTTTTTACAAATGGTGCTGGCATAACTGGATATCCATTTGCAAAAAAAATGAAACAGGACCCATACCTCACACCATGCACAAAAACTAACTCCAAGTGGATCAAAAACCTAAACATAAAGACTAAAACGATAAAGATCATGGAAGAAAAAACAGGGACAATGTTAGGAGCCCTAATACAAGGCATAAACAGAATACAAAACATCACCAAAAAAGACGAAGAAAAACCAGATAACTGGGAGCTCCCAAAAATCAAACACCTATGCTCATCTAAAGACTTCACCAAAAGAGTAAAAAGACCACCTATAGATTGGGAAAAAATTTTCAGCTATGACATCTCCAACCAGGGCCTGATCTCTAAAATCTGTATGATTCTGTTAAAACTCAACCACAAAAAGACAAACAACCCAATCAAAAAGTGGGCAAAGGATATGAACAAGCACTTCACTAAAGAAGATATTCAGGCAGCTGACAGATACATGAGAAAATGCTTTTGATCATTAGCCATTAGAGAAATGCAAATTAAAACTACGATGAGATTCCATCTCACTCCAACAAGGCTGGCATTAATCCAAAAAACATAAAATAATAAATGTTGGAGAGGCTGCAGAGAGGTTGGAACTCTTATACAGTGCTGGTGGGAATGTAAAATGGTCAACCACTTTGGAAATCTCTCTGGCGTTTTCTTAAAAAGTTAGAAATAGAACTACCATACAACCCAGAAATCCCACTCCTTGGAATATATCCTAGAGAAATAAGAGCCTTTACACGAACAGATACATGCACACCCATGTTTATTGCAGCACTGTTTACAATAGCAAAAAGCTGGAAGCAACCAAGGTGTCCATCAACGGATGAATGGATAAATAAATTATGGAATACTTACACAATGGAATACTACGCATCGATAAAGAACAGTGATGAATCTGTGAAACATTTCATAACATGGAGGAACCTGGAAGGCATTATGCTGAGTGAAATTAGTTAGATGCAAAAGGACAAATATTGTGTAAGACCACTATTATAAGATCTTGAGAAACAGTATAAACTGAGAAGAACACATTCTTTGTGGCTACAAGAGTGGGGAGGGAGGGAGGGAGGGTGGGAGAGGGTTATTTACTGATTAATTAGTAGATAAGAACTACTTTAGGTCAAGGGAAGAACAATACTCAATACAGGGAAGGTCAGCTCAATTGGACTGGACCAAAAGCAAAGAAGTTTCTGGGATAAACTGAATGCTTCGAAGGTGAGCGAAGCAAGGGCGGGGGTTTGGCAACTATGGCTTAAGATGACTTCTAAGTCAATTGGCAAAATAATTCTATTATGAAAACACTCTGCATCCCACTCTAGAGTGTGGCGTCTGGAGTCTTAAATGCTAACAAGTGGCCATCTAAGATGCATCAATTGGTTTCAACCTGCCTGGATCACAGGAGAATGAAGAACACCAAGGTCACACGATAACTATGACCCCGAAATAGAAAGGGCCACATGAACTAGAGACTTACATCACTCTGAGACCAGAAGAACTAGATGGTGCCTGGCCACAACCAATGACTGCCCTGACAGGGAGCACAACAGAGAAGCCCTGAGGGAGCAGGAGAACAGTGGGATGCAGACCCCAAATTCTCATAAAAAGACCAGACTTAATGGTCTGCCTGAGACTAGAAGAATCCCGGCGGTCATGGTCCCCAAACCTTCTGTTGGCCCGGGACAGGAACCATTCCCGAAGACAACTCATCAGACATGGAAGGGACTGGACTATGGGTTGGAGAGAGATGCCGATGAAGAGTGAGCCACTTGTATCAGGTAGACACTCAAGACTGTATTGGTATCTCCTGTCTGGAGGGGAGATGGGAGGGTAGAGAGGGTTAGAAACTGCCAAAACGGTCACAAAGGGAGAGACTGGAAAGAGGGAGCGGGCTGACTCATTGGGGGAGAGTAAGTGGGAGTATGGAGTAAGGTGTATATAAGCTTATATGTGAGAGACTGACTTGATTTGTAAACTTTCAGTTAAAACACAATAAAAATTATTAAAAAAAAAAGAAGAAGAAAAGGACAAAATCAAAACATTAGCTACACAACTTGAACAAATAGAAAGAGAACAGCAAAAGAAGCCTACAGCCACCAGAAGAAAGGAAATAATAAAGATCAGGCAGAAATAAATGAAATAGAGAATAGAAAAACAATAGAAAGAATCAACAAAACTAAAAGTTGGTTCTTTGAAAGGATCAACAAAATCGACAAACCACTGGCCAAACTGACAAAAGAAAAATAGGAGAAGACATAAATAACCCAAATAAGAAATAAAATGGGGGACATTACAACAGACTCAACTGAAATAAAAAGGATCATAACAGAGTATTATGAAAACATATATTCCAACAAATTTAAAAACCCAGAGGAAATGGACAAATTTTTATAAACACATTACCTACTCAAACTAACACATAATGATGATGAAAATCTGAACAGACCCATATCAAGAGATTGAAAAGGTAATTAGAAAGAAAAAAAACGACAACAAAAAAAAGCCCTGGCCCAGACGGTTTCACTGGAGAATTCTACCGAACATTCAGACAAAAGCTTATGCAATGATAAAGAACAATGATGAATCCGTGAAGCATCTCATAACATGGATGAATCTGGAGGGCATTATGCTTAATGAAATAAGTCAATCACAAAAGGACAAATATTGTATGAGACCACTACTGTAAACACTCATGAGGTTTGCACACAAAAAGAAATGGTCTTTGATGGTTACAAGGGAGCTGAGGGGTGGGGATGGAAAAACACTAAATAGACAACTGATGGGTGGTGGCTTTGGTGAAGAGTAAAACAGTATACAATACTGAGGAAGCCAGCACAACATGTACAAGGCAGGGTCATGGAAGCTCCATAAACACATCCAAACTTCTTGAGGGGCCGAACTGCTGGGCTGAGGGCTGTGGGGACCATGGTCTCTGGGAACATCTGGCTCAATTGGCATTACATAGTTTACAGAGAAAGTGTTCTACATTCTACTTTGGTGAGTAGCATCTGGGGTCTTAAAGGCCTGTGAGCAGCCACCTAAGACCCTTCAGTGGTCTCACCCCTTCAGGAGCAAGGGAGAATGAAGAAAACTAAAGACACAAGGGAAAGATTAGTCCAAAGGACTAATGGGCCACATCTACCACTGCCTCCACGAGACTGAGTCTAGTACAACTAGATGGTACCCAGCTACCACTGACTGCTCTGACAGGGATCACAATAGAGGGTCCCGGGCAGAGCTGGAGAAAAGTGTAGAACAAAATTCTAACTCAAAAAGAAAGATCTGACTTGCTGGCCTGAGAGAGACTGGAGAAACTCTGAGAGTATGACTCCTGGACACCCTTTTAGCTCAATACTGAAGTCACTCCCAAGGTTCACCCTTCAGCTGGGAATTCGACAGGCCCATAAAACAAAACGAGGCTAAAGGGGCACACCAGCCCGGGGGCAAGGACTGGAAGGCAGGAGGGGACAAGAGAGCTGGTAATGGGAATCCAAGGTCAAGGGAGAGTGTTGACATATGGTGGGGCTGTTAGCCAATGTCATAAAACAATATGTGTACTAACTTTAATGAAGAACTAGTTTGCTCTGTACACTTTTATCTAAAGTGCAATTAAAAAAAAAAAAAAGCTCACAAGTCCAAAGCTTTGTCTAGAATGGGTGAGGACATGAACAGGAAAGAGTTCCCTTGCCAAGGAAAAAGGAAAGACTAAATTCCACAACTATAGCTACTTCGTTGGGATCTTTTTATAAACCATTTTCCAACATGGAGAGGGATCCACCTCAGTCAAGAGGTAGTAATTAAGTAGAAAGTCAAACATTACCTCAACAACAACAACAACAACAAAACCCGTTGCCTCAAGTCGATTCTGGCTCAGAGAGACCCTACAGGACAGAGTAGAACTGCCCCATAGGGTTTCCAAGGCACAGTTGGTGGATTCAAACTGCCCACCTTTCTGTCAGCAACAGAACTCTTAACCACTGGGCCACCAGGGCTCCAATCTGTACAGTTTCAGGTTTTTAAAAAGGTAAATCAGGAATTTGGCTTTGGCTGGAATTTCATAGACTGTGTAAAAGCAAAGCTCGGTGGGGAAAGATGGAGGCGAGATGTCTGAAAAAGTCTCACGGTGGAAGAAGTTGGCCCTCCAAGTAAGAGAAGCCCAACAGGGGCCTGCAGACTGAACTCTTAGCACCAGTCCTTCCCTCTTGCATGAATCCATGCCCTATTTAGGTCAATACAACTTTTCAGTTCCTCTCACTAAAGGTCAAGTGTCTTTTCCACCTCTTGACTTTGAGCTCAGTCATGTAATTTGCTTTGGCCAATGGAATGTAGGTGGAAGTGCTCTTCTAAACCTAGGCCTTGAGAGACCTCCTGTCGCTCCCTTGCCCTCTTGTGTTTCTGCACCGCCATGAGAAGAGCATTCCCCAGAGAGCTGCCGCTCCAGCCCCAGAATGAACACATAAGGAGCAGAGCCCCACAAGCCAACGTACAGTTCCCAGGCTGAAGCACCTCAACTAGAGTCCCTGAGCCATGTTTGCAACTTTTCTGTACACATACGATTATTTAAAATAAAAAGAATGAACATACTCAGCCATATGCCAATTTTCAAGATGAAAGGTTCTGAATTCTAAATAAAATCTTGTTTATTTAAGATGGTACTTAGAATTTTAAGCTAGTTCAATCTTATATGGATAAAATCAGCTTACTCAGTCCTGCGGTGTAGTTGTCATTGAGGGGTGCCGTCAAGTCGAATTTTGACTCATTGCAACCCCACGTAACAGAGCAGACTGACCCATAGGGTTTTCTGTGCTGTTATCTTCATGGGAGCAGATCACTAGGTCTTTCTTCCATGGAGCTGCTGAGTGAGTTCAATTCGCCAACCTTTTGGTTAACAGCCAAGCGCTTAACCTTTACATCACCAGGACTCCTTGTCAGTCCCACATAGTGTCATTCAATTGTTCATACTTCGCATTTCTTTCATTTTCAATGTTTTACCAAATTAAAAAACAGAAAAAGGATAGTAGTAGTAAATTATATCATTTGCTACGTGACTCTTTTCCATAATGTCATTTTTACCATTATGTTCAATGCCACATAATTCCTGCTAGATACTGGGGACAGGGAAGGCTATTTTTCAGTCTATACACATATTCTTCAATTTCATCTGTATAAAGTATAAAATAGTGAGTTTGATTTCAGAAGTTAATCTGTTCAACTCAGATGTGTTTGTCCAGTAACACCGAGTTTTTATCCTAATAACAAAACCATCATTTAGCCTTTGTGGAATTGGTGACTATGGTTCATTTGAAACCACAATTTAAAATGCACAACCACCATGATTTAGGCAGTCTGTTAGGAGAGACAGACAGTTATAACACTTACTTCAAGCAACATGAAAGGTTAAGATTATATTAGCACATAAGAAAATCCTTCAATGTTAGATTCTTAGAATGATGTTGCTCTGATGAATCAGAACAAGATAATGACGCCTAGAATTCCTCCAAGATATTGACATTTTCAATGTAGCTATCCTATGGATTGTGATTGTGTTTAAAGAAGAAACTGAGCGATTTGAAAGCACACATACACAGAAGATGATTCCATTTCCTATAAGACATTTTTAATAGTATATTAAATAGATAAATAAAACAGGTATTATTTTCCTCAATTTAAGTCGAAAAACACAGAAGGAAATCAAAAGGAATCTTGGTGGAAAAGAATGATTTGTTGATATATTAGGACATAAGTCTTCCCTACCCATCACAAACACTGACCTACAGGAGACAGGAGGAAGGAGCTGGGCAGATAAATTCCTTTCTCTTCCATGGACTACTACGGGGTGCAGTTCCTGCTTACACGCCTCCAAAGGTGTCTCCTTTAGAAGGTGTTTTAAAAGGGGATTTACAGGACATGAAACTTACATAGGTAAACACTTGATTAGTCAGGGGCTGCTAATTAAAATTATGAATTATCCTAAACTCTGGATTCTCACTTCTTGGAGAGACAGACAAGGAACAGAATCACTAAATAAATTAAACAGTAGATTAGAAGGTGAGCGAGCGATGGGAGGACCCACTGTGTTTTCTTCCTAGCTCAGTGTCAAGCAGAAACCGGAATAACGGCCTTCACAGAGAACAGGATAACAATCCCACACAGCCTGCACTGACGCTACAACATGGCAAACCAATGGATCTTGTTCCTCTCACATCCCTCTGCAGAGCCACAACAAACTGAATACACAAATTTTGAAAATGTTAAGCTTCTAACAAATTGAATTTAACATCGATTGGAAAATGGTTAAACAAAAACAAATTTTTTAACACAGGCACTCTATGGATTACATATAACCACTGAAAGTATGAGACCACATACATACGTCCACCATATATGGTTGAATGAATGCCAAATTCAAACAGCATGTCAAGAATGAGTCCTCGCTCATACACAGAGAGGAAGGAGGAGGAGGAGGATGCTTTTATATTTCCAGTGCTCAGAGGGAAAGTAGTTTTTCAAAAGTATGAATTGGTACAACCAACAAAATATAGAATTAGTACTGGGCAATGAATAGGGCATTAACTGGAATGCTGTGTGCTAGGCAGAACTTGGTTCAATCAGCCTAGAAACAAATACATACTGAGTAACTAATACATGCAACACAGTATCCCCCTTTGAGGACACAAAAATATGTGCCTTTATATTGTCAAATCATAAATCCAAAGAGATTGCTCAAAATTATGAAAACTAAAGCAAACAGGAGCAGACTTCTACAAAGATAAGGAGGGACAATAAAATCCAAGACTCCAGTAATTAATGAGACAGAATAAACTGAAATAGGCAGAAAAACAGCAGGGGGTCTTATTTTTAGCTCAAACATTAGGCGACATCATTCCAAGCACAATTAAGGCTGGTGACAAGTTGCCCAAATGACTGAAAAACTGCCATTGCTGAAGAGATTACTGGAGACTCAGACAAGGACAACCTGAGGATCGCTAACCCAGTACTTCAAGGATTAGAGGTCAGACGGCCAAAAGGCCTTGTAAATATTGCTCCACAATCGCCATAATCATCACCTAGGTTCTCAATAGCATTTACCTGAAAGTGTTTTCCAAAACTAAATCTCTCTTTTCCAGAAACATAAAGAAAAAGTATCACTACAATGGAGTTACACCTTGTACATATAATACTAGTGCTTTTAAAAATTACAGACAGGTCAAATTTTTGGAAAAGCAATAAAAATAATTTGCTTTGAGATGATAAGTGGGTCAAACTGCAAAGTACAATAGTCATTTTAGCACAGTACCAAATTTCTTCTAAAGGAGTCAATCCCTTGAAAGCTAAGTTGGAATAGGTAAGTGACAAATACTCTGTTTAGATCACAAAGAAGCTGCCCCTTATCAACACTGTGTTATCAAGTGAAAATACCCTGTGCCGTGGAGTCGATTCTGACTCACAGTGACCGTATAGGACAGAATAGAACTGCCCCATAGAGTTTCCAAGGAGTGCCTGGCGGATTCAAACTGCTGACCCTTTGGTTAGCAGCCATGGCACTTAACCACTATGCCACCAGGGTTTCCCAAGTGAAAACAGCAGATTATAAAAGTATCATGATCCCATTGATACACAATTATCAACACACATAGATATCTGAAGAATGACCATCTATTGTCAATAGTGGAAATACCTGGGTGATGGGATTTAGAATGATCGACTGTATGGCTTCTGTTTTATTTTTCTTATCAGAACACAACTATGAAGCTCAGGATCCAGACGGCTGGATTCAGATCTCAGCTTAACGCCTTATTAGGTGTGTAATCTTGAGCAAGTTACTCACCACTCTGTGGCTCAGTGAATTCGTCTGTACCTGGGGATAATGACAGTCCCTACTTCGTGTTGTTGCTGAGAAGAATATGACACACATAAGGCGCTCGGAACAGCAGACGGAAAAGCACGCACTCAGGAAACACCAGTGGGTAGTATCGCTGCTACTGATGCTAAGTCAGCTACTTGCAAATTGATGTATTATGCTCATTAAAAGCAGCTGAAAACCAACTAGTTTTGTGGCCAGAAGTAAAAAGGGGAGCAAGAAAATCTCTCTGCCTAAGTGTAAATAAAAAAATCAGCAGAACAATTACAAGCAGATCAACTACAAGTATGTCCAGATGTAAAATCCCTAAACATTGTCTTCCTTGAATCTGTCATATTTCCAAAGGTAGACCCAGGTAAAAAGTTGCTCCAGGCAGTGACTTTATGTGTGAAAACGTCTGTCTTTCAATTTAGCAGCAAGATAGGAGGCATTGTAACCACGTTAGCATCTGTAAGCCAAAAGATTCATCCTATTTAAAATAAAAAATTCTTTAAAATGTTTTAATCTGCAAATGCTGGAACTTGTCAAAGTTTTATTTAGAAGGGGATTTATATGAAATGAAAATTATATAAGCAAACACTTGATGAGTTAGGAGCTGATAATTAAAATTACTAATTATCCTGAACCCCGGACTCTTTCTTCTTGGAGAGACAGACAAGAAACAGAACCACTAAATGAATTAAACAGTATATTAGAAGGTGAGAGAGTGATGAAGAAAAATGAGGCTGCTAGGAGGACAGGAAGTAAGTAGAGTAGGGTGGGAAAACAAAGGAGTGCTGAAATTCTAAAAGGGTCACTAAAGAAAGTGGCATTTGAGCTTGCCTCAGAGGAGAGGAAGTTCAACCAATTCTACATAGTTACCAGCTCTGATAAAAGTTTGGATGAGGCTGAAAACTCTTTGTGAAGACAAGTGTTGGTTATGTGCCTCCTTCATCCTAGCCATCCCTCCCCATCCTGATGATGTCTACTCTAGTTATGCAAATACCCTGATACAGTTTGTGTTGGTATGCATTATTCCACTTTTTAAAATCTGAAGACACAGGTTTCTTAAATAAATATCTTCTGCATATTTCCAGCATATAAAATGAATTAAGAAGAGAGAAGTCATCTGTTGTTCCTGGTAATCCATCATCCATTCTCATCTTCTAGTTAGAGAACTAAGGTTTTCCTTGGAGACTAAGCTGACCTTCCGCCACTGTGGTCCAGGTGGGGCTGATACTGCCCCCTACCTCTAGGGGTCAGCATACTACCCAGCACACTCAGGTGGAGCGCCAGGTTCCCCCGAAACCTTGTATAGCATTAAGTTTAAGGGCGAGCACGTGACACAAACTAGGCCAATGAAAACCCAAAAGTGCTGAGACTTGTGCTGCAACATGTGGGAAAGAGGTACTCTCCTTTGTGGGGCTGCTAAGGTGGCAGAACACAGCCTGGAGCTGCTCATGGGGCCATCCTTGGCACCTGTGGGGAGCAGGGAGCGGGCCTGCCTAAAATGGAGCCAATCTAGAAGCAAGCAAGCAAAGAGATAGGAATAAAGAGACAGGTGCCTCTGACAATATAGTCTGAGGACTTGAACTCAGCCCTGACTCGATAGGTACCCCTTAGATCTTCATATAGCTGAAGAATACATTTCCTTTTTCGCTTAATTTATTTTAACCTGGGTCTCTGTCACTTGCAACCAATAATCTTGCATAACACAAGGAGATCTTCAGAAACTGAACTCCGTATTTTCTCTAGAAAGCCAACGTGGGCATGTACTTACCCGCTCCTGGCCGGCAGTGTCCCAGATGAGGAACTTATGAAGCTCATTTCCACAAGGCACAGTTTTAGTCATAAAAGATGCCCTGAAAAAGAGTCAACAGCTCCGTATTACTAGTTACTACCTACAGTCATCACAAAGATCCCTGTTCAAACAAGTTAACTTTATGCTTCAGCGGGACTCCGAAATCTCTTATTCTCAGAGAGCCACTAAGAGAAAGAAGGGCTGACAAAGTCATGTCACCCAAAAAAAACAAAACACAAAAAAAACTCTGGATTTTCTGTTAGTCCAACTGAAGGTTTAGGAAAAAAAGCAAAGATACTTCGAGAAAACATCTCCAAATACATTTAGCTTTAATTGTTCTAATACTCCCCAGATGTCAGGAAAGAATATGTCCTTAGGTTTTGAAAAGTTATTCCAACAGTTAAGAGTACGAAGGACAGCTGGTAGGTTTAGGTGTTCCGGTTTTGGCTTCAGAATGCCACAAACAGAACACAGCCTTACATATTTCCCAGGTTATTTTTGTTTGGGCGATAAAAAACCAATACGTAAAGCAACTAGCAGAATGCTGTAATTCCCAGCCTACTTTTATAAACGCAGGGATAAAGACTGGCAACTGAACAAATATTTATGCTTTCTCCATAAAAAAGGAAGGATTTGAGATTCTCAGAAGATCATGAAATACTTGATGACATTTTATTTTTTGCCTTTATCCTCTTAATAAGCCTATTCTTTGTGCGCATGAAACATGTAAAAAGTCCAGTAAAAGGAACGTTTAATATCCTGAAATTTTCTTCTGTGAGACTGAGCTTCCCATTCATTAAAAATAACAAGCATCTTCCAAGAGTGAGATAATCTGATAATACAGTGAAACCTGTGAGATCGGAACTCGACGGCACTGCCTTGTTTTCCCAGGTCTTGCATGTTTTCCACTGTTGACAGGGTGCAGTCTTACCACTTCTCTATCGCTCTCTATTAGTGGAAAATATTTGAGTTTTCCTCCTCTGACAGATTTCCACCTTACACAGGTCCCAGCTTCTACAGGTTTCCTCGTATAAGCCCTGTGATGTGATGGTTAGGGAACATAGGCCACCTGTGCAGCATTCTTGCCACAATGTTTAATTGGAACTTAACCATGAGGAAACAACCAGGCAGATCTAGAATGCAGAACATTCTATAAGACAGCTAGCCTGAATGCTTCAAATAAGTCAATGCTGTGAAAAACAGAACAAAAGGCAGGGAGATTGTTCTAGAATCTAGATTAAGAGAGAGGAAAGAGACAAAACAACCAAATGCAATGGATGAACCTTGACTGGATCCTGGACTAGCGGAGGGGGTAAGCTTTTAAGAGACATTTTGAGGTGGTGGTTGTGTTAGTTGCTGTCAAGTTGATTCCGACTCACAGCAAACCCATGTGTGCAGAACAGAACTGTTCCACAGGGTTTTCAAGCTGTGGCCTTTAGGAAGCAGATCACCAGGACTTTCTTCCAAGGGGCCTTAAGGTAGGTTCAAACCGCCAACCTTTCAGCTAGTAGTTGAGTGTTTAATCATTTCTGCCACCCAGGGACTCCACATTTTGAGGACAATTGGGGAAACTTAAACTTGGACTGTATGTCAGATAATATCATCAAGTCAAAATTGATTTTCCAGGTGTAATAATGTTTTTATTCTCAGGAGATGCATACTGAAGTTTTTAGGGGTAAAGTTCCCACACCAACACCACCACACGCACCAAATATTCATAACCAGAAAGTTCAAATAATCAGCCTACACTTGCACTAAGCAGAAATTCTAAGTATTTTTCTACGTGATATTATCCAATATTATCAAAACCACATCTGCTCCGTGATTTTTTTTTCTTTTTAAAATTTTATTGTGGTACAATACAGATGACAAAAATTTGCTATTTTAGCCATTTTAAAGCATGCAATCAGATTGATCTTGGCAGAAAGAATACCAGAAAGTTTACTTGTGTCTCATTGACTACGCAAAGGCATTTGACTGTGTGGATCATAACAAATTACGGATAGCGTTGCAAAAAATGGGAATTTCAGAACACTTAATTGTGTTCATGAGGAACCTGTAGATAGACCACGAGGCAGTCATTCGAACAGAACAAGGGGATACTGCATGGTTTAAAATCAGGAAAGGTGTGTGTCGGGGTTGTATGTTTTCACCATACTTATTCAGTCTGTATGCTGAGCAAATAATCCCCAAAGCTGGACTATATGAAGAAGAACATGGCATCAGGATTGGAGGAAGACTCGTTAACAACCTGTGAAACGCAGATGACACAGCCTTGCTTGCTGAAAGTGAACAGGATTGGAGGCACTTACTCAGGTCAAAGACCACACCTCAACATGAAGAAAAAAATCCTCACAACTGGACCAATAAACAACATCATGATAAATGGAGAAAATACTGAAGTTGTCAAGGGTTTCATTTTACTTGTATCCATAATCAACACCTATGGAACCAGCAGTCAAGAAATCAAGTGACATAGAGCATTGGGCAGGCAAATCTGCTGCAAAAGAACTCTTTGAAGTGTTAAAAAGCAAAGATGTCACTTTGAGGACTAAGGTGCACCTGACCCAAGCCATGGTATTTTCAATCGACTCATATGCATGCAAAAAATGGACAATTACCAAGGAAGACCGAAGAAGAGTCGATGCCTTTGAATTACAGTGTTGATGGAGAATATTGAATATACCATGGACTCAGAAAAACGAACAATGTGTCTTCGAAGAAGTACTGCCAGAATGCTCCTTAGAAGCAAGGATGGCAAGACTTCATCTCAAGTACTTTGGACATGTTATCAGGAGAGACCAGTCCCTGGAGATGGACAGCATGCTTGGTACTGTCAGCAAAAAAAAGAGGAAGCCCCTCAATGAGATGGACTGACTCAGTGGTTGCAACAATGGGCTCAAACATAGCAAGGATTTTGAGGATGGCACAGGACCAGGCAGTGTTTTGTTCTGTTGTACATAGGGTCACTATCAGTCAGAACCAACTCAACGGCACCTAACAACAACAAAGTGTACAATACAGTCACATTAATCACATTCAGAATAACATTTTTAAATGCATAAAATTAAATACACAGGGCTGCAAAGGAAACCAATTATCTTGAAGTGCAACTATCAAGTATTAACAAATAAATCTATGATATACTGAGAGATGTGTGTCTTTATTAAGCCGTTAATTAATTAGCAAGAGCCAATGGTAGGTCTGATGGTGACCATCATTTCCCACAGAGAGGAGCTCAGACTTCTCTCCGAGCTGGCTCGGCACCGTAACATGATCAGAAAGTGCCTCTGATTCATTGGCTGTGGCTTGTCACCTCCCTTCATGGAGGAAGAAAATGCTGAATTTCCGTTAAGGTCAGGCACAATCAGCATGTAACTGTTTTCTCATCCAAGTCTGCGTACCCCTGAATTTCACCAATGGGTGTTCCATGACATTTTATTTCTTTAAAAGTGATATAAATCTCAGACTACTGATAAGTGCAAACATACTACTTTTACCATTATAAAAGCAACATATGTACTTCACAAAAGAGATATTGAAAATAAACAAAACAAGCAAAAATCATTCATAATTTCATCTAGTCAGTTACTGCTAATAAGTTGGTATATGTCCTTTTAAATAATTTCTATACAGCTTTAACCCCCAAAATTTATTGTACTATGCATGAATTCTGCATTTTCCCCAATTAATATATCATGGACATCTTTCCATTTCTATCAAAGTAGCTCAATATCATTATCTAAAATGGCTTGATATTATATACCACCTTTTGGATTTATTCAACACCCTGTTGAAAGACATTTTGGTTACCTATGTTTCACTATTATGACAAAGATTCAATGAATATTCTTGCACTTAAATCTTTTTGTCCTTGTACAACTATGTTACAGACTGAATTGTGCTCCACAAATATACGTCATAAATCCTAACCTCTATGCCTGTGGTTATAATCCCATTTGAGAATGGGTTGTCTTTGTTACGTTAATGAGTCAGGATTAGTGTAGGGTGTGTCTTGAGTCTATCTCTTTTGAGCAAGTGAGCAGAGATGGGGAAAGACTGATGCTAAGCCACATGGAGATCTCCAAGGAACCAGAAAACAAGCTGAAGAGACAAGGACCTTTCCCCAGAGCCGAAAGAGAGAGAAAACCCTCCCGTAGAGCCAGTGTCCCGAATTTGGACTTCTAGCATCCTAAACAGTGAGAAAATAAATTTCTGTTTGTTAAAGGCATCCACTTGTGGTATTTCTGTTACAGCAGCACTAGATGACTAAGACTATTTCCTCAAGCTCAGTTCTTAGAAGCAGACTGTTCCGTATGCTCTCAAATCCCAAAAGGTATGTCACTATTATGCTTTCAAAATACATATGTATAAGCATTCATAATATGAACTTAGAAACAGAAATAAGTGCATCTTTGTGAGGCCCTCTAACATTAACTATAAATCATTAGAGACCTGTAAGCCATTAGAAAGTTATTTTCAAAACTTAGGAACTTAGACATAGAAGCACGTGAAGTATGTGAAGAATGTGGTCAACAACCTTTAAGATTACTTTGACCTAGCATTCTGTGATAAAAGAAGACATAACATAGTTAATCTTTGTAAACTAGCCTTAAGACATAAGTCTGAACAACCTCCCTAATGTCTAAGCTTGAAGAAAAAATGTGATACTTGGCTAATCTATAACCCAGGAGAAAAGACATAAAATACTAGTCTTTGACGTCACAGTGGACCTTACACCGTGTGAGGCCAAGGTGAGAATTTCATATATAAACCCTGAAGTTTTGCTCACTCTCTGAGAGAATGCAGGCGCGAAGGGATCTTTCTCTAATCTCTTACTCTCTCTGAACACCGACAGCCTGCTGAGCCTCTGCTGCTGGTCACCGGAGTCAAGCCTTCCTCCCCAAACTTCTGGTTAAATGGAAGTGCCTGAAATCTAAAGATCTGGACTCTAACCATTGAGCAACACTGTAATTGTAATTGTGTATGCTGAGTCTCTGGTTCTAAATGAATGTTGTGAAGTCTGATTTGGGTGACTTGCCATGACTACCTTGCAATAAACTAAATGAGCTTACTCATGACAAATCTGAGTATCTCTCTATTATTTTTCTAAGATGAAACTGTACATCACACAGACATGCTCCCCTTTTGCTATAAATGCCAAGTAGTAAGTTGTACCAACCTACTCACTCCTGGCAGCGAATGAGACAGCCTTTTCCCCAACCAATCTTTCCAACTTTTTCCAATATGATAGGTATAAGTGATATCTCATTTCTGTTTTTATTTATTTTGTTTATTTTACATTTGAGCATCTTTTTAGTACATATTCTTCACGTGTATTTTTCTTTTGTAAATCTCTACCTCATGATCTTTGCCCACTTTTCTATTGGGGTATTCATCCTTTTCTTATTTCTTAAGAATATTTTAAACTCTTTGTAAAAACATATTTTAAATAATATTTTTCCAGTTTAACATTTGCCCTTTAGTAACTTCGTTTAAAAAAAAATAACTTTGTTTACCCCACTTTTTTTTTTTGTTTGTTTACCCCCACGTGTCTCTCAGTTTGACATACTGTGGTGGCTTGCATGTTGCTGTGATGCTGGAAGCTACGTCACCAGTATTCAGATACCAGCAGGGTCACCCATGGATGATGGGCTTCAGCTGAGCCTCCAGACTAAGACAGACTAGGTAGAAGGACCTGGCAGTCTACTTCTGAAAAAGAATTATCCAGTGAAAACCTTATGAATAGGAGAAGAACACTGATATAGTGCCAAGAGACGAGCCCCCCAGGTTGGAAGGCACTTAAAACATGACTGGGGAAGAGCTGCCTCCTCAAAATAGAGTAGACCTTAATGATGTGGGTGAGTAAAGCTTTCGGGACCTTCATTTACTGATGTGGCACGACTCAAAATGAGAAGAAACAGCTGCAAACATCCATTAATAATCAGAACCTGGAATGCACAAAGTATGAATCTAGGAAAATTACAAATTGTCAAAAATGAAATGGAATGCGTAAACATCAATATCCTAGGCATTAATGAGCTGAAATGGACTGGTGTTGGCCATTTTGAATAGAACAATCATACAGTCTACTATACTGGGAATGACAACTTGAAGAGGAACGGAGTTGCATTCATCATCAACAAGAACATTTCAAGGTCTATCCCGAAGTACAACATAGTCAGTGATAGGATAACATCCATACACCTACAAGGAAGACCAGTTCATACAACTATTATTCAAATTTACACCCCAACCACGAAGGCCAAAGATGGACAAACTGAAGATTTTTATCAGCTTATGCAGTCTGAAATTGGTCAAACGTGCAGTCAGGATGCATTGATAACTACTGGTGACTGGAATGGGAAAGTTGGAAACAAAGAAGAAGGACCGGTAGTTGGAAAACATGACCTTGGTGTTAGAAATAATGCCAGAGATCAAAGGATAGAATTTTGCAAGACCAGCGACTTCTTCATTTCACCAACATAAATGGTGAGTATACACGTGGACCTTATCAGATGGAATACACAGGAGTCAAATTGACTACGTCTATGGAAAGAGACGATGGAAAAGCTCAATATCATCAGTCAGAGCAAGGCCAGGGACGACTCTGGAACAGACCATCAACTGCTCATATGCAAGTTCAAGCTGAAACTGAAGAAAATCAGAGCAAGTCCACGAGAGCCAAAATATGACCTTGATTGAGTATATCCCACCTGAATTTAGAGACCATCTCAAGAATAGTTTTGATGCATTGAACACTAGTGACCGAAGACCAGATGAGTTGTGGAATGACATCAAGGACATCATCCATGAAGAAAGCAAGAGGTCATTGGAAAGACAGGAAAGAAAGAAAAGACCAAGATGGATGTCAGAGGAGATTCTGAAACTTGCCCTCGAACGTCGAACAGCTAAAGCAAAAGGAAGAAATGATGAAGTAAAAGAACTGAACAGATGATTTCAAAGGGCGGCTTGAGAAGACAAAGTATTATAATGACATGTGCAAAGACCTGGAGAAGGAAAATCAAAAGGCAGAACATGCTCGGCGTTTCTCAAGCTGAAAGAACCAAAGATAAAATTCAAGCCTCCAGTTGCAATAGTGAAGGATTCTATGAGGAAAACATTAAACGACGCAGCAAGTATCAAAAGAAGATGGAAGAAATATACAGAGTCAGTATACCAACAAGAATTAGTTGACTTTCAACCATTTCAAGAGGTAGCATATGATCAGGAACCGACAGTGCTAAGGGAGGAAGTACAAGCTGCACTGAAGGCACTGGCGAAGAGCAAGGCTCCAGGCATTGATGGACTATCAATTGAGATGTTTCAAAAAATGGATGCAATGCTGGAAGTGCTCACTAGTCTATGCCAAGAAATTTGGAAGACCCAGCCAACTGACTGGAAGAGATCCATATTTATGCCTGTTCCCAAGAAAGGTGATCCAACCGAATGTGGGAATTATTGATCAATATCATTAATACCACACACAAGCAAAATTTTGCTGAAGATCACTCAAAAGTGGCTGCAGCAGTATATCGACAGAGAACTGCCAGAAACTCAGGCTGGATTCGGAAGATGAAGTGGAACCAGGGATATCATTGCTGATGTCAGATGGATGGATCCTGGCTGAAAGCAGAGGATACCAGAAAGATATTTACCTGTGTTTTATCAACTATGCAAAGGTATTCATTCGACTCTGTGGATCATAACAAATTATGGATAACACTGCGAAGAATGGGAATTACAGAACACTTAATTGTGCTCGTGAGGAACCCGTATATAGATCAAGAGGCAGTTGTTCAGACAGAACAAGGGGATACTGAGTGGTTTAAAGTCAGGAAAGGCATGTGTCAGGGTTGTATCCTTTCACCATACCTATTCAATCTGTATGCTGAGCAAATAATCTGAGAAGCTGGACTAGATGAACAATAACAGGGTATCAGGATTGGAAGAAGACTCATTAACAACCTGTGTTATGCAGATGACATGACCTTGCTTGCCGAAAGTGAAGAGAACTTGAAGCACTTACTGATGAAGATCAAAGACTACAGCCTTCAGCATGGATTACACCTCAACATAAAGAAAACAAAAATCCTCACAACTGGACCAGTGAGCAACATCACTATAAACAGAAAAGGTTGAAGTTGTCAAGGATTTCATTTTACTTGGATCCACAATCAATGCCCATGGAAGCAGCAGTCAAGAAATCAAAAGATGCACTGCATTGGGCAAATCAGCTGCAAAAGACCTCTTAAAAGTGTTGAAAAGCAAAGGTGTCACCTTGAGGACTAAGGTGGGCCTGACTCAAGCCATGGTATTTTCAATCGACTCATATCATGCAAAAGCCGGACACTGAATAAGGAAAACCAAAGAAGAATTGACGCCTTTGAACTGTGGTGTTGGAGAAGAATATTGAATATACATACCATGGACTGCCAAAAGAATGAACAAATCTGTCTTGGATGAATGCTCCTTAGAAGCAAGGATGGCGAGGCTGCGTCTTACACACTTTGGACATGTTATCAGGAGGGATCAGTCCCTGGAGAAGGACATCATGCTTGGCAGAGTACAGGGTCAGCAGAAAAGAGGAAGACCCTCAAAGAGATGGATTGGCACAGTGGCTGCAACAATGGGCTCAAGCATAACAACAATTTTAAGGATGGCACAGGACTGGGCAGTGTTTCGTTCTTTGGTACAGAGGGTGGCTAAGAGTCACAATCGACTTGAGGGTACCTAACAACAAATTTGTTTATGGTGTTTTCCATTAAAGATGTCTTTAAATTTTATGTAGACAATTATATCAGTATTTTCTTTGTTTGTTTATTTGTTTTTGTTTTTACCTTGATCTAAGCCACATTTTCACTCATTCCCCGAAACATTCTAGGGGTAAATAAGACAACAGCCCTGCCCTTAAAAAGTTCTCCTCAGGCCTAAAAAATAAGGTTCATGCTTTTAAAGTCAAAAAACCAAGCACAGGAGATACCTAGTCCAACTCTTTCACTTTACAAACGAGGGGAAAAAACCTGAAACCCCAAAAGACTGCCTGTCCCTGATCAAAGGAAATACTAGTGACATGGTCAGGAATAGAGTCCAGCGGCCCACACTGTCAATCTGAATAGAAGGACACTTACAAAGTCCTTTAGTGTCCTCACCTATAAAGCAGGGCCAATGCCTACTGTGTATGCTCTAGGGGGTTGTCGTAGGGTCAAAGGAGGAAATGGATGCCTGTCAAATTTCCCTTAGTAACAGTGGTACTGTTTTTCAAGCGTGTGTGTGTGTGTGCGTGTGTGTGTGTGTATGTGTGTACACCTTGTCTGTTCCTGATTCCTTTCCACTAGGGGAAAGACTACCAATTTTTGAAATCTTTTGGTTGGCTGGGCTTTTTTTTTTTTACAGCTTGAGAACCTTGGGCCTCTTTTTTCCAGTATATTTTACCTTCTGGAGAGGTGGAGGGAGGCAGCATCTGCAATGGTAAACTGACCTCATCAACTGTGGAATCCAAAATCTGGCAGAAAAGTAACACAATTTCCTTGCTAAAGTGGAACTACACAGAGACAGACACATATATTTCAACATGCCAACAAAATCTGTTTGAGTAGCAGAGCTAAGATTTTTCAGTGAGTCACAGAAGATGCTAAGAATTAACCCGTTAGTCTTTTCCCAATGGCCTGTGATTATAGTGGGAAGAAGAGGTGGACTTTAAGATTAGACTCACTTGGTATGAATCAAGTTTGCTTCTCAATGGCTGCGTACAGCTAAAATAAGCCACTAACTGCTCTGACCATGAGAGGCCAACAACGCTGCTATGAAAAGGCAGGAAATGAAAGGTCTACAGTACCAGGCAGAGAATTTACAGAGGTAAAGTGGGCTAGGTATAAAATTAATACTGATAAAAATTAGAGTAACAATAAATAGTAGAAACTGTGATAGAGTGGAGGGGCCTGCCCGCTCGAATGGAGCAGCTGCTCCACTGCAGCTGGTTACTGCCATGTGGGTCTACCGGCCCAGTGCTGCCAGAAAGGCTGATTTTTCAAGGGAAGTGAAAAATGCAAGTTTATTATATGAAAATCTCCTGATTCCTCAATATTGGCTTAAAATTTTTAAAACACTCTGCAGGCTAAACAAAACATGTCTATAAGCCAGATTCCACCCATCAAATACACACCAGCTTTAAGATAACCACTCAACTTTTCCTAAGTACTCCATTTATGCTGTCTTCCCCAAAATTTATATGTTTCACTTAGAAAGTGGTCCTGGTAGATTTACGTTTCTGAAGCTGGGATTTGGAGAAGGGCTTGAGAACATTTCCTCAAAATTCCAGAAAGGAGAAATTTTTTGAGAGATTTTTATATTGGGAAATCAAACTATATCAGGAAAAGCAATACATAAGAATGGAAGAGCTGAGCATAATATCGACTCCAGAGGAAAAAAGCAAGGAATGAAGTGAGTAAAAAGCAGAACATACAATATAATATTACGGTCATCTAAAATTGAATTTCTGAAAAAAAAATTAAGGTATGAGAAAATACTTATGTTTGATGTTTAGAGAAAAAATGAATATCATATATATACAATTTCTAAAAATAATACCTATAGCTGGTGAGTTCATAGGAAAATAGGGACAAGTTTTCTGAAAAACAATTAGGCAATATCCAGCAAGAGCCTTAAACATGTTTTTATCCTTTAACTAAGCGCAGGTAGTCCCCAACTCACAACGGAGTTCGGTTCCAATGACTCTGTTTTAAATTGGTTCTGACCTAAGTTGAATATCTCTCTCTCTCTCTTTTTTTTTTTTTTTTATTTTTCAGCATTATTGTCTTTTATTATCAGTTGTCTTTATAAATCCAATCTTTGTCTTTGGGGGTTAGAAACATTACATATAAACTTTCAGGTATATTTTAATATATACATACATAAAAAAAATTGGTTGAATGATGTTGGCATTTTGTCAGCTGCAGTAATAACTCCATTTGCGGAAGGTTCTGGATCATATGGATTATACTTCTGAATGGGGACAGCCTTTCTAGTCAGGAAATTAGTGAGAGTTGTCTTATGGTCCTTTTCTTTTTTTCTTCATATATTGCATCATAACACCTCACTACTTCTCAAATCTGCCTACCAACTTTAGCAAAAGGATCAGCGTTTGGTCCATGTTTCCAAGTAATTGAAGCTGCTGCTTTAGTTTAGAAAACTAAATCTATATGGTAGTGTTTAGAATAATAAATCATAAAATTGAACATCTGCAAGTGAACATCTGAGAATGATAACATCAGCAAATTATGCAATGCAACTTTATATGTAGTGCATATTAATAACAACAAGATGTACAAGAAAAGGGACAGTCTTAAGCACGGTTTGTTACACAGCGAATACACCGTATGTAGGGAACTACCCGTAATTCCATTCCTAGAAATTTAGCCTTTCATAAAGGAATAACCAGATATATACACAAGTATATTTGCCTGAGGATGAAACCATAGCATTATTTATAAAAGTGAAAAGTTTTAAACAACCTAACTGCCTTAAAAAGGAAAACAGCCATTAAAAATGATTACTTTTGGTTTCAGGGGACATCTAAGTCAATTGGCATAATAAAATCTACTAAGAAAACATTCTGCATCCCACCTTGGAGTGAGGCGCCTGGGGTCTTAAACACTAGCAAGCGGCCTTCTTAGATGCATCAATTGGTCTCAACCCACCTGGATCAAAGGAGAATGAAGAACACCAAGGACACAAGGTAATTACGAGCCCAAGAGGCAGAAAAGGCCACATAAACCAGAGGCTACATCAGCCTGAGGCCAGAAGAGCTAGATGGTGCCCAGCTACAACCAATGACTGCCCTGACAGGGAACACAACAGAGAACCCCTGAGGGAGCAGGAGAGCAGTGGGATGCAGACCCCAAATTCTCGTAAAAAGACCAGACTTAATGGTCTGACTGAGACTAGAGGGACACCACAGGCCATGGCCCCCAGACTCTCTGTTAGCCCAAAACTAAAATCATTCCCAAAGCCAACTCTTCAGACAAAGATTAGACGGACTGTAAGACATAAAATTATACTGGTGAAGAGTGTGCTTCTTAGCTCAAGCAGACACTTGAGATTATGTGGGCAACTCCTGTCCGGAGGTGAGATGGTAAGAAGAGGGGGACAGGAGCTAGTTGAATGGACACGGGAAATGCAGGATGGTGAGAGGGAGTGTGCAGTCACATTGTAGGGAGAACAAGTAGGGTCACATAACAATGTGTGTATAAGTTTTTGTATGAGAAACTGACTTGAACTGTAAACTTTCACTTAAAGCACAATACAAAAAAAAAAAAGATTGCTTTCAACATCATTGATGCAAATCAAAACTACAGTAAGATGCCACCTCATTCCTATTGGAATGGCAATGATCAAAAAAACAGGTGTTGGCGAGGCTGTGGAGAAACTGGAACCCTCATCCATTGCTGATGGGAACGTAAAATGGTATAGCCACTGTGGAAAACAATTTGGAGGTTCTTTAAAAAGTTGAACACAGAACTGACATATGACCCAGCAATCCCAGTCCTAGGTATGCACCCAGAAGAAATGAAGGCAGGAACACAGACAGACACCTGTACACCAGTGTTCACTACAGCACTTTTCACAACAGCCAAAATCTTTAAAAACTGAAATGTCCATCTACAGATAAATGGGTAAACAAAATGTGGTGTAGACACATAATGGAATGCTACACAGCCATAAAGAAAAATGAAGTCCTGAGGCATGCCACTATATGGATGAACCTTGAAAACATCATGCTGAGTGAAATAAGTCAGTCACAAAATGACAAATATTGAATGATATCTCACTTATGTGAAATAAGCAAATCTATAGAAACCAAAGATTAGTAGTAGTTATCAGAGGTGGGACAGAGCCGGGAAAAGGGTGTTTTTGCATAGGGGACACTGAATTTATGTTAACGGTGGTGAAATGATTTAGAAAAGTATAGCAAGAATCGTTGCACACCTTGAAGAATGTAATTAATCTCACTGAATTGCACATGAAGAAATTGTTGAGATGATTTTTGTATATTTTCACCACAAAAATTTTTTTTTAAATCACTGTTTTAAAGACCATTTAGGGGTCAGGGCCAAGAAGGAGGAATAGCCAAACACTTCCTACAAACCCTCTTATGACAAAGATCTGAAAAAACAAGTGAAACAATTATATTTAAGACAAACTAAGGGCCCTGAACATCAAAGTCAAAGTTAGAAAATGGACTGAGAAGCAGGGGGATGAAGAGATGGTTCAGAAGCGGAAAGGAGTTACCGGACCTGAATTGCCGGGCGCCCTCAGCACCATTCCAAGGAGTGGCTGCGGCAGGTTGGTACTAGCGTTCAGCCGAACATTCCACAGGCAGAAGCAGCCAGCCGCATAGCCTACCCACACCTCCGGAACCAGAGAACAGCGGTCTCAGAAAAAGCTAAGTATTTGCACGTATTTTACCGCACCCACCCCCTGCCCCCTAGCCGGCTTCAGTGGCTGTTGATTTCCCTGGGCCTGAGATAGGCCCTGCTGAGAACCTGGAGTTAATTGGGGGAAAAGATAATTTACCAGCTCCACTTACCTGGGGAGCTAAGGACAGAAGTGGCTCCTGTCCAGGCATAAACGGTCCGTGGCCTTTGAATACATTTCCCTACTGCATGGACCTGTGTGGGCCTATTTCAGGAGAATAGGCCCTTGTTGACAGACTATAACTGTTTCAGCTGTGAGGTGCAGAGGTGGATGTTTGATGTTTCACACCACTTTGCCTATTAAACAGGGTCCTCACCTGCCCACATCAGGGGCCTAAGGACTGGTGGCTCCACTCAGGTTACCCTGCCACCCGAGACAAGGGTTCAAGGATAACTGTATCTCCTAGTCCTTACAACCAAAAACATTGGGTGCCCATGGCCCATCTGCAGAACCACCCCCCTACCTGTACACTCTACAGAAGAGGGGCGCACTTTCCTCGGAGACACTTGGGGGACGATTCTCAGCCCCTTGCCTTGTTCAGAGCGTGAACCCATGCTGCAACAAGATACTGCTACCTACACCAAACACCCCTGCCTCTCTAAGACTGTAAGACAGAGCCTGTACCACACACTTGATCAGCTATCTGGACACCTGAGCTGAATTCATACAAGAAAAGTGAATGGACTCCTAGACTGATATACCCAATAACAGCTCTAGCCATCTGGTGACAGGACGTCAAAGCTTCAAAAGTGAAAATAATACAGCTAGCTCACTCAAGCAACGTATTTGGGCATATCAAAACAAAACAAAGCAAGAAGCTAGGAAACAGTAAGCAAACATAAAATAAACAAAAACAATAACTTATAGATGGCTCAGAGAAAACAGCCAGTATCAAGTCACATAAAGGAAAAAGACCATGATCGCCTCAACAAGCTCTCAAAACGAAGAATCAAGGGAACTTCTGGATGAAGGTGCCTTCCTGGAATTATCAGGCGCAGAATTCAAAATATTAATATACAGAACTCTTCAACACATCAGGAAGGAAATTAGAAAGGAGATCAGGCAATACACAGAGCAAGCCAAGTAACTAACAGATAAGGCAGTTGAAGAAATTAAAAAGGTTATTCAAGAAAATAATGAAAAACATAATAAGCTGCAAGAATCCATAGACAGACAGCAATCAGAAATACAGGAGATTAACAATAAAATTACAGAATTAGACAACTCAATAAAAAGTCAGAGGAGCAGAACTGAGCAAGTGGAACGCAGCATTGGTGACCTTGAAGATAAAGCACTTGACACCAATATATTTGAAGAAAAATCAATATATTTGAAGAAAAATCGTTCAAAAAAATGAAGAAACCTTAAGAATCATTTGGGACTCTATCAAAAGAAATAACCTACGAGTGATTGGAGTACCAGAACAGGGAGGAATAACAGAAAATACAGAGTGAATTGTTGAAGATTTGTTGGCAGAAAACTTCCCTGATATCGTGGAAGATAAGAAGACATCTATCCAAGATGCTCATAGAGCTCCACATAAGGTATATTTAAAAGAACGTCACCAAGACATATTATAATCAAACTTGCCAAAACCAAAGATAAAGAGAGAATTTTAAGAGCAGCTAGGGATAAACGAAAAGTTACCTACAAAGGAGACTCAATAAGAATAAGCTTAGGCTACTTGGCAGAAACCATGCGGGCAAGAAGGCAATGGCATGACTTATATAAAGTACTGAAGGAAAAAACTGCCAACCAAGAATCATATATCCAACAAAACCATCTCTCAAATATGAAGGTGAAATTAGGACATTTCCAGATAAACAAAAGTTTAGGGAATTTGAAAAAACCAAACTAAAACTACAAGAAACACTAAAGGGAGTTCTTTGGTTAGAAAATCAATATCAGGTATTGACCCAAGACTAGAACACTGGACAGAGCAATCAGATGTCAACCCAGACATGGAAATCACAAAAATAAGTCAAGGAAAAAAAATGCTCAAAACAGGGAAACAGCGACGTTACTATGTAAAAGAAGACAATATTAAAACAATCAAGAGGGACTAAAAAATGTAGTCATAGATCTTTCAGATGGAGAGGAAGACAAGGTGATACAAAGAAATAAAAGTTATGTTTAAATTCAGAAAAACAGGAGTAAATAGTAAGGTAACCACAAAGGAGACAAACTATCCTACACATCAAAATAAAATGCAAGAACAAAATAGGGACTCAACAGAAAAAAAAATCAACAACAAAGAATATGAGGAAAAGAAAATATATATAAACTAATTAGCACAAAAAATTAAGTGGGAAAAAGAAACTGTCAACAACACACAAAAAAGATACCAAAATGACAGCACTAAATTCATACCTATCCATAATTATGCTGAATGTACATGGATTAAATGCACCAATAAAGAGAGAGTGGCAGAATGGATTAAAAAACAAGATCCGTCTATATGCTGCCTACAAGAGACACACCTTAGACTTAGAGACACAAACAAACTAAAACTCAAAGGATGGAAAAAAATATATCAAGGAAACAACAATCAAAAAAGACCAGGAGCGGCAATATTAATTTTTGACAAAAAAGATCTTAAAGTTAAATCCACGACAAAGGATAAGGAAGGACACTATATAATGATTAAATGGACAATATACCACGAGGATATAACCGTATGAAATATTCATGAACCCAATGACAGGGCTACAAGATACATAAAACAAACTCTAACAGCATTGAAAAGCGAGAAAGACAGCTCCACGATTACAGAACGAGACAAAAACACAACACTTCAGGTGAAGGACAGGACATCCAGAAAGAAGCTCAATAAAGACAAAGAAGATCTAAATGCCACAATCAACCAAGCCGAATTTACAGACATACACAGCACACTCAACAGCAGTCAAATATACTTTCTTTTCTAGTGCACATGGAACATTCTCTAGAATAGACTACATATTAGGTCATAAAACAAGACTTAGCAGAAAACGAAACACTGAAATATTACAAAGTGTCTTCTCTGACCACAAGGAAATAAAAGTAGAAATCAATTACAGAAAAAGCAGAGAAAAGAAATCAAATACTTGGAAGCTGAACAATACCTTGCTCAAAAGAGACAGGATTATAGAAGACATTAAAGAAATTCATAGAACCCAATGAGAATGAAAACATTTCCTATCAGAAACTTTGGGACACAGCGAAAGCAGTGCTCAGAGGTCAATTTATATCAATAAATGCACACATCCAAAAAGAAGAAAGGGCCAAAATCAAAGAATTATCCCTACAACTTGAACCAATAGAAAGAGAGCAACAAAAGAAATCCTCAAGCACCTCAAGAAAGCAAATAACAAAAATTAGAGCAGAATTAAATGAAATAGAAAACAAAAAAACAATTCAAGGAGTTAATAAGACCAAAAGCTGGTTCTTTGAAAAAATTAACAAAATTGATAAACCATTAGCCAAAACGACAAAAGAAAAACAGTAGAGGAAGCAAATAACCCAAATAAGAAATGAGATTGGCGATATTACAACAGACCCAACTGAAATTAAAAGAATCATACCAGATTACTATGAAAAATTGTAGTCTAACAAATTTGAAAATCTAGACGAAATAGATGAATTCCTAGAAATATACTACCTACCAAAACTAACAAAAACATAGGTACAACAACTAAATAGACCCATAACAAAAGAAGAGATTGAAAAGGTAATCAAAAAACTCCCAACAACAACAAAAAAAAAGCCCTGGGCAAGATGGCTTCACTGCAGAGTTCTGCCGAACTTCCAGAAAAGAGTTAACACCACTATTAATAAAGGTATTTCGGAGCATAGAAAAGGACGGAATACTACCAAACCCATTCTATTAAGCCACCATATCCCTGACCAAAACCAGGTAAGGACAGCACAAAAAAAGAAAATTACACACCTATATCCCTCATGAACTTAGATGCAAAAATCCTCAACAAATTCTAGTCAATAGAATTCAACAGCCCATCAAAAAAATAATTCACCATGACCAAGTGGGATTCATACCAGGTGTGCAGGGATGGTTCAACATTAAAAAAAAAACAATTAATGTAATCCATCACATAAATAAAACAAAAGACAAGAATCACATGATTTTATCAACTGATACAGAAAAGGCATTTGGCAAAGTTCAACACCCGTTCATGACACAAACTCTCAGCAAAACAGGAATAGAAGGAAAATTCCTCAACATAATAAAGGGCATTTATACAAAGCCAATAGCCAACATCACCCTAAATGGAGACAGCCTGAAAGCATTCCCCTTTAGATCAGGAACCAGACAAAGATGCCCTTTATCACCACTCTTATTCAGCATTGTGCTGGAGGTCCTAGCCAGAGCAATTAGGATAGATAAAGAAATAAAGGGCAGCCACTTTGGCAAGGAAGGGGTAAAAGCATCTCTACTTGCAGATGACACGATCTTATACACAGAAAAACCCTATGGAATCCTCAAGAAAACTACTGAAACTAATAGAAGAGTTCAGCAGAGTGTCAGAATACAAAATAAGCATACAAAAATCGTTTGGATTCCTCTACACCAACAAAAAGAACATCAAAGAAGAAATCACCAAATCAATACTATTTACAGTAGCCCCCAAGAAGATAAAATACTTAAGAATAAATCTTACGAGAGATGTAAAAGACTTATACAAAGAAAACTACAAAACACTCCTGCAAGAAACCAAAACAGACCTACATAAGTGGAAAAACATACCTAGCTCATAGATAGGAAGACTTCACAGTGTAAAAATGTTTAATCCACCAAAAGAGATCTATAGATACAATACAATTCTGATACAAATTCCAAGGACATTTTTTAATGAGATGGAGAAACAAATCACTAACTTCATATGGAAGGGAAAGAGGCCCCGGAGAAGTAAAGCATTATTGAGAAAGAAGAACAAAGTGGGAGGCCTCACTCTACCTGATTTTAGAACCTATTATACCGCCATGGTAGTGAAAACAGGCTGGTACTGATACAACAGATACACAGACCAATGGAACAGAATTGAGAATCCAGACATAAATCCATCCACATACGAGCCAGTTGATATTTCACAATGGCCCAAAATCAGTTGAATGGGGGAAAGACAGTCTTTTTAACAAACGGTGCTGGCATAACTTGATATCCATCCACAAGAAAAATTAAACAAGACCCATACTTCACACCATGCAAAAAAACTAACTCAAAATGGATCAAAGACCTAAATACAAATCTAAGACAATAAAGATTATGGAAGAAAAAAAAAGACAATGTTAGGAGCCCTGATACATGGTATAAACAGTATACAGAACATTACTAACGATGCACAAACACCAGAAGAGAAACTAGATAACTGGGAGTTCCTAAAAATGAAACACCTATGCACATCCAAAGACTTCACCAAAAGAGTAAAAAGATTACATACAGACTGGGAAAAAGTTTTTAGCTATGACATTTCCAATCACCACCTGAACTCTAAAATCTACACGATACTGCAAAAAGTTTTTAGCTATGACATTTCCAATCACCACCTGAACTCTAAAATCTACACGATACTGCAAAGACTCAACTGCAAAAAGACAAATAACCTAATTAACAAATGGGCAAAAGATATGAACAGACACTTCACTAGAGAAGACATTCAGGTACCTAACAGATACATGAGGAGATGCTCAGGATCATTAGCCATTACAGAAATGCAAATCAGAACTACAATGAGATTTCATCTCACTCCAAGAAGTCTGGCATTAATCCAAAAAACAAAACAATAAATGTTGGAGAGGCTGTGGAGAGACTGGAACACTTATACACTGCTGGTGGGAATGTAAAATGATAGAACCACTTTGGAAGTCGATTTGGCGCTTCCCTAAACAGCTAGAAATAGAACTACCATATGATCCAGCAATCCCACTCCTTGGAATATATCCTAGAGAAATAAGAGCCTTTACATGAACAGATATATGCACACCTATGTTCCTTGCAGCACTGTTTACAATAGCAAAAAGATGGAAGCAACCAAGATGCCCATCAACGGATAAATGGATAAATAAATTATTGTATATTCACACAGTGGAATACTGCGCATCAATAAAGAACAGTGATGAATCTGTGAAACATTTCATAACATGAAGGAATATAGAAGGCATTATCCTGAGTGAAATTAGTTGCAAAAGGACAAATATTGTATAAGACCACTATTGTAAGAACTCGAGAAATAGTTTAAACAGGGAAGAATGTATCCTTTGATGGTTACAAGGCGGGGAGGGAGGGGAGCAGTGAGAGGGGTTTTCACTAATTAGATAGTAGATAAGTACTTTAGGTGACGGGAAAGACAACACATAATATAGGAGAGGTCAGCACAACTGGACTCAACCAAAAGGAAAGAGGTTTCCTGAATAAACTGAATGCTTCAAAGGCCAGCATAGCACGGGCAGGGGTTTGGGGAGCACGGTCTCAGGGGACATCTAAGTCAATTGGCATAATAAAATCTATTAAGAAAACATTCTGCATCCCAGTTTGGAGAGTGGCTTCTGGGGTTTTAAATGCTAGCAAGTAGCCATCTAAGATGCATCAATGGGTCTCAACCCCCCTAGAGCAAAGGAGAATGAAGAACACCAAAGACTCAAGGTAATTATGAGGCCGAGAGACAGAAAGGGCCACATATCTAGAAACTACATCAGCCTGAGACCAGAAGAACTACATGGTGCCCTGCTACAACCAATGACTGCCCTGACAGGGAACACAACAGAGAACCCTTGAGGGACCAGGAGAGCAGTGGGATGCAGATCCCAAGTTCTTGTAAAAAGACCAGACTTAATGGTCTGACTGAGACTGGAAGGATCCCAGTGCTTATGGTCCCCAGGCCTTCTGTTAGCCCAAGACAGGAACCATTCCCAAAGCCAACTCTTCAGACAGGGATTGGACGGGACAATGGGATAGAAAATGATGTTAGTAAGAATGAGCTTCTTGGATGAAGTATACACATGAGACTATGTTGGCACGTCCCATCTGGAGGGGAGATGAAAGGATAGAGGGGGTCAGAAGCTGGAATGAACACGAAAAGAGACAGTGGAGGGAAGGAGTGTGCTGTCTCGTTGAGGGGAGAGCAATTAGGTGTATAAAGCAAAGTGCATATAAATTTTTGTATGAGAGACTGACTTGATTTGTAAACTTTCACTTAAAGCAAAATAAAAATTAAAAAAATAAAAAGACCATTTAATAGATTGAAATTCACAACATAATGCTGAATAATAATAAAAAGATACCAAATTATGTATACTGTGTCACCTGAATTATAAATCTGTATATTTTATACACAGAGGAAAAAGTATGAAAGAAAATACACTAAATGTTTACAGTAGTTACCTCTGGGAGGCAGATAATGGGTAATTTTTTATTGTATAATTTTATTTTTTTTGTGGTTTTCTTCACTTTTCAACCTCTTTATGATGAGTACATAATACTTTTATAATCAGGAAAAATATTATTTTGTCCTGTTGATTGAGAGTATATGATAAAATATTCAAATATATTAAGTGGAAAATATAGGATACAAAACAATGCATATAGTATGATTCCTATTTTTATAAACTTATAAAATAAAAATTTCATTTTTTAAGAATTAGAAAAATTAGCCTTTTATCTTGACTCTGTCAAGGAAATGCACAGATAATCATGAAAAGAATAAGGAAGATCTATGTGGACTGGAAATGTATGCTGTACCATGTTATATACAGCATGACAGAAATCATTTGCATATCTGCATATACACAGAAGCTAGTTATAACAAATACAGTTGGAAGGGTATTCTGTGAGGCCCCTGTGACTCACCTGGACCGCCTAATCACACGTCTTGGACCAGGAGCACTCCCTGATAATCGCACACCTTGGACCAGAAGCATTCCCTGATAATCGCACACCTCGGACCAGGAGCATTCCCTGATAATCGCACACCTTGGACCAGGAGCATTCCCTGATAATGAAGACAGAAAGTCTCTGTCTCTCTCCCAGTTTCTTCTCCTTATCAGGGAAACTGCCCCGTTCTGGGTCCACAGTTAACAATTTCTCTGCTCTCCTTATGCATGCGCATCATACGGCACTTAGCCGACCCCCCTTCTGTATTTGTTTCCGATGGGGAAGGAACAGTATCCCTTCATTGCTGCACCAAAGAGCCCTGCACTGGCTGTGGAGTGAGACCTGCTGACCCTGGCAAATCAACATCCGCCACTGAAGTTGGCTTTGTTCTCTCTCTTCTTTACGTGAGTTAAGCATTGTTCCAACCAATGCCTTGTGTAAGCTGTGTCTTTCTTGGTGACCTCAGACCTTGGCTCAACAAATACATTAAATATGCTCTTTCCACTCCAAATACTAGTTATTACATAAGTTGAAGAATATGGGATTGGAGAGCTAGTAAAACCCTCTGATTTCATTTCTTACCTTATATATTTCTGTATTGCTCTGAGTTTTCTCATGAGCATAAAATCAATTTTTTAAAAAAGACCCAATACGTATATTTTTTAAATTCCAAAACCACCAAAATGCATTTACTAGACCAAATACTGTCAACAGTGCTTGACTGGTTCTCTCCAAAGATGGCTGCCAACTGCCCAGCTCCTCCTGTGTGTGCATACCGCCCCCCCCACCAAGGGTGGGGTTTATTTCCCTCCCTGAACTCTGGAAACTTGCTCTGACCAAGAAATTGTGGCCAAAATATGCCTATTAGAAATAATTTCTCCTAATGTTGAACACTTCAATGTATTTATCATGGTATTTCTTTTTTTAATTGTTACAATAGGAATACAATTTGGTCATAAAAATTTTTTCAAAAGTTTAAAAAGTAGGTGAAAGTCTTTTCTAAATCTTCTAGAACCATCCTTCAGAGTTAATCATTCTTACAGCGTTTACTTTTATTATCAAAAAATACAAAGCAAAAAAATAAGGAGAAAAAAATTATATTACAGAGAAGAGTGAAAAGAATTTCCTCTATAAAAATTGTACTAACATACGGAGCGCACATATTCGGAGACAACTCTCCACTGGTCTCTTGTGTTATGTGCATCTTGCAAGCAGAGGCACTTGCAGCTTTTCTTCAGACCATCTTTTTCAGGATGTTTGTTTAGGGAACAGCCTTGGACGACAGGGACAGGGTATCCCGCTGGAACAAAGACTGACATGCATATTGTCCAGCAGAAAAGACTCCAGTTGCCTGAGCTCGGGGCTCCTCTCCTTTTAACGCAACCCATTATCGTATTTAATGTAAATAACCTGTGCCTTCTACTTTTGTTTGCCAACCAACCCCTCCTTCTGCAAGGTATTTTCAGAAGCACCACTATGCCAATATTTTTTTTCTCACATATTGCTGTAAAAAAAAATTATCATAGCATGCTTATGAAAATACCTCATGGGGCAGGGGGGCAGGAGTGGGGAGCATTTGGCAAACAAACATAAAAGGCCTGAGTTGTTTGCATAAAAATACCGTGCATGTGAGACAGGGCCAAGATGGTTGACTAGGTAGAAGCTACTGCAGATCCCTCTTGCAACAAAGACTTGGAAAAACAAGTGAATTGATCACATACATGACAATCTGCGAATCCTAACCATCAGACACAGATCTAAAGAGTTGACCTGAGTGACAGGGGAGCGAAAAGCTGCACCCTGAAGCACCGACAGTCTCTGGAACCAGCATCCCACTCCACAGTCTTGAGCCCTCACGGTTCCCTGGTACCGAGTGGAGGGCCTGATTGAGGTTTGCTGAGATGGGGAAGTCACAGGACACAGCCCTAACCCCTAACCCCTAACCCCCTGGGGTAACCTCGGTAGAGACTCAGCCAGTGCAAACAGGCTGCACATTGACGCAGCTAACCAGAGAATGACCAACCACGGGGAAGTAGCGACTGTTTTCGAAGCCTGGAGCCAGTGTCCCAGTCAGAAAACCTTGGTGCTGGGCTTGGACTGGGCACGGGGAGCTGAGCACAGCTCCCTGAGATGGCGGAAACACAGGACGCAGCCCTAGCCCCCGAAGTGACCTCGGGGAACCCCAGCCAACACATGCAGGCAGCGCAACGACGCGACTGACAGGAGGAGAAGTCAGCGGGAGGCAGCGACTGGTTTTGGAGCCTGGAGTGCGGCGTCCCAGCAGGGGAACCTTGGTGCTGGGCTTTGGACTGGGAGCAGAGGAGCTGACCACGGCTTCTGAGCCTGTACAAGCACTGGATGCAGCCCTGACCCTCGGGGGCAATCTCTACCCAGCCAGCGCACACAGCCTATACACGCCCCTCGGGAATCTCAGATAAAACAGTCATCACCAAGCAGGATAAGTAACTTTGTCTATATTCCTGGGTGCTACTGGCTCCTATCTATCTGATCCCTCCCCTCCCTGCCCCAGGCGGCTTCATTAACATTAGAATTTCCTGGGCCAGGGAGTGAAGTGCTCTAGTTTGTTTGTTTCTTTTCTTTTCTGAACCCATTCTCCTAGCCTAAGAGAAGCAGCTACTAAAAACAAAAAATCCTTCCCTGACTTCCCTGAATTGGAATAAAAATACAGAACAATCTCCAGCCAAGCATATGAGATCCAGTCTTGGGCTTTCATCCCTACAGGGAACAAAGTGGCTATTATAATGCAAAGGCAATTCTGATACAGATCTGACTGTAATTGCTTCAGCAGATCACTGGAAAGACAAGTTTTCCAGGTCTGATATCTCTACCTATTAAACAGAGCCCTCACTGATCCACAACTGGGAACTGAGGGCTGGAGCTCCACCCAAACCACCTAGCAACCTGCCAAAGGGGTCTGAGGATACTGACACCTACCAGTCTTTAGAGGTACATCCATTGGGTGCCTAAGGTACAGCTGCAGAGCCCACCCACCAAAGTGCTTTAGGAATAGAGACACACCTACCTCACTGGCACGTGGGGGAAGGCTGTCAGCATCCTACCCGCCCCCCTGGAGTGTGATTCCCTGCTGCTACTAGAATCTAGTGCACACAACTATCACCACTACTCCTCTAACTTAATAGGTGACAGTCTACACCACACACTTGGTGACCGAAAATCAGAACAGCTAAGCTGATTCTACTCAAGAATAGTGAATGAACGCTTAGGCTCATGTATCTGGTAACAGCCCAAACCAGCTGGTAATAAGACATAAGTGATTCAAAGGCTACAACAATCAAGACACTGCAATCTAGTAGCCCAACTGCACATATTGAAAGAAAACAAAACAAGATAAGACTCAGCGAGCAAATATAAAATAAATCATTACAATATCTTATACATGGCTCGGAGACAGCAGTCAATATCAAACCACATAAAGAAGCAGACCATGATTGCTTCTACAAATTCCCAAATTAAAGGCTCAAAACCTTTCCCAAATGAAGATACAATCCTGGAATTGCCAGATACAGAATATAAAAAACTAATATACAGAACGCTTCAAGACATCAGGGATGACCTCAAAAATGAAATAAGGCAATCTACAGAAAAAGCCAAGGAACACACTGATAAAGCAGCTGAAGAAATCAAAAAGATTACTCAAGAACATAGTGGAAAAATTAATAAGCTGCAAGAATCCATAGAGAGACAGCATTCAGAAATCCAAAAGATTAACAGTAAAATTACAGAATTAGACAAGTCAATAGGCAGTCAGAGGAGCAGAATCGAGCAATCGGAATGCAGAGTAGGGGAGATGGAGGATAAGGCAATTAACACCAATATAGTTGAAGAAAAATCAGATAAAAGAATTAAAAAAAATAAAGAAACCCTAAGAATCATGTGGGACTCTATCAAGAAGAATAACTTGCGTGTGATTCGAGTTCCAGAACAGGAAGGGATAACAGAAAATACAGAGAAAATAGTTGAAGATCTGTTGGCAGAAAACTTCTCTGGCACCATGAAAGACGAAAGGATATCTATCCAAGATGCTCATCAAAACCCATATAAGATTGAGCCAAAAAGAAAATCACCAAGGCATATTATCATCAAACTTGCCAAAACCAAAGATAAAGAGAAAATTTTTAAAGCAGCCAGAGGTAAAAGAAAAGTCTCGTACAAAGGAGAATAAATAAAAGTAAGTTCAGACTACTCAGCAGAAACCACGCAGGCAAGAAGGCAATGGGATGACGTATATTGAGAGCACTGAAGGAGAAAAGCTCCCAATCAAGGATCATATATCCAGCAAAACTCTCTCTCAAATATAAAGGTGAAACTAAAACATTTATAGATAAACACAAGCTTAAAGAATTTGCAAAAACCAAACCAAAGCTACAATAATTACTAAAGGAAATTCTTTCGTTAAAAAAAAAAAATAGAAAATCAATAATATCAGATACCAACATAACAACTCAAATAGGGAAATCACAAAAACAAATTAAGATTAATTTTAAAAAGAAAAAAATGCTCAAAACAGGGAATCATTGAAGTCATGTGTAAAAGCTCACAATAATCAAAACGAGGGACTAAATACAGGAGGCATAGATCTTCCACATAGAGAGGAAAACAAGGCGATATAGGACGATACAAGTTCGGTCTTTACTTAGAAAAATAGGGGTAAATATTAAGGTAACCACAAAGAGGTCTAACGATTCCATAATTCAAAATGAAAACCAAGAAAAACATAACTACTCAGCAAACATAAATTCAACTACTATGAAAATGAGGAACACATAATTTACAAAGAAAAACGTCTCAGCACAAAAAAGTAAGTGGAAAAATGAAACTGTCAACAACACACACAAAAAGGCATCAAAATGACAGCACTAAACTCATACTTATCTGTAATTACGCTGAATGTAAGTGGACTAAATGCACCAATAAAGAGACAGAGAGTCTCAGACTGGATAAAGAAACACAATCCGTCTATACGCTGCCTACAAGAGACACACCTTAGAAGTAGAGACACAAACAAACTAAAACCCAAAGGATGGAAAAAAATATATCAAGCAAACAAAAATCAAAAAAGAGCAGGAGTAGCAATATTAATTTCTGACAAAATAGACTTTAAAGTGAAATCCACCACAAAGGATAAAGAAGGACACTACATAATGATTAAAGGGACAATTGACCAGGAAGACATAACCATATTAAATATTTACACACCCAATGACAGGGCTGCAAGATACATAAAACAAACTTTAACAGAACTGAAAAGTGAGATAGACACCTCCACAATTATACTAGGAGACTTCAACACCCCACTTTCGGAGAAGGATAGGACTTCCAGTAAGAAGCTCAATGGAGACACGGAAGACCTAATTGCTACAATCAATCAACTTGGCCTCATAGACTTATACAGAACACTCCACCCAAGAGCTGCAAAGCATACTTTTTTTTCTAGTGCACATGGAACATTCTTTAGAATAGATCACATATTAGGTCATAAAACAAACCTTTGCAGAATCCAAAACATCGAAATATTACAAAGCATCTTCTCAGACCACAAGGCCATAAAAGGAGAAATCAATAACAGAAAAATCAGGGAAAAGAAATGAAATACTTGGAAACTGAACAATAAGCTGCTCAAAAAAGACTGGGTTACATAAGACATTAAGGACAGAATAAAGAAATTCATAGACTGCAACAAGAATGAAAACACTTTCTATCAAAACCTCTGGGACAGGTAAATTTATATCGGTAAATGCACACACACATAAAGAAGAAAGAGTCAAAATCAGAGAACTGTCCCTACAACTTGACCAAAAAGAAAGCGAGCAACAAAGGAATCCATCACGCATCAGAAGAAAACAAATAATAAAAATTAGACCTGAACTAAATGAATTAGACAACAGAAAAACAATTAAAAGAGTTAACAAAGCCAAAAGCTGGTTCTTTGAAAAAATTAACAAAATTGATAAACCATTGGCCAGGCTGACTAAAGAAATACAGCAAAGGAAACAAATAACCCAAATAAGAAATGAGATGGGCCATATCACAACAGACCCAACTGCAATTAAAAGAATCATATCAGATTATTATTAAAAACTGTACTCTAACAAATTTGCAAACCTGGAAGAAATGGATGAATTTCTAGAAAAAACACTACCTACCTTTTTACCTAAACTAACACAATCAGAAGTAGAACAAATAAATAGACCCATAACAAAAAAAAGATTGAAAAAGGTAATCAAAAAACTCCCAAGAAAAAGAAAGCCCTGGCCCGGATGGCTTCACTGCACAGTTCTACCAAATTTCCAGAGAAGAGTTAACACCACTACTACGAAAGGTATTTCAAAGTATATAAAACGATGGAATACTACCTAACTCATTCTATGAAGCCACCATATCCCTGATACCAAAACCAGGTAAAGACACCACAAAAAAAGAAAATTACATACCTATATCCCTCATGAACATAGATGCAAAAATCCTCAACAAAATTCTAGCCAATAGAATTCAACAACATATCAAAAAAATAATCCACCATGACCAAGTGGGATTTATACCAGGTATGCAAGCTTGATTCAATATTAGAAAAACCATTAATGTAATCCACCATATAAATAAAACAAAAGACAAAATCCACATGATCTTATTAATTGATGCAGAAAAGGCATTTGACAAAGTCCAACACCCATTTATGATAAAAACTCTCCCCGAAATAGGAATTGAAGGAAAATTCCTCAACATAATAAAGGGCATCTATACAAAGCCAATAGCCAACATCATTCTAAATGGAGAGAGCCTGAAAGCATTTCCCTTGAGAACAGGAACCAGACAAGGATGCCCTTTACCACCACTCTTATTCAACATTGTGCTGGAGGTCCTAGCCAGAGCAATTAGGCTAGACAAAGAAATAAAGGGCATCTGGATTGGCAAGGAAGAAGTAAAATTATCTCTATTTGCAGACGACATGATCATATACACAGAAAACCCTAAGGAATCCTCCAGAAAACTACTGAAACTAATAGAAGAGTTTGGAAGAGTCTCAAGTTATAAGATAAACATACAAAAATCACCTGGATTTATCTACTTCAACAAAAAGAACATCGAAGAGGAAATCACCAAATAAATACCATTCACAGTAGCCCCTAAGAAGATAAAATACTTAGGAATAAATCTTACCAAAGATGTAAAAGACCTATACAAAGAAAACTACAAAGTACTAGCGCAAGAAACTAAAAGGGACCCACACAAGTGGAAAAACATACCTTGCTCACGGATAGGAAGAATTAACATAGTAAAAATGTCTATTCTACCAAAAGCCATCTATACATACAATGCACTTCCAATCCTAATTCTAACGACATTTTTTAAAGTGATGGAGAAACAAATCACCAACTTCATATGGAAGGGAAAGAAGCCCTGGATAAGTAAAGAATTACTGAAAAAGAAGAAGAAAGTGGGAGGCCTCACTCTACCTGATTTTACAACATATTATACAGCCAGAGTAGTCAAAACAGCCTGGTACTGGTACAACAACAGGCACATAGACCAATGGAACAGAACTGAGAATCCAGATATAAATCCATCCACATATGAGCAGTTGATATTTGACAAAGGCCCAGTGTCAGTTAATTGGGGAAAAGATAGTCTTTTTAACAAATGGTGCTGGCATAACTGGATATCCATTTGCAAAAAAATGAAACAGGACCCATACCTCACACCATGCACAAAAACTAACTCCAAGTGGATCAAAGACCTAAACATAAAGACTAAAACGATAAAGATCATGGAAGAAAAAACAGGGACAATGTTAGGAGCCCTAATACAAGGCATAAACACAACACAAAACAATAGTAAAAATGACAAAGAGAAACCAGATAACTGGGAGCTCCTAAAAATCAAACACCTATGCTCATCTAAAGACTTTACCAAAAGAGTAAAAAGACCACCTACAGATTGGGAAAAAATTTTCAGCTACGACATCTCCTACCAGCACCTGATCTCTAAACTCTATATCATTCTGTTAAAACTCAACCACAAAAAGACAAACAACCCAATCAAAAAGTGGGCAAAGGATATGAACACGCACTTCACTAAAGAAGATATTCAGGCAGCTAACAGATACATGAGGAAATGCTCTCAATCATTAGCCATTAGAGAAATGCAAATTAAAACTACAATGAGATTCCATCTCACTCCAACAAGGCTGGCATTAATGCAAAAAACACAAAATAATAAATGTTGGAGAGGCTGTGGAGAGATTGGAACACTTATACACTGCTGGTGGGAATGTAAAATGGTACAAACACTTTGGAAATCGATTTGGGGTTTCCTTAAAAAGTTAGAAATAGAACTACCATTAAAAAAAAAAAAAACTTTTTTTTTTTCTACCATACAACCCAGAAATTCCGCTCCTCAGAATATATCCTAGAGAAATAAGAGCCTTTACATGAACAGATATATACACACCCATGTTCACTGCAGCACTGTTTACAATAGCAAAAAGCTGGAAGCAACCAAGGTGTCCATCAACAGATGAATGGATAAATAAATTATGGTATATCCACACAATGGAATACCATGCATCAATAAAGAACAGTGATGAATCTGTGAAACATTTCATAACATGGAGGAACCTGGAAGGCATTATGCTGAGTGAAATTCATCAGATGCAAAAGGACAAATATTGTATAAGACCACTATTATAAGACCTTGAGAAATAGTTTAAAATGAGAAGAACACATTCTTTTGTGGTTATGAGAGGGGAGGAGGGAGGAAGGGTGGGAGAGGGTTATTTACTGATTAGATAGTAGATAAGAACTCCTTTAGGTGAAGGGAAGGACAATACTCAACACAGGGAAGGTCAGCTCAACTGGACCAGACCAAAAGCAAAGAAGTTTCCTGGATAAACTGAATGCTTCGAAGGTCAACGGAGCAAGGGCGGGGGTTTGGGGACTACGGCTTCAGGGCACATCTAAGTCAATTGGCAAAATAAATTCTATTAAGAAAACATTCTGCATCCCACTTTGAAGTGTGGCGTCTGGGGTCTTAAATGATAACAAGTGGCCATCTAAGATGCATCAATTGGTCTCAACCCACCTGGATCAAAGGAGAATGAAGAACACCAAGGTCACAAGTTAACTATGAGCCCAAGAGACAGAAGGGGCCACATGAACTAGAGACTTATGTCATCCTGAGACCAGAAGAACTAGATGGTGCCCCGCCACAACCGATGACTGCCCTGACAGGGAGCACAACAGAGAACCCCTGAGGGAGCAGAAGAACAGTGGGATGCAGACCCCAAATTCTCATAAAAAGACCAGACTTAATGGTCTCACTGAGACTGGAAGAATCCCAGTGGTCACGGTCCCCAAACCTTCTGTTGGCCCAGGATAGGAACCACTCCCGAAGACAATTCATCAGACATGGATTGGACCGGACAATGGGTTGGAGAGAGATGCTGATGAGGAGTGAGCTACTTGTATCAGGTGGATGGATACTTGAGACTGTGTTTGCATCTCCTGTCTGGAGGGGAGATGGGAGGGTAGAGAGGGTTAGAAACTGGCAAAACAGTTGCGAAAGGAGAGACTGGAAGGAGGGAGCGGGCTGACTCATTAGGGGGAGAGTAAATGGGAGTATGTAGTAAGGTGTATATAAGTGTATATGTGAGAGACTGACTTGATTTGTAAACTTTCACTTAAAGCACAGTAAAAATTATTTAAAAAAGAAAATACTGTACATGTGGAGCTGTCACATCACCCTAAGGAGCTCACTGTATGTTGTATGCCAACATACAATGATAACACTGTGAGTATTGGCACTTCCTTTGTCTCTGATCCAGATGTCTCATGTCTTCTGCCAGCATCCATGAAACTGTGACCAGTTCACTTGTTACCTTGCAAATAGGGTAAAATCTCAGACCCTACGTATTTCTTGACACATATTTTTGTGAACATGTTTCTTAAGCCATTTTTAAAAAATAAAATGTGGTGGATTCTCTCCCCTGTACAGCTCCAACCACTAGCCAACTGGTCTTGATGATCTGCTTATTTCCTACCATAAATTTTCTCCACCTTCCCCTGACAGAAACAATCTCCCCTGTCCTGACCAATCCTACAGGGGTTCCCTCTGAAGGGAGGTAAAAGCTTGCTCTCTGCAAAGAGCATATCTTCAGGGCAAAAAATAATGGGATCGATGTCTAAAAGCACGAAAAGCAACCACCTGCAAAACAGCACTGCAAAAGCATATCCAGCCAAAGAATCCAACAGAAAGGAGATGATAACTAGGAAAACCCTCCAACATTCCAAGGTCCAGTTCTGAGAACTAAACAGCCCACCACCGCCCCTCCTCAATCATCAGAAGAGCAGTAGCAAAAGGCTTAGATCAATCCAGAAAGGTAAATGAATCTGCCCCACAGACTGTTTGGACAACTGTGATGTGTGAGTAGATGGCATCTCCTACACTCAGTAGGCAAGTTAAAGCAGAACCTTTGGGGATTTGTCCTGTGGATCATCTTCCATCTGGAAATACAACAGACATAGTTTGCAAAACAGCGCTCTTGAGGATAAAAGAAATAGCATTCAGTTGCAGCATGAGGAAGGCTGGCCAAGGAAAACAATAATTGAGAAGGATGATAAGCCCAGGCACTTTGCTTGGAAGTCCCTGAATCTCTGTCTGCCAAAGTCTCACAGCTGGGACTGATTTTCACTGGCTGGGATGAAAACTATGCCCTGCCTAAAGGCTCAGACAGAGACAAGGAGACCTCCCGAGGTCTCTGAAAAGAAAAACCATGAAGGAGAATAAATAACATACAGAACTTACCCAATAGTTGGGCTGATGTTGTGGTCAAAGTGATCCTGGACAAAGCGGCACACAATGCTTGATTTCCCAACGCCGGTGTCCTGGAAAGGAATGAGGACACAACCATGAGGATCAAGGAGCCAAATTTTGACCCAGTGTAAACGCATAACAGGATGAGAAGGGTTTTCTGGTTGATGGATTCAGAGGAGAGGAAATTCTATTTCCTACAGTATTTTTTATAATAAAATTGTATTGCTTTCATAGAAAAGAGATATGGTAAAATAAGCTTTAGGAACATGTTCCACATATAGGCAATAATTCACCCAGAACTAGCATGTTCACAATAAATGTATCTCCAGAAATTTGGAGATTTTTAGAAAGGTCTAGAGAAGAAGTATAGTAACATACCACATTGTTTTGATAGAACTGATTTTGTTCAAAACTTTAGCAATCAAAAAATACATAATCTAGTTCTCTAAATATCACCCTACAAGACGATGAATTTCTATATTTCTAACATTTTCTCTCTAGAATCTGATGGCTGCATAATAAACTCCATTTTGCTTAATTATGTAAAGGTCTCTTCTCAGATCTTTCTCTATGAATTAATTCTTTAACGCTGATTAGGATAGAGGTCTGGTTACACACTGGAAATTGTGCACATGCTTTTATAGCCACCCATTCCAAATGCCTTGTAAAAGAGTTTAAGGAATAAAGACATAAATTCACAAGGTCAAGGAGATAGAGGAGACAACACCAGACGAGTAGTATCAACAAATCCAGGGAATGAAAAGCAGTCGGACAAGTGGTGATGGAGAAAGAAAGAGCTGAACCCTCAGTGCCTGCAGTGAGGAAAGGCAATGGGAAGCAAGCCAAATTGAGCCACAGACTCCCAGGGAATCGGAAGACCTAGAGAGGGCAAGGCTGAAAACAGGGCCAGATGAAAGGCCGCACAAAAACATACCCCTGGAGTCCCTAGCCACATAACCAGGGGAGACAGGTGCGTGACTCTCCCAGAATCCCGAATCAGATTCTGATGGAGCCTTTTAGCAGTAGCTTGGGAAGTGCAGTGTGTTCTGAAGCCATGTAAGCGAAATGCTATACAGTTAAGGGTGAGAACCACGACAGCCCTTTCCCCCAGTACCTCCCAGACAGCCAGCTTATATAGCCCTGGGCTCCAGGTAAGATCCTGACATTTGAGGTCCCCCTCCCTGAGGCCCTTGTGCATTGTCAGCAAGCCCCAGTGCAGAGCTTCAAATGTGCATTTTAATCTCAGTTAAAGAGTACCAAGCATTTGTACCCGCATGAAAAGAACAGAATGCTATTGCAAAAGATTATTCAGAGAATAAGACCATAAAAATATGGTGATGGAAATTAAAATTTCAAAGGGAGAATTAGAAGATAAAATCAAGAAGCTACCCATAAAGTATAACAGAGAGCAATCGCCTTCTGTTGCTAGCATCTTCTGAGAGATGGCAAGCCAGGAGGAAGGAAGGTTCACCAAAGGCAGCACCTTCAACACAAAAGTCATGTCAATGTGTTCTTATTCAGAAGGATCATGGAGACATTTTGAGGTCTCAAAGTGAAAGGGGAACAAGACATATGTAGTCCAAAAAGGGAAAAATACTAATAAAACTTCCTAGAAGGTGTAAATTAAAAAGCCAAGATCAAGGAGAAAACGTTGAAACTGAGAGAACTGTGTTTCTCTTCAGACATTGCAATGAGGTCTGAAATACCAACTGGTTTTCAATCTGAATTATTTCTATTCCATTTCCTGTCTATGTGTGTGTGGCAGGGGTGGGGCGGAGATGATTCCAGCCAGCCTCGGGCAAGAGGGGCCTTGACTTGTGGCATTCATCAGAACATCATTCTTCAGAGAGCATGGCCTTCCCCTGGCTCCGGAGCCATGATGAAGCACGGCACCCAAAGCTGCCTGTCTGCAGTCTGCAAATCGATGCCCAGAGTTCAGGGAGGTGACCACAGAATTAAAACATCAGCTGCTACAGCTCCAAATCAATGCTGCTATTTCTGAGCTGCACCGCAGTGTGGATTCCGGCTAATGTTCCCCCACAATCCACCAAACCACAACCCAGTACTTCTTCGCTCGGTTGTTTTTAAAATCCTTTGTGGATGGGCAGGTCCTTGCTGGATATCCACGCAATGCCATGGAAGATAACATTGAGGACTGTGACACCCTATCATGCCATCGAAGACAACAAAAATGCCCCTGCTGGCAGCACTCTGTTCCAAGGAGGACTGTTCTTTACAAGCTGTTGAGTAGGTGGGGCGGGGTCTCTCCCCAGCACTGGCCACGCTAGTTTTTATTTTTACGTCACCACGTTCATGGGATGCAGAGCCCCCCACCGCCCACCCCGCCCCAGAACCTTCTAATGTATTTCCCTGTGAGGAATGCTAACTGATGAACTCCTGCCCTGCCTGTCTGGCAAAGGTGGGTCAACTGTACATGCACCTTCTTCCCAGAACCTGTCTGCCCCCCTGTGCATCTCTCGCTCACAGTTTAGGAATCTTCTTTCTTAGGGTCCAGACAGTCACTCATTTTTTATTCACCCAAGAAGCGTTATTCACTGAGCTCATCCTCCCACAGGCCACAGTGTGCTAGACCTACTGACAGAGACAGCTGCTTGCCTGAGAAGCTCTGGGGCAGCGACAGGTACCCAGCACAGGTAAGACCAGAGCATGGCACATGGAGGCAAGGGTCACCAGAGCTCAGGGGACCAGTCTTTACCTCCCAGCCTTCGGGCCCACTTTGCCTTCTTTGGTATCCTTCAGCTCATCCCTAGCCTCTCCCTGCTACCAAGTTCAGGAAACCACTCCTCCCCAACGCCTCAGCCTGAGAGGCCCTTCCTCCTATCAGCTCTAGGCCCGCACTCTGCACTCTCAGCTGGCCCCTCCTGGGTGTGGTTTTTGATAAGATTGTGCATCTTAACAGCTGGGACTCTGCTCTAGGAAGCACTGCTTTTTAGTCTATTCATTTACTCTACCCAAGGACTGTGCTCAAGGCAATTGATCACAAATCCTCAAAGCAGCCAACAAACAAATCCTAACCCGCCCCCCACCCCGCATTCAAAATGCTCTTGAAGATGAAAAATTAAAAAGTCATCTTAAAATTATTCAATGCTTCTTATTATCTTCTATAACTGATTGTCTTTGTTATCTAGTGCTGCTATAACAGAAATACCACAAGTGGATGGCTTTAACAAAGAAATTTATTCTCTCACACTCTAGTGGGTTACAAGTCCAAATTCAGGGAGTCAGCTCCAGGGGGTGGCTTTCTCTCTCTGTTGGCTCTGGAAGAAGATTTCTTGTTATCACCCTTCCCCTGGTCAAGGAGCTTCCCAGGTGCAGCGACCCCAGGTCCAAAGGACGCGCTCTGTTCCGGACACTGCTTTCTTGGTGGTATAAGGTCCCCAAGCTCTGCTTGCTTCCCTTTCCTTTTATCTCTCAAGAGATAAAAGGTGGTACAGGCCACATCTCAGGGAAAATCCCTTTACATTGGATCAGGGATGTGGCCTGAGCAAGGGTGTTACATCCCACCCTAATCCTCTTCAACCACAGGCACAGATTATGATTGATAACACATACGAAAATCACAAAATGGAAGACAACCACACATGGCCTGACCAAGCTGACACACATTTTGGGGGGGACACAATTTAATCCATTACAATGATTGAAGCTAATCTGCCCACTTTTCTGAATAGATAAAGCAGCAAGGCCCACTTGAATTCAGACTTAATTCTTCAGCCAAATACATTCAGTGCTTCTTTTTTTTTTTTCACAAATTTAACTCTTAACGTTTTTCTCTCTTACACATTTGATAGAACAAAAGGCCAGAGAAACTTCTAGTTTGTCTCAGAAGAGAAACTATTCTCACACACAAAAAAAACTGCACCAGAGAACCCTGGTTCTCTGGCCAGGGAAGGCTTGGCGGCAGCTCCAGAAGCCAGCTGCGGCTCCTACCTCAGGCTGCTTTCTCCCGGTGACGGCCTGCCTTTCCTTGGCCGGCCACGAGGGGAAGGCCCTGCACAAGGTTTGCTAATCTGTGGGCTCTGGACAGCCTGCAGCCAGGACACCCTGCAGTTTCCATGAACCACTCAGCTCTGTGATTTCCTTTTCCTAAAGGAGCCTTATGCAGGCTGTAACACACAGAAAACCGAGGAACACACCAGGCGATCCACCACGCTCACCCATGATGACGCAAAGGCTACAGCAGGAAAGGGGAAGAGGGTCTACAGGACGAAGGAACGTCTGTTAAAAGAGAAGAATGAGAGGGGAAGGCCAGGCTGCCCAGCACTCTTTCAAGCCACGTTCCTTTTTGCGGACTGACTGATAGAAACATGCACATGTATATATATATTTCCACTTCCTAAGATTCTGGGAATGCCAACGCCCATCTTATCCAAGCCCCTGGTTTGGCAAAAGAGGAAGCCGTGTGACTCCCTCAAGGTCACAAAGCTGGCTGGTAGAGTCGGAAACAAATGTTCTGAGTCCCAGTCAAGTCCTCCTAAGATGCGCACAGGTTAAACCAGCCTCCCTGCCAAATGTAAACGGTTTTCAAAACAAAGGTCAGTTTCCTAAGACTCACAAGAAATACTTCTATCATGGCTTTCTAGTTTCACATCCAGAGTCCTGGGTGGCGCGAACCGCTACACACTCAAGTACTAGCCAAAGGGTTAGCAGTTTGAACCCACCCAGAGGCTCCTCAGAAGACAGGCCTGGTGATCTATTGCCAAAAGGTCACAGCCTTGAAAACCCTATGGAGCAGTTCTACTCTGCACACACGGGGTCGTCATGAATTGGAATCGACCCGTCAGCAATTAACAAGAAGAGTTTCACGTCACATTATTCAAATTACTCAGTAAAAAAAAAGACCAAACCCGTTGTTGTCGAGTCAATTCCAACTCATAGTGACCCTATAGGACAGGGCAGAACTGCCTCATAGAGTTTCCAAGAGCGCCTAGTGGATCTGAACTGCCGACTTTTTGGTTAGCAGCTATAGCTCTTAACCACTACGCCACCAGGGTTTCCAAATTACTCAGTCAAAAACAAAACCAAACCCAGTGCCGTCGAGTCGATTCCAAAATTACTCAGTAGCATCATGGAATCTAAGGATGTCCACTGCTGTTTGCCAGTGATGAAAGGGGGACATGCTACTGACTGCTGGGGAGCCATCAGGTTAAAACCAATTCTGATTCCACCAACCAGGAAGCAAGTTTAGTAAAAACCTCCCTGTGGGATAATCAGTGTTCCATTCTTATTTGTATGGTTGAAATCAGGCATGTGTTGAGGCCTAGCAATATGTGGACTATCTACTTATTCAGAAATAGATCTCCATTTGATACTCCTCCCATATAAGTTATTATTTTATGCTAATAACAATTCTGAGAAAAAACACTCACTCTGAGAAGACAACCTTTGAGGTTGGAACTGTCACATTAATTAATCATACGTAAATCTGTAATTACAACATCACAAACCAAAATCTTTAGGCTGCTATTAAGTAAAGCTCTAGGCACAACCAATCTGTAGAAACCGAGACTAAATTACTTAATTTGCCCATGAACTGCTATAATGGCCTTCAAGTAGGGTTTCCTACTCTTTAAAAAAAATAATAAATAAAAAAAACCTACTGCTGTCCAGTCGGTTCCGACTCATAGTGACCCTATAGGTAAACTTCCCCCACAAAAAAAAAAAAAAAAAAAGCCCACTGCCATCAAGTCGATTCCGACTCACGGTGACCCCTATAGGACAGAGTAGACCTGCCCCACAGAGTTTCCAAGAAGCACCTGGTGGATTTGAACTGCCATCCTTTACGGTTAGCAGATGTAGCTCTCAATCACTATGCCACCAGGGTTTCCACCTATAGGTAACTCAGAACCCAGTAAAGGTAAGGAATAGTAAATCTTAGGCAAGTGTATTACAACCACCTCATCCTGCTCTCAGGGCCCTGGTGGTACAGTGGCTGAAAGCCTGGCTGCTAACCAAAAGGCTGGCAGTTCAAATCCACCAGGTGCTTCTTGGAAACTCTGTGGGGCAGTTCTACTCTGTCCTATAGGGTCGCTATGAGTCAGAATCGAGTTTCTTTTTTTTTTTTTCAAATCCTGCTCTCAGAGTCTAGGGGTGGTACAAACGGCTGCTAGCCAAAATGTTGGAGGTTTAAGTCCACCCAGAAGCACCTCAGAAGAAAGGCCTGGTGATCTACTTCAGAAAAACTAAAGTCACTGAAAATCCTACGACACGCAGTTCTACTCTTCCATGGGGTCGCCATGCGTGGGGGAGTTGACTCCACTGCAGCTCGTAATCCTTTTCCCATGGCTGACATCACTAATCAACGCCATAGTGGGGGATTTGACTCCACTGCAGCTCGTAATCCTTTTCCCATGGCAGACATCACTAATCAATGCCATGAGTGGGGGAGTTGACTCCACTGCAGCTGGTAATCCCTTTCCCATGGCAGACATCACTAATCAACGCCATAGTGGGGGATTTGACTCCACTGCAGCTGGTAATCCTTTTCCCATGGCAGACATCACTAATCAATGCCATAGTGGGGGAGTTGACTCCACTGCAGCTGGTAATCCTTTTCCCATGGCTGACATCACTAATCAACGCCATAGTGGGGGATTTGACTCCACTGCAGCTGGTAATCCTTTTCCCATGGCAGACATCACTAATCAATGCCATGAGTGGGGGAGTTGACTCCACTGCAGCTGGTAATCCCTTTCCCATGGCAGACATCACTAATCAATGCCATGAGTGGGGGAGTTGACTCCACTGCAGCTGGTAATCCCTTTCCCATGGCAGACATCACTAATCAACGCCATAGTGGGGGATTTGACTCCACTGCAGCTGGTAATCCCTTTCCCATGGCAGACATCACTAATCAATGCCATGAGTGGGGGAGTTGACTCCACTGCAGCTGGTAATCCCTTTCCCATGGCAGACATCACTAATCAACGCCATAGTGGGGGATTTGACTCCACTGCAGCTGGTAATCCTTTTCCCATGGCAGACATCACTAATCAACGCCATAGTGGGGGAGTTGACTCCACTGCAGCTGGTAATCCCTTTCCCATGGCTGACATCACTAATCAACGCCATAGTGGGGGAGTTGACTCCACTGCAGCTGGTAATCCTTTTCCCATGGCAGACATCACTAATCAATTCAGGACACACTGATGGGGCCTCCAGTTTTTTTTCAATCCAGCTCCACGGAGAACCACCACAAATCAAATCAATCAAAGTAGGTGTCAGAGGAGAAGCAATTGCTCCCTCTGGTCCCTGCACTCTGCAAGTCATTCAACACATTCCAGGGATTTCTCCACTCCAAACTGACTGAGCTTTGGCCTGCGAACATTTCTTTAAAATCTTCACAAATGGTAAGGCTTTTCAGGAAACGAACAGAGAATATACATTGTTGATAACATTCTAAGTCAATGTGCCTCTTATGAAAAGGAAATTACAAACTATAACAAGGTACCAAGACTCAGGAATTCTATCCTAAGAATACAGTTAAAGAAGGAAAAAATGAGCACAAAAAAGTTCACTGCAATATTATTTATAAAAAATTGAAACTGTCTAAATAAATGAACTATAAATTAAATAAATTATGGCTCATTCCTATCAAACTGGTGAAAAGGCAGGATACGATCTGCCCAGACTATGTGCTACCGAAAGGGTCCGGAGCATCATCCCATTTGCAAGGCAATGCTGCATCTCTCTCTGGCATAGGAATCAGAGGTAGCCCATATGGCAAGGATTTCTGCATTTGCTTTTTTATTCATCTGTTTACTTGTTTAAAAGCTTAGACTTTAATGCTTCTAAAAAGTCTTAAGTGTCTTAAGCATTCCTGAGGAGTTGGGAAATTTAGGAGAGTCTGAACAGGTCAGCCAGACCTTGTGGGTTGAGGGAAAACACGGAGAACCATGGGATGGTCTGGATTCTTCTGACCTCAAAAGTGAGAGAAGCCAAGAGCACTAGAGGAACGTGACCAAGTAGAGTAAAGGTCTCCATCAAGGCACACTGAGAACACTCCACCCACCTTATACGAGCAAGACCTTGTATGGAGAAAACCACAGCAAGGAGTGAGCAGTAATTAGAGGTGGGGCCAGACATAGTGGGGAGAAGATGAAGGGAGAAACGTTAGGATAAAGTGTGTGCTGCCGTTGAGATGAGGCTGTGGGGGAAGAATTTAAGTTTCTTCCATCAGGGCTAAAGAGCCAGCAGCTGTAGGGAGCCTGGCCCACTGCTTCTTCCCAGGTCCTAAGAGCCCTGTTCAGAAGAGCCAAGGTTCACTCTCCTGGTGCCCTGGATACCAAACAGGGGCTTATCCGACACATAGATTTAATGGATCCATGTGCCTCCTGCCCTAAATAACATCTTTCTAGTATGAAATCATTCCTATGTATCCCAAGCACTGAACTTTTCGACAGAGTTATTTTTGCACTAAAGAGAAAAGGGGTCAATATTTATAAATTACAGTTAGTACTACTACAAAAAAAGTACCATAAAAGCAGAAAACATTACTAAACTCAAGTCCATAATATGCTTGTTTTATTACCACACATTCTACAAGCCTTCCTCCAGCTGTAGTGGAGAATCTATCCAAGCAGAGTCAATCTCAACCTTTACATTTAGTTCCAGGAATATCTGAGCTGGCAGTGCAAGAAAATCCAAACCTATGCAGCTTGCTGTATTTAGGAAACCACACCACAAGATTATTTGAGGAAAACACAATATACATAAAAGGCTTCTGACCATTCACAGAAACAATACTGCCATTCTTTATTTGTGGTTATTTCCAAACACGTCAATGGTATGTGTTATAACAAACATCTCAAAATCCATTTATAAAGGGAAGCTAACTACATTTATGATAAAAATAGAATTTAATTGTCTCGTATTAAAAAAGAAGGGTGGGTTCTACCTGAGTCTGAGAGCCACTAGACTTTGTTTTCTCTATCTCTTGGGGGGAAAAATTGCTTCCATATCTAATCTTAAACCTATAAAGAGCATAAATGAATTTTAGTATTTAGATTAATGCCTGTGGACATTAACAGACATAGCATGGAAATGTCCACAATTCTCTAAATTTAAGCAAGAAATCCAAAGCCCACACACAGAGAATAAAGTGCCATGTCTGAAGACGTGTAAAAAATGCACCACGAGAAATGGGGAAAAAAAGAATCCTACTAGAAAATACGAAGAAAGGAGCAGAAGCAGCGAGCATGAAAGCCCAAGGAAGGGGTGCGTGGCTGACCCAAAGGGGAATAAATGACATAAGCACTGGCACACATGTTATCTCATTTGGTCCGCACAACAGCCCTCTGTAAAGGGGTGGGACCGCCAGCACTATCCACATTTTCCAGGTAAGAAAACTGTGGGTCTATAAGTTTAGGTGAATTGTTCAAGGCCCTGTAACTAGTAAAAGAGTCCAGACTCAGACTTTGCTTTCTCCACATCCAGTGGTCTGCTCACCAGCCAAACGACCTCTCCAGAAGGCAAGCATGCACACACTTACTCATTTATTCGGCGTATGTATGGTCAGCAATATGCTACGGACAGAGGGATAAAAAGATTAAGACCTGAAATATGCAGTCAGGACACTTACAAACCAGACATAAAACTTCACAAAGGCAGAAGGGGCAGAGTGACAGTGACTGAAACAACTGCACAGGCAGCCCCCAACATATCATCTGGATTGCAGACGACTGTGTTCAAAAATCCCATTTGCTGGCTAACATTTGAAACTCAAAAATGCGTTCTTCCACTGTAACAACACTATAAATAAATGATTACTTCCTAGGCTTGCCACTGAACTACAGCCTCTACAGTGGCACATGATGTCCATTTCTAACACTGTTTCCAAAAGGAAAACTTGCTACAATTTCAACTGAGGGTTTCCGTCAGTGCAAATCAGACTCCAGGCCTTTAATACAAGCAGAATGCCTCAGGGTGTAAGCAGGTCTCTGGCGGACAAACAGTCCAGCAGATTTGGACTCCAGTGATACTGCCAGTTGTATAAATCTTTCACAGCAGTAGGGGTGGGAAAAATAAGAATATTAACGATGATAATAGTTAACATTTATGGAGCACATAAAAGGTTTCAAGCACTAAACTAGGCACTTTACATGGAAAAAAGTATCAGGTGTTATCTCTTCAGGGCCCCTTGATGGCGTAAGCAGTTAAGCACTCAACCAGTAGCTGAAAGGTTGGCAATTTGAACCCACTGAGAGGCACCTGGGAAGACAGGCCTGGGGACCTGCTTCCAAGAGGTCACAGCCTTGAAAACCCTATGGAACACAGCTCTACTCTGCACACAGAGTGAACTCACTGGCCACTAACAACACTATCTCTTCAAGTACTGTTTCTGTTCTATTACCCCTAGGCTGTTCTTCTGGGGTTCCAGTTAGGCCCGTGTTAAACTCTTTTACCTCCTCATATATACTTTTCTTTATTTTCCTTTTGGTTTCTCTAAGCTTCAGTTTAGAAATTTTCTTATGATCTATCTTCCATTCCTCTCCAGATATTATTCAAACCCATTTACTGATTTCCTGATATCAGTTATTGTATTTTTCCCGCTATAAAATTTTCACTTGATTCACTTTTATAGTTTTCAATTCCTTACCAAATTTTTAATCTTGACCTTTATTTCCTTTAACATATTAAAATAGATGTTTTAAAGTCCATGTCTGATAATTCCATTATCTAGATCCTCTGTGGGGCCATTTCTCATTGTCTGTTGTTTCTCCTGGTTTTCAGTCAAGTTGCCTCCTCTCCTCATATCTGGTGATTTTTGATTTGAGTATCAAACACTGTATGAAAAAGTGAGGAGTCATTTAAGGCTCCAGACAATGTTATCTTCCTCCAGGAAGAATTAACCTTTGTTAAGTAGTTAGGGGCACTGGTAATCCTAGATGGCTTCAGTTGGAGACAGATTATTTAAAATTGAATCCAGGTTCCATCTATTTCTCCTAGGGCATACATCTTTGACTTCCCAACACAGAGCATGGGAAGAGAGTGTCACCAGATTACCTCTTGCCTTGGTAGGCTCCCAATCAATTTTTGCCCTTAGTTTTAGGAGTCTATTTAAAAACTGCAATCATCTTCTTGGCCTTCCATTTTAAGAATTACAATCCTCCTGTGGGTAAAACCAAAAAAAAAAAAAATCAAACCCAGTGCCGTTGAGTTGATTCTGACTCATAGCGACCCTATAGGACGGAGTAGAACTGCTCCATAGTGTTTCCAAGGAGCGCCTGGCAGATTGGAACTGCTGACCCTTTGGTTAGCAGCTATAGTGTTTAACCACTATGCCACCAGGGTTTCCCTTGTGGGTAAAAGTGACTCCAAATCAGGGTATACCTCCCTGAATTTCCTTCTCCTGGATCTTGGCCTTGTAATTGTTCCATTTTCCTCATTGTTCTCAGCAGGACTATTGACTGAATTACCAGAAATGAAAGTCTCGTTACCTCTTTTTACCTTCTCTACGTGCTTTCTTTCCATCTTTGAAAGAAGAATTAAGTACCTAGGAGGCCACAAAAAAAAAACCCAAATCCACTGCCTTTGGGTCGATTCCAACTCATAGTGACCGTCCAGGACAGAGAAGAACTGCTGCACAGGGTTTCCAAGGAGTAGCTGGTAGATGAGAACTGCCGAAACTTTTGGTTAGCAGAGGAATGCTTAACCACTGTGCCACCAGGGCTCACCTAAGAAGCAGGTACTAAAATTATCTCCACTTTAAAATTGAGGAAATAAATATTTAGAGATTCAAGGCTCAGCAATCGGACAAAATAGGACCCCCCTTACAGTAGTGGGGGCATTCACTGGTGGTTCAGAGGTAGAATTCTCACCTTTCACGCAGGAGAGCCGGGTTCGACTCCAGGACAACACACCTCATCCACAGCCACCACCCGTCTGTCAGCCATGATGCTGAAGTAGAGCTTCCAGACTGAGACTAGGAAGAAAGGCCCAGCGATCTACTTCTGAAAATCAGCCAATGAAAACCCTATGGATCACACTGACCTGATCCCTGACTGATCATGCGGATGACCCAGGACCGTCAGCATTTCCTTCTGCTGCTCGTGGGGTTGCATGAGTCAAGGGATGACTCAGCAGCAGCTAACAGCATAACAACTTGAGATAGTAATAGTGGCAAGAGAAGAACAGAAAGCAAGGGGCAGAGGGTGCACAGGGATCTGCCGCAGGCAGACGTGGGAGGGGTCTCATGAGTGTCAAAGCTAGGGCCTACTCCAGGTCCTCACTGACTCCTTGATGAATGTTTAAAAACAACAGATGGTTCTAGGACACCATTCCCCAAAGACCCTGGGCCTCAGTTGGGGCCTGAGGAAATAAGTATTTTAGAGATTCAAGGCCCAGCAATCTGGCAAAATAGCACCCGCTCTTATAGTAATGGAGGCAGTCATGGTTCGGCAGTAGCGTTCTAGCCTTCCATGAGGGAGACTCAGGTTGAATTCTCAGCCAATGTTCCTCATATGCGGCAAGTTCCCAGGTAAATCACATTTTGAGAACCACTGGTTTAAACCAATGGTTATTCATCCTGGCTGCTTATCACCTGGAAGACTGACAAAGCCCTCCCTCAGCTTCCTCAATAGTATACCACTTAATAAAGTACTGCCCTGTACATAATGTATTTAATTCTTACAAAAATTCCACCAGTGAATATTAGCATCATCATTTTAGATGATGAAATTAGAGCCTAGAAAGTTAAAGTGACTTGTCCAAACATGGGAGTGTGAAAGTCAGGTCTCCATCCAGGTCTCTGACTCTCAGGTGAATGTTCAAAAAGAACAGATGCTCTTAGTCCTGGGACAATCATCCACCCCAAAGAAACTGTTTCTAGCAAGAAAACACTTACAATACTTAGAACATAGTTCCTTTCCTACTCTTGTTAAACTTATTTGCCTCTCATTACTCCGGAGCTGGCAGAGCTGGAGGAATTCCCAGCTCAGCAGTTCGGTTGTTCAGTCTTCGGCTAAGGAAAGTCGCACCACTGAGTTCTTTCCAGGAAAGCCAGAGTCGCTGGAATATCCAGGCGAGGAAATTCCAGTGCTGGAGACTCCATCTCTCTCCTAGTCCCGGCTCCAAAGAGGACCTCCCTGTCACCATCTCCCCTCCCTTCCTGATTTTCCAGATACGGTAAAGAAGGGCTGCTCTAATAAATGAGGAAGAAAGCAAGTTCCTAACTCCTTCACTTCTGTTTTTTCTTAGAATAGCCTTCGGTGCTTCTTAGCATTTTCAGAGAGCAGTTTGTCCCAATGTACAAACCGTGTGTAGCTAAGCAGAAATTTCAGTTTATCTAATGAGTCTTACTCAGAAAGTGTGACGTTAACTGTTTAAAAAAAAAATTTTTTTTTTCTTAAATTGTACTTCCTGCCAAAGGAACCAACTGTTCCTTTGCCACCTTTCTTTCTTCACAAGCAACACGTGTGTGGGCTCTTAGTTGAGCAAGATGGGTCACTCAATGACACAGGCTCCTCACTCCTGGAGAACACACTGACTGAATGAAACACTGGTCCTACGGAGGCACCAAGAAGTCCCTGGGTGGTACAAACGGTTAACACGCTTGACTGCTAACCGAAAGGCTGGAGGTTCAAGTCCACCCAGAGGTGCCATGGAAGAAAGGCCTGGTGACCTACTTCTGAGAAATCAGCCATGGAAAACTCTGTGGAGCACAGTTCTGCTCTGACACAGAAGGGGTCCCCATGAGTTGCGGTCAACTCAACAGCAACTGGTTTTTGGTAGGCGCCAACTCCAAACTTTGGGTTTTTATTATCGCATTCTGTAATATTTTACAAGACACAATATTTACCACTCCTTAGTCTGCAGATCTAGCAAGTGAGGATATGAAACAGTGATCATAACTGAGGGGGCAGCTTCTACAAAGGCCCCAGCGACCCCTCCCTAGTTAACTCCCCTCGTGTGTGGCCTAGGCCAAACGAGGTGACGGTGCCACTCCCAGGGCTGGGCCATAAAGGACTGTGGCTGCCTCTTCCTCACACTCCCTCCATGGTCAGCTTCAGGGCCAGCAGGACACGCGAAGGAGCGTCCACCTGAGAGTGCTGGCATGGGAAGAGGGTAGGGAGAAGGGAATATACACATCCCAGGAGCTCTTCCTCAGCTCAGCTTTAGGTTATGCTCTTAACCTACCTCAAGACTGCTCTACAGACCGGCAAAGTAAATCGATCCTAAAGCACTCTGGAGAAAATTCTTAACAGGGAGTCCCAGATGAAAGGCTGGGCAAGACAACAACCTAACAGTTGCCTACCCTGACACTTCCTTACAATGTGCTCTTCCAGATCCCTGCTTTCCAGCTCCCTTTCTCACCACGCCCTCCCCTCTCTGGCCAGATGGTGCCATTAACAGATCAGAGCCACAGCACCCAGAGGGTCACACAGACCCTGGCCCACTATCAGGATGTGAAGCTATGGCTATAATTTCTACCACCACCATAGGCAAGCAAACTAAAACTCTGCATTCACTGAGAGGCCAGGCTGTGGTCTGAAAAAGCTCTGGAACTGGAAAGCAGGAGACCACATCTCCCCTACCGTCTCCTCTGTCTCTACTAGAGGTACAGCTCCAGGCAAGTCACAGCCCCTCTTTAGTCCTCGGCCACCCATCTGAGATCAAGGCCAGACTGGACTATATATTTTACAACATCTGATAGCCCGTAAAATCATAGATAAGCCTTTGTGGGTAAGTAATTTTTTCAACCTAGTCGGTCCTTCATCAAATTCTCAATGTAATCTATGCCCTAACGATCTTTAAGACCAGCTGAAGCAGACAGAGGACCTCTAAGTTCTTCCACTCTAAAGATGCACGCTTCTGTATCTCAGGTTACTTCTGCTCTCTAATGTTCACGTTCACGGCCACACTGGTCCACAGCCCAGAGAGGACTCAGCTAGTGCTGCTTTCCATCTCAAATCCACACGCACAGATCTCCAAGATAAAAAATTCTGCCTAATCTTTTACTGCCCTGTTTCCCGTTCCCAGCCACCAGGGGCAATCCGCGGATGCGCACTGCCCTGCTTCCCGTTCCCAGCCACCAGGGGCAATCCGTGGATTCGCACTGCCCTGCTTCCCGTTCCCAGCCACCGGGGGCAATCCGTGGATTCGCACTGCCCTGCTTCCCGTTCCCAGCCACCGGGGGCAATCCGTGGATTCGCACTGCCCTGCTTCCCGTTCCCAGCCACCGGGGGCAATCCGTGGATTCGCACTGCCCTGCTTCCCGTTCCCAGCCACCGGGGGCAATCCGTGGATTCGCACTGCCCTGCTTCCCGTTCCCAGCCAGCAGGGGCAATCCGCGGATTCGCACTGCCCTGCTTCCCCTTCCCAGCCACCGGGGGCAATCCGCGGATTCGCACTGCCCTGCTTCCCGTTCCCAGCCACCGGGGGCAATTCGCGGATTCGCACTGCCCTGCTTCCCGTTCCCAGCCACCGGGGGCAATCCGTGGATTCGCACTGCCCTGGTTCCCGTTTACAGCCACCGGGGACAATCCGCGGATTCGCACTGCCCTGCTTCCCGTTCCCAGCCACCAGGGGCAATCCGCGGATTCGCACTGCCCTGCTTCCCGTTCCCAGCCACCGGGGGCAATCCGCGGATTCGCACTGCCCTGCTTCCCGTTCCCAGCCACCGGGGGCAATTCGCAGATTCGCACTGCCCTGCTTCCCGTTCCCAGCCACCGGGGACAATCCGCGGATTCGCACTGCCCTGCTTCCCGTTCCCAGCCACCGGGGGCAATCCGCGGATTCGCACTGCCCTGCTTCCCGTTCCCAGCAAGCGGGGGCAATCCGCGGATTCGCACTGCCCTGCTTCCCGTTCCCAGCCACCGGGGGCAATCCGCGCATTCGCACTGCCCTGCTTCCCGTTCCCAGCCAGCGGGGACAATCCGCGGATTCGCACTGCCCTGCTTCCCGTTCCCAGCCACCGGGGGGGGGGGCAATCCGTGGATTCGCACTGCCCTGCTTCCCGTTCCCAGCGACCGGGGACAATCCGTGGATTCGCACTGCCCTGCTTCCCGTTCCCAGCCACCGGGGGCAATCCGTGGATTCGCACTGCCCTGCTTCCCGTTCCCAGCCACCGGGGGCAATCCGTGGATCGCACTGCCCTGCTTCCTGTTCCCAGCAAGCGGGGGCAATCCGTGGATTCGCACTGCCCTGCTTCCCGTTCCCAGCCACCGGGGGCAATCCGTGGATTCGCACTGCCCTGCTTCCCGTTCCCAGCCACCGGGGGCAATCCGTGGATTCGCACTGCCCTGCTTCCCGTTCCCAGCCACCGGGGGCAATCCGTGGATTCGCACTGCCCTGCTTCCCGTTCCCAGCCAGCAGGGGCAATCCGCGGATTCGCACTGCCCTGCTTCCCCTTCCCAGCCACCGGGGGCAATCCGCGGATTCGCACTGCCCTGCTTCCCGTTCCCAGCCACCGGGGGCAATTCGCGGATTCGCACTGCCCTGCTTCCCGTTCCCAGCCACCGGGGGCAATCCGTGGATTCGCACTGCCCTGGTTCCCGTTTACAGCCACCGGGGACAATCCGCGGATTCGCACTGCCCTGCTTCCCGTTCCCAGCCACCGGGGGCAATCCGCGCATTCGCACTGCCCTGCTTCCCGTTCCCAGCCAGCGGGGACAATCCGCGGATTCGCACTGCCCTGCTTCCCGTTCCCAGCCACCAGGGGCAATCCGTGGATTCGCACTGCCCTGCTTCCCGTTCCCAGCCACCGGGGGGGGGGGGCAATCCGTGGATTCGCACTGCCCTGCTTCCCGTTCCCAGCGACCGGGGACAATCCGTGGATTCGCACTGCCCTGCTTCCCGTTCCCAGCCACCGGGGGCAATCCGTGGATTCGCACTGCCCTGCTTCCCGTTCCCAGCCACCGGGGGCAATCCGTGGATCGCACTGCCCTGCTTCCTGTTCCCAGCCACCGGGGGCAATCCGTGGATTCGCACTGCCCTGCTTCCCGTTCCCAGCCACCGGGGGCAATCCGTGGATTCGCACTGCCCTGCTTCCCGTTCCCAGCCACCGGGGGCAATCCGTGGATTCGCACTGCCCTGCTTCCCGTTCCCAGCCACCGGGGGCAATCCGTGGATTCGCACTGCCCTGCTTCCCGTTCCCAGCCAGCAGGGGCAATCCGCGGATTCGCACTGCCCTGCTTCCCCTTCCCAGCCACCGGGGGCAATCCGCGGATTCGCACTGCCCTGCTTCCCGTTCCCAGCCACCGGGGGCAATTCGCGGATTCGCACTGCCCTGCTTCCCGTTCCCAGCCACCGGGGGCAATCCGTGGATTCGCACTGCCCTGGTTCCCGTTTACAGCCACCGGGGACAATCCGCGGATTCGCACTGCCATGCTTCCCGTTCCCAGCCACCAGGGGCAATCCGCGGATTCGCACTGCCCTGCTTCCCGTTCCCAGCGACCGGGGACAATCCGTGGATTCGCACTGCCCTGCTTCCCGTTCCCAGCCACCGGGGGCAATCCGTGGATTCGCACTGCCCTGCTTCCCGTTCCCAGCCACCGGGGGCAATCCGTGGATCGCACTGCCCTGCTTCCTGTTCCCAGCAAGCGGGGGCAATCCGTGGATTCGCACTGCCCTGCTTCCCGTCCCAGCCAGCGGGGGCAAACCGTGGATTCGCACTGCCCTGCTTCCCGTTCCCAGCCACCGGGGGCAATCCGTGGATTCCCACTGCCCTGCTTCACGTTCCCAGCCAGCGGGGGCAATCCGCGGATTCGCACTGCCCTGCTTCCCGTTCCCTGCCACCGGGGGCAATCCGCGGATTCGCACTGCCCTGCTTCCCGTTCCCAGCCACCGGGGGCAATCCGCGCATTCGCACTGCCCTGCTTCCCGTTCCCAGCCAGCGGGGACAATCCGCGGATTCGCACTGCCCTGCTTCCCGTTCCCAGCCACCGGGGGCAAACCGTGGATTCGCACTGCCCTGCTTCCCGTTCCCAGCCACCGGGGGGGGGGCAATCCGTGGATTCGCACTGCCCTGCTTCCCGTTCCCAGCGACCGGGGACAATCCGTGGATTCGCACTGCCCTGCTTCCCGTTCCCAGCCACCGGGGGCAATCCGTGGATTCGCACTGCCCTGCTTCCCGTTCCCAGCCAGCGGGAGCAATCCGTGGATCGCACTGCCCTGCTTCCCGTTCCCAGCCACCGGGGGCAATCCGCGGATTCGCACTGCCCTGCTTCCCGTTCCCAGCCAGCGGGGGCAATCCCCTGATTCGCACTGCCCTGCTTCCCGTTCCCAGCCACCAGGGGCAATCCGCGGATTCGCACTGCCCTGCTTCCCGTTCCCATCCACCAGGGGCAATCCGTGGATTCGCACTGCCCTGGTTCCCGTTTCCAGCCACCAGGGGCAATCCGCGAATTCGCACTGCCCTGCTTCCCGTTCCCAGCCACCGGGGGCAATCCGCGGATTCGCACTGCCCTGCTTCCCGTTCCCAGCAAGCGGGGGCAATCCGCGGATTCGCACTGCCCTGCTTCCCGTTCCCAGCCACCGGGGGCAATCCGTGGATTCGCACTGCCCTGCTTCCCGTTCCCAGCCACCGGGGGGGGGGGGGGCAATCCGTGGATTCGCACTGCCCTGCTTCCCGTTCCCAGCGACCGGGGACAATCCGTGGATTCGCACTGCCCTGCTTCCCGTTCCCAGCCACCGGGGGCAATCCGTGGATTCGCACTGCCCTGCTTCCCGTTCCCAGCCAGCGGGGGCAATCCGTGGATCGCACTGCCCGCCTTCCCGTTCCCAGCCAGCGGGGGCAATCCGTGGATTCGCACTGCCCTGCTTCCCGTCCCAGCCAGGGGGGCAATCCGTGGATTCGCACTGCCCTGCTTCCCGTTCCCAGCCAGCGGGGGCAATCCGTGGATTCGCACTGCCCTGCTTCCCGTTCCCAGCCAGCGGGGGCAATCCGCGGCTTCGCACTGCCCTGCTTCCCGTTCCCTGCCACCGGGGGCAATCCGCGGATTCGCACTGCCCTGCTTCCCGTTCCCAGCCACCGGGGGCAATCCGCGGATTCTCACTGCCCTGCTTCCCGTTCCCAGCCACCGGGGGCAATCCGCGGATTCGCACTGCCCTGCTTCCCGTACCCAGCCACCGGGGGCAATCCGCGGATTCGCACTGCCCTGCTTCCCGTTCCCAGCCAGCGGGGACCACCCGTGGATTCGCACTGCCCTGCTTCCCGTTCCCAGCGACCGGGGGCAATCCGTGGATTCGCACTGCCCTGCTTCCCGTTCCCAGCCAAAGGGGGCAATCCGCGGATTCGCACTGCCCTGCTTCCCGTTCCCAGCCAGCGGGGGCAAACCGCGGATTCGCACTGCCCTGCTTCCCTTTCCCAGCCACCGGGGACAATCCGCGGATGCGCACTGCCGTGCTTCCCTTTCCCAGCCACCGGGGGCAATCCGTGGATTCGCACTGCCCTGCTTCCCGTTCCCAGCCACCGGGGGCCATCCGCGGATTCGCACTGCCCTGCTTCCCGTTCCCAACCAGCGGGGGCCATCCGCGGATTCGCACTGCCCTGCTTCCCGTTCCCAGCCAGCGGGGGCAATCCGCGGATTCGCACTGCCCTGCTTCCCGTTCCCAGCCAGCGGGGACAATCCGCGAATTAGCACTGCCCTGCTTCCCGTTCCCAGCCACCGGGGGCCATCCGTGGATTCGCACTGCCCTGCTTCCCGTTCCCAGCCACCGGGGGCCATCCGCGGATTCGCACTGCCCTGCTTCCGGTTCCCAGCCAGCGGGGGCAATCCGCGGATTCGCACTGCCCTGCTTCCCGTTCCCAGCCACCGAGGGCAATCCGTGGATTCGCACTGCCCTGCTTCGCGTTCCCAGCAAGCGGGGGCAATCCGCGGATTCGCACTGCCCTGCTTCCCGTTCCCAGCCACCGGGGGCAATCCGCGGATTCGCACTGCCCTGCTTCCCGTTCCCATCCACCAGGGGCAATCCGTGGATTCGCACTGCCCTGGTTCCCGTTTCCAGCCACCGGGGGCAATCCGCGGATTCGCACTGCCCTGCTTCCCGTTCCCAGCCACCGGGGGCAATCCGCGGATTCGCACTGCCCTGCTTCCCGTTCCCAGCCACCGGGGGCAATCCGTGGATTCGCACTGCCCTGCTTCCCGTTCCCAGCCAAAGGGGACAATCCGTGGATTCGCACTGCCCTGCTTCCCGTTCCCAGCCAAAGGGGGCAATCCGTGGATTCGCACTGCCCTGCTTCCCGTTCCCAGCCAAAGGGGGCAATCCGTGGATTCGCACTGCCCTGCTTCCCGTTCCCTGACACCAGGGGCAACCCGCGGATTCGCACTGCCCTGCTTCCCGTACCCAGCCACCAGGGGCAATCCGCGGATTCGCACTGCCCTGCTTCCCGTTCCCTGACACCAGGGGCAACCCGCGGATTCGCACTGCCCTGCTTCCCGTACCCAGCCACCAGGGGCAATCCGCGGATTCGCACTCCCCTGCTTCCCGTTCCCAGCCAGCGGGGGCAATCCGCGGATTCCCACTGCCCTGCTTCCCGTTCCCAGCCAGCGGGGGCAATCCGCGGATTCGCACTGCCCTGCTTCCCGTTCCCAGCCAGCGGGGGCAATCCGTGGATTCGCACTGCCCTGCTTCCCGTTCCCAGCCACCGGGGGCAATCCGTGGATTCGCACTGCCCTGCTTCCCGTTCCCAGCCAAAGGGGGCAATCCGTGGATTCGCACTGCCCTGCTTCCCGTTCCCAGCCACCGGGGGCAATCCGTGGATTCGCACTGCCCTGCTTCCCGTTCCCAGCCAGTGGGGGCAATCCGTGGATTCGCACTGCCCTGCTTCCCGTTCCCAGCCACCGGGGGCAATCCGTGGATTCGCAGATGCTGCCCTGCTTCCCGTTCCCAGCCAGCGGGGGCAATCCGCGGATTCGCAGATGCTTCCCTGCTTCCCGTTCCCAGCCAGCGGGGGCAATCCGTGGATTCGCACTGCCCTGCTTCCCGTTCCCAGCCACCGGGGGCAATCCGTGGATTCGCACTGCCCTGCTTCCCGTTCCCAGCCACCGGGGGCAATCCGTGGATTCGCACTGCCCTGCTTCCCGTTCCCAGCCACCGGAGGCAATCCGCGGATTCGCAGATGCTGCCGTGCTTCCCGTTCCCAGCCACCGGGGGCAATCCGTGGATTCGCACTGCCCTGGTTCCCGTTCCGAGCCACCGGGGGCAATCCGCGGATTCGCACTGCCCTGCTTCCCGTTCCCAGCCACCAGGGGCAATCCGCGGATTCGCACTGCCCTGCTTCCCGTTCCCACCCAGCGGGGGCAATCCGTGGATTCGCACTGCCCTGCTTCCCGTACCCATCCACCAGGGGCAATCCGCGGATTCACACTGCCCTGCTGCCCGTTCCCAGGCAGCGGGGGCAATCCGTGGATTCGCACTGCCCTGCTTCCCGTACCCAGCCACCAGGGGCAATCCGCGGATTCGCACTGCCCTGCTTCCCGTACCCAGCCACCGGGGGCAATCCGCGGATTCGCACTGCCCTGCTTCCCGTTCCCATCCACCAGGGGCAATCCGCGGATTCGCACTGCCCTGCTTCCCGTTCCCAGCCACCGGGGGCAATCCGCGGATTCGCACTACCCTGCTTCCCGTTCCCAGCCAGCGGGGGCAATCCGCGGATTCGCACTGCCCTGCTTCCCGTTCCCAGCCACCGGGGGCAATCCGTGGATTCGCACTGCCCTGCTTCCCGTTCCCAGCCACCAGGGGCAATCCGTGGATTCGCACTGCCCTGCTTCCCGTTCCAGCCAGCGGGGGCAATCCGTGGATTCGCACTGCCCTGCTTCCCGTTCCAGCCAGCGGGGGCAATCCGTGGATTCGCACTGCCCTGCTTCCCGTTCCCAGCCAGCGGGAGCAATCCGTGGATTCGCACTGCCCTGCTTCCCGTTCCCAGCCAAAGGGGGCAATCCGTGGATTCGCACTGCCCTGCTTCCCGTTCCCAGCCACCGGGGGCAATCCGTGGATTCGCACTGCCCTGCTTCCCGTTCCCAGCCAAAGGGGGCAATCCGTGGATTCGCACTGCCCTGCTTCCCGTTCCCAGCCATCGGGGGCAATCCGTGGATTCGCACTGCCCTGCTTCCCGTTCCCAGCCACCGGGGGCAATGCGTGGATTCGCAGATGCTGCCCTGCTTCCCGTTCCCAGCCAGCGGGGGCAATCCGCGGATTCGCAGATGCTGCCCTGCTTCCCGTTCCCAGCCACCGGGGGCAATCCGCGGATTCGCAGATGCTGCCCTGCTTCCCGTTCCCAGCCAGCGGGGGCAATCCGCGGATTCGCACTGCCCTGCTTCCCGTTCCCTGCCACCGGGGGCAATCCGTGGATTCGCACTGCCCTGCTTCCCCTACCCAGCCACCAGGGGCAATCCGCGGTTTCGCACTGCCCTGCTTCCCGATCCCATCCACCAGGGGCAATCCGCGGATTCGCACTGCCCTGCTTCCCGTTCCCAGGCAGCGGGGGCAATCCGCGGATTCGCACTGCCCTGCTTCCCGTACCCAGCCAGCGGGGGCAATCCGTGGATTCGCACTGCCCTGCTTCCGGTTCCCAGCCACCGGGGGCAATCCGTGGATTTGCACTGCCCTGCTTCCCGTTCCCATCCACCGGGGGCAATCCGCGGATTCGCACTGCCCTGCTTCCCGTTCCCAGGCAGCGGGGGCAATCCGCGGATTCGCACTGCCCTGCTTCCCGTTCCCAGCCACCGGGGGCAATCCGTGGATTCGCACTGCCCTGCTTCCCGTTCCCAGCCAAAGGGGGCAATCCGTGGATTCGCACTGCCCTGCTTCCCGTTCCCAGCCAAAGGGGGCAATCCGTGGATTCGCACTCCCCTGCTTCCCGTTCCCTGACACCAGGGGCAACCCGCGGATTCGCACTGCCCTGCTTCCCGTACCCAGCCACCAGGGGCAATCCGCGGATTCGCACTGCCCTGCTTCCCGTTCCCTGACACCAGGGGCAACCCGCGGATTCGCACTGCCCTGCTTCCCGTACGCAGCCACCAGGGGCAATCCGCGGATTCGCACTGCCCTGCTTCCCGTTCCCAGCCACCAGGGGCAATCCGCGGATTCGCACTGCCCTGCTTCCCGTTCCCAGCCACCGGGGGCAATCCGCGGATTCGCACTGCCCTGCTTCCCGTTCCCAGCAAGCGGGGGCAATCCGCGGATTCGCACTGCCCTGCTTCCCGTTCCCAGCCACCGGGGGCAATCCGCGCATTCGCACTGCCCTGCTTCCCGTTCCCAGCCAGCGGGGACAATCCGCGGATTCGCACTGCCCTGCTTCCCGTTCCCAGCCACCGGGGGCAATCCGTGGATTCGCACTGCCCTGCTTCCCGTTCCCAGCCACCGGGGGGGGGGCAATCCGTGGATTCGCACTGCCCTGCTTCCCGTTCCCAGCGACCGGGGACAATCCGTGGATTCGCACTGCCCTGCTTCCCGTTCCCAGCCACCGGGGGCAATCCGTGGATTCGCACTGCCCTGCTTCCCGTTCCCAGCCAGCGGGGGCAATCCGTGGATCGCACTGCCCTGCTTCCTGTTCCCAGCAAGCGGGGGCAATCCGTGGATTCGCACTGCCCTGCTTCCCGTCCCAGCCAGCGGGGGCAATCCGTGGATTCGCACTGCCCTGCTTCCCGTTCCCAGCCACCGGGGGCAATCCGCGGATTCGCACTGCCCTGCTTCCCGTTCCCAGCCACCGGGGGCAATCCGTGGATTCGCACTGCCCTGCTTCCCGTTCCCAGCCACCGGGGGCAATCCGTGGATTCGCAGATGCTGCCCTGCTTCCCGTTCCCAGCCAGCGGGGGCAATCCGCGGATTCGCAGATGCTTCCCTGCTTCCCGTTCCCAGCCAGCGGGGGCAATCCGTGGATTCGCACTGCCCTGCTTCCCGTTCCCAGCCACCGGGGGCAATCCGTGGATTCGCACTGCCCTGCTTCCCGTTCCCAGCCACCGGGGGCAATCCGTGGATTCGCACTGCCCTGCTTCCCGTTCCCAGCCACCGGAGGCAATCCGCGGATTCGCAGATGCTGCCGTGCTTCCCGTTCCCAGCCACCGGGGGCAATCCGTGGATTCGCACTGCCCTGGTTCCCGTTCCGAGCCACCGGGGGCAATCCGCGGATTCGCACTGCCCTGCTTCCCGTTCCCAGCCACCAGGGGCAATCCGCGGATTCGCACTGCCCTGCTTCCCGTTCCCACCCAGCGGGGGCAATCCGTGGATTCGCACTGCCCTGCTTCCCGTACCCATCCACCAGGGGCAATCCGCGGATTCACACTGCCCTGCTGCCCGTTCCCAGGCAGCGGGGGCAATCCGTGGATTCGCACTGCCCTGCTTCCCGTACCCAGCCACCAGGGGCAATCCGCGGATTCGCACTGCCCTGCTTCCCGTACCCAGCCACCGGGGGCAATCCGCGGATTCGCACTGCCCTGCTTCCCGTTCCCATCCACCAGGGGCAATCCGCGGATTCGCACTGCCCTGCTTCCCGTTCCCAGCCACCGGGGGCAATCCGCGGATTCGCACTACCCTGCTTCCCGTTCCCAGCCAGCGGGGGCAATCCGCGGATTCGCACTGCCCTGCTTCCCGTTCCCAGCCACCGGGGGCAATCCGTGGATTCGCACTGCCCTGCTTCCCGTTCCCAGCCACCGGGGGCAATCCGTGGATTCGCACTGCCCTGCTTCCCGTTCCAGCCAGCGGGGGCAATCCGTGGATTCGCACTGCCCTGCTTCCCGTTCCAGCCAGCGGGGGCAATCCGTGGATTCGCACTGCCCTGCTTCCCGTTCCCAGCCAGCGGGAGCAATCCGTGGATTCGCACTGCCCTGCTTCCCGTTCCCAGCCAAAGGGGGCAATCCGTGGATTCGCACTGCCCTGCTTCCCGTTCCCAGCCACCGGGGGCAATCCGTGGATTCGCACTGCCCTGCTTCCCGTTCCCAGCCAAAGGGGGCAATCCGTGGATTCGCACTGCCCTGCTTCCCGTTCCCAGCCATCGGGGGCAATCCGTGGATTCGCACTGCCCTGCTTCCCGTTCCCAGCCACCGGGGGCAATGCGTGGATTCGCAGATGCTGCCCTGCTTCCCGTTCCCAGCCAGCGGGGGCAATCCGCGGATTCGCAGATGCTGCCCTGCTTCCCGTTCCCAGCCACCGGGGGCAATCCGCGGATTCGCAGATGCTGCCCTGCTTCCCGTTCCCAGCCAGCGGGGGCAATCCGCGGATTCGCACTGCCCTGCTTCCCGTTCCCTGCCACCGGGGGCAATCCGTGGATTCGCACTGCCCTGCTTCCCCTACCCAGCCACCAGGGGCAATCCGCGGTTTCGCACTGCCCTGCTTCCCGTTCCCATCCACCAGGGGCAATCCGCGGATTCGCACTGCCCTGCTTCCCGTTCCCAGGCAGCGGGGGCAATCCGCGGATTCGCACTGCCCTGCTTCCCGTACCCAGCCAGCGGGGGCAATCCGTGGATTCGCACTGCCCTGCTTCCGGTTCCCAGCCACCGGGGGCAATCCGTGGATTTGCACTGCCCTGCTTCCCGTTCCCATCCACCGGGGGCAATCCGCGGATTCGCACTACCCTGCTTCCCGTTCCCAGGCAGCGGGGGCAATCCGCGGATTCGCACTGCCCTGCTTCCCGTTCCCAGCCACCGGGGGCAATCCGTGGATTCGCACTGCCCTGCTTCCCGTTCCCAGCCAAAGGGGGCAATCCGTGGATTCGCACTGCCCTGCTTCCCGTTCCCAGCCAAAGGGGGCAATCCGTGGATTCGCACTCCCCTGCTTCCCGTTCCCTGACACCAGGGGCAACCCGCGGATTCGCACTGCCCTGCTTCCCGTACCCAGCCACCAGGGGCAATCCGCGGATTCGCACTGCCCTGCTTCCCGTTCCCAGCCACCGGGGGCAATCCGCGGATTCGCACTGCCCTGCTTCCCGTTCCCAGCCACCGGGGGCAATTCGCAGATTCGCACTGCCCTGCTTCCCGTTCCCAGCCACCGGGGACAATCCGCGGATTCGCACTGCCCTGCTTCCCGTTCCCAGCCACCGGGGGCAATCCGCGGATTCGCACTGCCCTGCTTCCCGTTCCCAGCAAGCGGGGGCAATCCGCGGATTCGCACTGCCCTGCTTCCCGTTCCCAGCCACCGGGGGCAATCCGCGCATTCGCACTGCCCTGCTTCCCGTTCCCAGCCAGCGGGGACAATCCGCGGATTCGCACTGCCCTGCTTCCCGTTCCCAGCCACCGGGGGGGGGGGGCAATCCGTGGATTCGCACTGCCCTGCTTCCCGTTCCCAGCGACCGGGGACAATCCGTGGATTCGCACTGCCCTGCTTCCCGTTCCCAGCCACCGGGGGCAATCCGTGGATTCGCACTGCCCTGCTTCCCGTTCCCAGCCACCGGGGGCAATCCGTGGATCGCACTGCCCTGCTTCCTGTTCCCAGCAAGCGGGGGCAATCCGTGGATTCGCACTGCCCTGCTTCCCGTTCCCAGCCACCGGGGGCAATCCGTGGATTCGCACTGCCCTGCTTCCCGTTCCCAGCCACCGGGGGCAATCCGTGGATTCGCACTGCCCTGCTTCCCGTTCCCAGCCACCGGGGGCAATCCGTGGATTCGCACTGCCCTGCTTCCCGTTCCCAGCCAGCAGGGGCAATCCGCGGATTCGCACTGCCCTGCTTCCCCTTCCCAGCCACCGGGGGCAATCCGCGGATTCGCACTGCCCTGCTTCCCGTTCCCAGCCACCGGGGGCAATTCGCGGATTCGCACTGCCCTGCTTCCCGTTCCCAGCCACCGGGGGCAATCCGTGGATTCGCACTGCCCTGGTTCCCGTTTACAGCCACCGGGGACAATCCGCGGATTCGCACTGCCCTGCTTCCCGTTCCCAGCCAGTGGGGGCAATCCGTGGATTCGCACTGCCCTGCTTCCCGTTCCCAGCCACCGGGGGCAATCCGTGGATTCGCAGATGCTGCCCTGCTTCCCGTTCCCAGCCAGCGGGGGCAATCCGCGGATTCGCAGATGCTTCCCTGCTTCCCGTTCCCAGCCAGCGGGGGCAATCCGTGGATTCGCACTGCCCTGCTTCCCGTTCCCAGCCACCGGGGGCAATCCGTGGATTCGCACTGCCCTGCTTCCCGTTCCCAGCCACCGGGGGCAATCCGTGGATTCGCACTGCCCTGCTTCCCGTTCCCAGCCACCGGAGGCAATCCGCGGATTCGCAGATGCTGCCGTGCTTCCCGTTCCCAGCCACCGGGGGCAATCCGTGGATTCGCACTGCCCTGGTTCCCGTTCCGAGCCACCGGGGGCAATCCGCGGATTCGCACTGCCCTGCTTCCCGTTCCCAGCCACCAGGGGCAATCCGCGGATTCGCACTGCCCTGCTTCCCGTTCCCACCCAGCGGGGGCAATCCGTGGATTCGCACTGCCCTGCTTCCCGTACCCATCCACCAGGGGCAATCCGCGGATTCACACTGCCCTGCTGCCCGTTCCCAGGCAGCGGGGGCAATCCGTGGATTCGCACTGCCCTGCTTCCCGTACCCAGCCACCAGGGGCAATCCGCGGATTCGCACTGCCCTGCTTCCCGTACCCAGCCACCGGGGGCAATCCGCGGATTCGCACTGCCCTGCTTCCCGTTCCCATCCACCAGGGGCAATCCGCGGATTCGCACTGCCCTGCTTCCCGTTCCCAGCCACCGGGGGCAATCCGCGGATTCGCACTACCCTGCTTCCCGTTCCCAGCCAGCGGGGGCAATCCGCGGATTCGCACTGCCCTGCTTCCCGTTCCCAGCCACCGGGGGCAATCCGTGGATTCGCACTGCCCTGCTTCCCGTTCCCAGCCACCAGGGGCAATCCGTGGATTCGCACTGCCCTGCTTCCCGTTCCAGCCAGCGGGGGCAATCCGTGGATTCGCACTGCCCTGCTTCCCGTTCCAGCCAGCGGGGGCAATCCGTGGATTCGCACTGCCCTGCTTCCCGTTCCCAGCCAGCGGGAGCAATCCGTGGATTCGCACTGCCCTGCTTCCCGTTCCCAGCCAAAGGGGGCAATCCGTGGATTCGCACTGCCCTGCTTCCCGTTCCCAGCCACCGGGGGCAATCCGTGGATTCGCACTGCCCTGCTTCCCGTTCCCAGCCAAAGGGGGCAATCCGTGGATTCGCACTGCCCTGCTTCCCGTTCCCAGCCATCGGGGGCAATCCGTGGATTCGCACTGCCCTGCTTCCCGTTCCCAGCCACCGGGGGCAATGCGTGGATTCGCAGATGCTGCCCTGCTTCCCGTTCCCAGCCAGCGGGGGCAATCCGCGGATTCGCAGATGCTGCCCTGCTTCCCGTTCCCAGCCACCGGGGGCAATCCGCGGATTCGCAGATGCTGCCCTGCTTCCCGTTCCCAGCCAGCGGGGGCAATCCGCGGATTCGCACTGCCCTGCTTCCCGTTCCCTGCCACCGGGGGCAATCCGTGGATTCGCACTGCCCTGCTTCCCCTACCCAGCCACCAGGGGCAATCCGCGGTTTCGCACTGCCCTGCTTCCCGATCCCATCCACCAGGGGCAATCCGCGGATTCGCACTGCCCTGCTTCCCGTTCCCAGGCAGCGGGGGCAATCCGCGGATTCGCACTGCCCTGCTTCCCGTACCCAGCCAGCGGGGGCAATCCGTGGATTCGCACTGCGCTGCTTCCGGTTCCCAGCCACCGGGGGCAATCCGTGGATTTGCACTGCCCTGCTTCCCGTTCCCATCCACCGGGGGCAATCCGCGGATTCGCACTGCCCTGCTTCCCGTTCCCAGGCAGCGGGGGCAATCCGCGGATTCGCACTGCCCTGCTTCCCGTTCCCAGCCACCGGGGGCAATCCGTGGATTCGCACTGCCCTGCTTCCCGTTCCCAGCCAAAGGGGGCAATCCGTGGATTCGCACTGCCCTGCTTCCCGTTCCCAGCCAAAGGGGGCAATCCGTGGATTCGCACTCCCCTGCTTCCCGTTCCCTGACACCAGGGGCAACCCGCGGATTCGCACTGCCCTGCTTCCCGTACCCAGCCACCAGGGGCAATCCGCGGATTCGCACTGCCCTGCTTCCCGTTCCCTGACACCAGGGGCAACCCGCGGATTCGCACTGCCCTGCTTCCCGTACGCAGCCACCAGGGGCAATCCGCGGATTCGCACTGCCCTGCTTCCCGTTCCCAGCCACCAGGGGCAATCCGCGGATTCGCACTGCCCTGCTTCCCGTTCCCAGCCACCGGGGGCAATCCGCGGATTCGCACTGCCCTGCTTCCCGTTCCCAGCAAGCGGGGGCAATCCGCGGATTCGCACTGCCCTACTTCCCGTTCCCAGCCACCGGGGGCAATCCGCGCATTCGCACTGCCCTGCTTCCCGTTCCCAGCCAGCGGGGACAATCCGCGGATTCGCACTGCCCTGCTTCCCGTTCCCAGCCACCGGGGGCAATCCGTGGATTCGCACTGCCCTGCTTCCCGTTCCCAGCCACCGGGGGGGGGGGCAATCCGTGGATTCGCACTGCCCTGCTTCCCGTTCCCAGCGACCGGGGACAATCCGTGGATTCGCACTGCCCTGCTTCCCGTTCCCAGCCACCGGGGGCAATCCGTGGATTCGCACTGCCCTGCTTCCCGTTCCCAGCCAGCGGGGGCAATCCGTGGATCGCACTGCCCTGCTTCCTGTTCCCAGCAAGCGGGGGCAATCCGTGGATTCGCACTGCCCTGCTTCCCGTCCCAGCCAGCGGGGGCAATCCGTGGATTCGCACTGCCCTGCTTCCCGTTCCCAGCCACCGGGGGCAATCCGCGGATTCGCACTGCCCTGCTTCCCGTTCCCAGCCACCGGGGGCAATCCGTGGATTCGCACTGCCCTGCTTCCCGTTCCCAGCCACCGGGGGCAATCCGTGGATTCGCAGATGCTGCCCTGCTTCCCGTTCCCAGCCAGCGGGGGCAATCCGCGGATTCGCAGATGCTTCCCTGCTTCCCGTTCCCAGCCAGCGGGGGCAATCCGTGGATTCGCACTGCCCTGCTTCCCGTTCCCAGCCACCGGGGGCAATCCGTGGATTCGCACTGCCCTGCTTCCCGTTCCCAGCCACCGGGGGCAATCCGTGGATTCGCACTGCCCTGCTTCCCGTTCCCAGCCACCGGAGGCAATCCGCGGATTCGCAGATGCTGCCGTGCTTCCCGTTCCCAGCCACCGGGGGCAATCCGTGGATTCGCACTGCCCTGGTTCCCGTTCCGAGCCACCGGGGGCAATCCGCGGATTCGCACTGCCCTGCTTCCCGTTCCCAGCCACCAGGGGCAATCCGCGGATTCGCACTGCCCTGCTTCCCGTTCCCACCCAGCGGGGGCAATCCGTGGATTCGCACTGCCCTGCTTCCCGTACCCATCCACCAGGGGCAATCCGCGGATTCACACTGCCCTGCTGCCCGTTCCCAGGCAGCGGGGGCAATCCGTGGATTCGCACTGCCCTGCTTCCCGTACCCAGCCACCAGGGGCAATCCGCGGATTCGCACTGCCCTGCTTCCCGTACCCAGCCACCGGGGGCAATCCGCGGATTCGCACTGCCCTGCTTCCCGTTCCCATCCACCAGGGGCAATCCGCGGATTCGCACTGCCCTGCTTCCCGTTCCCAGCCACCGGGGGCAATCCGCGGATTCGCACTACCCTGCTTCCCGTTCCCAGCCAGCGGGGGCAATCCGCGGATTCGCACTGCCCTGCTTCCCGTTCCCAGCCACCGGGGGCAATCCGTGGATTCGCACTGCCCTGCTTCCCGTTCCCAGCCACCGGGGGCAATCCGTGGATTCGCACTGCCCTGCTTCCCGTTCCAGCCAGCGGGGGCAATCCGTGGATTCGCACTGCCCTGCTTCCCGTTCCAGCCAGCGGGGGCAATCCGTGGATTCGCACTGCCCTGCTTCCCGTTCCCAGCCAGCGGGAGCAATCCGTGGATTCGCACTGCCCTGCTTCCCGTTCCCAGCCAAAGGGGGCAATCCGTGGATTCGCACTGCCCTGCTTCCCGTTCCCAGCCACCGGGGGCAATCCGTGGATTCGCACTGCCCTGCTTCCCGTTCCCAGCCAAAGGGGGCAATCCGTGGATTCGCACTGCCCTGCTTCCCGTTCCCAGCCATCGGGGGCAATCCGTGGATTCGCACTGCCCTGCTTCCCGTTCCCAGCCACCGGGGGCAATGCGTGGATTCGCAGATGCTGCCCTGCTTCCCGTTCCCAGCCAGCGGGGGCAATCCGCGGATTCGCAGATGCTGCCCTGCTTCCCGTTCCCAGCCACCGGGGGCAATCCGCGGATTCGCAGATGCTGCCCTGCTTCCCGTTCCCAGCCAGCGGGGGCAATCCGCGGATTCGCACTGCCCTGCTTCCCGTTCCCTGCCACCGGGGGCAATCCGTGGATTCGCACTGCCCTGCTTCCCCTACCCAGCCACCAGGGGCAATCCGCGGTTTCGCACTGCCCTGCTTCCCGTTCCCATCCACCAGGGGCAATCCGCGGATTCGCACTGCCCTGCTTCCCGTTCCCAGGCAGCGGGGGCAATCCGCGGATTCGCACTGCCCTGCTTCCCGTACCCAGCCAGCGGGGGCAATCCGTGGATTCGCACTGCCCTGCTTCCGGTTCCCAGCCACCGGGGGCAATCCGTGGATTTGCACTGCCCTGCTTCCCGTTCCCATCCACCGGGGGCAATCCGCGGATTCGCACTGCCCTGCTTCCCGTTCCCAGGCAGCGGGGGCAATCCGCGGATTCGCACTGCCCTGCTTCCCGTTCCCAGCCACCGGGGGCAATCCGTGGATTCGCACTGCCCTGCTTCCCGTTCCCAGCCAAAGGGGGCAATCCGTGGATTCGCACTGCCCTGCTTCCCGTTCCCAGCCAAAGGGGGCAATCCGTGGATTCGCACTCCCCTGCTTCCCGTTCCCTGACACCAGGGGCAACCCGCGGATTCGCACTGCCCTGCTTCCCGTACCCAGCCACCAGGGGCAATCCGCGGATTCGCACTGCCCTGCTTCCCGTTCCCAGCCACCGGGGGCAATCCGCGGATTCGCACTGCCCTGCTTCCCGTTCCCAGCCACCGGGGGCAATTCGCAGATTCGCACTGCCCTGCTTCCCGTTCCCAGCCACCGGGGACAATCCGCGGATTCGCACTGCCCTGCTTCCCGTTCCCAGCCACCGGGGGCAATCCGCGGATTCGCACTGCCCTGCTTCCCGTTCCCAGCAAGCGGGGGCAATCCGCGGATTCGCACTGCCCTGCTTCCCGTTCCCAGCCACCGGGGGCAATCCGCGCATTCGCACTGCCCTGCTTCCCGTTCCCAGCCAGCGGGGACAATCCGCGGATTCGCACTGCCCTGCTTCCCGTTCCCAGCCACCGGGGGGGGGGGCAATCCGTGGATTCGCACTGCCCTGCTTCCCGTTCCCAGCGACCGGGGACAATCCGTGGATTCGCACTGCCCTGCTTCCCGTTCCCAGCCACCGGGGGCAATCCGTGGATTCGCACTGCCCTGCTTCCCGTTCCCAGCCACCGGGGGCAATCCGTGGATCGCACTGCCCTGCTTCCTGTTCCCAGCAAGCGGGGGCAATCCGTGGATTCGCACTGCCCTGCTTCCCGTTCCCAGCCACCGGGGGCAATCCGTGGATTCGCACTGCCCTGCTTCCCGTTCCCAGCCACCGGGGGCAATCCGTGGATTCGCACTGCCCTGCTTCCCGTTCCCAGCCACCGGGGGCAATCCGTGGATTCGCACTGCCCTGCTTCCCGTTCCCAGCCAGCAGGGGCAATCCGCGGATTCGCACTGCCCTGCTTCCCCTTCCCAGCCACCGGGGGCAATCCGCGGATTCGCACTGCCCTGCTTCCCGTTCCCAGCCACCGGGGGCAATTCGCGGATTCGCACTGCCCTGCTTCCCGTTCCCAGCCACCGGGGGCAATCCGTGGATTCGCACTGCCCTGGTTCCCGTTTACAGCCACCGGGGACAATCCGCGGATTCGCACTGCCCTGCTTCCCGTTCCCAGCCACCGGGGGCAATCCGCGCATTCGCACTGCCCTGCTTCCCGTTCCCAGCCAGCGGGGACAATCCGCGGATTCGCACTGCCCTGCTTCCCGTTCCCAGCCACCAGGGGCAATCCGTGGATTCGCACTGCCCTGCTTCCCGTTCCCAGCCACCGGGGGGGGGGGCAATCCGTGGATTCGCACTGCCCTGCTTCCCGTTCCCAGCGACCGGGGACAATCCGTGGATTCGCACTGCCCTGCTTCCCGTTCCCAGCCACCGGGGGCAATCCGTGGATTCGCACTGCCCTGCTTCCCGTTCCCAGCCACCGGGGGCAATCCGTGGATCGCACTGCCCTGCTTCCTGTTCCCAGCCACCGGGGGCAATCCGTGGATTCGCACTGCCCTGCTTCCCGTTCCCAGCCACCGGGGGCAATCCGTGGATTCGCACTGCCCTGCTTCCCGTTCCCAGCCACCGGGGGCAATCCGTGGATTCGCACTGCCCTGCTTCCCGTTCCCAGCCACCGGGGGCAATCCGTGGATTCGCACTGCCCTGCTTCCCGTTCCCAGCCAGCAGGGGCAATCCGCGGATTCGCACTGCCCTGCTTCCCCTTCCCAGCCACCGGGGGCAATCCGCGGATTCGCACTGCCCTGCTTCCCGTTCCCAGCCACCGGGGGCAATTCGCGGATTCGCACTGCCCTGCTTCCCGTTCCCAGCCACCGGGGGCAATCCGTGGATTCGCACTGCCCTGGTTCCCGTTTACAGCCACCGGGGACAATCCGCGGATTCGCACTGCCCTGCTTCCCGTTCCCAGCCACCAGGGGCAATCCGCGGATTCGCACTGCCCTGCTTCCCGTTCCCAGCCACCGGGGGCAATCCGCGGATTCGCACTGCCCTGCTTCCCGTTCCCAGCCACCGGGGGCAATTCGCAGATTCGCACTGCCCTGCTTCCCGTTCCCAGCCACCGGGGACAATCCGCGGATTCGCACTGCCCTGCTTCCCGTTCCCAGCCACCGGGGGCAATCCGCGGATTCGCACTGCCCTGCTTCCCGTTCCCAGCAAGCGGGGGCAATCCGCGGATTCGCACTGCCCTGCTTCCCGTTCCCAGCCACCGGGGGCAATCCGCGCATTCGCACTGCCCTGCTTCCCGTTCCCAGCCAGCGGGGACAATCCGCGGATTCGCACTGCCCTGCTTCCCGTTCCCAGCCACCAGGGGCAATCCGTGGATTCGCACTGCCCTGCTTCCCGTTCCCAGCCACCGGGGGGGGGGCAATCCGTGGATTCGCACTGCCCTGCTTCCCGTTCCCAGCGACCGGGGACAATCCGTGGATTCGCACTGCCCTGCTTCCCGTTCCCAGCCACCGGGGGCAATCCGTGGATTCGCACTGCCCTGCTTCCCGTTCCCAGCCACCGGGGGCAATCCGTGGATCGCACTGCCCTGCTTCCTGTTCCCAGCAAGCGGGGGCAATCCGTGGATTCGCACTGCCCTGCTTCCCGTTCCCTGCCACCGGGGGCAATCCGCGGATTCGCACTGCCCTGCTTCCCGTTCCCAGCCACCGGGGGCAATCCGCGCATTCGCACTGCCCTGCTTCCCGTTCCCAGCCAGCGGGGACAATCCGCGGATTCGCACTGCCCTGCTTCCCGTTCCCAGCCACCGGGGGCAAACCGTGGATTCGCACTGCCCTGCTTCCCGTTCCCAGCCACCGGGGGGGGGGCAATCCGTGGATTCGCACTGCCCTGCTTCCCGTTCCCAGCGACCGGGGACAATCCGTGGATTCGCACTGCCCTGCTTCCCGTTCCCAGCCACCGGGGGCAATCCGTGGATTCGCACTGCCCTGCTTCCCGTTCCCAGCCAGCGGGAGCAATCCGTGGATCGCACTGCCCTGCTTCCCGTTCCCAGCCACCGGGGGCAATCCGCGGATTCGCACTGCCCTGCTTCCCGTTCCCAGCCAGCGGGGGCAATCCCCTGATTCGCACTGCCCTGCTTCCCGTTCCCAGCCACCAGGGGCAATCCGCGGATTCGCACTGCCCTGCTTCCCGTTCCCATCCACCAGGGGCAATCCGTGGATTCGCACTGCCCTGGTTCCCGTTTCCAGCCACCAGGGGCAATCCGCGAATTCGCACTGCCCTGCTTCCCGTTCCCAGCCACCGGGGGCAATCCGCGGATTCGCACTGCCCTGCTTCCCGTTCCCAGCAAGCGGGGGCAATCCGCGGATTCGCACTGCCCTGCTTCCCGTTCCCAGCCACCGGGGGCAATCCGTGGATTCGCACTGCCCTGCTTCCCGTTCCCAGCCACCGGGGGGGGGGGGGCAATCCGTGGATTCGCACTGCCCTGCTTCCCGTTCCCAGCGACCGGGGACAATCCGTGGATTCGCACTGCCCTGCTTCCCGTTCCCAGCCACCGGGGGCAATCCGTGGATTCGCACTGCCCTGCTTCCCGTTCCCAGCCAGCGGGGGCAATCCGTGGATCGCACTGCCCGCCTTCCCGTTCCCAGCCAGCGGGGGCAATCCGTGGATTCGCACTGCCCTGCTTCCCGTCCCAGCCAGGGGGGCAATCCGTGGATTCGCACTGCCCTGCTTCCCGTTCCCAGCCAGCGGGGGCAATCCGTGGATTCGCACTGCCCTGCTTCCCGTTCCCAGCCAGCGGGGGCAATCCGCGGCTTCGCACTGCCCTGCTTCCCGTTCCCTGCCACCGGGGGCAATCCGCGGATTCGCACTGCCCTGCTTCCCGTTCCCAGCCACCGGGGGCAATCCGCGGATTCTCACTGCCCTGCTTCCCGTTCCCAGCCACCGGGGGCAATCCGCGGATTCGCACTGCCCTGCTTCCCGTACCCAGCCACCGGGGGCAATCCGCGGATTCGCACTGCCCTGCTTCCCGTTCCCAGCCAGCGGGGACCACCCGTGGATTCGCACTGCCCTGCTTCCCGTTCCCAGCGACCGGGGGCAATCCGTGGATTCGCACTGCCCTGCTTCCCGTTCCCAGCCAAAGGGGGCAATCCGCGGATTCGCACTGCCCTGCTTCCCGTTCCCAGCCAGCGGGGGCAAACCGCGGATTCGCACTGCCCTGCTTCCCTTTCCCAGCCACCGGGGACAATCCGCGGATGCGCACTGCCGTGCTTCCCTTTCCCAGCCACCGGGGGCAATCCGTGGATTCGCACTGCCCTGCTTCCCGTTCCCAGCCACCGGGGGCCATCCGCGGATTCGCACTGCCCTGCTTCCCGTTCCCAACCAGCGGGGGCCATCCGCGGATTCGCACTGCCCTGCTTCCCGTTCCCAGCCAGCGGGGGCAATCCGCGGATTCGCACTGCCCTGCTTCCCGTTCCCAGCCAGCGGGGACAATCCGCGAATTAGCACTGCCCTGCTTCCCGTTCCCAGCCACCGGGGGCCATCCGTGGATTCGCACTGCCCTGCTTCCCGTTCCCAGCCACCGGGGGCCATCCGCGGATTCGCACTGCCCTGCTTCCGGTTCCCAGCCAGCGGGGGCAATCCGCGGATTCGCACTGCCCTGCTTCCCGTTCCCAGCCACCGAGGGCAATCCGTGGATTCGCACTGCCCTGCTTCGCGTTCCCAGCAAGCGGGGGCAATCCGCGGATTCGCACTGCCCTGCTTCCCGTTCCCAGCCACCGGGGGCAATCCGCGGATTCGCACTGCCCTGCTTCCCGTTCCCATCCACCAGGGGCAATCCGTGGATTCGCACTGCCCTGGTTCCCGTTTCCAGCCACCGGGGGCAATCCGCGGATTCGCACTGCCCTGCTTCCCGTTCCCAGCCACCGGGGGCAATCCGCGGATTCGCACTGCCCTGCTTCCCGTTCCCAGCCACCGGGGGCAATCCGTGGATTCCCACTGCCCTGCTTCCCGTTCCCAGCCAAAGGGGACAATCCGTGGATTCGCACTGCCCTGCTTCCCGTTCCCAGCCAAAGGGGGCAATCCGTGGATTCGCACTGCCCTGCTTCCCGTTCCCAGCCAAAGGGGGCAATCCGTGGATTCGCACTGCCCTGCTTCCCGTTCCCTGACACCAGGGGCAACCCGCGGATTCGCACTGCCCTGCTTCCCGTACCCAGCCACCAGGGGCAATCCGCGGATTCGCACTGCCCTGCTTCCCGTTCCCTGACACCAGGGGCAACCCGCGGATTCGCACTGCCCTGCTTCCCGTACCCAGCCACCAGGGGCAATCCGCGGATTCGCACTCCCCTGCTTCCCGTTCCCAGCCAGCGGGGGCAATCCGCGGATTCGCACTGCCCTGCTTCCCGTTCCCAGCCAGCGGGGGCAATCCGTGGATTCGCACTGCCCTGCTTCCCGTTCCCAGCCACCGGGGGCAATCCGTGGATTCGCACTGCCCTGCTTCCCGTTCCCAGCCAAAGGGGGCAATCCGTGGATTCGCACTGCCCTGCTTCCCGTTCCCAGCCACCGGGGGCAATCCGTGGATTCGCACTGCCCTGCTTCCCGTTCCCAGCCAGTGGGGGCAATCCGTGGATTCGCACTGCCCTGCTTCCCGTTCCCAGCCACCGGGGGCAATCCGTGGATTCGCAGATGCTGCCCTGCTTCCCGTTCCCAGCCAGCGGGGGCAATCCGCGGATTCGCAGATGCTTCCCTGCTTCCCGTTCCCAGCCAGCGGGGGCAATCCGTGGATTCGCACTGCCCTGCTTCCCGTTCCCAGCCACCGGGGGCAATCCGTGGATTCGCACTGCCCTGCTTCCCGTTCCCAGCCACCGGGGGCAATCCGTGGATTCGCACTGCCCTGCTTCCCGTTCCCAGCCACCGGAGGCAATCCGCGGATTCGCAGATGCTGCCGTGCTTCCCGTTCCCAGCCACCGGGGGCAATCCGTGGATTCGCACTGCCCTGGTTCCCGTTCCGAGCCACCGGGGGCAATCCGCGGATTCGCACTGCCCTGCTTCCCGTTCCCAGCCACCAGGGGCAATCCGCGGATTCGCACTGCCCTGCTTCCCGTTCCCACCCAGCGGGGGCAATCCGTGGATTCGCACTGCCCTGCTTCCCGTACCCATCCACCAGGGGCAATCCGCGGATTCACACTGCCCTGCTGCCCGTTCCCAGGCAGCGGGGGCAATCCGTGGATTCGCACTGCCCTGCTTCCCGTACCCAGCCACCAGGGGCAATCCGCGGATTCGCACTGCCCTGCTTCCCGTACCCAGCCACCGGGGGCAATCCGCGGATTCGCACTGCCCTGCTTCCCGTTCCCATCCACCAGGGGCAATCCGCGGATTCGCACTGCCCTGCTTCCCGTTCCCAGCCACCGGGGGCAATCCGCGGATTCGCACTACCCTGCTTCCCGTTCCCAGCCAGCGGGGGCAATCCGCGGATTCGCACTGCCCTGCTTCCCGTTCCCAGCCACCGGGGGCAATCCGTGGATTCGCACTGCCCTGCTTCCCGTTCCCAGCCACCAGGGGCAATCCGTGGATTCGCACTGCCCTGCTTCCCGTTCCAGCCAGCGGGGGCAATCCGTGGATTCGCACTGCCCTGCTTCCCGTTCCAGCCAGCGGGGGCAATCCGTGGATTCGCACTGCCCTGCTTCCCGTTCCCAGCCAGCGGGAGCAATCCGTGGATTCGCACTGCCCTGCTTCCCGTTCCCAGCCAAAGGGGGCAATCCGTGGATTCGCACTGCCCTGCTTCCCGTTCCCAGCCACCGGGGGCAATCCGTGGATTCGCACTGCCCTGCTTCCCGTTCCCAGCCAAAGGGGGCAATCCGTGGATTCGCACTGCCCTGCTTCCCGTTCCCAGCCATCGGGGGCAATCCGTGGATTCGCACTGCCCTGCTTCCCGTTCCCAGCCACCGGGGGCAATGCGTGGATTCGCAGATGCTGCCCTGCTTCCCGTTCCCAGCCAGCGGGGGCAATCCGCGGATTCGCAGATGCTGCCCTGCTTCCCGTTCCCAGCCACCGGGGGCAATCCGCGGATTCGCAGATGCTGCCCTGCTTCCCGTTCCCAGCCAGCGGGGGCAATCCGCGGATTCGCACTGCCCTGCTTCCCGTTCCCTGCCACCGGGGGCAATCCGTGGATTCGCACTGCCCTGCTTCCCCTACCCAGCCACCAGGGGCAATCCGCGGTTTCGCACTGCCCTGCTTCCCGATCCCATCCACCAGGGGCAATCCGCGGATTCGCACTGCCCTGCTTCCCGTTCCCAGGCAGCGGGGGCAATCCGCGGATTCGCACTGCCCTGCTTCCCGTACCCAGCCAGCGGGGGCAATCCGTGGATTCGCACTGCCCTGCTTCCGGTTCCCAGCCACCGGGGGCAATCCGTGGATTTGCACTGCCCTGCTTCCCGTTCCCATCCACCGGGGGCAATCCGCGGATTCGCACTGCCCTGCTTCCCGTTCCCAGGCAGCGGGGGCAATCCGCGGATTCGCACTGCCCTGCTTCCCGTTCCCAGCCACCGGGGGCAATCCGTGGATTCGCACTGCCCTGCTTCCCGTTCCCAGCCAAAGGGGGCAATCCGTGGATTCGCACTGCCCTGCTTCCCGTTCCCAGCCAAAGGGGGCAATCCGTGGATTCGCACTCCCCTGCTTCCCGTTCCCTGACACCAGGGGCAACCCGCGGATTCGCACTGCCCTGCTTCCCGTACCCAGCCACCAGGGGCAATCCGCGGATTCGCACTGCCCTGCTTCCCGTTCCCTGACACCAGGGGCAACCCGCGGATTCGCACTGCCCTGCTTCCCGTACCCAGCCACCAGGGGCAATCCGCGGATTCGCACTGCCCTGCTTCCCGTTCCCAGCCACCAGGGGCAATCCGCGGATTCGCACTGCCCTGCTTCCCGTTCCCAGCCACCGGGGGCAATCCGCGGATTCGCACTGCCCTGCTTCCCGTTCCCAGCAAGCGGGGGCAATCCGCGGATTCGCACTGCCCTGCTTCCCGTTCCCAGCCACCGGGGGCAATCCGCGCATTCGCACTGCCCTGCTTCCCGTTCCCAGCCAGCGGGGACAATCCGCGGATTCGCACTGCCCTGCTTCCCGTTCCCAGCCACCGGGGGCAATCCGTGGATTCGCACTGCCCTGCTTCCCGTTCCCAGCCACCGGGGGGGGGGGCAATCCGTGGATTCGCACTGCCCTGCTTCCCGTTCCCAGCGACCGGGGACAATCCGTGGATTCGCACTGCCCTGCTTCCCGTTCCCAGCCACCGGGGGCAATCCGTGGATTCGCACTGCCCTGCTTCCCGTTCCCAGCCAGCGGGGGCAATCCGTGGATCGCACTGCCCTGCTTCCTGTTCCCAGCAAGCGGGGGCAATCCGTGGATTCGCACTGCCCTGCTTCCCGTCCCAGCCAGCGGGGGCAATCCGTGGATTCGCACTGCCCTGCTTCCCGTTCCCAGCCACCGGGGGCAATCCGCGGATTCGCACTGCCCTGCTTCCCGTTCCCAGCCACCGGGGGCAATCCGTGGATTCGCACTGCCCTGCTTCCCGTTCCCAGCCACCGGGGGCAATCCGTGGATTCGCAGATGCTGCCCTGCTTCCCGTTCCCAGCCAGCGGGGGCAATCCGCGGATTCGCAGATGCTTCCCTGCTTCCCGTTCCCAGCCAGCGGGGGCAATCCGTGGATTCGCACTGCCCTGCTTCCCGTTCCCAGCCACCGGGGGCAATCCGTGGATTCGCACTGCCCTGCTTCCCGTTCCCAGCCACCGGGGGCAATCCGTGGATTCGCACTGCCCTGCTTCCCGTTCCCAGCCACCGGAGGCAATCCGCGGATTCGCAGATGCTGCCGTGCTTCCCGTTCCCAGCCACCGGGGGCAATCCGTGGATTCGCACTGCCCTGGTTCCCGTTCCGAGCCACCGGGGGCAATCCGCGGATTCGCACTGCCCTGCTTCCCGTTCCCAGCCACCAGGGGCAATCCGCGGATTCGCACTGCCCTGCTTCCCGTTCCCACCCAGCGGGGGCAATCCGTGGATTCGCACTGCCCTGCTTCCCGTACCCATCCACCAGGGGCAATCCGCGGATTCACACTGCCCTGCTGCCCGTTCCCAGGCAGCGGGGGCAATCCGTGGATTCGCACTGCCCTGCTTCCCGTACCCAGCCACCAGGGGCAATCCGCGGATTCGCACTGCCCTGCTTCCCGTACCCAGCCACCGGGGGCAATCCGCGGATTCGCACTGCCCTGCTTCCCGTTCCCATCCACCAGGGGCAATCCGCGGATTCGCACTGCCCTGCTTCCCGTTCCCAGCCACCGGGGGCAATCCGCGGATTCGCACTACCCTGCTTCCCGTTCCCAGCCAGCGGGGGCAATCCGCGGATTCGCACTGCCCTGCTTCCCGTTCCCAGCCACCGGGGGCAATCCGTGGATTCGCACTGCCCTGCTTCCCGTTCCCAGCCACCGGGGGCAATCCGTGGATTCGCACTGCCCTGCTTCCCGTTCCAGCCAGCGGGGGCAATCCGTGGATTCGCACTGCCCTGCTTCCCGTTCCAGCCAGCGGGGGCAATCCGTGGATTCGCACTGCCCTGCTCCCGTTCCCAGCCAGCGGGAGCAATCCGTGGATTCGCACTGCCCTGCTTCCCGTTCCCAGCCAAAGGGGGCAATCCGTGGATTCGCACTGCCCTGCTTCCCGTTCCCAGCCACCGGGGGCAATCCGTGGATTCGCACTGCCCTGCTTCCCGTTCCCAGCCAAAGGGGGCAATCCGTGGATTCGCACTGCCCTGCTTCCCGTTCCCAGCCATCGGGGGCAATCCGTGGATTCGCACTGCCCTGCTTCCCGTTCCCAGCCACCGGGGGCAATGCGTGGATTCGCAGATGCTGCCCTGCTTCCCGTTCCCAGCCAGCGGGGGCAATCCGCGGATTCGCAGATGCTGCCCTGCTTCCCGTTCCCAGCCACCGGGGGCAATCCGCGGATTCGCAGATGCTGCCCTGCTTCCCGTTCCCAGCCAGCGGGGGCAATCCGCGGATTCGCACTGCCCTGCTTATCGTTCCCTGCCACCGGGGGCAATCCGTGGATTCGCACTGCCCTGCTTCCCCTACCCAGCCACCAGGGGCAATCCGCGGTTTCGCACTGCCCTGCTTCCCGTTCCCATCCACCAGGGGCAATCCGCGGATTCGCACTGCCCTGCTTCCCGTTCCCAGGCAGCGGGGGCAATCCGCGGATTCGCACTGCCCTGCTTCCCGTACCCAGCCAGCGGGGGCAATCCGTGGATTCGCACTGCCCTGCTTCCGGTTCCCAGCCACCGGGGGCAATCCGTGGATTTGCACTGCCCTGCTTCCCGTTCCCATCCACCGGGGGCAATCCGCGGATTCGCACTGCCCTGCTTCCCGTTCCCAGGCAGCGGGGGCAATCCGCGGATTCGCACTGCCCTGCTTCCCGTTCCCAGCCACCGGGGGCAATCCGTGGATTCGCACTGCCCTGCTTCCCGTTCCCAGCCAAAGGGGGCAATCCGTGGATTCGCACTGCCCTGCTTCCCGTTCCCAGCCAAAGGGGGCAATCCGTGGATTCGCACTCCCCTGCTTCCCGTTCCCTGACACCAGGGGCAACCCGCGGATTCGCACTGCCCTGCTTCCCGTACCCAGCCACCAGGGGCAATCCGCGGATTCGCACTGCCCTGCTTCCCGTTCCCTGACACCAGGGGCAACCCGCGGATTCGCACTGCCCTGCTTCCCGTACGCAGCCACCAGGGGCAATCCGCGGATTCGCACTGCCCTGCTTCCCGTTCCCAGCCACCAGGGGCAATCCGCGGATTCGCACTGCCCTGCTTCCCGTTCCCAGCCACCGGGGGCAATCCGCGGATTCGCACTGCCCTGCTTCCCGTTCCCAGCAAGCGGGGGCAATCCGCGGATTCGCACTGCCCTGCTTCCCGTTCCCAGCCACCGGGGGCAATCCGCGCATTCGCACTGCCCTGCTTCCCGTTCCCAGCCAGCGGGGACAATCCGCGGATTCGCACTGCCCTGCTTCCCGTTCCCAGCCACCGGGGGCAATCCGTGGATTCGCACTGCCCTGCTTCCCGTTCCCAGCCACCGGGGGGGGGGGCAATCCGTGGATTCGCACTGCCCTGCTTCCCGTTCCCAGCGACCGGGGACAATCCGTGGATTCGCACTGCCCTGCTTCCCGTTCCCAGCCACCGGGGGCAATCCGTGGATTCGCACTGCCCTGCTTCCCGTTCCCAGCCAGCGGGGGCAATCCGTGGATCGCACTGCCCTGCTTCCTGTTCCCAGCAAGCGGGGGCAATCCGTGGATTCGCACTGCCCTGCTTCCCGTCCCAGCCAGCGGGGGCAATCCGTGGATTCGCACTGCCCTGCTTCCCGTTCCCAGCCACCGGGGGCAATCCGCGGATTCGCACTGCCCTGCTTCCCGTTCCCAGCCACCGGGGGCAATCCGTGGATTCGCACTGCCCTGCTTCCCGTTCCCAGCCACCGGGGGCAATCCGTGGATTCGCACTGCCCTGCTTCCCGTTCCGAGCCACCGGGGGCAATTCGCGGATTCGCAGATGCTGCCCTGCTTCCCGTTCCCAGCCACCGGGGGCAATCCGCGGATTCGCAGATGCTGCCCTGCTTCCCGTTCCCAGCCAGCGGGGGCAATCCGCGGATTCGCAGATGCTGCCCTGCTTCCCGTTCCCAGCCACCGGGGGCAATCCGCGGATTCGCAGATGCTGCCCTGCTTCCCGTTCCCAGCCAGCGGGTGCAATCCGCGGATTCGCACTGCCCTGCTTCCCGTTCCCAGCCAGCGGGGGCAATCCGTGGATTCGCACTGCCCTGCTTCCCGTTCCCAGCCACCGGGGGCAATCCGCGGATTCGCACTGCCCTGCTTCCCGTACCCAGCCACCGGGGGCAATCCGCGGATTCGCACTGCCCTGCTTCCCGTTCCCAGGCAGCGGGGGCAATCCGTGGATTCGCACTGCCCTGCTTCCCGTACCCAGCCACCAGGGGCAATCCGCGGATTCGCACTGCCCTGCTTCCCGTACCCAGCCACCGGGGGAAATCCGCGGATTCGCACTGCCCTGCTTCCCGTTCCCATCCACCAGGGGCAATCCGCTGATTCGCACTGCCCTGCATCCCGTTCCCAGCCACCGGGGGCAATCCGCGGATTCGCACTACCCTGCTTCCCGTTCCCAGCCAGCGGGGGCAATCCGTGGATTCGCACTGCCCTGCTTCCCGTTCCCAGCCAGCGGGGGCAATCCGTGGATTCGCACTGCCCTGCTTCCCGTTCCCATCCACCAGGGGCAATCCGCGGATTCGCACTGCCCTGCTTCCCGTTCCCAGGCAGCGGGGGCAATCCGCGGATTCGCACTGCCCTGCTTCCCGTACCCAGCCAGCGGGGGCAATCCGTGGATTCGCACTCCCCTGCTTCCCGTTCCCTGACACCAGGGGCAACCCGCGGATTCGCACTGCCCTGCTTCCCGTTCCCAGCCAAAGGGGGCAATCCGTGGATTCGCACTGCCCTGCTTCCCGTTCCCAGCCAAAGGGGGCAATCCGTGGATTCGCACTCCCCTGCTTCCCGTTCCCTGACACCAGGGGCAACCCGCGGATTCGCACTGCCCTGCTTCCCGTACCCAGCCACCAGGGGCAATCCGCGGATTCGCACTGCCCTGCTTCCCGTTCCCTGACCCCAGGGGCAACCCGCGGATTCGCACTGCCCTGCTTCCCGTACCCAGCCACCAGGGGCAATCCGCGGATTCGCACTGCCCTGCTTCCCGTTCCCAGCCACCAGGGGCAATCCGCGGATTCGCACTGCCCTGCTTCCCGTTCCCAGCCACCGGGGGCAATCCGCGGATTCGCACTGCCCTGCTTCCCGTTCCCAGCAAGCGGGGGCAATCCGCGGATTCGCACTGCCCTGCTTCCCGTTCCCAGCCACCGGGGGCAATCCGCGCATTCGCACTGCCCTGCTTCCCGTTCCCAGCCAGCGGGGACAATCCGCGGATTCGCACGGCCCTGCTTCCCGTTCCCAGCCACCGGGGGCAATCCGTGGATTCGCACTGCCCTGCTTCCCGTTCCCAGCCAAAGGGGGCAATCCGTGGATTCGCACTGCCCTGCTTCCCGTTCCCTGACACCAGGGGCAACCCGCGGATTCGCACTGCCCTGCTTCCCGTACCGAGCCACCAGGGGCAATCCGCGGATTCGCACTGCCCTGCTTCCCGTTCCCTGACACCAGGGGCAACCCGCGGATTCGCACTGCCCTGCTTACCGTACGCAGCCACCAGGGGCAATCCGCGGATTCGCACTGCCCTGCTTCCCGTTCCCAGCCACCAGGGGCAATCCGCGGATTCGCACTGCCCTGCTTCCCGTTCCCAGCCACCGGGGGCAATCCGCGGATTCGCACTGCCCTGCTTCCCGTTCCCAGCAAGCGGGGGCAATCCGCGGATTCGCACTGCCCTGCTTCCCGTTCCCAGCCACCGGGGGCAATCCGCGCATTCGCACTGCCCTGCTTCCCGTTCCCAGCCAGCGGGGACAATCCGCGGATTCGCACTGCCCTGCTTCCCGTTCCCAGCCACCGGGGGCAATCCGTGGATTCGCACTGCCCTGCTTCCCGTTCCCAGCCACCGGGGGGGGGGGCAATCCGTGGATTCGCACTGCCCTGCTTCCCGTTCCCAGCGACCGGGGACAATCCGTGGATTCGCACTGCCCTGCTTCCCGTTCCCAGCCACCGGGGGCAATCCGTGGATTCGCACTGCCCTGCTTCCCGTTCCCAGCCAGCGGGGGCAATCCGTGGATCGCACTGCCCTGCTTCCTGTTCCCAGCAAGCGGGGGCAATCCGTGGATTCGCACTGCCCTGCTTCCCGTCCCAGCCAGCGGGGGCAATCCGTGGATTCGCACTGCCCTGCTTCCCGTTCCCAGCCACCGGGGGCAATCCGCGGATTCGCACTGCCCTGCTTCCCGTTCCCAGCCACCGGGGGCAATCCGTGGATTCGCACTGCCCTGCTTCCCGTTCCCAGCCACCGGGGGCAATCCGTGGATTCGCACTGCCCTGCTTCCCGTTCCGAGCCACCGGGGGCAATTCGCGGATTCGCAGATGCTGCCCTGCTTCCCGTTCCCAGCCACCGGGGGCAATCCGCGGATTCGCAGATGCTGCCCAGCTTCCCGTTCCCAGCCAGCGGGGGCAATCCGCGGATTCGCAGATGCTGCCCTGCTTCCCGTTCCCAGCCACCGGGGGCAATCCGCGGATTCGCAGATGCTGCCCTGCTTCCCGTTCCCAGCCAGCGGGTGCAATCCGCGGATTCGCACTGCCCTGCTTCCCGTTCCCAGCCAGCGGGGTCAATCCGTGGATTCGCACTGCCCTGCTTCCCGTTCCCAGCCACCGGGGGCAATCCGCGGATTCGCACTGCCCTGCTTCCCGTACCCAGCCACCGGGGGCAATCCGCGGATTCGCACTGCCCTGCTTCCCGTTCCCAGGCAGCGGGGGCAATCCGTGGATTCGCACTGCCCTGCTTCCCGTACCCAGCCACCAGGGGCAATCCGCGGATTCGCACTGCCCTGCTTCCCGTACCCAGCCACCGGGGGCAATCCGCGGATTCGCACTGCCCTGCTTCCCGTTCCCATCCACCAGGGGCAATCCGCTGATTCGCACTGCCCTGCTTCCCGTTCCCAGCCACCGGGGGCAATCCGCGGATTCGCACTACCCTGCTTCCCGTTCCCAGCCAGCGGGGGCAATCCGTGGATTCGCACTGCCCTGCTTCCCGTTCCCAGCCAGCGGGGGCAATCCGTGGATTCGCACTGCCCTGCTTCCCGTTCCCAGCCAGCGGGGGCAATCCGTGGATTCGCACTGCCCTGCTTCCCGTTCCAGCCAGCGGGGGCAATCCGTGGATTCGCACTGCCCTGCTTCCCGTTCCAGCCAGCGGGGGCAATCCGTGGATTCGCACTGCCCTGCTTCCCGTTCCCAGCCAGCGGGAGCAATCCCTGGATTCGCACTGCCCTGCTTCCCGTTCCCAGCCAAAGGGGGCAATCCGTGGATTCGCACTGCCCTGCTTCCCGTTCCCAGCCACCGGGAGCAATCCGTGGATTCGCACTGCCCTGCTTCCCGTTCCCAGCCAAAGGGGGCAATCCGTGGATTCGCACTGCCCTGCTTCCCGTTCCCAGCCATCGGGGGCAATCCGTGGATTCGCACTGCCCTGCTTCCCGTTCCCAGCCACCGGGGGCAATGCGTGGATTCGCAGATGCTGCCCTGCTTCCCGTTCCCAGCCAGCGGGGGCAATCCGCGGATTCGCAGATGCTGCCCTGCTTCCCGTTCCCAGCCACCGGGGGCAATCCGCGGATTCGCAGATGCTGCCCTGCTTCCCGTTCCCAGCCAGCGGGGGCAATCCGCGGATTCGCACTGCCCTGCTTCCCGTTCCCAGGCAGCGGGGGCAATCCGTGGATTCGCACTGCCCTGCTTCCCGTACCCAGCCAGCGGGGGCAATCCGTGGATTCGCACTGCCCTGCTTCCCGTTCCCAGCCACCGGGGGCAATCCGTGGATTCGCACTGCCCTGCTTCCCGTTCCCATCCACCGGGGGCAATCCGCGGATTCGCACTGCCCTGCTTCCCGTTCCCAGGCAGCGGGGGCAATCCGCGGATTCGCACTGCCCTGCTTCCCGTTCCCAGCCACCGGGGGCAATCCGTGGATTCGCACTGCCCTGCTTCCCGTTCCCAGCGAAAGGGGGCAATCCGTGGATTCGCACTGCCCTGCTTCCCGTTCCCAGCCAAAGGGGGCAATCCGTGGATTCGCACTGCCCTGCTTCCCGTTCCCTGACACCAGGGGCAACCCGCGGATTCGCACTGCCCTGCTTCCCGTACCCAGCCACCAGGGGCAATCCGCGGATTCGCACTGCCCTGCTTCCCGTTCCCTGACACCAGGGGCAACCCGCGGATTCGCACTGCCCTGCTTCCCGTACCCAGCCACCAGGGGCAATCCGCGGATTCGCACTGCCCTGCTTCCCGTTCCCAGGCAGCGGGGGCAATCCGTGGATTCGAACTGCCCTGCTTCCCGTACCCAGCCACCAGGGGCAATCCGCGGATTCGCACTGCCCTGCTTCCCGTACCCAGCCACCGGGGGCAATCCGCGGATTCGCACTGCCCTGCTTCCCGTTCCCATCCACCAGGGGCAATCCGCTGATTCGCACTGCCCTGCTTCCCGTTCCCAGCCACCGGGGGCAATCCGCGGATTCGCACTACCCTGCTTCCCGTTCCCAGCCAGCGGGGGCAATCCGTGGATTCGCACTGCCCTGCTTCCCGTTCCCAGCCAGCGGGGGCAATCCGTGGATTCGCACTGCCCTGCTTCCCGTTCCCAGCCAGCGGGGGCAATCCGTGGATTCGCACTGCCCTGCTTCCCGTTCCAGCCAGCGGGGGCAATCCGTGGATTCGCACTGCCCTGCTTCCCGTTCCAGCCAGCGGGGGCAATCCGTGGATTCGCACTGCCCTGCTTCCCGTTCCCAGCCAGCGGGAGCAATCCGCGGTTTCGCACTGCCCTGCTTCCCGTTCCCATCCACCAGGGGCAATCCGCGGATTCGCACTGCCCTGCTTCCCGTTCCCAGGCAGCGGGGGCAATCCGTGGATTCGCACTGCCCTGCTTCCCGTTCCCAGGCAGCGGGGGCAATCCGCGGATTCGCACTGCCCTGCTTCCCGTTCCCATCCACCGGGGGCAATCCGTGGATTCGCACTGCCCTGCTTCCCGTTCCCAGCCAAAGGGGGCAATCCGTGGATTCGCACTGCCCTGCTTCCCGTTCCCAGCCAAAGGGGGCAATCCGTGGATTCGCACTGCCCTGCTTCCCGTTCCCTGACACCAGGGGCAACCCGCGGATTCGCACTGCCCTGCTTCCCGTACCCAGCCACCAGGGGCAATCCGCGGATTCGCACTGCCCTGCTTCCCGTTCCCTGACACCAGGGGCAACCCGCGGATTCGCACTGCCCTGCTTCCCGTACCCAGCCACCAGGGGCAATCCGCGGATTCGCACTGCCCTGCTTCCCGTTCCCAGCCACCAGGGGCAATCCGCGGATTCGCACTGCCCTGCTTCCCGTTCCCAGCCACCGGGGGCAATCCGCGGATTCGCACTGCCCTGCTTCCCGTTCCCAGCAAGCGGGGGCAATCCGCGGATTCGCACTGCCCTGCTTCCCGTTCCCAGCCACCGGGGGCAATCCGCGCATTCGCACTGCCCTGCTTCCCGTTCCCAGCCAGCGGGGACAATCCGCGGATTCGCACTGCCCTGCTTCCCGTTCCCAGCCACCGGGGGCAATCCGTGGATTCGCACTGCCCTGCTTCCCGTTCCCAGCCAAAGGGGGCAATCCGTGGATTCGCACTGCCCTGCTTCCCGTTCCCTGACACCAGGGGCAACCCGCGGATTCGCACTGCCCTGCTTCCCGTACCCAGCCACCAGGGGCAATCCGCGGATTCGCACTGCCCTGCTTCCGGTTCCCTGACACCAGGGGCAACCCGCGGATTCGCACTGCCCTGCTTCCCGTACGCAGCCACCAGGGGCAATCCGCGGATTCGCACTGCCCTGCTTCCCGTTCCCAGCCACCAGGGGCAATCCGCGGATTCGCACTGCCCTGCTTCCCGTTCCCAGCCACCGGGGGCAATCCGCGGATTCGCACTGCCCTGCTTCCCGTTCCCAGCAAGCGGGGGCAATCCGCGGATTCGCACTGCCCTGCTTCCCGTTCCCAGCCACCGGGGGCAATCCGCGCATTCGCACTGCCCTGCTTCCCGTTCCCAGCCAGCGGGGACAATCCGCGGATTCGCACTGCCCTGCTTCCCGTTCCCAGCCACCGGGGGCAATCCGTGGATTCGCACTGCCCTGCTTCCCGTTCCCAGCCACCGGGGGGGGGCAATCCGTGGATTCGCACTGCCCTGCTTCCCGTTCCCAGCGACCGGGGACAATCCGTGGATTCGCACTGCCCTGCTTCCCGTTCCCAGCCACCGGGGGCAATCCGTGGATTCGCACTGCCCTGCTTCCCGTTCCCAGCCAGCGGGGGCAATCCGTGGATCGCACTGCCCTGCTTCCTGTTCCCAGCAAGCGGGGGCAATCCGTGGATTCGCACTGCCCTGCTTCCCGTCCCAGCCAGCGGGGGCAATCCGTGGATTCGCACTGCCCTGCTTCCCGTTCCCAGCCACCGGGGGCAAGCCGCGGATTCGCACTGCCCTGCTTCCCCTTCCCAGCCACCGGGGGCAATCCGCGGATTCGCACTGCCCTGCTTCCCGTTCCCAGCCACCGGGGGCAATCCGTGGATTCGCACTGCCCTGCTTCCCGTTCCGAGCCACCGGGGGCAATTCGCGAATTCGCAGATGCTGCCCTGCTTCCCGTTCCCAGCCACCGGGGGCAATCCGCGGATTCGCAGATGCTGCCCTGCTTCCCGTTCCCAGCCAGCGGGGGCAATCCGCGGATTCGCAGATGCTGCCCTGCTTCCCGTTCCCAGCCACCGGGGGCAATCCGCGGATTCGCAGATGCTGCCCTGCTTCCCGTTCCCAGCCAGCGGGTGCAATCCGCGGATTCGCACTGCCCTGCTTCCCGTTCCCAGCCAGCGGGGGCAATCCGTGGATTCGCACTGCCCTGCTTCCCGTTCCCAGCCACCGGGGGCAATCCGCGGATTCGCACTGCCCTGCTTCCCGTACCCAGCCACCGGGGGCAATCCGCGGATTCGCACTGCCCTGCTTCCCGTTCCCAGGCAGCGGGGGCAATCCGTGGATTCGCACTGCCCTGCTTCCCGTTCCCAGCCACCGGGGGCAATCCGCGGATTCGCACTGCCCTGCTTCCCGTACCCAGCCACCGGGGGCAATCCGTGGATTCGCACTGCCCTGCTTCCCGTTCCCAGCCACCGGGGGCAATCCGCGGATTCGCACTGCCCTGCTTCCCGTTCCCATCCACCGGGGGCAATCCGTGGATTCGCACTGCCCTGCTTCCCGTTCCCATCCACCGGGGGCAATCCGCGGGTTCGCACTGCCCTGCTTCCCGTTCCCAACCACCGGGGGCAATCCGTGGATTCGCACTGCCCTGCTTCCCGTTCCGAGCCACCAGGGGCAATCCGTGGATTCGCACTGCCCTGCTTCCGGTTCCCAGCCACGGGGGGCAATCCGCGGATTCGCAGATGCTGCCCATCAGTGAGAATGCCTCGCCGTCCCACCCTCTGTGCTGCACTTTCAGAGAGAGATCACGGCAGCAGTGGTAACCCTAGTGGCACAGTCAGGACAGACTGTCACACATACACACACTCTTACACACTCAGGTACACACATATTTATACACCCACACACGCTCTCACACTCACATACTCACGCATACAGTCACACATGCACCCACGCACAGCTTAAACCTTGGAATCTGAAGTTCCAGATGGCTTATCACTTGGATGGCATTGGGAAGATAAGGAAATGGCTATTGTTAGTACAAGTCCCAGCAAGTTCTTAGGTCCGTACCCTCAAAGAACTCCTGGTGCAGTGAGGAGCGTGGACAAGTAAACTGGAGATTCCAGTACTCAGGAGCAAGAACTGCAAGTATAAGAAACAAAGGGACACCAAACCCACATTTGCAGTATCAGGGGAGGCTTCACAAAACCCAAAGGAAGCATTAGCCAGGTGAGGTGGGGAGCAGGACTGCAGGAGTGAAGGACCAGCAGGAGGGAATCCCAAGCAAAGCGGACGACATGAACAAAGGCCAGCAGAGCAGCAAAGTCTGTCTGAGCAGTTCAGCTTAGTTGGAGGTTTGGTTGGAGGCTTTTCTACCTGGGAGACAAAGATGCCAGCATCTCCCCACAAGCACATGGATGGCGGGACATGAGCTGGCAGATGCCCAGCCCCTTCTAACCCTTCCTCTCTCTCCCCCACCTTCTACTGATCCCACCCTGGCCAGCATGACCTGTCCTTGAAGAATGCCTCTCACTTTCTGCACGTGCCCCTGCAGGGGAGATGGACTGCACAAGCACACACATACACACTGTACACACTCACAGACCCACATTCAGACACAGACATACTTGTACATTCACACAGACTCACACACTCACGCACACTCTCATACACGCACACACACATACTTAGACATGCACACAGACACACTCATACAGACTCACACACACAGGTTCACACTCAGACCCACTCACACACACTTGCACACTTGTACACACACACATACACAGACTGATACATGCACACACACACTTAGGCACACTTATAATCTCAGATACACTCATATTTCACATACACACACTCAGAGACAGACTCATACTCACAGACCCACTCACATTCACACAGATATGCATACACACTCAGACACACACTTAGACATGCACACACTCATACACACTCAGACACACAGACGCACACTCACAGACCCACTCATGCACACTCACATGCATGCAGACATGCATGCACAGACACACACATACTTAGACATGCAGACACACACTGTGCAGACACCACCATGGTGACCCTGTTGTCACTATGCTGGGTTATCCTACTCACAACTTGGCTAAAGCTGGGGACTACACTTCCCACGATTCAGCTTCTCTGTAGGGTTCTGTTGAGACTTGCCAAAAGAGGGTGTACAGGAGCTCAGGAGGCTGACGGTCCTCCAGCGCTCAGATACGGGTAGACTCTCTTTCCCAGCAGCCGCCCCAGGCCCACCACTGTGGGCCATTACAGAGGAGGTAGTAGCTGCAAGCATGATGTCCCCACAGACCCTCCACGGCTCCCGCAGGCGCCTCACCACTGGGCGTGGCTGGTCCTCAGCAGCTCCAATCTGCCCGCCTAGCCCACCTAACCAGGGCTCTTCTGGTTAGTCCCTGTCTCTCCAACCCTCCAGCTCCTTCTTCTGACCTGTCCTGCCCTCACCTTCCTCACCTGTATAAAGTACAATCACTGTAATAAATCCCTCTTTCCCCGCATTCACAGTCTTTCTGCCTCCCTGACTGAGCCTGAACAGATACACCCACCAAGGAGAAACATACCAGAAACAAAAGAGGAAGAGGATGCAGAACTAACTGCAAGGGGTCAGATGGCAGACGCCGTGGGAGGGCTGCCCAACGACCAGCACAGAAAGGACATCCATCTGGCAGCAGACACCAGGGTCAACCGTCTGGGCCCCAACCAAGGTTTGTGTAGACCACTTAGTAGGGAGTTTGGCCTTTGCCCTGAGGGCAATGGGAACCAATGGGCCCACTCAGTTATGTAACATTAAGAGGATTGGAGGGAAACAAAACTGGAAACAGAGGCAATTTAGAAGGCTCTCCATATAGTCACTACATTTTTATTGAGCACCTACTATGTGCCAAGCATTATCACAGATGATGATGGCCTGATTTAAGTCTCCCATACTTAGAGCTTGGCTTACACTCAACGTTCAGTTCCGTAGGGCAGGCAAAAAAAAAACCAAAAAAAACCCAAGCCTGTTGCTGTGGAGTCAATTCTGACTCATAGCGACCCACAGGACAGAGTAGAACTGCTCCATGGAGTTTTCAAGGAACGTCTGTTGGATTCGAACTGCCAACCTTTTGGTTAGCAGCTGTAATTCTTAACCACTGTGCCACCAGGCCTCCTAATATTAGATCTATGGAAATACAGTCTCCAGTTCCGAGGCAATATCCTCAACTGCTCCCCAGGTAAAGGCTAGCTGAAGGTCTAAGAGGAAACCACAGGTGTCTTGTAACTGCTGTGCTACTAAATTGTAAATCTAACAGCATGTCATGAATCCAAATGCACAAGTCTGGTTTAACATAAAAATCTCAGCAACCTCCAGCGTGCAAAACTAATCAGAAACCTTGCAAGAGGGTAGGAAGTTTTGACAGAGAATAAGAACAAGGGCACTGAGGTGAACTTGGTCTAAAAAGTAAGTCCATGTGGCCAGTTAGGTTGAAACTGTAATTTAAAAAAAATGACTAAGGGAAAATTAAAGAGAAGGAAGTCAAGGACATCAAGGCAAAATGGAGCAATAAACGTCTAGTTTCTCTATCGTGACTGGAGTCCCTGGGTGGTGCAAATCGTTAATGTAATTGGCTGTTAACCAAAAGGTTGGAGGCCTGAGTCCACAGGGCGGGGCCTAAAAGAAAGGCCTGCCAATCTACTTCAAAAAATCAGTCACTGAAAACTCTATGGAGCACAATTCTACTGTGACACACGCAGGGTCACCATGAGTCAGAGTCCACTCAACAGCAGCAGTTGTTTTTGGTATCATGATTACCAATGCACTATTAATAATATTAACTATGCTGTTAATAGTGATGGCAACGATAGCTAACATATTATTAAGCTTTACTGCACGTGAGGCTCTGTGTTAACTTATATCATCTCATTTAATCTTCAACCCAGTCCTATGAGAGATGTTCTATTAACACTCGTGACAGGAAAACAGTTAAGCAACTGAACCTGGTCTGTGCCTCGGGAGCTGGAACTCCTGACCTCCAGATTCTACCTGTTGCCTGCTCGTGAACTCTGTCCTATTACAACACCGCCAAACCCCTTTCCACTGGGCACCTTCCCACTGCCGTTACTGTATCACATGCAGCCTTGTACACACGCACTAAGTCAGGTGATGTCTGCCATAAGTACGATTTATTGTATCCAAAAAATAAACGTAACACTGCGCTGCTCTACCGCTGTGGCTGGACAGTGATACATCAAAACAATGACTTCTCCTACCTAGAAAACAGTCGGCACACACAGCCTGGGAAAGATCATTCATGTCTGCCATCAGGGCAGGGCTGACATCAAACCCGTCTGTCTCTAGCAAAAACATCAGGAGCACTCATTCCACCATATTTCGCATTTGAGCTCATAATCTGCGTCATGAGGCCAACGTCACGGTCTAAAGGCACTGCTACACGTACACTCCCGACTTAACTCACAGAAAGCTATGTATACATCTCTGGGGGCACAGCTGATTTTCCAGGGTTCACTCCAGTTTTTCAAAAATACAACTTTGTTAATTGAAAAACAAGAAGAAAGACAGATAAATGTTATAAAAGACAATTACTTGTTCCAGGAGTGAAGTCATCATTTTGGTTTCAATTTGGACCCTTTTGTCTGTTTGACTCTGGGGAGCGACAACATACTAGCCCCCCGCCCCCTTTCTCTCTCAAGCAGGCAGGAAGATTGCAGTTAGACTGAGGCAACCAGGCCAAGAGTTTACAGATAATAACTTAGTCAGACGACCCAAAGGAAGTATGTTTCCTCACTTAGTGGTCTGGCCGAGAAAGAGACTGCTGGCCTTCTCTAAACTCACAGCGCAAACTTTAGCTCTACCATGATCTGACCGTAAGACTTCAGCAGCTAACTTCAAATTTTGGTTTCCCACTCATAAATCTGGTGTCTTACCCACACAAGCACAAAAGAGACTTTCCAAAGTGTCTGACGCACATGAAAACATTCTGGTAAATCCGCCTACAATAATCCCCTATTTTGTGGGAAACTGCCTGCCCCTCCCCCAAAAAAGCATTAGGATTTAGAAGAACAAGCTCCCAGAGTCTCAGTATAGGCCAAGCCTGTGTTTTTACCAGGAGACAGGATCCTCCCACTTGAGCAACCTTCTCTGCTAAATGGATCTAAATGGCAGGCCGCTGAGCAGCAGCCAGGAATGCCAGTTCGGTGGACACAGCCGGCCGCAGCAGCACCCTGTCGCTCTGCTGACCAGAGGGAAAAATCTCTGGTGCTGGAGGGTAGCATCACATTTCATCTCAGGTCTACAGCCAAGCCAACTAGCTGTTCATGCTTCCTCAGAACAGCAGCAGCCGGCTGCTCTGCACCCCTCTGCTGTCTGCGGCTTCCTTCTTCAAAACGCCAAAACACATATCCCCAGTATACAACTCTTTTCCAGAACGGCCACTCATCTGACACTGTGCCCCACCTCCCCAAGTACCCTGACTCCGTGCCCTCTGACCTGTCCCAGGGAAGCCTGTTTATGAGCTGGGCCTTCCAGCTTCATTTCAATTTGGAGTTCAGTTCAGGGAGATACAAAGACCTAGAGGGAGGGAACGGAAAAAAATCAACAAGCACAGGGTCCACCAGCCAGAGCGTCATGAAGTTGGCTCCCTCATCTCAGCTTCTTATTCTGGGATGCACTGAGTGGCTGGGTGGGCAGAGAAGACCCGTAAATTTTCCATGTGTTTTATAACTAGACAACAGAGAAACGGTAACTATGATGAAGGCTGAGACAGTACACAATACTGGGAAAGTCAGCACAACTTGACCAAGGCAAGGTCACGGAAGCTCCATAGACACATCCAAACTCCTTGAGGGACTGAATTACTGGGCTGCGTGCTGGGGACCATGGTCTCAGGGGACATCTAGCTCAACTGGCATAACATGGTTTATAAAGAAAATGGTCTACATCCTACATTGGTGAGTAGTGTCTGGGGCCTTAAAAGCTTGCAAGTAGCCGTCTAAGATACTTCACTAGTTCCACCCCATCTGGAGCAAGGGAGAAGGAAGAAAACCAAAGACACATGGAAAACATTAGTCCAAAGGACAAATGGAACACAACTAGCACAGACTCCACCAGACTGAGTCCAGCACACGGTGCCCAGCTACCACCACCAACTGCTCTGACGGGGATCACAATAGACGGTCCTGGACAGAGCTAGAGAAAAATGTAGAACAAAATTCTAACTCCCTAAAACGATCAGACTTAACGGGTCTCACAGAGACTGGAGAAACCTCGAGAGTGTGGCCCCCAGATACTCTTTTAAGTCAGTACCGAAGTCACTCCTGAGGTTTAGACAGGCTCATAAAACAAGACAAGATAAAATGGGCACACCAGCCCAGGAGCAAGGGTGAGGAGGCAGGAGGGGACAGGAAAGTTGGTAAAGGGGAACCCAAGGTCGAGAAGGGTAGAGCAATGGTTAAAGTGAACGGCTGCTAACCAGAAGGTCAGCGGTTCAAAACCAGCAGCAGCTCTCCGAGAGAAAGATGTGGCAGCCTGCTTCGGCAGAGATTTATAGCCTCGGAAACCCTGTGGGGGTCACTATGAGTAGGAACTGACTCAAGGCAGTGGGGATAGGGTCAACAATAACACACGTAAGGGACATGCTTCATAGTTCAATCATGTATACAAAACTAATAAACACACCAGCCCAGAGCCAAAGAAGGCAGGAAGGGACAGGAAAAATGGATGAATGGAAACATGGAACCTGGAAAGAAAAAAAAAAAAAAAAAACTACAGACACTCTCTGTTCTAAGCTAACAGAGCAAGATTTGGTACCCAGGCTTGGGAACGAATTTTCAAACTTTAATCAAAATAATTTTACTCTTATTAGTTACTCCCAGCCTCTTCTAATCTGAGGGCATCACAGAGAACCCCAACAGAGCGGAGAGGCGGCGAGGGCTGCCAGGAGCGTGAGGCAGACAAGTATCTGAGAGAACACGGACCAAACAGGGACAGAAAACACAATCAAAAGGTAGAAGGTATATCAACTTTAAATGGCAGACCCGCTCTACCACCGACTCATTGGCAGGGAATCAGAATTGTGTGATGGTTAGAACACAGGGTCTGGGCTCCGGTGGACTAGATTTGAGCCTCTTCCTGAGTCCGTTTCCTCGTCTGTAAAACCCAGGGCAGTAACAGCACCCATCTCATCGGGTTGCTCTGAAGATTAAGTAAGATCGTGTGTCTAAAGCACACAGAGCAGAGAGTCAAAAAATGCTAATTATCACCATGATGATTATGGAGCAAATAAAAGAAAAAAGTACCTCTGTAGGTACCAATAACTGTGGAAAGAGCTCCAAAGTACGGTGAGTGAAAAAAGCCATGTGCGAATCTATAATGACTTCTTTAAAACAAAAACAAAAAAAAACAATTATGTACGTGAGCACAAGCACACCAGAATAAAACATTTTCTTAAAAAAAAAAATCACAAGGCTATTAACAGTATTTTTACTCTAGGTAGAGAGGCCTTGCTTTTCATTCTGTACTTTTCTGTGCTATTTGAGTTTTCTAACCTTATAAAAAGTACCACTTTTACATACTTCTAAATATCAACAGATGGGATCTGGGTGTGAGCATAAGGGTAGAAGTTTTATGTTCTTCTTAAAGCTTATTTACATAAATGCAACTTTGTACACTAACAGTTTCTCTCCACATGCCTGCTCAAACTTCATGGTATCCAAGTTTAAAAGGACCACCACCTGGATCACTGGTTCTTGCCTCAGTAAGCCAGGCAGGAGCAAGTGGTTGTTCATCAGAGCGGGCGTGGAGGGCGGGGAGGCGGCACTCCGCGGAGCTCCTGGAACTGCCACGCCTGGGGGTGTTTCCTATGGGGTGCAGCTGGCCCCTTGTGCTACTGTGTCCTGTGCGCTTTGGTGGAAAAGATTCAGTCCTGCTGACCTAAACCCTCTTCTTCTGAGGAGTCACTACTCATTTAAACCACAGCAAACATGTAGCTGTCTACACTCATTCCTTTTTAATTGAGGGGAAACCCACCTAACCTCAACAGTAACCATTTAAAGTGAACAGTCAGTGGCGTTTAGTATGCGCGCACTGGTGTGCAACCACCGCCTCCATCTAGTTCCAAAACATTTCCTTCACCCTCCAAAAAACTCCATAATAACAGGGACCATAAAATGTTATGCTGAAGAACCATTTTCAAAAATAAAACCATGACTCTCATACAGCTATAAAACGAACACGTGTTAAAGATTTTACTGAACTCATCCTGGATGAGGGTATCAGTAAGAAGTTACGACCAGTTCAAAGAAGTCAGAGAAGGACAAATTTATATGAATGCTGAAATGAGGTTACAAGTAGACAGGGAAGTGGCTTTTTCCATGGTTAGGAGGGAGGTCATCTGAACCACTCAGGCAGATTTTTTTGTTTTGTTTTGTTTTTCTGAATGTCCAGGGACAACAATTACTGTGCACTGCTATCAGTTATCTACAACTTAAAAAAAAAAACGTTACCTCGAGTCCACCCTGACTCACGGCAATGCCATGTGTGTCAGGGGAGAGCTATACTCCGCAAGGTTTTCAATGACTGTAAGTTGTAGAAAAAGGATTGCCAGGCGTTCCTTCCGAGACACCTCTGGGTGAACTAGAACCGCCATCCTTTTGGTTAGTAGCCAAGCAAAACTCAGTCAGCCTATCTACAACTTACAGAGAAGTAAAGTTGAAAGAAGGAGCCCTGTTGGTGCAACAGTTAAGTGCTCTGCTGCCAACCCAAAGCTTGGTGGTTCAAACCCACCAGATGCTCCATGGGAGAAAGATGTGGCAGTCTGCTCCCATAAAGATTATAGCCTAGGAAACCCTATGGGGCAGTTCTACTCTGTCCTATAGGGTCGCTATGAGTTGGGATCAACTAGATGGCACACAACAACAAAATGTAAAGGCGCTGAAAGGCTAGAATCAGATACCTTAGAAGGGTATGCTCTAAACAATGTACACTTTTCCACTGGAGAGAGTAGTTTCTTCTTATTCCAAACTTCCTTACAACATGACATCGAAAGCAAAAATAGAAAAACTAAAGCTGTGGATGGAAAAGGAATTATCCAGGCAACCTGTGAGGTGTAGAATCACCTTGCAAAAAGCAGTTTGGCCTTTTGTTCTCGGTTCTTTCTACTCAGACCAACGCCTGAGGCATGAAGGACTACCTGAGGACCGACACTGATTAAGCCTCAAGTGGCGCCATGGCCACTTGGGGAGGCTGATAAGAGCCCTAGGCACAGAGGCAGAGATAGAACTTCCTGGCTGTGACCACACATAGGAGAGGCATAAGCTGACCCAATTCTGGGTGGCTAGGGTCAAGAGAGAGTGGCAAAGAAGTTGGAGAAGTGGACGGTGAAGATGGGATCCATTTCTGCTCTGGGAATTGGATTCATGCTGATCCTTCTCACACACCTGGCAACGGAGGTGGGTGTGACCACTGTGCCCCTAGCCTAGTCACAACTTCAGCACTAAATGAAAAATGAGAGGAGATTAGCCAGCCTGCAGGCACCATGAGGCCTCAGCACCAATCCCACCTGGCACTCAGGGGAGGAAGAGAGAGAAGCTGACTGAAGGGAGGCGAGTCAGCTGTCCCATCTGCACCTCAGGCACCACCACACCAAGGATGTCCACTGCTGTGGAATCTGGGAGCTAACATGGAGATCTCTCTGCAAATGGAGACCCAGGCCGAAAAGAGGGGGCCCCAAGGTATCACACACAGGACAAACAAGCAGATCTGGGCTGGCCCAAGGTCTCCTTTGCTGCCACCTGAGGGGCTGTGGTGACTCACTTGTGTGTCAGGGAGGGACTGACAGAGCTCTGCTTGGCGGCTGGAAGCACTTCTGGCAGCTGGACCCCAGTTTTCCCAAACCCACAAGAATCTGGGGGATGTGAGGAGTAGGCTCAGGCGCTAATTTCCTGCCTAATTAGTCCTAATAGAAACCCGGTAGAAATTGAATAGAAATCTAGCAGTAAGTTTAAACAGCTCACAGAAAGCTATCATATAAACATTCAGTTACTATCATGCAACTTAAGGCAATACTTTATTTTCAGCTAGTCAAAAACTCATTGCCATCAAGTCAATTTCGACTCGTAGTGACCCTACAGGACAGAGGAGAACTGCCCCACAGGGTTTCCACAGAGCAGCTGGTGGATCCCAACTGCGGACCTCTTGGTTAGCAGCTGAGCTCACCATGGCTCTCAACCACTGTGCCAACTGGTCAAGCTATGTGTAATTCAGATATTAACAGTGCTTTTTGTTTATCTCTTAATCATTCTACCTCCTATGTCAGTAATGCCTGCACAGGCAAGGTTACACACACGACTAAAAAATAAACTATTTTGATTAAAAGTAGATTGAGGAACTAGATTGTTAACAAGAGTTGTCTCTGGTCTTCGTTTCATTTTGGTAAACATTTCAGAGTCTGTTATGTCGCTTTTTAAGTGGGCATTTTCCCATTTACAACAATTAATGGTAAAATCATCTCGGCTGGAAGACAGAAAGCTGGGAAGAAGGAATCACTTAGGACCTCCTTGTAAGGTGGGAGTGGCCCCGCACCACCGACTTTGCTAAGCCTGTCCTCGTGAGCATTCTTTACTCTTCCAGGCCTGTCCTGCCCAGACAAGTGGGACGATTGTTCAGGACAGGAACTCCCCAGCAGCCCCAGATGCATCAATGGAAAGCAGGCACAGGGACTTTTCTCTGGAACCCTCATCTCCAAGGTTTCACCTTGCTGTTTTCTCCCACCATGGACTGTGCCTGGGGATCCTCACCCAATCCCAGCCAAGCCCCTGCTTGGAAAACCCGCTTGGATCAAACTTTCAATTCTCAACATACCCTGTCCTTGCCCTTGGGCTTTCACCCTACCTGTAGGCCATGCTGGTGGGGTGTGGGGAGCCGGCTGTTAAGAGGACATGGAGCTGAGATGGGGGCCTACCCTGCTGTGGGCCTGAAGGCCACTGGCTCATGTTACTGCTGCCACCAGGACTCACCTGGCACTTCAAGACACCTGTGGGCACTGAACAAGGGATCTCTCTAACTCACAGGAGACAAAGAAGCACGTGTAAAAACAAGGAAAGCATTTCCAAATGAAATGCATCCACCCAGCTAAAAATAAAACAGACTGCTAAAAAAGTCATTCAGAACAACAACCCCCAAACGGCAATCCTGGGGTTTATATATAAGAAATAACCAAACTTGGAAGTTATGATGTACCTGTAGCTCCCCGAACTGGAAGGGCACAGGACTGGCACAGCCAACCAATGTGTAACGTGAGGCTGCTGGGGCAGGTGGGGGGGACTGAGGATGGAAGGGCGTGGACCTCCCACTCACTCACATAGCCCCCAGAAAGCAGGCAAAGCTCCTGAGACCCACATGTGTGCATGGGTGTGTGGGCAGGTGTGTGCACAGGTATGTGAGCAGGTGTGTGTGCAGGTGTGTGCACAGGTATGTGAGCAAGTATGTATGCAGGTATGTGCTTGTGCACTAGCAAATGTGCATGGTGAGGCGACGATGGGCAGAATACAGGCTCCCATGCCAAGCCTGATCTCGGCCTGCTTGGCAGCAGGCAGGACTGCTGAGCTGGCTCCGTGTGGGTGGAAACGCAAGTTCTGAGAGACAAACGCTTGTCGTCAGCAGGAAAGCCTCTTCAGTTCCACCCCCACTGCTTCAGTCTTGCCATCACTCAGCATTGATTTCCTTTCTTTGTCACTCCATGCTGGCCCACAATTCAAAAGCTGCCTCACTTACAGCCATCCGTGCCCCGGGTGGCACATCCCGGGGGTACCCAGAAGTGGCAGCTCACAGTTTGTAATTCTTGATGCCCCAGGGAAAAGCCTCAGCTTCCTCCCACCAGCATCTCTCCGTGGCTGGCAAAGTCCAGCACCTTACATAACAGACTCAGGGCTCAAGCCTCAGGTCCCCATGCAAAAGGCCAGAAGACATCGGCACTGCAACGCACACTGCATGTCAAACTGCATCGAAGCTCCCACTTTCTAATAAAATGTCTCCTTGGGGGCCGCTTGCTGCCCCTGAAGACTCTGTGAGGCAGTTGATATGCGTCACTGCCCAAGGCAGCCTGGTTCTTCTGTTGGCCCACTTTTTTCCAGCATGACGTAAAATGGCCAGAAGCAGGTGTGTGGTCAGCCTCTTGGTGAACATCAGACAATCAACAGAATTTTAAAATTCGCTTATGGAGAAGTAGAAATACTTATACTGTAAATTTTTTTTTTTTTAAAGTGATATAATTCTGGTGCAGTAATGCAAATTAAATCAGGTTTCTCAGTCAATCAACCTGTTTCTCTAGGCATGTTAGGGAAGTGGATGACTTCTACAATCCTTCCAGGAGTGGAAGGAGCAAGCCAACTGCTACTGGGAACTTATCACATGATATGTACTCTCCTGGATGTTTCCATATTGTTTATGCTACTGAATGGTTACAACAACTCTCTGGAGTAGATATTATTATTCACACCCACTGCCGTCAAGTTGATTCCAACTCACAGTGACCCTATAGGACAGAGTAGAACTGCCCCATAGGGTTTCCAAGACTGCAATCTTTATAGGAGCAGACGGCCACAGCTCTCACCAGCCGAGCAGCTGGTGAGTTCAAACTGCCAGCTTTCAGCGCTTTAACGACTGTGCCACCAGAGCTCCTCAACTTTCTACAAATGAGGAATTTAAGTCTGAAAGAGGTTCAATAACCCAACTTAGGGTCATGTGAATCTCAAGTGATAGAGTCAAGATTCGAAGTCCGGTTGGTCTAACTAGAATCATGATACTCTTCCCTCAATACCATGTTGCTTCTTTCTTTCTAAGTCCGTAGAGGAAGACAAGGATTGCCCCTAACTTTGCATATCAAAGCACTGCTGGCCTCCCTATGATCTTGACTGACCACAAAGAGCGCTTATGAGCATGACAGCAGGCAGTTCCCAACTCCCACTGTCCCCTTCATCAATGACAAAAAGAACCCTGAATTTTAGCTGGGCACCTGGTCCCCTAGCTAAAGATAACACTTCCCCATCTCCGTTCCAGGTAGTGTGGCCATGTGACGACCCCAGAAGCCATTAAAACCAGTCCTGAACCAGCTACTACAACTGTTAAAGAAGAAAGAAGTGAGTTCTACCTTGTAGAAATCTCGTTTCAGCAGCTTAGCCTACGGATATCCTAGTGAAGCAGAGGGTCAGCGATAGAGTGGAAAACCCTCAACAAGATGGACTGACATAGTGGCTGCAATGATGGGCTCAAACATAGCAACAATTGTGAGGATGGTGCAGGACTGGGTAGTGTTTCATTTTATTGTACTTATGGGTACTATGGGTTGGAACCGACTCGATGGCACTTTAACAACAACAAGACACTTACACAGTCCCTGGGTGGTGGAAATGGTTAACTTGATCAGCTGCTAAAAGAAAGGCTGGAGATTCGAGTTCACCCAGAGGGGCTTTGGAAGAAAGGCCTGGTAAATCTACTTACGAAAAATCAGCCACTGAAAACCCTATGGAGCACAGTTCTACTCCGACACACATGGGATCACCAAGAGTCAGAGTGACTCAATGGCAATTGGCTTTTTTTAAGAAACTTAGAAACCTGTATATTCCTCTCAATGTGCTAAGAATTGTCCTTATACTTTGTCCAACCTATTTATTTGCTTAGTGCACCATTTCTTCAGAAGTACACAGGTAAATTCATCCCAGGCCCTGTGTCTTAATGCTCACGAATTCTTTACAGCAGTAAAATCTAGATTTATGACATCTACTTGTACAGACCACTACACCAGGCATTATAGCCCATTTTTAAACATTCGTGTTTTCCCACAGCCCAGTCACCCATCTTTAGCTACTGGGCTGGTGGCCAATCTGCCCCCGGGGCTGGTGCCCCATCTGCCCTCAGGGCTGGCGCCTCATCTCTTACACCCAGCACTATGGTCACTTCCTGCCGTCCCTCCAGTCAGCACTTGTCCTTCTTCAACAGCTGCTGCATTTCCTGTAGTCGCTTTTCACAGTGTGAGCCCAGTGGGGTTGCCACAGCAGCCAGCATCATTCAAATGCCGGCACCTGGCTGCCTGCCAGACCACACTGTTGGTAATCCCGCCATGTTGGTTAGCATGAGGCAGATAAAACTCTTTTTATAGCCAGTAGGTAAAAAAGAGCTTTTAGGAGAAGGGGAAGGGGGCACAGTGTCTCCTAGAGTCCTCCTACCCATTTAGAGGTCCCTCCTGGGTTTCCTTATGTTACGGAGCATCTCAGTCCTGGGCGCCCAGTCAACAACCATTATTTAACATTATATAATAGATGCAGGACAATTTGTTCTAGCCTACAATTTTCTGCCTTCATGACAACCAAGCCAAGACTGATTTGTTGTGACACCTGGTGCTATCCCAAGACCAGAATAATAAACACCAGCAATTCCCTTTGGCCACGATACTTCTGTAGGAGGGCCACAGTAGAGGGCCGCACACGTCTGCTCATTAGCAGCAGCAGCACAGAACTAACAGCGCTGCTTACCCACCCAAAGCCAAGCAGTACATGGAAAAGAAATCGTCTCACAAAGAGAAGCCAGCATTTAGTGTACACGTCAAATCACAGATGCTATCTTCTACCACCCACTCAGCCTCTACTCCCACCTAAATAAATAAATTTGTTAAATTGCTAATATAAGGAAACCATGCGTGCGTGCGTGTGTGTGCGTGTGTGTGTGTGTGTGTGTGTGTGTGTGTGTGTGTGTGATCCCAGATTGGGGCTAATCTTAAATTGAAACAGATGGAATCGCCAGTTATGCTGACAAAAAGACTTCCAAAATTACATTGGCATATGTGTACGTGCTATGCTTTTTATGGTATTGGATTGAAATTTTTGTGTTCTTGACCCTGTTGCAGTAGCAGAATCCATCATCTGTGGAAAACCAGAAAGCCAAGGGTGTCACCTTGACACACTGTTCAAAACCAATCAACCGATCTATGTCAGACAATAAATCTATTGGTCCATTCTCAAAACTGGTATATAAAGCTTATGAGTGCAAAAATGTAATAAATTCTAATAGATATCTGAGAGTAAACCAGAGAAAGCACAAATTTAAAAACAAAACTAAGGAGCCCTTGCCCTCTCCTACAACAATATCTTAAAACACTGGCACCAAAACCACACCGAGTATGAAGGGAAAATTTACCGGAAGAGCAGTGTGCTTTTAAAATAAATGAGTATTTTCTAATACAAATCATACACAATTTTCAAAGTAAATTATTACCACCAGTCTTACGGCTTTTCAGACTGAAAGCATAACCACTTACGACTTCTCTCGCCTTTGGCAAACGTAATTATTAATAAGCACTTACTCAATGGCTTTGGATGTATCACATTAGCAGAATCAGCAAGTGTTTACAAAAAAATTCCCAGGATAAATGCAACTATTTTGATGTTACTGAGTTGTTGAGGAATGTATAAATGAACATATACAAACCCACACACAATGGAAAATTTCACACCTACCAATCAAAATAAAGAACCAGCATTTGGGAGGCGGTTGTTGTTGTTAGGTGCCACGGAGTCGATTTTGACTCATAGTGACCCCCACGTGACACAGTAGAACCGCCACATAGGATTTTCCAGACTGTTTTTTAATCATTACAGGAATAGATTGTCAGGTTTTTCTCCTGCAGAGCTGCTCTGTGTGTTCAAACCGCCACCTTTTCAGTTAGCAGCCAAACACTTAACCGTTGTACCACCAGGGCTCCTTTTTTTGGGTGGAGTGATCAGTAAAGCAAATTATTTAAAAATGTACATATATTATTTCAAAGTAAATTCTTATTTCTTGTACTTCTACTAACAAAAATAGGTGAATTTTGCTGGACATCTGTCTAATTTCCCTAACCATAAAGATGGTTGTTATTAGCTGCCAACCAGTTTGCGTTGAGCCTCCAGACAGAAAGGAGGAATTAGAATTCTGGGCTGAGCGGTTAATCAGGATTATGGGGGAGAACATAGGCTCCTGGAATCCCTGTCGGTGCTGAACAGTGGGACAGCTCTGGGGACTGAAGTGCTCTATTCCTGGGAGCAGCCTTGTCCTACTGCTGGCAATAAGAAGGCAGGTAGCACAGCCTGGAAAACCTTAGAGGGCAGTTCTGCTTTGCCACATGGGCTCACTACGAGTCAAAAATCAACTCAAGAGCAGCTAAGGACAACAAAAAGTCATTGGAAAGTTATTCAGAAAATTTCTGAACTTAGACATAGAAGCATGTGAAGTATGTGAAGGATGTAAACAACCCTGAAGTTGACTTTGCCCAGTGTGTTATGATATGAAAACATAGCACAGTTAAGCTTTGTAAACTAACCTTGAAACAGAAATCTAAAAACCTCCCTAATCTCTAACCTTGAAGAAAAGATGTGACATTTGGCTAATCTCTAACCCTGGGGAAGAAACAAAACATACTAGTCCTAGTCTTCAATGTCACACTGGCCCTTACCATATGAAGCCAAGGTGAGAAATTCACATATAAACCCTGAATTTCTGCTCATTCGCTGAGAGAAGGCAGAGGCGACATATCGTCCTCTTGACTCTGACAGTCTCCAAAGAGAAGGCCCCGCCAGAGGCGTAGGCTGAGACTCTGCCCACCTCTGCCAACCTTGGACCCTAGCTGCCGAGTCTGAGCCATGGTCAAGACTTCCTCGCAAGACCATTTGTAAAAGGTAAAGCCTGAAATCTAAAGAGCTGGACTCTAACCACTGACCAACGTTGTGATTGTAATTGTTAATTTTGATTCTCCAGCTCTAAAAAGAATATCGTGAGGTCTTACTTTTGTGCCTCACAATGACTACTCTGCAATAACTAAATGAGTTTAAGTAAATAAATAAAGATGTAGCACCACTGTCAAAAAAAGAAGGCAGGTAGCCCTGTGGGACTCCACTGCTTCCTTCCCTGGGTCTCCTGGGAACCAATGATAGAGTGTATGCCATATATTTCACATAGAGCACACATTCCAAATGTCTAATGATGTGCAGAATTACCCCAGTGCTGCTTATACCAGGGGGTTAGGAGCAAGGGTCGTTTTAAATAGACTGTATTACCTGTTAAGCTCAATTTATCCCTAGCTCACCATTCCCACTGACTTAGCAATTTCTGGCCTAACTCTGATGGAAGTGATTCCACTCACAAGAAAAAAAAAAATTTTTTTTTTTTTCTTTAAAGTGGAAAATACTCATGTAGCATCAGTGGTGGACCCTGAGTAATTCCTCATTCTGCTTGTCTGTTTTCACCACTGATTCACACACATCACATGTCAGAGCTGGGACCCACCTCAGCTAAGAGAGCTCACAACACCACTTTCCCTTCAGCTACCCTGACATTTTTCACTCATTGAAGTGCCCACAGTCCCCACCAAGTGAACGCTACATGCAGTTTTCCAGATTATTATCCTCAGTAGGTCGAACATTGTCACGAGCCATGAAAACCTGCCACACACTCAGCACCGTGCTAACATGAAAACCTGCCACACACTCAGCACCATGCTAACATGAAAACCTGCCACACACTCGGCACCGTGCTAACATGAAAACCTGCCACACACTCGGCACCGTGCTAACATGAAAACCTGCCACACACTCGGCACCGTGCTAACATGAAAACCTGCCACACACTCGGCACCGTGCTAACATGAAAACCTGCCACACACTCGGCACCGTGCTAACATGAAAACCTGCCACACACTCACACACTCGGCACCGTGCTAACAGTGACTCACTGAATGGGTGCCGAACGTGCAAACAAATTCGCTGGCTCAGACTGGCACCTCCCAGAGCCGACTCCTTTGTGGGCATTCTGAAGTCGCCTGCAACTCTGCCACCTCACCAGGACAACTAAGGGGAGGAGGAAGAGAAAGCCCCGCTGTAGCATCCAAGCACTCACTCCCCCCACACTAGCAGAGGGCAAAGAGAAGAGGGCTGCAGTCTCAGCTGGCCACCTCGTCGCTGTGTGTGGGCACCTGAGGCCAGGCAGCGCAGGTGCCAGATGACACCTAGGGCAGGCCTGCTGACCAGGGTCACTGCTGTCTGGTTGAGGAGGGCGGATTCTGCCACCTGCTCACCCAGTGCCAGCCCTGCCTCAGTGGGCCACAGGGCTGGGGCCTCCACCCTGAGGAGGGCTCTCTGGGGTGGATGACTCAGAGCTCTGCTGCCCCCCCAGGTGGCCCAGCCTCCCTGATGGTAGCTCTGCCCTCCTGTTGCCTGCGTGAGTGTCCCTCCCAGTGCAGACCTGACAGGGCCAACCTGACAAGGCCAAGTCAGCCTCAGTGCGCCTGCAGCTCCGAGAGACCACAGAAGACTAGTGGCTTCCGGAGAGGAGAGGGAGCTGAGGGCTGAGGGGGAGCAAGTGGAAACCAGCTCTCACTGTGTATGCTTTGGTATCGTCTGCATTCGGTACCGCATCTTCTGTACGCCTAAATACAGCAGTCCCCGGACAGCACAAACTGTTAAGCACTTAGCTACCAACTGGAAGTTTGGGGGTTTGAGTCCACCCAAAGACTCCTTGGAAGAAGGCCCTGGTAATCTACTTCCAAAAAGTCACAGTCACTGAAGACTCTATGGAACGCAGTTCTGCTCTGTACACATGGGGTTGTCGTGAGTTGGAGTCAACTCAACGGCAACTGGTTCTTGGTTTTGGTACATTTAATACATACAAAAAGAAAATAAATTAAAATCTTCAGCCTGCCTTCACAAATGTGTGTATATTAAAACTTGTTGCCTTTCAATTCACAGAGCTTATTATCCTAGATTAAAAACAAATTCTCAGAAAGGTCACCATCTTTACACCCTCATGTGGCCCTGTCCTGTGAGACTGACTAACAAGAACAGGCTCCGAACACAGTTGTTACACGTGGGCTCACAACCAGCAACGCCAGCGTGTATCACCAGAGAGCAGAGGGGACTTCATATCACCTTGCACAAGTTAAGTTAGCTCAGGATTGCTAACAACTAATAAAATTTTCTGATACAATCGCCCCCTCTCTTACTTTATCCTCCTCATCCCCTGGTAGAGGTAATAAATGATTTATTCGAATTCGAAAAAGTCCCCTGAGGAAAGAAAAGACCAGGGAAAACATCAAAGAACCCCTGCAAATGCCAACTGGCTAAACTGCCCTGAATTAAAAAAGCACCGGCTGTATCTGCAGCTGTGTAAAGCTGCAAGTGCCCGTAAGCCAAGCAGGCAGGAAGCCAGAGGCAGCGGGAAAGCATTCATTCATCCCGTGGTCCTGGTTTCGGTTCCAGTGAGGTTCCCATGGAACTCTCCACATCCAGAGTTATCAGCTCACTACCCTGCAAGCTCAACGCATGGGGTGATAACCGCCTTCCTTCTCTCCACCCAATGCAGAGCAGGGCGTAAAATGAAATGCTTCTCCCTAAACGCCTCACGTACCACAACACCAGGAGCAAGAAAAAGAGGGACAAGACTGATGCCTGCTCTCCTGTCTGTGCCCAACACTCTGCCAGGCATTTCACACTACCGGAGCACAGGGCGCAGTAAACGCTGATCGCTGAGGTCTTCCCTGCCCCACCTGTCACCTCAGCTGCTCTGTATCAGGATGTGTATCAGAAAACAGAACTGAAATCTTAGAATCTGGGGTTCTCCAGATGCAATTAATCTTGTAACCACTTTTTTGAAAACACAGCAGAGCTCAAAGGACTTTGTTGAAGGCTAAATTTCTAAAATACTAAAACACAAAATACTCATTTAAAATTTTCCTGTTAAGCTTTTAGCTGGTTGAGAAATTAGGTAAAAAAATATTTCCAAATAACATGTAGAAGTTCTGTTTTCAAGTTTATGATGTCACATTTTAGCTACATTCACACAGGTAACACAGAGAACGGAATTTTATCAGTTTACCTCAATCATTCAAATTATGTTTCCCCCAAACAGACCTTTTTACCTGAAACATAAAGAAAATTACCCAGGATACCACACACTTACTTTGTAGACTAACATCCTTCTTTAGACGTGCAATTGAAAACTAAGTTATCGCATTTGTACCACAGAACACACCGGGTGTGTCAAGAGAGGAGTAAAAAGAGTGATGAGCAGTGTTATGGGTTGAATTGTGTCCCCCCCAAAAAGTCCTAGCCCTGTACCTGTGAATGTGACCTTGTCTGGAAACAGTTTTTCTTTTGTTCCACTTAAATTAAACAGGGTTGTAGGGAGTAGGGTGGGTCCTCACTCTAATTCCTTTTGAGTGGCATCTAATGAAAAGAAGCTCTCAGTTATTTGCCATGAAAGAAACACAAATCAGAACAGGCTATTATTTTTGGCCTATGATTCTGATGAAGACGACAAAGTCCGATGACATTCAGCATTGGTAATTGCGTGGAAAGCTACACTCTCACACTTTGTTTTGTTGTCACCTGCCATCGATCTGGCATGGACTCATGGTGACCCCATGTACAGTGGTTTTGGGTTTTTTTTTTTTTTTAATTGTTGTAAATGTATATATAACACATTTGCCCAGTCGATGTTTTTTACATGTGCAGTTTAGTGGTATTAACTACACTAATCATGTTGTGCAACATAACCAATAATCACTGCCAAATTTCCCATCACCATAAACAGAAACACACTGCTTCCCTCCCGCCCCTGGTAACCACTAACAACTTTGCTCTCTATACATTTGCCTATTCTAACCCCCTCAGCTTCAGTTTCCTCATCAGTAAAATGGGGGTGACAACAGAACTCACCCTTACAGGTTCATCATTGCCCTTACAAGCCATTTAATGTCATAATGTATGTAAAGCCCTTCTTCAGTGGGATACATTAAAGATGGCCACAAATTCCTGCTACTCCTAACATGAAGAGGTGGAGTCCAAATCTTCTCCCTCTGAATCTGGGCTGGCTTTAGAGACTTGCTGATCAGTAAATGTTGCAGAAATGATATGCTGGGATTTTTGAGACTAGGTTATGAGAAGCCATTTAGCTTCCACTAGGCTTCTCAGAAACACTCGCTCTGGAAACAACCAACCATGTAATAAGTCTGACCACCCTGAGACTTCCATGCCAGGAGGAAGCACAATTAACCATGTGGAGAGCCCACATGGAGAGAGATGCCTAAGCAGCCCCAGAGGATCCAGCCACCCAGGCTAGGCACCAGATGTGTAAGTGGAGGAGCCTCAGACAACTGCGGCCCCAGCCACCATCTGACTGAAACCAGATGAGAAACCCCAAGCGAGAGCTGCCCATCTGAGCCCAGTCAGCTCACAGAACTGTGAGAAATAATCACAGGTATTTTAAGGCACTAAGTTTGGGTTGCTTTGTATAACAAAACAGGTAACTGAGACGCTTGACATAGTACCTGACCCGTCAGTTATACTCAGTACATATCAGTGGTTATGATTATGGTGCTATTACCTTTTTTCAAATGTTCCACTGCTATTAATAATGTTTTCACTGGCCAGTTTGTTCAGAAGTTGACCACCAGGTCCTTCTTCCCAGTCTGGAAGCTCCACTGAAACCTGCCCACCCCGGGTGACCATGCCGATATCTGAAATACCAGTGACATAGCTTCCAGCATCACAGCAACATGCAAGCCACCACAGGACGTCAGGGTTGTATCTCTCATCTATCCAATCTGGGTGGTGAGCAACTAATCCAGAAGCTGAACTATGTGAAGAAGAATACAACATTAGGATTGGAAGAAAACTCACTAACAACCTGCAATATGCAGATGACACAACCCTGCTTGCTGAAAGCAAAGGGGAGTTGAAGTACTTATGATGAAGATCAAAAACTACACCCTTCAATATGGATTACACAGAACATAAAGAAAACAAAAATCCTCACAACTGGGCCAATAAACAACATCACAATAAACAGAGAAAATATTGAAGTTGTCAAGGATTTCATTTTACTTGGATCCACAATCAACACCCACGGAAGCAGCAGTCAAGAAATCAAAAGACATACTGCATTGGGCAAGTCTGCTGCAAAAGACCTCCTGAAAGTGTTAAAAAAGCAAAGATGTCACCTTGAGGACTAAGGTGCACCTGACCCAAGCCAGGGTATTTTCAATCGCCTCGTGTGCATGCAAAAGCTAGGCAATGAATAAGGAAGCCCAAAAAATTGATGCATTTGAATTATGGCTTGGTGTAGAATACTGAATATACCACAGACTGTCAGAAGAATGAACAAATCTGTTTTCGAAGAAATACAGCCAGAATGCTCCTTAGAAGTATGGCTGGTGAGCTTATCTGTATAATGGTAAGTGCTTTTCTGATTAGGAAAGTGGTAAGTTTTGACTTATATTCCAGGGCTCTACACCGACCCTTCTCACTGTTCCCATGTCCTGCAATTTGGCGGGGGTGGGGGTGGGGGTGGGGGTGGTTACAAACTGTTATAGTGCTTGCGAGTTCATAATTATAGTGGCCTTCTTCTCTACTTTTGCCTGTGGATATTTTTTTTTTAATTAATTTTTATTAAGATTCAAGTGAACATTTACCATTCCAATCAGTCTGTCACATGTAGGTTTACATACATCTTACTCCCTTCTCCCACTTGCTCTCCCCCTATTGAGTCAGCCCTTTCAGTCTCTCGTTTCGTGCCACTTTTGCCATCTTCCCTCTCTCTCTATCTTCCCATCCCCCCTCCAGTCAAGAGTTGCCAACACACTCTCCAGTGTCCACCTGATTTAATTAGCTCACTCTTCATCAGCATCTCCCTCCCTGCCACTGACCAGTCCTTTTCATGCCTGATGATTTGTCTTCGGGGATGGTTCCTGTCCTGTGCCATCAGAAGTTCTGGGGAGCATTGTCTCTGGGATTCCTCTAGTCGCAGTCATACCATTAGGTATGGTCTTTTCATGAGAATTTGGGGTCTGTATCCCATTGGTCTCCTGCTCCCTCAGGAGTTGTCTGTTGTGCTCCCTGACAGGGCAGACATTGATTGTGGCCGGGCACCAACTAGTTCTTCTGGTCTCAGGGTAATGTAGGTCTCTGGTTCATGTGGCCCTTTCTGTCTCTTGGGTTCTTAGTTGTCGTGTGACCTTGGTGTTCTTCCTTTGCCTTTGCTCCAGGTGGGTTGAGACCAATTGATGTATCTTAGATGGCCGCTTGTTGGCATTTAGGACCCCAGGCGCCACAATTCAAAGTGGGATGCAGAATGTTTCCCTAATAGAATTATTTTGCCCATTGACTTAGAAGTCCCCTCAAACCAAGTTCCCGAGACCCCAGCCCCTGCTCCGCTGACCTTTGAAGCTTTCATTTTATCCCGGAAACCTCTTTGCTTTTAGTCCAGTCCAATTAGGCTGACCTTCCTTGTATTGAGTGTGGTCTTTCCCTTCACCCAAAGCAGTTCTTATCTACAGATTGATCAATAAAAAGCCCTCTCCCTCCCTCCCTCCCTCCCCCCTTTGTAACCACAAAAGTATGTGTTCTTCTCCGTTTTTTCTATTTCTCAAGATCTTATAATAGTGGTCTTATACAATATTTGTCCTTTTGCAACTGACTCATTTCGCTCAGCATAATGTCTTCCAGATTCCTCCATGTTATGAAATGTTTCAGAGATTCGTCACTGTTCTATATCGATGCGTAGTATTCCATTGTGTGAATATCCCACAATTTATTTACCCATTCATCCGTTGACGGACATCTTGGTTGCTTCCAGCTTTTTGCTATTGTAAACAGAGCTGCAATAAACATGGGTGTGCATATATCTGTTTGTGTGAAGGCTCTTGTATCTCTAGGGTATATTCCGAGGAGTGGGATTTCTGGGTTGTATGGTAGTTCTATTTCTAACTGTTTAAGATAACGCCAGATGGATTTCCAAAGTGGTTGTACCATTTTACAATCCCACCCGCAGTGTATGAGAGTTCCAATCTCTCCGCAGCCTCTCCAACATTTATTATTTTGTGTTTTTTGGATTAATGCCAGTCTAGTTGGTGTGAGATGGAATCTCATCGTAGTTTTAATTTGCATTTCTCTAATGGCTAATGATCGGGAGCATTTTCTCCTGTATCTGTTGGCTGCCTGAATATCTTCTTTAGTGAAATGTGTGTTCATACCCTTTGCCCACTTCTTGATTGGGGTGTTTGTCTTTTTGTGGTTGAGTTTTGACAGAATCATGTAGATTTTAGAGATCAGGCGCTGGTCGGAGATGTCATAGCTGAATATTCTTTCCCAGTCTGTAGGTGGTCTTTTTACTCTTTTGGTGAAGTCTTTAGATGAGCATAGGTGTTTGATTTTTAGGAGCTCCCAGTTATCTGGTTTCTCTTCATCATTTTTGGTAATGTTTTGTATTCTGTTTATGCCCTGTATTAGGGCTCCTAGGGTTGATCCTATTTTTTCTTCCATGATCTTTATCGTTTTAGTCTTTATGTCTAGGTCTTCGATCCACTTGGAGTTAGTTTTTGTGCATGGTGTGAGGTATGGGTCCTGTTTCATTTTTTTTTGCAAGTGGATATCCAGTTATGCCAGCACCATTTGTTTAAAAGACTATCTTTTCCCCAATTAACTGACACTCGGCCTTTGTCAAATATCAGCTGCTCATACATGGATGGATTTATATCTGGGTTCTCAATTCTGTTCCATTGGTCTATGTTCCTGTTGTTGTACCAGTACCAGGCTGTTTTGACTACTGTAGCTGTATAATAGGTTCTGAAATCAGGTAGAGTGAGGCCTCCCACTTTCTTCTTCTTTTTCAGTAATGCTTTGCTTATCCGGGGGTTCTTTCCCTTCCATATGAAATTAGTGATTTGTTTCTCTATCCCCTTAAAATATGACATTGGTATTTGGATTGGAAGTGCGTTATATGTATAGATGGCTTTTGGTAGAATAGACATTTTTACTATGTTAAGTCTTCCTATCCATGAGCAGGGTATGTTTTTCCACTTAAGTATGTCCTTTTGAATTTCTTGTAGCAGAGTTTTATAGTTTTCTTTGTATAGGTCTTTTACATCCTTGGTAAGATTTATTCCTAAGTATTTTATCTTCTTGGGGGCTACTGGGAATGCTATTGATTTGGTTATTTCCTCTTCGGTGTTCTTCTTGTTGATGTAGAGGAATCCAAGTGATTTTTGTACGTTTATTTTATAACCTGAGACTCTTCCAAACTCTTCTATTAGTTTCAGTAGTTTTCTGGAGGATTCCTTAGGGTTTTCCATGTATACGATCATGTCATCTGCAAATAGTGATAGCTTTACTTCCTCCTTACCAATCTGGATACCCTTTATTTCTTTGTCTAGCCTAATTGCCCTGGCTAGGACTTCGAGTACGATGTTGAATAAGAGCAGTTATAAAGGGCATCCTTGTCTGGTTCCCGTTCTCAAGGGAAATGCTTTCAGGTTCTCTCCATTTAGAGTGATATTGGCTGTTGGCTTTGCATAGATGCCCTCTATTATGTTGAGGAATTTTCCTTCAATTCCTATTTTGGTAAGAGTTTTTATCATAAATGGGTGTTGAACTTTGTCAAATGCCTTTTCTGCATCTATTGATAAGATCATGTGGTTTTTATCTTTTGTTTTATTTATGTGCTGGATTACATTAACGGTTTTTCTGATATTAAACCAGCCTTGCATACCTGGTATAAATCCCACTTGATCAGGGTGAATTATTTTTTTGATGTGTTGTTGGATTCTATTGGCTAGAATTTTGTTGAGGATTTTTGCATCTATGTTCATGAGGGATATAGGTCTAAAATTTTCTTTTTTTGTAATGTCTTTACCTGGTTTTGGTATCAGGAGATGGTAGCTTCATAGAATGAGTTGGGGTAGTATTCCGTCTTTTTCTATGCTTTGAAATACCTTCAGTAGTAGTGGTGTTAAGTCTTCTCTGAAGGTTTGGTAGAACTCTGCAGTGAAGCCGTCTGGGCCAGGACTTTTTTTTGTTGGAAGTTTTTTGATTACCGTTTCAATCTCTTTTTTTGTTATGGGTCTATTTAGTTGTTCTACTTCTGAATGTGTTAGTTTAGGTAGGTAGTATTGTTCCAAGAATTTATCTATTTCTTCTAGGTTTTCAAATTTGTTAGAGTACAATTTTACATAGTGATCTGAAATGATTCTTTTAATTTCATTTGGCTCTGTTGTGATGTGGTCCTTCTCCTTTCTTATTCGGGTTATTTGTTTCCTTTCCTGTATTTCTTTAGTCAGTCTAGCCAATGGTTTATCAATTTTGTTAATTTTTTCAAAGAACCAGCTTTTGGCTTTGTTAATTCTTTCAATTGTTTTTCTGTTCTCTAATTCATTTAGTTCAGCTCTAATTTTTATTATTTGTTTTCTTCTGGTGCCTGATGGGTTCTTTTGTTGCTCACTTTCTATTTGTTCAAGTTGTCGGGACAGTTCTCTGATTTTGTCTCTTTCTTCTTTTTGTATGTGTGCATTTATCGATATAAATTGGCCTCTGAGCACTGCTTTTGCTGTGTCCCAGAGGTTTTGATAGGAAGTATTTTCATTCTCGTTGCTTTCAAAGAATTTCCTTATTCCCTCCTTGATGTCTTCTATAACCCAGTCTTTTTTCAGGAGGGTATTGTTCATTTTCCAAGTATTTGATTTCTTTTCCCTAGTTTTTCTGTTATTGATTTCTAGCTTCATTGCCTTGTGGTCTGAGAAGATGCTTTGTAATATTTCGATGTTTTGGATTCTGCAAAGATTTGTTTTATGACCTAATATGTGGCCTATTCTAGAGAATGTTCCATGTGCACTAGAAAAAAAAGTATATTTTGCAGCAGTTGGGTGGAGAGTTCTGTATAAGTCAATGAGGTCAAGTTGGTTGATTGTTGTAAGTAGGTCTTCCGTGTCTCTATTGAGCTTCTTACTGGATGTCCTGTCCTTCTCTGAAAGCGGTGTGTTGAAGTCTCCTACTATAAATGTGGAGGTGTCTATCTCACTTTTCAATTCTGTTAAAATTTAATTTATGTATCTTGCAGCCCTGTCATTGGGTGCATAAATATTTAATATGGTTATGTCTTCCTGATCAATTGTCCCTTTTATCATTATATAGTGTCCTTCTTTATCCTTTGTGGCGGATTTAAGTCTAAAGTCTACTTTGTCAGAAATTAATATTGCTACTCCTCTTCTTTTTTGCTTATTGTTTGCTTGATATATTTTTTTCCATCCTTTGAGTTTTAGTTTGTTTGTGTCTCTAAGTCTAAGGTGTGTCTCTTGTAGGCAGCATATGGATGGATCGTGTTTCTTTATCCAGTCCGTGACTCTCTGTCTCTTTATTGGTGCATTTAGTCCATTTACATTCAGCGTAATTATAGATAAATAAGTTTTTAGTGCTGTCATTTTGATGCCTTTTCATGTGAGTTGTTGGCCATTTCATTTTTCCACATGCTTTTTTGTGCTGAGACGTTTTTCTGAGTAGCTTGTGAGATCCTCATTTGCATAATGTTTAACTTTGTGGTTGTTGAGTCGTTACGTTTTTCTTGGCTTTTTTCTTGAGTTATGGAATTGATATTCCTTCTTGTGGTTACCTTATTATTTACCCCTATTTTTCTAAGTAAAAACCTAACTTGTATCGTTCTATATCGCCTTGTATCACTCTCCATCTGGCAGTTCAATGCCTCCTATATTTAGTCCCTCTTTTTGATTATTGTGATCATTTATCTATTGATTTCCATGATTTCCTGTTATGTGTATTATTTTGTTTATTTATTTATTTTTTAGAATTAGTCTTAATTTGTTTGTTTTTGTGCTTTCCCTATTTGAGTTGCGTTGATATCAGGGCGTTCTGTTTTGTGACCTTGTATTGTGCTGGTACCTGATATTATTGGTTATCAGGCCAAACAATCTCCTTTAGCATTTCTTGCAGTCTTGGTTTAGTTTTTGCAAATTCTCTAAATTTGTGTTTATCTGTAAATATCTTAATTTCTCCTTCATATTTCAGAGAGAGTTTTGCTGGATATATGATCCTTGGTTGGCAGTTTTTCTCCTTCAGTGCTCTGTATACGTCGTCCCATTCCTTTCTTGCCTGCATGGTTTCTGCTGAGTAGTCTGAACTTATTCTTATTGATTCTCCCTTGAAGGAAACCTTTCTTTTCTCCCTGGCTGCTTTTAAAATTTTCTGTTTGTCTTTGGTTTTGGCAAGTTTGATGATAATATGTCTTGGTGTTTTTCTTTTTGGATCAATCTTAAATGGGATTCGATGAGCATCTTGGATAGATATCCTTTCATCTTTCATGATGTCAGGGAAGTTTTGTGTCAGGAGTTCTTCAACTATTTTCTCTGTGTTTTCTGTCCCCCCTCCCTGTTCTGGGACTCCAATCGCTCGCAAGTTATCCTTCTTGATAGAGTCCCACATGATTCTTAGGGTTTCTTCATTTTTTTAAATTCTTTTATCTGATTTTTTTTCAGCTATGTTGGTGTTGATTCCCTGGTCGTCCAGAATTCCCAGTCTACATTCTAATTGCTCGAGTCCGCTCCTCTGACTTTCTATTGCGTTGTCAAATTCAGTAATTTTATTGTTAATCTTTTGGATTTCTACATGCTGTCTCTCTATGGATTCTTGCAACTTATTAATTTTTCCACTATGTTCTTGAATAATCTTTTTGAGTTCTTCAACAGTTTTATCAGTGTGTTCCTTGGCTTTTTCTGCATTTATCCTAACTTCATTTGTGATATCTTTAAGCATTCTGTAAATTAGTTTTTTATATTCTGTATCTGATAATTCCAGGATTGTATCTTCATTTGGGAAAGATTTTGATTCTTTTGTTTGGGGGGTTGGAGAAGCTGTCATGGTCTGTTTCTTTATGCGGTTTGATATGGACTGCTGTCTCCGAGCCATCACTGGGAAACTAGATTTTCCAGGTAATCAGCTTAAAAAAATGCAGTCAGCTCCCTATCTGAATTCTCCCTCTGGCTCAGGGTATTCGGATGTTAATGGAGCCGCCTGGGGAGGGTGGGGGAGGGATCAGAGAGCTAGGAGTGTAGCACCACAGAATATAGAGCTGATCACCGCATTCACGCTCCGCCCCCGTCCGCCAAAATCCGGGCCGGACGGCTCCCCGGTTGGGATGCTACTCTCCCCACTCCGAGACCTGTCACTTCCTCCCGGGGACTTCTCCCTCCGGTGCACGGCACCGCTCGCGCGAACTGGGTGGGCGTCTCCCGCACGACCAGGTGGGCCCGCCCCCAGGGTCTATTCAGGAGAATATAATTGCCTGTGGATATTTTTGATAAGGAAGAAGGCAAAGATATATGAAGAAGCACAAGAACAGTATCTATAACTACAGTGTTCATAACCAAACACGAGGTTGTGTTGTGCCCATTGTTAGCTGTGGCACAACAGTTATGATTAACAAATCAGAAGCAAAGGGTTGACAAAAGTGCAATAATGCAATTCACATTAATGCAGCAATATAGGGAAAGTAGTAAATTACATAAACTAAGATTTTAACAATATTTTTAAGATATTTGTATTTTGGCCTGAGACTGGAAGAACTAGATGGTGCCCGGCTACCACCAATCACTGCCCTGACAGGGAACACAACAGAGAATCCCTGATGGAGCACGAAAACAGTGGGATGCAGATCTCAAATTTCTGTAAAAAGATTAGGCTTAATGGTCTGACTGAAACCATGATCCTGACGGTCACGGTCCCTGGACCCTTTGTTAGCCCAAGACTGGAACCATTCCGAAAGCCAACTCTACAGACAGGATTGGACTAAACTATAAGAGAGACAAGGACACTGGTGAGGAGTGAGCTTCCAGGCTCAAGCAGACACTTGAGGCTATGTGGACAGCTCCTGTCCAGTGGCAAGATGAGAAGGAAGGGGGGGACAGGAGCTGGTTGAATGGACATGGGGAATACAGGGTGTGTATAACTTTTTGTATGAGAGACTGACTTGATTTGTAAACGTTCACCTAAAGCACAATAACTAATTTAAAAAAAAAAAGGATATTTGAAGGCCGTGGGGGCTGAGGTGGAGCCCTGGTGCACCCAGGTGGCCTCCGCAGGGGAGGAGGTGAAGCCACGGAAGATCCCAGGAGTTTCCTCGGGGTGTGGCCTGCATCTAGTGCAGACTGATGTTCTGCTGGCAAAGCTCAACTGCTGTGGATCCTGCATCTGGCTGGTCATCCTCTGATCTCCTATTCTTGGGATGTCAGCTTTCTGCCCGATCTGCCAATTCGGGATTCGTCAACCCCTTCAATCACATGAATCAGGAAAAGCCTCCATCCTGATGCCTGACTCACAAATTTGGGACTTGCCAGTGTCCACAACTACATGAGCCATTTCCTTGAAATAAATCTCTGTACATATTTATATGTATATGCCTCACTGGTTTTAATCCTCTGTAGAACTCAGCCTAAGACACTCAGTAATATGGGACCTGGGGTCAGATATTGTAGGATTTGTAATAAAAACCTTCAAGTTGTAAATTTCACATTTCATCTTATTTCAGGAATAATTTTTGCATATGCTACATATCCCTTTCTGAATTGATTTTAATCATACCTGTGGTACATTTGCAGAAATCAGTTGATAAAAAAATACTGTTTTTTCTTGGTCTGAGAAATTAGTTGTTTCTACTGTGTTGCTAGCTTAATTTCTCCTACAAATTCTTCTTTACACTTTTCCTTTACTTGCTTACATTTTCTGTCCACCTCACCCTGCATATTGGCTACAGCTTTATTTACAGCTTGTCTTTTTTTCTTCTTCCATTTCAGAACGCAACTGAAATTTAAAAAGTTAAACCACAAAAAAAAAGATATTTATATTTGATTGTATAATCTTACATAGTAAATTAACTTAATAAGGTGGAGGTTTAGAAATAACATAGCTCATCTTTTTAAATAGAGCCCTTTGTTAAAAAAACTGATTTGCCATACTTATTAATAGTATCCTGGTAGCACAGTACGGAGCCCTGGTGGTGCAGTGGTTATGAACTCGGCTACTAACCATAAGGTTAGTAGTTCGAATCCACTAGCTGCTCCCTGGGAACTCTATGGGGCAGTTCTACTCAGTCCTATAGGGTCGCTATGAGTCGGAATCGGCTTGAGGGCAATGGGGTTTTTTTTCGTGGTGCAGTGGTTAAAGCAACAGACTGCTAACTAAAAAGTCGGTGGCTGGCAACTAGCAGCAGCCTGAAAGGAGAAAGATGTGGCAGCCTGCTTCCATAGAGACTTACAGCCTTGGAAACCCTACGGGGTCGCTATGAGTTGGAATCGACTTGACTGGACAGCAGTGGGTTTTTTTTTTGGGGGGGGGGTGTGGTTTAAAAATGAATTGTTTTGGAAGATCTTTAAATGACTGAGTCATTGCTCACATGTTTATAAAAATGCTTTTATGAGCAAAGCATTAAAAAAAAAACTAATGCATTATTTGCTGTATTTTGCCACATACATTTTGAGGTTTTACATAATCTGTGTATACCCATGAAGTCTCTAGGATCTTGAAGGACATCTGTCAGATGTGTCACTACAGAAAAAGCAGTAAGACTCTAGAGCTGGGCCTCCTTCTGCAGACACACTTGGTGTTCCTCTGGACACACCTCCGCATTCCACCTGGGGCTGCCGGGTCCCTGGAACCCAGCCTTCCTGGTCCCAGTATCCTGCCAACGCTTAATTAGGGAATAGAAAGAGTTCTACTAGTCCAGGGCCAACTGTAGTGGTTAGAACAGTGTTTCTCAGACCCTTTTAAGACCACAGACTTTTTAAGGTGGGGGAAAGAAAAATATCCCATGGATCCTAATGCAGGCATTATTTTATTATGTTAATATACACAAACCCTGGTGGCGTAGTGGTTAAGTGCTACGGCTGCGAACCCAAGGGTTAGCAGTTCAAATCCACCAGGCGCTCCTTGGAAACTCTATGGGGCAGTTCTACTCTGTCCTCTAGGGTCGCTGTGAGTCGGAATCGACTCATCGGCACTGGGTTTGGTTTTTTTGGTTTTATACATGTAATAAGACTATACATAAACAGCTTATGAATTCTAAAATTTCAAAATAAAAATCAATTTATAAATTAAATACAATTAAACTATAAAACCAGTTACATTCAGATTAGCAGCGGTAGTTTACCAGGGTGGACAATGGTGCCTGCTCAACGGAAACTGCCCCTGAAATAGAACAGGCACTGACGGCTCTGGCTGGATTCTGAGCTCAGCACGTGCCACAGGACGATTTCTCTCCTTCACAGGCCACAGACAATCCGTCAGCAATTTCGTCAGTTCTCCCTTCGAACCACAGCCCGCGCGTGACGCTCCCCCACCCCCACTACCACAGTGGCTGGAGTGATCACTACCTGCCCCAGGCTGCCAGCTGCAGCCTCCCGCCTGGCCTGTCGTCTCCTCTGCACAGCTGCGAGGGTGACCCTTAGACAGGGAGGTCAGGAGGGTGAAGGACATATGGAAACAGCGGCAACGGTGGCACAGCACGGTGGACGTAATCTACGTCACTTAAAGAAGGTTAAATGGCAAATGTTTGTTACGTATACTTTACCACACAAAAAAGTAACAGCCTAACTAAAATTCATTACAATGTAGAATTTGGTATAAAATAGTTATTTTTAAGTGTGTATGGATGGTTCGTGGTAACAGTACTTGGTTGCCCGTAATAAAATTAAGACAGAAAAAAAATAAATTAACCAGGGAAGTTGGGTCTTGCTGCTCTGCACAAATCCTTCAGTGGCTTCCCATTTCATCCCAAGTAAGGGCCAAAGCTCCCACACAAGCCCCCAAAGCCCATACCACCAGGCTCCAAACCTCCCTGGCCTATGCTCCTTCCACTGTCTCCCACTCATAGCTCTGCTCCAGCCATGCTGGCCTTCCTGCTGCTCCTCCAACTCCCCAGGCGGGCCACCTGCAGCCCTGCTGTCCCCTGCTTGGGCTCTCATGGAGCTGCTCTTTGGTCTTCACTCAAAAGCCACCTTTTCAGCGAGGCCTTTCTTGCCCCAATTTAACACCACGGCCGACCCTAACCCACCCTCTCAGTGCTCCTCCTTGGCTCTCTCTCCCTGGCACATCTCACCACAGACACACACCCCATGTAAGCTGTCTGTCTCCCTGCTAGGGTGTGGGCCCCACCAGGCCAGGGCCCACATGCGGCTTTGTCACCTGTGCATCCAGCACCTAGGGTGGGCACTCAGTGAACAGGATACCCTGAGCCGTGAAACCACGTTGTCTTTTCGTGGCCGGAGTGTGCTTTCTGTCCCAGCTCCGCCTCCCTTCTTTCCTCATCAGTCAGTTTTAATGGGTGTGGAAGCTGTGGCAGAGTTCTGTCATAGGATGATCATGGAGAAGGCCCAGGATGTAAGCTATGCATTTGTCAGACAGCCCCACTGAAAAGAGCACACACAGAAAGCCTGCAGACTCGTGACTTTCCTGGACCCCGTGTGAGAAACAGTAGGTTAAAGAAAGGTGGGAAAGCCAAAGAACCACTCCAGAAGATATCGGTGTCTGTACCCCAAGTGGAGGGGGCTGCTCTCCCAGGACACAACAGGGAGACAAATAAAAGCATGTCAAAATAAATAAAAAACAGTTGCTGTTGAGTCAATTCCGACGCATGGCAACCCCACGTGTGTCAGAGTAGAACTGTGTTCCATAGGGTATTGTCATGGATTAAATTACGTCCCGCCCAAAATGTGTGTATCAACTTGGTTACCCCAGATTCCCAGTAGTCTGTGGTTAGTCTCCATTTTGTGATTATAATTTTATGTTAAAGAGGATTAGGATGGGATTGTAACACCCTTACTCAGGTCACATCCCTGATCCAATGTAAAGGGAGTTTTCAAGAGATAAAAAGTAAAGGGAAGCAAGCAGAGAGTTGGGAACCTCATACCAACCAAGAAAGAAGCACTGGGAGCAGAGCGCATCCTTTGGACCCAGAATTCCTGCGCAGAGAAGTTCCTAGTCCGGGGAAGATTGACAAGAAAGACCTTTCTCCGGAGCTGAGAGAGAAAGAAAACCTTCCCCTGGAGCTGACACCCTGAAGGCTAGAAGTTCAAATTCAGGGTGTCAGCTCCAGGGGTAGCCTACTAGACTGTGAGCAAATAAACTTCTCTCTGTTAAAGCCATCCACTTGTGGTATTTCCGTTTTAGCAGCGCTTGATGACTAAGACAGGTGAACAATGGCTGAACGTTTAGAAGATCGCCAGGCCTTTCTCCCAAGTTTGCAACACTCCATGACCTCATAAAGGCCAGACCAGTAACTTCACTGGCCAAATGGAGAAGCTTTTGAGCTGCAAGGCTCTTTTACAATCTGACCCAAATATACCTCCAATTTTATCATCAATTATTTCTAGTAAGAACCAAACTGGCCTGTACAAGTCAAACATCTCCATGGGCCCTGCAGTAAATTTTTGCAGGTTTTAATTTAGTTACAAAAGTGACGCATGCTCACTAGACAAACAACTAAAGAGAAGCAAAAGGGAATATTTAAAGTCCAAATCTGCCTACCCACACAGGTAACCCCAGTGACATTCGAGTCGCATGGCACTCAGAACCTTTTTCCGTATGTGTCTGCATAACGTACGCAGAGCCAGGCTATCCCCTCCCAGATGTCTCCTCCTCTGCCCTAACCCAGCATTACCCACCCTCCCAGCTCACAGGCAGACAGTCACGGGCCCTCCCTGGCCACTCGCAAACAGCTCTTGCTCCTGAACCACCATCTGGGAATCGGCATTTGGGGAACATGCCCCTGGTTGCTGCTGTTAACTGATTTTTCCCATTTATGCTCCATCAAACCAAGTGCACTGCCCAAGCAGAAACCTCAAGGACAGAGGCCCCTCCCTTCCAGGAGATGGTCACATGTGCCCATTACATCGTAGTATATGAATAAATATTTCTACCCATCCCTCATAGCGCCTAACCCACTAGCTGTTAGTTACACCTTCATTTACTTTAGATAGTGCCCCTTTTGGTGTGTTTAGAAGTAAAACCACGAAACTCCTAAAATGCCTGCATTGTTCTCTGAAGGGTGAGTGTGGCCAGGTCTCGATAGGTCCACTGCCAGCAAAGCTCTGGAGTCCCTGGGTGGTGCAAACGGTTAACTCGCTCAGCTGCTAACAGAAAGGACAGCAGTCAAATCCACCAAAGGTGCCTTGGAAGAAAGCCCTGGAGATCTACGTCTGAAAAATCAGCCACTGAAGGTCCTCAGGAGCAGTTCCACCTGAAGCACACGGGGTCAGCTCCACCACGACCGGCTGCGGGAGCTCTGCAGAGCGGAAGGCCACTCAGCTCCGATGCCCTCCTCAGAGCGAGACAGGGTTAGAAACACTCTCCTATAAGAGCTAAGCCCCAGATGTGTCTTTACATGAGGACGAACTGATGACTCATGCCAAGAGAAGAGACGAAGGAAACATAGTAAAAATGCTTGAAGGAAAGGATCCTGTGTGGGCAGAAAAGAAAGAGACACAACAGAAGGAACAGATGTGGAGCTGATGCTGATGATACAACGAAACTAGTCCCTCATCTGAGTGTAGGACAGTAGGCAGGGAAAAGAGGAGCTATGAGAAGGGGAGTCAGAAAGACAGGAGAAGGGGCAGGAAGGTTGCTTTGTAGCTGCAGGATTTTGGACTAAGAGGAAAACTGTAAAAATGGCACGGCAGCAGCGTCAGATCTGCTGCCAGACCTCCTCATCTAACTTCACTAGGGGGAAGGAGACCAAGATTAGCATCAGCACAGCCCAAAGCTGGCTGCTATGAGGCGGAGGTCAGACGTACTTCCAACCTCCAACCTTTTTAGCAATTCTGACACCAACAGTCCCACCCACGACACTCTCTACTTCTCTGCTGGGTTCAATAATTCATTGCAATGGCTACACAGAACTCACAGACAATATTTACGATTATGGGGTTTATTAGGGAAGTAAGAGTTTACAATTCAGGATCAGGGATGACTCAGGAAACAGTTCTTTGATCAGGACCGCCTCTTCTCAGCCATGCCGCAGGCAGGCCTCTCTCTGGCCCTTGGCCCCTCGGCCCCTCAGTCCCTTGGCCCCTTGGCCCCTCAGCCAGGCCTCTGCCCTGCTCTAGCAAGTGTTACAAAGCTCTTTAACTCACCAGTAAGTGCTTGGAGGCACCCCACTCCAACAGTAAGCCTCGGCCTGAAGGTGCTCAGGTCTCTCTCTCCATGAACTGGTAAGTCTAGCTCTACTGACAAGTGTCCAGAGGCACCCCACTCTGCCAGGAAGCCTCCTGCCCAAAGGCACTCAGTTCTTTTGCTCTGTGGGTTGGTACACACACTGTAGCCACCTCGCTCCATGGGCCAGGAAGCCCACCACGCTATCTTGCGCCTGTCTCCTCGTTCTGCTGCTGCCAGTTCTCTGCCGCACTTGCCACTGCTTCTCGCCATCTTGCACCATCTCCAGTGTTCTAGCTCTCTGTCTCCCAGGTCTAGAAGGCTCTCAGTGCAGGGATCCCAGGTCCAAAGGACATGCTCCACTCCTAGCTCTTCTTCTTGGTGGTAGTGGGTCCCCCATCTCTGCTCATTTCTCTGTCCTTTTATCTCTTGTAAGATAAAAGTTGTGACTCAAGTAAGGCCATGGTAAGGGTGGTGACTGGGGTAAGGGTGGTGACTTCAGTCACCTTCTAATAAGGCAGTGAATCAAGATACATCCCTATCTAACCTTGCCTCATTAACATAACAGACAACTCACTCCCAAATGGGACCATAACCACAGGTATAGAGGCTAGGAGTTACAACACATCACAAAATGGAGGATAATTACATCAGATGACAAAATGCAGGATGACTACATCATTACATAGCTGCCTAATTACATCATTTCCTAACTGCTAAACCACTGAAAATCATGCCCCAGCCAAGCTGACACAAAAGTTAACCATCACAGGTTCCACACACCTTATTTGCATATTTCCACCCAATCGCTGCATGGGAGTCACAAAGACTATGGCTAAAATGGCTAGAAGAGCCATATTAAGTAATTCACTGAACCTCAAAAACAAATAGGATATCCACAAGTTAGCATAGTCACACTGGCATCAGAAAAAAGTGAAGTTAAAGGCACAATCCTGTATTCCTCTTTGTACTCTAAAACTAAAATCCAACACTTATCATTTCACTACTTATTTCCTCTATCTCATAATTAGATTCAAAATTCTATTAAGATGAGCATGTATTGCTTTAATAATGTGAAACATCAGCTTTTTAGAAGTTTATTATGAAAAAGTTTAGAAAACAGTTCAGCTCCTAAAATGAAAAATAACTATTAAGCATGTAGTACTGATGCTATGAGACGCTCTTTAAAAAAAAAAAAAAAAAAAACTTTCTTAATTCAACTTTCAATAAATGTAAAAAAAAAACAGAAATACCTTGTTCTTTCTTTCCCCTTACCAGCAGAAGGCAAGTTTTATGTGATACGTCTCTTTTTCTCTTCTCTCCTTCTCTTCCTCACTCCCTCCCTTCCTTGGTCTTTAGTTAAGGGACTTTTTTGGGTCACACATAATTACTTACAGATCCTAGTTAAAGTAGTGATTCCATGAGGGCAGAAAGCAAGTAATACCGAAAAATTCAGGTACCTTTTCTTCCAGAGAAATAGACACCATTGACACACACAGGCCCAGGTCTCTGGGGACCTTGCTCAAAATAGAGAAATGAGGTGGGAAATTATTTCTACCCTATTCTATTTGCTCTCCTGAAGGGCCCATTCAATTTTTTTATAACTAAAATCTTCTGCACACCCCTAGGGAAACTGAGAGTAACCTAAGATATCTTCTGGGTTAAATCCCGAGCAAGGAGAAGCAAAATCCATGCCTCCCAGAGAAGTCGGAGCAGGATGGAGGCATCAAGAGCAAGGAAATATATCAGAAAAATATTCACCAAATCAAAACACTCCACAGTGTGAAACCTATTCATCGAGCCAATGTTAAATCTCACTACTCTTTCCTTACTTCTGCTGACACTAAAGCATCAAGAAAGATGAAAACTGCTCCTCAGGACCGAGGTCACTCTCACCGCCACCCACCACTGACCACCCCTGACCACCCACTACGGACCACCTGCCACTGACCACCCCTGACCACCCACTACCGACCACCTGCCACTGACCACCCCACCACTACCACCCACCCACCACTGACCACATCATCACTGCTCACCACTTCACTTCCCACCACTGGCCATTCACTACCAACCATCCCACTATCACCGACCACCCCATCACAACCAACCACTTACCACTGACCACCCACCAAAACCTGCACTGACCACCTACCACCACCCACCACTGACCACCCCACTACCCTCCCACTGACCACCCACCACCACCCACCACTGACCACCCCACTACCCTCCCACTGACCACCCACCACCACCCACCACCGACCATTCTATCACTGATCACCCCACCACTGATCACCCCATCACTGACTGCCCCACCACTGACCACCTACCACTGACTACCTCACCACTACTCACTACCAACTATCTACAACTGACCACCCCACCTACCACCAACCACCTACCACTGGCCATCCACAACCAACCATCCCACTACCACCGACCACCCCACCACTACCAACCACCTACCACTGACCACCCCACCACAACCTGCACTGACCACCTACCACCACCCACCACTGACCACCCCACTACCCTCCCACTGACCACCCACCACCACCCACCACTGACCACCCCACTACCCTCCCACTGACCACCCACCACCACCCACCACCGACCATTCTATCATTGATCACCCCACCACTGATCACCCCATTACTGACTGCCCCACCACTGACCACCTACCACTGACTACCTCACCACTACTCACTACCAACTATCTACAACTGACCACCCCACCTACCACCAACCACCTACCACTGGCCATCCACAACCAACCATCCCACTACCACCGACCACCCCACCACTACCAACCACCTACCACTGACCACCCCACCACAACCTGCACTGACCACCTACCACCACCCACCACTGACCACCCCACTACCCTCCCACTGACCACCCACCACCACCCACCACTGACCACCCCACTACCCTCCCACTGACCACCCACCACCACCCACCACTGACCATTCTATCACTGATCACCCCACCACTGATCACCCCATCACTGACCGCCTACCACCGACTGCCTCACCACTACTCACTACCAACTATCTACGACTGACCACCCCACCTACCACCAGCCATCCACTAGCAATCATCCACCACCGACCACCCACCACCCACCACCACTGACTGCCCCACCACCAACCACCCAGCACCACTAACCACCCAACCACTGACCACCCCACCACTAACCACTCCGCCACCACCACAACCCAAACACTGATCACCCCACCACCAACTACTCACCATCACCATTTACCCACCACCACCGACCACCCCACCACTGACCACCCCACCACCAATCACCCCCCCCCACCACCACCACTGCTGGCCACCTCCCACCACTCGTCTCATCCTGGATCTCTTGTGCCCCCACTCTGCTCTATTTTCTCCACGTAGTACTTCCCACCTACTAACAGACAGCACAATTCATTATAATTCACTAGGACCTGCAAGTAATTACTCAAGAGTCCTAAAAAGTGCCTTTACTGAAGACCAAGGAAGGGAGGGAGGGAGGGAGAATGGAGGTGAATTAATTTTTCCCACCTTCCTGGTAAAATGTAAGCTCCACAAGGGCAAAGTCCTGTATCTGTTTTCTTCAGACACAAAAGTTCCTGACACTTGTAGAAGCTAATAAATAGAGATAAGAGGGAAAGAGCATTTTAATTATTACATATGATTACATATAAAGTATGTCCATTCAACATCTCTCAGGCTATATTCTCAGCAAAACATTTGGCCCAAAACTGGCAATGAGGAAATGACCAGACAAATCCAGATTTTGGGATTTTTTTTTCTACAAGCAGCTGGCCTGGATTCTTCAAAAATGCCAACATCATAGGGAAGAAAAGGGGGAGCTGTTCTAGATTACAGGTGACTGAAAGGATATCAGACGGTGGATTTTTAAACAACTGCAAAGGATATCTTCTAGACAACAGGAAACACTTGAATATGAACTATATGTCTGATACTGTTATTGTATCTGTGTTAAATTTGGGGGGCAAAATAACAGGACTGTGGTGACAGAGGAAAGTGTCTTTTTTCCTAAAAGATACAAACTGAAGTATTTGGGGGTAAAGTGTCATGATGTCTGTAACTTTCTTGAAAATGGTTCTGAAAAAAAAAATGTTTTTGTATTATTTATAGACACTAGAGACAAAGAAAGAGAAAGAAAGCAAGAGTGGCAAAATATTACACCTCCTGGATCTAGGTGAAGTGTGTACGGATATTCAGCATACTGTTCTTTCAATTTTGTGTAAGTCTGAAAAATAAGCTTCCACGTTTTTCAAAATAAAACACGGGGGAGGTTTACAAATGAAAGCGCACACAGTAAGGCACCAGCGGAGTCAACGGGAGAGTAGTCAGACAGGGAGCAGAGAGACTGTGACCCCCCACCCCACCCCCGCCCATCTCTGCCACCTCTAGAACATGCCACAATGCTGCCCCATGCCTGCCAAAGCCCTACTCATCCTTCGAGGCACTGTTCAAATCCTTCTCACTCCAAGCGACCTCCCAGTCTCCCCTTCTCAGCCTCACTGTATTTCACCTAATTACCACTATCGCCTACTATGGGAGTCCCTGGGTGCTGCAAAGAGATAGCAGCTCAGCTGCTAACTGAAAGGTTGGAGGTTCAAATCCACCCAGAGGCACTGTGGAAGAAAGGCCTGGCAATCTACTTTAAAAAAATCAGCCATTGAAAACCCTATGGAATGAATTTCTACTCTGACACACATGAGGTCACCGTGAGTCAGAGCTGACTCAACGGCAACTAGTTACTGGTTCTCCCCTGCTGTGCTGTGGGTCCCACTGAGCAGCGTACTCATCAATTCCTCAGAGACAGTCTCTTCTGCCAGAAGAGGCTCCTCCCTACCAGCCGGGCCCAGGACTGGCCTGTCCTACTTAGCATCTGCAGCAGACCTGGCACAGCACTGGGCCCGTGGTGCACGCTGGAAACAGACAGAGCCAGAACCTTTCTGTCTCAAATGCTTGCGTGTAGGATAAGGTGGACGCCAGTCAGGGCTTATTACCTTCACATTACGCTGCTTCTAGGTCTCCATGGCACTCTCTGAGAAGTGCCACAAGAGGAACGTAAGCCCTGCCTTGCACTGTGCCCTGCAGCCAAACACAGCTCCTGGCATGAAAGAAGCACTCGGTAAATGGTAAGAGAATGGACCAATATCTATCCATTCTTAAACACATGTTATAAATTATGAGGACTAAAGCAAAAGAAAATGCACTATTTCCACACGCATACACGCACCAAAATCAGTTTAACCTATTGGACACATGAAATTTAAAGACCTTTTCTAGCTTGTGAGCTTAAAATGTTTTTATGCCCTCACATCCTATAACGTAAAGTTTTCTGTCTTGCCATTGCCTTAGAATAACTAGCTGCAGCACCCCAGGGGTACAGTACACTCCTGCAACAGTGGTATCGGGGCATGGTGCTAAGAGCTGCGCACAACAGATGGGGACAGGGACACAAGAAGGTGGAAAAAGATCCACAAACAGTTCCGATATGCACACCAGAGACGCACCGAGCTCCTAACGCAGAGGGAGAAAGGCACAAAGCTGACCCTGAACAAAGAGACACACAGGTACTCTAAGGTTATGATCACCTTCGCCGGTGTTATGGATTAAATTGTGTCCCCCCAAAATATGTGCTGGAATTCTAAGTGTTTATACCTGCAGACCACCACATGTCTGTCAGCTTGTCATACTGTGGTGGCTTGTGTGTTGCTGTGATACTGGAAGCTTTGCCATCAATATTTCAAATACCAGCAGGATCACCATTGCTGGACAGGTTTCAGCAGAGCTTCCACACTAAGACATACTAGGAAGAAGGACCCAGCAGTCTATATCTGAAAAAAATAGCCAGTGAAAACCTTAGGAATAGCAGCAGAAGACTGTCAGACACAGTGTCAGAAGATGAGCCCCTCAGGTTGGAAGGTACTCAAAGTACAATAAGGAAAGAGCTGACTCCTCGAAATACAGTCGACCTTAATGATGTGGATGGAGTCAAGCTTTCAGGGCCTTCATTTGCTGATGTGGCACAACTTAAAATGAGAAGAAACAGCTGCAAACATCCATTACATCCATTAATAACTGGAATGTGGAGGCATCGGAAAAGTAAAGCATTACTGAAAAAGAAGAACAAAGTGGGAGGCCTTATACTATCTGATTTTAGAACATATCATACCGCCACAGTAGTCAAAACAGCCTGGTACTGGTACAACAACAGATACATAGATCAATGGAACAGAACTGAGAATCCAGACGTAAATTCATCCACACATGAGCAGCTGATATTTGACAAAGGCCCAAAGTCCATTAAATGGGGAAAAGACAGTCTCTTTAACAAATGGTGCTGGCAAAACTGGACATCCATCTGCAAAAAAATGAAACAAGATCCATACCGCATACCATGTACAAAAACTAACTCAAAATGGATCAAAGACCTAAATATAAAATCTAAAACAATAAAGATCATGGATGAAAAAAACGGACAAAGCTAGGAGCCCTAATACATGGCATAAACAGAATACAAACCATAACTACCAATGCACAAACACCAGAAGAGAAACTAGATAACTGGGAGCTCCTAAAAAGTGAACACTTAAGCTCAGCAAAAGACTTCACCAAAAGACTAAAAACAGAACCAACGGACTGGGAAAATATTTTTGGCTAAAACATATCCGATCAGGGTCTAATCTCTAAAATCTACAAGATACTGCAAAACCTCAACAACAAAAAGACAAAAAACACAATTTAAAAACAGGCAAAGGTGAAGGGAAGGACAATACTCAATATACGGAAGGTCAGCTCAACTGGACTGCACCAAAAGCAAAGAAGTTTCCGGGATAAACTGAATGCTTCAAAGGTCAGCGGAGCAAGGGCAGGGGTTTGGGGACTATGGCTTAAGAGGACTTCTAAGTCAATTGGCAAAATAATTCTATTATGAAAACACTCTGCATCCCACTGTTAAATGTGGCGTCTGGGGTCTTAAATGCTAACAAGCGGCCATCTAAGATGCATCAATTGGTCTCAACCCACCTGGATCAAAGGAGAATGAAGAACACCAAGGTCACAAGATAATTATGAACCCAAGAGACAGAAAAGGCCACATGAACCAGAGACTTACATCATCCTGAGACCAGAAGAACTAGATGGTGCCTGGCCACAACCGATGACTGCCCTGACAGGGAGCACAACAGAGAACCCCTGAGGGAGCAGGAGAACAGTGGGATGCAGACCCCAAATTCTCATAAAAAGACCAGACTTAATGGTCTGCCTGAGACTAGAAGAATCCCAGCAGTCATGGTCCCCAAACCTTCTGTTGGCCCAGGACAGGAACCATTCCCGAAGACAACTCATCAGACATGGAAGGGACTGGACAATGGGTTGGAGAGAGACGCTGACAAAGAGTGAGCTACTTGTATCAGGTGGACACTTGAGACTGTGTTGGTATCTCCTGTCTGGAGGGGAGACAGGAGGGTAGAGAGGGTCAGAAACTGGCAAAATCGTCACGAAAGGAGAGACTGGAAGGAGGGAGCAGGCTGACTCATTAGGGGAAGAGTAAGTGGGAGTATGGAGTAAGGTGTATATAAGCTTATATGTGACAGACTGACGTGATTTGTAAACTTTCACTTAAAGCACAATAAACATGATTTAAAAAAAAAAAAGTTAACAAATAATAAATGTACATAGTTTAAAAAAAACGGGCAAAGGATAGGAACTTCGCCAAAGAAGACATTCAGGAAGCTGACAGATAGATACATGAGGAAATGCTCACAACCATTTGCCATTAGAGAAATGTAAATCAAAACTACAATGAGATACCATCTCACCCAACAAGGCTGGCACTAATCCAAAAAACACAAAATAATAAATTTTGGAGAGGTTGTGGAGATACTGGCACACTTATTCACTGCTGGTGCGAATGCAAAATGGTACAACCACTTTGGAAATCAATTTGGCGCTTCCTAAAAAGCTAGAAATAGAAATTCCGTATGATCCAGCAATCCCTCTCCTTGGAATATGTCCCAGAGAAATAAGAGCTGACACACGAATGCACACCCATGTTCATTGCAGATAGCAAAAAGATGGAAACAACCTACGTGCCCATCAACAGACGAATGGATAAACAAATTATGGTACATACACACAATGGAATACTATGCAACGGTAAAGAACATGATAAATCCTCAAAACATCTCACAACATTGATGAATCTGGAGGGCATTAGGCTGAGTGAAATTAGTCAGGCCCAAAAGGACAAATATCATATGAGACCACTATTATAGGAACTCAAGAAAAGGTTTAAACACAGAAGAAAACATTTTTCGATGGTTACAAGGGTAGGGAGGGTGGGAGAGGGGTATTCACTAACTAGATACTAGACAAGAATTATCTTGGGTGAAGGGAAGAACAACACACAATACAGAGGAAATCGGCATAACTGGACTAATCCAAAAGCTAAGAAGCTTCCCGAATACAACCAAATACTTCTAGGGACAAAGTTGCCAGGCCAGGGGTCTGGGGACCATGGTTTCAGGGGACATCTAGGTCAATTGGTATAAAAAAGTTCATAAAGAAAATATATGCATCCCCCTTTGAAGTGGTGTCTGGGGCTTAAAAGCTAGCGAGCAGCCATCTAAGATACATCAATTGGTCCCAGCACACCTGGAGCAAAGGAGAATGAAGAACACTAAAGAACACAAGGAAAATACCAGCCTAAGAGACAAAAATGGCCACATAAACCAGAGGCTCCATCAGCCTGAGACCAGAAGAACTAGATGGTGCCTGGCTACCACCAATGACTGCCCTGACAGGGAACAGAGAGTCCCTGACTAAACGGAGAAAAGTGTGATGCAGAGCTCAAATTCCAGTAAAAAGACCAGACTTAATGGTCTGACTGAGACTGGAGGAACCCTGGACACTCTGTTAAGCCCGAACTTAAAACCATTCCCAAAGCTCACGCTTCAGACAAAGATTAGGTGGGACTATAAAACATAAAATAATACTCGTGAAGAGTGTGCTTCTTAGTTCAAGCAGATACACGCGACCAAATGGGTGGCTCCTATGTGGAGGCAGGATAAGAAGGCAGGAAGGGACAGAAACTGGTTGAAGGGACACAAGCAACCCAGAAGAAACAGAAACTGGTTGAATGGACACAAGAAACCTAGGGTGGAAATTGGGAGTATGCTGTCACATTATAAGGACTGCAACTAATGTCACATAACAATATGTGTATAAATTTTTGTATGAGAAATTAACTTGAAGTGTAAATTTTCACCTAAAGCACTATTAAAAAAAAAAGAGAGAGAGAGAGAGAGAAAGACTTGTAAAAAATAAAATAAATGGAAGGTGGAATGTAGGAAGTATGAATCTAGGAAAATTGGAAGTCATCAAAAATGAAATGGAACACATAAACGTCAATATCCGAGGCATTAGTGAGCTGAAATGGACTGGTATTGGCCATTCTGAATCAGGCAACCGCATGGTCTATTATGCCAGGAATGACAAATTGAAGAGGAAAGGCATCATATTCATCATTAAAAAGAGTATTTCCAGATCTATACAGAAGTACAACACTGTCAGTGATAGGATAATATCCATATGCCTAAAAGAAAGACAAGTTAATGACTATTATTCAAACTTAACAAACCACTAAAGTCAAAGATGAAGAAACTGAAAATTTTTGTCAGCTTCTGCAGTCTGAAATTGATCAAACATGCAATCAAGACACATTGATAATTACTTGAGATTGGAATGTAAAAGGTGGAAACAAAGAAGAAATCATATTTGGAAAACATGGCCTTGGTGATAAAAACGACACTGGCGATCTCATAACAGAATTTTGCAAGACCAACGACTTCCTCATTGCAAATACCATTTTTCAACAACATAAATGGCAATCACACATGTGGACCTCACCTGATGGAATACATAGGAATCAAATCAACTACATCTGTGAAAAGAGACAATGGAAAAGCTCAATATTATCAGTCAGGACAAGGCCAGGGGCCGACTGGGGAACAGACCATCAATTGCTCATATGCAAGTTCAAGCTCAAGTTGAAGAAAATTAGAACAAATTCACAAGAAACAAAGTACAACCTTGAGTATAATCCACCTGAATTTAGAGACCATCTCAAAAACAGGTTTGACACATAGAAGATTAATGACCAAAGACCAGAATAGTTGTGGAATGACATCAACATCATACCCGAAGAAAGCAAGAGGTCATTAAAAAGGCAGGAAAGAAAGAAAATACCAAAATGGATGTCAGACGAGACTCTGAAACTTGGTCTTGAACAGAGAGTAGCTAAAGCAAAAGGAAGAAATGATGAAGTAAAAGCTAAACAAAAGATTTTGAAGGGCAGCTTGAGAAGACAAAGTATTATAATGAAATATGCAAAGACCTGGAGTTAGGAAACCAAAAGAGAAGAACATGCTCAGCATTTCTCAAGCTGAAAAAAAATGAAAAAATTCAAGCATCACATTGCAATATTGAAAGATTCTATGGAGAAAATATTAAACGATGCAGGAAGCGTCAAAAGAAGATGGAAGGAATACACAGAGTGACTGTACCAAAAAGAATTCGTTGACGTTCAATCATTTCAGTAGGCAGCATATGATCAAGAACCGATGGTACTTATCCAAGCTGCACTGAAGGCACTGGCAAAGAACAGAACTCCAGGAATTGACGGGATACCAATTGAGATGTTTCAACAAACCCGATGCAGTACTGCAGGTGCTCACTCATCTATGCCAAGAAATTTGGAAGACAGCTACCTGGTCAACCAAGTGGAAGAGATTCATATTTGTACCCACTCCAAAGAAACATGATCTAATGGAATGCAGAAATTTTCAAACAATGTCATTAATACCACATGCAAGGAAAATTTTGCTGAAGATCATTCAAAAGCGACTGCAGCAGTATTATTGACAGGGAACTGTCAAAAATTCAAGCCAGGTTCAGAAGAGGGTGTGGAACCAGGGATAACACTGCTGATGTCAGATGGATCCTGGCTGAAAGCAGAGAATACCAGAAAGATGTTTACCTGTGTTTTATTGACTATGCAAAGGCATTCAACTGTGTGAATCGTAACAAATTATGGATAACGTTGAAAAGAATGGGAATTCAGAACACTTAATTATGCTCATGAGGAACCTGTTCATAGACCATAAGGCAGTCGTTAGAACAGAACAAGGAGATACCTCATGGTTTAAAGTCAAGAAAGGTGTGTGTCAAGGTTGTATCCTTTCACCATACTTATTCAATCTGTATGCTGAGCAAATAATCCTAGAAGCTGGATTACATGAAGAAAAATATGGTATCAGGATTGGAGGAAGACTTATTAACAACCTGCATTATGCAGATGACACAACCTTGCTTGCTCAAAGTAAAGAGGGCTTGATGCACTTGCTGATGAAGATCAAAGACCACAGCCTTCAGTATGGATTGCACCTCAATCAACATAAAGAAAACAAAAATCCTCACAACTGGACCAGTGAGCAGCATCATGATAAATGGAGAAAAGATTGAAGTTGTCAAGGATTTCATTTTACTTGGATCCACAATCAATGCCCATGGAAGCAGCAGTCAAGAAATCAAATGGCACGTTGCATTGGGCAAATCTGGAGCAAAGGCCCTTTTTAAAATGTTAAAAAACAAAGACGGCACTTTAAGGACTAAGGTGCGCCTGACCCGAGCCATACTGTTTTCAATTCCTCATATGCATGTGAAAGCTGGACAATGAATAAGAAAGACTGAAGAATTGAGGCCTTTGAATTATGCTGTTGGTGTAGAGTACTGGGAAACCCTGGTGACATAGTGGTTAAGTGCTATGGCTGCTAACCAAAGGATCGGCAGTTCGAATCCACCAGGTGTTCCTTGGAAACTCTATGGGGCAGTTCTACTCTGTCCTATAGGGTCGCTATGAGTCGGAATCAACTCGGCGGCATTGGGTTTGATTCGGTAGAATACTGAATATACCATGGACTGCCAGAAGAACAAACAAATCTGTCTTTGAAGAAGTACAGCCAGAATGCTCCTTAGAAGCAAGAATGGTGAGACTTTGTCTCACATACTTTGGACATGTTATCAGGAGGGACCAGTCCCTGAAGAAGGACATCATGCTTGGTAAAGTAGAGGGTCAGCGGAAAAGAGGAAGACTCTTAAACAGACAGATTGACACAGTGGCTGCAACAATGGGATCAAGCGTAAAAGTGATTGTGAGGATCATCTACAAGCCAAAGAACCAAGGAACACATGGGACTATTCACAAGAAAGGAACTGACATGGCAGAGATGCAGATTTGGGCTTTTAGCCTCCAAAACTGTGAGAAAACAAATTTCTGTTATTTAAAGCCACTCACTTGTGGTATCTGGACTATAGGAAGAAGAAAGGGGCATCAGGATCGGAGGAAAACTCATTAACAACCTGCATTATGCAAATGACACAACCTTTCTTGCTGAAAGTAAAGAGGGCTTGATGCACTTGCTGATGAAGATCAAAGACCACAGACTTCAGTATGGATTGCACCTCAACATAAAGAAAACAAAAATCCTCACAACTGGACCAGTGAGCAGCATCATGATAAATGGAGAAAAGATTGAAGTTGTCAAGGATTTCATTTTACTTGGATCCACAATCAACAGCCACGGAAGCAGCAGCCAAGAAATCAAAAGACGCATTGCATTGGGCAAATCTGCTGCAAAGGACCTCTTCAAAGTGTTGAAGAACAAGGATGTCACCTTGGAGACTAAGGTGCACCTGACCCAAGCCATGGTATTTTCAATCACATCATACGCATGTGAAAGCTGGACAATGAATAAGGAAGACCGAAGAAGAACTGACACCTTTGAATTGTGGTGTTGGTGAAGAACATTGAATATAATACGATGGACTGCCAAAACAGCAAACAAATCTGTCTTGGAAGAAGTACAGGCAGAATGCTCCTTAGAAGCAAGGATGGTGAGATTGGGTCTTACATACTTTGGACATGTTGTCAGGAGGGATCAGTCCCTGCAGAAGGACATCATACTGGGCAAAGTACAGGGTCAGCAGAAAAGAGGAAGACCCTCAGCAAGGTGGATTGACACAGTGGCTGCAACAGTGAGCTCAAGCGTAACAAGGACTGTAAGGATGGCGCAGGACCAGGCAGTGTTTTGTTCTGTTGTGTATAGGGTCGCTATGAGTCGGAGCCGACTCGACGGCACCTAACAACAACACTTGTGGTATTTCTATTACAACAGCACTAGGAAACTAGGACAGCTGGGTACAATGTTACTATAAGCCAGGCACCACCAGGGAGACATCCTCCCCCATATCATTTATACTTATTCTCTTGAGACACAGAAGCTATCCAGAGTGACCAAGTATGTGGAACCTTAGTTTTCCCAAAGGGTTCCATGTAATAGAGGAAGCAGGTATGGTAAGAAATAAATGTTATTGTGCCCACTCTCATCACTTCTGTTGAATACTGCATTAGAAGTCCTAGCCAGAGCAATAATATAAGAAAAATAAATGAAATGTATACAGATTGGAAAAGAAGAAATGAAATTATCTCTATTGGTGGATGATATGAACCTATACATATAGAAAATCCCAAAGAGACCACAAGGAAACTTGTAGAGCTAATGGAGGAATTTAGCAAAGCTGCAAGGTACAAGGTCAACAAACAAAACACAGCTGGGTTTCTACACATAAGCAGTGAGAAATTTGAAAGGGAAACTAGGGTAAAAATTCTATTTACAATAGCACCTAAGAGAATACCTAGGAATAAATCTAACCAGGGACATGAAGGACTTATACAATGAAAACTACAAAACATTGCTGAAAAAATGAAAGAAGGCTTAAATAAAGGGAAATATGTTCCATGTTCATTGATTAGAAGACTTAATATTGTTAAGATGTCAATACTACCCAAAGAGATCTATATTATTCAGTGCAATCCCAATAAAACTCCAACAGCCTTCTCTACAGAAACAGAAAAACAAATCTTCAATTTTATATGGAATGGCAAGAGGCCCCAAAGACCTAAAACAGTGCTGAAAGAGAAGGACAAGACAGGAGAACTCACGCTTCCTGACTTTAAAACATACCCTGGTGGCCCAGTGGGTATGCACTTAGCTGATTACCAAGTGGTCAGCAGTTCAAATCCACCAGCTGCTCCTTGGAAACCCTATGAGGCAGTTCTACTCTGTCCTATTGGGTCGCCATGAATCGGAATCGACTCGATGGCAATGGCTTTTATACAGCTACAGTAATCAGAACAGCCTGGTACTGGCATAACAATAGACACATACACCAATGGAACAAAATTGAAAGTCTAAAAATAAGTCCACACGTCTATGGTCAACTGATTTTTGGCAAGGGTGCTAAGTCCATTTAATAAGGAAAGAATAGTGTCTTCAATAAATGGTGCTGGGAAAATTGGATTTCCACATGCAGAAAAATGAAATAGGATGCTTGCCTCACACCATACACCAAAACAAATTCAAAATGGATTTTGAATGTGCAAACTAAAACCACAAAATTCTCGAAAGAACAAGCAGGGGCAACATTGTCAGGCCTAGCTTTCAATAATGGATTCTCTAATATAATAACATATAAAAAAGGGTCGCTATGAGTCGGAATCGACTCCACAGCACTGGGTTTTGGTTTCTGGGTAATATAATAACAAAGCACAAACAGCAAAAGAGGAAATAAATAAATGGAATCTCATAAAAATTAAAACTTTTGTTAATCAAAAGACTTTGCCAAAAAAAGTGGGAAAAAAATCTACTGACTGGGAGAATATCTATGGAAACTATATATTTGATAAGAATCTAATAGCCAAAATATATATAAAACTGCAACAACTTAATAACAAAAGACAAATAATAAAATGGGCCCAATGATAAAATGGGCAAAAAAAACATTTCACTAAAGAGGACATTCGAATGGCCACCAAACACATAAAAAGATGTTCAATGACATTAGCCATGAGAGAGATGCAAATCAAAACCACAATGAGATGCTTTACACTCCCGCTAGGATGGCTAAGATTAAAAAAAAAACAGAAAATAACAAATGTTGGTGAGGGTGTAAGGAAACTGGAACCCTTATCCACTGCCGGTGGGAATGCAAAATGGTACAGCCACTGAGGAAAAGAGTGTGGTGGTTCCTCACGAAACTAAAACGAGAACTGCCATATAACCCAGCGGTTCCATTCCTAGGGATATAACCTAAAGCAAAGACTCAAAAAGAGACTTGTATGACAATGTTCAATACAATACTACTCACAACAGCCAAACAGTGAAAACAACCTCAAAAGACGAATGGATAAACAAAATGTGGTATATACACACAATGGAATACTATCAGCCAGTAGAAAAATGAAATCTTGATAAATGCTACAGTATGGATGCAGCGTGAAACAGTATGTCAAGGGAAAGAAGCCAATCACAAAAGGACAAATGTTATGTGGCCTTACTTTTATAAAAAGAGAAGGCAAATATATACAGACAAAAGTTTATTGGTGGTTACTAGGGGTGGAGGGAGGGGGAAAAAGGGAGTTAACAGTAATAGAAAAATCTCATTGATTAAGGGTAGGGTTGCGCAGCCAATTACTGTAATTGCTGACAATAAGCTGTACACCTGTAAAAAGCTGAATTGGCAAAAGCTGTGTAATATATTTATAACAATGACAAAAAAATTTTTTTAAGAGTAGCTGCTGAGGTTGCTTATGTACAACCAAATACCTCATGGGATTTGGTACTTTGCTTTAGAGGTTCAGCTTCATGGTTTCATGGGACATTCCTGTTAATTGGGTAATAACATGTTTAGTGCTTCTGTTTTACCTCCTAGTTTGTTTCTTAATGGCTGGGGTCTTAAAAGCTTTCAAGCGGCCATCCAAGGCACAATTGGTCTCTATTCAACTGGAGCAACAGAGACAAAGGAGAGTCAGGAATAGGGGGAGGATATGGAATGTGTGGCTAACTGCCTCCATGAACAACTGCCTCCTTTGCCATGAGGCCAGAAGAACTAGACGGAATCCAGCTACCATTACTGACGTTTTGATCAAAGATTCCAAAGAAGAATCCTAATCAAAAGGGGGGAAATGCAGAACAGAATTTCAAATTTTCATGGACTCTAGACTTTGTGGAGCCATGGAGGATGGATGAACCCCCAAAACTACTGCCCTGAGATAATCTTTGAAGCCTTTAACCAAAAATATCCCCTGAAGTCTTCTTAAAACTGAACATTAGTTTAGCTTAACTAGTAAAAAAGGTCTGCCTTGAGCATTATGCACTCTTAAAAACTATCCATATGGGATGGAATTGAAAACAACAACTTGAAAGACTGGAAGGGAGCTTTAGTGGGCAGTGAGTTTATGCTAATAGAAAGGGACAACTCAGAAAAGGAAGGTGACAATGATTGTACAACTCAAAGAATATAATCAATGAAACTAAATTTTACATGTAAAAATTGTTGAATTGGTGTATGTTTTGTTTTATATATTCTGAACAACAACAAAATAAATAAAACTTAAAGAAAAAAACTGACAACAGCAACTGGAAAGATTAGATAGGAACTTTAGGGGAGAGTAAAAAAAAAAAAAATTTTTTTTTGAAGTCTATGTTAATGGGGGAGGAACAATTCAGAAAAGGACAGTGAGCATGGTTGCACAACTCGCAAAATGTAATCAAAGTCACTGAACTGTACATGCAGAAACTGTTGAACTAGTGTATGTTTTGCTGTGTATATTCTCAACAACAACAACAAAATAAGTTTTTTAAAAAAGAAAATAAATAAATGCTGTTGCTAGCCTCTCTTCCCACACATGAGAAATGCTACTTTCAGGGAAATAATAAATAAAAAAGAATATGTTAATAGAATCTCAGACTTGAAAACCAGATTTGAAGGTTATCTGGCCACATATGTCATCCTAAGCCTTCAGTTCTTCTGAAGCGGCCAGGCCAGACTGACACAGCCTCACTGAGCTCTGGGGAAGAGGAGCTCCACATCACTCCCAACAGCCCACCTGTGGGTCCACAGCTCGGACCGGTCTGTCTGATTCTGGGCAGAAACCTGTTCCACTCTTGGGCCCCAGCAGGTCCTGAGATCACAGAGCCTATTTCCCATGAAGGCCCTTTAGGTATCTGAAGTCCCCTAGGCCCAGATGTCAGAGGTCTTTGACTGCTCTTTGATAAACCACCACATAGATGTTAACAAAGACCAAAAGGAGATGCTTCCACCGCGCCTTCCCTCAAGCAGGGAAGCCCTCAGTTGTCTTATAACCACTCATTCAGCATAAGGAAGTGACAGAAATCTCTAAACTGTTGTCAAGACAACTAAAGCCCAAATATAAATCTCCCTGGGATTCCATCCGGAAGCAGTTTTTCAGCGCGCACACACACACACACACAGGAAACTATAAAAGATCCTCTCCTCCTCCAGCTTCTCCTCCCCCTGTTCCCCCTTCTCTCTGTCTCCTGCTTTTTGCCACGTGGTGATGTGTGTTAAAAATGCATACTGGGAAGCTTTCCACCTTTGAGGTTTAAACAGCTGCTGCCTGAATGTTGTTTTTTTGTTAGTTTTTTTTTTTTTTTAAACATACTTTTCTGTTTTTAAGGGTGTTCTTTTTAAGCTACATGTTTCGTAACACTAGTTCAGACTACAAAGTGGGAATGATATTGGCAGGAAGGATACTCACAGGGTGTCTAATAAGTGTGCTCTCCTACCAAGCACAGCCTCCTGTGGAGCGAGCCCACTGACAGCCAGCTCATCCCAGAAAACAACATTCACAAAGGCCTGCTGAGCTGAGGCCACGTGTAATAAACATGAGGAAGTTCACACATGAAAAAAATGAGAGCCAATAATTAGTAACAGGTAACACAGACCAATGCTCTTGAGTCATTGGTTTTCCAAGAGCGCAATGCATTCACCAATTGTTCCACGGACCAACGTCAATCCCATCGGGGAGCACTCAACAGAAGAAGTAAGACTAGACACACCTAACTTCCCAGAAAATAAGGAGAAAGAAACATCAGGGCTCTGAACAACCCTGGTATGAGTAAAGAAGACAGGCCATCTGACCCACTCTCACTTCCAACTTTTGAAACTAACCCTAATGTCAGAAGGCAGAGCCTCCATCCCACTGAAGAGGAGGAGACTACAGCTAAGAGGCACCAACATACAGCCTGGGATAAAAGTCAGGACTGCCCATGCCTTGTACAATGGGAAGCATGTCCCCAAATAATCACTGAGGAATCTGCGCAAGTGCCCAGGCACAAAAGAACAGGCCCTCAGCCTCTCCACTGAGATAGTGAAACTTGGACTACTGGACCAATAAGGGCCACATTCTCTATCACCTTCTAAAGTAGGGCCAAGGAGAAAGTGATCTCAACAGGGCATTTTAGGGTGTGGCTGCCAGGATCTTGGCCACACTCAGACTTCAGGGAGATGTGGTGGCTAAAAAAAACAGGAAGCGGAGGGCTAGCCACATGTAAGACTTCACCCTAAAAGGAGAGGCCTCCCTACACAAAGAACAAAGAAGCTCGGGGTTTCTGCTGAAAATCTGAGAAGACTTTTGACTCCCTCTTCCATCCACTGACCCACAGGATTCTCTCTCAAATCAAGAGTAAACGCATGGCAAGTAAAATGGCTTTGACCTCGCCCAAGTCATCTCACCCAGAAAACCACCCTGTTTGGATGAGCAATGAGGAATAAGGTCAGTCACACACCTCTTGCCCAGGAAAGGACCAGCCAAGCCAGGACACTTGGCAAACATTACTCCATGTGGATAATACGGTTGTTTGCCCTTTCAGATAAGACAGCCTCTGACCTAAGTAAGACTGAAAATTACAGCCACTGTCAAACAAAAGAGGCCACAGATATGATGTGACATGATTGATGCTTCAAAGCCTCCATCTGCCCAGACATACCTCCTTGGTCTGCTTTGGCACTGTTCAAATTCCTATCAACAGAGCCCCAGAAAGAAATAGCAAACAAAGATGAGGCATTGTCTCCAAGAAGCCACCAAAACTGTGTTTCATTCTTGAAGAGAAAAAGAACAGGGATTCCCTCCAGCTTTTTCCTCTCCCAGGTTTGCTAACTGCCACCCTGGAATCAGAGGTTAGCAGGAGCTGGTACTGTGTATCTCAGGAGATCATCTTGCAGAGCCCTTTGCCTTACAGGGAAAATGGTATCATGTCCACTTTGTAGATGAGGCAACTCAGTGACTTGTCCAAAACTGCACAGCTAGTTAGTGGGGAAGGATAAGGACCAGGCTTCCTATCTCCTGATACACGGCCCTTTCCACTCGATCAGTTTCCTTGTAGAAGGACAGAGACTCATCCCTGAATGCTGAAATGGAAGACAGCGAGTACATATGATGGGGCAGGGCCTGTGCTGCCTAAGCAGACAGCAAGGGAGAAGGATGTGTTAAAAAATAAGAATAAAAGGCCAAAACATTTCCTACTTTATTCCTCCCACACACACAACACACTCCAAAGTGACCCCTTGATTCCCATTCCTTCTAAGTCTCTGAAGGTCTCTCCTGAGGCTGAGGTGGGCTTTCACAAGGAAGCCTGGGATTCCTGGAGTTTATGTCTGGACTATATTAGAGAGCCTGGCAGACAGCAAAACCTGTCTGCACCCCTGACAAAGGTCAACAGAGAAAGTCCAGAAGCATCGTGTTCCGGGATGCTGGGCTGAGCAACTGGAGGCAGGGAGTACTGGGTGCTCTGGGCTAGGGGGTAACAAGGACGGGGTCCTTGGCCCCTGGAATTCTAGGCGAACTGGACAACCCAGTGTAAGGGCAGTTCTGGCAGAGGGCAGTGACCGGAGAGCCGAGAGGCGCGGGGCGGGCCGGAGCCCAGACCGTGGTTTGGTACAATTCAACCCTAACCCTAACCGCGGACAGCTAGCGCTGCCCGACTGGACTCAGGTTCATTTTCTCTTTATACGCTTCTCGTACGTCCACTTTGACAGCCTGTAAGCATTTCTTTCTTCTAGGAAATGGTTTTCTTGGGAGTCCAGATGTGCCAACTGGAAGGGCGGTGCGTCACAGAAGGACGCGAAAGCCTGCTCAGAATCCGGTTGAAAACCAGCTTTCTTTCACAATGAGCAGTTCTGAGATGTGACGTGGGCAGTGCCTGAGTTACCCGGGGGCTTCTAGGTGCTGCCCCGCGTCACCCACAGGCCTGCCAGTGTTGTCGGTTTGTTTGTGGCACTTTGACGTTTCTTCAGGCTAGGAAGACCCACTCTGAGGGAGGGGAGGTGGTGCCGGCGAGGCCTTTCTGGGCCTGCCTCTCTTTACCAGGAGATCAAGTTTTCCAGACGCACCCTCCACGGCACCCTCTCCTCGCCCCCACCGCCATCGCTGCTGCTCTAACTCGGGGTGGACTTTAAAGGAAGGGAACCCACAGCGGCCCGGGGAGGCCAGGAGGGCTCGGCCCTCCGCAGAGAAACCTAAACTTTCCGCGGGAAGGAAAGTATCCAAGGCGCCGGCCCGGGCCCCCGGGCCCCACCCGGCCCCAAGCGAGGCAGACCGGGTCCCGGGCGCAGCGGGACCGGGGGCGCGCGGGGGCAGCGGCCGCGGGAAAGCCAGGGCGCGCGGCGGCCGGGTGCGCGGGTCTCCCCAGCGGAGCCGGGCCGGGACTCACCCCGAGAAGACACACTTTCAGCTCCCGGATCGCCATCATTTGCTGGGGACTGGGCCGGGGCCGGGGCTCAGCATCCTCGGCGTCCGGTCTGCGCCGCGCCCTCGAGCGCGCGTCCTAGCGTCGCCCGTCCCCTCGCAGCCCGGCGGCGGAAACCCGCGCTATTTCTGGGCAGCCCAGCCCAGCGCCGGCCCGGCCCCGGGCGGTCACGTGGCGGCCCGCCTCCCGGCTCCGCGGGCCCGCCCCCTCGGCCGCCCCCATCCCGGGAACGCCTCCGCCCGGGCCGCGGTACCCTCGGACCGCTGCCCTAGAAAGGCCCTCGGCCGGGTCTGCCCCGCTCCGGCAGGAACGTCCCCCGCTCCCCAGATCCCAGGAACGCGCGCGGACCGCGTCGGCCGCCTCCTGAAGCCGCCCCCGAGACGGTGGCGTCCTGGACAAACTGCCTCCTCCTTCAGACCAGCTGGGCGCTGGGCCGGGGTCCACACGGCGCCCTCAGCCTGAGCCTCTCCAGCCCCACCCAGCAGAGGTGCCCGGCGGGCGGGAGGAGGACTGGACCGGCAGGAGAAGACCCGGCCCCACCACCGGCTGTCATTAAAAGCGCATGGTGTCAGCCGAGGTCGTGCAGAGTGAAGCCCGTCCGTGTACGGTCTCATCCTGAAGTGACACTCTGGGCTCCTGGCAGAAACCACCACTGGGGCATCGCAGAGAGGAGGGGGTCAGGAGCAGGAGGGATCCACTTCGCAGCTGCTGGCGCCGGCCCCTTCGCTCTCAGCCGTTAGTGCGTTTTTCAGTATGTAACTGAGTATGGTTCTAGGAACACTCGTCCTAATCCTCCCACCAAAACAGGCGTGCCAATGTCTGAAAAAAGACTCGCGTGTTCTGGAGACAAAGCCCCTTGCTCAGTGTGGGAAATCCTACAACTAGCGGGAACCCAGCCCCAGAACTGTCCTGGAAACGTGGCCTCCCAGCGATCATACAGAAGGACTTGCATCTTTCCCTAACTAGGAAATGAAGGACACTCGGACTTCAAACTGCCCAAGGGAGGCTTGTTATTATGCTGGCTTTCTTTCTCCGTGTATGTATTCCTCGGCCGCATCCATTTGGTGACTTCACTTATTGCTGCTATAGAAATCTCAGCCATAGAAATCTCAGCCTTTTCAGGATATCTACCCAAGGAATTCACTTTCAGATGGGAAATAAGCTTTAAAAAAAAAATTTTTTTTTTAAACCTCACCCCTGTACCAAGCTCTCAAGCCTCCTTTGCACTCCAACTTTAATAAATGACACTCCATTTTCCCAGCAAACCACCCGCCTTGACTACCTGCTTTGTCCTGTTTCACCACCCCACACCCAGGTAGCCCATACAATGAGGACTTCCAAATTGAGGCCTCCAGAGGGAAAAACCCTAGAAGCCTGGACTCAAAAAAGTCCCAGTGTGCAGACAGACTCTGACCTTAAGTGACCTGTGTCAGGGTAGACTGTGCTCCATAGGGACCCTCGGTGACCTCCTGTGTCAGGGTAGACTGTGCTCCATAGGGACCCTCGGTGACCTCCTGTGTCAGGGTAGACTGTGCTCCATAGGGGCCCTCGGTGACCTCCTGCGTCAGAGTAGACTGTGCTCCATAGGGGCCCTCGGTGACCTCCTGTGTCAGTAGACTGTGCTCCATAGGGGCCCTCGGTGACCTCCTGCGTCAGTAGACTGTGCTCCATGGGGGCCCTCGGTGACCTCCTGCATCAGTAGACTGTGCTCCACAGGGGCCCTCAGTGACCTCCTGTGTCAGAGTAGACTGTGCTCCACAGGGGCCCTCAGTGACCTCCTGCGTCAGAGTAGACTGTGCTCCATAGGGGCCCTCGGTGACCTCCTGCGTCAGAGTAGACTGTGCTCCATAGGGGCCCTCGGTGACCTCCTGCGTCAGAGTAGAGTGTGCTCCATAGGGGCCCTCGGTGACCTCCTGCGTCAGAGTAGACTGTGCTCCATAGGGGCCCTCGGTGACCTCCTGCGTCAGGGTAGACTGTGCTCCATAGGGGCCCTCGGTGACCTCCTGCGTCAGGGTAGACTGTGCTCCATAGGGGCCCTCGGTGACCTCCTGCGTCAGGGTAGACTGTGCTCCATAGGGGCCCTCGGTGACCTCCTGCGTCAGAGTAGACTGTGCTCCATAGGGGCCCTCAGTGACTTCCTGTCTCTGTAGACTGTGCTCCACAGAGTTTTTGATGACGATTTTTCACAAGTAGATTGCCATGTCTTTCTTCTGAGGCACTTCTGGGTGGTCTTGATCCGCCAACATTCTGGTTAGCAGCAGAGGGTATTTACCATTTACGCCAGCCAGGGCCTACATACAGACAATAACAAGAAAATAACCCGTTGCTATTGGGTCGGTTCTGACTCATAGAGAACCTGCAGGGTTTCCAAGGCTGTAAATCTTTTAGGTAAGCAGACCACCACATCTTTCTCCTAAGGAATGCCTGGGGGTTTGAACCACAACCTTTTGGTTAGCAGCAGCCAGCACTTAACCACTGCACCACCAGGGCACCTCATACAGACGACAGGCAATTAAAGTCTCCTCCAGAGCAGCAGAAGCCCCTACTTGAGGTGCAGAATTGAGGAGGGTATTTACTCACAGAGTTCTGTCCTAAATTGTTCAAAAAGTAGCCGCAGATAAGTTACACATCCTATTCAACATCCTTTTCTAGTTGTTAGATTCAAGATTATTGTGTCAGTTTCTGTCCTTGGCTTAGTATCCAAAGTACAGAGACTCTTCTATGTGGACAGGGTGGAAAGAGGCCTGCCCAGAAGTCTCTAGCCCTGGCCACAGTGCCTCATTGTCCTCCGGTGTGCAGGGGCAGACAGACACTGGCGCCCACCCACAGGGACACATCCTGGGCCAGCATACCTCCCCCAGCACCATAGGGATTTCAGCACCTGGGGGCCCGGTTGGCAGTGTCATCTGAGTCTCTGTGTATAAGCATGTCCTGTTGGCTTTTCCTAAAGCCGGTCAAACTACAGAGGAAACCTTTTCCATTTCCATACCTTATGGACAAAGTGGGATTCGTAAGATTGCAATAGGTCACCGAGGGCAGGACCATCCCCAAAGATGAGTAGACAAAATTTCTGTTCCCTTAAGCTTTCTCATGATTCCTCTCATTCCACTCTCTTCTCTATGAGCCTAGGTGTCTGGCAGGCTTGTGTGGTTTCTTGGCTCTCCACACATCGTCTCCTATCCAGGCCCGTCCTCCCTGAGAATCACCCCAGTCTGTTTGTCCTTCTCCCCACTCCCAGACCCACTACAGATTACCTCATTTCTGTCTCATCCCCATAAGGCCTTGCACCATGCTTTAAAAAGGGCAATTCTCATCTGTTGACTGAACCATGTGCATGTGTTCGTACCTTCTCATCAGCCAGGTAACCCTGTAGACAGTGGCCTTATGAAGAACCAGGTCTCTGTGATCAACACAAGGTGACACATAAAGGTTCCACACCAGGAAGAGGGGAAGATGACTGCTACAAGGCGTATTTGGGAGTGGCAGGTCTGGGTCTCCTCTTTAAAGGTATAATGTTCTCCGTGAATGCTGTTATTATACTCTCTGATTACTATCAAGCAGCTGTACTAAAGTACCTCCTGACTCCTCTGCAATTTTCAGCAAATATGAAGAAGTTTGGGTATAAAAGAAAAAAATTTTTTTTTTTTTACAAAAATCAGTGGATACAAAAATTTGATAAATTGAGAATTTAACCAAAAAAAAAAAAAATCCAACATGCAAATTTTTCACGAGACCTTTATAAAGAAAAAGGTCAGTGTAGTAATTCAGACTTCAGCTTTTCTACTGCTTTAAAGTTTTCAGTGGCACCGTTCCATTTTTAGGATGAGGCCCAAACTCCTTAGCCCATCTTGCTCAGAGTAGCCTCTTCTTAGCCCATCTGGTGAGACCCCATGTCCTTCAAGGGCCTGCTCAAATTCCACCTCCTCCCCCAAGTCTTCCCCTGTGCTTGCACAGCACTGTCATACCTCTCGAAGCATTTATTCAACACAAATAAGGTCAAGAGCTACTAACATTCTTCTACAAATAAGGTCTTAGTTATCTAAACACACACCCAAAAGAACCAAACCTATTGCCATCGAGTCAATTCCAACTGACAGTGACCCCACAGAACAGAGAGTAGAACTGCCCCGTAGGTTTTCCAAGGAGCAGTTGGTGGATCTGAACTGCTGACCTCTTGGTTAGCAGCCAAGCTCCTAACCACTGCACCAGCAGGGCTCCTCTTACTTACCTAGTGCTGCTTTAACAGAAATACCACAAATGCGTGGCTTTAATGAGCAGAAATTTATTCTCTCACAGTTTAGGAGCCCAGAAGTCCAAATTCAGGGTGACAGCTCTAGGGTGAAGTCTTTCTCTTTCTGTCAGCTCTGGAGGAAGGTCTTTGTTTCTTTTAGCTTCTGCTCCTGGGCAATCTCCATGTGACTTGACATCTCTCTTCCACCATCTCTGCATGCCTAATCTGCTCCTTTTATATTTTGTAAGAAATTGACTCAGAACACACCCTCCACTAATCCTGCCTCATAACAAAGACAACCCATTCCCAAATGAGATTATAACCACAAACACAGAGGTTAGGATTTACAGATTTTGGGGGACGCAGCTCAATCCATAACAGGATCAAACAGATACACAAGTGTAATTATCTACCTATATGAGAGGTATCCATAGATTAAACAAGGGTTGTCTCTGTATCACCAGGGTTTAAAAATGAGTGGAAATTTAAAAAAAGAAAAAGATTGACTAGAAATGATCTTTTTTGTGGTAAATATATATGTAACAGAACATTTGCCGTTTCAACAATCTTCACGTGTATAGTTCAGTAACAGTAATTATGTTCATCATGTTATTCAACCATCACCCTTATTGTTCCCCAATTTTTCCATTGCCATTAACAGAAACTCAGTACCCCCTAAGCAATGATGCCCCCCTTTCCCCTCCTCTACACCTGATAACCACACACTTTAGTCTCCTCACACTTTCCTATTCTAGATATTTCATAGAAGTCTGATCACATTTGTCCTTTTGTGACTGACTTATTTCACTCAGCATAACGTTTTCAAGGTTCATCCGTGTTGTAGCCTGTATCAGGACTTCATTTCTCTTTATGGCTGAGTAGTAATCCATTGTATGCACATACCGCATTTTGTTTATTAATTTGTCTGTTGATGAACACGTAGGCTGTTTTCGCCTCTTGGCCATTGTGAATAGTGCTGCAACGAACACTGGTGCACAAGTATCTGTTTGCATTCTTGCTTTCAGTTCTTTTGGGCATATACCTAGGAGTGAAATGTCTGGATCATGTGGTAATTCTGTGTTTAACTTTTTGAGGAACTGCCAAACTGTTTTTCACAGTGGCTGTACTGTTTTATATTCTCACAAGCAACAGATGACGGTTAGAAAGGAATTCTTTTGTCTGCAGTGTTATCTTTTTTTTTTTTTGACCTCTCTTTGCTCATCAAACAAGACTAAGATTCTATGGGCTTCTAGGGTCACTATGAGTTGGAACGAACTCCACAGCAACAGGTTTGGTTTTTTTTTTTGGTAGGGTCTGAGACTACCACCCATCTGTCAGTTTGTCGTACTGTGGTCGCTTGTGTGTTGCAATGATACTGGAGGCTATGCAAGCAGTATTGCGAATACAGCAGAGTCACCCATAGTGGACAGGTTTCAGCAGAGCTTCCAGAATAAGACAGACTAGGAAGAAAGGCCTAGCGATCTACTTCTGAAATTTAACCAATGAAAACCCTGTGAATCACAACAGAACACTGTCCACTACAGTGCTGGAAGAAGAGCCCCCTAGGGTGGAAGACACTCAAAACACACAGTGGCCACAGCAATGGAGCTGAGCACACAGATGATCATGAAGATGACACAGGACCCAGCAACATTTCATTCTGTTGTGCATGAGGTCGCCATAAGTCAGAGCTAACATGGCAGCAACTAACAACAAGGAAGGGGCTGGGATCCCACAGAATTATCATGATACAGTCCCAGAATCCGGTCCCCGCACCAGGGAGTAGCCAAGTAATAGGATTGTTGAGCCTGAAAGATGCTCCTTATTCTTGGAAGATACCCTTCATCTCAGAAAATTCTTTACAGGGACTTTGTCTAAAAGAGCAAAGTGACTTTATACCTGGAAAACAGTTCCATTGTTTTTTTTTTAAATCTGGAAAAGTCAGTAACACAGATCGTGTTTTCTGACCCAGAAAATCCTTTTTTGGACAATAACATAGAAACAAAGAGGAAAAAAAAAACTAAACAAAACCTTCCTGATTGTGGGCAAATACACGTGCACACAAAGAAATAAAGAGCCGCATTAGAGAAACAAAAATCATCCGTATTGAGGTAAAGGGACTGTAACTATATTAGGTGTAGCATTACAGGGGTGAAAACAACTCAAATCTCTGAACAACTGAGGAACGATTAAGCAAATTATGCTGTCTTTACTAAAAAAAAAAAAAAAACCTAGGGTGTATTTAATGGTGTACAATGGTATATCACTTAGGTGTTAAATGAAACGTGCATACTATGTAGATTTACAGGTAAATAAGGTTCGGTGAAAATAATGACACAATATTGGGTCTGCACGTCAAACGGGAAAAGCAAGACATATTTATTACGCACCCTAGCGTGCAGGTGGTCCCGAGATGAGGCATCAAGGGCCAATTAAGGAAAAAATTAAAATGGTCATGAACCTTGTTTTTAATAATTACATCTTTTCTGTGGAGCTGCGTTGTTGTTTTTAGTCGCCACATAGTCAGCCCCGCCTCCCGGTGGCCTTCTGTGGGACAGAGTGAAGCAGTGCCCAGTCCTGCAGCATCGTCATGATTGTTGATACGTTTGAGCCCGTTGCCATGGCCACCGTGGCTAGCCGTTTCACTGGGGGTTTCCCTCATTTTTGATGACCCTCTAGTTGACCGAACATGATGTCCTTTTCTAGGGCTTGGTCTTTCCTGATGACTCGTCCAAAGTAAGCAAGTCAATGTCTCTCCGTCTGTGCTTCTAAGGAATATTTTGGTTGAAACTCTTCTTTTTGGCTGTCATCAAGGGCCAGTTAAGGAAAAATACAAATGTTTATTAACTTTGTTTTTAATAATTATATCTTTTTTATGGAACTGTGTTGTCGTTAGTTGCCATACAGTCCGCTACCTATTCAGTATTCTTCACCAGCACCATAATTCAAATGCATCAGTTCTTCTTCCATCATCCTCTTTTATTTTCCAGTTTCCCATGCGTATGAAGCAATCGAAATGACCATGGCTTGGGTCAGGCATACCTTAGTCATCAAAGTGACATCTTGGCTTTTTAAAACTTTAACAAGGTCTTCTGCAGAAGATTCACTCAATATCAAATACATTGTTTTTTATTATTTCTCCTTACTGAAAACTCCCTTTCTTTCTCCCTCTCCTCTTCCTTCTTCCTGCCCTCCCTCCTTTCTTCCTTCCTCCCTCCCTTCCTCCCCTGTGTCCCTCCCTCTCCCCCTTCTTCCCTTCCTCCTTCCCATCCTTTCTTCCTGCCTCCTTCCTCAAGTTTCAGAAACCTTCTAAGTAGCTTGTGCTACATTACCATGTTTGTGACTGGAACCCTTTAAACCAATCTGGGGGAGATGAGTTCTGGGATTCTACGGCAGGATTTAGAAACACAGAGTAAATGGACACCACAACTCACTCAGATTTGAAAAAAGACAAAGTAGCCCATAGAAGCAATCCCTAGTGCTAAGGAAGCAAACTTGTAGAGCCTCCATGTGTGAGGAAGGGGGGCGTTTCCCGAGAAGCCCTAGGAGTGTAGCAGTCTGGCAGAGGTGGGGTAAGTGGACGCAGACCCTCTGCAAATGGCCAGCCTCCCTTCCACTCACTCGTCTTGGTCTTCATGTGGAAAGGACGTGACATCTCTTAGAACTCCTGGAGCAGCTGTCCCAGTCAGGGCACTCCCAGCACTCTGGAAGGCAGCGATGAGGGTGGGGACCTTCACCATTTCACGCTGAGAACTAAGAGTGCTGAGCAGTGTTCAAGAGCAAACAGCCTGTCACAAAAGACTGGTGTCAGCTGATAAGTTTTAAATTTTCCAAACATACCTTCCTGAGTTCTAGCACTGGGCAATTTAAGACACCCTCACCATCTAACGCCCTCTCTGTGGGCACAGATGCGCATTGAACTCAACTGTCTTTTGAATCCCTGGGTGATCTCAAAGTGTTAAGTTAAAAGAGGTAAAATATAAGATACTTATTGAAATTTCCCCAAAAATGTAGATGAATTGATCCAGCTGTGACAACATTCCAAAAGCCCTCTGTAATGTGTATCCCAGTTGGTTCTGTTCATTGTCACTGCTAACTTGTAAAACTGGGAGACTGAACTTCAGTTACACAGACCAAAGTCAACCCAGCCCCAGTTTCTTTGCTTAGACCATCAACAGGTTGCTCCTTCTGGCTAGTCCTGGTAGTTTTACTACAGTTGCTCAGAGTAATACTCTGGAGTTTAGGATTTACTTTTCCTTAGAAGTGGTTATGTTTAACATTTTTTGTACTTTAACATATTTGTTATCAAATTAGAAAATCTAGTTAATTTTCAACATTGGCAATGATTCTCTCCTTTTTAGGCATTTCTTTTGTTGATCGTTTACACACCCACTCAGCAAAGGGCAGATGCTGACTCTGGGAGAGACCCTGCCCTGGATACTGGTGTACAACCAAATGAGGAGATACGCTGATTCGGGGCCTACACAGGAGAGACTAACAAGTAAACAGGCAACCGTGACCTGCTGCTGCTTGTCTGAGACTCTGTATATTTTTTTCATTTTTCTTACTCCTTCCATTAAGAAAATAAGTATAACTTGCAGAGTCAGCAAGCCTTAAATGCAACCCAGCGTAGCCCTCAAGTGAAGGGGAAGATGACCAAGATGGCCGAGTTCGAATCTCATCAACCACGAGCTGCGTGTGTGTGCAAGCATGTGTTTCGTGTGTGTGAATGTGTATGTGAGATCTTCTCTTTGGCCTGTCTGGATTCCCAAGACTGCACCAGACTAGGAAGAGGCCATTGGTAACTGTCCCCTAATTCAATGTGCCTTCTCAGAAGATCTAAGTAAATTTAGTGGTTAACCAAGTTGCCTTCAGGCTCCAATGACACTAGAAATTGTATTTCTATTCTTGTGGCTACTATTATTGGACTGTTATTCTTGTTGTTATTCACTGACTTTTAAACTTACCAGTGTGACAGAGTCAGTTTCAAATCATCCAGAATCTAGTTCTTGGTACAGCAGATATTCTGTGTGGATGTGAGAGTGAGTCCCAGGCAGAACTAATATATCACAGGTGTCATGGAGTAGAAAGGGCACTTTGACATCAGGCAGAACCCAGTTTAAATCAAGGCTCATTCATGCCCAGTTTATGTGAACTTAAGGCAGTTCCTGAATCTTTTAAATCTGCAATTTCATCCTCTGTCGAAAGTGGACATAAAGAGCCTGTTGCTTTATCCTGGGGAGGATTACATGCAGTTCGTCCGTGTGTGGCAAACCATCTAAGTGACTGACTGTCCTGGTTTGCCTAGGACTGTCCTGTTTTTGAGTCTCTGGGTGATGGAAATGGTTAAGCACTTGACTGCTAACCAAAAGAGTGGAGGTTCAAGTCTACCCAGAGGCACCTTGGAAGAAAGGCCTGGTGATCTACTCCTGAAAGATCAGTCATTGAAAACCCTGTGGAGCACAGTTCAACACTGGCATGCGTAGGGTCTCCACGAGTCAGAGTTGACTCATTAGCAAGTGTTTTTTGTTTGTTTGTTTAGTGGTTCTGTTTTTTTGTTTTGTTTTGTTTTGTTTTAAATATTGGAAGTCCTGCATCCAGAGGAAGCTCAGTCCCGTGTAAACTGGAAAAGCTGGCCACCCTGCTCCCTTCCCTAAGCCTATAAAACTGTTGGCGGGATTGCTAATATCCATTAAAAAAGAAGTGTTAACTTCCAAACATCCTCACTTCCTTCCTCAATTTTTTTGAACATATAAATGACTCCAGGCTCAGGCAACAGCATCAATACTTTGTATATAATTATAAACATCTGAATGACCTATCATTTTTCTCACCATCTTATTCTCAGTTCTCATAGAAGACTTTAATATGCAAATTCAAACTTCAGCTAAATATCAACTGATTTACTGAAAAGCATACCAGACTTAAAGAGAAAAGAAGAAAGGATTGCCTAGTTTTCCAGTCCCCTGGTAAGGCACCTTCCCCCTCTGGCAGTTCTTAATCTCCTGTAACTCCAGCAAGTACCTCCCTCACTTGATGTCTATAAAAACAGCTTGGGGGCAATGTCTGACCTCTTCCAACCCTACAATGAGGGAAGGGGAAACAAGATCAACAGCGAAAGGCTGACTCCTATGAGGTGGAGGCCAGACAAGCCTCCTCTCTCCGCCATCATTACTAATTCTGACATCAACTGTCCTTCACACAGAACTCTCTACTTCTTTTCCGGGTTCCGTTATTCATTGCAATGGCCACAAAGACCTCACAGAACATACTCACAATTATGGGGCTTATTATAAGGGAAGTAACAGTTACAGTTAAGACTCAGGAACATTCAAGATACAGTTCTTCCATCAGGATATGCTCTTCCTGGCTCTCAGTCTCTGCCCAAAAGCATTCAGCTTTCTCTCTCCCTGGGCCAGGAAGCCCACTACACCATCTCCTGCTGCCAAGTCTCTGCCCTTTCTACCCCATGACACCTGTGATATATCAGTTCTGCCTGGGACTTACTCTCACATCCACACAGAATATCTGCTGTGCCAAGAACTAGATTCTGGGTCTCTCCTGCTGATCTCTCTTTCCTTGGTGGTGGCGGGCTCCTCCCCTCCGCTCTGGAAATGGCTCTCTTTTAAGGCAAAACTGACCAATACCCTTGGTAGGCCACAATTACCCTACCACACAATCCTCTGGGTGAGAGTTACAAGACCATGGCTAGAAAGGCCACACATAAAAGTAATTTATCCACCACAACGCCACCTGGCCCCCTCCCAGACACATACATGTGTTCAATGTCACACCCATCAGCAGAACCCACCCATCAACAGCTCAGATAGAGAAGATTTTGAGTCGGAACCCTTTCTTGAGTAAAAATTTCTGGGACGCTAGCCTTCCTCCAAACAATTCTTCCTTAGCCTACATGTTTACATACCCCAAGTTCTGTGAACAATAATCAAAACTCAATGAAATTTCAACATAAGGTTTATTCTGAGCAGTAATTCTATACACATATCCAAAAAGATAAAAAATAAAACAATTTTGATTCCAGAAAAAGCAAACAGCTCAAAGAAGCTAGGCACAATGGCACTTATAAAGAGAAGACCAGACCAAAACCAAATCTGTTGCTGTCACGTCGCCTCCAAGTCACAGCGACCCTACAGGCAGAGTAGAACTGCCCTAATGGCGTTTCCGAGGAACGGCTGGCGTGTTTGAACCGCTAACCTTTTGTTTAGCGGCTGAGCATTTAACCACTGCACCACCAGGGCTCCGAAAGAACTAATAGATTAATTTTAAAAAAAGCAGGCAAATCGCAAGTAGGAAATGAGTATATGAAGTACTCAACATCACTAGTAAGTAAAAAGAAATTGAAACATCAAAAAACAGTTTTTCACTTACCAAGTTGTATTAAATAATGTTTCGTGCCTCTGTGAGGGGGTTGAAATGGGAATGCTTGTTCAGGCTGCTCAGAGAATAAACTATCTGGACTTCTTCTAGTCACACATTCTTTCTTTATGTATGTTAATATCTGTATGGCCATCTTGGATCATTTGAATATCTTTACAAATCCTCTCTCTAATGCAATATTTGTTTGTTGTATATTTTACTGTCTATCAGCAAATTTATCCTCTAGCCTTACCAAGTTTAATTCTGCATTCTGGGGATGGTGGGGATAGAGAATCTGAACATTCTCTGCTCTTCCCCAAATATACAATCTCTGCATGCAGAAGATAAGAGGAAGCAGAGGAAGAAAAGCAACCCTGAACATTTAGGTCCGGTTAACTGGTAATACTCTTCTCTTTTGAATGTGGAAATTTGGAAGGGAGACTGATTAGAGCAACAGTAAGAGCTAACCCTTATTGAGTGCTAATTGCTAGCCAGGTACCACACACTACCCTGCCAAGAATTTCATTTTGACTAAGTTGCTGTTCTCCTTCTTCCTGGAGGAAGGTGTTACTATTAATGAAACTGAACAAAGGGCCAAGATTCAGCCCCAAACACTGTCACTATCAGGGAGAAACCATTTTAATCCTCCTGGAATCCAGATTTCTAGGTCCATGGAGTTGGGGTGACCCGCCCAGACCACTTACCCTTAGACGTCCTTTTGAACTTTGAACCTTTAAGGAACTGGTTTGCCTGGGGTCACCTTCAAGTCAAACAATAGCCTAGTGAGCAGCTTAGTGGAGACCACTTTGCCTTAGGCACTGGGTTCTTTTGGGGCATTAAAATGACCTTCAGGAAGGACCCTGCCCGAACCCCTGTTTCACTATCCCTTCTTTGGAGCGCTGTACTGATACTTTCGGATTGATGCTGCCCGATTCATATCATACCTACTCACAATAAATATATTCTGTTACACTAATTTCTGGGTTTCTCTGGGCTGCATTCAGGTTTTTAACATCAGTAAGCGTGATAACTACCCCCTGACAGATTTAATTTCAGCTAGCTTTAGTTCGAGGTGCTGAGCAAAGTGGGAAATAAAATACCAAAGCTAGCTGTAGAGAATCAGGAGCTAGCTGCAAAGATGTAAGACTTGGTGCTGGGTGGCGTAATCACACACACAATGCTATTAGTATATGTCATATTTCTACTGACTGGAAGGAAGCTTCTACGGGTCCAGAACAGCACCCAGAGCATTGTTGCCCTTTGCAGGGCCGAGGAGTCCCTCAAGGAGTAAAAATAATATTTGTTGAATAAATGAGACCATGTCTATCAAAGACAACACATTCCCTCCCAACTGTATTATTTTTAATGCCCCAGAGTTCTTACCAAGGAGCCCTGGTGGCACAGTGGTTAAGCACTTGGCTGCTAACCAAAAGGTCAGCGGTTCAAACCAACCAAATGCTCCACAGGAGGAAGATGTGGCAATCTGCTCCCGTATAGTTTACAGCCTAGGAAACCCTATGGGATAGTTCTACCCTATCCTATAGGGTCGATATGGGTTGGCATCCACTCGATGGCAAACAACAAGAGTTCTTACCTAAAGAGCAAATAATAAACGCAACGATAATATTTAACTGATGTTTTCCTTGCATGAATCCACCACCCAATGTGCATACATACTGATCCTACCATGACGGGACACAATGCCAGGAGCTAGAGAGGGAAAAGGTTGACACGGAGCCCTGCCGTAAGGAGCTTATGTCTGAGCCTATCTCTAGATGTTTGAAGAAATAGACCTCTGCCCCAAACCTCTGTTGCTATAGCTGCAATGCAAGGTGAGAATTCAAGAATACAAATATGGGTCTGGGCCACATTAATGCTGAGAGGTGAGAGCAGTGGCAATTAAAAAATAAAAATTGGAGATAATAGGTTTAGGTCCAAAGCAAAAACAGCATGCAGCATGATCCACAAGGTTTAAGCTATGATCCCGTACCCATTGCTGTCAAGTCGATTCTGACTCATAGTGACCCTACAGGACAGAGTTTCCAAGGAGCTGCTGGTGGATTCAACCTGCTGACCTTTTGGTTAGCAGCCGAGTTCTTAACCACTGCGCCACCAGGGCTCTAGAGAAAAGAAGCAGAGACAGCCTGAATTGAAGCCTGTGGTCAGAAGAGATAGCAAGGCTCCAGAGTGAGGGCTGCAGGCCCAGAGGGAAGCAGGCAGCTCCTGGGAAAGACTCACATTCAGGATGTCCAGGAGCTCATCCGGGCTGCAATCTTTAGCCTAACTCAGAGGCCAGATCCAGACAAATGAGATAGAAAAGGCATTACTTCCTTACTGTCCAAAGGCATTGAGAGAGAGGACTGTAGCTCAGACCAGGAATCAAAGGCAGAGTGTAGCTAGAAAATGAAAGAGAAATAATATAAAGGTCCACTGCGTTAAGCCACCCCAGCTGGCCAGAGTCACAGGCTGTGTGCTTGCACTTTGGCTACATGGATACAGGTGGTACACAGGTCACAGAGCAGGTGCTCAACTAAGGATTGCTGAAAAAATGGATGGAAGGTGGATAAAGTCCCAGGGCACGCTGACTGCCCAATGAAGGAGAAGCCAGAGAGACAGAAAAGACAAACAGAGGGTGCGGGTGCGTAGGAGGAGGTTTTCAGAAGAAACCATGAGCCTTGGGTGAGTGGTGGAAAGTTACCCTTTGTGCTCAGGGATGCCTCCTCCCTCCTGCTGGTGCCCCCTAGTCTCTCCTGTCAGCCTGGCCTCTCCAACCCCAGCATCCAAGACACAGGCCACCCCGTGCTCAGGACAAGGCGCAGTTATCCTTGGGGAAGTTATGCCACAGCCATTTCTCTCCTCCTCCTTTCTCTTTTAAAACATTTTTAAAAAATTATATAAGTAACATCTGGTTATTAATTGAAAGTTAAGAAAAACTCTAACAGGTAGAGGAAAATCACATATTTTATCATGCCAAAACAAACAAAACAGCTAACATTTATTACAGTAAGCTATTTCTGGTCTTTTTTCTACATATAAAGTTGAGTCTTGATATGGTTATAGCCATCTTACATACATAATTTTGCATTTTTATCCCTTAACATTATATCCTAAGTATTTTCTTATATTATAACATAATCTTTGTAAAGGGCTGTGATACTGTTTATTTTTCATTGTGATAAAAGACACAAAAGAAAATTTACAAAAGGCAAAGGATTTGTTACTCATGTATTTACCACAAAAAAAGAGAAAATGTTACCGTTAGTGACATTTACTACAGTGTTATGTGACCATCACCACTAACTAGTCTCAGAAAATTTTCATCACCCCAAAGAGAGACCATGAAGCCATTAGGAGTCCCCACTTCCAATCCCACACACTCCTAACTGCTTGTTGTTGTTGTCAAGTGCCATCGAGTTGGTTCGGACTCACAGCAACCATACGCACAACAGCACGAAACACTGCCCGGTCCTGCGCCATCCTCACAATTGTTGTGCTTGAGCTGCTGTTGCAGCCACTGTGTCAATGCATCTCATTGAGGGTCTTCCTCTTTTTCTCTGACCTCCTGCTCTACCAAGCATAATGTCCTTCTCCAGGAACTGATTTCTCCAGATAACATGTCCAAAGTATGTGAGATGTAGTCTCACCATCCTTGCTTCTAAGGAGCATTCTGGCTGTACTTCCTCCAAGACAGATTTGTTCATTCTTTTGGCAGGCCATAGTATGTTCAACATTCTTTGCCAACACCATAATTTAAAAGTGTCAATTCTTATAAGTTTTCCTTATTCATTGCCCAGCTTTCACATGTATATGAGGCGTTTGAAAACATCATGGCTTGGGTCAGGCGTACCTTAGTCTTCAAGGTGACATCTTTGCTTTTTAACACTTTAGAGAGGTCTTTTGCAGTAGATTTACCCAATGCAATATGTTGTTTGATTTCTTGACTGCTGCATCCATGGGTGTTGACTATAGAGTCAAGTAAAATGAAATCTTTAGCAACTTTGTTCTTTTCTCCATTTATCATGATGCTCTTTATTGGTTCAGCTGTGAGAATTTTTGTTTTCTTTATGTTGAGATGTAATCCATAAGTAAGTGCTTCAAATCCTCTTTACTTTCAACAAGCAAGGTTGTGTCATTTGCATATGGTAGGTTGTTAATGAGTCTTCCTCCAATTTGGATGCCCTGTTCTTCTTCATATAGTCCAGCTTCTCAGATTATTTGCTCAGCATACAGATTGAATAAGTATGATGAAAAGATACAGCCCCGACACATACCTTTCCTGACTTGAAACCACGTAGTATCTACTTATGTTCAAATGGCTGCTTCTTGATCTATGTACATGTTCCCCATGAGCACAACTGAGCATTCTGTAGTTAGCAGTCTTCACAGTGTTATCCATAGTTTGTTATGATCCACACAGTTGGATGCCTTTGCATAGTCATAAAACACAGGTAAGCATCTTTCTGGTATTCTCTGCTTTCAGCCAGGATCCATCTCACCTCAGCAATGATATTCCTGGTTCCAACTCCTCTTCTGAATCCAGCCTGAATTTCTGGCAGTCCCTCGTCAAGGCACTGCTGCAGCTGCTTTTGAATGATCTTCAGCAACATTTTACTTGCGTGTGATATTAATGATATTGTTCAATAATTTCCACATTCAGATGGATCACTTTTCTTGGGAATAGGCATAAATATGGATCTCTTCTGGTCAGTTGGCCAGGAAGCTGTCTTCCAGATTTCTTGGCATAGATGAGCAAACACTTCCAGTGCTGGATCCATTTGTTGAAACATCTCAATTGGTAGTCCATCAATTCCTCGCGCCTTGTTTTTCCCCAATGCCTTTAGCGCAGCTTAGACCTCTTCCTTCAATACCATCAGTTCCTGAAATGGTTGAACATCAGCCGATTTTGGGGGGCATAGTGCCTCTGTGTATTCTTTCCATCTTCTTTTGATCCTTCCTGCGTCATTTAATATTTTGCCCATAGAATCCCTTCAATATTGCAACTCAAGGCTTAAATTTTTTCTTCAGTTCTTTCAGCCTGAGAAATGCCAAGCACTTTCTTCCCTTTTGGTTTTCTAACTCCAGGCCTTTGCACATGTAATTATAATACTGTACTTTGTCTTCTCAAACTGCCCTTTGAAATCTTCTCTTCGGCTCTTTTACTTCATCATTTTTTCTGTTTGCTTTAGCTACTCTATGTTCAAGAGCAAGTTTCAGAGTCTCTTCTGACATGCATTTTGGTCTTTTCTTCCTTTCTTGTCTTTTTAATGACCTCTTGCTTTCTTTGTGTATGATGTCCTTGATGTCATTCCACAACTCATCTGGTCTTCGGTCATTAGCTTTCAATGCATCAAATCTATTCTTGAGATGGTCTCTAAACTCAGGTGGAATATACGCAAGGTCATATGGTGGCTATTGTGGACCTGTTCTCATTTTCTTCAGCTTCAACTTGAACTTGCGTATGAGCTATTGATAAATAAACCCAAAATACAAATAAATAAAATAAACCCCTGTCAACCACTAGTCTGTCTTCTGTCTCTATGGATTTGCCTATTCAGGATATTTCATATAAATAGAATCATTCAACATGTGCCCTTTTGTGTCTATCTTCTTTCACTTAGGATGATGCTTTCCAGGTTCATTCAAGTCATAGAATGTATCAGTACTTCATTTCTTATATGATACTGTTTTAAATACCACTCTTCTGCTCAACAATGTTGTTTGGCATCCCGCTGCCTATCCAAATAAAGTTCATGCTCTTTCGTCTTTAGTATGGCATTAACTATTCTACATAATCCTGGCTACCCATCTTATGAGCACCCACCTACTCTTTACTTTCTTGCATCTGTAACTTTGCTCAAGTCCCAAATCTCTGAGTGCCTCCATCAGTGGTTCCCAAAGCCTAGTCCCCAGACCAGTGGCATCAACATCACCTGGGAAATTGTTATAAATGCAAGTTCTCAGATGCACCACTTCCCCCCTCACCCCCACCCACACCTCTGCCTGCCCCTGCCCAACTAAATCAAAACAGAATCCAGTTTTTTAACACGCCTTCCAGGTGATTGTAATGGACACTAAATATGAGAACCACTGGTCAAAATCACACCACTCCTTCAGAGTCTAGTTAATATTTTACCTCCATGAGCTTTCCCTGCTACTTCCCACTGAACATAACCATAACTCTTTGAGAGAATCTCTCACATTTTACACCACGTTATAGTCATATCTCCTTCGTCGACCTCACCTATATAATCTATTTCTGTGAACAATGAGGAGCCTGGACAGATGACTTTGTGAGTTGTTACCAGCTAAGATTCTGGGGTGAGCTCCCTAAAGACACGGGTTTTACTTCTTATCTTCCATTGCACATGGTAGCCTAAAGCAGTGGCTCCCAAATTATCTATGACAAACTTCCCTCAAACAAGAGGAAAAGAAAAGCAAGGTGACAAGCTTTCCATTATCCTAAATATATCTAATTATATTATTCTGAGATTCTGACTTTCCTGCTTTGTGGGTAATAAAATGTCCTTTCTTTTACACATGGTAGTGGTAATAGAGGGAAGGTTTGGAATTTTTTTTTGTTTTATTAATTTTTTCATGTTTCTTTCAAGCCTATTTTCAGCTATTCCTGTGTGGAAACCCTGGTGGCATAGTGGTTAAGAGCTAAGGCTGCTAACCAAAAAGATTGGCAGTTTGAATCCACCAGGCACTCTCTGTGGGGCAGTTCTACTCTGTCCTTTAGGGTTGCTATGAGTCAGAACTGACTCAGTGGCAACAGGTTTGGTTTTTTTGGTTTTTATGTGTAGGAGTCACTGGCCTGTAAAGACAGCAGACTAAGGATGGTTTCATAGAAAAGCCCCAGAGGCTGCAATATCAATCAGGAGCCATTGTTAGGCCATATTCAACTTCAGAGCCTGTTGTAAACTGCCTCAGAGCCACAGCACAGAGAAGATCGGAGAGTGCTCAGATAAGAAAGAGAAAACGAGAGCATGGCAGGAGGGAGGCTAAGAAACTCCCCTTAGGGGCAATGAGGATCTGCAGCCTGCCATGGGCAGGGCACTGTGAAGGACAGCAAGCCTCCTCAGACTCCAGCCTTGTGATTTTACTTACACACACATGAACTCAATAACTAGAACAATAGAAACAACCATTGAACACTCCCCGTCTGAACTTTGAGAAATTAGAGGCCTATGAAGCCCCTGAGATGAGCAAAAACCTAACCAATGGGGCCATTCCTTGAGAGATCAGCGTATTACCCCCACCAGAGACTAAGCAGGCAAGAGAAAAGGACAGGATGAGGCAGAACAGATACAATTCTCCCAGCAGCAATGAGGCGGAGAGGGTCCAGATTGTTTACAGTGGATTGCGTATATGTGTTTAGGTTTAAGTTAACTTTTTGATAAACTCAACAGAGCTCACTTCAAAGTGTGAGTTCAGTTTTTCTCATTTATTCCTATTGCTATATTGCAAGTTAAAGAACCTTATAGCAGATGCTTGTTTAGAAGCTCTGCCAAGTTCAACAAGGCCTCTTCTTCTGAGGAATGCTCCTCTGACTAAAAACAAAAACAAGAAAAGGAAGGCCAGGTAGTGATTGGTTTACTCCAGGCCCCAGGTGCCTGGGCACCACTGACTTGGCCAGGCTTGGAAAGCTGATGAGAGAGATAGCAATCAAATCATCTCACAGGAATTTGGAACTGAGGCACTGAGATCTGACCCAGTTTCTGTGTGTGACTGGGATGAAGGTCACATGAACTCGGGTGTAGAGAGAGAAACCAGTTTTGACCTTATCTCAAGAGGGAGAGAGAAAATCTGAGGAAACGGCTGTCATAGCTCCAGTCAGCCTTCCAGTTCCTGGTTTTGGCCCCTGTGAGGACAGCCACACTCCCTGCCTTGGGATCCTTGAGCTACCCATAAAACCTCCTGTGATGGTTAGTGCTGTGTGCTAACTTGGCTAGGCCATGATCCTCAGTGGCTTGGCAAACAATTATGTACTCATCCTCTGTTTTGCGATCTGATGTGAGCAGCCAAGCAGTTGGAAGGGGAGTTTCCTTGGGGGTGTGGCCTGCATCCAATATTTATGGATGTTCAGGGAAAGCTTTCGTTCTCTTTCTCAATCCTGCATTCATCTTGTCATCCTCTGAGGATGAAGATTACCCAGGAGCAGAAGCTCAAAAGAGGCGAGGATCTTCCTCCAGAGCCAACAGAGAAAGAAAATCTTCCCCTAGAGCAAGTACTAGCCTCCTAAACTGTGAGAAAATAAATTTCTGTTTGTTAAAGCCACCCACTTGTGATATTTCTGTTATAGCAGCACTAGATGACTAAGGCAGGGGCCCAATGCTTGTCCAGTGACGCAAGTTAGCCGGCCACCACTTGCACTTGTTCATCGTGGAAAAAGAACTATGTAGGCTTTCACATAGTTAAATGTACTCAATTAAAAAACAAAACAATAAAAAACTGTTTTCATTCTGAGAGAATAATAGACTGCCTTCTTCTTTGAGGTAAAAATGACATTTTTAATGACTTAAGTACAATAAGAGATGAAATAAAGGATGAGTATTTTTGATTTTTTAACGTCAGTCGTTACTAAGCAAAATACAGAGCTAGCAAATTTGAGTCATTCCCCTGTTTTTTGTTGTTGTTGTTCTGTACATGTTTGTTTTTTAATATGGGCCCACGAGATCCAAGCACCCAGAACTACTGAACTATCTGATTTTAAGCACCCTTCCAACTCTGGATTCCAGACTCTAGGATTCAGCTTAATTTCCAAAAAACTTTACAATCTGTCTTAAAATCTTAAGTGGAAAGAAGCAGAAAACAACATAGCCTCTCTCTAGAACCTCTCCTCACTTGATCTAATGTGGCTGCTGCCAGAGAAGGGGATTTTTAGGTCTACGCTGGAAGTTAACACTGGAGTTTTGCCACAAGTTTTTTATTTTGAAAAATGTCAAACCAACAGAAAAGTTGAAAGAAGAGAACAAACCATTCAGATACTGTAAGATTTACAATTAAGTTTACCTGAAGAATTTGGTCTTTGTCCTTGGTTCCTGAGAGACAACCTGTAAAACTTCAGAATTTCCTCAGTGATTGAAGTGTCTTTGATGAAGCCTCCAGGCTACACCTGAAGGTTGATACTAATGAAGTGTCTCTTGGGTGGGTGCTGGCCAGGCCAGAAAAACCTTCCACAGGATATCAGCCCGACCTCAGGTTGAGTTTAATCAATGAGGCCCCAATAAAGGCCCTGGACACAGAAGCTCAATGGGCTTCCTGGTCGGAGGGTCTGCATCCCTTTCTCGGACATGGAAGCTTTACACTGAGAGCTCTCCTGGACCTTGCTCTGGGTATCTGCATTTGTATCTTTTTTTTTTTTTTTTTTTCTGTAACAGCAAAGCTATAATCATAAGTAGAGTTCTCTCCCAAGTTCTGTGAGGTATTTTAGAGAATTATCAAACCCAAGGGAGTAGTGGGACCCAGCAGGTCAGAAGTAACAGGAGCTCTGGGGACCCTTGAGCTTAAGGCTGCTATCCTGAGGGGCTAGAGGGACCCTCGAGTTTATAGCAAGAAGGTTAGAAGTGAGGATCTTAGGCTGGCATTGTGAAGGAGTAGTGGGAAAACATTGAATCTGTAGCCAGTGGGTCAGAAGTGAGGGTGTGAGGGTGTCATGGAGACCACCAAGCCTGTAGCTGGCATCTGATGTCTTGGGCAGACTCGGCAGTCTGGAAGATATTGTCCTTTAACTTGTGAGGTCTGACCTAGCTCTAGGTGGTTAGGGTAGAGGAAGAAGTGTTACACATGCAACTGGTGTCAGAACAGAACTGATAATAAATTGATTTTGATTTCCACACAGTTTGATGTCAGAGGAGTGGGATTTTATTTTCCACGTAGACGCCATTCACCTAGATTTACCAAGAGATAACATTTTGTCACGTTTGCTTTCTTTCTCTCTCTCTATAGATGTAGAGATATATAAATGCACACATAACTTTATATTTAATTTACGTATAAATTGGAACCCTGGTGACACACTGGTTAAGAGCTAAGGCTCTATTTAATTTACATATAAATATAATAATTTTACTCTATCTATTTTTACATATATGCATAAATATATATATATATATGTCCCCCACGTGTCTGTCAGTTTGTCATACTGTGGGGGCATGTGTGTTGCTGTGATGCTGGAAGCTATGCCACCAGTATTCAGATACCAACAGGGTCACCCATGGAGGACAGGTTTCAGCTGAGCTTCCAGACTAAGACAGACTAGGAAGAAGGATCCGGCAGTCTACTTCTGAAAAGCATTAGCCAGTGAAAACCTTGTGAATAGCAGCGGAACATTGTCTGATATAGTGCTGGAAGATGAGCCCCCCAGGTTGGAAGGCACTCAAAGATGACTGGGGAAGAGCTACCTCCTCAAAGTAGAGTTGACCTTAATGATGTGGATGGAGTAAAGCTTTCGGGACCTTCATTTGCTGATGTGGCACAATTCAAAATGAGAAGAAACAACTGCAAACATACATTAATAATTGGAACCTGGAATGTACAAAGTATGAATCTAGTAAAATTGGAAATCATCAAAAATGAAATGGAACGCATAAACATCGATGTCCTAGGCATTAGTGAGCTGAAACGGACTGGTATTGGCCATTTTGAATTGGACAATCATAAAAAAATTTAAAAAATTAAAAAATAATTTTTTTTTTTTTTTTATAGTCTACTATTTTACTATGCTGGGAGTGACAGCTCGAAGAGGAATGGTGTTGCATTCATCATCGAAAAGAACGTTTCAAGATCTATCCTGAAGTACAATGCTGTCAGTGATAGGATAATATCCATACGCCTACAAAGAAGACCAGTTAATACAACTATTATTCAAATTTACACACCAACCACTAGGGCCAAAGATGAAGAAATAGAAGATTTTTATCAGCTGCTGCGGTCTGAAATTGATCAAATATGCAATCAAGACGCATTGATAATTACTAATGATTGGAATGCGAAAGTTGGAAACAAAGAAGAAGGATCAGTAGTTGGCAAATATGGCCTTGGTGATAGAAACAATGCCAGAGATCGAATGATAGGATCTTGCAAGACCAACAACTTCTTCATTGCAAATACCTTCTTTCACCAACACAGTGACCTTGCCAGATGGAACAGACAGAAATCAAATTGACTACATCTGTGGAAAGAGACGATGGAAAAGCTCAATGTCATTAGTCAGAACAAGGCCAGGGGCTGACTGTGGAACAGACCATCAATTGGTCATATGCAAGTTCAAGCTGAAACTGAAGAAAATCAGAGCAAGTCCACAAGAGCCAAAATACGACAATGAGTATATCTCACCTGAATTTAGAGACCATCTCAAGAATAGGTTTGATGCATTGAACACTAGTGACCAAAGACCAGACAAGTTGTAGAATGACATCAAGGACATCATCCATGAAGAAAGCAAGAGGTCATTGAAAAGCCAGGAAAGAAAGAAAAGACCAAGATGGATGTCAGAGGAGACTCTGAAACTTGCTCTTGAGTGTTGAGCAGCTAAAGCAAAAAGAAGAATTGGTGAAGTAAAAGAACTGAACAGAAGATTTCAAATGGCCTCTCGAGAAGACAAAGTAAAGTATTATAATGACATGTGGCAAAGAGCTGGAGATGGAAAACCAAAAGGGAAGAACATGCTTGGCATTTCTCAAGCTGAAAGAACTGAAGAAAAAACTCAAGCCCAGAGTTGCAATAGTGAATGATTCCATGGGGAAAATATTAAACGACGCAGGAAGCATCCAAAGACGATGGAAGGAATACACAGAGTCATTATACCAAAAAGAATTAGTCAATATTTAACCATTACAAGAGGTGGCATATGATCAGGAACCGATGGTACTGAAGGAAGAAGTCCAAGCTGCTCTGAAGGCACTGGCAAAAAACAAGGCTCCAGGAATTGATGGAATATCAATTGAGATGTTTCAACAAACAGATGCAGCGTTGGAGGTGCTCACTCATCTATGCCAAGAAATATGGAAGACAGCTTCCTGGCCAACTGACTGGAAGAGATCCATATTTATGCCTATTCCCAAGAAAGGTGATCCAACGAATGTGGAAATTACAGAACAATATCATTAATATTACACGTAAGCAAAATTTTGCTGCAAGATCATTCAAAAACGGCTGCAGCAGTATATGGACAGGGAATTGCCAGAAATTCAGGCCAGTTTCAGAAGAGGACGTGGAACCAGGGATATCATTGCTTATGTCAGATGAATCCTGGCTGAAAGCAGGGAATACCAGAAGGATGTTTGCCTGTGTTTTATTGACTATGCAAAGGTATTCGACTGTGTGGATCACAACAAACTATCAATAACACTATGAAGAATGGGAATTTCAGAACACTTAATTGTGCTCATGAGGAACCTTTACATAGATCAAGAGGCAGTTTTTCAGACAGAACAAGGGGATACTGATTGGTTTCAAGTCAGGAAAGGTGTGCATCAGGGTTGTATTTTTTCACTATACCTATTTAATCTGTATGCTGAACAAATAATCTGAGAAACTGGACTATATGAAGAAGAATGGGGCATCAGGATTGGAGGAAGACTCATTAACAACCTGAGTTATGCAGATGACACAACCTTGCTTCCTGAAAGTGAAGAGGACTTGAAGCACTTACTAATGAACATCAAATACCACAGCCTTCAGTATGGATTGCACCTCAACATAAAGAAAACAAAAATCCTCACAACTGGACCAATGAGCAACATCATGATAAGCAGAGAAAAGATTGAAGTTGTCAAGGATTTCATTTTACTTGGATCCACAATCAACAGCCATGGAAGCAGCAGTCAAGAAATCAAAAGACACATTGCACTGGGCAAATCTGCTGCAAAGGACCTCTTCAAAGTGTTGACCAGCAAAGATGTCACCCTGAAGACTAAGGTGCACCTGACCCAAGCCATGGTATTTTCAATCGCATCATATGCATGTGAAAGCTGGACAATGAATAAGGAGGACCAAAGAAGAGTTGGCGCCTTTGAATTGTGGTGTTGGTGAAGAATATTGAATATACCATGGGCTGTCAGAAGAACGAACAAATCTGTCTTGAAGAAGTGCGGCCAAAAGAACGAACAAATCTGTCTTGGAAGAAGTGTGGCCAGAATGCTTCTTAGAGGCAAGGATGGTGAGGCCGCGTCTTACCTACTTTGGACATGTTGTCAGGAGGGATCAGTCCCTGGAGAAGGACATCATACTTGGCAGAGTACAGGGTCAGCAGAAAAGAGGAAGACCCTCAACGAGGTGGATTGACACAGTGGCTGCAACAATGAGCTCTAGCGTAACAACGATTGTAGGGATGGCTCAGGACCGGGCAGTGTTTCGTTCTGTTGGTGCATAGGGTCGCTATGAGTCGGAACTGACCCGACAGCACCTAACAACAACAACATATCTATATGCATACATATATATAAAATATTTGACTGAACCAGTTTAAAGTAAATTAGTCATCATCACACTTCACCCCAAGTACATCAGAATATATCTCCCATGAACTAAGACATATCATATAAAACTACAATAACATTATCACACCCCAGATATTTAATTATATATATTAATATCATTTAATATATACTTCATATTCAAATTTCTCCAATTGTCCCAATGTTGTTAGTTGCCGTTGAGTAGATTCTGACTCGTGGCCACCCTATGTGTCAGAGTAGAACTACTGCATAGGGTTCAAGGCTGTGACCTTTTGGAAGCAGATTTCCAGGCCTGTCTTCCAAGGTGCCTCTGGGTGAGTTCGAACCACCAACCTTTCTGCTAGTAGTTGAGCGCGTCATTATTTGTGCCACCCAAGACTTCCAATAGTGTTCTTTAAAGTTGTTTTGCTGTTGTTATTGCTGATTCAAGATCCAGTCGAGGACCCACCATTGCGTTCAGTTGTCATGTCTCTGAATCTCTTTTAATCTGCAACTGTTCCATGTTTTGTTTTAGCTCTCAAAATTTTTGACATTTTGGAGGAGTCAGTTGTCTTAGAGAACATACCACGAACTGAACTGTTCTGTTTTCTACTGATTAGATCCAGGTTAAACACTTTGGCAAGAATTCTTCAACAGTGATATTGTTATCTGTCCCATCGCATTATAACAGGAGGCACAAATGTAAATTTATCCCATTGTTGGTGACGCTAAGTTTGATCACCTGGTTAAAGTGTCATCCATCAGATTGCTCCACTTTAGAGATATTTTTCCCTTTGTGTTTAATAAGTAATCTGACACAATAAGGGTGTCAGACTCATCTTTTACTTTACCTGCCCCAGACCTGCTGGCAGCTTTTTCTCCAAGGAGCCCTGATTTTTAAACAGAGAAATGGTGTTCAGACACAAAGATTTTGGTACTAGGTGTTTTAGTGACATTGGAATGGATATATAAAAAACCAAAAACAAACCCACTACCATCATGTCGATTCCAACTCATAGAGACCCTATAGGACAGAGTAGAACTGCCCCATAGAGCTTCCAAGGAGCGCCTGGCAGATTCGAACTACTGACCTTTTAGCTAACAGCCATAGCACTTAACCACTACGCCACCAGGGTTTCCATAGGCCCTTTCAATTGATAAGATAAAAGCAAAAAAAAAGCATTCTTTCTAATACAATTACAGCTCTTCTGTCTCACCTTCCCCCATTACTAATTTTTATTTCCCTTTTTCCTCAGTGAGAACCCTGGTTCCCAATAAGACATAACACATTTATCTTGCAATGCACAGAAAGTAGTTCCAATATCACCAACAAACACTACTTCCAACAACAAAACTACTAAGTAAACTCAAGATTTCTTTACAATTCTTTTTCTTTCCTCATATCTGCTAAGGGTATGCAATCAGAGCACTGGGTACGAAAGCTAATTGAGTTAATTCTTTTGTCTGTGCCGTCATGTGATCATCTGATGTATACTTAGGTTTATTAGTTTCTCTTTCTAGTTTTTTAATTTTGTTCTTTTACATATTATTGATTTATTATAGGAGTTTAGTACTCCTATTCTCTAGAGGACTAGAGTCCTGGCCAGGATGAAAGTAAAAATAAATAGATAAACAAAAAGGAGCAAATGTGTACCAGATGTTTCTGCATAAATTATGGTTATTAATACCTCATATGACTGTTGGCATAAACGAGACAAAATATGAAATAATTCTGTGGGGAAACCAGGCCTAAGAGAAAGATTAACCTGAAATATCAGATGGTCAGTGACGAAACCAGGATTGAATGTCACATTTTTTCCTAGCTCTATTTCTAAAGCTTATGCTTTTAAATACCATAATATACTGTAAGGAATACAGATAAACTGTTTTAAGTAAATTTAAGTTTCAGCTCTTTATATTCAGTGCATGTACATTCATTATAATTAAATATATATCTATGTTGTTGTTGTTATTGGTAGGTACTGTCGAGTGAGTTCCGACTCATAGCGACCCTATGCACCAACAGAACGAAACACTGCCTGGTCCTGAGCCATCCTTACAATCGTTGTTATGCTTGAGCTCATTGTTGCAGCCACTGTGTCAATCCACCTCGTTGAGGGTCTTCCTCTTTTCTGCTGACCCTGTACTCTGCCAAGCATGATGTCCTTCTCCAGGGACTGATCCCTCCTGACAACGTGTCCAAAGTAGGTAAGACGCAGTCTCACCATCCTTGCCTCTAAGGAGCATTCTGGCCACACTTCCTCCAAGACAGATTTGTTCATTCTTTTGGCAGCCCATGGTATGTTCAATATTCTTCACCAATACCACAATTCAAAGGCGCCAACTCTTCTTTGGTCTTCCCTATTCATTGACCAGCTTTCACATGCATATGATGCGATTGAAAATACCATGGCTTGCGTCAGGTGCACCTTAGTCTTCAGGGTGACATCTTTGCTGGTCAACACTTTGAAGAGGTCCTTTGCAGCAGATTTGCCCAGTGCAATGTGTCTTTTGATTTCTTGACTGCTGCTTCCATGGCTGTTGATTGTGGATCCAAGTAAAATGAAATCCTTGACAACTTCAATCATTTCTCTGCTTATCATGATGTTGCTCATTGGTCCAGTTGTGAGGATTTTTGTTTTCTTTATGTTGAGGTGCAATCCATACTGAAGGCTGTGGTATTTGATGTTCATTAGTAAGTGCTTCAAGTTCTCTTCACTTTCAGCAAGCAAGGTTGTGTCATCTATATATGTACATATATGTACATGTATATATTTTTTTCTCATGTGCATAAAGAAAAATGAACAGGCCGACTGAGATTTGTCTGCATAAGGAGAGAGCATGCCTGAATGCATTGAGAGTGACAATCTCGAATATCAAGACCTCCCTCCCACCAAGGTGTTCCTTACCTTAGTCTCCCAGCAATGTATATATTGAGGAAGGAACTCATTCTCAACACCTTGGCTTGGTTCTCCTCCAAGTCATTGCTCTTTCCAGAGATAATGACTATCCTGGCTTCTAATATCATAGATTAGTTCTGCCTACTTTTGAATTTTGTGTGAATAGAATAATGTTTTTCTGTATGTTCCTAGGTCATAAAATGTGAATTTTTTAGCTTTAGTTGATACCACCAAGCAGTTTTTAAAATTGGTTGTATGAATTTACACTCTCCCTAGTAGAATATATGAGCATTCCAGTTGCTCCACATCCTTATCAACAGTTGATATTGTCCACCCTTTCAAGAATTTTAGCCATTGGTGGCATGAGACTGGTATTATCTCATTGTGATTTTAATCTGTATTTCTCTGATGACTAATATGGCTGAGTCCTTTTCTTTATGTTCAGTGACCATTTGGCTATTTTATCTAGCCATTAAATGAAGGAAATCCTCAGTCTTGGTCCTAGATATTCTTTCCTCATTTCATCCTTATACTCCCTATGTAGAGAGCTAATCTTTATTCACGGCTTCAGTTATCTCCTTCTTACTCATTCACTTAGTATATACTTACTGAGTTTCTACTGAGTGCCAAGTATAATGCTAGACACAGGATATACAATGGTGAACAAAAATAGACTTGATTCTGTTCTTATGTATTTACATTCTAGTGACTGAGACAGCTGCTAACCAAAAAACGATGCAAATAAATGTAAAACTGCAATTGGTGATTGCTTCCAAATGCCACAAAGGTGAGATACATTGTTGTGAGGGTTTATTATATTGAGGGAGGTCATAAAACATAACCCTGAGGAAGCGAAAATTGATCTTGAATCTGAGGTATAAGTAGGGGCTTACTAGGCAAAAGAGAGAAGGATTTTAAGCAGATAGAGCAATATGTTCAAAGGCACTCAGCTTGACATTTCTGAGAAACTGAAAGGCCGGGATGGCCCAGTAAATGAGTATAGTTAGTCCCTGACTTAGGATACACTGGAGTTTCAAAGAACCACACTTATGACTGTCTTTTTTTTGTGTGTGTGTATCTGATCACTAGTAATATGTACTACATACAATGTTACAGCATGTAATTTGTTGATGTTATTATTCTTAGATGTTCACTCACAGATGATCAATGTTGTGATTTATAAAGATACTGATAATAAAATGCAATAATAATGAAAACTAAAAGAAATGAGGTATTTGACATGTCAGAACCAACTTATGACAGAGTCATTGGAACGGAACCACGTCTTAAGTTGGGGACTACCTGTATACGCAGATGATTTCAAAAGTTTTATCTTCAGTTTTGGCCTTTCCTGAGCTCTGGATTCTTGTCTTTATCTACCTGACGTGTCCACCTTGGATGTCTGTTGAGCCCTAAAACTATACATGATCCTCACCTCCAAATCTGGTCATTTTGCTTTCTCCAGCACAATGATTGGATCCATCTCCTACCTCCCTCAACAAGGACCTGTCTCTTATACCTTTACGCTATTTCTCAAAGCCGTCTGTTCTATCCATTTCTACAGCCCTCGTTGTAGTGCCGGCTACCACTGTCTGTTGTTGAGATTTCTTCTCTAGTATCCTGGCTGGTCTGCACAAAAATCTTTCACCCTCCTCAGGCCGTTTTCTAAACTGTAGTCAGAAGAGTCTTCAAAACGGAGATCTGATTACATCATCTCCCTTGCATAAAACCCACAATGGTTTCCCACTGCTCTTGGCATAAAAACAAAAATTTGTAACTGACCTAATACACTTGGCATGATCTGACCCTTGCCTAAAGGCAGCCACTGCTGTACCTCCCTCTCTGCATCCTGGTCCTAGAGGTCTTCTTTCAGGTCCCGAACATGTCACGCTTTCTCCTGCCTCTGCAAGTAACTTTCCTGTCCTCTTTCTTGTCAGAATCAATTCCACAGTAATGGGTTTGGTTTCTTTCTTTCTTTCTTTTTTGTACTGTAAGCACATATGCACCTTTCAAAACTCAGCTAACATTCCTCCCCACCCCAACCAGGGAAGCTTTCCCTAAACTCTAGACTAAATTTAGTCCCTAGGATCTGCTCTTATCACACTGAGTATGTTTCCTCTATAATACTTAGAACATTTATTTGTGTCCTTCTGGCAAATATTTCTCTCCCTTAAGAGACACTAATCTCCATGGATGCAGAAAATGTTCTATTTTTATAATCTTCACTCTTAGCTGTCCTAGCTAATAGACTTTGATTGATATTTGCTGGATCAATAATGAATGCCTTCATCTCTGTCATCAGGTATCTTCTTAGCTTTAAATATGTCCCTCCTCATCACGGGTGAGAATCATGGTGTCTTCCTTAATAGTATGGTTTCATATGAAAGTTACTATAAGACCCTCTTCTCCTAAAATAATTTTTACCACTTTGCTCTGGCATTTTATATTCTCACTACTAAAATTGCTTCTGTTAGTTACGGCCCAGCCACTAGAACTGTGCTGTCCAGTAGCCGTCAGCCAAAGGTGGCCCTTGAGCACCTGAAATACATCCAAACTGAAGTGCTGTAAGTGTAAAACATACCAGGTTTTGAAGACTTAGTATGAAAAGAAAAATGCCAAGTATCTCATTAATATTTTATTAATTACATGTTGAAATGATATCTTGGATACATTGGGTTACATAAAATATGTTTAAATGAATTTAGCTTATTTTCATTTTTTTAGGAGCCCTGGTGACACAGTGATTAAGCTCTTGGCTGCTAACTAAAGGTCAGCGGTTCAAACACACCAGCGGCTCTGCAGGAGAAAGATGTGGCAGTCTGCTTCCGTAAAGATTTACAGCCTTGGAAACCCCGTGGGGCAGTTCTACTCTGTCCCATAGGGTTGCTATGAGTTGGGATCAACTCAAAGGCAATGGGTATGGGTCTTACTTTTTTAAATGTAGCTACTAGAAAATGTAAAATTACATATGTGGTTCACATGATATTTCCATTGGACAGAGCTTCTCTAGAACATAACCTTCAAAATATAAAAATTATTACATCATTAACATTACCCCCAAAATTAGCATAGATTTTAAATGTTTTAATAATCCAGGATCACACGGAAGTGAAGCAGGCCTAGGAGCTCCTTTTGTTCCATGTAATAGAAACTAACTCAGGAGTTGCGTAGGCCAGAAAAAGTGGTAGCTAGGGAAGATATCTATTGAACAGCTTCAGGGATATCTCCTAAAGTCTAGACGGGGAGCACAGCTGGGACTCAGGAAGGGACTGGTACTTAGAAGAGACCTTCCTTCTTGCTTCTGTCTGCCCATGGAGTTTGCTCTCCTTTCTGCCCGTAGACTGGCCTTCTCTGCGTCCCCTGTCCACGTGACCACATGACCAAAATGCCACTCCTGAAACCCACCTACTATACATACAGCCACACACACACTCCGAGTCTCTGGACCTCAACTTCAGCTCCACTGTGAGTGGACTGTTCTAAGAGGGCATCCTCTAGAGCAGGGCATGATATCGGAAAGCACTGTTGTTAACAATGACAGAAAACCGTTGAGAGTAGAACTGCCCCAGGGGGGTTTCCAAGGAGAGGCTGGTGGATTCAAATTGCTGACCATTTGGTTAGCATCTGAGCTCTTAACCACTGTGCCACCAGGGCCCCTTTTGAGAGGAGTCCCACAATATAACAGGAAGGCAACACTTGGCCTACTTAACAGTTTCGATTCTGGTTGAGCCTCTGTCTTGGCCTGGATCAAATCATCATGGAAAGAAACCAGGGAGACCCAGTTTTTTCACACCTAGTTGGGAAGGGATAAGGAGCCAGAGAAAGGCCTCCAGAAATCCAAGCAGACCACCGAAAACCCAGAAACACAATCAGAACAGAGAAAGGCTGGGAACAGGACATGTCAGACACTATCTCTGAGGAAGAGGACCAGACCAAGGACCATGAACAAAGAGCGATAGTTAAATGTGACTCCCAAGGCTTTTTTTCTCCAGGAACTGACATAAATTCTGTTTGTCTGCCTACATGGACTTGTGGTTAGGAACATATTTCTTAGGGACTGGTTTGGTTTCAATGTTTTCCAGTGTCTGGTAAAAACAGAAATATGAAAGTTTAGTGTTCAAAGACTTTTGCTTTGAAACAGGAATACTTTGAAAAACTTATTCTTTAGTATGTTATTTTACTTGAAGTACTCCTAAATAAACCCATGTTTGCACTAACATGAACACTTTAACTAGAATTTCTTGTTGCCCTAAAGTCAGTTTCAGAGAGTGGAGCTTTAGAAAGGGAGAGAACACACACCACAAATGAAGAGGAAGTTTAAGACAATTAGGGTGGCTCCCTGAAAGTTCCAGTGATCAAAACATCCCTTTTCTCCCTTTGGCTGTGGAGATCTCCTAGAGAGCACAACCTACCGGAAAAGGATAGAATTTTAGAGGAGTAGCCATTTGCATTTGGTTTTTGACATCTGGAACTAAGGCACGTCCAGGTGCTTTTCATTTTTATGCACAGAACATTACTATGCATTTTTTTTATTTTCTTACTAGCATGTACATCTTATATCGTCTCCTTCACTGGCTTCAGAGAGAAATGTAGACTTTAAAAAAGGGTTATAGGCTTCTGCTTCAGGCCAAGATGAAGTAACAGGTACCAGATTTACGTTCCTGTCTGAAACAACCTAACAAAAAAAAACCTTTATTAAAGAAAAAAAAACCAGTTTTCAAGATACTGGATTTAGGCAACAAAGGTTAGTGATTCCTAGAGATGAGAAACCAGTGTGGTGAGCCTCATGATGGCCCCATCTTACCTTAAGAGAGTTTCCAGGCTGTGGTGCAGAGTCACCAGCACAGGCAAAGCCGGGTGGATTCCTTAAACTGAGGAGGTGAAGGAGACAGCCTGGGAAACAAGGCATCTAGCATTTACAAGCATGGCAACCAGACAAAGAGTTTCACAGGGAGAACTCTGGAGAGCTGCAGAGGTGCCCCCTCAAATGTTCAGCAGAGTACTGATCAGCCCATTCCTTTGAGGAAATTATCTGAGGCCCAGAAAAAAGCACCTAAAAGAATTAGAGGTAACAGCGCTGGGTGCTCACGCAGGGTTAGGAATAGAGCTTATCCCCACAAGCCAGACTGGAAAACTTCATAATTCATGGGACTCTGGAGAGTGTGATCAGTTGATAGTTACCTTAGCATTGGCTTCTACTCATGGCCACCGTGTGCATAACCAGTGGAGTCACGAGGGAGTTGCGGGGGCTGTGGACGCACCTGGGGACACTGTCAGAGGGGTGACACCAACCACCCTTGAGCTGGCTGTGGGGTGTACACACCTCCCCTACACTCAGCCCCGCGCCAGCATACTGACCGCCTGCGGGACACACGCATGCACACACCTCCTCTGGAGTTTGGGAAAACAGGGACACAGCCCGAGAGGGAAAAAGACTCCCAACAACATCTGAGTCAGCCCAACTTGGAGAACAATTCCCCCCTTCCCTCCCTCCCTCCGGATCCCAGGACCTTCTTGCTAGTAGAAACCCTCCAAGAGAGGAGAGTTTGATTTAAAATTTTTAAAAGTCCTCTCAAGTGGTTAAAAGTAATCAGACTTAAAAATAAGTAAATAAATAAGTCGTCAGTACCAACCTGGGTAGCAGGAACAGACAGGAGAAGGCCTATGACCCGAGAGCTGAAACCCTTGGTCAGATTCGATGCTCAGATCGCAGGGCTTGCTCTGTCTTGCTCTCAGTCCAGCTTTCCAAACCTAATCCATTAATGTATCTCATGTAACAGTAAAGTTCAGCATCAAAACAAACATATTCTTCATGTAGTTCTTAAATGTTTTTACTTCAAATTCTATTGGTTAGTTACCGAATTTTCACTTTAACTACAGGAAACTATGTAAATGTAAATACATTTAGGTCGTGCATATGATATTGTAATTTTGCTAGCCCTGGTGGTGTAGTGATTAAGTATTCCGTTCTTAACCAAAAGGTTGGCAGTTCAAATCCACCAGCCACTCCTTGGAAACACTACAGCCCTAAAAGGCAGTTCTACTCTGTCCTATAGGGTCGCTATGAGTCAGAATTGACTCCAGGGCAATAAGTTTGTTTGGTTTTTTTTGTTAATGTCATTACTATTGCCATTACATTCAGTGATATATGGGAATGACGATTTATGAGTGACATTAGTCCAAAAAACATTACTAAGGATTCCGTATGGCCTGGTATGGCAGGAAGTCCATGGGGTGGGGGTGGGGGGACGGTGATACCATGAGTTACTGCACAGGGTGACATCAACCCTAGTGAAGCGAGCAGATAGAGCTTGTGTTGAAATCTGTAGATTTGCTACAATATATTATCTAAATGTTAAGGTTTCATCAAAAAATTGTATGACATGCAAGGAAACAGTAAAGTACAAACCATACGTGGGGGTGCAGGGGAGCAGTCAATAGAACTACCTGTGAGAAGGCCCAGATATCAGATTTAATAGGCAAAGCCTTCAAAGTAGCCCTCATAAATATGTTCAATGAATGAAAAGAAACCATGCTTAAAGAAGTAAAGGAAAGTAGGACAATAATGTCTCATCAAATAGAGAATATAAATATATAGAAATTATGTTTTTTAAAAACAGCAATCAATCTACAGATTCAACACAATCTCTATCAAAATACCAGCTGGCCTCTTTGGAGAAAATTACAAGCCAATCCTAAAATCCGTATGTATGTTTAAAAAAAATGTTTAAGGGGCCCCAAAATGGCCAAAACAATCTTGGAAAAAAAGAGCAAACTTGGAGGAATCTCACTTTCTGATTTCAAAACTTACTACAGTCCTACAAAAATCAAGACATTGTGTTACTAGCGTAAGGATGGTTGTATAAATCAATTGATTAGAATTCGGAGTCCAGAAATAAACCCTCACAGTTACAATCAATTGATTTTAGACAAGAGTGCTAAGACAATTCAATGGGGAAAGAATATTCTTTTCAACAAATAGTGCTGAAACAACTGGCTATCCAAATGCAAAACAATGAAATTGGTCCCTTCTTCACACCATACACAAAAACTAACTCAAAATGTATAATTGACCTAAATGGAAGAGTTAAAAATATAAGACTCTTAGAAGAAAATATAGGCTTAAATTTTCATGATCTTGGGTTAAGAAATGGTTTCTTTGCTATGATGCCAACAGCACAAGTGATAAAAGAAAAAATAGATATTTTGAACTTCATCAAAATTTAAAAAACCTTTTTGCTTCCTTACGATACCACCAAGAAAGTGAAAAGGAAATTCAGAAAACATTTGTAAATGGAGCCCTGGTGGCACAGTGGTTAAGAGCTTCGACAAGCTACGGCTGCTAACCAAAAGGTCAGCAGTTCAAATCCACCAGCTGCTCCTTGGAAACAATATAGGGCAGTTCTACTCTGTCCTATAGGGTTGGTATCAGTCAGAATTAACTCGATGGCAACAGGTTTGATTTGGTTTTTTATTGGTAAATGATACATCTGATATGGAACTTGTGTCTAGAAAAACATATGTATATATAAACCCATACAACTCAAAAATAAGACAAATAGCCCAATTAAAAAATGGACAAATTATATGAATACACATTTATCCAAAGAAGATATACAAATGGCCAGTAAACACATGGAAAGATGTTCAATATCATTAATCATTAGGGAAACACAAATCAAACCACAATGTAATACTATTCCAAACCACTGGGATGGCTATAACCAAAGTGACGAGAATTGGCAAAGATGAGGATATACTGGAACCTCATACACTGTTGACGAGATTGTAGAATGTTACAGCAATTGTGTCAAACGGTCCGGCAGTTTCTCAAAATGTTAAGCATTGAGTTACCATATGACCCAGTAATTCTACTCCTAGGTATATACCTGAAGGAAAGGAAAACAAATGTTCACACAAGAATTTATGCAAGAATGTTCATATAACATCATTCATGAATATAAATATAATATAAATAGCCAAAAAATGGAAACAGCCTGAATGTCTATCAACTAATGTATGGATAAATAAAATGTGGTATAATCGTACACTGGAATATTATTTAGCATAAAGTGGAATGAGGTACCGATACATGCTACAACACAGATGAATCTTAAAAACACTATGCTAAATGAAAGAAGGCAATCTCATAAGACTGCATATTGTATGGCTCCATTTATATAAAGTGTCCAGAATAGGCAAATATATAGAGACAGAAAAATTAGTGGTTGTCTAAGGTTGAGGGGGTTGGGAGAAATGCTAATGAGTATGGGTTTCTTTTAGGGGTGAGAAGAATGGTCTAAAATTGATCACAGTGATGATTGCACAACTCTGTGGATATTCTAAAACCATCGAATTTATGCATTTCTAAACAGGTGAATTGTGTGATACGTGAATTGCACCTTAATAAGCTGTTAATATTATTTAAAAAATGAACACACATCAGTGCATTGTAGACAACTTCAAGAGACATTTGTGCAACTGCAGTTCCCAAAAGAGGGGAGGAAGAAAAAATACATTTGTAAAATTCTGGCTGAAAATTTTCCAAATTTGATGTAAACTATAAACCACAGGTCTGAGCTTAATGAAATCCAAACACAAGAAAAACGAAGAAAACTACACCAAGGCATATCATAATCAAATTGGTCAGAAACAGAGGTAAAGAGCAAAACTTAAAAGCAGCTGGGGAGGGGAGACATCCCATACAGAGAAGCAAAGATAAGAACAAGAGCAAATTACTGGTGGTGAATAATGTAAGCAAGAAAAAAGTGGAGTAACTATCAACTTAGTATTCTATACCCAGTGATAATATCTTTCAAAGCTGATGGTGAAATAAAGACATTTTTAGACATACCAAAACTGAAAGATGTCATCACTAGCCCATCTGTAACACAAGAAATTAAAAGAACTCCTTCAGGCAGAAGGAAAAGATAGCTGGTGGAAATCCAGATTACACAAAGATATGAAGAGCCCCAGGTATGGTTTATTACATGAGTAACTATGTTTTTCCTTATTATTTAGATATAATTGACTATTTAAAAAACAATAACAATGTAGTTTAGGGAATATGACACGTAAGAGCAAAATGCATGAAACAATGGCACAAAGGCTGAGAGGGGAGAAACGAAAGCATACTGTTGAAAGGTTTTTATGCTATATATGAAGTGCTATAATATCACTTGAAGGTAGAGTGCTGCAGTGTAGTTACCTACTTAATATGGCCCTTCTAGCCATGGTCTTTGTGACTCACACACAATGATTTAGTGGGACTATGCAAATAAGGTATATGGAACCTATTATGTGTCAACTTGCCTGGGTTGTGATTCCCAACATTGTTCGGTTGCCCTCCATTTTGTGTTGTGGATTCTGACCTCTATACACAGATGAGGTAGGATTGGTGTAGGGTGTGTCTTATCCGACCCTTACTCATGTTATGCGCTTCCCTGGGGTGTGGACCACACCTAAGATATATGTGTGTGTCCTGGCAGGGCTCTCTCTCTCTACATCTGGACCCCAAGTCCAGCTCGTGATCAATTGACCTGCTGATTCTAGGATTCACCAGCCACCACAGCCCCAAGGGCCAGTGGACTATTGTCTGTCCTCATTTGCCAGCTTTCGCAGCCTTGTGAGCTAGCAGCATGTGGTCTGAACTGCCTGTTTGGGTTCTTCAGCCCTTGCAGCCATGTGGGTCAGGAAAAGCCTACACATGACCCACAGACAGAGAGAGAGGATCCCACCACCACCAGTGAAAAACATCTTTTGGACCCAGGGTCCCTGTGCTGAGAAGCTCCTGCAACCAGGAGAGAGAGAGAGAAAGAGCTGTAACATGGAAAACAGTGGGAAGCAGTGGCAGAGAAACAATGGCTGGAGAGACAAGTAGCGGGAGACAGCACGGAGGGCTTCCCGGCTCAGAGTGAGAAAGCTAAGCGCCTTTGGGCAGGAGGCTTCCTAGCAGAGAAAGGTGCGTCCAGGCACTCAGTGGAGCTAGGTTTGCCGACCCACAGAACTAGAGCTGAACCCTTCAGGTGGAGGCTTACTGGAGGAGTGGGGTGCCTCTGGGCGCTTATCAGCAGACCTAGGAGAGTTTTATAACACTTGCCCGACCAGGGCAGAGGCCAAGGGTCAGAGAGAGGCATTCCTGCAAGCACAGCTGGGAAGAAGCTGTTCTGATGGAAGAACTGTATCCTGAGTGTTCCTGAACCTGAATTGTAACCTGTTACTTCCCTAATGAACCGCATAATCATCGGTATTGTCTGTGAGTTCTGTGTGGCCATTGCAATGGATTATCAAACCCAGCAGTGCAGTAGAGAGTGCCATGGGAGGGAAGGTTGATGTCAGAATTGGTAAAGATGGCAGAGAGAGGAGTCATATCTGACCTCCGCCTCATAGGAATCAGCCTTGGGCTGTTGATCTTGATTCTCCTTCTCAATGCTGCCATTCTTACAGCTGTGATGAGTTAAATACGTATACTATAAACCCTAAAACAACCACTTAAATAGCACAACAAAGAGTTTTAGCTACTATGCTGACAATGGAGATAAAACAGAATCACAAAAAATACTAAAGTAATCCAAAAAAGGCAGAAAAAAGAAACAAATAAAAATGGGTCAAATAGAAAACAAATAGCAAAATGATAAATTTAACCAAACCATTTCAATTATCAAATTATATATAAATAACCCATTGCCATTGAGTCAATTCAGACTCATAGCAACCCAGTAGGACAGGATAGAACTGCCCCATAGGGTTTCCAAAGAGCGGCTGGTAGGTCCAAACTGCTGACCTTTTGGTTAGCAGCCATAGCTCTTAACCTCTGCACCGCCAGTTCTCTGTGTGTAGTAATATCTGATAGTAATTGGACTTTATCAAAATTAAAAATTTCTGCTCTCCAAAAGACATTTTCAAGCGAGTGAAAAGACAATCCACAGACTGGGAGAAAATGTTTGCAAATCATATACCTGATAAAGGACTTGTATCTAGAATATAAAAAAAAAAACTCTCAAAACTCAATAATAAGAAAACAAACAGCTCAATTTAAAAATGGGAAAAACATTTCAACAAACTCCCCAAAGAAGATATGAATGGCAAATAAGTACATGAAAAGATACTTAATATCATTAGTTATTACAGCAATGCAAATTAAAACCCAGTAACATACCACTGCACATCTATTAGAATGGCTAAATTTAAGACTGGCCATTCCAAGTGTTGACAGGGATGAGGAGCAACTGGAACTTCTTGTGGGACTATAAAATGTTACAATCACTTTGGAAAAGAATTTGGCAGTTTTTTAAAAAGTTAAACATTCACCTACCACATAATAGAGCTATTTCACTCCTACATATTTGCCAAGAGAAATAAAAGCATGTGTTCATAGTATCTGTAATTGCCCAAATGTCCATTAACAGATGAATGGATAAACAAATTGTGGCATACCTGCCAAATCCACTGACTATTTCTGCCCCAAATCCAAGCAACCAAGAGTATTCATCTGGCTGTTATATGGAGGAGCAGACATTGTCCATTCACACCACACATGAATGGCGAGCTCTTTTGGAGTCTCTATGCAGAGGGTTTTTGGGTATGCAGAAAAAGAGTATATTCAAATGGACTCAGGGTGAGCTGTACTGGGTAACCACTTTAAGGAATAGAAATTGATAGTCTAAAGATATTTCAAGGCCCCTAGGCCAGTATTCCACGTCTTATCATTTGCAGGACAGGACTTGCATCCCTTTCTAGCATCTAACATTCTATTTTTAACCAAAAATTGTTCATTTTCTCCCATGTTTTTTGGATAGTTCTTGCCCTTATCTATTATTTTGGAAGAGGTAAACTCCCCAGCACCAGGAAGTCCACAGTTCCTTAGTTCAGATAGGAGGTTTCAAATGCTGACTGTCAAATATTGAAAGGTCACCCAAAACCAAACCCAAACCGGTTGCCATCGAGTCAATTCCAACTCATAGCAGCCCTATAGGACAGAGTAGAACTGCCCCATAGGGTTTCCAAGGAGTAGCTACTGGATTTGAGCTGCCAACCTTTTGGTTAGCAGCCGTAGCTCTTAACTACTACGCCACCAGGGTTTCAAAAGGTCACCAGTATGCACATTAAAAAAAAAAAAATCCATTGCCATCGAATTGCAACTACAGGGCAGAGTAGAATTGCCCCATAGGGTTTCCAAGGCTGTAATCTTTATGGAAGGAGACTGCCACACATTTTCCTGAGAAGTGGCTGATGGATTCAACTGCTGATTAGCAGCTGAGTGCTTAAACACTTTGCCACCAGGGCTCTCAGCATCTCCAAGATAAAAACTCTATCAACTTTATATTGAAATTCTCTCGCCGAACTGATGTGGGAGATGGGGAGAAATATGGAAAACAAATTTTAAAATGGACCAGGGCTCAATTTATATAAACCTTTGGTTAAAAACAACTTTGCTTCGAAATGGTACAGCCACTGTGGAAAACAGTTTGGCAGTTCCGCAAAAGACTGAGCATAGAACTACCATGTAGTTGTTGTTGTTGTGTGTCGTCCAGTTGATTCCAACTCAACGACCCTATCTGACAGAGTAGAACTGCCCCATAGAGTTTCCCAGGCTATAATCTTTATGGAAGCAGATCACCAGGTCTTTTCTTCTACAGAGCGACTGGTGGGTTGAACCTATGACATTTCTGTTAGCATCTGAGGGCTAACCATCATGCAACCAGGGCTGCTAGCACTACCATAAACACCCCAAACGACCAAACCCGTTGCTGTCAAGTCAACATGACTCAGCAATCCCACTCTTGGGTATATACCCAAGGGACCTGAAAGCAGCAGTGAACACACATATGTACGCCAATGTTTATTGCAGCACTATTCACAATAGCAAAAGGTGAACACGATGGAAATGTTCATCAGCTGATGAATGGTGCATACATACAATGGAATATTACTCAGCATAATGAGGAATGAGGCTCTGAAGCATGCCACAACACAGATGAACCTTGAGGACATTACATTAAGGGAAATAAATCAGACACCAAAGAACAAATATTGTATGATAGTGCTCATATGAAATAATCAAATACATGAAAACCAAAAGTAATTAGTGGTTACCAAGTGCAAGAGGGAGGTGGTTTTTGCTTAGAGTGCACCGAAGTCGTGTTGAGGTGGTGGGACAATTTGGAAAAAGTGAGCACAATGGGTCGCACTGCTAGAAGAATGTAATCTATATCACTGAGGAGTACATGTAGAAATTAATGAAATGTTTTTTGTGTTGTATGTATATTACAACAATAAAAATAAGCTTGCTTCTTTGAACTGTTTTAAAAGAAATCACAAAGATGATATTCAATGGTGGAGACAAGGAGTTGACGGGGAGGGTTTTAACTACCCTATATTTTCATACCATTCTCATAGCCATTGGAGCCCTGGTGGCACAGTGGTTAAGAGTTTGGCTGCTAACCAAAAGGTCAGCAGTTCGAATCCACCAGCTACTCCTTGGGAACCCTATGGGTCAGTTCTACTCTGTCCTATAGGGTCGCTATGAGTCACAATCAACTTGATAGCAATGGGTTTGGTTTTTTGTTGTTATTTTTCATAGCCATTAACCCACAAAATAATTATAGTTTTATATGAAAAATTGACCTGTTCTTCTATTATGTAAATTTGATAAAATCTATGCCATTTTAAAGGGTACGCAATAGGTAATCTAAGCAAAAGCTGTAGGTTTGCTACAAAGTACAACTTTGATTGCAACCAGATAGCTACGTCTAAATCTTTCTTATGCAGAGATATTGCAGCCAGACCATCAGTTTCATAAGTTAAAAGTATCTGAAATTCTAGAAGCGCTCTATTTTCTTTACCACCTAATACTTGGAATGAAAGGACATTATCGCTATTAAAAAAATAGAGTGTTAAAAATTCCAGGTATCTGTAGGATGTTTAAAAAATAATAATAATAATAAGCCTACACTTATTAACTGCTATGTACCAGTTACTGTATTAATATTTTCCCTGTAGAATCCTTCAGTATTACAACTTGAGGCTTGAATTTTTTCTTCAGTTCCTTCAGCTTGAGAAATGTTGAGTGTGTTCTTCCCTTTTGGTTTTCTGTCTCCAGGTCTTTGCACATGTCATCATAATATTTTGTCTTCTCGAGTAGCCCTTTGAAATCTTCTGTTCAGCTCTTTTACTTCATCATTTTTTCCTTTTCCTTTAGCTACTCAATGTTCAAGAGCAAGTTTCAGAGTTTCTTCTGACATGCATTTAGGTCTTTTCTTTGTCTCCTGTCTTTTTGATGACCTCTTGCTTTCTTCACGTATGGTATCATTCCACAATTAGTCTGGTCTTTGATCATTAGCGTTCAAGGCGTCAAATCTATTCTTGAGATGGTCTCTAAATTCAAGTGGGATATGCTCAAGGTTGTACTTTGGCTTTGGTGGACTTCTAATTTTCTTCCTAATGCCTAGGATATCAATGTTTATGCATTCCATTTCATTTTTGATGGCTTTCTATTTTCCTAGATTCATGCTTTGTACGTTCCAGGTTCCAGTTATTAATGGATGTTTGCAGCTGTTTCTTCTCATTCTGAGTCATGCCACATCAGCAGATGAAGGTCCCAAAAGCTTTATTCCATCCACATCACTAAGGTCAACTCTACTTTGAGGAGGCAGCTCTTCCCCAGTCATCTTTTAAGTGCCTTCCAACCTGAGGGGGCTCATCTTCCGGCACTATATCAGACAATGTTCCACTGCTATTCACAAGGTTTTCGCAGTCCAGTTCTTTTCAGAAGTAGACCTCCAGGTTGTTCTTCCTGGTCTTAGTCTGGAAGCTCAGCTGAAACCTCCCCACCATGGGTGGCCCTGCTGGTATTTGAATACCAGTAGCATTTTTTTTTTTTTAGCATAGCTTCCAGCATCACAGCAACACGCAAGCCCCCACAGTATGACAAACTGACACTTGCAGAAATTCAAGCCGGATTTAGAAGAGGACATGGAACCAGGGATATCATTGCTTATGTCAGATGGACCCTGGCTGAAAGCAGACAATACCAGAAAGATGTTTACCTGTGTTTTATTGACTATGCTAAGGCATTTGACTGTGTGAATCATAACAAATTATGAATAACGTTGCACAAAATGGGAATTCCAGAACACTTAATTGCGCTCATGAGGAACCTGTACATGGATTCATTGAGAGGCAGTCACTTGAACAGAACAAGGGGATACTGCATGGTTTAAAGTTAGGAAACATGTGTGTCAGTGTTGTATCCTTTCACCATACCTATTTGATCTGTATACTGAGCAAATAATCTGAGAAATTGTACCATATGAAGAAGAATGGGGCATCAGGATCAGAGGAAGACTCATTATCAACCTGCGTCATGCAGATGACACAAACTTGCTTGCTGAAAGTGAAAAGGACTTGAAGCACTTACTGGTGAAGATCAAAGACCACAACCTTCAGTATGGATTACACATCCACATAAAGAAAACAAAATTCCTCACAACTGGACCAATGGGCAACACCATGATAAATGGAAAGGAGACTGAGGTTGTCAAGGATTTCATTTTACTTGGATCCGCAATCAACACCCAGGCAAGCAGAATCCAAGAAATCAAAAGACGCGTTGCATTGGGCAAATCAGCTGCAAAAGACCTCTTTGAAGTGTTAAAAAGTAAAGCTGTCACCCTGAGGACTAAGGTGCGCCTGACTCTAGCCAGGGTGTTTTCAATCACCTCTTATAAAAGTGAAAGCTGGACAAGGAATAAGGAAGACTGAAGGAGAATTGATGCCTTTGAATTGTGGTGTTAGTGAAGAGTATTAAATATGCCACGGACCGCCAAAAGAATGAAGAAATCTGTCTCGGAGGAAGTACAACCAGAATGCTCCTTAAAAGCAAGGATGGTGAGACTGCGTCTCACATACTTTGGACATGCTCTCAGGAGGAATCAGTCTCTGAAAAAGAACAGCATGCTTGGTAAAGTAGAGGGTCAGCGAAAAAGAGGAAGACCCTCAATGAAATGGACTGACACAGTGGCTGCAACAATGGGCTCAAGCATAACAATAATTGGCACATGACCAGGCGGTGTTTACTTCTGTTGTACATGGGGTCACTGTGAGTCGGAACCTAACAATGACCACCAGTTACTACACTAAGCACTTTATGTATTATCTCCTTTTGCCCTCACAATAGTAGTAGCTACCAATGCTATTACCAACACTACTCTGATTTTACAGATGAGGAAGCTGAGGTATGGTGGGAAGGGCAGGGATTGGAGATTTCGATCTAGAACCACCTTCTTCCACTAACTCCTTATGTCCTTGGGCAAGTCACTTGATCTTTGCAGCCTAGGAAACCCCATGGGGCAGTTCTGCTCTGCCCTATAGGGTCACTATGAGTCAGAATCGACTCAACAGCAGTGAGCTTGGTTTTTCTTTTTTTTTTTCAAAGTAAGGGGATGGACTAGCCTCTGGGTAATTTCTCACCTCTAAAAAAAAAAAAAAATTTTTTTTAACATGAAGTGACAGTGACTACAAGCTAAGCTGCCCCTGTAGGGTCCTCCATGCTCATGTTAAGTGATGAAGAGAAGGCATCCGTGTTACATAACCTCATACACTGCTGGAATTTGAAGTTTTATTTCTGGTTGACATCCATTTACTACACATAGGAAGTATAAACTGAAATAGCATGATACCTGCACAGATGGGAGTGAATGTCATTGAGATGTTTCTATTTTCAGTATCTAATTACCTTTCCTTGGTAGCTAGAGAACCACATGACTCATTGACTCAAAGTTCTCTTACCTCACTAGGGAGTGTTCTCAGAAGTTGTGCAGGTCTGCAGAAACCAGTGTGAGACAGCTGTGACTAAGGCATCTCAGTACAATACATGTAATTTATTAACTCCAGTCTAAGAACTCTGTTATTTCTTTAAGGGTAGAAAGGAAACCATCCAGGTGATAATAAATGGAGCCAGAGAAAAGCTAGAGCCTACCAATTCAGGTTACAAATGTTCCAGAAAAACATTCCTGCAACTTTGACAGTATTTACATGCTGGAATAATTTCTATTTCCCTTTAAAATGAATATTTTTATTTTCCCATTGGCTAGTACCGAGTTCAGAACATAACAGGCATCCATTCAGTGAAAGGATGAAAAAAAGCCTTTCTTAAATTGAAAACAGGCATTTCTCATACACAATCACCTTTTCTTCTAATTCCTTCTTCCCTAAGGAGAAAAAAGGAAAGAAACAATAATGTCAAAAGCAAAAAAATTAATGGATAAATTAGAAAACATAAAACAATACATTTGATAGATAAATCCAAGGGCTGGTTCTTTGAAAGAAATGGACAATTTATTGGAAAACATAAGCTGGGAAAGAAAAAGAAAATCAACACACATGACATTAGTAAAGGAGCCTGGGTGGCGCAAGCGGTTTGTAATCTGCTGCTAACTGAGAGGTTGACATTTCAAACCTACCCAGTGGCTCCAGGGAAGAAAAGGCCTGAAGATCTGCTTCCATTAAGATTACAACCAAGAAAAAGCTATGGGGCAATTTTATTCTGTAACACATGGGGTTACCGTGAGTTGAGGGCTGACTCAACTACAGCTAACAATGACAGAAACAGGAGAATATAACCACAGTTTGATTTAATAAAATTAAAAGTTTTTTAAATGTGCATGGAATAGATGATTTTCTAAGAAAACAAATAATCAAAACTGATATAACCAATAAAAATATTAACAGAATATTTCTAGGTAAACTGGCTGAATTTAAATTTCATGGGAAAGATAAAATGATAACAGTCAAGAAAAATCTGAAAAATAATAATAATAAGAGGAGAATGGCTCTACTAGATGTTAAAATATATTTTAAAAAAGCTACAGCAATGAAAACTGTGTGGTACTGACACTTGAGTAGAGAGATCAATGAACTGGGACACAATGAAAACCAGAATGGACTCAAATAATATGAAAAGTTAATATAAGAGACAATGGCATTTTGAATCACGAAGGAAAATATTTTACCCAGTACATAATGTTAGGGACAAAAATAATCACAAAGGAACTTTGAGCAAAATAGATATTGATAGTAATAATCTTATCTTAAAATTATCTAATATTGTGGTACAGTGAATTACTTAATCTTGTCCTTCTTTTAGCCATAGTTTTTGTAACTCCCACCAAACGACTGGGTGGGACTATGCAAATGAGGTGTTTGTGGCTTACCAAGGAAATTGGATAACTTGCTAATAACGTAAATAAGGTGCATGACACTCTTTTGGGGGTGGGATGATGCAAATAAGGTATATGAAACCCTAACAATGGGACTGGTCAGTTTTGCCATCCTGCTAGGCTTAAAGGGAGACGAGGAGAGAAAGAGGAGCTGTAACAGAGACGACAACAAGAGACAGCAACACAAAAGTAGCAAGAGTGATAGTGGTGCAAGACAGCCGTGGTGGGACTTGCCAATTCACAAAGCCAACGGTTGAAACACTTGCATGATAAAGACCCCAGTAGGGCCCAGTGGGAGAGGGGGAGAAGTTGTCTTCATCAAGGAATTGTGTCCTGAGTTGTTCCTATTACTTCCAGGTTGATCCCAATCCTAAATTGTACTCCATTACTTTCCTAACAAATCACTTAACTGTAAGTTCTGTGAGACATTGTAGTGAGTTAGCGAACCCAAAGAGGAGACGGGGAGTAGTTGATGTCAGAGATGGTGGAGAGGTACAGCAGTTTGGAAAAGTTGGACATTTGTTGTCTTTGTTGTTGTTGTTAGATGCCATCGAGTCAGTTTTGACTCATAGCAACCCTATGCACCGCAGAACGAAACACTGCCCAGTCCTGTACCATCCTTACAATAGTTGCTTGAGCCCATTGTTGCAGCCTCTGTAACAATTCATCTTGTTGAGGGTCTTCCTCTCTTTCCCTGACCCTCTATCTTACCAAGTATGATAAGGTGTATGGTCCCTCCTGATAATATGTCTAAAGTACATGAAATGGAGTCTCACCATCCTCGCTTCTAAGGAGCATTTTGGCTGTACTTCCTCCCAGACAGATTTCTTCGTTCTTCCGGAAGGCCATGGTATATTCAATATTCTTTGGCAACACCATGATTCAAAGGTATCAATTCTTTTTTGGTTTTCCTTGTTCGTTGTCCAGCTTTCATATGCATATGACGTTTGGGACATCTTTAACCCCCACCTTATAGGAACCAGCTTTCTACTGATCCTTATAAAGGAAATTGTTCATTTAGTTGGTGTCAGATTGGTGAGGTTCCCAGGCTCACTGGAATACGTTTTTTGTTTGTTTTATTTCATTTTATTGTGCTTTAGGTGAAATTTTACAGTGCAAATTAGTTTCTCATTCAAAAATTTATACACAAATTGTTTTGTGACTTCCATTGCAATCCCTGCAATATAACACTCTCCCCCTTTCTATTCCAGGTTCCCTGTGTCAATTCATCCAGTTTTCCTGTCCCTTCCTGCCTTCTTGTCTTGCCTTTGTGCAGGATTTGCCCATTTGGTCTCATATATTTGATTGAACTAAGAAGCATGTTCCTCACATGTGTTGTTTGTTTTATAGACCTGCCTAATCTTTGTCTGAAAAGTGGGCTTCAGGAGTGGCTTCAGTTCTGAGTTAGCAGCATGTCCAGGGACCATAATCTCAGCAGTACCTCCAGTCTCTGTCAGACCAGTAAGTCTGGTCTTTTTTTATGAATTTGGATTTTGTTCTACCTTTTCCTCCTACTCTGCCTGGGACTCTCTATTGTGATCCTTCTCAGCAGTAGATGATGGTAGCCGGGCACCATCTAGTTATTCTGTGTTCAAGCTGATGGAGGCTGTGGGGAACATGTGGTTTTGGAAGAAAAGGGGATAAATAGGATAATGAGGAATCTTTGGTTTCTGGATGGGATAAAAAACACCCATGGATTGAAGCAGCTGTTATGTTGCAGTCCTTACCCAATGTAAAAGCTATTCATGGGAAGTAGGAGTGGTGGATCTAACTCCTGAGGAATTGGCTAGTTGGATGTATAAGAAAATAGAGTGATAAGGAGAGGGGGAGACATACAATTCCTTGGTTGCCCTTATCAGTAATAGCTGCAAGGGCAGGGAAAAAGAACATAGCAGGAGAGTGTAGTACTGAACCAAGCCCAGATACAGTCAGAACTATGACTGCTAGTCTCAGAGCTGACCTGGGAAGGATAAATTGTGTTGGAACAACAGGAAGTACCCCTAGGACCACTGTTCAACAAGAAGGTAGTCCAGGAGGGGAATCGGGCAAAACCAAGAAGCTATTGAAGCTATTGAAGCCAGGAGTTCAATAAAAGAGTTGCTTCAATTTGTAGATCCATATCGTCAGCTTCCTGAGGTACCATTATTAAAATGGATTGTGACAGCAACACGTTTATGGGCAGTGTCTTTAGTTTTGAATGCTGCAGAATGGAAGAGTGCGTTTGAGTTGATGCAAGACCCACAACCCACTATGGAACAGTCACGAATGATGATACAAGATCCAGTCATACAGCAGGTTTACCTAGAGAGGATGGCCAACCTGGTGGATTGGATAAAATTTGCAGTGAGATTTGTTTATCCTGAGAAGGGATGGATTTATGGCTATCAGGATATTCAACAAATGAGTATGCCCCTTATACAAGTCATGGCAGATATGATAATCAAGTGAGGCGTTTCTGCATGGGCACCCCATATAACCTTGCTAGTGAAACAAAGCAACAATCTGAGAAGCCTTGTCAGATTTGTTGGCACAGCTTCCCTGCATGGGTCTTACAGATGCAAGAAACATGGGGATGATTCATAGGAGAATAGGAAGAGGCAATGGTGAAAGCACTTATCCCAGCAGATCAGAAATTTTTAAATGTTGCTAAAAAATGGGATGAATATAGTGGACATTGATGGATTTGAGACAAAGGTTCTAATGCAGCACTACAGGAGGGAGGGTGGACCAATGAAAACTCCTGCTGGTCCCCCAGTTTTAAAGAGGCCTAAACAAGTCTGTTCTATTCACCCCAGTCAGGAGGAATTTAATAATGGGAAGTCCCATCTGGCACCATTTGAAGCAGAGGCTTAGCTAGTCAATCAAGATAAGGATTGATGAAAGGGGCAGGGTCCTCTTGTCCAACCCCTACCAGGGCAGCTGAGGCCATATACACACACGTGAGTGAAATGGCCTGGGGGTGGGGGAGAGACCTTCTTGGGGCTCCTGGACACAGGAGGCCAATGTACACTAATCCTAAAACCTGCCAATAAAATCTCGAAGGGGTCTAAGTTTAGATAAGGGGGATATGGTGACACAACAGTTGATGGGACTAAGGTGAAAGTCTGGACGATGCCTTAGTTGCCTGGTGCTGCTATAACAGAAATACCATAAGTGGGTGGCTTTAACAAAGAGTTTATTCTCTCACAATCTAGTAGGCTAGAAACCCGAATTCAGGGCATCAGCTCTAGGGGAAGCCTTTCTCTCTGTCTGCTGTGGAGTAAGGTGTTTTTTGTCAATCTTCCCCTGATCTAGGAGCTTCTCTGCACAGGAACCTCGGATCCAAAGGGCGCACTCTTCTCCTGGCTCTGCTTTCTTGGTGGTATGAGGCCCCATGTCTCCCTGCTTGCTTCTCTCTTTTATATCTCAAAGGAGATTGGCTTAAACTCTTCAGACAAGGACTGGACTGGACTATGGGATAGAGGATGATGCTGGTGAGGAGTGGGCTTCTTGGATCAGGTGGACACATGAGACTGTGTGGGTAGCTCCTGTCTGGAGGGGAGATGCGGGGATGGAGGGGGTCAGAAGCTGGCTAAATGGACACGAAAGTAAAGGGTGGGGAGAAGGAGTGTGCTGTCTCATTGTGGGGAGAGCAGCTAGGAGTATATAGCAGGCTGTGTGTAGGTTTTTGAGTGAGAGACTGACTTGGTTTGTGGACTTTCACTTAAAGCACACTAAAAACTTTTTTTAAAAAAGAGGTTGGCTTAAGAAACAATCTGACCTTGTAGATCTCATCAATATAACTGCCACTGATCCATTTCATTAACATCATAGTGATACGATTTACAACACATAGGAAAATCACATCAGGTGACAAAATGGTGGACAATCACACAATACTGGGAATCATGGCCCAGCCAAATTGATACACATATTTGGGGGGGGGGGCACAATGCAATCCATGACAGATGAGAATTGTAAGGTGTAAACAGATCTTGTATGAAGTAGTTGCATCTCTTTTACCTGAAAGTATTATTAGTATGGATATTATGTTCCCCTACCTAATATTGTAAAATTGAAGGTGTGTAACTCTGCCCTTATGCCAGTATGGATTGGCCATGCTAAATGGGAACCATTAGAATTGCCCAAACCCACTAAGGTTGCTAATTTGAAACAGAACTGGATAGATACCTGGTGGACAAAAGGGCATTACTGCTTTGATAAAAGACATGCTGTAACTGGAGTGTTAGTGCCAATAAATTCTCTGTATAATAGCCCTGTATGGCCTGTGAAAAAGGTAGATGGCTCATGGAGGCTGACAGTAGACTATTGAGGCCTAAATAAAGTAGTGCTACAAATGGCTTCAGCTGCTCCAGACATAGTATCAACAGTGCAGAAAATAAGGCAGCCTAAAGGAGACTGATACTCGGTGACTGATCTTGCAAATGCCTTTTTCTTGATCTCAATCTCAGAAAAGAACGAGCCGCAGTTTGCTTTCACATGGGAAGGATCCCAATTTACTTTCACTGTATTGCCACAGAGTTACTTGAATTTACCAGCTTACTGTCATAGCTTGGTTAGAACAGACTTGGACTTGGAGCAGACCTCAAGTGTAATGATACATTACATTGATGATATTATCTTAATATCAAGCACCAAGGAACAGACTAGGGCTGATTTGAACACAGTGGTAACCCACACAACCAACAGAAGCTGGTTAATAAATCCAACAAAAATCCAGAGCCCTGCCCAAAAGATGAAGTTCTTGGGAATAAATTTGGCAGGAGCTATCCATGACATTCTACAAGCAGCCAAGAATAAGTTGCTGTCACTACCTACCCCCAATACTAAGCAGGAGGCCCAACATTTGATTGGTCTGTTTGGATATTGGAGAACACATATTCCACATCTGGGAATATTGCTGGCTTCCGTCCATAAAACCACTCAGAAGAAAATTGCATTTGAATGGGGGTCAGAGCAACAGCAGGCTATGTCTGAATTACAGAAAGCGTTTTCACTCTTCCTGCCTCTAGGCCCTTATGATCCACATGCAGACATGATTTTGGAGGTGTCTGCCGCACATGCTCATGCAGACTGGAGTTTATGGCAAAAATCTGAGAACGCCGCTCTATGCTGACCATTGAGATTCTGGACTAGTAAGTTTTCAGATGCTGCAGCATGATATGTGCCATTTGAAAGGCAATTACTCACCTGCTTTTGGGTGTTGATTGAGACTGCCTCAATGACAGGACATAAAATCATCATGAGACCTGAAATACCCATAATGTCTTCAGTAATGTCAGAGAAACACTCTAATAAGGAAGGTGGTGCCCAAAATTTTTCCAAAATAAATGGTAGTTGTTCGTACAAGAACACGCTACCGGGGGGACGTAGGGAAGCACCCCCTGGAGCCAGAAACAGGTAGCCTTTTAGAACCACCTGAGAAGCTGCCAGAGTCCATTGCTACATGGACAATGCCCTGTGAACAACTTTCTGCTGACCAGCAGAAGGCTGCTTGGTTCACAGATAGCAGTTCCAGGATACATGGACAACATTTGATTTGAAAAGCTGCTGCATTAAGACCAGTGGATGGAAAGGCCCCGACTGAAAAAGGTAAAAACAAGTCAGCTCAATGGGCCAAACTGCATGCTGTCTTCCTAGCCATGATGGAAGAACTGGGCAATGGTAAAAGCCCAGATGTTTGGATTTTTACTGATTCACAGGCAGTGGCCAACAGCCTGGCTACATGGTCAGGCAAATGAGTGATGGAAAATTGGACTATTAAGAGGACACCTGTGTGAGGCATGGACCTATGGAAAGCACTTTGGGGACTTAGAGGGCACATTAGAGTAGCATATGTTGATGGCCATCAGAAGAACTCCCTTCCTGATTTGTAAGGTCATTGGAATCAGCAAATAGACCTGTTGGTACGTTCACTTGAGATGGCCAATTGAATCCATGAAATGAGCAGAGATGGGGTGCTTCAGCAATGCAGAGATGGGCTGAATCTAGATACATCCCTCTTGTATTCTCTGGGGAACAAAATGCCAATAAAAACTGCTCTGTCTGCCAGCAAGAAAGACACAAGTTGCAGATGGCTATGGGGCAGATTCCCTGGGGGAAAGGCCCTGCACATAGGTGGCAAGTTGATTATATTGGACCAATGACGCGGGTGATACCAGCTGGCTATAAATGGGTCCTTACAGGAATAGATACTCTGGACTGGGCTTTGTATATCTCATGACAGATACAAATGCCAAAAATACCATTAAGGAATTGGAACAAAAGATACTATACCAATTTGGGCCACTGAGTTATATTTCATCAGATCAAGGAACACACTTTACAGCCCACAGGGTGCAGCAATGCACCAAGAAACATCATATTAAATGGACATACCGTGTTGCATACTACCGTCAGATTAATAGTTTGATAGAGAATTGGAATGGGCAATTGAAACATTTGTTATTCTAAAATGGAGGGAGATAAAGGCATAAAAGCCTGGCTCACATGCCTTCATGAGTGTGTTCTCACACTCAACATGAGGGGGACAAAAGGAGGGTCACCACTGGACAGTATCCTATGCTTCTCTGGGGGATCTGGGGAAGAGGGGGTGGGGGAGGATGCTGGTGCCCCTGTACAGTTCTTGCCCACGTCACCTAAAATTGCTTTTTTTCCTGCTGGATGGTGCAGTCCTAGGACCAGGGAGGCAGCTGTGGGTGCCAGAAGCTGAGGTGATCCCTAAGCAAGAGACTGTAACTATACCTCTGAATCTGTATCCCAGAACTCCCAAGGGCCAAAACTGGGGTTGACAGTGAATACTGCCGTATTGTGTAGTGAGCAAGATAGCCCACTAGTGCTGTAGCTATGTAACCGTACCCAAGCCGCATAGGAATAGACTGAGTGGGAAGCACTTGCTAAACTGGTCTTGCTACCAGCAATCAGGACTAGCACAGCAGCTGAACCTGATGTTTCTTCCCAAGGTGGAAAAATTTGGATAAAAGTAAGTGACAAATGGAAGTAAGGAGAAACAATAGATTAAGGTAAGGGAATGAATAAATGGGTTATGCAGCTGGGGAAATCTAGTAAGGCCCCAACACATCTGGCGGAAGAAGACTCTGAGCAGGGCCTGGTGACAGCAAGGCCCCAACAGGACCCAGCAGTAGAGAGCAAAAGAAGCTGTCCTAATGAAGGAACTGTGTCCTGAGTTGTTTCTCTGCCTCTAAAGTTGATCCTGATCCTGAGTTGTGCCCCATTCCTTCCCTAATAAAGCATTTTATTGTAAGTACGTTTCTTGAGTTATGTGAGATGTTGCAGACGAATTACTGAACCCAAAGAGTAGACAGGGAGCCATTGATGTTAGAGATGGTAGAGAGGTACAGTAGTTTGGAAAGGTTGGATATTCGGAGCCCTTGTGGCTCAGTGGTTAACAGCTCAGCTGCTAACCAAAAACTTATCAGTTCAAACCCACCAGTCGCTCCTTGGAAAACTTATGGGGCAGTTCTACTCTGTCCTATAGGGTTGTTATGAGGTGGAATCAACTCAATGGCAACAGGTTTGGATCTTTTTTTTTTTTTTTTTTTGTATCACAGGAAAAAGTCTTGTGCTAATCCTTATAAAAGAAATTATTCATTTAATATACATAGTAGAATATATAGAGAGATAGATGCATATACATATATGTGTATGTTTATACATATATTCATGCATGTGTATATATATAGATAGAAGCTGGACAATGGATAAGGAAGACTGAAGAAGATTGATGCATTTGAATTATGGTGTTGGCAAAGAATTTTGAATATAACATGGGCTACCAGAAGAATGAACAAATCTCTCTCGGAAGAAGTACAGCCAGAATGCTCCTTAGAAACAAGGATGGCGAGATTTCGACTCATGTACTGTGGACATGTTATCAGGAGGTACCAGTCCCTGGAGAAGGATGTCATGCTTGGTAAAAGGTCAGAGAAAGAGAGGCAGACTATCAATGAGACAGACTGACACAGTGGCTGCAACAATGGACTTAAACACAGCAATGATTGTGAGGATGGCACAGGACCAGGCAATGTTTTGTTCTGTTGTACGTAGATAGGGTCACTATGAGTCAGAACCAACATGACGGCACCTAACAACAACGACATATATGTATACCACCAGCCATCTATCATCGTGCTGTATTGTAGTGTCTCGCATGCTACTGTGATGCTGGAAGCTGTGCCACCAGGACTTCAAACATCAGCAACGTCATCCATGGTGGACAAGTTTCCTCAGAGCTTCCAGACTAAGCAGACTAAGAAGAAAGGCCTGGTGATTTACTCTGAAAATTTAGCCAGCGAACACCCAATGGATCACAACAGAACGTTGCCAGATACGGGGCTGAAAGATGAGTCCCGTAGGCTGGAAGGCACTCAAAGTACACAGTGGCCACAACAAAGGTCTCGAGCAGACCAATGATTGTGAAGATGACACAGGACTGGGCAATGTCTCCTTCTGTTGTACACGGGGTCACCATGAGTCAGAGCCAACTAGACAGTGGCTAAAAACAACAACATACCAAATAGAAGAAAGAAATATAAGAAAAATATGATAACTTATTTTAAAAAGGGAAAAGAATAATAATTAGTTCACTCTGTCAGTAAGTGGTAAAATACAAATGGAAGCCCCCACTGTTTCTTCCCCCAATGCCCTTGGCCCTTTTAATTCCTGTTCTTCTCCCAAAGTCCCTGCCTCCCCCATTTCTTGATACCATTACAAGGCCCCAAACTTCCTCTGGTGTCTTAGAAATTTTCCCAGCCTCCTTTTTGAGTTGTAAATCAAAGCTATTTTCACCTCTGCCTCTACCTACTACCCAGTACACACTCGGGGGCCCAGGACTAGATGGGGTGGGGAGGAAGGGCTTCAGGGTGATCCTCCACTCCCTGAATGTAGCCTTTCTTTTGTTTTTCTTTGGTTGTTTCCAGATTTTTTTTTTAATTATTATTAGACATAGGTCACAAGGGAAGATTTAATCTCTTTATGATTGCCTTCTTTGGATCTTCATAACTCAAGTTTCCACTCCAGCCCTGGCTAGCATAAGAGCTTGGCTGCTAACCAAAAAGTCGGCAGTTCAAATCCACCAGCCGCTCCTTGGAAACCCTATGGCAGTCTACTCTGTCCTATAGGGTCACTATGAGTCAGAATCAACTCAGTGGCAACGGGTTTGTTTTTTGTTTTTGTATGATAAGGGAGCATTAGTTCCACTCTGACGTTGAATTACAATACAAAGCCTCTTTCATTAATTTGACTTTGGTAGGAGCCAGGCCAATTTGTTGTTGTTGTTTTTAGGTGCTGAAGAGTTGACTCCAACTCATAGCGACCCTGTGTACAACAGGACAAAACACTGCCCAGTACCACGCCATCCTCATAATCATTGTTATGCTTGAACCCATTGTTGCAGCCACTGTGTCAACCCATCTTGTTGAGGGTCTTCCTCTTTTTCAATGTTCCTGTACTTTACCAAACATGATGTCCTTCTCCAGAAACTTATCCCTCCTGATAACATGTCCAAAGTATGTAAGACGAAGTCTCGCCATCCTTGCTTCTAATGAGCATTCTGGCTATACATCTTTCAAGACACATTTGTTCATTCTTTTGGCAGTCCATTGTACAGTCAACATTCTTCATCAACACCATAATTCAGAGGCATCGATTCTCCTTTGGTCTTCCTTATTCATTGCACAGCTTTCCCTGAGTAATTCAACCATATATTTCTTATCTCATCTATACAGTTTCACAGAAAGACACACGCTTTCTCACTTCTTCTCACCCTCATCGTTCACTCCCTTGGCTATCTGCTGTCTAAGTATGTGGAGTGAAGTGACTGGGGCAGTGGTCTCAGGACCCACATATTTAGAGAGATGGGTAAAAGCCTATTCAAGGAAGAACAGAAAAGCCCTCGTTGAGGCACTATGGCACCTTCCTGGGAAAGTTTCAACATATTTTTGGCAATCCTGTTAAATAGTAACTGCCTCCACATTATCTGACAAAAGCATGACTCAGGGCACCATTACACCAATACCTTCAGCATTCTTCTCCAAGACCCAAAGAAAACTTCCTTATCTACCCTCAGTTTAGGCAGTGACATTGAATAAAATATCAAGTCTTATATAACCTTTGTTGGAAAATCTCATGGACTTGATCACCCTGGGTGTTTGCTTGGTGGGCAGGCTCAGTATAAGGACCCGAAACCCAGTGCCTGCTTTCTCCAGGATATTGCCCAATCCCCAGAAATATTTTGCCTAAGGGCAAGACAGAGTAGCTAGAGTGATTCAGCAGGTCCTCACCCTGGGTGGAGGCCCATTAGTGCTGCTATGAAGGTCTCCCTACCAAAACATCACTGGACTGGTGAATACGATCTTGTGGTGGAGACCACTGGTAGTCAATCACCCCTTCTTCCATATTAATAGGTTTAAATGAAACACACGGTTGCCCAGCTAGAGACTACATACTCCAGATACCCTTGAGGCTGAGTGTGGCCAAATGCGTAAGTCACTAAGTGACTAAGCCATGAGCAGATTCTACCTGATTGCTTCAAACAAAATTGCTTGTACTGAACTTCTGCTCATGGTCCTTCCCTTGAGTTAGAAAATTGAAGTTCCTTGCTTTGATCGCACATATGAGGACTAGGATCTAATGAAAATTTCTTAAAATTTTTATGCCATGAGTCAGAATCGACTAAATTGCAATTAACAACAGGACCCAGATTGTCCTTCAATAGACCCATGTAGCTGGATGGACAATGAGAAAGGACAGCCTTCCCAATCCCTAAACCAAAAAGAGGACCAAGGGATGCCATTTGTTATCTGCAGTTACTCACACTGGCTTCTCAAGGCTTAGGACTGAAACTTTTCAGGAAGAATTGATGCCTTTGAAATATGGTGTTGACAAATATTGAATATACTGCATACCACGGACTGCCAGAAGAATGAACAAATCTGTCTTAGAAGAAGTACAGCCAGAATGCTCCTTAGAAGCAAGGATGGCGAGACTGAGTCTTACATACTTTGGATGCGTTGTCAGGAGGGATCAGTCCCTGGAGAAGGACATCAGGCTTGGTAAGGTAGAGGGTCAGCAAAAAATAGAAAGACCCTCAACGAGATGGGTCGACACAGTGGCTGCAACAATGGGCTCAAGCATAACAATGATTGTGAGGATGGTGCAGTACAGGACTGTAGTTCCTTCTATTGTACATGGGGTTGCTACGAGTCGGAACTGACTCAACAGCACCTAACAACAACAATTAGACTGGCACATTGTCATGATCCTGAATTATATGTAATTTATTCTCATGACTCTGCCTTTCCTAACCATCTTTTTCAGGTTATCAGTGATATAACAGAGGGTGTTCCTTCCAGACAGGAAGAATTAAAAATAAAAACAAACAAAAGAATAGAATTCTGTCCATTTCAAAGTTCTGTAAAAATATTTAAAAATATGTTTAACCTTTTAAATCAAACGCTGTAACCATCTTAGAAGCAATTACAGATGCTAATTTTCATGTTAGGTAAAATTAGGTAGTATTACAGCCAGAGTTTAAGAAAGTTGAGTCAATGGCCATCTCCTTCTGTAGGTGATGCGATCACTGACACAGCAACTAAAAGTAATGCTCAGCATGTCCCATCCAGAAGCGTCACTTCCTAAATCTCTGAAATTCTCTCCCTGGGAAGATTTAGAATTAAGTATAGAAATGTTTAAGAAAATCAAATCTGTAGAATTCAATAAAATGTAGTTTTGTGCTATGGAATTTGTGAATTTAAGTGTTGTATTTTTTTTTATACTTGCAAAGGAAACACTGGTAGCATAGTGGTTAAGTGCTACAACTCCTAGCCAAAGGGTTGGCAGTTCGAATCTGCCAGGCGCTCCTTGGAAACACTATGTGGCAGTTCTACTCTGTCCTATGGGGCCGCTCTGAGTTGCAAGTGACTTGATGGCCCTGTGTTTTTGTTTTTTTTTTAATACTTGCAAGATATATAATTGTGTTATTCAGTCAGAGGTTAGTATTGTGATTCATATTTAAAAGATGTAACTTTATTCGACTGGCAATTTAGTTGAAATCTCACCAAGCCTTTATATTATTAGAATACTGAAGAGAATATAAATTTAATGTTTAAGTTTTATTAGCTCTTTAAGAATTTGAGAGGCAGGGCCAAGATGGCAGAATAGACAGACATTTCTGGAGAGCCCTCTTACAACAAAGACAAAAAAAAAACAAGTGAAATGAGTATATTTATGACAAGCTAGGAACCCTGAACATAAAAGGCAAGGTTAAAAAATAATCTGAGGGGCAGGGAAAAGAAGAAGAGACAGTTCAGAAGCAGAGAGGAGTTACCGGACCTGAATCACCAGGAGACCTCAGGCACCATCCCTGGGAGTGGCAACGGTGGGCTGGTACTAGCATTGGGCTACAGTTTCCTCAGGGAGAAGCAGCAAGCCACACAGCCTACACACACCTCCAGAACCAGAGAAGAACAGCGCTCTAAGTACTTTCATATATATTACCTTCCCCCCCCCACCACAGCTCCCAGGCCAACTTCAGTGGCTGATTTCCCTGGGCCTGAGATAGGCCCTGTTGAGTGCATAGAACCATCCTCCTGGCGTTGGAGAAGGAATAAATTTGTAGTTGGAGGAAAAGATAATTTGCCAGCTCCACTAACCAGGGGAGCTCAGGACAGAAGTGGCTCCTGTCCAGGCATAAATGGCCCGTGGACTTTGAGTACATTTCCCCTCTGCATGGACCTGTGTGGGCCTATTTCAGGAGAATAGGCCCTTGTTGGCAGACTCCAACCATTTCAGCTGTGTGGCAGAGAGGTGGATGTTTGATGTTTGACATTGCTTTGCCTATTAAACAGGGTCCTGACCTATCTACATCAGGGACCTAAGGACTGGTAGCTCCACTCAGTTCACCCAGCCACCCATGACAGGGATCCAAGGATAACTTGTACCTCCCAGTCCTCACAACCCAAAACTTTGGGTGCCCATGGTCCATCTGCAGAACCCACCTACCTGCACTCTCTAGGGAACAGGGACACACTTTCCTCAGAGACACATGGGAGATGATTCTATGCCCCCTGCCTTGTTCAGAGGGTGACCACCTGCTGCAACCAGATACCGGTGCCTACACCAATCACCCCTGCCCCACTAAGACTGTAGGACAGAGCCTGTACCACACTCTTGATGATCAGTGGACACCTGAACTGAATTCATACAAGAAAAATGAATGGACTCCTATACTAATATACCTGATAACAGCTTTAGCCATCTGGGGACAGTACGTCAGAGCTCCAAAGGCGAAAATAATCAAGCTGGTTCACTCAAGCAACCCATTTGGGCATATCAAAAAATAAATAAATACAGCAAGAAGCTACAACACAGTAAGCAAATGTAAAATAAACTAATACAATAACTTATAGATGGTTTGGAGACAACAGTCAATATCAAGTCCCATAAAGAAACAGATCATGATCGCCTTAACAAGCTCACAGAACAAAGAATCAAGGGATCTTCTAGATGAAAGTGCATTGCTGGAATTACCAGAGTCAGAATACAAAAGATTAATATACAGAACCCTTCAAGACATCAGGAGGGAAATGAAGCAATACACAGAACAAGCCAAGGAACACACAGATAATACAATTGAAGAAATTAAAAAGGTTTTTCAGGAACATAATGAAAAATCTAATATGCTGGAGAAATCCATAGACAGACAGCAATCAGAAATTCAGAAGATTAACAATAAAATTACAGAATTAAACAACTCAATAGAAAGTCAGAGGAGCACAACTGAGCAACTGGACAGCAGAATTGGTGAGCTTGAAGATAAAGCACTTGGCACTAATATATTTGAAGAAAAATCAGATAAGAGAATTTTGAAAAATGAAAAAATCTGGTCTCTCAAATATGAAGGTGAAATTAGGACATTTCCAGATAAATAGAACTTTAGGGAATTCATAAAAACCAAAACAACAAGAAATACTAAAGGGAGTTCTTTGGTTAGAAAATCAATAATATCAGGTTTCAACCCAAGACTAGAACACTGGGCAGAGCAATCAGAAGTCAACCCAGTCAGGGAAATCAAAAAAATAAATCAAGGTAAAGAAATGCTCAAAACAGGGAAACAGCGATGTTATTATGTAAAAGAAGACAACATTAAAACAAGAAAGAGGAACTAAGAAACGTAGTCATAGATCTTCCATATGGAGAGGAAGACAAGTAGATACAAAGAAATAAAAGTTAGGTTTATATTTAGAAAAATGGAGGTAAATAATAAGGTAACCACAAAGGAGAGAAACTACACATCAAAATAAAATACAAGGAAAAAATAGAGACTCAGCAGAAACAAAATTAACAACAACGAATATGAGGAAAGAACAATACATAAAGATAACCTACTCGGCTCATAAAATTAAGTGGGAAAAAGAAACTGACAACAACACACAAAGACATCAAAATGATAGCACTAAATTCACACCTATCCATAATTACGCTGAATGTAAATGGACTAAATGCACCAATTGACAGAGAGTGGCAGAATGGATTAAAAAACATGATCTGTCTATATGCTGTCTACAACAGACACACCTAAGACTTAGAGACACAAACAAACTAAAACTCAAAGGATGGAAAAAATATATCAAGCATACACCCATCAAAAAAGACCAGGAGTGGCAATATTAATTTCTGACAAAGTAGACTTTAAAGTGAAATCCAACACAAAGGATAACGAAGGACACTATATAATGATTAAAGGGACAATATATCAAGAAGATATAACCGTATTAAATATTTATGCACCCAATGACAGGGCTGCAATATACATAAAACAAACTCTATCAGCATTGAAAAGTGAGGTAGACAGCTCCACAATAGTAGGAGATGTCAACACACCACTTTCGGTGAAGGACAGAACATCCAGAAAGAAGCTCAGTAAAGTCACAGAAGATCTAAACGCCACAATCAACCAGTCTGACCTTTTAGACATATACAGAACACTCCACCCAACAGCAGCCAAGTATACTTTCTTTTCTAGTGCACATGGAATATTCTCTAGAATAGACCGCATATTAGGACATAAAGCAAGCCTTAGCAGAATCCAAAACATTGAAATATTACAAAGCATCTTCTCTGACCATAAGGCCATAAAAGTAGAAATCAATAACAGAAAAAGCAGGGAAAAGAAATCAAACACTTGGAAACTGAACAATACTCTGCTCAAAAAAGATTGGGTTATAGAAGACATTAAGGATGGAATTAAGATATTCATAGAATCCAATGAGAATGAAAACACTTCCTATCAGAACCTTTGGGACACAGCAAAAGCAGTGGTCAGAGGTCAATTTATATGAATAAATGCACACGTCCAAAAAGAAGAAAGGGCCAAAATCAAGAATTATCCCTACAACTTGAACAAATAGAGCAACAAAAGAAACCCACTGGCACCAGAAGAAAACAAATAATAAAAATTAGAGCTGAACTAAATGAAATAGAAAAACTATTGAAAGAATTAACAAGACCAAAAGCTGGTTCTTTGAAAAAATCATCAAAATTGATAAACCATTGGCCAAACTGACAAAAGAAAAACAGGAGAGGAAGCAAATAACCTGAGTAAGAAATGAGATGGGCAATATTACAACAGACCCAACTGAAATTAAAAGAATCATACCAGATTACTAAGAAAAACTGTACTCTAACAAATTCAAACACCTAGAAGAAACGGATGAATTCCTAGAAAGAGACTACCTACCTAAGCTAACACAAACAGAGGTACAACAACTAAATAGACCTATAATGGAAGAAGAGATTGAAAAGTTAATAAAAAAAAAAAAACTCCCAACAAAAAAAAAAGGCCTGGCCTGGACAGCTTCACTGCAGAGTTCTACCAAACTTTCAGAGAAGAGTTAACACCACTACTACTGAAGGTATTTCAGAGCATAGAAAAGACAGAATGCTCCCAAACTCATTCTATGAAGCCAGCATATCCCTGATACCAAAACCAGGTAAAGACACCACACAAAAAAAGAAAACTACAAACCTATATCCCTCATGAACTTAGACGCAAAAATCCTCAACAAAATTCTAGCCAATAGAATTCAACAACATATCAAAAAAATAATTTACCATCATCAAGTGGGATTCATACCAGGTATGCAGGGATGGTTCATCACTAGAACAACAATTAATGTAATCCATCATAATCACATGATTTTATCAACTGATGCAAAAAAGGCATTTGACAAAGTCCAACACCCATTCAGGATAAAAACTCTCAGCAAAATCGGAACAGGAAGAAAATTCCTCAACATAATAAAGGGCATTTATACAAAGCCAACAGCCAACATCATCCTACAATGGAAAGAGTCTAAAAGCATTCCCCTTGAGATCAGGAACCAGACAAGGATGCCCTTTTTCACCACTCTATTCAACATTGTGCTGGAGGTCCTAGCCAGAGCAATAAGTCTAGATAAAGAAATAATGGGCATCCAGATTGGCAAGGAAGAAGTCAAAGTATCTCTATTTGCAGATGACATGATCTTATATACAGAAAACCCTAAGGAATCCTCCAGAAAACTAATGAAACTGATAGAAGAGTTCAGCAGAGTATCGGGATACAAGATGAACATACAAAAATCAGTTGGATTCCTCTACACCAACAAAAAGAACATCGAAGAGGAAATCACCAAATCAATGCCATTTACAGTAGCCCCCAAGAAGATAAAATACTTTGGAATAAATCTTGCCAGAGATGTAAAAGACTTATACAAAGGAAACTATAAAACACTTCTGCAAGAAACCAAAAGAGACCTACCTAAGTGGAAAAACATACCTTGCTCATGGATAGGAAGACTTAACCTTATAGAAATGTCTATCCTACCAAAAGCGATCTATAGATTTAATGCAATTCTGATCCAAATTCCAATGGCATTTTTTAATGAGATGCAGAAACAAATCATCAACTTCATATGGAAGGGAAAGAGGCCCCGGATAAGTAAAGTATTACTGAAAAAGAAGAAGAAAGTGGGAGGCCTCACTCTACCTGATTTTAGAACCTATTATAGTACCACAGTAGTCAAAACAGCCTGGTACTGGTTCAGCAACAGATACATGCACCAATGGAACAGAATTGTGAATCCAGACATAAACCCATCCACATATGAGCAGTTGATATTTGACAAAGGCCCCAAAGCAGTTAATGGGGAAAAGACAGTCTTTTAAACAAGCAGTGCTGGCATAACTGGATATCCATCTGCAAGAAAAATGAAACAAGACCTGTATCTCATACCATGCACAAAAACAAACTCAAAATGGATCAAAGTCCTAAATATAAAATCAAAAATCATAAAGATCATGGAAGAAAAAGTGGGGACAATGGTAGGAGCCCTAGTACATGGCATAAACAGTATAGAAAACATTACTAACAATGCAGAAGAAAAAGTAGATAACTGGGAGCTCTTAAAAATCAAACACCTAAGCTCATCCAAAGACTTCACCAAAAGAGTAAAAAAATTACCTATAGACTGGGAAAAAGTTTTTAGCTATGACATTTCTGATCAGTGCCTGATCTCTAAAACCTACATGATACTGCAAAAAATCAACTACAAAAAGACAAATACGCCAATGGAAAAATGGGCAAAAGATATGAACAGACACTTCACTAAAGAAGACATTCAGGTAGCTAACAGATACATGAGGAAATGCTCACGATCATTAGCCATTAGAGAAATGCAAATCAAAACTGCAAGAAGATCCCTTTTCACTCCAACAAGGCGGGCATTAATCCAAAAAACACAAAATAATAAATGTTGGCAAGGTTGTGGAGAGAGTAGAACACTTATACACTGCTGGTGGGAATGTAAAATGGTACAACCACTTTGGAAATCTATTTGGCGCTTCCTTAAAAAGCTAAAAATAGAACTACCATACAATCCAGCAATCCCACTCCTTAGAATACACCCTAGAGAAATAAGAACGTTTACGTGAATAGATATATACACACCCACGTTCATTGCAGCACTGTTTACAATAGCAAAAAGATGGAAGCAACCAAGGTGTCCATCAATGGATGAAAGGATAAATAAATTATGGTATATTCACACAATAGACTAGTAGGAATCCAGAAAGAATGGTGATGAATCCGTGAAACATTTCATGACATGGAGGAATCTGGAAGACTTGATGCTGAGTGAAATTAGTCCATTACAAAAGGACAAATATTGTATAAGACCTTTATTATAAGAACTGGAGAAATGGTTTAAACAGGGAAGAAAATATTCTTTGATAGTTATGAAAGGGAGTGTGGGAGAGGTGTATTCACTAATTAGACAGTAGATAAGAAGTACTTTAGGTGAAGGGAAAGACAACACACAATACAGGGGAGGTCAGCACAACTGGACTAAACCAAAACCAAAGAAGTTTCCTGAATAAACTGAATGCTTCGAAGGCCAGCGTAGCAGGGGCGGGGGTTTGGGGACCATGGTCTCCAGGAACATCTCGGTCAATTGGCATAACAAAATCTATTAAGAAAACATTCTGTATCCCATTTTGGAGAGCGGCGTCTGGGGTCTTAAACGCTAGCAAGAGGCCATCTAAGATGCATCAGTTGGTCTCATCCTAGCTGGACCAAAGGAGAATGAAGAACACCAAGCACAGAAGGTAATTACGAGCCCAAGAGACAGAGAGGGCCACATAAACCACAGACGACATCAGCCTGAGACCAGAAGAACTAGATGGTGCCCAGCTACAACCGATGACTGCCCTGACAAGAAACACAACAGAGAACCCCTGAGGGAGCAGGAGATAAGTAGGATGTAGACCCCAAATTCTCATAAAAAAGATCAGACTTAATGGTCTGATTGAGACTAGAAGGACCCCGGTGGTCATGGCCCCCAGATCTTCTGTTGGCCCAGGACAGGAACCATTCTCAAAGCCAGCTCTTCAGACAGGGTTTGGACTGGACAATGGGATGAAGAGGTATGCTGGCGAGGAGTGAGCTTCTTGGTTCAGGTGGACACTTGAGACTATGTTGGCGTCTCCTCCCTGGAGGGGAGATGAGCAGGTAGAGGGGGTTAGAAGCTGGTGGAATGGACATGAAAAGAGAGAGTGGAGGGAGGGAGTGGGCTGTCTCATTATGGGGAGAGCAATTGGGGGTATGTAGCAAGGTGTATATGAGTTTTTGTGTGAGAGACTGACTTGATTTGTAAACTTTCACTTAAAGCACAATAAAAATTAAAAAAAAAAAGAATTTGAGAAAGCTTTGTTTGAGGAAAGTTTGGGTTGAAGTACTTAAAAAGAAATTAGTTATGTGATAATTATATAAACAGTTTGAAATATTTAAAGGAATTATGTTGTAAGAGCCCTTTCAAAACATGTCAGATTTGTAAATAGAATAAAATACATGAATCAATCTTAGATGCTTAAGAACAAGTTAATTGAATATTAATTTTTAAACTGAACGTAAACCCCTGAGAGATCAACAAAAACTCTTTTTAATAAAGAAAATCTAGGGCCCCATTACTGATGACTAACATCACAGAAGTTCCTGTTCATAGTACAGGGACAATTCTCTTGGTGCACTGGACCTGAGCTGCCTGACAAGCTGGCTAAGACACAGACCTCTGCCTCCACTCCAAACTGAAGCAACAATCTGCGGGGGAAAGGCCAGGAACTGCGCTTTCCTCCGCACGTGTGTACCAGGGATGAGGTGCCTTTTGGAGCACTGATTACGTTTTATATTGTTCATCAATATGCTTTCGGCAACGACCTTCGAATGCTCTATATACGGTATCCAATCCACAGGAATATCTGAATCTAGGTAATAATAATTCCAGGCATAGAGAACTCACAAGTGTCTCCATGGTAACAATTCACTCTCTGGTCTCCATGGTGCGGTTTATAAGGACCCTCAAATATACTTCATTTAAAATTTTAAATTATTCTGCTGTTGATCAGACACACATAAAGAACTGCGTTTTTAAAATAACTCTCTTGTACTATTTCAGGAATGCTATAAAGAAGGAAAGGGAAAGAGGAAATAGGAAGAAATGTAATAAGTCAGTCCCTCTCATGAAAGCTCATTTAAATGGTTCAGAATGGCAATGAATTAGAATACCAAGGTCAAATGATGTAAAACTAAATTAAAGAGCATATATAATTTATTTATCTGACTCCTATTTGTCAGAATTCATTTTTGTATTGTTTAATATACAGAATAAATCACTGCTCAATAAGGTATCACTTTTATGAATTAGAAATGTGTGAATCATCTGGATATTCCTTGTTCAGGAACATATTTCACACAGCTTGCTCAAATGTCTGATCATGGGAGAACCACCTGAGAAATAAATGTTGTTGAGTCAAACTGTCTTTCCCTAACAGGCAGAATGCCCCGCAGTTACGTACAGTATTGAAAAAGAAAAGTTGTAACACTAATTGCCATTTCTGAAATGTCACAAAGTGTATCATTTCTTCCCTTTTGTTAAGACTTAGGTCAGTTTCCAAATTGAATTGTTAAGCACTTAGTATGGCCCTTCTAGCTATAGTTTTTGTAACTCCCACCAAATGACTGGGTGGGACTATGCAAATGAGGTGATTGTGGCCCACCAAGGGGATTGGATAGCTTGGTAATAATATAAATAAGGTGCTTGGCACTCTTGTGGAGATGGGACCATGCAAATAGTGTGTATGGAACCATAATGAGAGGATTGGTCTGTTTTGCCATCCCTCTAGGTTTAAAATCAGCCATCCTAGAGGCGGACAGGTAGGACCTCACTACCAAGAAGAGACAGGAGTAGAATGTATCCTTTGGACCTGGGATCTATGTGCTGAGACCCTTCTAGACCCAGGATACAGAGAGAGAGAGAGCTGTAATATCAGAGATGGCAGGGCAGCAAGAAGCAGCGGCACAGAAATGGCAGCAGCAGAGGCAGCAGAACCAGGAGACCAGCAGATGATGTGGTGAGCTTCCTGGCCCACACACGGAGCGAGAGAACTGAATATCTTCAGGCAGGAGGTTTGCTGGTGGAGTAAGGTGGTTCTGGGCATTTGTTGGGGGAGCTTGGCCTTTGGGCCAAGGCTTACTGGCAGAGTGGGGTGCCCCCAGGCACTTATTGGCAGAGCTAAAGTGCTTTGTAACACTTGCCTGAGCAGAGCAGAGGCCAGGCAGAATTGTTGAGGGCCAAAGAGAGGCCTACCTGCAGGCACAGCTGAGAAGAGGCTGTCCTGATTGAAGAACTGTATACCGATTCCTTTCTAATTCTGAGTTATAACCTGTTACTTCCCTAATAAACCCCACAACTGGGAATGTAGTCTGTGAGTTCTGTGTGGCCATTGTGACAAATTATTGAATCCAGCAGAGAAGTAGAGAGTGCCGTGGGAGAGATGGCTGGTGTCAGAATTAGTAAAAAGGTTGAAGGGCGGAGGTATGTTTAACTTCTGCCTCATAGGAAACAGCCCTGGGCCGTTGATCTTGATTATCCTTCCCTCTTGTGAAGTTAGAGGAGGTCAGATGCCTCCACCATGCCATTTTTACATGACATAAGGGGCCCACCTGTATACCTGCACCTCAGTGCTCAATGTGGCAATGAGCCTGTGTTTGTCAATTGCTTGACGGAAGGTTGGCAGATCTACTCCCTAGAAAGACAGGAATGAGCAGATTACGAGTTGTCGGGTGAGTTATAACAATCACATTTCAGGGATGATAAAATGACCCTGAGCAGCCTGACAAACTCACACTTGGCTTTAACAATTTGACCCAGCTCCACTGCTGATGATGTGATTTGCTAGACACAGACTCCCTCAGGGAGCATGTGCCCAGTATTGTCCTCTTTCTGCATTTGCCCTCAGGATGGCGTTCTGCAAACTCAGATGTTTCTAACCACAGTACATCCTGGGATTGTGTTCCTTCCATGAATTGTCTGATGGAACTCAGTTACATGAGAGTTTATACTGTTGAAGATCTCTACTATACAGGAGGCTCCTTAAAGTCGATGCTCACGTAGTTGTTCCATTCTTCATTCTCTCCAGTCTCTGCTGGCCTAACTCACAGAGCAAGTACTTAAAAAAAAAAACAAAAAAAACCTATTTATTGACTGAGTGAGTGAATGAATGAATGGAGGCAGCATGAGCAAGGACATGGGGGTGAAGTGTTCAGGTACCCTTCCCTCAAGTAAGGAGCCTGCATGCCATTTTTTCCTCTGCCAGGGGGTTGGAGGCAGTGACGGGGATGCGACTGCCCTCTGGAGTCATTCCCCTTGTGTCAGGGTCTAAGGGGAGGGGCGCACCTCTTTTTGGCCCCACTTTTTTTACTACTCTGGGGAGTCTCTGGGTGGAGTAAACAGTTAAGCCGTGGACTATGAGCCTAGGGGCGGCTCAGAAGGCAGTGTTGGTGATCTGCTTCTGAAAGGTCCCAGTCTTAAAAGTCCTATGGAGCAGTTCTCTGCACACGTGGGGTTGCCATGATTCAGAATTGACTGCACAACAATTGACAACACGAACTGCTTGTGGGAAAGCTGTTAGTACCACCTTTCTAAGCTTGGCCTGAACACTTGAAAGTAGCTTATTCTGCATGCAGGCTGAACAGTGATCTCCACTGTGTTACTTTGTTTTATTTTACTATGTTTTATCTCAGTTGTACTTTGGGAACAAAGAACTTTCATTCTTCTATCATCGTGAGGCTTTAGTCTTACAATACTTAAAAGGCATTGACCTTCTGGTTAAAAACAACTCCTCGGTCTAAAAGCGTTATAAATGTTACCAGTGGTGACTTAGAAGGAAACCAGGGTACATTCCATTTGGCCCATCAAAGGTCTGGTTCTGGTTTCTAGCACAACTTAGATGTCTTTAAAGTCACTGAGCATCCCAAGACCTCATTTTCATCATCTATAAGATGAAAAACTAGAGAAAAAGAAAAAGCTGATTTCTAGGTTCCCTTCCAGCTTCAAAATTCATTCTCTGCCTGTGGGTCTCCTGCACCCATAACACTGGCAGTTGGCATGTTTGTGCGGACACCAAGGCCACATCCCTGGGACTCACACCCTGTGAGCCCCAGCTGGCGCCCTGGGACTGAGCAGAAAGCAAGCCTGGGGCCGTGCTGGCCAACAGCAATAAGCTCTAAGTGTGTGTCATTTAGTCTGTTATCTCAGAGACAGCATTACAGGGATCAGGAGTCCACCTGCAATCACCAAGAACTCTTTCTGACTAGTCAGAAATCCAGAGCTCACGGAAGAGCTGAATAGAAAAAAGGAGGGTGTTGGGAGCCTGAGCGGTTCAATCACCAGTTTACTTAGACAAATTCTATGAACACTTTGTCACCTGTATGGTTTTTGCTCCAAGTTTCCTTAAAGGTGATATTCCGTTCCTAATGTGGTTTTTAATGTGGTATATGGTAGGCAGAATCATGGCCCCCAAAGCTGTCCACATCCTACTCTTTGGAACCTATGAATATGTTGTGGTGCGTAGCAAGGGGGAATTAATTTTGCAAATGGGTTAAGGTGGCTAATCAGCTGACCTTAAAATAGGGAGATTATCCTGAATCATCCAAGTGGGACCAATGTCATCACAAGGACCCTCATAAGTAGAAGAAGGAGGTTAAAAGTCAGAGTTAGAGATTGGAAAATGGTATGCTGCTGACTTTTAAAGATGAAGGAAGAGGCCACCAGTCAAGGAATGTGGGTGGTCTCTAGAAACTGGAAAAGGCAAGGAAACAGATTTCCCCTAGAGTCTTCAGAAGGAACGTAGCTCTGCTGACACCCTGAGTTTAGCCTAGCGAGACCTTTTTAGGAATGTAAGGTAATAAATTTGTATTGTTTCAAGTCAGTAAGTTTGTGGTGATTTGTTACAACAGCCACAGGAAACTAGTAGATGGTGTACATTCTGATGCTTCAGAGATTTACTGTAGTGATTTCACTAAGATGGCTTAAGCTTGATAAATTTAAAGAAAAAAAATTAATTCCAGAATACGATTTCAAGGAAATGAAATGCACGTTACTCTTTTGAGTTAAATAGACACAATTGCACCTTCTTTTAATGTCTCTATCTGCTGTGAGCAGCAATTGATCTTAGAGAATAGGTAAAATACCAAGCTGAGAGGCAGGGAAAAAAGGCACTAGGGGTGGAATTCAGTTGAACTTGGGAGTTGCCCAAACACCAGGTTCCAGACTTAAGAGAGAAGCCAGAAGCCTGGAAACACGTAGGTAGTGGAGATCTCACCGAGACAGCCGGCCAAGCAGGTGTCAGAGGCCAGCTGAAGGCCAGCTGTGAGTCAGCAGACAGATAGTACAGAAGTACTGAAGGCCAAGGCAGGGCCAGAGCTAGGAGAAAGGTAATGACAGCAGGCACAGGGCACTACACACAAGGACAACAAAAGACATAGATTGACATTTGCTCGATAATTTTACTTACCTGAGTTTCGTTTTAATAGACTTAATTTTTTAGAGCAGTTTTTTGGGTTTACAGAGAAATGCGGCAGAAAGTACAGAGTGTTCCCGTATATCCCTTTTCCCACCTGTACTCTGTTTCTCCTGTTATTAACATCTTGCATTCCTGTGGTACATTTGCTACAATTGATGAAGCAATATTAATACATTATTATTAACCAGAGCCCAAAGTTTACATTACAGCTCACTCTGTGTTTTAACAAATGGATAAAGTTTGTGTCCACCTTACAGCATCACGAGGAATCTGAATCGTTACACTGCCCTGAAAATGCCCTTTGCTTCATCTATTCATCCCTCCCCTCCTTCCCTTGAACTTCTGGCAACCACTGATCTTTTTACTCTCTCTATAGTTTTGCCCTTTGTAGAACGTAACATAGTTGGTATCTTAGGCTGGGTTCTATAGAGAAGCAAAACCAGTGAAAAATGTATGCATGTATGTATATATATATATACATACATACATGCATATATATAGAGAGAGAGATTTATCTCAAGGAAATGGCTCACACAGTTGTAGAGGCTGGCAAGTCCCAAGTCCATGGGTCAGGCACCAGGCTGGAGGATTCTCCTGACTTATGTAGCTGCAGGGGCTGACAAGCCCAAGATCGGCAGGTCAGACCACAGGCCACTGGCTCATAGGCTGCAGAGGCTGATGAATCCCGAAATGGGCAGGTAAGCTAACTCAAGTCCCAAGAGCCAAAGGTCAGATGATGACAAGCCGGGTGCAGGATCCAGAGCGAGCGTCTTGCTAGATCATCCATATACATACTAGAGGCAGGCCACACCCCCAAGGAAACTGTTTCAACTGATTGGCTGCTCATAGCAGATCTCATTATGGAGTTGGTTACATCATTACATAACTGCTGGTATTTGTGACATTGGTTGTCAACCATGTGATGTGTCAACACTGCCAAATTACATCATAACTTCCTAACCACTGGGAATCATAGCCCATCCAGGTTGACATCCAACCTTAACCATCACAGTTGGTATCATACAGTAAATAGCTTTTTCAGACTGACTTCTTCCATTTATTATTGTTGTAAGCTGCCATCAAATAACCTCCAACTCACAGTGACCTAGCACAACAAAACAAAACACTGCCCAATCCTGCGTCATTCTCATAATTACCAGCACGTCTGAGTCCATTGTTGTGGCTGTTGTGTCAATCCATATCAGTGAGGGTTTCCCACGCTCTCGTTGGCCCCACTTCAACAAACATGATGTCCTCTTCCAGTGATTTACCACTCCCAGTGGCATGTCCAAAGCAAGTGAGTCAGATAATGATCTGTTGTGATCCGTAAGGTTTTCACTGGCTAATTTTCAGAAGTAGATCACCAGGCCTTTCTTTCTTTCTTAATTTGGAAGCTCGAATGAAACTTGTCCACCATGGATCATCCTGTTGGTATTTGAAATAATGACGGTTTAGCTTCCAGCATCATAGCAACATGCAAGCCATCACAGTGTGACAAATTGACAAATGGATGGTACTCTTTCACTCAGCAATACACATTTAAAGTTCCTCCATGTTTTTTCATTGTTTGAAAGTTCAATTCTTTTAATCACTAAATAATCTTCCAGTTGTCTGGATGTACCACAATTTGCCCATTCAAAGGACATCTTGGTTGCTTCCAACTTTTGGCAGCATTCAAAGGACATCTTGGTTGCTTCCAACTTTTGGCAGACATATACGATAGGAGAAAGCACAACTGCTCTGACAGGAATCATAGTAGAGGGTCCCAGACAGAGCTGGACAACAAAATTCAAACTCACAAAAAAGACTGGACTTAATAGTCTGGCGAAGACTGGAGAAACCCCAAGAGTATGGCCCCCAGACACCCTTTTAACTCAGTACTGGAATCACTCCTGGGGTTGACCCTTCAGCCAAAGATTAGATAGGCCCATAAAACAATAATACACATAGCTCAGCCATGTATATGAGACTAAATGGGCACACCAGGGAAGGGGCAGGACGGGACAGGAAAGCTGGATGAATGGAAACGGGGAATTCGAGATAGAGAGGGGAGAGTGTTGACAAGTCATGTGGTTGACAACCAATGTCACAAAACAATATGTGTATTAATTGTTTAATGAGAAATTAATTTGCTCTGTAAATCTTCACCTAAAGCACAATTTAAAAAGGGGGGGGGGGGTGGGGATCTCAACTACTTGCCCTCAGGGAAGCAAATCTCATACATCATATTGCTTTATCTGTAAATATTTCAGTATTTCTCTCTAAAAGTTAAGGACTCTACTTCACCAATTTTGAATAAAAATAGCTATGCTAAATTCTTTCAAGTCTCTAACCCAACCTGCTTCTCCAGTTCCTGCTTTCCCAGCAACTCAACCTACCTTCATCCTTTGGGAAACACTGTATTGGCTGGGGACTGGGCCATCTATGCGCCTGGCTGGGGACTGGGCCATCTATGCGCCTGGCTGGGGACTGGGCCATCTATGCGCCTGGCTGGGGACTGGGCCATCTATGCGCCATCTCTGACAGTCAAGCTAATATCAACATCGGCTCACATCTGCACTGGATTTTGCAGTTTACAAAGGACTTACACATATTTCTACCCATCCTGCCCAGAATGCCTTACGTCCTCACTGACACTGGCAACATCTCTTGTAGTCCCTTCTTCAGTTCAGGGGTAGAGGCAAATGTACTAAAGTGATAGGCAGAGAAGTGGGTTTTTTGCAAAGCTGTTTTGAATAGGTAGAATCACAACTTCCCAGCTGACCTGTCTCTACATGTTGTTAGACACAGTTGTTTTGTGTTCCTGCTGGCAGTGAGCCAGGTAAGCCAGGGACCATGCTAGGTACTTCAGGCCCATTGTCTCATCCAAACAACCCTTTGAAGTTGGTGTTACTATTTCCTGTGTACAAGTGAGAAGCCTCAGGCTCAAAGGGGTAGACTCATTTGTCTAAGATCGGTTCTGGAAAAAGTGGGCTGGGATTCCAGCCCAGGTTTGTCTGGGTCCTAGCCTGTGCTGTGAACTGCCAATCAGGCCTCACCCTTCCCAGTCCCCCTCCGTTCCCCTCACCCCTGCGTTCCCTTTACCCCAGGGGCAGCGAAGGAGTTGACTAGGAGAACTCTTAGTCACTTTCCCCCTTAGTAGAAAACACTTAGGGAGTGTCGGGGGACAGCCCCAGCAAGGAAAGACCCTCACTGTGCGTCCTGGCAGACAATCCGAAGAACTGACACATAGCCCTTTCCAGATTCATTTGTTCAGGGAAACTTACTGACATGGGCAAGCAGCTGCTCTCCAGTGGCAGCCGGCTGGAGTATTTTTCACTACCACCTAGCGAGGGACCCAAGCTTATACACCATTCCAGCTGGGACCAAGGCTCATCGTTTTTCTCCCACGTCCTTGGGGAGCCAGTGTTCCCAGGGACTTCGCGTCCAGGCCCAGGTGTTTTCCTTCTTGTTGCTAAGGCATTCTTCAGCCTTGGCCACGGGCCCAGTCGTGCCACTCCCGGCCTCATACCTTAGTCTGAGTCCATCCCAAATTCATCCCCAGCATGCTTCGGGGAAGAGCAATGCTGATTCCGTTAGGGAGGGGATGCATATAGCTGAATAGCATTACCCTACAGGGAGTCACCACATTTTAGTGAAGAATAGAGAATAAACAGTCCTGGTTACCAAGTATTTCAAAACACAGAGGTGGATTAGCCAGGAAGCCAATGAAGCTGAAGCTTCAGGGCCTCTTACTTGTTAAGACCCTTCCAAGACCCTGGGAAGGGCCCTAGCGATATGTGCACAAAGCCTTACATTTTTGTAAAGTTGGCAAAAGTAAGTTATATTAAAATTATTTTTCTTAAATTCAGGACCCCCAGAGTTGTATAAGCTTCAGGCCCCACAGCCTGGTTCCCCCCTTTGGGAATCTCCCTGTCACAGACGCCTCCACTCCTTGTGCCTACTCCAAGGTGAGAATCGCTGAGCTCTGGAATTCCAGCACATTGATGTCTGCCTCTGTTGTGGCACGTACCGCCTCCCACCTTGAATTACAGTTATTTATGTACACGACATAGCTTGTTTACTTCACATCCAAGAGGAAGGCCCCTTTCTTGCTTATCTTGAAATCTCATGTAACCCTTAAACACAGTGCCTTATATATATTGTTGTTGTTAGCTTCTGTCAAGTGGACCCCCAATCCATGATGACCCCATGCACGACTTTGGCCATTGTGATCCTTTGGGTTTTCACTGGCTGATTTTCAGAAGTAGGTTGCCAGGTATTTCTTCCTAGTCTGCCTTAGTCTGAAAGCTCCACTGAAATGTGTTCAACATCATTGTAAACATAAGCCTTTACTGACAATGGGTGGTAACCACACTTGAGGTGCATTCACCAGAAATTGACCCTGGAATATGGAAGGTGAGAATTCTACTGCTGAGCTACCGCTTCCCCGTTTACACGCAGTGAAACCTGTGACAGCCAGAGCTCAATGGGACTGCCTTGTTTTTCCAGGTCTCATAAGTTTTCTGCTCTTGAAACGGTGCAGTCTTACTACTTTTCTATCTCTTGTTTTTGTGGAAAATATCTGAGTTTTCCTTCTCTAACAGGTTTCCTCCTTACAGGGGTTCTAGCTTTTGCAGGTTTTACTGTACATTCAAAAAAAAACCCAAATCCCTTGCTGTTGAGTAAATTCTGACTCATGGTGACAGTATAGGACAGAGTAGAACTGCCCCATAGGGTTTCCAAGGCTGTGTGTAGGAATACTCCAAATTGACGCACCTGGTTGGAACAAGATCGTTAACCCTGGCTTGAATCAAACTCCGTGTTGTTAACTAGACTCCGTTTTAAATGAGACTTTAGCTTGACCGCAACCTCTGCCTTCCTTAGAAGGTGGCCGTGACTTCCCTAAACCTGGGTCAGGGTTAGAAAGTAGCTGTTCAGGAAGCCTCTGCTGATGTCAAGAGAGAGAATGACGTTGGTGGTTTCTTGCTGCCCCTCCCCACTTGGCTGAGTTAAAACAGATTATGGCTTTGATGGTCTCTGGCTACTCCACCCCATTTTACTGTCAGTCATGCACTGTCACATGTTTATCCTCCATCTTACCATAGAAAAGACTCACCTCTCCCTCAGAAGAGGGGAGCATCTGGTAGATTCCTGTCTGCCCTGTGTTCCCCAGTTTGACAACTGTATTACCCTCAATAAATCTCTTTGTTTTTACTTAAACAGCATGAGAGTTCCTATGCTTAAAAAAAATGCTTAGAGGCCTGTAATCTTTATGGAAGCAGACTGCTACATCTTTCTCCTGCTGGGAGGTTCCAGCCATCCACCTTTCAGTTAGCAGCCAGGGCTCCTTCTACTGTATATTACAAGCAAAAACCAAACTCCTTGCCATCAAGTTGATTTCAACCCATAGAGACCCTATAAGACAGAGTAGAACTGCCCCATAGGGTTTCCAAGGAGCGGCTGGTGGATTCCAACTGCAAACTTCTGGTTGGCAGCTGAGCTCTTAACCACTGTGCCAACACTGATTGGTTGAAGGAATGAACCAATGAATGAATGAACTAACGAACAAAATGGTGATTGAACAGTTGAAATCTGTTAGGAATCCATGTCTCTTCTGAACTTGTAAATCACTTGTTTGCATCTTCCCTTACATATTACGTATTCCCTATGACAGCTTTTATTTACTGCGTCATCTTCCCTGCAGAAATTAAGCTTCTTTAGGATGAAATTGTGGCCCCTTTTTTTGTATACTCCAAAGTGATGAGCACTAGGGCGTGCTCAAGGTAGGAGCTAAGTAAATAGTGCTTGGCTGAATGATTAGTCTTCAGGCAAAAGAACTTCAGAATATGTAGGGTCACAAATTATTAAACAAAAACAGGCCTTGATGTATGACATTCGTTCACTCAGGAAAACTGAGCTACAGAGGGCTAGAACTGATGAGCACAACTGGCAGTACTCCCATCTCACTCAAGCATCTTTACAGCCAACTCTGGAGTAAGGCTGCCCCAGAGCTCCGTGAACTGCTGGGAGTAACTGAGTAACTCCTTTAACTTTAAAAATGATATAGATGGAAAGTTAAAAAAAAAAAAATCCAACATCAAAAAAAAACTCAAAAACTAAAGTGCATTTATGTTGGTCTGTGTCATTGTCTGGAGTCTCTCAGTGGCTCAATTGGTTAAATGCTCAACTACTAACTGAAAGGTTGGGGTTCAAACCCACCCAGAGGCACCTCAGAAGAAAGGCCTATCGAGCAAGTCCGCTCTAACACTCACGGGGTTGCCATGAGTCAGAGTTCGCACATCGGTAATGGGTTTATGATGTCGTTTTCTTAGGTTGGAAAATTTTCTTATAGGGAATTTGTACCCTGAGTTTTCATTCCCCCAGACATGGTGAGGAGTTGGCTGAATTAATTTCCTTTCCATGCCTTGGTAGCAAACTTCGGCCACAACAGACCAGGAGAGTTCCAGTCCCTGGCCGAGGCCCCTTCTAGTACTGTTTGGGGTCATTAGCAAGGATAGGTGTGGTTTGGGGATAGTTACAATGCCAGGATAGGGGCGTTGCTCAGCTCAGGATCACAGGGCCACATCACTCTGTCTCTACACCACTATCAGAATATTCTTTTGTTTCAAACTGCTCTGAAACAAAATAGCACTTTTCTTGTGTGTGTGCCATTATTTTCTTTACTAAAATCTACTGTGGAGAAGAATCCAAAATGTAAGGGAAGTTATACATGTAGAGGGGTTTGTTTCAAAATGATTTAAAACAGAAATATTCTATACTACCTAGAGGTTAATCTGTACAAAAATACTTAGATAAATTATGGTACATCTACATAGAATGTTGCATACCAAAAACAAACAGACAAAAAAAAATTGCCATCCAGTCAATTCCGACTCATCATGATCCTGTAGGACTGAGTAGAACTGCCCCACAGGGTTTCCAAGGAGCTGCTGGTGTATTCAAACTTTTAAAAGCAAAAATAATTCTAATAATGCATTTTCCAAGAAAATCTTAAATATGTATGAATGTAAAAATCAAAATAACTAATGCAAATATTTCAGTTATATAAATATCACTCTAGTGTTTCAACTCAGCCAATTCCTGGGACAATAAGTAGTCTCCTGAGCTTACAGAAAGTGTAATACCTGCGTGACCAGGAACCGCTGACAGCAATGAAGACAACTGTCTATTCCTCCACGTTATGATTCCCATCATACTATTAAATAGACTAAATATAGGAGAGCTCAAGGTAAAAACAAATAAAAAACATGGCTCTCACATGATTATATTTCACGATTTTAGAGAGACAAAATATCTCTGCACTTTGTCACAAGATTCAGTCCTGAGATGTTTGTTTTGCAACATGCAAATCAAAATTTGAATAGTCAATATTTATTATTGCCCTTTTTTAAAAGCATAGCTTGTTCAGCTTAACTGATATCGCTAAACTTTAAACAGTGTTCTTTTTGAAAAGAAAACAGCACTTTTTAAAGAAGAAATTCCATACATTTTTTAAAAACAAGAGCTAGATAAACAACTATCCAGTTCAAATTATAGGGTATTCCAGGAGGTAAAAGTTTACAAGTTAGTGACTCAAGAGAGGGGTCCTATAAAGTCAAATCAGAATACGAAAGGCTGAGTCGGTGCCTCAGAGAGTGTAAGCTCCTCCACACCAACCCAAGATGTGGGCAAGCCCATCATGGCTGCTTACATTTGGGTGGTAAAGAAGGCACAAGAGGAATCCAGCAACTTAATGGACTCGACAGCAGTGGGTTAATTGTCCTTGGTGCCCAAGCTCTGTATGTCAACAACAAAAACTTTTGTAGTCTTAGTTTCTGTTATCAATGTAATTGAAGTTCCTAATTATTCACACAATTATGCCAAGAATCACTACCAACCTGGGTTTAAAAGCCATGAAGGTGCATAAGGAAGTGCAATAGGTCAAAGGAAAAATGTAACTCAGAGGGCAAATCAGGGAAGATAATTGTGAATTCCAATGCTATCACACTTTTCAAGGGGATAAAAGTTCATATCCTTTTATGCACAACAGAAATACTTGTTTTTGGTGCCCTGAGTCTACTATGTGTGAAGGTGCCCAAAAGTCATACTACAGAAGCAGAGACACAGTGGTATCTCGCTAAACTTCTGTTATTTGAGAGAATCCCATATAGGAACTCCCATTTCTGAACATTCTAAATGATGAGCATCTTGAAATTACCTAGGTAACTACCAACAAGAACAGTTCTGACATTGTTGGCCCTGAATTCTGGGAGCAGAGGTTGGAGGCCGGTCAGTGAGAAACAGCAGTCATTCGTGAAAGGGAGGGCTGATAGCTCAGCGTCTTCATAAAGGAGGCAAAACCATATTGGCCAATAGGGTTCCAGACATTTACTTAGTGAAATGAATTGTTATGAGACCAGACTGGGTGTTTGAAACATCATACATCCAACAGGACAGAGCCTCACCGAAAATTTACTCTAAAAGGAAGTGTGAAAAGAAAACTGCAAAGGGCCAGAGATTTCCTCAGACATCGGTGGTTTTGTGTAAGTATGAATATACGGCAATATTCTACTTTAAAATTGTTCAACATTTTTAAAGAAAATCTTATTGACTTACAATTGATACATAATTCTGTGAGTGATTCGTTAGACTTCCAAAATGCATTATTTCCTAAAACAACTGAGTATCAGCTTAGAGGAGAAACTCGTTTGTATTTCTGCACAGCAAACAACATCTGGTGTACTAATTACAGGCACATTTGATTTCTAGATGTGCCTTTGAACATGTAACGTACACTGTGCTCTTCACCTTGAGAAAGGGGAGCCATACATGGTTTTCACGCTAGAGGCTGAGTTCAGCAAGGTTGGAACTTGTGAGAAGGAGGAGGAAAAGGCTTCCATTCTCTTCATAGAAAACTTTTTAGTCAGACTTGATTTGACTTATGATATAGACATAGGAAAACTATTCGACTTGTAATAGCAGAATCTTGCCTGATTCATAAAAATTTCTGTTCATATAACCAGTCCATTTTCAACTGTTCCTTGTGCAAATTTAAGATCCCTTAGAATAAATAATGGAAACTAGTATTTGGAGAGTAACTACAATCTGCCAGGTATTTTGCTGGAAACTATAATGCACTGTTCCATTTCATTCTCACTCTATGAGCTATGTGGTAGGACCTGCAACAGAGTATGTTACTGTACTGCTTCTAATTCTATAAAAGATAAGGTAGTAGTTTCCAGCTATCTGTTTCCAATATTCCTATTACCAAAAAAAAAAAAACCTTAGGGAATGGAAATTCTTTCCTCAGAGCATATGACTTTATCACTGTTAAGCCGTTTGTATTCTTACGTGATTCTAAAACTAATATAATATTGCAAGGAGCCCTGGTAGCACAGTGGTTAAGAGCTTGGCTGCTAACCAAAAGGTTGGCTGTTCAGATCCACCAGCTGCTCCTTGGAAGCCCTACGAGGCAGTTCTACTCTGTCCTATAGGGTCACTATGAGTCAGAATCAAGTTGATGACAACTGGTTTGGTTATAATATTGTAAAATTTTATCTGAGGGAGGGAATCGAACGACAGTTTTTCTAGTCAAAATGCAATTTTTTGTATGTCATCCTGAGGTTGTAACTTGAACAACGGACATTATGAGGTAGATACATTCATAATAGACTTTAATGAAAAACAGGGAACTTTGAAGTGTTCTTATAGGCTTTTGGCTTATTTATTTTTAAAATAAGCATTTCCCAGTGTAATATTTGCTCTAATGATAATATTCTATCAGAATCCAGCAATATAACTATGAATGTATATAATAAACATTTCTTGGTCACTTTTTGTGTTAAATGCATGGTTTTGACTTTTGAAGACCTGACAACAGAAAAATCTGATAGGTTTGTGAAATGCTCACCGAACACCTGCAGTATGCGTGCTGGTTCTCCACCCCGCAGGCTTTTGTTATGTAAGTCTACAGATATATGGGAGAGGGCCCTGGCAACCACAAGAACACACCGACAGAGAACACACTGACAGAGACTGCCAGCAGCATTCCAGGGCCATTAGTCGTCTCTAAGTGCCAGGCAAGCTTGGAACGCTGCTCTTCTCTTTCATAAATGTGAAAACAGATTATTTCTAAAGTAATCTAAATGTATGAGTAGAGGAAAAAAAAATGACTATAAACCCCATTGCTTTCGTCAGATTTGATTCCTCTCCAGTTATAAGAGCAGACTTGATTATGGATATTTCTGAATTATCAAAACTGAAAAGAAGTACAAAGGAAAAGACATATGGGGCATCTATCACCTGATGGATGAGTTAGTCAGTTACTCCAGGGTTTGGTATGTCATTCCATGCACATGAAAGGGTACATGCAGAATATAGTTGGATGGCATCCTCATATTTTATTTAATAATTGCTACTTCAATAAACCTGACCTTCAAAATCCGTGGAAGAAGTGGAGTGTTTCAGATTACACCGAAATGGAATTTCTCCTGTGCATGCTGACCAGTGCTCAATTTTGTCATAGAAAATGTACATGTGGTATCTTGATCACACTTTCTTAATTGCGCTTTCAATCTCTGCTCAGTTGCATCATCGTGAATTCATGCATTCACGAACATCTATCGAGTGCCCCATATTTGCCAGGCACCACACTAGCTACCAGGACAGCAGCAGTAGAGGGGTAGAGAGATCCTTGTTTTCAGGGTCTGACATTCTTGTCATCATGGAAAATAAGGATTTTAACTATACACTGATCAAGGATAAAGTTTAGAAAGCAAGTTACAGGAACGACACCAATAAAATATAGTTGGATTTTTTTTTTTTTTTAACCCTAAATATTCCTTTAGGAAGAAAAGCCTGGAGATCTACTTCCAAAAATCAGCCAGTAAAAACCCTATGACAACAGACATTAGTTCAATTGCATTGTGCATGGGGTTGCCATGAGTCGGGGGTCAAGAGACAGCAGCTAACAACAACAACAACAAATACACCCTGCTGGTTGGGAAGCTGTGACATCAAGCAATTGGCACAAATAGCCCATCACTTTTGTGCACAGAATCCTGCAGAGTGAGACAGCAGCCACTTATCAAGCACCTGCATTACTGTGAGAGAATTTCTCTTTGCAATCCAGAGTTTATTTCAAGACTTTAAAAAGTCATGTTCAAACGAGGAGTGAGAGTTGTGAGCTTTACATGTTGGTGAAGCATTTTCACAAACATATCATTAAATCTTCACACAACATGGCATTTATTGTTATCATCACCAATTCACAAAGGAGGAATCAGAGATCAGAGAATGTAAAGGACTTGCCCATGTTCATACAGCTGATGAATGAGGAAGTCAAGACACTTTTTAAACATGAATTTGAAATCTATGTTTAAACCTTTATCTTGAAAAATTTCAAACATCAGAAAAGCAGAGAGAACAATACAATGAAATCTACCCATCACCTAGATTTAACAACTAAGATTTCAACACATTTTCTTTTCCTTTTTTTTCTGAAAAGTTTTATAGTCATGTCATTTCATCCTTAAATATTTCAGAATGCACCCCAGAAAAATAAAGGTTTTTTTTTTTAACCTAACTATAGTAAAATTTTTTTTTATAGTAAAATTATCACACCAAACCTAATTAGCAGTAATTCCTGTCTTATTTACTAATATCCAGATATCTTAGGCATCTAGTGCTGCTATAACAGAGATACACAAGTGGATGGTTTTAACAAAGAGAAATTTATTCTCTCACAGTCGAGTAGGTTACAAGTGCAAATTCAGGTGTCAGCTCCAGGGGAAGGCTGTCTCTCTCTGTCGGCTCTGGAGGAAGATTCTCAGATGCAGGGACCCTGGTGCTGCTTTCTTGGTGGTATGAGGTCCCCCTCTCTGCTGGCTTCCCTTTCCTTTTATCTCTTAAGAGATAAAAGGTGGTGCAGGCCACACCCCAGGGAAACTCCCTTTACATTGCATCAGAGAGAAGAGACCTGGGTAAGGGTGGTGTTACTATCCCACCCTAATCCTCTTTAACATAAAATTACAATCACAAAATGGAGGACAACCACACACTACTGGGAGTCACAGCCTAACCAAGTCGACACACATTCTGGGGGGACAAAATTCAATCCATAACACCAACCTACATTCAAATTTCCCCAATTGCACCAAAAGTGTCTTTGACAGCTGCTTTCTTGAAACCAGAAGTCAATTTAATCTAGAACAGTACTCCTCTCCCCTTTTTTAAACCACGATACTGACCGTGAGGGGTCCTGCTATGCTGTGTGATCTCCCACTCTCTACAACTGCCTATTTCTTGAACAGTGGTTTAACTTGCTCCTTTGTCCTATAGGGTCACTGTGGGTAGGAATTGACACGATGGCGATGGGTTTGTTTGTTTGTTTGTTTTCTCTTGGTTTTATCCTCTGTATTTCCAGTCAACTGGAAGTTAGATTTTAAGACTTGATTATATTCAGGTTAAACATGTTGGCAAGGATATTTCATTAGGGAAACGTCCAAGACACTCTTGATCCTAAGAGCGACATTCTTTCTCAGTGATATCGCCCTAATTTCTCTAGAAGCATCTTACTCATCATCATTATCCATTTAGCTTTGTCAGTGACTGAGTGTGGGAAGTTGAGACACCAGGAAATGCATTATTGTAAGGATTTTAGGCATGCTACAGCAAGTTTTTTTTTGTTTTTTTTTTTTACAGCAAGTTTTAGTACCCATGTAGATTCACATCCCAAGGACTCTGCCTTGGGCAGCACTGTGTATAATGCTGGAAAAGCTATGATTTCAAGACTACTTCTGTCCTAATCACCTATATAACAAAAGAATGAGGCTCCTCTTAAAGGTACAAAGAGAGAGTGCTACTAATCTGCCACCAGAAGGAACTTTGGTCCTTTTTCAAAACATTCATGGTAGATCTGCATGGCTGCAGCCCTGAGTTCTTGTCTGGGCCCTTGGAGACAATCCGCTGCTTGGGTTAAAAGGCCTCCGTGGCCTAGCGTGGCCTGGCCTGCCCAGGGGTTAGACCTGTGCTCTGGCTTCCTCCTCACTACCCTCCCACCTGCTGAGTCGGCCGCTGTGGCCTTTCCAACCTTTCTCCGTAATTGTACCTCTACGGATGTGTTCTTTTCTGTGGAAATAAACCATCATTTCATCTCACGGAGTCAGCATGAGATGAAAAATGTTCGTTTCCCCATTAATTCAAGAGACTTTTTTGTTTTAAAAATCAGGGGAGGAGAGTAAGCCGGGGGAGAGAAGGTTATTAGATAGTTCTTTAAAACAGCTGCAAATGCCTTTTGACAACAACTTCTTGAAAGCATGAGATTGGAGAGTGCGTGGTTCAATCCGGTTCAATTCAAAGTGCAAGGTACTTCGTTAAGAGACTTTGTGGGGACAAAGAATTTTGATTTTGTAATAATGCCAAGTGATTCAGCGCAAAAAGCAAGGTGGGGATTAAATAAGGTGGTGTGTTCCCCATGCCTACTGCTGCATGTGGTGCTGTGGGCACAGAAAGTTCCTTAAAAACGCCTTCACACCTTTGGTGCCTTAGAGCTGGAGAAGTATCTCATCTGATTCTCAAAACCCCCTGAAGTTGGGAGGGCTCACCTAAAGGCCAGGAGCAGCAGGACACTGTGTGGAATAAGCTGAGCACCACAGTGGGGCTCTACACAGGGTGACAGGTCAGAGGACAGAGAGAGGTCCACCAAGCTCCCCGATATCCCAAGCACACGACCCTCAACAAAGCAGAGGGGAGGTTAGCATGACCCCTGCTTTGCAAAAGAAGACCCTACTGTCCTTTTTATAACCCAGGTGCCTGGCAGATAGCCAGCCCTCCTAAACTGTTTTCTAAATTAATGAATAAGTGAAGTGAAGGGGGCAGAGGTAGGGTTGGGTCCCAGGTGCTCTTCCAACGCCATTTTCATGTGGGGAACAGAAAACTTCTGTCTATACTCTGAACAGGTTAGTAGGCAGCTTATTTTATTCAAAGAGCAAATAACTCCGCCCCAGGCCTTGACTTGTAGGTCTCTGAGGAAATGGCCCTTCCTGGGAATTTTCTCCCTCCCCTGACTTAAGCATCCTACAATGGTTGATTCAGTTCAGGTGATGTGCCCCTCACCTGAACCGGAAAGACCAACATTATCGCTCTTTAATTTAAAATATATTAATGTTTCCTTTTTTTTTAGCCCTTCGCTGTCAGTCAGGAGACACTGAAGTAGAAGTTCAGGGTCACAGAGGCCATATTCTAGATGTCACCTAGGCATTTCCAAAGGTTTAGATGCTTTTTAGGATCATAACTCAGGGTATTTCATTGCTGTCTTTTTCACCTATTTTGCATTTCTTTTTTACAGTTTTTTTTTTTTTTTTAGCTTTTTTGTTTTGCCATTTTAGCCATTTTTTTAAATTAATTTTTATTAAGCTTCAAGTGAACATTTACCATTCCAATCAGTCTGTCACATGTAAGTTTACATACATCTTACTCCCTTCTCCCACTTGCTCTCCCCCTATTGAGTCAGCCCTTTCAGTCTCTCCTTTCTTGACAATTTTGCCGGCTTCCCTCTCTCTCTATCTTCCCATCCCCCCTCCAGTCAAGAGTTGCCAACACACTCTCCAGTGTCCACCTGATTTAATTAGCTCACTCTTCATCAGCATCTCTCTCCCCTCCACTGACCAGTCCTTTTCATGCCTGTTGAGTTCTCTTCGGGGATGGTTCCTGTCCTGTGCCATCAGAAGTTCTGGGGAGCATTGTCTCCGGGATTCCTCTAGTCGCAATCATACCATTAAGTATGGTCTTTTTATGAGAATTTGGGGTCTGCATCCCATTGGTCTCCTGCTCCCTCAGGAGTTCTCTGTTGTGTTCCCTAACAGGGCAGACATTGATTGTGGCTGGGCACCAACTAGTTCTTCTGGTCTCAGGATAATGTAGGTCTCTGGTTCATGTGGCCCTTTCTGTCTCTTGGGTTCTTAGTTGTCGTGTGACCTTGGTGTTCTTCCTTTGCCTTTGCTCCAGGTGGGTTGAGACCAATTGATGTATCTTAGATGGCCCCTTGTTCGCATTTAGGACCCCAGACACCACATTTCAAATTGGGATGCAGAATGTTTTCATAATAGAATTGTTTTGCCCACTGACTTAGAAGTCCCCTCAAACCATGTTCCCCATACCCCAGCCCCTGCTCCGCTGACCTTTGAAGCTTTCATTTTATCCCGGAAACCTCTTTGCTTTTAGTCCAGTCCAGTTAGGCTGACCTTCCTTGTATTGAGTGTGGTCTTTCCCTTCACCCAAAGCAGTTCTTATCTACTGATTGATCAGTAAAAAACCCTCTCCCTCCCTCCCCGCTTTGTAACCACAAAAGTATGTGTTCTTCTCCGTTTTTTCTATTTCTCAAGATCTTATAATAGTGGTCTTATACAATATTTGTCCTTTTGCCTCTGACTCATTTCACTCAGCATAATGCCTTCCAGAGTCCTCCATGTTATGAAATGTTTCAGAGATTCGTCACTGTTCTTTATCGATGCGTAGTATTCCATTGTGTGAATATACCACAATTTATTTACCCATTCATCCATTGATGGACACCTTGGTTGCTTCCAGCTTTTTGCTATTGTAAACAGAGCTGCAATAAACATGGGTGTGCATATATCTGTTTGTGTGAAGGCTCTTGTATCTCTAGGGTATATTCCGAGGAGTGGTATTTCTGGGTTGTATGGTAGTTCTATTTCTAACTGTTTAAGATAACGCCAGATGGATTTCCAAAGTAGTTGTACCATTTTACAATCCCACGCGCAGTGTATGAGAGTTCCAATCTCTCCGCAGCCTCTCCAACATTTATTATTTTGTGTTTTTTGTATTAATGCCAGTCTAGTTGGTGTGAGATGGAATCTCATCGTAGTTTTAATTTGCATTTCTCTAATGGCTAATGATCGGGAGCATTTTCTCATGTGTCTGTTGGCTGCCTGAATATCTTCTTTAGTGAAATGTGTGTTCATATCCTTTGCCCACTTCTTGATTGGGGTGTTTGTCTTTTTGTGGTTGAGTTTTGACAGAATCATGTAGATTTTAGAGATCAGGCGCTGGTCTGAGATGTCATAGCTGAATATTCTTTCCCAGTCTGTAGGTGGTCTTTTTACTCTTTTGGTGAAGTCTTTAGATGAGCATAGGTGTTTGATTTTTAGGAGCTCCCAGTTATCTGGTTTCTCTTCATCATTTTTGGTAATGTTTTGTATTCTGTTTATGCCCTGTATTAGGGCTCCTAGGGTTGTCCCTATTTTTTCTTCCATGATCTTTATCGTTTTACTCTTTATGTTTAGGTCTTTGATCCACTTGGAGTTAGGTTTTGTGCATGGTGTGAGGTATGGGTCCTGTTTCATTCTTTTGCAAATGGATATCCAGTTATGCCAGCACCATTTGTTTAAAAGACTATCATTTCCCCAATTGACTGACACTGGTCCTTTGTCAAATATCAGCTGCTCATACGTGGATGGATTTATATCTGGGTTCTCAATTTTGTTCCATTGGTCTATGTGCCTCTTGTTGTACCAGTACCAGGCCGTTTTGACTACTGTAGCTGTATAATAGGTTCTGAAATCAGGTAGAGTGAGGCCTCCCACTTTCTTCTTCTTTTTCAGTAATGCTTTGCTTATCCGGGGGTTCTTTCCCTTCCATATGAAATTAGTGATTTATTTCTCTATCCCCTTAAAATATGACATTGGTATTTGGATTGGAAGTGCGTTATATGCAGAGATGGCTTTTGGTAGAATAGACATTTTTACTATGTTAAGTCTTCCTATCCATGAGCAGGGTATGTTTTTCCACTTAAGTATGTCCTTTTGAATTTCTTGTAGCAGAGTTTTATAGTTTTCTTTGTATAGGTCTTTTACATCCTTGGTAAGATTTATTCCTAAGTATTTTATCTTCTTGGGGGCTACTGTGAATGGTATTGATTTGGTGATTTCCTCTTCGGTGTTCTTTTTGTTGATGTAGAGGAATCCAAGTGATTTTTGTATGTTTATTTTATAACCTGAGACTCTTCCAAAGTCTTCTATTAGTTTCAGTAGTTTTCTGGAGGATTCCTTAGGGTTTTCCATGTATACGATCATGTCATCTGCAAATAGTGATAGCTTTACTTCCTCCTTGCCAATCTGGATACCCTTTATTTCTTTGTCTAGCCTAATTGCCCTGGCTAGGACTTCAAGTACGATGTTGAATAAGAGCGGTGATAAAGGGCATCCTTGTCTGGTTCCCGTTCTCAAGGGAAATGCTTTCAGGTTCTCTCCATTTAGAGTGATATTGGCTGTTGGCTTTGCATAGATGCCCTCTATTATGTTGAGGAATTTTCCTTCAATTCCTATTTTGGTAAGAGTTTTTATCATAAATGGGTGTTGAACTTTGTCAAATGCCTTTTCTGCATCTATTGATAAGATCATGTGGTTTTTATCTTTTGTTTTATTTATGTGCTGGATTACATTAACGGTTTTTCTGATATTAAACCAGCCTTGCATACCTGGTATAAATCCCACTTGATCAGGGTGAATTATTTTTTTGATGTGTTGTTGGATTCTATTGGCTAGAATTTTGTTGAGGATTTTTGCATCTATGTTCATGAGGGATATAGGTCTGTAATTTTCTTTTTTTGTAATGTCTTTACCTGGTTTTGGTATCAGGGAGATGGTAGCTTCATAGAATGAGTTGGGTAGTATTCCGTCTTTTTCTATGCTTTGAAATACCTTCAGTAGTAGTGGTGTTAAGTTTTCTCTGAAGGTTTGGTAGAACTCTGCAGTGAAGCCGTCCGGGCCAGGACTTTTTTTTGTTGGAAGTTTTTTGATTACCGTTTCAATCTCTTTTTTTGTTATGGGTCTATTTAGTTGTTCTACTTCTGAATGTGTTAGTTTAGGTAGGTAGTATTTTTCCAAGAATTTACCCATTTCTTCTAGGTTTTCAAATTTGTTAGAGTACAATTTTTTGTAGTAATCTGAAATGATTCTTTTAATTTCATTTGGCTCTGTTGTGATGTGGTCCTTCTCGTTTCTTATTCGGGTTATTTGTTTCCTTTCCTGTATTTCTTTAGTCAGTCTAGCCAATGGTTTATCAATTTTGTTAATTTTTTCAAAGAACCAGCTTTTGGCTTTGTTAATTCTTTCAATTGTTTTTCTGTTCTCTAATTCATTTAGTTCAGCTCTAATTTTTATTATTTGTTTTCTTCTGGTGCCTGATGGGTTCTTTTGTTGCTCACTTTCTATTTGTTCAAGTTGTCGGGACAGTTCTCTGATTTTGTCTTTCTTCTTTTTGTATGTGTGCATTTATCGATATAAATTGGCCTCTGAGCACTGCTTTTGCTGTGTCCCAGAGGTTTTGATAGGAAGTATTTTCATTCTCGTTGCTTTCTAAGAATTTCCTTATTCCCTCCTTGATGTCTTCTATAACCCAGTCTTTTTTCAGGAGGGTATTGTTCATTTTCCAAGTATTTGATTTCTTTTCCCTAGTTTTTCTGTTATTGATTTCTAGCTTCATTGCCTTGTGGTCTGAGAAGATGCTTTGTAATATTTTGATGTTTTGGATTCTGCAAAGATTTGTTTTGTGACCTAATATGTGGTCTATTCTAGAGAATGTTCCATGTGCACTAGAAAAGAAAGTATATTTTGCAGCAGTTGGGTGGAGAGTTCTGTATAAGTCAATGAGGTCAAGTTGGTTGATTGTTGTAAGTAGGTCTTCCGTGTCTCTATTGAGCTTCTTACTGGATGTCCTGTCCTTCTCCGAAAGTGGTGTGTTGAAGTCTCCTACTATAAATGTGGAGGTGTCTATCTCACTTTTCAATTCTGTTAAAATTTAATTTATGTATCTTGCAGCCCTGTCATTGGGTGCATAAATATTTAATATGGTTATGTCTTCCTGATCAATTGTCCCTTTTATCATTATATAGTGTCCTTCTTTATCCTTTGTGGCGGATTTAAGTCTAAAGTCTACTTTGTCAGAAATTAATATTGCTACTCCTCTTCTTTTCTGCTTATTGTTTCCTTGATATATTTTTTTCCATCCTTTGAGTTTTAGTTTGTTTGTGTCTCTAAGTCTAAGGTGTGTCTCTTGTAGGCAGCATATAGATGGATCGTGTTTCTTTATCCAGTCCGTGACTCTCTGTCTCTTTATTGGTGCATTTAGTCCATTTACATTCAGCGTAATTATAGATAAATAAGTTTTTAGTGCTGTCATTTTGATGCCTTTTCATGTGAGTTGTTGGCCATTTCATTTTTCCACATACTTTTTTGTGCTGAGACGTTTTTCTTAGTAGACTGTGAGATCCTCATTTTCATAATGTTTAACTTTATGTTAGTTGAGTCGTTATGTTTTTCTTGGCTTTTTTCTTGAGTTATAGAATTGATATTCCTTTTTGTGGTTACCTTATTATTTACCCCTATTTTTCTAAGTAAAAACCTAACTTGTATCGTTCTATATCGCCTTGTATCACTCTCCATCTGGCAGTTCAATGCCTCCTGTATTTAGTCCCTCTTTTTGATTATTGTGATCGTTTATCTATTGATTTCCATGATTCCCTGTTATGTGTATTATTTTGTTTATTTATTTATTTTTTAGAATTAATCTTAATTTGTTTTTGTGCTTTCCCTACTTGAGTTGCGTTGATATCAGGGCGTTCTGTTTTGTGACCTTGTATTGTGCTGGTACCTGATATTATTGGTCATCAGGCCAAACAATCTCCTTCAGCATTTCTTGCAGTCTTGGTTTAGTTTTTGCAAATTCTCTAAACTTGTGTTTATCTGTAAATATCTTAATTTCGCCTTCATATTTCAGAGAGAGTTTTGCTGGATATATGATCCTTGGTTGGCAGTTTTTCTCCTTCAGTGCTCTGTGTACGTCGTCCCATTCCCTTCTTGCCTGCATGGTTTCTGCTGAGTAGTGTGAATTTATTCTTATTGATTCTCCCTTGAAGGAAACCTTTCTTTTCTCCCTGGCTGCTTTTAAAATTTTCTGTTTGTCTTTGGTTTTGGCAAGTTTGATGATAATATGTCTTGGTGTTTTTCTTTTTGGATCAATCTTAAATGGGATTCGATGAGGATCTTGGATAGATATCCTTTCGTCTTTCATGATGTCAGGGAAGTTTTGTGTCAGGAGTTCTTCAGCTATTTTCTCTGTGTTTTCTGTCCCCCCTCCCTGTTCTGGGACTCCAATCACTCGCAAGTTATCCTTCTTGATAGAGTCCCACATGATTCTTAGGGTTTCTTCATTTTTTTTAATTCTTTTATCTGATTTTTTTTTCAGCTATGTTGGTGTTGATTCCCTGGTCGTCCAGAAGTCCCAGTCTACATTCTAATTGCTCGAGTCTGCTCCTCTGACTTCCTATTGCGTTCTCTAATTCTGTAATTTTATTGTTAATCTTTTGGATTTCTACATGCTGTCTTTCTATGGATTCTTGCAACTTATTAATTTTTCCACTATGTTCTTGAATAATCTTTTTGAGTTCTTCAACAGTTTTATCAGTGTGTTCCTTGGCTTTTTCTGCAGTTAGCCTAATTTCATTTGTGATGTCTTTAAGCATTCTGTAAATTAGTCTTTTATATTCTGTATCTGATAATTCCAGGATTGTATCTTCATTTGGGAAAGATTTTGATTCTTTTGTTTGGGGGGTTGGAGAAGCTGTCATGGTCTGTTTCTTTATGTGGTTTGATATGGACTGCTGTCTCTGAGCCATCACTGGGAAACTAGTTTTTCCAGGTAATCAGCTGAAAAAAAATGCAGTCAGACCCCTATCTGAATTCTCCCTCTGGCTCAGGGTATTCGGATGTTAATGGAGTCGCCTGGGGAGGGTGGGGGAGGGATCAGAGAGGTAGGAGTGTAGCACCTCAGAATATAGAGCTGATCCCCGCGTTCATGCTCCGCCCACGCCCGCCAAAATCCCGGCGGAACGGCTCCCTGGCTGGGACGCTGCTCTCCCCGCTCCGAGACCTGTCACTTCCTCCCGGGGACTTCTCCCTCCGGTGCGCCGCACCGCTCGCGCGAACTGGGTGGGCGTCGCCTGCACGAACGGCTGGGCCCGCCCCCGGGGTCGCTTTAGGGAATATAGCTGATCCCCACGCTCGCGCCATGCCCGCTTCCCGCCAAACTCCCGGCTGGATGGCTCCCCGGCTGGGACGCTGCTCTTCCCGCTCCAAGATCAGTCACTGCCTCCCAGGTGCTTCTCCCACCGGCTGCGCCGCTACGCCGCCCGCGCCAACCGGCTAGGCTCCCTCCTGGGATGAGTTCAGCGGGTAGGGCTGGGCCCCTTGTCTGTGCCGTCTGCCCCCCTGGGCTCTGCCACAGATCTGGCTCCGAAGGTCACCTGCCTGATACGCTGGCTCCTGGTTCTGAAAACGATCGCTGACTGCCCATATTTGTTCGTTCTCCGTCTCTAAGTCTGTTTTTGTTCTTCAGAGTTCGTAGATTGTTATGTATGTGATCGATTCACTTGTTTTTCTGAGTCTTTGTTGCAAGAGGGATCCGCGGTAGCGTCCACCTAGTCCGCCATCTTGGCCCCTCCTCCATTTTAGCCATTTTTAAGCGTACAATTCAGTGACAATTATATTCGCCATGATGTGGTGCCATCAACATTATCTATTTCCAATAGTTTTCATCAACCCAAACAGATGCTCCGTGCCCCTTCAGTGTAACTCTCCATCCCCCTCTTTCCCCAGCTCCTGGTATCCACTAACAACCCTTTGTCTCTGCATTTACCTATTCTGGGCATTTCATATAAATGGGATTATACAAGATTTGTCCTTTTATCTCTGACTTACTTTACGTAGCATCGTGTTTTCAAGATTCATTCATGTCACAGCATGCATCAGAACTTCGTTTCTCTTTATGGCTGAGTAACACTCCACTGTATGAATAGACCACATTTTGTCTGTCTGTCCATCTCTTGATAGATATATCTTGCATTCTTAGCATAATGTTTTAAATGCTGTTGATAGTTAGAGAAAGAGAAGCAAACTGGTTATGTTGCCTCTGATCAGATCCCACAGAGCCCTCTTTCAGCCTTGTGCAATTCTAATCAGCTACATCCATCCAATCAAACAACCAACCGGTTCCCATTGAGTCAATTTCAACTCATGGCAACCCCATGTACGTCAGAGGAGAATTGTGCTCCAGAGGTTTTCAATGACTGATTTTTTAAAAATAGATCATCAGACTTCTTCTGAGTTGCCTCTGGGTATTCTTGAATTAGCAACCTTTTGGTTAGTGTTGTTCGCCTTGGAGTCAATTCCGATGCATAGCAATACTACATGAGAGAGAACTGCCCCATAGCATTTCCTAGGCTATAATCCTAGGTCTCCTGGAGCAGATAGCCAGGTCTTTTCTCCTGCAGAGCCATCGGTGGGGTAGGTTAGCAGCTGAGCACTTAACCATTGTGGTACCAGGGCTCCTTTTTGGTTAGTAGCCGAGTGTTCACACCACTCAGGAACTCCCGTCTGCTTTGTAGCAGAGTCTTAAAAGATTTGGAACAAGGGCCTCCTAGCCCACTGCTCTTTTCTTTCAATACAAAGATATCTTCTATGGAAACAACCCTATACTCTTGCACAGGAAATTTTGATGGTATCACTGAGGGGGGCATCGTGTCTATTTTTTAACTTTTTCATTGATGTGTAATACGTGTTCTGTTTACAAAGAGGACATTTGAAAAGAAGCAATTGTTATTTAATATCAATTTGCAAGATTAGTGCATGCTTTCCGCACAAGGTTACATATGTCCCTGGTTCTCAAAGTGTGGTCTCTGGACCCCCAGCTTCAGCATCAGCTGAGAATGCATCAGAAAGGCAATTCTTGGGCCTCACCCCAGACCCACTGAATCAGAAACTGTGTAGCAGGCCCAGAATCTGTGCTTTCCAAAGCCGTCTGGGTGATTCCGAAGCCTGCCACACTTCTCAGCCACTGATCCTACAGCTAGCTCAGCAGGCACCTAAGCTCCCCAACCCCGGGGGAATAACTAAATTCACAATACACTAAAGCATGGCAGGTATGTAATTTCCTTGTTGAAACTTGTTGAAACATATTATGTCCTTGAATAAGCATCCTTTTAGTCAACAAATACGGTCTCAATAAACATGCTGTAGAAATGGCTCAAACATTCTTCTGCTAGTCTTCTAGACTGAGCTGATGTGACAGAATGGTTAGCGCTGGAGTTGCGGCAGAGGAAAGGCCACCACAGGAAACACAAGCACCAAACCAGGCTAGGTAACTGCTGGGGACAGAGCTGCAGACAATCACCAGGTGTGCTGTTTCAACAGCCTTTTCACAATAAGGTGTTATTGTGTGTCGGTGTCTGTGGATTAAATTAGATACATTTACAGGAAATCTGTTCATTCCGTTTAACTAGGTTTCCTTACAAGAAATTGGGCCCTCAGTGAATGCCATTCAAAGAAATCTCCTTAAATTGGCTTACATGAAAATGTTTATGTAAAATAAAAGCAAAAACGGAATAAAATGAAGATCACACTAAGAAAAAATATTCACCAATAGGTCTATGTACATTAGCACAGATTAAAAGTAAATTTGAAATGATGAGAAATATTTAAAATTCAAGGTTTATTAGGTTCTTGAACACCTGGATTTTAGTCCTGAATCTGCCACGTGCTAACCACATTGTTCGAAATGAGTCTGTAACCATTTGAAGCTTCTGTTCCATCATTGGTAATACACCTGCCCTTTGATCTCACACAGCTGTTTTGATTAACAAATGAGATAACTTATAAAGGTCTTTATAAACTGTGAAACAAAAAAAATTATTGTATTGGTGCTTGGCAGTCACAAACGCAGTTAGTCATATTTCTTAGCAGTCTTTCACAGTGTTAAAAATAACTGAAACACAAATAAAATATAAGGTTTTTTCTGAGCAGCCATTCTGTATGCAGGCAGGGAGATCATTTGGATTCTAAGAGCTAGTGACTCAGACCAGGCTGGTTACAGTTGCTAAATAAATAAGAAATAAACCTTTGGATTAGCTCAAAACAATAATATAATATTTGATTGTTTCATGATTTAGTAAACAATTTGCCAATTGGAGGAGTGCACAAAGAAAACTAAAGAAAAAGCTCTCTCAAGAGTTGGAGATTTCACAGAAGCTTAAGTCTTTTTTTCTTAATGAATGTAGATTTCCGTGGTATAAGTACTTAACGGTTACTGAGATAACATTAAAAAGTAACTTCCGAAAATTTGGACATTTACCCATTTGTAGCTGTGAGACCTCTTGAAATTAAAATTAGGGAAGCACACAGTCTTTTTCATTACTGGCTATACTTTTCTATCCAGAAAAGGCAACTTTACAGTGCTGCAGAGCCGTTTCTGGTGGGAAAAAGAAAGTGAATACTTTTGCAGTTTAGGTCAGGCTTTTTACAGTTAATTTTTGGACTTGTGGGTAAGAAGAACTCCTTGAAACCAAAGTAAGATGTCTGTTATTCATTTTTTTCTTTCGCAACAATCAGTACCCAGCGGTGAGCAGCCACCAGGCAACAGCCATGTTGGCCTGGGCTCCACTCACTGGGTGCTGGGTAACAGGGTGATACCGTTCTGGGGTACAGAAGGAACAGACATGAGACTAACATGCTTTGAGCATTTAACATGTGCCAGGCACCATGGGCTGTTTTCATAAATCAGGTCATCTAATCATCACAGAAGGAGCCCTGGTGATGCAGTGGTTAAGACACTCAGCTGCTAACTGAAAGGTCGACAGTTCAAACCCACCAGCTGCTCTGAAGGAGAAGGATGTGGCAGTCTGCTTCTGTAAATATTTACAGCCTTGGAAATCCTATGGGGCAATTCTACTCTGTGCTAGATGGTTGCTTGGCGATTTAGGCAAATACTATAATATACAATTTTGCAACAAGAAAAACAGCCAAAAATATGTGTGCAGTTACATGGATAGATATGGATGCATATGTGTGTCTAGGATGGCACATGCAAGTAAATGCACATGGATATATAGATGTACCTGTAGACATACGTAGGTACACATTTGTGTGTGCTACATGTATATCCACATATATAACAAACCACAAAAGGGGCACAGTTATGGAGGCTCACAGACATATCCAACCAACCTGCAGGATTGGTTTGCTGTGTTAGAAGGCCTGGGACCATAGTCCTGGGGGACAACTTAGTCAATTGACATAAAATAGTTCACAATACATTCTACAGTGGTGAGTAGCATCTGGGGCCTTAAAAGCTTGCAAGCAGCAGTCTAAGATACAATTATTGGTCTCTACTCGTACAGAGCAAAAGAGAAAGAAGGAAATCAAAGCCTCAGAGAAGAAACTAGTCCATGGGACTAACAGCCCATAAAAACCACAGCCTCCTCTAACCTGGGGCTGAAAGAACTAGATGGCACCCAGCTACCACTACTGATCAGTCTGACCAGGGACACAATAGAAAGTCCCAGACAGAATGGGAGAAAAATTTAGAACAAAACTCAAATTGCAAAAAAGGCCAGATCTACTGGACTGATAGAAACTAGAGGAACCCCCAAGACTATCACCTTAAGACAAGCTTCGAGTTTGAATTTGAAGTTTATTTCTGTAGGTCACTGTCATGGATTGAATTGTGTTTCCAAAAAATATGTGTCAGCTTGGCTGGCCCATGATTCTCAGTGCTTTCACAGTTATGTAATGATGTAATCATCCCGCATGATGTGATCTGATGTGATCAGTCAATCAGTTGTGAGGGGCTTAGGGTGGGGTGCAACACCTTTACTCAGGTCACAGCCCTGATCTGATGTAAAGGGAGTTTCCATGGGGTGTGGCCTGCACCAACTTTTATCTTACAAGAGATGAAAGAAGAGAGAAATTAGCAGAGAGGGAGGGAAACTTAGTACCTCCAGTAAAGAAGAGCCAGGAGCGGAGCACTTCCTTTGAACCAGAGGTTCCTGCCCTGACAACCTCCTAGACCCAGGGGAAGATTGATGCTAAGACACATTGAAATCTCCAAGGACTGCTGGGCCCACAGATGTTGAAAGGAGACAAGGACCTTTCTCCAGAGCCAACAGAGAAAGAAAGCCTTCCTCTAGAACTGGCACCCTGAATTTGGGCTTCTAAACCGTGAGAAAATAAATTTTTGTTTGTTAAAGTCATCCACTTGTGGTACTTCATGTTTTCCAACTACTGATCTTTCTTGTTTTTTGTTTCCAACTTTCACATTCCAATTACCACTAATTATCAATGCATCTTGATTGCATGTTTAATCAATTTCAGACTGCAGAAGTTGGTAAAAATCTTCAGCTTGTTCATCTTTCGCCTTGTATTCCTGCGCTGCACAGTATACATACTATGGCCAAATGCTAAATAACCAAGTCATAAAAACCACATTTAGCCAGAGCTGGGCGAGGTGTCTCTCAAAAGTCATGCAGACTGTCCAAATTCAAAGGTGAAGCAGAAGCTGAATATCATAGAGTAAGCTTTGGAGTATAAAAATAAATGACATGTTATTAAAATTTTAATTAGGATTATAATTTTACCCTTAAGTATTTTAGTAATCAATGTTTTAAAATTTGACATTATAGTATACAAACAAAATTTTTCAATGCCGTCAGCTGTGAAATCACTTCTGTAATCTCTTGACCACACATTTATGAGACTGAATTGACACTGTCACGTTGAGCAATGGCACTGATCTTTTTGTGCATAACAGAATATAGTTCAGGAAAATTGTTTTCAGTACCTTATTTTCTAGAAGGAACTGGGCACCTAGAATTCATGGTCTGGGAAAATCTAAAAAAAAATTAAAAATCCCTTTACCTTTGTGAAAAAAAAACTAAAAACAGACATTTTACTTTGATTTCAAGGGATTTCTCTTACCCACGATTCATGGGCAACAAACCCAAAATTAACAGCAAAAGACTGACCCAAAATTGAAAAACTATTGACTCAGTCTTTTAAACCAGAAAACACTAACTACTCAGCAACATTGTCAATTTGCCTTTTCTGGTTCAGAAAGGGTAGTCAATAACAAACCCATTGTCACATGACTTAATGGAAAAGACTGTGTACTCTCTTAATTTTAAGAGTTCTCATAGCTAGAAATAGGTAAGAGGCCAAATTTTCAAGAATTACTTTTTTTTCCCTAATAATTTTTGCTGTTGTTGAGAATATACACAGCAAAAACATACACCAATTCAAGTTTCTACATGTACAATTCAGTGATGTTGATTACAGTCTTCAAGTATGCCAGTACTCTATAAGCAATAACCCCTCCTGACCCCTCCCACCCATCCCTGGTAACCACTAATAAACTTTGGTCTCTATATATTTGCCTGTTCTTGTCTTTTTGTATAAGTGAGACCATGCAATATTTGTTCTTTTGTGGTTGATTTATTTCACTCAACATAATGTCTTCAAACTTCATTCATATTGTAGTATGTATCAAGACTTCATTTCACATACTGGCCTAGTAGTGTTTCGTTATATGTATGTACCACATTTTGTTTATCCACTCATCTGTTGATGGACGTTTAGGTTGTTTCGACATTTTGAATAGTGTTGCAATGAACATTGGTGTACAAGTCTCTGTTCAAGTTTCTTTTTTCAAGTCTTTTGGGTATATACCTAGAAGTACAATTGTTGGGTCATATGGAGGTTCTACTTTCAGTTTTTTGAGGAATTGTCACGCTGTTTTCCACAACAGCTGCACTGTTTTGCGTTTCCACCAGCAATGGATAAGGGTTCCAATTTCCCCATATCCTCACCAACACTTGCTATTTTCTGCATTTGTGGTGTTTTGTTTTTAATCTTAGCCATCCTCCAAAAAAAAAAAAAAAAACCCCACTGCCATCGAGTAGATTCCAACTCATAGCGACACTATAGGACAGAGTAGAACTGCCCCATAGGGTTTCCAAGGAACACCTGGTGGATTTGAACTGCTGACCTTTTGGTTAGCAGCTGAATTCTTAACCACTATGCCACCAGGGATTCCCTTAGCTATCCTAATGGGAGTGAAATGGTACCTCATTGTAGTTTTGATTTGCATATCTCTGGTGGCTAATAACACTGAGCAGTTATTGGTGGCCATTTGAATGTCTTCTTTGGTGAAAAGTCTATTCAAGCCTTTTGTCTATTTTATGACTGGTTTGTCTTTTTCTAGTTAAGTTGTCAAAGTTTTGTATTTTGCTTATTAGATTCTTATCAGATATATCGTTTCCAAAGATATTTCCCACTTGGTAGCTTGTCTTTTCAGTGTTTTGGTAACGTCTTTTGATGAACAAAAGTTTTTAATTTTTATGAGGTCCCATTTATTTATTTCGTCTCTTGTTGTTTATGCTTTTAAGTTAAATAATCCATTTTTAAAAGCTAGGCCCAAAAGCATTGCTCCTGCATTTTTACCTAAGAATTTTACGGTTTTAGTTTGCACAGTTAGGTCCTTGATCCACTTTGAATTTGTTTTTTAGTATGGTGTCAGACATGGATTCTGTTTCATCTTTCTGCATGTGGAAATCTAATTTTCACAGGACCACTTATTGAAGAGACTATTCTTTCCTCATCAAATGGACATAGCACCCTTGTCAAAAATGAGTTGACCATAGATGTATGGGTTTATTTCTGGACTTTCAATTCTAGTTACTTGTTCTACTTGTCTATTATTATACCAGTACCAGGCTGTTCTGTTTACTGTAGTTGTCTAGTATGTTTTAAAATCAGGAAGCACGAATCCTCCGACTTTGTTCTTCTCCTTCAATACTGCTTTAACTTCAGGACCTCTTGCTATTCTCTATAAAGCTGAGGATTTCTGTAAAGAAGACTGTTGGAATTTTGATTAGGACTGCGTTGAATCTATAGATCACTTTCAGTAGTGTCATGGATTGAATTGTGTCCCCTCAAAATATCTGTCGACTTGGCTAGGTCATGATTCCCAGTATCGTATGATTGTCCACCATTTTATGTGATTTCCCTTTGTGTTGTAAATCCCATCACTACAATGTAATAAGGTGGATTAGCAGCAGTTATATTGATGAGGTCTACAAGATTAGATAGTGTCTTAAACTAATCTCTTTTGAGACATAAAAGAGAGAAGTGAGCAGAGAGACATGGGGGACTTCATGCCACCAAGAAAGCAGTGCTGGAAGCAGAGTGAGTCCTTTGGGCCTGAGGTTCCTGTGCTGAGATGCTCCCACACGGAGGGAAGACTGATAACAAGGACGTTCCTCCAGAGCCAACAGAGAAAGCCATCCGCTGGAGCTTACATCCTGAATTTGGACTTGTAGCCTACTAGACTATGAGAGAATAAATTTCTCTTTGAGGTATTTCTGTTATAGCAGCACTAGATGACCACTTGGTCATCATTTGGTCCCCAATCACTTGGTTATCTCGTGTTGCTATAACAGAAATACCACAAGTGGATGGCTTTAACAAAGAGAAATTTATTCTCTTACAGTCTAGTAGGCTACAAGTCCAAATTCAGGCCACCAGATCCAGGGGAAGGCTTTCTTTCTCTGTCAGTTCTAGGGGAAGGTCCTTCTCATCAAGCTTCCCCTGGCCTAGGAGCTTCTCCACACAGGAACCCCAGGTGAAAGGACATACTCTTCTCCTGCCGCTGCTTTCTTGGTGGTATGAGATCCCCAACTCTCTGCCTGCTTTCCTCTCCTTTTATCTCTTGTAAGATAAAAGGAGATGAGGGCCACACCCAAGGGAAACTCCCTTTACATAGGCTCAGGGATGTGACCTGAGTAAGGCTGTTACATCCCAACCTAATCCTTTTAAGCATAACCCAATCTGGCCTCATTAACCACAGGCAGAAATTAGGGTTTACAACGCATAGGAAAATCACATCAATCATGAAATGGAGGACAACCACACAATCATGGCCTCACCAAGTTGACACATACTTTTCGGGGACACAATTTAATCTGTAACAAGTAGCATTGACATCTTAACAATATTAAGTCTTCCAACTGATTTTTGTTTGTTACTGTTGTGCCCCGAGACTTTGCTAAATTCCTTTGTTAGCACTAATAATTTTCTTGTGGACTCTTTGGGATTTTCAATATATAGGATCATGTCATCTGTGGCTAGAGATTATTTTATGTCTTCTTTTCTAATCTAGATACCTTTTATTTCTTTTTGTTATCTTTTTGCTCTGACTAGAACTTGTAACACAATATTGGAAAGAAGCGATGAGAGCAGGCACCCTTGTTTCATTCCCAATTTCAAGGGGAAAGCTCTCAGTTTTTCTACACAAAAAGTAATATTGGCTGTTGGCTTTTCATATACATTCTGAATCATATTGAGGGATTACCCTTCTATTTCAATCTTCTTGAGGATTTCATCAAGAAAGGGTGTTGAATTTTATCAGATGATTCTTCTGTATCCATAGAGATGATCAGAAGTTACTTTTTTAATGTTAACTGAATAACCTATAAGTACTTTATCATCATAGAAATTTGTTTCATTAAGAAAAAAAAATAAAAAGATAACCTGTATTTACACTTCTGTAAAATCTCTGGTCTGGGGGAGCATTTTTCTTCTTACAGGGAGAGGTGCTTCCCCAATTTGTAAATTGTTTATTAAATCAGAGGGCAGTAAAATATTGTGTTACTGTTTTGAACTAATTCAAAGTTTTTTTTTTTTTAACAATTATAACTAGCCTACTTTGAGCCACTTGTTTTTAGAAACAAATGATCTGTCTGCATCCATACACAATGACTGGTCAGAATAAACCCTGTGCTTTAATTTCCTTGTGTTTTGATTATTTTTAATATCTTCAACCACTGAAAAATAGCAGACCACTGCAAACATTTTGATAAGCTTTTTATAATAATGTTTAGTTTCTATGGATTCAAATCTATAAGGAATTACTTTCTTTAAGTATTCTGTGACATCTGTATTTTTAAGCTTATTAGAAGGAATAAAATGTATTTAGGATACCTAATATTTTTCCAACAGTTTTTTCCCCCTCTGTTTGCATTCTTTAGTGTATCTACAAGAATTAATTATGGATTTATTCTGTCTTGATTTGGATTTGTTTTCCTCCTTATTAAATTGAGATGGCAAAGTTGACATTATGCTTTTAATTCATTTTCATGAGATACAAAGAATTTTCAAATAGGACTTTTTTTGAAAGACTTTTGACTTAAGATCAAATACAATTCTTTAAAATCTTTATTTTTCTTTTTATTATTATTTTTTATTGTACTTTAGATGAAAGTTTACAGAAAAAACTACCTTCTCATTAAACAGTTAGTACACATATTGTTTTATGACATTGGTTAACAACCCCACAACATGTTAACACTCTCCCTTCTCGACCTTGGGTTCCCTATTACCAGCTTTCCTGTCCCTTCCTGCCTTCTCGTCCTTGCCGCAGGGCTGGTGCGCCCCTTTAGTCTTGTTTTGTTTTATGGACCTGTCTAATCCTTGGCTGAAAGGTGAACCTCAGGAATGACTTCATTACTGAGCTAAAAGGGTGTCCGGGGGCCATACACTCAGGGTTTCTCCAGTCTCTGTCAGGCCAGTAAGTCAGGCCTTTTTTTGTGAGTTAGAATTTTGTTCTATATTTTTCTCCAGCTCTGTCTGGGACCCTCTATTGTGATCTCTGTCAGAGCAGTCAGTGGTGGTAGCCAGGCGCCATCTAGTTGTACTGGACTCAGCCTGGTGGAGGCCGTGGTAGTTGTGGTCCATTAGTCCTTTGGCCAAATACACTTTTTAAAGATTATTTTGTTCAGTGTTAGAAATGCTGGTAATTATATCATGATTCCAATGTTTACACAATTGTATATTATGTAAAGATTGGAATCATTATTTTACCTTATGATAGTAATTAAATTTTTATAAAAATTTATTGGTTCCAAAAGGAAAAAATGTTCATGAATATAGATGTGAAAATCATCAACAAAATGCTAGCAAACTAAATCCAAAAACATATTAAGATTATTATATGCTGTGATCAAGTGGGATTTACCCCAGGAATGCAAGTTTGGTTTAACCTCCAAAAAATCAGATATATATATATATAAATATACACTCAATGGAAGAAAAAACAAAAATGACATGATCATCTCAATAGACTGATAAAAAGCATTTGACCAAATTCAACACCCTTTCATGATAAAACACTCAACAAACCAGGAATATAAAAGAACTTCCTCATTGTGATAAAGGGCATCTATGAAAAACCCACAGCTAACATTATACTCAGTGGTGAAAGAATTGTTGCTTTCCCTCTACAATCAGTAGCAAGACAAGGAAGTCTGCTCTTGCCACTGGGGGTAGGAGAGTGACAGCTAAAGGATACAGGAGTTCTTCCTGAGGTGATAGAGATGTTCTAAAAGCAGCTGTGGTAATGGTTGCATATACCTGTGAATATACTAAAAACCATTGAATTGTATACTTTACATGATCGAATTGTATATTTTAAATGATTGAATTGTATAGTATGTCAATTATATCAATAATGTCATTGATAAAAGGCTATAATGTCTTTCTAAAATTGTCTATCTAAAACACTCTCTTTAAATTAACAGCTCTCACAATTTTCATTAATATTGCAGCATTTTACCCTGGTCATTATAAATACACATATATGCATAACTATATTTGACAGGGAGCCCCTGGGTGGTACAAATGGTTAATGCTCGTGGCTGCTAATGGAAAGGTTGAAAGTTTGAGCCCACCCAGAGGTGCCTTAGAAGAAAGCCCTGACCATCTACTTCCTCCCCAAAACAGCCACTGAAAACTCTATGGAGCACAGTTCTACTCTGACATATATGGGATTGCCATGAGTCGGAATCGACTTAATGGCTACCGGTTTTGTTTGTTTGTTTGTTCTTTAAGTGACAGAATCTCAACATATGAAGCACAGAAGGAGATTTTCACTTCAAGTTATATTTTGAATGGGTATCTTTGAAAAGGTATTTTCAGATATTAATAATAAATAGTCCACGGCATAGCTTATTCCTATTATTGACATTGTCGCACTGATTAGCTATGCTGACAACTTATACACTCATATGGTCACCGATCACCGTAATTTCAGGGACATTAGGAATGATGCCAAAGCAAGCACTGGGGTGTTTGGCTTTCCAAAGGCTGAAGTCAAAACTGAAGCTAAATAGCAGATTCTGGCTGAACACCAAAGGTGAGGTTGATTGTCATTATATCCCTAGTATATGATTTTATTCTAAGGAGGTACCATAATAGGAATGGGAGCTTTGTGGGCATGTGAATTCCAGTCCCTCGCTACTCTCATTAAAAGCCATTAAATTTGGGGGACTTAGATAAAAATAGAAAGTAATCAGAGACAAAGTTAATTGAAATTAGGTTAGGACTGTAATGTTGCTCCTTATACCAGCAGTGCTAGATGCTCAGAATGAATGGTTATTTAACAAGTTCCCTATTGAGTTTGTTGCTGAGCTCTTAAAGTGTGCTAGCTGCTGTCTCAGCACTCACAGGCACTAACTCGTCTACTCTCATGGGAGCCCTGTGAGAAGGGCACTTTTGTTTTCTTGTCTCCAGCTCACAAATGGGGAAACCAAATCACAAAGAGATGAAGCAACTGCTCAAGGGCCCTAAACACTAAGTGGCAAGGGTAGGAGCCACACCTGGCTGCCAGGCTGCAAAGGCCACACCCCTGCTCACAGCACCACATGGCCCTATATGTGTTTGTGAATCAGACTCATAACTGACACTCAGGATCTCATCTTCTCTCCAGTTTCTGCATGGGGCACAATAGTTAACAGACTCGATTCACCACTGGTTTCTACCCTCAGAGATGAAGGTTCAAGGAGAACCAAAATCCTCAACTTTCACCTGCAGAAATGGGTTGAAGACTTTGAGGGGATGACAGAAATGAATGCTAAGAGAGAAATAAGTGAATAGGAATAAAAGAAAGGATACTCACTGATTTCCCTAATTTGGCTAAGGAAAGGCAAAATTTACCTCACATGTATAAGAACACTTTGTTTTACGAAACCAAAATAATTAATTATTAAGTAATCAAATGAATTAAGTCGGTAAAACTTTGATTTTCCTTCTGCTCTCCACTCTTTTCTCCTTTTTTTTTTTTTCATTTTTCCTTAAAATGATATGGAGAAAAATTCAGAATGTTTGAAATTTCAGTAGTACCAGAACTGGGATATATTTTGTCAGGCAAGCTTTTCTGAAAGAGGCAAATTCTTATTTATCTTAAATAATATTTCATCATGTTTTCAGTGAAAGTTTACATAGCAAATTAGTTTCCTATTTAACAATTACTACATAAATTGTTCAGTGACATTGGTTACATTTTTCACAATGTGTCAACATTCTCATTAATTCCGTTCAGGATGTGCTTTTTCCAGTAATCTAGTTTCCTTGGCCCCTTACAATCTCATCTTTGTTTTAAAGTAGTTGTTGACCATTTGGTTTCCTATAGATGATTTTTTAAAGGAGCACAGTTCTCACATGTGTATTCATTATTTTATGAGCCAATTATTATTTAGCTAAAAGATGACCTCAGGGATAGTTTCAGTTCAAGGTTTAAAGAGTATCTCAAGGCAATAGTCTCGGGGAGTTCTCTAGTCTCAACCAGTCCAGTAAGTCTGGACTTTTTAGGAATCTGAGTTCTATTCTACAATTTTCTACCGTTCTATCAGAGTCTATCTATTGTGGCCCTGATCAGAGTGTCCATTAGTGGTAGCTGGGCACCATCTAGTCCTCTTGGTCTCAGGGTAGATGAGGCTGAGGTCTGTATAGACAGTCTTGTAGGCTAGTTTCTTCTTTGAGTCTTTGGTTTTCTTCTTTCTTTTTTGCTCCTGATGAGTGCTAACCAATAGTTGTATCTTACATGGCTGCTTGCAACCTTATAAGACCCCAGATACTACTCCCCAAACTAGGATGTAGAACATAAATTTTATGAACTATATTATGCCAACTGACTGAGCTGTCCCATGAGACTATGGTCCTCAGCATTCAAACCCAGAAAACCAATCTCATAAGGTGTTTGGTTATATCAAAGAAGTAGCCATAACTGTGCTTTCTATGTGGCTTATTACATATAAAAATATACATGTATGCACACACATAGATGTATACACACATACATATAAATACATCTATACGTGCACACATATATACTCATACTCATAGATGCATATATACATATATAGATAACCACACACATATTTGGTTGTTGTCGATGCTCTTGCAACATCATATATATCATACTCTGTAGCAAAAACATCCTTTTCTATCTACCTATGGTCCCCTGATCTTTGATGAAGGCCCAAGGTCCATTAAATGGGGAAAAAGACAGATGCTGGCAGAACTGGATGCCCATCTGTAAAAAAATGAAATATGACCCATGGTTCACACCATACACAAAAACTAATACAAAATGGATCAAAGACCTAAATATAAAATCAAAACCTATAAATATCATGGAAGAAAAAATAGGGTCAATGCTAGGGGCTCTAATATACACCATAAATTTTTTAAAAAATGATAACTAACAATATACAAACACCAGAAGATAAGCTAGATAACTGAGGTCTTCTAAAAATTAAACACTTATGCTCATCAAAAGAGTAAAAAGAGAACCTACAGACTAGGAAAAAAATTTTGGCTATGACATTCAGCAAATGTCTAATCTCTAAAATCTATGAGAAAATCCAACACCTCTACAAAAAAAAGACAATCCAATTAAAAAACAGGCAAAGGATAAGAACAGACACTTCACAAAAGAAGCCATTCAGATGCTAACAGACATGTGAGAAGATTCTCGAATCACTAGTCACTAGAGGAATGCAAATCAAAACTACATAGAGATACCATCTCATCCCAACATTACTGGCATGAATAAAAAAAAAAAAAAAACAAACAAATGACAAATGTTGGAGAGGCTGCAGGGAGATTGGAACTCTTATGCATTGCTGGTGGGAATGTAAAATAATACAACCATTTTGGAAAACAGTATGGTGCTTTCTTAAAAAACTAGAAATAGAAATACCATATGATTCAGCAATTCCACTCCTAGGAATATATCCTAGAGAAATAAGATCCATCACACGAATAGACATTGCAGCATTATTCACAATAGCAAAAAGATGGAAACAGACTTCCGGCCAAAACAGTGCCATAGAGAGAAGCACCACATCGTCCCTGCACAGCAAAGACCCAAAAAACTAAGTAAAACAGAAACAAACGCCATTCCGGAAACTTGAAGTGTCAAATGAAGAGATAAAGAACTCAGCGAAACACCAAATGGAATAAGAAACTGACAGAAAACAGAGAGCGAAGACAGACACATGCAGAGGTCCCATATCAGCTAACGTAGAACGGATTCACCATCTTGGATTCCTGTTGGAGATTGGCAGACAGGGAGCACCGGAAAGCAGCTTCACAGAGCTCACAGCAGGAGACAGAGCACCTAGTAACCAGTGATACACAGTTTCCCACCCCCATCCTCTCCCTGCTGCTCTAACTCCATGGTTCCTGGCTGGCCAGGAAGTTCGGTATCTGTGCCGCTTGGATTTGCCCCTTCCACATCAGAGATCAGCGGAGAGGGAGTATACAGCTTCACGTAGTTTCCAACGGGAAACAGTGCACCCGGTAACCAGCAATATATGCTTTCCTAACCTTCACCCTACTCCCCCCACCCCTTCAACCTCCTCTCTTTTCCACCTGCTACAGTCTCTTGGCTGAAAGGCAACTGCTTCAGCCTTGAGCCACTTGGATTTACTTCTCCCACAATGGCCAGCTCCTGACTGCCATTTGTCTGTTCTGATGTTGCTTTTTTTCCATTTCTTTTGGTTTCTTCTATGCCTCCCACCACCTCCCTCTCCCTTCTCTTGAACACCTGGCTCCATGTGCCATCTTTACTTCTTCTTGAAAGGCTGTGAAGCACCATTTGACTGGGGAACCACTCCCCTGGGCTGCAGTACCACACTGGTAGGATCCCTGGGGCTTTTTTTTTTTTTTTTTTTGCTTTGTATTGTTTGTTTTTTTCTTTTTGCAGCATGGGAGCCCCTTCTAGCCAGGCTGCGTTGCACAGCATAGGAGCCACTTATCCAGTCTGTGCAGCCCCTGGGGCATGACTTTTTTCTTTCTTTTTTCTCTCTTTCCTTTCTGTTTTTCTTCATATCTCAGTTCTCATCTCTCTACACTTACCTTCTTTTTCTGTCTCCAGATACCTGGTATTGTGTGACATCTATACACCCCTGCCAGGCTACATTGTACAGCCTGGGTGCCACTTCCCTGGTCTTCACAGTTGCACCAATGGGACCTCTTGGGGCTTTTCTTTTCTTTTCCTTCAAATTTTCATCTAGTTATTTTTTTCTTTCTTTTTTCTCCATTTCTCAGTTTCTCATCTCTCCACTCCCATGGCAAGCTCCCTTAGCACTCTTTTTTGTTGTTGTTGTTGTTTGGTTGGTTGATTTTGGCTCCTGTTCCTCTATCCTCTCTCAACTTTCCCGTACGCATATTAGCTCCAGACATCACAACCTCCCCCCGACTTCCTGCCTACCTGCACTGTGCACTGAACATCACATTGCCAAGCAGCACAGGCACGACCTACCAGAGCCTGCCCAGCACTGATTCCCAGCCTGCCCTGTCAGCTCTAGTATACGCCATAAACAACCCATCCCAGCCTCTCCCCTTCAGCTGGACCTGCCCTGCTGCATCATACCTGAGCAACTGGCCCTGCCCATCAGACAAGGAGGTGAAAAGTATCATGACCACAGACAAGCAAACAACAAAGAATGCACAGCCTGTCTGCTCAGACATAACCAAATAAATCAAGAAAGCAGGACAAAACAAACAGATCTACAATCAATAAACAAAGGAAATAACTACTGAATGTCCCAAAGACAATATCAAAACATATTTAAAAAACAGGACAGGATGGTTCCAGTAAGCATCCAAAATAAAACAGCAGATGAATATCCAGTAGAAGAAAAGGCACTAGAACTACCTGACAGGGAATTCAAATCTCTACTATTCAGAGCTATCCAAGAGTTGAAGCAAAAAGCAGACAATAATAGGAAAAAATAGACAAATTCATGGAAAATACAGACAAAAGAAATGGAAGAATTCCAGAAAATAATACAGGAAAAAAATGCCAAAATATATTCACAACTAGAAATCATACAAAAACAACAACTAGAAATCCAAAAGATAAACAATAAGATTTCAGAAATGGAGAGGGTCATAGAAGGGCTAAAGAGCAGGTTTGAAATGCCGGAAGACAGGACCAGCAAAATCAAAGACAAATACTTGGATACAACTCTGAGGAAAAATCTGAAAAAGAATGAAGAAAAATGAGGAAACTCTCAGAATTATGTGGGATACAATCAAAAACAGGAAAAGAAAACGGAAAACACAGAGAGGATCATTGAAGAATTGCTGACAGAAAACTTCCCTAATATCATGAATGATGGAAAGCTGACCATCCAAGAAACCTAAGGAACCTCTATAGGATAGACCCCAAAAGAAAAACACAAAGGCATATCATAATCACATTCACTAAAACCAAAGACAAAAAAAAAAATCCTGAAAGCAGCTTGAGAAAAACAAAAAGTCACATACAGAGGAGACACAATATTCGGCAGAAACCATGCAGGCAAGAAGGCAATGGGATGACATGTATAAAACTTTGAAAGAAAAAAATTGCCAACCAAGAATAACATATCCTGCAAAACTCTCAGTCAAATATGATAGTGAAATTAGGACATTTCCAGATAAACAGAAATTAAGGGAATATGTAAAAACCAAACCAAACTTGCAAGAATTATTAAAGGGAGTCCTTCGGTCTGAGAACAAACAACATCAGACCACATCCTGAATCCAGGAAGCAAGATTGTACCAGGCAGATACCAACCTAGGAAATGAACTCTCAAGGACTATCCAAAACCAAAAGAATTGCACCAGGGAACCAGAGAGGTTACTCTGTAAAAGACAACAATGTCAGATCAATAAAAGAGGGAATAAAAGGTGTAGGTATAGAATGTTCTAATGGAGTGGAAGGCAAGGTGATACCAAGTAATAATAGACTGGTTCAAACCTAGGAAAATAAGGGTAAATTTCAAGATAACCACAAAGAAAGTTAACAAAACTACTCATCAAAATAAAGGAGAAAAACATAGTCTCAATAAAAACAAAACCTACAAAAACAAAAGAAATCCACAAACAAAAGTAATTCTGCACAAGAAGAACAAAAAAATGTCAGCACTACAAAATGACAGCAATAAACTCAGAACTATCAATAATTATACTGAATGTAAATGGCCTAAAGGCACCCACAAAGAGACACAGAGTGACAGAATGGATAAAAAAACAGGATCCATCAATATGCTGTCAACAAGAGACATGCTTTAGAAACAAACATGTAAATTTATTAAAAAATCAAAGGATGGAAAAAAATATATCAAGCAAATAACTACCAAAAAAGACCAGGAGTGGCAATAATAATCTCAGATAAAATAGACTTTAAAACAAAATTCACCATAAAAGACAAAGAAGGGCACTATATAATGATTAAAAGCACAATCCATCATGAAGAGTTAACCATAATAAACATCTACGCACCCAATGACAGGGCTCCAAAATACATAAAACAAACTCTAAAAGCACTGAAAGGAGAAACTGACGGTTCCACAAGAATAGTAGGAGACTTCAACACACCACTCTTGGTAAAAGGACAGACATCTAGAAAAGAAACTCAGCAAAGATCCACAAGACCTAAAGGACACAATGAGCCAACTTGACTTCATAGACATATACAGAACAATCCACCCAACAGTTGCAAAGTACACATTCCTTTCCAATGCACAAGGAACATTTTCCAGAATGTACCACATCTTAGGCCACAGAGTAAAAAGTAACCCTCTATAAAATCCAAAACATTAAGATAATACAAAGTATCTTCTCTGACTACAGTGCTATCAAAGTAGAAATTAATAACAGGAAGAGCAAGAGAAAAAATCAATTTCATGGAAACTGAATAACACCTGCTTAAAAACCACTGGGTAACAGAAGAAATCAGAGATGGAATCAAAAACTTACGAGAATGAAAACACATCATACCAAAACCTTTGGGACACAGCAAAGGCAGTCCTCAGAGGTCAATTTATAGCAATAGATGCACACATCAAAAAAGAAAAAAGGGACAAAATCAAAACATTAGTACACAACTTTAACAAATGGAAAGAGAACAGCAAAAAAAAAAAAAAAAAAAAAAAAAAAAAACCCACAGCCACCAGAAGAAAGGAAATAATCAAGATCAGAGCAGAAATAAATGAAACAGAAAATAGAAAAGCAATAGAAAGAACCAACAAAACCAAAAGTTCGTTCTTTGAAAAGATCAACAAAATCAACAAACCACTGGCCAAATTAACAAAAGAAAAACAGGAGAGGATGCAAATAACCCAAATAAGAAACAAAATGGGGAACATTAAGCAGACCCAACTGAAATAAAAAGGATCATAACAGAGTACTATGAAAAACTATAGTCCAACAAATTTGAAAACCTAGAGGAAATCTACAAATCTCTACAGACACACTACCTACCCAAACTAACTCAAAATGATGTTGAAAATCTAAACAGACCCACAACAAGGGATGGAAAAGGTAATTAAAAAAAAAAAAAAACTCCCAACAAAAAAAAGCCCTGGCCCAGATGGCTTCACTGGAGAATTCTACCAAACATTCAGAGAAGAACTTACACCAGTACTACTTAAAATTTCAGAACATAGAAAAGGAAGCAATACTACCAAATTCATTCTATGAAGCCAGCATAATAACCCTGATACCAAAACCAGCCAAAGACACCAGAAAAAAAGAAAATTACAGACCAATATCTCTCATGAATATAGATGCAAAAATTCTCAACAAAATTCTAGCCAATAGAATTCAGCATCATATCAAAAAAATAATACACCATGACCAAGTAGGACCCATAACAGGTATGCAAGGATGGTTCAACATTAGAAAACCAATCAACGTAATCCACCACATAATTAAAAAGAAAATAATCACACGATCATCTCAATCAACTCAGAAAAGGCATTTGACAAAGTCCAACACCCATTCCTGATAAAAAGTCTCAATAAAATAGGTATAGAAAGCAAATTTCTCAACATAATAAAGGGCATCTATGCAAAACCAAAGGCCAACATCACTCTAAATGGAGAGAGGGTGAGAACATTACCCTTGAGAACAGGAATACGACAAGGATGCCCTTTATCACCACTCCTATTTAACATTGTGCTGGAAGTCCTAGCTAGAGCAATAAGGCAAGAAAAAGAACTAAAGGGCATCCAAATTGGTAATGAAGAACTTAAACTGCCCATATTTGCGGATGATATACTATACATAGAAAACCCAAAAGACTCCACAAGAAAACTACTGGTACTAATAGCTAATTCAGCAGATTAGCAGGATACAAGATAAACATACAAAAATCAGTTAGATTCCTATACAACAATAAAAAGAATGATGAGAAGGAAATCAGGAAAACAATACCATTTATAATAGTACCTAGAAATATAAAATACTTAGGAATAAATCTAACCAAGGATGTAAAAGACCTATACAAAGAAAACCGCAAAACGCTAGTGTAAGAGACCAAAAGAGATCTACGTAAATGGAAAAACATACCATGCCCATGGATAGGTAGACTCAACATTGTGAAAATGGCAATTCTATCCAAAGTGATTTACAAATACAATGCAATCCCAATCCAAATACCAAAAACATTCTTTAAAGAGATGGAAAAGCTTATTAACTTTATATGGAAAGGGAAGAAGACCCAGATAAGTAAAACACTATTGAAGAAGATGAATAAGTAAGAGGGCTCGCACTACCTGAACTTAGAACCTGCTATACAGCTACAGTAGTCAAAACAGCCTGGTACTTGTACAATGACAGATACTTTGACCAATGGAAAAGAATTGAGAACCCCGATGTCAATCCATCCATCTATGGTCACCTGATCTTTGGCAAGTGTCCAAAATCCATCAAATGGGAGAAAAGACAGTCTTTTTAAGAAATGGTGCTGGCAAAAATGGATGTCCATCTTCAAAAAAAAAAAAAAATAGAACCCATAACTCACACCAAATAGAAAAACTAATTCAAAATGGATTAAAGATCTAAAAATAGAGCCAAAAACTATGAAGTTCATAGAAGAAAAAATAGGATCAACCCTAGAGGCCCTAATATACGACATTAAGAGGATACAGAACACAACCAACAACACACAAACTCCAGAAGGTAAATAAGCTAGATAACTGGGATCTTCTAAAAATTAAACACTTAAGTGCTCATGAAGAAACTTCACCAAAAGTGTAAAAATAGAACCTACAGACTGGGGGAAAAAAATTTGGCTATTACAAATCAGATAAAGTTCTAATCTCTAAATCTACAATAAAATCCAACACCTCTACAACAAAAAGACAAATAATCCAATTAAAAAATAGGCAAAGGAAATGAACAGACACTTCACCAAAGAAGACATTCAAGCAGCCAACAGACACATGTGGAAATACTCGCGATCACTAGCCGCTAGAGAAATGCAAATCAAAACCACAATGATATACCATCTTTGGCATTACTGGCATGAATCAAAAAAACGGGAAATAACAAATGTTGGAGAGGCTGTGGGGAGATCAGAACTCTTATGCACTGCTGGTGGGAATGCAAAATGATACAACCATTTCAGAAAAAGATATGGTGCTTCATTAGATAGCTAGAAATAGAAATACCATATGATCCAGCAATTCCTCTCCTAATAATATACCCTAGCGAAATAAGAGCCGTCACACAAATAGACATATGCACACCCATGTTCATTGCAGCATTGTTCACAATACCAAAAAGATGGAAACCACCTAGATGCCTATCAGACAGATGAATGGATAAACTAACTGTGGTACGTACACACAATGGAGTATTATGCAACAATAAAGAACAACAATGAATTTGTGAAGCATTTCGTAACGTGGATGAATCTGGAGGGCATTATGCTGAGTGAAATAAGTCAATCACAAAAGGACAAATATTCTATGAGACCACTACTGTACTGAAAAGGCTTATATACAAAAAGGAACAATCTTTGATGGTTATGAGGGAGGGAAAGGGTGGAATGGAAAAACACAAAATAGACAATAGATAAGAGGTAACTTTGGTAAAGGGTAAGACAGTACATAATACTGGGGAAGCCAACACAACTTGTACAAGGCATGGTCATGGGAGCTCCACAGACATCCAAACTCCCTGAGGGACTGAATTGCTGGGCTGAGGGCTGTGGGTACCATGGTCCTGGGAAACATCTAGCTCAATTGGCATAATAGAGTTTATAGAGAAAATGTTCTACATTCTACTTTGGTGAGTAGCATCTGGGGTCTTAAAAGCCTATGAGAGACCATCTAGGATACTCCACTGGTCTCACCCCTTTGGGAGCAAGGAAGAATGAAGAAAACTAAAGATACATGGGAAAGATTAGTCCAAAGAACTAATGGACCACATCTACCGAGGCCTCCACCAGACTCAGTCCAGTACAACTAGATGGTGCCCAGCTACCACCACTGACTGCTCTGACAGGAATCACAATAGAGGGTCCTGGACAGAACTGGAGAAAAACGTAAAGCAAAATTCTAACTCAAAAAGAAAGAGCAGACCTACTGGTCTGACAGAGACTGGAGAAACCCAAGAGTATGGCCCCTGGACACCCTTTTAACTTAGTACTGAAGTCACTCCTGAGATTCACCCTTCAGACACAGATTAGACAGGCCTATAAAACAACACACGGGAGTAACAAGACTAAATGGGCACGAAAGCCCAAAAGCAAAGACGAGAAGGCAGGAAGGGACAGGAAAACTGGACGAATGAAAATGGGGAACCCACAGTGGAGAAGTTGAGAGTGTTGGCACATCACGGGGTTGGCAACCAATGTCACAAAACTGGAAACTCTGGTGGCGTAGTGGTTAAGTGCTACGGCTACTAACCAAAGGATCGGCAGTTCACATCCGCCAGGCGCTCCTTGGAAACTCTATGGAGCAGTTCTATTCTGTCCTATAGGGTCGCTATGAGTCGGAATCGACTCAACAGCACTGGGTTTGGTTTGTTTTTGTTTTTAATGAGAAACTAATTCGCTCTGTAAACTTTCACCTAAAGCACAATAAAAAACAAAACAAAAACATCCTTTTCCTGTGCACTTCTTAGTACTTTGTTTACCTTGGTCAAGCTATGCACTCTTGAACCACATTTCGTGCTAGCTTTCCCATCACATACACACACACACACACACACACACAGCAAATACATATATAAAAAAGTGTCTACCACCTAGAGAATGATTCCCCCTCTCCCCACCCACCTCCCCCCACATCCCCAGTAACCACAATGAACTTTGGTCCCTGTTTATATACCTATTCCTGTCTTCTTATGAAAGCAAGGTCACACAATATTTGCCCATTTGTGATGGAATTATTTCACTCAGCATAATGTTCTCCAGATTCATCCACTTTATAATGTGTTTTGAGAACTCATCATTCTTCTTTATGGCTATGTAATATTTCATTGTCTTGTCTTGTTTATCCATTTTGTTTATCCATTCATTCGTTGATGGTCACGTACGTTATTTTCACCTTTTTGCTATTGTGAATAATGCTACAATGAACATAGGTGTGCATATGTCTGCTCGTGTCTTTATTATTAGATCTCTATTTTTCATTTTTAAATAAACTTTTAATAATTAAAATAAAGCATGCATACAGAAAAAAATGCCCAAATGCAGAGTTTCAGTTGGATTCCTCTACATCAACAAAAAGAACATCGAAGAGGAAATCACCAAATCAATATCATTCACAGTAGCCCCCAAGAAGATAAAATACTTAGGAATAAATCTTACCAAAGATGCAAAAGACCTATACAAAGAAAACTACAAGGTAATACTACAAGAAGCTAAAAGGGACCTACATAAGTGGAAAAACATACCTTGCTCATGGATAGGAAGACTTAACATAGTAAAAATGTCTATTCTACCAAAAGCCATCTATATACACAATGCACTTCCGATCCAAATTCCAACAACATTTTTTAATGTGATGGAGAAACAAATCACCAACTTCATATGGAAGGGAAAAAGCCCCGGATAAGTAAAGTGTTACTGGAAAAGAAGAACAAAGTGGGAGGTCTCGCTCTACCTGATTTTAGAACATATTATCAGCCACAGTAGTCAAAACAGCCTGGTACTGGTACAACAACAGGCACATAGACCAGTGGAACAGAATTGAGAACCCAGATACAAATCCATCCACATATGAGCGGCTGATATTTGACAAAGGCCCAGTGTCAGTTAACTGGGGAAAAGATAGCCTTTTTAACAAATGGTGCTGGCATAACTGGATATCCATTTGCAAAAAAATGAAACAGGACCCATACCTCACACCATGCACAAAAACTAACTCCAAGTGGATCAAAGACCTAAACATAAAGACTAAAACGATAAAGATCATGGAAGAAAAAATAGAGACAAGGTTAGGAGCCCTAATACAAGGCATAAACAGAATACAAAACAATACTAAAAATGACGAAGAGAAACCAGGTAACTGGGAAACTCCTAAAAATCAAACACCTATGCTCATCTAAAAAAAAAAGACTTCACCAAAAGAATAAAAAGACCACCTACAGACTTGGAAAAAATTTTCAGCTATGACATCTCCGACCAGCGCCTGATCTCTAAAATCTACATGATTCTGTTAAAACTCAACCACAAAAAGGCAAACAACCCAAATAAAAATTGGGCAGAGGATATGAACACGCACTTCACTAAAGAAGATATTCAGGTGGCTAACAGATACATGAGGAAATGCTCTCGATCATTAGCCATTAGAGAAATTAAAACTACGATGAAATTCCGTCTCACTCCAACAAGGCTGGCATTAATCCAAAAAACACAAAATAATAAATGTTGGAGAGGCTGTGGAGAGATTGGAACACTTATACACCGCTGGTGGGAATGTAAAATGGTACAAACACTTTGGAAATCGATTTGAGGTTTCCTTAAAAAGTTAGAAATAGAACTACCATACAACCCAGAAATCCCACTCCTCAGAATATATCCTAGAGAAATAAGAGCCTTTACACGAACAGATATATGCACATCCATGTTTATTGCAGCACTGTTTACAATAGCAAAAAGTGGGAAGCAACCAAGGTGTGCATCAGCGGATGAACGGAGAAATAAATTATGGTATATCCACACAATGGAATACTACGCATCGATAAAGAACAGTGACAAATCTGTGAAACATTTCATAACATGGAGGAATCTGAAAGGCACTATGCTGAGTGAAATTAGTCAGAGGCAAAAGGACAAATATTGTATACAACCACTATTATAAGATCTTGAGAAATAGTATAAACTGAGAAGAACACATACTTTTGCAGTTACGAGGAGGGGAGGGAGGGAGGGTGGGAGAGGGTTATTTACTGATTAGTTAGTAGCTAAGAACTACTTTAGGTGAAAGGAAGGACAACACTCAATACAGGGTAGGTCAGCACAACTGGACTGGACCAAAAGCAAAGAAGATTCCTGAACAAACTGAATGCTTCCAAGGTCAGTGGAGCAGGGGCGGGGGTTTGGGGGCTATGGCTTCAGGGCACATCTAAGTCAATTGGCAAAATAAATTCTATTAAGAAAACATATCTGCATCCCACTTTGAAGTGTGGCGCCTGGGGTCTTAAACGCTAGCAAGCGGCCATCTAAGATGCATCAATTGGTCTCAACCCACCTGGATCAAAGGAGAATGAAGAATACCAAGGTCACACGATAACTAAGAGCCCAAGAGACAGAAAGGGCTATATGAACTAAAGACTACATCATCCTGAGACCAGAAGAACTGGATGGTGCCCGGCCACAACCGATGACTGCCCTGACAGGGAGCACAACAGAGAACCCCTGAGGGAGCAGGAGAACAGTGGGATGCAGACCCCAAATTCTCATAAAAAGACCAGACTTAATGGTCTGGCTAAGACTAGAAGAATCCCGGCAGTCATGGTCCCCAAACCTTCTGTTGGCCCAGGACAGGAACCATTCCCCAAGCCAACTCATCAGACATGGATTAGACTGGACAATGGGTTGGAGAGAGATGCTGTTGAGGAGTGAGCTACTTGTATCAGGTGGACACTTGAGGCTATGTTGGCATCTCTTGTCTGGAGGAGAGATGGGAGGGTAGAGAGGGTTAGAAACTGACAAAACGGTCACGAAAGGAAAGACTGGAAGGAGGGAGCGGGCTGGCTCATTAGGGGGAGAGTAAGTGGGAGTATGTAGTAAGGTGTATATAAGTTTATATGCGAGAGACTGACTTGATTTGTAAACTTTCATTTAAAGCACAATAAAAATTGTTAAAAAAAAAAAATGCCCAAATGCCACACAAAAACTTCTCACACAGTACGCAATCTCCCCTCAGGAACATCACCCAGAAGCCTTGCTCAGGTCTGCTTCCAGTCAGTCATGCTCCCTCCCAAAGGCAACAACCTCTAGACTGACTTCTAAACATCCAGGATTAGTTTTTCCTGTTTTTAAAATTTGAATAGATGGAATTATACAGAATGTATTCTTCACCATCTGTTTTCTTTCAGTTAGTATTACATTTGCAGATTCATACATTTTATAGTGTGTGGCAGTAGTTCGTCATTTTTGTTGATTTATGGTATTCCATAATACGAATATATTACAATTTTATTTATTCATTCTAAATGTTAATGATCACTTGGGTTTTTTTCTAGTTTTGGGGTTTTTACAAATAATGGTGATATATATGAATCAAAGGGTTTACATGTGTTGGGTGTTAGTAGATGTTGTTGTTGTTAGGTGCTGTCGAGTTGATTCCCTGGGTACAGAAGAACGAAACACTGCCCGGTCCTCCACCATCCTCACAATTGTTATGCTTGAGCCCATTGTTGCAGTCACTGTGTCAATCCATCTGGTTGAGTGTCTTCCTCTTTTTTGCTGACACTTTACCAAGCATGATGCCTTTCTCCAGGGACTGGTCCCTCCTGATAACATCTCCAAAGTATGTGAGATATTAAATATTGCCAAATATTTTCTAAAGTGTAAGTCCCAATTTGCATTTCCAAGAGCACTGTATGAAAGTTGTGTTGCCTCATTTGGTAGGCAGTATAATGGCCCCCCAAAAATGTCTGTGTCCTAATCCCTGGAACCTGTGAAGATGTTACCTTACATTGCAAAAGAGACTTTATAGATTGATTAATCAATTATCCTGTATTATTCAGGTTAGTCCAATGTAATTACAAGAGTCCTGAAAAGTAGAAGAGAGAAGCCGAAGAGGGTCAGAGAGAGATGTGACTCTAGAGGAATGGACAGAGATACAAGGTTGCTGGCTTTGAAGATGAAGGAAGGAGGCCACAGACAAGGAGTGTGAGCAGTCTTTAGCTAGGAAAGGCAAGGAAACTTTCTCCTTTAGAGCCTCCAGAAAGGAACACAGATCTGCTGACACCTTGATATTAGCCCAGTGAGGCCCATGTCAGACTTCTTGTGCACAGAAATGTAAGATAATAAATTTGAGTTATTTCACACTGCTGAGTTTGTTAATTTGTTATAGCCTCAATACAAAAGTAATGTACTTCAACATTCTCAGTACTATCTATTCTTTTAATTTTTGCTATTCTGGTAGGTGTGTTATGGTAACTTGTTATGGTTTTAATTTAGTCCCCTGATAAGAAATGAAGTTGAACACGTGGGTATTCTATTTTATGCAGTGCCTATTCACACATACTGCAGATTTTTCTATCGGGTTGTCTGTCCTTTTCTCATTGATGCCTAGGAATTCTTTGTATGTTCTGAACATAAACCTTTTCTAGTAATGTGTGTTGCAAATATCTTCCACTTTGTGGCTTCTGTTTTCACTCTCTTCTGCCCACCCTCCCCCCCGCCCCCTTTTTTTAAATCATGCTTTAAGGCACTGGGTTTTTAAGGGAAAGTTTACAAATCAAGTCAGTCTCTCATAAAAAATTTATATATACCTTGCTATTTACTCCTGGCTGCTCTACCCCTAATGAGACAGGACACTCCTTCTCCCTACCCTGTACTCCCCATGTCCATTCAGCCAGCTCCTGTCCCCCTCTGCCTTCTCATCTCACCTCCAGACAGGAGCTGGCCACATAGTCTCATGTGTCTACTTGAGCCAAGAAGCTCACATCTCACCAATATCATTTTCTATTTTATAGTACAGTGCAATCCCTGTCTAAAGAGTTGGCTTTGGGAAAGGTACCAGTCTTGGGCTAACAAAACATCTGGAGACCATGACCTACGGGGTCCATCTAGTATCAGCCAGACCATTAACTCTGGACTTTTTAGGAGAATTTGAGGTCTGCATCCCACAGCTCTCCTTCTCCATCAGGGATTCTCTCTGGTGTTCCCTGTCACAGCAGTCATCGGTGGTAGCTGGGCACCATCTAGTTCTTCTGGTCTCAGGCTGATGTAGTCTCTGGTTTATGTGGCCCTTTCTGTCTCTTGGGCTCATAATTACCTTGTGTCTTTTGTGTTCTTCATTCTCCTTTGATCCAGGTGGGTTGAGACCAATTGCTGCATATTAGATGGCCACTTGCTAGGGTTTAAGACCCCAGATGCCACTCTCCGAAGTAAGATGCAAGATGTTTTCTTAATAGATTTTATTATGCCAATTGACCTAGATGTCCCTGGAAACCATGGTCCCCAGACCCCCACCTCTGCTACTCTGGCGTTCAAAGTGTTTGGTTTATTAAGGAAACTTCTTTGCTTTTGGTTTAGTCCAGTTGTGCTGACCTCTCCTGTGTCGTGTGTTGTCTTCCCCTTCACCTAAAACAGTTCTTGTCTACTATCTAATTAGTGAATACTGCTCTCCCTCTCTCCCTCCGCACCCTCGTAACCATCAAAGAATATTTTCTTCTGAGTTTAAACTATTTCTTGAGTTCTTATAATAGTGGTCTCATACAACATTTGTCCTTTGGAAGCTGACTAATTTCACTCAGCATAATGCCTTCCAGGTTCCTCCATGTTATGAAATGTTTCATGGATTCATCATTGTTCTTTATCGATGCATACATAGTATTCCATTGTGTGGACATACCATAATTTATTTATCCATTCATCTGTTGATGGGCACCTTGGTTGCTTCCATCTTTTTCCTATTGTAAACAGCACTGCAATGAACATGGGTGTGCATACATCTGTTGGTGTAAAGGCTCTTATTTCTCTAGGATACATTCCAAGGAGTGGGATTACTGAATCATATGGTAGTTCTATTTTAGCTTTTTAAGGAAGTGCCAAATCGATTTCCAAAGCGTTTGTACCATTTTACATTCCCACCAGCAGTGTGTAAGTGTTCCAGTCTCTCCACAACCTCTCCAACATTTATTATTTTGTGTTTTTTGCATTAATGGCAGCCTTGTTGGAGTGGGATGGAAACTCATTGCAGTTTCGATTTGCATTTCTCTAATGGCTAATGATTGTGAGCATTTCCTCATGTATCTGTTAGTGACCTGAATATCTTCTTTGGTGAACTGGCTGTTCATATCCTTTGCCCATTTTTTAATTCTGTTATTTGTCTTTCTAGTGTTGAGTTTTTGCAGTATTATGTAGATTTTAGAGATCAGGCACTGATCAGAAATGTCATAGCTAAAAACTTTTTCCCAGTCTCTAGGTAATCTTTTTACTCTTGGTGAAGTCTTTGGGTGAGCATAGGTATCTGATTTTTAGGAGCTCATAGTTATCTAGTTTCTCTTTTGGAGTTTGTGCATTGTTAGTAATGTTTTGTATATTGTTTATGCCATGTATCAGGGCTCCTAGCATTGCCCCTAATTTTTCTTCCATGATCATTATCATTTTAGATTTTATATTTAGGTCTTTGATCCATTTAGAGTTAGTTTTTGTGCATGGTGTGAGGTATGGGTCCTGTTTCATTTTTTTGCAGATGGATATCCAGTTATGCCAGCACCATTTGTTGAACAGACACTCCTTTCCCCATTTAACTGACTTTGGGCCTTTGTCATATATTAGCTGGTCATATGTGGATGGATTTATGTCTGGATTCTCAATTCTGTTCCATTTGTCTATCTGTTGTTGTACCAGTACCAGGCTGTTTTGACTACTGTGGCTGTATACTAGGTTCTAAAATTAGGTAGTGTGGGGCCTCCCACTTTGTTCTTCTTTTTCAGTAATGCTTTGCTTATCTGGGACCTCTTTCCCTTCCATATGAAGGTGGTGATTCGTTTCTCCATCTCATAAAAAATGTTGTTGGAATTTGGATTGGAATTGCATTGTATCCATAGATTGCTTTTGGTAGAATGTTAAATCTTCCTATCCACGAGCAAGGTATGTTTTTCCTCTTATGTAGGTCTCTTGGTTTCTTGCAGTACTGTCTTGTAGTTTTCTTTGCATAGGTCTTTCACATCTCTGGTAAGATTTATTCCTAAGTATTTTATCATCTTGGGGGCTACTGTAAATGTTATTGATTGGGTGATTTCCTCTTCGATGTTCTTTTTGTTGGTGTAGAGGAATCCAACTGATTTTTGTATGTTTATCCTGATACTCTGCTGAACTCTTCTTTTAGTTTCAGTAGTTTTCTTGAGGATTCTTTAGGGTTTTCTGTGTATAAGATCATGTCATCCGCAAATAGAGATACTTTTACTTCTTCCTTACCAATCTGGATGCCCTTTATTCCTTTATCTAGCCTAATAGCTCTGATTAGGACCTCCAGCACAGGTTGAATAAGAGTGGTAATAAAGGGCATCTTTGGTTCCTGATCTCAAGGGGAATGCATTCAGACTCTCTCCATTTAGGATGATGTTGGCTGTTGGCTTTGTATAAAGTCCCTTTATTATATTGAGGACTTTTCCTTTTACTCTTTTTTTGCTGAGACTTTTTATCACGAATGGGTATTGAACTTTGTCAGATGCCTTTTCTACATCAATTGATAAAATCATGTTGTTCTTGTCTTTTATTTATGTGATAAAAATTGTTTTTCTAATGTTGAACCATCCTGCATACCTAGTATGAATCCCACTTGGTCATGGTAAATCATTTTTTTTTTTTGGTATGTTGTTGAATTCTATTGGCTAGAATTTTGTTGAAGATTTTTGCATCTTAGTTCATGAGGGATATGGGTCTGTAATTTTCTTCTTTTGTGGTGTCTTTATCTGGTTTTGGTATCAGGGATACGCTGGCTTCATAGAATGAGTTTGGGAGTATTCTGTCCTTTTCCATGCTCTGAAATACCTTTAGTACTCGTGGTGTTAACTCTTCTCTGAAAGTTTGGTAGAACTCTGCCGTGAAGCCATCTGTGCCAGGGCTTTTTTTTTTGTTGGGAGTTTTTTTTTTTTTTTATTATCTTTTCAATCTCTTGTTTTGTTATGGGTTTATTTAGTTGTTCTACCTCTGTTTGTGTTAGTTTAGGTAGGTAGTGTGTTTCTAGAAATTCATCCATTTCTTCTAGGTTTTCAAATTGGTTAGAGTACACTTTCTTGTAGTAATCTGACATGATTCTTTTAATCAGAGCTAGGTCTGTTGTAATATCGCCCACCTCATTTCTTATTCGAGTTATTTGCTTCCTCTCCTGTTTTTCTTTTGTGAGTTTGGCCGATGGCTTATCAATTTTGTTAATTTTTTCAAAGAATCAGCTTTTTGTCTTGTTAACTCTTTCAGTTGTTTTTCTGTTCTCTGTTGGATTAGTTCATTTAATTCTGCTCTAATTTTCATTATTTGCTTTCTTCTGGGGCCTGAGGGTTTCTTTTGTTGCTCTCTTTCTATTTGTTCAAGTTGTAGGGATAACTCTTTGATTTTGGCCCTTTCTTCTTTTTGTATGTGTACATTCATTGATATATATTGACCTCTGAGCACTGCTTTAGCTGTCTCTCAAAAGTTCTGATGGAAAGCACTTTCATTCTCTTTGGATTCTATGAATTTCTTTATTCCATCCTTGATGTCTTCTATAACCCACTCGTGTTTGAGCTGGGTATTGTTCAGTTTCCAAGTGTTTGATTTCTTTTCCCTGCTTTTTCTGTTATTTACTTTCATGTCCTTATGGTCAGAGAAGATCCTTTGTAATATTTCAATGTTTTGGATTCTGCTATGGCTTGCTTTATAATGTAATATGTGGTCTATTCTAGAGAATGTTCCACGCGCACTCGAAAAGAAAGTATACGTGGCTGCCATTGGGTGGAGTGTTCTGTATATGTCTATGAGGTCAAGTTGGTTGATTTTGGCATTTAGGTCTTCCATGTCTTTATTGAACTTCTTTCTGGATGTTCTGTCTTTCACTGAAAGTGGTGTGTTGGACTCTTCTACAATAATTGTGGCACTGTCTCTTTTACTTTTCAGTGTTGTTAATGTTTCCTTTATGTGTCTTGCAGCCCTGTCATTGGGTGCATAAATATTTAATATGGTTGTAACCTCCTAGTATAAAAAAATATTGTCCCTTTAATCATTATATAGTGTTCTTCCTGATCCTTTATGGTGGATTTAACTTTAAAGTCTCTTTTTTCAGAAATTCATATTGCCACTCCTGCTCTTTTTTGATTGCTGTTTGCTTAATGTATTTTTTTCCATCCTTTGAGTTTTAGTTTGCTTTTGTCTCTAAGTCTAAGGTGTGTCTCTTGTAGGCAGCATATAGACAGAACCTTTTTTTTTAATGTATCCTTCCACTTTCTGTGTTTTTATTGGTGCATTTAGTCCACTTATATTCAGCATAATTATGGATAGATTTTATGAGTTTAGTGCTGTCATTTTGATGTCTTGTTTTGTGTGTTGTTGACAGTTTCTTTTTCCCACTTAATTTTTTGTGCTGTGTAGTTTTTCTTTGTATATTGTCTTTTCCTCTTATTTGTAGTTGTTGATTTTGTTTCTGCTGAGTCTCCAATTTTTTCCTGTATTTTGTTTTGATGAGTAGGATTGTTGTTCTCCTTTTTGGTTACCTTAATATTTAACCCATTTTTCCTATGTTTAAACCTAACTTTTATTTCTTTATATCATTTTTTCTTCCTCTCCATATGAAAGATCTATGACTATATTTCTTAGTCCCTCCTTATTGTTTTAATGTTGTCTTCTCTTATATAATGACATCACTGTTTCCCTGTTTTGAGCATTTTTTTTTTTTAATCTTGATTTAGTTTTGTGATTTCCCTGTCTGGGTTGACATCTGATTGCTCTCTCCAGTGTTCAAATCTTGTGTTGATATCTGTTCTTATTGATTTTCTAAACAGAGAAATCCCTTTAGTATGTCTTGGAGTTTTGGTTTGGTTTTTTTCCGTATTCCCTAAGCTTCTGTTTATCTAGAAATGTCCTAATTTTGTCTTCATATTTGAGACACAGCTTTGCTGGATATGTGATTCTTGGCTAGTAATTTTTTCCCTTCAATGCTTTATATAAGTCTTCCCATGCCTTCTTGCCTACATAGTTTCTGCCGAGTAGTCTGAGCTTATTCTTATTGACTCTCCTTTTAGGTGACTTTTCGTTTATCCCTAGCTGCTCTTAAAATTCTGTCTTTGTCTTTGGTTTTGGCAAGTTTGATAATGTCTTGGTGACTTTCTTACAAGATCTACTTATATGGAGTTCGATGAGCATCTTGGATAAATATCTTCTCATCTTTCACTATATTAGGGAAGTTTTCTGCCAACAAATCTTCAGCAATTCTCTCTGTATTTTCTGTTATCCCTTCCTGTTCTGATACTCCAATCATTCGTAGGTTATTTCTCTTTCTAGAGTCTGGCATGATTCTTAGGATTTCTTCATTTTTTTTAATTCTTTGATCTTATTTTTCTTCATATATATTGGTGCCAAATGCTTTATGTTCAATCTCACTTATTACGCCTTCCACTTGCTCAATTCTGTTCCTCTGACTTTCTATTGAGTTGTCTAATTCTGTAATTTTATTGTTAATCTTCTCAATTTCTGATTGCTGTCTCTCTATGGATTCTTGCAGCGTATTAAATTTTTCATTATGTTCTTGAATAACCTTTTTAATTTCTTCAACTACTTTAGCCATATGTTCCTTGGCTTGTTCTGAGTATTGCCTGATCCACTTCCTGACCTCATTCCTGATGTCTTGAAGAGTTCTGTATATTCAATCTTTTGTATTCTGGATCTGGTAATTCCAAGAAGGCACCTTCATCCAGAAGATCCCTTGTTTTGATAGCTTGTTGAAGCAGTCATGGACTGCTTCTTTATGTGATTTGACATTGACTGTTGTCTCCAAGCCATGTATAAGTTATTGTATTAGTTTATTTTATGTTGCTTACTGTATCCTAGCTTCTTGCTTTATTTTGATATGTCCAAATAGGTTCCTTGAGTAAGCTTGCTTGATTATTTTTGCCTTTGAAACTCTATTGTCCTCTCACCAGATGGCTAGAGCTGTTATCATGTATATGAGCCTAGGAGTCCATTCATTTTTCTTGTACGGTTTCAGCTCAGGTGTCCAGGTAGTTGGTCGTCAAGTGTGTGGTATAGGCTCTGCCCTACAGTCTTAGAGGGGCAGGATGATTGGTGTAGGTATAGATATCTGGTTGTGGCAGGGGGTCACACACTGAACAAGGCAGGGGGCTGATAACTGTCCCTGAGTGTCTGTAATGAAACCATGTCCCTGTTCCCTAGAGCACACAGGTGGGTGTGTTCTGCAGATGAACCGTGGGCACCCAATGCTTTTGTTTGTAAGGATTGGGAGGTACCAGTTATCCTTGGACCCGTGTCGTGGGTGGCTGGGTGGCCTGAGTGGAGCCACCAGTCCTTAGGTGTCTGATGTGGGTAGGTGAGGATGCTGTTTAATAGGTAATGTGGTGTCAAACATCAAACACCCACCTCTCCACCGCACAGCTGAAACAGTTGCAGTCTGCCAACAAGGGCCTATTCTCCTGAGATAGGCCTACACAGGTCCATGTAGGGGGAATGGTATTCAAAGTTCATGGATCGTTTATGCCTGGACAGGAGACGCTTCTGTCCTGAGCTCCCCAGGTTAGTGGAGCTGGCAGATTATCTTTTCCCCAGCTGTGATTTTATTCATTCTGCAGGGCCAGGAGAATGGCTCAGGACCGGCAGCAGGACCTATCTCGGGTCCAGGGAAATAGACGAACACTGAAGGTGGCTTTGCCACTGGGGGTGTGGTAAAATATATGCAAGTACTTAGCTTTTGTCAGGAGTGTTCTTCTTTTCTGGTTTTGGAGGTGTGAGTAGGCTGTGTGCCTAGCTGTTTCTCCCTGAAGAAACTGCGGCTGAGTGCTACCACTAGCCCACCACAGCCTGAGGGTTCCTGGCGAGTCAGGCCTGCCAATACCCCTCCGCTTCTGAACTGTCCCTCCTCCGCCACTCAGTCCATTTTCTAGCTTTGCCTTTGATGTTCAGGGCTCCTAGCTTGTCATAAATATAATTGCTTCACTTGTTTTTTTGGATGTTTGTCATAAGCGGGTTCACCAGAAGCATCTGACTACTCCGCCATCTTGGCCCCGCCTCCTCAGGGAAGTTTTCTACCAACAAGTCTTCAACAATTCTCTCTGTATTTTCTTTTATCCCTCCCTGTTCTGGTACTCCAATCACTCGTAGGCAATTTCTCTTGATACAGTCCCATATAATTCTTAGGGTTTCTTCACTTTTTCAAATTCTTTTATCTGATTTTTCTTCAAATATATTGGTGGCAAGTGTTTTATCTTCTTTCTCACTTATTATGCCTTCCATTTCCTCAATTCTGCTCCTCTGACTTTCTATTGAGTTGTCTAATTCTGTAATTTTATTGTTAATCTTCTGATTGCTGCCTCTGTATGGATTCTTGCAGCCTATTAAATTTTTCATTATGTTCTTGAATAACTTTTTTCATTTCTTCAACTCCTTTATCTGTTTGTTCCTTGGCTTGTTCTGGGTTTTGCCTGATCTCCTTCCTGATCTTTTGAAGATTTCTGTACATTAATCTTCTGTATTCTACATATGCTAATTCCAGGAGACATCTTCATTTGGAAGATTTCTTGAATCTTTGTTTTGAGAGCTTGTTGAAGCGATTGTGGTCTGCTTCTTTATATGACTTGATATTGACTGTTGTCTTGGAGCCATCTATAAGTTACTGTATTAATTTATTTTATGTTTGCTTACTGTATCCTAGGTTCTTTCTTTGTTTTGTTTTGATGTGCCCAAATAGGCTGCTTGAGTGAGCAAGCTTATTTTCGCCTTTGAAGCTCTAACGTCCTGTTGCCAGGTGGCTAGAGCTGTTGCCAGGTATATGAGCCTAGGAGTTCATTCACTTTTCTTGTATGGGATCAGCTCAAGTGTCCAGGTAGTTGGTCATCAAGTGTGTGGTACAGGCTCTGTTCTACAGTCTTACAGGGGCAGGTGTGATTGGTGTAGGCACAAGTATCTTGTTGCTGCAGGGGGTCACATTCTGAACAAGGCAGGGGGCTGCCAATTGTCCCCCAAGTATCCGTGAGGAAAGTGTGCCCCTCTTCCCTAGAGCACACAGGTCGGTGGGTTCTGCACCCGGACCATGGGCACTCAATGCTTTTGGTTGTAAGGACTGTGAGGCACCATTTATCCTTGGACTCCTGCCACTGGTGGCTAGGTGACATGGATGGAGTCACCAGTCCTCAGGCCCCCGATATGGGTAGGTGAGGACTCTGTTTAATAGGCAAAGCAGTGTCAAACATCAAAAACCCACCTCTCCACCGCACTAGTATTCAGATCTCAAGCACATACACTGTTGCAGTCTGCCAACAACAACATATTCTCCTAAAGTGGGCCCACACAGGTCCACGTGGGGGTGAAAGATATTCAAAGTCCGTGGACCATTGCTGCCTGGACAGGAGCCACTTCTGTCCTAAGCTCCCCAGCTTAGTGGAGCTGGCAGATTATCTTTCCCCCAGTTGTTAATTTATTCCTTCTTCAAGGTCGGGTTAATGGCTCAGAGAGTGTAGCAGGACCTATCTTAGGCCCTAGGAAATCGACAGCCACTGAAGCCGACTTGGGTGCTGAGGGCGTGGTAAAATAAACACACATACTTAGCTTTTGCTGAGAGCACTCTTTTTCTCTGGTTCCGGAGGTCTGAGTTGACTGTGTGACTCACTGTCTATCCCTGAGGAAACCGTGTCCCGAATGCTACCACCAGCCCCGCCACAGTCACTCCAGGGGATCATGCCTGAGGGTTCCTGCTGAGTCAGGTTCAGCAACTGCTTGCCACTTCTGAACCATCTCTCCTTCCCCATGCTGCTCAGTCCGATATCCTAACTTTGCCTCTTATGTTCAGGGCTCCTAGCTTGTCATATATACAATCATTTCACTTGTTTTTTCAGGTCTGACTACTCCGCCATCTTGGCTCTGCCTCTGTTTTCACTCTCTTAATAGTGTCTTTGGATAAACCAAAAAAAAAAAAAAAAAAACCAAACCCAGTGCCGTCGAGTTGATTCTGACTCATAGCGACCCTATAGGACAGAGTGGAACTGCCACACAGAGTTTCCAAGAAGCACCTCATGGATTCAAACTGCCGACCCTTTGGTTAGCAGCTGTAGCACTTAACCACTACGCCACCAGGCCTTTGGATAAACAGAGCTTCTTAATTTTAATATAGTCCAATTTATCTTTTTCTTTCGCTGTTAGTGTTATCTTGTTTGCTAAGAAATCATTCCCTACCCCAAGGCCAGGAAGATACTTGATGTTATCTTTTATTATTATTATGGCAAAACACATATAACAAAATATTTGCCATTTTAACAATTTTAAAGTGCACAATTCAGTGACATTAATTACATTTACCATTTTGAGCAGCCATCACCATTATCCATTTCCAAATATTTCTGTCACCCTAAACAGAAACTCAGTTCCCCCTATGCAGTATGATTCCCCATTCCCTTGTCCCCCCAGATGCTTATGACCACTAATGTACTTCTGTCTCTATACATTTGCCTATTCTAGATACTTCATATAAATGGGACAGTAAATATTTGTCCTTTTGAGTCTGCCTTATTTCACTCAGCATGTTTTCAAGGTTCATCCATGTTGTAGCCTATGTCATCTTTTGAAGCTTTATTGTTTTACCCCACTGGGATCTCAATCCATCTGTAATTAATTTTTGTATATGGAGTGAGATGGGGCCAGGTTTCTTTTTTTTTTTAATATGGCATTTCAACTGAGCCAATGTCGTCTTTCTCCTGTGTTACCTTTGTCTTGCTCTTACTCCCCTTCATTGCCACTGTTTTATTAGTCCGTCTGTTTTATTGGTCCATTTGTTTCATTGGTCTATTTGTTTCATTGGTGTTTGTTTATGTACATTCCAATACCATACTTCCTTAAGTATTGTAGCTTTAGTGTAAGTCTGGATATCAAATTGAGTAAGCACCTCTCACTTTGTTGTTCTTCAAAATTATTGCCTTGGCCCTGTGCATTTCCACAGGAGACTGTTGACATCTACAAAAAAAAAAAAAAAAAAACTGCTCAGATTTTGACTGGTAATGAATTGAATCTATGTATCAATTTGGAGGGCAAAATATCTTTAAAGAACTATATTTTTAATCTGTAACTTCAATGCAACTCTCCCATTTTATGTAATAAATTATCTCAATAATATTTTATAGTCTTCTATGTAATAATCCTGCATATCTTTCATTAGACATTCCTAGTTTTTTGACTTTTTTGATCCTTTTGTAAAATGGCATTTAAACTTGTATTTATAGTTATTGGGTGCTGATCTATATAGAATTGAATTTTCTGTAATGATCTTATATCCAGTACTAAATTTCTTCTCAATTTTAATTGCTTATTTGTAGTTTCTTATATTTTCTACATATGCAATCATGTCATTTGTGAATAATGACAGCTTTACTTTGGAAGAGGGAGATTCGGTGCGGGAGGATGTAGAGAAACCGAAACCACCATACACTACTGATGGAAATGTGAAATGATGTGGCTGCATTGGAAAAGTCTGGCAGCTGCTCAGCATACTAAACATAGACTTATCATAGGACCCAGCAATGCCTCTCCCAGCTATATACCCAAGAAAAATGAAAACATACATCCACACAAAACTTGTACTCAAGTGTTCATAATTCCATTAGTCATGATAGCCAAAAAGTTGAACCAGCAGAAATACTGATCAGCTGATGAATGGATAAATAAAAGTGGTATATCCAAATGGTAGAATATTATTCAGCAACAAAAAGGAATGCAGTACCGATACATGCTTCAAACTGGATGAACTGTGAAAACATTATGCCAAGTCACATCAGTAACAAAACACCACACATCGTATGATTCCAGAACAGGCAAATTCATAGATAGAAAGCAGATTAGTGGTTATCTAGAGCTGGGGTCTTTGAGGGTAGGAATAGTGAGTCACCGCTAATGGATAGGGGTTTTTTTGGGGGGTGATGAAAATGTTCTCAAATTAGAGTGTGGTGATAGTTGCACAATTCTGTGAACATACTAAAAATCATTGAATTGTACACTTAAAATGGGTGAATTGTATAGAATGTGATTTACATCTCAATAAAGATGTTTAAGAATTTTATGCAGGACTTTGAAAGCTTTTTAAATAGGAGATAAAGATACACTAATGTTCTTGAGTATAATTTCTGAATTTGATGATTTTTGGTGATTTTAATTTTTTCTTTACACTGTACTTTCCTGGAATTTCCAAGAACATGCATTTTCACAATTTGAAAAATCAAAAAAGAATAAATGTTACAAAGATATAGAAACCCATCCCCATCTGTCCCTCTTCCCAGGAACATGGTTTGAGGGAGAAGTGAGCTGGCATCTGAATTCAAGATTGTCCACCCTGTATAACTTGGCTAAAAACAGAGAATGAAATGTTAGTCAACTGGAGCTAAAGGGGCAAAGGGCATTTGTTGGGAGGAGGGTATGAGGGCATGTGTTCGGGATTTTCATAGGACTGATATGAGCAAAGTATCACACAAGAAAGCTAACTTTTGCATCGTTGGCCAGAACAAATTGAAAAAGCCTAGATAGAAAGTTGCTAGTATGGGTGTAAAATAGTTACTACCTTGGTCAGGATTTTAGGTGAGAAGTGGAAAGGGTGACTCTTCAAATGTTTCGATGGCAACATCAGTAGGAATGGTTACGGTCTAGGAGTCTCTGGAATGGAGTCCCAGTGGCACAGTGGTTAAGTGCTCAGCTGCTAACTGAAATGTTGGCAGTTCCAACCCACCAGCTACTCCACGTGATGTGGCAGTCTGCTTCAGTAAAGATAACAGCCTTGGAAACCCTGTGGGGCAGTTCTCTGTCCTACAGGGTCACTGAGTTGGAATCGACCTGATGGCAACGGGTTTGGTTTTGGGGTATCGCAAACAGTTGACTGCTCAACAACTAGGCCACCCGGGAAGACAGGCCTGGCAATTGGCTTCTGAGAGATCAGTCTTAAAAATCCTACGGAGCACAGTTCTACTCTGCCCCACAGGGTAGCTGAGTTGCAATCAACTTGATGGCAATGGGTTTCGTTTTTGGGCATCGCAAACAGTTAACTGCTCGACTACTAGGTCACCTGGGAAGACAGGCCTGGCAATCTGCTTCTGAAAGATCACAGTCTTGAAAATCCTATGGAGCACAGTTCTACTCTGCACACATGGGGTTGCCATGAATTGGAATTGATTCCAAGGAAACTGACAACAAAACAGTGATGGTATCATGACATTAAAGATGCTGACAAGACCATACATGTAGAAGAGGCTCTCTTGACAGCAGAGAAGTCAGCTAAGGGACAATTTTGATGGAAAAGTCATGAACATGAGATGGAAAAGTCATGAACATGATGATATGCACACACTATTACCATTATTTAGAACCAGGATTCCTAGCTTTGAATTCTAAGTCCCCCATTTGCTATCTAGGAGTCCTGGTGGTACAGTGGTTAAGCACTCAGTTTCTAATCAAAAGGCCAGTGGTCTGAACTCATTAGCCACTCCATGGGAGAAAGTCGTGGCAGTCTGCTTCCGTAGACTGGAAACCCTACAGAGCAGTTCTACTCTGTCCTATAGGATCACTATGATTTGGAATCAACTCAATGGCTATGGGTTACTTGCTATCTGACCTTTGTCAAAATACTTAAGCTCCTTGAACTTTTGGTTTCTTTATTTTTTTTAATGGTAATATTAATACTTACTTCACAGAGTTGTTTTTAGAATTAAATGAGAAAGTAAAAAAGCACTTAACATAGTGCCTGGCAATATGCTTCAAAATGCTTTAAAATGTAGCATGTGGTTATGACTAAGGAGGCTGAGTGAAGGGTGTACAGGATCTCCCTGCACTTTTTTTTACGCCTTCATATAAATCTGTTTAAAAATGCATTAGCTATCTTGTATATGAATTGTGTCACTGTGGTAATATTTTTCTTACCAAATGAAGGCTCAAGGACATGGGACACAAGCAATTTTGTCACAAAGAGTTACACAGAAGTAGAATTCAAATGGAAGCAATTTCTGCTGAACTGTAGAACCATGGAGCAGTGTTGATATAACGGGACCTTAGAATCTGGGCAGAGTGACCACTGGGCTTATAAATTAGAATATGTGGTTTGTTTATGAGTTTTCCCTGGTGCAACTTGACTCATCCATTCGGATTCAGAATCTATAAATATTTTCTCAGCACTTACTTATTCTGAGCCAGACGGTGTGGGTAGGCTCCTTTGCATTGCTTTGAATGTGACTGCAACTAAAACTCTGTGAATTTTAAGAGGAAGGTATAAAGAAAATTAGCATTACCGTTTTAATCCATGTAAGGCTGTTTACACACCTCAGTTTTTCTAATGAAATTAAAATGCCTGCATTCTGTCCCTCTGCTGGAATAACTACACGATTCTTCAGTGGAGAATCCTTCTGGCCTACTGACCCGGAACACCCTGAAAAGTGCTAGAGTGCTGGAGACAACACAGTGGGTTTACTTTCTTTTACACTCGGTATACACCAGTGGTTCTGACAGCATGCACTCCTATGTCCAGAACAAGCAGATGGACAAACCTCGCAGATGTGGCTGAATATTGGCTAACGGCTGGTGGCTGGTTGCACCGCTGCACTCTGCGGCCAAGCTCCAACTCACAGATGGAGAAAAAACAGCCTGAACAGGGAAAACTCTGGAGGGATCTCAGTTTTGAAGCTATTTTTTAACTTCGTTTCTTTTTTTTAGGGTGGTGTGAGAAAATGTATCTTTAGCTAATGAGAATAAAAAGAGATCCAGTGACTTTAAAAAAAACAAAACCAAACTACTGGAGCTCTAGGCGAGGCCAAGATTTTGCATTTTGGAATGTCATCTTGACATGGAGCTTTCAAAGGTGCTAAAAGCAGCATAGAGAGGAACAACAAGAAAAATTTCACACAAATAATTACACCTTTATACAACGTACCAAAACGTATAGGGAGCTTTAGGAAAGAGATTGGCAATTAAACAAAACAAAATAAAGAGGAACATACTTATTCTTCTTACTTGGTAATAACAATCTAGGAAGGATAGCTTACCAGCCTGGCTCTAAAATACTGTTGAATGAAAATTTGTTTAAAAAGTACTTTTATCTCATAAATGTTTTTGCATTTTCAAATTCACTTTTTTTTTTTAATCAGTTAAAACAATAACTGATAGGTCTGCCTTTTATATACTTTCAGCTTCAAGAATGATCATTCTGAAGAAAAAAAGTAAACAGTTCAATTGCCAACACCAGAATTAGTCAGTGGGACAGCATCAGGCAATGTCAGGTGGGGTGTTGACAATATTTTCTCCATGGTATTTGTTATGTTTGAGTTTGAAGGGCAAAATCTATCAATTTCCAAGGCTCCCTGACTGCTAACAAATCCTTCCACTATTATTTGAAAAAGGATTTATCCTTAAATATTCATGCTTTCGTAGACGTAGTTGGATGATACTTTAAAAAACAAAAAAATAACATAAACCTGACCGTGGCCCTTCCCTATCTTACAGATTTCAGTGGCAGCAGAGCAGGGCGGGAATTCAGAGCTCGTGCTGTGTGCTAACCACGAGACAACGCTCAGCTTCTGGCATCCACAAGCCAGCGTGCAAGTGGGCACAGGTACCTACAACAATGATCACTATTCTCTGTTAAAATACCACAGTTTATATGAAGGGAACAGAGTGCTAGTTTATAAATGCTGGGTTAGAAACATATCTTTGAGAAAGGAGTGGAGAGTGAGGGGAAAAAAAAAAAAAATCAAATGTGAAAAACATGTGCTTGTGCTAAACTATAAATAAGGCTACTCGATGGAAATGTTTAAGAACCATACTGCCTAAAGGCTCCCGTTGTTGTGTAATGCAGTTCAGATGATAATCAAACGTGAAGCTCTTGCTTCCTTTGCTGTTCTTCCTGGAATAGTGACCTAAACTTACTCAGGGCTAGCTCCCAAGGCAGAGGTAGTTACTCCGTGTCCTAGGATAGCATTTGGGACATAATCTCTATTTTATCACCATCACTGAGGACTGTAAGTCGGGCTTTTCTGGGTAGACTTTTAAGAATTTTTTCTTCGCCTATGTATGCCCAGTGAGAGAAGCTTAGCTGGCGCTCAGAAGATTTTGTGTTGTTGCAAAAAAACCACAAGCTAGTGTGAAGAGCGAACTCCTCTTGCCTCCTTCTCCTACCCTGAATTGCTAAAGTGGTGGGTGTCAATAAGGCAAGTGGGGCAGCATGGCAGGAACTCACAGGGTTTCAATCATCTGGGACTAGTTTCTGTTGACAGTTTATGAACTGCTAGGTCTTGTCATTTTGAGAGTTAGTGTCAGCTGAAATCACATGCTTGCGTTCTGTAAGGGAAGGAGAGAAACACAATATGAAAATTTGTCCTGTTGTGTTAACTATTCAGAATTTGAGAAAATTAGACATGTATTTCTGATCACTTGGAGGTACAGTCTACTCTGATTTTTATTACTCTCAGAAATACACACTATGGAGCCTTAGTGGTACAGTGGTTAAGGGCTCCACTGCCAACCAAAAGGTTGGCAGTTCAAATGCACCAGCTGCTCCTTGGAAACCCTATGGGGCAGTTCTACTCTCTTCTATAGGGTTGTTATGAGTCAGAATCAGAATTGACTCTTTAGAAACAGGTTTGCCCTTTTTTTTTTTTTTTTTTTTAATGCAATCTGTGTTGCCTCTAGTAGTATCCGAGAGGGGTTTCTTTTGGAATAGCTATGTAGAAGACTTCATGGCAACGGTTTTTTTCCAATGTAGAACCCACTTTATTACACAAATTTATGGATGTCAGAGGTCTGATTCCTCAGTTTGAGAAAGGTTTGAGATTTGAGTCCACAGAGAGGCCCCTTGAAAGAAAGACCTATCTACTTCTGAAAACTCAGCCAGTGAAAGCCCCCTGGAGCACAATTCCACTCTCACATGGTGGGTCAGAATCCACTCAAGGGCAACAGTTTGGGTGGGGATTTCTCAGTCTCTGGCTCCTTGACAACGCTAAAGCACCAATACATTGTTTTTTTGTTGTTGTTCTTGTCCTTGGTTAAGACCACTATGCAGAAAGAAACCAACTGATTAACTTCCTCTCCAAGAGACCAGGCTCCCAGTAGTAGGGGCAGCAAGTAGTCAGTGTTTTGTTATCCACTTCAGAAGATTAACATTCCGGAGGCCTTGGGTGGAGGTGGAGAATAGGACAGTAAAATGGAGTCAGAAAATCTGATTCTTACCCTTGGGAGCTTGAGTAAATCACTTAATTTATCTGAAAAACAAACAACAAACGGAAATAGTAAAATCTGTGGTGCAGATTTCGGCTGGGCACCTCAAAACCAAACACAATTCCGTTGCTGTCAGTCCATTCTCCAACTCATGGCAAGGAGCGGCTGGTGGACTGGAACTGCCGGCCTTTTGTTTAGCAGAGGAGCACCTCAAACCAAAAAAAAAAAAAACATCGCCAGTAAGTCCATTTCGACTCACAGTAACCCTATAGGATTGAGTAGAACTGCTCTATAGGGTTTCCAAACAGTATCGAATGGATTCCACAGCACCTCAAGGGCCACCAAAATTATCAATTTTTAAAAAGATGGGAAACCCTGGTGGCTTTCCTCGTGGTTACAGAGCTCGGCTGCTAACCAGAAGGTCAGCAGTTAGAATCCACAGCCACTCCTTGGAAACTCTATGGGGGAGTCGTACTCTGTCCTATAGGGTCGCTATGAGTTGGAATCGACCCGACGGCAACGGGTTTGGTTTTTTTGGTTTAACAATAGGCATCCTTCATTGGGCACCTCCTAATGACAAGTACTGTACTGTTTCTTAACAAAAACCAAACCCGTTGCCGTCGGTTGGCAGCTGAGCTCTCAACCACTACGCCACGAGGGCTCCACATGTTTCCTACAGTCTTCATTTAATCCCAATATTCCCAAGAGGCAGGTGCCGTTCTTCATTTTACGAACTGACCAAACACCTACTAAGAAAACGGCAGCGACAGACTTTGAACCCAGGCCAGCCGCCGCTCTCGCTGGCGCGTCCCGCTTTGTCCGCTCCGCAGTGGCAGGCCAAACCCAGCGGAATAACCTAGGAACGAAGTGCCCTGGGTCTGAGAGCTGCCTGGGCACGGCCGACTCTCGCAAGGGTGACTTTGTCGCTAACTACCACACACCCCTGCCCGGTGCTTTGTGGCCGGCCACTCGGCGGGGCCCCGAGACCCGCGGGGAGGGCCCGCGGCGAGCGTGGTGGGCGAGGCCGGTGACCCAACAAAGCGGCGGCGGCGGGGCTGCGGCCCGGCCCGGCACACGCCGCAAGGCCCCGGCGGCGGCACTCGCCTCCCGCGTCGCAGCGCTTGGCGTCCGGGCGCCTCAGCCGAGGGAGCGAGCGCGCCGGGCCGGGCGGGGCGGAGGGACGCCGGCGCGCACCGCCCTTCCCCGCCGTCGGGAGCCTGCGCGCCCGCCCGGCCTCGGCCCGCCCCGCGCGCGCTCGCCGCCCCGCCTTCTCCCGCCGCCACCGCCCGCCCGCGCGCGCCCGCCCGCCCAGCGGCTCCCCGGCTCGCGCCGCGTCCATGTAGCCCCGGATCCCCGGGAGACCGAGGAGGAGGGGGCGACCACAAGATGGCGGGTACGTGCCCCTGCTCTCCGGCGGCGGCGGCGGCGCCCCCCGCCCCGCCCTACCTGCCTGCCGCCGCCACGCCGCCGCCGCCGCCGGCCGGATCGGGCCGGGCCGGATCGGGCCGGGCCGGGCCGGGCCGGGCGGGGGTCCCGTCGCGGGCGGGAGGTGGGCGCGGGGTGGAGGCGGGCTGCGCACGTCCCGCGGGGGTGCTGACCCGGCCTTCCTTTTCCCTCCCGCGCAGATCTCTCGCTGCTCCAGGAGGACCTGCCGGACGACGCGGACGGATGTGAGTGCGGCCTGGGCCGGGCGCGGCGGGAGGGCGCGGCGAGGCGGCCTGGGCGGCTGGCGACCCCAGGGAGACGCGCTGCCGTTAGGATCGAGGGCGCCGGGCCGCACGGGGACGGGCGGCGCCCGGTTGTGCACCCGCGTTCGGTCCCTACCCCCCGCCCACCCTCCTACTGCCCCCAGACCCCAGGCGGGGTTCCCGGTCGTCTGCTTTGGAAGGAGAAACTGGGGGAGCAGTAATTTGAAATGGGAATTGGGGTGTATTTTTCCTCTTTAAGTGTCGTCCGCGAGCCCCACCCCCACCCCCACCTCAACACTTCGGAGGAAGGAAGAGGCTATAATGAAGTGAGGTGTGTTTTCTTCGAGTTGCTCTCAAGTGTTACGGGGTGCAGCCGGCTGTAGGGCGGCTGGCTGTTCGCGCTCCCGCTCTTGGTCCAGTTTATTTCCCCAGTTTTGATTGTATGAAGATCCATAGCTGTACTTTTACCTTAGCTCTGAGCAGCGTTTAGGTTTCCCCGATACCCGTTTGGTTTGTGGATTACGGGAAGGTCAGAAGGTATGGACTTGATAGGTATTATTAGGTGTAGAGAGCATATTTTTTTAATCAGATGTTCAGAAGGCCCCCATACCTCCGTAAATATTATAATTGCAGCTTATCTTTGATAAAATGAAGTGTTAAAAGAGTTGATTTTTTTATTCAGAAAAGACTTTCTGATATTGTTTCCAGAATAGCGTCAGAATGTTAAATGTTAAACATTTCTTTTGATATTTGGACAGGAATTTTTCATTTTCTGTTTCGCTAAGCATCAGATGATTTGGGTCGATGAGAAAAAAGACTGAAAGAGAAGCAATTTAGTGAAAGAAGTCACAAATTACAGTTAGCTTTAAATAATTTCTATTCAACTAATGTTCCAGGATAGTGAGTTATGCAAAAATCCGGTTCTGAAAAGGATTTTAAGAGAGAAGTCTATGCAAGATGTGTTAAGTTTATGTCATGGGATCTCTCAGGTGGCCAGGAAATTGTTCTGATTTGAAGGGATAACCAGTGTAGAGTTTGTGGTTTATCTAAGGGAAAGCCTCACTGATAACTGAGGTTTACTGTGGCTAAAACCTATGTTAGTAATTCAGAGATGGTTGCAGGTTGAAATTGCTGTTTTTAAATGCTGTCTAGTTCATCTTTAACGTTGTCTAATGTGATTCCCTTTGTTCAAGTTAAGCTTAATTTTTAAATTCTTGCTTGTTACGAGCATAATGATTGTGAGGATGGCGCAGGATTGGGCGATGTTTAGTTCTGTCATACGTAGGGTCCCTCGGAGTCAGAACTGACTTGACTGACACCTAACAACAACAGAAGTACCTACAGTAAGGGGAAGGTGCAATTTAGGAAGGTTCTCTAAAAAGTTATTTTTAATGTAAATAAAGCATATCCAGGCTTATCTTTTGCTAAGTCTGGGTTTTGTTTGTTTTTAAGTAAACATTTCTCAAAGTGAGTAGTACTCATGCAGTGAGGGAAGGCTTTTACATTTCATTTCATGTTTTATCTTAGTCCATTTAGCTGCCTACTAATTAGTTTAAAATATTTAGGGAATCTGTTGATATCAGGGAAACCCTGGTGGCATACTGGTTAAGAGCTGTGGCTGCTAACCAAAAGGTCTACAGTTCGAATCCACCAGATGCTCCTTGAAAACTCTATGGGGCAGTTCTGCTCTGTCATAGGGTCGCTGTGAGTTGGAATCGGCTCAACAGCAATGAGTAAGGGTATTGATTTCAGGAGAACAGTGGTGGTTCAGTAGTAGAATTTTTGACTTCAATGTGGGAGACCCGGGTTCAATACCTAGACAGTGCACCCCCTGCTCAGCTACCACTTCTCTGTCAGTGGAGGCTTTGGGTGTTACATATTTGAACAGGTTTCAATAGAGCGTCCAGACTAAGACAGACTAGGAAGAAAGGCATGGCAGTCTACTTTTGAAAATCAGCCAGTGAAAACCCTATGAATCATGACAGTTCAATCCCTTGTGTATGGGGTCACCATGAGTCTAGGCCTAATAAAAACAACATTGATTTTCAGGCATCTTGCAAGGTTAGAATTAGAGAAATGACTGGTTATGTTATCTCTATACAGGAGCTTCTTATATTTAGGTTCTTCAAAACTTTGTAAATAAAAGATTTGTTCATTCAACAAGTATTTATGCATATCTGGAGCAAGAACTTCTGAGTATTCGTTTATTTTCAGCCAAGTGTTCTCTTATTTTCAATTAGGATCCTCCCACAATAAAGGGATGAGATGTAGTCTGTTTCTTTCTTGACCCTTTAGAACCATAGTCGAGAGGTGAAGACATAAAGAATTCAGCGATGATTTATTCATGAGCTTCAAGACTTCTGCTCAGTCCTGGGGATAAAGCAGTGAATGGAATGGTCACAATCCATGCCCTGTGGTGGTTTAGGAGCACTTTTATTATGAGTGCTATGATGAAAGTATAAGCGGCCATTTAGTGCAGTAGTTAAGAATAGGCTAGTGCCAAACTGCCTCGCTCCAATCTTTGGGCAATTCACTTAACTTATTTATGCCCAAGTTGTGTCCCTTGTAAAATAAGCATAATAAATATGTATTACTTATTTTTATTTAAGAACATTAAATAATGCATCTAAAGTGGCTAAAACAGTACATGGTAAATAATTACTGTGTATATGTTTGATCTTGTTGTGAGTTAAATAAGAGCTCTAGGGAAGCTTAAAAGGAAGAGCAGAGAAGGAAATTCTGATGCTGAGCATTACTGCTAATGCTTTCAGTGACCTTTTTTAGGTTCATTTTGTTCTCTGCATCTTATGATTAAAATGTTAGGCATTTGAAAGCACAGATAGTTTGTTTGCATGTTTATAATTTGGTTGAAGATTTTGTTAGAATAATTGCTTGTTTTTCTCAGTTGCTACAGTTTTTACAGGTGCTGCCTTTGCCAAGAATATTCAGGAACAAGGACTCTTTGGCCGTATGGCCAGTTGAAGGACCACTTGCCATCTGTTGGTAAGGGAGAGAGGATGAGGAGGAAATCTGGCAAGATGGTTGGTAAGGGAATGAGAAAGCTTGTCACGGAAATGTGCAAACATCATGGAGAAGTTGGAGAAGGTAGAGGATCTGAGCTTGTAGATAGAACGGAGCTTGGGCTGGTGCTACAAGTAGGCTATTTCTTAGGCTGTGAGTTTCTCTGTCTCAGGAAGCAGATATGGAGGCCCATGGGATGGAAGGAAATTATTTTTTGGTCGAGGTATAGAATCTTGGTTGCCTTTCCTAAATGCAGAGCCTAGACGAAGTGGAAGTAAGTACAATTATATAGGTAATGTACAGCTGTGGAGGCTAAGAAAGGACCTGGTATGAGTCTAGATTTAGAAAAGGGGACTTCACACAAGTCTCAGGCCTTCTGTTTTGATTTGTTCTGTTTTAAGCCCCAAAGTTTCTGTGTTGAGGTGGTAGAGTGGGGGAAAAGATTTAAGAAAATCTAGCAGTGTAAATGTAAATCAAAATTGCGTCTTTAAAAAACTGACAATAGTCAGATTTAAAATCTTTCTCTCATGCCTATAATTGACATAGTGGCTGCAACAATGAGCTCAAACATAGCAAGGATTGTGAGGATGGTGCAAGACCAGGCAGTGTTACGTTCTGTTGTACTTAGGGTCGCTGTGAGTTGGAATGACTTGATGGCACCTAACAACAACAATAGGATTTGATGAGTTAATGCTAGTGAAAATAATTTTGTTGAAGAGCTTTGAATAAAATTTAATTTTTATCAAAGTACTACATTAAGAAGTATTTTAAAAGAATGATTACACGACAGTAGTTTACAGTAGATCAGAACTCCTAAGTACCAGACAGAATTTTAACCCAGGCTTCTTGTACCTAAATACTGTTTTTTAAACACTGTGCTTTCTTAAATTGCATAGTTTACAGAATTGAACAGCCGAAACAATGTCTTCGTCTAGATGCTGCGTATGGCTTAATGTAACCTGGAGAGAGATTATTAGCAGTGCCCGGCTATAATATAGTTTAGTTTATGTTAATTTTTTTCAGCTGTAACTAACTGGTATTGAAGAGTGCTTGGATCTGAATTATGGAGTATACTGCACCACAGAATTTTCTGTATTTGTTGAAGTTTTGTAATCCTTTTACATTGTTTTTTGTGTTTGAGGGTAGTGTTGAAATAGAAGATGGATCCAGAGTTAAATTCAATTATATTCAAATAATTGCCTAGACTGTGCTCCTTTCAAATACTCTGGAGCCTTCAGCTATTTTTGAAAACCTGTTTTGACAAGTTTCTTAAAGTCCTTGCCAACTTGGGAACTGAGGAGTGAAAAATGGGGCTATGTCCAGGAGTGGCAAGGGAATCGTGCAGAACCCTAGCCAAGTGCCCTTGAACTTCATGATATTTAGGAGTGTTGTTAAGTAAGGATTTGGGAGAGAGTCATGAGACTTGGTAGCATGTTTTGATGGCCACCAACAAGACTGGGCAGGAGAAATCGTTATTTAGAAATCATATAATTGGCATCCTGGAATAGAGTGCTTTAAAAATGGTTTTAGTGGTATCTACATGTGTGTAAGGTCAGTTAATGATGCCTTGGTTAATTTCACTTGTAGAAAAAGAAAAAAGGAGGAAACCCTTTGTAAATATGCATCACAGCTGCTTGGGCTTATAGATGTATGACCAAAACAAAGCAAAACTAAAAAAAAAACCCTAAATGCATAGTTTCTGTTTGCTCCTGCCTGCCTATGAAAAGTCACTAGCCCTCAGTAGGTTAAGTTCATATCTGCCTCATCTGTTTGGTTGCTGATTTGTTATTTCAGACCTTTTTTGCCTCAGTCCGTCCTCTTACCAAAACAAAGAATTTATATTTGTTCGTTAAACTATTGTTACCTCACTGCTACATTTGCCTTGTATCTTTTATAAACACACATACACACACCAAAAATCAAACCCATTGCTATCGATTCCAACTTATAGTGACCCTATAGGACAGATAGGAGAGAGTAGAACTGCTCCATAGGGTTTCCAGGAATCGCGTAGTGGGTTTGAACTGCTGAGCTTTTGGTTAGCTGAGCTGTCAACCATTGTGCTACCAGGGCTCCAAATATATATCTGTGTGTGTATATGTATATACATACATATATATATAATTTTTTTTTCTCTTGATAGCAAAGAATTTTTGCCATCAGCAACCTAATAGAGTAGAAAGTCCCTAAAATTACAGTTTTGTTTTTAGCGTTGCTCTGAAAATAAGCCTAAAGTAACATTTGGGAAGGTGGGATTTTGGCTAACGAGGTTAAAAAGTCTGTATTCCCAAGAACTGCCAAGAGGGTCTGGAAGCTGCCCTTTTAGCACAGATCCCTTCAGCTGGAAGAGCACGTAAGGTTCACCCTCCCCAAATCCATTCCTTGACTCTGTTAACTTTAAAGTCGTATCTTCTTATCGCCCTATTTTCTTAGACTTGGAAGCAGACTTGTTTTTTGGCCTGATTTCTATCAGTTTGGTTGGTATTTGAGCATTTATCATGTGGCAATTCTGGAAGACCTCTTAATATATTTTGTCTTGTATGGAGAAAAGCACCCTGGGATTTGTAAACCTTTACGCCTAGGTTCACATTCTGGCCCTGCCATTTATTCTCTAAATTTCGAGCAACTTTTCTCAGCTCTTTACTATCTTTAAAATGTTGATGGACATTTGGATTGTTCCTGGTTGTGGCTATCACAAACCTGCTGTAAACATTCATGTATAAGTCTCTGTGTGAACATAAGCTTTCTTTCTTTGTGGTATATCCCTAGGAGTGGAATGGCTGTTTAACTTTTTAAGAAACTGCCAAACATTGTGCAGTAGTTTAAGAGCTTGGCTGCTAACCACAAAGTCAGCAGTTCAAATCCACCAGCTGCTCCTTGGAAACGCTATGGGGAAGTTCTGCTCTGTCTTACAGGGTCACTATGAGCTGGAATCGACTTGACGACAGTGGGTTTGGTTTGGTACCATTTTACATTCCCACCAGAAGTGTACAAGAGTTTCAGTTCGTCCACATCCTTGCCAACGCTTGCTATGGACAGTCTTTTAAATTTTAGCCATTCATTTAAGTATGGTATTTCATTATGGTTTGAATTTGCATTTTCTTATTGACTAATGTTGATCAGCTTTTCATGTGCTTATTTGCCATTTGTATATATTCTTTGGTGAAATGTCTGTTCAGCTTTTTTGCCCATATTTTTATTGGGTTGTTTGCTTTCTTACTAAGTTTTGTGAGTTCTTTATGTATTCTGTCTATAAGTCCTTTTTCAGATACGTGATTTGCAAATATTTTGCAATCTTTGGCTTGTCCTTTTATTCCCTTAACAGTGTATTTTGAAAAGCAGAAGTTTTCTATTTTGATGAAGTTCAATTTGTCAGTTTTCACAGATGACTTTTATTAGGTTGAGAAAGTTCCCTTGGGAGTTGGGAGATTAACAATGAATGTTGCATGTTGTCAGGTGCTTTTTCTGTGTTGAGATGATCCTGTGTATTTTTCTTTTTTAATTTGTTAATATGGTGAATTACATTGATTTTTTGAGTATATACTGTTAAATTTTTTTTGTTATGGGCAGTTTCAAACACACAAAAGCAAATGAGCCATCTTGTACCTGTCACTCAGATTCAACTTTCATTTATCCACTTACTAATATCTGTATTTTTTTGGAAGGCGTGAAGGAGAGAGCTGAAGTCCGTCAAAGAAATGCCAACTGTTATTTTATCTCTAAATACTTCACTAGGTATGTACTTTGAAGTGTGGTATAACCTGTTATACATCTACAGTCATGACAAGGTATAGTAATTTCAAAAAATTTGGAAGATAGCCATCTGGCCAGCTGACTAGAAAAAAAAAAAAAAGACTAGAAGAGATCCGTATTTGTGCACATTCCAAAGAGAGGTGATCAACTGAATGCAGAAATTATCGAACAATACCATTAATACCACATGCAAGTAAAATTTTGCTGAAGGTCATTCAAAGGCGGTTAGAACTGCCAGAAATTCAAGCCAGATTCAGAAGAGGATGTAGAATGAGGAATATCATTGCTGATATCAGATGGATCTTGGCTGAAAGCAGAGAATACCAGAAAGATGTTTATCTCTATTTTATTGACTATGCAAAGGCATTCAACTGTGTGGATCATAACAAATTATGGATAACGTCTTGAAGAATGGAAATTCCAGAACACTTATATTGTGCTCAAGAGGAACCTGTACATAGACCAAGAGGCAGACGTTCAAACAGAACAATTGGATACTGTGTGGTTTAAAGTAAAGAAAGGTGTGCGTCAGGGTTGTATCCTTTCACCATACTTATTCAGTCTGTATGCTGAACAAATAATCTGAAAACCTGGACTGTATGAAGAAGAATGGGGCAGTAGGATTGGTGGAAAATTCATTAACAACCTTTGATATGCAGATGACACAACTTGCTATATGCAAATGCTGAAAGTGAAGAGGACTTGAAGCCTTCAGTATGGATTACACCTCAACATAAAACAAAAATCCTCACAACTGGATGGATAAGCAATATGATAAACGGAGAAAATATTGAGGTCGTCAAGAATGTCATTTTATTTGGATCCACAGTCAACACCCATGGAAGCAGCAGTCATGAAATCATCCATGCATTGGGCTGATCTACTGCAAGGGATTTCTTTAAAGTGCTAAAAAGCAGAGATGTCACCTTGAGGACTAAGGTGCACCTGGCCCAAGCCATGGTGTTTTCAGTCGCCTTATATGTATGCAAAAGCTGGACAGTGAATAAGGAAGACCAAAGAGGAATTGACACTTTTGAACTACGATGTTGAAGAAGAATATTGAACACACCACGGACTGCCTGAAGAAGGAAGAAATCTGTATTGGAAGGAGTACAGCTAGAATGCTCCTTAGGAACAAGGATGGTGAGACTTCATCTCAAGTACTTTGGACATATTATCAGGAGGGATCAGTCCCTGGAGAAGGACATCATGCTCGGTGAAGTAGAGGGTCAGCGAAAAAGAGGAAGGCCCTCAATGAGATGGACTGACACAGTGGCTGCAACTGTGGGCTCAAGGATAACAACAGTTGTGAGGATGGTGCCCAACCGGGCAGTGTTTTGTTCCAGTGTACGTGGGGTCACTGTGAATTGGAACTGACTTGATGGCACCTAACAACAACTAACATAATTTATGGAAATTTGAACGATTAAATTCTTTAAAAACAATTTCCTTGTAACAGCACATCTGTATAATTACTAAATTCACTTTCATCTTAATCATACTGATTACCAGATTAAACGAAGCAACATCTTGCCTATTTTTATCATGCTAAGCTCATTTCACCCTTTTGGGTCAGCTTTAATGGTAACAAAATAATATTGGTAACCAAAGATTAAATTTTATATTCATTTATTGTACCTTTTAGAGGATCACAACCATTTTAATTTTAGTTATGCTATGCCTGTAGTGAGCCAGAGTGATCCCTGAATTACAGAAATCTAGGAGCCAGAGTGATCCCTGAATTACAGAAATCTAGGTCTAGAGGACATATTAAATATTCTTCCTTTTCATTTTAGGCATGAGAAAGATAGACCCAGAGTTTCTAAGGTAAAGGTAACATGGTGGTAGAGGCTAGGATACAATTCAGACCCTGGAGATTTTCATATCCTCTTCCTGTATATCATCTAATATAACTGGAATATAGCTTTCTGCAAAAGGGAGATGAGGGACATTTCTGGGTTTTGTTTGTTGTTTAGATTACCACTTATTGTCATACTGTGCTAAAAGCACCTTACAGTAGTCCCCTGAGAGTTAGCCAGTCCCACAAGTACGCAAAAGTGGTACCTGATGAAGTTTATTTAATGGTGAAGTAATTTGCTCAAAGTCGTCTAGCATGAAAGTGTTAGGGAGAATTAAACCTGTCTGACAGAATGTACCTTCCAATTTTGGCTTCCCTTAAATTATCACGTTTTAGGTCAGTCAGCCTTTTAAAGCTTCAGGGGATATAAGGCAATAGGAAGCATGCTCTGTTTAAGCATTTGGTGGGCTCCTGTCTGTCATGGAAATGTTGGAAGCAGCATTTCCTTGTGTTTTAATGCGCTCACTTATGGGGGAGCTAGTCTGAGAGTAAATGTGAGTGAGAACGTCTGTGTGATCTGATGCACTGATCCTGTTGTTAGCTAATTACCTGTGATGGCCTTATGTCTATGGTCTGAACATTTCCACAGTTACTGCAGAGATCTGAATTTATATTCAAAGTCAGATGTGGTGTAGACATTTTTACATTTAAATCTATCAAATTAATTTCTGGTAGGAATAACTCATCTGTTCACAGCATCATTTATTGGGAATTGGTAGTAAGTCATACCTGGGTTAGCTTGCATTTTATATTTGGATTACCTATGAAAAAAAGGACTGATAGCAACTGGTTAAGTAACTGGGTTAGTAAGACTGCAAGGAAGATGTTTACTCACTCAAGGGAACAAATGCACATCTGTAACGTATGGGAGGCCCACACCTGCAAGTGCTTTGGTATGCTGAATACTTCTCTGACTACCAAGCATGGTTTTCATAACTAATTTTGAAAGTACATCATCACATTGCTACCTTTTTTATTTACATATATACATTAAGGAAATGCTTTTTGAAATACTTGTAGAGTGAATTTTAGCAAATCATGCTTGTGTTAATTCAGTTGTGAGATTAAACGTGTTTCAGGAAAATTTTGCACTTAAAGATCATTGCTGAGACATTAGTAAAGATTTATGCTTATATTTGAAGGAAATATCTCTGACAAGTATTTATATTAAATCACAAAGTACAAATGGAAACTACATGCCTATGGCTTGAGGCCACATTACAAGGACTAGGTTGTCTGGTCCTTCAATTTTGTGTTATTTGTCTGTTTCTACTAATTTTATGACCGCCCCCCCCCCCCCCCCCCGCCCAAGCAGTGGCACAGTTGGGTGCCCTCTAAATCACAAGACCAAGGATCCAAAACTTTTTCTTTAAAGGGCCAGGTAGTAAATATTTAGGTTTTACAGGCCACAGGGTTTCTGTTGCACCTACTCAGCTCTGCCACTGTAGTGCAAAAAGAGCCATCCAAACCTGCTGCCATCGAGTTGATTCTGACTCATAGCGACCCTATAGGACAGGGTAGAACTGCCCCATAGAGTTTCCAAGGAGCGCCTGGTGGATTCAAACTGCTCACCTCTTGGTTAGCAGCTGTAGCACTTAACCAGTACGCCACCAGGGTTTCTAAAAAGAGCCATAGACAATGCATAAATGAAGTCCTGCAGCTCTGTAGTAAATTTATTCTTTATCCATAGCAGAGTGCCCAGCAACACAGGAGGCCTTCAAGACATATTTGCTGAAATAAATCTTGATTTTCTGGCCAAGCTAAATTAGGTCATAAACCTGATATAGGGTCAAATAATGAAATTCTTTTTCTTTTTTTTTTAATTGTGCTTTAAATGAACATTTTACAGAGCAAATTAGTTTCTCATTAAACAGTGAATTCGCATATTGTTTTGTGACATTGGTTGCCAACCCAGAGATGTGTCAACAGTCTCTGCTTCGCAGCCTTGGATTCTCCATTTCCATTCATCCATCTTTCCTATCCCCTTCTGCTTTCTCCTCCTTGCCCCTGGACTGGTGTGCCCGTTTAGTCTTGTATACGTGGTTGAGCTATGTGTATTGTTAGTTTTATGTGCCTATCTAATCTTTGGCAGAAGGGTGAACCTCAGGAGTGACTTCATTACTAAGCTAAAAGGGTGTCTGGGGGCCATACTCTCAGGGTTTCTCCGGTGTCTGTCAGACCAGTTAGTCTGGTCTTTTTTTGTGAGTTTGAATTTTGTTCTACATTTTTCTCCAGCTCTGTCCGGGACCCTCTATTGTGATCCCTGTCAGAGCAGTCGGTGGTGGTAGCCGGGCGTCATCTAGTTGAGCTGGACTCAGTTTGGTGGAAATATGTTATTTTTAATTGAACTTTTCACTTCGCAAACTTTCAGACCTATACAAAAGTTGTACAGATATTATAATGAACTTCCAAAACTCTTTACCTGCTTTAATAACATTTTACCAATTTGCTGTATTTTGCTCTGTGCAATTACACATACACACAGATTCACGCACATAGTGTATATACTATTATTAATTTTTTTAAATTGTCCTTTAAGTGAAAGATTACAAATCAAGTCAGTCTCTCACACAAAAACTTATATACAGCTTGCTACACACTCCCAGTTACTCTCCCCCAATGAGACAGCCCGCTCTCTCCCTCCACTCTCTCCTTTAGTGTCCATTTCACCAGCTTCTAACCCCCTCCACCCTCTCATCTCCCCTCCAGGCAGGAGATGCCAACATAGCCTCAAGTGTCCACCTGATCCAAGAAGCTCACTCCTCACCAGCATCCTTCTCCAACCCATTGTCCAGTCCAATCCATGTCTGAAGAGTTGGCTTCGGGAATGTTTCCTGTCTTGGGCCAACAGAAGGTCTGGGGGCCATGACCACCAGGGTCCTTCTAGTCTCAGTCAGACCATTAACTCTGGTCTTATGAGAATTTGGGGTCTGCATCCCACTGCTCTTGTGCTCCCTCAGGGGTTCTCTGTTGTGTTCCCTGTCAGGGCAGTCGCGGTTGTAGCCGGGCACCATCTAGTTCTTCTGGTCTCAGGCTGATGTAGCCTCTGGTTTATGTGGCTCTTTCTGTTTTTGGGGCTCGTAATTACCTCACGTCCTCCGTGGTCTTCATTCTCCTTTGATCCAGGTAGGTTGAGAGCAATTGATGCATCTTAGATGGCTGCTTGCTAGCATTGAAGACCCCAGACGCCACTCTCCAAAGTGGGTTGCAGAATGTTTTCTTAATAGATTTTATTATGCCAGTTGACTTAGATGTCCCCTGAAACCATGGTCCCCAAACCCCCACCCCTGCTACGCTGGCCTTCGAAGCATTCAGTTTATTCGGGAAATTTCTTTGCTTTTGGTTTAGTCTAGTTGTGCTGACCTCTACAGTATTGTGTGTTGTCTTTCCCTTCACCTAAAGTAGTTCTTGTCTACTGTCTAATTAGCGAATGCCCTTCTCCCACCCTCCCTCCCTCCCCCCTCTCGTAACCATCAAAGAATATTTTCTTCTCTCTTTAAACCATTTCTCCAGTTCTTACAATAGAGGTCTTATACAATATTTGTCCTTTTGCAACTGACTAATTTCACTCCGCGTAATGCCTTCCAGATTCCTCCATGTTGTGAAATGTTTCACCTATTCTTAGTCTTAATTTTCCTTTTTTACTGTTTGAGAATAAGTTGTAGAGATTATGACCTTTAGCCTATATCTCCTAAGAATAAAGACATTTCTCTTACATGATCATAGTGATCAAACTCAGAAAATTTAACATTGATACAATTCTATCGTATATAGTACATATTCAAATTTTACCCATTGCCCAGTAATATCCTTTATGCAACCAGTTGCCACTGAATCGATTCTGACTCAGTGGCGGCCCTACGTGTGTCAGGGTAGAACTGAGTGCATAGAGTTTTCAGTGGCTGATTTTTTTGGAAATGATTCGCTAGGCCATTCTTCCAAGGCACCACTGGATGGACTTGAACCTTCAGCCTTTTGGTTAGCAGCCTAGCTCGTTTACCACTTACACCACCCAGGGACTCCAGTGTCCTTATAGTAACTATCTTTTGCCAATCCAGGCACATGCATTGTATCTAGACTAACTGAAAGCCTTTTTTGATTGGGAATAATTTCTCAGCCTTTTTCTTTCATTATATAAGGTCCCTAAGTGGCACAAACTGTTCGTACTTGGCTACCGACCTAAAGATTGGCCTGGCCATTGGAACCCACCGAACAGCGCCACCAAAGAAGGGACTACTTCCGTAAAGATTACACCCTGTGGAGCAGTTCTACTCTGTAACAGATGGCATTGCCGTGAGTCAAAACCAACAGATACCTTTAACGAAACTTATATTTTTGAAGAGTCGATTTGGGTTTGTCTCTTTCTCATCTTCCGTTTTCTAAGATGTAAGGACTTGGGAAACAGAGGAGGGAGTTTGTCAAGTTTATTGTGGCCTATTGTTGGCGAGGAATATTGACTATACCGTGGACTGCCAAAAGAACAAACAAGTCTGTCTTGGAAGTAGTACAACCAGAATGCTCCTTAGAAGCAAGGATGGTGAGGCAGCGTCTTATATATTTTGGACATGTTGTCAGGAGGGATCAGTCCCTGGAGAAGGACATCATGCTTGGTAAAGTACAGGGTCAGCAAAAAGAGGAAGACCCTCAACAAGATGGATTGACACAGTGACTGCAACAGTGGGCTCAAGCATAGCAACAACTGTGAGGATGGAGCAGGACCAGGCAGTGTTTCGTCCTGTTGTGCATGGGGTCACTTTGATTTGGAATCAACTCAACGGCACCTAAAAACAATTGTGGCCTAAGTGGTATCAAGGGAAGAATTGAAGAGTAGAAGGGACTATCAGCGTTTTTCTGTTTTATAGCACATTATTAGAGGTTAGTGGGAAATAAAAGGTATTTTGATCAAGTTTGAGTTAAGCTTGGAGCCCTGGCACACAGTGGTTAAGAGCTTGGCTGCTAACCAAAAGGTTGGCGGTTTGAATCCACCAGCTGCTCCTTGGAAACCTTGTGGGGCAGATCTACTTTTGTCCTATAGGGTTGCTGTTAGTAGAATCAACTGGATGGCAACTGGCTTGGTTTCTTGGTTGATTTAGGTTATACAAATTTTTTTTTGCTGTAGTACTTTTCAAAGACATTAATATGCTAATGAACCCAGAAACTCCATTGTGACTATCTTACCAAAAAGAAAACAACCCAAACGCACTGCCATCTAGTCGATTCTGACTTATTGGACCCTAGAGGACAGCGTAGAACTGTCCCATAGGGTTTCCAAGGCTGTAAATCTTTATGGCAGCAGGCAGCCATACCTTTTTCCCACTGAGCCACTGGTGGGTTCAAACCACCGACCTCTTGATTGGCAGTCCAGCACTTTACCACTGTGCCACCAGGGCTCCTAGAAGAGAATAAAAAGATGAGGCAGTCGACTTCCATAAAGATTACAGTCTTAGAAACTGTATGGTTTGGATTTTTTTTTCCCCCAATAGAGTCTCCATCTCAGTGTCATATTTGTTCTGGAAATTCAGCTATCTAAACTAATCATAAAATAAGCTCTTCCTCATGACTTTCCAATTACCATCATTCTCCCCAGTTATCTTGAGTTACCAAACATGAGGTCTTGAATTAGTTTTTAACCCTACCTTTCTCACCTACATTTCTGATCAGATGCTAAAAAAATTAAAAATTTGCCCTGTAGTCAATTCTGACTCATGGCGACCCCATGTGTGTCAGAGTAGAGCTGTGCTCCACAGAGTTTTCTATGGCTGATTTTGCAGAAGTAGATCATCAGACCTTTGAAGTTCTAAGCCTCTGGGTAGACACTTAAGAGCTGTAATTTCTGCTCTTATAAAGTATTCTGTATCTCTTCTCTCTTTGCAGTTTCCAACACCCTAGTTCAGACACAAACTGGGGCACTTGAACCCTTTAAGGCATACAACGATTTTCCAGGGGATAAATCAGGTTGGATAACTTTTAAGGGATTTTCTAGACCCCAACTTCCATGAGTACGCTGTAGCAAAGATATGCCTGGGGGTTTGGATCTAAGGTTGTTCCTTTCACACTCCCCCTTCTCCCATTTGACAAAAAGGCCTATCTCTCAACTACCTCAGAGCTAATGGTGTGCATTGTCCCAGGGTGTGAAAAACCTTCAGTGCCAAACAAAAGGACCCTTTGAAATATGGATGAAAGTGTTAAGAGGTGGACTATCTAAAGACTGTAACAAATAGTTTTACAAGTCAGGTGGTTTCTAAAACTTTGCTTTCATAAAAAAATAGAGACATTGATAGTGCATTAAAATTAAATTTTGAATATTTGACACATAATTTGGAAGAAGTTCAAGAAAATGAGTGGCGGTGCTATCAAAACCCTTACCATCATCGACTTATTTATGGGAACAAAATTTCTTAGTGCTTATAGCTCTGTTGCTTGATAGTTAAGACCATGGACTCAGGAATAAAACTGTTTTAAGGTTCAAATCCTTAACTACCTATATGACCTTGAAAAGGAGCCCGGGGGCACTGTGGTTAAGTCCTAGTCTGCTAACTGAAAGTTCAGTGGTTTAAATTCACCAGCTGCTCCGAAGGAGAAAAATGTGGCAGCCTGCTTCAGTAAAGATTTACAGCCTTGAAAACCCTATAGGACAGTTCTACTCTGTCCTATAAGGTCACTGTGAATCAGAGTTGCGTAGATGGCAATGGGAATGGGTTTGGTTTGGTTTATAGCTCTTAAAATGAAAAGGAGAAATTGATGCATTTGCAGGATGGCTGGGTAAGATAAGCGTGCATTCTGTAATCATGATAATCAAATCCTTGTGGCCTCCATAAAGATGGAATCCATAGCCTTATTAATCCAATGAAAAATTAATGAGGAAGTCATTTCAGTATCTTGAACTGAGAGATTCACACCAGAATGATTTCACAGATCTTGGCGGGAGGTAGCAGCATCGAGAAATAGAAGTGAGCCTTTGTCTCCAGTACTTGCACCACTTTTGTGTGGAAGTGATTGTCAATCATGATTGATAGAGTGGTGCCAAAAAGGTTGAAGGAAAATATAATTTTGTTACTATCTAAGAGTATGTTTTTCAAATATGGTCACTAAATAATCCACATTTGAACTATTTGGGTTATTGATTAAAATTGAATGCTCCTGGGCCTCACTGCAGAGCCCTGGCAATGCAGTGGTTAAGAACTTAGCTGCTAACCAAAGGGTCAGCAGTTCGAATCCACCAGCCACTCCTTGGAAGCCCTGTGGGGCAATTCTGCTCTGTCTCGTAGGGTTGCTATGAGTTGGAATCATCTCGACAGCAGTGGCTTTGGTGGTCCTTACCCCAAGCCTACATAGTCGGTATCTGAAAATCGACACTTTATGTTCCTGACCCAGAGGAATGTTAAACACGTTAACGTTTGACAGTCCAGGAGTCTTCTCTCCCCTCCTTTGCTCAAAAAACAAACCACTTTTTATGGAACAGGATTAATATTAAGATTAGCAGTGAGAGACTCTGATGAAACAGTTTGGTCACGGTACTAGAATTCTAAAGCCTACATAAAGGTACCTTTGAGGTCATGCCAGCTCACCAGTCTTATGTTACAGAGAAGGAAAATGAGGCAAACGAGAGTAGCCAAGTGGCTTTTACAGCTTTGTTAGGTAGTAAATGGGGTACTTTGCTATGAGTTGTAGTTCAGAATAAGCTGTATCAAAATTTTTCTGTGCCAAACTGAACCCGTTCCCATCAAGTTGATTTCAGCTCATAGCTGCCGTGCAGGACGGAGTAGAACTGCCCCATAAGGTTTCCAAGGCTGTAATCTTTATAGAAGCAGTCTGTCACATCTTTCTCCTGTGGAGCTGCTGGTGGGTTCAAACCACTGACCTTTTTGGTTAGCAGCTGAGCACTTGACAACTGCACTACCGGGCTCCTTTTTTTCTGCACAGCTGGGTGTTATTTTTAATCCAGCTTGACAGTCTCTGCCTTTTAATTAGGACATTTAAACTCTTTGCCCTTAATGGGATTATTGATAAGATTGTTCTCTCTCTTCCTTGTCTCCTTTATCCTCTTTCTCTGCTTTCTTTTCAAAAGAAAGTATTTTTTAATGATTCCATTTTATATCTTTTATTGGTTTATTACCTATATGTCTTTGGTGGATTTTTTTTCTGGTGGTTTTGTTTTTCACAGTGATTGTTTTAGAGTTTATATTGTTGTTGTCAGGTGATGTCGAGCCGGTTCCGACTCATAGTGACCCTGTGCACAACAGAACAAAACACTGCCCGGTCCTGCGCCATTCTTACAGTCGTTGTTATGCTTGAGCTCATTGTTGCAGGCACTGTGTCATCCCGCCTCATTGAAGGTCTTCCTCTTTTCCGCTGACCCAGTACTTTGCCAAGCATGATGTCTTTCTCCAGGGACTGACTGATCCCTCCTGACAACATGTCCAAAGTATGTAAAATGCAGCCTCACCATCCTTGTTTCTAGGGAGCTTTCTGGTTGCACTTCCTCCAAGACAGATTTGTTTGTTGTTTTGACAGTCCATGGTATATTCAACACTCTTCGCCAACACCACAATTCAAAGGTGTCAGTTCTTCTTCGGTCTTCCTTATTCATTGTCCAGCTTTCACAGGCATAGGAGGCAATTGAAAATACCATGGCTTGGGTCAGGCGCACCTTAGTCTTCAAGGTGACGTCTTTGCTCTTCAACACTTTAAAGAGGTCCTTTCTAGCATATTTACCCAATGCAGTGTGTCCTTTGATTTCTTGACTGCCTCTTCCATGGGTGTTGATTGTGGATCCAAGTAAAATGAAATCCTTGACAACTTCAGTCTTTTCTCCGTTTATCATGATGTTGCTTATTGGTCCAGTTGTGAGGATTTTTGTTTTCTTCATGTTGATGTGCAGTCCATACTGAAGGTTGTGGTCTCTGATCTTCGTTAGTAAGTGCTTTAAGTCCTCTTCACTTTTCAGCAAGCAGGGGTGTGTCATCTGCGTAACACAGGTTGTTAATGAGTCTCCCTCCAATCCTGATGCCCCATTCTTCTTCTTATAGTCCGGCTTCTCGGATTATTTGTTCAGCATACAGATCGAATAGGTATGGTGAAAGGATACAATCCTGACACACACTTTTCCTGATATTAAACCACACGGCATCCCCTTGTTCTGTCCAAACAACTGCCTCTTGATCTATGTAAAGGTTCCTCATGAGCACAATCAAGTGTTCTGGAATTCCCATTCTTTGCAATGTTATCCATAATCCACACAGTCGAATGCCTTTGCATACTCAATAAAACACAGGTAAACATCCTTCTGGTGTTCTCTGCTTTCAGCCAGGATCCATCTGACATCAGCAATAACATCCCTGGTTCCACGTCCTCTTCTGAATCCTTCCTGAATTTCTGGCACTTCCCTGTCAAGGCACTGCTGCGATTGCTTTTGAATGATCTTCAGCAAAATTTTACTTGTGTGTGATATTAATGATATTGTTCAATGACTTCCATATTTGGTTGGATCACCTTTCTTGGGAATAGGCATAAATATGGATTTCTTCTAGTCAATTGACCAGGAAGCTGTCTTCCATATTTTGTGGCATAGATGAGTGAGCACTTCAGCACTGCATCTGTTTGTTGAAACATTTCGATTGATATTCCATCAATTCCTGGAGCTTTGTTTTTTGCCAGAGCAGCTTGGACTTCTTCAGTACTATCGGTTCCTGATCATATGCTGCCTCTTGAAATGGTTGAACATGGACTAATTCTTTTTGGATTGTAGAGTTTCTAGTAGCGATACATATTTGGTTTATTACAGCCTACCATTTCTTTGTAGTGTAAGATTACAGCACTGTACTTTATCATTTCCCTGCCCTTGTGCTCTTGTGGTTATATGCTCTACTTCTACGTGTTATAAATCCCACAATGCATATTTTTGCTTTCAACAGTCAATTATTTTTTAAAGTGATTTTTAAAATAAGAACAAAAGGCTTTTATATTTATCCACATATTTTCCATTTCTCATGTTCTTCATTCCTTTGTTTAGATCCAGATTTCTGTCTAGTATTGTTTTCCTTTTGCTTGAAGGATTTCTTTTAATATTTCTTGTAGTACAGGTCTGCTGGTGATCTCTTTCAGCTTTTGCATGTCTGAAAAAGTCTTTTTTCACCTTTGTATTTGGAAGTTGTTTTTGCTGGGTATAGAGTTGTAGGTTGACTTTTTTTTTTTCTTTCAGTACTTTAAAGATTTGTTCCACTGTCTCCTGGCTTATATTGTTTCAGATGAGAAGTCTGTTGTCATCCTTACTTTTGTTTCTCTGTATGTAATGAGTTTTTTCCTCTGGCTGCTTAAAAAGTTTTCCCTTTATCCTTGCCTTTAAACAGTTTGTGATTGTGTTGTGCCTTGGTGTATAGACAGTCCTGGGATTATGAACAAGGTGTGTTCCTAAATCTGTCTTTAAGTCAAATTTGTACATAAGTCGGAACAGTTAAGAATGGTTCATATCTGATGTCAGTTAGTCGGATGCTTGTCTTAGTATGTAGTGAACCTTTCTATGCATAAAAAACATTAAAGGAACACTTCCAGATACATTAAAACATCTTTAACATAATAATAGAGTAATAATAATGTTTTGATGTATGTTGCAAAGTAGTACGTGTTAATACGAATCATTGTATGTACATTCTGCACAGCTGAAGAGATAGCCACAGGGCAAATGTTACCCAAACTACTCAGAGGATTCTGTTCTCGAAAGTCTTGGAGACCAGTTAGATACTTTGTTGTAGACACTGAACCAAAAAATCTACCTTGTACCACCAGGCTGCATTCCACTGGGTTTTGAACCCTCCACAGCAGAGGCAGGCAGGGTTGGGGGTATGGGTAGGATGGTGCTGGGGCCAGAGGGTTCGTTCCTGCATCACCTCCTCACCAGACCTCTCAACCTCATGTACAAACTATTAGGCCCCTGCATGTGCTAAAAGCAAGCCCGGTGCCCAAGGGTTGAGAACAGGACGCTTAGGAAAACCGAAGTCCGAAGTTCTCCATAAAACCAAAACAAAAAGAACAAAAAAACAGACCTCTTGCCGTGGGGTCAATTCTGACTTATAGCAACCCTATAGGACAGAGTAGAACTGCCCCATAGGGTTTCCAAGGAGCAGCTGGTGTATTTGAACTGCTTACCTTTTGGTTAGCAGCTATGCTCTTAACCACTATGCCACCAGGGCTCCAAAAGTTCTCCATGGACCCTGGAAACCGTATAGACGTACGGAAGTCAGGAATCTAAGACTACCCTTACCCACTTCCAGCCGCCAAAACGCTAAGAACTACTGCAGAAGTGAAACCCCACATGTGTGAGGTAGGGGAAACAGAAGCCCAGAGAGGTGCTTTGATGGTCCCCACTGCACAGCGTGGAGAGCCCAGCAGGATGGGGTGGAACAGACCTGGGTAAGGGGGCCAGCAGTGTGCCCAGTGTGACACACTGTCCAGTTGTACTGGGAGAACACAGTGTGATGCCCGCCTTCTGGCTGCTGGTTATCACCACCTGCAGACCCACCATGCAGAGCAGAGTTTTGATGCTTGTGGCACATGAATGGCGGGTTCAGCTCTTTCTGAGCTCGAAGGGAGGCAGGAGCATGTGGGCTCTCCACTCGCTGCTGTGGGCTGTGGCTGGACACACCGTGTCACAGGGGCCTGCTTGCTGCCAGCAGCCACTCAGGGACCCACTGCAGCACCTGTGCACATGAGAGAAGTGTAGCCTGTCATGGGAGCTTGGGGGCCTGAACATTGAGTCCGTTTTTTTTTTTTAGACTTTACAGGGGGTTGGTTCGTAACTATAGGTGTACGTAAGTCAGACGTTTGAAACCCGGGGGCTGCCTGCATTATCATCATTCTTGCTTATGGGATTCACTGAGCTTCTTAGGTCTGTGGCTTTATAATTTTCCTCAAATTTGGAAAAATTTCCTTCACTATGTCTTCAAAAAGGAGCCCTGGTGGTGCAGTGGTTAAATGCTTGGCTCCTAACTGGAATGTTGGTGGTTCGAACCCACCCAGACACTCTGAGGGAGAAAGATCTGGCAATGTGCTTCCGTAAAGATTACAGACAGCAAACCTCAGTGGGACAGTTCTACTCCGTCACCTGGGGTTGCCCTGAGTTGGAATTGGCTTGATGGCACACAACAGTGTTTTCAAATATGTTTACGTCCCCCTTCCTCCGTTGGGGATCCCTGTTGCGTGTGTGTCATCCATGTGCCTGCAGTCTTCCCAGAGTTAACTGGTGATCCCGTGTTTTCCTTCCTCAGTGCGGTTGGTCCCCATCGTTATGGATTCTGTACTTGTGAATTCACCTACTTGCTAAAATTTATTTGTAGCCTCAAACTCAGTGCTTACAGCACTTTTGTGGTCACTTGTACGTACACACACGCTCACAGTGGCAGAAAACGTGAGTTGCCTGACAACTTGTTGTCATCTAAGGTCAAACAAGGCAGGTTTGGTATTTGCTAATTCAGTGTTCACAGCTCCTTCATAGAACATAATTACTACTGTGAATAACAAGAAGTGACTATTTTTTCTCCATTTCATACAGGATAGTTTCTCTTGCTATGTCTTGAAGGCCATGAATCTTTTCTTCTGCAGCATCTAATCTGCTGTTAATTGCATCCAGTGTATTTTTCATGTCAGACATTGTTTTTCTCATCTCTAGAAGTTCAATTTGGGTCCTTTTTTTCTCCATGTGTCTTCTTAACGTACACGGGCTTTTCTTTCTTGAACGTATGGAAGTATTGTTTTAATACCTGTTTTTCCGGGTCCTTATCTGCTAGTTCTGTTGGCTTTTTTAATTCTGCATCTATTCCTATTGATGAATTTTTTGACTCATTATGGCTTCTGTTTTCCTGCTTTTTGCACACATGGTTGATCATTTTTTATTGGTTGCTAAACAGTGCAATTTTTACCTTGTTGGGTGCCAAATATTTTATGTTCCTTTAGGTACTCTCGAGCTTTGTTTTGGGACACAGATAGGTTACTTGGTGACAGTTTGTTTCTTTTTCTTTTAATAATATTTTATTGTGTTTTTGGTAAGATTTTACACAGTAGTTTAGATTCCGATTAAACAATTTCCACACAAGTTGTTCCGAGACGCTGGTTACATTCTTCACAGTGCATGAACATTCTCATTATTTCCATTCCGGTTGTTCTGTTGAAAATTTCTTTGAAAGCTTGCTTTAAGCTTTGTTAGGCAAAATTAGAACGGCTTTTGGTCTTGGGCTAATCATTTGCCACTTCGGAGGCAATACCTTTGTGAGTACTCCACCTGTTGCCCCATGTATTATAAAGGCTTTCCTTTTCGCCGAGAGGGACATGAACTGTTCCTGGCTCTTTGTGATCGTTGGGGATTGGTCCACCTCACCCTTTCAGGTGGTTCTTTCCCAGACTCAGGTAGTTTGTTCACATGTATGCAGTGATTTAGAACTTAGCTGAAGACTCGGGAATCTTCTGTAGACCTCCAACATGCTCGGTGGAACGCTCTCCTCTGTGGTACTCTGCCCTGCATATTCTAGCTGCTTTGGCCTCCCTGAATGCTCATTTTGTCTCTTCAGTTCAAGGAATCTCCTGGGTTTCCTGGGGGATCCCGATGGTACTGTGGCCTGAAAATTTTTTTGCAGGCAGTAAGCTGAGGCAGTCCTTGGGTTGCCTCATTTGTTCCCCCTCGCTCAGTGGTGGTTGTCCTGTACTGCTTTTTGTCCAGTGTCTGAACAATATATTTCATATATTTTGACTGTGTTTTAAATTGTTTAAGGTATGAAAGATGTGGTGAAACTCATGTGAAATTGTGGACTACAGATTAGTAAGTAAACACAATTAACCCCATGCTACCTTGCTTACTGGTTAACCTGCCCCTAAATACCGAAACTAGTTTTATTTGGCAAATTTTTGTTGTTGTTAGGTACCGTCGGGTTGGTTCTGACTCGTAGTGACCCTGTGTACAACAGAACGAAACGCTGCTTGGTCCTGCGCCATCCTCACAGTTGCTGCTGTGCCCATGGTTGCAGCCACTGTGTCAATCCATCTCGACGAGGGCCTTTCTCTTTTTTACTAACTCTCTGCTTTACCAAGCATGATGTCCTTCTCCAGGGACTGACTGATCCCTCCTGACAGCATGTCCAAAGTATGTAAGATACAGTCTCACCATCCTTTCTTCTAAGGAGCATCTGGTTGTATTTCTTCCAAGACAGATTTGTTTGTTTTTTTTTAGCAGTCCATGGTATATTCAATAGTCTTCTCCAACACCACAAATCAAAGGCGTCAGTTCTTCTTCGGTCTTCCTTATTCATCGTCCAGCTTTTACATGCATAGCAGGCGATTGAAAACACCATGGCCTGGGCCAGGCGCACCTTAGTCTTCGGGGTGACATCTTTGCTTTTCAACACGCTAAAGAGGTCTTTTGCAGCAGATTTGCCCAATGCAAAGCGTCTTTTGATTTCTTGACTGCTGCTCCCATGGGTGTTGATTGTGGATCCAAGGAAAATAAAATCCTTGACAACGTCAGTCTTTTCCCTGTTTATCATGATGTTGCCTATCGGTCCAGTTGTAAGGATTTTCATTTTATGTTGAGGTGTAATGCGTACTGAAGGCTGTGGTGTTTCATCATCAGTAAATGCTTCAAGTCCTTTTCATTTTTAGCAGGCAAGGTTGTGTCATCTGCATATGATAGGTTGTTAATGAGTCTTCATCCAGTCCTGATGGCCCGTTCTTCTTCATATAGTCCAGCTTCTCAGATTATTTGCTCGCATACAGATTGAATAAATACGGTGAAATGATACAACCCTGACATACACATTTCCTGACTTTGAACCACACAGTGTCCCCTTGTTCTGTTCCAGTGACTGCCTCATGGTCTAAGTAGAGGTTCTTCATAAGCAAAATTAAGTGTTCTGGAATTCCCATTCTTCGCAATGTTATCTGTAGTTTGTTATGATCCACACAGTCAAATGCCTTTCCATAGTCAGTAAAACAGAGGTAAACATCCTCTGGTGTTCTCTGCTTTCAGCTGGGATCCATCTGACATCAGCAGTGATATATCCCTGGTTCTGTATTCTCTTCTGAATCTGGCTTGAATTTCTGACAGTTCCTTGTAGATATATTGCTGCAGCCGCTTTTGAATGATCTTCAGCAAAATTTTTCTTGCATGTGATATTCATGATATTGTTCAATTATTTCCACATTCAGGGAGATCACCTTCCTTGGGAATAGGCATGAATATAGATCTCTTCCGGTTGGTTGGCCAGGCAGTTGTCTTCCAAATTTCTTGGCATAGATGAGTGAGTACTTCCAGTGCTGCATCTGTTTGTTGAAACATCTCAGTTGGTATTCTGGCACTTCCTGGAGCCTTGTTTTTTTGCCAATGCCTTCAGTGCAGCTTGGACTTACTTCCTTCATTACCAGTGGTTCCTGCTCATATTGGTACCTCCTGAAATGGTTGCATGTCGTCCAAGTCTTTTTGGCATAGTGACTTTGTATTTCTTCCATCTTCTTTCGATGCTTCCTGAGTCGTTTAATATTTTCCCCATATCCAGAACCCAGCGCCATCAAGTTGATTCCGACTCATAGCGACCCTGTAGGACAGAGTAGAACTGCCCCATGGAGTTTCCAAGGAGCGCCTGGCAGATTTGAACTGCCGACCCTTTGGTTAGCAGCTGTAGCACTTAACCGCTAAGCCACCAGGGCTTCCCATTTTCCCCATAGAATCCTTCAGTATTGCAGTTAGAGGCCTGAATTTTTTCTTCAGTTCTTTCAGCTTGAGAAATGCATAGTATGCTTTTCCCTTTTGGTTTCCCGTCTCCAGATCCTTTCACTTGTCATTATAATACTTTACTTTGTCTTCTTGAGCTGCCTTTCGAAATCTTCTGCTCAAGTCTTTTACTTCATCATTTCTTCCTTTCGCTTTAGCTACTTGACATTCAAGAGCAAGTTTCACAGACTCTTCTGACATCCATTTTGGTCTTTTCTTTCTCTCCTGTCTTTTTAATGCCCTTTTGCTTTCTTAATGTATGATGTCCTTGATGTCATTCCACAACTCATTTGGTCTTCGGTCATTAGTGTTCAACGCATCAAATCTATTTTTGAGATGGTCTCTAAATTCAGGTGGGATACACTCAGGGTCGTACTTTGGCTCTCATTGACTTGTTCTAATTTTCTTCAAGATTTAGCTCTTTAATTGTCAGGAATTCAGGGCCTTTCCCAAACTCCTAAGAGCTGCCCAAGAAATGCCTTTCCTATTTCTATTCCGGGCTCTTCCCATCCTACCCCCCTTCACTGCTTCGCTCTTCCCTACAGCACTGTCACCACCTGGTCTAGATGACTTGTTTCTACAACAGGATGGAGGCTCCATGAGGGCAGGGGCTTTTGCCTTGTTCAAGGCTTTATCTCCAGAATATTTTCTGACACATTTAAGGGCACTTAATGTTTTTAAAATAAATAAATTTATTCATCACTCATGACTAGAGCTTTTATCTTTGTGTCAGTTCTCTGCTTATGAGAAAAAAAGAACAATACACAAGAAACCCTCCCAAATGCTGCTATATGGGCAACAGAAAAGATTGATAACGAGACCAGGGGCCAACTGTGGAAGAGACCATCAATTTAGCAATTTAGCATAGTTAAATTAAAAGTATGTGTTGTGTTTTACGGTCTCTTCCTGGTAGTTTTCGGTTGGTTGTAAAAGTAGTTTTCTTAATCTTATTCAGAATAGTTCTACGAGGTAAGCCTGTGCAGTACTCATTTACTTAAAAAACAGGCATTTTTAAATGCTATAAAAGCAGCGTGATTGGGAGTTTGATTAGGAAATGATCAATCTTTTCTGACCCATCTACCTCAGCACTGGGTTCCATTTTTTCCGACCTCATCATTTTTCTATCAGTTTATGTTCTCTTGTTCCTAGAGCTTCAACTAACATTTATTTGTTAGCTATTGTCAGTATATAAATGTTTCAGATCTTTCTCCTTTTAAACATTGGCACCAAAACAAATCTTTTTGCCTGTATGCACTGGTTAATAATCTGATCTATTATTCCATAAAAATTTTTTTTTTTTTTTTTTTTTATTCCATAGCCGCAGTTCTGGGAAGCATATACTGCACTCGTTTTTACTTCTTTATGTTTTCATTACCTCTTTAATCATTCTAGCTTGGCTTTCATACCACTGAAAATTGGCCTTGTTCAGTGAACTAGGCACCACAGTGACACAAAAGCACCAGATTCAGTGGTCACCTTTCAGTTTTCTGCTTGACTCCTTTGGCAGTTAAAAAACAAAAACAAACCTAACTCGTTGCCGTCGAAGTCGATTCTGACTCCTAGTGGCCCTGTAGGACAAAGTAGAACTGCCCCATAGGGTTTCCAAGGAGTGCCTGGTGGATTCGAACAGCAGACCTTTTAGTTAGCAGCTGTAGCTCTTAACCACTGCGCCTGCAGCCTTCCCCTTTGGCCCTAGGTGCTGTTTAAATGCACCTCCAAGCTCTCTTTGCTTGTTAATTCCTTTGAAACCACTACCTTGTGTTTCATTTTCAGCCACTTTTCCTTGGCCTTCCTTTCCTACTCCTGTAGCTCCAAGGGGTTCCTGGAATTGCACTTTGCGGATTCCTTCCTTTACAATGATCATTTAAAAATACATTAATTTTCAATAAAATGTTAGTTCTTTGAAGGCAGAGACCTTAGTGTTTTTATTGTTTGTCTCTCAGCATCCAGTCTAATATTTGGCACATAATGTACTTAATAAATATTTGTTTAGTTAAAGTAAATATACTGATGGTTTTAGCTTTCCCATATTGAGTCACTTCAGGTTAGCTCCCTCTTTTGCATTGCAGAATTAACTATGTCACTGTTGGACTTTTTATTTATTGACTCACAAGTTATTATGTTTTGATTGAGAGGATAAGTTGTCGGCACTCTGTGTGCTCTTTCACCCACACTGAGCTTCTGTGGCCCCTGACCCATGCTTCTAGGGACAGCTAGAAAATACCTGTAGAAGAAGGAGAGGAGGCGGCCTTCAGTTGCTCATGACCGCTGGATTGATTCTCTCGTGACTGCACCACTTCAGAAACGTCAAGGGCAGGTCTACCTATGCCGCTTCAGGCAGGCAAGGGGGACTTTTTAGTTTCAAAGTGTTGTAAGGAGTATTTCTGATGTCTCTGATAGTTGGTGTGGATGACTACAGCTCAGAGTCTGATGTGATTATTGTACCTTCAGCCCTGGACTTTGTCTCACAAGATGAAATGTTGACGCCGCTGGGAAGATTGGACAAGTATGCAGCAAGTGAGAACGTATTTAACAGGTACGTGCATATTCTTTTAGTTAAAGGGGAAGTGGAGGAAGGGTAATTTTTATTACATTACTTTCAGTTGGGAAAAATAACAGTATCCAATTCAAGTAGGTATTATTAGCATGAACAATCTGAATCTCCAAGTTTTATTAATAATCACAGACATAGCCTGTTTTCCAGTTGTTTACTTCTTGATTTTAGTAAACATACAACTCTTCCTTTGCTTTTTGCAAAAAAAATGATTGCTTTTTTTGCCATTGAGCGTAATTTTGCTATTCATTAACTGATTATTTGGGGAGTCTGTTATTTGTGCCAGGTGATGGTCAAGGGGATTAGATCACAGCAGTGATTACAGCTAACACTCTCCTGATGTGGTTTTTCCAGTTACGGTCTGCAAACCACCTGTGTCAGACTTTTCTGGAAAACAAAAGCCTTTACTCAAAATATTTGCGTATAAATGTGTACAACTCATATTAGTAAAAAAATAAAAAGATAACATTTTGTATAATGAAAAGTGATTGTATTTTCCTATTATGATATTTGAAGGATAGTTGTTTAAAGTGAATTTCCATTGACCTTAGAAATTTGCTAAGTCAGCTAGATAAAGATAGGAAAAATATTTTGGAATAAATATTCTGTCTCATCTTGTTAAAATAAAATCAGTATTAGCATTTACCGCTTAGGAAATTACCTGCCTAATTAAAAAAAAGAAAGGAAAAAAATTCTCTTTTAAAATTCTAGATGTTAACTACTGATGTCCCTGAAATTTTTCTGTTTTCCTTTCTCTGTGTAGACAAATGGTGGCCCGGAGTTTGCTGGATACATTGAGGGAAGTCAGCGATGATGAAAGAGATTGTATTGCTGTTTTGGAAAGAATTAGCAGATTAGCTGAAGATTCAGGTATATTTATGTAGAGAAAGCAGGCTTACCCCATTTTTTACTCTTTTTGGTTTCTTTTACCAAATTTGTCTAAAAACTAATGAAAAAGTTAGTGTGATATGAGAAAATGGTAATATTTCTTTAAAAGATTTTCTAAATACATTATCAAACCCTTCAGTAACAAGAAAAAGCAAACAATAAAAATCTATTACTAACACCTGAACATTTTATAGTAGGCCCATTTAGTTTAATTTTGGAAATTTCTCATCAAAACAAATCTAAGGTTTTTGTTTTGTATCAGGTATATTAATAGTTTAGGATTAATAAAATGTTTTAAAATAATTTAGCATAAATTAAGATAGGGTTGTAAACTTTTTAGGCAATATAAGTGCTTTCTTTCTTTATGCTGTCTCACAAAAAAAAAATGTTCCTCACCCATTTTTTAAAATTAAAGCCTGTTTGTCTCCAAAGTGAACATAGAAGGGCCTGCTTAAGAAAGAGGTAAACTTCTAGTCAGAAACTGGACAGAGGGTGCAAACGCATGTGAAAAGATGCTCAGCATCAGAGAAATGCAAGACAAAACCACAATGAGATACCATTTTACTCCCACTAGGATGGCTAAGATTTTTTTTTTTTAAAAAAAAAGGAAAATAACAAGTGTTGGAGAGAATGTGGAGAAGTTGGATCCTTTATCCATTGCTGATGGGAATGCAGAATGGTACAGCCATTGTGGGAAACAGTGTGGCGGCTCCTCAAAAAGCTAGAGGTAGAGCTGCCATATGACCCAACAATTCTACTCCTAGGTGTGTAGCCTAGGGGTCTGGTAGAAATAACACGAACAGATATGTGCACCCCTGTGTTCATCACAGCACTGTTCACAATAGCAAAAAGATGAAAACAACCTAAGTGCCCATCAGCAAATGAATGGATAAGTAAAACATGGTACATATAACAGAATACTACTCAGAGATAAAGGAAAATGAGTTCCCAAAACATCTTGGAAAATGGATGAACCTGGAGGACATGTTGAGCGAAATAAGTTATTCCTAAAAAGCAAACATTGTATGTCTCACTTTTATGAAGTGGCCTTAACAGGTAAATATACAGAAACTATGTTCATTAGTGGTTACCAGGGGTGTGGGCAGGTTCACTCTCTAGACAATAGACATTTGTTGTTTTTGGTGGTGGGAAGGGTAATACCGAATGAGGGTGAAATGTGTATAGCTTGACAAAGATGAACGATGTCACTAAAATGTATACAGGAAAAGGACCTTTTGGTAATTGCTGCGGCATATATGATTTTGAAACAATAGCAACAATAACCTAGAAATGTATATGCAGGTATATATGTATGAATGTAGACAGATATGTGTTTAGGTATGTATATGTAAGCATATATGTGTATATTATAGACTCATGCCTATGTACATGCATGTATAAGGAGCCCTGATGGTGCAGTGGTTAAGTGCTCAGCTGCTAGCCAAAAGGTCGGCAGTTGGAACCATCAGCCACTCAGTGGGAGAAAGGTGGCGCATTGTGCTTCCATAAAGATTTGCAGCCTTGGAAACCCTGTGGGATAGTTCTGCTCCATCCTACAGGGTCACTATGACTCAGCAGCAGTGGGGTTTTGGATATGCATGTATGTGACTGTATGCACACATATTCATATATATAACAAAGCACATAGGGGCACAGTTACAAGTACTTCATAGATATAACTAAACACCTCATGGGATTGATTTCCTGGGTTCGAAGGATTAGGACCAAAGGCTCATGGAATATCTTATTCAATTGGCGTGATATAGTCCATAAAGTTCATGTTCTACATCCTAATTTGAGGATAGTGTCTGAGGTCTCAAAAGCTTGCGAACAGCCATCTAAGATACAACTATCGGTCTCTACTTGTCCAGAACAAAAGAGAAAGTGAAACCAAAGACAGAGAAGAAAGTAGTCTACAGGCTAATAGTCTGCACAAACCATGGCCTCATCTACCCTGAGACCAGAAGAACTAGATAATGCCCGGCTGCTACTACTGACCATTCTGACCAGGGCCACAATAGATGGATCCTAATAGAATGAGAGAAAAACGTGGAACAGAACCTCAAGGTCCAAAAAAAAAAAAAAACAGCAGACCGGCTGGACCAGTTGAGGCTGGAAGACTCCTGGAGACTGTTGCCCTGAGATACCCTTCAAACCTTGAACCAAAACTAGCCTCAGAGAGCATGTTTTAGCTAAATAACAGATTAGCCCACAAAATAAAGAATATCACCCATAAGTGCTGTGCTCCTTTTAACAAAGACGAGAATGTAAAGGGGCAGGAAAACTAGATTAATGGAAATGGAACACCCAGAAGGGAAATGATGAGAATGTTCACACTTTGTGAAGAATGTAACTAATGGCACTGGACAGTTTGTGTGGAAATTGGTGAATGGAAACCTAAAATGCTGTGTAAACCTTCACCAAAAACACAATAAAATATTAATAAAAAGAGAAAAAGGTAAATTTAATTTGAGGCTTATAAAACATTGATATTAATATTTAATTTTAATCGTTTTTTATACTTGATTTTAAAAAACAGTTCAAAATACTGTTTTTCTTAAGTCTATAATAAACTCTTTATTAAAATGTGTTATATTTCAGTCTCTGACAAACTTTTCTTGTCATCAAGTCTCATCTTTCACTTTTTAGATGTGCAGATCTCTTGGTAAGCAGTTCAGTTTATAGGAATGTGTTTACTGTTTATATGAGCCTTAAATAGATTTTTTTTTTTCTTGTAGAGGGCAGAAAGCACATTTGATGATCACTGCTAATCTATCTCGTGATGGTCTGTGTACCTAACTGCTTATGCATATGCTTGTTCCAGAACAGTTTCTAGAGAGTGTGTCTCATCAAGTATAATTTGTACTTAGTTTTTTCAGTTTATCAGAAACACAACAGTTTAACTTAAATTTGCGGCACTGTTGCAGCCCACTGTAATTATTCCTTTCTTAGTAAAGAGATAGATATTCTTTAAGGAGAAATTTGTGTTTATGTTAATAACAATAGCTCAGTATTTTAGTTCCCTTTAACTTGTTTACTAACTCCATGCTGTGTTTTTTTATATGTATATTTTTAATCTTTATTTTACGTGTATATTTTAATGTGTTTTAAGTTGTTAGGTTCATGATGAATGTCTCTGTTGACATTCACACTTTGCATTTGTTCAGTCAGTATAGAACAGTGCACGCTCTGCCAGGTTCCAGATTAGGTACTAGAGCAATTATGAAGACAAATAAGAATTCTTGTCATAGAATTAACAGTTTAGTGAATGCCACCAACATATAAACAATAAATTATAATGGGTAGGATTGGGGCTGGTTTAAAAAGATTAGTGCCATCTGAGTTGGATTTGATAGGATGGTGAAGTTCAGAAAGGGAAAAGGGTGTGCTTGGTCAAGGGGTGGACAGTTTAGAAACTTGGTGAGTCCAAGAGGGTGGCCCGTTTGGTCATGAGGAGTCTGCTGAGTCTACGTAGTCTAGGAAAATGAGGCTGTTAAATAAAGTAGGTGAGGGTTAGATTGTAAAGGCTGTATTTTTTGTGATTTAGAACAGTGATGCAGCAGTCTGGATTACCTGTTGAAAAAGATGGGTGGCAGGAAGACTAATTGGGAGACTGTAGTCATTGTCCTAAGTACAGGTTGTCTGGGAGAAACGGAAGTGTTGGGGAGGAATTCCAGACCTACCTCAGTGGTTGAGGGAGTGAAGGAAGAGGAGGAGTTGATCTGAAGGGTTCTCCCTTGGTAGGCTGGGTTGGCTATGATGTTGTTCAAGTAAGAGAAGGACTGTTGAAATATTTATCTTTAAAGTTAATATATCCATTCTCTTAAAGGAACTAGGAGCTTAGGACCTTTAAACCTTTCTTCCACCTTAATCTTCTATCAACTTTTATCTCGATTTTTTTAATATCCTCTGAATTTCTCGTCTGTATTATTTATGTTACATATTAAATTCTTGTTTAGACTAACTACTGAGTTTGCCTGTTTTATTCCTCATGAATACATCTTTTATCCTACTCTTTTCTGGTTCAGTTTCTTTTCCTGAAAGGACATCTGTGGAGGAGGGCCTGGTAGTGACGTGGAGGAGGGCCTGGTAGTGATGTGGAGGAGGGCCTGGTAGTGATGTATTTCTCTTTTCTTTGTCTGAAAATGTGTTTATTTCACCATTACTCTTAAATGATCATTTAGCAAAGTGTAGAGATCTAGTTGATATTTTTGATATTATATTATTTGGTATCTGATACAATGATTTTGATAGTATTATCTCTTATTACTTGAGGGGTTTTCTGATATAAATTTGTGTCCTTGTAGGTAATATTGTTTTTACTTCCTGGCTGGTTTTGAGATCTTTTTTCTTTGATGTTTTGCAGTTTCACTGTGATGTTTTTGGGTGTAGATTTATTTTTATTTATTCAACTCAGGATTTGCCTTGCTGCTTGAATTTGAGGATTCTTGCCTTTCCATCAGTTATAGGAAATTTTCAACCACTAAGGTTTTGAATATTGCCTCTCCTCCAGCTCATATTCCTTTTTTTCCTCCTTTCAAAGATCTTTTGTTGTTAAAGGTGTTTTTTACATGGTTCGGAATATAGGACTCCTGTTAGATAAAAGTACTGAATTTTTCTTTATTTCCTATCTGCATTTTGGTTATTTCTCTATCTGCTACCAAATTCTAATCTACCATCTCACTTTTGAATTTTTCATTTTGGTTAACTCCATTTTTCATTTCAAAGAGTTTTATGGGTTTTGTTTTCAGATCTTATTTTTCTTATGTCCTTTTCTTATATTTCCTTTTATTATGCCTTTAAAATAGAGTGTTTAAAATGATTGTAACCTCCAGGGATTACTTATAATGGAGGAAGTTGGTGTTATAATACTTGTGTAGTGTCTTAATCATTTTGCTACTGAGGGTTTTTTTTGGGTTTGGGTTGTAAGCTCATCTTTAACAGGTCTTCATGGGAATTTGGTATTTGGTTCAGCCTTCGTTGTAGGCGTGTCCCTCAAGTGGTTTTGAGTTGTTCTGCCAGACTCAGAGTTGTTAGAAACTAGGAGTGATTTTATGTTAATTTCTTGAACATGTATGTGTGTGTTTGGGAAGAGGGAGCAGTTCTCAAACTATGCCTGGATGTATAAATTGGAAACCTTGGTTGTATATATACCTAGAGTTTTAGAAATAAGATATTTAAAGCAGATATTTTTGTTCTTTTTATGTTGACTGTAACATACTATAAAAAGTACATGGAATCTAAACGTACAGGCCAAATGAAGTATCACAGAATGAATGCCCGTGAAGTTAATACTCAGATCACCTGTTTCTTGCAACTTTAGTTTCTATCCCATCCCTCTTCTCCAAAGGTAATAACCATTTTGACCATTAAAACTATAGCTTAGTTGGCCTGTCTGAGCTTCGTATGGAACTATGCTGAATGAAGGCCTGGTGGCGCAGTGGTTTAAAAGCTCGGGTGCTAACCAAAAGAACAGTCGGCAGCTCGGATCCACCAGCTGCTCCTTGGAAACCCTATGGGGCAGTTCTACTGAGTTCTATAGGATTGCTGTGAGTTGGAATTGACTCGATGGCGGTGGGTATTTTATACTGAACATATCCTCGTGTGTCCGGGTTCTTTATATTTTTGAAATTCATCCATGTTGCATGTAGCTATATTTATTAATTTTTCTCTTTTGTTATTCACTAATCTGTTGTGGGACTATAGTGTGGTATATTTGCCCCTTATTTTGTTAATGGACATATAGAATGCTTCCAGCATTAGGAGCATCAGCCTCGTAATGCTGCTGGAGTAGCGGAAACGTTTGGCGCACACACACACACACACATTTTTGCAGGTTTCTGTAGGCGCATACTCCTACTCCTCACTTACTGTCCGGTTATCCAGCATTTCAGTTTACGGCAATAGTAAAGAGTCCACTCTCCGACCATTCCACATATTAACAAGGCGGCTGGCAAGGCAGCAATGGCTGCCAGCGTCCCCCCTCTCGAGGACAGTCTCTGGGCGGCTTCCAGGAAGTGAGATCGTGTTGCCCCACGTCTTCTGCTCCGTCCCACTGGCGGAGGTGCCAGCCTCCTCCCTGGCTGTTGTCTCTGGTTAGACACAGGCAGCACCGAGCCAGCAGATGCCTGTTTGCGTTCCCAGCTCCTATGTGGCCTGAGGCCCTGCAGCTCAGAAGTGCTGTGGGGTAGGAAGGGAGGAAAGCAAGAGGCATCGGAGGGCGTGTTTGGAAGAAACGCGTGCGAGTGTAGTGACATCGCATAATGAGCCCAGCTGGACCTGAAGCCTCTGCCTCAGTGGTGCTGGTACTTGGCCAGGCTCCCAGCGCCTTCACAGGAAGCCCTGAGCCTGGAGCCTTGGTGGTGATTCATCTGGCCCGGAGGGCACAGCAGTCTCCAGATCGAGAACACAGAGCTTGCAAGGGTGGGAGTGAAGCTCTGACCCAGCACAGGAGAAAGGTGAAATGGTTAAGCCATCATCACACAGCCCAGTCACACAGCCCGGCTTTATCCAGCTTTGTCTCCTCCAGGCCTCCTTCTCCACAGAGGAATAAACCATAACCAGACTTGTCACAGTGATGAGTGCATCTTAGCTGTTATGATTTCTATGATCATATTTTCTAAATAAAAAGGGCAAATGCATGGTCTGGAAACAGGAACAGCCTCTCCATTTTCGCATAGTGCCGATTTCCGCATACCGCCCCGGTCTTTGGAACCTAGCCGTGTCAGTGAGTGAGGAGTGGGCGTAAGCAGAAGTGGAGTTCCCAGCCCTAGGGTTTGCTTATGTGTATCTTCCGTGGATGTGCCGTAGGGTTTTCCAAGTTGTACAGTAATCTGTAGACCTACTGGCAATGTCTGAGAGTTCTCTCCTCTCATACCTTCACCAGCACTTGTTTAAGTTTTGCCAGAGAGGAATGGGTAGGTGTGTGGTGGTATCTCATTGTGGTTTTAGTTTACGTTTCCTTGGTGACCAGTGGAATTGAGCACCTGGCTACAATTAATACTTCCTTATCCTCTATTTGAAGTGTGTGTTCATGTCTCGCCCCTCCCTCCCCCCCTTTTTTATTGTCAGTCTGCTCCTTACAGATCGGCAGGAGTTCTTGATGTGTTCTGGCTGTGAGCCCTATGCCGTTTGTGTGCCTTGTAGGTGTCTTTTTCACTCTGTAGCTTGTCTTCACTCTCTTGATGGTGCTTCTTGAGGAAGAAAAATTCTCTTTTTAAAAAAATATTTTATTGTGTTGGTGAAAGTTTACAAAGCAAATTAGGTTCCCATTTGACAGTTTCTATACAGTTTATACAGATTGTTGAGTTACATTTTCACAGAGTGCCAGCATTCCCTGTAATTGTGTTCTGGTTGTTCATTTCCAATGATCTAGTTTCCCTGCCCACTTGTCTTCTCATCTTTGCTTTATAGAAATTGTTGACCTTTTGGTCTTATACAGATGGTTTTTTAATGGAGCCCTGTACTCACGGGTAATATTCTCTTATTTTGTGTGCCAGCCTGTTATTTCACTAAAAGGTGACCTCAGGATAGTTTCGGTTCAAGGTTTAAAGAGTATCTCAGGATAGTAGTCTCCAGGAGTCCTCTGGTCTCAGTTGGTCCAGTAAGTCTGGACTTTTAAAGAATTTGATGTTGTGGTCCTGATCAGAATGGCCAGCAGTAGCAGCAGGGCACCATCTGGTTGAGAAGTCCTGTTTTATGAGTAGTGCAGTTTGTGCCCTGTTTAAGAATTTTTTCTCTACTTTAAAGTCATGGTTGTTTTCTCCTATATTACGTAATCTAGATACATTATTGTTTTTGCCTTTGACGTTTAGATCTCCGTTCTACCTGTACTTAGCCTTCTTTATGGTATGAAGTAGGGGACAAGTTTTATTTTATTGCTTGCTTTCTTTTTTTAATACAGATAGCCAGTAGACCTGGCACCATTTATTGAAAAGACCGTCTCTCCCCAATTGCTCTACAGTGATTCCTTTTAATAGATTAGTTCACCCTATGTGCGTGGGTGGAAACCCTGGTGGCGTAGTGGTTAAGTGCTACGGCTGCCAACCAAAGGGTCTGCAGTTCGAATGCGCCAGGCGCTCCTTGGGAACTCTATGGGGCAGTTCTACTCTGTCCTATAGGGTTGCTATGAGTCGGAATTGACTCGACAGCACTGGGTTGGTTTGGTTTGGTTTTATGTGCATGGGTCTGTTTCTGGACTCTATTTTGTTCTGTTAGTCTGTTTGAAGAAAGAAAGAAAAGTTGCTGATTTAATTATTACTGAAACTGTAACTTATGACCTTCTTTTGTTTCAAATAAATATATAAATAATCAGATCAGTGTTGTCTAGCAAATTCAAGATCAGTGAAGAGAGTAGAGGTCTGTTCTACTTTCTGGGAGGGGTTACATTTTTATTCTTCAGAATGGAAGCACCCCACTTGGCTCACATACTGTTTGACTTCAGATGGCACAGCAGTGTAATAACAGTTGCAAATACTGCTTCCCTGATAAGATTCTTAGCTTTGTGAAATGGCAGTATATTTTCTACTGATACCTATGTTAAGTTCTGTTTGTTGAGGTCTGAAATCTTACTGGACACATCCACACATGTTTACCTCGTTGTTAGCTTTAGTTGAGGTGATTCTGACTTACAGGGTCACTGTGATAATTCCTTAAGGTTACTTATACTGGTGACCCTATATGACAGAGTAGAACTGCCCCGTGGAGTTTCCTAGGCTGTTACCTTTGTGGGAGGCAACCACCAGGTCTTTTCTTCCACAGAGGCACTAGTGGGTTCAAACCTCTGACCTTACAGTTAGCAGCCCAGCACTTAACCATTGCACCACCAAGGCTCCTTGATTATGATCATTAGTAGGGGCCAGACTTCTAATTAGGTCTAATGTAATGCCTTGTTACTGGTAATCCATTATGTGTCATTGTGTTGTAACCACTTGCATTTCTTCCATGAATTGCCTATTTGTATCTTGATTTTCTTTCTTGTGTTTATTCAAACAATGGATTATTTATATATTTTAGTCATTAATAGTTTATTATACATAGATTTCTCCCAGGTTGTTTTGCCTTTTAACCATGTATAGTATCTGTTGTCTATAGTGAAGTTTTCATAAAATGAAATTAGTTGATCTCTTAGTTGTGTTTGCTTTGGAAATGCTTCATGCTTCAAGAGTGAACGTTTAAAAAATACTATCTTTTAGTGCTTTTGATCTTTATTTTTAAAGACGTTTCAGGATTTTAATTCACCTAGAATTTATGTATGGTGGACAGTAGGAATCTTACCTTTTTTCCTTACATAGCTAGCTGATTTCCCCACCATTCCTTATTAGACAGTATACTGTTTGAAACACAGAGAGTTGAAATGCCGTAGTTCTCATGTTCAGGTTTGCCATGTGTACTTTTCAGGTTTCTTTTTTTTTGGTCTTATTTGTTATTCACTCATCCCTTTTAGTCTTAGTTAAGCCTGACTAAATCTGATAAATTGAGATTAGGATCCAGTCCCCATGACTTGTCCTAGGAGGTATGCTCTTAAATAGAGGAAAGTTTATGGATAATATCATGTCACCATGTTGTAGTATTGATGTGAATGTCAAATATTTAACCCCTGGCACAGTGTGGTACAGTCTAGGTGATGAATGAATTCATTTTAAGAGATAAATGCCTGCTGGGTGCATACTATGCGTGATAGAAGCCCGGGGTGAGGACAAAGGCCCTCCTTTCACTCATGAAGTTAACCTGTATATGACTGTGAAAAGGTTTGCAGAATTAGAGAACATTTTTGTAAGTTTAAGATGGAAGTCCAAAGCCTTCCTAAGTAGTCTCAAACCCAGGTAAAGATTTTCTGGCTATGGGAAAATTTGCTTGCTTATATTGCTATTGTTTTAATAGAACCAACTGTGAGAGCGGAGCTGATGGAACAGGTGCCTCATATCGCATTGTTTTGTCAAGAAAACCGGCCTTCAATCCCATATGCTTTTTCCAAATACTTACTGCCTATTGTGGTCAGATATCTTGCAGACCAGAATAACCAGGTAAGAGTTCCATTTACACGTTATCAAAGAAATTTATGTAGTGTGATGTATGTCACTTAAGTGGTCTTATTTGAATTTTCTTTTCTTGACTTTGCCTTCATTATTTTTCAAAAACAACAATTTTTTTTTTCTTAGACAAGATGTATCGAGAGTCTGCCAAATCTATCCAGTCTCTCTCTTCTAATGCCATTACTCATGATAGCTGTGGGCTGACTCTGACCTGGTACCCTTGTAGGTGTGTGTCCTAATGTTCATTGTGAGGTGTGACATCATCTTCAAGGATGACTTTTATGTTCAACTTAATCTGTTATAGTTTTACCAAGTTTTATCTTTGCAGTAGTAGCAGAAAGTGCCATAACTCCTTTATTTGCAGATTTTGCCAGTTACGAATCCCTTTAAGTTGAGATGAAAACTCATCAAATCTGTGAAAACCAAGTGGTAGGTTTGTTACGTCATGCGTGCACTCATTTTATACTGTTTTTTCCTAGGTGAGAAAAACCAGTCAGGCAGCTTTGCTGGCTCTGCTGGAGCAGGAGCTAATTGAGCGATATGATGTAGAGACCAGAGTGTGCTCAGTCCTTATAGAACTAACTGCTCCAGATAGCAATGACGATGTGAAGACAGAAGCTGTGGCTGTAAGTAGAATGTGATTTTTCAGTTTAGGTCAAATGCGACTGTCTTGACTAATACCGTATTTTTTTGCAAGTAACGTATGCTTTCTACGTTTGTATGCTAACCGTGCCCTCCACCCGAGAGGTATTTTCATAAGTGCTGCACGTTAATTGCTAGAAACTACAGTAGTAGGTGCTCATTAAATGTTAGGACATATCACATGCTATATAGGGTTTATCCTGTCTAACATGTACCTATTAAAGTAGCCACAAATCATTAAATTTGAAATGAAATGCAGGGCTAGAAGGGGCCATCACAGGCTTGCAAGGGGAAATGTGTGTCTCTGTGGGCCCCTAGTGTGCTAAGCTTCTGGGAAACAATGGATTGAATTTTTTTTTTTTTAAAGATTACCTTTTTGTTGTTGTGAAGGAAACAATTGGTTTTTGTATTCTGACTTGAATTCTGTAACCTTCCTAAACTCTCTTATTTGTTCTAGTGGCTTCTTTATAGATACCTTGGGTTTTTACATAGATTATCATGGCATCTATGAATAGACACAGTTTTAGTTCTTTCTTTGTAGTCCATATGCCTTTTATGTAGTTTAGGAGTAGATACAGCAGATAAATGATGACAGACCATCAGATTTCTTTCTACACTTTTTTTTTAATTGAACTTTAGATGAAGGTTTACAGAACAAACTAGCTGCTTATTAAACAGCTAGTACACATATTGTTTTATGACATTGGTTATCAACCCCTTGACATGTCAACACTCTCCCTTCTCAAACTTGGGTTCCGCATTACCAGCTTTCCTGTCCCTTCCTGCCTTCTAGTCCTTAACCCTCGGCTAGTGTGCCCCTTAAGACTCATTTTGTTTTGCAAGTCTATGTAATCTTTGGCTGAAGAGTGAACCTCGGGAGTGACTTCATTTCTGAGCCAAAAGGGTGTCTGGGGGCCATACTCTCGGGATTTCTCCAGTCTCTGTCAGGCCAGTAAGTCTGGTCTTTTTCTGTAAGTTAGAATTTTGTTCTGCATTTTTCTCCACCTCTATCCGGGACTGTCTATTGTGATCCCTGTCAGAGCAGTCACTGGTGGTAGCTGGGCACCATCTCGTTGTGCCGGACTCAGTCTGGTGGAGGCGGTGGTAGTTGTGGTCCATTAGCAGTTTTCTTTGTATGGTAACTTCAGGGAACATTTATTTAAATAACGTAGGGCTTGTTTTCAAGTACAGTAAGTCCTCACTTGGCCCAGTACTGAGTTAACTGTGAAATGCGCATGTTGGAATTGTATCCTTGCTCTGGATGACTGAGGCTTGTGAAGTGAGAACAGGGTCCTGAAATGCTTGATTTTCAGTGAACAGTAAGTACTTTGCAGGATGAGGTCTGCCTGTATAGTCTTTTTATTTTTAAGGCTTCAACTACTTATTTATTTTTATGTTGAGCAAATGAGTTATTTGCCAAGGAAATACCAGGCACTGAATATTTTTCTCTTGCTATTCATATGCAAAAATGGGTGATCATTTATTCGGACAAAAGTTTTGGTTTTGTCCCTGACAGAGCAGGAGAAAAGTGGGATGCAGAACTCAAATTCATGTGAAAAGACCAGACTTAATGGTCTGACTGAGACTGGAGGAACCCCGGAAGCCGTGGCCCCTGGTTGGTCTGTTTACCCAGAACTAAAACCATTCCCGAAGCCCACTCTTCAGACAAAGATTAGACTGGACTATAACACATAAAATAGTACTAGTGAGGGTTGTGCTTCTTAGTTCAAGCAGATACACGAGACAGATGGGCAGCCCCTGTCCGGAGGCCAGATGAGAAGGCACAGAGGGATGGGAGCTGGCTGGATGTACGTAAGAAACCTGGGGTGGAAAAGGGGGAAGTACACTGTCACATTAAAGGAATTGCAACTAGTGTCACACATCAGTATGTGTATAAATTTTTGTATGAAAAATTAACTTGAGTTGTAAACTTTCACCCAAAGCACAATTAAAAAAAAAAAGTTTTGGTTTTATAATCTCATTTTCTTAACAGATGCCAACCATCTTTAATTGATTTTTTTAATTGTGTTTTAGGTGAAAGTTTACACAGCAGATTAGGTTCCCATTTCACAACTTTTATACAGATTGTCCTATGACGTTGGTTACAGTTTTCACAATGTGTCAGCATTGTCATTACTACCATTCTATTTGTTTCCAGTTATCTACCTTCCCCTGCCCCTTCTTGTCTTCTCATCTTTCTTTTGGGTAAATGTTGACCATTTGGTCTCCTATAGTTGATTGCTTAAGAGAGCACATTCCTCAGGGGTGATATTGTTTATTTTATAAGCCAGTTTATTATTTGGCTAAAAGGCAACCTTTTGGAGTGACTTCAGTTCTAAGTTAAAAGGATATCTTTGGGCGATAGTCTCGGGGTTCCTCTATCAGTCCAAGTCTGGTCTTTTCTAGGAATTTGAGTTTTGTTCTACATTTTTCTCCATTCTCTCCAGGACCTTCTATTGTGTTGCTGGTCAGAACGATTGGTAGTGGTAGCTGGGCACCATCTAGTTTTTTGGGTCTCAGGCTAGAAAAGGCCATAGTTCAGGGGCTGTTAGTCCTGTGGACTAGTTTCTTCTTTGGTTTCCTTCATCCTCTTTTGCTCTAGATGGGAGGAGACCAATAGTTGTATGCCTTTATAGTCTTTTCTGAGCAAAATAGGTATGCTTAAACCAAGATCCTTCCTATGGATAATCTTTCCTTTGGAAGAGTAACCTTTTTTTTTTTTGCGTTTATAATTGCCAGGCAAAATAATTAATAGGTCAAAATTATAAACAAAAATGAAATTTTTAGGATTTTCTGTAGGTTTACTGTATATTTAGTATTTATTGATTGATTTTGTTATAGCAGTTAAACTCTTATTTTTCTGTTTCCTACTTGGGTATATGAGATGGGATTAATAAGCTGCTGTCAGTGTTTTTCTGTGATTTATGCAGTGTAATGATGCCATATCATATTTCATATTTTCTTAAATTTTATATTATTAAGAAACTTAACTGAAAAACTCGTAATTTGAAGATATTTTCACTGTGTTTTTGTTCTTATTTATTTCAGATAATGTGCAAAATGGCTCCCATGGTTGGGAAGGACATTACCGAACGTCTTATCCTCCCTAGGTTTTGTGAGATGTGCTGTGATTGCAGAATGTTTCATGTTCGAAAGGTATTTTTTACAGTTTTATTCTCTTTAAGGACACAGCTTAACGTATCGGTACCTGACATTTAAAAGATTCTTTTCAAAGAACTCTATATGTAATATTCTGAAATGTCAGTGATGCTTTTGTTGGTAGGTCTGTGCTGCCAATTTTGGAGATATTTGCAGTGTAGTTGGCCAGCAAGCTACGGAGGAAATGTTGGTAAGTACTGCAGATATGAAAGAGTAAGCAATATATTACAAAGCAGCATGTCAAGTTGGAAATGCATGCGTTTACCCCCAGATTTTATTAGCACAAACTCATGAATGTAAACTACAAAGATACAAGTTTAGGAGTTAAAATTCTATAATTTGGGCACTTGAATTGTGTCGTAATAAGGGCGGTTTGTTAAGAAATGCAGGCATGTGTAAGAACCATTGAATCTGTTCTACCTCTCCCCACCTCTGTGAAACAGATCAATTCCTGTTTGTTCAGTGGAGCCTGTAAATTTTATTGCAACCTTCACAGTATTTTGGTAACTTACTGAATCCACAGCAGGCTGTTCCTAAATGTTACTACTTGAGATACATGCACTTAGTGTACAAGTTAATGTACCTGAAGCATTATTGAAACCATCTGTTAATGCAAAACTAGCTCAAATCCAAACTCTTGGGTAACATTTAAGCTGTGTTTGTTGGACGTGTTTGTCTTTTGTGTAGTCAATCGTATTGTCTGTTAGGTGTGATTTATATAAAATTGTTGAGTATTAATACTGTGTATGTCTTCTACTGGTTAAGAAAATCTAATACTTTAAAACACCATGAAAGCAGAAAATGAAATAAAAGTAATTACTGAAACCTATTTATTTGCCTAAAAATCCCCTGTCCTTCTTGCATAGCTGCCCAGGTTTTTCCAGCTTTGTTCTGATAACGTCTGGGGAGTTCGGAAGGCTTGTGCTGAATGCTTCATGGCGGTTTCATGTTCAACATGTCAAGAAATCCGGCGGACTAAATTATCGGCACTGTTTATTAATTTGATCAGTGATCCTTCACGTTGGGTAGGGTTTTGTTTAATTAATCACTTTTGTAAAATAATGTAAATCTGTTTTAAAGCAAACGTGATTTTTGAATAATGTGAGAAAAAATTTATAAATTAAGTTATTGTCGATGCAGGAATAAACAGTAGAAGCACTAAAATATTAACAGTTTATATGTTTTTAACTGGACAAAGTTTTTTTTACAAATATAAATCATGTTCATCGATGTATTAATTTTCAGATGTTAAGTTAATCTTGCATTCCTGGGGTAAATAAATCCCACTTGATCATGGTGTATATTTCTTTCTATATGTTGCTGGATATGCTACTATTTTGTTGAACATTTTTTGCATCCATATTCATAAGAAATATTGGTCTTTAGTTCTCTAGAAGGAGCCCTGGTGGTGTACTGGTTAAGTGCTCAGCTGCTAACCAAAAGGTTGGCGGTTCGAACCACCAGCCCAATCCATGGAAGAAAGATGTGGCAGTCTGCCTCCGTAAAGATTATAGCCTTGGAAGCCCCATCGGACACGCCTGCTATGTCCTGTAGGGCACTGTGAGTCACAATCAGCCAACGTCGACAGGTTTGGTTTTTTCGATAGTTTTCTAGTCTGGTTTTGGTATCAGGGTAACACTGGCCACATAAAATGGAAAGTGTTTCCTCCTCTTCTGCAGGGTCACTGTGAGGCAAATTGACTCAGCGCCAGTGGGTTTGGTTTTTTTGGCTTGTGTCTTTCTAGGAAATTGTACATTTCATCCAAGTTATCTAATTCGTTGGTATACACATTTTTATAATACTTCCTTTGTGTCTGTAAGGTAGTAATAATTTCCCTCTTTTCTGATTCTAGTAATAGTAATTTGAATTTTTTCCATTTTTATTATAAGTGTTTTTTGTCAGTCTTAGCTAAAGTTTATCAATTTTGTTGTTGATCTTTTTAAAGAACCAGCTTTTGGTTGCATTGATAGTCTCTGTTTTTCTAATCTCTATTTTGTTAATTTCTCCTCAGATCTTTATTGTTTCCTTTCTTCTGCTTGCTTACAGGTTTAGTTTGCTCTTCTTTCTATTTTAAAGTGAAAGGTTAGGTAATTGATTTGAGATCTTTTTTAATATAAGCATTTACAGCTATGAATTTCCCTCCAAACACTGCTTTAGTTGCAGCCTTTAGTTTTGGTATGTTGCGTCTTAATTTTCATTCATCTCAGTATTTTCTGATCTCCTGTTTGATCTATTGGTTATTTAGAAGTGGCTTATCCTGGAGAATGTTCCATGTGCACTTGAGAGGAATGTCTGTTCTGCTATTGTTGCATGCAGTGTTCTATAGATGTCTGTTTAGGTCTACTTGGTTTTAATTGTTGTTCAAGACTTCTGTTTCCTTGTTGATCCTCTGTCTAGTTCTATCCATTATTAAAAATTGAGCATTTGAAGTCTCCAGCTATTATTATTGAATTGTCTGTCTCTCCATTACTGTCAGTTTTTGCTTCATGTATTTTAGGTGCATATGTGTTTATAATTGTTATATCTTCCTGATGGATTGACCTTTTTATTATAAAATGCCCTTCTTTATCTCTAGTAACTTTTTTTTTAAGTTTATCTTGCCTGGTATTAGGATAGCCACCTCAGGTTTCCTGTGGTTGCTGCTCTCCTGGTAAATCTTTTTCTGTCCTTTTAGTTTCAATCTATTTGTACCTTTGAATCCAGACTGGATCTCTTATAGAGAACATATAGTTGGGTAATGTTTTTTAATCCAGTTTTGACAGTCTGCACTTTGATTGAATTATTTAATCCATTCACATTTAATGTTATGGATACAGTGAGATTTATATCTACTTACTATTTTTTCTTTTCTGTATGTCTCATACCTTTTTATATTCCTCTTTCCTCCTTTACTGCTTTCATTTCATTAAGTGACTTTTTTTTTTAAGTTTTATTGTGCTTAAAGTGAAAGTTTACAAATCAAGTAAGTCTCTCATACGAAAATGTATATACACCTTGCTATATATTCCTAATTGCTCTCCCCCTAATGAAACAGCACACTCCTTCCTTCTCACTCTTCTTTTCGTGTCCATTCGGCCAATTTCTGACCCCCTCTGCCCTCTCATCTCCTCTCCAGACAGGAGATGCCAACATAGTCTGATGTGTCTACTTGATCCAAGTAGCTCACTCTTCACCAGCATCCCTCACCATCCCATTGTCCAGTCCAATCCCTGTCTGAAGAGTTGGCTTTGGGAATGGTTCCAGTGTTGGGCTAACAGAAGATCCGAGGACCATGACCTACAGAGTCCTTCTAGTCTCAGTCAGACCATTAAGTCTGGTCTTTTTACGAGAATTGGAGGTCCACATCCCACTGTTCTCCTGCTCCATCAGGGATTCTGTGTTGTGTTCCCTGTCAGGGCAGTCATCGGTTGTAGATGGACACCATCTAGTTCTCTTGGTCTCAGGCTGATGTAGTCTCTGGTTTATGTGGCCCTTTCTGTCTCTTGGGCTTATAATTACCTTGAGTCTTTGGTGTTCTTCATTCTCCTTTGCTCCAGGTGGGTTTACACCAACTGATGCATCTTAGATGGCTGCTTGGTAACGTTTAAGACCCCAGACACCACTCTCCAAAGTGGGATGCAGAATGTTATCTTTATAGATTTTATTATGCCAGTTGACTTAGATGTCCCCTGAAGCCATGGTCCCCAAACCCCCACCCCTGCTACGCTGGCCTTCGAAGCATTCAGTTTATTCAGGAAATTTCTTTGCTTTTAGTTTAGTCCAGTTGTGCTGACCTCTCCTGTATTGTGTGTTGTCTTTCCCTTTACCTAAAATAGTTCTTATCTACTGTCTAATTAGTGAATACCCCTCTCCCACCCTCCCTCCCTTGCCCCTCTCGTAACCATCAAGGAATATTTTCTTCTCAGTTTAAACTATTTCTTGAGTTCTTATAAAAGTGGTCTTATACAATATTTGTTCTTTTGCAGCTGATTAATTTCACTCCGCATAATGCCTTCCAGGTTCCTCCATGTTATGAAGTATTTCGTGGATTCATCCACTGTGTGAATATACCATAATTTATTTATCCATTCATCCATTGATGGGCATCTTGGTTGCTTCCATCCTTTTGCTATTGTAAACAGTGCTGCAGTGAACATGGGTGTGCATGTATCTGTTCGTGTAAAAGGCTCTTATTTCTCTAGGATATGTTCCAAGGAGTGGGATTGCTGGATCATATGATAGTTCTATTTCTAGCTTTTTAAGGAAGCACCAAATCGATTTCCAAAGTGGTTGTACCATTTTACATTTCCACCAGCAGTGTATAAGTGTTCCAGTCTCTCCACAACCTCTCCAACAATTATTATTTTGTATTTTTGGGGATTAATGCCAGCCTTGGAGTGAGATGGAATCTCGTTGTAGTTTTGATCTGCATTCATCTGAACCTTGGTGGCATAGTGGTTAAGTGCTACGGCTGCTAACCAAGAGGTCGGCTGTTCTAACCCCCCAGGTGCTCCTTGGAAACTATCTGGCAGATCTGCTCTGTCCTATAGGATCACTGTGAGTAGGAATTGACTTGACGATAGTGGGTTTGGTTTTTTGGTTTTGGTAATGGCTAATGATCGTGAGCGTTTCCTCATGTATCTGTTAGCTACCTGAATGTCTTCTTTAGTGAAGTGCCTGTTCATATCCTTTGCCCATTTTTAATTGGGTTGTTTTTGTTTTTGTAGTTGAGTTTTTGCAGTTTCATGTAGATTTTAGAGATCAGAAACTGATCGGAAATGTCATAGCTAAAAACTTTTTCCCAGTCTGTAGGTAATCTTTTTATGTTTTGGTGAAGTCTTTGGATGAACATAGGTGTTTGATATTTAGGAGCTCCCAGTTTTTTAGTTATCTAGTTTCTCTTCTGCATTGTTAGTAATGTTTTGTATACTGTTTAAGCCATGTATTAGGGCTCCTAGCGTGGTCCCTATTTTTCTTTCCATGATCTTTATTGTTTTAGATTTCCTATTTAGGCCTTTGATCCATTTTGAGTTCGTTTTTGTGCATGGTGTGAGGTGGGGGTCTTGTTTCATTTTTATGCAGATGGATATCCAGTTGTGCCAGCACCATTTGTTGAACAGACTGTCTTTTCCCCATTTAACTGACTTTGGGCCTTTCTCAAATATCAGCTGGTCATATGTGGATGGTCTTATGTCTGGATTCTCAATTCTGTTCCATTTGTCTGTGTATCTGTTGTTGTACCAGTACCAGGCTGTTTTGACTACTGTGGTAGTATATTAGGTTCTAAACTCAGGTAGAATGAGGCCTCCCACTTTGTTCTTCTTTTTCAGTAATACTTTACTTATCCGGGGCCTCTTTCCCTTCCATATGAAGTTGGTGATTTCTTTCTCCATCTCATTAAAAAATGTCATTGGAATTTGAATCGGTATTGTGTTCTATCTGTAGATCACTTTTGGTAGAATAGATATTTTTACCATGTTAAGTCTTCCTATCCATGAGCAAGTATGTTTTTCCACTTACATAGGTCTCTTTTGGTTTCTTGGAATAGTGTCTTTTAGTTTTCTTTATATAGGTCTTTTACATCTCTGGTAAGATTCTTAAGTATTTTATCTTCTTGGGAGTTACAGTAAATGGTATTGATTTACTGATTTCCTCCTCATTGTTCTTTTTGTTCGTGTAGGGGAATCCAACTGATTTTTGTATGTTTATCTTGTATCCTGATACTCTGCTGAACTCTTCTGTTACTTTAAGTAATTTTCTTGAGGATTCCTTATGGTTTTCTGTGTATAAGATCGTGTCATCTGCAAATAGAGATATTTTTACTTCTTCCATACCAGTCTGGATGCCCTTTGTTCCTTTAATCTAGCCTAATAGCTCTGGCTAGGACCTCCAGCACAGTGTTGAGTAAGAGTGGTGATAAAGGGCATTCTTGTGTGGTTCCCAATCTCAAGGGGAACGCTTTCAGACTCTCTCCATTTAAGATGATGTTGGCTGTTGGCTTTGTATAAATGCCCTTTACTATGTTGAGGAATTTTCCTTCTATTCCTGTTTTGCTGAGAGTTTTTATCATGCATTCATGGTGGGCGTTGAACTTTGTCAAATGCCTTTTCTGCATCAATTGATAAGATTATGTGGTTCTTGTCTTTTATTCTATTTATACGATGGATTACATGCATCGGTTTTTCTACTGTTGTACCGTCCTTGCATACCTGGTGTGAATCCCACTTGGTCATGGTGAATTATTTTTTTTTGATATGTTGTTGAATTCTATTGGCTAGAATTTTGTTGAGCATTTTTTTTGCATCAACGTTCGTGAGGGATATAGGTCTCTAATTTTATTTTTGTGGAGTCTTTACCTGGTTTTGGTATCAGGGATATACTGGCTTCATAGAATGAGTTTGGGAGTATTCCCGTCCTTTTCTATGCTCTGAAATTCCTTTAGTAGTAGTGGTGTTAACTGTTTGGAAGTTTGATAGAACTCTGCAGTGAAGACATATGGGCCAGGGCTTTTTTTTGCTGGGAGTTTGATTAACTTTTCAATTTCTTCTTTTGTTATGGGTCTGTTTAGTTGTTCTACCTCTGTTTATGGGTAAATTTTTTGCAAAGGACCTCTTTAAAGTGTTAAAGAGCAAAGATGTCATCTTGAAGACTAAGGTGCGCCTGATCCAAGCCATGGTATTTTCAGCTGCATCATATGCATGTGAAAGCTGGACAAGGATAAGGAAGACTGAAGAATTGATGCCTTTGAATTGTGGTGTTGGTGAAGAATGTTGAATATAGCACGTACTACCAAAAGAACGAACAAATCTGTCTTACAACCGGAATGCTCCTTGGAAGCAAGGGTGGCGAGACTGCGTCTTACATACTTCGGACATATTGTCAGGAGTCCCTGGAGAAGGACATCATGCTTGGCAAAGTACAGGGTCAGTGGAAAAGAAGAAGACCCTCAGTGAGGTGGATTGACACAGTGGCTGCAACAGTCAACTCGAGCGCAACTATGATCTTAAGGGTGGCTCAGGACTGGGCAGTGTATCGTTCTGTTGTGCATAGGGTCACTATGAGTCAGAACTGACTTGACGGCACCTAACAACAACAACCTCTGTTTGTGTTAGTTTAGGTAGGTAGTGTGTTTTTAGGAATTCATCGTTTTCTTCTAAAAAAAATTTTTTTTTTCTAGGTTTTCAAATTTGTTAGAGTATAATTTTTTGTAGTATTCGGATATGATTCTTTTAATTTCAGTTGGGTCTATTGTAATACTGCCCATCTCATTTCTTATTCAGGTTATTTGCTTCCTCACATGTCTTCCTTTTGTCACTTCGGGCAATGGTTTATCAGTTTTGTTAATTTTTTCAAAGAACCAACTTTTGGTCTTGTTAACTCTTTCAGTTGTTTTTGTTTTGTATTTCATTTAATTCTGCTCTTAGTTTTTATTATTTGCTTTCTTGTGATGCCTGAGGGTTTCTTTTGTTGCTTTCTCTTTTTTCAAATTATAGGGATAATTCTTTGATTTTGGCCGTTTCTTCTTTTTGGATGTGTGCATTTAATTATATAAATTGATCTCTGAGCACTGCTTTAGCTGTGTCCCAAAGGTTCTGATAGGAAGTGTTTTCGTTCTCATTGGAGTCTATGAATTTCTTTGTTCCATCCTTAATGTCTTCTGTGACCCATTCGTTTTTGAGCATGGTATTGTTCAGTTTCCAAGTGTTCGATTTCTTTTCCCTGCTTTTTCTGTTACTGATTTCTACTTTTTATGGCCTTATGGTCAGAGAAAATGCTTTGTAAATATTTCGATGTTTTGGATTCTGCAGTGGCTTGTTTTATGACCTAATATGTGGTCTATTCTAGAGAACGTTCCATGTCTACTACAAAAGAAGATATACTTGACTGTTGTTGGATGGAGTGTTCTGTATATGTCTGTGAGGTCAAGTTGGTTGATTTTGGCATTTAGACCTCCTGTGTCTTTACTGAGCGTCTCTTTGGATGTTCTGTCCTTCACTGGAAGTGGTGTGTTGTAGTCTCCTACTATAATTGTGGAGCTGTCTATCTCCCTTTTCAGTGCTGTTAGAGTTTGTTTTATGTATCTTACAGCCCTGTCTTTGGGTGCATGAATATTTAGTATGGTTATACCCTCCTGGTGTATTGTCCCTTTAATCATAATATAGTTTCCTTCCTTGTCCTTTGTGGCAGATTTAACTTTAATGTCTGTTTTTTCGGAAATTAACACTGCTACTTCTGCTCTTTTTTGATTGTTGTTTGTTTGATATATTTTTTTCCATCCTTTGAGTTTTAGTTTGTTTGCGTCTCTAAGTCTAATGTGTGTCTCTTGTAGGCAGCATATAGATGGATTGTGGTTTTTTTAATCCCTTCTGCCACTCTGTCTCTTTTGCATTTAGTCCATTTACATTCAGCATAATTATGTATAGGTATGAGTTTAGTGCTGTCATTTTGATGCCTTTGTGTGTTGACAGTTTCTTTTTCCCACTTAATCTTTTGTGCTGAGTAGTTTATATATTGTCTTTTCTTTATTTGTGGTTGGTTTTGTTTCTTTTGAGTGTGTATTTTTTTCTCTTTTTGGTGAGTAGGATAGTTTGTCTCCTTTGTGGTTACCTTAATATTTACTCGTTTTTCTAAGTTTAAACCTAACTTTTATTTCTTTGTATTGCCTTGTCTTCCTCTCCATATGAAAGATCTATGACTGCATTTCTTAGACCCTCTTTGTTTTAATGTTGTCTTCTTTTACATAATAACATCACTGTTTCCCTGTTATCAGTGTTTTTTTATCTTGATGTATTTTTGTGATTTCCCTGTCTAGGTTGACATCTGATTGGTCTGTCCAGTGTTCTAGTCTTGGGTTGATACCCGGTATTATTGATCTTCTAACCAAAGAACTCCCTTTAGAATTTCTTGTAGTTTTGGTTTAGTTTTTACGAATTCCCTAAACTTCTTTTTATCTGGAAATATCCTAATTTCACCTTCATATTTGAGAGACGGTTTTGCTGGATATATGATTCTCGGCTGGCAGTTTTTTTTCCTTCAGTGCTTTATAGAAATCATCCCATTGAATTCTTGCCTGCATGGTTTCTGCTGAGTAGTCCGAGCTTATTCTTATTGACTCTTCTTTGTAGGTGACTTTTCATTTATCCTTAGCTGCTCTTAAAATTCTTTGTCTTTGGTTTTGGCAAGATTGGTTTATGATATGTCTTGGTGACTTTCTTTTAGAATCTACCTTATGTGGAGTTCGATGAGCATCTTGGATATCTTCTCATCTTTCATGATATCAGAGAAGTTTTCTGCCAATAAATCTTCAACAGTTCTCTCTTTGTTTTCTGTTATCCCTCCCTGTTCTGGTACTCCAATCACTCAGGTTATTTCTTTTGATAGAATCCTACATGATTCTTAAGGTTGCTTCATTTTTTAAAATTGTTTTATCTGCTTTTTCTTCAAATATATTGGTGCCAAGTGCTTTATCTTCAAGCTCACCAATTCTACCGTCCACTTGCTCAGTTCTCCTCTGACTTTCTGTTGAGCTGTCTAGTTTTATCATTAATCTTCTGAATTTCTGATTGCTGTCTCTCTGTGGATTCTTGCAGCTTATTAAAATTTTCATTAAGTTCTTGAAGAACATTTTTAATTTCTTCAGCTAATTTATCTGTGTGTTCTTTGGCTTGTTCTGCGTTTTGCCTGATATCCTTCCTAATTTCATTCCTGATGTCTTGAAGAGTTCTGTATATTAACCTTTTGAATTCTGCATCTGATAATTCCAGGATGGCACCTTCATCTAGAAGATCAATTGATTCTGTTTTGAGAGCTTGTTGAGGCGATCATGGTCTGTTTCTTTATGTGGCTTGATATTGACTGTTCTGTCCGAGCCATCTGTTAGTTATTGTATTAGTTTATGTTTCCTTACTGTGTCGTAGCTTCTTGCTTTGTTTTGTTTTGCTATGCCCAGGTGGGTTCCTTGAGTGAGCTAGCTTGATTATTTTGGCCTTTGAAGCTCTGATGTCCTGTAACCAGCTGGCTAGATCTGTTATCAGGCGTATCAGTGTCGGAGTCCATTCACTTTTCTTGTATGAATTGAGGTCATGTGTCCAGGTTCCTGATCATCAAGTGTGTGGTACAGGCTCTGTCTTACAGTCCTACAGGGGCAGGGGTGATTGGTGTAGGTACTGGTATCCTGTTGCAGCAGAGGGTTATGCTTTGAACAAGGCAGGGGCCTGAGACTGTCCCCCGGATGTCTGTGAGGAAAGAGCATCCCTGTTCCCTAGAGCATACAGGTGGGTGGGTTCTGTAGACGGACCGTGGTCACCCAATGCTTTTGTTTGTAAGGACTGGGAGGTACCAGTTATCCTTGGACCCCTGTCGTAGGCAGCTAGGTGACCTGAGTGGAGCCACCAGTCCTGTGCCCCTGATGTGGGTAGGCGATTACCTATTTAATAGGCAAAGTGGTGTCAAATATCACACACCCACCTCTTCACTGCACAGCTGAAACGGTTGCAGTCTGCCAACAAGGGCCTATTCTTCTAAAATAGGCCCACACAGGTCCATGCAGAGGGGAAACGTATTCAAAGTCAATGGACTATTTATGCCTGGACAGGGGCACTTCTGTCCTGAGCTCGCCAGGTAGTGGAGCTGGCAAATTATCTTTTCTGCGCGTTGTGAATTTATTCCTACTCCAAGTCCAGGAGGATGGCTCCAGGCGCTCAGCACAGCATACCTCAGGCCGAGGGAAATCAACAGCCATCGAAGCCAGCTTGGGGGCTCGGGGCATGGTAAAATATATGCAAGTACTTAGCTTTTGCTGAGAGCACCGTTCTTCTCTGGTTCCAGAGATGTAAATAGGCTCTGCGGGCTGGCTGCTTCTCCCTGAAGAAACCGCAGCCGAATGCTGCCACCAGCCTGCCGCAGCTGCTCCTGGGAACGGTGCCTGAGGGATCCTGGTGATTCAGGTCCCAGGACTCCTCTCTGCTTCTGAACCGTGTCTCCCTCCAGCTGCTGCTCAGTCTGTTTTCTAACTTTGCCTTTGATGTTCAGGGCTTATAGCTTGTCATAAATACAATTGTTTCACTTGTTTTTTCATTTTTTTTGTTGTTAGAGGGATCGCAGGAAGAGTCTGGCTATTCTGCCATCTTGGCCCTGCCTCCAAGCGACTGTTTTTTAATATAGCATTTTAATTTCCTTAGCAATTTTTTGCCACTGTATTTTTTTTTTTTTTTGGTGGCTACTCAAGACTTTACCATATACATCTTTAACTTACTCAAAATCATTTCAGATTTATACTAACTCAATTCTAGTGATACATATAGAAAAGTTACTGCTGTGTAACTATCCCCTTCTTCCTTTTTGTAGCGTTGCTATGCCTATTACATCTGTTAATGTTACAAACCGAACAACGCATTTTTATAGTTTTTACTTTAGTGTTTGTAGTCATTTCTTTAGCTTATTACAGTGTTGCTCCCACCCACCTCCTTTGTGCTTTTATTGGCAAATATATTACATTTCTATATGTTAACGAGTCCTACAATACATTATGTACTTACACTTTATACAGGCATGCCTCGGAGATATTGTGGGTTCAGTTCCACACCACCACAATAAAGTGAATATCACAATAAAGCAAGTTATGTGAGTTTTTTGATTTCCCAGTGCATATTTTTTTTTAGGTATAAAAGTTATGTTTATACTATACTGTAGTCTCTTGCTATGAGTCAAAATCGACTCGATGGCAGTGGGTTTTTTTTTTTTGGTAGTGTATTAAATGTTTTATTAAGTGTGCAATAGCATTATGTCTAAAAAAACAATGTATGTACCTTAATTAAAAAATTCTTTATTGCTAAAAAACGCTAGCCATCATCTGAACTTTCAGTGGTTTGTAGTCTTTTTGCTGGTGGAGGGTTTTGCTTGATATTGATGGCTGCTGACTTATCAGGGTGGTGGTTGCTGTAGGTTGGGGTGGCTGTGGCAGTTTCTTTTTTTTTTTTTATTTTTATTGTGCTTTAATTGAAAGTTTACAGATCAAGTCAGTCAGTCATACAAAAATTTATATACACCTTGCTATCTATTCTAGTTGCTCTCCCTCTAATGACACAGCACACTCCTTCTCTCCACCATGTATTTCTGTGTCCATTCAGCCAGCTTCTGTCCCGCTTTGCCTTCTTATCTCCCCTCCAGATAGGAGCTGCCCATGTAGTCTCATGTGTCTACTTGATCCAAGAAAAGCTCACCCCTCACCAGTGACATTTTCTATCTAATAGTCTGGTCCAATGCCTGTCTGAAGAGTTGGCTTTGGGAATGGTTCTTGTCTTGGGCTAACAGAAGGTCTGGGGACCATGACCCCCGGCATCCTTCCAGTCTCAGTCAGACCATTAAGTCTGGTCTTTTGAGAATTTGAGGTCTACATCCTACTGCTTTCCTGCAGCACTTTCTTAAAATAAGACAACAGTGAAGATTGCTGCATCAGTCGACTCTTCCTTTTATGAAAGATTACACTGTAGCAATGTGAAACTGTTTGATAGTATTTTACCCACAGTAGAACTTCTTTCAGAATTGGAGTTGGTCCTCTCAAACCCTGCCTCTGCTTTATCAACTAAGTTTATGTAATATCTTGAATCCTTTGTTATTTCAAAAATGTTCACAGCATCTTCACTAGGAATAGGTTCCATCTCAAGAAACCACTTTCTTGGCTCATCGTTAAGCAACTCTTTATCTATTAAAATTTTGTGAGATTACAGCAATTTAGTCACACCTTCAGCCTTCACTTCTAATTCTAGTTTTCTTGCTGTTTCCGCCACATCTGCAGTTGCTTCCTCCACTGCAGTCCTGAACCCCTCACAGTCATCTGTGAGGGTTGGAATCAACTTCTTCCCAACACCTATTAATGTTGATATTTTGACCTCGTCCCATGAATCATCAATGTTTTTAATGGCATCTAGAATGGTGAATCCTTTCCAGGTTTTCAATTTACTTTGCCCAGATCCATCAGAGAAATCACAGTCTAATGTATTTTTTAAATAATAAGAATTGATAGTCAAAATTACTCCTTGATGCATGGGCTACAGAATGGATGTTGTGTTAGGAGATTTAGGAAAACAACATTAATCTCCTTGTACATCTCCATCAGAGCTCTTGAGTGACCAGGTGCATTATTAGTGAGCAATAATATTTTGAAAGACATCTTTTTTTCTGTGCAGTAGGTCTCAACAGTGGGCTTAAAATATTCAGTAAACCACATTGTAAATAGATATGCTGTCATCCAGGCTTTGTTGTTCCATTTCTAGAGAACAGGCAGAGTAGATTTAGCATCATTCTTAAGGGCCTTGAGATTTTTCAGAATGGTAAATGATGAGCATTGGCTTCAACTTAAAGTCACCAGCTGCGTTAGCCCCCTGACAAGAGAGTCAGCCTGTCCTTTGAAGCTTTGAAGCCAGGGGTTGACTTTTCCTCTCCAGCTATGACAGTCCTGGATGGTGTCTTCTTCCAGTGTGAGGCTGTGTCATCCTCACTGGAAGTCTGCTGTTCAGTGTCGCCGCCTTCGTCAGTTACCTCTGCTAGGTCTTCTGGCCAGCTTCTGCAGCCTGTCCATCAGCACTCGCTGCTTCCCCTTGAACTTTTGTGTTATGGAGATGACTTCTTTCCTTAAACCTCATAAACCAGTGTCTGCTAGCTTCAGACTTTCTTCTGCAGCTTCCTCACCTCTCTCAGCCTCCAGAGAATTGAAGAGAGTTAGGGCCTTGTTCTGGGTTAGGCTTTGGCTTAAGGGATTGTTGTGGCTGGTTTGATCTTCTGTCCAGACTGCTAAAACTTTCTCCACATCAGCAATAAGGCTGTTTTACTTTCTTATCATTTGTGTATTCATTGGAGTAGCACTTCTGATTTCCTTCACGAACTTTGCCTTTGCCGCTTGGCTGTTTGGCTCAAGAGGCCTAGCTTTCGGCCTGTCTCGTCTTTCCACATGCCTTAATCATTTCTAGCTTTTGATTTAGAGTGAGAGACATGCAACTCTTTCTTTCACTTGAACACTTAGAGGCCATTGTAGGGTTATTAATTGGCCTAATTTCAATATTGTCATATCTGAGGGAATAGGGAGGCCCAAGGAGAGGGAGAGAGATGGAGCAGTGGAGCAGTCAAAACACACACAGCATTTGTCAACTAAGTTTGATGTCTTATGCGGGCATGGTTCGTGGTGCCCCAAAACAATTGCACAGATCATCATAACAGATATAATAATAATGAAAAAGTTTGAAATATTGTGAAAATTACCAAATGTGGCCCAGAGACACGAAGTGAGCACATGCTGTTGGAAAAATGATGCCGATAGACATGCTCCACACAAGGTTGCCACAACCTTCAGTTTGTTTTTTAAAAAAAAAAAAATGCCATTATCTGCGAGGCACAATAAAACAAGGTATGCCTGTACAATTTCTTCTTAAACCAGTTGAGAAAAAATGAAAAAAAAAGGTGGGAATTCATAGTGTCTTTATAATTGCATAATTATATTTACCAGAGCACTGTTTTCATCTGAGTTTGAATTACCACCTATAGTCATTTGCTTTTGGCCTGAAGAACTTCCTTCAGTATTCCTTGTAAAGTGGGTCTGCTAGGATCAAACACTCAGTTTTTATCTGGGAAAGTCTTTATTTCACCTTCATTTTTGAATGATGGCATAGCTGGATATAGGATTCTTGGTTGACAGTATTTTTCTTTGAGCGTTTTGATCATGCTATCCCACTATCTCTGACCTCCATTGTGGCCGCTGAGAACTCAGCTCTTGTCCTGTCAGTGTTCTTAGAAGTGTTGTAAATTTTCTTCTTGCTGCTTTCAAAATTTTCTTCTTTGACTTTCTGCATTTATACTATGAAGTGTCTGTGTAGTTTTCTTTGAACTTATCCTTCTTGGAGGTTGTTGAGCTTCCTGGATATGTAGGTTATTGTTTTTCAGTAAAGTTGGAAGGTTTTGAGCCATTATTTAATTTTTTTCCATTCCTTTCTTTCCTTGCCTTCTGGTGCTCCCATTATATGGTGGCTTATTGGGGTCCCACGTTTCTCTCGGCCTTTTCATTTTTCTTCATTCTTTCTCTCTCTCTGTTTTTTAGCTTGTGTAATCTGTCAGGCTACCTTCAAGTTTATTTATTCTTTCTTCGTCTACTTCAAATCTACTGCTGAGTCCATCTACTTAATTTTTTATTTTAGTTATTTTTTTTATTTCATTCTTTTTTATAATGTTTGTCTCTTTATTGCTATTTTCTATTTGGTGTTACATTGTCATCTTTCTTTGCATATTAATCACACTTTCCTTTGGTTCTGTGAACTCTTGATACTGGCTACTCTGACATCTTTTTCCATTAAATCTAACATCTGATCATTGTCTCAGTGGGTTTGTTTCCGGCCTTTTTTCTGGTGTATGCATCATGCTTTTCTGTTTGTTTGTATGCTCATAAATTTTTGTTGAAACCTGGATATTTTAGATAGTATATTGTAGCAGTTCTGGGTTCTGGTCCCTCCCCGCTCTGGGGCTTGTTTTTTGCTTATTTGTTTAGTGACGGGCTGAATTGTTTTAGTGATGTTTAATACCACCACCGCCACCCCCCCAACACAGTCTTCAGCCTCTGATACTATTACCCAGGGATGCACAGCTTTGGGTATGCCCACAGTCAGTCTGGGCTGAGACTGGTTTTGGTAGGGCTCTTCCTCTTTCCCTGCCACATGTAGCTGTTACACTGCACAGATTGCCAGCCAATAGTCTTTTTGTTTTTAACAGTGCTCTGGGCATAAATTGCTCTACAAACTAATCCAATCATATTCAGGTTCCTTTGAAGGAAAACTTTCTGAGGTCAGTGTTTGATATTTATTTTTACTCCAAGAGGGCCTCTTTCTGCTATTTTATTCTGAACTCTGTCCTGCAAACTAGCTGGCCTGCAGTTTAGCCTGTGTTTGAATCTTCTCCCAACTGCCTTTCACCACAATCTCCGCTGTTCATTGAGAGTGCCCTTACACTTGAACTTCTCCAAGCTCTATTGCAAATGAAATCAGTTCTTTTGGGAAGAAATTAGGAGCGTGTGCTTTATGGCCTGCATCTCCCCTGATGCAAAAACTTCAGAGCCAGGGCTCTGGACCTGGGAGTGTGGACAATGGCAGACTTCTCTGAGTGACATCCCCACTCTTGGGGCTGAACTCTAGCTGGAGGTAAGGTGCAAACACCCTAAGATCCTCTCCTGGTGTTCAGCCATGCCTTGTGAGCTGGGAGGAGGGCTTCCGGGGCCCCAGTTTTCTCAGCATGCCTTGTCTAAACTAGAGCTTTGTTCTATGAAAGGGCTTGGGTGAAAGAAGTGAGCCCCTACCTCTCAACTGAACTCCCCTGGGACTTAGCCTCAGCAACAGGCAACTGGGGGCAGGATGAAATGTTCTGAAATCCTACTCCTCCTGGAAAGAAAGCCCTTCAGCTGGGAGCTGGGGAGAGAGGGAGCCTTGTGGTCTCAGGGCTACAGCCTGCAGCGGAGTCTCCAGCTCCCTGAGCTGGGAGGGAAGAAGAAGGGAGCAGACTAGCTTTTCTCACCAGTTTTCACAGATTTTCTTGAATAGCTATTCCTTCATTTGCTATTTGCCTGCAGGACCCTTTCCAGAGGCTTTGAATGGTTAAGTTTCGAAATTTTCACCAGGTTCACTGGGACTAGGTCAGCTGAGCTCTTCACGCAGTCAGGCCAGGAACCAGTCTCAGAACATTGTTTTAGTCACATTCAAAACAAAATCTTTACAGAGGGAAAGACTGTTAAGCAGTACCGTGTTTACAATATCCTGTATAGGTTGTGCAGTGGTTAAAGTGATTGACTGCTCACTGAAAGGTCGGTGGTTTGAAACCACCAGCAGCTCCGCCAGAGAAAGATGTGGCCGTCTGCTTCCGTAGAGATTTACAGCCTTGGAAACCCTATGGGGTCACTATGAGTTGGAATTGACCTGATGGCAATGAATTGTATGGGATTGTTAGAAAAGATTAATATAACTTATCTGACATTTCTTGTTTTGAAACTACACAACTTTGTCATTTTGGCTCAGTAACAATTTTCTCTAAGTTTGGTGATACGTTTATATTAAGATGAAAACCAACATCCTCTGCCATCGAGATAATTCCGACTCATAGCAGTGACCCTATAGGACAGAGCAGAACTAATCCATAGGGTTTCGAAGGCTGTAAATCTTTACGGAAGCATATTGCCACATCTTTGACCAGAGGAGCAGCTGGTGGGTTTGAACCAGTGACCTCTTAGCACTGAACACTTTATCCACTGCGCCCCCAGGGCTCCTATTAAAATGAAGGACTCAAGTCTCATGCCTGTGTAGGTGTGAAGGAAAAAATGAGAAGTTAGATTTAGGTCACAGAAATGTTAAGAAATTATTTGGGGGAGACTAAATCTATGCTAATCTCCCTTTTCAAAAGTAAAGATTGGATTAAAAATTTTATTTCTAAATAATTAGATTTTATACGTATTAATATATATGCTGGAAACCCCAGTGGCATAGTGGTTAAGTGCTACAGCTGCTGACCAAATGTTGGTGGTTCGGATCTACGAGGCGCTCCTTGGAAACTCTATGGGGCGGTTCTGCTCTGTCCTGTAGGGCTGCTATGAGTCAGAATCGACTCGATGGCAGTGCGTTTGGGTTTTTTTGGAATATATATGCCATTAGATATTAGTATGCATACAGTTTGGTTGTATTTGTTAGTATATATTAAATTAGATTATTTATATTAATAGATGCATTTAAAAATCCAAATGGTTAACACTGGTTATCGGTTACATATTTTTGTAATATCTAAATTGTTTTACAATGCATAGTACTATAATAGAAAAAAAATTATTTCTGAAATAAAATTCATTCTTTGAGTAACTTGTAGGTTTTGTCATGGTTTTCACAAGCTCTTTAAAATCCTTATCTTATTTCTTAAAATATGGGAAAAAGTAAAAATAATATGAGCCAAAAGCGCTTTATTTTGAGGAGTAGCTGAAAGGTAATTTCCAGGTATTTTTGTAGTGTTGGAAAATTACTCAATTACAGGCAGTTAAGATGTGTTGGAAAGTGAAGAGATTTATATCCTAGTCCTGTTCTCATTGTAGCCAGTAGGGGGACGTTGAAGAAGTCGTTTTATTTGCATTTCACTTTTCCTCTTTTGTGAAATCAAGGCAATATATTAATCTTTAATAGCATTATCTAATTCCCTTACAGATACCCTTAAGCGATGTCTCTCCTCCACAATAAACTCTTTTTATCCTAATCAGCAGAAGAGTAGACCGAGCTAATGATTCAGATAAATTAATTTGTCTTTATTGGGTAACAAGCTCAGATGTTTAATAATATCCAGAGATGTCTAAACTCATGCATAAAATTGTAAAGTAACCTTTTCTGTTTTTATGGAGGTAATGTTTGTTAACTATTAAAAAAATAATCTGTTACCGTTGCATCGATTCCAGCTCATGGTGACCCCATGTGTTACAGAGTAGAGCTGCTTGCTCCATGAAGTTTTCATACTGTAATCGTTATAGAAGCAAATTGCCAGTCCTTTCTTCCACAGCGCCACTGGGTGGGTTTGAACTGCCAGCCTTTTGGTTAGTAGTCAAACGCAAACAGTTTGTGCCATCCAGGGACCTGTTGTTAACTACAAAGGGGGAAAAAAGCTGTAAATTCATACCCACACATACGCACTATTCTTTTTCCCCATCGCATGTTTAACCTTTTTTAAGCCAGCTGAATCAAGTAAAAAGCAATAATGAACATAGTTTACACCAAGTAAAAAGCAGTAATGAATATAGCATATACTTACTTGCCTTTTAGAATTTTATACATTTATAATATAAACCTTATTTAAGAGCTTGGAAAAAACTACTGTGATACCCATTTTCAAAAGTAATGATAAACCTTGGAGAAATTATTTGTGACAAAGTCATTTTTTATTAACATAATAGTTTTTTTTTGTCATAATTGTCTTTTTCAGAATGTGCCCATCCTTGTACTTCCTCCCATAAAACCCCTATTTAATTTTTTAATCTTGATTATAGAAATGATAGAGAAATGAGATATTAAATTCTGTAAACTCTTTTTCACCTCTCCTAAGAAACATGTGTTGATTCAGTAAGCTTCCTGGTTTTTGTGAAATATATTTTTAGCCAGTATTATGTCTGATGTGTGTATATATATATAATTCTGGTACATCTGCCTTGCTCTGTCTTAGTGAACAAATTGCAGCGTTTCCTACCTGAAAATATGAAATATATTTGTTACATTTTGTTGATTTTATTGCTTTAATGGGTTTCTTCATTCTTTTTGTTCTTGTGAGCACAACAGGACTTTCTTTAGTTTTGTTCCATGCAAATGTTTTATATAATCTTATATTCAGAATTTCATCATTTAAATATTCAAACCAGGATTAAAAAAAATGGAAAATAAGAAAAAAAATCATTTAAAAAGAATTTTAAATCCTAGCTGAAAAAAGATTTATAGTTGTGAATCTTTTTTTTTTTTCTTCTTCTTCTTTTTTTAAGAAAAGCTTTACTGTTATCTTAAACATACTTCATTACTTGGAGAATAAATCAGCGTAAGCCCTTACATGTATGCTTATATTGTGTCCTGTTTTTCTTCCTAGGTTCGCCAAGCTGCCTTTCAGTCTCTGGGACCGTTCATATCTACTTTCGCTAATCCATCTAGCTCAGGCCAGTATTTTAAAGAAGAAAGCAAAAGTTCAGAAGATAACTTGTCAGTAGAAGGCAAAAATAGGTATAATTTTTAAAACAGTTTTCAGATTTTCCTGCTTGTGAAATGTTTTTTCATTTCCACTGTTTATAATAAATGCTCTTTTTGTAGAATATACTATTTTTCCTGAATATAAAAACTGGTAAATATTTTTATAGAGTTTTAATTTAGGCACATTTGGTTGCCAATGTGTCTTGCTACCTGGCGCATAGAACACTATAGATATTAGATAATTCTTAAATAAGTTTTTTAGTAAGTTATTTAGTTAGTAAACAACCTGTTGATATTTAGAATATACAGGGTAATGGTTTTACAGTGTAAAGGGTTTTTTCAAATTTGTTTTTAAGGAGTAAAACCTAATTTAGGAACAGTAATATGTTTGTTTTAGTATATGGTCCATGTCTTTATTTTTCCTTTCAGTCAGTGAATTTAATTAAAGATCTTGGAGTCTGTGTCTCCAGAATGATTATAGTCTGTTAGTTGAAGGGGAAAGTATTTTAATGACTGGCACCAAATTAGAATGCTCATTAATGTGGATATCAATTTTAAGTGTATTAATCTAATAGTGTAAACAAGTTTTTAAATAATGCTTAAAGAAGACAAATCTGACTTCTAAATTTTTTAATTAAAAAATTCAATTAAATTTTTATTTTTAAAATTTATTGTAATATATAGTTGGGCAAAACCTACTCAGACCTCACTTAGTGCATGGGAGATGTACACAGACTTTTACAGTCATGCACTTGGCAGTAATTTAGTCCCCGTTATTTTAAAGGTCCCCGTTATAGTGCTTGAGTTGCCGTCGTGTCTTGTCCTCTCCCTTGTCATGATGCTAATGGAAATTTTCTTCTGTAGGTCTTGATACTGTGGTATTTGCTTTCTTGCTGTTTTGATTTGGCAGTTCTTCCTTTCTTCTCTGCTGCCTTGTTTTACCTTTTTGCCCGTTCTCCTACTGTCCTGCTGAATAGCCAAACAGACCTGAGGTACTGTTTTTTGTAAAGGAAGAAAGATCACTCTAAACCAGTGTTCCTCACAGGCAGAGTCTAATTTCTTTTGAAAACAGCTGCTGTGAGGTGTTTGACAAAAATGATGGTGGGGGAAAATGTCTGTTTTCATTTTTCAAGTCACTGTACCTTTTTACTGCATGTAGTATACTGAAGATTGTGGCATCACTTTGATTTATTCTTAAATCTGGAAAGGATCTAGTAAGTGAAAATGCAAATTTACAGAGCATTATATAGGACAGGGGTCAGCAAACTTTCTGTAAAGGGCCCGATAATATGTTCAGGTTTACGGCCATAAGACCTCCATTGCATCTACTCATCTCCGCCTTCATAGCCCTAAAGCAGCCGTGGGTAATGCATACCTGAATGAACAGGCCTGGCTGTGTGCCAGAATGTCTGCTGGGCTGTCTTGGGCATTACTGGAAGAGCTATTTAAAGGCAGTTATCTTTTAGCTACAAACCCCAGTTCCTTTTCATTGTAGTTAGGTATTCCTTAATGACAGCTCAGATGTATTTGTTGCATTGGATTTTCATTGTATCACTAGACTCTGTTGAGTCCTTTATATTATTAAATCTCATTGTTATCAAATGCTTGTTTGCCCTCCCTGAAAGACGGCACTGGTTTTTGATTTGTTCATTATGCACAAATTAATTGAGCACCTACTATGAACAAGATACTACAGAAGGAAAGATCGAACTTGATTCCTGTTCTCAAAGTCCTCCCAGTTTCATAGAATTCAGATTTCTCAAGCACGTCATATATCTTATGAAGGAAGCAAGATTTTGACAATATATTCCACTACTATTTATTTTCTATGTAATGTTTCCCAGATTGTAGAAACATTTAATATTATTTAATACTCTATGAAACATTTATTGGTTATAAACCTCTGACTTGATATACCAGTTTTACCTTCCGCTCATCCTGTATCGGGCTGTTACTGCTTCATTGAAAGCATTCATAAAGGCTTCTTCTAGAAGCAGTGTTAAACATTCAGATTTGCATGTTCAGCTATGTAAAATCAGTGTTCGTTTTCATATTTAGTCAAACAAAGTACTGTGCTGCTCAGAATGCGCTACGTTCCTTTGGTTCCCCTGCCCTTGTACGCTCTGCTTTCTGCTTGGGGAGCCATCTTGTTCCCTCGCTACCCTCACTTAACAAGGTGAATGTCTGTCTCTAGCCTCACTGCCTCTAGAAGCCTTTGCCAGGAAATGTAGAGCTTTCGTGTCGTTGCTGCCCGTAGCATTGGGATTAGAGCACTAATTTGTAATCAACTTTTTGTGTATTTATTTATTTTGGTCTGCATCAAACTTTACTGATCATAGCTTCTGTCACTGAGAGTTTTGTCTCTGGCCAGGTCCAAAGTTTTCTTTTTCTTCCTTTTTTAAAATTTTACTTATTTTGTTGTTGAGGATATACGCAGCAAAACATATACCGATTCAACAGTTTCTACTTGTACAGTTCAGTGACATTGATTATATTCTTCGGGTTGTGAAACCATTCTCACCCTCCTTTTCTGAGTTGTTCTTCCCCAGTTAACACGAACTCACTGTCCTGTAAGTTTCCTATCTAAGTTTTTGAGTTATGTTGTCAGTTTGATCCCATGTAGATAGTTCTTAAGTGAGTTTAATGCTCAAGGCAGACCTTTTTTACTTAAAACCAACTATTGTTTGGTTTTAAGAAGACTTCAGGGGATAGTTTTGGTTTAAGGTTTAAAGTTTATCTCAGGGTAGTAGGGGTTCATCCAGCCTTCAGAAAGTCTAGAGTCCATGAGAATTTGAAATCCTGTTCTGCATTTTCCACCTTTTGATGAGGATTCTTCTATAGAATCTTTGATCAAAATGTTCAGTTACAGTAGCTGGGCACCATCCAGTTCTTCTGGTCTCATGGCAAGGGAGACAATTGTTTATGGAGGCAATCAGCCACACATTCCATTTCCTCCTCCTTTCCTGATTTTTCTTCTTCTTCTGTTGCTCCAGGTGAACAGAGACCAATTGTCGTGCCTTGCATGGCCGCTTGCAAGCTTTTAAGACCCCAGGCACTATGGAACAAACTAGGAGGTAGAACAGAGGCACTAGACACGTTATTAAGACCAATTAACTGGGATGTTCCATGAAACCGTGACCTTAAACTTCCAAACCAAGGAACCAAATCCATTAGGTTTTGGTTGTACATGAGCAGCCTAAGCATGTAATCGTCGTTTTAATTATGTACTTGAATATATCATCCAGTAGACTTTGAGTCCACTATGTATAGAAATCTAGTTTTTTTGTCTTTGTTTATACTAACACCTTCACTGGGCACATAGTTGGTTGCATAATAAGTCTCGAATGAGTTATTCTACGAAAATATGGATTTAATAGCAAAAGTCTTAAATAACTGAACCACTTTGCTAGTTTTTGTCAGTGCAGCCTAATACCACTATGTGCAAGTTAAACTGTTACTAATGCAAGTGTGGAAGTATTTCATGGATGTTAAAACTTCATTCGTTAATTCACAGTAATTGGAAGGTGTGTCTTGGAGTGCCTTCTCCTTCAGTTACAGTGATTCTTTAACCAGTTAACCTACAGGTCATTTTCTCCTTGAAACAACTATACTTAATTTTCTGGGCCCGTGGCCTCTGGTCAAGAACTCTGAGAATCTCGATTGTGTGCTTTGTCTGCACTGAAAGAAGCTTACGGTTCTTTTTGAGAGAATTTCTGGCCCACCCTCTGTGCTCTTGTTTCCTACCTCTCTCAGGAAACAGGATAATTCTCCATTATATGGAATCACCACTCCCTTCGATTTTCAAAACGATGTTATCTCATATAATAGCGTTTGGAAGTCTGACAAGTGAGAATATCAGAATCTTGGCATTCAGCAGCTTGGTCTTGCGTTGACTATTAATCCAGCTCCAGAAAAAATAAGAATTTACGTTTTTGACAGTTTTGAAGCAGCTGTTAATCGCACATGCAGCCCTTCCTCCCAGATTTAATATTAGTTCTCTCTTAAAAACTGTACATTTATTAGACAAATACAGTGATTGGACCTGTCATTCTCCTTTTGTCTTTTTTTTTTTTAATTTTTTTAAAATGATTTTTTATTGTGTTTAAGGTGATCTGTTGGTTTTGCTGCTAAGAATATTAAAATGTGGTCTTAATGTTAAGGAACCTCAAGGCCCTGGTGTAGTTTTACATACTGAATGGCCTTTTAACTGGATTATTTTTCTGTATTTTAAATGAAAGTCTCTTAAATTCATCAGATAATAGATGAAGTCTTCTAAGTTTTACCTGTTTAGTCCTTTCTGTACCCTACCTCTGAAAGAGATCTTGTTATACTAGGGTTTTTAATATTTAGGTTGAATAATTACAGAAAAATTTAAAAAATAGCACAGAGAATCCCATATATCCTTCATCTGGATTCCTCAAATGTTATGGTTTGTCTTACTCGCTTTATCATTCTTTTTTTTCCTGAACTCTTTGATAATAAGTTGTAGATGTGACGTTCTTTTCACCTGTTTTAAATGCTTCAGTGTGTTTCCTCAAAACACAGGCATTCTTACATAACCACAGTACAGTTACCAGACCTAGGAACGTTGATGCATTATCATCATCTAATTTATAGACATTGTTAAAATTTCACCGGTTATCCCACTAATGTTCTTATAGCAAAAGAGAAAAGTTGTGTATTTTAAATAAGGCCACAATGACTGGGAAATGCGATAATTGACACACACATACAAGACAGTTTATTTTGTATAGCAGCACTGGCTTCAAGCATTGTTTTGGAGAGGGGAAGATCTCACAGCTATCAAAGCCAAGCCCTCGTTTCTGTGAGGGAGCAGTAAATGAGGAATCTGAGTCCCTGAGAAGCTCAGGGTTGTGTGTCCATGCTCGTAGTAGGAATCCAAGAGTTTACAGTCCTCTTCCCTCACCGCTGTAACACCATTTTATCATAAGTGCCTACTGTGTGTTTTATAGTTAGAGGAATGGAAGGGAAACATGTAAGATGCCCTCGCTGTGTGCTGTGTTTTTAGGTGACTTATATGTATTTTTGCTGATTTGTATTTTCTGGGTTTTTTTTTTTTTAATAACCTATTTTTAAAAATACGTTGTTGAAAACAATGTCAATGTTACAGTGCGATAAAGCCTAATCAGCGGAAACCTAGTAACTTTATGAAAACATGTATGGTGACTCTTTAACTGGAGTGTTCACATAGGTGTAAATGTAACCCTCCTTTTGCACAGTCCTGTCGTTTAATACGTTTCATTGTGTGTTTTTAAAGGAACACAGTGTTTCAAGGGAGCACCCTTAATTTTTTTTTCCATACTCACCGTACGCATTTACCTACACATTCACCCATCCGTAACTTCCCTTTCATGTTTCTTCGAGGTGTCTCTTTATCTGTTTACCTGTGCTCTCGAACCCATGTTCTTTCTTCTTCTGAGAAAGATACTGCTTTATGAGTTATTCTGTCAGTCTCCAGTGTCCCCACTTCATCTCTTCTAACATCTTTCCCTCAGCCTAAAAATATGTTCAAGTCTCTACACTCGTACAAGAGAAATAGCCTCCCCCCCTTTGCTGCTCTATGCTGTTGTCATGTTTTTCTTTCTTTGTCTTGCCTTACACGCAGCTCAGTCCCATACCACACATGTCTGAGTCAGTGACCTCCAAATCTGTCTCCAGTCTCCACTTCTTCCCCTGTATCTGACATCATCACCACCTAGAATTCAGCATGCCTGACTAACTCAGCCTGTCTCCCGGCCTGAGCCCATTAGCTTTCTCATGAAAACTATTCTTGCATTTTTCATCTTTAGTTGGTATTCTGTCACTATCTGTTCAGCTGTCCTAGTCAGAAACCTGAAAACCTACCTGTGTTTCTCCCTTTCTTCTTCATCTCTGAAGTGCCAAAGTGAACAAGTCCTGTTGATTTTGTCATCACTGGAGCATGTCCATTCCTTCTACAGCACCAGAGACACTACCTTAGTTGGGAACATCATCATAATCCATCACCTGGACTATTCTAATTCCTGCCTCCTATTGGAAACTCGGAAACCCTGGTGGCGTAGTGGTTAAGTGCTATAGTTGCTAACCAAGAGGTTGGCGGTTCAAATCCACCAGGTGCTCCGTGAAAACTCTGTGAGGCAGTTCTACTCTGTCCTAGAGGGTTGCTATGAGTTGGAATCGACTCGCAGCAGTGGGTTTGGTTTGGATTTTGGAAACCTTGGTGGCTCAGTAGTTAAGATCTAGGGCTGCTACCCCAAAGGTTGGCAGTTTGAATCCACCAGGTGCTCCTTAGAAACCCTGTGGGACAGTTTTACTCTGTCCGATAGGGTCGCTATGATCTTTCAAAGACAACACAGCTGATCGTATAATTCCCTAAATTCATATATTTTTTCATGTATCCTAGAGGATAAATTCCGGAGGTATTTAGCATGGAACACAGTGGTTCTTCCGAGTTTTTTCATCCTTGCTTCCATCATTTCCTTTTCTTAGCCGTTTAAACTCCTTGCTGTTTTCTGAGTCTGCTGTACCTTTTCTGTTGCTCTTGCCTTTGCCTGTGCCGTTTTCTTTTTGAATACTTTTTCTTTCCTTTAGCTTCATAAACGTTTATTGGCTGTCCTAAATACAACTCAAGGCCATTTCCACTAAAACTTTTATTACAGCTCCCGTCCCTTCCTCCTCCCAGGTCAATGTGTCTGCACTGTGCCATGTGCATACTTCTGGGCTTGTCGCACTGTCCGGCCATCACCTGCTTGCAAGTTTGTCTCCCTTGTTTGTCTGTAATCTTCAAGAGCAGGGTCTGCATCTCACTCATCTTTGAATCCTCAAAATCTATTTCATTTCCTGGTCCCTAGTAGGTGCTCAATAAATGTTTGTTAAATTTGAGTTTGAAGTATAGGAGATAAACATAACACTCACTGTACTGCTTTAATTTCGATAATGAATGGCAGTAGTCAGTGGAATTTAATGTAGGAGCTTGTACATATGTCCTCGCCAAGTACATTGTTACTGTTTTAGGAAGACCTTTGGTAGTGCAGCTAGAAAATGTGAAGAAATAAAAATAACCTTTATTTACTCTTCAGAGGATTTAAATATATTTTGTGAGATACTGAATAAGGATCTTTTCTAATCTTGTGTAGGATTTTTTTCTTCCTTTTTTTTTTTAACATAAAAACATAGGTTTTAATTCTCAGTTCTTGAATATGTCATTGGAGCAGAGTGATAATTCACAGAATCCTAAAAATAAAATAATTTAAAATTGTATTTCACTTCAAATGCTTTGTAGGAATTTATCTTTTTATTACTTCTCATTGGGTGTTTATTATTGAAATTGTCGTGGTATTATAGAATCCCAAGATTCATAAGTATTTTCCAGCTAATATGCAATTCTTGAATCTGCCCTTAAACATCTAGATTTAAGCTTAACAGGTGTTTACATTTCTGAACAGAGAACAGCTGGTAGAAAAAGAAGCATTATAAGTAGTATAGATAAACCTATGCAATCTCTATTGGATAGTCTGATTTTAATAGTTAACTTGTCTAAATGCTGTCTGTAGAATCTTTCATTGCTTTTCTTTTCAGTAATTATTTTTATACTTCCATGTGTCTTTTTTGTTTGTTTTTTGTTGTTTGTTTTTTCAAATCAAACAACAAAAGAGTCAGTGATGGAGAAGTCCCAGAGGCTATACAGACGCGGCCAGAGGCAGCACCTTCTGGTCCCAGCGTCAATGACTCGAGTGTCAAACTGGAAAGCACAACGGAGGAGCTTGTGGAAACCACTCGGAGGTCTCCAGCTGAAAAAAGTGTTGCGGTGGACGGCTCCCTGCTCTGTGCTTTGTCCTCAGACCCTCATCAGGATGCAGCTAGCCATGTGAATGATAAAAAGCCTGGTAACTACACATCCCTACTGCAGCCCGAGGTGGGCTCTGGTTCACAGGATCCCACTGTCTCAGATCAGGAATTGTACAACTCCTTCCATTTCTGGAGGACTCCTCTTCCTGACATAGATATCGATACAGAGCTTGAACTCGACTCTGGGGGTGAATACAGCCCAGAGAGACCAGAAGAAACTCCTGAGGTCTCTGGGCCATGTTCTCCAAGTATCACCATGGCTACCAGAAGGGAGCTTGAAGAAATGATAGAAAATTTAGAGCCCCATATCGATGATCCAGATGTTAAAGGTAGGAAAAGCTCCATCGGGGCTTCGTTTGTACTAAAATCAATATCAGGTGTTATTTTCTGAATATTTTTTTTTCCAGAGAAAAAGTGCTTCCTTAAGAATTTATTCTGACTATAAAAAAAACCCAGTGCCATCGAGTCGATTCCAACTCATAGCAACGCTATAGGACAGAGTAGAACTGCCCCATAGAGTTTCCAAGGAGTGCATCATGTATTCTTAAATTCACTTGGTAAATATGATTGATCAGCTTTTTAGGAAATCTCATTTAAAGTAGGCCTATCTTTGACTTCCTAACTGGAGTATATATGGAGTTATTTTTTTTCACAAATCACACTCTGAAATTTTCACAGTAATGCAAACTGTTTTATGTTTACAATTTTAAATCTTGATTCCTACCTTAATTAATTTGCTTTGGGTTTCATTAGCTGTTTTTAAAAAATAGCAAACATGGTGGTCTGTTCTTAGGAAGAATTACGGCCTAAACGATGGGCAAAGTTGTTTATTTCTGTAGGACATATGTTTTGAGAGCTGTGGACTTTTAGAAGAATCATTTAGATTTGTCTCTGGGTTTTGACTTTTTTCTAATGGATTACATACATATGACCTAGATTGATTCCTTGTGAACAATAGCTTTAATGGTTGTTCTACCTTAAAATAAACTGTCGCCTCTTAAGTGGGATATGTCTTCTGAGTCAGTCAGTTTGGGCAGTGAGGGGTCCCGAAGCAGTCCCCATTATTCTCTTGCTGGGGCTGGAAGCTGATGGAGATGTGCCCTTTCTGTCCTTTGAAGACGCTGCTCAAGGGAGGGCCATCCTCATGACTCTACAAAACGGTAAATGAAATTAGAAATGTTATTCAAAACAAAAAAAAATTTTTTTTTTAAATCCTGTAGCTGTAAGTCTTCGCACCTTAATGTCACTTTGTGGAAATTTTGTTGTTGTTGTTGTTGTTAAAAAGCTAAAACTTGTAAATTATCAGTGTGTCCAATGTTGGGAAATACCCGCTTCTAAAGCAAATAAAGGATACCTCCAGTATCCTTCTGAAACACACAACACCGTGTTACGTTTAACTTTAAAAGTTGCTTCAGTGTTGGTTAAGTTAGCGTTTACTTTTATTTGGCTTAGTTTTGTTGTGGTTTTTAGGATTTCCTATTACAACTTTGTACTTAAATGATTTGATTAAAGGCAAATTCGTTTCCTTGATTGTTGAAAGATAATTTAACTGGCAGGTTGTCAGTTTCTTTTTGCAACTTTTTTTAGGTTTATTGGAGTATAATTTATATCAGTAAAATTCAGCTTTTCGAATGGACAGTGATGAGATTTGACAAATAGTCATCTAATTACCACAGTAGTCCAGGTAGAGAACAGTTCCATTACTCCCCAGAATCCCCTGTGTCACTGTATAAACCTGTCCTTCCTCCCACCCCCAACCTGGAACAGTTTAAAAACACAACTGATCTGTGTTCAGTCGTGATGGTTTTGTCTTTTCCCAAATGCCACATCAGTGAAATCAGGCCATGTGGGAAGTCTGGCTCTGTCACTTAGCCTAATGCAGCCCCATAACCCGTTGTTGTCAAGTCGATTTTGAGTCACGGTGACTCCTCATGTTTTCAGAGTAGAAGTGTTCTCCCTAGGGTTTTCAGTGGCTGTGATCTTAGAGCAGGAGATCACCAGGCCTTTCTTCTGCAGCACCAACCTTTCGGTTAGTAGCCGAGCACAAACTGTGTGCGCCACGCAGGGCTCTCATCTATCACAGTAGACTATCATTCTTTCTTAGAAGAACTGTAAGGCTTTACTTTCTTGGCTGTATTCCTTGATTGTGGCCGTTGTCATTGGTTTTTGTCCCCCTTAGCCAGTATTCTGCATTTTATTACAACTCGACGGTACAGCAAGAGCCAAGGGTTTGGCTTTGTTTGACAAACTAGAGTCTTCACTGGATACTTTGTTTTTATAAGACTCCATCCATTCCTTCCACTCTGCCACCCCCAAATTAGGAGGATTGAGGGACAGGGAATTATACCTAAAACTAAGAATGTTCACAGTTAAGGATAGTTAAAATGTCTTTACGGTTGTTAGCTTTTAGCTTTTTGTTTAAATAAGTTTTATCACTATTTCTTAACTTAAGTTTTATTGATCAAACTTCAGTAACTCAAATTAACTTTCTTTTTCTGATACTCTGTTTTTATAAGGGAAAAATTGTCAGCTAGGCTTTAACCCAGAGCCGTGGTGGCACAGTGGTTAAGAGCTCGGCTGCTAACCAAAAGGTCGGCGGTTCGAATCTACCACCCGCTCCTTGGAAACCATTTGGGGCAGTGCTTCTCTGTCCTGTTGGGTTGCTATGAATCAAAATCAACTCGATGGCAACGGGTTTGGTTTTTGTTTTTTTAGGCTTCAAGCCAGTTCGGGAGCTATCATTTTATTGCAGTACCTGCTGGTTCTCTGACACATCGTTGCTGTTGAGTGGATTCTGATGTGTTATAGAGTAGAAATGCTCCATAAAGTTTTCTTGGCTATAATCTTTATGGAAGCAGATTGCCTGGCCTTTGTTTTATAGTGCTGCTGGGTGGGTTTGAACCACCAACCTTTAAGTTAGCAGCTGATCGTAAACCACTTGCGCCCCAGGGACCTAGGAGGCACTTAAATATTAATTGAAATATTAAATAAGCTGCTTCAAATCTTTTTAGAAAAGATAAACTAAAAGTAATATGCTTAGCTTGTTTTTTAAAAAGACCTGCATATACGTAGCCCTCTCTTTCAGGATATGGATATAACTTTGTGTCTCAGAAGATGGCTAATACTGTTTGGCTTAAAACTGTACTATAAATTCATAGGCTACAATTGAGAGATTTCAGTATAAATGCTGTATTGTGATTTATTCCGTTCTGTTTCAAATTCGGCTCTTATACCTGCTGCAGTTTAAATTTGTCATTTTATTCTGTCTGTATGATGATACTTTCACAACGTCTACTGATCTTCATTCAGCAGTATTTATTGAGCCCTGGTGGCGCAGTGGTTAAGAGCTATAGCTGCTAACCAAAAGATTGGCAGTTCAAATCTACCAGCTGCTTCTTAGAAGCCCTGTGAGACAGTTCTACTCAGTCCTATAGGATCACTATGAGTCGGAATCGACTCGACAGCAGTGTTTTTTTTTTTTTTTTTTTTGGAGGGGGAGGTATGTGCCAGCTACTTTCCTAGGCACTGAATACAGCAACAGCAAACCAGACAAAAACCCCAGCCTCTAGGAGACAGTCAGCAAGCACATCAGCTGCAGACTGTGCCCCGCGGCCTTAAGCTCTGCAGTAAGAGGGTGGGAAGGGGAGTTGGGGATTGTCAGGGCTACTACTTAGGCCACAGAATCCTTCTCCCTTTTATTTGATTGAACTCTGAGGGCATACTTAATCTGTGATGATTTAAGTAGCTGTGCCTTCATTCTCCGTAGTTTCGAAAGGCATTTTAAAATTTTCAAGGGGTGTGCCTTACTTTCAGTGCTTTTTCTTTTCTAACCCTGGCATGGTGGGGCAGTCGTTTTCTTTAAACCGCCAAGAAATGTCTACCTTGTTCAAAGACAGAACTTGAATCCAAAACGGAAACTAAATTCTGCAAGGAGTAACTAAAGTCACGTTGCATGTGTAACTTTTTCGTGGCCACGGGGCAGTAAGATTGTGGGGTGCCCTTACAGCCAGAGTTAATATATTACCTGCCCGGAGAAGCCGACTCAGAGTGTGCCGTCAAAAGCTGAGTGTCAGCTATAGCGAGCCTCTGTGTCACGTTCTCTGTCTCTGGTTCCTGGGATTCCAACCCACATTGTACATGAATTGCAAATCTTTCCGAAGGCTTAAGTAAGACCTGTGTTCTGATTTCTTAAATTACTGGTGCTGGTGCTCTCTGTCCTGCTCAAATTTCAGCATTAACAAAGAAAGAAGATTCTGCCTTATTTTTTTCTGGCTCCATAGTTTGAACCGTCAGATTTCCTCATGAATCAGCACTAAGCTCTGTCTTCATTATCTTTCTATCAGTTTTTGAAGAAGGTGGTTCCCAGTGCCACTCATTTAATGACGGGCATTGGCCTGGGCAGATAAAGGGGGATGGAGTCTGCCTGGACATGAACGACCTGTGTGAGGCACTGTCTCCAGAAGGCTCTGATCTGTTAGTTAATCCCAGGGAAGAGAACGGGGTGCCCTCAGGAGTGCAGACACACACCCAGCCGTCATCTAGGTTTGAAAGGCCTGTAAAATTCGTACACTGTTTTGAAAATACTGAAAACAGTATTTTGACCTTTGTATAGATCTCAGTCTCCTTTGAGTGCTATTTGGGGTTTGGTTTGGGAAACTTAAAAGTCCCAAAAGGGGGAGCTAAAAGCGATTAAAAGGACTAGAACAAGTTGCATCTGAAATTCTCAAAAGAATGAGATTACTTCCCTGGAGCTTTTCGTGCCTTAGCATGATGGAATCTCGTCCTGTATGTTTCTTGTCCCTCCATAGCCAGGAGCTGTAGACAAACTTAACGTGCTGAGACAGCAGAAATCGTAATAGATTATCTTAATGAACTTGGACCCTGATTGTTTTTTATATCATCTTGAGTAGGGTGGGAGCTCGCTGAGTAGTCTTGGTACTAAATAAACTTGAAGTTAAAGTTTTTATATTTTGAGTATCCAGGTGCATTGTTACTTGGAAGAAATGCTGGGCAGTATGTTTTGCTAAATCTCTTATTGACCTGAGGAAGTAAGAATGCTTTATTCTAAGTTTTGGATCACCTTTTCCAAGAAGGTGCGACTCAAAGTGTAGGCAGTGTTGATGGTCAGATTTGAGAACCATGGCTTGGTAAGTTGTCGTTTGGGTTTTCCTGCAAGCAAGGCAGTGCTCGTTTACAGTTTCTGTCTTTGGGACAAATTACTAGTTTTCAAAAAAGAGAAAAATAAGATAAACTGGAATAAGATATGTTTAAATGTAACTGCAACAAAAATCTTTGTAACTGCCGTTATTTTATGTTGGCAGGGTTTGTGTGACTGCTCTTCTGCTAAAATAGCTTAGTAAGTAAGCCTTGTCAGTTTGATTCACGCACTACCAAAACCTAGTTAACTTGTACTGGAAGCCTTAATACACTGGCGGTACCTCCAACTAGATAGCGTTTCTCTTTTCATACTAACGCAGAATAATGTACAGTAGTAAACATTTTTAATCTCATGACAGCATATTAGTTTCCTACTTTTTCTCTTGAAGGACTAATGATTTACCACAGTAGAAATCTTTTTTTCAGCTTTTTGATGGCAGTGTCAAAAAAGTGTACATGTCAATGCTGCCGTTCATGCAGATGGAGGAGAAGCTAAAGACACTGTCATTCTGTAGTGAGTCGCTGTCTTTGTTTCTGCTGCAGCCCAAGTGGAAGTGCTGTCCGCGGCACTGCGCGCCTCCCGGCTGGACACGCACGAGGAGACCGCCAGTAGTGACAAGAGAAGTGATTCGCTACCAAATGGTCAAGTAAATCAAGATGATTCTGTGCCTTTAATCTGCGATGCTGTCGAGGTAACGAACTCAGAAAGTGTTTATCAAGTGAGAGCAGTTTGAGTGAGAAGTATGTTGTTGGGAGATAGTTGCAGCTAAGCACCTTCTGGTCAGCACATTCTGTGTGGCTGATTTTTTCAGCTCTCCCTGTTGCATAAAGTCAAAGTAATTGTTCTCACCACATCCTGTCGTTGTGACCTTAGTGTCCTCTTAAATCTTTGGAAAGGTCAATCCAATCCTGTCTACATGACCATTTTAGTAGCCTCAATGTTAATGTAGCTCACTGCAGTGAAATAGTCTTACTGGAAACAAAGCCCTTTATCAAGAATTATTAACTCTTCCCTTTTCTTTTTGGAGAGGTGCTTTGTTTCTGATCGGACCATTTCACTGCAGCAAGCAACACAGTATTCTGAGCGGAAGATCGGGACTTGAGGCCATGTTGCGGAGGGCCAGTGCCATTATCTGGACTCTGGAGTGTGAGGGTGGGTACTGCTGCTAGCATCGTCTTTGATATGTACTTGTGGCTGTTCTATATGACCCTTCCCGGTTTCCTGCTATGCCATCAGCCAGCATTATTTCATGTCAGTATTCTTAGCCCTCATTTACATAAACAGGAGAAGGGTCACACTGATTGCCAGAATCAGAGGAGCAGATATCGTAGTGGGTTGAATGGTAAGCTCAGGAAGGAATGCCTACCCACATGTTAGGAATGGCAAGAGGCCTTTGCTAGCCTCAGTGTGTGTGTTTGCTTTTTGTCAGATGTCATTTGGTGCAGCTAAAACCTGTACACTACCACTGCTTTAGAATGAAACCCTGGAAAAATGGAATTAAAAATAAATTTCAAAGTAATTTTGAAAGGGTCTAAATATCTTAAAGATAGCTTATTATAAAGAGTATTTAGATGTTTCTTTTAATTGCCTTTTAGAGGCCATCGGATGTCATTTGCAGTTTTTCTTAGTCTACTGATTGTTTTTGGCTGTTAATATCTAATTTCACAGGTATATTTTTTAATAGCCAAAAAGGCCAAAACGTAAAAACACAAGCCTTCTGAAGCGTGGATATGTCATAGTACTGAAATGTTCATTTTTTTCTGGAATCCATTTTTATACATTTAGCAACCTGGTCCGCAAGTTTGATTTAAGGCAGGGGAAGTTCTTATGAGGTCGTTTATAAACTTTTTAAAACATGCAGAATTTGCATGTATCTGTATCTTTTGGTCGTCTTGAAAGGTAAGTACCTTAGTGGTGGTGCTGTGTGTTTATGAAGTAACCTAATAAGATGTTTTAAATGAAGAAAGCTTCCAGACAGAACAGATCTTTAAGTAGACTTTTTTTTCTAACAGAATATGGACTGCACTCTTCGCTATATTCATGATTCAGACCTGAGCACCAATAATAGTTTTAGCCCTGATGAGGAAACGAAATCCAAAGTACAAGTAAGTGAGAAAAAAAATGTTTTATTTTATGTATGTGTTCTTAATTCCTCTTTTTAAAGCCCATTTCAGACCTAACAAGTTTTTTTAAATCAAAGGCAGTGTATTTATGCTTTAAATAAGAAAATTCAGGTATTAGAGCAAATAAAATATAAACAAAACTCGTGTTCTTCTCCAGGCCTGTGATCACATTCTTCATTTTGAATAACTACTGATCATAGTTCCTTCTGTATTTCTTCAGAAGTTTTTTTTTTTAGTTTTTATTGTGTTTTAAGTGAAAGTTTACAAATCAAGTCAGCCTCTTAAACCAAAATTGATACATACCTTGCTAGGTACTCTAGTTGCTCTCCCCTTCTTGAGACAGCACATTCCTTCTCTCCACTGTCTTATTTTCCTGTCCATTCAGCCAGCTTCTGACCCCCTCTGCCCACTCATCTCCCCTCCAGACAGGAGATGCCAACATAGTCTCATGTGTCTACTTGATCCAAGAAGCTCACTCTATACCAGTTTCATTTTCTATCCCATAGTCCAGTCCAATCCCTGCGTGAGGAGTTAGCTTTGGGAATAGTTCCTGTCTTGGGCTAACAAAAAGGTCTAGGGACCATGACTCCCAGGTCCTTCTAGTCTCAGTCAGACCATTAAGTCTGGTCTTTTTACGAGACTTTGAAGTCTACACCCCACTGCTCTCCTGCTCCCTCAGGGTTCTCTGTTGTGTTGCCTGTCAGCGCAGTCATCGGTTGTAGCTGGGCACCATCTAGTTCTTCTGATCTCAGGCTCATGTAGTCTCTGGTTTATGTGGCCCTTTCTGTCTCTTGGGCTCATAATTACCTTGTGTCTTTGGTGTTCCTCATTCTTCTTTGCTCTAGGTGGGTTGAGACCGATGGATGCATCTTAGATGGCTGCTTGCTAGCATTTAAGACCCCAGACACGCTCTCCAAATTGGGCTGCAAAATGTTTTCTTAATAGATTTTATTATGCCAATTGACTTAGATGTCCCCTGAGACCATGGTCCCCAAAACCCCGCCCCTGCTACACTGGCCTTCGAAGCATTCAGTTTATTCAGGAAAATTTGTTTTTGGTTTAGTTTAGTTGTGCTGACCTCTTCTGTATTGTGTGTTGTCTTTCCCTTCACCTAAAATAGTTCTTGTCTACTATCTAATTAGTGTCCCAGCCTCCCTCCCCACTCTCATAACCTTCAAAGAACATTTTCTTCTCTGCTTAAACTGTTTCTTGAGTTCTTATAATAGTGGTCTTATACAATATTTGTCCTTTTGCAACTGACTAATTTCACTCAGCATAATGCCTTCCGGATTCCTCCACGTTATGAAATGTTTCATGGATTCATCATTGTTCTTTATCAACACATAGTATTCCATTGTGTGAGTATACCATAATATATCCATTCATCCGTTGATGGACACCTTGGTTGCTTCCATCTTTTTGCTGTTAGAAACAACGCTGCAGTGAACACGGGTGCGCATATATCTGTTCATGTAAAGGCTCTTACTTCTCTAGGATATATTCCAAGGAGTAGGATTGCTGGATCGTATGGTAGTTCTATTTCTAGCTTTTTAAGGAAGTGCCAAATAGATTTCCAAAGTGGTTGTACCATTTTATATTCCCACCAGCAGTGTATAAGTATTCCAGTCTCTCCACAGCTTCTCCGACTTTATTATTTTGTGTTTTTTGGATTAATGCCAGCATTGTTGGAGTGAGATGGAATCTCATTGTAGTTTTGATTTGCGTTTCTCTAATGTCTAACGATTATGAACATATCCTTATGTATCTGTTAGGTACCTGAATGTCTTCTTTAACGAAGTGTCTGTTCATATGCTGTGCCCATTTTTGAATTGGGTTATTTGTCTTTTTGTAGTTGAGTTTTTGCAGTATCATGTAGATTCTAGAGATCAGATGCTAAACGGAAATGTCATAGCCAAAAACTTTTTCCCAGTCTGTAGGTAATCTTTTTACTCTTTCGGTGAAGTCTTTGGATGGGCACAGGTGCTTGATTTTTACGAGCTCCCAGTTACCTAGTTTCTCTTCTGCATCGTAACTAATGTTTTGTGTAAACTGTTTCTCCCATGTCTTACGGTTCCTAGCATTTTCTGTATTTTTTCTTCGATGATCTTTATCGTTTCGATTTTATATTTAGGTCTTTGATCCATTTGGAGTTCGTTTTTATGCAAGGTGTGAGGTATGGGTCTTGTTTCCTTTTTTTGCAGATGGATATCCAGTTATGCCCGCACCATTTGTTAAAGAGTCTGTCCTTTCCTCATTTACCTGTGTTGGGGCCTTTTTCAAATACCAGCTGGTCATATGTGGATGGATTTATGTCCGGATTCTCAATTCTGTTCCATTGGTCTTTGTATCCGTTGTACCAGTACCAGGCTGTTTTGACTACTGTGGTGATATAATAGGTTCTAAAATCAGGTGGTGTGAGGCCTCCCACTTTGTTCTTTTTCAGTAATGCTTTGCTTATCCAGTGCCTCTTTCCCTTCCATGTGAAGTTGATTTGTTTTTCCATCTGATTAAAAAATGTCATTGGAATTTGGATTGGAATTGCATTGTATCTGTAGATCGCTTTTGGTAGAATAGATATTTTTACAGTGTTAAGTCTTTCTGTCCATGAGCAAAGTATGTTTTTCCACTTATGTAGGTCTCTTTTGGTTTCTTGCAGTAGTGTCTTTTAGGTTTCTTTGTGTAGGTCTTTTATGTCTCTAGTAAGATTTATTCCTAAGTATTTTATCTTCTTGGGGGGTACTGGAAACCCTGGTGGTGTAGTGGTTAAGTGCTACGGCTGCTGACCTAAAGGTCTGCAGTTCAAATCCGCCAGGCGCTCCTTGGAAACTCTATGAGGCAGTTCTACTCTGTCCTGCATGGTCGCTATGAGTCAGAATCGACTCGATGCCAACGGGAATGGGACAGGGGCTACTCTAAATGGTATTGATTTGGTGATTTCCTCCTCCTCAGTCTTTTTGTTGGTGTAGAGGAATCCAACTGATTTTTATATGTTTATCTTGTATCCTGATACTCTGTTGAACTCTTCTATCAGTTTCAGTAGTTTTCCTGAGGATTCTGCAGGGTTTTCTGTGTATAACATCATGTCATCTGCAAATAGAGATACTTCTTCCTTACGAATCTGGATGCCCTTTATTTCTTTATCTATCCTAATTGCTCTGGCTAGGCCTTCCAGCACAATGTTGAATAAGAGTGGTGATAAGGGGCGTCCCTCTCTGGTTCCCCATCTCAAAGGGAATGCTTGCAGATTATCTCCATTTAGGATGATGTTGGCTGTTGGTTTTGTATAAATGCCCTTTATTACGTTGAGGAATTTTCCTTCTGTTCCTATTTTGCTGAGAGTCTTTATTATGAATGGGTGTTGAACTTTGTCAAATGCCTTTTCTGCATCAATTGATAAGATCACGTGGTTCTTATCTTTTGTTCTATTTATATGATGGATTATATTAATTGTTTTTCTAATGTTGAACCATCTCTGCATACCTGGTGTGAATCCCACTTGGTCATGGTAAATTATTTTTTTGATATGTTGAATTCTATTGGCTAGATTTTTGTTGAGAATTTCTGCATCTAATTTCATGAGGGATACAGGTCTGTAATTTTCCTTTTTTGTGGTGTCTTTACCTGGTTTTGGCATCAGGGATGTGCTGGCCTCATAGAATGGGTTTGGGAGTATTCCATCCTTTTCTATGCTCTGAAATACCTTTAGAAGTAGTGGTGTTAACTCTTCTCTGAAAGTTTGGTAGAATTTTGCAATGAAGCCGTCGGGCCACGGCTTTTTATTTGGTGGGAGTTTTATAATTACCTTTTCAATCTCTTCTTTTGTTGTCAGTTTATTTAGTTCTACCTCTGTGTTAGTTTAGGTAGGTAGTTTGTTTCTAGAAATTCATCCATTTCTTCTAGGTTTTCAAATTTATTAGAGTACAATTTTTCATAGTAATCTATATGACTCTTTTAATTGCAGTTGGGTCTTTTGTAATATCGCCCATCTCATTTCTTATTTGCTTTGTCCCCTGTTTTTCTTTTGTCAGTTTGGCCAGTGGTTTATCAATTTTGTCAATTTTTTGAAAGAACCAGCTTTTGGTCTTGTTAACTCTTTCAATTATTTTTCTGTTTTCTATTTCATCTAACTATATTTTAATTTTTATTATTTGCTTTCTTCTTGTACCTGAGGGTTTCTTTTGTTGCTCTCTGTTCAAGTGGTAGGGATAATTCTTTGATTTTGGCCCTTTCTTCTTTTTGGATGTGTGCATTTATTGAAATAAACTGACCTCTGAGCACTGCTTTCACTGTGTCCCAAAGGTTCTGATAGGAAGCGTTTTCATTCTCATTGGATTTTATGATTTTTTTTATTCCATCCTTAATATCTTCTATGACCCAGTCTTTTTTGAGCATGGTATTGTTCAGTTTCCAAGTGTTTGATTTCTTTTCCCTGTTTTTTCTGTTATCGATATCTACTTTTATGACCTTATGGTCAGAGAAGATGCTTTGTAATATTTCGATGTTTTGGATTCTGCTAAGGCTTGCTTTATGACCTAATATATGGTGTATTCCAGCGAGAGTTCCATGTGCACTAGAAAGGAAAGTATACTTGGCTGCTGTTGGGTGGAGTGTTTCTGTATATGTCTGTGAGGTCAAGTTGGTTGATTGTGGCATTTACATCTTCCGTGTCTTTATTGAGCTTCTTTCTGGATATTCTGCCCTTCGCCGAAAGTGGTGTGTTGAAGTCCCCTAGTATAATTGTGGAGCTGTCTATCTCACTTTTCAATGCTGTTAGAGTTTGTTTTATGTATCTTGCAGCCCTATCATTGGGTGCAAAATTATTTATTATGGTTACATCCTCCTGGTATACTGTCCCTTTGATCTTTATATAGTGTCCTTATCCTTTGTGGTGGATTTACCTTTAAAGTCTATTTTGTCAGAAATTAATATTGCCACTCCTGGTCTTTTTTGATTGTTGTTTGCTTGATATATTTTTTCCATCCTTTGAGTTTTAGTTTGTGTCTCCAAACCTAAGGTGTGTCTCTTGTAGGCAGCATGTAGATGGATCGTGTTTTTTATCCATTCTGCCACTCTCTGTGTCTTTTTTGGTGCATTTAGTCCATTTACATTCAGGGTAATTATGGATAGGTATGAGTTCAGTGCTGCCATTTTAATGTCTTTTTTTGTGCGTTGTTGACAGTTTCTTCTTCCCACTTAATTTTATGTGCTGAGCACATTATCTTTATATAATGTCCTTTCCTTATATTCGTTGTTGTTGATTTTGTTTCTGCTAAGTTTCTGTTTTTGTTCTTGTATTTTATTTTGATGACTAGGATTGTTCGTCTCCTTTGTGGTTACCTTAATATTTACCCTTAGTATTTACTTGTCTTCCTCTCCATATGAAAGATCTATGACTACATTTCTAAGTCCCTCTTTATTGTTTTAATGTCTTCTTTTCCATAATGACATCACTGTTTCCCTGTTTTGAGTTTTTTTTTGTCTTGATTTATTTTTGTGATTTACCTATCTCGGTTGACATCTGATTGCTTTATGCAGTGTTCTCATCCTGGGTTGATATCTGATAGTATTAATTTTCTAACCAGAGAACTCCCTTTAGTATTTCTTGTAGTTTTGGTTTGGTTTTTACGAATTCCCAAAACTTTGTTTATCTGGAAATGTCCTAATTTTGCCTTCATATTTGAGAGACAGTTTTGCTGAATATGTGATTCTTAGCTGGCAATTTTTTTCCTTCAGTGCTTTATAGAAGTCATCCCGTTGCCTTCTTGCCTGCATGGTTTCTGCTGAGTAGTCGGAGCTTATTCTTATTGACTCTCCTTTGTAGGTGACTTTTTGTTTATCTCCAGCTGCTCTTAAAATTCTCTCTTTATCTTTGGTTTTGGCCTGTTTGATTATAATATGTCTTGGCTACTTTCCTTTGAGATACACCTTATGTAGAGTTCGATGAGCATCTTGGGTAGATATCTTCTCATCTTTCACTATATCAGTGAAGCTTTCTGCCAACAAATCTTCAACAATTCTCTATTTTTTGTTATCCCTCCCTGTTCTGGTATTCCAGTTGCTCGTAGGTTATTTCTTCTGAGAGAGTCCCACATGATTCATAAGTTTTCTTTTTTTTTAATTGTTTTATCTGATTTTTCTTCAAATATATTGACGCCAAATCCTTTATCTTCAAGCTCACTAATCCTCCCTTCCACTTGCTCAGTTCTGCTCCTCTGGCTTTGTATTGAGTTGTCTCATTATGTAATTTTATTATTAGTGTTCTGAATTTCTGATTTTTGTCTCTCTATGGATTCTTGCAGCTTATTAAATTTTTCATTTTGTTCTTGAATAACCTTTTTAATTTCTTCAACTGCTATATCTGTGTGTTCCTTGGCTTGTTCTGCGTATTGTCTGATTTCCTTCCTGATCTCGTTCCTGATGTCTTGAAGGGTTCTGTGTATTAATCTTTTGAATTCTGCATCTTGTAATTCCAGGAGAACACCTTCATCCAGAAGATCTCTTGATTCTTTGTTTTGAGAGCTTGTTGAAGCGATTATGGTCTGCTTTTTTATGTGATTGGATACTGGCTTTTGTCTCTGAGCCATCTACAAGTTATTGTATTAGTTTATTTTATGTTTGCTTACTGTATGCTAGCTTGTTTTGTTTTGTTTTGATATGTCCAAAGAGGTTGCTTGAGTGAGCTAGTTTGATTACTTTTGCCTTTGAAGCTCTAATATCCTGTCACTAGATAGCTAGAGCTGTTACCAGGTATATGAGCCCAGGAGTCGATTCACTTTTCTTGTATGGATTCAGCTCAAGTGTTCAGGTTGTGGTACAGGGTCTGCCCTACAGTCTTAGAGGGGCAGGGGTGTTTGGTGTAGGTACCAGTATCTGGTTGCAGCAGGGGGTCACACTCTCAACAAGGCTGTGGACTGACAATCGTTCCCCGAGTTTCTGTGACGAAAGCACGTCCCTGTTCCCTGCAGCGCAGAGGTGGGTGGTTTCTTCAGACAGATCATGGGCACCCAATGCTTTTGGTTGTAAGGACTGGGAAGTACTGCTTATCCTTGGACCCCTCTTGTGGGTGGCTGGGTGACTTTAGTGAAGCCACCAGTCCTTAGGCCCCTGATATGGGTAGGTGAGGACCCTGTTTAATAGACAAAGCAGTGTCAAATATCAAACACCCATCTCTCCACCACACAGCTGAAACGGTTGCAATCTGCAAACAAGGGTCTGTTCTTCTGAAATAGGCCCTCACAGGTCCTTGCAGGGGGGAAAGGTTTTCAAAGTCCATGCACCATTTATGCCTGGACAGGAGCCGCTTCTGTCCTGAGCTCCCCAGGTTAGTGGAGCTGGCAGATTATCTTTTCCCTGAATTGTGAATTTATTCATTCTCCAAGGCCAGGAGAATGGCTCAGGGTGCTCAGCGGGCTGTATCTCAGGCCCAGGGAAATCAATAGCCTCTGAAACCGGCTTGGGGGCTGGAGGCACTGTGAAATATACTCAAGTATTTAGCTTTTGCCGAGAGCACCGTTCTTCTCTGATTCTGGAGGTGTGAGTAGGCTGTGCGGCTGGCTGCTTCCCCTTGGGGAAACTGCGGCTGAACGCTACCACCAGCCTGCTGCAGTCGCTCCCGGGAATGGTGCCTGAGGGATTCCGGTGATTCAGGCCTGGTAACTCCCTCCGCTTCTGAATCGCCTCTCCCTACCCCTGCCACTCAGTCCGTTTTCTAACTTTGCCTTTGATGTTCAGGGCTCCCAGCTTGTCATAAATATAATCATTTTGCTTGTTTTTTCGAGTGTTTGTTGTAAGAGGGATCATCGGAAGCATCTGACTACTACACCATCTTGCCCCCGTGTCCAGCAATCTTTGTGGTTATATAAACGCATATATATTAAAAAAAAAAAAATGTTGCTGTCAGCTGTCCCTTAGGGTTTCCAGGGACCACCTGGGGGATTTGAACTGCCTACCTTTTGGTTAGCAGCCAAATGCTGTCAGGGCTCCAAAACATATATATGTCCCCTTTTCTGTCATTCAGAGACAGGTAGAATCATTGCCATCACGTGCAGGTGTCATCTGAATTACCAAGAAATGTAAGTTACAGCACTGTTTCAGAGATTAAAATATGAAAAGACGAAAAAAATATGAAAAAATTGCTCAAAACTGTTGTAAACTGCCATCTGTTAGCAAATTAGATTCCAATTTCAGAGATTTTAAGGGTGGGAAAATTTGCACAGGTTAAGAGAATCATTGAATATGTTAATTTATACCTTGCTTTTCTCCTTTTTAACATTCCTTGGAGCTCTTTGCCTCTCAGCGCATAAGGACACCCTGACTGTATTCCTGTAGCCACGTCCTCCATTAGAAGAAGATCCTGTCATCGACATAGTTCCTTATTGATGATGCTTAGATGCTTGTAGCACAAGCAGTGCTGCATTCATCGTGTTTATTTATGCATTTCGTTTGCTTGTGGGAATAGATCTATATTAGTAGCTATAGATTATCTAGGTCAGATGTATATGTTCTTTATTTTTGCTTCTTTGTTCCATTTGTTTTAAATGGAATCAATATTCACAGTGTTCTGAAATGTGATTTTCCCCACTTATGTTGTAGATATATTTGCAAGTCAGCATGTGTAGATCTATCCTATTCTTTTAATTTATATATTTTGATTTTTAAATAATAGGTAATAATTTTACATAGTTCAGAATTCAAAAAGTACACAAAGGCATTCAGTGAAAAGTTTTCTTCTCATTTTTCTCCTCAGGCATTGTAATAACGGCATAGGGCCAGTGTCTGACTTCCTGTCTCTTCATGAGGGGGAAGCAGAATCAGGATCCACAGCCCAAGGCTGATTCCCATGAGGTGGGGGTCAGATAGGCCTTTTTTCACCATCCTTACCAATTCTGACTCCAACCTTCCCTCCCATGGCACTCTCCAGTTCTCTCCTGGGTTCGATAATGCATTGCGGGGGCCACACAGAACTCTAGACAATACTCACAGTTATGGGGTTTATTAGGGAAGTAACAGGTTACACTGAGGATGTAGTTCTTGCATCAGGACACCCTCTTCCCAGTCATGGTCACAGGCAGACCCTTCCATGGCCCTCATTCGCCGTTGAAAGGCACTCAGCTTTCTCTCTCCTTGGGCCGGGAAGCCTGCTGCACCATCTCCTGCAGGTCTCTCCTGAGAGTCTCTTGCCGGTTTCTGCTGCCAGGTCTCTCCTGCCACCACTTCTCAGGGTCTTCAGGGTAACGGCTTGTTCTCTGCCTCCTAGTTCCAGGAGCTTCTCAGCACAGGGATCCCAGGTCCAGAAGGACATCCTGGCTCTTGGCTGTTCTTTCTTGGTGGTAGTGGTATCTTATCTTTCTTTCCTCTAGGGTGGCTCATTTCAAACCCAGCAGGATGGCATAACTGACCAGTCACCTTGATGGGCCACAATTACCCTATCACATAGTCCTGCCCAGTCACTTGGGTGAGAGCTGCAAGACCATAGCTAGACAAGCCACACAAAAGTGATCTATGGCACTGCAGCCATCTGTTTTACTTCCCCAGAAGCACCCAGTGTTCTCTTGTGTACCCTTCCAAAGCTGTGTTAGACATGCATAAGCAAGACTGTGTATACGTTCTTTTCCTCACGTTTTACACACGTGGCTAGATGTATACGTTTTTATAGAGAATTGTTAAATTCCATCTAAAGAAGGTAGGCTTTTTTTTTTTTTAAACATGAGTATACCTGTTTTTACTACATTTATTAAGCTACATCTTTTTAATTGTTTCCAATGAACACGGAAACGTGCTGGTCTCATTTTTAATATATTTTTTATGTTTAGTAATTAATTCTAATTGCCCCGTCTTGGTTATCTAGTGCTGTTATAACAGAAATACCACAAGTGGATAACTTTAACAAAGAGAAGTTTATTCTCTCACAGTCCAGTAGGGCTAGAAGCCTGAATTCAGGGTGCCAGCTCTCCAAGGGAAGGCTTTCTCTCTCTCTGTCAGCTCCGGAGGAAGGTCCTTGTCCTCAGTCCTCCCTTGGTCTGGGAGCAGCTCAGTGCAGGAACCTGAGGACCAAAGGACGCCCTCTGCTCCTGGTGCTGCTTTCTTGGTGATGTGAGGTCCACATGTCTCCCTGCTTGCTTCTCTCTTTTATAACTCAACAGAGATTGGCTTAAGACACAACCTAATCTTGTAGACCTCATCAATATAACTGCCACTGACCCACCTCGTTAAATCATGGTGATAGGATTTACAGCACATAGGGAAATCACATCAGATGACAAAACGGTAGACAGTCATATAACACTGGGAGTCATGACCTAGCCAAGTCGACAGATATTTTTGGGGGGACACAGTTCAGTCCACAACATGCCCTTTAAGCTTTTTTCTGCTTTAAGATCTTACTCATTGCCGTTCTCTTAAAGCTGCTTTTATGTATTTATTATGTGTATTTTCCTTAGAATGTTTTTCTTTTCAGTTACTAAATACCAGGAAAATTGAGATAGATTTTTTCTAGTATTTAAGGGTCTGTGTTAAAATGTATATAATCTTACGTAATTTGTCTAACCTGCTAAAAATGCATCCCTGTCATCTCTCTCTTCTTTAGGATGTTGTACCTCAGGCTTTACTAGATCAGTATTTATCTATGACCGACCCTTCTCGTGCACAGACAGTGGACACGGAAATTGCTAAACACTGTGCGTATAGCCTTCCTGGTGTGGCCCTCACACTGGGCAGGCAGAATTGGCACTGCCTGAGAGAGACTTACGAGACCCTGGCTTCAGACATGCAAGTGAGTAAAGCAATTAAAGAATTAGCAAGTACGTATGTACGGAAGGCACGATGTTTTTGCCTTCCAAAACTTACCAAAATTTCAGTTCCTCCTCTAGCATGGACTTAGTGTTGAACAAAATTATGTAAGGAAGAGCTTAAAATTACTATCAATGACCTTCCTGGTTTTTTTCCCCAATATTTTTAGTCAGATCTCCACAGTTTCACTTTTATTATTTTTATAAAATATTACATTTATAGAGTGCTTTCCCCATGTGTGTTAGCAGTTCCCAGTCTTTATTCCATGCAGCTCTGAGGGGTTCCTGTGGAATACCTCAGGGCCACTGGGCTCACTAAGAAGGCTCTGGATGGGACTTTTTGCCTCCTCTGCCCCGCTCCCCATCAGAAAATCTCGTTTTCATCTGTTTTATATATTGAACTTTGACATAAAATATTATTTCATGATTGGGTTCTGGTATTTGGGGGAAGTAAAACTTTTGTTCTAAACTCTCTGAGTGAGTAAAGTTCTAGGCTAAGTAACCATGTAAAAATTTTAAAATTGAGGCAGCATGGAGAAGAAGATGTTTTTAACTTAAAGGTACTTATATACACAAGATATTTCTGTTTAGGAGCTCTTATCCAGGGCTATAAACAAATGATTCTCCAATTCCTATATTTGTTAAATCGCAGTTCCTTAAAAACAGATTTTTTTTTTGCCGGATGCAAGGTGGGCTGTACGTGAATCTGAAGGGGAAGAGGAAAGTGCGATGGCTCCGCTGGCTGGTGGTGTGTGTGGAGCATCTCTAAGTCAGGGAACCTCAACAGCCGTGTTATTGGTGATTGCCAAGCATTTTTCCCTTCACCAATGAAAGGGAAATAATACGTACCATGCAGGGCTTTAAATTTTTTCTGTCATAGTTTTTGGTACATAGTAAAAAAAAAAAAAAAAAAATACTCAAAATCTACTGCCTAATATTAGTACTATTTTGATTTAATTAAAAATATAAACTAACCTTCATATATAGTCTAAAGGTTAAAATGCACTTTGTATTTAGATTACTAATATAAAAAAAAAAAATTTTTTTTTTTTTTTTTTTTAATACTTTTAATTCTCCAGTGGAAAGTTCGAAGAACTTTAGCGTTCTCCATCCATGAGCTTGCAGTTATTCTTGGAGATCAGCTGACGGCTGCAGATCTTGTTCCAATTTTTAATGGATTTTTAAAAGACCTGGATGAAGTCCGGATAGGTGTCCTGAAACATTTGCATGATTTTCTGAAGGTAATTTTTTTTTTAATTCTTTTTTTTCTGCTATCATCAACACTTCTGAAGTTTTATGTAAGAAAATAAGGAGCCCTGGTGGAGCCGGTGGTTAAGTGCCCTGCTGCTAACTGAACCCACCAGCTGCTCCGAGGGAGGAAGACTACAGCCTTGGAAACGGTAGAGGATGGTTCTGTTCCGTGAGTTGGAATTGATTTGACAGCAGTGGTTTTTTTATGTAAGAAAATATCGCAGAGTTGATGGTGACTTAAAAGAAGACATATTCCCATTTTGATCAATTTTGCTGGTGTCATTTTAATTTTTAACTTAAAAATAGTTACGCTAATTTCATTTTTTAAGTGTATTAGATCATGGTTACAAATGTACCTTTTATCAAATTCTTGAATAACATACATGTTAAAAAAAAAAAAAAGGTCGTGGACATTAAGCTTGGAGGCTTTCCTGCATGTTTTAGGAGTCTGAGAATTTACCTTTCATCCTCATTCCTTTTGTATGGGATCACTGGTCGCCAAAGTGAACAGCCCTCATTTTTGCATATTGTTTCATCCTGGCATACTCTTGTTTCTTAGGTATTATATTAGCCTTGGAATTGGCGCTCTCACAGTTCTAAGGTATGAGTTACAAAAGTAGTTATAATCCTACTAAAATGTGAATTCTAAAAACATTGATACCATATTCATATATGTTAGATAATGTAGAAATTTCTTTCAGGCTCACCTTCTTTCTCTACCTCAGACCTGAAATCAGCATTTCTTAAGGACCCCTGATCCCTTTTAGTGGAGAAAGGTATTTAAAAACCAAGATCTGGGCACTAAATGTGCCCATTGCTACTGGGTTTTTTTGTTTTGTTTTTAGGCCTTTTCAATGGACAGGAGGTTTTTATGTTTTAAATTATTGAGTTCATATCAATATCCTCGCCTCCAGTGGAATACTATTTCCTTGCCTTTGTTCAGTTCACACTTCTTTTTCTTCTCTCACACAGTAAAAACCCTGTTTCCAACAACAATGTATTTACTCATTTGTTCAATTCTATAAAAAAAAAAAACTTTTTTTTTTTTTAATGATATACATGAAATGGTTTCAGAATTACTCCATGAATACATCAAATCAACTAAAGTTCAAGATTTTCTTCACCCCTTTCTGTCCTTAGAACATATCCTGTGAAGATGTATGGTTGGAGTACTAAGTAAAAAACAGACTCTTTCCCCCTGTGTGATTGTGTTATCTGTTTGATGTATAATTAGATTTCTTTGCTTATTTATATAAAAATTTCGGTTTCCCCTCATACTGATTATAAACCTACTTTTACATATGTGAAATAAATTTCTTTTTATTTCTTTTACTCAATAAACATTCATTGAGCACTCACATGTGCCAGTCAAAGTGTCATTCCCTGTTGTTGTTGTGGTTAGGTGCCGTCGAGTCACTTCTGACTCATAGCAACCTTACCTACCACAGAATGAAACACTGCCTGGTCCTGCGCCATCCTTAAAATCGTTGTTATGCTTGAGCCCATTGGTGCAGCTTTTGAGTGCCTTCTAACCTGGACGGGCTCATCTTCCAGCACTATATTAGACAGTGTTCCACTGTTATTCATAAGGTTTTCACTGGCTAAATCTTTGCAGAAGTAGACTGCCGGGCCGTTCTTCCTAGCCTGTCTTAGTCTGGAAGCTCAGCTGAAACCTGTCCTCCATGGGTGACCTTGTGGGTATCTGAATACCAGTGGCATAGCTTCCAGCATCACAGCAACATGCAAGTCCCCACGGTATGACAAACTGACACGTGGGGCCATTCACTGAGCCTACGTGTGTGAGGAAGATCATAATCTGTCTTCAAAGAGTTCATGGTGGGGCTTAGGGCTGGAGTCTCATGGGACTGTCAGGTGAATTGGCAGAATAAAATTTTTTTTTTTTTTTAATAACATTGTGTTTGAGGTGAAAGTTTACACAGCAAATTAGGTTCCTATCTAACAATTTCTATACAAGTTATTCAGTGATACTGGTTACATTTTTCACAGTGTGTCATCACTCCTGTTCATTCTGTTCTGGTTGTACCATTTTCAGTGCTCTAGTTTCCCTGCCCCCATCTCATCTTTGCTTTAGAGTAAATTTTGACCGTTTGATTTTTTTAAAGGAGCTCATTATTTACAGGTGATAGCCTTTATTTTATGAGCCAATCTATTATTTAACTAAAAGGGGTGATTTTACAGATAATTTCAGTTTAAGTTTTAAAGAGAATCTCAGGGTGATAGTCTCAGGGAGTCCTCTAGTCTAAACTAGTCCAGCAAGTTTGGACTTTTTAAGAATTTAAGTTCTGTTCGACATTTTTCTCCCATTCTGTCAGGATCCATCTATTGTGGCCCTGATCAGAACAGTTGGCAGTAGTAGCCTTGCACCATCTAGCTCTTCTGGTATCAGGGTAGATGAGGCCATGGTTCGTGTAGAGTATTAGTCTTGCAGACTACTTTCGTTTCTGAGTCTTTGGTTTTCTTCTTTTTCTTTTGTTCTGGACAAGTAGAGGCCAATAGTTTTTTCCTGGTTGGCCTCTCACGAGCTTTTAAGACCCCAGATGCCACTCACCATACGGGGAGGTGGAACATAAACTTTAAGAATTAGGTGAGTAGTGTCTGGAGCCTTAAAAGCTGGCAAGCGGTCATCTAAGATAAACTTTATTCACCTGGAGCAAAAGAAAAAGAAGGAAACCCAAGAATCAGAGAAGGAACTGGACTACAGGACTAATTTGTCTACATGAACCACTGCCTCTACCACCTTGAAACCAGAAGAACTAGATGGTGCCCAGCTACCACTACTGAATGTTCTGATCAGGGACACACTAGATGAATCCTGATAAAAAGGAAGAAAAATATGGGCCGGAACTTCAGATTCTTAAGGAATTCAGACTTATTGGACCTATTGAGACCAGAAGAACCCCTAAGGCTATGGCCTTGAGTTGCTGTTCAAACCCTTGGAATTGAAACTACCTCTTGAAGGTCACCTTTAAGTAACAGTTTAGCCCAAAGAGTAAAGATTTTCACCCTTGAGTAATGTGTTTAAAAAGAAAGAGTTCATGATAACGAGACTTTCCTTAGAGTGGGTGAGTTATGCTCAAGGAACTATAAGTTTAGTGAAGGTCACCAGCAGGCTCCGAAGATGGATTTTGAAAGAAAATGATGATTCTTGATGATAAATGGGAATTATTCAGGGGAAAATGAATTTAATACCAATTTTTTAAAATAATTGCATACGGGTACTGCATTTGTTTTTCAGACAAAATAACCATATTATTTATCATATTTTTACTCAGATAATGCATGCTTTCTATATTTATTTGCCAATTGTGCCCTCCCCACAAGATTTTTTAATAAGCGCCATTATGCCAATTTTTTTTTTACATGTTTTTTGCAGCAGGAGGGTGCAGTTGGCAAACAAACATGGAAGGTGTATGTTATTTGTGTAAAAATATGGTATAGTCCATTCATAAGCAGTCTAGTAAAAGAAAGAATGTACTGTTTGTTTTGCTAAGTATTTTCTATTTTATTACTTCAGCTTCTTCATATTGACAAAAGAAGAGAATATCTTTATCAACTTCAAGAGTTTTTGGTGACAGATAATAGTAGAAATTGGCGCTTTCGAGCTGAACTGGCTGAGTAAGTTCTAACAATTTGTTAGATTATGTTTTGGAGGGGTTAGTATTTACTTCATTTTTACCCTTTTCAGATTTCTTCATTTGTGTTCATGCAGGTTTCTGTTTGATATTGTATTCCTTTAACTTTTCTTGTAAAACTGATTTGCTGAGAATGACTTTTCTGAACTTTTTTTTTGGGGGGGGGGACAGTATTTTAACTTCATTTGTCTTTTATTGTGGTAAAATATACACAGCACAGAATTGACCTTTAGTGATATTTTATGCACTCAGAGTAGTGCAACCATCACAACTATTTACTTCCAGAACATTCTCATCACCCGGAAAAGAAGATCTATTCCCATTAAGCAGTCACTCTCCGTTTCCCTCTTCCCCCAACTCCCTGGAAACCACTAATCTGCTTTCTGTGTCTATAGATTGGCCTATTCTGGGTATTTCATATAAATGAAATTATACAACCTGTGGCCTTTTGTGTCTGGCAGCTTTCATTTTGCATAATGCTTTCAAGGTCCAGTCACATTGTAGCATGTGTCAGTACTTCCTTCCTTTTATGGCTGAATAATGTTCCGTTATATGGGTATACCGCAGTTTATTCATTCGTCCATCTGGTGATGAACACTCGGGTTGTTTTCTACCTTTTGGGTAATGTAAACAATGCCACTGTGAACATGGGAATACAAGTGTCTGAGTCCCTGTTTTCAGTTCTTTTGGGGTGGAATTGCTGGGTTGTATGGTAATTCTTATGTTTAATTTATTGAGCAGCCAAACGGTTTTTCACAGTGGCTGCAACATTTGGCATGCCCACTAGCAGTGTATGAGGGTTCCAACTTCTCCACATCCTTACCAACACTTGGTATTTTCTTTTTTTTAAATTATAGCCATTCTAGCAAGTATGAAGGTGTGTCTTATTGGTGGTTTGATTTGCATTTCCCTGGTGATTGATGTTGAGCGGTTTTTCATGTGCTTGTTGGCCATTTATGTATCTTCTTTGGACAAATGTCTAAGCCCTTTGCACATTTTTTAATTGGCATGTCATTTTATTGAGTTGTATGAGTTCTTTATACATTCTGGATTCTAGACTCCACCTTCATTTTTAAAAGATATTTTTGCTGGTTATATAATTTGGTGTTGACAGTTTTTTAAAACATTAAAGATGTCATTCTTTGAGCTACACAGCTCGCCCAGCTTTGGACAAGAAATCTTCAGTGATTCATCATCATTGATTCCTTATGTGTACTCTTTCTTTTCCTCTGGCTGAATTCAAGATTTCCTCTTTTTCTTTGGTTTTCAGCAGTGTGACTATATCTACATCTAGATGGTTTTGTTTGTTTGTGTTTATGATGATTATTGTTTTTCTGCCATTAAATCTGCTTGGGCTCTTTGAACTTCTTGGACCTGTGGTTTGTGCCTTTCATTGTTTTTGGAAAACCCTAGGCTAATCATTACCTTTTCAGATCTTACCACCACTTGATTCTTTCTTTCTTCTCCTTTTGGGACCCCAGTTACTTGCGTGTTAGATCATTTGGTATTGTTCCCCAGCTCTTACAGGCTATGCTAGAGTTTTTTGGTAAGCTCTTTTTTGTTTTCTCATTTTGGGTAATTTCTATTGACTTGTTTTCAGGTTAGGCACCCTGGTGGTACACTGGCCGAACACTCGGCTGCTAACAGAAAGGTTGGCAGTTCAGAGCCACTAGCCACTCCATAGGAGAAAGATGTGGCAGTCTGCTTCCACATAGTTTGTTGTTAGGCACTGTCAAGTCAGTTCCAACTCATAGCGACCCTGTGTACAGCAGAATGAAAGACTACAGCCTTGGAAACCTATGGGGAAGTTTTACTGTGCCCTGGAGGGTCTCTCTGAGTCAAAATTGACTCAAGGGCAATGAGTTTGGGGGTATTTTCAGGTTTACTAATTCTTTATTCTGCTATGTCCAGTCTACTACTGATGAGCTTGTGGAAGGAGTACTTCAACTCTGATAGCATGCTTTTATTTCTAGTGTTTTCATTTGACTCCTTATTGTATCTGTTAAAACTCAGTCTGCTTTTCACTCACGTTATCCTTCTTTTACAGAAAAAGAGTTTTTAACAAGGAATCATATATTTTTTTAAGCCCTAATCCCATAGGTTCAACATTTGGGTTATCTCTGAGTCCAGTTCATTTGGTTGCTTTGTATCTTGACAGTAGTTGTTTGTGTGTGTGTGTCCTAATTTTGATTGAATGCTGTACGTGACGTGTAGAATATTAGAGACTGAGTTAAATTGCATTAGGCATGGAAATGGGGATGCCTCCTCTTCTGCCATTAATGTGGAGGGTTGAGTCAACCCAGCCAGAAGTCGAGCTGGGTTTGAGTTTTGTTGTCGCTAGGGTTACTTTCCGTGCACCACAGGCTTCAATTTTTCTAGTGGTGACTGCCATTGCCTTTTGCTGAGGGTGGGAGCTCGGGGTGCTAGTGAGCTTTTCCCAGTGACAGCATTCCATCCTCACCTTTCAGCAGCCCCTGCACTTCTGTGTCACTGAGGTGGGTTTCTTGCCCTTCCCCCCAGCTGTAGACTAGTGGTAGGCTCCTGTTGGGGAAGGGATGATTCTCTATTATTCTGATTCAGCCTCAGTCTTTGGGAGGCTCTGCATACCTTTCTCTCGAGCTCCTGCCCCTGTCGATGGCATCCAGTCTCTGCCTCTTATTTGTGCTTAGTCTTGGGCCAGAGTTCCTTCCCCTCTTCCCACAGTAGGAAACTTTTGCTTGGTTATAAACCTGTAGAGCCTTAGCTCAAGAAGGTTTCCTGCCCACCCATCCTGGAATAAACATTTTTCATCTACTCTTCCGTTAACCACAGTATGTCCTTCTTGTGCCCATGGGGTGGCAGGCTTCTCTGCCCCACCACTAGGGTCTTAAAGGTTTTGTTTTGTATGAGAGAAGGGCCCAGGGAAGTGCAGAGTGTTTGATGCCTGTGCCCTAACATCTGTCAGTCACTGCCTACCTGCCAAGGGACCACTTTCTAGTTTCCTGTCGTGACCTCAGTCTTTGTTGTGGGCACCCAGTGGAGGTCAGTGGGAAAGAGTTTGCAAGTGAGTGTGAATTCCACTCACGTCCGGAGTCCCCAGCTGTTCCATGCTGACACACTCATCTTCTTGGCTCATTTCTCACGTGATGGCCCCTGCCTCTTGAGCCCAGGCTCCCAGCAGGTGAGTCAGTCTTGTGGCCTATCTCTCCTGGGATGGGGCTTGTTCCGTTTTGGAAAATACTCTGTAGTTTATCCAGCTTTGTTTCATTGTTAGGGTCATAATGCCATCCTTCACAGCTTTCTACATCCCAAGCAGAAGCTGAAGTCCTGTTTGGGATTTTTATTTTCACCTTTTGTGTCAGAAAATAGTGTGTCTCTCTCTCTTAAGGTTTTATATGTATGTGTATATACCACATATGGGTGTATTTATCCATTCCTGTGTTCCCGATATTCACGTTTGATTCACTTCCTGCTGATCAGAATTGTTAATAATCATACACATAAACCCCAAACTGCAGAAACCTCTTTCATGTCTGAGGTATTTCTTTTAGGGCATTAATGTGTTTACCCAAAAGCAGGTGTTGTTACAGTCTTCAGTTGCCTTTCCACAGACATAGTAGGAACTGTTGCCAGAGGATCTGCTCTTCCCATTACCCGGCAGGCGAGTACTTCCCTCAGAACACGCTCAGAGTTTGGCAGACACACACCAGGGCACCTAAATCTGCGGGACTTTCCTATTTAGTAATTGATTTGTTGTAAGATGGAGGAGAGCTAGTTTGTACTTCTTCAGCAGTTACTCTGGAAGAAGAGCTTCCTGATCCAACCATACACGCTAGCCAGTGCTTGCTCTGCTGCCGTCCCTGTGGGCGGGGAGGCCACCAGGTTTTCCTCACGTTCTAAGGGGAAGGGATACTCTTGGAACTTCCATCGTGTTTAAATGGCATTTCCAAATTAACAGAGACTGACACTAATTCTGTGCATGACAGACCTAATTATTTTAATTTTTGATTATTTTTTTATTTTTATAATTTGTTTTTGTAGACAGCTGATTTTACTTCTAGAATTATACAGCCCCAGAGATGTGTATGACTACTTGCGTCCCATCGCTCTGAATCTCTGTGCAGATAAAGTTTCTTCTGTTCGCTGGATTTCCTACAAGTTGGTATGTAGTTAAAAGCTTTTAAAATTTTAGATTAGCAAGCTCTTTTATGATATTGTAGAAGGGAAGATATTTCTCAATTCCCCATTTTAACGCTCCTAGGTTAGTGAAATGGTGAAGAAACTGTACGTGGCAACACCCCCAACATTTGGAGTCGACCTCATAAATGAACTGGTAGAAAATTTCGGTCGATGTCACAAATGGTCTGGTCGGCAAGCCTTTGTCTTTGTCTGCCAGGTAAGCAAGGAACTGGGCTTACCCTTTTGTGGCCAGTTTTTTCCTAGAACCGTTTTTTCTTTCACTTCCTGCTTGTCTCGCACCCTCTTTCTTGTCCTTAAGGAACAGCACTTTGGCATCTGGCTATTTATAGGACCCCCAATCCCTCAAAGTCGAGTGTTTGTCTGGGTCTTCATCTTGAGCTGCCTGCCCCCTCATACCTCTCAGTCAGCTGAGTTCTTTCTAGAGCTGGCAGCACAGCATAGCACTCCGCTAGAGGGCGTTCAGAGCCTACGGCCCATACTGCAGCTGTGAAAATGGAGGGATGACTGAAATTCTAAGCCTTCATGTATGTAGCAGTTTCTGAAATGTGTGTGTGCCGGAAGTTAATTATGTAATTTTTGTTTTGAGGTCCCAAGTACCTGATACACAGTAGTCCCCCTCTTATCCACAGGGGGGCTATGTTCCAAGATGCCCCGTGGATGCCTGAAACCATGGATAGCACCAAACCGTATATACACTATGTTTTTGTCATATACACACATACCTGTGATAAAGCTTAATTTATCAATTAGGCACAGAGATTAACACGATAACTAATAATAAAATAGAGTGATAACAGTACACTGTAATAAAAGTTATGTGAGTGTGGGCCCTGGCAGGACGGAGCAGGATGGCGGGAGAGCTTGTCACGCTACTCATTTCACGTTTTAGGACTGAACCCACTGAAGGTGGAACCGCAGTTAAGGGGGGACTGCAGTAACTATAATCTGTAGCACTTAAGTAGTTACCAAGACATTTTGTTAGCTAGTATTTCATAGCTCGGTAGACTGAATTTACAAAGAAATCTGAAGCAGTTTTTTCTTTTCCCCAGACTGTCATTGAGGACGATTGTCTTCCCATGGACCAGTTTGCGCTGCATCTTATGCCACATTTACTCACCTTAGCAAATGACAGGGTTCCAAATGTCAGAGTACTGCTTGCAAAAACATTGCGACAAAGCCTGTTAGAGAAAGGTAAGTAGGTGACTGTTAGAGTGTGTGTGGCGGGCGGGGAGCGTCAGAGACCGCATGAATAGATGCTGACAGAGAATAGTCTGGTCAGGGGGTATATGGTAAGTTGCTTGAGACAGGACAAAGATGAAAAGGTAGGGAGGTGACTTGTATCCCTTCTCTGCTCCAGTTGAAAAAACAATTTTTTACCATATATCATTTTTGTAATTCCACACTTAGTCATTTGAAAAATTGGATATTTTCTTAAAACTGCAAAATCATGGCCTTTGGAAGAGGCCCACCTGGTATGGGTCCTTGTTGGGAGATGTGTTGGTTTTTCCTCTTCCTATCTCATCAAGCAGAAGACATGCTCCGGAACGTCTGCTTGGCTGCCAGCTGTGAGCGCCTCATGACTCAGGTGGTTTTTTTTTTTATTGTAATCCCCCCCAGAAAGCCTTACAGGTTTCCGTAGTACACTTCAAAAAATAAAGGTAAATGAATGTTGTTTCTTTTTCCTCCTTTGGAATTCACGTAGATTTTATTAAATAGTGTAAAAACGGCTTGGGGACAGTGTCTAACCCCCTCCGACCCCACAGTGGGGAAGAAGAACCAGGATCAACAACCCAGGGCTGATTCTCCTGAGGCGGAGGCCAGACAGGCTTCCTCTCTGCCATCTTCACTAATTCTCATACCAGCTGTCCCTCACACAGCACTCTCTGCTTCTCTGCTGGGTGTGATAATTCATTCCAGTGGCCACACAGAACATACTCACGATTATGGGGTTTATTATAGGGAAGTAACAGCTACAATTCAGGCTTGGGAACACTCAGGATACAGTTTTCCCATCAGGACAGCCTCTCCCCAGCTGTGCTCGCAGGCACACCTCTCCCTGGCCCTCAGTCTCTGCCCAGAGGCACTCAGCTTTCTATCTAGATGAGCCAGGAAGCCCACTGTACTGTCTCATACTGCTGGGTCTCTCCTTCCTTGTGGTCGTGGGCTCTTCCTCTTTGCTCTGGAGTTGGCTGTCTTTAAGGCAAAACTGACCAATCCTTGTGGTCGACCACAATTATCTTATTTTGCACAGCCCCACCCAATCACTTGAGTAGGAGTCACAAGACCCCTAGAAAAGCCACCCACGAAAGTAATTAATCACACAGCAAATACCAATTAGAATGAAACGGCTAGAGAAGATGCTGGTTTGGTTTAGTTGTGTGTGTGTGTGTGTGTGTGTGTGTGTGTGTGTGTGTGTGTGTGGGGTGGGTGTTCGGAGGTGTTTTTTCTTTTACTGAACTAATTAATACCTAAAAAAGTATCATGCTTCAATATATTTATTAGTTTAATACTGCCTAGCTGCCTCTGAGAATCATGAGGTTTAGTCTGTCATAAAAATAATCAGTCTTATAACTCTTATATATATATATTTTTAATTTAACACAAATTAATTTAGGATACTGTTGTCAGTCAACATAACTTGTGTTTATTTGTGCAGAAAAAGTGTTTTATAATGACTAAGAAGTTTTTATATTTGATCTTGATAAAACTGTTAAATATTAGACTACTTTTATTTGTAATCTGTACTTCTCATTTGCAGAATATTTCTTAAATTCTGCCAACTGTCACCAGGAGGCTGTAGAACAGACAATTATGGCTCTTCAAATGGATCGTGACAGTGATGTGAAATACTTTGCAAGCATTCACCCTGCCAGCACCAAAATTGCTGAAGATGCCATGAGCACAGCTTCTTCCACTTACTAAAGAGCTTGTCTCTCAGCGTCTTTCCTGGGCGAGGTTCTCCACGTGCTTCTCACATGTATGATCTGCAGCGGCCTTTTGTGGAGAAGGAAAGACCTTCCTCTCTTGCCAGACTTAAGTGCAGGTGAAAGCCGCCTACTCCAGATGCCAGGGATTTTAAAAGTTAAGAGAAAGTACAGCAAACACTATCATCTCATCTTGACTTTAGGGAAAATAATTTCTCAGAGGATTATAATTGTCACCGAAGCCTTAAATCCTTCTGTCTTCCTGACTGAATGAAACTTGAATTGGCAGAGCATTTTCATTATGGAAGGGACAAGATCCCCAGAGATCTGCATTGCTTTGTCCTGGCTCTATCTAACGACCCATAGATGGAGTTCTTAGGGTCAGAAGGCAAAGGGGAGCCAGGATGTGAGAGAGCCCTGCAGTATTCGCTCTAGATGCTTAACCCAGGCGAGGACCTCTGGGTTCTGTGACCTACTGCCCAGCCGTCCCTGTGTGAATAGGTTTTGACATGTGTAAATGGGAAAAGGAGATTTTTTTGGATTTCTCCTAAGGGCTTGATGCTAACACTAAAGTAGAGACTGATTTTAACTCTTAAATGCAGCATATTGCTGTACACATTTACAGAACTATCTATGTCTTGATTTTTATTTCATGCTGGTCATGACCTGGAGGAAATTTATTAGCACGTACACTGTATGTCGGGTGTCCTAACTTGATCATGACTGGCTCTGCGGTGCAGCCTTTTCTCAGACACTGTGCACACCTGTGACCACTCCTGGGCGTGCTGCGGTCTGTAATCACGCTGTTTGAAACTGTCGTGGCACAAGTTCTCCTACTTGTCCCAATAAATTTATTAATAAGATCTATATGGAGAGATATATACACTTTTGATTGTTTTCTAGATGTCTGCAAATAAATGTAATTTGTGACCTGTATTAATGATTTAGTATAAAATGGGGAAATGAAATTAAAATATTTGTCCTTTAAGCAGTTTAGTGGTTTTTTTTGAAGTCTGTTTCACGTGGGCAGGTGTTTGGCTTTTGGCACACAGCAGAGGCACATGGGGCGTTGCACCCCCAGCCTCTGCTGTGGGACCCCACCAGGGGGAATGTGGGCCGAGTGCATGTTGGGCCTTGACCAGGCTGTCACCCGGAGACTGAGAGTGGACACATGATTCTGGTTTTGTGCCGATGCTCCTGGGATACAAGAAAGCACCTTTGAGCCTTGATTTCTTCATCTGCAAGATGAGAATTAGCCTAACGTGCCCTACCTCCCACCAGCTCATTTTGCAGTAAAATAATATGCGAAGGCACTTTCCTAAAGCACTGTGTATAAATGTAAGTTGCTATTATTAGCCAGGCTGAAAAATCCTTGGCACATCTGAGACTATAATTTTTGGTTTTACTTAGCTGGCTGTGCCTCTGGGCTCATAGTCAGAATAGATCCTTTTGAACCCCAGGAATATAGCTGAGAACAAATCCCACTGGGGAAACGAATAAATAAGTTCACAGGGCTGGGGCAATGAATAAAACAGGATGAGGAGGGTGGGAGGGGCTCGCAGTCACCAAAGGCATCTGTCAGAGTGGTGTTAGAGCCAAGAGGGATGAGGACATGGTCTGCTCTCACTTAGCTTGATGTTTGAGGTATATATTCTCTGCTATTAAATATTCTGCCCTCCCAAGAATTTTTTTTTATAGCAGTGGTAATGTTAACTTGCATTTTGGGGCAAAAAGGTTTTGAATTCAGGCTGAGGGCGTCCAGACCGCCTGTAAAGTTAAAATGCACAGGCTAGTCCTTAATCTCTGGACTTGATGCTGCTGCTTGTATTGTACCGACAGATAGCCTCAGGCTCCCCTTTGGGTCTCACAGTGCTCCCCACACTGTTCTGGAATTTTAGTTATCAATGGGAGTGAGTACAAAAAGGCACCCGTATTGTTTAGTAGCAATTATATAATGCAATCCAGTTATTTCCAGTTTGAGTAATCACTAATATATTTCAGAATAAGAAAAAAAATTAAAATCTATATCTCCCTTAATTTCAGTGATTTATTTAGTAATTACTGTAGTAATACTGCTGTAGTTGCCCTAATGAAGACTAGTTGAGGTATGACTTCTGCTTTTTTCAGGCATGTTATGGGGCAGCAGGAGCTGAGCTGAACATGAGAACCAGGGGCTGAACTTTTGAAGACCACAAGGGTACTGAAACCAAGTGTGGCCTCTCACGGGACAGGATCTAAGGTAGAAAGTAGTGTGAGACCAAGCAAACACAGTTATTCAATGATTCCTTTCAAAACCACCAGGAGGTGAAAACAAAAGCAGCAAGCCAATTAGTACTCAAACTTTTAATTTCACAATATACAAATGAATAAAATGGTTGTAATTATGTCCTTGTAGGTATTTAATACTGCATTACTAATCATAGAAGATATTCAGTGATGTCTTAGGACTTTTGAATGAATAAGGATGAAGAAGAAAACTTAAAATAGCTCATTGTCCAGCCCATGTACTTGGTTGTTGCCAGAAGTTTCTTCTCCAGTCCGGTCCCCCTGTCCTCCACCCCCTCCGACCCCCCCGTGTGCACTTGCACGAGGGGCCTCCTCGCAAGCATTGTATGGGTTACATTCATGTGCTGTACTCGGTCTCTGTAGCCCTGCTGGGTGGGAGAAGTATGTTTCTGTGAGTGTCACTTATTGAATGTACTAATCCCAGGGGGCCAGACTTCCCATCTGACCACTCAGGGCAGTTATTCGGGTGTGTGAGACTTGGTCCTGAGCACAGATACTTCTGCAGTGCCAGACCTCTGGTGCATGTAGCACCGGCTAACTCGGACTTGGCTGGTACCATGTTCTGAGACAGCGACTGTGGACAGTAGCACTCATGTCCCCAGAGATCCCTACACCTGGCCAGTCTGCTACTGAGCACCTGCCCTGGGTGATGTCAGTGTGCTGAGCTGTTGTTGGCTCCAAGCTCAGGAGGTGGCTACAGCATCATCATTTCTCCTTCCTGAACAGTACACGCTCCCCTGACTTGGGGCTGGACCTCTCTCCTGGCCTACAGGGCCCCGAGTAGGGTTGAAGGGAAGTGTCAGCAACCACATACCCACTGCAGCACGGAACTCTCGCATCAGCAGTAGGCGGTGGTAGATTTCGTGTGTTTCTGTCTTCACATGCCCAACTATCACCAGCACAGCTCAGGAAAGACGGGACCAACATGAGTGAGAGGCCAGACTTCTAAAGTGACCGTCTATAGCAAAAGCTGCTGCATCTCGGGCACCGGGAAGCAAGTGATTCCTTCCTTGTATGGTCATGTTTCTGTGTGAGATACCAGGAGACTGAGGAGAGCAATGAGGGAGGGAAGGAAGGAAACCCGCAGCAATTCAAAACAAGCAAGTAGCCTCTTAATATCCCTCTAACTCATACCAGAAGAAAATGAATTGAGTGTGGAAACAAATGTGAAAAAGCAAGACTTTGTGGTTTCTCTTGAGTTTTTACTTCTAAGTTGTTATAAACTGAGGTGGCATCTTAGTCATTGCCTGGGGCATCACCTGAGGCAGATGCCTTACAGGACGTTGCTGAATGTTCTCAGAACACATCCCCACCACTCAGTTTTGCTTCTACACCTATAGCTAGACTTAAGTCCCAGTGAACCCCAAAACGTAAAGTACAAGGCATGACCCAGGAGGAGGTACACAACACTCCAGAAGAACTGCCTGAGTTTTCTAATATATACAAACAGAAACCTGGGGAATATGTGTGAGAATGGCTATTTAAAGTGTGGGATAGGGCAGAACCAAGATGGTGGAATAGACGCTTCCTTCAAGCCCTCTTTACAACAAAGACCCGAAAAAACAAGTGAAATTCACGAGTATATTTATGACAAGCTGGGAGCCCTGAGCATCAAAGACAAGCTTAGACAAAGAACTGAGGGGAAGGGGAAGGAAGAGACTGTTCAGAGGCGGAGAAGAGTTGCCGGAGCTGAATCGCGGGGAGCCTCAGGCACCGCTCCCAGAGCAGTGGCGGCAGCAGGCTGGTACTAGCGTTTGGCCGCAGTTTCCTCAGGGAGAAGCAGCCCGCCACACAGTCCACTCACACCTCCGGAACCTGAGGAGACGGGCGCCCTTGGCAAAAGCTAAGTACTTGCGTATATGTTACCATGCCCCCTGCCCCCAAGCCAGCTTCAGTGGCTGAATCCCTAGGCCTGAGATAGACCCTGTTGAGAACCTGGAGCCGTCCTCCCGGCCTTGAGGAAGGAAAAAATTTGCAACTGGGGGGACAAGATAATTTGCTAGCTCCATTCACTGGGAGAGCTCAGGACAGAAGCGGTTCCTGTCCAGGCATAAACCGACCGTGGACCTTGAGCACCTTTCCATTCTGCACGGACTTGTGTGGGCCTATTTCGGGAGAATAAGCCCTTATTGGCAAACTCCAACCACTTGAGCGGTACAGTGGAGACGTGGGTGTTTGACGTATGACGTTGCTTTGCCTGTTAAACACGGTCCTCACCTACCCGCAACAGGGACCTAAGGACTGGTGGGTCCACTTGGGTTGCCCTTCCACCAGCAACAGGGGTCCAGGGATAACTGGTACCTCCCAGTCCTTGCAACAAAAACTGTGTGTGCCCATGGTCTCTCTGCAGAGCCCACCCACCAGCACGCCCTAGGAAACAGAGACATGTTTTCCACAGAGACACTTGGGGGTCGGTTCTCAGCCCCCTGCCTTGTTCAGAGCGTGACCCCCTGGTGCAATCAGATACAGGTATATACGCCAATCACCCCTGCCTCTCTAAGACTGTAGGACAGAGCCTGTACCACACACTTGATATCAGCCACCTGGAAACCTAAGCTGAATTCATACAAGAAAAGTGAATGGACTTCTAGACTGATAGACCTGATAACAGGTCTAGCAGGCTGCGAACAGGACACCAGAGCTCCAAAGGCGAAAATAAGCTAGCTCACTCAAGCAACCCATAGGGGTATACCAAAACAAAAAAAAGCAAGTATCTACGACACGGTAAGCAAGCATAAACTAATACAATAACTTATAGATAGCTCGGAGACAACAGTCAATATCAAGTCACATAAAGAAACAGGCCATGATCACCTCAACAGGCTCTCAAAACAAAGAATCCAGGGATCTTTTAGATGAAAGTGCATTCCTGGAATTACCAGATGCAGAATACAAAAGTTTAATATACAGAACCCTTCAAAACATCAGGAAGGAAATGAGGCAATACGCAGAACAAGCCAAGGAACACACAGATAAAGCAAGTAAAGAAATCAGAAAGATTAGTCAGGAACATAATGAAAACTTTAATAAGCAGGAAAAACCCATAGACAGACAGCAATCAGAAATTCAGAAGATTAACAATAAAATTACAGAATTAGATAATAGAAAGTCAGAGGAGCAGAATTGAGCAAGTAGAAGCTAGAATTTCTGAACTCGAAGATAAATCACTTGGCACAAATATATTTGAAGAAAAATCAGATAAAAATTTAAAAAAATGAAGAAACCTTAAGAATCATGTGGGACTCTATCAAGAAAAATAACCTACGAGTGATTGGAGTACCAGAACAGGGAGGGATAACAGAAAGTACAGAGAAAATTGTTGAGGATTTGTTGGCAGAAAACTTCCCTGATATTGTGGAAGATGAGAAGACACCTATCGAAGATGAGAAGATACCTATCGAACTCCACATAAGGTAGATCTTAAAAGAAAGTCACCAAAACATATTATAATCAAGCTTGCCAAAACCAAAGATAAAGAGACAATTATAAGAACAGCGAGGGATAAAAGAGAAGTCACCTACACGGGAGAGCCAATAAGAATAAGCTTGGACTACTCGGCAGAAACCATGCAGACAAGAAGGCAATGGGGTGACATATTTAAAAAACTGAAGGAAAAAAATTGCCTGCCAAGAATCATATATCCATCAAAACTGTCTCTTAAATATGAAGGTGAAATTAAGACATTCCCAGAAAAACACAAGTTGAGGGAATTCATAAAAACCAAACCAAAACTACAAGAAATACTTAAAGGAGTTCTTTGGTTAGAAAATTAATAAAATCAGGTATCGACCCAAGACTAGAACACTGGGCAGAGCAACCAGAAGTCAACCCAGACACGGAAATCCAAAAAAAAGCAAGATTAAAATTAAAAAAAAAAAAGCCCAACACAGGGTAACAGCGATGTTATTATATAAAGAAGACAACATTAAAATAATAAAGAGGGACTAAGAAATGTAATCATACACCTTCTGTATAGAGAGGAAGATACGGCGATACAAAGAAATAAAAGTTAGTTATAAATTTAGAAAAATAGGGGTAAATATAAGGTAACCACAAAGGAGACAAACTATCCTACTCATCAAAATAAAATAGAAGGGAAAAATACAGACTTAGCAGAAAAAATCAACAACAAATATGTGGAAAGGACAATATACAAAGAAAATCTACTCAGCACATAAAATCAAGTGGGAAAAAGAAGCTGTCAACACACAAAGAAAAGACATCAAAATGATAGCACTAAATTCATACCTATCCATAATTAACCCTGAATGTAAATGGGCTAAATGCACCAATAAAGAGACAGAGAGTGGCAGAATGGATTAAAAAACAAGATCCATCTATATATGCTGCCTACAAGAGACACACCTTAGCCTTAGAGACACACACAAATTAAAACTCAAAGGATGGAAAAAAATATATCAACCAAACAACAATCAAAAAAGAGCAGGAGTGGCAATATTAATTTCTGGCAAAATAGACTTTAAAGTTAAATCCATCAGAAAGGATAAGGAAGGACACTATATAATGATTAAAGGGATAATACACCAAAAAGATATAACCGTATTAAATATTTATGCACCCAATGACAGGGCTGCAAGATACATAAAACAAACTCTATCATCATTGAAAAGTGAGATAGACAGCTCCACAATTATAGTAGGAGACTTCAACACACCACTTTCGGTGAAGGACAGGACATCCAGAAAGAAGCTCAATAAAGACACGGAAGATCGAACTTGCCACAGTCAACCAACTGGACCTCATAGACATATACAGAACACTCCACCCAACAGCAGCCAAGTATACTTTCTTTTCTAGAGCACATGGAGCATTCTCTAGAATAGACCACATATTAGGTCATAAAGCCAGCCTTAGCAGAATCCAAAACACTGAAATATTACAAGCATCTTCTCTGACCATAAGGCCATAAAAGTGGAAATCAATAACGGGAAAAGAAATCAAACACTTGGAAACTGAACAATAGCCTGCTCAAAAAAGACTGGATTATAGAAGACATTAAGGATGAATAAAGAGATTTATAGAATCCAATGAGAATGAAAACACTTCCTATCAGAACATTTGGGACACAGCAAAAGCGGTGCTCAGAGGCCAATTTATATTGATAAATGCAAACTTCCAAACAGAAGAAAGGGCCAAAATCACAGGACTATGCCTACAACTCGAACAAATAGAGAGCAACAAAAGAAACCCACAGGCACCAGAAGGAAACAAATAATAAAAATTAGAGCTGAACTAAATGAAATAGAAAACAGAAAAACAATTGAAAGAATTAACAAGACCAAAAGCTGATTTTTTGAAAAACTCAACAAAATTGATAAACCATTGGCCAGACTGACAAAAGAAAAACACGAGAGGAAGCAAATAACCCTCATAAGAAATTAGATGGGCGATACAACAACAGACCCAAACTGAAATTAAAAGAATCATATCAGATTACTATGAAAAACTATACTCAAATTTGAAAACCTAGAAGAAATGGATGAATTCTTAGAAACACACTACCTACCTAAACTAACACAAACAGAGGAAGAACAACTAAATAGACCCATAACAAAAAAAGAGATTGAAAAAGTAATCAAAAAACTCCCAACAAAAACAAGCCCTGGTCCGGATGGCTTCACTGCAGAGTTCTACCGAACTTTCAGAGAAGAGTTAACACCACTACTACTAAAGGTAGTTCAGAGCATAGAAAAGGATGGAATACTACCAAACTCATTGTATGAAGCCACCATATCCCTGATACCAAAACCAGGTAAAGACACCACAAGAAAAGAAAATTATAGACCTATATCCCTCATGAATGTAGATGCAAAAACCCTCAACAAAATTCTAGCCAATAGAATTCAACAACATATCAAAAAAATAATTCACCATGACCAAGTGGGATTCATACCAGGTATGCAGGGATGGTTCAACATTAGAAAAACAATTAATGTAATCCACCACGTAAATAAAACAAAAGACAAGAATCACATGATTTTATCAATTGATGCAGAAAAGGCATTTGACAAAGTCCAACACCCATTCATGATAAAAACTCTCAGCAAAATAGGAATAAAAGGAAAATTCCTCAACATAATAAAGGGCATTTATACAAAGCCAACAGCCAACATCACCCTAAATGGAGAGAGCCTGAAAACATTCCCACTGAGATCGGGAACCAGACAAGGATGCCTTTTATCACCGCTCTTATCCAACATTGTGCTGGAAGTCCTAGCCAGAGCAATTAGGCTAGATAAAGAAATAAAGGGCATCCAGATTGGCAAGGAAGAAGTAAAAGTATCTCTGTTTGCACATGACATGATCTTATACACAAAAAACCCTAAGGAATCCTCAAGAAAACTACTGAAAGTAATAGAAGAGTTCAGCAGAGTATCGGGATACAAGATAAACATACAAAAATCAGTTGGATTCCTCTACACCAACAAAAAGAACATCGAAGAGGAAATCGACAAATCAATGCCATTTACAGTAGCCCCCAGGAAGATAAAATAAAAAACTTTCCACAGATGTAAAAGACAAAACTACAGTACACTTCTGCAAGAAACCAAGAGACTTACATAAATGGAAGAACATACCTTGCTCGTGGATAGGAAGACTTAACATTATAAAAATGTCTATTCTACCAAGAGCGATCTATATATTTAATTCAATTCCGATCCAAATCCCAAGGACGTTCTTTAATGAGATGGTGAAACAAATCACCAATTTCATATGGAAGGGAAAGAGGCCCCAGATAAATAAGGCATTACTGAAAAAGAAGAACAAAGTGGGAGGCCTTACTTTACTTGATTTTAGAATCTATTATACCGCCACAGTAGTCAAAACAGCCTGGTACTGGTACAACAACAAATACATGGACCAATGGAACAAAATTAAGAATCCAGTCATAAATCCATCCACATATGAGCAGTTGATATTTAAGAAAGGCCTCAAATCAGTTAAATGGGGAAAAGACAGTCTTTTTAACAAATGGTGCTGGCATAACTGGATATCCATCTGCAAAAAAATGAAACAAGACCCATACCTCACTCCATGCACAAAAACTAACTCAAAATGGATCAAAGACCTAAATATAAAATCTAAAACGATAAAGATCATGGAAGAAAAATAGGGAAAATGTTACGAGCCCTAATACATGGCATAAACAGTATAGAAAACATTATAAAGAACATAGAAGAAAAACTAGATAACTGGGAGCTCCTAAAAATCAAACACTTATGCTCATCCAAAGACTTCACCAAAAGAGTAAAAAGACTACCTAGAGACTGGAAAAAAGTTTTTAGCTATGACATTTCTGATCAGCGGTTGATCTCTAAAATCTACATGATACTGCAAAAACTCAACTGCAAAAAGTCAAATAACCCAATTAAAAAATGGGCAAAAGATATGAATAGACACTTCACTAAAGAAGACATTCAGGTAGCTAACAGATATATGAGGAAATGTTCATGATCATTAGCCATTAGAGAAATGCAGATCAAAACTACAATGTAATTTCATCTCACTCCAACAAGGCTGGCATGAATCCAAAAAACACAAAATAATAAATGTTGGAGAGGCTGTGGAGAGATTGGAACAATTGTACACTGCTGGCGGGAATGTCAAATGGTACAAGCACTTTGGAAATCGATTTGATGCTTCCTTAAAAATTAGAACTACCATATGACCCAGCAATCCCAGTCCTCAGAATATATCCTAGGGAAATAAGAGCCTTTACAGGAACAGATATATGCACACCCATGTTTGTTGCAGCACTGTTTACGATAGCAAAAACATGGAAGCAACCAAGGGTGCCCATCAACAGATGGATGGATAAATATGGTATATTCACACAATGGAATACTATGCATAGATAAAGAACAGTGAGTAATCTGTGAAACATTTCATAACATGGAGGAACCTGGAAGGCATTATGGTGAGTGAAATTAGTTGCAAAAGGACAAATATTCTATAAAAAAAAAAAAAAAAAGACCACTATTATGAGAACTTGTGAAATAGTTTAAACTGAGAAGAAAACATTCTTTTGTGTTTATGAAAGGGGGGAGGGAAGGAGGGTGCGAGAGGGGTATTCACTAATTAGATAGTAGATAAGAACTACTTTAGGTGAAGGGAAAGACAGCACACAATACAGGGGAGATGAGCACAATTGGACTAAACCAAAAGCAAAGAAGTTTCTTGAATAAACTGAATGCTTTGAAGGCCACCGTAGCAGGGGCAGGGGTCTGGGGACGATGGTTTCAGGGGACATCTAAGTCAATTGGCATAATGAAATCTATTAAGAAAACATTCTGCATCCCACTTTGAAGAGTGGCGTCTGGGGCCTTAAATGCTAGCAAGCAGCCATCTAAGATGCATCAATTGGTCTCAACCCACCTGGATCAAAGGAGAATGAAGGACACAAGGTGATTACGAGCCCAAGAGACAGAAAGGGCCACATGGACCAGCGACTACATCATCCTGAGACCAGAAGAACTAGATGGTGCCCGGCTACAACTGATGACTGCCCTGACAGGGAAGACAACAGAGAACCCCTGAGGGAGTAGGAGAGCAGTGGGATGCAGACCCCAAATTATAAGACCAGACTTAATGGTCTGACAGAGACTGGTAGGACCCCAGTGGTCATGGCCCCTAGACCTTCTGTTGGCCCAGGACAGGAACCATTCCCGAAGCCAACTCTTCAGACATGGATTGGACTGGACAATGGGTTGGAGAGGGATGCTGATGAGGAGTGAGCTTCTTGGATCAGGTGGACACTTGAGACTATGTTGGCATCTCCTGCCTGGAGGGGAGGTGAGAGGGTGGAGGGGGTTAGAAGCTGGCGAAAAGGACACGAAAAGAGACAGTGGAGGGAGAGAGCGGGCTGTCTCCTTAGGGGGATAGTAATTGGGACTGTGTAGCTAGGTGTATATGGGTTTTTGTGTGAGAGACTGAGTTGACTGGTAAACTTTCACTTAAAGCACAATAAAAATTTTTTTTAAAAAATAAGGCCAATGTAACTTGGCCTTAAAAAAAAAAGTGTGGGATAATGGTGCAAGGAACATAATGTTGTATCAGTCTGAGTTTATTGATAGTGGCCCACTAAGCACAGATTCCTCATTCAGTGTTTCAGCTTGAGAGGTTAGGAAAGGATCTAATAGTTTATTTGGTTTGTTCGCTGAAGTACGTAATCACACAGTGGCCCACACTAAATCAAGTTGAAGTGCCAAACCTGCCTCGGTATACTGTAAAAGAAGGTATCCAAAGACTTAGGGAAATTGGCATGTTACAGTGGATTTATCAGATTAAACTCTCAGACCCGCACATGGAGTGCCCAGAGGACACACCTTTTACCACCACAGTGGAGAACAAATTTGTGAAGGGAGCCCCAGCGTCCTTGAAGACTGCCGTGATGGCTATTTTATGTAAGTCAGATTTGACAGTGGGAACCGCCCTAACTGATTAAGACACCTAACTACAATGGGGCTGATCGGACCCCGTGGCGGTAGGGGCCAAGTGGCGGCAATCAACAAAGAAAAAGTGGGCAGGGTTACTGTAATGGACAGTAGAGTTAAAGCAGTAATCAGATGGCATTGGTACACAAAAATCTAATTAGCTTGATCTGTACAAACAGAAGAATTCTAGGTCAAGTGAAAGGCAGTCTATTGCGAATCGCCAGAATAGTCATGGCCCCTCAATTCCCACAGTTGAGCCAGTTTACAGACCCACAACCCCTTGAATGAAGGGGAGGTAGGGTCCCCTTGAGGACGGACACCACTACACTGCCACAAGTTTATAATGGTAATCTTTCTCACAGCCTTCCCTAAAGGGATCTATGGCCTTTTGCAAGAGTGACTGTTCATTGGCGAAGAGGAAATAGACTATTCAGAGATTATTGGATACTGGCTCTGAACTGAAAATAATTTCCAGGAGACAGAAAACATCACTGTGGCCCACCAGTCAGAATGGGGGTGTACGGAGGCTGGATTATTAATGGAGTCTTTGCTCAGGTTTGGTTCACAGTGGGTCCAGTCAGTCTCCAAACCATCCTGCAGTCATTTCCCCAGTTCCAGAATGTGTAATTGGATTAGATACACTCAGCAACTGGCAGAACCCCCACACTGGATTCCTGACAAGTGGAGTAAAGGCTATTATGGTAGGAAAAGCCAAGTGGAAGCCATTAGAACTTTCCCTGCTTGGGAAAATAGTAAGCCAGAAGCAATACTGATTTCCTGGAGGGATTGCAGAGATTACTGCCACCATTAAGGACCTGAGGGATGCAGAGGTGGTGGTTCCTACCCTGTCCCCATTCTATTTGTTTATTTGGCCTGTGCAAAAAACAGGGATTTTGGAGAATGACAGTGGATTATTGAAAATTTAACCAGGTGGTGACTCCAATTGCAACTGATGTGCCAGATGTGGTTTCATTGCTTGAGCAAATACATCTCCTGATACCTGATATGCAGATATTGATCTGGCTACTGCCTTTTTCTCTATACATGTTAGGAAGGGGAAACCCTGGTGGCATAGTGGTTAAAAGCTATGGCTGCTAACCAAAAAGGTTGGGAGTTCTAATCCACCAGGCACTCCTTGGAAACCATATGGGGCGGCTCTACTCTGTCCTGTAAAAAAAAAGGGCCACTATAAATCGGAATCAACTCCATGGCAACGGGTTTGGTTTTTTTGGTTTTTGTTTGGAAGGACAACCAGAAGCAGTATGCCTTCAGCTGGCAAGGTCAGCAGTACACCTTTACTGTCCCATCTCGGGACTATATCAACTCTCCAGCCCTATGTCATAATTTAGTCTGCAGGTACCTTGATCACCTTTCCTTTCCACAAGATGTCACAGTGGTCCATTACATTGGTGACATTATGTTGATTGGACCTAGTAAGGAAGAAGTGTCAATAACTCTGGACTTGCTGGTAAAATATTTGTATGCTAGAGGGTGGGAAATTAATCCGACAAAAATTCAGGTGCCTCATCCAAACTCTCTGAGGCCCGAATTACTGGGCCGAGGGCTGGTCCCATGGTCTCAGGAACATCTAGCTCAGTTGGCATAACATAAAGAAAATGTTCTACACTATACTTTGATTAGCATCTAGAGTCTTAAAAGCTTGTGAGTGGTCTCAGCTCTTCTGGAGCAAGGGAGAATGAAGAAAACCAAAGACATGGGAAAGATCCAAATGGTCAACGGATCACAAATACCACAGCCTCCACCAGACTAAGTCCAGCACAACTAGATGGTGCCCGGCTACCACCACTGACTGCTCTGACAGGGATCACGATAGAGGGTCCCAGACAGAGCATGAGAAAAATGTAGAGCAAAATTCTAACTCACAAAAAAAGACCAGACTTGCCTGACAGACTGGAGGAACCCCAAAAGTAGGACCCCTGGACACCCTTTTAGCTCAGTAATAAAGTGACTCCTGAAGTTACCCATCAGCCAAAGATTAACAAAAAAAAAAAAGATTAGACAGGAAAAAAAAATAGTTCTCTTTATTTTAAAAGTCACTTCATTGCATGTAAACTTAAGTGTATCTATCCATCTGTTGCACGAAATTATTACTGTTGTTCTACATGGCTGATGATGTGATTAAAACTGCTGACCTAAAAAGAAAAAAAAAATTCAGGTGCCTTCCACCTCCTTGATATTTCTAGGGGTCCAGTGATAAAGGGGTATGTGGAGATAGTCCTTCTAAGTGAAGATTAAGTTACTGCATCTGGCCCCTCCCACAACTAAAAAGGAGGCACAAAGCCTGGTAAGTTTCTGTAGATTTTCGAGGCAATATATCCTTCATTTGGGTGTGCTACTCCAGCCTATTTTTCAAGTGACTCAAAAAGCTGCTAGTTTTGAGTGGGGCCCAGAACAAGAGACAGCTCTGTGACAGGTTCAGGCTGCTGTGTTAGCGGTTCTACCACTTGGGCCATATGATCTGGCTGATCCTATGGTGCTTGAAGTCTCAGTGGCAGATAGAGGTGCTGTTTGGAGTCTTTGGCAGGACCCTGTTGGTGAATCACAGTGCAGACCCTTAGGATTTTGGAACAAATCCCAGGCATCCTCTGCAGATAACTAGTCTCCTTTTGAGAAACAGCTTTTGACTTACTACGGGGCCTTAGTAGAGACTGAACGCTTAACTGTGGGCCACCAAGTCACCATGTGGCCTTAGCTGCCCATCATGAACTGGGTGTTCTCTGACTCAGAGTCATAAAGAGAGACATGCACAGCAGCACTCCATCATTAAATGGAAGTGGTATATATCAGATCAGGCCTGAGCAGGACTTGAAGGCACAGGACAGTTGCATGAGGAAGTGGCCCAAATGCCCAGTCTCCACTTCTGTCTCATTTTCTGCCCTCTTCCAGTCTGTGTCTGTACCTATCGTCTCATGGGAGTTCCTTACGATCAGTTGACTGAGGAAGAGAAAATTTGTGCCTGGTTTACAGACGGTTCTGTGCTTTTTGCAGGCACCACTCGAAAGTGGACAGTAGCAGCAACAGCTGCTTTCTGGGACCTCCCTGAAGGACAGTGGTGAAGGGAAATCCTCCCAGTGGGCAGAACTTTGAGCATTGCACTGGTTGTTCACTCTGCTTGGAAGGAGAAATGGCCAGATGTGCAACTGTATACTGATTCATGGGCTGTGGCCAGTGGTTTGGCTGGATGGTCAGGGGCTAGCAAGGAACACGATTGGAAAATTGGTGACAAGGAGGTATGGGGAAGATACATGTGGATCGACCTCACTGAATGTGACAAAGAAGTGAAGATATTTGTGTCTCATGTGACTGCCCACCAAAGAGTGACCTTGGCAGAGGAGGATTTTAACAAGTGGATAAGATGACATGTTATGTGGAAACCAGTCATATTCTTTCCCCAGCTACTCCCATCCTTGCCCAATGGGCTCATGAACAAAGTGGCCATGGTGGCAGGGAGAGAGGTTATGCATGGGCTCAGCAACATGGACTTCCACTCACCAAGGCCAACTTGGATACGGCCACTGCTGAGTGCCCAATCTGCCAGCAGCAGAGACCAACACTGAGTCCCTGATACGGCACCATTCCTTGAGGTGATCAGTCAGCAACCTGGTGGCAGGTTGATTACATTGGACCATTTCCATCATGGAAATGGCAACATTTCGTTCTTACTGGAATAGACACTCACTCTGGGTATTGTTTTTTTTTTTTTTTCTGGGTATGGATTTGCCTTTCTTACATGCAATGCTTCGGCCAAAACTACCGTTCATGGACTTACAGAATGCCTTATCCAATGTCATAATATCCCACAAAGCATCATCTCGGATCAAGGGACTCACTTCACAGCAAATGAAGTGTGGCAATGGGCCCATGCTCATGGAATTCACTGGTCTTATCATGTTCTCCATCTTCCTAAAGAAGCTGGCTTGATAGAACGATGAAATGGCCTTCTAAAGACAGAACTATGTCACCAGCTGGGTGACAATACCTTGCAGGGTTGGGGCAGTGTTCTCCAGGATGCTCTAAACCAGCATCCAATATGTGGTGCTGTTTCTTCCATTGCCAGGATTCATGGGTCCAGGAATCAAGGGGTGGGAATGGGAGTGGCACCACTCATTATTACCCCTAGTAGCCCATTTGCAAAATTTTTGCTTCCTGTCCTGCAACCCCATGCTCCGCAGGTCTAGAGGTCTTAGTTCCAAAGGGAGAAATGCTCTCACCAGGAGATACAACACAGATTCCATTGAACTAGAAGTTAAGAATGCCGCCCAGGCATTTTGGGCTCCTCATGCCTCTGGATCAGCAGGCAAAGAAGGGAGTTAACTGTATTGGCTGATGTGATTGATCCTGACTACCTAGAGGAAATCAGACTGGTGTTGCATAATGGAGGCAGAGTATGCCTGGAGTACAGGGAGACACCTAAGGGCATCTGTTAGTACTACCATCCCCTGTGATTAAAGTCAATGGGAAACTACAGTAACCAAATTCCAGCACGACTACTAATGGCTCAGACCCTCCAGAAATGAATGTTTGAGTCACTCCACCAGGCAAAGAACCATGACCCGCTGAGGTGCTTGCTGAGGATAAAGGGAGAATGGAATGAGTGATGGAAGAAGGTAGTTCTAAATACCAGCTATGACCATGTGACCAGTTGCAGAAATGAGGACTGTAATTGTTATGAGTATTTCTTCCTTGTATGTGTGCCTCAAATATTTTTGTTTTCTTCACTTATAAAATATAAGACATAAACAGTGTAGTGCGTTTTCAGTTGTACACATTGGTTGTATCATGTTAGGCACATAATTGTCTTTATGTAGACATCGTGTATGGTTTAGGGAGATGTTAATTAGTGCCAGGTTGACAAGGGGTGGACTGTGACGGTTAAGGTTGTGTGTCAACTTGGCTGGGCCATGATTCTCAGTGGTTTGACACTTATGATGTACTTTGGGAGCTATATAATCATGTTATCACCTCCATAATGAGATCTGATATAATGTAACCACCTCCATGATGAGATCTGCTATGAGCTGGCAAAGCTTACTGGCATTTGCTTACTCTGGAGACTCATCTGACCTCTGGTTCTTGGGACTTGAGCTAGCATCTTACTTGCCAATCTTGAGATTCGTCAGCCACTGCAGCATGTGAGCCAGCGGCCTACTGTCTTATCTGGCAATCTTGTGTTTGCCAGCCCCTGCAGCTCCGTGAGTCTGCAGAAGCCTCCAGCCTGCCCATGGACTTGGGACTTTCCAGCCTCGAGAACCGTGTGAGCCATTTCTTTGATAGAAATCTCTGTCTCTCTGTATAATACATGTGCATATATATATACACACATATATACATATATATACATATATATACATATATATATATATATACACACGCATATATATACACTGTATATATATGCTTCACTGGTTTTGCTTCTCTAGAGAACCCAGCCTAAGACATTGCCATCATGCTAGATGTATGCTGTCAGGCAGGGCCATGGGGAACGGTCAGGCCGTTGGTAGGAGCTGCCAAGCACAGCATCTTCAGGGGTCCATCCTCCCTCCACTCTAGGCCCTGCACTTGGGGCTTCTGTGGGTGGAACACCACACAGGAAGGATGGTGGCTGGGCCCTTCCTGATGGGTGTGTGGGACGGTCTTCAGGTGGCCTGGGTATCCAGCGTCTGCAGGGCAAGATCTGTCACTAGGAAATCTGATCCTGTTTTAGGTGAGGGAGGAGAAGGTGGCCCATTTCTCATCCTCCACCATCAACTTCAGATTAGGTAATTCTGTCATCTTGAGTATGAGTGCTTGACTTCATGGAGGTTTTGGCTGTTTGTGAACACAAACATCCATCAAGGACACCCCTGTGTGGATGGTACTTCCTGCAGGGGACTCTGAGAGCCGTTTACACCTTTGTATTTCATCCAGTTTTTAGTCCATGTGGTGTTTTAGTGTTAATGGACATTTATTACTACCAAGTCTTACTTTTTTTTAGATCAAATTTTGCTAACTTAAATTTCTCAAGATTTGATACTTACAGTTTTTAGTCAGTAGTTTACCATGTGTGTCTTTCACTCTGGTCAGTTTTTATTTGCTGTTAATAATTGTTGGATAAAAGACTGATATTTGGTATATTTTTAGACGTCACATGAAAAAATTGTGAGGGTTCTCATGAGGTACTGAGTGCTAAACACTCAATCTGCTGTCCTGCCACCCATACCTGGATATTAGAGGGTCAGCCCAAAAGAGGAACACCCTCAAGAGTTTGGATTGATACAGTGGCTGCAATGATGAGCTCAAGCATAACAATTGTGAGGATGGCACAGGACCAGGCAGTGTTTCGTTCTGTTGTACATGGGTTCACTATAAGTCAGAACCAACTCCCTGACACCTAACAATAACAACAACATTGTTTGGTTTTAAGAAAACTTCAGGAGATATTTTTGATTTAAGATTATCTCAGGGCAATAGTTTCAGGGGTTAATCCAGCCTCCAGTGCTCCAGAAAGTCTGGAATCCATGAGATTTTGAAATTCTATTCTGCTTTTTCTCCTTTTTGATCAGGATTCTTCTATGGAATCTTTGATCAAAATGTTCAGTTATGGTAGTCAGGCACCATCCAGTTCTTCTAGTATTGTGGCAAAGGAGGCAGTTGTTCATGGAGGCAATGACACATTTCATATCCTCCTCTATTCTTGACTCTCCTTCTGCTTCTGTTGTTTCAGATGAATAGAGATCAATTATCATGCCTTGGATGGCCATTTGCAAGCTTTTAAGACACCCCCCCCCAAAAAAAAAAATCTGTTGCCATTGATTCTGACTCATAGCAACCGTATAGGACAGAGTAGAATAGCCCCATTGAGTTTCCAAGGAGTGCCTGCTGGATTTGAACTGCCGACCTTTTGATTAGCAGCCATAGCTCTTAACCACTACCCAACCCCAGGGACTACACAAAATAATAGCAGGCAGAACAGACACACTGAATGTTATTAGGCCAATTAACTGGGACGTCCCATTGAAACACCCTAAACCTCCAAACCAAGGAACCAAATGCCATGAGGTTTTTGGTTGTACATAAGCAGCCTCAGCAGCTACTTTTTGTTTTGTTTTTTAGGGTTTTTTGTTGCTGTTGTTGTAAATATATCCATCACAACTTTTACCAGCTCAACTTTTTACAGGTGTACGACTTATTGACAGCAATTACGATGATCTGCTGTGCAACCCTAGCCTTAATCAATGTGATTTTTCCATCACCGTTAACAGCCCTTTCCCCACTCCTTCCCACCCCTGGTAACCACTAATAAACTGCGGTCTCTATACATTTGCCTGTTCTTATCTTTTTATATGTGAGGTCAATACAATATTTGTCCTTTTGTGCTTGACTTATTTCACTTGGTATAATATCCTCAAGTTCCGTCCGTAATGTAGCATGGATCAAGACTTTGTTTCTTCTACTGGCTAAGTCGTAATCCACTGTAGGTATGTACCACATTTTGTTTATCCATTCATCTGTTGATGGGCATTTAGGTTGTTTCCACCTTTTGGCTATTGTGAATAGTGCTGGAATGAACATTGGTGTACAAGTCTCTGAGTCTGCTTTCAAGTCTTTTGGGTATCCACCTAGGAGTGGAATTGTTGGGTCTTATGGTTGTTCTACTTTTAGTTTTATAAGGAACTGCCACACTGTTTTCCACAATGGCTGTACCTTTTTGTGTTCCCACCAGCAATGGATAAGGGTCCCAATTTCCCCACGTTCTTGCCAGCATTATTTATTTATTTATTTTTCAATCTTAGTCATACTGTTGTTGTTGTTGTTAGGTGCTGCTGAGTCAGTTCCAACTCATAGCGACCCTATGCACAACAGAATGAAACACTGCCTGGTCCTGCTCCATCCTTACAATCGTTGTTATGCTTGAGCTCATTGCTGCAGCCACTGTGTCAATCCCTCACCTCGTTGAGGGTCTTCCTCTTTTCTGCTGACCCTGTACTCTCCCAAGCATGATGTCCTTCGCCAGGGACTGATCCCTCCTGAAAACATGTCCAAAGTATGTAAGACACAGTCTCGCCATCCTTGCCTCTAAGGAGCATTCTGGCCGCACTTCTTCCAAGACAGATTTGTTCGTTCTTTTGGCAGTCCATGGTATATTCAATATTCTTCGCCAGTACCACAATTCAAAGGCATCAACTCTTCTTCGGTCTTCCTTATTCATTGTCCAGCTTTCACATGCATATGATGCGATTGAAAATACCATGGCTTGGGTCAGGCGCACCTTAGTCTTCAGGGTGACATCTTTGCTCTTCCACACTTTGAAGAGGTCCTTTGTAGCAGATTTACCCAATGCAATGCGTCTTTTGATTTCTTGACTGCTGCTTCTATGGCTGTTCATTGTGGATCCAAGTAAAATGAAATCCTTGACAACTTCAATCTTTTCTCCGTTTATCATGATGTTGCTTATTTGTCTAGTTGTGAGGATTTTTTTGTTTTCTTTATGTTGAGGTGCAGTCCATACTGAAGGCCGTGGTCTTTGATCTTCATTAGGAAGTGCTTCAAGTCCTCTTCACTTTCAGGAAGCAAGGTTCTGTCATCTACATAACTCAGGTTGCTAATGAGTCTTCCTCCAATCCTGATGCCCAATCCTTCTTCATATAGTCCAGCTTCTCATATTATTTGTTCAGCATACAGATTAAATAGGTATGGTGAAAAACTACAGCCCTGACGCACACCTTTCCTGACTTGAAACCAATCAGTATCCCTTTGTTCTGTCCGAATAACTGCCTCTTGATCTATGTAAAGGTTCCTCATGAGGACAATTAAGTGTTCTGGAATTCACATTCTTTGCAATGTTTCCCATAGTTTGTTATGATCCACACATAGTCAATAAAACACAGGTAAACATCCTTCTTCCTTCTAGTATTCTCTGCTTTCAGCCAGGATCCATCTGACACCAGCAGTGATATCCCTGGTTCCACGTCCTCTTCTGAAACAAATTTCTGGCAGTTCCCTGTTGATATACTGCTGCAGCCGGTTTCGAATGATCTTCAGCAAAATTTTGCTTGCGTGTGATATTAATGGTATTGTTCTACAATTTCCACATTTGTTTGGATCACCTTTCTTGGGAATAGGCATAAATATGGATCTCTTCCAGTCAGTTGGCCAGGAAGCTGTCTTCCATATTTCTTGGCATAGATGAGTGAGCACCTCCAACGCTGCATCTGTTTGTTGAAACATCTCAATTGATATTCCATCAATTCCTGGAGCCTTGTTTTTTGCCAGTGCCTTCAGAGCAGCTTGGACTTCTTCCTTCAGTACCATCGGTTCCTGATCATATGCCACCTCTTGAAATGGATAACATCGACTAATTCTTTTTGGTATAATGACTCTGTGTATTCCTTCCATTTTCTTTTGATGCTTCCCGCGTCGTTTAATATTTTCCCCATGGAATCATTCACTATTGCAACTCGAGGCTTGAATTTTTTCTTCAGTTCTTTCAGCTTGAGAAACGCCGAGCGTGTTCTTCCCTTTTGGTTTTCCATCTCCAGGTCTTTGCATGTGTCATTATAATACTTTGTCTTCTCGAGAGGCCCTTTGAAATCTTCTGTTCAGTTCTTTTACTTCATGAATTCTTCCTTTTGCTTTAGCTGCTCAACACTCAAGACCAAGTTTCAGAGTCTCCTCTGACATCCGTCTTGGTCTTTTCTTTCTTTCCTGTCTTTTCAATGACCTCTTGCTTTCTTCATGGATGATGTCCTTGATGTCGTTCCATAACTCGTCTGGTCTTCGGTCACTAGTGTTCAATGCATCAAATCTATTTTTCACATGGTCTCTAAATTCAGGTGAGATGTACTCAAGGTCATATTTTGGCTCTCGCGGACTTGCTCTGATTTTCTTCAGTTTGAGCTTGAACTTGCATGTAAGCAATTGATGGTCTGTTCCACAGTTGGCCCCTGTCCTTGTTCTGACTGATGATATTGAGCTTTTCCATCGTCTCTTTCCACAGATGTAGTCGATTTGATTTCTGTGTGTTCCATCTGGTGAGGTCCAAGTGTATAATCGCCGTTTATGTTGGTGAAAGAAGGTATTGGCAATGAAGAAGTCGTTGGTCTTGCAAAATTCTATCATTCGATCTCCGGCATTGTTTCTGTCACCAAGGCCATATTTTCCAACTACTGATCCTTCTTCTTTGTTTCCAACTTTTGCATTCCAATAGCCAGTAATTATCTTGATTGCATGTTCGATCAATTTCAGACTGCAGCAGCTGATAAAAATCTTCTATTTCTTCATCTTTGGCCCTAGTAGTTGGTGCGTAAATTTGAATAATAGTCGTATTAACTGGCCTTCTATGTAGCCGTATGGATATTATCCTATCACTGACAGTGTTGTACTTCAGGATAAATCTTGAAACGTTCTTTTTGACAATGAATGTGACACCATTCCTCTTCGAGTTGTCATTCCCAGCACAGTAGACTATATGATTGTTTGATTCAAAATGGCCAATACTATTCCATTTCAGCTCACTAATGCCTAGGATATCGATGTTTATGCGTTCCATTTCATTTTTGACAATTTCCAATTTTCCTAGATTCATACTTCATACATTCCAGGTTCTGATTATTAATGGATGTTTGCAGCTGTTTCTTCTCATTTTGAGTCGTGCCACATCAGCGAATGAAGGTCCCGAAAGCTTTACTCCATCCATGTCACTAAAGGTCGACTCTACTTTGAGGAGGCAGCTCTTCCCCAGTCAACTTTTGAGTGGCTTCCAACACTATATCAGTCAATGTTCTGCTGCTATTCATAAGGTTTTCACTGGCTAACGCTTTTTAGAAGTAGACTGCCGGGTCCTTCTTCCTAGTCTGTCTTAGTCTGGAAGCTCAGCTGAATCTTGTCCTCCATGGGTGACCCTGCTGGTATCCGAATACCAGTGGCATAGCTTCCAGCATCACAGCAACACGCAAGCCCCCACAGTACGACAAACTGACAGACACATGGGGGTTAGTCATCCTAGTGGGATTGAAATGGTATGTCATTGTGGTTTTGATTTGCATGTCTCTGATGGCTACTGATGTTGAGCATGTTTTCATGTGTTTGATGGCCATTTGAATGTCCTCTTTGGTGAAATGTCCATTCAAGTCCTTTGCTCATTTATCCTTTGCTATTTGTCTTTTTGTTGTTAAGTTGTCAAAGTTTTATATATATTTTGGTTATTAGGTTCTTATCGGATATATGGTTTCGACAGATATTCTCCCAGATGGTAACTTCTTTCCCTTATTGGTAAAGTCTTGATGAACAAAAGTTTTTTAATTTTTATGAGGTCCCATCTATTTTGGCTTTTGCTGTTTGTGCTTTTGTTATTAAGTAATCCATTGTTAAAAGCTAGGCCCGACAGCACTGCCCCTTCTTTTTCTTCTAACAATTTTGTGGTTTAAGTTTCCACATTTAGGTCCTTAATCCACTTTGAATCTGTTTTTGTACATGGTAAGAGGCATGAATCCTCTTTCATTTGTTTTATGTGAAAAATCTGATTTTCTCAGCACCATTTACTAAAGAGACTCTTCTTTCCCCATCAAATGGACTTAGCACCCTTGTGGAAAACCAGGTGTGGGTTTATTGATGTGTGGGTTTATTTCTGGACTTTCACTTCTATTCCATTGGTCTATGTATCTATTGTTATACCAGTATCAGGCTGTTTTGATTACTGTAGATGTTTTAAAATCAGGAAGTATGAGTCCTCCTACTTTGTTCTTCTCTTTCAACGTTACTTTAGCTATTCGGTGCCTCTTGCCATTCCATATAAAGTCGAGGATTGGTTTTTCCATTTCTGTAAAGAAGACTGTTAGAATTTGTATTGGGATTACATTGAATCTGTAGATTGCTTTGGGTAGTATTGAAATCTTAAAAATATTAAGCCTTCCAAGCCAAGAATATGGAACATCTGTCCATTTATTTAAGTCTTCTTTAATCTCTTTCAGCAATATTTTATGATTTTCATTGTATAAATCCTTCACATCCCTAATCGGGTTTATTGCTAGGTGTTTTATTCTCTTAGATGCTATTGTAAATGGAATTGTTTCCCTAATTTCCCTTTCAGATTTCTCACTGCTGGTGTGTAGAAACCCAACTGATTTGTTTTGTTTACCTTGTACCCTGCAGCTTTAATAAATTCTTCTATTACCTCTGGAAGTTTTCTTATGGACTCTTTGAGATTTTCTACCTATAAGATCATATCATTAGGTGAATAGAGATAATTTTACTTTTTCAGTCTGGATACCTTCTATTTCTTTTTGTCTTATTGTTCTGGCTAGGAATTCTTATACAATATTGAATAGAAGTGTTCAGAGCGGGGATCCTTGTCTCATTCCCAATTTCAAGGGGAAAGCTCTCAGTTTTTCTCCATTAAGTGTAATGTTGGCTGTTGGCTTTTCATATATGCTCTGAATCATCTTGAGAAATTTCCCTTCTATTCCAATCTTCCTGAGGGTTTTCATCAAGAAAGAGTGTTGCATTTCATCAGATGTTTCTTCTGCAACCATAGAAATGATGATGTGGTTGCTTTCCTTTGTTCTCTTGATGTGGTTGGTCCATTATGTTAATTGATATTCCAGTGTTGAACCATCCCTGCATGTCTGGAATAAATCTCACTATGCCTTGAGGTATAACTCTTTTAATATGCTGTTGTATTCTGTTCTCTTGTATTTTGTTGATGATTTTTGCATCTATAAGAGATATTGGCCTGTAGTTTTCTTTCTTGTGGTGTCTTTGGTTTTGGTGTCAGGGTTATGTTTGCTTCATAGAATGAATTAGGGAGTATTCCTTCATTCTCTATCTTTTGGAAGAGCTTAAACAGAATTGGTGTTAATTCTTCCCTAAATGTTTGGTAGAATTCCCCAGTGAAGCCATCTGTTCCAGGACTTTTTTGTTGTTATTATTGAGAGGTTTTTGATCACTGATTCAATCTCTTCACTTGTTATAAGGTCTCTTGAGACTTTCTATTTCCTCTTGAGTCAGTTTGTATAGGATTTGTACTTCTAAGAATTTGTCCATTTCATCTAGATTATCCAGTTTTTTGCCATACAGTTGTTCATAATATTCTGTCATAATTCTCTATTTCTATCAGGTCAGTTGTAATGTCACCTCTTTCATTTTTTATTTTGGTTGTTTGCATCTTTTCTTTGTCAGTCTGGCTAAAGTTTTGTCAATATTATTGATCTTTTCAAAGATCCAACTTATGGTTCTATTGATTCTCTCTACTGTTTTTCTGGTTTTGGTTTTATTTATTTATGCTCTGATTTTGGTTCTTTCCTTTCTTCTGGTAGGTTTAGGCTTAGTTTTCTCTTCTCTTTCTAGTTCCTGGAGTTGTCAAGTTAGGCTGTTGATTTTAGATCTCTCTTCTTTCTTTATGTAGGCATTTATTGCTATAAATTTCCTTCTGAGTACTGCCTTTGCTGCATCCCATAAATTTTGGTATGTCGTGCTTTCATTTTTAGGAAATTCATGATTTCTCTTTTGATTTCTTCCTTGGCCCACTGGTAGTTTAATAGTGTGTTGTTTAATTTCTATGTGTTCCTGTATTTTCTAGTTTATTGTGTTTGTGTGTGTGTGTGTGTGCGTGCGTGCATACGTTATTGATTTCAAGCTTCGCTGTTGTGGTCAGAGAATATACTTTGTATGATGTCGATATTTTTAAACTTATCGAGACTTTCTTTGTGACCTAATGTGGTCTATCCTGGAAAATAATCCATGTGCACTGGAGGTGAATGCATATCGTCCTGTTCTGGGGTTGTTGTTATTAGGTGTTGTCGAGTCAGTTCTGACTCTGCACAACAGAATGAAATACTTCCCAGTCCTGTGCCATCCTCACAATTGATGCTATGCTTGAGCCCACGTTTGCAGCCACTGTGTCAATCCATCTCGTTGAGGGTCTTTCTCTTTTTCGCTGAACCTGTACATTACCAAGCATGATGTCCTTCTCCAGGGACTGATTCCTCCTGACAACATGTCCAAAGTATGTGAGATGCAGTCACACCATCTTTGCTTCCAAGGAGCATTCTGGTTGTACTTCTTCTGAGACAGATTTGTTTGTTCTTCTGTCAGTCCAAGGTATATTCAATATTCTTTGCCAACACCACAATTCAAAGGCATCAATTCTTCGGTCTTCCTCATTCATTGTCCAGCTTTTGTATGTGTACGAGGCAATTGAAAACACCATGGATTGGGTCAGGCCTGCCTTAGTCTTCAGGGTGACATCTTTGCTTTTAACACTTTAAAAAGATCTCTTGCAGTCAATTTGCCCAATGGAATGTCTTTTGATTTCTTGATTGCTGCTTACAAGGGTGTTGTTTGTCGATCTAAGTAAAATGAAATCCTTGATCACTGCAGTCTTTTCTCCGTTTATCATGATGTTGCTTATTGGTACAGTTGGGAGGATTTTATGTTTGGGGGTGGAATGTTCTATATATGTCTTTTAAGACTAGTTGGTTTATAATGTCATTCAGGTTCTCTGTCTCCTTGCTGATCTTTTTTCTAGATGATCTAATATTGAAAGTGGTGTGTTTAAGTCTCCAATTATTATTGTAGTGCTATCCATTTCTCCCTGCAATTCTATCAGTGTTTGCTTTATATATTTTGGTGCTTCAATGTTGGGTCCATATATATTTATGATTGTTAAATCTTCTTGACTAATTGATCCTTGTATTAGTATATAATGTCCATCTTTGTCTCTTCTGACAGATTTTTGTCTTAAAGTGTACTTTTTCTGATATTAAGATTGCCACCCCAGCTCTCCTTTGGTTATTATTTGAATGGTATATTTTTTTCCATCCCTTCACTTTCAACCTATTTGTATCCTTGAGTCTAAGGTGTCTCTCATGTAAACAGCATACAGTTGGATCATGTTTTTATCCATTTTGTCATTCTCTGTCTTTTCATTGGAGCATTTAATCCATTTACATTAATTACCAATAAGTGACTTACTTCTGCCATTTTGTTATTTGTTTTTTGTTGAGTCTTAAGCCTTTTTGTCTGTCTGTTACTACTGCTTGCTTTTGTGTTTTGTTGGTTTTTTGTAGTGAGCCATTTTGCTTTCCTTCTCCATTCCTTTTTTCTATGTTTTTAGATATTTTCTTAGTGGCTACCATGAATATTACATTAACCATTTTTATTTATAACATCCTAGGGTAAGTTGGTATCAACTTAACTTTGATAATATACAACAAATTCTATACCTTTACTGTTCCTCCTACCTCACACCCCCATTTTGTTGTTATCACTAATTGTTGTTATTAGGTACCATTGAGTCAGTCCCAACTCACAGCGACCCTACGTACACCAGAACAAAATGCTGCCCGGTCCTGGGCCATTCCCACAGTCGTTGTTATCCTTGAGCCCATTGTTGCAGCCACTGTGTCAATCCATCTCACCGAGGGTCTTCCTCTTTTTCAGTGACCCTCCACCAAGCATGATAACCTTCTCCAGGGACTGATCCCTCCTGATAAGATATCCAAAGTATGCGAGACATAGTCTCACCATCCTTGCTTCTAAGTAGCATTCTGGTTGTACTTCTTCCAACACAGACCTGTTTGTTCTTTTGGCAGTCCATGGTATAGTCAATATTCTTCAGCAACACCACAATTCAAAGGCATTAGTTCTTCGGTCTTCCTTATTCATTGTCCAGTTATTGCATGCATTTTTGAGGCAGTTGAAAACACCATGGCTTGGGTCAAGTGCACCTTATCTTCAAAGTGACCTCTTTGCTTTTTAACACTTTAAAGAGGTCTTTTGCAGCAGATTTGCCCAACATAATGCATCTTTTGATTTCTTCATTGCTGCTTCCATGGGTGTTGATTATGGATCCAAGTAAAATGAAATCCTTGACAACTTCACTCTTTTCTCCATTTATCATGATGTTACTTGTTGTCCAGTTGTGAAGATTTTTGTTTTCTTTATGTTGAGGTGTAATCCATACTGAAAGCTCTGGTCTTTGATCTTCATCAGTAAGTGCTTCAAGTCCTCTTTGTGTTCAGCAAGCAAGGCTTCTCGGATTATTTGCTCAGCATACAGATTGAATAAGTATGATGAAAGGATACTACCCTGATGCACACCTTTCCTGACTTTAAACCCCAAAGCATGCCCTTGTTCTGTTCAAATATCTGCCTTTTGATCTATGTAGAGGTTCCTCATGAGCACAATTAAGTGTACTAGAATTCTTATTCTTCACAATGTTAGCCATAGTTTGTTACGATTCACACAGTCGAAAACCTCTGCATAGTCAATAAAACACAGGTTAATATCTTTCTGGTATTCTCTGCCTCCAGCCAGGTTCCATCAGACATCAGCAATGATATCCCTGGTTCCATTTCCTCTTCTGAATCTGGCTTGAATTTCTGGCTGTTGCCTGTAAATATACTGCTGCAGCTGCTTTTGAATGATTTTCAGCAAAATTTTACTTGCGTGTGATATTAATGATATTTTTCAATAATGTCCACATTCAGTTAGATCACCTTTCTTTGGAACAGGCATAAATATGGATCTTTTCCAGTCGGTGTCTTCCAAATTTCTTAGCATAGACAAGTGAGCACTTCCAGTGCTGCATCTGTTTGTTGAAACATCTCAATTGGTATTCCATCAATTCCTGGAGCCTTGTTTTTCGCCAATTCCTTCAGTGAAGCTTGGACCTCTGTCTTCAGTACCATCAGTTCCTGATCATATACTACCTCCTGAAATGGTTAACATTGACCAATTCTTTTTAGTATAGTGACTCTCTGTGTTCTTTACATCTTCTTTCGATGTTTCCTGTATCATTTAATATTTTCCCCATAGAATCCCTCACTATTGCAACTCGAGGCTTGAATTTTTTCTTCAGTTCTTTCAGCTTGAGAAATGCTGAGTGTGTTCCTCCCTTTTGGTTTTCTATCTCCAGCTCTTTGCATATGTCATTATAATACTTTACTTTGTCTTCTTGAGCCACCCTGTGAAATCTTTTGTTCAGGTCTTTTACTTCATTTCTTCCATTTGCTTTAGCTACTTGACATTCAAGAGCAAGTTTCAGAGTCTCTCCTGACAACCATTTCGGTCTTTTCTTTCTTTCCTGTCTTTTTAATGACCTCTGGCTTTCTTCACGTATGATGTCCTTGATGTCATTCCACAACTCATCTGGTCTTCATTCATTAGTGTTCAACGCATCAAATCTAGAGATGGTCTCTAAATTCAGGTGGAATATACTCAAGGTCATACGATGGCTATTGTGGACTTGTTTTAATTTTCTTCAGCTTCCATATGAGCAACTGATGGTCTGTTCTGCAGTTGGCCACTGGCTTGTTCTGACTGATGATATTGAGCTTTTTCATTATCTCTTTCCACAGATGTAGTCAATTTGATTCCTGTGTATTCCATCTGGTGAGGTCCATATGTATAGTTGCCATTTATGTTGGTCAGCAAAGGTATTTGCAATGAAGAAGTAATTGGTCTTGCAAAATTTTATCATGTCATGTCTGGCATCGTTTCTATCGCCAAGGCCATATTTTCCAGTTATCGATCCTTCTTCTTTGTTTCCAACTTTCACATTCCAATCACCAGTAATTATCCTGATTGTTCGATCAATTTTAGACTGCAGAAGTTACTAAAAGCCTTCAGTTTCTTCATATTTGGCCTTTGTGGTTGGTCCGTAAGTTTGAATAATAGTCGTATTAACTGGTCTTCCTTGTAGGTGTATGGATATTATCACTGATAGCATTGTACTTCTGGATAGATCACTAATTACATCTTTATATTTCATGTGCCCTGAACATAATTTTACCCTGGATTTTTATACAGTTGTCACTAAAAAGCAAGAAGGACAAAAGCATTACAATTATCAAGTAGAAATACCTTATTAATTGCCCTTATACTTGTCCATACAATTCCCTTTATGTGGGATTTTTCTTTTTATGTATAGCTTTGCATGAAAAAAAAAATTTTTTTTTTTCTTTTTGCATTATTTTCTAGTGTCTTTTCCCTTCCATCTACAGAACTCCCGTATTTTTTATAGGTCTAGTCTGGTGGATATTTACTCTCTCAGCTTCTGTTTGGGAATGTTTTAATTTCACCCTCATTCTTGAAAGACAGTTTTGCTGGGTGTAGTATTCTTGGTTGACAGGTTTGTTTATTCTTTCTTTCTTTCTTTATTTTCTTTTTCTCTCAGCTTTTTAAATATATCACTACCTTGCCTTCTGGCCTCCAATGTTTCTGACAAGAAATTCGCACTTAATCTTACTGGGGATCCTTTGTATGTGACTGCTTCTCTCTCACTGCTTTCGGGGTTCTCTCTTTACCTTCACTGTTTGAGAGCCTAACTATGATATATCTTGGTGTAGATTTCTTTGGGTTTATCTTGCTTAGAGTTCTTCATGAATACTGGATTTTTAGATTGATGTGTTCATTAGATTGTGGACATTTTCTGTGATTATTTCTTCAACTATTCTTTATGTCCTTTTCTGTCATCTTCTTCTGAAATTCCCACGATGCATATATTAGGTCTCTTGTTGTTGTGCCATAATTCCATTAAACTGTGCTCAGCCTTCTTGAGCCTCTATTCTTGTTGCTCTTCAGCCTTAGTAACTTTAACTGTCTTATCCTGTAATTCGCCGATTCTTTCTTTTGCTGATTAAATCTGTTGGTAGATCCTTCAGTTGTGTATCTCATTTATTGTCCCTTTCAGTTGCAATCTCTTTTTTAGATCTTCATTTTGTTCTTGCATTATTTTCCTTATTTCTTTGAGATCTTTGTCTGTGTTTTTGCTTAACTCTTTAAGTTTAACGCTGTAATATATTCTTCCATTTTTTAAAAATTATTTGGTCATCTCTTTTCACTCCCTTCATCATGTTCATTTGGATGAACCATTATTTCTCTGTTCTTTGTGTGTCTTGTGATTTTTTTGGGGGGAGGACATTGGAATTTTCAAAGGTGTTAACTTTCTCAGTTCTCCCCAGGTTTTGTGTTTTTGTCCACATAAGTATATAATCTTACTGTGATGTTGTTACAATCCAGTTGACTCTGGCTCTTCCCTTTGGGCCTCAGCTGTAGTTTCTGATGAAAATTAAATGAAAACAGTACCTTACATACCTGCATTGTGCCAGGGCTGGGGCTACAGAGAGGAAAACAGAGAACATGCCACTGATGAAAGCTCTGGTGTCCTAGCCTGCATCCCACTCAGCATGGGCTGGGCTGGAAATGTGTTTTGTTTTTAAGGTGCCCTAGGATTTATTGGACGTTAGTAAGTGGTTATTCGGTACAGATTATTAAATAGAAAGAAATGTGTTCTTTAAAACAACTAGCTACAGTCAAAAGAAAAACATCCTGTAACCACTAGATTCCTTCTTTGGCGTTATCTCAGTTCTTGCATTACATTAATGGAGCACGCCATTTCAAGATCCCATTCCAAGTGAAGATGAACTGTAAATGCAGTCAACATCAGGGTGCTTTAGACATTCAGTAAATGAAAATTTAAATATATACATTTTTCCTTTTTCTCAAACATAAAAACATAGACTACATAAAATTCAGAAACATTTAAATACCAAAGATTATAAACATAGCAAAGATTTAAAAAAAGCTTACCAAATGTCACCACCCCAAGATTAAGCCATGAATTTAGGGAGAAACTAATAAAAATACCAATATGTTCAGCTGGGGGTGTGGTTGTCATTGATTTGGTTTTTCTTTTTTTTAAGCTAAGTAATATATATTGAGGCAAATAGGTTATTTTTGTATAGATTTCATATCACACCTCATAGCATACAGAAATGGTGTTTAATTTTTCAATTGTCTTTACCTGGTCAAGTCAAACTTCAAATATGGTTTAAGTTATAATGGACCGAATTATTAAATTAAAATACAATGCTTAATAGAATCTAGTTCTAGAGAGTCCAATGAAATGGAAATATGTATTCTAAAGAATTACATGAAACACCAAAAGAGAACAATGAAAAGGAAATCAGGAAAACAATACCATTTATAATAGCCCCTAAAAAAAAATTTTTTTTAGGAATAAATTTAACCAGGGATGTAAAAGATGTATACAAGGAAAACTACAAAACATTACTACAAGATACCAAAAGAGATCTACATAAATGCTCATGGACAGGTAGATGCAACATTGTGAAAATAATTTTACCCAAAATGCAATGCAATCCCAATCCAAATAACAACAACATTGCTTAAAGAGATGGAAAAACTAATCATTAACTTTATATGGAAAGGGAAGAGGCCCTGGAAAAGTAAAGCATTACTGAAGAAGAAGAATAAAGTAGGAAGACTTGCACTACCTGACCTCAGAACCTACTATACAGCTACGGTAGTCAGAACAACGTGGTACTGGTACAATGACATATGCATAGACCAGTGGAACTGAATTCAGAACCCAGATGTAAATCCATCCACCTATGGTCACCTGATCTTCAACAGGGGCCCAAAGTCCATCAAGTGGGGAAAAGACAGTCTTTTTAACAAATATTGCTGGCAAAACTGGATGTCCATATGCGAAAAAAAAACAAAACGAAAAACAGGACCCATACCTCACACCATACACAAAAACTAACTCAAAATGGATCAAAGTCCTACATATAAATCTAAAAACTATAAAGACCATAGAAGAAAAAATAGGATCAATGCTAGAGGCCCTAATACATGACATTAACAGGATACAAGCCATAACTAACAATACACAAACTCCAGAAGGTAAGCTAGATAACTGGGATCTTCTAAAAATTAAACGCTTATGCTTATCAAAAAACTTCATCAAAAGAGTAAAAAGAGAACCTTCAGACTGGGGAAAAATTTTTTGGCTATTACAAATCAGACAAAGGCCTAATCTCTAAAATCTACAGGAAAATCCAACACCTCTACAACAAAAGGACAAAAAATTCAATTAAAAAATGGGCAAAGAAATGGACAGACACTTCACCAAAGAAGACATTCAAATGGCTAACAGACACATGAGGAAGTGCTCTTGATCACTAGCCATTAGAGAAATCCAAACCAAAACCACAATGAGATACCATCTCACCCTGGCATTACTGGCACAAATCAAAAAAACAGAAAATAATGCTGGAGAGGCTGCAGGGAGATTGGAACACTTATGCACTGCTGGTGGGAATGCAAAGTGGTACAACCATTTTGGAAAACAATATGGCACTTCCTTAGAAAGCTAGAAATAGAAATACCATATGATCCAGCAATCCCACTCCTAGGACTATATCCTAGAGAAATAAGAGCCATCACACAAACAGACCTATACACGCTCATGTTCATTGCAACATTGTTCATAACAGCAAAAGGATGGAAACAACTTAGATGCCCATCAACAGATGAATGGATAAACAAACTATGCAGTAAAAAAAAAAAAAAAAAGTGCAGTACTACACAACAATAAAGAACAATGATGCATCTGCGAAGCATCTCACAACGTGGATCTGGTGGGCATTATGCTGAGTAAAATAAGTCAATCACAAAAGGACAAATATTGTATGAGACTACTACTATAAAAATTCATGAAATGGTTTACACACAAAAAGAAACAATCTTTGATGGTAACAAGGGAGGAGGGGTGGGGATGGAAAAACACTAAATAGACAATAGGTAACCAAATAGGTAACCTATAAAATAGGTAACCAAATGGTCAGCAGTTTGAATCTGCCAGGTGCTCGCTATGAGTCGAAATCGACTCGACGGCACTGTTTTTTTTTTTTTTTTCTGGGTTTAGACAATAGGTAAGTGGTAACTTTGGTGAAGGGTAAGATAGTACACAATACTGGGGAAGCCAGCACAACTCGTACAAGACAAGGTCATGGAAGCACCGTAGACACATCCAAACTCCCTGAGGGATCAAATTGCTGGGCTGAGGGCTGTGGGGACCATGGTCTCAGGGAACATCTAGCTCAATTGGCATAATATAATTTATAGAGAATATCTTCTACATCCTACTTTGGTGAGTAGCATCCTAGGTCTTAAAATCCTGTGAGTGGCCATCTAAGATACTCCACTGGTCTCATCCCTTTGGGAGCAAGAGAGAAGAAAGGAAACTGAAGACACATGGGAAAGATTAGTCCAAAGGACTAATGGACCACAACTACCATGGCTTCCACCAGTCTAAGTCCAACAACTCAGTGGTGCCTGGCTACCACCACTGACTGCACTGACAGGGATCACAATGGTCCAGAGAGAGCTAGAGAAAAATGTAGAACAAAATTCTAACTCACAAAAAAAGACCAGACTTACTGACCTGACAGAGACTGAAGAAGCCCCAGGAGTATGGCCCCCGGACACTGTTTTAGCTCAGTAATGAAGTCATTCCTGAGGTTCACCCTTCAGCCAAAGATTAGACAGGCCCATAAAACAAAACGAGACTAAAAGGGCACACCAGCCCAGGAGCAAGGACTAGAAGGTGGGAGGGAACTGGAAAGCTGGTAATGGGGAACTGAAGGTCGAGAAGGGAGAGTGTTGACATGTCGTAGGGTTGCTTAACCAATGTCATAAAACAATGTGTACTATAAAAAAAAAAAAACTGTTGAAAAAATTTATACTAAAATGATCTATATTCTGCAAGCATCATCCTAGGAACTGTACTTCTATCATACTTCAATAAGAGCAAATATAGCATCAGTTAAGTACCAGAAGTTAAACTAAAAATACATCAATCAATTAATATGAAGAGTGGAAGCACATCCGATGTTTTGGCGTGCTATGAATGTTTCAGCTTTGGTTGCTGTAAACCAGACTCAAACCTGCACGTCTCCCTGTGCCCTCACGGCTCGCCCTTCCTGCTGCCCTGGGCCCCAAAGGAGCCAGAGGCAGCCCTGATACTCTCAGGCTGCTGCCCTGGGCTACCCGTGGAATAGCAGGCCCAAAGGGGCCACTTTGAAGAATTTGTCTTTCAAACTCTAATTCTGCCAAATTTTCCTATTGTGACTGGTTTCTTAGATCATTGAGCTTTCTCTTGTTGACACAACTGCCAACCAACTTTCTTGACTGATTTCCTCACAGGAGCTGATGTACCTTTGAATGAAGGAAGTGGTGCTTCCCAATTGTGTCTCCAGGTCTCAGGCCATTTCCCTGTAAGAATCACGGTGCTGATGTGCAAGGCTGATGTTTTCATGCACTTTGGGAACTTCTATTTCTGACCAGTAATTTCCCTTCTCCACTGACGTTCTGTGAAGCTGCATTTCATGTTCTTCATGTGGTTCAGGCAGTACCTGAAGTTTCAGCTGAGGTTTTTCAATATCACTTTTTTTTTTTATTGTTCCAGTAAAGGTGCTTGCTCTGGTTGGAGACTTTGGACTTGAACTGTAAGCAATTTGGTCATGTTGAAATTTTCAAGCCTTTTTTTCTCCCTGTTCTTTCAGCTCCTGCCTTCTTTCCTTCCATTCAGCATTTTCTTAGAGAAACAGCTTTAGGCTTCCCTGAATGAAAGCTTTTCACCCAAACCATTGACTATTCCCCTCTGATGTTGTCTGATACACTTCTGAGATGCCTTTAAGATATTTTTGCCCTCAGTCACTTGAGATTGGGATTTTTTTGTGTGTGTGTGCTTTAAGTGAAAGTTTACAAATCAAGTCAGTCTCTCATACAAAAATTTATATACACCTTGCTATATACTTCTAGTTGCTCTCTCCCTCTAATGAGACAGCACATTCCTCTCCACTGTCTATTTTTGTGTCCATTCAGCCAGCTTCTGACCCCTTCTGCCCTCTCATCTATCCCTCCAGAGAGGAGCTGCCCACATAGTCTCATGGGTCTGCTTGATCCAAGATGCTCACTCCTCACCGGTATCATTTTCTATCCCATAGTCCAGTCCAATCCCTGTCTGAAGAGTTGGCTTTGGGAGTGGTTCCTGTCTTGGCCTAACAGTAAGTCTGGGGACCATGACCTCCAGGGTCCTTCTAGTCTCAGTCTGGTCTTTTTACGAGAATTTGAGGTCTGCATCCCACTGCTCTCCTGCTCCCTCAGGGGTTCTCTGTTGTGTTCCCTGTCAGGACAGTCATCGGTTGTAGCTGGGCACCATCTAGTTCTTCTGGTCTCAGGCTGATGTAGTCTCTGGTTTATGTGGCCCTTTCTGTCTCTTGGGCTCATAATTACCTTGTGTCTTTGGTGTTCTTCATTCTCCTTTGCTCCAGGTGGGTTGGGACCAATTAATGCATCTCAGGTGGCCACTTGCTAGCATTTAAGAGCAAGACTGGAGGGATTTTGATACCTCTTTGAGTGACTGTGCCTGTCCTTCAAGAGGAACTGTCATCACTCCATGAAATTAAATTGTAGGGGACTCACTTTTCTGCTCTTAGTGGAGAAGGTTGCCTGTTTCCCTGTGAAAAGGTGGGTCTATTCATCTTTAGTCAGTGCTGCCAGACACAGCATTTGTAAGTTCAGACAACTGGCTTCCACTGGCAGATGACTTGAATTCTTCAAAGCCTTCTGTGGTCACTCCAATCTTTTTACAACTAGGACAGACCATCAGTGGGGTTGGGGGAAAGGAAACCCTCTCTGTGCTCTAGTCACCGTGCAAGCTGTAAGCATGAACATTTGTACAGTACATTGGGGAACGGAAAAGGCTGATTAAAGCCAGAGCCAACCAGCTGGTGAGCTTTGACCACTCTAGGCCCCACCTGGCCACACAAGAAATCTAGGTGATCCAAGCAGTAACATGTCCTACCCAAACCTCTAGAACAAAGAGGGAGTAAACCTGAATTTCCAGTCCTGATTCTGCCTCTTCAATAGCTTCATCACCTGGGACTTCAACCTTATAACCAATGTTTGAGGAAAACAATTCAGATCATAAATGATCTTCCTAAAGAGTATCCTATTTAAGCCAGACTCTCCTATGAGATCTGTCCATTTATCATTTACTGTGGGGGCCTGCATGTTGCTGTGATGCTAGAAGCTGTGCCACTGGTATTCAAATACTGGTAGGGTCACCCATGGCGGACAGGTTTCAGCTGAGCTTTGAGACAAAGACAGACTAGGAAGAAGGACTGGGCAGTCTACTTCTGAAAAGGATTAGCCAGTGAAAACCTTAGAACTGCAGTGAAACATCATCTGATATAGTGCCAGAAGATGAGCCCCTCAGGTTGGAAGGCACTCAAAATTGACAACTGGGGAAGAGCTGCCACCTCAAAGTAGTGTTGACCTTAATGATGTGGATGGAGTCAAGCTTTGGTGACCACCATCTACAGATACGGCAAGACTCAAAATGAGAAGCTGCAAATATCCATTAATAATTGAAATGTGGAATGTACAAAGTACAAGTCTAGGAAAATTGGAGATGGTCAAAAATGAAATGGAACACATAAACATCCATACCCTGAGCATTAATGAGCTAAAATGGACTGGTATTGGCCATCTGAATTGGACAATCATATGGTCTACTATGCTGCAATGACTATTGCATTCATCATCAAAACGAACATTTCAAGATCTATCCTGAAGTATAATGCTGTCAGTCATAATATCCATACTCCTACAAGGAAAACCAGTTAATACAACTATTATTCAAGTTTATGCAACAACCACTGAAATTGATTGAACAGGCAATCAGGATAATTATTGGTGATTGGAATGCAAAAGCTGGAAACAAAAAAAGAGGGATCAACAGTTGGAAAATATGGCCTTGGTGATAGAAACGAGATCGTATGATAGAATTTTTCAAGACCAACAACTTCTTCATTGCAAATACCTTTGTTCACCAACATAAATGGCGACTATACACATGGACCTCACCAGCTGGAATACACAGGAATCAAATCGACTACAACTGTGGAAAGAGACAATGGAAAAGCTCAATATCAACAGTCAAAACAAGGCCAGGGGTGGACTGGGGAACAGGCCATCAATTGCTCATATGCAAGTTCAAGTTGAAGCTGAAGAAACTTAGAACAAGTCCGCAAGAGACAAAGTACAAACTTCAGTATATCCCACCTGAATTTGGAGACCATCTCAAGAACAGATTTGATGCGTTGAACGCTAATGACTGAAGATCCGACGAGTCGTGGAATGACATCAAGGACATCATACATGAAGAAAGCAAGAGGTCATTAAAAAGAGAAGAAAAGACCAAAATGGATGTCAGAAGAGAGTCTGAAACTTGCTCTTGAACGTTAAGTAGCTAAAGCATATGGAAGAAATGAAGAAGTAAAAGAGCTGAACAGAATATTTCAAAGTGTGGCTTGAGAAGACAAAGTATTATAATGACATGTGCAAAGACTTCGAGTTAGAAAACCAAAAAAGAAGAACATTCGGCATTTCTCAAGCTGGAAGAACTGAAGAAAAAATTCAAGCCTCGAGCTGCAATATTGAAGGATTCTGTGGGCAAAATATGGGCAGGAGGCATCAAAAGAAGATGGTAAGAATACACAGAGTCACTACACCAAAGAGAATTGGTTGACATTCAACCGTTTCAGGAGGTAGCATATGACAGGAACTGATGATACTAAAGGAAGAGGTCCAAGCTGCACGGAAGGCATTGGTGAAAAACAAGACTTCAGGAATTGATGGAACACCAATTGGTTATGTTTCAAAAACAGTTGCATCACTAGAAGTGTTCACTCGTCTATGCCAAGAAATTTGGAAGACAGCTACCTGGCCAACTAACTGACTGGAAGAGATCCATATTTATGCCCATTCCAAAGAAAGGTGATCCCACGAATGTGGAAATTATTGAACAATGTCATTAATGTCACATGCAAGGAAAATTCTGCTTAAGATCATTCAGAAGTGGTTGCAGCAGTATGCCTACAGAGAACTGCCAGAAATTGAAGCTGAGTTCAGAAGAGGACGTGGAACCAGAGATATCATAGCTGATGTCGGATGGATCCTGGCTGAAAGCAGAGAATACCAAAAAGATGTTTAGAAAAAAAAAAGTTTACCTGCATTTTATTGACTATGCAAAGGCATTTGACTGTGTGGATCATTAAGAAGTTATATATAACATTGGGAAGAATGGGAATCCCAGAACACTTAAGTGTGCTCATGAGGAACCTGTATATAGATCAAGAGGCAGTCGTTTGAACAAAACAAGGACATACTGCGTGGTTTAAAGTCAGGAAGGGTGTGTGTCAGGGTTTATCTTTTCACATACGTATTCAATCTGTATGCTGAGCGAATAATCCGAGAAACTGGACTATATGAAGAAGAATAGGGCATCAGGATTCAAAGACTCAATAACAACCTGCATTATGCAGATGATACAACCTTGCTTGCTGAAAGTGAAGAGGACTTAAAGCACATACAGCCTTCAAAATGGATTACACCTCAAAACCCACTGAACCAAACCCACTGCCGTCGAGTCAGTTCTGACTCATAGTGGCCCCATAGGACAGAGTAGAACTGCCCCATAGGGTTTCCAAGGAGCGCCTGACGGATTTGAACTACCAACCCTTTGGTTAGCAGCTGTAGCACTTAACCACTATAAAAAAATATATATATGCCATACATAAAAAAAAAAAAAAAAAAAAAAATCCTCACACTGGACCAATAAGTAACATCATGATAAATGGGGAAAAGATTGAAGTTGTCAAGGATTTCATTTTACTTGGATCCACAATCAACGCTCACAGAAGCAGCAGTCAAGAAATCAAACAACACATTGCATTGGGCAAATCTGCTGCAAAGGACCTCTTTAAAGTGTTGAAAAGCAAAGATGTCACCTTGAAGACTAAGGTGCACCTCACCCAAGCCATGGTGTTTTCAACTGCCTCACATGCATGCAAAAGCTGGACAATGAATAATATACCATAGACTGCCAAAAGAATGAACAAATTTGTCTTGGAATATAGCTAGAATGCTCTTTAGAAACAAGGATGGTGAGACTGTCTCACATACTTTGGATATGTTATCAGGATGGATCAGTCCCCGGAAAAGGACATCATGCTTGGTAAAGTTGGCAGACATTGAAAAATGAGACCCACAACAAGATGGATTGACACAGTGGCTGCGACAATGGACTCAAGGATAGCCATGATAGTGAAGATGGCGCAAGACCCAGCAGTGTTTCATTCTGTCGTGCATAGGGTCACTTTGAGTCTGAACTGACTAGACGGCACCTAACAACAACATCCTATGAGCTTGTTAAATGTCTCTTAACTGATAACCTTGAGGCTACTAAATGGCTTGTCCAAGAACAGAAACTCTTTAAGTTGCAGGATTGGATTTTGAATCAAAAACCATCTGACTCAAAGAACATTTTTTTTGTAAATAATTCTCTATAACATGGATACTTTCTTTCGGCCCTACTCTTAAGACAAAAGCATTAATAATTCCTAATTTTTTAAAGGTCCATGCAACTCAAAAATTCTGTAATCCCATCATCATTCTTTTTTTATTCTTAATACTAGAGCAAAGTGACCATTTTTGTTGCATGTCATTCACCCATTTATTTACTGAGCAGTAATGGAACAACTTCCATGTGACAGTTAAAGCATAGGGAGGCCAAAAGCTCGGTACCATGGGCAATTACACCGCAACTGAGCTGTGAAAGATGAGTAGGAGTTAATTCCAGATCATGTGGCCAGAGGATGGGGTTTTCAAGAGAAAGGAAACAATAATTGTAAAGGCAGACAAACATAACACGGTTTTGGAAAACTACGAGCTTTATGGTTGAAGAATTTGCACATTTTGCCAGGAATTGTGGATTTTCTCCTGGTTTCAATGCGAAGCCCCTGAAATATTTCAAGAAAAGGGAGTAAGATCAAATTTGATTAGAGAAATGCAGTCAATTGTGGGAAAGAGACTGGGAGAGGAAGGGGCTTTCTGGTCCTATACATCTCTGTCCCTTCCCCTTTGTATTGTTATTGTTGCAGATTACATCTTTATACATTGTATGCCCATGAAAATAGGTTTATAAGTATTGTTTTATGCATTCAGCTTTTAAATCATATAGGGAAAGGAAGTTACAAACCAAACCAAAAGTACAATAATACTGGCTTTTATATTTACTTATGAAGTTCCCTCTACTGTTGTTCTTTATTTTTTCTTATCGCTTCAAGTTACTATTGTACTTCCATTTCAACATGACTCTCTTTAGCATTTATTGGAGGGCAGGTCTACTGGTAATGAACTCCCTCAGTTTTTATCTATTGGAAATGTCTTACTCCTTCATTTTTGAAGGATCATTTTGCCAGGTATAGAATTCTTGACAGTTTTTTTTCTTTAAATTTGCTATCCCACTGCCTTCTGGCCTTCATGGTTTCTGAGAAATTAGCAGGTAATCTTATTAAGGATAACTTGTACGTGATGAGTATCTTCTCTCTTGGTACTTTGTCTTTGGGTTTCAACAATTTGACTGTAATGTGTCTCGGTGTAGAGCTCCTTGAATTTATCCTGCCTGGAATTTGTTGAGCTTCTGGGGATGTGTATATTCATGCCTTTCACATTATTTGGGAAGTTTTCTACTATTATTTCTTCAACTACTTTTTTCTGCCTCTTTCTCCCTTTCTGTTCTTCTGGGACTCCTATAATGTGTATGCTGTTACACTTGATGGTGTCCCACAGGTTCCTCAGGCTCTGTTCATTTTTCTTTTTTTCCTGCTCCTCAGACTGGATAATTTCAAGTTTGCTGATCCTTTCTTCTGCCTGCTCGGTTTGAAATCCTCTAGGGAGTTTTTTCATTTCAATTACTGTACTTTTCAGTTCCAAAATTTGTTTGGTTCCTTTTTTATAATTTCTACCTCTTCATTGGTATTCTCATTTTATTCAGACATCATTTTCCTGATTTCCTTTAGCTCAATGAACATATTTAAGACAGTTGATTTAATACCTTTGACTAATAATTATAGTGTCTGAGTTTCCTCAGGGATGGGTTTCGGTCAAATTCTTTTTCCTTCCCTGTGACCAGGCTGTTATGGATTGAATTGTGTCCCTCCAAAATACATGCTGGAATCCTAACCCCATACCTGTTGATATAATCCCCTTTGGAAACGGAATTTCCTTTGTTATGGTAATTAGGCCATACCCGAGCAGGGCTGATTCTCAATCTAATCACTTCTGATATGTAAAAACAACAGATAAAACACAGAAGAGACACAGGGGCGGGGGGGGGCGGGGGGAGAGACACATTATCTGATGCTATAGGCAGGTGAATCTACAAGCCCAGGTATTCCAAGGATAAAAAAAAAAAAAAATTTTTAGTTTTTTTTTTATAGGCAGGTGAATCTACAAGCCCAGGTATTCCAAGGATTACTGGCTACTAGAAGCTGAAACAGACAAAGAAGGACCCCTCATCCCCTAGAGCCAAACTCTGAATTTGGACTTTTATCTTCCTGAACAGTGAGAAAACAAACTTTTGTTCTTTAAAGCCACTCACTTGTGGTATTTCTGTTACAGCAGCATTAGGAAACTAAGACATGGGCCATAGGAATACTTTATTGTTTCTTTGTATACTTTCAATTTTCTGAGAACTGGACATTCTGAGTATTATGTTGTGGTCACTCTAGAAATCTAGTTCTCCCACTCCTCAGTGATTGCTGGTTTTTGCTGTTTGAGGGCTAGAGCCATCTGTGTGACATTTCCAAACAATTTCTGCAAAGGATGTATTCTTTGTGTATGGTCACAGAAGTTTTTGTTCCATTATCTCTGCAGGCAGCCAGTGACCTGACAAAGATTTCTTTAAGTGTCTGGCTCCCAAAAAAGGAAAGAGATTAAGAAAAAGGAAAAAAAGTATTATCTCTTCAAATCTTCTAACAGCAGAGAAGTCACTTTCCCAATTTGGGAAAGGGTGGAGAACACACAGCTGGAACAAATCCTAGTCACTGGGGAGTGAGAACCAAATTTATATAGGTGAAGAATACAAAGTTATTTAGAAACAAAACATTTTGCTACTTTTAGACTTTAAGAATTATATAAAACAACTCCTTACCAGTCACAGGGTCCTAAGTTATTTCAAAGAAATAATGTATTAAAAAAAAAGAAGCAACTTTTTTTTCCCCCAAATGGCTGTTGAATTTATTTGCTTAATCAATAATGGTCCTGGCAAAAATTAACCAACGTTGAGACATTTGTAATGAAATACTAATTTTAAAAATCGATGACACCTTGATAGAAATTAGAGTTTACACAAAGAAAGAAAGAAACCTTGAATACTGCCAGCCAGTATAAAACGGACACAGTATGAGACAGGACAGCAAGGCCTTTATACAGGTATGTCTGACGCCTGACCATATTCTCAGTCACCATAATATCTTCTCTCCAGATTTAAAAAAATAGTATGCTGATTTCTATAACAAAGCTTTTTTTCATACAAAAATCAAATAATGGCCGACAAGTCGTAACAGTGCAATAGGTAGAGGATAGAAAACCACATCGAACAGGTGCTGAAAATAAATACTAACCAGGAGGAGGAAAGGACAGAGCACTCTGTGGAGTTGTTCTCATCACCTTGAGTGTGTGGGGCTGGTTTTCATTAACATGAGATCTGGACCCATCTCATGAATGCCATTTATTCTGAGAGTGCAAATGAGACAAAGTTGCCTTAAAAACCCGGCCTCACAGAAGCCTCAGATCATCTATAGGAGTTATCTGGAGCAAGGAAACAGGGAGGTGGGAATCCTAGCTATTATTAAAAGGAAAAGTATGTTTTTTCTATTGCTCAGTCGTGTCAACTGGCAGTCCATCAGTAGGCTCACTGAAGTGGTATGAATAATTCAAAACGTTTGTTTAAGAGCATATATATGGCTTATTCAGGCAAAGAGACATTTACATTCTAGCCCAAGCAAGCAATATAAGTCATTCTGTTTTTAATGAAAGGTCAGTCATGTAAAAGGTTTCTGGTCCGAAAACAGATCCTTTGTGTGGATGGATTAGGCCAAGGCTGCTGCCTTCGACCAACTCAGTGAGTAACAGGAGGGAGGTGGGCTGCTGCTCCTGGGAGCTGCTGGCCCGTGCTGTCACAGGCCTGGCCAGGCACATTCCATGGGCAGCCAGCTCTGTCTGCAACCAAACCCAGCTGTTTGGTGATGGGGGCTTACTTACTGTGGCCTGGAAGTGTAAAGTGAGAGAATTACAAGGGGCAGGGGGGTAAAGGAGACACCCAGTAAGAGCCATTGTGGCCAGTCAGAAAACACGAGGCAGCTCCCCATTATATAATCTGCACCAAAAAGGTGTAAAAGGCACAAGCAAGAGTGATAAGTAAGCAGAAATCCTGACAGTGAGACAATGGACCAAGCCACGAGGCAGGTATAGTATTTAACTTGTTTTGTTTTTTCCCCCTTGAATGAGAGAAAGAGATCCTGATTCTGCTGTGATTAAAAAAAGCAAAGAAAGACGATTTTTGGTTTAAAAAGAAGCCACTCAAGGATTAAAATAGTTATTTTAAGTTAAACAAAGAAAATTAATCTTCAAATAAGCTGATACTATCTGGAAAACTCATCTGTCCCCTACGAGTCCAAAAATGCTTCCGCTGCTTTGTCCTGTAACCTGAGCCTGGTGGGGCAGAAGTCAAAGAGGTGAGAGAAAAAAGCATCTCTGAGGAGAAAGGACGTGGTTACAGAATGCACAGCACAGCAGAGTTGTGCGCTGAGTCTCAGTGTTACAGTAAGATGCACAGGTCTTTAAAGTCCGCAAGGATGCTGTGACTGGCCCACGAGGCTGCTCAAATGGGTGTTTCCTTCCTGTCTTTGCTCGGTGACGGCTTTCCTTGCTCCTTGATGGCCTTTGGCTGCTCTTTCGTTGCCTTTGTCTCGAGAACACTGTCTCTTGGCGGCTGAGCTCCACCCCCACGCCTCTCAGGCTCCTCTTCGTCCTGCACCTGCTGCTCAGACTGAGCCCGCTGCAGCTGCAGCAGCCGGAGCTGCACTCGCAGCTCAATGATGGCCTCTCGCTCTACGTGGATTGCTTGATTCAAGTGATTGTTCTTTATCTTTGGGAACAACAGAAAGGGCAGTTAGCACTTAAGAAGGCCAAAAGGAATGCTAACTTGGGAGCAGAGGACAGTTAGCGTGGGTGTCCTACATAACAATCTGTCTCGGGCTCTGTGCTGTGAGCATGGGTACACACACACAACGCACACACCCCAATGCAGAGCTGATGAAACTCAGGAGTGTGAGCAATGCTCCTATTTCAGAAGAGGAAACACCTCTAGAGAAAGCGTATGTACCGAGAGAACACAATTATCTCAATAATCAAGTATCCGGTATTTAAAGTAGGCTTATTTATGCTTCTGAACTGCTCCTCAACAGCCCTTAAACAAGGGGAAAGTAAAAGTAATGTTAGTAGCAATTGGAGGGGAGTTAAAGAGAGGATAAAAACCTAGATTTGTCCTTTGTGAGCGGCATCACTTTAAATCTGAACTGCATTAGTCAAGCGCAGAAAACTAGTCTCAACTCTAAGTTATCTGGGCCCATTCCTAAAGTTTAGGTAATACGAAACAGCAGCTGATCCTAAACCCCCGATAATCTGTTCTGTGGCAGACACGCCCACTCTCCCCTGCTTCCCTGGAAATGGAGGCTCAGCTGCAGCCTGCATGTCCCAGCTTCCCTTACAGCTAGGTGTGGCCACGTGACTAAGCCTTAGCTCATGGGATACGAGTGCAAGTGTCGGGTTCCACTTGTGCATCTTGCCCTTAACAACTGGGCATTACTTTTCCCTTTCCTGACTAAGAGAGGAGGACTCAGAGCAGCCACTTTGAAGCATAAGTGGAAAAACCTGTTGAGGATGACAGACCTGGGCCTATTTACATGCCTGTGCCTATTATATGCCAGGGAAAGAAATACCTAGTTTAAACCACTACATTATTCTCTTGTTACAGTGGCCTAACTTATATCCCAAGTACTATAATTTTGGAATATGTTTTCCCACTTAGGATTTTAACATGATCTGTACGGTGTTAAGAATGCAAAATAAAGTGCCAATGTGAGACCTTCTAAAGAGTGGACACTGACCAAACCAGACCTCAGTCCCTGGCCAGCTGCTTCCCATGACAGTCCTTGCCCTAGGAGTCCCTAGACCATAAGCCTAGGTGGGGAGCCCCTCGGGCCTCTGTCTGTAGGGTCCTGCAGAAAGATTTCTGGGGACGACTGTTGGGTGTGGACCTCCTCTAGGTCTCTGCTTATGGTGAAGCTCTGGGTTGCCCAGCAGCTTAGGTCAATCAGCAACAGTAAACTAGAATGAAGAAGGCAGAGCTTTCCCACTGTTCTCAGATTCCTTTCTGAGAGAAGGATGTCTTCTTTCAGCCCTTAAGCAAAACATCTGGAGAATATGTTTCATTTGGGGTGAGAAGGGAAATTCTGATCAAGGTCATTCAAATCTTTTTCTTTTCACTATGCAGCTTCCTACTGCCATGTTCGCGCTCACCTACCACTTGGTTGAAGGGCCAAAAGAAAACTTTGTCCCCCATTATCCATAAAGACATTGAGGAGCCTTTTTCTTCTTCTACTAGCTTTCCTTTTTCTGTTCATCTTCTCTAGGATCACAGACCAAATAATTCAAAGCTACCAGAACTGGCACAGTTAAGTGAATTTGGCTTTTAAGTTGGGAAGAGAAAGATATGGGTGATACGCTGAAGTCCTGGAAGGTCACCGCCTCCACCTACAGCCTGAGGCTGGCTAGAGAAAGACACCTGTGTACCCTCCACTTGCCCAGTCAGCTTGTGTCCTGCAAACTCCTTGGTGAGACTGCCCCTAAATTCCTCTCTGCTCCGCCTCCCTGGCTGGTGACTAAGGAAAAGATAAAAAAACTCTGCTGGGAAATACTTGCTCTCCAGAACTTTTTAGGAGTTAGTATGATTTTGTGGTTGCCCCCTCAAACTCACTTCCAGCTCCTCATTCTGTCTCTGTAAATCCTCCAGAATGATCTGCAGCTCTTCTTCATCTTCACTCTCACTCTCACTGTCAGAGGAATACTCCTCAGTTTCACTTCGACCATGTTGCTGACGACTGAAAGGGTGAGAGATCCATAAAGGCTTTACTAACAAGTACAGAAAGGTCCAAGTGTCTACTAAGTATCACCACCCTTTCAGATCGATCATGTTTTCACCAGTCAACTTAATGTAACACCCTTCTTAAGACTTTATAAATAAGAACCTTTAAGATGATTAATTTCAGAAGCCTAATTCTTTTATATGAAAATCTTAAAGTTGAAAAATTACGCTTAATGGAAACATTTTTGGAAACTTCAGAGCCCCTGGCTTCCCTTTACCTCTGAATTTCAGCAATCTCAGCTCTGAGGCGTTCTATTTCTTCTTTCTCTGAGGCGATCTGCCGGCGCAGAAACTGCTCCATGGCTAGAAGTTCCTCCTGTTCAGTCAAGATCTCATTCTCCTAAAATAACGATCACTGGTGAACGTCTTTGAGAGTTTTCGTCTAGAAAATGCCACTTCTTTTTTGGCCTCCTATGTTGCTGTGAATTCTTTAACCATGTTATACAGTATCTGAGGACCCAAGTTACATGAAAGCTTATTGTATTGCATAACAGGACAATATCCTGTTTCCTGAGGGTGAAGAAGATGCTTCTGTGAGAAGAGGTAAACTAAGTTATTTGGGGGAATGACCAGATTTTTCTCAAGACATACAATGCCACATAGGGATCCAGTGTCCTTGTTCTGCAAAGATTCTCTATGAGGCTAGCACACTGGGGACAAAGCCAAAGTCTGAATTCAAGACTATATTTGCTTTTGCTTTCCAGTCATTTCTAAATGCCTTCCTATCTCTAAGTGAAGAGTTAGTCTATTTTAGGGCCAAAGTGGCCTCTGATACCTTCACTTGGAAAGGAAGGATCCAAAGGATATGTGGCTAATTGCAGCATCACCTTTCAAAGCAGGTCTAAGTGAAGGAAAGATACACTCAGAGAAATATTTTTTCCTCACCATAAGCCACCAATTCTCCTCACCCATGTTCCCGGAGATAATATTTAAACAGTAACTCCTTTAACAGAATAAACATTTCTAGAACTGATTAGGCCACCAGTCTTATGAAAAGAACAGGAAAAAAAAATCACTATCTGCCCAAGATCTGGCTATCGCTAGCCCCTCTAACCTTAAAAACCAAAGCAGACACTCAGGTGTGGAGGGAGGTTAAAGAGAAATTTAAGGGTATGAAAGATGAAGAGTTGGATGCAAAGGTCTATAGCAATTCTTCTCAAACTGATAGGTATTAAGGATAAGTATTTGTGGTTAAACTTGAAAGACGTTATGACCAAGTTCTAAACTTCTCTAAGTCATTCATATGCATTGAGTCTTTCTCGGAGATGTGATAGGCAGTGTTTCGCCGGTGTTTTTGAACACAGATGTTTCTCCTTTTCCTTGGTGTTACCTATTAAGGCTAACATTCCAAAAAATATCAGATTGAAAAACCCTAAAATAAACATATAATCATTCTCTCCTCAGGGGAGAAGTGTTATGTGCCCACTAGGCAAAACAATGTATTTTTCAGAAGTAATAGAAAAGACTTAAACTTGTAGGGCTTTAGGTACTCCACATACACGAGTTTCTGGAAGCTTACAAAGACTATGCTGCAGAGTCTAGAACTCCATTCTTTTCTCGTAAGCTTTGGGAATATCCAGAACAGAGTAAGGTTGACTTAAGAAATTCAGAAAGGAAGAAATGAGCTCATCTTCAGTTCTATGCCTGGAATATAGTGGAACTCAATAGATATTGGTTGATTCAATGAATGAGTAATAAAGACAATGAACCTCCAACAACTGACTTCTACCTGCAAAGGATAAAATCAAAATATCTTAAAGGTTAACACCTTAGCAACAAGTATCAATTAAAATCTGTATCATTATGTTTTCAGGATCCCAAGTTTTGTGATATTAGGAACAACATGTTCTAAAATGTCTACTAAAATCTGATCTCATTAACATGGAACAAATACCACTAATCTGTAAATAAGCGAAAATACCTATAACTCAGACCTGTGTGCTGACTAAGTGAGATTAAGCAAAGCGCCTAGGACAATGCCCAGTAAGGAACGATCACTCAGCATATGGTAGCTTCTTCTCCGTCAGTCTAACATCATAAAAACACAACATAAAGGTAGGACCACATCCAGCAGGTACACCCTCTAAAACCTCTGAATCATCCCACGGTTCTGGTGAACGATGTTACACCTCTGTACTTTAGCTTCTCAAATTATAATTTAAAAACGACCATTAAGATTCTTGCAAACAAGAGAAAAAGAGCTTACCTGGGCAAGGAGAATATTTATAACTTCTTCATTTTCATTCATTTCTTCTTTGGAAACATCCTCTTTTGAAAGACTGGCTATCTCTTGTGCAATCTTGGTTTCACATTCCTGTCAAGTAACAAATGAAAAAAGAACTGATCAGCCTATATATAATACCTATTCAACATTCCCCCGAGTTAAAAACAAAAGTTGATAATTCAGGGCATTCTAGAAGCTTCCTTCTCATGTCCTAGAATTGAAAGAACAGTAACAGCCAGATGAACCACCCGGAGACAGGCATTTGTTAGCTGGGCTTGGTCTGTGGCTGCACTGTGATAAATGCTCAATTTTGGCTTATGTGCTTCACCATTTCTGGAACCCTTCTACCAATATTACATTCTGTGATAACTTTTTGTTTGGGGGTCTGGGGAACGGAGTCCATTTTAAGTGTACAGTTAGGCCAATTAGTTTTAACAAATGTACGTAGTCAAGTGACCACCACCACAACTGTGATATATTTCTGCCACTACAGTTAATTCCCTCCTCCACCATCCCGCCACTCCCTGCAACCACTGACCTGGTTTCTACTGCTGAAGTTTTGCTAGAAAAGGACATTGTGTTTGGTAAATAGAGGCCAACAAAAATGAGGGAAACCTTCGACTGACATGAGAGCTGCAACAATGGACTCAAACATACTAACGATCATGAAGGTGTAGGATTAGGCAACGATGAGCAGGAGCAACCAACAATAAGAGTTCTGCCTTTTCTAGAGTTTTATATGAAATCAGTTAACCATTAAATGGCCTTTATCTGGCTTCTTTCATACAGCATAATGCTTTTAAAATTCATCTATTTTGTCATTTGCACCAACGGTTTGCTGAGTCAGATTTCACACTCTGAATGTGACTGTGCACCAATTTGTATACCCACTATCCAGCTGATTAAAGTTTGAGTTCTTTCTAGTTTGAGATATTATAAATATGTTATGACTATTTCATATATGGTTTTTGTGGCCACATGCTTTCTTCCCTTAAATAAATATGAAGACTGAGAAGTGGTGGGTCAAATGGTAACCCTATGTTTAACTTTCTAAGAAACTGCCAAGCTGTTTTCCCCAAAACTGTACCATTTTGCACTGCTAAAGCAATATATCAGAGTTCCAATTCTTGTCAACACTGCATGTTTTTAATTTGAGCCATTCTAGTTGATGAGCAGTGGTATATCGTTGTGGTTTTGATTTATATTTCCTTAATGACTTAATACATCTTAATATATCTTCTTTGCCAGAGTATCTCTTCAGATTTTTGCTTTTTAAATAGAATTGTCGCACTAAGTTATAAGAGTTCTTTATATATCTAGTTTAAATCCTTTATCAGATATGTGTTCTTCGCAAAATACTTCATCCTAATCTGGCTTACACATTCATTTCCTTAACACTGTCTTTTGAAGAACATGTTTTAAAATTTTGATGAAATGCAACTTATCAAAAAAATTTTTCAGACGTGGGGCCAAGATGGCAGAGTAGTCAGATGCTTCCGGTGATCCGTCTTACAACAAAGACCCGAAAAAACAAGTGAAACGATTATATTTATGACAAGCTAGGAGCCCTGAACATCAAAGGCAAAGTTAGAAAATGGACTGAGCAGTAGGGGGAAGGAGAGACAGTTCAGAAATGGAGAAGAGTTAGCAGACCTGAATCACTAGGAACACTTGGGCACCATTCCCAGGAACGACTGCAGCAGGCTGGCGGTAGCATTCCGGCCGCAGTTTCCTCAAGGAGAAACAGCCAGCCGCAGAGCCTACTCACACCTCCAGAGCCAGAGAAGAACGGCGCTCTTGGCAAAAACTAAGGACATGAGTACGTTTTACCGTGCACCAGCACCCAAGCTGGCTTCAGTGGCTGTCGATTTCCCAGGGCTGGAGATAGACCCTAATGAGCACCCAGAGCCATTTTCCCGGCCTTGGAGAAGGAATGAATTCAAAACTGGGGAAAAAGATAATCTGCCAGCTCCACTAAGCTAGGGAGCTCAAGACAGAAGTGGCTGCTGTCCAAGCATAAGCGGTCCGTGGACACTGAATCGCTTTCTCCCCCTACATGGACCAGTGTGGGCCTATCTCAGGAGAGTAGGCCCTTGTTGGCGGACTGCAACTGTTTCAGCTGTGCAGTGGAGAGGTGGGTGTTTGATGTTTGACACCACCTTGCCTATTTTTTGCCTATTAGACATACCCACATCAGGGGCCTAAGGACTAGTGGGTCCACTCAGGTCACCCAGCCACCCATGACAGGGGTCCCAGGATAACTGGTACCTCCCAGTCCTTACAACCAAAAGCATTGGGTGCCCATGGTCCATCTGCAGAACCCACCTGCCTGTGCACTCCAGAGAACAGGGATAAGGCTTTCTTCACAGACACTCGGGACAGTTGTCAGCCCCTGCCTTGTTCAGAGCATGACCCCCTGCTGCAACCAGATACCTGTACCTACACCAATCACCCCTGCCCCTCTAAGACTGTAGGGCAGAGCCTACCACACACTTGATGACTAACTACCTGGACACCTGAGCTGAATCCATACAAGAAAACTGAATGGACTCCTAGACTCATATACCTGATAACAGCTCTAGCCATCCAGGGACAGGATGGTAGAGTTTCATAGGTGAAAATAATCAAGCTAGCTCACTCAAGGAGCCTATCTGGGCATATCAAAACAAAACAAAACAAAACAAGCTCGGATACAGTAAGAAAACATCAACTAATACAATAACTTACAGATGGCTCAGAGACAACTGTCAATATCAAATAGCATAAAGAAGTAGACCATGATCGCTTCAACAAGCTCTCAAAGAATCTTCTGGATGTAGGTGCCTTCCTGGGATTACCAGATGCAGAATACAAAAGACTAATATACAGAACTCTTAGAGACATCAGGAACGAGATCAGACAGGAGATGAGGCAAAATGGAGAACAAAAAAAGGAACTCACAGATAAAGTAGTTGAAGAAATTAAAAAGGTTATTCAAGAACATAATGAAAAACTTAATAAGCTGCAAGAATCTATAGACAGCAATCAGAAATTTAGAAGATAAACAATAAATTACAGAATTAGACAACTCAACAGAAGATCAGAGGAGCAGAATTGACCAAGTGGAAGCCAGAATTAGTGAGATTAAAGATAAAACACAGCACCAATATATTCAAAGAAAAAATCAGAAAAAAGAATTAAAAAAAATGAAGAAACCTTAAGAATCATGTGGGACTCTATCAAGAGAAATAACCTATGAGTGACTGGAGTACCAGAACAGGGAGGGATACCAGAAAATACACAGAGAATTGTTGAAGATTTGTTGGCAGAAAACTTCCCTGATATTGTGAAAGATGAGAAGATATCTATCAAAGATGCTCACTGAACGCCACATAAGGTAGATCTCAAAAGTCACCAACCTAGAAAAAAGTCACCAAGGCATATTATAATCAAACTTGCCAAAACCAAAGATAAGAGAGAATTTTAAGAGCAGCTAGGGATAAACGAAAAGTCACCTACAAAGGACAGTCAATAAGAATAAGCCCCAACTACTCGGCAGAAACCATGCAGCCAAGACAGCAATGGGATGACTTATATAAAGCATTAAATGAAAAAAACTGCCAGCCAAGAGTCATATATCCAGCAAAACTGTCTCACAAATATGAAGGCGAAATTAGGATAGTTCCAGATAAACAGAAGTTTAGGGAATTCATAAAAACCAAACCAAAACTCTAAGAAATATTAAAGGGAGTGCTCTGGTTAGAAGTCAATAATATCAGATATCAACCCAAGACTAGAACACAGGACAGGGCAACCAGACGTCAATCCAGATAGGAAATCACAAAATAAATCAAGATAAAAAAAATGCTCAGAACAGGGAAACTGCGATGTCATTATGTAAAAGGAGACAACATTAAAACAATAAAGAGGGACTAAGAAATGTAGTCTTAGACCTTTCATATGGAGAGGAAGACAAGGCGATATAAAGAAATAAGAGTTAGGTTTCAACTTCGAAAAAAAAGGTAAATATTAAGGTAACCACAAAGAAGACTAACAATCCTACTCATCAAAATAAAATACAAGAAAGAAGCAGAAACAAAATCACCAACAACAAATAAGAGGAAAAGACAATATATAAAGACAAGCTACTCAGCACAAAAAATTAAGTGGGAAAAAGAAACTGTCAACAACATACAAAAAAAGACATCAAAATGACAGCATTAAACTCATACCTATCTATAATTAAGCTGAACATAAATGGACTAAATGCACCAATAAAGACACAGTGAGTGGCAGAATGGATTAAAAAAACATAATCTGTCTATATGCTGCATACAAGAGACACACCTTAGACTTAGAGACACAAACTAAAGCTCAAAGGATGGAAAAAAAACTATATCAAACACCAATCAAAAAAGAGCTGGAGTGGCAATATTAATTTCTGACAAAATGGACTTTAAAGTTACATCCACCACAAAGGATAAGGGCACTATATAATGATTAAAGGGACAATACACCAAGAAGATATAACCATATTAAATATTTATGCACCCAATGACAGGGCTGCAAGATACATAAAACAAACTCTAACAGCATTGAAAAATGAGATAGACAGCTCCACAATTATAGGAGACTCCAACACACTACTTTTGGTGAAGGACAGAACATCCAGAAACAAGCTCAATAAAGAGAAGATCTAAATGCCACAATCAACCAACTTGACCTCATAGACATATACAGAACACTCCACCCAACGGCAGCCAAGTATACTTTCTTTTCTAGTACACGTGGACATTCTCTAGAATAGACCACATATTAGGTCACAAAGAAAGCCTTGTTGTTGTTGTTAGGTGCCCTCAAGTCGGCTCCAACTCACAGCGACCTTATGCACAACAGAACGAAACACTGCCCAGTCCTGCGCCATCCTTACAATCGTTATGCTTGAGCCCATTGTTGCAGCCACTGTGTCAATCCACCTCGCTGAGGGTCTTCCTCTTTTCCGCTGACCCTGTACTTTGCCAAACATGATGTCCTTCTCCAGAGACTGATCCCTCCTGACAATATGTCCAAAGTATGTAAGACGCAGTCTCGCCATCCTTGCTTCTAAGGAGCATTCTGGTTGTACTTCTTCCAAGACAGATTTGTTCGTTCTTTTGGCAGTCCGTGGTATATTCAATATTCTTTGCCAACACCACAATTCAAAGGTGTCAGTTCTTCTTTGGTCTTCCTTATTCATTGTCCAGCTTTCACATGCATATGATGTGATTGAAAATACACCAGGGGCACTTTAGTCTTCAAGGTGACATCTTCGCTTTTCAATACTTTACAGAGGTCCTTTACAGATTTACCCAATGCAATGCGTCTTTTGATTTCTTGGCTGCTGCTTCCATGAGTGTTGATTATGGATCCAAGTAAAATGAAATCCAAGACAACTTCAATGTTATCTCCGTTTATCATGATGTTGCTCATTGGTCCAGTTGTGAGGATTTTTGTTTTCCTTATGTTGAGATGTAATCCATACTGAAGGCTGTGGTCTTTGATCTTCATTAGTAAGTGCTTCAAGTCCTCTTCACTTTCAGCAAGCGAGGTTGTATCATCTACGTAACGCAAGCTGTTAATGAGTCTTCCTCCAATCCTGATGCCCCCTTCTTCATATAGTTCAGCTTCTCGGATTATTTCCTCGGATTGAATATGTATGGTGAAAGGATACGGCCCTGGCGCACACCTTTCCTCACTTTAAACCGATCAGTATCCCCTTGTTCTGTCTGAACAACTGCCTCTTGATCTACGCACAGGTTCCTCATAAGCACATGTCCTTCCAGTAGGTAGTATGGATTTTTTTCTTTCTCCCTTCACATGCCTCCCCTGCGCATTTAGTGGCACATATGAAGCACCACTAACTATATCCCAGAGTCCCCACTGCAGTCTACTGGTACATAAAGTTTTTCAAAATTTCTGTGTTCCTACCAAAAATTCAGATACCTCATAAAATACCCTGTAAAAACAGTAATTTGCAGTCCATGCCCCGTTTCTTCAGTTTCAGGCGGTCATAAAGTCCCCCGCCTTGTGGCAACACACACTGTCAGTGGTGCAGCAGCTTCCCAATAAACCTTCAGGGGCAGATAAAGTACTTGGTCCCTAGAGGTACCCATGAGGACAAAGGGGTTAAGAAATTGCTGCCTAACCCCAAGTCAGTTAGATTTCCTCCTGTTTTCTTCTGACGTTTTATGGTTTTGGGTCTTAGTTTATGATCCATTTTGAGTGAATTTTGTATATGGTATGAGAAAAGATTTATGGTTTGCCTCTTTTGTGCATATGGATATCCAACTGTTCAGCACCATTTGCTGAAGGGAACACCTTTTCCACACTGAGGTGCCCTAGCATCTTCACTGAAAATTAATTGCTTATATATGTGTAAGTCTATTTCTGGGTTTTTTATTCTGAATCTCTATCCTTGTGTCAATACCTACTGTTTTGATTACTGCAGCTTTCTGTAGTTTTCTAGTAAGACTTAAACTCAGGCAGTTAGTACTCCAGTTGTGTTCTTTTTCAAAAGTGTTTACACTATTATACCTCAATTGTTTTTCCACATAAATTTTAGAACAGCTTGTCAGCTTCCACAAACATTACCTTTTTGAATTTTGATAAGGACTGTATCCATAAATTAATTTGAGAAAACTTAACAAAACTGAGTTCCACATGGTTGGTGTATCCCTGAATTAAATCTTTTATTTGTTTAGGATGAATATCCAATTGTTCATTGCCAATATACAGAAATACAATTGACTTTTGTGTATCTGATCTTGTATCCTATGGCCTTGTTAAATTCACTAGTTCTTTTTTTTATAGATAGATTAATCATTAGAATTTAAGTCAGAATCAACTTGACAGTAACAGGTTTGGTTTCTTTTGTTTTAATTTACAGATAGACAATCCTGACATCTAAGAGTAAAGGCCGTTCTTTCTTTTCAATTTGAATGCCCTTTTTTTTTCTCTTGCTTTATTGCACTGGCAAGAACCTCCAGTACAATTTTGCACAGAAGTGGTGGGAGCAGACGTCTTTGCCTTCTACACCCAACGTGAGGGGAAAATATTCAGTCTTCCACGATTTAGTATGAGAATAATGACAGATGTTTCATAGATGTCCCTCATTAAGTCCAGAAAATTGCTTGCTAAGAGCTTTTCTCACAATTAAGTGTTGAATTCCGCCAGTCGCTTTTTCTGCACCCACTGAAATGACTTTGCAGTTTTTCTTATTTTTAGTCTGCTAATGTGATGAATTATAGGACTTCTGCCCTTAAGTAACATTTATTCCTCAAAGTTAAAATCAACTTGATAGAAACTGTTGAGCATTTTGTGAATTAAAGAACAGGAATGAAAACAGGATCAAGAAAATTGGTAAAGTGAAGGTAATCATTCCCTTTCCACGTTAGCTCTGGTTGCTATATCATGATTTCTTTATCCAAATCAAGGGAAATCAAAGTTAAACTTGCACTGGCCACGCCTTAGGTCAGGGACCCTTTGTTTCAAGGCTGTTCAGCAATGTCATAGGATTAAAAATTACAATCTATCTAAAAAGCCTGATTGATCAGTGACTACAACCTATTCCAGGCTGATGCATGAAGGGAGGCAAACAAAACAAAAAAACAGACATAGGAAGCAAAAGACAGAGCCTTTAGTTAGCAGGAGAATGGAAGAAAAACATGGAGAGGTTCCCGCGGTACTAGACCTGGAGTGCATCTGTAACACTCCCATGGATGTTTCTCTTCTGACAAAAGCTGGAAACCCAGGCAGCTATTAGTGGTTTAGTGGTAGACTTCTCACCCGGGTTCAATTCTTGGCCAATGTACCTCATGTACAGCCACCATCCATCTGTCGATGGTGGTTTGTGTGTTGCTATGATGTTGAACAGATTTCGGTGGAGCTTCCGGACCAAGATGAACTAGGAAGAAAGGCCTGATGATCTACTTCCAAAAATCAGCCAATGAAAACCCCACAGATCACAATGACAGTCCGATCTGCAACTGATCATGGGGATGCTGCAGGACCAGGCAGCGTTTTGTTCTGTTCAAGGTGGGGCCAACTCTATGGCAGCTGACAACCATCCTTCACGTAAATTCAAATCTCTAACCACAAAGCGACAAAATTACTCAGGCTGTCTAGTCTTTTAAAACCACAACCACAGTAGTGGCCCATTACCAAACACGAGTCTAAGTGCTAACCAAGGTGCCTTGGAAACAGAACTTGGATCTCACAGTTTTATCTGCATATGAATTGTAAGAGACTCCAGACGTTTGGGATTTTAGCTCTAGGTGTGGCTGGTAGGCTCACAGTCCTGGAGTAGCAAAGCACACCCTAAACTAGTGGGGAGGACCCCTAGTTTGATTAAGGCACCCAAATTTTCAGGAATTAGTTATAAGTACTCTCCCTATTATTAGGTAAAAAAAAAATCCCTCTGCTCTTCAGTATCTTCCATGCAATCCTCACCACTGCATTTCCGGAGAGCTGACTCATTTCAAATGCCTCAAGTTCCCCATGAGTCTCTGAAATGTAGCACGCTCCAACCTGCTTCTCATCCTTAAAAGCTCTGTTTACAGGTATAATCAAGCAGGACATGATGAAACATCTTTTAGTAAAAATCATCTTCTTAATTAAAAAAAAACTTTTAAAATAAAACAAAACATTGGATTGATACCAATGTGAAGTATCAATAATACAGAACTGAAAACATTTGAGTAGACACCATTTCCCATCAGGGAACTTCACTTCAGGAGACATGTATATACTGTATTTTTAAAAGAAATAACTATCAAAGACACCAGCACATTGTTTATATTTTATTATAAACATGATATACAAAAAACAATAAATTTACTCACTTGTCTTTTAGCTTCTCTCAGTTTTCTTTTGAGGGCTGTCAAAATTCTTTGTACTTCCCATAATCTTTCTTCTTTAGATAAATCCTTTATCCCACCCTGCAAATCTCGATGTAAACAATTCAAAAGAAACTCCTAGAAAATAATACCACATATACAGTAATATTCCATGTCTTATTATTTTAAAGTAACAACCATGCAATCTCTAAAGATATAGAATCAACTATTTTTCAATTACCTTTGAAGGAGTGAAACAAGGGCATGAATTACTTTTTCAAGGACATGACTGAAAAAGGGCATTGTGCTCTCTCTCATTCATCAATTTACCCTGGTTCAATAGCAGTTAATTCACATGCCCCCAAATGCATCATTAACCAGTGAGAATAGGGCGCTCAGAGTAGATAAATGGGAAGAAAAGCAAGCAGGGATCTGAAATCTGCTCCAGATAATGTACATGCAAATAAAAGATGTAATAACAATCAAAGGTAAAGTAAAGGTCTTATTCAGTCTCAAATTTCTTATTCAGTCTCACAAAACAAACAACAAAATCCACCACACAACCAAACGGTGCTGTTTCTTACATACAAGCAGCATGGTGGAAAGGCACAGAACTTGGTGCAAACTCTGGCTCTAAGCTTAGCAATAAGTAGGCAGTATGCAGAATTTCTTTAACTTCCTAAATGTCAGTATCCTTGTCTGTAAAGTACGGCAATGACAATAGTGACCTTGTCTGGATTAGAGAACATTCTGGACTGTTTCCAACATGCCTGGCACTGTGCTGAGCACCATTCACACATATTTCATTTACGCTAATCTTCACGTCAATCCTCTGAGAGGATCCATTTTAAAATGAGAACATTGAGGCTTAAGGAGGTGAAGCAATTTGTCTAAAACCTGTCAGTGAATTAGGAGCTGAGCAAGAATTTCAAGCCAGATCTTTTGGTTCTAAAACCTGTTCTGTCTTATTTGGCATGAAACAGTGCCAGACAGAAATCTCTGGCTCCAGTGTGGCATGAAGAACGTGGCTAACACAGCATCAAACACACTGAAAGTGCTCAATAAACCGAGCTGGAAATCATGGTAACCAGTCTCCAAGTGGCCAGATCAAAGGTGGTTCTTTGAGGCCGGCATCTCACATACCTGTCTTCTGATCTCCTCCTTGATGCTCTCCTGGGTGTCTGGCAGGGTAGGCATAGTGGCCATGTTAGACCACCGGAGAGGCTTTGTCACTTGTTTTAGTACCACATTTCCAAAGAGCTCTTGCACATGCGTGAAAAACACATACAAGACGCGATTGCTAATCTAAAAAAAGACAAAAATATTTTCAAGAAAACTATTAAACTTATAACTTTATTTCATTTAATGTGTGTCTATCACCTAGTGTTAGCTTTAATCCTTGACACAGGAATGAAAAATTTCCTCAGCAATAACTAATTCAAAGCAAAAAAATGGAGAAACGTGAGGTAAATCATGTATTCAAGAACCATAAAAAGATAAAAAAAAAAAGACAAGAATGCAGAAGCTAATGACCACTTTTTTTTTTTTTTAATTAATAATTTCTGGTGAAAATATACACAGCAAACCCAGCTCCCACTCCGGTTTTTGGACAGAATGATCAGGGCATTGATTACATTCTGTGTAACGAACGTGTCAACATTCTCCTTGTTTCTGTTCTGGTTGTTTCACTTCCATTTACTTAAGCTCCCTGCCCCTCAACCTTCTCATCTTTCCTTTAAAATAGCTGTTGACCCTTTGGTCTCATATATATACATACAATTTTTTTTTTTTTTTTTTTTTAAAGAAATGCAGTACTCAAGGATGATCATCTTTACTTTTTGGGCTAAAATGTTACTTAGTTTATAGGTGACTTCAGAGGATAGTTTCAATTCAGTGTTTGAAGAGCAACTCAGGGCCACAGTCTCGGGGACTCCTCCAGCCTCAAAAGGTCCAATTAAGTCTAGATTCTTTAAGCATTTGAAGTTTTGGCCCACATTTTTCTCCCTTTTTATCAGAATTCATCTACTATGTTCCTATCAGAACACTCAATAGTGGTAGCCAGCACCAAGGTGGAGGTGGCAGAGGTTCATGTAGACAATTAGTCCTGTAGTCCAGTTCCTTCTATGATTCTTGGGGTTCCCTTCCTTCTCTTTTGTGCCAGACAAATAAAGACCAACTGTTGTCTTTTAGATGGCTGCTCATAAGCTTTACGTCCCCAGACACTACTCACCATACTGGGAGGTAGAACATAAACTTTAAGAACTATAGACTTCACTGGGTAGTATGCTAGCTGACAGGACTGTCCCATGAGACCACAGCTCTAAGCCCCCAAACCAAGAGAACTAATCCCATGAGGTGACAGGGTATGTCTAATTACTCTCCACGTATGTAGCCCCCACCCCTTTTGGTCGTTGTTATTGTTGCAAAGCCACCACCAATGTCTTTCTAAGCAGCCTTCACATGGCTGCTTTTCTATCACTGCAATACTGACTGATTTAGAAAACCTTATGTTTCTTTATTTTCAAGTGATTTTAGAGACCCTGTAACTTCCACAAGGGGATCTAATCAGGGATGATGAGAGCAGTAAGGGCAGCTGCAGGGCTAACGCTGGGCTGGGACTGGGGGAGGCCCTCACCCAACGTCCACGCTTCTGTGCATACCTGCATGGTCAGTTTTTGAACATAATGATCATATGCTAGGAGTCCAGGTTACTATGTTGGCTGAAAAGCTAACACAAAATTATTTCCTGCCTGGAGTTTACTCTTACAATACACCTGAATATCCTGTGATACTACCATCCCTATTACATTATATACGTTTTTAAGTCTAGTCCAATCTGCATTTAAGTGACATAATTCAGTGACAAAAGTCACTCAAACAGTACAAAGTAGCTTTTGTTGCTTTTAATTTTAACATTTAAAACTTGACCAATTATGTGAAACAACCCTAAATGAAGCCTCAGTTTCTTAATGGTGAACACGAACATCCGTAACAATGTAATATTTACCAAATTTGGAAATCATACCTAATACAAATGATCAAACTGAAAACATTTCGCTGCTAAAATATAATCAATGGACAAATGAAAGAATCTTTAATAAAAGAAGACACTGATTTATAGTGTCTGTAGGTCAAAAAAAGAGCTTGAAAGTGTAACCACCATCTCATGCTCTGTTCTCTGCCCACGTACAGTATCAGCAACTCTAACTAACCCAAACATACACTCCAGGGCAGCACCCGCTGTGCAGCAAGAAAGGAAGGCCAAATGTTGATGCTGTAAAAAGGCACCAATTAACTCAATTCCCTGAAGCTCCTTCTCGGATTAAGATACTATAAAACGCTTCTCTAAGGTCCATCTTTATAAATAAAATCCTCAGGTTAAATCTCTGACTAAACTAATTCATGACCCACCCCTGTGTGTCTGAGTTTGACGTGTGTGTGCTATATAACGAAGCGATAATGCCGTTTGATGAAATAATTGAAATCTTTAAAATTCTATACATCATGTTTGTAACTGCAGGTACCTCTGGCCCCTCCTTACTGTCATCAGGCACTGCCTTTTAAATCCACACTAAAGACTGTACAATATTCAAATGGCATAACTACAAGCTAAAGGACAAATATGCTCATCTTACAAGTCAATACTAAAAAAAGACCTATATTCAAGCTAATCCATTACATAAAACCAAAACCAAGCCCACTGTCGAGTCCATTCTGGCTCATAGCGACCCCACAGGACTGAGCAGAACTGTCAACTACTCTATATGCTACCCAGCCACAGATTCTCAGGGCTAATAAATACCAGAGGGGATGTGTGCAGAGAAGCCCACATACCTGAACCGTAGGGCTGAGCACTATAGAAATGTTCTGTATGTTCATCTTTGTTTCCAGCTCCTTGGAGATAACATGGTCCATGTGTACAATCAGCCAGGAAATGAGAAGATAGTTACATTCCGGCAGTTCCTTCAGTAAACGCTGGAATTCCTGCACTTTCTCGCTCTCAGTGCCCCTCCCACAAGCCTCTTCGAATCGGGGCATCAGCTCTTTGGTAAGCAAATTCTCTGGAAGGTCTCGTAAGTACTGCTTCAGCAAACTAGCTACAGTGTTAGGCTCATATTCGTCCAAGTTTGGAGACTCTTCTCGGTCATAGGCTGCTTTTAGCTCATCCACCTTTGATTTAATTCCTTAAAACATTCAAATTAAAAAGAGAAAGAGAATACCAAAAAAAAAAAAAATCAACCACACAAGCTTTTGTCACCACTACCCCCACCCTGCTGGGGAGGTCTGAGAACAAACCTCTAGTGATGAGTTATCTACCTGCACAAGGTTCAAAGGGTTCTTCTGTAAATAATACAAAGTAAAAGACTACATTTCAAGAGGGAACTAGCCAAAAGCTAAATGATAACTGAGAAACACATTACTCGGAACCAATGTCAGAGCAACCAGGGACATATTAAGCAAATACACTAATGGATTCAAGTAAAAATAAAAAACAAACAAAAAAAAAATTTTAAGTTTCATAGGTAAAAATTCTGGCAAAAATTAAGCTACAACTCAAGTCTTGCTCTCCACGGCAGGTGTGGGTGTTGGCATGCCAGCAATACCGCCACCACAGAGGGCCAAGAGCGTTTTGTAACTAGTCATGAGACTAACAACATAAAACACAACACAGTGTACACTGATGTATGTTCCAAAAAGGTGTAATTGCCTTTTTATACGTAGAATTTGCATTTTAAATGCAAAATGTGCGTTCACTATCTAAACAAACTCTGAAAATTATTCTCCATTCAAATAATTCCCACCTAATTTCTATTTTCAAGTTCCAATTCATTGTCTTCTTAAAAGCAGAGCTGGAACAAAAAAGTAAAGTGAAGTTTGGGTTTCTAAAATCAAATTGTTTTGCTTATCTTATTGGACAGGAAGAAACGCTGACACACAACATGAATACTTTTTAAACATTATATACGTTTTTAAGTCTTTAGTCCAATCTGCATTTAAGTGACATAATTCAGTGACAAAAGTCACTCAAAGAGTACAAAGTAGCTTTTTGTTGTTTTTAATTTTAACATTTAAAACTTTAGACCAATTATGTGAAACAACCCTAAATGAAGCCTCACAGTTTCTTAATGGTAAACACGAACATACTGAAGTGTCCTCTAATCTGAATAGCATTTTACAACCAATACAGTGCTCAAAGCTAGTTGTGGCACTCCATATCTTATCTGAAAACCTGTTAATGGCATCACAACAAATTTGTAACTTATCCAGCAGTGACAAAATAAAATCAATAGTGCCAATTATGAACAGAATAGAATAAACCTTATTTTTTGCATGATCTTTGTTTTGAAGTCTTTCTGCTTCAATTTTCTTGCTTCTATGACAATATGAGTAAAGCAGTGAGCAATAACTTAAAGACCTTCTCTCGTTCTCATATATATATACTTCTTTTCCCTGCAACAGTACCTACCCAGGAAACTGTACAAGTGGGTAATTAGAACATGTGCTTGGCTTGTTGTCACTCTGAAATGGTTATAAAAATGTTTCCTTTTTAAAACCTGGACACTCCAAATAAAGCACTGGAGTGAGAGAGAAAAGCATGTTACACTTTAATGCAAAAAAAAAATATAATAAAGTGTAAATAAAATAAAATGTGTCAACCAGAAACAACTATAGCCAGTTTAGACCAGCCCCAGGTGCTTCCACCTAAAATTATAATTATAAAGTTATATAATCATAATATTATAAGCCTTACTTAACTGAGACTTTCCAAACCCACATTCTCTTGAAACTTCCTCACAGTAAAGCCAAGAACCTTTGCGCCTCTTACGAACGGAGAGAAAAGAACATGTATCCCAATCACAAATTTACTCTCCCGCCCCGCTTCCAAAGGACTAGGCTTTGCTTAAGTGACAACTTCCCAGAACCCCCTTTTTTCCCCAACTAACTTTCTCAAAGGACCTTATAAAAAGAGATTGCTGTCTGTCTTAAACTGAAGTCCTTGGTATCTCCTCTTGAATGTCAGGCTCCCTGGCTGCAGCAATTTGGTTTATTCCCAAATAAAATCTTTGTTACAATTTTTATAACTTTACCCCAGAATCTGTCATTTAACAAACGTATAAAATCATTTAAATTATCCTTCGCATCAGTTGCAACTTATACATGAATAAAGGAGAAGTAAAAATCTCCATGAGAAACCAGCATTATCATTAGCATTCAGAAAGAAAAGTCAGAGCCTCAACCTGCAGGGTCCACAGCGTGCTGAATGCAGCACACAGCCAGGAGAAAAGGGGAAAAGGCAGGAGCCTGGCTCCTAGGAGTCAATCCTCAGGCAAGCAGCTCAGCTTGAATGCTTTTATACACCAGTAAAGAAGACAAGTGTTGCAACTTCCAATCTCCAAAAGAATGTAAACATCAAAAATAGTCAAAGACAAAAGAACCCTTTAAGCAAAGCTGCAGAAACTTTTCAGGCACTTTCACCTAAAACAAAATTTCTTCATACCGATCAAGGTCTTTTTTTTTTTTTTTTCTCTTTATCAAGGTCATATAAGACAAGCAGCTTACTTTATTATTTAAATTTTAAAAGGTCAGTTCATTACAAATTATTCTTAAAAGTCAATTTTTCAAATTCATTTACTGTGTTAAATTTTATGTACCACTAAGGAGTTATAAATTCATATTTGATGCCTGATTAACTGTTTTCTATACAACAGCAGCAGTAAAGCCTTGTAGCAGAAGTATGTTAGGTATGGGATTACATAAAAAGGCTCTCTAGTTACCAAACACACCTGCCCTTTCTCAACAAAATTTAACTATCAAATCTACCTCCTAGAAATGTGTATGAACCAGTTAAATGGAAAAACTAATTCTGAAAGAACAAATGCTAATCTCTTTATATATTCTAAATGTGCATATCTTAACAACTCATCATAAAGATGTTTGTAACCAACAATTAATTTTATAAAATAAATCTCTAAAGAGAAGTTGATGATCTACCAAGAAATGGAATAACGGGAATTTAATGATTTGGAATACAGATGTTGCCATGGGTCAGGACTTTCACCTATGCCAGTACAAAAGTTCTACTGCTTTATAAGAAATAAGTCTTTTACTTTAAATATTATACACTTTGCTTGATTTTAGATACCCAGCATGAAACACATTCTTGCCAGGTATGAAATTCAAATCTTTGTTCATGTGGGATGTAGATAAATGGAAAATTAATCGCATTAGCGTACACAGGAGCTGCACAGGACTGACAGACGCACGCACATTTTGGGCCTAAACACTTAGCTGAGCTCAGGAAACACATTATGTGACTGTGTTAGTAAGTGTGGCTCTTGGCCGAGAAGCTTCTGAAGAACATGGATGCCCTTCCTTCTCTTGTTGCTCTCGGATGTCCCTCACGACACAAACCTCCGCTTAGTCAGGAAGAAGGGTGGGAGTGGACCATGGTAAGTGACACTACCCACGCACTTCATTTTGTCTCACTCCAGGATGCTGCAAGCTATGAACGACTCACAGAGAAATCCTGCTAATGGACGGAAATTGCATTTAAAAAAAGCAAACTGACAAAACACACAAAAAGGGGAGGAGGCATTTTCTTCAATTTGAAAGATAAAGAAAAATAAGTTTACTAGGACCAGAGCCACAATTTTCCTCACAACTTACTATTTTTCTTTCCTTGGAAAACTTAAAGTCACTTTTTATTAAGAGCCACCAAGCTAGCTGCGTGCACCCAATACCTGAAACTCTGTAGATTCCTTCACTCTTCATGCCGTGCTTTTCCACGTAATCCAAACACTCCCGGAACACGGCCGGCAGGCGGATGCCGTCACACACCATGGTCCGCTCCGCCGCGTCAGCCAAAGGAATCCCAAATACGGGCCTGAGACTTGGAACGTCAACTTGAGGCACCTCTGGCTCCGGCACTGGTTTCTTCTTCTTCTTCTTTTCCTTCCACTGTTTAACAACATCGGCTGCTGTCAAGTCTTTTGACTTCTTCTCTTTATGTTTTTCTTCTTTGTGTTTTTCTTCTTTATGTTTTTCTTCTTTGGGTTTCTCTTTTATTTTAAAATCCTTCTCCTTCTTTTTAGAAAAGCTGGGCTTCTTAAAAACATGGATTCCCTTGGACCTCTTCATTTTGGAAGGACTTTCAGCTTCATCTCCAGAGCTATCTTCCTGAAAGGCAGCATAGCCTTCAGCTGCCAAAGAAATGTAGGGAGTGTCAGTTATATGTTTGCCTAGTGTCAAACTATCCATATACATTATGCTTTCTAAAAACAGAACTACGCAAAAGTGTCACCTGGGATTACCACCTAGCTTTTCACTGCATGTCCAATCCCTCCTGGGTGCTCCTGGTGATGACATGGTTTTCTTCACAGCTATAAGGAGATGCTGCAGTGACAGCTCCGGATCACAGGAGGGCGACATGCAGACAGCCAGTTATCATCCTTGCAGTAGTAGGTAGTGAAAACTGGTTTTGTTTTACATATGTGTGTAAGAGGAAGTGCGGCAAAACAAGAATTAGAAATACATAGGAAGGGCTCTACAGAGGGCTAGTGGAATGAGTCCTTCTACCAAACAGCATCCCCTCATCTGGCAAACACTGTCCTCTGACACACTGACTTAATTAGCATAGACTGTCCTCTGATATACTAGTTTTAATTAGCTTAGGCTTCTTCGTAGTTGAGGTCTATAACTTGAGGAACTCTCCTGCCACAACACCACAAACTGCACCACTGTCTAGATGACACTCTGCACTCCTGTCACTAGCTGTTAACTGAGACTGTAGCAGAGACAGAAGCCTCAGGTGGGTGGAGGACACAATGGGAATCCCCCATCTTTTAAAATGGTGGTCAAAGCCATCAGCCACTTCCCTGCACCAGAAGCCCAGCTACTTTACATCACTTCAGAGTAATCACAGTTTAGTTTTATTTTTAAATATCACTCTCCTGTGGAGCCTGGTGGCACAGTGGTTAAGCGTATGGCTGCTAACCAAAAGGGTGGCAGTTTGTATCCACCAACCACTCCTTGGAAACCCTATGGGGCAGTTCTACTCTGTCTTACAGGGTCGCTAAGAAGTGGAATAAACTCGATGGCAACTGGTTTGTTTTATCATTCTCCTAGGAGCCCTGGTGGCACAGTTGAAGTGCTCAGGTGCTAATTGAAAGGTCGGTGGTTCAAAGCCACCAGCTGCTCCATGGGAGAAAGATATGGCAGTCTGCTGCCATAAAGATTACAGCATTAGAAACCCTATGGTGGCAGTTCTACTCTGTCCCGTAGGGTAGCTATGAGTCGGAATCAATTCAACGGCAATAGGTTTGGTAAAGATATTTCGTAAGTTACCCTCTAACTAAAATACCTTAAAACCTATACCAACCAAGATGGCAAAAAAAATTTTCAGGGCATAATTTATGTGTGTAAGTTATGCATAATTTCAAATGTAAAGTAACTGGAACTTTCATACATTGCTGGTGGAAGTGAACTGGTTCAACCACTCTGGAAAATCGTTTCTCGGGATCTACTAAAGCTAAAATACGCACGGCCTGTAGGTAAGCAAGTCCACTCCTAGGCATATACGCACCAGGAATGTGTAAACACATGTGCCAAAAAGACACACACAAGAATGCTCACAGGAGCACTATTCGTAACAGTCCAAAAAAAAAAAAAAACCTGAAAACAACCCAAATGGCCAACAACAGCAGAATGGATAAATATTTCTAACATATTAATGCAATGAAATAATACCTAGTAATAAAAATGGACATATTACTACCACTTGAAATAACATGGATGACTCTAACAAACATAATACTGGGCAAAAGAAACCAAACACAAAGGAAGTGTGTTTCCCTTTACATCAAGTTTAAAATCAGGCAGTACCAGACTACGGCAAAAGAAGTTTCCCTTTGGGAGTGGTGGAGAGATTGCCTTTGCAGGGCAGGAGGTGCTGATAGCATTGTTTCCCGATCCTCACAGTGGTTTCACAGGTGTTGCTATGGATTCAGTGTATCCCCCCAAAATATGTGTTGTAAATCCTAACCTCTATACCTGCGGTAATGATCCCACTTGGGAATGGGTTGTCTTTATTATGTGAATGAGGCAGGATTACTGTAGGGTGTGTCTTGAGTCAATCTCTTTCGAGATATAAAAGAAATGAAACATGAAATCAAGCAAGCAGAGGTGGGGGAAGACTGATGCCAAGCCACACAGAGATCTCCAAGGAACCAGGAAACTAGCCAAAGAGACAAGGACTTCCTCTAGTGCTAACAGACAAAGGAAGCGTTTTCCTAGAGCTCGCACCCTGAATTCAGACTTCTAGCCTCCTAACTACGAGAAAATAAATCTCTGTTTGTTAAAGCCATCCACTTGTGGTATTTCTGTTATAGCAGCACTAGATAACTAAGGTAGTGGTTAAGAGCTCCGCTGCTAAACAAAGGGTTGGCAGTTTAAATCTACCAGCTGCTCCTTGGAAACCCTAAGGGGTAGTTCCTATAGGGTCGCTATGAGTCGGAACCAACTCAATGGCACCTAACAACAACAACAATAAAGGTAACAAAGACAGGTGTGTTCATTTTGTGATGACTCATCAAGTTAAACACGAGATTTTGTGCACTCTGTAGGTTATGCTCCAAAAACTAACTTCAAAATACCATGAAACCAAAAAAAAAAAAAAAAAAGGAATACTCAACGTAACTTACAATAACTTGCCTTATTAGCTTTAAATATACCCATCCTCCATACTGTTTAGGAAGTATGAATGGAACAATCATGGTATTTGCTTAAGTGAATAACTACTATTTTCACAGCTCCAATGAAGTGTCCCTCAAATGGCCTATACAGTCCACTCAAGAAAGTAGATTTTATAAGGCAAAATTCCAACATCCACTTTTTATACATTATTTAAATGACCACTTCAAGAAATTTCCACTGAAAAAGTGTCACATTTCTGCAAATTCAGTATTTTTATTTGTGAGACTAAGACCATAAAATACAGCTCTAATATACAAGAACTGAGACCCTCAAGAATGAAGAAGACTCTTTGGGCATATTTTGAGAAGATTAGTGGGTATGTGTGATTAGAATGGAACATTATCTAAAATATATCTGAAGTGTAGATTAAAAACTGTACTTACTCCTTTTTTCCTTTTTCTTAAATTTTCCTTTTTTCTTCCCATGGTCTTTCTCATCATCAGACACGACATCAGCAGGTTCATGGAGGCTGTCGTGGGGAGGCGAGGGCTCACCCGTCCGGTACAATCCCGGAAACTTAGTGGGGCTGATCTCTTCAGAGCTGGGGGTTCGAGTAAGACCACTGCCGTGTTCCCCCCTGCGGTGTTCACTGGGGCTGCTGGTGGGCGGCAGGAAGCACTCAGTCATTCTGGCTCCCTGACAAGAGGTGAAGCTGTCCTCTCTGTCACCTATCCATTACATCTGCACTGAGAGAAGAACGTCATCAAAACCATCAAAAACCAACCAACAACCAGAACACCACAAACACACAATACAGCAATTAACCTTGAATTTACAAACAAAAAATCTTTTGCTTCCCTTCCCGCCTCAAAATACTTTTTCATTCTATTCTCACAAGTTATATTCCATGCATCACACATTTCAGTTCTCGAAAAGTTGAAAGCACCGACAGAGATCTTCGACTATTAGAAAAAGTAACCCAAATGAAAATCAGAGTTAGAGTTCTCAAAGTAGAATACAAAGATCCTTGTACAAAGAACTCACCATTGTAGAGGGCTTCATTTTGACTGCTACCAACAAAAATTCTTTATTTGTATCTTTTTTAAATCATACTTTAGGTGAAGGTTTACAGAAAAAACTAGCTTCTCATCAAACAATTAGTACATTGTTGTATGACATTGGTTAACAACCCCACGACATGTCAACACTCTCCCTTCTCAACTCTGGGTTCCCTATTACCAGCTTTCCTGTTCCCTCCTCCTTTCCAGTCCCTGCCCCACGGCTGGTGGACCCCTTTTAGTCTTGTTTTCTTCCATGCGCCTGTTCCACCTTTCACTGAACAGTGAACCTCAAAAGTGACCTCATTACTGAGCTGAAAGCGTGTCTGGGGGCCATACTCTAAGGGTTTATCCAGTCTCTGTCAGGTCAGCAAGTCTAGTCTCTTTTTCTTTTTAATAATTTTTATTTTAAAGTGAAAGTTTATGAATCAAGTCAGTCTCTCAGACAAAAACCCATATACACCAAGCTACACACTCCCAATTACTCTCCCCCTAATGAGACAGCCAGTTCTCTCCCTCCACTCTCTTTTCGTGCCCATTTCGTCAGCTTTTAACCCCCTCCACCCTCTCTTCTCCCCTCCAGGCAGGAGATGCCAACATAGCCTCAAGTGTCCACCTGATCCAAGAAGCTCACTCCTCACCAGCATCCCTCTCCAACCCATTGTCCAGTCCAATCCATGTCTGAAGAGCTGGCTTCGGGAATGGTTCCTGTCCTGGGCCAACAGAAAGGTCTGGGTGGCCATGACCACCGGGGTCCCTCTAGTCTCAGTCACACCATTAAGTCCGGTCTTATGAGAATTTGGGGTCTACATCCCACTGCTCTCCTGCTCCCTCAGCGGTTCTCTGTTGGCTTCCCTATCAGGGCAGTCATCGGTTGTAGCCGGGCACCATCTAGTTCTTCTGGTCTCAGGATGATGTAGTCGCTGGTCCATGTGGCCCTTTCTGTCTCTTGGGCTCGTAATCACCTTGTGTCCTTGGTGTTCTTCATTCTCCTTTGATCCAGGTGGGTTGAGACCAATTGATGCATCTTAGATGGCTGCTTGCTAGTGTTTAAGACCCCAGACGCCACTCTTCAAAGTGGGATACAGAATGTTTTCTTAATAGATTTTATTATGCCAATTGACTTAGATGTCCCCTGAAACCATGGTCCCCAGACCCCTGCCCCTGCTATGCTGGCCTTCGAAGCATTCAGTTTATCCAGGAAACTTCTTTGCTTTTGGTTTAGTCCAATTGTGCTGACCTCCCCTGTATTGTGTCCTGTCTTTCCCTTCACCTAGTTTTTATCTACTATCTAATTAGTGGGTGCCCCTCTCCCACCCTCCCTCCCCCTTCTCGTAACCACAAAAGAATGTTTTCTCCTCAGTTTAAACTATTTCTCAAGTTCTTATAATAGTGATCTTATGCAATATTTGTCCTTTTGAAACCGACTAATTTCACTCAGCATAATGCCTTCCAGGTTTCTCCATCTTATGAAATGTTTCACAGATTCCTCACTGTTCTTTATCGATGCGTAGTATTCCATTGTGTGAATATACCATAATTTATTTATCCATTCATCCATTGATGGGTACCTTGGTTGCTTCCGTGTTTTTGCTATTGTAAACAGTGCTGCAATAAACATGGGTGGGCATAATCTGTTCGTGTAAAGTCTCTTATTTCTCTAAGATATATTCTAAGGAGTGGGATTGCTGGATGGAATGGCAGTTCTATTTCCAGCTTTTTAAGGAAGTGCCAAATCGATTTCCAAAGTGGTTGTACCATTTGACATTCCCACCAGCAGTGTAAAAGTGTTCCAATCTCTCCACAGCCTCTCCAACATTTATTATTTTGTGTGTTTTGGATTAATGCCAGCCTTGTTGGAGTGAGATGAAATCTCATTGTAGTTTTGATCTGCATTTCTCTAACGGCTAATGATCGTGAACATTTCCTCATATATCTGTTAGCCACCTGAATGTCTTCTTCAGTGAGGTGTCTATTCATATCTTTTGCCCATTTTTTAATTGGGTTATTTGTCTTTTTGCAGTATCATGTAGATTTTAGAGATCAGGCGCTGATCAGTAATGTCATAGTTAAAAACTCTTCCCCAGTCTGTAGGCAGTCTTTTTACTCTTTTGGTGAACTCTTTGGATGAGGATAAGTGTTTGATTTTTAGGAGCTCCCAGTTATCTAGTTTTTCTTCTACATTCTTTATAATGTTTTGTATACTGTTTATGCCAGGTATTAGGGCTCCTAATGTCCCTATTTCTTCTTCCATAATCTTTATCATTTTAGATTTTATGTTATTATTTATTTATTTTATATATTTTATTATTTAGATTTTATATATATCCATTATGAGTTAGTTTTTGTGCGTGGAGTCAGGTATGGGTCTTGTTTCATTTTTTTTGCAGATGGATATACAGTTATGCCAGCACCATTTGTTAAAAAGACTGTCTTTTCCCCATTTAACTGTTTTGGGGCTTTTCTCAAGTAATCAACTGCTCATATGTGGATGGATTTATGTCTGGATTCTCAATTCTGTTCCACTGGTCTATATGTATCTGTTGTTGTACTACTTTGGCGGTATAACAGGTTCTAAAATCAGGTAAAGTAAGGCTTCTTACTTTGTTCTTCTTTTTCAGCAATGCCTTATTTATCCAGAGCCTCTTTCCCTTCCATATGAAGTTGCCGATTTGTTTCTGCATCTCATAAAGAATGTCCTTGGGATTTGAATCGAAATTGCATTAAATGTACAGATCGCTTTTGGTAGAATAGACATTTTTATAATGTTAAGTCTTCCTATCCATGAGCAAGGTATGTTCTTCCTTTTATGTAAGTCTCTTTTGGTTTCTTGCAGAAGTGTACTGTAGTTTTCTTTGTATAAGTCTTACCTCTCTGGTGAGATTTATTCCTAACTATTTTATCTTCTTGGGGGCTATTGTAAATGGCATTGATTTGGTGATTTCCTCTTTGATGTTCTTTTTGTTGGTGTAGAGGAATCCAACTGATTTTTGTATGTTTATCTTGTATCCTGATAGTCTGCTGAACTCTTCTATTAGTTTCAATAGTTTCCTGGAGGATTCCTTAGGGTTTTCTGTGTATAAGATCATGTCATCTGCAAATAGAGATACTTTTACTTCTTCTTTGCCAATCTGAATGTCCTTTATTTCTTTATCTAGCCTAATTGCTCTGGCTAGGACTTCCGGCACAATGTTGAATAAGAGTGGTGAAAAAGGACATCCTTGTCTGGTTCCCGATCTCAATGGGAATGTTTTCAGGCTCTCTCCATTTAGGGTGATGTTGGCTGTTGGCTTTGTATAAATGCCCTTTATTATGTTGGAAACCATGGTAGCGAAGTCGTTAAGTGCTACGACTGCCAACCAAAGGGTCGGCATTTCGAATCTGCCAGGCGCTCCTTGCAAACTCTATGGGGCAGTTCTACTCTGTCCTATAGGGTTGCTATGAGTCGGAATCGACTTGATGGCACTGGGTTTTTTATACTGAGAAACTTTCCTTCTATTCCTACTTTGCTGAGAGTTTTTATCACGAATGAGTCCTGAACTTTGTCAAACGCCTTTTCTGCATCAATTGAAAAAATCATGTGATTCTTATCTTTTGTTTTATTTACCTGCTGGATTACATTAATTGTTTTTCTAATGTTGAACCATCCCTGTATACCTGGTATGAATCCCACTTGGTCATGGTGAATTATATTTTTGATATGTTGTTGAATTCTATGGGCAAGAATTCTGCTGAGGATTTTTGCATCTACATTCATGAGGGATATAGGTTTATAATTTTCTTTTCTTGTGGTGTCTTTACCTGGTTTTGGTATCAGGGATATGGTGGCTTCAAAGAACAACTTTGGTAGTACTCTGTCCTTTTCTATGCTCTGAAATACCTTTAGTAGTAGTGGTGTTAACTCTTCTCTGAACGTTTGGTAGAAGTCTGCAGTGAAGCCATCCGGACCAGGGCTTTTTTTTTTGTTGGGAGTTTTCTGATTATCTTTTCAATCTCTTTTTTTGTTATGGATCTATTTAGTTGTTCTACCTCTGTTTGTGTTAGTTTAGGAAGGTAGTGTGTTTCTAAGAATTCACCCATTTCTTCTAGGTTTCCAAATTTGTTTCAGTATAGTTTTTCATAATAATCTGATATGATTCTTTTAATTTCAGTTGGGTATGTTGTACTATCGCCCATCTCATTTCTTATTTGGGTTATTTGCTTCCTCTCCTCTTTTTCTTTTGTCAGTTTGACCAGCGGTTTATCAATTTTGTTGATTTTTTCAAAAAACCAGCTTTTGGTCTTGTTAATTCTTTGAACTGTTTTTCTGCTTTCTATTTCATTTAGTTCAGCTCTAATTTTTATTATTTGTTTTCTTCTGGTGCCTTTGGGTTTCTTTTGTTGCTCTCTTTCGAGTTGTAGGGATAGTTCTTTGATTTTGGCCCTTTCTTCTTTTTGGATATGTGCATTTATTGATATAAATTGGCCTCTGAGCACCACTTTTGCTGTGTCCCAAAGGCTCTGATAGGAAGTGTTTTCATTTTCAATGGATTTTATGATCTCTTTATTCCATCCTTAATGTCTTCTGTAATCCAGTCTTTTTTGAGCAGGGTATTGTTCAGTTTCCAAGTGTTTGATTTCTTTTCCCTGCTTTTCCTGTTACTGATTTCCACTTTTATGGCCTTATGGTCAGAGAAGATGCTCTGTAATATTTCAATGTTTTTGGATAGGACCTAGTATGTGGTGTATTCTAGAGAATGTTCCATGTGCACTGGAAAAGAAAGTATACCTGGTTGCTGTTGGGTGGAGTGTTCTGTATATGTCTACGAGGTCAAGTTGGTTGACTGTGGCATTTAGATCTTCCATGTCTTTATTGAGCTTCTTTCTGGATGTCCTGTCCTTCACCGAAAGTGGTGTGTTGAAGTCTCCTACTACTATTGTGGAGCTGTCTATCTCATTTTTCAATGCTGACAGAGTTTGTTTTATGTATCTTGCAGCCCTGTCATTGGGTGCATAAATATTTAATGTGGTTATATCTTCTTGGTGTATTGTCCCTTTAATCATTATATACTGTCCTTCCTTATCCTTTCTGATGGATCTCACTTTAAAGTCTATTTTGTCAGAAATCAATATTGCCACTCTTGCTCTGTTCTGATTGTTGTTTGCTTATTTTTTTCCATCCTTTGAGTTTTAGTTTGTTTGTGTCTCTAAGTCCAAGGTGTGTCTCTTGTAGGCAGCATATAGACAGATCTTGTTTTTTAATCCATTCTGCCACTCTCTGTCTCTTTATTGGTGCATTTAGTCCATTTATATTCAGGGTTAATTATGAATAGGTATGAATTTAGTGCTATCATTTTGATGTCTTTTTTTTGTGTGTTCTTTGTTTTTCCCGCTTGATTTTATGTGCTGAGCAGATTTTCTTTATATATTGTCCTTTCCTCGTATTTGTTGTTGTTGATTTTGTTTCTGCTGAGTCTGTATATTTCCCTTGTATTTTAATTTTATGAGTAGAATTGTTTGTCTCCTTTGCGGTTACCTTATTATTTACCCCTATTTCTCTAAATTTAAAACTTTTATTTCTTTGTATTGCTGTATCTTCCTCTCCATATGGAAAGTGTATGATTACATTTTTTAGTCCCTCTTTATTATTTTAATGTTATATTCTTTTATATAATAACATCGCCGTTACCCCATGTTGGGCTTTTTTTTTTTTTTAATCTTGCTTTGTTTCTTTGGATTTCCGTGTCTCGGTTGACTTCTGGTTGCTCTGCCCAGTGTTCTAGTCTTGGGTTTATACCTGATATTATTGATTTTCTAACCAAAGAACTCCCTTTAGTATTTCTTGTAGTTTCGGTTTGGTTTTCACAAATTCCCTCAACTTGTGTTTATCTGGAAATGTCTTAATTTCACCTTCATACTTAAGAGACAGTTTTGATGGATATGTGATTCTTGGCAGGCAATTTTTTTCCTTCAATTTTTCAAATATGTCACCCCATTCCTTTCTTGCCTGCGTGGTTTCTGCCGAGTAATCTGAGCTTATTCTTATTGGCTCTCCGGTGTAGGTGACTTTTCTTTTATCCTTTCCTGCTCTTATAATTCTCTCTTTATCTTTGGTTTTGGCAAGCTGGAGTATAATATGACTTTCTTTTAAGATCTACCTTATGTGGAGTTTGATGAGCATCTTTGATAGATATCTTCTCATCTTTTACAATATCAGGACAGTTTTCTGCCAACAAATCTTCAACAATTTTCTCTGTATTTTCTGTTATCCCTCCCTGTTCTGGTACTGCAATTGCTTGTAGTTTATTTCTCTTGTTAGAGTCCCACATGATTCTTAAGGTTTTTTCATTTTGAAAAATCTTTTTATCTGATTTTTCTTCAAATATATTAGTGCCAAGTGATTTATCTTTGAGTTCAGAAATTCTAGCTTCTACTTGCTCAATTCTGCTCCTCTGACTTTCTATTCACTTGTCTAATTCTGTAATTTTATTGTTAATCTTCTGAATTTCTGATTGCTGTGTGTCTATGGATTTTTCCAGCTTATTAAACTTTTCATTATGTTCCTGAATAATCTTTCTGATTTCTTCAGTTGCTTTATCTGTGTGTTCCCTGGCTTGTGCTGCATATTGCCTCATTTTCTTCCTGATGTCTTGAAGGGTTCTGTGTATTAAACTTTTGTATTCTGACTCTGGTAATTCCAGGAATGCACTTTCATCTAGAAGATCTCTGCATTCTTCGTTTTGAGAGCCTGTTGAGGTGATCATGGTCTGTTTCTTTGTGTGACTTGATACTGACTGTTGTCTCCGAGCCATCTGTAAGTTATTGTATCACTTTATATTTGCTTACTGTGTTGTAGATACTTGCTTTCTTTTGTTTTGGTATATCCCTATGGGTTGCTTGAGTGAGCTAGCTTATTTTTCCCTTTGGAGTTCTGGTGTCCTGTCCCCAGCTGGCTAGAGCTGTTATCAGATATATGAGTCTAGGAGTCCATTCAGTTTTCTTGTATGAATTCAGCTCAGGTTTCCAGGTAGCTGATATCTAGTATGTGGTACAGGCTCTGTCCTACAGTCTTAGAGGGGCAGGGGTGATTGGCGTACATACCCGTATCTGATTGCTGCAGGGGGTCACGCTCTGAACAAGGTAGGGGGCTGAGAACCGACCCCCAGGTGTCTCTGAGGAAAACGCGTCTCTGTTGCCTAGAGCATGCTGGTGGGTGGGTTCTGCAGAGGGACCATGGGCACTCAAAGTTTTTGGTTGGAAGGACTGGGAGGTACCAGTTATCTTTGGACCCCTGTCACGGGTGGCTCGGTGACCTGAGTGGAGCTACCAGTCCTTATGTCCCTGTTGTGGGTAGGTGAGGGCCTTGTTTAATAGGCAATGTCAAACGTCAAACACCCACCTCACCACCACACAGCTGAAATGGTTAGAGTTTGCCAACAAGGGCCTACTCTCCCGAAATAGGCCCACACAGGTCCATGCAGAAGGGAAAGGTGCTCGAGGTCCATGGACAGTTTATGCTTGGGCAGCAGCCACTTCTGTCCTGAGCTCCCCAGTTAATGGAGCTAGCAAATTATCTTTTCCCCCCAGTTGCAATTTTTTTCCTTGCCAAAGGCTGGGAGGATGGCTCTTGGTGCTCACCAGGGTCTATCTCAGGCACAGGGATTCAGCTGCTGAAGCCAGCTTCGGGGTGGAGGGTGCAGTAAAATATACACAAGTACTTAACTTTTGCCGAGAGTGCCCTCCTCCTCAGGTTCCGGAGGTGTGAGTGGGCTGTGTGGCTGGCTGCTTCTCCCTAAAGAACTGCGGCCCAACGCTAGTATCAGCCCGCCGCCGCTGCCGCTCCAGGAATGGTGCCTGAGGGCTCCCCGCGATTCAGGGCTGGTAACTCCTCTCCACTTCTTAACAGCCTCTTCCTCCCCCTGCCCCTCAGTTTGTTGTCTAAGCTTGCCTTTGATGCTCAGGGCTCCCAGCTTGTCACAAATATACTCGTTTCACTTGTTTTTTCGGGTCTCTGTTGTAAAGAGGGCTCAATGGAAGCGTCTTTTCCGCCATCTTGGCTCCACCACTCTAGTCTTTCTTTTTCAGTTGGAATTTTGTTCTACATTCTTCTCCAGCTCTGTCTGGGGCCCTCTATTGTGATCCCTGCCAGAGCAGTAAGTGGTGGTAGCCGGGCACTATCTAGTTGTACTGGACTCAGTCTGCTGGAGGCTGTGGCCAACAAATTTTTACTATTTTTCTTTAGGTTGTGATCAATAACTACGGTATGTGAATAATAAATTGCAAAGACTACACATATAACTAGATACAAAGAATTTGGTATCTTAGTAAAAATTTATACTACAGTTAAAACAATATATTTAATGATTCACACAACTAATTATGTTATATGAAATCAGTTATAACTTCATGTGTTATATTTTGTACTGCAGCTATGTTGGAAGAAACAAAGGAACCCTCAACTTGCTTAATCCTACAATATACGCAATGTAGTTTCACTACAATGGACAGTACAAAGGACAAACATAAGCGAATTCAAGATTTGTTTGCATTTTTTTTCTTCTTTTGACTAAGGGTACACAAAGTACTATGTTCAAAAGTTACATGAATTAGTCCTTATTCCCCTTCAATGTCACTATGATATTCACTTAAAAATACTATTGGATCCATTTGTTTCTTTTTACACTAATTTTTTTTTTTTGTACTTTAAGTGAAAGTTTACAAATCAAGTCAGTCTCTCATACAAAAGCTTACATACACCTTGCTATGTACTCCTAGCTGCTCTCCCCCTAAAGAGATAGCACACTCCTCCTCTCCAACCTGTATTCCCCGGGTCCATTTAGCTAGCTTCTGTCCCCCTCTGCCTTCTCATCTCCCCTCCAGACAGGAGTTGCCCAAATAATCTCATGTGTCTACTTGATCCAAGAAGCTCACTCCTCACCAGTATCATTTTCTGTCTTATAGTCTAGTCTAATCCCTATTTAAAGAATTGGCTTCAGAAATGGTTCCAGTCTTGGGTTAACAGAAGGTCCGGGGACCATGACCTGACCTCTGGGGTCCCTCTAGTCTTGGTCAGACCATTAAGTCTGGTGTTTTTACGAGAATTTGAGGTTTGCATCCCACTGTTCTCCTGTTCCATCAGGGATTCTCTGTTGTGTTCCCTGTCAGGGCAGTCATTGGTTGTAGCCAGGCATCATCTAGTTCTTCTGGTCTCAGGCTGATGTAGTCTCTGATTTATGTGGCCCTTTCTGTCTCTTTGGCTCATATTTACCTTGTGTCTTTAGTGTTCTTCATTCTCCTTTGCTACAGGTGAGTTGAGACCAATTGATGCAACTTAGATGGCTGCTTGCTGGTGTTTAAGACCTCAGACACCACTTACCAAAGTGGGATTTTTGTACTAAATTTTAAGATTATTTTGCAGCTTTTTAAGTTTATAAGCCATAAATGACAAGACTGATAAGTGTGACCATAAACAAAGTCAACAAGTAAGCAAATGAAAAAAATATTTGCAAAATATGATAAAGGGCCAATTTCTTTAAAAAGCAGAGTTCTTACAAATCAATGAAAATATAAACAACCCAAAAGAGGACTGCACAAAGCATGAGAACAAGTAATTCAGAGAAAAATAATACACACATAAAAATGTTCAACTTTAATCATAATTTTTAAATGTAAATTCAAACAATAAATTCTATTGTTCCAATATCAGACTGGTAAAGAACAAAAAGGCATAGGATACCCAGGGTTGGTAAAGATGTGAGGAAACAGTGACCCATGTGAGTATTTACTAATGGTACTGAAAAGCAATTTGATAATATTTATCAAATGTTTAAATGTATTCTCTTCTCCCAGAAATTCTTCTTCTAGGAATGTATAATGTACTTTTATAAGAATTCAAAGATGTATGCATGAAAATATTCATTGCAGCATTTTAATCCAAATGGCTACCAAAAGAAGATCAGTTAAGTTGTGGTTCATGCAATTATTTGAAGGCCACACACACACACACACACACACACACACACACACACACACACACACACATTTTCTGAAAGCATATCAGAAACCACTGTTAACTCTTGGAACTGGTAAAGGGAGAGGGAAAGATTATTTTATTTTCCTTTTAATCCCTTCTATATGGTTTGAACTTTGCCATGTCCGTGTATCACTTATGTTACTTTCATCATTAAAAAAAAAAAGGTACTTTTTTGTTTCATAAATATTATGCAGCACTAAAAATTATGTTTTTGACAAATATTGAACAAGGTAGGAGAGGCAATTTTATTCATAGCACAGTATCAATTTTTAAATATATATGCATAAAACTGAGAACTAGAGAATATTAATGATTATCACTGAGTTGAAAGATAAGTGTTCTAAGTCATCTTTTAATTTTTCTGTATTTTATAAACATGCATTTCTACCTAATATGTATGACTGCTTATATAACCAGGAAAAACATTAAAAATAGGGAAAAGTTTCCATTAAAGGGTTCATAAGCAGCATTAAAACTCTTCTGTTTTTCTTGAAGGGCCTTGACTGTTGGCTACCACAAGAAAAATGAATTCTATTTTTCCATTAATTGAAGCTATCCTAAGCTTTGACAATCACAGGGTTCCAGAGCTCAAAGGGAATGGGAGTTCAACTAGCATTAACATTTACAAATTACAGGAGGAAACAGCTCCAAAAACCAAGGAAGTCAAAGTGCAGTTTGTGGGGAAGGAACATACTCTACACTCTGGAAATAAAGCTACTTACAGACATATTATCCAGTTTGACACCCCTGCGTTCTCTGCTTCCATGCCCCTGCCAGACCGTCCTCACTCCCTGGAGCCCAGCCCAGCCCAGCCCACCTCCACTAGCTCATTCACACTCATAGTTCAGCACTGAACCTGCAAGGAATCTTTCTGGGGTGACGGAAATGTTCTAGATTTAGATTGTGGTGATGGCTGCATAACTCTCTAAATCATTCAAATCATTTAATTATACACTTAAAATGGGTGAGTTTTATGGTATGTAAATTATACCTCAATAAAGCCATTAAAAAAAAAAAAAACAAGATCAAGCACCAGCAACGCTTTTTCCAAGGATCCTCTCTCATGACGCATCCCATCCAGTTTAAGTCACAGATAGGCCTTTTGTGTTCCCAGACCCTGCACTTGTGAAACTGTATTTTAATTATCCATGTGCATGTATGCCTGGCCCGATAAAGTGTGGCTCCAGCATTTAACATGGCACATAGTAAGTGGTCAAATGTTTTAATACATTAATCATCATCTTTTTTTTGTTCTCAACAGGAGCCCCTGGGTGATGCAAATGGTCAACACACTCACCTACTAACTGAAACGTTGGATGTTCAAGTCTGCCCAGAGGAACCTCAGAGGAAAGAAAGGCCTGGCAATCTACTTCTGAAAAATCTGCCACTGAAAACCCTATGGAACAGTTCTGCTCTGACACATCTCTGATGGCCAGGAGTCAGAATCCACTGGATGGTAACTGGGTTTTCATGTTTTCAACAAGCACACTGTGCACTGCAGATGAGACAAAGATTAGAGAAAATGACCATGGCTCTTACTCTTATTTTGTAATTAAGGAAACAAAGAAGGGGAATCCAAATTTTATTTGAGTTCCTGCGGCTTCAGGAAGAGGAACGCTGGTAGAGCAGTGGTTAAAACCCTGGACTGCTAACTGAAAGGTCGGCGGTTGGTGCCCATCAATCGCTCCACGGGAGAAAAATGTGGCAATCTGCTTCCATGAAGATTTACAGCCTTGGAAACTCCATGGGGCAGTTCTACTCTGTCCTTAGGGTCGTGATCGACTCCATGGCAGTGGGTTTTGGTGGGTGAGGCTTCAGGAACTTTCACACATATTTTCCAACCTTATTTACTGCACTCTGTAAGAAAAGTGGTATTTTCTTATGTTTACAGACAGGGAAACTAAGGCTCAGAGAGTTAATTAACTTAGCCTAATGACACAGCAAAAAGGAGCCCTGATAGCAATATAGTTAAGCTGCTAACCAAAGGGCTGGTAGCTAGAACCCACCCAGCGGCTCCACAGGAGAAAGACCTGGTGACCTGCTCCTGTAAGGATTACAGCCCAGAAAACCCTATGGGGCGGTTCGACTCTGTCACACGGGGCTGCTGTGTGTCAAAAACCCACTCGACAGCACCCAAAAACAATGACATAGCAGTCAAGAGTCTGGGATCTGTTTGACTGGAAGCACACATTCTTTCCATTAAACCACCCTTTGTGCAGACACACAGCAAAGGGAGTACCTGTGCGCTCCTGGACGCAGCAGAGTGCACGGGGCTTGTGACAGGAATGGCAAGAAGCGGGTCTGATCGCCGCAGCCGTCTGCTAAGGAGTACGGAGAACACCATTAAACAGACCAGGTACGCTAGCCCACTGCACGCCAAGCTGAGGTATGGAGTACGGAGACACCATTAAACAGACCAGGTACGCTAGCCCACTGCACGCCAAGCTGAGGTGTGGAGTACGGAGAACACCATCAAATAGACCAGGTTGCTAGCCCACTGCACGCCAAGCTGAGGTGTGGAGTACGGAGAACACCATCAAACAGACCAGGTACGCTAGCCCACTGCACGCCAAGCTGAGGTGCGGAGTACGGAGAACACCATCAAACAGACCAGGTTGCTAGCCCACTGCACGCCAAGCTGAGGTGTGGAGTACGGAGAACACCATCAAACAGACCATGTTGCTAGCCCACTGCACGCCAAGCTGAGGTGTGGAGTACGGAGAACACCATTAAACAGACCAGGTTGCTAGCCCACTGCACGCCAAGCTGAGGTGTGGAGTACAGAGAACACCATTAAACAGACCAGGTTGCTAGCCCACTGCACGCCAAGCTGAGGTGTGCAGCCCTGAGGGGGAGTCATTACCAAGTCCAAAGCCTGGAAAGTGACAAACGGCTGAGACAGGTAAGGGCAGGAATAAGAAGCTAGAAGCAAAATGCCAGAAGATTCTTACTATTCTCCTTGTATTCCTATGGCAACTTGTAAATTATGCCTGCAGTCACGTGTTCTCCTAGTTCAGGATTACTGTTATTCAGCTTCCACACCAGATTGATAAGGACAAGAAAGTCTACTCATAAACTGCTTACTAGATTACCTTGCAAGCACTACTCTAAAGAAATGTTGATTTGATTCACCTACAGTTGGGAACGGCTGGAAAAAGAAGGCCCAGCTAAGAGCAGAAATCAAGAAGTGAGGGCCTGAGATGGTTTAACTGAAAGGAGAATGGATCTATATTAGGACATGTTCTCACGTCACTAGGGAACTACAGCCAAACCTAAGCTTCGCCGAATAAAATGGCAAAACAAAGGGGCTCCAAGTGGTACATGGCAAATTTAATTGTAAGTACTCAATGGTTAGAAAGCAAAACAAATAGATAACAAAAATTAAAAGTTGCTACTTCTGAGGCAAGAGTGTGAATTTTTTAAAAATTTGGACCAAAAAAAAAAAAAAAACATTCTAAACACTTGTTTTTTCCTAATGCTTACCAAATAAAAACCTGAGAACTATGCTTCTTATCTAATCATATACATATAGCTTTAAAATGCCATGGAGGAAACTCTGCTTCTGGGAGGATGAAGGAGATGTACTTTCCCCTATTCCCAATAAGTATAACTACAAACCTGGACATCTGGAGAAAAGGCAGACCGGTTAGGAACCTCAGGATCTAAGAAACTACACAGTGGTGAGTTCCCCGGGTTTTCTTTTTGCCTCATACAGTCATGTGCTGCATAATATTAGTTTGGCAACACTGGACTGCATATATGTCCGTGGTCCCATGAAGTGATAGCAGAATTCAGAAATCTCGATTGGGGAACAGGACAAAGCAGATGTAACTGGACAAGGCGAACACAACTGCTTCCCGCAAGCAACACATGTATCTCTTGTCTCTTGTATACAAAGCGATTGTGCTGTCAGGTGTGTAATGGTATAACCTACAACACATGTCTTGATAATCATAATAAACACCTATGTTTATGTGTGTACTGTACTGTATTTTTCCTACTTACAAGTAAGTTTACCATTTAACAGTGTATGCTTCGACTTATAGGAAGTAGCGTCCAATCTGTGTATTGTACATCTTGAGTGTTGTTGCGTAATATCTCTGTATAATTTTCTTTTGAAAATATTACCAGAAGTGCGTCATGGCTCCCAAGTGCAGCAAAACCAGTGCTAGTGATAGCAGCAGCGAGAGGGAAAGGAGAAGGATCGATTTGGAAGTGAAACAAAAGGTTATTGTTTAACACGAAGGTGGAAAATCAGTGAATGCTGTTGCTTGCGATTTAGGCATGTTTGCACAGCGTCAAAATCACACAACATCTGATTTCACAGAACGTATCATGGATGTTAAACGATGCATGACTGTATACTGAAGACTTGGAGCTGAAAGCCAGCAACCCAGCTGAGTGTAGGGAAAAAAAAAAGAAGAGCCCCCCAAAAGCCTGCTCTCTCTAGCAAAGAACAGAAAACTTCTACACAACAACTGTCTACTCCAAGCCAAGCACCCCAGAAAAATGTGTAGCCTCACCCCCGTCCACACCAGCAAAGACCAAGTAAAGAACCTAGATAAAGCCCACCCTCATGAGGCTGTAACAAGGTGCCCCAACACCTCCACTGAGGTGGTGTCGGAGAAGGCCAATTAAATAAGTGGGCCTTTCACACCTGCTCAGTGGTGGCCAGCCCTCCCCACAAAGGTGTCCCTGGAGAAGACGTGGGGAACTTGAACTTTCACCTCCAACCCAGGAGAAATGAGACATCCCACCCCTTTCCTGGAGTTGTATTACAGGACACCTAGTGGAGGCAGGGTTTTCAACCACAGTCCAGGTAATGAGGCACCTCCACCGCAGTGTCAGTGGAGACCACATGGGGAACCAGAACTTAGCCCCACACAAATGAAAGGGACCCCACATCCCTTAGGTGTCAGCAGAGGCCTAACGAAGAAACTCGACCTCTAGCCCCACCTGGCATTAACTGAGCAGCACCTCCCCTTCCCCTGCCAGAGCAGTGTCTGAGAAAACCAGCTAAAACACAAGATTTAAGGTCAAAAGTCTCTAAACAAATGGCACCATAGACAGAAGCACTACGCCATCCTGCCACAGCAAAGACCCAAAGAACTAAGTAAAACAGAGACAAACGTCAATCCTGGAATGCAGTGTCAAATGAAGAGATAAAGAACTTAGCCAAGCACAAAATGGAATAAGAAACTGACAGAGAACAGAGAGCGAGGAGATATGTACTGACGTCCTCTATCAGCTAACGCAGCATGGATTTGCCACCTTGGACTCCTGTTGGAGACTGGCAGACAGGGAGCACAGGAAAGCAGCTTCACAGAGTTCAAAGCAGGAGACAGAACACCCAGTAACCACTGACACATGCTTTCCTAACGCCACCCTTTTATACCCACTCCTTGGCCTCCTCTGCTTCACACCAACCACAGTCTCTTGGCTGGGAGGCAACTGCTTCGGCCCCAAGCCACTAGGATTCAAGCCGCCCATGCTGGCTGGCTCCCTGAGTGCCATCTGTCTGTTACTGCTGTTGCTTTTTTCCATTTCTTTTGTTTTTTTCCATGCATCCCACCACCTATCCCACCTTTTTCTCAAACACCTCGTTCCGTGTACCATCTTTGCTTCTTCTTAAAAGGCTGTGTGAACCACTCCCCCAGCCTGGAACACCATGCTGGTGGGATCCCAGGGGCATTTTTCTTAACTTTGTTTTGTTTTGCTTTGTCCTGTTGTGTTTTGTTTGTTTTCTTTTTCTTTTTGAGGCTTGGAAGCCCCTCCCCTAGTCTGCACAGCCCTGTTGGTGGAATCCCTGAGGGCATTTCTTTTTTCTTTCTCTTTTTTCCTTTCTGATTTTCTTCTTTTCTCAGTTCTTGTCTCTTTATACTTACTTTCTTTTCCTGTCTCCTGAACACCTGGTGCCGTGTGACATCTATCTACACCCAGTCTAGCTGTCTACAACAGATACACCGTAGAAACAAAGATGTATATTTATTAAAAATCAAAGGCTGGAAAAAAATACATTAAGCAAATAACTACCAAAAAAAAAAGCAGAAGTGGCAATACTAATTTCAGATAACATAGACTTTAAAACAAAATCCACCATAAAACACAAAGAAAGGCATTATGTAATGATTAAAGGCACGATCCATTCATGAAGGCTTAACCATAGTAAACATCTATGCATCCAATGACAGGGCTCCAAAATACATAAAACAAACTCTAACAGCACTGAAAAGAGAAACTGACAGTTCCACAATAATAGTAGGAGGCTTCAACACACCATTCTTGGTAAATGACAAAACATCTAGAGAAAAACTCAACAAAGATACACAAGACCTAAAGGGCACTATCAGCCAACTTGACTTCATAGACATATATAGAACACTCCACACAACACCTGCAAAGTACATATTCTTTTCCAACGCACACGGAACATTCTCCAGAATAGACCACATCTTAGGCCACAAAGCAACCCTCAACAAAATCCAAAACACTGAAATAATACCAAATATCTTCTCTGACCACAATGCCATCAAAGTGGAAATTAACAACAGGAAGAACAAGGGAAATAAATCAATTAGGTGGAAACTGAATAACACCATGCTTTAAAACCACTGAGTAATAGAAGAAGTCAGAGATGGAATAAAAAAAATTCCGAGAATCAAACAAATATGAAAACACATCATACCAAAACCTTTCGGACACAGCAAAGGCAGTTCTCAGAGATAATTTATAGCAATAGATGCTATAAAGACAATGCAAACAACCCAAACAAGAAATGAAATGGGGATATTACAACAGACCCAACTGAAATGAAATAGGATCATAACAGAGTATTATGAAAAACTACACTCCAACAAATTTGAAAACCTGGAAGAAGTGAAAAATTTCTAGAAACACACTACCTACCCAAACTAACACAAAATGATGTTGAAAATGTGAACAGACCCATACCAAAAGAAGAGATTGAAAGGTAATAAAAAAAACTCCCAACAAAAAAAAGCCATGGCTCAGATGGCTTCACTGGAGAATTCTACCACTCAGAGAAGAGCTTATGCCATTACTACTCAAACTATTTCATAACATAGCAAAGGAAGCAATACTGCCAAATTCATTCTATGAAGCCACCATAACCCTGATACCAAAACCAGGCAAAGACACCACACGAAAAAATTACAGGCCAATATCTCTCATGAATATAGATGCAAAAATTCTCAACAAAATTCTAGCCAATAGAATTCAGCATCATATCTGAAAAATAATACACCATGACCAAGTAGGATTTGTACCAGGTATGCAAGGATGATTCAACATTAGAAAATCAATCAACGTAATCCATCACATAAATAAAAGGAAAGAATCACATAATCATCTCAATCGACACAGAAAAGGCATTTGACAAAGTCCAACACCCATCCCTGATTAAAAACTCTCAATAAAAAAGGTATAGAGGGGAAATTTGTCAACATAATAAAGGGCATCTATCGAATCGACAGCACTGGGTTACTGGGTATGCAAAACCAATGCCCAACATCATTCTAAATGGAAAAAGGCTGAAAACATTCCCCTTGAGAACAGGAACAAGACAAGGATGCCCTTTATCACCACTCCTATTTAACACTGCTCTGGAAGTCCTACCTAGAAGAATAAGGCAAGCAAAATAAATAAAGGGCATCCATATTGGTAATGAAGGAGTTAAACTCTCCCTACTTGCGGATGATATGACACTATATACAGAAAACCCAAAAGACTCCACGAGAAAACTACTGGAACTAACAGCTTCAGCAGAGCAGCAGGATACAAGATAAACATACAAAAATCAGTTAGATTCCTATACACGAATAAAGAGAACGATGAAAAGGAAATCAGGAAAACAATACCATTTATAATAGCCCCTAAAAAAAAAAAAAAAAAAAAAACTTAGGAATAAATCTAACCAGGGATGTAAAGGACCTATGCAAAGAAAAGTACAAAACACTACCGCAAGAAAACAAAAGAGATCTACATAAATGGAAAAACATACCATGCTCATGGATAGGTAGACTCAACATTATGAAAATGACAATTTTACCCAAAGCAATTTACAAATACAATGCAATCTCGATCCAAATACCAACAACATTCTATAAAGACATTGAAAGGGAGAAAGCCCCGGATAAGTAAAGCACTACTGAAGAAGAACAAAGTAGGAAGACTCACACTACCTGACCTGAGAACCTACCAAACAGCTACGGTAGTCAAAACAGCCTGGTACTGGCACAAGGACAGATACACTAACCAGTGGAACAGAATTGAGAACCCATATGTAAATCCATCCACCTACAGTCACCTGATCTTCGACAAGGGCCCAAAGTCCATCAAATGGGGAAAAGACGGTCTTTTTAACAAATGGTGCTGGCAAAACTGGATGTCCATCTGCATGAAAGCGAAACACGGCCCACAAAAAACCATATAAAAAACGAATTCAAAATGGATCAATGCCCTAAATGTAAAGCCAAAAACTATGAAGTTCATAGAAGTTCATCTCATTTTTTCTTCTATGAACTTCATAGTTTTTGGCTTTATATTTAGGGCATTGATCCATTTTGAATTCATTTTTTATATGGTTTTTTGTGGGCCGTGTTTCGCTTTCATGCAGATGGACATCCAGTTTTGCCAGCACCATTTGTTAAAAAGACCGTTTTTTCCCCATAGAAGAAAAAATGAGATGAACACTGGAGGCCCTAATACACAGATACAAACCACAACCAACAACGCACAAACTCCAGAAGATAAGCTAGATAACTGGGGTCTTCTAAAAATTAAACACCTATGCTCATCAAAAGACTTCACCAAAAGAGTAAAAACAGAACCTACAGACTGGGAAAAAAATTTTGGCTATTACAAATCAGACGAATGTCTAATCTCTAAAGTCTACAAGAAAATCCAACACCTCTACAACAAAAACGCAAATAATCCGATTAAAAAATGGGCAAAGGAAATGAACAGACACCTCACCAAAGAAGACATTCAAGCGGCCAACAGACACCTGAGGAAATGCTTGCAAATGCAAATCAAAACCACACTGAGATACCACCTCCCTCCCCACTCCCCCCCCCCCCGCCGCATTACTGGCAGGAATCAAAAAAAAAACCAGGAAATAAATATTGGAGAGGCTGTGGGGAGACTGGAACTCTTATGCACTGCTGGTGGGAATGCAAAATGATACGACTAATTTGGACAACGATATGGCGCTTCCTTAGAAAGCTAGAAATAGAAATATCATATGATCCAGCAATCCCACTCATAGGAATGTATCTTAGAGAAATAAGAGTCATCACACAAATAGACATATGCATGTCCCTGTTCATTGCAACACTGCTCACAACAGCAAAAAGATGGAAACAACCTAGATGCCCAGGAACAGATGACTGGATAAACTGTGGTACATACACACAAGGAAGTATTACGCAACAATAAAGAACAAGGATGAATCTGTGACGCATGTGGTAACATGGATGAATCTGGTGGGCATCATGTTGAGTGAAATAAGTCAATCATAAAAGGACAAATATTGTATGAGATCACTACTACAAAAACTCATGAAAAGGTTTACACACAAAAAGAAACAATCTTTGATGGTTACAAGGGAGGGGAGGAGTGGGAATGGAAAAACACTAAATAGACAGTAGATAAGCGGTAACTTCAGTGAAGGGTAAAACAGTACGCAATACTGGGGAAGCCAGCACAACTTGTACAAGGCAAGGTCATGGAAGCAGCATAAATACATCCAGACTCCCTGAGGGACCAAATTGCTAGGTCAAGGGCTATGGGGACCATGGTCTCAGGGAACATCTAGCTTAACTGGTGTAACATAGTTTATAAAGAAAGTGTTCTACATTCTACTTTGGTGAGAAGCATCTGGGGTCTTAAAAGGCTGTGAGTGGTCATCTAGGCTACTCCACTGGTCTCATCCCTTTAGGAGCTGGAAAGAATGAAGAAAACGAAAGATACAAGGGAAAGATTAGTCCAAAGGACTAACGGACCACATCTACCACTGCCTCCACCAGACTGAATCCAGTACAACTAAATGGTGCCCAGCTACCACCACTGACTGCTCTGACAGGGATCACAATACGGGGCTCCAGGTAGAGCTGGAGAAAAATGTGGTACAAAATTCTAACTCAAAAAGAAAGACCAGACTTGCTGGCCTGACAGAGACTGGAGAAACCCTGAGAGTACAGCCCCTGGACACCCTTTCAGCTCAGTATCTTTTCACTGAACACACCCCTACCATGTGACCACTCCTGAATATGTAGCCAAGAGAAATGTTAACACGGGTTCACAAAAGAGACTTGATTAGAGTAGCTTTATTCATAACAGCTAAAAACTGGGAACACTCACATTTCCATCAACAGGAGATTGGATAAACTGCAATATATAGCCATACAATGGAATATTACTCAACATTTTTTTAAAAAACTACTCATATGTTATGGATTCAACTGTGTCCCCCAAAAATATGTGTTGTAAATCCTAATCTCTATGCCTGTGGCTATAATCCCATTTGGGAATGGGTTGTCTTTGTTATGCTAATGAGACAGGATTAGTATAGGGTGTGTCTTGCATCAATCTCTTACAAAATATAAAAGGAGCAGATGAAGGAAGCAGAGTTGGGAGAAGATGTATGCCAAGCCACAAGGAGATCTCCAAGGAACTTGTAAACAGAAGCTGAAGACAAAAGGACTTTCCCAGAGCCCACAGAGAAAGCCTTCTCCTAGATTCAGTGCCCTGAATTCAGACTTCTAGCCTTTTAAACTGTGAGAAAATAAACTTCCGTTTGTTAAAGCCACGCACCTGTGGTATTCCTATTACAACAACACTAGATAACTAAGACATCATTTAAAAAAAAAAAACCTGTTGCTGTCAAGTGGATTCTGACTCATAGCGACCCTATAGGACAGAGTAGAACTATCCCTTAGGGTTTCCAAGGAGTAGCTGGTGGATTCAAACTGCAGACCTTTTGGTTAGCAGCTGTAGGTCTTAACCACTGCGCCACCAGGGTTCAATCATACATACAATAGATAGAACACCTAGACACAACAGAGTACACAATTGGTTCTCTTTATATCAAGTTCTGGACAGGCAAACTCATCTAGGCGTCAACAGAATTTACACTGTGGTCACAGAACTGTGGGGAAGAGACAGAGACTGAATGCAAAGTTGCACAAGAGAACTCTAGGATAATGGATAGGTTCTGCATCTTGGCAGGCCTGTGTATATGTATATAAGCATTTGTTAAAATTTATCAAACTGTGCATTTCACTGAATATAAATTATACCTTAATGAAATCTGTGAGAAGGGGGCGGGGAAAAAAGGGTGCTTTGTGATCATGGGTCATTTAATAAAATTTGGACCTTCCTTTTCAAGTGTTGCTATCCCTACCTTTACCCTCAACATCCCACTGCTCACCACACATACAAAATCACTACAATAAAAAAAACCAAACCTGTTGACATCGAGCCGATTCCGACTCATAGTGACAGAGTAAGAACTGCCTCCTAGGGTTTCCAAGGCGCAGGTGGCGGATTTTAACTGCCAACCTTTTGGTAGCAACCATAGCTCTTAACCACTGCTCCACCAGGGCTCGTCAACACTAATGTCTACTTCCAGTAATTCCAAAATAAAATCAGGTGTTTGATTCCTATGTAAAAGAACAATTTCTCTCTAGACAGAACTGAAGGTGAAAAATGTTTCTTCTGCAATACCTAATAGAAAGTACCAAAAGTATAAAACAAAAAAAAAAATTCCACATATCTAGAACTTTAGAACCAAAAGCAACTATGCCTTAGAAACTGAATAACACTTGAAGTAAAATGAACACTTGTGACAATTACAACTGAGGTGAAACAAAAAATAAAGTTTTCATAAAACAGACTCAAAACTAATCAAACAATGGTTTAGAAACATTCACTCACCAAAGAACTAGGGTAAATACTGTTCCTAAAGTAGTCTTTTCTGCTCACGCACCAGCATTTATTAATAAGCACACATAACGAGAATCACTCACCCATGCCAAAGGACAAAGCAATGTAAGTAGGAAAGAAAGAGATTGCTAACTTAAATTCTTCTGAAACGAGCTCTCAAAAATAAATCTAATGGTGTATTAAACTTGATAATATCTAAGCAGAAAAAGGCCTAGTCCAGACCACAAATAGCTTGCTTAACCAGTTTCACAAGTTAAACAAATCAGTATTTTTTAAATATTCCTTATTAATAAACACCAGGCCTGAACTCACCAGAAGCAGCTTTCCTACATTTTTATGGTTTTTAAAAACAATCTGTAAGTTAAAAAGTCTCTAATATAAATCCCCACCTGGAGATCTTAATACTGGCATATCAATACTTCATATACTGAACACTAACTAGTATTAACCAACTATTTAGGAATATTATATTTTGCAAGCAGTATTAGCATGAACGATACATTCTTATTCCTCAAATAATGTCATACTGTAAGCTTAAGAAGAAAACATGGTTAAGTCAGTAAGAACCACTGTCACATGAAGATGAGGGTACAAAGCAATGTTTCACAGGGGAATGGAGAGGAGGATATAAGGCATTATGTAAGAATTAAAAGGAGCATATACCCTAAAATTAAATAAAATCTAAAACACAAGTAAAATACCAATCAGATCTAGCAAAATAGGCCAGAAGTCAAGACCAAGGATCAGACTGCCAAGTAACAACTGAATTCTTTTACCTATATAGTGAATTGGAAACCCTGGTGGCGTAGTGGTTAAGTGCTGTGGCTGCTAATCAAAGGGTCAGCAGTTCAAATCCACCAGGCGCTCCTTGGAAACTCTATGGGGCAGTTCTACTCTGTCCTGTAGGGTCACTACGAGTCAGAATCAGCTCGACGGCACTGGTTTGGTTTTTGGTTTGGTATATAGTGAACTGGAGCCTTGCGGGCACGGCGGTTAAACGCTTGGATGCTAACCAAAAGGTTGGCCCTTCGAATCCCCCAGCCACTCCCTGAAAACCCTATGCGGCAGTTCTGCTCTGACCTATAGGGCTGCTATGAGTTGGAATCAACTTGACAGCAACGGGTTTGGTCTTTCTTTTAATATAGTAAATTATTTACATTTAAAAAAAAAAGGAAAGCAGAGAAAAAGTAAACATATTATTCATTAAACTAACCACCCATACCCACGGCAACATTAAATAAAAATTCAATTGAGTTCAAAGTAAATAATGGACACCATGTTTAAAAAACGTTTATACATACACATAGCACACACACAGCAAGCTAACAGGTTCCCGCTTTGTAACAAATTCTCAGACTGGTCATCATCATTTAAAACTACTCTACCATTTAGCCCTAAAGTAAGGGAACTACGTTTTATGATTTTACAATTTTTTTTTTTTTTTTTTATATACAGTCAAAACGCTTCTAAGGCATTACTTTGAAAAGTTACCTGAGGGAAATTTGAGGAAGCACAATCTACCATCATATACACACATTTTCTTAAAATGCTAAACTTCGCTGAAAAACAGAAGGTTACCCCCGGCTTTTTACCTGTTATCACAGCAGTGTGATAGCAAGGCAGGCTTAAGTGAGCTGCTTCTTCAGTTTTACAGCCACCATCCCTTTACCCGTAATTGTCCCAAGCAGAATGTCAAAGTTCTCAACTCACTATTTCTACTTTGGAAGGAACCGCCGAAAACTGCTAACATCTTAAATGTGTTGCTTCAGTTTTGGAATTTTTCTTTAAAAAGCCTTCTTCTCTTCTCTCCCCTACCCTTTATTTTTTTCAGTAGTGGCTCCTTACCCAGGTATATTTATCTAAAGGCACATTTCACCAAGAGGTTGGTGAAAGATCTCTACTTATAGAAAGGTTAGGAAGAAATTTCCCTGTCACACAAAAGCATTATTTTTGTAACTGACAAACACACCTCATTTTAAAAAATGGCAATGGTGTGCAGTTTTATTCTCAACCTTATCACAACACTTGGCTCTAAATTTTTGGTGTTTTTTAATTAATTTAACCTTCAATCGATGATGAATTACCACGCTTCAATACATCATGCTGTCTACTCTGAGAGTAATTTAAAATGAATTCTGCTAGTATTTTTTTATGCAAAAGCTTCATAGTTAAATAACTGTATAACCTTTCAAGGTGATCAGTTTGAAGGACTATAGTCCCATAAATATGAAGAAACAGCCCAGTGCCTGGTACATAGTAAAAAACAAAAACAAAACCTGTTGCCACAGAATCAATTCCGACTCGTAGTGACCCTATAGGACAGAGTAGAGCTGCCCCATAGGGTCTCCAAGGAGCGCCTGGTGGATTCAAACTAATGACCTTTTGGTTAGCAACCAAGCTCTTAACCACTGCACCACTACAGTTTCCCGGTACATAGCAGGTGCTCAACAAATTCTGATTCCTTTCCTCTATGTATTACATCCTGACTGTTTAGAATAGACAGATATATATCACAGATACGTCTTTGTTTGTATGTATATAAAATACCTCTGGAAGAATATGCAAGAAGATACTAATTTATTGTCCCTTAGGAAGAATCTTGGATGGCTGAGGAAAAAGGGGAGAGGGTACACATACTTTTCACCACATATAGTCTTCTGTGTTATTAGTTTTTTCCTTTTCAAATAAACTAAAAAGTTAAATGTTTTTAACTAAAAATGCAACGACATCATTTCAATCTCACCCATCCCCCTGCTCCCATTCCTCTGTAAAGACATGCACTGGTGGAAATGTAATTTGGTAACCAGGAAGTCTACGGGCTTTGGAGTCAGACAGAAGATCTAGCTTCAAATCTTTGCTCTGTACGGAACACAGCTGTGAGCCTCTGACTAAGTGCCATCACCTTTCAGTGATTAGGTTTCCCTCTCTGCAAAGCAGGCTATGGACATCTGCCTGGCAATGCTGTTACCAAGATTAAACAAGATGGTATGTCTGGTATACAGTAGGTACTCAATAACTAGTTGCTACAATCATTATTCAATATTTACTTGTGTTGTTATCTACAGGCACGCATCACTTAACACCCACAATATGTTCTGTGAAATCCGCGGTTATTTGGACATCACGCAAACATCCCTAAACTGCGATCGATAGCGCCTTCGTGTTTTTAACAACCTTTTGATTCACTTCCAAATGGATAGTTCTCCTTTGCTCTTGCTGCTGCTATCACTAACACTGGTTCTGCTGCATTTGGAAGCCATGATCCACTTCATGGTAATATTTTTGAAAGAAAATTAAATGAAGAGATAACGTTACAACACTTGAGATGTTTGCTACACGAGACTGGATGCTGCTGTCTACTGGTCAAAGCATATACTGCGATGTGGTAAACTTTTTATTGGTAAGTAGGGGGAGTTCCCATTAAAATAACAATAGAAAGTATAAAAAAAAACAGTAACACAGGATTTGTTATGACTATGAGGACATGAATTATACCTTAAATATGAACTGTACCATTATACACCTGGCAGCACGATTGCTTTGTTTACGAGACACGACATATGCATGTTGCATGCGGGAAGCTGTTGCATTCACTCCGTCCGGTTACATCCACTACATCCCATTCTCTGATCGGGATTTCTGAACTCTATGATAACCTCATAGGATCACAGACATATATGTGGTCAGATATCGCCCAAAAGGACGTTACGTGACATGTGACTGTACATACAAAGCAAATATATAAAAGCATCTGGATAAAAATTGAGATATTTTAATCTATAATTTTTCACTGCTTTTTCTTTCCTTAATTCTCCATTTAAAAGGACTTTCAGAAAAACGTAGTTACATTTTTAAAATACTATAAAGAAACTCAAAAAGCCAACAAGAAACTTGGAATACTGGCACTAGAAATGACAAAAAAATTTACTAAACAGCAAAAAAAACAAACAGAAAACCCCAAATATAGGTCAAGAATATGAACGAGTGGAACAAAAAAAAAATTTTTTTTAATGGAAGAATAGCAAATTAAAGAGGTGCATTTTTTTACCCATCAAGTTTCTAAAAATGAAAAACTTTGATACCCAATATCGAGGAGGATGTGGATAAGCACTTTCATACAATGCTGGTAGAAGTGAAAACGGATACTATTAGGACACCAATTTAGCAATATCTGTAAAAAAAAATATAATACTCTGATGTAGCAACTCCACTGTTAGGACCTTAACCTGCAAATACATAAAGAAAAGTAAGCAAAGATGCAAGCGAAAGGGTGCTTACTGAAGTATTGTTTTTAACAGCCAAAGAACCTTTATTCTACTGCATCTTTATAAACCACCTAAAATCCTTAAGAAATAAAGCAAAAAGAGAGGAAGAGAGAAACTACTAATCCAACTATATTCTGTCTACAAGAAACTAAAATTTACTATAATGATGTCGGTAGCTTAAAAATAAATCAATGGAAGAGTGACATCTGCAAAAATGTTTAATTAGAGGACTTCAAAAGTCCGTCCTTCCATATAATCAACTAAAAATCTGGCAAACACTTTCAGAATCAACTTATTTTAAAAATTGGAAACTAACCAAAAGCTTGCAGCCACCAGCAAGCACTTACTCAAGAAAAACAGCTGAATCTTGGTAAGAACAGCAAGCATTAAGGTATTTTTAACTTACCGTGGAATCCCATTCTGCTCCTCTTCACAGATCAGCAGCAGCCTTGAAAATAAAAGCCTACGTTCTTAGTACTGGTCTAAAAAAGGTCTAGGGAGACAAATATCACACCCTGAAGACCGGCTCACAGGCTTACTTTATCTGGCCCACAGCTAATTAAAAGAAACTTGTCCAATGCTAAAGCCACTATGGGGCAGAGGGGTGTTTGCTGAAAACACAGGCAAATGTTTTAGTTGCTGCTTCCTGAACAATGGATAAGAGCTGGGGCAAACAAAAGATTGATAAAAGAGCTTGAGAGGAAAGGCTGGGGCATGAGATGTTTTGGGGGATTAAAGACCCTGAAAAGTTTCAACATATTCCTGGGAATCTCAGGGGCAACACGCATGGCTGGAGCTGTGAGCCTACTAAGAAAAGTCCCAAGAAGGGCTTAAGCTCTCACCTCTGGCTGACCTTGAGGCCCTGTGCAAATAGGAAGTAAAGGCTAAGGCAGAGTCTGCCTGAGTGTTGAAGACATGCCTCAAGATCACACAGTCTCTCTGCAAAGTCTGGGATGTTTTTTGGTTCCACATGTTTAAGGAAATCTCTGTTCAATCACCAGCTGATCATTAAGCTAAAGAAACAGATTTCAGTAGCCATACATGACCAAGAATACACCCTTTACAAAATTAGTTCAGAAAAGTCACTAACCAAGCAAACAACAAAGCAACAAAAAGCAGCAACAACAGCCCTGGGGACAGAGGAGTATCTGATTTCAAGAGTTACCAGACTATAATATTCAAAATGTTCAATTTTTAACAAAAAAAATAACAAGACATGTGGAAACATGAAAGAATGGTCCATGATCAGGAAAAAAATAATAAAAACTGTCCCTGAGAAAGCCCAGATGTTGGATATTTAGACAAGGACTTAAATCAGCTATTTTAAGTATCTTCAAAAAGCTAAAAGAACAAAGAACTAAAGGAAAATATCAGAACTATGTCTCACCAAATAGACACGAACAATAAAGAGACAGAAATTATAAAAAGGAACCATATACATATTATGGAGTTAAAAAGTACAATAATGGAAATCAAAAACTTACTAGAAGGGCTCAGTAGCAGATTGGAGCAGGCAGAAGAATTAGCAAACGTGAAGAAAGGTCAAAAGAGATTATACAGCCTCAGGATCTGAAAGAAAAAAGAACCAAGAAAAAGACAAAGCAAAGCCTAAGAGACCTGTGGGACATCATCAGGCATACGGATATATGCATAATGAAAGTCCTAGAGGAGAAGATAAAAGGGGCAGGAAGAATATTTGAAGGAATAAGGGCCAAAAACTTCCCAAAGTCAATGAAAGGTATTAATCTACATATCTAAGAAGCGTAACAACTCACAGTAGGATAAAGTCAAAGAGATCCACAACTGACACACATTCATAATGAAACCACTGAAAAACAATGAATCTTGAGAGCAGCAAGGGAGTAGTGACCACATAAAAAAGGATTTTCAATACGGGAAAAAAAAAAACCCAAGCTGATTTCTCACTGGAAACCATGGAGGTCAAAAGGAAGTAAGATGACATACTCAATGTGCTGAAAGAAAAACAAACTGCTAACCAATAGTTCTATATCTGGCAATGCTATCCTTCAAAAATGAAGAAGAAATTAAGATATTTGTACATAATGAAAAGCTGAGAGAGTTAACTGCTAGTAGACCTGTCCTACAAGAAATGTTAAAGGAAATCTCCCATCCTAAAATGAAAGGATACTAGATAGTAACTCAAAACCACATAAAGAAACAAAGAACATTATTAAATATAATTATAGAGGTAAATATAAAAGACAGTATAAATTTTTTTATATTATAATATTTTTCTTCTATCTGACTTAAAAGACTACTGCAAAAAGCAGTAATTATAAATCTGATGGGCATACAATGTATAAAGATGTAATTGGTCACAGTGACAGCATAAAGAGGAACAGAACTATGTAGCAGCGAGGTTTTTGTACACTATTGAAATTAAGTTGGTATTAGCCCAAGCAAAATTGTTATCAACTAAAATGTTACCTGTAATCCCCTGGGCAACACTAAGAAATAACTCAAAAATATACACTAAATGAAATAAGGGAAATAAAATGGTACACTAGAAAATATCTGCTTAACACAAAAGAAGTCTACTTCAGAGCAAAGAAAATGACCAGAGATAAATAGGGGGACAACACATAATAATGAAATGGTCAAATCACCAAGATGACATAATAACCCTAAATATGTATACAACTAACAACAGAGCTTAAAAGTACATAAAGCAAAAACTGATAGATTTGAAAAGAAACAAATCCATAATTATATCTACAGACCTCAACAATCCTCTCTCAGTAATAAATAAAACAAGTACACCAAAATTCCGAAAGGATACAGAACAACGGTCAGCAAACTATAGTCCGCAGACCATGGAACACAGCCATGCTCTTTCATTACACACTGTCTATAGCACCTTGTCTATGTAATGTGATGTATTATGTCTTCATGTACACGTACACACACTACCATGGTAAAGTTGGGTAGTCGTGACAGAACCATGGCTCGCAAGCCCAAGGTATTTACTATCTGATCCTTTACAAATCATCTGTCAGTCTGTGATACAGAATAAATGAATAGAAACCAATCAAGTGGATCTAACTGACATTTACAGATCAATCTACCCATCAACAGAACAGACATTCCTTTAAGCACACATGGCACATACATCACATGTACCATATAAAAGAATCTATTGCCAAAGCCAAGGTCATGAAGATTTGCACCTATGTTTTCTTATAAGAGCTTTAAAGTTTATCCTTACTTTTAGGTTTTTTAGTTTATTTTTATATATGGTATAAGGTTCCAGCTTCATTCTTCTGCATGTTAATATCCGTTAGTCCCAGAACCATTTGTTAAAAAAGCTGTATTCTTTCCCCAATGGGTGGTCTTGGCACTCTTGTAAAAAAATCAGTTGACAACAGACATATGCGTGTATTTCTGGACTCTCAATTCTCTTTTATTGATCTGTCTGTCTATACTTGTGTAAGGACTACACTGTCTTGATCACCACTGTTCTGTAGAAAGTTTTGATATCAGCAAGTGTGAGACCTCCTATTTTATTCTTTTTTTCAAGGTTGTTTTAACTATTCTGGGTCCCTCACAATTTCATAGGAATTTTAGAATCAGTTTGCCAATTTCTACAAAGAAGTCAGCTGGGATATACTGACTGTGATTGTGTTGAATCTGTAGGTTAGTTTGAGAGTACTGCCATCTTAACAATGCTAAATCTTCTAATCCATGAACATGGGATACTTTGCCAATTATTTATATTTCTAAAACAATGTTTTGTAGTTTATAGAGCATGAGATTTGCACTTCTCTCCTAATTTTATTCATTATGATGATACTAAAAATGGAATTTTCCTAATTTCACTTTCAGATTGCTCACTGTAAATATATGTATAAATTGATTCTTAACGATCTTGTATCCTGCAACCTTTTTTCAGTGGATTCCTTAGGATTTTCTATCTACAAGACCATGTCATCTGCAAATAGAGAAAATTTTACTTCTTCCTTTCCAATCTGGATGCCTTTCATTACTTTTTTTTGTCTAACTGCCCTAGCTAGAACCTTGAATACAATGTTAAATACAAACAGTGAGAACATACATCCTTGTCTTCTTGATCACAGGAGGCAGAGCATACACTCTCCTTTATCATTAAGCATGACGTTAGCTGTGAGATTTTTCCTACACACACTTTATGAGATTGAAGACTCTTCCTTCTATTCCTAGTTCATTATATATTTTTTATCCTGCAAGGGCACTGGATTTTGTCCAGTGCTTTCCTGTGGCTACTGGGATGGTCATATGATTTTTGTTTTGCATGCTATTAATATGATGTATTACATTAATTGATATTTGGATGTCTGATCAACCCTGCACTCCTGCAATAAATTCTACTTGGTGATGCTGTGTAATTCTTTTTATATGTTGCTAAATTCAGTTTGCTGATATTTTGTTAAGGATTTTTGTGACCAGTCATCAGAACCCCCATGTCTGTTAGTTTGTCATACTATGGGGGCTTGCGTGTTGCTGTGATGCTGGAAGATATGCCACCGATATTCAGATACCAGCAGGGTCACCCAGGGAGGACAGGTTTCAGCTGAGCTTCCAGACTAAGACAGACTAGGAAGAACGACCCACCAGTCTACTTCTGAAAACAATTAGCTAGTGAAAATCTTATGAATAGCAGTGGAACACTGTCAGATACAGTGCCAGAAGATGAGCCCCCCGGGTTGGAAGGCACTCAAAAGACGACTGGTGAAGAGCTGCCTCCTCAAAGTAGAGTCAACCTTAATGACAAAGATGGAGTCAAGCTTTCGGGACATTTATTTGCTGATGTGGCATGACTCAAAATAAGAAGAAACAGCAGTGAACATCCACTAATAATTAGAACCTGGAATATATGAAGCATGAATCTAAGAAAACTGGAAATCGTCAAAAATGAAATGAACACATGAACATCGATATTCTAGGCATTAGTGAGCTAAAATGGACTGGTATTGGCCATTTTGAATGAGAAAATCATATACTCCACTATGCAGGGAATGACAACTTGAAGAGCAATGGTGTTGCATTCATCTTCAAAAACATTTCAATGTCTATCCTGAAGTAAAATGCTGTCAGTGATAGGATAATATCCATACACCTACAAGGAAAACCAGTTAATACAACTATTATTCAAATTTACGTACCAACCACTAACACTAAAGATGAAGAAACTGAAAACTTTTATCACCTTCTGCTCTGTGGAAAATATTAACCAGTGCAGGAAGCATCAAAAGAAGATGGAAGGAATACATGGAGTCATTGTACCAAAAAACAATTAGTCCACATTCAACCATCTGAAGAGGTAGCATATGATCAGGAACCGATGGTACTGAAGGAAGAAGTCCAAGCTGCTCTGAAGTCACTGGTGAAAACAAGGCTCCAGGAATTGATGAAATATCAATTGAGATGTTTCAACAAACGGATGCAGCGCTGGAAGTGCTCACTCATCTATGCCAAGAAATATGGAAGACAGCTTCCTGGCCAACTGACTGGAAAAGATCCGTATTTACAAGTGATCCAACTGAATGCAGAATTTATAGAACAATAACATTAATATCACACACAAGCAAAATTTTGCTTAATATCATTCGAAAGCAGCTGTAGCTGTATATCAACAGGTAACTGCCAGGAACTCAGGCCAGACACAGAAGAGGATGTGGAACCAGGAATATCATTGCTGATGTCAGATGGATCCTGGCTGAAAGCAGAGAATACCAGAAGGATGGCTACCTGTGTTTCACTGACTATGCAAAGGCATTCAACTGTGTGGATCATAACAAATTATGGATAACGTTGTGAAGAGTGGATAATTGTACTCTTGAGAAACCTGTACATAGACAAAGAGGCAGTCGTTTGGACAGAACAGGGGATACTGAGTGGTTTAAAGGCAGGAAAGGTGTGTGTCAGGACTGTATCCTTTCACCATTCTATTGAAACTGTATGCTGAGCAAATCATCCAAGAAGCTGGACTACATGAAGAACAACGGGGCATCAGGATTGAAGAAAGACTTATTAACAACCTGCATTACACAGATGACACAACCTTGCTGAAAGTGAAGAGGACCTGAAGCACTTACTAATGAAGATCAAAGACCACAGCCTTCAGTATGGACTGCACCTCAACATAAAGAAAACAAAAATCTTCACAACTAGACCAATAAGCAACATCACGATAAATGGAGAAAACACTGAAGTTGTCATGGATTTCATTTTACTTGGATTCACGGTCAACACTCACGGAAGAAGCAGTCAAGAAATCAAAAGACGCGTTGCATTGGGCAAATCTACTCCAGAGGACCTCTTAAAAGTGTTGAAAAGCAAAGATGACACCTTGAAGACTAAGGTGCACCTGACCCTAGCCATGGTATTTTCAATCGCATCATACGCATGTGAAAGCTGGACAATGAACAAGGAAAACCTAAGAAGAACTGATGCCTTTGAATCGTGGTATTGGCGAAGAAGATTGAATATACCATGGACTGCCAAAAGAGGGAACAAATCTGTATTGGAAGGAGTACAACCAGAATGCTCCTTAGAAGGATCCTGAGGCTGTGTCTTACATACTTCGACATATTGTCAGGAGGGGTCATTCCCTGGAGAAGGACATCCTGCTCCGTAAAGCACACGGTCAGTGGAAAAGGGGAAGACTCTCAACGAGGTGGAATTACACAGTTGCTGCAACAATGGGCTCAAGCATAACAACGACTGTAAGGATGGCACAGGATGGGGCAATGTTTCATTCTGTTGTGCACGGGGTCACTATGAGTCCGAACTGACTCGACAGCACCTAACAATAACAGTCATTACAGACATTGGTCTCTTCTTTTCTTGGAATGTCTTTGTCTGGTTTTGGTATCAGGGTAACAATGCAATCATAAAATGAGTTGACAAGTATTCTCTATTCTATTTTGTGGAAGAGTCTATCAAGAATTGCTATTACTAGGGAGGCAGAACCAAGATGGCGGAATGGATAGACGCTTTCATTGAGCCCTCTTTACAACAAAGACCCAAAAACACAAGTAAAGCGAGTATATTTGTGACAAGCTGGGAGCCCTGAGCATCAAAGGCAAGCTTAGACAACGAACTGAGGGGGAGGGGGAGAAAGAGGCTGTTCAGAAGTGGAGAGAAGTTACCAGCCCTGAATCGCGGGGAGTCCTCAGGCACCATTCCCGGAGCAGCGGCGGCGGCGGCAGCGGCGGCAGGCTGATACTAGCGTTGGGCCGCAGTTCCCTCAGGGAGAAGCAGCCAGCCACACAGCCCACTCACACCTCCGGAACCTGAGGAGGAAGGCACTCTCGGCAAAAGCTAAGTACTTGCGTATATTTTACTGCACCCTCCACCCCGAAGCCGGCTTCAGCAGCTGAATCCCTGTGCCTGAGATAGACCCTGGTAAGCACCAAGAGCCATTCTCCCAGCCTTTGGCAAAGGAAAAATTTGCAACTGGGGGGAAAAGATAATTTGCTAGCTCCATTAACTGGGGAGCTCAGGACAGAAGTGGCTGCTGCCCAAGCATAAACTGTCCATGGACCTCGAGCACCTTTCCCTTCTGCATGGACCTGTGTGGGCCTATTTCGGGAGAATAGGCCCTTGTTGGCAAACTCCAACCATTTCAGCTGTGTGGTGGAGAGGTGGGTGTTTGACGTTTGACATTGCCTATTAAACAAGGCCCTCACCTACCCACAACAGGGACATAAGGACTGGTAGCTCCACTCAGGTCACCGAGCCACCCATGACAGGGGTCCAAAGATAACTGGTACCTCCCAGTCCTTCCAACCAAAAACTTTGAGTGCTCATGATCCCTCTGCAGAACCCATCCACCAGCATGCTCTAGGCAACAGAGACGCATTTTCCTCAGAGACACCTGGGGGTCGGTTCTCAGCCCCCTACCTTGTTCAGAGCGTGACCCCCTGCTGCAATCAGATACGGGTATATACGCCAATCACTCCTGCCCCTCTAAGACTGTAGGACAGAGCCTGTACCACATACTAGATATCAGCTACCTGGAAACCTGAGCTGAATTCATACAAGAAAACTGAATGGACTCCTAGACTCATATATCTGATAACAGCTCTAGCCAGCTGGGGACAGGACACCAGAACTCCAAAGGCGAAAATAAGCTAGCTCACTCAAGCAACCCATAGGGGTATACCAAAACAAAAGAAAGCAAGTATCTACAACACAGTAAGCAAATATAAAGTGATACAATAACTTACAGATGGCTCGGAGACAACAGTCAGTATCAAGTCACACAAAGAAACAGACCATGATCACCTCAACAGGCTCTCAAAACAAAGAATGCAGGGATCTTCTAGACGAAAGTGCATTCCTGGAATTACAAGAGTCAGAATACAAAAGTTTAATATACAGAACCCTTCAAGACATCAGGAAGGAAATGAGGCAATATGCAGAACAAGCCAAGGAACACACAGATAAAGCAACTGAAGAAATCAGAAAGATTATTCAGGAACATAATGAAAAGTTTAATAAGCTGGAAAAATCCATAGACACACAGCAATCAGAAATTCAGAAGATTAACAATAAAATTACAGAATTAGACAAGTGAATAGAAAGTCAGAGGAGCAGAATTGAGCAAGTAGAAGCTAGAATTTCTGAACTCGAAAATAAATCACCTGGCACTAATATATTTGAAGAAAAATCAGATAAAAAGAATTTTAAAAAATGAACAAGCCCATGGGACTCAATCAAAAGAAATAACCTACAAGTGATTGCAGTACCAGAACAGGGAGGGATAACAGAAAATAAAGAGAAAATTGTTCAAGATTTGTTGGCAGAAATCTTCCCTGATACTGTGAAAGGTGAGAACATATCTATCCAAGATTCTCATCAAACTCCATGTAAAGGGAGATCTTAAAAGAAAGTCACAAAGACATATTATAATCAACCTTGCCAAAACCAAAGATAAAAAGACAATTATAAGAGCAGTGAGGGATAAACGAAAAGTCACCTACAAAGGAGAGCCAATACGAATAAGCTCGGATTACTTGGCAGAAACGATGCAGGCAAGAAGGCAATGGGATGACACATTTTAAAAAATTGCCTCCCAAGAATCATATAACCATCAAAACTGTCTCTTAAGTATGCAGGTGAAATTAAGCCATTTCCAGATAAACACAAGTTGAGGGAATTTGGAAAAACCAAACCAAAACTACAAGAAATACTAAAGGGAGTTCTTTGGTTAGAAAATCAATAATATCATGTATCAACCCAAGACTAGAACACCGGGCAAAGCAACCAGAAGTCAACCGAGACAGGGAAATCCAAATAAACAAAGCAAGATTAAAAAAAAAAAAGAAAGAGCAACACAAGGTAACGGCGATGTTATTATATAAAAGAAGACAACATTAAAATAATAAAGAGGGACTAAAAAACGTAATCATACACCTTCCATACGGACAGGAACATACTACGATACAAAGAAATAAAAGTTTTAAATTTAGAGAAATAGGGGTAAATAATAAGGTAACCGCAAAGGAGACAAACAATTCTACTCATAAAAATAAAATACAAGGGAAATATACAGACTCAGCAGAAACAAAATCAACAACAACAAATATGAGGAAAGGACAATATGTAAAGGAAATCTGCTCAGTACATAAAATCAAGTGGGAAAAAGAACCTATCAATACACAAAAAAAGATATCAAAATGATACCACTGAATTCATGCATATCCATAATTACCCTGAATGTAAATGGGCTAAATGCACCAATAAAGAGACAGAGAGTGGCAGAATGGATTAAAAAACAAGATCCATCTATATGCTGCGTACAAGAGACACACCTTAGACTTAGAGACACACACAAATTAAAACTCAAAGGATGGAAAAAAATGTATCAAACAAACAACAATCAAAAAAGAGCAGGAGTGGCAATATTAATTTCTGACAAAATAGACTTGAAAGTGAAATCCATCAGAAAGGATAAGGAAGGACACTATATAATGATTAAAGGGACAATACACCAAGAAGATATAACCATATTAAATATTTATGCACCCAATGACAGGGCTGCAAGATACATAAAACAAACTCTATCAGCATTGAAAAATGAGATAGACAGTTCCACAATAATAGTAGGAGACTTCAACACACCACTTTCAGTGAAGGACAGGACATCCAGAAAAAAGCTCAATAAAGACATGGAAGATCTAAATGCCACAGTCAACCAACTTGACCTCGTAGACATATACAGAACACTCCACCCAACAGCAACCAAGTATACTTTCTTTTCTAGTGCACATGGAACATTCTCTAGAATACACCACATGTTAGGTCATAAAGCCAGCCTTAGCAGAATCCGAAACACTGAAATATTACAGAGCATCTTCTCTGACCATAAGGCCGTAAAAGTGGAAATCAGTAACAGGAAAAGAAGGGAAAAGAAATCAAACACTTGGAAACTGAACAATACCCTGCTCAAAAAAGACTGGATTACAGAAGACATTAAGGATGGAATAAAGAAATTCATACAATCCAATGAGAATGAAAACACTTCCTATCAGAACCTTTGGGACACAGCAAAAGTGGTGCTCAGAGGCCAATTTATATCAATAAATGCACACATCCAAAAAGAAGAAAGCGTCAAAATCAAAGAATTATCCCTACAACATGAACAAATAGAAAGAGAGCAACAAAGAAACCCACAGGCACCAGAAGAAAACAAATAATAAAAATTAGAGCTGAACTAAATGAAATAGAAAACAGAAAAACAATTGAAAGAATTAACAAGACCAAAAGCTGGGTTTTTGAAAAAAATCAACAAAATTGATAAACCACTGGCCAAACTGACAAAAGAAAAACAGGACAGGAAGGAAAAAACCCAAATAAGAAATGAGATGGGCGATATTACAACAGACCAAACTGAAATTAAAAGGATCATATCAGATTACCATGAAAAAGTACACACAAAAAAACTTGAAAACCTAGAAAAAAATGAATTCCTAGAAACACACTACCTACCTAAACTCACACAAACAGAGGGAGAACAACTAAAAAGACCCATAACAAAAGAAGAGATTAAAAAGGTAATCTATAAACTCCTAAAAAAAAAAAAAAAAACCCTGGTCCCGATGGCTTCACTGCAGAGTTCTACCAAACTTGCAGAGAAGAGCTAACACCAGTACTACAAAAGGTATTTCAGAGCATATTAAAGGACGGAATACTACCAAGCTCATTCTATGAAGCCACCATATCCCTGATACCAAAACCAGGTAAAAAAAAAAAAAAAGAAAATTATAGACCTCTTATCCCTCATGAATGTAGATGCAAAAATCCTCAACAAAATTCTAGCCAAAAGAATTCAACAACATCTCAAAAAAATAATTCACCATGACCAAGTGGGATTCACACCAAGTATGCACGGATGGATCAACATTGTCGTTGTCCTTGGGTGCCGTCGAGTCAGTTCCGACTCATAGCGACACAATGCACAACAGAACAAAACACTGCCCGGTCCTGCGCCATACTTACAATCGTTATGCTTGAGTTCATTGTTGCAGCCACTCTGTCAATCCACCTCGTTGAGGGTCTTCCTCTGTTCCGCTAACCCTGTATTCTGCCAAGCATGATGTCCTTCTCCAGGGACTGATACTTCCTGACAACATGTCCAAGGTATGTAAGATGCAGTCTCGCCATCCTTGCATCTAAGGAGCATTCTGGTCACACTTCTCCAAAGACAGATTCATTCGTTCCTTTGGCAGTCCATGGTATATTTAATATTCCTCACCAACACCACAATTCAAAGGCGTCAACTCTTCTTCAGTCTTCCTTATTCACTGTCCAGCTTTCACATACATATGATGTGATTGAAAATACCATGGTATGGGTCAGGCACACCTTAGTCTTCAGGGTGACATCTTTGCTCTTCAACACTTTGAAGAGGTCCTTTGTAGCAGATTTGCCCAATGTAACGCGTCTTTTGATTTCCTGACTGCTGCTTCCACGGCTGTTGATTGTGGATTCAAGCAAAATGAAATCCTTGACAACTTCAATCTTTTCTCCATTTAACATAATGTTGCTCATTGGTCCAGTTGTGAGGATTTTTGTTTTCTTTATGTTGAGGTGTAATCCATAACGAAGGCTGTGGTCTTTGATCTTTATTAGTGCTTCACGTCCTCTTCACTTTCAGCAAACCAGGTTGTCTCATCTGCATAACGCAGGTTGTTAATGAGTCTTCCCCCGATCCTCATGCCCCGTTCTTCTTAATATAGTCCAGATTATGAATAGCAGCAGAACACTGTCTGATATAGTGCTGGAAGATGAGCCCCCCAGGTTGGCAGGCACTCAAAAGATGAGTGAGGAAGAGCTGCCTCCACAAAGTAGAGCCGACCTTAATGACGTGGATGGAGTAAAGCTTTCAGGACCTTCATCTGCTGATGTGGCATGACTCAAAATGGGAAGAAACAGCTGCAAACATCCATTAATAATCGGAACCTGGAATGTACAAAGTATGAATCTAGGAAAATTGAAAATCGTCAAAAAATGAAATGGAACGCATAAACATCGATATTCTAGGCATTAGTGAGTTAAAATGGACTAGTATTGGCCATTTTGACTTGTACATTCATATAGTCTACTATGCTGGGAACGACAACTCAAAGAGGAATGGTGTTGCATTCATCATCAGAAAAAACGTTTCAAGATCCATCCTGAAGTACAACGCTGTCAGTGATAGGATAATATCCGTACGCCCACAAAGAAGACCAGTTAATACGACTATTATTCAAATTTACGCACCAACTACTAGGGCCAAAGATGAAGAAATAGAAGATTTTTATCAGCTGCTACAGTCTGAAATTGATTGAACATGCAGTCAAGACGCATTGATAATTACTGGCGATTGGAATGCAAAAGTTGGAAACAAAGAAGAAGGATCAGCAGTTTGAAAATATGGCCTTGGTGACAGAAACAATGCTGGAGATCGAATGATAGAATTTTGCAAGACCAACGACTTCTTCATTGCAAATACCTTCTTTCACTAACATAAATGGCAACTATACATATGGACCTCATCAGATGGAACACACAGAAATCAAATTGACTACATCTGTGGAAAGAGACGATGGAAAAGCTCAATATCATCAGTCAGAACAAGGCCAGGGAACGACTGTGGAACAGACCATCAATTGCTCATACGCAAGCTCAAGCTGAAACTGAAGAAAATCAGAGCGAGTCCGCGAGAGCCAAAATACGACCTTGAGTATATCCCACCTCAGTTTAGAGACCATCTCAAGAATAGATTTGACACATTGAACACTAGTGACCGAAGACCAGACAAGTTGTGAAATCACATCAAGGACATCATCCATGAAGAAAGCGAGAGGTCACTGAAAAGACAGGAAAGAAAGAAAAGACCAAGATGGATGTCAGAGGAGACTCTGAAACTTGCTCTTGAGTGTCAAGAAGCTAAAGCAAAAGGAAGAATTCATGAAGTAAAAGAACTGAACTGAAGATTTCAAAGGGCCTCTCGGAAGACAAGGTAAAGTATTAAAATGACGTGTGCAAAGAGCTGGAGATGGAAAACCAAAAGGGACAAACACACTCGGCATTTCTCAAAATGAAAGAACTGAAGAAAAAATTCAAGCCTTGAGTTGCAACAGTGAAGGATTCCATGGGGGAAATATTAAATGACGTAGGAAGCATCAAAAGAAGATGGAAGAAATACACAGAGTCATTATACCAAAAAGAATTAGTCGATATTCAACCATTTCAAGAGATGGCATATGATCAGGAACCGATGGTACTCAAGGAAGAAGTCCAAGCTGCTCTGAAGGCACTGGCAAAAAACAAGGCTCCAGGAATTGATGGAATATCAATTGAGATGTTTCAACAAACAGATGCAGCACTGGAGGTGCTCACTCGTCTGTGCCAAGAAATATGGAAGACAGCTTCCTGGCCAACTGACTGCAAAAGATCCATATTTATGCCTATTTCCAAGAAAGGTGATCCAACCGATTGTGGAAATTGTAGAACAATATCGTTAATAATACACGCAAGCAAAATTTTGCTGAAGAGCATTCAAAAACGGCTGTAACTGTATATCAACAGGCAACTGCCAGAAATTCAGGCTGGTTTCAGAAGAGGACGTGGAACCAGGGATATCATTACTGATGTCAGATGGATCCTGGCTGAAAGCAGAGAATACCAGAAGGATGTTTACCTGTCTTTTATTCACTATGCAAAGGCATTCGACTGTGTGGATCATAACAAACTATGGACAACACTGCAAAGAATGAGAATTCCAGAACACTTAATTGTGCTCATGAGGAATCTTTACATAGATCACTAGGCAGTTGTTCAGACAGAACAAGGGGATACTGATTGGTTTAAAGTCAGGAAAGGTGTGCGTTAGCGTTCAACATCAGAAAAATAATTAATGTAATCCACCATGTAAATAAAACAAAAGACAAGAATCACATGATTTTATCAATTGATGTAGAAAAGGCATTTGACAAAGTTCAAGACTCATTCATGATAAAAACTCTCAGCAAAATAGGAATAGAAGGAAAATTCCTCAACATAAAGAGGGCATTTATACAAAGCCAACAGCCAGCATCACCCTAAATGGAGAGAGCCTTAAAACACTCCCATTGAGATCGGGAACCAGACAAGGATGCCTTTTATCACCACTCTTATTCAACACTGTGCTGGAGGTCCTAGCCAGAGCAATTGGGCTAGATAAAGAAAAAAAGGGCATCCACTTTGGCAAGGAAGGGGTAAAAGCATCTCTATTTGCAGATGACATGATCTTATACACAGAAAACCATAAGGAATCCTCCAGAAAACTACTGAAACTAATAGAAGCGTTCAGCAGAGTATCGGGATACAAGATAGACATATAAAAATCAGTTGGCTTCCTCTACACCAACAAAAAGAACATCGAAGAGGAAATTGCCACATCAATGCCATTTACAGTAGCCCCCAGGAAGATAAAATACTTAGGAAAAAAAATTTTTTTTTAAATTTTTTCCAGGAAGATAAAATACTTAGGAATAAATCTCACCAGAGATGTAAAAGACTTATACAAAGAAAACTACAGTACACTTCTGTAAGAAACCAAAAGAGACTTACATTAAGTGGAAGAACCTACCTTGTTCGTGGATAGGAAGACTTAACATTATAAAAATGTCTATTCTACCTAAAAGCAATCAATACATTTAATGCAATTCCGATCCAATTCCCAAGGACATTCTTTAATGAGATGGAGAAACAAATCACCAATTTCATATGGAAGGGAAAGAGGCCCCGGATAACTAAGGCATTACTGAAAAAGAAGAACAAAGTGGGAGGCCTTACTTTAGCTGATTTTAGAACCTATTGTACCGCCACAGTAGTCAAAACAGCCTGGTACTGGTGCAACAACCGATACATGGGCCACTGGAACAGAATTGAGAATCCAGACATAAATCCATCCACATAGGAGCAGTTGATATTTGACAAAGGCCCCCAAACAGTCAAATGGGGAAAAAACAGTCTTTTTAACAAATGGTGCTGGCATAACTGGATACCCATCTGCAAAAACATGAAACAAGACCCATACCTCACTCCACACACAAAAACTAACTGAAAAAGGATCAAAGACCTAAATATAAAACCTAAAATGATAAAGATCATGGAAGAAAAAATAGGGACAACGTTAGGAGCTCTAATACGTGGCATAAACAGTATTAAAACATTATAAAGAATGTAGAAGAAAAACCAGATAACTGGGAGCTCCTAAAAATCAAATACCTATGCTCATGCAAAGACTTCACCAAAAGAGTAAAATGACTACTGACAGACTGGGAAAAAGTTTTTAGCTATGACATTTCTGATCAGCGCCTGATCTCTAAAATCTACATGATACTGCAAAAATTCAACTACAAAAAGACAAATAACCCAATGAAAAAATGGGCAACAGATATGAATAGACACTTCACTAAAGAAGACATTCAGGTGGCTAACAGATATATGAGGAAATGTTCACGATCATTAGCCATTAGAGAAATGGAGATCAAAACTACAATGAGACTTCATCTCACTCCAACAAGGCTGGCATGAATCCAAAAAATACAAAATAATAAATGTTAGAGAGGCTCTGGAGAGACTGAACACTTATACACTGCTGGTGGGAATGTCAAATGGTACAACCACTTTGGAAATCCATTTGGCGCTTCCTTAAAAAGCTGGAAATAGAATTGCCATACCATCCAGCAATCCCACTCCTTGGAATACATCCTAGAGAAATAAGAGCCTTTACACGAGCAGATTATGCCCACCCATGTTTATTGCAGCACTGTTTAAAATAGCAAAAACACGGAAGCAACCAAGGTGCCCATCAACGGATGAATGGATAAATAAATTATGGTATATTCACAGTGGAATACTACGCATCGATAAAGAACAGTGAGGAATCTGTGAAACATTTCATAACATGGAAGAACCTGTAAGACATTATGCTGAGTGAAATTAGTCAGTTGCAAAAGGACAAATATTGTATAAGACCACTATTAGAAGAACTTGAGAAATAATTTAAAGTGAGGAGAAAACATTTTCTTGTGGTTACGAGGCGGGGAGGGATGGAGGGTGGGAGAGGGGCGTTCACTAATTAGATAGTAGATAAAAACTACTTTAGGTGAAGGGAAAGACAGCACACAATACAGGGGAGGTCAGCACAATTGGACTAAACCAAAAGCAAAGAAGTTTCCTGAATAAACTGAATGCTTCGAAGCCCAGCATAGCAGGGGCAGAGGTCTGGGGACCATGATTTCAGGGGACTTCTAAGTCAAATGGCATAATAAAATCTATTAAGAAAACATTCTGCATCCCGCTTCGAAGAGTGGCGTCTGGGGTCTTAAACGCTAGCAAGCAGCCATCTAAGATGCATCAATTGGTCTCAACCCACCTGGATCAAAGGAGAATGAAGAACACCAAGGACACAAGGCATTACGAACCCAAGAGACAGAAAGGGCCACATGAACCAGGGATTACATCATCCTGAGACGAGAAGAACTAGATGGTGCCCGGCTACAACCGATGACTGCCCTGACAGGCAAGACAACGGAGAACCCCTGAGGGAGCAGGAGAGCAGTGGGATGTGGACCCCAAATTTTCATAAGACCAGACTTAATGGTCTGACTGAGACTAGAGGGACCCTGGTAGTCATGGCCACCCAGACCTTCTGTTGGCCCAGGACAGGAACCATTCCCAAAGCCAGCTCTTCAGACATGGATTGGACTGGACAATGGGTTGGAGAAGGACGCTGGTGAGGAGTCAGCTTCTTGGATCAGGTGGACACTTGAGGCTATGCTGGCATCTCCTGCCTGGAGGGGAGATGACAGGGTGGAGGGGGTTGGAAGCTGGCAAAATGGACACGAAAAGAGAGAGTGGAGGGAGAGAGTGGGCTGTCTCATTGGGGGAGAGTAATTGGGAGTGTGTAGCAAGGTGTATATGGGTTTTTGTGTGAGAGACTGACTTGATTTGTAAACTTCCACTTAAAGCACAATAAAAATTATTAAAAAAAAAAAAAAAAGAATTGCTATTACTTCTTCTATAATGGTTTTGTAGAATTCAGTGGTGAAGCCATCTGGGCCTCGACTTTTTCTGTGGGCAGCTTTTATTACTATTTAATCTCTTCACTTGTTATAGGCCTGTCAGGATTGTCTTCTTCTTGAGTCAGTTTTGGTAGCTTCCCTTTCCAGGAATTTGTCCATTTCAGTTGAGGTATCTGATTTGTTTGGGTACAAATATTCATAGCATTCCTTTAGAATCTTTTTTATTTCCGTAAGGTCAGTAGTAATTTCTCTTTCATTTCTAACTCTAGTAATTTACATCTTATCTCTTTTATTCGTGGCTAAAGTTTTGCCAATTTTGTTGATCATTTCAAAGAACCAGCTTTTGACTTCACTGATTCTTCTCTATTTATTTTAATTTCTGCTCTAGTTTTTATTGTTTCCTTCTTTTCGCTTGTTTTAGCTTTCGTTTTCTATTATTTTCCAGTGTTTTAGGATGGAAGGTTAGGTTACTGATTTTAGAGGTCCTTTCCTACTTTTTTTTAGGCAATTACTGCTATAAATTTCCCTCTAAGCACTGTTTTAGCTACATTCCATAACCTTTGATATGCTGTATCTTCGTTTTCATTCACCTCCAATTATATTCTGATTTTCCTTTCAATTTCTTCTTTGATCCGTTGGTTCCTTAGGGGTATCTTGTTTAATTTCCACATAGTTGTGAGTTTCCCGAATTTTGTCCTGCTTTTGATGTGAAATTTCATTTCACTGTGGTTGAAAGCATACTTTGTATTATTCCCATTCTTGTCAATTTACTAACATTCACTTTATGGCCCAGCATATGGTCTATTCTGGAGAATGCTCGATATGTACTCAAGAAGAACGTATATTCTCCTGTTGTTGTGTGAAGTGTTTTATCTTAGGTTTAGTTGATTTATAGTGTTGTTCAAGTCTTGTATTTCCTTGCTCATCTTCTATCTAGTTGGTCTATTCAATTTGAACTGAAAGTGGGGCACTGAAGTCTCCAGTGATTTTTGTTGAACTATTTCTTCCTCCATTTCTGTCAGTTTTTGCTTCTTCTATTTTGGTGCTCTGTTATTAGGTGAATATATGTTCATAATTACGTCCTCCTGATTGACTCTTTATCATTATAAAAGGTACTTCTTTATTTGCAATAACATTTTTTGTTTTAAAGTCTATTTTCTCTGATATAAGTATTGCCATTCCAGTTTTCTTGCAGTTGGTTTTTGCATATCTTTATTCACCCTTTTCTATCATCCTATCTGTATCTTTGAATCTAAGTTGTATTTCCCAAAGACAGCTTATACAGTTGAAACATGTTTTTTAATTCGTCTGACAATCTGTCTCTTATTGGATTATCTAATTCATTCACATTTAATGTTATTATTGATATAGTAGGATTTACATCTGCCCTTTTACTTTTTGTCTTCTACATGTCTCATGCCTTTTTTGTTCCTCTAAGGCTCCTTCTTTTACATTAAGTGAATATTTTCTGATGTAATATTTTAATTTTAATGACTTTTTTCACTATATTGTTTTGATCTTTAAAATTTTTTAATTTTGTTGTTGAGAATTTACCAAAAACATACACCAATTCAACAGTTCCTACATTTATAATTCAGTGACACTGATTATACTGACGCTTATTATGGTTAAGTATTCATGGTGAACTGCCCCTTTAATCACTATATACTGCCCTTGTCTTCCACGGTGCATTTTGTTTTAAAGTCTGTTTTATCAGAGATTAGTATTACTACTCTTGCTCTATTTTGGTAGTTATTTGCTTGATATATTTTTTTCCTTCCTTTGGTTTTTAATAAATTTCTCTCTTTGTTTCTAAGGTGTGTCTCTTGTAGGCAGCATATTGATGGATCCTGTTTTTTTTAATCCATTCTGTCATTCTGTCTTTATGGGTGCATTTAGATCATTTACATTCGGTATAATTATCGAAAGATGTGAGTTTATCACCATCATTTTGTAGTGCTTTTTTTTTTTTTTTGTGGTGCTGACATTTTCCTTGTTCCTCTTACTCTCCTGTACTGAATTCCTTTTGTTTGTGGATTTTCTTTTGTTTTTGTAGGTTTTCTTTTTATTGAGACTTTATGTTTTTCTTCTTTACTTTGATGAGTAAGTTTGTTAAATTTCTTTGTGGTTACCTTGAAATTTACCCTCATCTTCCTAAGTTTGAACCAGTCTATTCCTACTTGGTATTGCTTTTCCTTCCTTGCCATTAGAAATTTCTATACCTACATCATGTATTCCCTCTTTTATTGTTATGACGTTCTTGTCATTTACAGATTAACCTCTCTGGTTCCCTGCTGTAATTCTTTTGGTTTTGGATAGTCCTTGAGAGTTCGTTTCCTAGGTTGGTATCTGGCTGGTACAATTTTGCATCCTAGGTTCAGGCTGTGGTCTGGTGTTGTTTGTTCTCAGACCGAAGGACTCCCATAATCCTTGTAAGTTTGGTTTGGTTTTTACATATTCCCTTAATTTCTGTTTATCTGGAAATGTCGTAATTTCACCATCGTATTTGAACTGAAGTTTTGCAGGATACGTCATTCTTGGTTGGCAATTTTTTTCTTTCAATCCCGATACCTTCTTGCCTCTATGGTTTCTGCCAAATAATCAGAGCTTAGTCTTATTGTTTCTCTTCTGTATGTGACCTTTTGTTTTTCTCAAGCTGCTCTCAGGATTTTTTCTTTGCCTTTGGTTTTAGTGAGTGTGATTATGATATGCCTTGGTGATTTCTTTTGGGGTCTGTCCTAAATGGGGTTCATTGACCTACCAGGATGGTCAGTTTTACATCATTCATGATATTAGGAACGTCTTCTGTCAGGAATCCCTTAACGATCCTCTCTGTGTTTTCCATTTTCTCCCCCTGTTCTGGAACTCCAATTACTTGAAAGCTTTTGCTTTTGATTATATCCCACATAATTCTCAGGGTTCCTTCATTTTTCTTCATTCTTTTTTCTGATTTTTTCTCAGAGTTGTATCCAAGTGTTTGTCTTCAATATCGCTGATCCTGTTTTCCATCATTTCAAACCTGCTCCTCAGCCCTTCTATGACACTGCCTATTTCTGAAATCTCGTTTATCTTTTGGATTTCTAATTGTTGTTTTTGTATGATTTCTAGTTGTGAATTTATTTTGGCATTTTGTTCCTTCATTATTTTCCTGAATTATTCCATTATTTGTCTGTACTTTGCATGAGTCTGTCTTTTCCATAAATTTGTCTATTTTTTCCTCATTTTTGTCTGCTTTTTGGTTCAACTCTTGGATAGCTCTGAATATTCCAGATTTGAGTTCCCTATCAGGTAGTTCTACTGCCTTCTCTTCTACTGGAAAGTCCTCTGGTGTTTTAGTTTGGATACTTACTGGAACCATCTTGTCCTGTTTTTTTTTATGTTTTGATAGTGTCTGCTTTCTTCAGGACATTCAATATTTATCTTTTTCATGTATTTATTGTAGATCTGTTTGTTTCATCCATTTGTTTTATTTGGTTATGTTTAAGCAGGTGGGCTGTGCATCCTTTGTTTACTTGTCTGTGGTCACAATACTTTTCACTTCCTTGTCCAATAGGCAGGGCCAGTCACTCAGCTATGCTGCAGGACAGGTCCAGCTGAAGGGGATGGGCTAGGATGGGCTGTCTGTAGCACTACTAAGGCCGACAGGGTGGGCTGGGAATCAGCGCTGGGTAGGTTCCAGTAGGCCATGCCTGTGCTGCTCAGGGGTGTGATGTTCAGCACACCGTGCAGGTAGGCAGGGAGGAGTAAGCAGGCTGAGATGTGTGAGACTAATATGGGTATAGGGAAGAGGAGAGAGAAACAAAAAAAAAGAGTGCTAAGGAAGCTTGCCATTGGAGTGGAGAGATGAGAAACAGAAATGAAGAAAAGGAAAAAGGGATAAATCAAAAAATAACTAGACAAAAATTTGGAAGAAAAGCCCCCAGGTGTCCCACTGGTGAGACTGCAAAAACCAGGAAAAGTGGCTCCCAGGCTGCGCAATATATCCTGGCTAGAGGGGGTGTAGATACCACACAGCACCCATATTCAGGAGACAGGAAGGTAAGTACAGAGAGACAAGAACTGAGAAATAAAAACAGAAAGGAAAAAGAAAAAAAGAAATGCCCCCAGGGATCCCACCTTCGCGGCTGCACAGACTGGGGGAGAGGCCCCTGAGCTGTGCAGTGCGGTCCAGCTAGAAGGGGCTCCCAAGCCATGAAAAGAAAAAACAAACAAAAAAGCCTCGGGGATCCCACCAGCGTGGTGTCACGGGCTGGGGGAGTGGTTCCCCAGTTGAGCATTGCTTCACAAGCTTTCAAGAGGAAGCAAAGATGGCACACGGAGCCAGGTGTTCGAGAAAAAGGAGAGGGAGGTGGTGGGAGGCATGAAAGAAACCAAAAGTAACAGAAAAAAACAACACTGGCAACAGACAAATGGCACTGAGTGTGGGTAGAGTGAATCCAAGTGACCCGGGGCTGAAGTAGTTGCCTCTGGGCCAAGAGACTGCAGCTGGCAGGAAGCAGAGGAGGCCAGGGCAGGGGGAAGATGAGTGGGGGATTAAGAAAGTGTGTATTGCTGGTTACCAGGTGCTCTGTCTCCTGCTAGGAACGTCGTGAAGCTGCTTTCCTGTACTCCCTGTCCGCTGATCTCTGATGTGGGAGGGGCCAAATCCAAGCAGCACAGATGCTGTACTTCCTGGCCAGCTGACCCACCACTGCCAGCCAGGAAGCACGTAAGTAGAGCAGCAGGGAGAGGATGCGGGGTGGGAAGGTGTGTTACTAGGTGCTCTGCCTCCTGCTGGGAGCTCTGTGAAGCTGCTTTCCTGTGCTCCCTGTTTGCTGATCTCCGACAGGAGTCCAAGATGGCAAATCCATGCTACATTAGCTGACAGGGGACCTTTCCACATCTCTCTCCTCTCTCTCTGTTCTCTGTCAGTTTCTTATTCTATTTGGTGCTTGGCTGAGTTATCTCTTCATTTGACACTTTGGGTGTCAGGACTGACATCTGTCTCTGTTTTCCTTAGTTTTTCAGGTCTTTGCTGTGGAGGGATGGCATGGTGCTTCTGTTTATGGTGCCATATTGGCTGAAGTCCTCTGATTACATTGTCGAGCATCCTCCTTTTGTAAATTGTTCCTTCCCTATTAACATAAACTCACTGCCCCCTAAGGTTCCTATCTAATCTTTCAAGCTGCTGTTGTCAACAAAGATATAGCTCTTAAAAGAGCATAATGCTCAAGGCAGAAATTTTTTCCTAGTTAAAAACCAGTGTTTGGTTTGAAGAAGACTTCAGGGGGTATTTTTCATTTCACATGTATAGATTATATCAGGGTAATATTTCTGGGAAATCACCCCGCGCTCCAGGAAGTCTAAAATCCCTAAGAATATGAAATTCTGTTCTGCATTTTCCCCTTTTGATTAGGATTCTTCTATGAAGTATTTGATCAAAATGTTCAGTAATGGAATATTTGATCAAAATGTTCAGTAACGGAAGCCGGGCACCAGCCAGCTCTTCTAGTCTCATGGCAAAGAAGGTAGTTCATGGAGGCAATTGGCCACACATTCCATACCTCCTTCTATTCCTGACTCTACTTATTCCTCTGCTGCTCCAGGTAAATACAGACTAATTGTTGCACCTTGAGTGGTTGCTTTTAAGACCCCAGGTGCTATGAAATGAAGTAGGAGGCAGAACAGAAGCACTAAACACATTATTACGCCAATTAACCGGATTTCCCATGAAACCATGACCCTAAACCTCTAAATGAAGAAACCAAATCCCATGAGGCTTTTAGTCATACATAAGTAGCCTCAGCAGCTACTTTTTTTTCTGTTGTTGTAAATATATCTGTCTTAATCATCTAGTGCTGCTGTAACAGAAATACCACAAGTGAATGCCTTATACAAACAGACATTTATTCTTCTCACAGTTTAGAAGGCTGGAAGTCTGAATTCAGGGTACTAGCTCTAGGGGAAGGCTTTTTCTGTCAGTTCTAGATGAAGGTTCTTGTCTCCTCTGAGTTTCTACTCAGAGAAAATCCTGGGCTATCTTCACGTGCCTTAGCATCTATCTTCCCCATCTCTGCTCTGCTTGCTTGTTTAATCTCTTTTATATCTCAAAAGAGACAGACTCAAGACACACCATACACTAACCTTGCCTCATTAACAACAAAGACAACCCATTCCCAAATAGGATAATAACCACAGGCACAGACGTTAGGATTTACAACACATATTTTGTGGGGACAGAATTCGATCCATAAATGTTCCCTACTCTTAGACCTCCAAAAAGTTATGTCCTTGCTATATGTAAAACACATTCACCCCATCACATCATCCCAGAGTCTTAAATCCATTCCAAGTCCAAAATCGTATCTTCTGAATCATCTAAATCAAATATGAGTGAGACTTTAGGTGTATTCCATCCTGGGGCAAAATTCCTCTTCATCTGTGAACCTATGAAATCTAGATTACAAGTTATGTGCTTCCAAAGTACAATGGTGGAACAGGCACAAGGTAGACACTTTCATTACAAACAGGAGAAACTAGAAGGAAAGAAGGGATAATAGGCACCAAGCAAGTCTAAAACCTAGCAGAACAAATTACATTAGGTCTCATGCTCTCTGTTCTCTGAGACTGTTGGGCAATGTCCTCACCCTCCAGAATCTGGGTGTTGGCCATGCCCTCTGGATACTGGTGGAGGACCTGGGCCCTGGGCTTCAGCTCCACCTTCCAAGTCCATTGGATGGCAACTCTGCTCCCTCAGCTTTAGGTAGTCCCATTCTCCTAGTCCATCTGAGTGGTGACCCCACCACCTCAGCCCCAGCAGGCCCCATTATTCTGCCCCTTGGGCAGGGCAGCCCTGCTTCCTCCGCTTTGGGTGGTGGCCCCATCATTCTGGCACACCTTAACAGCAGCCCCACACTCCAGAACCAAGGTGGCACAGATCCAACTCTCTGAAACCTAGAAGACTGTGGCCCTACTCTTTGAGATCCAGAAGACTGGTGCCCCACCCTTTGAAACCAAGAAGGCCCTGCTTCCCACGCTCCTTACAACAGTTCTGCTCATCTCCAAGCTGCTCCAAGAATGGTGCTTTTCCTTTCTTGGAGGACAACAGATGTATCTCCTTTGGCCTGTTTACTGCCTGTAGAGTTCCAAAAGGCTAACAGCATTCTCTCCTTTTGTTCTTTCTCTGTCCCCTTCAGTCTAAGTTGATGGGTTTTCTGCTGTGGTAGTTGGTTAGATCCATCAGTCACAGGTTTAACTGCTTTAACAAAAGTTTGTGTAGCCACATCCTTGGTGAAAATTCTAGTACACGTGTTCTTAGTTTGGGAACAGAATTTTCCAAATCTTAAGCTCTGTTTTCATTTTACGCAGTTCATTTTTAAGTCAATCTCTTTCCTCTTGCATTTTACTATAAGCGAAAAGGAGAAATCACACAGCCCCTTTAAGATCCTGCTTAGACATCTCAACTACCAGCTCTCCAAGTTCATCACTTACATGGTCTACCTTCCACCAAACATTTAAACATAATCCAAACAAGTTCTTTGCCACTATATAAAAAGGATTGCCCTTCCTCCATTATGCAATCACATGCTCATTATCTTCTCTTAAAGCCTCACCGGGAGCACACTGAACATCCACATTACTAGCAACATTCTGTCAGTGGTACTATATGTATTCTCTAAGATGATAGAGGTTATCTCTATAGGTCACCTCACTTCCTTCTAAGCTCTGACCAGAACTGCCTTTGACATCCATAATTCTACCAACAGTTTCTTCAAGGCAATCTTGGCATTTTTTATAGGCACCTTAAAACTTTTCCAGCCTCTACACATTACCCAATCCCAAAATTGTCTCCACATTTTAGGTCTCTATTAGAACAGCACCTCTCATTAACAGGGGGAGAGGGCTGCTACCCAAAGCTGAGGGGGTGGGGCTACCATGCTAAAGGGGCAGAAGAACAGGGCCTCCCATAGCTTATGGGGGTGGGGATGCCACTCAGATGGGCTAGGAAAATGGGGCCATCTAAAGCCAAGGGAACAGAGTTGCCCTCCCAGAAGGCCTAGAAGGCAAAACTGAAGCCCAAGGCCAAAGTTCCTCCACCCAGAGTCCAGAGGGCGTAGCCAACACACACAGTCTGGAGGGCGGGCCATTGCCTAGCTGGTGTCAGAGAACAGAGGATTATTTTCAAGCCTTAAGAGCTAAAAAAATTATTCTGCTGAGTTTTGGACTTGCTTGGTACCTGTTATTCCATTTTTCCCTCCAATTTCTCCCGTTTGTAATGGAAAGTCCACTTTGCACCTGTTCTACCATTGTACTCTGGAAGCAGATAACCTGCAATTTAGATTTCACAGGTTCACTGATGAAGAGAAATTTTGCTCCAGAATAGAATTTGGACTTGGAGTAGATTTAAGATTCGTTAGGATGATGTGATGGGGTGAATGTGTTTTGCAGGTGGCAAGGACATGAATTTTGGGGGACCATAGATGGGATGTAATAGATTGAATTGTGTTCCCCCAAAATATATGTTGTAAATTCTCAACTCTATGCCTGTGATTATGATCCCATTTTGGAATGGGCTTTCTTTGTTATGCTGACGGATTAGCGAAGGGTTGCCTTGAGTCAATCTCTTTTGAGATACAAAAGAAATTAAATAAGCAAGGGAAAGAAGCAGAAATGGGGGAAGAGAGATGCTAAGCCACATGAAGACTGCCCAGGAGCAGAAGCTCAAAGAGACAAGGGCCTTCCTCCAGAGCCGATAGAGAGAAAGCCATCCCCTAGAGCTGACACCCTGAATTCAGACTTCTAGCCTCTTAAACTATGAGAAAATAAACTTCTATTTGTTAAAGCCACCCACTTGTGATATTTCTGTTACAGCAGCACCAGATAACTAAGACAGAGTACAATGGTGGAACAGTTACACCTCCTACGTTTGTTTGCCAACCATGCCCTCCCCCAGCCAGGTATTTTCGTAAGCACTGCTATGCCAATTTATTTTTCTACGTTGCTGCAGAAAAAAAATTAGCAGTGTGCTTACAAGAATATCTTGCAGGGGAGGGCATGGTTGGCAAATGAATGTAGAAGGTGTATGTTATTTGTGTAAAAATACAGTATATATACGTATTTTATACATATATATATGCTGGAGGCTCAAAAATTAGCTTTTAAGGAATACATATATCATATACATAAATATAAATCTATATTTGCGTATATGTGTAACAATCATTTTCTTTGGAAATTTGTAGTTTCCTATAAATATCTCATCAGGACCCTAAAAGGTAGTTAGCCACTAGGGTATCTAGATGTTTTGTTTATCCACATACAGTGAGGGAACTCTCTGTGTTGCTAGCTGGATTTTCAGGTTTCCAATGCCTCAAATCCTATGAAAACACGCCTGGATTTTATAAAACAGTAAAAATACAATTTTTTCCACCAGCTTACTTTCAGATAGTACCTTTTTCTTATACTGATTTATACAACGGGATATATTTACAAATATGTAAAAAGGAAATCAGGCAATTTGTAAACTCAAAATGATTACATTTTGTTCAGTCACATCTCTCAAGTCCGAGACTTTAATTTCATGCTGATATAGTTCCAATGGCTACTTCAACCAGATAAATTCTTCTGGGCCAAAGCAAGAATCTTGCCCGTATTCATTAATGTCCTAAATTACAGATATTAGAGACACATAAACCATGAAGCCACATCGCGATATTTCTATGTAACACTTCCCAACTGACCCAAATAGGTTGTGTTTATACATCTGTTTAGGAAATTGAAATAAATGAATAAACACCTGATATCAATAAAGAGGTGACATAGTTGCATTTTTATGTATCATGATTTCTTCATATTTCATATTTAGACAGGTGTAAGAGGGTCAAACTGAAAACAGGAGCTATCTTTGACAGTGGTAAAATAAACAATAAAACCCACTTTTACTTTAGTTAATTCTTACACAGCTTAATTTAATGAATTTTCAAAGTAATTAGTAAATTGAGATCCTTCCATATTTTTTGGGTTCATGTTTTTGTTTTGAGTATTGTATTTAATTTTTTCATATAACTATTAATATACCAGCTCCCTTTATTTTTTAAAAACTCTTGAAATGTTTGAGTTTGAAGTAAAAATATTAAATTGAAGCACTTCAGATCCACTGAGTAACAGTAATGTGCATCACAGAGCTTTCTGCCCTAAGCTGCATAAGAAATTCCATTAAAAAATTTATTAGCAGGGTTATTTATTCAGTTCAGCCTTAACAGTCAAAATTCAGTAAACGCATATCCAGTGAACGCACATTCAGAAGTAACCTCTCCCCTCATATCAATATTAGTTCGCTTATTTTTCAATACTTACCTACTTTTCCTTTAAGTATGTTTTGTTTAATTTATACACACATACGCAAACACACACACGAGCCCTGGTGGTGCAATGCTTAAGCACTTGGCTGAGAACTGAAAGGCTGGCAGTTTGAACCCACCCAGCCACTCAGTAAGAGAAAACCTGGTGATCTGCTTCCATTAAAAACTGTAAACATTACAGCCAAGAAAACCCTATGGGGTAGTTCTACTCTGTCACATTGAGTTGCTATGAGTCAGAATCGACTTTACAGCACCCAACAACCAACGTAAAACCAAAAACCCAAACCCACTGCCGTCGAGTCGATTCCGACTCATAGTGACCCTAGAGGACAGAGTTGAACTGCCCCATAGAGTTTCCAAGGAGCGCCTGGCACATTGGAACTGCTGACCTCTTGGTTAGCAGCCATAGCACTTAACCACTACGCCACCAGGGTTTCCACAACCAACATACATACATATATTTCCAAGTACATACAACAAGAAAAATTATGAACTGTCAGGAAAATTCTCAGTCTGTATAATAATTAGTATTAAAGCCGACTTGATTCTTTTAAGAATAATGTTTAAGTTTTCTTTTACTGAATTCATATATTTTAGAGATGCCATGTTTGCAACCTATCCTTCTCCTCTAGCTCCAGCTCTTCCACCCAATATAAAAGCAGGCTCAAGTTCTAACCAGTCAATTAGTCCAAGAAAAAGAAATAAAAGACATCTAGATTGGAAAGGAAGAAGTAAAACTATCACTAGTCTCTTATGACATGATATTGTACATAGAAAATCCTAAGGAACACACACACACCAACTATTAAAACTAAAAAACAAGTTCACCAAGGTTGCAGGATAGAAGATCAATTGTGTTTTTACAGACTGCAATAAACAATCCAAAATGAAATTTTGAAAAAAATTTCACTGCAATAACATCAAAAAGAATAAAATACTTTAGAATAAATTTAATAAAATAGCCAAACTTATATCCCAATAACTACAAAAAATTATTGAAAGAAATTAAAGATCTAAATAAATGAAAAGACCTTCCATGTTCATGGATTGGAATTCTTGAAACTGTTAAGATGGTGATATTCCGCAAATTGATCTACAGATTCAACGCAATCACTGTCAAAAGGCCAGCTGGTTATTTTGGTAGAAACTGACAACCTGGTCCTAAAATTCATACGAAAATGAAAGGGATCCAGAATAGCCAAAACAATCTTAGGAAGAAAGAACAAAGTTCCTGATTTCAAAGCTTACTACAAAGACATTGTAATCAAGACAGTACAGTACTGGCATAAATATACATACAGATTAAGAAAACAGAACTGAAAGTCCACAATTAAACTCTCGTGTTTATGATCAATTAATTTTTCACAGGTATTACTAGACCATTCACTGGGGAAGGAATAGTCTTTTCAAAAAATGGTACCAGGACAACTGGATATCTACATACAAAGGAATAAAGTAGGACCCTTACATCACACCCTATACAAAACTCCAAATGGATCACAGACATAAATATAAAGAACTAAAACTATAAAACTCTTAAATATTCATGACCTTAGGTTAGGCAATAATTTCTTAAATATGTAACACAATAAAATCACAAGCAAAAGAATAAAAAATGCATAAGCTGGACTTTGTCAAAATTTAAATCTTTTGTGTCAACGGGCATAATCAAGAAAGTGAAACGACAACCCAGAGAATGGAAGAAAACATTTGTAAATCATATATCTGAAAAGGCACTTGTTTTTAGAATATATAAAGCACTCTTAAAACTCAATCAAGACAAATAATTCAGTTTTTTGGAAAATGGGCAAAGGACCCAGAACAGACATTTCTCCATGGAAGATATGCAAAGATCAATAAAAGACATGAGAAGATGCTCAACATCATTACACCAAAAAAACAAACCTGTTTCTGCCGAGTCAATTCTGACTCATAGAGACCCTACAGAACAGAGCAGAACTGCCCCACAGGGTTTTCAAGGAGCTGTTGGTGGATTCCAACTGCCAACCTTTTGGTTAGCAGCTGGACTCTTAACCACTGTGCTACCAGGGCTCCTCAATATCATCTGCTGTCATTGTTGTTAGGTGCCGTTGAGTTGGTTCTGACTCATAGTGACCCTATGTACAAAACGAAATAGTGCCCGGTCCTGCACCATCCTTACAACTGCTGCTATGCTTGTGCCCAATGTTGCAGCCACTGTGTCTGTCCATCTCGTTGAGGGTCTTCCTGTTTTCCACTGACCCTTTACTTTACGAAGGATGATATCCTTCTCCAGGGACTGATTCCTCCTGACAATATGTCCAAAGTATGTAAGATGCAGTTCGCCATCCTTGCTTCTGAAGAGCATTCTGGTTGTACTTCTTCCAAGATAGATTTGTTCTTTCTTTTGGCAGTCCATGGCATATTCAATATTCTTTGCCAACACAACTTAGGGGGTCAATTCTTCAGTCTTCCTTACTCATTAGAGAAGTGCAAATGAAAACCACAAGATACCACTCAATACCCACTAGCATGGCTGAAATTAAAAAGACACACAATTAAGGTAATTGTTAAGGTTGTATGTCAACTTGGCTGGGCAGTTATTCTCAGTGGTTTGGCAGTTATGTAATGATGTAATCAACCCCATGATGATATCTGCTATGAGCAGTCAATCAGTTTCTTGGGGTGTGGCCTGAGTCCAGTATATAAATGGATGTTCTAGCAAGGCTCTTGCTCTGGATCCTGCATCCAGCTTCTCATCATTTGACCTCCAGTTCTTAGGACTTGAGCTAGCAGCTTACCTGCCAATCTTGGGATTCGTCAGCCTCCACAGCCTGTGAGCCAGTGTTCTACTGTGTGACCTGCTGATCTTGGATTCGTCAGCTCCTACAGCCATTTGACTCAAGACAATCCTCCAGCCCGACACCTGACCCACAGACTTGGGACATGCCTGCCTCTACAACTGCATGAGCCATTTCCTTGAGATAAATTCTATATATATACGCTTCACTGGTTTCGCTTCTCTGGAGAATCCAGCCTAAGTTATTTGGTGTCAAGAGCAGTTCTAGAGAAACAAACTCTTAAGGACGAGTTTTTTAAATTGGTTCTCAAGTCTGGTTAATTCTGAAAGATGTTGACGACTCTGCTTCCAGAAGTAAAGGGGGCACTGCTAATCCATCACCACCAATAGATAAAGTATTGGCAAGAGGTGAGGCTCTAGGTGATCACGTTTGATACTTTTCTACAATTCTGATAGTGTGAGAATTATACAGAAGCTGGTTGGTTAGTCTTGCTTTTGCCAAACAAAGTGGTCAAAGAAAGATATGAGCTCAGGGCTTCAGAATCACAGCTCAAGCGCCGTATAAAAGACCTCAAAGTTGCCACTTGTGCCCTGAAAGAAAGCCTTATTTCTTATAGTAGCAGAGCCAATGCTGCCGAAAAAAGTGGCAGAATTACAATGCCAACTGAATTCCCAACTTCAGATGGTGTCTCAAGTTAAAGTGAGAACACTGATTGGAAGAAGTGTAATCCTCAAACGGGATGGGAACATATGTGCATTTAATCAAGAAGCTGGGGACACTGAGCCCCTAAATTCCACTGAATCACTCTTGCCAACTTAACCAGCCCTCTCAATCCCATCTGAAGAGATTACTCCATCATTGTCTGCTAGGCCACCCTTCCCAGAAAAACCATTATCCCCTCCACCCCCATTTGATGAGATTAACCCAGCTGTTTCTGATGAGCCTTTCTCTGACTCATCCCCGGGGAGGCATTTGAGGCATTGCCTGGGACAGCGCCTGAGGCAGATACCCTTACAGACATTGCTGAATGTTCTCAGAATACATCATCTATTTTTCCTTCCAGATCTATAACTAAAGGCCCAGTGAGCCCCAAACGGGAAGTAAAAAGTGTGACCCAAGAAAAGGTAAGCTACACTCCAAAAGAACTGCTTGACTTTTCTAATATGTACAAACAGACACCTAGGGAATATATCTGGGAATGTCTTTCAAGGTTTGGGATAATGATGCAAGGAAAATAAAGCAGAATCAGTCTGAGTTTATTGATATGGGCTCACTAAGCACAGATTCTTCGTTCAGTGTTTCAGCTAGAGAGGTTAGGAAAAGATATTATCGTTTATACAGTTGGTTCGCTGAAGCATGGATTACGCAGTCGCCTACATTACATCAAGCTGAAGTACTTGACCTTCCTTGGTATACTGTAAAAGAAGGCATCCAAAGGCTTAGGAAAAGTGGCACATTAGAGCAGATTTATCACGTTAGACCAAGACTACACATGGAGTCCAGAGGACACACCTTTTACCAAAATGGTAAGGAACAAATGTGTGAAGGGAGCCCCAGCATCCTTGAAGATTACTTTCATTGCTATTTTATGTAAGTCAGATTTGAGAATGAGAACTGCCCTAAATGAATGAAGACACCTAACTACAATGGGGCTCACTGGGCCTCATGGTGGTAGGGGCCAGGCGGTAGCACTCAGTCAACAAAGGCAAGGTGGATGTGGTTATCATAATGGACAGTGGAGTCAAAACAGTAATCAGAATACATAGACTACAAACTTATGGCGTTGGCAACTTAATCACGGTATCCCTAGGAGTGAAACAGATGGGAAATCAACTATTTACTTGATCTGTACAAGTAGAAGAATTTTAGGTCAAGTGAACAGCAGTCTAACTTGAATTGCCAGAACAGAGCCACGGCCCCTCAATCAATTCCCAGATTTGAGCCACTTTACAGACCCACAACACTTTCAATAAAGGGAAGGCCAGTTCCCCTTGAGGAAGGACCTCATTGCACTTCCAAAAATTTATACTGTTAATCTTTCACCCAGGATTCAACAAAGGGATCTTTGGCCTTTTACGAGAATTGACAGCTTATTGGGTAAAAGAAAATAATCAGAATTTTGGGGGATTACTGGACACTGGCTCTGAACAGACACTAATTCCAGAGGACCCAAAATGTCACTCTGTGACCTACCAGAGTGGAGGATTTGGAGGTCAGGTTATTAATAGAGTATTAGCTCATGTAACTCTCACAGTGGGTCTCCAAACTCATCCTGTAGTGATTTTCCCAGTTCTAGAATTCATAATTGGAATAGACATACTCAAAAACTGGCAGAACACCAACACTCGTGGAGTAAGGGCTACTACGGTAGGAAAGACTAAACGGAAGACATTAGAACTGCCCTACCTCAGAAAACAGTAAACCAAAAGCAATACCACACTATGCAGGGATTACTGAGATTACTGCCACCATCAACATCTTGAAGGATGCAGGGGTGGTGACAGTGCTAGGTCTGCATGGAGCCCAGAACAAGAGAAGGCTCTGTAAGAAATTCAGGTTGCCACGCAAGCTGCTCTGCCATTTAAGCCACACGATCTTGCTGATCCAATGGTGCCTGAAGTGTCAGTGGCAGATAGAGATGCTGTTTGGAGTCTTTGGTAGGATCTAATTGGTCAATCACAGTCCATACCATAAGGATTCAGGGGCAAAGTCCTGCCATCCTCTGCAGATAACTACTCTCCTTTTGAGAAACAGCTTCTGGCTTGTTACTGGGCCTTCATAGTGACTGAATGCTTAACCATGGGCCACCGAGCACCATGTGGCCTGAGTTGCCCATCATGAACTGGCGATGTCTGACCCACAGAGTCATAAAGTCAGATATGCACAGCAGCACTCCATCATTACACGGAAATAGTACGAGACCGGGCCTGAGCTGAGCCTGAAGGCACAAGTAAGTTGCATGAGGAAGTGGCCAAAATGCCCATGGTCTTCACTCCTGTCACATTACCTTCCTCTCTCAGTCTGCACCTATGGCCTCATAGGGAGTTCCTTATGATCAGTTGACTGAGGAAGAGAAAACTCCTGCCTGGTTTACAGATGGTTCTGTGCAATATGCAGGCATCACTTAAAAGTAGACAGCAGCAACACTATAACCCCTTCCTGGGACCTCCCTGAAGGACAGTGGTGAAGGGAAATCCTCCCAATGGGCAGAACTTCGAGCAGTGCACCCGGCTGTTCACTCTGCTTAGGAGGAGAAATGGCCAGATGTGAAACTGTATACTGATTCACAGGCTATGGGCAATGGTTTGGCTGGATGGACAGGGACTTGGAAGGAACATGACTAGAAAACTGGAGACAAGGAGGTATGGGGAAGAGGTATGTGGAGAGACCTCCCTAAATGGGCCAAAGAAGGGAAGATATTTGTGTCTCATGTGAATGCTCACCTCAGCAGAGCAGTATTTTAGCAATCAAGTGGATAGGATGACACGTTCTGTGGAAACCAGTCATCCTCTTTCCCCAGCCACTACCATCATTGCCCAATGTGCTCATGAACGAAGTGGCCACAGTGGCAGGGACTGAGGTTATGCATGGGCTCAGCAACGTGGACTTCCACTCAGGAAGGCTGACTTGGCGACAGCCATTGTTGAGTGTCCAATCTGCCAGCAGCAGAGACCAACACTGAGTTCCTAATGTGGCACCATTCCTTGAGGCGATCAGCCAGCAACGTGGTGTCAGGTTGATACACTGTATCCCTCCCATCATAGAAAGGGTAGCATTTCATTCTTAGTGGGACAGACACTTACTCTGGATATGGAATTGCCCTCCCTGTACACAATGCTTCTGCCAAAACTACCATCAGTGGACTCACAGAATGCCTTATCCACCATCATTGCTGTCTTCATTATCTAGTGCTGCTGTAACAGAAATGCCATAAGTGGATGGCTTTAACAAAGAGAAATTTATTTTCTCACAGTTTAGAAGGCTAGAAGTCCAAATTCAGGGCCTCAGCTCCAGGTGAAGGCTTTCTCTTTGTCTGCTCTGGAGCAAGGTCCTTCTCATCAATCTTCCCCTGGACTAGGAGCTTCTCTGCTCAAGAACCCCGGGTCCAAAGGACACACTCTACTCCCGGCACTGCTTTCTTGGTGGTATGAGGTCCCCCATCTCTCTATTTGCTTCTCTCTTTTATCTCAAAAGAGATTAGCTCAAGGTTGGCTCCAATCTTGTAGATTCAGCCTTGCCTTATTAACATAACTGCCACCTATCCCACCTCATTAACATCACAGAAGTAGAATTTACAACACATAGGAAAATCACATCAGATGACAAAATGGAGGACGATACTGGGAATCATGGCGTAGCCAAATTGTTACACATTATTTTGGGGGGACACAATTCAATCCATGACAATGGTATCTCACACAGCACTGCCTCAGATCAAGGGCTTACTTTACAGCAAATGAAGTGTGGCAATGGGCCCATGCTCATGGAATTCACTGGTCTTACCATGTTCCCCAACATCGTGAAGAAGCTGGCTTGACAGAACTATAGAATGGCCTCCTAAAGACACAATTACAGTGGCAATACTTTGCAGGGTATGGGGCAATGTTCTCCAGGAGGCTGTATATGCACTAAATCAGCACCCAATATATGGTGCTGTTTCTCTCGCAGCCAGGATTCAAGGAATCAAGGGGTACAAATGGGAGTGACACTACTCATTATTACCCCTAGTTTCCCACTCAAAAAATTTTATTCCTTTCCCCATGACCCGATGCTCTGCAGGTCTAGAGGTCTTAGCTCCAAAGAGAAGACTGCTCCCAAGTGGTGACACATCACTGATTCCACTGAACTAGAAGCTAGTAATGCCACCCAGCCACTTTGGCATCTTCATACTACTGGATGAACAGGCAAAGAAGACAGTTACCATACTGGCTGGTGTGACTGATCCGGACTACCAAGAGGAAATCAGATTGGTGTTGCACAATGGAGGTAAAAAAGGGTGTGTCTGGAACGTAGGAGATCCCTTTGGGCGTCTCTTAGTACTACCATGCCCTGTGATTAAAGTCAATAGAAAACTACAACAACCCAATTCCAACATTACTAGTAACAGCCCAGACCCTTCAGGAATGAAAGTTTGAATCACCCCACCAGTCGAAGAACCACAACCATTTGAGGTGCTTGCTGAGGGTAACAGGAATACAGAATGAGTGGTGGAAGACAGTAGTTCTAAATACCAGCTATGACCACGTGACCAGTTGCAGAAACCAGGACTGTAATTGTTACGAGTATTTCGTTGAGATAAACTGTGCATGTCTGTGTGTGTGTGTGTGTGTGTGTGTGTGTGTGTGGTTTTGCTTCTCTAGAGAACATAACGTAGAAAATTTAAGAATGTTGGTGAGTACTGAATTTACAGTGATGGAAAAATCACATTGATTCAGGGTAGGGATGCACAGCTGATTATTGTAAAGTGCTGTCAATAAGGTGTACACTTGCAAAAAGTTGAATTGGCAAAAGTTATGTGATAGGAATATTATCAAAAATGGCAAAAATAAGACTATTTGCTGAGGCTGCTTATGTACAACCAAACACCTCACGGGACTGGTTCCTTCGTGTCATGGATTGAATTGTGTCCTGCAAAAATACGTGTATCAATCTGGCTAGGCCTTGATTCCCAGAATTGGGTGATTGTCCACCATTTTGTCATCTGAAGTGATTTTCCTATGTATTGTAAATCTTATCTCTATGATGTTGATGAGATGGGATTAGCAGCAGTTATGTTAGTGAGCCAGGATTCAATCTCTAAGTTTAGATTGTGTCTTGAGCCAATCTCTTTTGAGATATAAAAAAGAGAAGCAAGCAGAGACACAGAGAGACCTCATACCACCAAGAAAGAAGCACCAAGAGCATAGAGCCTCTTTTGGACCTGGGGTCCCTGTGCTGAGAAGCTCCTCAAACAGGGGAAGACTGATGACAAGGACCTTCACCCACAGCCAACAGAGTGAAAAAGACTTCCCCCAGAGCTGGCGCCCTGGATTCAGACTTCTAGCCTCCTAGATTGTGAGAGAATAAACTTCTATCTGTTAAAGTATCCACTTGCGCTATTCGTTATAGCAGCGCTAGATAACCAAGACACTTTGTTTGGAGGTTTAGCGTCATGATTTCATGGGACATCCCAGTTAACGGGCCTAATAACGTGTTTACTGCTTCTGTTCTATCTCTTAGTTTGTTGCGTAGTGCCCTGGGTCTTAAAAGCTTGCAAGTGGCCATCTATGGCACAATTTGTTTCTATTCACCTGGAGCAACAGAGGAAGGAGAGTCAGGAATAGGAGGAGAACACTGAATGTGCTGCTAACTGCCTCCATGAAAATCTGTACCCTTCACCATGAGACAAGAAGAACTGGATGGTGCCCAGCTACTGAACATTTTAATCAAAGATTTCACAGAAGAATCCTGATCAAAAGGGGGGAAATGCAGAACAGAATTTCAAACTCCCATGGACTCCAGACTTTCTATAGCCGTGGAGGCTGGATGAACCTCTGAAACTACTGCCCTGAGAGAAACTTTAAACTAAAAATACCCCCTCAAGTCTTCTTAAAACCAAACCATAGTTTAGCTTAACTTGTAAAAAATGTCTGCCTTGAGCACTGTGCTCTTTGAAGATCTATAATGTGATCAAAGGGACAACAGCAACTTGAAAGATTAGATAGGAACCTTTGGGGGCAATGAATTTATGTTAACGGAGGAGGAACAATTCAGAAAAGGAGGTAAGAATGGTTGCACAACTCAAAGAATGTAGTGAATGTCACTGAGTTGTACATGTAGAAATTGTTGAGCTGGTGTATGTTTTGCTGTGTATATTCTGAAGAACAATAAATAGAAACAAAAAGTGTTGGTGAGGGCGTGGAGAAACTGGAATCTTCATACTGGATTGCAGAATGGTGTAGCTACTCTGGGAAACAGTTTGGCAAATCCTCAAAATGTTAAAACATAGTTACCATATAACCCAACAATTCTACTCCTAGGTATGTACCCAAGAGAAATGAAAACATATGGGCCATACAAAAAACTGTACATAAATCTCACACCAGCATTATCCATAATAGACAAAAATTAGGAACAACTTAAAATGTCCAGCAACTGCTGGATAAATGTGGTATACCCAGACAATAGAATACTATAAATAAAAAGAATTCTTTAAAAAGCAATAAAAAGAAATGTACTGATAAAAAAAAAAATACATGCTATATAAACACTAAAAGCAGTATAAGTGAAAGAAGCCAGCCACAAAAGACAACATACATAATTCTGTTTAAATTAATTGTCCAGAATAGGCCAATCCACAAACGCAGATGGTAAATTAGTTGTTGCCAGGGACTTGGGGAAGAATGACTGCTAACGGATAAGGGGTTTCTTTTGGAGGTGCTGAAAATGTTCTAAAATTGATTGCCCAACTCCATGAATACACTAAAACCATTGAATTATATAACTTTTTAAAAGAGACTTTTATGATGTGAATTATTTCTCAATAAAGCTGCTATTTTTAAAAAGTAGGCTTAAGTCTTTGCCTTGTTAAAAATCCCCCCCCCCAGCCCTTCAGCACCCTCTGCTACCTCTTTCTATTCTTCCCTTCATACTAAGCTTTTTGAAGTGATCTACATTTGCTGCCTCCACTCTCTGACAGCCCATTACTCCTCAACGCAGTGGGCCCTACCTCCTCCTCCTACCATTTTTCTTACACTGCTCACTTAGTTATTACATCCAATAGCCTTCTAGTTATCAAATTCAGTACATTCCTAATAATCCTCTTTCACTCAACTTCTTGAAGCATCTGAAGTATAACTTCCTCTTGAAACGATCCCATTTTGGCTTCTATGACAACATTTTCTCATGATTTCACTACATCTCTAAGCACTTAGGAATTTCCTTTTCCAAGAAGAAATGGTTGTAACTTCTTAAGTGGCTTTCCAGCAAGAAATGGCTTTAAATGTTGTGCACTAGGGCCTATATCCAGTGCTAATCTCAGTCAGTAACTTCTTCCTATGCCATGTTACCTAAATCAAAGAATTCAGCTGCCTGCTCTGACTACAACTATACCTGATAGCTATAGCCTGATGGCTCTCATATCAAGATCTCTCTCGTACTCCAAACCCACGAAGTCTGTAGTAGGTATTTCCATCTGGATTCTTCACAGACAACAATAGGCCCAAAAGCTATAATACCATTCCTCCCCAAATCTGCTCCTCTTTCTGAATTCCCTGTCTCAGTATACTTTACTATTGTCTATTCAATCACCTAAGTTAAAATCCAACTCATCTTATCCTACTATTTCTCCTTTATTCCCCCAAATTCAATTGTTATCGAATCTTGTGGATTCTACCTTCTAAATATTTCTGCAATTAACCTACTCCTCTGTAGTCCCATGACACTGCCTTAGTTTAGACCCTTATCTCTCACCTCAATTACTGCAAAAACCTAACCAGTCTTTCTGCATCCAGCCTCATCTTCCCTTCTGAAATTCATTCTCTATAATACCAGAATGATCTTTCTAGAACGAAAACCTAATCATGTCTCTTTCCTGATTAAAATCCACAGATCCTATTATCTAAAGAAAAAAAACCAAAATCCCTAAAGCAGCAAGCAATGTCTTTGAGACTCTTATCTGTGCAGCCTCATCTCCTGCTACTCTCCATCACAAACCCAGCGCTACAGCTACAGAAAGTAACGTTCCATTGTAAATGCACCGTGCTCCTGTGCATCTACACATCTTTGTCCAGCTTTCCCTCTGCCTTGTGTTCTTTTCCCTCATTTCCTGCCTCAGTCATGCCTAAGCCTTCTTTAAACTTAATGACATAAAGTGTAAGGTGCCTAATACAGTGCCTGACACATGAACAAAACCAAATCAGTTGATGTCCAGTCAATTCCAATTCATGGCAACCCATGTGTTTCAGAGTAGAACTGTGCTCCATAGGGTTTTCAATGGCTATGACATTTCCAAAATAGATTGCCAGGTCCTTCTTCTGAGGTACCTCTGGGTAGATTCAAACCGTGAATCTTTCAGTTAGCAGCAGAATACTTTGTACCCTTTGTACCACCCAGGGACTCAGCAGGGAGTTAAAAATGGATTCAGCTGGTTTAGGTGTCCCTTCTTTGTCCTTTCTCAATGACTCCTGTGTGCCTACAAGATAAAGTTGCAATTACTTCAATGGCATACGAGACCATCCATAGTCTGGTCTCTGCCTACCTCCCCAGTTTCATGTCTTGCCACCACCCTGTACTCTAGCCAACTATACAAACTACTTGCAGATCCTACAACTCCCCATGTAATTTTAGACTCCCATGCTTTTGCTCACTGTTCCATCCACCAAATTGTCCATCTTTTTTATGCCTACATACCCTAGCGACATAGTGGTTAAGTGCTGTGGCTGCTAACCAAAAGGTCGGCAGTTTGAATCCACCAGGCACTCCGTGGAAACTCTCTGCGGCAGTACTACTCTGTTCTATAGGGTCTCTACGAGTCGGAATCGACTCGACGGCAACGGGTTTGGTTTTTTTGGTTTACACTTGTTTTCATCACCCACTAGATCTAGTTTTTCCTTACCACCCCCTCCTTCCTCAATCCCTTTCTCTGCCTTTCAGAAATTGATCACTACTTCCTTTTACACCCACTGGACCCCTATACTTTTTCTAATCAATGTAATCTTTAAAATGTATTACATTTGTTGACAGTTCAAGTAAGAGAGTCTTATCACTCTGAAGGCAGGGACACTGCCTTATCCATCTTGAAGAACTCTTCATCTGGCAAAGTACCTGCTACATAATTCCTCTTTATACTAATGATGTGCATTTCGCCTTGTCCCCTCTTGCATATACTAACACAAGCTTCTACCAGGCATTTTCTTTCAAAAAAGAAAACATATTTTCAGGTTATATTCTGGACCCAATCTCTCCTCGCTAAACAAACAACTGTACAAACACAACTGTACAAATTAACGTGCATTTCTGATGCCGCATCTACCTTCCTAAATTAGAAGAGATATGGCCCCTGCAAGATCTATAATGAGAAACAGCATGTTGATGAGATAGCAAATTAAATTATAATGTTACTTTGTTTCAAGACACATTATTTAAGGAATTACTTTCCAACAGCTACTGCTAAAGCCTATCTGACTTGGATCTGTGGGTCACTCTGAAAAGTGGGAACTACACTACTGACTTCCTCCCTACCCCTACTACTGCCAATACTATTATAGCTCACATTAATTACTCCTGTTCAGGCAGGTACTCAGAAAGGAATTATCAAGTCGCCCTGATAATTCTAAAAGGAGAATGTGAAGTGACCTTTCCCATTCGCAGTCCCACTCATTCAGATGTGCTGCCATGGGGAGCACCAAACCATTCCTTGTTGGTAGCTGCTGTGGAGTCAATGACGACTCATGGTGACTGCACGTGTGCAGAGTGGAGCTGTGCTCCACAGGGTTTTCAAGGCTGTGACCTTTCAGAAGCAGATCACCAGGCCTGTCTTCAGAGGCGCCTTTGGGTGGGTTTGAAGTGCTAACCTTCCAGGTAGCAGTTGAGCACTTAACCATTTGTGCAACCCAGGTACTCTGGCCTATTCCTTATCGCCACTTAAATACTTTGCGAATAACTGCTCGAGTATGATGGAATGCAATCCAAAGTATTGCACCATTAGAACACGCCCACTCCACTGAACAAAAAGTTTAGTGAAAGCTTTTCTTATCGGTACTGAAGTCAATGCACCTACTGCAGTACTTCTTTTACATACCTTCAAAATAACTCCAACTGGAAATTTAACAATATTCAAGAACTCTACTAGGCCTTAGAGGACACATGCTGCTTGCTCAAGAGGGCTACTCTGCAGTAGTGAATCCCAAAGCTTGAAACAGCTTAATTACCTCAGGTAAGCCTGAGGTGTGCAATATTTTATAAAACCTGTTTCGCTCGCAAGACTACAGGATAAAAAAAAAAAAAAAAAAAAGCTGACCTCAATTAAGAGCATTTTGGCACAAGCATATTTGAAAAACATATTTGAAGAACAGTTGTGAAAAGCATCCTCAACGCTAGAGCTGCCAGTCCTTTCCCAGTAAAACCCAAACTAAGGACCAAAGTCCCCAACGGACCCCCAGTGCTTCAATGCCAGCGCTGGGAAAAACTAAGAACCTTTTTCTAGTCCCCTCAGCATGCACTGGAGACAGGTCAATATTTCGGAAAAGACTAAAAACTAATGATAATATAAAAGGCTGAGTCCTCTCTCCTCCGTTCAGGTGTGCCTTAAAGAGCTCTCCTGGGGCCTGGAGAATCAGGGGGGTCCTTGGTTCCTAACTCTTCTACAGACCCCGGGAGCACCAAATCACAAATGCAGATGCCGTTAGGGTAGGCCCGCCCCGCAAGTTGGGGGGACGGTTACCAAGCCAGCAAGAAATGGGGACGAACCTTGCCCAGTATGAATCAATATTAGGGCAGCCACGCCCCCCAACCCCCAACTCCAAAACGGAGTGCGGCGAGCGCCGAGCCCAGCACGCTGCCTGACAGACTCGGTGCGAGGCCGGCGCCGGAGACGGGTCCTCGGGCAGGCGAGGGGCATCGTGGCGATCCGGCACACCACCACTCCACGCGACTGACCTGTGCCTGCTGCCGCAGCCGCCGCCTCCCCGCGCTCACGCTGCCGTCGCAGCCACCGTAGCCGCCTCCTGCGCGGCGCCCCCGGTCGGCCTCAGGAGCCCCATTCCCACCCCGCCCAGCCTCCGCCTGTTTACAATGACTGGGACGAAACAGGACGAGCCGGCTCAATGCGCACGCGCATTCAGTCCTCCCGCCGCTGCCAGCTTCCCGGGTTCCTGTCGCCCGTAGACTGACTGCTTAGGCCGTCAAGGGCAAACGCCCCGTGCCCTCGCGCGAGGCACGCCGGGAGAAGTAGTTCTCGTACGCCCCACTCTGGGCCTTCACGGGGCCGCTCGTAGAAGGAGCACACTACAACACCCAGGAAGCTCCGCGCTTCCTCCGGCCCAGGCGCTCGCTCCGGGGACAGAGGGAGCGCGCGAGAGTGCGCGCCGCGCTAGGATTGTGCAGGCGCCTGCGCAGTTCTGGTCTTGGGGGACTGGGTGGGACGAACACCTACCCCATAAACGTATTAGCCAAGATCGTTTGGGACAGCTCTTGTGATGGTCTTGAGAAAGGAAATAGCTTTCCTCTCCACGCTCTGACCAGCCTGTGTCCTCAGCTACCGAAGCTCCAATCTTGTGCCGGCTTGCTTTAGTCGTCCTAACCAGTTAGACGAGCCTGGGAGGCCGGCCCAGCCTGCCGCTGGGTGGGGCGTCTTCCTGGCTTCCGACTGGGTGCGGAACCTTTTATTGCGGTGGGAACTCTTGCTTGAGGGCCTTGGAAAAAGGAAGCGGCGAGGGCCAGTGGGGGAAAAAAGGCTGGTGTAAAACTTCCACGGAAGGACCGTCCGCGGAATTCCTGAAATGAGTGTTGACAGGATCAGCCCTTGGTTCTTGGCCGGCTGCGGAATTGCTGTCTTCTACCACCCTCTTTGGCACATTTACAAAGCAATACTTGAGTTAGAAATGCCCAGACACATGTTCAGCGCGCAAACAACTGAATCATGAGGAAGAGTGGAAGTAACTGGATTACTCCAGAAGTGAGGGCTAAGGAAAGTCCTTCCAAGGCTTAAAGAATTGTTCTGCTGATGCTCCTTGAAGGCTGGAAACCCGGGTTGGTTGGTTTGTTGGAAGTGTTCTTGTTTTATAAAATTTGGCTGTTTATTAGGGAAGAGAGAGGATTTGGGGTAGATAGTCCTTCACAATCACTTCCATCCCCACATGACCGCTGCAATCCATCCTGCAGTTTTTCTAAAATCTGATAAATTTGTCTCCTGCGCTCTGCATTTCCTACCCAGTAAAGTTCAGGCCTGGTGGCACAGTAGTTAAGTGCTGGCTGGCAAGCAAAAGGTCTCCCACAATTAGAACTGAGACGGTATGGGGTAGCCATTGTTTTTCTGACTGTGTAAAAGCTTTCTCATTGCCCCTTCTGGCAATAGAACAATCTGTTCTAACCACTGGGATGGGCATGCAATGGTGCCAATTGCAATAATACTCTTTGCCTTTGGCAACATGCATTGGGCCAAAGGATAGGCACTGACCCAAGCTGGGCATTATGGAGCCCTTGCCTGAAATTGCTATATGGACAGAGAACGGGAAAAAAAAAGCGTTCTGCTGAGGTTTTGCTCATGGCCATATGCCCTGCAACATAAAGAGGCCTGTCTGCAGTAAGAATAAAAGAGGCCAAAGGACGGAAACAGAAAAGAAAGGAGAAATGAAGAGGAGAGAAAGCAGAGCTGGCCGCATAATGACTGTAGTTTCAGTCTCAGAGGCTGATCCTTAAGTGGTTGTGAGCATGTGAGTCTAGCTGGGTGAGCCAGTATATTCATTTATTTGTCGTTATTTAGGGCCAGTTTTTGTGGGCATAGAAGATATTTGTTGGTTGACTCTCAGGCATTTGTTTCACCTATTTAAGCCATGCAGCATATCCATATCCTCTTGCAACTGTGAGCTCTGCAGAGCTCTGAGTTTTAAAGACGGCCAGTGAGCTCTGCAGAAACTTGTACTGGGCTTCTAGTAAAATGCAGCTTCCTCACACTTCTGGTATGATGTGAGTATATGAGGTCTGGAAATATGGTAACTGTTTTCTTCCTATAAGGGGGGAACCTGGAGGTATGCTGGCTTACGGAGGAGGGCACCAGTGGAGGAAGGCACCGGTAAAGCCTCAGGATGACATCAATACTATTAATTGAGTGCTGGGGAGATGAAGAAAAACCTTGTTCTTGATGGCATAATTAGAGCTGCAGTATCATACCTTTTGTGAATTGTGATCCATAAGTTTTCTATATTGTTCAAGCCAGTCTGTATTGGGTTTTCTGTACTCAGAATTCTGAAAGTCCTAACTAATTGAGTTGGACTTCTCTTATGACACTGAAAGATCATGACTAATATAGGTTACTACCTACATAAAAAGAATCTGTGGAAGGGACTTTAGTTACGACAGCATGACAGGTCAGCAATTCCTCTGTACACAAAACAAGTATAAAACTGGAAAAAATTGTCAAAAACAACCATTTAGAACACTGGAAGTCAACTAAACATAGATGACAACTTTAGAGGCATCTAGAAAAAGTGATAGAACTTCAAATAGGAACAGTGGAAGTCTATGGCCTACTTGCCTAAGGCCGCTCCTATCCTCCATTGTTGCCTCAGCTCCATTGAGAAGAACAAATACTACCAGCATGAGTAGGCTACCCAAGAAAACCAGCAGCTTTGCTGCCAGAGGAGATGGACTCAATTTGTGGTAGAAGGTAAAAAAAAAAAAAAATGGCTTTACCAGTTAAAGGTAGCAAACTCAGTTGCAAATGAACAGGGAAAACTCATATCTTTGCTACCCCAAAGTTGCAGTTCTAGGTAGAGTAAATGGCAAACCAGGCAGAAATATAGCTGGGAGATACTGGAAATAAGAGTCATTGAAGCGCTGTTCTCCACACATCTCTGAATGACTGGGAAACTGTACATGTGTGGTAGTAACCCAAGAGACCCACTGAAAAAAAAGTGAAAGCCAAGGCGGATTTGGGAACTGGTAGTAATTTTGAATGCATTCCTCCATCCACACATAGATTAATTGACAGAAGGAGGAAGACAAGCTCAAGTTGTTTGAGTACAACTTTTGCTCAGCTCATTGACAGATCACTCAGCCATGCAGACATGGGGTAACCTCTAGAAAGCCAGGTTAAAGATAAAAATCAGAATAAAAAAAAAGATTAAAGAATTGATCTGTGTCAGACCAAATTAACAACAGTAACTCTAAAGCAAGATGAGTGGTCTATGGGGCAGTGAGTGTAAGTCAATGGTAGTGAAAAAACACGGGGACAGATAGCAAGAATAGTGTTACAACATGAAAAATGTAACCAATGTTATTGAACTATCCGTTGTAGAAATTGTTGAATGGATATATGATCTGCTGTGTATGTTTACACCAAAAATAAATATTAAAAACAATAAACCGAGCAGAAACACAAGAATCACAACCCATTGGAAAGGCAGATCCGCAGTTTAATTCTAGGTGAGATGCAAAAAACAAAACGCTCAGAAAAATAAAATGGCATCTAGAGTTGCCGAAATATACAAAATATTACATTTTCAACAAAGAAAGGAATTCATGCAAAGAAACAGGAAAGTGTCACCCGCTTACAGGGGAAAAAAAAATCAATAGAAATTGACTTTGAGTGGGCCCAAATATTAGATTTAGAAGACAATCTCTTCAAAACAGCTATTTTAAAAATAAAAGGAAATGTTTCAAGGAATTAAAGGAAAAGATATTTAAATAGAGAATCTTAGTAGAAAAATAGTTTATAAAAAAGAAACAAGTGGAATTTCTACACTTAAAAGTATTGAAAAAAAAAAAAAATCACCCAGAGCGAAGAAGAATGAAGAAAACCCAAGACACAAGAACAATATTAGCCCAAAGGACTGAAAGACCACATGAACCAGAGACTCAACCAGCCTGAGATCAGAAGAACTAGATGGTACCGGCTTACCACCAACAACTCCCTTGTCAGGGATCATAACAGAGAGCCCCAGAGACAGCAGGAGAAAAATGTAGAACAGAATTCACATTCAAGTAAAAAGACCAGACTTCACTGGTGCGGCAGAGATTGGAAAAACCCCTGAAACTATGGCCCCCAGATGCTCTGCTAACCCAGAACTGAGACCATTCTTGAAACTCACTTTTCAGATAAAGATTAGACCGGCCTATAAAACAAAAATTAATACATGTGAGGAGTGTGCTTCTTAGTTCAATCAAATACACAAGACCAAATGGGCAGATCCTGTCCAAAAGCAGGACAAGAAGACAGGAAGGGACAGGAACTGGATCAATGGAAACAGGGAACCCCAGATGGAAAGGGAAGCGTGCTGTCACACTGTAGGAATTGCATCCAATGTCACAAAACAATGTGTGTATATTTGCATGAGAAGTTAACTTGAGCTGTAAACTTCCACCTAAAGCACGATAATAAAAAAAAGAAATACATAATAAGTGAATCAAATACATTCAAAAAAATCTATCAATCACTTTCAGAGAAGTCCAAAAGAAGGGAAAAATGTGCAAATTATTATGATAGAATTTGTTATTAAAAAAAAAATCCATTCCTGTGGAGTTGATTCCAACTCATAGAGACCCTATATAATAGTAGAAATTAAAAATTTACCAGATGGTCTCAGTGGCAGATTCAAGATGTCAGAGAAGAGAATCAGTGAACTTGTAAATCAGTATAAATTATCCAATCCAAAGAACAAAGAGGAAGAAGACTGGAGGAAGAAAAAAACAGAGCCTCAAAAACCTGTGGAATCACACCAGAAATCCTAACATACATAAAAGGGGACTCCCAGAAGGAGAGAGTAGGGGCAAAATTTTTTGAAATAATCATTTTTAAAAACTTCCCAAAATTGATTAAAAAAAAAAAGTCTACAGACACAAGAGGTTCAATGAACCTGATGTAGGATAAACACCTAGATGCATCATTAAAAAAAAAAACAAAACCCAAACCAAACCCGTTGCTGTGGAGTCAAATCCAACTCACAGTGACCCTCTAAGACAGAGTAGAACTGCTTCATAGAGTTTCCAAGGAGCACCTGGTGGATTCGAACTGCTGACCTTTTGGTTAGCAGCCCTAGCTCTTAACCGCTATGGCACCACGGTTTCCAATACATCATAGTCAAGTCTAAAAGTGAAAGACAAAAAGAAAATCTTTAATGTAGCGAAAGAAAAATGATTCATCACATACAAGAGGAAAAAACAATATGACTAATAGCAGATCTCTCATCAGCGACACTAGAAGCCAGGAGGCAGTAGAATAATATAGTTAATGTGCTCAGAGGAAAAAAAAAAAAAAAACTGTCAACCAAGAATTCTGTATCCAGTGAAACTATCCTTCAAAAATGAAGGTGAAATAAAGACATCCCTAGAAAACAAAAACAGAGACTCTATTACTAGCAGGCCTACCCTACAAGAAATATTAAAGGTAGTTCTTCAGGCTGAAAGGTAAGGATAACTCAGATGCACAGGAAGGAATGAAGATGTGGAAATTATATGTATGTAAGTGTAAAGGAGGAAACCCTGGTGGCGTAGTGGTTAAGTGCTACAGCTGCTAACCAAAGGGTCAGCAGTTCAAACCTGCCAGGCGCTCCTTGGAAACTCTATGGGACAGTTCTACTCTGTCCTTGTCCTATAGGGTTGCTATGAGTTGGAATCGACTCGATGGCACTGGGTTCTTTGGTTTGAAGTGTAAAGGGGCCCTGGTGGTGTAGTGGTTAACAGCTTGGCTGCTAACCAGAAGGTCGGCAGTTTGAATCCACCAGCCACTCCTTTGAAACCCTATGGGGCAGCTGTACTCTGTCCTATAGGTCACTATGAGTCAGAATCAACTTGATGACAAAGGGTTTATAAGTATAAAACGACATATACACACACACATACATACATATGCATGTACACACAAAACTCTTTTCTGATTTCTTTAAAAATATTAATTAAAGAAATAACACTGTATTGTTGGTATTACAGATAAATGTAATATATATGGCTACCCAAAATTAATATCACAAAGGTAGAGGAAGGAAAGGGAGCCCTATCGGGGCAAAATTTCTATAGCTTATTGAAATTAAGTTACTCTTACCCTGAAATAGATTGTATGAAGTTAAAGATACACATGTATTCCTTATGAAACCAATAAAAGAAAGTAATTTAAAAATATAGCTTAAACATCAATAAAGCCTTCCATAGACACATCCAAACTCCCTGAGGGACCAAATTACTGGGCTGAGGGCTGTGGGGACCATCTAGCTCAATTGGCATAACATAGTTTATAATGAAAATGTTCTACATTCTACTTTAGTGAGTAGTGTCTGGAGTCTTGAAAGCTTGTGAGTGGCCATCTAAAAAGCTCCACTGGTCTCACCCCACTGGGAGCAAGAAAGAATGAAGTAAACCAAAGACACAAGGGAAAGATTAATCCAAAGGCCTAATGAACTACAAGTATCCACAGCCTCCAGCAGACTGAGTCCAGCACAAATAGATGGTGCCCCGCTATCACCACTGACTGCTCTGATGGGTCATGATAGAAGGTCCTGGACAGAGCTGGAGAAAAATGTAGAACAAAACTCTAACTCACAAAAAAAGATCAGACTTACTGGCCTGACAGAGACTGGAGGAACCCTGAGCATATGACCCTCAGACACCCTTTTAGCTCAGTAATGAATTCACTCCTGAGATTCATCCTTCAGCCAAAGATTAGACTGGCCCATAAAACAAAATGAGACTAAAGGTACACACCAGCCCAGAAGCAAGGACTAGAAGGCAGGAGAGGACAGGAAAGTTGGTGATTGGAAACCCAAAGTCAAGAAAGGAAAGTGTTGACATGTCGTGGGTTTGGTAACCAATGTCACAAAACAATACGTGTACTAATTGTTTAATGAGAAGCTAGTTTGTTCTGTAAACCTTCATCTAAAGTACAGTAAAAGAAATCAACAAAGGAATTAAAATGTTATACTAAATAATGTTTGTTTAATGTAAAAGAAAACATTAAGGATGAATAGAAGAACATAAAACATACAGAAAACAAATAGCAACCTGGAAAATGTAAATCCAATCAATCAGAAGACAGATATTGCCAAACTGGATTCAAAGCAAAAAGCATGCTGTAGCTTTAGAGACACAAGGAAGTTAAAGAAGTAAGATGGAAACAGATATGCCATGCAAGCAATAATAGGAAAGCTTGAGGAACTATATTAATAAAACAAAAAATAGACCTTAAGGCAAGGAATATTGCTAGAGACAAAGAGGAACACTTCATAATGATTAAAGGGTGAATACATCGAGAAGATATAACAACTATAAATATATATGTACCTAACAAGAGAATCCCAAAATACATGAAACAAAAACCAATTATAATTCAATTAAAACTGGAGGTTTCGAATTCCTCTTTCAGCAACTGATAGACAAATAGAAAATCAACAAGAGTGATTAAGACTTGAACAACACTATGGACCAACTTGAACTATTTGAATTACATAGAAAACTACATCTAGCTACGGTAGAATACACATTCCTTTCAAGCCCAGATGAAATATTGTCTAGGATAGATGATATGGTAGACAAAAAACAAGTCTCAATAAATTTTAAAAGGACTGAAAACATACATTGTATGTTTTCCTACCACAACGGGATTAAATTATAAAGCAACAACAGAAAAAAGTCTGAGAAATCCCCAAATATTTGGAAATTAAACAACACATTTCTAAATAACCCACAGGCTGAAGAAGAAATCACAAGAGAAAGTTAGAAAATGTCCTGAACCGAATGAAAACAACACAATATATCAAAGTTTAAGAAAAGCAGCTAAGGCTGTGCTTAGAGGGAAAATTAATAGCATTAAAATGCTAATATTACAAAGGAAGATAATAATCTAACCTTTCACGTGAAGAAGCTGGCAAAAGAGCAAATCAAACACAAATTAAGAAGGAAGCAAAGAGTGAAAATCACAGTAGAAATCGATGAATTAGAAAATAGAAAAAAATCCATGGACCCAAAAGCTCATTCTCGAAAAGGTCAAGTTGATAAAGCTTTAGCTAGTCTGACTAAGAAATAGACACAAAAAAAAAAAAAAGACAAAGAAGATACAAATTACCAAAATCATAAGTGAAAAAAGAATCATCACTACAGACCTTACAGATATGAAAAGGATTATAAATAAATATAATGAACATCATTATGCCAACAATTTTTAAAACTTAGATAAGATGGAGAAATTCCTAGAGAGAACAAATTAGCACAACTGACTCAAGAAAAAAAAATAGAAAATCTGAGTAGGCTTATACTGAGGGGAAAAAGTGACTTAGTGTTAAGGGTTGAGTTGTGCTCCCTCCTAAAAAAAAGTTGAAGTCCTAACCCCCAAACCAAACCCATTGTCAATGAGTTGATTCCAATCCTACAGGACAGAGTAGAACAGCCACATAGAGTTTCCAAGGAGTGGCTGGTGGATTCATACTCCCAACCTTTTGGTTAGCAGCTGTAGTTCTTAACCATTGCACCACCAGGGTTCCTCCTAAACCCCAGTACCTGTGAATATGACCTTATTTGGAAATAGAGTAATTGGAGATGCAATTAACTAAGTTAGCAAGATGTCATACTGGAATTTAAAAAATAAATAAGTCATTGCTGGAGAGTCTATTTTGACTCAGAACAACACTATAAGACAGAGTAAAACTTCACCATAGTGTTTTCAAGGAGCAAACTGCTGACTTTTGGTTGGGTGGGCCCTAATCCAATATGACTGGTGTCCTTATAATAGGTGGAGAAGAGACACAGACACAAATAGACACAGAAGAAAGGCTGTCCTGGGAAGACAGAGTCAGAGATGGAAGTTTCACTGCCACAAGTGAAGAAATGCCTGGGGCTACCAGAAGTTGCAGTGAGTGACAAGAAAGGATCTTCTCCTGGAGTCTTTGGAGAGAGCATGGTCCCGCCAACACCCTGAATTTGGACACCCTGAATTAGCCTCCAAAATTGTGAAACAATAAATTTGTGTTGCTTTAGGCCACATAGTTTGTGGTAATCTGTTATGGCAGCCCTAGGAAACTGATGCTATTAATAAACCCTCCCACAAAAGAAAGTCCAGGCCTAGATGTCTTCATTGGTGAATGCTGTCAAATATTTAAGGAAGAAAAAAGTACAAAACCTACCAAAACTCTTTCAGAAAATAGAGTACTAAGGAACACTTCCCAGCTCATTTTATGAAGCCAATATAATCCTGGTACCACAGTGAAAGTCATCACAAGAAAATAAAAGTATAGACTGATATCCTAATGAACGTAGATGCAAAAATCATTAATGGAATATTCACAAACCAAATCCTATAATATAAAAAATGATTATATACACCATGACCAAGTGGGTTTTCCCAAGAATACAAGATTGGTTTGATATCTGATAATCAGTTGATATGCCATATTAGGAGAATAAAGAACAAAAACAATATGATTATCTCATAGATATGAAAAAAGCATTTAACAAAAATCCAAGTCATTCATGATAAAAACTCACAATCAGGAAAGAAACACAAAGGAACTTCCTCAACGTTAGAAAGTGCATCTGTGAAAAACCTACTCTTACATCCTACTTAATAGAACATAGACTTCCTATCTCCCCCAATACAGGTAATATAATCATTTGGATCAGATCAGTATTCAGTATTTGCATGATTAAAGCTATACAAATGCTGTATAGTTGTTCATAGATACATCATGTAATTTGTCATGATTACCTTTCTTTTCTGTACAACTTTTTTGTTTCTGAAGTTGATAATTGTCTTTTGTTTGATTGCTTGCTTGCTTAATTTTATATGTACTTCTCCGTTATTTGTTCCCAAATTCTCCCTCAGTTGCGCATTCAATATACTAGATGTCCTATTACTAGCTCCCCACAGACGTCTCTCCCAGAAACTTCTGACTTGATCCAATCTGGGTACCTTGCTCTCTAGACATGCTTTGGCTGTCATCTTGAGCTGTTCCTGGGCATTCCCTTCATCATTCCATATTTGATCCCTTTTTTTCGTGGGTGATGGCTTCTTTTTTTTCTTGGTTTCTCTTTCATTTTGGCAGAGCACATCCTCTAGTAGTTTTCTGAGAATGGCATGTAGAGATTAATTTTTTGAGAACTTCCATATCTTAAAATGCCTTTTTTTCTATGCTGACAATTAATTGACTTGGTTTGACCAGATACAGAATAGAAATCATTCTACCTCAGATTATTGAATACTATGCTACAGTTCTCCTAGATTCCAGTGTTGCCATGAAAGAATTTAATGATCCTTTGTCTAAAACTTGAATTTTCCCCCTCTTTAAGGGAAAAAGTACTTTAAGATTCTGTAATTTGTCCCTGGAAATGTCACAATGATGTGTTTTGACCTGGTATTAGTTTTATTCTTTGTGTGAGTTATTTGGGCCCTTTCGGTCTGGGAACTCATGCACTTTGGCTCTGGGAATATTTTTATGAATTATTTCATTGATGATTTTCTCACATCCACTTTCTCTGTTCTCTATTTCTGAAACTATTATCATTTGGTGTTGAATCTTTTATATTGTCCTTCTACTTTTATCTCCAATTTCTTTGTGTTTTACTTAAATCTCTGGGAAATTTCTTCAACTGCATTTTCAACCTGCTTATTATTATTATTGTTTTTGGTTTTATACTTTTAATTTCCAAGGACTTTTTCAGGAGACAGAGTTCTCAAATTTTTGTCTATATAGTATACTGTTCTATTCTTGGAACCAACAACTTATCTATCTGAGGATATCAATGATACACATGTATATATTTTTAAAGTTTTCTTCTCCTTGCATAATCTCTGATTTTTTTAGGCTGTGACTTTGTTTTGTTTTGTTGTGAGTGTTGATGTTTGTGGGCTTTTTTCTTTTTTTTTTTTGGCCTGATTTCATAGAGACTTCCCTCAAATGTTCAGTGATCCTTGGTTGTCCGAGTACATTTAAAGGTACAGAACTAAAAACCTGTCTAAGCTTAGAACACATGAGTAGGGCTTGGTATTTGTGGAACTCATTCGCTGTCAGGTGGTCTGGCTGGGCACTTTATTGGATATGTCAGGCTGTTGGTTTCTCCAACAGATGTTTCCTCCTCTTCCTTGGATACATAAGGTATGGCAGCCATGAGGAATGTGCTTCTCAAATCTCTGACCGTAGGGGTCATAATTGACTGACAGCCTCAGATGCTATGCTCTGAATTCATCACTGCTTTTTTTTTTTTTTTTGTGCTAAGGCCACACTTCCCACACTTCCCCTTGACTTCTCCCCAGTCAATGACAAGATTGCCATCGTACTAAGGCAGGCCCATTCCTACAAGATGCACAGTTCATCTGATGGGAATCTTCGGTTTGAAGACTTCCTAGTGGCTTTGCCTAAACTTTCTTAGAACCACACTGCAGCCTAAGGACATTTTTTTCTCATTTTCTTCCTCTTCCCACATTCCTCCTTCCCTTCCTTCTCTTCTTTATAGGGGTTACACCAGCATCATGAACTACTGGCTCTCCCAGTCTCCACTGGCACCTTCCCCATTTTCTCTCACAGTTGTTTCCCCTAATAAATCTCTTGCACATCTTGTCCCATCTCGGCATTTTCTTCTCAGAGGACTCAGATTAATGTGAATGATATTGTCTAAGAGAACAAATGGAAAGATGGGCATTCGGGATTGACTAACTCACCACTTGGCAGTTGTTGAGGATGGCAACCTGAACGATAGATGGACATGGATAGTCCTGGCACAAGGTTGTGGCCCAATTGCTAAAGGTTTTACCTGTGGTGAACTGTGAAAATGTCCAGGTGAAGGGTAACGGTTCAGGTATTCGAAAGATACGTGTGAAATAATCCAACTCCATAACAATAGAGTTAGATGGTTGCTGCTAGATTGTATTAATGCTTACGGAGGGGTAATTGGAGACCGAGTGCTGTTAACAAGGAATTAATGGCCAAGAATCATAAGGCTTATTTTGGTAGCATACAAAAAGGCCTTTATCTTCTACAGTAGAAGAGCTGACACAGTTGAGCTTCAGCAGTGTTTAAATTCTCAGCCAAAGGTAAATCTATTATGCCAAGTTCAGAATCCTGGTTGGGAAATCCTAGGAAATCTGAAATATGGAATGGAGACAATTGGGTGTATGTCATTGAGGATGTTGACTCTGTAAAACACCCCCCCACCCCACCTTTACTCAGAGGTGACACCCTTCCCTAGTAAGAGCTGATACTTCTCCCATACTGGAAATCACTACTCTCCCCCCATAATACAACAGGTATACCCTCGAGAGCTACCCTTACCACCTCTCCAGGGTGCCAGGCCAATAACTAGGACAAATCCTAGCATAGCCTGACTGAGGACACGCTGGGACTGATAATGGAGGAAAGAGACTCCACTAAAAGAGTTGTAAAAATTAGCTAGCTTATATCCATAGGAGCAAGGGGATTAGCCCAGGGATTGGATTCTGAAGGTTCTTATTCAAAGGGGTCAGAATGGAAGACTAAAAAAATAAATATATAAATAAGCAAGAATTCATTATCTTGGAATACTTCCTCAAGACACAAGATTTAAAACTATGGCAAGAACCCCAAGGAATGGGGCAAACTCATTGCTAGTGTGGCTTTTAGAAGCCTGGAGAAAGCAATGAGCAACACTTGGTGAAGTAGAAATGCCTGAGTTGGCCTGGCAGATGATAGAGGAAAGAATAAAGAGATTGGAGGAAGTTGGCATTTTGGAATGGATATGTGAGCCCTGAAGACCCACCAGAGGATTCCATTCCATGGGAGGGCCTTAAGGATGCACCATTTCAGCCCGGTTACTAGAAATGTACTTGTCAGAGGGACACCAGCATAAGAAGTTCAGTGGTCTCCTCCTCTGTAGGCCAGGGATGGTTACAGGAGAGGTGGCCACAGAGCAGGGCTTTACAATATCCATGGGGAAGATGGGCCAGGTGGCAGCACTTACCTGCCAGAAGCCAGGAGTTGGCAATTACTATAGTAACCAGTAAGACTGAAGGGGCAGACAAGGGTGTTCAATTAGCAGGGAGTTATGGAGATTAATAGAGTATGGTGTCTCTAGGGAGGAAATAAACAGGTAGTCAACAGGCACTACGTGATACCTATAAGCAAAATAAGACAGGAATGAACCATCAAGAGGCTGAAGGAAGTTGCCCCTCAAAAAAGCCATGATTTCTTTCTCAGTTCCTACATTTGAGCCAATTTCCTGGGCTATCTGGTCAGGGACTTGGAAGGAAAAAAAAACTAGAAGATTGGAGACAAGCAGTTCTGGAGTGGAGACATGTCATTGAACATATGGAATGGGGATAGGATGTGAGGTCTAACCCCTTTTTAAAAAGACTTTCAACCAATTTTGGTTTTAGCTCCTGAGCCTTATGCCTAGTCCCTCTAATTTCTAAGGCTTTGGTGGATTTCACAGTAAATTGGCTTGCTTTCTGGCTTTCACACTGGTGGTTTAAGATTAATCTTCCTTGGGTTGGCTAAGGCAGTCAACATATCTATCTGTTTTTTAGCCTCTAAATGTCGTTATTGTTGTCTCCTCTCTCATTCCCTTTGCTCTTATGGGCTTATGGTTTTTATTTGGAAGAAAATCCTTTCTGGTCATTTTGTTGGGTTTTAGGAGAGATTAGAGGCTACTGCCTTTAATTGGAACTTGACAAACTCTACCATACAGAATTCTATGCAACTTTCCCTATCTCAGTTTATAAGGGACCTTGATTAAGTTATATTGCTTTCAAGGAAGAGTTGAACTAGGCTAGCTTTTGACTGATTGTCAAGAAAGAATTCCCTTCAAAGTTTTATACATGTTACTTAAGTAACCTCCCTCAACTCCAAAAAAAGTACCAAAATGATGTACATATAACCTAGATGTTCAGGCTCAGTTGGGATGACTGTGGGAGGACTGCTACCCACAGACACTGAGTTACCCACAGATACTGAGTTAGCAAGTAACTGTACTATCATTCAGGCCATATTACTCTAACTTGTCCACAAGTACAAGTACATACTATCAAAAATTTTGAAAAAATCTGTATACGCAATGGTCAGGTATAATGTGGCACAAATTTTTTTGAGTTTGGCAGAACTGAGTTCAAATGTTGGCTCTAATTCTTACTCTATTTAAAAATTCTGTGGGGGTTAGCATCTGACCTCCTCTAACTGCACAGGGATATTCTTCAGTCAGGGCAACCTCTTATCAGCAGCACCCGTAGGCATGCCTCTCTGCCTTGCTTGGGCAAGTGTTAAAAAGCTCTTTTAGTTTTGCTGATAAGTGTCCAGAGTCACCCCACTCTGACAGTAAGCCTCGTCTAAAGGCACTCATCTCTAGCTATGCAAGTCAGCAAACCTAGCTCCACCAAGTGCCCAGAGGTGCCCTACTCCACCAACAAGCCTCTTGCCCAAAGGCACTCAGCTTTCTCACTTCGTAGCTGGGAAGCGTACTTCGCTATCTCCTGCCATTCTCCTGGTTCTGCTGCTGCCATTTCTCTCCCGTTGCTTCTCCTGTCTTCGGTGTTACAGCTCTCTCTCTCTCTCTCAGTCTTCTGGTTCCAGGAGCTTCTTAGCACAGGAATCCCAGGTTCAGAGGATGCACTCCACTCCTGGCTCTTCTTTCTTAGTGGTAGTGAGATTCTCTGCTCCTGCCTCTGAGATGGCTCATTTTAAGCCTAGCAGGGTTGCAAAACTGACTAATTCCTTTGTTAGGATTCCATATACTTTATTTGCATAGTCCCACTCAATCATTTTGTGTGAGTCACAAAGACTATAGCTAGAAGGTCCATATTTAGTAATTCATTGCAAGACAGGCCACCGCCTGGCTCTTCTAGCCATTGGCCCTTTCATACTTGAAGGATTAACTCAGCCCTCCCAATCATTTTACCAGTCCCAAGCAGTCATTAACAATTAGTCCTTCAGTAGTACAAAAGAGTCCTCAAGGTGAGGCTACTCAGGTACCAGCCATTCAGGTCTGCTGCAGGTGTCCATCTGATCTGGTCAGGTTCTCCAAAAGTCGACTAGGCTTCACTCTTACTGACCTCTGATAAACTGTAACTGAGCGGTTATTTTCTACTCTGAGCCTCACAAGGTATCAGCATAGCAAAACCTTTAAGGGACTTTAGGTCCAGCAATGCCTCCTCCTTAGTCCACTCTTTCACACTTCTACAATTATAGTTTTTACAATCACGATTAACCCTATTAACGGTCATGCTCACAGCTGAATCATATAATCTTATCAGCATCTTCCCCCACCCTCTCTTTCCCTGACCTATCAGGAAAAGAGGAATCTATGCAATGGGGATCCTCCTTTGTCCCCCTCATTCTGAGTGTAAGTACACCCACAAAAGTGCATAAGCCAGCCACTTCGTGCCTTTATCTCCCTTTTCTTCTTCCCTCCCCCTCCCCCCCATTTTAGATAGCCAATGTTTAAATTGCTGGTTCCCATCAAACCAGGGCTCAGAGGAGACAAGCAATGTTCTGGTTGGAACTTTGAGCATCTGCATTCACAAGCAAAGTCCAGTCCAGGGCAAGCCATCAAATTGCAGCAACCTACAACAGCTCATGGTATCAAACATCCTTCTCTTCATTTGGTCGGGTTCTGGTCAGCTCATCGCTAGGCATCCAAGCTAGGTCACAATAGGTAACAGCCATAGACCAGCCACCCCTTCCTCTCACCCTCTCACTGCTAGCCCCCATGGGCTAGGTCAACGGGAGCCAATGGAACACATCCAAACTCAGCCAGTCTTGTCATTGCTCTACTTCCCCACTTCCACTCATTGAGTTCACCGGGGTGGTCGCCACAAGCGTACAGACCAAGCTGTCTACTTGCAGGCTCCCTTTAACTTCTGGGCCTAGAAGGAATTTTTTCTGATGGGCACTGTCTTTTCTTGCCTCCATGCATCCAATGGCAAACCACTTGCTCGAAATTCAAAAAGCAAAATAGTCACTTTTTTTCCTCAAAGTCCTTCCTTCACATGCAAATCTGTTCTCTCAGCAGTTCTGGGTGGGTCTGCATGTCTTTTCAAAGGCAAAATTCCTGGGTGGGGCTCAAGTTTTTGGCCTAAGGCCCCTGATACTCTACGCACAGGGCTACTGCATTCAAACCAACAGCCTGTGATTCTTTCAGGCAAATTCTAGTTCCACTTTTAGCATATCCAATCACGTATTGGCTAAATGTAGAGTTAAACACTCTAATCTATAATACCCAATGTTCATTTCTATCGTACATTTAGGTCTGCTTTACAACACTAGGTAGGAGAAACATCAATATCCATAGTACATTAAAATAAATGCACAACTTTTTAAAAAAACATTTCAGTTTCTTCTTCACCTCTTGACTGTCTTCTCATTCATATGCATATGGCCTTGGGTCTGGCTGGGTGGAACCAGTAGACCCTGGCTCCGTATAGATCATCCCATTTAACCAGCCTGGCCTTTGCCCTGAGCCACTCCAGATGTGGCTTTTCTCTCCTCAGCTGCAGCATAGCATCTCTTACTTTCTTTTCAGCCAGTACAGATAGCAATAACCAAAGCAACCAGCCAATAATCAAAAGCTTCTTTTCCCAAGCCCCTTTATTCTTTCTCTTCCTAAGTCCCATGCTTCCATGAGTCTGGACTCATTGCAACAATCCCCGCACCTGACACCAAGTGTAAAGATGGCTTGGGGGTGGCATCTGACCTCAGCCTCATAGGAGTCAGCCTTCGACTGTTGATATTGATTCTCCTTCCTCCTTGTGAAGTTAGAGGAGGTCAGATGCCACCCCCATGCCATTTTTACACTCTATGTCAGGGTCAGCAAATTTTTTTTTTAAGAGGCAGATAGTAAATATTTTAGGCATTGAAGGTCATGTGGTTTCTGTCATGTCTACTCAGTTCTGCTGTTATAGTGCAAAAGTAGTCACAGACAATATGTGAACATACAAGTGTGGCTGGGTTTGCCCACAGGCCATACTTTTCTAACCCCTGACTTATGCACATATATTCTTATCTCGATTAGGTCATTTGCAAAAATAGTCCTAATGCTAACTACTTTGTAAGTTTGTTCTGGCACTTATATAAAGTAATACGAACCAAGGCAGTGAAGTGAAGCCCCAAAATCAGACAGACCTTGGGCTGAGTCTGAAATTTGCCACTTACTAGTAGTTATAGGGTCACCATGAGTTCGAATTGACTCGATGGTAATGGGTTTGTTTGTTTTGTTTTTTTGCTTTTGTTTAGTTACAAGTCACATTGGGCAAATTCCTAAACCTCTTTAAGGCCCTATGGTTTAGTCAGATTGGACAAGGCTTGAAAGAGTTTAATTTGCAAAGGATTGTTTAACGGAACATTAGAATTTCTGGCTTACTACTCTATTTATGATTCCAGCTCTGGCTGCAGGCATGTAGATAAGCTATTTATGACTCAACCAAAAATCTTCACATTAGTTCCTAGTCTTTCTGAAGCACTCAATACTTTGGTTTGTCATTTTTCAAACAGGTCTTAGGTTGCTACCCCTCCCCACCTCCTACTTCTTTCTCCTCTTTCTCCTCCCCTTTCCCTTTTGTGCCAAGCACAGAGCTTTCCAAATGGGAGGAGAGAGGTCATTCCTTGCTTAATGAATGCAATGTCCTAATCCTGTTTGATATAGCTAATTTGTGGAGATATGCCTTTAATGACTGAATTTCTAGTTTTGAGGTAAAGGAATGAGGTATTCCTTTTTTTTTTTTCCCCCTACTGAAGTTGAAACAAAAAGAAAAGGGCCTGCATCAAAACAGGGCTTTGAAGTTTGCCATCAAAACAATTTCCTTATAGTGCCTGTTGAAAACTTTAAAAAATAGGTAGGGTTTTAAAAACAAGGTAGGTTACCATCTCCCTGGGAAGTTTATGTGTGGATCTAATTACAAGAAGGAAGAATCAATTGAAATAACCTTTATAGAGTCTTTGATTTAAATGGCTGGGACAATTGCTGGTAAATAAAGGATGAGAATGTCTCTCTGCTGAATATTTGAAAGTTCCTTTGTTAAATATTTTACTTTGTGAAGCAAGATCTGCAGGGTTCTAGCAAACTAAAACTTGCACACCGTTGGCAGAACTATACATTGGTGCAACCTTCCTGGAGAGGAATTTAGAGTTATCTAACAAAATTTCATAACAAATTATGGATAACATTGCGGAGAATGGGGATTCCAGAATACTTAATTGAGCTCGTGAGGAGCTTGTACTTAGATCAAGAGGCAGTCTTTCAAATAGATCAAGAAGCAGTCGTTTGAACAGAACAAGGGAATACTGCATGGTTTAAAGTCAGAAAAGGTGTGCATCAGGTTTGTATCCTTTTACCACACTTATTCAATCTGTATGCTGAGCAAATAATCCAAGAAGCTGGATAACCTGAGGAAGAACAGGGCATCAGGAATGGAGGAAGACTCATTAACAACCTGCTACATGCATATGACACAACCTTGCTTGTTGAAAGTGAAGGGGAATTGAAGCACTTACTGATGAAGATCAAAGTCTACAGCCTTCGGTATGGATTACACCTTAGCATAAAGAAAGCAAAAATCCTCACAAGTGGACCAGTAAGCAACGTCATGATAAATGCAGAAAAGACTGAAGTCATCAAGGATTTCATTTCACTTGGATCCACAACCAATGCCCATGGAAGCAGCAGTCAAAAAATCAAAAGATGTATTGCATTGGGCAAATCTGCTGCAAAGAACCTCTGTAAAGTGTTGAAAGCATCTGGTTGCCCCGCCATCTTTGCCACGCCTCTCCTTAAATTATTTTTTAATAATAGATTTTTTTATTGTGGTAAATATATCGGTGACAAAACGTTTGCCATTTTAACAATCTTCACATGTACAGTTTAAAAACCCATTGCTGTCGAGTCAATTCCAACTCATAGCGACCCTATAATACCAAACCCCATTGCCATCGAGTCAATTCCGACTCATAGCAACCCTATAGGACAGAGTAGAACTGCCCCATAGAGTTTCTAAGGAGTGCCTGGTGGATTCGAACTGCCGACCTTTTGGTTAGCAGCCGTAGCACTTAACCACTACGCCACCAGGGTTTCCTAGCGACCCTATAGGACAGAGGAAAACTGCCCCCATAGAGTTTCCAAGGAGCACCTGGTGGATTTGAACTGTTGAACTCTTGGTTAGCAGCCATAACCACTAAGCCCACCAGGGTTTCACATGTATAGTTTAACGACATTAAATATGTTCATAATATTGTTCAACCATCACCATTAACCGTTCTCAAGTCCACTGTTATTTTTAATAATGAAGGCTTTGGAACTAAAGGTCCATCAAGAAGGAATTGATTAAATATAGTATATCCATTACAATAGAATATTATGTATCTTTTTAAAAAACTAGATCTGTGTATTTTGGCCTGAAAGATGTCCCTAATATGCAGCAAATAGCAAACTATTAGTTATCGGAGGAGATGTGTATGAGAATATGTTTCTTCACTGTCTCCGTGTTTTTTGAACTATTTATGAAAATGATGTTATTATGTGGGAGAAAAATAATTATGCTTTCTGTTTGGAAAGGAAACCCCATTGCCGTCGAGTCAATTCAATTCCAACTCATAGCGACCCTGTAAGACAGAGTAGAACTGCCACATAGAGTTTCCAAGGAGCGCCTGGCAGATTTGAACTGCCAATCTCCTGGTTAGCAGCTGAGGAACTTAACCACTATGCCACCAGGGTTTCCCTGAAAAGAAAAGATCAGCTAAAATTTTTCACTGCTCAGGAGCCAGAGCAGAGAGCTGAATACTGAGCTGAAGAGATCAATGGTCATCTGACCCAATTTCCTCACACAGGATATGGACAGTAAGACATTTAAAGATTATTCTAATATTATGCTTAATTTAAAAATGCAGGTAATGCTTATTTTCTTCCAAAACATGTTACCAAGAACAGTAACACAAAGTAAATTATATTTCCCCCCAAGAAAATAATATAATAATTTATTTCAACATTAAAACCATTAGCGATATGGCCAGTACTGTCATAAACTTAAAAGTGCATAATACAATATGAAAAAAATATAATACAACAGTGTCATAAATTCGAACTACCTAAAATAGTATAATTCTAGTATATATTAAATGTGAATTACTTAATAAAATTTTGATTGACTTTTTAGAATGTGGGTGCATTTAGGGAATGATTTGTATGGATCATATTACTTAAAAACTTATCAATGATAGTTTTAAAATATGCCTTTTTTTCTCTTTTACTAGTAAATTTTTATGTAGTAAATATACTCATTTAAAATATTCTATTAATGCCAAGCTAGAAATCTTGGTGCCATCTTTAATTTCTTTGTCTCTTTCTTGTCTGAAAGACATTTCTGGATAGATAGCTCATTTGCAAGAACTGAAAAGACTGACATACCTGCTTTGAGTAGTATTTCCCAACCTTATTTTTTTCATTAACGAACTCCTTTCCCAGTAATCTATAATATCACTAACCCCCTTGGAATGTTGTTGTTTTTTTTTTAATGTATGTTTGTCCTGATATTTTATTATGAAAATTTTCATATACATAGAAAAATTGGATGAATTATACAGTGAAATATCCAACTACTAAGGAGGGCTGGTGGTACAGTGGTTAACTGCTCAACTGCTAATCAAAAGGTCGATGGTCAGTTTGAACCCACCCAGCTGCACTGTGGGAGAAAGACCTGGCGATCTGCTTCTGTAAAGATTACAGCCAAGAAAACCCTATGAGGAAGTTCTAGTTTGTCACACGGGATGGCTATGAGTCAGAACTGGCTCAGTGGCACCCAAAAACAACAGCGTACCAAACTACTAGATTTTACGATTGTTAATATTTGCTCTACGTGCTTTACCACATGTCTGCTCTTCATCCATGTATCAATCTATCTTATTTTTCATGCATTTCAAAGTAAGATGTAGTTATGAGTACCTTCTATCCCTAACCAATTCAGCTGGCATACAATTAACTAGATCTGAATATTTGTTTATAGTTTTTTTTTCTAATTTTTAGGTAAAATTCACATACAATGAAATAGACAAATATTAAGTGTACTATTCTATGAGTTTCGATAAATGCAAAACTCAACCCAACTGCTACGTATACAGTGTTTTCATCATGCAAGAATTTCCCTTCATGCCATTTCATAGTCAGTCCTCACTCCAAAAGACAGCCACTGTCTTCATTTTTTATCTCATTATGGTTTTGGTTTGCATTTCCCTAATGGTTCACAATGTTGAGCATCCTTTCATTTCCTTATAGGCTAATTGTATATCTTCTTTGGAAAAAGACTGGGTTGTTTATCTTTTTGTTGTTGAGCTGCAGGAGTTATTTACGTATTCTTTTTTTTTAGATATTAAACCCTTGTTATTGTTGTTAGGTGCCATCAAGTTGGCTCTGACTGATAGTAACCCTATATATAACAGAACTAAACTTTGCCCAGTCCTGTGTCATTCTCACAACAGTTGCTATTTTTGAGACCATTGTTACAGCAACTGTGTCAATCCATCTCATTGAGGGTCTTCTTCTTTTCTGCTGACCCTCTACTTTACCAAGCATGATGTCTGTCTCCAGGATTGGTCCCTCCTGATAACATGTCCAAAGCAAGAGGGATGAAGTCTCATCATCCTTGCTTCTAAGGAGCATTCTGGCTGTACTTTCTCCAAGACAGATTTGTTTGTTCTTCTGGCAGTCCATGATATATTCAAAATTCTTTGCCAACACCATAATTCAAATGTGTCAATTCTTCTTCAATCTTCCTTATTCATTGTCCAGCTTTTGCATGCATATGAGGTAACTGAAAACGCCGCGCATTGGGTCAGGCTCACCTTAGTCCTCAAGGTGATGCAATATCTTTGGTTTTTAGCACTTTAAAGAGGTCTTTTATAGCGTATTTGCCCAATGCACTTTAAAGAAGTCTTTTATAGCATATTTGCCCAATACGCTATCATTCGATTTCTTGATTTTGGCTTCCATGGGCATTGACTGTTGATATAAGAATGAAATCCTTGACAACTTCAATTTCTTCACCATTTATCATAATATTATTTATTGGTCTAGTTGTAAGAATTTTAGTTTTTTTTTTTATGTTGAGGGGTCATCCATACTGAAGGTTCTAGTCTTTGAACTTCATCAGTAAATGTTTCAAGTTATCTTCACTTTTAGCAAGCAAGTTTGTGTCATCTACATATCACAGGTTATTAATGAACCTTCCTCCAATTCTGATGCTGTGTTCTTCTTCATATTGTCCAACTTCTTGTATTATTTCCTCAGCATACAGATTGAATAAGTATGGTGAAAGGGTATACCCTGTTGCACACTTTCCCAATTTTATTATTTCCAAGTATTTTCTCCCATTCCATAGATTGTCTTTTTACTTAATGTCCTTTGATGTACAAAATTTTTAATTTGATAAAGTTCAATTTATCTATTTTGTTTTTTGTTGCTCATGTTTTGGTGTCATATCTAAGAATTCATTGCCAAATACAAGGCCATGAAGATTTACCTCCATTTTCTTCTAAAATTTTATGGTCTTACCTTTATATTTAGGTCACTGATTCATTTTGAGTTAATTTTCATATATGGTATGAGGTAGAGGCCCAACTTCATTATTTTACATGTGGGTATCCAGTTGTGCTAGCACTATATTTGTTGAAGAGACTATTCTTTCCCTATTGAATGGACTTGGCACCCTTGTTGAAAATCAATTGGCCATAGATGTATGGGCTTACTTCTGGACTCTCAATTCTATTCTACTGGTCTGTACGACTATCCTTATTCCAGTACCAGACTGTTTTAATTACTGTAGCTTTGAAACGGAGAAATACGAGTCCTCCTAATTTGTTCTCGTTTTTCAGGAGTCTTTTGGGGCTCCTTGCAATTCCATGTGAATTAGAAGACCAGCATTTCCATTTCTGCAAAAAAGGCTGTTGGGATTTTGATGAATCTGTAGATCATTTTGGATAGTATGGATTCTTAATGATATTACATCTGTCAATCCATAAATGTGGGATGTCTTTCCGTTTAAGTCTCCTTTAATTTCTTCAGCAATGTTGTATAGTTTTCAGCGTACAAGTCTTTAACTTCCCTGATTAAATTTATTCCTAAGTATTTTATTCTTTCAGAAGGCATTGTAAATGGAATTGTTGTCTTAATTTCCTTTTCATTTTCCTCATTGTGATGTATACCAAACCAAACCAAACCCAGTGCCGTCAATTCCGACTCAAAGCGACCCTATAGGACAGAGTAGAACTGCTCCGCAGGGTTTCCAAGGAGCGCCTGGCGGATTCGAACTGCCGACCGTTTGGTTAGCAGCTGTAGCACTTAACCACTACACCATGTACAGAAACTGATTTTTGCTTGTTGATCCTTTACCCTGCAACTTTGCTGATTTATCAGCTTTCTTACAAATTCTTTGGAATTTTGTATATGTAAAATCATGACGTCTATGAATAGAGATAGTTTTACTTCTTTCTTTCTGATTTGGATGCCTTTTATTTCTTTTTCTTGCCTAATTGCTCTGGCAATAATCCCAGTATAATATTCAATGGCAGTTGTAAAAGTGGGCATCTTTGTCTTGTTCCTGTTCTTAGGGACAAAGCTTTCAATCTTTCACTATTAAATGTGGTGTTCTTTGTGGGTTTTTTATAAATGCCCTTTATTATATTGAGGAATTTCCCTGCTATTCTTAGTTTTCTGAGTGATTTTAAAATGAATACGTGTTGGATTTTGTCAAGTGTCTTTTCTGAATCAGTTGAGATAATCATGTATCAGGCTTTTTTTTTTTTTCTTTCATTCTACAATCTTTCACTATTAAATGTGGTGTTCTTTGTGGGTTTTTTATAAATGCCCTTTATTATATTGAGGAATTTCCCTGCTATTCTTAGTTTTCTGAGTGATTTTAAAATGAATACGTGTTGGATTTTGTCAAGTGTCTTCTCTGAATCAGTTGAGATAATCATGTATCAGGCTTTTTTTTTTCTTTCTTTCATTCTACAAATATGGTATATGGGATGGTTAATTTTACCGTGTCAAATTGGTTAGGCTGTATGCAGTGTAACAGGTTTTCTTTTATGTGGCCTTTCCGGTCCTGAACTTGTAAACTTCTCAAAATGATTGGTCGGGCCACAACCTGCTAAAGGATTGGTTGGTTTTCTATCCAGGTAAGTGGCTTGCAAGGGATTAGTCAGTTTGCTATTTGAATAAGTGGCTTGTAAGAGATTGGTTGGTTTATGATCCACCTATACAGGGATTGGCTGGGGGACACAACCCAGTAGTTGACCTCTACCAGGATTGGCTGGCTAGGGGGTCTGCTCAGGTTCTTATAAAAACCCTAGAATGCAGGGGCTCAGATGGGGACCTCCTGATCAACAAGAGCCTGGAGAAGAGTGGTCCCTGCTTTGAGAACCTCCTAGAAGATCTATAATACAGGTAAAAGTTTGTAGCACTGAGGTGGTAAAACTCACTGAGCTGATAACACCGAAGACCAAAAGAAATGGTGGCAAGTACAGCAGAGCCAAGTGGCAGAGAAATGTGGAAGCAGTACAAGTGGTGGGAACCAGAAGACTGGCAGATGATGGTGGTAGGTGAGTTGGCCTGCAAAGAGGAGCTGGGTGCCCCTGGGCAGGAGGTCACCAACAACAAGAGCAGAGGCTTTTGCATATACCTTACAGAGGTTGCCCATAAAAGTTTTGCCTTGAGAGCTGTCATATGGCAAGCCTAACCCTGACATTAACCTAGGGTTGTATTGAAGCTACTGATTGTTAGCTGAACCAGCAAGTACAGGGGGCCAGACTCAGTCAAGAAAAGCCACAGGGAGAGACACAGAGAGAGAATGAACAGCTATGCTGCACTCAACCTGATCTAACGGCACACCTGCTGAGAGAGAAAGAGACTCCTGTTGTCACCTGATCCACAGTGTGACTGCTAGTGACACAGAAATGGACATGTATAACTTGGGAAGGATGAGCTGATATTTTTTAGACATAAGTATGTTCTTCGCCTACAATACTAAGTGGGGTATTCGTAGGGGTGAAGGGAACAAGTTCACCTTGGATTTGTTCCTGTTGTTTACTGTTTGCTTTCTATAAGTAATCTGTTCTTGTTGTTTACTGTTTACTTTCTATAGTAATAATATCAGTTTTCAATTGCCAGTACTGAGTGTCTTGTGTGTATGGCCTGGATGGATCAGATAGTAGAATCCTCATCCTAGCAGTCTCATGATTTAAATTGCTGCTTGGGGTTTAGAGTACAACCTGTGGGTGTATGCACACATGTACATGTGTGTGAACATGGTTTACTATAATTCTCAGTGCTTTGCAGACACTGGGCTGGTTGCTGTAATTTAACAATGATCTTCCATGATGTGATCAACCTATCAGCTGGGATGTGGTCTGCCTCCAGAATGTAAATGAATATTCTGGCAGAGTTCACTCTCACTCAACCCTGCACTCTTCTAGTTGCCTGACCTATGGGTCTTAGAATGTAAGCATGCAGAAGTCTCCAGCCCGCCACCTCACCTAAAATTTTGGATTTGCCAGTCCCCCACAATCCAGTGAACGAGCAGAGGTTTCCAGCCTGCCACCTGACCTACAGATTTGGGGATTTGCCCACCCCCACAATTGTGTGAGCCATTTCCTTACTTCCTGTAGTAACAGAGCTGAGGCTGCTGAAAACCAAACTCAGAGTCTTATCTTAAAAGTGGCTGAATTAAAATGCCAGCTGAATTCCTAACCTAGAAAAGTGTCTGATGTTAGAGTGAGGGTAATGACAGGGAAGTAATGGGATCCTGAAAATTGGAACAGGGTCATACTGGCAGATACTGATGAAGCTAGGGACATTGAGCCCCAAAATTCTGTTGAGTCACCTTGGCCAATAGAATCAGTACTTCTTCTATTCTCATTGGATAAGATTAATCCAGGCTTGTCTGAGGAATCTTTGCTTAAGTTATTACCTGAGGCAGATGTCTTGCAATACATTGCTGAATATTCTTAGGACCTACCCCCACCACCCATTTTGGTTCTAGATCTATAACTAGACTCAAGTCCCAGCAGGTCCTGAAGGTGAGGTACAAAGTATGACTCATAAGGAGGTGTGCTACACTCTAAAATAACTATATGGACAGAAATCTGGGAAATATGCATAGGAATGGCTATTAAGAGTGTAGGATAATGGTGCAAGCAACATAAAGTTGGATCAGTCTGAATTTATTGACATGGGCCCACTAAACAGAGATTCAGCTCAAGGGGATAGAAAGGATCTAATAATTTATTTGGTTGGCTAACTGAAATATGTACCAAAAGGTGAGTGTGTGGTAGCCTACATTAAATGAAGTTGAAACGCCAGAACTGCCTTGTTGTGCTATAGAAGAAAGTATCCAAAGGCATGGGGAAATTGGAATATTTGAGTGGATTTATCATGTCAGACCCACCCATCCACCCAGGCAGTACTCAGGGGACACACCTTTCACCACAACTATGGGAAATAAATTTGTGAGAGGAGCCCTAACATCCTTGAAGAGCACTGTGATTGCTCTTCTATGTAGGTTAGGTTAGATATTACAGTGGGAACTGCCCCTGCTAAATTGGAGGATCTAATTACAATGGGGGTGATTGGATCTTAGGGAGACAGGGAACAAGTGGCCAGCACTTATTTGCCAAAGGTAAAGTGGGCATGGTTACCGTAATGGACAACAGATTCAAAGCAGTAATCAGAATAGTCTGACACACACGGACTTATGACATTGTCATGGTGTCCATAGGCATGAAATAGATGGGGAACCTACAAAATATTTACTTGATCTATATAAGAGGAAGAGTTCTTAAGTCAAGTGAACAGAAGTCTAATGTGAATCACAAAATAGAGAGTCACAGCCCCTCAATCAATTCCCAGACTTGAGACAGTTTATAAACTAACAGCCCCTTGAATGAAGGGGAGGCTGGGTCCCCTTGAGGAAGGACCTCACCACACTGACAAAAATTAATACTGTTAATCTCCCTTCCAGTCTTCCCCAAAGGGATGTATAGCCTTTTACCAGGATGACTGTTTGGGAAAAAGGAAATAATGAGACCTCTCATAGGGTCACTATGAGTCATAATTGACTCGGCAGTGGGTTTGGCTGATTTTTTTTTCTCCTCAGGGATTACTGAACACTGGCTCTGAACTGATACTAACCCCAGAACACATAAAACATCACTGTGGTATACAGACTGGAATAAGTACGTATGGAGGTCAGGTTAGCAATGGAGACGCAGCTTAGGTCTGTCTCACGGTGGGTTCAGTGGGATCCTAAACCTATCTTGTAGCGATTTCCCCAGTTCCACAATGCATATTTGGAATAAACATACTCAGAAACTGGCAGAATTCCCACATTTGGAAAACTGATATGTTGCAGTAAGGATTATTATGGTAGGAAAGGGCAAGTGGAAGCCATTACCTAGGAAAATAGTAAACTCAAAAGCAGTAGATGTTGCTGGAGGAACTGCAGAGATTAATGCCACCATCAAGGATTTGAAGGATACATAGGCAGTTTGATGGTTAAGGTTATGCGTCAACCTGGCTGGGCCATGATTCTCAGTGGTTTGACAGTGTGTAATGATGTAGTTTGGCAGTTATATAATGATGTAGTCATCCTCCATGATGTGATTTGATGTGATCAGCCGATCAGTTATAAGGGGAGTTTCCTCGGGGGTTTGGCTGGCATCCAATATGTATATGGGTGTTCTGGCATAGCTTGCTTGCTTTCTTGCTCTGGATTCTGCATCCAGGTCATCATCAACTGACCTCCAGTTCTTGGGACTTGAGCCAGCAGCCTGCCATATTGCCTGCCAATTTTTGTGTGTGTGTGTGCTTTAGATGGAGGTTTACAGAGCAAATTAGTTATTCATTAAGCAATTAATATACATACTATTTTGTGACATTGGTTGCCAACCCTGTGTTGCCTGCCAATCTTGGGATTTGTCAGCCTCCACAGCCTGAGCCAGCAACCTGCTGTCTTACCTGCCAATCTTGGATTTGTCATCCTCTGCAGCCTGTGAACCAGCAGCCCGCCGTCTGACATGCTGATCTTGGGTTCATCAGTCCCTACAGCTACATGAATCAGGAGAAGCCTCCAGTCTGACACCAGACCCACAGACTTGGGTCTTGCCTGCTTCTACAACCATGTGAGCCATTTCCTTGAGATAAATATCTCTCTCAATATATGTACACTTCACTGATATTGTTTCTGTACAGAATACAACCTAAGACACTCGGTACCAGGAGTGGTCCTAAAGAAACAAAATCATAAGGATGAGTTCTCTAAATTGGTTCTCAAGTCTGACTAGTCTTAAAGGCACTGATGAATCTGCCTCCAGTAGTAAAGAGGGTGCTGCTAGCCCATGATGTGAGGTGGCAATATTAATATGCAAAATATCATCACCAATAGAGCAAGCATTGGTGAGAAGCAAGGCTCTGTGTAATTGTGTGTTTGACATTTTTCTACAATTTTGTCAGAATGAGAAGTATAGGGAAGCTGCTTAGTTGGTTCTACTTTCACTAGACAAAGTGGTAAAAGAAAAGGATAAGCTCAGGGCTTTGGAGTCAAAGTTTAAGTGCCACCTTAAAGACCTCAAATTTGTCACTATGGCCTGAAAGAAAGCCTTACTTCTTGTAGGAAAAGACCTGATACTGCCAAAAACCAGTCTCAGAGTCTTATCACAAGAATGGCAGAATTACAGTGCCAACCGAATTCCTAACCTAGAAAAGCATCTGAAGTTAAGGGCACAGGCATTGATTGGGAAGAAATGGGATCCTGAAACTTGGAATGGGGACATATGAGCAGATAATCAGGAAGCGGGAGACACTGAACCCCTAAATTCCATTGAATCACTCCTGCCAACAGAACCATCCCTCTTACTCCCATCTGAAGAAATTATTCCATCTTTGTCTACTAAGCCACTCTTCCCAATGAAATTATTATCTCTTCCACTACCATCTGATGACAACCCAGCTGTGTCTGAAGTGCCTTTGTCCAAGTCATCCCCTGGAGCAGATTCTGAGTCATCGTGGAGAATTTTGCCTGGGATAGATGCCTTACAAGACATTGCTGAATGTTCCCAGGACCCACACCAATCAGCCATTTTTGCTTCTAGACCTATAACTAGACTAAGTCCCAAGGAGGCCCAAAAGGTAAATTACAAAGTGTGACCCAGGAAGAGGTAAACTATACTCCAAAAGAACTGCTTGACTTTTTTTCATATGTATAAACAGAAACCTGGGGAATGTGTGTGGGAATGGCTATTAAGGGCTATTTAACAATCAAGTGGATAAAATGACATGCTCTGTGGAAACCAGTCATCCTCTTTCCCCAGCCACTCCTGTCATTGCCCAATGGGTACATGAACAAAGTGGCCGTGGTGGCAGGGATGGAGGTTAAGCATGGGCTCAGCAACATGAACTTCCACTCACCAAGACCGACTTGGCTACAGCCACTGCTGAGTGTCCAATTTGCCAGCAGCAGAGACCAATGCTGATTTCTCGATATGGCACCATTCCTCAGAGTGATCAGCCAGCAACCTGGTGGAAGGCTGAGTACGTGGGACTGCTTCCATCATCTAAAGGCACAATTTTGTTCTTATTGGGATAGATACTTCATCTGGATATAGATTTTCCCTCCCTGCATGCAATTCTTCTGCCAAAACTACCATCTGTGAGCTTGTGGAATGCCTTATCCACCATCATGGTATCCCACACAGCATTGCCTTCGATCAAGGAACTTACTTCACAGCAAACAAAGTACAGCAATGGGCCCATCCTCATGGAACTCACTAGTGTTACAATGACCCCAGAAACCCTGGTGGCATAGCGGTTAAGAGCTATGGCTACTAACCAAAAAGATGGCAGTTCAAATCCACTAGGTGCTCCTTGGAAACTCTGTGGGGCAGTTCTACTTTGTCCTATAGGGTCACTGTGAGTTGGAATGGACTCTACGGCACTAGGGTTTTTTTTTTGTTGTTGTTGTTGTTTGTTTTTACCATGACCCCATCATCCTAAAGCAGCTGACTTGACAGAACAGTGCAATGGCCTTTTAAAGACTCAATTACAGCACCAGCTAGGTGGCAATACCTTGTGGGTTTGGAGCAATGTTCTCCAAGAGGCTGTATATGCTTTGAACCAGGGTCCAATATATGCTGTTTCTCCCATAGCCAGAACTCACAGGTCCAGGAATTAAGGGGTGGAAATGGGAGTGGCACCATTCACTATTATCCCTAATGAAGTTCTTGCAAAAATTTTGCTTCCTGTCCATTTGACCCTATGCTCTGCTGGTCTAGAGGTCTTATTTCCAAAGAAAGGAATGCTCCTACCTGGAGACACAACACAGATTCCACTGAACTGGAAGTTAAGAATGCCACGTGGCTATTTTGGGCTTCAAATGCCTCTGAATCAACAGGCAAAGAGGGAGTTACTATAGTCACTGGTGATTGATCCTGATTTCCAAGGGAAAATTGGACTGCAACTACACAATGGAGGTAGAGAAGTGTGTGTCTGGAATTCAGGAGATCTCTTAGGGCATCTTTTAATACTACTATGCCTGTGATTAAAGTCAGTGGAAAACTATAACTGCCCAATTCAGACAGGACTACTAATGGCCCAGAATCTTCAGGAATAGGCAGAGCCAAGATGGCGGAATAGCCAGACGCTTTCTGCAATGCCTCTTACAACAAAGACCTGAAAAAACAAGTGAAACGATTGTATTTATGACAAGCTAGGAGCCTTGAACATCCAAGGCAAAGTTAGAAAATGGACTGAGTAGCAGGGGAAGCGAGAGACAGTTCAGAAGCAGAGACGAGTTGCCAGACCTCAATAGCCGGGATCCCTCAGGCACCATTCCTAGGAGTGGCTGTCGTGGGCTGGTGGTAGCCTTTGGCCGCAGTTTCCTCAGGGAGAAGCAGCCAGCTGCACAGTGTACTCACATCTCTGGAACCAGAAAAGAACAGCACTCTTGGCAACCGTTTCAGCTGTGCAGTGAAGAAGTGGGTTTGATATTTGACACCGCTTTGCTTATTGAACACAGTCCTCACCTACCCACATCAGGGGCCTGAGGACTGGTGGCTCCACTCAGGTCACCCAGCCACCCACAACAGGGGTCCAAGGATAACCGGTACCTCCCAGTCCTTACAACCAAAGGCATTGGGTGCCCATGGTCCATCTGCAGAACCCACCCACCTGTACACTCTAGAGAACAGGGACATGCTTTCCTCACAGACACTCAGGGGACAGTTGTTAGTTGCCTTCCTTGCTCAGAGTGTGATCCCCTGCTGCCACCAGATACTGGTACCTACATCAACCACCCCTGCCCCTCTAAGACTGTAGGACAGAGCCTGTACAACACACTTGATGAGAGCTACCTATGACACCTGAGCAGAATTCATACAACAAAAATGAGTGGACTCCTAGACTGATAAACCTGGTAACAGCTCTAACCATCTGGTGACAGGACGTCAGATCTTCAAAGGTGGAAATAATCAAGCTAGCTCAACCCATTTGGGCATATCAAAACAAAGCAATAAGCTAGGATACATTAAGCAAACATAAAAAACTAATATGATAACTTATAGATGGCTTGGAGACAACAGTCAATATCAAGTCATATAAAGAAACAGACCATGATCCCTTCAACAAGCTCTCAAAACAAGGAATCAGTGGATCTTCTGGATGAAGGTGCCTCCCTGGAATTACCAGATGCAGAATTCAAAAGATTAGGAAGGGCGGGGCCAAGATGGCGGACTAGGTCGAAGCTATCGCGGATCCCTCTTGCAACAAAGACTCGGAAAAACAAGTGAATCGATCACACACATAACAATCTACGAACTCTGAACAACAAACACAGACTTAGAGACAGAAAACGAACAAATACGGGCAGACAGAGAACGTTTTCAGAACCAGTAGCCAGCGTACCAGGCAGGTGACCTTCGGAGCCCGATCTGGGGAAGAGTCCAGGGGGGCAGACGGCACAGACAAGGGGCCCAGCCCTACCCCTCCGAACCCATCCCGGGAGGGAGTCTAGCTGGTTGGCGCGGGCGACGTAGCGGTGCAGCCGGAGGGAGAAGCACCCGGGAGGCAGTGACTGATCTTGGAGCGGGGAAAGCAGCGTCCCAGCCGGGGAGCCGTCCCGCCGGGAGTTGGGCGGGAAGCGGACGTGGCGCAAGCGGGGGGATCACCTATATTTCCCTAAAGCGACCCCGGGGCGGGGCCCACATGTTTGTGTGGGGGACGCCCACCCAGTGCGCGTGTGCGGCTCACTGGAGGGAGAAGTCCCCGGGAGGAAGTGACTGGTCTCGGAGCGGGCAGAGTAGCGTCCCAGCCGGGGAGCCGTCCCGCCGGGATTTTGGCGGACAGGGGCGGAGCGTGAACGCGGGGATCAGCTCTATATTCTGTGGTGCTACACTCCTAGCTCTCTGATCCGTCCCCCACCCTCCCCAGGCAGCTCCATTAACATCCGAATACCCTGAGCCAGAGAGAGAATTCAGATAGGGATCTGACTGCATTTTTTTTTAGCTGATTACCTGGAAAATCTAGTTTCCCAGTGATGGCTTGGAGACAGCAGTCCATATCAAACCACATAAAGGAACAGACCATGACAGCTTCTCCAACCCCCCAAACAAAAGAATCAAAATCTTTCCCAAATGAAGATACAATCCTGGAATTATCAGATACAGAATATAAAAAACTAATTTACAGAATGCTTAAAGACATCACAAATGAAATTAGGCTAACTGCAGAAAAAGCCAAGGAACACACTGATAAAACTGTTGAAGAACTCAAAAAGATTATTCAAGAACATACTGGAAAAATTAATAAGTTGCAAGAATCCATAGAGAGACAGCATGTAGAAATCCAAAAGATTAACAATAAAATTACAGAATTTGACAACGCAATAGAAAGTCAGAGGAGCAGACTCGAGCAATTAGAATGTAGACTGGGAATTCTGGACGACCAGGGAATCAACACCAACATAGCTGAAAAAAAATCAGATAAAAGAATTTAAAAAAATGAAGAAACCCTAAGAATCATGTGGGACTCTATCAAGAAGGATAACTTGCGAGTGATTGGAGTCCCAGAACAGGGAGGGGGGACAGAAAACACAGAGAAAATAGTTGAAGAACTCCTGACACAAAACTTCCCTGACATCATGAAAGATGAAAGGATATCTATCCAAGATGCTCATCGAACCCCATTTAAGATTGATCCAAAAAGAGAAACACCAAGACATATTATCATCAAACTTGCCAAAACCAAAGACAAACAGAAAATTTTAAAAGCAGCCAGGGAGAAAAGAAAGGTTTCCTTCAAGGGAGAATCAATAAGAATAAGTTCAGACTACTCAGCAGAAACCATGCAGGCAAGAAGGGAATGGGACGACATATACAGAGCACTGAAGGAGAAAAACTGCCAACCAAGGATCATATATCCAGCAAAACTCTCTCTGAAATATGAAGGCAAAATTAAGATATTTACAGATAAACACAAGTTTAGAGAATTTGCAAAAACTAAACCAAGACTGCAAGAAATGCTAAAGGAGATTGTTTGGCCTGATGACCAATAATATCAGGTACCAGCACAATACAAGATCACAAAACAGAACGTCCTGATATCAACGCAACTCAAATAGGGAAAGCACAAAAACAAACAAATTAAGATTAATTCTAAAAAATAAATAAATAAACAAAATAATACACATAACAGGAAATCATGGAAATCAATAGATAAACGATCACAATAATCAAAAAGAGGGACTAAATACAGGAGGCACTGAACTGCCAGATGGAGAGTGATACAAGGCGATATAGAACGATACAAGTTAGGTTTTTACTTAGAAAAATAGGGGTAAATAATACGGTAACCACAAAAAGGAATATCAACTCCATAACTCAAGAAAAACGTAACGACTCAACAAACATAAAGTTAACCATTATGAAAATGAGGATCTCACAAGCTGCTAAGAAAAACGTCTCAGCACAAAAAAGCATGTGGAAAAATGAAATGGCCAACAACACACATGAAAAGGCATCAAAATGACAGCACTAAAAACTTATTTATCTATAATTACGCTGAATGTAAATGGACTAAATGCACCAATAAAGAGACAGAGAGTCACGGACTGGATAAAGAAACACGAGCCATCTATATGCTGCCTACAAGAGACACACCTTAGACTTAGAGACACAAACAAACTAAAACTCAAAGGATGGAAAAAAATATATCAAGCAAATAATAAGCAAAAAAGAAGAGGAGTAGCAATATTAATTTCTGACAAAATAGACTTTAGACTTAAATCCGCCACAAAGGATAAAGAAGGACACTATATAATGATAAAAGGGACAATTGATCAGGAAGACATAACCATATTAAATATTTATGCACCCAATGACAGGGCTGCAAGATACATAAATCAAATTTTAACAGAATTGAAAAGTGAGATAGACACCTCCACATTTATAGTAGGAGACTTCAACACACCACTTTTGGAGAAGGACAGGACATCCAGTAAGAAGCTCAACAGAGACACGGAAGACCTACTTACAACAATCAACCAACTTGACCTCATTGACTTATACAGAACTCTCCACCCAACTGCTGCAAAACATACTTTCTTTTCTAGTGCACATGGAACATTCTCTAGAATAGACCACATATTAGGTCATAAAACAAATCTTTGCAGAATCCAAAACATCGAGATATTACAAAGCATCTTCTCAGACCACAAGGCAATGAAGCTAGAAATCAATAACAGAAAAACTAGGGAAAAGAAATCAAATAGTTGGAAAATGAACAATACCCTCCTGAAAAAAGACTGGGTTATAGAAGACATCAAGGAGGGAATAAGGAAATTCTTAGAAAGCAACGAGAATGAAAATACTTCCTATCAAAACCTCTGGGACACAGCAAAAGCAGTGCTCAGAGGCCAATTTATATCGATAAATGCACACATACAAAAAGAAGAAAGAGCCAAAATCAGAGAACTGTCCGGACAACTTGAACAAATAGAAAGTGAGCAACAAAAGAACCCATCAGGCACCAGAAGAAAACAAATAATAAAAATTAGAGCTGAACTAAATGAATTAGAGAACAGAAAAACAATTGAAAGAATTAACAAAGCCAAAAGCTGGTTCTTTGAAAAAATTAACAAAATTGATAAACCATTGGCTAGACTGACTAAAGAAAAACAGGAAAGGAAACAAATAACCCAAATAAGAAACGAGAAGGACCACATCACAACAGAGCCAAATGAAATTAAAAGAATCATTTCAGATTACTACAAAAAATTGTACTCTAACAAATTTGAAAACCTAGAAGAAATGGATAAATTCTTGGAACAATACTACCTACCTAAACTAACACATTCAGAAGTAGAACAACTAAATAGACCCATAACAAAAAAAGAGATTGAAACGGTAATCAAAAAACTTCCAACAAAAAAAAGTCCTGGCCCGGACGGCTTCACTGCAGAGTTCTACCAAACCTTCAGAGAAGACTTAACACCACTACTACTGAAGGTATTTCAAAGCATAGAAAAAGATGGAATACTACCCAACTCATTCTATGAAGCTACCATCTCCCTGATACCAAAACCAGGTAAAGACATTACAAAAAAAGAAAATTTTAGACCTATATCCCTCATGAACATAGATGCAAAAATCCTCAATAAAATTCTAGCCAATAGAATCCAACAACACATCAAAAAAATAATTCACCCTGATCAAGTGGGATTTATACCAGGTATGCAAGGCTGGTTTAATATCAGAAAAACCATTAATGTAATCCATCACATAAATAAAACAAAAGATAAAAACCACATGATCTTATCAATAGATGCAGAAAAGGCATTTGACAAAGTTCAACACCCATTTATGATAAAAACTCTTACCAAAATAGGAATTGAAGGAAAATTCCTCAACATAATAAAGGGCATCTATGCAAAGCCAACAGCCAATATCACTCTAAATGGAGAGAACCTGAAAGCATTTCCCTTGAGAACGGGAACCAGACAAGGATGCCCTTTATCACCGCTCTTATTCAACATCGTACTTGAAGTCCTAGCCAGGGCAATTAGGCTAGACAAAGAAATAAAGGGTATCCAGATTGGCAAGGAGGAAGTAAAGCTATCACTATTTGCCGATGACATGATCGTATACATGGAAAACCCTAAGGAATCCTCCAGAAAACTACTGAAACTAATAGAAGAGTTTGGAAGAGTCTCAGGTTATAAAATAAACATACAAAAATCACTTGGATTCCTCTACATCAACAAAAAGAACACCGAAGAGGAAATAACCAAATCAATACCATTCACAGTAGCCCCCAAGAAGATAAAATACTTAGGAATAAATCTTACCAAGGACGTAAAAGACCTATACAAAGAAAACTATAAAACTCTGCTACAAGAAATTCAAAAGGACATACTTAAGTGGAAAAACATACCCTGCTCATGGATAGGAAGACTTAACATAGTAAAAATGTCTATTCTACCAAAAGCCATCTATACATATAACGCACTTCCAATTCAAATACCAATGTCATATTTTAAGGGGATAGAGAAACAAATCACTAATTTCATATGGAAGGGAAAGAACCCCCGGATAAGCAAAGCATTACTGAAAAAGAAGAAGAAAGTGGGAGGCCTCACTCTACCTGATTTCAGAACCTATTATACAGCTACAGTAGTCAAAACGGCCTGGTACTGGTACAACAACAGGCACATAGACCAATGGAACAGAATTCAGAACCCAGATATAAATCCATCCACGTATGAGCAGCTGATATTTGACAAAGGACCAGTGTCAGTTAATTGGGGAAATGATAGTCTTTTTAACAAATGGTGCTGGCATAACTGGATATCCTTTTGCAAAAGAATGAAACAGGACCCATACCTCACACTATGCACAAAAACTAACTCCAAGTGGATCAAAGACCTAAGCATAAAGACTAAAACGATAAAGATCATGGAAGAAAAAATAGGGACAACCCTAGGAGCCCTAATACAGGGCATAAACAGAATACAAAACATTACCAAAAATGATGAAGAGAAACCAGATAACTGGGAGCTCCTAAAAATCAAACACCTATGCTCATCTAAAGACTTCACCAAAAGAGTAAAAAGACCACCTACAGACTGGGAAAGAATATTCAGCTATGACATCTCCGACCAGCGCCTGATCTCTAAAATCTACATGATTCTGTCAAAACTCAACCACAAAAAGACAAACACCCCAATCAAGAAGTGGGCAAAGGATATGAACACACATTTCACTAAAGAAGATATTCAGGCAGCCAACAGACACATGAGAAAATGCTCCCGATCATTAGCCATTAGAGAAATGCAAATTAAAACTACGATGAGATTCCATCTCACACCAACTAGACTGGCATTAATCCAAAAAACACAAAATAATAAATGTTGGAGAGGCTGCGGAGAGATTGGAACTCTCATACACTGCTGGTGGGATTGTAAAATGGTACAACCACTTTGGAAATCCATACGGCGTTATCTTAAACAGTTACAAATAGAACTACCATACAACCCAGAAATCCCACTCCTCGGAATATACCCTAGAGATACAAGAGCCTTCACACAAACAGATATATGCACACCCACGTTTATTGCAGCTCTGTTTACAATAGCAAAAAGCTGGAAGCAACCAAGATGTCCGTCAACGGATGAATGGGTAAATAAATTGTGGAATATTCACACAATGGAATACTACGCATCAATAAAGAACAGTGACGAATCTCTGAAACATTTCATAACATGGAGGAATCTGGAAGGCATTATGCTGAGCAAAATGAGTCAGAGGCAAAAGGACAAATATTGTATAAGACCACTATTATAAGATCTTGAGAAATAGAAAAAACGGAGAAGAACACATACTTTTGTGGTTACAAAGGGGGGAGGGAGGGAGGGAGAGGGCTTTTTATTGATCAATCAGTAGATAAGAACTGCTCTGGGTGAAGGGAAAGACAACACTCAATACAAGGAAGGTCAGCCTAATTGGACTGGACTAAAAGCAAAGAGGTTTCTGGGATAAAATGAAAGCTTCAAAGGTCAGCGAAGCAGGGGCTGGGGTCTGGGGAACTTGGTTTGAGGGGACTTCTAAGTCAATGGGCAAAATAATTCTATTATGAAAACATTCTGCATCCCACTTTGAATTGTGGCGCCTGGGGTCCTAAATGCCAAGAAGCGGCCATCCAAGATACATCAATTGGTCTCAACCCACCTGGAGCAAAGGCAAAGGAAGAACACCAAGGTCACACGACAACTAAGAACCCAAGAGACAGAAAGGGCCACATGAACCAGAGACCTACATTATCCTGAGACCAGAAGAACTAGTTGGTGCCCGGCCACAATCGATGTCTGCCCTGTCAGGGAGCACAACAGACAACTCCTGAGGGAGCAGGAGACCAATGGGATACAGACCCCAAATTCTCATAAAAGGGACTGGTCAGTGGTGGGAGAGAGATGCTGATGAAGAGTGAGCTAATTAAATCAGGTGGACACTGGAGAGTGTGTTGGCAACTCTTGAGTGGAGGGGGGATGGGAAGATAGAGAGAGAGAGAAGATGGCAAAATTAGCACGAAACGAGAGACTGAAAGCGCTGACTCAATAGGGGGAGAGCAAGTGGGAGAAGGGAGTAAGATGTATGTAAACCTACATGTGACAGACTGATTGGAATGGTAAATGTTCACTTGAAGCTTAATAAAAATTAATTAAAAAAAAAATCTTTAAGGAAAAAGAGCAAAAAAAAAAAAAAGATTAGGAAGGAGATCAGGCAATATGCAGAACAAGCCAAGGAACACACAGATAAAGTAGTTAAAGAAACTAAAAAGGTTATTCAAGAACATAATAAAAAATTTAATAAGCTGCAAGAATCCATAGAGAGACAGCAATCAGAAATTCAGAAGACTAACAATAAAATTTCAGAATTAGACAACTGGATAGAAAGAGGAGTAGAATTGAGCAAGTGGAAGCCAGAATTAGTGAGCTTGAAGATAAAGCACTTGGCACCAATATATTTGAAGAAAAATCAGAGAGAAGAATTCAAAAAAAAGAAGAAATCTTAAGAATCATGTGGAACTCTACCAAGAGAAATAGCCTATGAGTGATTGGAATACCAGAATGGGGAGGGACAACAGAAAATACAGGGAGAATTGTTGAAGATTTGTTGGCAGAAAACTTCCCTGATATCATGAAATTTGAGAAGATATCTATTCAAGATGCTCATCAAACTCCACGTAAGGTAGATTTTAAAAGAAAGTCACCAAGACATATTATAATCAAACTTGCCAAAGCTAAAGATAAAGAGAGAATTTTAAGAGCAACTAGAGATAAATGAAAAGTCACCTAAAAGGAGGGTCAATAAAAATAAGCTCAGACTACTTGGCAGAAACCATGCAGGCAAGAAGGCAATAGTATGACATATAAAGCATCGAAGGAAAAAAATTGCCAGCCAAACTGTCTCTCAAATATGAAGGTAAAATTAGGACATTTCCAGATAAACTTTTTTAGGAACAAAGCTTTAGGTAACCCTACCAGGCAAGGAACCACAACCAGCTAAGTTGCTTGCTTAGGGCAAAGGGAATATGGAGTGGGTAGTGGAAGAAAATAGTTATAAATACCAGCTATGAGCATGTGACCAGTTGCAGAAATGAGAACTATAATTATTATGAGTATTTCTTCATTGTTTTGTTATATGTTTGTGTGTGTGCATATGTATCTTTTTCTTCTCTCCCTTACCCCATTACTTATTATAAAATACCACAGTTAAAAGAGGTTAGTGTGTAGGTGTTTCCTGTTAGGCAGATATATGACTTTATAATTGTCTTAGTTATCTAGTGCCGCTATGACAGAAATGCCACAAGTGGATAAACAGAAGTTTATTCTCTCACAGTCTAGTAGGCTAGAAGTCTGAATTCAGGGTGCCAGCTCCATGGAAAGGTTCTCTCTTTGTTGGCTCTGGAGGAAGGTCCTTGTCATGAATTTTCCTCTGGTCTAGGAGCTTCTCAGTGCAGGGACCCCAGGTCCAAAGGACATGCTCTGCTCCTGGCACTACATTCTTGGTGGTATGAGGTCCCTCTGTCCATCTGCTCATTTGCCTCTTTTATATCTCAAAAGAGACTGACTTAAGATACAACCTAATCTTATAGATTGAGTCCTGCCTCATTAACATAACTGCTTCTAATCCTGTCTCATTAACATCATAGAGGTAGGATTTACAAGACAGAGGAAAATCACATCAGATGACAAAATGGTGGACAATCACACAATACTGGGGATCATGGCCTTGCCAAATTGATGCAGTCCGTGGAAGCATGTGTATTGTTATGATTCTCAACAGCTTTCAGGGGAGCTTCCAGACAGACTAGAAAGAAAGGTCTAGCAAGCTACTTCAGAAAATCAGTCAACAAAAACCCTGTGGATCACAATGGTCTGATCTGCCACAGATCACAGGGATAGCACAGGACTGGGCAGCATTTTCCTCTGATGTGCATGTGGTCACCATGAGTCAGGGTCAATTTAACCAATTCAACAACAAGTAACAACAGAAATGCCACTTTGTGGCCAACGGCTACCCTTAATGAAGGACATTTTTAAGTCATTATTTTGAACTACTGAGGATTCCCAGGCATCTGAGAAAATAATCAGAAAAAAGGAAAACTCCAAGATAAACATAAAAAAAAAAACAACTGGAAGTTTTTAAGGATATATTTCAGTAAAATGTGTGAAAAGCCAAGAAAAAAGAGGACATACGATACAAGAAAGAATGAAACTCACTCAGAGTCCTATTAAAAAGAAATCCCAGGATGAGAGCTAGGCCACAGAGTAGAAAATATTTTAAATTTGAACAGATAGTAGAGACCAAGAAGAATAAAATGGGTTCTAAGCAATGGATAAAATAAGAAGCTAAAAATATTGTTGGATATGGTGAAGTCGTGTATTTCTTCAGTTAAGAAAAGCAGTTACAAACTCCAGGAAAAACAGAAAACTGTACAGGGTAGTCATGGTTCAAACGAGAAACAGTCTAGAATGTGGCATAATTTTGAGCAAGTGTCAGAAAACTAAGACTGTGTCCTCATGATTCTAGGAACACTTCATTCAGGTGACCTTGAAAAGCTGATATTGACCATGTAGAGAAGAAATAGAGTTCTAGCTTTTTTTCTTCTTTTTTAAATCTCTGCAGTCAATAATACTTACATAGCAATAATACTGTATACACTGCTAAATCATTTTCAACTTTTAGAAACATCCTATAGACAATCAGCCACATAAGACTTAGTAAAGGAATGAATGTTGATAGGTAGGAGTCAGAGGAGAATTCTCATTTTACATCCTGGAAAAGCAAGGAATGTTGGGTAATATTAGTGGAGCAAGAAATAGAGGTCTAAGTGTATTATTTTAAGCTACGAACAATAAGAGCAATAAATGGCCAAAAATCAGTTGCTCTCTAGTTGATTCTGACTTATGGCGACCATTTGTGCAGAGTAGAACAGCTTTATAGGGTTGTTCAGACTATGACCTTTCAGAAATATATCACCAGGCCTTTATTCTGAGTTACCTCAGGAAAGGTGTGTGTCAGGGTTGTATTATTTCACCATACCTATTTAATCTGTATGCTAAACAAATAATACGAGAAGCTGGACTATATGAAGAAGAACAGGGCATCAAGATTGGAGGAAGGCTCATTAACAACCTGCATTATGCAGATGACACAACCCTTCTTGCTGAAAGTGAACAGGACTTGAAGCATTTGCTAATGAAGATCAAAGACTACAGCCTTCAGTGTGGATTACACCTCAGCATAAAGAAAACAAAAATCCTCACAACTGGACCAATGAGCAACATCGTGATAAACGGAGAAAAGATTGAAGTTGTCAAGGATTTCATTTTACTTGGATCCACAATCAACAGCCATGGAAGCAGCAGTCAAGAAATCAAAAGACACGTTGCATTGGGCAAATCTGCTGCAAAGGACCTCTCCAAAGTGTTGAAGAGCAAAGATGTCACCCTGAAGACTAAGGTGCACCTGACAAGCCATGGTATTTTCAATCGCATCATATGCATGTGAAAGCTGGACAATGAATAAGGAAGACCGAAGAAGAGTTGACGTCTTTGAATTGTGGTGTTGGTGAAGAATATTGAGTATACCATGGACTGCCAAAGAACAAACAAATCTGTCTTAGAAGAAGTACAACCAGAATGCTTCTTAGAAGCAAGGATGGCAAGACTGTGTCTTACATACTTGGACATGTTGTCAGGAGGGATCAGTCTCTGGAGAAGGACAACATGCTTGGCAGAGTACAGGGTCAGCGGAAAAGAGGAAGACCCTCAACGAGGTGGATTGACCCAGTGGCTGCAACAATGAGCTCAAGCATAACAATGATTGTGAGGATGGTGCAGGACTGGGCAGTGTTTTGTTCTGTTGTGCATAGGGTCGCTATGAGTCAGAACTGGCTCAAAAGCACCTAACAACAATAACAACATACTCCAACCTCCAACTTCTTGGTTAATAGCCAAGCATGCTGGTCATTTGCACCACCCTGGGACTCCAGAAGGGCAATAGGAAAAAAAAATAATCAAACCCGTTGCCATTGAGTCAATTCCAACTCATATTGATCCTACAGGACAGAGCAGAACTGTCCCATAGAGTTTCCAAGGGGTGCCTGGATTCGAACTGCTGACCGTTTTGTTAACAGCCCTAGCACTTAACCACTACACCACCAGGGTTTCCAGAAGGGCAATAGTGTGGGATAAATCCTTATCTTTTAGAGGAGAGAATTATTAGATAGTGACTATCTAATCTGGAAGTACCAGAATAAACCCCACAGTTAGAATTATAAAGGTAACTACAAGAATAATAAAAATTAGAAAAAGAATTACTTGTGAGAGGAGGCCTGGGTGGGAAGGTTGTAAAAGGAGACACAGGCTTTTCATCACAAACACAGCTGTCCACTGTGATTTTTTAAAAATTACTTCACAAATGTGGTACATACATACAATGGAAGACTACTCAGCCAGAAAGAGAAATAAAGTCATGATATACGCTACAACGTGGGTGGAGCTTGAAGTCACGACACTGAGTGAAAGAAGTCAATCACGTAAAGACAAGAAGAGGCAAATGTTTAGAGACCAACATTTATTAGTGGTTACCAGAGGCAGGGGCGGGGGTGGGAAGCGGGTTATTGCTTATGCAGCACTGAGTTTTGTTTTACGGTGATGGAAAAATCACAGTTGATTAAGGGTAGGGTTGCACAGCCGATTAATATGATTGATATCCGTAAGTTTTGTATCTGTAAAAAGTTGAATTGGCAAAAGTTGTGAGGCAGATATTATCTTAGTTATCTAGCACTGCTATAGCAGAAATACCACAAGTGGATGGCTTTAACAAAGTCTAGGAGGTTAGAAGTCTGAATTCAGGGTGCGAGCTCCAGGAGAAGACTTTCTCTGTTGGCTCTGGGGGAAGGTCCTTGTCGTCGCTCTTTCCCGGTCGAGGGGCTTCTCAGCGCAGGGACTCTGGGTCCAAAGGACCGTGCTATTCTCCTGGCTCTTGTTTCTTGGTAGTATGAGATCCCCCTGTCTCTTTGCTTGCTTCTCACTTTTATATCTTAAAAGAGATTGACTTAAAACAAAACCAAATCTTGTAGACTGAGTGATGCCTCATTAATATAACTGCCTCTAATCCCGCCTCATTAACATTGTAGAGGTAGAATTTACAACACATAAGAAAATCACATCAGATGAGAAAATGGTAGACAATCACACAATACTGGGAATCATGGCCTAGTCAAGTTGACACACATTTTGGAGGAACACAATTCAATCTGTAGCAGATATCTTCACAACAGCAACAAAAAACAGAGCAGCTGTGGAGGCTGCTTATGTACAACCAACCACCTCATGGAATTCAGTTTCTTGGTTTGGACGTTGTCTTAGTTATCTAGTGCTGCTATTGCAGAAATACCATAAATGGGTGGCTTTAACAAACAAGAATTTGTTTTCTCACAGTTTAGGGGGCTAAAAGTCCAAATTCAGGGTGCTTTCTCTCTGTCAGCTCTTCTCTCTTTGAACGTCTGCTCCTGGGCAATCTTCATGTGGCTTGGCATCTACTCATTTATGCTTCTTTCTCTTGCTTGCTTAATCTCTTTTATGTCTCAGAAGGGGTTGACTCAAGACACTCCCTACACTCCCTGTCTCATTAACATGACAAAGAAAACCCATTCTCAAATGGGATTATAACCATAGGCATAGATATCAGGATTTAGAATATATATTTTTGGGAGACACAATTCAATCCATAAAAGAGTTTTGTTATTGTGATTGTTAAGTGCCATTGAGTCGGTTCCAACCCATAGCAACCATATATATACAACAGGATGAAACACTGCCCGATCCTGCACCATCCTCACAATCATTGTTAGGCTTAAACTCATTGTTGCAGCCGCTGTGTCAATCCATCTCATTGAAGGTCTTCCTCTTTTTTGCTGACCCTCTACCAAGCATGATGTCCTTCTCCAGGAAATGGCCCCTTCTGATAACATGTCCAGAGTATGTGAGACGTAAACTCACCATCTTTGCTTCTAAGCAGCATTCTGGTTGTACTTCTTCCAAGATAGATTGATTCATTCTTTTGGCAGTCCATGGTATATTCAGTTATCTTTGCCAACACCACAATTCAAAGGCATCAGTTCTTCTGTCTTCCTTATTCATCATCCAGCTTTCACATGGCATAGGAGGCAATTGAAAACATCATCACTTGGGTCAGGTGCATTTTAGCCTTCAAGGTGACATCTTGGCTTTTCAGCACTTTAAAGAGGTCTTTTGCAGCAGATTTACCCAATGCAATGCATCTTTTGATTTCTTGACTTCTGCTTCCATGGGCGTTGCTTGTGGATTCAAGGAAAATGAAATCCTTGACAACTTCAATCTTTTCTCTTTTTATCATGATGTTGCCTATTGGTCCAGTTGTGAGGATTTTCTTTATGTTGAGGTGTAATCCATACGGAAGGCTGTGGTTTTTGATCTTTATCAGTAAATGCTTCAAGTACTTTTCATTTTCAGCAAGCAAGGTTGTGTAATCTGCATGTCACAGGTTGTTAATAAGACTTCCTCCAGTTCTGATGCCCTGTTCTTCTTCATAAAGTCCAGCTTCTCAGATTATTTGCTCAGTGTACAGATCAAATAGGTATGGTGAAAGGATACAACCCTGACGCACACCTTTCCCGACTTTAAACCCCACAGTATTCCCTTGTTCTGTTCAAATGTCTGCCTCTTGATCTATGCACAGGCTCCTCATGAGCACAATTAAGTGTTCTGGAATTCCCATTCTTCTTAATGTTATCCATAATTTGTTATGATCCACACAGTTGAATGCCATTGCATAGTCAATAAACACAGGTTAAGATCTTTCTGGTATTCTCTGCTTTTAGCCAGGATCCATCTGACATCAGCTATGATATTTTTGGTTCCATGTCCTCTTCTGAATCCAGTTTGAATTTTTGGCAGTTCCCTGTTGATATATTGCTACAGGCACTTTTTAATGATCTTCAACAAAACTTTACTTGTTTGTGATATTAATGATATTGTTTGATAACTTTCGCATTTGGTAGAATCACCTTTCTTGGGAATAGGCATAAATATAGATCTCTTCCAGTTGGTAGGATCACCTTTCTTGGGAATAGGCATGAATATAGATCTCTTCCAGTTGGTTGGCCAGGCAGCTGTCTTCCAAATTTCTTGGCGTAGACAAGTGAGCACTTCCAGTGCTGCATCTGTTTGTTGAAATATCTCAATTGGTATTCTGTCAATTTCCCTTGCTTTTTGCCAATGCCTTCAGTGCAGCTTGGACTTCTTCCTTCAGTACTATTTGTCCCAGCTCATATGGTACCTCTTGCAATGGTTGAACATCAACCAATTCTTTTTGGTATAGTGACTCTGTGTAGTCCTTCCATCTTCTTTTGATGCTTCCTGAGTCGTTGAATATTTTTCTCATAGAATCCTTCAATATTGCAACTCCAGGCTTGAATTTTTTCTTCAGTTCTTTCAGCTTGAGAAATGCAGAGCGTATTCTTCTCTTTAGATTTTCTATCTCCAGGTGTTTGCACATGTCATTATAATACTTTACTTTGTCTTCTCAAGCTGCCTTTTGAAGTCTTCTGTTCAACCCTTTTACTTTATTTCTTCCTTTTGCGTTAGCTACTTGACATTCAACAGCAAGTTTCAGAATCTCTTCTGACATTCATTTTGGTCTTTTCTTTCTTTCCTGTCTTTTTAATGACCTACTGTTTTCTTCATTTATGATGTCCTTGATGTCATTCCACAACTCGCCTGGTCTTCAGTCATTAGTGTTCAACATGTAAAATCTATTCTTGAAATAGTTTCTAAATTCAGGTGTGATATAGTCAAGGCCGTACATTGGTTCTCGTAGACTTGTTCTAATTTTCTTCAATTTCAACTTGAACTTGCATATGAGCAATTGTTCTGAAATTGGCCCCTGGCCTTGTTCTGACTGATGATATTGAGCTTTTCCATTGGCTCTTTCCACAGATGTAGTCCATTTGATTCCTGTGTATTCCATTTGATGAAGTCCACGTGTACAGTCACTGTTTATGTGGTGAAAAAAGGTATTTGCAATGAAGAAGTCATTGGTCTTGCAAAATTCTATCATGTGGTCTCCGCCATTGTTTCTATCACCAAGGCCATATTTTCCAACTACCAATCCTTCTTTGTTTCCAGCTTTCACATTCCAATCTCCAGTAATTATCAATGCATCCCCATTGCATGTTCGATCAATTTTGAACTGCAGAAGTTGGTAAAAAACTTCAATTTCTTCATCTTTGTCCTTAGTGGTTGGCTCGTAAATTTGAATAATAATGGTATTAACTGATCTTCCTTGTAGGAGTATGGATATTATCCTATCACCGACAGTGTTGTACTTCAGGATATATCTTCAAATGTTCTTTTTGAGGATGAATGCAATGCCATTCCCCTTCAAGTTGTCATTCCTGGCATAGTAGACCATAAGATTGTCTGATTCAAAATGGCCAACACCAGTTCATTTCAGCTCACTAATGCCTAGGATAGAAACTCTGGTGGCATAGTGGTTAATAGCTACAGCTGCTAACCAAAAGGTTGGCAGTTCGAATCCACCAGGCGCTCCTTGGAAACTCTATGGGGCAGCTCTACTCTGGCCATTAGGGTCACTATGAGTCTTAATTGACTCTACAGCAATGGGTTTAATGCCTAGGATAGCAACGTTTATGCATTCCATTTCATTTTGGATGACTTCCAGTTTTCCTATACTTCATTCTACGTTCTGATTCTTAATGGATGTTTGCAGCTGTTTCTTCCCATTTTGCATCATGCCACATCAGCAAATGAAGGTCCCGAAAGCTTGACTCCATCCATGTCATTAAGATTGACTCTACTTTGAGGAGCAGCTCTTCCCCAGTTGTCTTTTGAGTACCTTCCAACCTGACAGATTCATCTTCCAGCACTATATCAAACAATGTTCCACTGTTATTCATAACGTCTTCTCTGGCTAAATATTTTTAGAAGTAGACCGCTGAGTCCTTCTTCCTAGTCTATCTTAGTCTGGAAGTTTAGCTGAAACCTGTCCACCATGGGTGACCCTGCTGGTATTTGAATACCAGTGGCATAGCTTCCAGCATCAGTGCAACACACAAGCCCCAATAGTGTGACAAACTGACAGACATGTGGGGGAAAACAGGCTGAGGTCATGGTTTCATGGGACAGCCCAAATTAATTGGCCTAATAACGTTTTCAGTGCTTTTGTTCTATTTCCTAGTTCATTGCGTGGGGTCTTAAAAGCTTACAAGTGGCCATCCAAGGTACAACAATTGGTCTCCATTCATCTGAAGCAACAGAAGAAGAAGGAAAGCCAGGAATAGGAGAAGGAAAAGGAATGTGTGGCTGATTGTCTCCATGAGCAATGACCTCCTTTGCCATGAGACCAGGACTGGATGCTGCCTGGCTACCATTAGTGAACATTTTGATCAAATATTCTACTGAAGAATCCTGATCAAAAGGTGAAAATACAGAACAGAATGTCAAATTCTCATGGACTCCATACTTTCTGGAGCCATGGAGGCTGGCTGAACCCCTGAAACTATTCCCCTGAGATAATCTTTAAACCTTAAACCAAAAATATCCCCTGAAATCTTAAAACCAAACAATAGTTTAGCTTAGCTAGTAAAAAATGTCTGCCTTGAGCATTGTGATCTTTTATGAACTATCTATGTAGGATGAAATTGACAACAGCAACTCATAAGATTAGATAGCAACCTTAGAGAGCAGTGAGTTTATGTTAATGAGGTAGGAACAACTCAGAAGAGGGGGATGAGAATGGTTCCACAACTTGAAGAATGTATTCAAGGTCACTAAACTGTACATGTGGAAATTGTTGAATTGATGTATGTTTTGCTGTGTATTCTGAACAATAACAAAAAAATAAAATAAATTATAAAAAAGTAACTTACATGTATCATGTTGATAAAAATTTGCTTATATAATTCTAAAAAGTAATTTACATGTATCATGTTCATAAAAATTTCAGTGAGAGAAAATATTATATTGAAATATACCCGCATTATGGTACAAAAAGAAAGCCCAATGGCGTAGTGCTAAAGTGCTACCGCTGCTACCCAAAAGGTTGGCAGTGCGAACTCAGCAGGTGCTCCTCGGAAACTCTATGGGGCAGTTCCACTCTGTCCTGTACGGTTGCTATGAGTCAGAATTGACTCAGTAGCAACAGATTTTTTTTTTTTTGGTATGGGATAAAAATAGACCAAAGCAGCTGTTTCAAATGCTTGCAGTTTTGGGTTTCAAAAAAAACAGTTGGTTTATTTTTATAACTTTTCTTTTTTGTTTCTAAATGAGGAGATAGAGAAGATTGCAAAATGCTATTTGCTCTCATTTGTTCAGAAATCATACGTTGTGAGTGGAGGTCTTTTTTCTCTATAAGTGAAAAGCAAAATTGGATATGATTGTTTTTCCTTTTTTTGGTTGTTGTCGAGAATATATACAGCAAAACATACACCAATTCAACAGCTTCCAGAAGCATAATCAGTGACATTGGTTATATTCTTCAGATTGCACAACCTTTCTTGCCTTCTTTTCTGAGTTTTCCTCCCCCATTAATATAAAGCCACTGCCCCCTAAGATTCCTACATAAGCTTTGGACTTGCTGCTGTCAATTTGATCTCCTTTAGAGTTTAAAAGATTACAATGCTCAAGGGAGACATTCTTTACTAGTTAAGCTAAACTATTATTTGGCTTCAAGAAGACTTCAGGAGATATTTTTGGTTTAAGGCGTAAAGGTACCTCAGGGCAATAGTTTCGGGGGTTCATTCAGCTTCTATGGCTCCAGGAAGTCTGGAGTCCATGAGGATTTGAAATTCTGTTCTGCAATTTCCCCCTTTTGAACAGTATTCTTCTATAGAAACTTTGATCGAAATGGTCAGTAATGGTAGCCAGGCACCATCCAGTCTGGTCATGGAGGCAATTAGCGACATTCCATTTCCTCCTCCTATTCTTAATTCTCCTTCTTCTGTTGCTTCAGGTGAATAGAGACCAACTGTTGTACCTTGGTTGTCTGCTTGCAAGCTTTTAAGACCCGAGGCCCTATGCAACTGAACTAGGAGATAGAACAGAAGCACTAAACATGTTACTAGGTCAATTAACTGGGATGTTCAATGAAACTGTGACACTAAACCTCCAAAACAAGGAACAAAATCCTATGAGGTGTTTGGTTGTACATAAGCAGCCTCAGCAGCTTTCCTTTTGTATGTGTGTGTGTGTGTAGGCTTGTAAATATATTACACAACTTTTGCCAGTTCAATTTTTACAGATGTATAACTTATTGACTGTAATTATAATAATCAGTTGTGTTTTTTTTTTTAACTCTACCCCTAGTCAATGTGATTTTTCCACCACTGGGAACTAAAATTCAGTGCTCCAGAAGCAATAGCCCCTCTTTCCTCCCTCCCTCCCACCTCTGGAAACCAGTAATAAACTTTGATCTCTATATATTTTCTTGTTCTCATCTTTTTATATAACTGAGGTCATACAATCTTTATCTTTTTATGATTGACTTATTTTACTGAGCATAATGCATTTAAGCTCCATCCATACTGTAAACCAAAAAAAAAACCAAACCCACTGCTGTCAAGTTGATTCCAACTCATAGAGACCCTATAGGACAGAGTAGAACTGCCCCATAGAGTTACCTGGCAGATTCGAATTGCCGACCCCTTGGTTAGCAGCCCTAGCGCTTAACCACTACGTCACCAGGGTTTCCATTCATACTGTTGCACATATCAAAATGTCATTTCTCCTATTTGTATTCCATTGTATGCATGTACAACATTTTATTTATCTATTCATCTGTTGATGGGCATTTAGGTTGTTTCCACTTTTTGGCTATTGTGAATAGTGCTGCAATGAACATTGGTGTACAAATATCTGTTTCAGTCTCTGGTTTCAAGCTTTTTGTGTATATATACATAGAAGTGGAATTTCTGGGTCATTTAGAAGTTCTATTTTTGTTTTTTGAGGAACGCCCTGCACTTTTTTCCACAAAGGCTATACCATTTTGGATTCCTGTCAGAAATGGATAGGTGTTCCAATTCCCCCACATCTTCACAAACATTCGTTCTTTTCTTTATTTTTTTTTTTAACTTAGCTATCGGGGAGTGAAATGGTATCTCATTGTGGTTTTGATTTGCATCTCTCTGATGAATAATGACATTGAGCATCTTTTCATATGCTCAGTGGCCATCTGAATGTCCTCTTTGGTGAAATGTCTATTCATGTCCTTTGCCCATGTTATGATTCGATTATTTGTCTTTTGGTTCTTGTCTACGTTTTATACGTATTTTTATTGTTAGATTCTTATTGGATATAGGGTTTCTGAAGATATTCTTTCAGTTGGTAGCTTATCTTTAAACTTTTTTTTTGGCACACTTTTTGTTTATTTTTTAAATAATTTTTATTACGCTTTAAGTGAAAGTTTACAAATCAAGTCAGTCTCTCGCATATAAACTTATATACACCTTACTACATACTCCCATTTACTCTCCCCTTAGTGAGTCAGCCTGCTCCTCCTTCCAGTCTCTCCTTTCATGACCGTTTTGCCAGTTTCTAACCCTCTCTACCCTCCCATCTCCCCTCTAGACAGGAGATGCCAACACAGTCTCAAGTGTCCACCTGACACAAGTAGCTCACTCCTCATCAGCATTTCTTTCCAACCCATTGTCCAGTCCAATCCATGTCTGATGAGTTGTCTTTGGGAATGGTTCCTGTCCTGGGCCAACAGAAGGTTTGGGGACCAAGACCGCCGGGATTCTTCTAGTCTCAGTCAGACCATTAAGCCTGGTCTTTTTTATGAGAATTTGGGGTCTGCATCCCACTGTTCTCCTGCTGCCTCAGGAGCTCTCTGTTATGCTCCCTGTCAGGGCAGTCATCGGTTATGGCCGGGCACCATCTACTTCTTCTGGTCTCAGGATGATGTAAGTCTCTAGGTCATGTGGCCTTTTCTGTCTCTTGGGCTCATAATTATCTTGTGACCTTGGTGTTCTTCATTCTCCTTTGATGCAGGTGGGTTGAGACCAATTGATGCATCTTAGATGGCCGCTTGTTAGCATTTAAGACCCCAGATGCCTCACTTCAAAGTGGGATGCAGAATGTTTTCTCAATAGAATATATTTTGCCAATTGACTTAGATATCCCCTGAAGCCATAGTCCCCAAACCCCTGCCCTTGCTCTGCTGACCTTCGAAGCATTCAGTTTATTCAGAAAACTTCTTTGCTTTTGGTCCAGTCCAATTGAGCTGACCTTCTCTGTATTGAGTGTTGTCCTTCCCTTCACCTAAAGTAGTTCGTATCTACTATCTAATCAGTAAATAACCCTCTCCCACCCTTCCTCCCTCCCTCCTTTCGTAACCACAAAAGAATGTGTTCTTCTCAGTTTAAATTATTTCTCAAGATCTTATAATAGTGGTCTTATACAATATTTGTCCTTTTGCATCTGACTAATCTCACTCAGCATAATGCCTTCCAGGTTCCTCCATGTTATGAAATGTTTCACAGATTCCTCACCGTTCTTTATCGATGCGTAGTATTCCATTGCTTCAGTCAGTGGGTAGTATTCCATTCTGTGAATATACCATAATTTATTTATCCAGTCATCCATTGATGGACACCTTGGTTGCTTCCATGTTTTTGCTATTGTAAACAGTGCTGCAATAAACATGGGTGTGCATATATCTGTTCGTGTAAAGACTCTTATTTCTCTGGGATATATTCCGAGGAGTGGGATTTCTGGGTTGTATGGTAGTTCTATTTTTAACTTTTCAAGGAAACGCCAAATCGATTTCCAAAGTGGCTGTACCATTTTACATTCCCACCAGCAGTGTATAAGTGTTCCAATCTCTCCGCAGCCTCTCCAACTTTTATTATTTTGTGTTTTTTGAATTAATGCCAGCCTCGCTGGAGTGAGATGGAATCTCATCGTAGTTTTAATTTGCATTTCTCTAATGGCTAATGATCGAGAGCATTTTCTCACGTATCTGTTAGCCGCCTGAATATCTTCTTTAGTGAAGTGCGTGTTCATATCCTTTGCCCAATTTTTAATTGGGTTTTTAGTTTTTTTGTGGTTGAGTTTTAACAGAATCATATAGATTTTAGAGATCAGACGCTGGTCGGAGATGTCATAGCTGAAAATTTTTTCCCAATCTGTAGGTGGTGTTCTTACTCTTTTGGTAAAGTCTTTAGATGAGCATAGGTGTTTGATTTTTAGGAGCTCCCAGTTATCTGGTTTCTCTTCGTCATTTTTGGTAATGTTTTTTTTTTTGTTTATGCCTTGTATTAGGGCTCCTAATGTTGTCCCTCTTTTTTCTTCCATGATCTTTATTGTTTAGGTCTTTATGTTTAGGTCTTTGATCCACTTGGAGTTAGTTTTTGTGCATGGTGTGAGGTATGGGTCCTGCTTCATTTTTTTGCAAATGGATATCCAGTTATGCCAGCACCATTTGTTAAAAAGACTATCTTTTCCCCAATTAACTGACACTGGGCCTTTGTCAAACATCAGCTGCTCATACGTGGATGGATTTATATCTGGGTTCTCAATTCTGTTCCATTGGTCTATGTGCCTGTTGTTGTACCAGTACCAGGCTGTTTTGACTACTGTGGCTGTATAATATGTTCTAAAATCAGGTAGAGGGAGGCCTCCCACTTTCTTCTTTTTCAGTAATGCTTTACTTATCCGGGGCTCCTTTCCCTTCCATATGAAGTTGGTGATTTGTTTCTCCATCACATTAAAAAATGTCGTTGGAATTTGGATTGGAAGTGCATTGTATGTATAGATGGCTTTTGGTAGAATAGACATTTTTACTATGTTAAGTCTTCCCATTCATGAGCAAGGTATGTTTTTCTACTTGTGTAGGTCCCTTTTAGTTTCTTGCACTAGCACTTTGTAGTTTTCTTTGTATGGGTCTTTTACATCTTCGGTAAGATTTATTCCTAAGTATTTTATCTTCTTGGGGGCTACTGTGAATGGTATTGATTTGGTGATTTCCTCTTTGATGTTCTTTTTGTTGATGTAGAGGAATCCAAGTGATTTTTGTATGTTTATCTTGTAATCTGAAGCTCTGCCGAACTCTTCTATTATTTTCAGTAGTTTTCTGGAGGCTTTTTTAGGGTTTTCTGTGTATAAGATCCTGTCCTCTGCAAATAGAGATAATTTTACTTCTTCCTTGCCAATCTGGATGTCCTTTATTTCTTTGTCTAGCCTAATTGTTCTGGCTAGGATCTCTAGCACGATGTTGAATAAGAGCGGTGATAAAGGGCATCCTTGTCTGGTTCCCGTTCTCAAGGGAAATGCTTTCAGGCTCTCTCCATTTAGAATGATGTTGGCTGTTGGCTTTGCATAGATGCCCTTTATTATGTTCAGGAATTTTCCTTCAATTTCTATTTTGCTGAGAGTTTTTATCATGAACAGGTATTGGACTATGTCAAATGCCTTTTCCGCATCAATTGATAAGATCATGTGGTTTTTGTCTTTTGTTTTATTTATATGGTGGATTACATTAATGGTTTTTCTAATATTGAACCAACCTTGCATGCCTGGTATAAATCCCACTTGGTCATGGTGGATTATTTTTTGATATGTTGTTGAATTCTATTGGCTAGAATTTTGTTGAGGATTTTTGCATCTATGTTCATGAGGGATATAGGTCTGTAATTCTCTATTTTTCTGGTGTCTTTACCTGGTTTTGGTATCAGGGATATGCTGGCTTCATAGAATGAGGTAGTATTCCATCATTTTCTATGCTTTGAAATACCTTTAGTAGTAGTGGTGTTAACTCTTCTCTGAAAGTTTGATTGAACTCTGCAGTGAAGTTTTGGCAGTCTTTTGGTGAAGAAAAGTTTTTTATGAGCTTCCATCTATCTATTTTGTCTTTTGTTGTTTGTACTTTTGCTATTATATTAGATAATCCATTATTAAAAGCTAAGCCCAACAGTGTTTTCCCTGTATTTTCTTCTAAGACCTTTATGGTTTTAGTTTTCACATTTACGTCCTTAATCCATTTTGAATTTGTTTTTGTGTACGGTGTGAAGCATGGATACTGTTTCATTTTTCTGCTGGTGGAAATTCAATTTTCACAGAGCTGTTTACTGAATAGACTCTTCTTTCCTCATCAGATAGACTTAGCATCAGTGTCAAAGATCAAACAACCGAGATGTGTGGGTTTATTTCAGGACTCTCAAATCTATTCCATTGGTATGTGTGTCTATTGCTATACTACTTACAGGCTGTTTTGATTACTGTAGCTGTGTAATAAAGTGATTTTACTTTATTCTTTTTACTGTGAAAGTTTATAATTCAAGTCAGTTTCTCATACAAAAACTTATACACACATTGTCATCTGACCGTAGCTGCTCTCCTACAATGTGACAGCACACGCCTTCTCTCCACCCTATATTTTCCATGTCCATTCAACCTGCTCCTGTTCCCCTCTGCTTCTTATGTTGCCTCCCAACAGGAGCTGCCCACATAGTGTCATGATCCTACTTGAGCTAGGACGCATACTCCTCAGCAGTATCATTTTATGTCTTATAGTCCAGTCTAATCTTTGTCTGAAGAATTGGCTTTGGGAATGGATACGGTTGTATCCTCTGGGGTTCCCCCAATCTCAGTCAGATCATTAAGTCTATTCTTTTAACTAGAATTTGAGATCTGCATCCCACTTTTCTACTGCTCCATCTGGGATTCTCTGTTGTGTTCCCTGTCAGGGCACTCATTGGTGGTAGCCAGGCACCATCTAGTTCTTCCAGTCTTAGGCCAATGGAGTTTCTTTCTGTTTCTTGGGCAAATATTTTGTGTCTTTGGTGTTCTTAATTCTTCTTTGCTCCAGGGGGGTTGAGATCAATTGATGCATCTTAGATGGCCGCTTGCTAGCATTTAAAACCCCAGATGGCACTCACCAAAGTGGGATGCAGAACATTTTCTTAATACACTTTGTTATGCCAATTGACCTACATGTCCCCTGAAACCATGGTCCACAGACTCTGCCCCTGCTACTCTGTCCCTCAAAGTGTTTGGTTATATTCAGGAAACTTCTTAGCTTTTGGTTTAGTCCAGTTGTGATGACTTCCCTGTATTGGTGTTGTCCTTTCCTTTACCTAAAATCATTCTCGTCTACTGATTAGTCAAAACCCCTCTCCTTCCCTTCCCATCCTTGTAACAATCAAAGAATGTTTTCTTCTGCATATAAACCTTTTCTTGAGTTCTTATAATAGTGGTCTTATACAACATTTGCTCTTTCGTGACTGCCTAATTTCACTCAGCATAATGCCTTCCAGATTCCTTCACATTATGAGATGTTTTACGGATTCATCATTGTTTTTTATCATTGCATAGTATTCCATTGTGTGAATATAACAGAATTTGTTTATCCATTCTTCCATTGATGGGCACTGTGGTTGTTTCCATCTTTTCACTATTGTAAACAGTGCTGCAGTGAACATGGCTGTGCCTATATCTATTTGCGTGAGAGCTCTTATTCTCTAGGATATATTCCAAGGAGTGGGATTGCTGGATGGAATGGTAGTTCTATTTCTAGCTTTTTAAGGAAATACGGTTGTACCATTTTACATTCCCACCAGCAGTGCAAAAGTGTTCCAGGCTCTCCACAACCTCTCCAACATTTATTATCTTGTGTTTTTTGGATTAATGGCAGCCTTGTTGTGGTGAGATGGTATCTCATTGTAGTTTTCATTTCCATTTCTCTAATGGCTAATGATGGTGAGCATTTCCTCATGTATCTGTTAGCAGCCTGAATGTCTTCTTTGGTGAAGTGCCTGTTCATGTCATTTGCCCATTTTTTAATTGGGTTATTTGTCTTTTTGTTGTTTAGGTTTTGCAGTATCTTGTAGATTTTAGAGATCAGATGCTGATCAGATTTGTTGCAGCCAACATTTTTTTCCCAGTCTGTAGGTTGTCTATTTACTTTTCTGGTGAAGTCTTTAGACGGGCATAAGTATTTGATTTTTAGGAGCTCCCAGTTATTTAGTTTCTCTTCTGGTGTTTGTGCGTTGTTAGTAACATTAGTATACTGTTTATGCCATGTATTAGGGCTCTTAGCATTGCCCCGATTTTTTCTTCCATATCTTTATCATTTTAGATTTTGTATTCAGGTCTTTGATCCATTTGGAGTTTGTTTTTGTGCATGGTGTGAGGTATGGGTCTTGTTTCATTTTTTTGCAGATGGATATCCAGTTATGCCAGCACCATTTGTTAAAGAGACTGTCTTTTCCCCATTTAACAGACTTTGGGCCTTTGTCAAATACCAGCTGCTCATAGGTGGATGAATTTATGTCTGGATTCTCAATTCTGTTCCATTGGTCTATGTATCTCTCATACCAGTACCAAGCTGTTTTGACTCCTGTGGCAGTATAATATGTTCTAAAATCAGGTAGCGTGAGGCCTCCCACTTTGTTCTGCTTTTTCAGTAATGCTCTACTTATCTGGGGCCTCTTCCCTTTCCATATGAAGTTAGTCATTTGTTTCTCTGTCTCATTAAAAATGTCATTGGAATTTGGATCGGGATTGCATTGTATGTACAGATGGCTTTTGGTAGAATAGACATTTTCACAATGTTGAGTCTTCTTATCCATGAACAAGGTATGTTTTCTACTTATGTAGTTCTCTTTTGGTTTTTTGCAGTAGTGTGTTGTAGTTTTCTTTGTATAGGTCTTTTATATCTCTGGTAAGATTTATTCCTAAGTATTTTATCTTTTTGGGGGCTACTGTAAATGGTATTGATTTGGTGATTTCCTCCTTGATGTTCTTTTTGTTGGTGTAGAGGAAACCAACTGATTTTTATATGTTTTTCTTGTATCATGATACTTCTCTGAAATCTTCTATTAGCTCCACTAGTTTTCTTGTGGATTCTTTAGGGTCTTCTGTGTATGAGATCATGTCATCTGCAAACAGAGATACTTTTACTTCTTCATTACCAATGTGGATGCTCCTTATTTCTTTTTCCAGCCTATTTGTTCTGGCTAGGATCTCCAGCACAATGTTGAATAAGAGTGGTGATAAAGGGCATCCTTGTCTGGTTACCGCTCTCAAGGGGAATGCTTTCAGACTCTCTCCATTTAGGATGATGTTGGCTCTTGGCTTTGTACAAATGCCCTTTATTATGTTGAGGAATTTCCCTTCTCTTCCTATTTTGGTGAGAGTTTTTATCATGAATGGGTATTGGACTTTGTCACTTGCCTTTTCTGCATCAATTGATAATATTATATGGTCTTGTCTTCTGTTTTATTTATATAATGGATTACATTGATTGTTTTTCTAATGTGAACCATCCCTACATACCTGATGTGAATCCCACTTAGTCATGATGAATTATTGGCTAGAATTTTTTTGAGGATTTTTGCATCTAAATTCATGAGGGATAAACCAAAAACCAAACCCAGTGCTGCTGAGTCAGTTCCGACTCATAGCGACCCCTACAGGACAGAGTAGAACTGCCCCATAGAGCTTCCAAGGAGCACCTGGCAGATTTGAACTGCCGACCCTTTGGTTAGGAGCTGTAGCACTAAACCACTATGCCACCAGGGTTTCCAAAGTCATGAGGAATATTGGTCTGTAATTTTCTTTGTTAGTTTAGGTAGGTAGAGTGTTTCTAGAAATCTGTCCATTTCCTCTAGGCTTTCAAATTTGTTAGAGAATAATTTTTCATAGTATTCCGATATGATTCTTTTAATTTAAGTTGGTTCTGTGGTGATATCACCCATTCCATTTTTTATTTGGGTTATTTGCTTCCTCTCCTGTGTTTCTTTGGTCAATTTGGCCAACGGTTTATCAATTTTGTTGATCTTTTCAAAGAATGAGCTTTTGGTCTTATCAACTCTTTCAACTGTTTTTCTGTTCTCTTTTTCATTTAATTCTGCTGTAATTTTTATTATTTGCTGTCTTCTGGTGCCCGAGGGTTTGTTTTGCTGCTCTAGTTGTTTGAGTTGTAGGGATAATTCTTTGATTTTGGCCCTTTCTTCTTTTTGAATGCATGTGTTTGTTGGTATAAATTGATCTCTGAGCACTGCATACTGCATTTGCTGTGTCCCAAGGTTCTTGTAGGAAGTGTTTTCATTCTCAATTGATTCTATGAATTTCAACCTTAATTTCGTCTATAACCCAGTAGTTTTTGAGCAAAGTGTTGTTCAGTTTCCAGGTGTTTGTTTTTTTCTTTTTTTCCTTGTTTTTTCTGTTATTGATTTCTACTTTTATGGCTTTATGGTCAGAAAAGATGCTCTGTAATATTTCAATGTTTTGGATTCTGTTAAGGCTTGCTTTATGACCTAATTTCTGGTCTATTCTGTAGAACGTTCCATGTGCATTGGAAAAGAAAGTATACTTGGCTGCTGTTGGGTGAAGTGTTCTGTACAGATCTATGAGGTCAAGTTGGTTGATCGTGGCATTTAGATCTTCCGTATATTGAGCTTCTTTCTGAATGTTCTGTCCTTCACTCAAAGTGGTGTGTTGAAGTCTCCTACTATAATTGTGGAGCTGTCTACCTCACTTTTCAATGCTGTTAGAGTTTGTTTTATGTATCCTGCAGCCCATCATTGGGTGCATAAATATTTTATATGGTTATATCCTCCTCGTAATTTGTCCCTTTAAACATTATATCGTGGCCTTCCTTATCCTTTGTGGTGGATTTAACTTTAAGTCTATTTTGTCAGAAATTAATATTGCCACTCCTGCTCTTTTTTGATTGTTGTTTGCTTGATATATTTTTTTCCATCCTTTGAGTTTTAGTTTGTTTGTGTCTCTAAGTCTAAGGTGTGTCTCTTGTAGGCAGCATATAGATGGATCGTGTTTTTTAATCCATTCTGCCACTCTCTGTCTCTTTATTGGTGCATTTAGTCCATTTACATTCAGCATAATTATAGATATATATGAGTTTAGTGCTGTCATTTTGATGTCTTTTTCTGCATGTTTTTGACAGTTTCTTTTTCCCACTTGATTTTTTACGCTGAGTAGTTTATATATTGTCTTTTCCTCTTATTCGTTGTTGTTCATTTTGTTCCTGCTGAGTCTTTATTTTCTTCTTGTATTTTATTTTGATGAGAAGGATTGTTAGTCTCCTTTGTAGTTACCTTAATATTTACCCCTATTTTTCTAAGTTTAAACCTATCTTTTATTTCTTTATATTGCCTTGTCTTCCTCTCCATATGAAAGATCTATGACCACATTTCTAAGTCCTTCTTTACTGTTGTAATACTGTCTTCTTTTACATAATAACATCACTGTTTCCCTGTTTTGACTGTTTTTTTAGTCTTGATTTATTTTTGTGATTTCCCTATCTGGGTTGACATCTGATTGTTCTGTCCAGTGCTCTAGTTTTGGATTGATACCTGGTATCACTGATTTTCTAATCAAAGAACTCCCTTTAGTATTTCTTCTAATTTTGGTTCGTTTTTTGCAAATTCCTTAAACTCCTATTTGTCTGGAAATGTCCTAATTTCGCCATCATATTTTAGAGATAGTTTTGCTGCATATATAATTCTTGGTTGGCAATTTTTTTTCCTTTAAGGCTTTATATATGTCATCCCATTGCCTTCTTGCCTGCATGGTTTCTGCTGAGTAGTCCGAGCTTAGTCTTATTGACTCTTGTTTGTGGGTGACTTTTTGTTTATCCCTAGTCAGTCTTAAAATTCTTTCTTTATCTTTGGTTTTGGCAAGTTTGATTATAATATGTGTCAGTGACTTTCTTTTGGGATCTACCTTGTCTGGGATTCGATGAGCATCTTGGGTAGATATCTTCTCATCTTTCATGATATCGGGGAAGTTTTCTGCCAATAAATCTTCAACAATTCTCTCTGTATTTTCTGTTATCCAGCCCCTCCAACCCCTTGCTCTGGTACTCCAATCATTCGTAGGTTACGTCTCTTGGTAGAGTTCCACATAATTCTTGGAGTTTCTTCATTAGAAAAAAAGTTTAATCTGATTTTTCCTCAGATATGTTGGTGCCAAGTGCTTTATCTTCAATCTCACTAATTCTGACTTCCATTGCTTCAATTCTGTTCCTGTGACTTTCTACTGAGTAGTCTATTTCTGAAATTTTCTTTTTAATCTCTGGATATCTGTTTGTTGTCTCTCTATGGAGTTTTGCAGCCTGTTAAATTTGTCATTGTGCTCTTCTATAATCTTCTCAAGTTCCTCTTTTGCTTTGTCTGTGTGTTCCTTGGTTTGTTCTGCATTTTTTCTGATCTCCTTCCTGATCTCTTGAGGAGTTGTGTATATTAATCCTTTGTAGTCTACCTCCGGTAATTCCAGGAAGTTATCTGCCTCTGGAAGATTTCTTGATTCTTCATTTTGGGAGCTTACTGATGCCGTCATGGCCTGCTTCTTTATGTGATTTGATATTGACTGTTGTCTCTGAGCCATCAATAAATTACTATATTTATTTATTTTATGTTTGCTTACTGTTTCCTAGTTTCTTGTTTTGTTTTGTTTTTATACAGCCAAGTAGGCTGCTTGAGTGAGCTAGTTCTATTATTGGTGCCTTTGAAGCTCTAATGTGGTTAGAGCTGTTACCAAGTATAGGAGCCCAGGAGTCCATTTGCTTTTCTTGTATGGATTCAGCTCAGGTGTCCAGGTGGTCAGTCACCAAGTGTGTGGTGCAGGCTCTCACCTGCAGTCTTAGGCCAGCAGGGGTGATTGGTATAGGCACAGATATCTGGCTGCAGTAGCGGGTCATGCGCTGAGTAAGGCCAAGGGACTGACAACTGCCCCTGAAGTGTCTGTGTGGAAGGCGTGTCCCTGTTCCCTAGGGCATCTACCTCGAGTGGGTTTTGCAGCAGGACTATGGGCACCCAATGCTGTTGGCTGTAAGACTGGGAGGCACCACTTATCCCTCGACCCCTGTCGAGGGTGGCTAGGTGCATGGGTGAAGCTACCAGTCCTCAGGGACCTGATGTGGGTAGGTGAGGACCCTTATTAATAGGCAGGGCAGTGTCAAATGTCATGAACCTGCCTCTCCACCATATAGCTGACACAGTTGAAGTTAGGCTTCAGGTATATACCCTGTTGTACTGTGCTAATGAGGGCCTATGCTGTTGAAATGGGCTCACACAGGTCTATGCAGGGATGAAAGGGAAAGGCATTCGAAGTCTATGGACTGCGTATGCTTTTTCCTAGGCAAAGGACCTGTTTCTGCCCTGAGTTCCTACTTAGTGGAGTCGGCAGATTATTTTTTCCACCTGTTTATTAATTTGTTCCTTCTCTAAGGCCAGGAGGATGGCTCAGGGTGCACAGCAGGCCCTGGTTCCAGCCCAGGGAAAGCAGCTATCACTGACACTGGCTCAGGACCCAGTGCAGAGCAGGGAAGGGTCAGTTAAGTGGGAAAGAATTTTTTTTCCAAAGGGGTGTATTTTGGTCCATGAAGTGGATTAGATGCAAGTACTTATCTTTTGCTGAGAGTGCTGTTTTTAGCTGATTCTGGAGTTGTGAGTGAACTCTCCACCACTCAGTCTCTTCTGACGTGGAAAATGCATCCCAAATGACATTGTTCATGCCAGCTGATCTGGCCTGCGGGGTGCCGGTCCCATACAATATGTTTTAAAATCAAGAAATGTGAGTCCTTCTACTTTTTTTTCCTCTCTCAACATTGCTTTAGCTACCCAGGCCCTCTTGCCATTCTATGTAAAGTTTGGAATAGGTTTTTACGTTTCTGTAAAGAAGGCTATTGGAATTTGTTTGGGATTGCATTGAACCTATAGATCACTTTTGGTAGTATGGACATCTTAACCATATTAAGCCTTCCAACACATGAACATGGAACCTCTTTGCATTTATTTATGTCTTCTTTAATCTCTTTCAGCAGTGTTTTATAATTTTCATTGTATAAATCCTTCACATCCCTGGTCATACTTATTCCTGGGAATTTTGTTCTATTCGAGGCTATTGTACATGAAATCTAATTTCCCTTTCAGATGCCAGGGCTCGCCATGCAAATGTGATTTTGCCTCAGCTGTGATTTCAATGTATTTGCTGCTTGGCAGAGACAGATTACTAGTCAAGCAAACCTAGTTTGGGGAACTTTGGGAATTCTGAAATGGGTCATGCTGTTAAAGAAATACATTTGTTAAAACTTTTGTACTTTCAAGATTATTATTTTTTTTTTTTTTTGCCATTTACACACATCCAAGTTCTTAGTAATTTTCCAGCTACCGAATGGTGTTTCTTTTTCTTAACCCACAAATATGCACCTTGTAAAGATGCTGGACCCAAGGGCTCTCAAGCTTCTGCGGTTTGAGATTGACGCTGGATAATTACAATTTGCCCTACATATTTGGGTCATGAGGTTTTGGGCATCCTTGGCCACTTATGATGACCAGAGTCATTGTTCTGAGTATGTATCTTTCATTAGGTCCTACCAGAGACATTGTGGGGCCTTTTTGAGGGGGTACAATATTCCTAAAGCACTAACAGTAAGAAGCTGGCTGAATTCAAGCAAAGCTATGGCATGCCAAACCACTGAATTCTGCATGGCCTAGAAATGCCCTGAGTGTGGACAAGCAAATTAAGCCTTGACCACAAACCCTGGATACTGGTAACTCATCACTGCTCAACACTCTGTGCACACAGTTCACCCAGACACTCAGCTCACCTGGCACACAGCTCGCCTGGGCACACAGCTCTCCAGGGCACACAGCTCACTTGGATGCACAGCTCTCCAGGGCACTCAGCTCTCCAGGCTACACAGCTCTCCAGGCAGTTCCCCTGAGCACATAGCTTTCCAGGGCACATACCTCACCAGGGCACACAGCTCTCCTGGGCACACAGCTCACCTAGGCACTCAACTCACCTGGGCACACAGCTCTCCAGGGCACACAACTCACCTGGGTGCACCGCTCTCCAGGGTACACAGCTCTCCAGGGCACACAGTTCACCAGGGCACACAACTCACCTGGATGCACTGCTTACCTGGGCACAACTCACTAGAACACACAGTTCACCTGGGTGCACTTGCACATCTGGGCACACAGCTCACCAGGATGCACAGTTCTCCAGAGCACTCAGCTCCATAGAGCACACAGCTCTCCAGGGCACTCAGCTTTTTAGGACACACAGCTCACCTGTGCACACAGCTCACCTGGGCACACAGTTCACCAGGGCACACAACTCACCTGGGTGCACAGTTCACTTGAGCACACAGCTCACTAGGGCACACAGCTCACCAGGACGCACAGCTCTCCAGGGTACGCAGCTCTCCAGGCCACACAGCTCACCTGGGCACACAGCTCTCCAGGGCACTCGGCTCTTTAGGGCACACAGCTCACTGCGGCACACAGCTCACTTGGGCACACAGCTCTCCAGGGAATGTACAGCTCACTGGTGCTGGTGATGTTAGATTAGAAATTAACTAGTGGATAATAGAGGTACACAGGCAATCATGCGCCCTGGGGAGTAGAACATACTGGCGGAGGCTTCAGTAATTTTTGGTTCATGCCTTTCAGAGTGTCTGCTATACCACCAGACCAATCTTGGAGATGACTGTCCCTGGGCCCCTGGTATTTGCTGAATGTTTGCTCCAGATATCCCAGCTCACAGGGCATAGTCGGTGAGACAGGTGGGAATAGCAGCCAGTCTAACGCACACACACTATTTCCTTGCCTGAAGGAACTGTGTCCCTCTGCTACCTGGCACAGTGCCCAGAGTGGAACCCAGCAGCCTCTGAGTCTCTTCTAGTGAAGTATCTCTAATCGTGGGAGTACCAGGGTGGAACAAATAGTGTGCTCAGCTGCTAATTGAAAGTGGGAGGTTTGAGCCCACCCAGAGGCAGCTTGAAAGAAAGGCCTGGCAATCTACTTCTGAAAAATCAGCCATTGAAAATCCTATGGAGCCCAGTTCTATTCTGACACACATGGGGTCATGTCTTATGGCACAGGAGTGTCCTAAAGAACCTCACCATTAGTGGTGACTTTTTCTTTGAAGACTTATGTTTTTATTTTAAACGATCATGAGAATTTTGTGTTCTATTCTAAAACATATGCACGCTTATTTAAACATTAATGTTTTAACTCACTTGTCATGAAATAAAATTAATGCTGCATGCTCTTCCTGCAGCTTGGTGAACTGCCTGGGCTGTCTCAGTGTCCCTGGGGCATAAGCCTTGGTTTGAGGGTCATGACACTGATCTGGGTCACCATCAAGGTGCTTCCAGCAATGCCACACTGACTGCTGCAGTCGGCTGAACAATACTCCAGAATCTGGGAATGGTAACTTACGTGGCAAAAGGGACTTTGCAGGTGTGATTCAGTTAAGGGTGCTGAGATGGGAGATTATCCTGGATGATCTGGGTGGACCCAGTGTAATCACAGGGTCCTTACAGAGGCAGAGAGAAGAGGGCATGATGAAGGAGGCAGAGGCTGAAGTGATGCACTTTGAAGATGGAGGAAGGGGGCCGCAAGCCAAGGAATGCAGGTGGCTACTAGAGGCTGGAAAAGACAAGAAAACAGATTTTCCCCTATAGCCTCCAGAAGGAACTAGATCTGCAAACACCTTAACTTTAATCTGGGGGAACTGATGTTGGACACCTGCCCTCCAGAACTGTAAGAGAATCAATCTATACTGTTTTAAGCCACCAAGTTTGTGGTGGTAATTTGCTATGAAAGCAGTAGGAAACTAACACAACTGGTTAGAGAGGCTGGGTTACTTCTGCAGTACCAGGAACCCTTGTTTGTACGTTCATTAAAAACAAATGCATTGCTAAGTAAGTCAAAAAAACAAGAGCGGCTTTGGGCTCGGTGTGCAGTGATAGGAGCCCTGGCTCTTGGTTCACCGAGGGGCACTCAGTGCCCATTTAAATCCCATGTTCCCACTCCTCTCTGCTTAGTGGTCCCGCTCGCTGCCTCCATGTTTCCCCTAAAGGAAGCCAGTGAGACAAGAAAAGCCCACACAAATGAAGGTCCTTGCTCTGGTGAATAGCCCAAGGAACCCTGTACATCTTAGCACGTCATCCTGACTGAAACCCGTTAACCAAATGCGAGGCCGTGGTGTCGATTCCGACTCACGTGGACCCTATAGGACACAGTAGAACTGCCCCATATGGTTTCCAAGGAGCCGCTGGTGGATTTGAACCACCAACTTTTTGGCTAGTAGCCGAGCTCTTAACCACTGCGCCACCAGGGCTCCCTCCTCACTGCAATGGGGCCTTTATCTCCACCCAGGCTCCGTAAAGGTACAGGAGGAGGCCAGGTCCCACAGTGACATCTGCTGCATGTTGTTTCTCTGGTGTGTCTACTTTTGCCATACAGTGGGAACTAAGGGGCCAATATCTGACTCCACTCTGTTCCCTCGTTTCCCACTCTGATTGCTCTTGGAAGACTTTAACTGACTCACCCTAGGGAACTGTCTTTATGCTTTCACTACTGTAGCAAAATTTTGAAGGGAAAGATGAAATAAAACAAAACTGTGTAGTATATGAATAGTTATTTTAAGTGCACTTTTAAACAAATTTTAATTTATTTAAAATTTTTATTATAGAAACTAAAAAGTATATCTAAAACAAAGTAGACAGAACAGTAAAAGGAACCCCCATGAATCCATCACCCAGCTTCAACAATGATCAATATACGACTATTATTTCATCTTTACCCTTCTCTCCCCGCCCAACTGCAGTATTTGAAAGCAAGTCCCAGATATCATATCATTTCATCAGTAAATACTTAAGTGATTATTTTAAAGAAGAGTTAATGCAAACAGAATGCACAAAATTCTAAAGGAGGAAAGAAAGGTTAGTAAGTCCTGCTGCCTCCCTTGTCCCGGTAGATCAAGTTCCCTCCCCAGAGGCAATGACCATAACTAGTCTCTAATACATGGCTTTACAACTGAGGCACCTCTTAGTTCCACAAAAGGAATTTTTTCCCAAGAAATCAGCAACCAAATAGATGGACTGAGCTCTCAGTTGGCATATGTCTTTGATGGTAACTTTGATGAGAATGGCCTGAGCAGACTATATGCTAAGCACATTAGAGATCAATTAATACTGTGATTGATTGATCTTGGAGCTACCAGAAGACAAATATCACCCAAAACTCTGTTTTAAAAGCATTCATTTTGCACCACTCTTATCTTGGCCACAGTCCTTGACTGACGCAAGTGGTTAAGCACTTGGCTACTAACTGAAAAGTTATCAATCCATCCAGAGGTGCTTCAGAAGAAAGGCCTAGAAATCTATTTCCAAAAGATTGCGGCCATTGAAAACCCTTTGGAGCCCAGTTCTACTCTGAAACACATGGGGTCGCCGTGAGTCAGAATCAACTTGACTGCAGCTGGTTGGTTGGTTATCTTGGCCATGAATAGATCTCAGCATTGATTAGTCAAGCCCTGGAGGTGAGAGAACTGAGGTCCTGGGAGGTCAAGTGGCTTGTCTAAGATCATATAGCTAGCTGGTCACAGATAAGGGGTCAGAACCCAGTGCTGCTGTGTCCAGAGCTCTTTCCACCGTCTCCTAAATTCTTCAAAAAGCTGTCTGTATCTCAGTGTGTTATGCCTGCGTTGGATGCGTCATCATGGCCCGTAACTGAGGGCAGATGCTGCGCATTCTCAGCTTTGCCCTTGGAGACGGAATCCTCGTGGCGTTTGACGGAGAAGCTAACTGTGTTTACGTGCCACAGCTGCCCACAGAAAACTCTTCCCAGGATTCAACACATTCCAGAACGTAACCTACTCAGCAAAATGTTGCCGAGGTCTTCCAGGGACTCTGCTCCTACCTTCCCACTGCCTGTGTGCAGCCTCATGCTCAGAACTCATCAGCTGTCAAGTTTACAAGGAGTTTATAAGGTTCCACCTCCTTAATGGGAACATGTCCAACCACGGTTTTACATAAAAGACAATGAGATGCAGATGTCCTGCATGACCATCCCAAAGAAATGCAGTCGGTAAGGAGTAGGGCTAGGGTTTAAGTGCTAGTCTTTTGGCCCCAAACTCAGGGTTCCTTCAACGTCACTGTTGGCTCAAGCACGAAGCTGGGAAATGTCTCTATTTAATGAATACATATAAAGCTTGACCACTATTTTGGAAGCCCATAAAGCATGTGTTTGTCCTGGTACTAATTTTAATAATTTTGGAAAGGGCATTTCAGGCAGAGGGGACAAGCTGGGTGTGTGGGGGAATTATAACCAGTTTACTATTTCTGGAGCATAAAATCAAAGTCAGGCAGTGGTGACAGAGGAAGCTAGGGAGGCAGGCAGGAGCCAGCTTGGAGGGGTGGGGCTTATACACCACAGGAAGAGAGACTGGATTTGACCCTGGAGGTAGGAGCTGGAAGTGACCGAAGGGTGTTAGGCAAGGAGAAATATGAATGTATTCACATTTTACAAAGACCATTCTGGTAGCCACTAGGAGGGTGGATTATAGCTGTCAAGACCAGAGGCAGAAGGACCAGGTAGCAGGCTGTGCAGCTGGCCAAGGAGAGGTGCAAGAGGGGCCGGAAATGGGCGGACACATGGCCCCCAAGGTCCCTTCCAATGCAGAGTCTGCAGTAATGCTAATTAACAGGACACAGCATTGCCTTCTGGTTTAAATTTTGTACTCAAAAAGATTTTAAGACATAATGCACATACAACAAAACACACAGGTTTCCAGAGTTCAGCTCGATGAGTTTTGACAATTGTATCACCTGTGTAACCACCAGCATGGGGCACAGTTAAGTGCTTCTGACTGACAGGCAATTCCCAGTGGACACACTATGATACAGCCTTCAGATTTCTTTATTTTCTCCAATCTTAGGGTGGGAGAAGGGGCAGGAACAAACAGCAGCTGAGCATCAGCTCCATGCAGGCCATTAACAGTACCACAGAATCGAGGGCCCAGTGACACAACCCTCACAGTGAAACAGTGCAACGGGAACGAACACCTTCATTTTGCAGATGAAGCAGGTGAGTCTTGGAGTTCTAAGTTGTCAAAGCAAAGGAAGGCAATTTCCTGAGCAACCAACAATGAACAACTCAGAGGTCAAAATACAATTACTGTTTCTTACTAGCAGACTGGTTGCCATCAAGTCGACTCTGATTCCTGGCAACCTCATGTGTATCAGGGTAGAAGTGTGCTCCACAGGGTTTTCAATGCCTGGCTTTTTGGAAGTCGATCACCAGGACTTTCTTACAAGGTACTTCTGGATGGACTTGAACCTCCAACCTTTCTAGCAGCCCAGCACATTAACCATGCAAATTCAAAATATGTTCCCAGCAAGATCTCTGAAACAGTGGAGGAATAACACTCATCATATCCACTAAGCCCTACGCTGTGGTCAAAGTGAGGCCAACCATGCAGCTGGAGCTTGACCAAAGTCAACAATGGACAGGAAAAGGCACAACAGCCAGAGGGAGAGGCCACAGTATGTTACTTGTGTGAGTGACACCACTGGGCTGTGGGAGGCTGCGGAGTCAACACTTTAGGATGAGAATTCCACGCTCAAGAGAAGTTCTGAAGGTGCTAGGGGCTCCCTGCTCTGGGGTCCTTAGGGACAAGGCTGGAGTAATGCTAATGTCGCATCTCCCTGTTGCAGCTCCACGGAAATCATTTCAGGAGCATATGTTTAAAGTGCAGTCAGCATGTCAGCCGCAGGCATTCCAAAAACAAAACAAAACAAACAAACCCCAGTTGCTGTGGCGTAGATTCTGACCTATAGTGACCCCATCTGTGTCAGAGTAGAATTGTGCTCTACAGGGATTTCAATGGTTGATTTTTCAGAAGTAGATCACCAGGCCTTTCTTTCAAGGTGCCTCTGGGTGGACTCGAACCTCCAACGTTTCGGTTCGAAGTTGAGTGCATTAACCATTTGCACTGCATTTTAAAAAAATATTTATTGTGCTTCAAGTGAAAGTTTACAAATCAAGTCAGTCTCTCATACAAAAAGTTACACATACCTTGCTATGTACTCTCTCCGCCCAATGAGACAGCACACTCCTCCTCTCCACCCTGTATTCCCCGTGTCCATTCAGCCAGCTCCTGTCCCCCTCTGCCTTCTCATCTCACCCCCAGACAGAGGCTGCCCACATAGTTTCATGTGTCTACTTGATCCAAGAAGCTCACTCCTCACTAGTATCATTACCTATGTTATAGTCCAGTCTAATCCCTGTCTGAAGAGCTGTCTTTGGGAATGGTTCCAGTCTTGGGCTAACAGAAGGTCTGGGGACCATGACCTCCGGGGTCCTTCTAGTCTAGTCAGACCATTAAGTCTGGTCTTTTTACGAAAATCTGAGGTTTGCATCCCACTCCTCTCCTGCTCCCTCAGGGGTTCTCTGTTGTGTTCCCTGTCCGGGCAGACATCAGTTATAGCCAGGCACCATCTAGTTCTTCTGGTCTCAGTGTGATGTAGTCTCTGGTTTATGTGGCCTTTTCTGTCTTGTGGGCTCATCTTTAAAATACGTCTGTGGTGTTCTTTATTCTCCTTTGGTCCAGACCAACTGATGCATTTTAGATGGCCACTTGCTAGCATTTAAGACCCCAGACGCTTCTCACCAAAGTGGGATGCAGAGCGTTTTCTTAATATAGTTTGTTATGCCAATTGACTTAGATGTCCCCTGAAACCATGGTCCCCAGACCTCCGTTCCTGTGACTTTGGCCTTTGAAGCCTTTGGTTGTATTCAGGAAACTTCTTTGCTTTTGATTTAGTCCAGTTTGCACTGCATTTTTAGGAGACGCTTCAACCTCAGTGTCAGCTTCACTTGGGTTATACCAAAGTGCTCAGTTTTTTATCTTAGAAATTTGCTGTTTTTAAAATGCCACAGAACATACAGAACTGTAAGTTATGCTTCTGAATTTTTGCTGCTGATTTCACATTCTTTGGCAGTTCCACTGTACCTGCCATTGACAATTTGTTTTGGGGCTGGACATTGGGAATGGGTGTATGTGCTGTCCACTCCTGCTGAAAATCCTGAGCCAGGTGTCACATGGGCCTCCTGGGAAGGCAGTACCCATGACTGAGGCTGGAGGGCTCTGAGAAAGACAGACGTAGAAAGAATCTTACTCTGCTTCTTCGTGGGTTTTTGTGACAGGTGATAACTTTTCAGTAGGATGGCTGCAAATTGTCTTTGTTATTGTGATGACTGCTATTCAAAAGTCTGGGTACCTTGCAAAGAAATCCTATAAAGTTTTAGTGATATTTAGGAATGTCTTAGCCTGGGTTCTCTAGAGAAGGAAAACCAATAAAGCATATAAATACATATGTATATATAGAGAGATTTATTTCAAGGAAATGGCTCATGCGGTTGTAGAGGCAGGAATGTCCCAAGTCCATGGGTCAGAATAGAGGCTTCTCCTGATTCACATACCCACAGGGGCCGGAGAACCCAAGATCAACAGGTCAGAGTGTAGGGCTCTTGCTCATAGGCTGTGAAGATCGATGAATCCCACAAGACCACAGATAAGTTTAGCTCAAGTCCCAAGAACCAGAGGTGAGACAAACAGGAGCCAGGTGCAGGATCCGGAATGGGCAAAAGCCCACAAGCCTTCCCAGAATGCCCACTTATGTTCCATGGAGGCCACAAGCCCAAGGAAACTCCCTTTCAACTGTCTGGCTATTCACAGCAGATCCCATCATGGAGGTGATCACATAATATCAAAACTCATCATGCAAGTGATCACATCATAGAACTATCAAACCACTGAGACTCATGGCCCAGCCAAGTTGGCACACAACCTTAACCATCACGAGGAGAATGCTTACAATAAAAGTAAAAAGAAAAAAGCAAGGAGGTGGCCCAAGATGGTGGCTTAGTCAGACATACCATGCTGTCTCCCTATAGCAAAGACCCAAGAAACCAGATGAAACAGATATAGATGGCAATCCTGGAACCCTGAGAATCAAAAGAAGGATGAAGAATTAGATTGAACAGCAACTGGAAGGAGAAACCAAACAAAAACAGTGAATGAGGGAAGTTATGGATAGGAGGTGCCCTACCAGCTGGCCTGGTGCAACGTGGCCATCTTGAGACAAAGCGAGCAATGATCTTGGGTAAAGGAGCACAGGAAGGCAACTTCACGGAATTCCCAATAGGAGACAGAGAAACTGTATAGACAAACCTGAAGTGAAGCAAGGTGGGCAGGATGTGAACTGCATCTAAGAAGGGAAAGTACAGGAAGGCGGGCGAGAGCTCCAGGGACCCTGGTGACCAAAGAGCAGGGAGGGAGCCAGGATTCAGAGCCAGGACCACTCACCACCAGTGTCCCCAACCATAAGAGTGGATGGTGCACATGGAGCAGTAGATCCATAGAGTGTCAGCAAAAGATTCCCCCACTGGACCAGACTCCAGGAAGCTCCCCCTCTTTGAATTTGGTCAGGGCCAGATCTTGATTGCAGCTGCAGCCTATGGGGAATGCCCTGGCACCTGTGCCCAGTGACCAGAGGGGCATTCCCCTTCCCTTCACACCCTCTAAGTGACCAGTGGCATAAGCCCTGCCACCCCAGCCACCCAGCCCACATGGGGACTGCGTAATAAGTCTACCCCTTCCTGCCCCAACCCCACCCTGCCTGCAACCAGTGACACACCATCTGCCCTATCCACCACCACCCCAGCCACCTGGCATACCTGGCGAATGGCAGTCTGCGCTTTCACGTGCCTGCCACCTCCATTACCTCCCATCTGCTGCCACGCCCAAGTGGCAAGCAGCAGCAAGTGCTCCTGTGCCACTGGACCAATGACCACCAATGGCAAGTGCCCGCCCCACCTGCCATCCCCCCTGCTGCCCCTCCCACTTGGCAAACGGCAATGCACGCTGTTGCACCACCAGACTGGCGACCAGTAGTGGCATGTGCCTGCCTCACCCACCCACCCAGGAGTGGTGAGCACTCCTGTGCCACCAGACCAGTCATCAGCAGAGCACACCCACCTTGCCCACCCGATATATCAAGAAAAACAAAACAAAAAATCAGGACAAAACAAACCTACAATCAATCAATAAGTATATAAATAAATAAAACAATACCTTAAAGCCTCAGTCACAGCAGAATAATAACAAATCATATAAAGAATCTAAGATAAGATGGTTCAAATAAGTGAGCAAAATAAAGGAAAACAAAACCTTCCTGAGGAAGAAATAATAATAGCACAACCTGAGAAGGAATTCAAAAGACTTATACTTAGGATCCTCAAAGAGATCAATGAAAACAGAAAAAAACCCTGGAAGAATTCAGGAAAACAACACAAGAACAAAATGAGAAAATAGACAATTAGAAACCATACAAAAACAACCACTAGAAATTCGGAATGTTAACAATGAAATATCAGAAACAGATAACACAATGGAAAGACACAGAAGTAGAATCAATGGAAGAAAGAATCAGCAAGATAGGGGACAAATCCCTTGATACTAATTTGTTTGAAGAACAATCAGAAAAAAAAGAATGAAGAAAGCCTAACAGTTATATGGGACATCATTGAAAGGAATAATTTATGCATAATAGGAATTCCAGGAGGAAAAAAAGTACAGAATTTTTGAAGAAATATTGGCAGAAAACATCCCAAATATCATGAAAGATGATAAGGTTTCTATCCGAGAAGCCCAACAAACCCCATACAGGATAGACCCCATTAGAAACTCACCGAAACATATCATAATCAAACTTTCCAAAATCAAATACAAAGAAAGAATCCTGAAAGCAGTTAAAAAAAAAAAAAAAAGAAGAAGAAATATCATTTACCAAGGGGAACCAATAAGACTAAGTGCTGATTTCTCATCAGACACCACAGAGGCAAGAACACATGGGATGACATATAAAATCCTGAAAGAAAAGAATTGCCAACCAAGAATCATATATCCATGGGTTGGATATTTTGAAATGTCTTTCAAAAACAATGGCAAAACTAAGAAGTTCCCAGATAAGCAGAAATTATGGGAATTTGTAAAAACAAGATCAGCCTTATAAGAAATATTATAGGAAGTCCTTTGGATAGGGAACCAACAACACCAGACAAGCTGAGATAAAAACACACGACAGCAACACCCAGATACCAATCCAGATAAAGATTTCACAAAGGTAAAATAAAGCTACAAGACTGACTACACGGAACCAGAAGTGTTAAGCTGTAAACGACAACAACTTCCAAACAAAAACGGGGAATGAAAAGTATAGTTCCAGAACTTCCATACGGAGAGGAAGGCAAGTTGATTCCGAGATACAACAGACTTTGAAATTTAATGGGATAAAGGTAAATTTTAGTGTGACCACAAAGAAAATTAATAAACCTACTCACCAAAATAGAGGAAAATCGAAAAGGCTATGTAAACACTAAAACAGCAAAAATTGATAGGAAAACAAAATCCACATACAAAAAGAACTCAGCACAGAAAATTAGGAAGAGTAAAGAATGAAGAACTACTCAGGTAGTTCTATTATTTGCTTTTAAAAAAATGTATAACAAAATGACAGCAATTAATTCATATCTATTGTAAATCACACTGAATGTAAATGGATTAAAGGCACCAGTCAAGGGACAGGCAGTGGCAGAATGGATACAAAAACATTACCCATTAATACATTGCCTATAAGAGACACACCTTAGACACAAAGACATAAGTTAAAAACTGAAGGGTGAAAAAATGTATCAAGCAAACAATAACAAAAAGAGAACAGTAGTAGCAAAACTAATTTCTAATAAAACAGACTAAGTCAAAATCCATTATAAGAGACAAAGAAGGGCATTATATAATGATTAAAGATCAATTCATCAAGAAGACTTAACAATAATAAATTTTTACACACCCAATGACAGAGTTCCAAAATACATGAAACGAACTAACAGAATTGAAAAGAGAAATAGACAGTTCTACGATAATAGTTGGGAGACTTTAACACACTACTTTTTTTTTTTTTTTTACTGTTTTGAATATATTCTATTTTTTTGTGCTTTAGGTGAAAGTTACTTTTTCATACAAAAATTTATACACATATTGTTTTGTGACATTAGTTGCAATCTCCACAACATGACAACACATTCATCCTTTTCACCCTGGGTTCCTTGTGTCCATTCAACCGGTTCCTGTCCGTTCCTGCCTCCTCATCCTGCCTCCAGACAGAAGCCACCCATTTGGTCTTGTGTATCTGATAACTAAGAAGCACATGCCTGACATGTATTATTATTTTTTGTTTTATAGTCCTGCCTAATTTTAATCTTTGCCTGAGGAGTTGGCTTCGGGAATGGTTTCAGTTCTGGGTTAACAGAGCGTCTGGGGGCTACAGCTTCGGGGGTTCCTCCAGTTTCTGTCAGAACATTAAGTCTGGTCTTTTCACGTGAATTTGAGTTCTGCTCTACACCCCTCTGTCTGGGACTCTCTGTTGTGTTCCCCGTCAGGGCAGTCATTGGTGGTAGCTGGGCACCATCTAGTTCTTCTGGACTCTGGTGGATTCTGATTTATGTGGTCCTTCAGTCTCTTGGGCTAATATTTTCCTCATGTCTTTGGCTTTCTACATTCTCCTTTGCTGACAGAGACTAAAGGAACCCCCCAGACTATTGCCCTAAGACACTCTTAACCCGAAACTGCAGGCACTTTTCAGCCAAATAATAGAGTAGCCTATAAAGTAAACAATAACGCCTGTGAGGAATGTGCTCCTTTAAACAATCAACTACAGGAGACTAAACCATCAACATTTACACAAAAGTAAACATGAGGAGGCAAGGAGGGGCAGGGAAACTGGATGGATGGAAATGGTCGAGCAGGGTGGAAATGGTGAGAGTTCTGATACATTACAGGGATTGTAACCAATGTCACAGAACAATCTGTGTATGAATTGTCGAATGAGAATCTAATTTGCTGTGCGAGCTTTCACCTAAAACACAAATAGAAAAAATTTTTAAGCATGTTACAAAATAGCATTTCAGTAAATCTGGTTTTGTAGGGAAAAGCATATACATACATTTATAGGTACATTGTGCAGAGAAGAAAAGAGAAGAGGATGGTATTACTTAGGTTTTGTGGCTGTAAAGAGGAGATTCCCTGAACGTCTCAAAAACGACGCCCATTGCAGGGAAACATGTCGTGCACCCGGAAGCGGAAGCCTCTCACGAGGACTGCGGCGCTAGTCTGGGTCCTAGGCTGGTCTAGAGGCCTCAGCAGTACTATCTGCCTTTCCGACGGACCGCCTTCCTCGCGCTCCTCTCTGTATCTTTTCTCTCTCAGCTCCTACTGGGATATTTTTGTTCTTTCTCAATCTCGGCTTGCCTGGGACCCATCCGCCGCCCTTGGCGGTAGAATCTTTCAGCGAAGTCCCCACAGCCCGCGTACTGGCGGGCAATGCAATAAAACACAAAGAGCTGCAGGCACGGGCGACTGGAGCATTGGAGACATTGTGCGTAACGTGTCCGCAGAGCTACGAGGTGCGCGAGGAGGCCCGCGGCTCCGGGCTTCGGGCGCTGCCCGCGGGCGTCTGGGCCCAGCGGCCGCAAAAGGAGGCCGGCCCGCCTGGCTGCGGCGAGTCCGCTCCGGCTCTGTTCCCAAGAAACGGCTGAGTTACGGGGGTGGTTTCTAAAATCCGTTTCGTGTGCCCACCATGAATCAAGCCTTTAATAGAAGTCCGTTCTTTCCCCGTCCCCCACTCTGAGTGCATGCGTAGTTTCCTTTTCATAGACAAAGCCGAGAGGGCGGGCACGGGAGAGCCTCTCTAAGGGCCGGGTGTGGGGTTCCGCGTCCCCCACCCTGCGGCTCCCAGAACGAAGACCGCCGAGCCCGAGGAGACGCTGTCCGCCCAGGACTAGGCCCCCCAGATGCAGCCTCGCGCGCACGCCTGGCCCCACTCCTGTCGGGGCGGACTCGCAGAGCGCCTGCGCCGGGGACCCGCTCGGCATAGCTCTTTGTTGTGCTACTTGTACTTCTGCGCAAAAGTCCTTGGGGGAAATTAGGAATTGTATTCAGAACCACTCACGAAAGAGAGTTGTAAACATGCTGAGAGACAAGGTTTCTTTAATAAATGAACAATTACCTTAAAACGATTACTGTCCCGTGCTCCCTCCTCCAGGCCCTGGGAGCATTGGGTCCTGCCAAACGCAGCCGGCTTACTACGTGTCTGGCAATAGCGAGCCAAGTCCAACTCCAGCATGTAAGGGAGGCCCCGTGATGGTGCAGGAGGAACAGAGACCTTAGGAAATGCCGGGAAAGATAATAGTTTCACAGATTATAATTGTAGCATCGGGTGCAAGCCCTTGGCGAGTGTGTATTATTTGATGACAAATACATTGTTCTTAAAAGTAATTCCCGTGGAATTATTAAGCCAAGGCTTCATGTTTCATGCTGGTGTTTTTAACTAACTCTGATCAGTTTTTTTTTTTAAATAATTTTGTTTTTGTTGTTGAGCATACACCAATTCGACAGTTTCTACATGTACAATTCAGTGACATTGATTATTCTCTGGGTTGTGCAACCTTGCTTACCTCCTTTCCTCGGTTGTTCCTCCCCCATTAACTCATTGCCACCTAAGTTTCCTATCTAATGTTTTGAGTTGCTGTTGTCAACTTGATCTCATACAGATTCGCCTTAAAAGAGCACAATGCTCAAGGCAGACATTGTTTACTAATGAAGCTAAACTATTGTTTGCTTTTAAGAAGACTTCTGGGGATAATTTTGAAATTTGCTCTTGAACACAGAGTAAACCAAACCAAACTCATTGCCACTGAGTGGATTCCAACTCATAGAGACCCTATAGGACAGAGTAGAACTGCCCCATAGGGTTTCCAAGGAGTGGCTGGTGAATTCGCACTGCTGAACTTTTGGTTACCAGGGCTCTGAACATAGAGTAGCTAAAGGGAATGGAAGAAATGATGAAGAGCTGAACAGAAGATTTCAAAGGGCAGCTTAAGAAGACAAAATATTAAAATGAAATGTGCAAAGACCTGGAGTTGGAAAACCAAAAGGAAAGAACATACTCAGTGCTTCTCAAACTGAAAGAACTGAAGAAAAAATCATCTCTAGTTGCAATTTTGAAGGATTCTATGGGCAAAATATTGAAAGAGGCAGATGGAAAGATTACACAGTCACTGTACCAAAAAGAATTGGTCAAGGTTCAACCATTTCGGGAGGTAGCATATGATCAAGAACCAATGGTAGCGAAGGAAGAAGTCCAAGCAGCTCTGAAGACATTGGCGAAAAACGAGGCTCCAGGAATTCATGGAATACCAATTGAGATGTTTCCACAAACGGATGTTATGCTGGAGGTGCTCACTCGTCTTTGCCAAGAATTTTGGAAGACAGCTGCCTGGCCAAATGACTGGAAGAGATCCATACCTGTGCCCATTCCAAAGAAAGGTGATCCGACAGAATGCAGAAATTATTAAACAATATCATTAATATCACACGTAAGTAAAATTTTGCTGAAGATCATTCAGAAGCGGTTGCAGCAGTACATCCACAGAGAACTGCCAGAAATTCAGGCTGGATTCAGAAGAGAAGGTGGAACGAGGGATAAAGATATCACTGCTGATGTCAGATGGATCCTGGCTGAAAGCAGAGAACACCAGAAGGATATTTACCTGTGTTTTACTGGCTATGCAAAGGCATTCGACTGTGTGGATCATAACAAATTATGGATAACATTGCAAAGAATGGGAATTTCAAAACACTTTTTTGTGCTCGTGAGGAGCCTGTACATAGATCAAGAACAAGGGGATACTGATTGGTTTAAAGTCAGGAAAGGTGTGCGTCAGGGTTGTATCTTTCACCATACTTATTCAATCTGTACGCTGGGCAAATAATCCGAGAAGTTGGACTATATGAAGAACACGGCATTAGGACTGAAGGAAGACTCATTAACAACCTGAGATATGCAGATGATACAACCTTGCTTGATGAAAGTGAAGACTTGAAGCACTTACTGATGAAGATCAAAGACTATAGCCTTCAGTATGGATTACATCTCAACATAAAGAAAACAAAAATCCTCACAAGTGGACCAATAAGCAATATCATGATAAATGGAAAAAAGCTGATGTCAAGGATTTAATTTTACTTGGATCCACAATCAACGCCCATGGAAACAGCACTCAGGAAATCAAACGACGTACTGCATTAGGCAAATCTGCTGCAAAGGACCTCTTTAAAAGTGTTAAAAGCAAAGATGTCACTGAGCATGTGCGGCTGACCAAGACATGATGTTTTCAATCACCTGATATGCATGCAAAAGGTGGACAAGGAATAAGGAAGACAGAAGAATTGATACCTTTGAATTAAGGTGTTGGTGAAGAATATTGAAAGCACAGGGCCCTGGTGGTATAGTGGATATGAGCCTTAGCTGCTAGCCAGCTTGGCAGTTTGAATCTACCAGTCATTCCTTGACTACTCTGTGGGGCAGTTCTACTCTGTCCTATAGGGTCACTATAAGTCAGAATCAACTCGATGGCAGCTTTTTTTTTTTTTTTGCCAGAAGAACAAACAAGTCTGTCTTGGAAGAAATACAGCCAGAGTGCTCGCTGGAAGCAACGATGGTGAGACTTGGTCTCATGTACTTTGGACATGTTATCAGGAGGGACCAGTCCCTGGAGAAGGACATCACGCATGGTAGAAGGTCAGCGAAAAAGAGGAAGACCCTCAATGAGATGGATTGACACAAGTGCTGCAACACAGGGCTCAAACATAACAATAATTCTGAGCATGGTGCGAGACCAGGCAGCGTTTTGTTCTGCTGTACATAGGGTCGCTATGAATCAGAACTGACTCTAAGGCATCGAACAACAATAACGGCAGGGGATATTTTTGGTGTAAGATTTAAGAATTAAAGATTAGGGCAACAGTTTCAGTGGTCTGAAAGTTTAAGGAAGTTGAAATGTTGCCATTTAAATGAAAACTGTAAAGTGAATATGTACTCTCGAATTCGTGTATAATAAGGAAAAAGAAGTAAATCCCATGGTAGTAGAAAGCACAAACCAAAGGGTGCTCTGCCCTAAAATCTTATGGCTCAAAGAAAATCTGATGGAAACCATTTACCAGAGCTTGAAAACTGAATATTGTATCATTATCCATTAAGAAACACCACCATATTGATAGCAGTAGGAATGTAAGATTATGATCAAGATTCCAGTGGTATGTAGTTTTATTAGATTGTGCTATCTAGTTACATTTTTTGGGTGCTGCGAAGTTGATTTTTTTTTAGGAAAAATATTTTTGTCCGTGTCTTTTTTTTTTCATTTAAATTTTAAATGATTTGTTTTTTGAAAAGGTAATATATCCGCATGGCTCAAAATTCATAGTATAAAAGGGTGTACAGCAAACAGTCCCCCTCCTACTCATCCCTCAGCCTCTTGGCTCCCCTCCCTGGAGGTGGCCAATGTTTTCATCTTCTTGTCCATCTTTCCAGATAGTTTATTGTATACAAGCAAATATGTACATAAATTTTTTCTTTCTAAATCAAATTGCAGAACATTATACATAGTTATGCACTTTGCTTTTTTCCTGTTAACAATATATCTTAGAGATTACCCATACCGATCCATAGTATTCTGTGTAGCGTTCCATGGTAGAAATTCATCTTAGTTTAATTAACCCCCACTGTTGGACATTGGAAACCCTGGTGGCATAGTGGTTAAGAGCTACGGCTGCTAACCAAAAGGTCAGCAGTTCGAATCCACCAGGCGCTTCTTGGAAACCCTACGGGGCAGTTCTTCTCTGAGCTGTAGGGTCGCTATGAGTCAGAATTGACTCGATGGCAATGGTTTTTTTGGGGGGAGGGGGCGGTTGGACATTTAGGATTTCCTAGGTGGTGCAAACGGTTAAGTGCTCAGGTACTAACTGAAAGGTTGGTGGAATCCATTGAGAGGTTTGTAGGAAGAAAGGCCTGGTGATCTACTTTGGAAAGGTCATAGCCATTGAAGATCCTATGGAGTGCAGTGTTGACAAGAGTGAGAATCGACTTGATGGCAACTGTTTTTTTCTGTTGTTGTTAGATATTTAGGCCCGATATTTGCCATTACAGGCAAAACTGCAGTGGACACCCTGGGACCTGTCACACGGTCTAGTACTGTCTGTAGGACAAAGTTCCAGATGAGAAATAGCTGGGTCACCAGGGATGTGCCAAATGCACCCCCCTCCCCCGAAAAGTTGTGAGAAAGCACATCCCACAAGGATGTGTGACTTCCCACCATCTCCCCAACATGAGGTGTTACAGAAATTTCTAATCAGTGTCAACTGGATAGATGAAAAGTGATATCTCCCTGCTTCTACTTTATGTGTTCATGCTCTAGCTTGCATTTCTCAAATTTTGATAAAGGTTGAGAATTTTTTAAATATGTTTAATAGTTACTGGCATTTCCTATTCTGTGAATAGTCCAATTATATACTTCATGCATTTTAAAAATCAGGTTGTTATTCTTTTTCTTACTGACTTATCAGGAAGAATTTCCCAAATTTACTGTTTGTCTTTTCCATTATTTATGTTTTTTTTTTTATTCTCAAACTTAAATTTTAGTTTTGAAGTAAAATTTATTTTAGAATTTTAAATTGTAATTAGAAAGGCCTTTTCCACTCTGGGAACCCTGGTGGCACAGTGGTTAAGAGATTGGCTGTTAACCAAAAGGTCAGCAGTTCAAATCCACCAGGTGGAAACCTCACGGGGCAGTTCTACTCTGTATTATAGGGTCGCTCTGAGGCAGATTTGAGGCGGAATCGACTCGAAGGCAACGGGTTTGGTTTAGTTTGCACTCTGAGATTAAAATAATTCTTTTTTTTTTTTTTTAAATTTTTATTAAGCTTCAAGTGAACATTTACCATTCCAATCAGTCTGTCACATGTAGGTTTACATACATCTTACTCCCTTCTCCCACTTGCTCTCCCCCTATTGAGTCAGCCCTTACAGTCTCTCGTTTCGTGCCAATGTTACCATCTTCCCTCTCTCTCTCTATCTTCCCATCCCCCCTCCAGTCAAGAGTTGCCAACACACTCTCCTGTGTCCACCTGATTTAATTAGCTCACTCTTCATCAGTATCTCTCTCCCCCCCCACTGACCAGTCCTTTTCATGCCTGATGATTTGTCTTCGGGGATGGTTCCTGTCCTGTGCCATCAGAAGTTCTGGGGAGCATTGTCTCTGGGATTCCTCTAGTCGCAATCATACCATTAGGTGTGGTCTTTTAATGAGAATTTGGGGTCTGCATCCCATTGGTCTCCTGCTCCCTCAGGAGTTGTCTGTTGTGTTCCCTGACAGGGCAGACATCGATTGTGGCCGGGCACCAACTTTAAAATAATTCTTTTTGGTACTTGTTTGCTGTTTACTTTTTTGCATTTAAATCTTTATTCAATATGGAATTTAATTTGGTGTAAAGTGTGAGGTATAGTTCAACTTTATTCTTTTTTCGGATGGTTGTCCAATTGCTCCCTCATTTACTTAATAATAATTCTCCACTGGTGTGCAATGCCACTGTGATCTTATTCTTCACATTTTGTGCATTTGGAGCTATTTCTGAACTTTATCAAAAGGAGCATTTATAACGTTTTAATATCCCTAAGCCAATTTTAAATGTGTTTTGTACACAATTTAGTACTAGTTGGTATTCTTTTAGATGCAAACAACAGAAACAGAATCTGAGGCAAGAAGAAGCATTTAATTGTAAGGTTGTTAGGATAGTTCTCAGAATCAAAGGAGTCAAATTAGGAAGGGCAGGTTGTAGTCAACAGGATCCATCTGTAGAGCTTCTCTCCAGAGTGGTGCCATTACTAAGACTGGGTTTCTGAGTCACTGTCTTCAAGTTTCAAATTCTTGAAACGGAGATGGGTTGTCCTAGCTAAGGTCAGGGGTCTTAACCCCAGGGTCAATCAGCTGTGACTGGGATGCAGGGTCACTGGAACACACAAGAGGCCACTGAGGGGTCCCAGTGAAAAGGCAGTCACTCCAGTTTATGTTACACCATGCTTCTCCGGATCCTGTACACTACCAGTGTATACGCTTTTACGTTTATAAGTACATGCTCAGACTTGTTCCCAGAAATTCAGCAGACTAAATTGCAAAAAGGTCCAGATAAAAAATACCAAGTAATGGTGATAAAACATAGCTAACCTGTTTTTAAATGCATAAATGAGCTTGTGAGTAATTAAAGAAATTCCAGTGTGACCCGCTCCCCGCCCCCCCCATCTTGCTGCTGAGGCTGACAGCCAGGCTGTCACTGTTTTTGCCCTATTTGGGAGTGCGAGCTGAGTTTTTTTGTTTGTTTGTTTATTGTGGTTTAGGTGAAAGTTTACAGAGAAGATTAGTTTCCCATTTAACAGTTTGTATATACAGTGTTCCATGACATTGGTTGCATTTCCCACAATGTGTCAGCACTCCCCATTTCTGCCCTGGGTTCCCCTTTTACTTTGTTTTTTCTACCTCTTCCTGCTTTCTCATCTTTGCTTTTGGGCAAATGTTGTCCTTCAGATCTTGTCTGATTGTTCTAAGGAACACATTCCTCTCAGGCATTACTGTTTATTTTATGGGCCTGTCTATTGTTTGCTTGAAATGTGTTTTCTTGGAATGGCTGCAGTTCTAAGTCTGAGGGGTGTCTTAGGGCCACAGTCTCGGGGGATCCTCCAGTCTCTGTCAGACAGTAAGTCAAGTCTTTTTCGTGAATTTGATATTTTGTTCTATATTTTTCTCTCACTCTGTCTGGGAACCTCTGTTGTGATCCCAGCGAGAGCAGTCGATAGTTGTAGTGGGGCACCATCTAGTTCTTTTGATCTTGGCGTTGTGTAGCCTGTGGTTCACATGGTCCATTAGTCCTTTGGACTCGCTGCTCCACGAGTCCTTGGTTTTCTTCAGTCTGCTTTGAATGGGAAGAGACCAATAGTTGTATCTTAGATGGCTGCTCAGAAGTTTTTAAGACCCTAGACACAACTCACCAAAGTAGGATGCAGAACATTGTCTTTATGAACTATGTTGTGCCAATTGATGTAGATGTCCCCTGAGTCCATGGTCCTTCACCTTTGAGCCTACGAACTTCATCCCACGAGGTGTTTGCTTACGTCTAAGAAGTTTCCATGACTGTGCCCTTTGTGTGTGTTGTCTATATTAATATACATGCTTGTTGTTGTTGTTAGGTGCCATCTAGTCAGTTCCAACTCATGGCGACCCTGTGTACAACAGAATGAAACACTGCCCGGTCCTGCACCATCCTCACAATCATTGTTATACTTGAGCCCATTGTTGCAGCCACGGTGTCAACCCATCTTGTCAAGAGTCTTCCTCTTTGTTGCTGACCGTCTGCTTCACCAAGCACGATGTGCTTCTCCAGAGACTGATCCCTTCTGATAACATGTCCAAAGTATGTGAGACATAGCCTCACCATCCCTACTTCCAAGGAGCATTCTGGTTGCACTTCCTCCAAGACAGACTTGTTCATTCTTTTGGCAGTCCATAATATAGTCAGTATTCTTCACCAACACCACAATTCAAAGGCATCAATTCTTCTTCGGTCTTCCTTATTCATTGTCCAGCTTTCACATGTATATGAGGCAACTGAAAACACCATGGTTTGGGTCAGGCACACCTTAGTCTTCAAGGTGACACCTTGGCTTTTTAACACTTTAAAGAGGTCTTTTGTAGCAGATTTGCCCAATACAACGTGTCATTTGATTTCTTAACTGCTGCTTCTATGGGTGTTGATTGTGGATCGAAGTAAAATTAAATCCTTGACAACTTCAGTCCTTTCTCCGTTTATCATGTTTATTGGTCCAGTTTTGAGGATTTTCATTTTTTTATGTTGAGATGTTATCCATACTGAAGGCTGTGGTCTTCGATCTTCATCAGTAAGTGCTTCAAGTCTTCTTCACTTTCAGCAAGTAAGGTTGTGTCATCTGCATACCTCAGGTTGTAAATGAGTCTTTCTTCAATCCAGATGCCGCATTCTTCTTTATATAGTCCAGCTTCTCGGATTATTTGCTCAGCATACAGATTGAATAAGTATGGTGAAAGGATACAACCCTGACGCACACCTTTCCTGACTTTAAACCACACAATATCCCCTTGCTCTGTTAGAACAACTGCCTCTTGATGTATATACAGGTTCCTTATCCATAATTTGTTATGATCCACACAGCCGAATGCCTTTGCATAGTCAATAAAACACATGTAAACCTCTTTCTGGTATTCTCTGCTTTCAACCAGGATCCATCTGACATCAGCAATGATATCCCTGGTTCCACCTTCTCTTCTCAATCCAGCTTGAATTTTTGGCAGGTATCTGTTGATACTCTGCTGCAGCTGCTTTTGAATGATTTTCAGCAAAATTTTACTTGTGTGTGATATTAATGATATTGTTTGATAATTTCTACATTCGATGGGATCACTTTTCCTGGGAATAGGCATAAATACAGATCTCTTCCAGTTGGTTGGCCAAGTAGTTGTCTTCCAAATTTCGTGGAATAGACGAATGAGCACTTCCAGTGTTGCATCCATTTATTGAAACATCTCAATTGGTATTCCATCAATTCCTGGAGCCTTGTTTTTCACCAATGCCTTCAGTTCCGTTTGGACTTCTTCCTTCAGTGCCGTGGATTCATGATTATATGCTGCCTCCTGAAATGGCTGAACATCGACCAATTCTTTTTGGTATAATGGCTCTGTGAATTCCTTCCATCTTTTTTTTGATGTTCCCTGTGTCGTTTAATATTTTCCCCGTAGAAATCCTTCAGTATTGCAACCTGAGGCTTGAATTTTTTCTTCAGTTCTTTCAGCTTGAGAAATGTTGAGTGTTTCTCCCTTTTGTTTTTCTATCTCCAGGTCTTTGCATGTGTCATTATAATACTTTGTCTTCTTGAGCTGCCCTTTGAAATCTTCTGTTCAGGTCTTTTACTTCATCATATTTCCTTCTGCTTTAACTACTTGACATTCAAGAGCAAGTTTCAGAGCCTCTTCTGACATCCATTTTGGTCTTTTCTTTCTTTCCTGTCTTTTTAATGACTTCTAGCTTTCTTAATGTATGATGTCCTTGCACAACTTGTTTGGTCTTTGGTCATTAGTGTTCAACGCATCAAATCCATGCTTGAGATGGTCTCTAAATTCAGTTGTACTTTGGCTCTCATGGACTTGTTCTAATTTTCTTTGAACTTGCATATGAGCAATTGATGATCTGCTCCACAGTTAGCCTCTGGCCTTGTTCTAACTGATGATATTGAACTTTTTCATCATCTCTTTCTACAGATGTAGTCAATTTGATTTCTGTGTATTCCATCTGGTGAGGTCCACATGTATAGTTGCCATTTATGTTGTTGAGAAAAGGTATTTGCAATGAAGTCATTGGTCTTGCAGAATTCTATCATGTGATCTTCGGCATGATTTCTGTCACGAAGGCCATATTTTCCAACTACCAATCCTTCTTTGTTTCCAACTTTTGCATTCCAATCACCAGTAATTATCAGTGCATCCTGATTCACACTGGATCAATGTCAGACTGCAGAAGTTGGTAAAAATCTTCAATTTCTTCATCTTTGGCCTTAGTGGTTGGTGCATACATTTGAGTAATAGTGGTATTAACTAGTCTTCCTTATAGGCATATGGATATTATCCTATCACTGACAGTGTGGTACTTCAGGATAGATCTTGAAATGTCCTTTTTGACGATGAATGTAATGCCATTCCTCTTCAATTTGTCATTCTCAGCATAGTAGACCATGTGATTGTCTGATTGAGAATGGCCAATACCAGTCCATTTCAGCTCACTAATGCCTAGGATATCGATGTTTGTGCATTCCATTTCATTTTTTTTTACATTGCAGACATCTTTATTTTACGCCTGTTAGGCCATGAATTCATAGGGAATAGGTTCCAGCAGCTCAGGCTCCTTTCCATTGGTTCTCAAAAGGTGTGCTTCTTGAGGGTGGAGAAGTGGGTGCTGCTGTTCCACAGTCTCCTTGCACTGGTGGCCGGATGGAGAGCAGGGCACTGCTAGACCGTGGGTTCCCAGTGCAAGTGGCTGAGTGAAGGGGCGGGCACCACCAGTCCGTGGCCCTGCAGTTCAGTGGGTGGGGTGGTGGTGGGTGTTGTCAGGGGGGTGGAGGTCACTGCAGGTCCCTGGGCCTCCAGCACTGGGGGTTAGGGGTGCGTGATGGGTGAGGTGAGCACACTCAACTTTCACAGGATGAGGAGTACTCTTGACTAGCTCTAGACATGGGTGCAGAGTCGCCAGGTGATGGAGGCTTTGGCTGGAAACACTGCTTGCTTTGCCTCAATATGGCTATACTGTGTGCATTTAGCTGGCAGGGTGCCAACGATTCCTAATTCTCCAAGTCTGCTGTTTTTGTATAGTCTCTCCTTCCACTTGGCACTTAGTCCGATTCTTCAGCCTTGCCTTTGATGCTCAGGGTTGTAAAGTTGTTATCTACATGTGATTCACTTGTTTTTCTTTTTTTGGGTCTTTGTTGTATGAGGGACATTAGGAGGCATGGGACTATGCCACCATCTTGAACCGCCTCTGGGTTCTGGGTGGTGAAAATTCACAGTTATTAGCATTCTTTCATGCTGGTCTAAGGTTCAAATGTATACTACAAATGTACACTTATTCTGTAAGCTAAGAAATTAACATAAAGGGTTTCTGGGCTGGCCATACCCTGGAGCAGCTTGCAGAAGCAAGTGAAGATCCTCCCAGAAGGTACAGATCCACAGCTCTCCCAAAATATATGTTATTGTTGTGTGCCATCGCCTCGACTTTGATTCGTAGTGACCCCATGTGACAGAGTAGAACTGCTCCCTAAAATATTCTAGGCTGTAATCTTTACAGGAGCAGATCACCAGGTCTTTCTCCTGTGCAGCCGCTGAATGTGTTTGAACCTGCAACTTTTGGTTAGCGACCAATCACTGAACTGTTGTACCACTAGTGCTCTTAGGTCCTACAGACGATGCAACAGAGCCCTGCTGGGCATGAGCTTACACTTGAGAAGTAGGAGGAAGTCGGCCGTCATGAATGAACTAGAAATAAAAAGTTTAACCATTGGAATTAAAAACACATCAGAATCCTGCTCTGGCAAAGGATTTAGCTACTACAACCATTTCTGGGTATCATCACTGTCCTATTGACTGCCCACCTCCTTGGGCCATCCAACTCATAAGCACAATGCTGGGAGATCCTCAGAGTAAAACTATCCACTGATAAAATATTCAGAAATGCCCACACCTCCCTGTCGGTAATTATCTGTACCCCATAACCAGTTTAGACACTGATTTTTAGCAGTATATGTTTTATCCCCAAATACCATTAGGCATTGGTTTAAGAAGTCCAATTGTCACTACCCCAATTTTTGGGGGTTAAAAAGAAAAACCTAAAACCTGAGGAACGTACTAGCAGTATCCACTAGAAAATCTGAGCAGCAATCCAGCGGAAAAGTCACTTAAATAAGGAGCAAATCCAAAATAGTTAACAAAATACTACATGATCTTGGATTTTATCCAAAGTCAGTGAATACTTGATTAGACGCACATCAACCGGAAAGAACATTAAACACAATTGCTTGTACTCTACACTGAGAGCTGAAAAATAAACTTTTTTCTGGACTCCCTACAGCTGATATATTAGATCTGATGCAGTTCTTAGATTTTTTGGCTGCCCATTTTTAGTGTCTAGTATGTACCTGGAAACCCTGGTGGCATAGTGGTTAAGTGCTACAGGTGCTACCAAGAGGTCGGCAGTTCGAATCCACCAGGCACTCCTTGGAAACACTATGGTGCAGTTCTACTCTGTCCTATAGGGTTGCTATGAGTTGGAATCAACTTGGCGGCAGTGGGTTTGGAGTATGTACCTGGATAACAGAGCCCTGGTGGGCCAGTGGATAAACACTCAGTGGCTAACTGAAACGTCGGTAGTTTGAACCCACCAGCTGCTGTGCAGGAAAAAGATGCGGCAGTCTGCTTCTGTAAAGATTACAGCCTTGGAAACCCTATAGGGCCGCTCTACTCTGCCCTATAGGGTCACTATGAGTCAGAACTGACTTGACAGCAATGGGCTTGGGATCTTTTTTTGGCTATAAGTGAACATATATTGGCATGGAAAGTATTCAAAATATACTCAAGTGAAAAGATTACAAAATAGTATCTCTTATGGAAAACCGTCTCGAAAATATTTATATCACAATATTCATAGGGGAGATCCTTGAGGGTTGCCACTATGGGTCATTTTTATCTTCTTTTTACTTATTAGTGTTTTCTATTATAAACACGTATTAACTTATAACTATAAAACCACAAGATGATACACGCAAAGTGCAACTAATGCTTAATGTTGTAAGAGTGTGGTAGAGATGAATTTCCACTCAGTGTTTATTCCTATTTCCTTCTAAGGTGCTTGTCTGTACTGCAGAGAATGGAAAGCTCTTGACTCCCATGCAGCTGGGGTTCTGGATGTAAACTGAATTCCCCCAGTGAAGTGAACCTGGAGGAGATGGAGACTGTCGTCCTGCACTCTGCGTTGTTGCTGGGCGCAGTGGGGATATCTTGGAGCCGTACTGCAGAGCTCACCTCTAGCTGTGCTAACCCAGCCCTGGATTGCAGCTATCACAGACAGTCCAAGACGGCGATGACCTTCAGATTCCCCACCGTCCCCGGCAGGCCATTTTCTGGGAGTCATTCCTGGACCCCAGCCGAAAGCCAGCCTCTCCAGCCATTTTATAATCATCTAAGTCATTGTGTGGAGTTTCTGGGTGGTACAAGTGGTTAAGCACTCAGCTACTAAACGAAAGGTTGGTAGTTCAAACCCACCTGTAGGTGCCTAGAAAGAAAAAAATCAGCCTTGAAAACGCTGTGGAGCACAGCTCTACTCTGACACACATGGGGTCACCACGAGTTGGAATCGAAGGGACAGCAACTGTTTTTTTTAAAGCCATTCTATGCCTAAAATAGCTGGTTGTTTCTGTGTAGTAATGCAGAGTCCTGACTGATACCAGGGTTCATGAGCAATTTGGGGACATGTGATGAAGGAAAAAAATACATTTTATGACACGTTGAATGAAAATTATTCAGAGGCACCAAGATTTCGAGTTGCTGGGAATTCATCTGAATTGCAGAATGAAGAGTAAAAATAATTGGAACAACTCTGCCAACCCTAAGACACAACTAAGGTCTCTGCTACAGATGTAACGGGGCACAGACTTCCTCACGGCCAGTCAGGTGTGCAGACAAAAGGTAGCTTAGAATTTGTTCTAAAATGGATCTGTTCTTTCCCTGGAGTCTTTCATGATGGGTTTGGGAGGGGTGGTGTCTCAGTGACCTAGTGCTTCCGTAACAAAAAATGCCACGAGTGGACAGCTTTAAAGAGCAGAAATTTATTTTCTCAGCGACTGGGAGGCTGGAAGCCTGAGTTCAGGGCATGACTCTAGGGGAGGCCTTCTTTGTCCATTTCAGCATCTAGCAGCTGCCGGCCGTCCTTGGAGTTCCTCGGTGTCTGTCCTCCCCACTGTGGTTGTCTGTGTCTAACCTGATCTTTTTATAACTCACAAGTGATTAGATTTAGGACCCACTCTACTCTGCTATGACCTCATTAACATACAAAAGAAAAACCCTATTTCCAAACAGGATCAGATATCCAGGTAAAAGTGCGAGGACTTGAATACGTATTTTTTGGGGGGAGAAGTACAATCCAAACCATCACAGGTGGTGAGGAGCAGGAGCACCAGATTAAATTGGCCTACTTGCGGAATTTCAGCTTAAAGAACACATCCTCATTCCGGTGCAGCTCCATCTCAGGTTCTGTCCTTTTCCCCCGTGTGGCTGCACAGGACGATGTGGACAAGTTGTGGCCAGGCCTTCTGGCCTCTTTCTGGTTTCTCCTGTGAAGTGGCCAATCTGGTCTGGTCCTTGGACAAGGACTGCGGAGGCAGGGCCGAGCCCTTCTAGGGGTGGGAGTGTTATGTTGTTATGCTTGGTGATCTGTGGTTCTAGTCCTGGCTCCTGGTCATAAATGCCTCTACACTGTGGCTCCTTCATTCTTCCTCTAGGCCTCTACTGGTTCCTGATTTTCTCAGGACATCAGTGGCCCCATGCCAGGGTGTGCAGACTTCCAGGTCTCTGGCAAGCCTTGGCAGGTGTAACCAGCTGTGCCCCTGCCAGTAGCTGATGCCACCCTGGGTGTGGGAAGGATGTGAATCTGGAGTCCCATGGACGTGGTTTTCCTGGCCTTCCAGATGGAACATGACACAAATACCCCTCTGCTTTTCCTTGGAACATACCTAATCAGCCTCCATGCCAAGGTTTCAACCTGAAGAGAGCAGGCCAGGACATGTGTATCTGTCCTCTTGCTTCCCTCCCCACCTTGGCCCTTCCTCCCCTTCCTACACTCTCCCAGGATGGAAGGGGTGATGTTTTTACTTCTTCCTCTCAGTTAGGGAGTTCCTCTGTGTCATAAGCTACTTCCTCCAAGTAGGCGGAGCCCTGAACAGAACATGGTACAAGGAGAGAAACTGATTTACCAGTAAGTTGAAGTCTAAAGATATTGTCCCTTTTATGCCAATAAAACCTGCTCATAAGGATTTTCATGGATTATGTTCAACTTCAGTGTTTGGTTCCCATCCCTGAACCTCTACTGATGAAGGAAATGTTGAATGGACAAGTCTTGTCCCCAGTGTCTTAGTTCCCTAGTGCTGCAGTAACACAAATAACACAAGGGGGTGCCTTTAAAGAACAGAACTTTATTTTCTCACACTTCTGGAGGCTAAAAAAAAAAATGATGTTCAAATTAGGGTCTTGATCATGTCAGTTCCTCCCTTGTCAGTAGATTGGGTGTTCCTTGGTTCCCTGGCTTGTAGAGGTTCCTCACATGGCAGCTGTCTTCCCGTGTGCTCACCTCTGTGTCTGATCTGCTCTTTTTATGACTCAGAAGTGATTAGGTTTAAGACACACTCCACACCAGCATAACCTTATTAACATAACAAAGAAAACCCTATTTCCAAAGGGAATTCATCCACAGGTATGGGGGTTAGAATTCTAACATATTTTAGGGGGACAAAATTCAATCCATAATGCAAATCCTCTGCTTTAAATGAAAAATGTTGTCAGCTGCTTTGGAGTTGATTCTGACTCACGGTGACCCCATGTGTGCAGAGTAGAACTGCTCCATAGGGTTTTCAAGGCTGTGACCTTTTGGAAGCGGATTCCCAGGCCCATCTTCCAAGTCACCTCTGGGTGGGTTCAAACCACCAACCTTTCAGCTAGTAGTTGAACACTTAACCATTTGTACCACCCAGGGACACATGAATGAAAAACAAATCCAAAACCCAAACTGATTCACAGTGATCCTCAGGACACAGTGGAACTGCCCATAGGGTTTCCAAGGCGCTAAATCTATAGAAGCAGGCTGCCACATCTTTCTCCCGTGGAGTGGCTGGTGGGTTCAAACTGCTGACCTTTTGGTTAGCAGGTGAGTGCTTAACCACTGCACCACCAGGGCTCCTTCAATGAAAAATACAAGTATTTAAATATTTTTAACATACAAATTTCCAGTTGTGCTAACATCTGGTTTGTACAGAAGTAGTTCTGTCAAGAAGACATCTTTATAAAGCTGAAACTTTTCCTGAAGTTGACTTAGTTGACACTTATAGTTTTTATTTGTGCTTTATCCAAAGCTCACCCCCCCCCCCACCTTTTGTAATCTCTGTATGTCCTTTGGGCACGCTACTCCCCACTCTGTCCATGTGATTTGGGAGGACTGACTCCTCCTCCAGGACAGTGCAAGCCTACCTGGAACTTTTTCTAGAGCTATCTGTATAATCTCTTCCTGCTGGGAACGCCACTGGGAGACTTGTCAGCCTGGAGTTGGGGAGGCTTCCCTGGGGGTATACCAGCACAGAGGACCACAAAGCTGAAAGCAAGACAGAACTACTGGCTGTAGCCGATCATGCCCAAAGCCTTGGTATCCCTGAGCCTCTCAGGTGTATGAGCCACCTCCCTCTCCCCATTATTTTTTCTGCTTGTGCTGGTTTAAATTGGATTTCTGCCATTTGTAACCAGAAAAGTTCTGACTACCAAGCAGCAGGTACTAGCAGATATCCCCTATAAGAAATGTTAAAGGGAGTCCTTGAGGCTGAAATAAAAGGATCCTTGACAGTAAATTGAGTACACAAGAAGAAATAAAGAGCACTGTTAAAGGTAACCACATAGGTAAACATAAAAGTCAGTGTAAATGTATCATGTTTGTAACTTTTGCATGTATCTGATTTAAGAGACAACTGCATAATAAAATAATAATAAAAATTATAAATCTGTGTTGATGTGCATACAATGTAAAAGAATGTAATTTGTACAACAATTAACAGCCCAAAGAAGCGGTGATGGAGTTATACAGGAGCAAAGTTTTTGCATATTATTGAAATTAAAATTGATATTAATCCAAGGCGAAGCCAAGATGGCGGAATAGACAGACACGTCCCTCGAGCCCTCTTTACAACAAAGACCCAAAAAAAACAAGTGAAACAAGTATATTTGTGACAAGCTGGCAGCCCTGAGCATCAAATGCAAGAGTAGACAATGAACTGAGGGGTAGGGGTAGGGGTAGGGGAAGGAAGAGGCCGTTCAGAAGTGGAGAGGAGTTACCAGACCTGAATCGCGGGGGGCCCTCAGGCACTGTTCCCGGAGCAGCGGCGGCAGCAGCGGGCTGGTCCTAGCGATCGGCCACAGTTTCCTCAGGGAGAAGCAGCCAGCCACACAGCCCACTCACACCTCCGGAACCTGAGCAGAAGGGCGCTCTCGGCAAAAGCTAAGTACTTGCGTACGTTTTACCACGCCGCCCCCCACCCCCTGCACCGCCAAGCGAGCTTCAGCGGTTGAATCCCTGGGCCTGAGATAGACCCTGGTGGGCACCTGGAGCCGTCCTCCTGGCTGTGGGGAAGGAAAAAATTTGCAGCTGGTTGGGGGGGAAGATAATTTGCTGGCTCCATTAACCGGGGGAGCTCAGGACAGAAGCGGCTCCTGTCCAGGCATAAACCGTGCGTGGACCTTCAGCACCTTTCCCTTCTGCATGGACCTGTGTGGGCTTATTTTGGGAGAATAGGCCCTTGTTGGCAAACTCCAACCATTTCACCAGTGTGGTGGAGAGGTGGGTGTTTGACGTTTGACATTGCTTTGCCTATTAAACAAGGCCCTCACCTACCCACAACAGGACCTAAAGACTGGTGGCTCCACTTGGGTGGCCCAGCCACCTGCGACAGGGGTCCAGGGATAACTGATACCTCACAGTCCTTACAACAAAAACTTTGGGTGCCCATGGTCCCTCTGCAGAACCCACCCACCAGCACGCTCTAGGGAACAGAGACGTGTTTTCTTCAGAGACACCTGGGGGTTGGTTCTCAGCCCCCTGCCTTGTTCAGAGTGTGACTCCCTGCTGCAATCAGATACCAGTATATACACCAATCACCCCTGCCCCTCCTACACTGTAGGACAGAGCCTATACCACATACTTGATATCAGCTACCTGGAAACCTGAGCTGAATTCATACAAGAAAACTGAATGGACTCCTAGACTGATATACCTGATAACAACTCTAGCCAGCAGGGGACAGGACACCAGAGCTCCAAAGGCTAAAATGATCAAGCTAGCTCATTCAAGCAACCCATAGGGGTATACCAAAACAAAAAAAAGCAAGCAGCTACAAGACAGTAAGCAAGCATAAACTAATACAATAACTTTTAGATGGCTTGGAGACAACAATCAATATCAAGTCACATAAAGAAAAAGACCATGATCACCTCAACAGGCTCTCAAAACAAAGAATCCAGGGATGTTCTAGATGAAAGTGCATTCCTGGAATTACCAGAGCCAGAATACTAAAGTTTACTATACAGAACCTTTCAAGACATCAGGAAGGAAATGAGACAATATGCAGAAAAAGCCAAGGAACACACAGATAAAGCAACTGAAGAAATTAGAATGATTATGCAGGAACATAATGAAAAGTTTAATAAGCTGGAAAAATCCATAGACAGACAGCAATCAGAAATTCAGATGATTAACAATAAAATCACAGAATTAGACAACTGAATAGAAAGAGGAGCAGAATTGAGCAAGTACAAGCTAGAATTTCTGAACTCAAAGATAAATCACTTGGCACTAATATATTTGAAGAAAAATCAGATAAAAGAATTTTAAAAAATGAAGAAACCTTAAGAATCATGTGGGACTCTATCAAGAGAAATAACCTATGAGTGATTGGATTACCAGATCAGGGAGGGATAACAGAAAATACAGAGAAAATTGTTGAGGATTTGTTAGCAGAAAACTTCCCTGATATTATGAGAGATCAGAAGATATCTATCCAAGATGCTCATTGAACTCCACATAAGGTAGATGTTAAAAGAAAGTCACCAAGACATATTATACTCAAACTTGCCAAAACCAAAGATAAAGAGAGAATTTTAAGAGCAGTGAGGGATAAACAAAAAGTCATCTACAAAGAAGAGCCAATAAGAATAAGCTCGGACTACTCAGCGGAAACCATGCAGGCAAGAAGGCAATAGAATGACATATTTAAAAAAGTGAAGGAAAAAAATTGCCTGCCAAGAATCATATATCCAGCAAAACTGTCTCTTAAATATGAAGATGAAATTAGGACATTTCCAGATAAACACAAGTTGAGGGAATTCGTAAAAACCAAACCAACACTACAAGAAATACTAAATGGAGTTCTTTGGTTAGAAAATCCACAATATCAGGTATCAACCCAAGACTAGAACACTGGGCAGAGCAACCAGAAGACAACCTAGACAGGGAAAACAAAAAAAACAAAGCAAGATTATTTAAAAAAAAAAAAAAAAAAAGAAGCCCAAAACAGGGTAACAGCAATGTTACCATATAAAAGAAGACAACATTAAAATAAAAAAGAGGGACTAAGAAATATAATCATACACCTTCCATATGGAGAGGAAGATGCCGCAATACGAGGAAATAAAAGTTAGTTTTATATTTAGAAAAATAGGGGTAAATAATAAGGTAACCACAAAGGAGACAAAATATCCTACTCATCAAAATAAAATACAAGAGAAAAATAGAGGCTCAGCAGAAACAAAATCAACAACAACAAATATGAGGAAAGGACAATATATAAAGAAAATCTACTCAGCACATAAAATCAAGTGGGAAAAGAAACTATCAACACACAAAAAAAGACATCAAAATGATAGCACTAAATTCATACCTATCCATAATTAACCCTGAATGTAAATGGACTAAATGCAGCAATAAAGAGACAGAGAGTGGCAGAATGGATTAAAAAACAAGATCTGTCTATATGCTGCCTACAAGAGACACACCTTAGACTTAGAGACATACACAAACTAACACCCAAAGGATGGAAAAAATATATATCAAGCAAACAACAATCAAAAAAGAGCAGGAGTAGCAATCTTAATTTCTGACAAAATAGACTTGAAAGTTAAATCCATCAGAATGGATAAGGAAGGACACCATATAATGATTAAGGGGACAATACACCAAGAAGATATAACCATGTTAAATATTTACGCACCCAATGACAGGGCTGCAAGATACATAAAACAAACTCTAACACCATTGAAAAGTGAGATAGACAGCTCCACAATAATAGTACAAGACTTCAACACACCACTTTCAGTAATGGACAGGATATCGAGAAAGACGCTCAATAAAGACACGGAAGATCTGAATGTTACAATCAACCAACATGACCTCGTGGACATATACAGAACACTCCACCCAACAGTAACCAAGTATACTTTCTTTTCTAGTGCACATGGAACATTCTCTAGAATAGACCATATATTTGGTCATAAAGCAAGCCTTAGCAGAATCCAAAACACTGAAATATTACAAAGCATCTTCTCTGACCATAAAGCCATAAAAGTGGAAATCAGTAACAGGAAAAGCAGGGAAAAGAAATCAAACACTTGGAAACTGAACAATACCCTGCTCAAAAAAGACTGGATTATAGAAGACATTAAGGATGGAATAAAGAAATTCAGACAATCCAATGAGAATGGAAATACTTCCTATCAGAACCTTTGGGACACAGCAAAAGCAGTGATCAGAGGCCAATTTATATCAGTAAACGCACACATCCAAAAAGAAGAAAGGGCCAAAATCAAAGAATTATCCCTACAGTTTGAACAAACAGAAACAGAGCAACAAAAGAAACCCAAAGGCACCAGAAGAAAACAAATAATAAAAATTAGAGCTGAACTAAATGAAACAATAAAAAAAAGAAATAGAAAACAGAAAATAATTGAAAGAATTAACAAGACCAAAAGCTGTTTTTTGAAAAAAATCAACATTGATAAACCAGTGGCCAAATTGACAAAAGAAAAACAGGAGAGGAAGCAAATAACCCGAATAAGAAATGAGAGGGTCGATATTACAACAGACCCAAGTGAAATTAAAAGAATCATATCAGATTACCATGAAAAACTATACTCAAACATATTTGAAAACCTAGAAGAAATGGATGAATTCCTAGAAACACACTACCTACCTAAACTCACACAAACAGAGGAAGAGCAACTAAACAGACCCATATCAAAAGAAGAGATTGAAAAGGTAATCAAAAAACTCCCAACAAAAACAAGCCCTGGTCCAGAGGGCTTCACTGCAGAGTTCTACCAAACTTTCAGAGGAGAGTTAACACCACGACTACTAAAGGTATTTCAGAGCATAGAAAAAGACAGAATAATACCAAACTTATTCTATCAAGCCACCATATCCCTGCTACCAAAACGAGGTAAAGACAACACCAGAAAAGAAAACTATAGACCTATATCCCTTATGAATATAGATGTAAAAATCCACAAAAAAAATTCTAGCCAATAGAATTCAACAACATATCAAAAAAATAATTCACCATGACCAAGTGGGATTCATACCAGGTATGAAGGGATGGTTCAATATTAGAAAAACACTGTAATCTACCACATAAATAAAAGACAAGAATCACATGATTTTATCAATTAATGCAGAAAAGGCATTTGACAAAGCTCAATACCCATTCATAATAAAAACTCTCAGCAAAATAGGAATAGAAGGAAAATTCCTCAACATAATAAAGGGCATTTACACAAAGCCAACAGCCAATATCACCCTAAATGGAGAGAACCTGAAAACATTCCCACTGAGATTGGAAACCAGACAAGGATGCCCTTTATCACCACTCTTATTCAATATTGTGCTGGAAGTCCTAGCCAGAGCAATTAGGCTAGATAAAGAAATAAAGGGCATCCAGATTGGCAAGGAAGAAGTAAAAGTATCTCTATTTGCAGATGGCATGATCTTATACACAAAAAACCCTAAGGAATCCTCCAGAAAACTACTGAAACTAACAGAGTTCAGCAGAGTACCGGAATACAAGATAAACATACAAAAATCATTTGGATTCCTCTACACCAACAAAAAGAACATTGAAGAGGAAATCACCAAATCAATGCCATTTACAGTAGCCCACAAGAAGATAAAATACTTAGGAATAAATCTTACCAGAGATGTAAAAGACTGATACAAAGAAAACTACAGTACATTTCTGCAAGAAACCAAAAGAGACTTACATAAGTAGAAGAACATACCTTGCTCATGGATAGGAAGACTTAATATTATAAAAATGTCTATTCTACCAAAAGCGATCTATACATTTCATGCAATTCTGATCCAAATCGCAATGACATTCTTTAATGAGATGGAGAAACAAATCACCAACTTCATATGGAAGGGAAAGAAGCCCTAGATAAATAAGGCATTACTGACAAGAAAGGACAAAGTGGGAGGCCTTACTTTACCTGATTTTAGAACCTATTATACCGCGACAGTAGTCAAAACAGCCTGGTACTGGTATAACAACAGATACATGGACCAATGGAACAGAATTGAGAATCCAGACATAAATCCATCCACATATAAGCATTATTACTTGAGAAAGGCCCCAAAACAGTTAAATGGGGAAAAGACAGTCTTTTTAACAAATGGTGCTGGCATAACTGGATATCCATCTGCAAAAAAATGAAAACAAGACCCATACCTCACTCCATGCACAAATACTAATTCAAAATGGATCAAAGACCTAAATATAAAATCTAAAACGATAAAGATCATGGAAGAAAAAATAGGGACATTAGGAGCCCTCATACATGGCATAAACAGTATACAAAACATTATAAAAAATGTAGAAGAAAAAATAGATAACTGAGGGCTCCTAAAAATCAAACACCTATGCTCATCCAAAGATTTCACCAAAAGAGTAAAAATACCGACAGACTAGGAAAAAGTTTTTAGCTGTGACATTTCTGATTGGCGCCTGATCTCTAAAATCTACACAATACTGCAAAAACTCAACTGCAAAATGACAACCCAATTAAAAAATGGGCAAAAGATATGAATAGACCCTTCACTAAAGAAGACATTCAGGTAGCTAACAGATATATGAGGAAATGTTCATGATCATTAGCCATTAGAGAAATGCAGATCAAAACTACAATGAGATTTCATCTCACTCCAACAAGGCTGGCATTAATTCCAAAATCACAAAATAATAAATGTTGGAGAGGCTGCGGAGAGACTGGAACACTTCTACACTGCTGGTGGGAATGTAAAATGGTACAACCACTTTGGAAATCGATTTGGCACTTCCTTAAAAAGCTATAAATAGAACTACCATACGACCCAGCAATCCCACTCCTTGGAATATATCCTAGAGAAATAAGAGCCTTTACACAAACAGATATATGCACACCCATGTTTACTGGAGCACTGTTTACAACAGCAAAAAGATGGAAGCAACCAGGGTGCCCATCAACGGATGAATGGATAAATTATGGTATATCCACACAATGGAATGCTACGCATTGATAAAGAACAGTGAGGAATCTTTGAAACATTTCATAACATGGAGGAACCCGGAATGCATTATGGTGAGTGAAATTAGTCAGTTGCAAAAGGACAAATATTGTATAAGACCACTTGAGAAACAATTTAAAATGAGAAGAAAACATTCTTTTGTGGTTATGAGAGGGGGGAGGGAGGGAAGGTGGGAGGGGCATTCACTGATTAGATTGTAGATAAGAACTACTTTAGGTGAAGGGAAAGACAGCACACAATACAGGGGAGGTCAGCACAATTGGACTAAACCAAAAGCAAAGAAGTTTCCTGAATAAACTGAATGCTTTGAAGGCCAGCGCAGCAGGGGCAGGTGTCTGGGGACCATGGTTTCAGGGGACATCTAAGTCAACTGGCATAATAAAATCTATTAACAAAACATTCTGCATCCCACTTCGAAGACTGGTGTCTGGGGTCTTAAATGCTAGCAAGCAGCCATCTCAGATGCATCAATTGGTCTCAACCTACCTGGATCAAAGGAGAATGAAGAACACCAAGGACACAAGGCAATTATGAGCCCAAGAGTCGGAAAGTGCTACATGAACCAGTGACTACATCATCCTGAGACCAGAAGAACTAGATGGTGCCCGGTTATAACCGATGACTGCCCTGACAGGGAACACAACAGAGGTCCCCTGAGGGAGCAGAAGAGCAGTGGGATGCAGACCCCAAATTCTCATAAGACCAGACTTAATGGTCTGAGACTGGAAGGACCCCCATGGTAATGGCCTCCAGACCTTCTGTTAGCCCAGGACAGGAATCATTCCCGGAGCCAACTCTTCAGACATGGATTGGACTGGACAATGGGTTGGAGAGGGATCCTGGAGAGGAGTGAGCTTCTTGGATCAGGTGAACACTTGAGACTATGTTGGCATCTCCTGCCTGGAGGGGAGACGAGAGGGTGGAGGGGGTTAGAAGCAGGTGAAATGGACATGACAGAGAGAGTGGAGGGAGAGAGCGGGCTGTCTCATTGGGGGAGAGTAATTGGGAGTGTGTAGCAAGGTGTATATGGGTTTTTGTGTGAGAGACTGACTTGATTTGTAAACTTTCACTTAAAGCACAATAGAAGTTATTTTAAAAAAATTGATATTAATCCAAGTTAAGTTGTTATAAATCAGATGTTAATTGTAATTTCCAGGTGAGCCACTGAGAAGACAACTATAAAAATATATAGTAAAGAAATGACAAGAGAATTAAAATGGTACACTAGAAAATACTCATTAAACAGAAAAAATGCAGTAATAGAGGAACAAAAAAGACATAAGACATATAAAAAACAAAGCTGCAGCCAGGATTCCCATCTTATCAGTAATTACAAGAAAAGTAAATGGATCAAACACTCCAATTAAAAGGCAGAGGTTGGCAGAATGTATAAGAAGACATGATCTAACCATGTGGTGTCTATAAGAGAGAAGCTTTAGATTCAGAGACACAAACAGGTTGAAAGTAAAAGACTGGAAAAAATATACCATACAGATAGCAACCAAAAGAGAGCTAGAGTGGCTATACTAACATAAGGCAAAATAGTCTTTAACACAAAACTTGCTAATAAAGATACAGTGATATTTTACATGGATAAAATGGTCAATACATTGATAAGATATGACAATCATTAAAATATGTGCACCTAATGACAGAACCCCAAAATACATGTAGCAAAAAATGACAAAACTGAAGGGAGAAATAGACAATTCAACAATAATAGCTAGAGGTTTCAATAACTAATTTTCAATAATGTATGGAACAACTAGACAGAAGAGCAACAAGGTAATAAGTGACGACTGTATGAACATGGTATAAGCCGTCTAGATCTGTGCTGTCCAATATGGTAGCCACTCATGACTACTAAGCATGTGAAATATGACTAGTCCAAATTGGGGTGTGTTGTGTTAAATACACACTGGATTTCAGAGATAATACCAAATTATTAAATAAAATATATGATTAATAATTTTTATATGAATTACCTGTTGAAATTATAGTTTGGATATGTCAAATTAAATAAAATCTATCAATAAAATTAATTTTCCCCATTTTTTTCACTTTTTTAAATGCGGCTACCAGAAAAAAAAAAAAATTCCACCACTCATCTGTCAATTCGTGGTGGCTTATGTGTTGCTATGATGCTGGAAGCTATGCCACAGGTATTTCAAATACCAGCAGGGTCGCCCATGGTGGACAGGTTTCAGCAGAGCTCTCAGACTAAGACAGCCTAGGAAGAAGAACGTGGTGATCTATTTATTAAAAAAAAAGGCCAGTGAAAACCTTGTGAATTGCGGCGGAACTCTTTCTGATACAGTGCCAGAAGATAAGCTCTTCAGATTTGAAGGCACTCAAAATACGACTGGGGAAGAGCTGCCTCCTCAACGTATAGTCCATCTTAATGATGCAGATGTAGTAAAGCTTTCAGAACCTTCATTTACTGATGTGCAAGACTTAATATGAGAAGAAACAGCTACAAACATCCATTAATAATTGGAACATGGAATGTACAAAGTATGAATCTAGGAAAATTGGAAGTTGTCAAAAATGAAATGGAATGTTTGAAGATAGATATCCTAGGCATTAATGAGCTGAAATCGACTGGTATTGGCCATTTTGAATTGGATAATCGTATGGTCCTACGTTGCCAGGAATGACAAATGGAAGGGAAACGGTGTCCCTGTCATTGTCAAAAAGAACATTTCAAGATCTATCTTGAAGTACAATGATGTCAGTGATAGGATAATATCCATAAGCCTAAAAAAATATATATATATTTTTTATATTTTACAAGGAAGACCAGTTAATACCACTGTTATTCAAATTTAACCACCAACCACTATGAAATTGAAGACTTTTACTAACTTCTGCAGTCTGAAATTGATCAAACATGCAATCAAAATGCATTGATAATTACTGGTGACAGGAATGCGAGAATTGGAAACAAAGAAAAAGGGTCAGTAGTTGGAAAATATGGCCTTGGTGATAGAAATCACGCTGGAGATTGCATGATAGTATTTTGTAAGACCAATGATGTATTCTTTGGGAATACCATTTATCAAAAACATAAATGGCAACTATACATGTGGGCCTTGCCAGATGGAACACACAGGAATCAAACTGATATCTGTGCAAAGATACATTGGAAAAGCTCAATATCATCAGTCAGAACAAGGCCGAGGGTTGACTGCAGAACAGATCACCAATTGCTCATATGTAAGTTCAAGCTGAAGCTGAAGAAAATTTTTAAAAAGTCTATGACAGCAAAGTATGACCTTGAGTATACCCCGCCTGACTTTAAAGACCATCCCAAGAGTAGATTTGATGCAGTGAACACTAATGACCAAAAACCATGCAAGTTGTGGGATGACATCAAGGACATCATACATGAAGAAAGCAAAAGGTCAGTAAAAAGACAGGAAAGAAAGAAAGGACCAAAATGGATGTCAGAAGAGATTCTGAAACTTGCTCTTGAATGCACAGTAGCTAAAGCAAATGGAAGAAATAATGACGTAAAAGAGCTGAACAAAAACTTTCAAAGGGTAGCTTGCAAAGACAAAGTAAATCACTATAATGAATTGTGCAAAGACCTGGAGTTAGAAAACCAAAAGAGAGCGTGCTTGGCAATTACCAAGCTGAAAGAACTAAGGAAAAGAATTCAAGCCTTGAGTTGCAATACTGAAGGATTCTGTGCACAAAATATTGAACGATGCAGGAAGGAATCACAGAAGATGGAAGGAATACGGAGTCACTGTACCAAAAAGAATTGGTTGATGTCCAGCCATCTCAGGAGGTAACATATGGTCAAGAACTGACGGTACTAAAGGAAGAAGTCCAAGCTGCACTGAAGGCATTTGTGAAAACCAAGGCTCCAGGAATTGACGGACTATCAACTGAGATGTTTTAACAAATGGATGCAAAGCTAGAAGCGTTCATTCACCTATGGCAAGAAATTTGGAAGACCGCTATCTGGGCAAGGGATTGGAAGAGGTCCATATTTGTGCCCATTTCAAAGAAAGGCGATCCAACGGAATGTGGAAATTATCGAGCAATATCATTATATATACCAGATCCAAATAAAATTTTGTTGAAGATCATTCAAAATGGTTGCAGAAGTACATCCACAGGGAACTGCCAGAAATTCAAGTCTGAATCATAAGAGGATGTGAAACAAAGGATATTATTGCTGATATCAGATGGACCTTGGCTGAAAGCAGAGAATACCAGAAAGATGTTTACCTGGGTTTCATTGACTATGAAAAGGGATTCAACTATGTGGATCATAACAAATTATGAATATTCATTGAGAAGAATGGAAATTCCAGAACACTTGATTGTGCTCATGTGGAGCCTGTACATAGATTAAGAGGTAGTCATGCAAACAGAACAAGGGGTTACTGTTGTTGTTGTTCTTGTTTTCAGGTGCAATCGAGTCAGTTCTGACTCTTAGCAACCTCATGTACAACAGAATGAAACACTGCCCAGTCCTGCACCATCCTCACAATCATTGTTATGCTTGAGCCCATTGTTGCAGCTACTGTGTCAGTGCATCTTGTTGAGGGCCGTCCTCTTTTTTGTTGACCCTCTACCAAGTATGATGTCCTTCTCCAAGGAATGGTCCCTTCTGATAACATGTCCAAAGTATGTGAGACAAAGAAGTCTCACCATCCTTGCTTCTAAGGATTCTGCGTGGCTTAAAATCAGGAAAGGTGTCAGGGTTGTATCCTTTCACCACAGATACTCAATCTGTACGCTGAGCAAATAATCCAAAAAGCTGGAGAGTATATGAAGAAGAATGCAGCATTAGGACTGGAGGAAGACTCATTAACAACCTGCAATATGCAGATGACACACACAACCTTGCTTGCTTGCTAGCTTGCTTGCTTGAAGTACTTACTGACGAAGATCTTCAGTTTGGATTACACCTAACATAAAGAAAATTAAAATCCTCACAACTGGACCAATAGGCAACATCATGATAAATGGAGAAAAGACTGAAGTTGTCAAGGATGTCATTTTACTTGGACCCACAAGTAACGTCCATGGAAACAGCAGTCAAGAAATCAAATGACATATTGCATTGGGCAAGTCTGTTGCCAAAGACCTCTTTAAAGTGTCAAAAAGCAAAGACGTCACTTTGAGGACTAAGGTGCACCTGACCTAAGCCATGTGTTATGAATTGGATTGTGTCCCTCCAAAATGTGTCAATTTGGCTAGACCATGATTCCCAGTATTGTGTGATTGTCTACCATTTTGTTATTTGATATGGTTTTCCTATGTGTTGTAAATCCTACCTCTATGATATTAATGATGCAGGATTAGAGGCAATTATGTTAATGAGGCAGGACTCAATGTACAAAATTAGGTTGTATCTTGAGTCAATCTCTTTTGAGATATAAAAGAGAGAAGCGACAGAGGGATATGGGGACCTAAAACCACCAAGAAAGTAGTGCCAGAAGCAGAGTGTGCCCTTTGGATCTGGGGCCCCTGCACTTAGAAGTTCCTAGACCAGGAGAAGACTGATAAGGAGGACCTTCCTTTCGAGCTGACAGAGAAAGACTTCCCCTGGAGCTCACGCCCTCAATTCAGACTTCTAGCCTACTAGACTGTGAGAGAATAAATTTCTCTTTGTTAGAAGTTCCACTTGTGGAATTTTTTTACAGCAGCACTAGGTCATTGAGACACTGTGGTATTTTCAATGGTCTCATATGCATCTGAAAGCTGGACAATAAGGAAGACTGAAGAAGAACTATGCTTTTGAATTATGGTGTTGGCAAATACTATTGAATATACCATGGACTGCCAGAACAAACAACTCTGTCTTGGAAGAAGTGCAGCCAGAAGGCTCTTTAGAAGGGAGGATGACGAGACTTCATCTTATGTATTTTGTACATGCTATCAGGAGAGCAGTCCCTGGAGAAGGACATCACACTTGGTAAAGCAGAGGGTCAGCAAAAAAGAGGAAGACCCTCAATGAGATGGACTGACACAGTGGCTGAAACAATGGGCTCAAAATAGCAATGACTGTGAGGGTGGTGCAGGACCAGGCAGTGTTTTGTTTTGTCAAAGAGTTGCTATGAGCCGGAATCGACCTGACTGTACCTAACAGCAACAATAGAAAATTTAAAATTACATATGTGAGTCACATTTGTGATTTAACATTATATGTCTATTGGACAGCATTACTCTAGGTCATTCTGTCCTGCAAGACTACTTTAGAAACCAGAGGGAAGAGTCATTGTTCTATGATTTTAATACAGAAAAGTCTCAAGGCTGGGCTTCTTTGTTCAAAGATGAAAATCACTTTGGACTAATCAATGAAGGTTCAACAAACTGGTCTAATAATGGACTACATATGCTTTCCCTCTTAAAAGAAGTAATTTATTTCACCTCCAAATAGAGCAGAAGAAACTAGAAAACATCAATCTTTTCTAGAGGAATTCAACCAAGATGAAAATGTAACTAAATTCAATTAGATACCTTATTTCACAAATAAAGAGGCCAGTTTTAACACTTGAAATAAGTTATCCAACATATACACTTTAGAATCAACCCACCTGGAAATTGCTATTAGCCAGCTTTATTTAGATTATTTTAAGTTGTGCCTCTTTATTCATAAAAACCTCAATCTTCTTGACCTGCCACTCTTGAAAAAAAAAAAAAAAATGAACCCACTAACCCTGAAAGATAGAGTAGAACTGCCCCATAGGTTTTCCTAGGCTGTAATCTTTACAGAAGCAGATTGTCGCATCTTTATCCTATGGAGTGGCTGGTGGGTTTGAGCCACTTAACTGTGCCACTGGGGCTCCTTGCCACTTTGTGTAGAAGTAATAATTTCCTAGCTGGACCAAGAGCTAGTTTTGTATTTTCAAGGCGGATACACAATCTCATTCTGGTGAGGGGTACACAGCCAAGTAAAGAGGCAATTATAACACAGAGTGGTAAGTGCTATGAATGGGAGGGGTTCAGATGCCATAGGCAACACATATAGCAGAGACTGACTGATACCTATCATTCTCCTCCTCCTTCATTCTCTCCTTACTAAACAGAATCCTGATTTTTATTCAGGCAACATTTCCTTGTCACTCTTGCGACTAGTGGTCTCCTATGAGATGTAAGGGGAAGTTGTTGGCAGACTTCTTAAACGTTGACTTAGCTTGGAGGTGTAGATTCTTTTTTTTTGCAGTAATGTCCTTCTTCATTTTTGGAAAGTATATACGATGGTTGGTGCTCCAGAAGGCAACTTCAGTCTTGAGACCATGAGACAAATTTGAGGATGGCAGAGCAAAACAAAGGGGGTTAGTTTCTGGTGACAACGTGGAGCCCCGTTGCAGCCCTGGACTACTTGTCTTCAGACTTTGTGTTATGTGAGAGAAGAACAAAACCAAAACAAACAACACCACCCTAATTGTTTAAACTTCGATTACTTTAGGTCTCTATGATTATTTGTTAAAAAAAAAAAAAAGTAAGCGAGGACCCTGGTGGGAGTGGAAGTGGGAGATTATGAAAGAGGGCCTATGGTCAGCCATGAAAAACTCTTGGGAATAAACCCAAGGCAAACCCATTGCTGTCGAGTTGACTCCAACTCATAGCGACCCTATATGATAGAGTAGAGCTGCCCCATAGTTTCCAAGGAGCGCCTGGTAGATGTGGACTGCCGACCTTTTGGTTAGCAGCCGTAGCACTTAACTACCATGCCACCAGGGTCCTCTGGAAATCTCTGGTGACAACGGGATTCCATAGAAAGAACTCGAAGTTGTGGGCAAAGCCATCTGAGACAACCCAAATTCAGTACAGTATCATTTGAGAATAAATGATCCCAGCAACCTGAAAAGATACAAGATTTCATCAGGCTCAAAGCTCTAAAGAGTTAGTCCTAAAAGGCATTTCTATACTTGAGGATTCCATCAAAGCGTACTGTGCAAAAAAGTATCTTAAGAGCCAAAAGATATGCAAAATCTGATCAAGTCATTGACCTAGGTGAGAAGTGCAGACTTCTCTGAGAAGCTGGGAAGATGTAAGTAACGTGTATAATTTGGATCTAAGGGATTTGGATGATGGGACTGAGAACACTTTTCCCTAAACCTGATGTTTCCTTGTGGGTAGAAAATGATTTTGCGCACCTTTGGACCTTTCTTTGCACCTATATTTATTCTGCCCCTGAGCAGAGGGATGACCTGTCTAGCTGGAAAATTTGGGAAGAAAACTGGGCATACGCTTCCTCTTGGTAGTGAGTGCTCCTCCAGGGGCAAGCCCTCCTTGAGGCCACGTTTTTGGAGGCATATCTGGCTAAATCTTTGCTAGCCTTGTCCTCTAATCTAGCCTTTATCGGTTTTAAAGTTTTCTGGCATCCATTTTTATTGAGGCCATAAGAAACCTCAGTTAGCTGTCTTGCTTAATGGAAACCTGTTTTTCAACCTTGGAATGATTTAGGGACTCTAGGATTAGAAAATCAAAACCAAGTTATTAATATTGATGTGGTAAGAACTGACATAATCGAATGTTGCAGAGGATTTATTAGAGCACAGCTTCGTAACTGTGCTAATGAAAATATTTAATTGAGTAATTGAATTAGACTTAAGTTGAAGTTTTACTAAGTATATGTGCAGAATTGGAACTCTTAGTGGGCTCACCTTATTTGTGAGTTTAATTGTGTAAGTACTCGTGGCAACCTCAGGCTCTGCCCAGCCCTGTGCCAACCCCACGACTGGGTGAAGATTGTCCTGCTGTGATCCACTGGCTGATTTTTGTAAGTAGATCACCAGGCCTTTCTTCCTAGTCCATCTGGAAGAGCCACTGAAGTCTGTTCAGCATGCAAGCTCCTACTGACAGATGGGTGGTGGCTGTGCAGGAGGTGCCGTGGCCAGGAACTGAACCTCGGTCTCCAGCATGGACGGTGAGAATCCTACCCTGAACCACAGCTAAAACACAACGTAAGTACTCAGCAAACACTGACTGAAAAGCCTGGGAAAGTGACTGTTAGATACAGACTCTAAGATTGCTAGATAGAAATAATGTTTGTGAACTTTTTTTAAATGGTACTTTAGATGAAGGTTTATCTGTAAACTGTTTTTGAAAGCTTATGGAAGAACTAAATTTCTCTTTCGTAAATTAAATTGAATATTAATTTTTAAAAGAAAAACTAACTTCTGAATAGTCTCCTGCAAATAGAAATTGCCCTCAAGGACACCAAAAAAAAAATCACGTCAACAACATGCATGGTTGCCAGAGAAGCCCCGGTCTCCGCAGGAGCCCCCATGGCTCAGCAATCCAGAAAGACTCTAAGCCACATGCCTGAAGATGCATGCGAAATACTCAGAACCTGGACGCCAGGAGGGAAGTGGTAACCGGCAGTGCAGGGTTACCTCCTGAGCCGGGTTATGATGCAGGGCAGGACACTGGTGAGGCACGCCCTGGGTTAGAGTCTAAACTACCAAAGCCGGCTGAGCTGAGGCCCTGGTGAGTCAGTCAATGAAAGGGCAGAGGGAGGGGCAGAGGCAAGGGGGCTCCGGGCTGATGAAGCCGCATTTACAAAGGAACAGAAAACAGTTCACGGACACTGCAGAGCAGACTGTGGGATGTGGAGAGGCCAGCCTGAGGGAGACCAGGGCCAGGCTGCCGGGCCTGATGCATGTGGAGGAGCCAGGCCTTATCTGAGGGTGACGAGGAGCAGAAGCGTGGTACGATCCAGTATCATTCACCCATCCAGAAAATATTTTGTGCCTCTCAAGTGTTGGATGCTTTAGAGCACTGGGGTGCTATGTTTGGGACAGTGATGAACAAAAGGAACAAGGCCCCTACCCACCAATCACACATTCTAGTGGAAAACAGATGGCAAGTGTAACTACAAATAAGTACTTCTGGATAGCTACCAGCTATTCAAAGAACTAAAACAGCATAGTGGCATAGAGGTCGCTGCTACTTCAGAAATGGTGTTCAGAAAGGACCTCTCCATCAAGGTGACATTGAGCTGAGACCTGCATGAGGTCCAGGACCCGGAATGTGGATCAAAAGCTGCACAAAAGAGGACATGGCCAACGCAGAACCACAGGTAGAAACGAGGTGCTGATGAACAGGAGCTATGGAGGGTGGAGGGGGGGGCGAGAGGCTGGGATGTGGCTGAGGGCTCAGTGCCTTGGAGTGAGCCACGCTCAGGAATCAAGACATCCACAAACCCAAGTGTGCAACGTGTCACTTCAGACGCGGAGGCAGGGCTGCTGGTAGTCCTTGGTTGAAACACGGGGATGAGGCAGCTCCGGGTGCTGCGAGCCTCCTGGGGCCCTCAGGTGGTCCTAGAGCCCTGGCCGGTCTGGGCAGCTCCTTCCACTATAGCCTCTTCCCTCCCCTCAGGCAAATCCCCTAGAGGTGAGGCTTCTGGAAAACAAGAGGCAGGTTGTCTCCTGTGATCCTCCTTCCCACTGGGTAACCCCAACCTTGGTAGGCCCAGGGGCACAAAGGCCTTACTACTCCCTTGGAACTGGGGGTCAGAGCAGGAAGCGGCGGGGGCATGGGCATTGTCTCAGTTGTTTTACTTTGGTTGCGGTGTGAAGCATGTCAGTTAGGAGGGCGGAAAATGCAATCATTTTTGCCTTAAAGGTATTTCAGCTGGTGAGTTTAGTCGAGTCTGGGATTTCTGTCACTCTGACTACTGTGAGGCTCCCTGCTTGTCCAGGCTCACTCCGGAAGGAAAACTAGAAAGCTGTCCTTCTTTAGTTCTGCACTGAGAATTTTCATCTCCAAAGCTGAACCTTGGAGGTATTGCTGACTGCAGGCTTCAAGCATAGACTTTAAAACAGAAGCATGCGAACAAATTTGTTTTTAATTGATTAGGAAAAAGCTGAATCTTGCAGAAGCCGTAATCCCTAACACCAACGAGCTAACAATGATGTCTGCTGGCTTCATCAACTCAAAATTTGCAAGGTTTGGAGTGGCCTGAAAGGGTGAGACCACCCACAGGCATTGTCCCCACTGCCCTCAGGTCTCTTCAAAGTCATTTTCCTTCCAGTTCTGCACCTCCAGCTCCAGGTTCTCACTTTCAGGTCCACAGGACTACCAGGTATTTGGACACTGTCAGCAAATTAGCAATTTTCCTAATCAAACATACTGTCTCTTCTTGGAACAAATTCTACTAAGGCACTCAGGCTGGCAACCTACCCTTGAATTTTTCCCCTTTTGTTAGAGACACCTATATTCTGTAGGCTGTCAAAAATGCAGATTCTGCGACATAACGTCAATTTTACCACTATAGTCCAGTCTATGGCTCCCAATTCTAACAGTAATATGACCCTGTGAGAATCTCTGTGAAGGGTTGGACTTGATCTCCTTGTAACTCACTCCAGCCATGATACAGTTTTTGTAGAGCTGGTTGGCATCAGAAGGTCCCCAGAGAAAGGAGAATGGTTAAGTAGCTCATATCAAAGTTTCCTCCATATTGGACTAAAGCATGTGAAAAGCAGAGAGCAACCTGTTAAAGATCACTTGTTTCAAAAGAATCCATCAGGTTGCCATGAGTCAGAATCGACATGACAGCAATGGGGTTTTTTTTTTTTTTTTTGGCCGGGGGGAGGTGGGGGAGGTTAGGACATCCAGACAGAGAAGGACAAGCTTCAGCTGACATCTTAAACACTAACTTTGCTAGAGAAAAACGTCAAACTTATCCTGGGGTTCTATGCTGAAATTAGGAGCTTGGGTGGCGCAAGCAGTTTGCCAAAGGTTGGAGGTTTGAACCTACCCAGCGACTCGGAGAAAGAGGCCAGGTGATCTGCTTCCACAGAGATTACAGCCAACAAAACCCTATGGAGCAGTTCAGCTAGGGGTTGCCATGAGTCAGGGGCTGACTCAACATCAGCTAACAACAACAAAAATAGGCTGAAATTAACAAAACATGACACACTCATTGCGCATTTCAATGTTTTATTAAAACAATCATTTTGTTTTCTTTTGTTTATAGGGACAACCAAAGAAAAATGTCTAATTTTATGTTATAGGTCATGTGAAATGCGATAAAATACACTCTTGGGAAGGCAGAATAGATTTTAAAACTCTTTTTTTTCAGAGAGGCTTCCATAAAAACAAACTTTAAAAATGTGGCTTACTTATATCTACCCACTTTTCCAGAAAAGTTCTGGTGTCTCTTCTCCATTTTGATACCCTCTGATTTATAAATAATTGTTCAAATATCCTAACATAAATTTTGTCTTCTGAAACTTTAGAAGTCACATTTCTAAATGAAGACCCCTCCCTTTAATTTATTGCTGTCTTTGTAAACATAGACTAGATTTTATTTAAATTATCATTTGATTTGGTACCACTATTATGAGTACAGTTCCAGTAATTAGATGTTGTGGGAAAAAGAGAAAATCTACCAGCAAGTAGACATCTTACTACAGGAAAGAACCTTTTTGATATGGTCTTTATAAACGCTGCTGGTTTAAAAATCTACTGGGCTATTTCTTTTTTTTTTTGAAAGTGGGGGTTGGTTATAAAAATTTATAGGAAAAAAAATTTTTTTAAACCAAAACTTCAATACAGAAGTGAATTAATTATGCTTTGGGATGTTAATAAACCAACCTACTGCCGTTGAGTCAGTTCCGACTCATAGCAACCCCATCAGGTTCCCCAGGCTGTCGTCTTTATAGAAGCAGAGTGCCACATCTTTGTCCCTTAGAGCAGCTGGTAGGTTTGGACTGCCGACCTTTTGGCAAGCAGTTGAGCACTTGAACCGCTGCGCCAACAGGGCTCTTTAGGATGTTAATAGTAGGTCTAAATTTTGGTGAGGCTAAGGGTTTCCCCAATGTTATACTCTTAAATTGGAAAAATGTTGTTACTCAAAATATAAAGAACATTACAGAACCAGAAATGGAATCTTTTATATGACAGACCATACTGTACTTCTGTCTTTCTTTCAACCCCTTTGTAAATCACAAAAATTAAGCAAACTTTGAATATAAAAAACTATTACATTTAGGGATAATGTCTAGTGGGAGAAAGGGAGGTAAGCAAAACAGAACATAACATGGTTCAAGAAACCATCCTCCCAATGTAGGGGGAAAAACAGAAATATTACATTTTAAAACTCAATAATGAAGACCCCAAAAAGATGAGACACCAGTTTACAAGTATATTTAAGGAAATAAGAAGCACACTGTCAATAAACACGAAAACATACTTCTATTCATAGGTATGAAATTACTTTGAAAAAGAACCAAGTTGAAATGAAGCAGCTGACTACAAATTCTTTTAAAACTTTTTTTTAAGTTCAAGAAAACCCTCAGCTGTATACGTATTAATTAAGAAGCAGAGCTAAAACATCTTCAAGGAACTTTCAAGGAGGAACCCTACATAAAAGGAAGAAAAGAATACCCCAATTTTTTCCCTGTTAAAAAATACATTCACGAGCTAAACTATAACATTTGAAGAGGTTAAAGTACCTTGGCTGTATTCATTACAGTTATCTGAAAGAGCAGAAAAGGTATCAAGGCTTTAAATTTTGTAATAGTTAATCATAACATTACATAACATTAACTTGTGTTTATATAATGAATAATACAAAATATATCCAAGAGCATTGTCTATTTGTATATACTAAAACATTCAGACATATAAAGAGGTGGTCCTAAAAAGTTACTTGTAATTCAAATATGCACGAGAGAAAGTAGTAATTTTATAAAGTTAAGAGTTTCTGTAATATAAATCTTTGTTTTAGATTCATGTTTGAAGATTGGAATTTTATTACTAGAAAGGGCACGTAGTGTTTAAGCTTATCTTTATTGAAGCTATAGAAAAAACTGACAAAATACTCTGTAGTGTATTTGGAAACCACTGTCATCCTGGACAAAGTTGTTTTTAGTTTCATAATCTTAACACCTCACTATGTAATTACACTTTGTTAATAAGAACATTAGATCCAGATATAAACTCAACAAGTGAAAGATTACACAACAAAAACCAATGTCATTAGTTCTAAGCTTGTGTCTGCCCTATTCATACCCGTAACTTCTCTAAGTTCCCTCCTATCCCTTCTAAGTGCTCGGTTCTGAGCTTGGGAGCATTCTTGCCTTGCAGCCTGGTCTCGGGGAGGGGGGACAAGCCAGTCCCAGGTGCTCTAGTTGCAGTCCTGCCAGTCATTTCCCATCCCTAGTGCTCTTTAAGCTCTTTAAGTCACAACACATGCTTTAGCATCCTAATTATTGACCCCAGCAGTGTATTTAATGCCATCCCATAGATGTACCCAGTATTCCTCGTGAAGAGGCTTCCTCACAACCCACAGAAGTGCCATGGGCAGGGAGAATGGAAGAGAATGAGAATTTTTCCTGCAGCTCTGTCAGCGTTGTGTATTACAGGAGGGATTCTACTATGTTTACTGTTAAATTGTAAAATACAGGGAGAATTTCCTTTCTAAAACCAACATAATATGGTTTGAAATTAAGCTTTTTGGGGTGATCTTTATGTGCGTTTTCAGAATGATATATTTAGGTACTGCAGCCAATTTATAAAACAGGTAACAATGAAAGGCCAGTGGAGAGTGGTGTACAGCTGTAAAAACCCAGTGTCTCAGGAGCACACTGAACAAACCAGAACTTACTTGAACATGCTTCTGCCAACACTTTGAAAACAGAAGGCTCTGGAATGCTAGAATCAAATGTCATCAAGCTTCATGTTGGAAGCTCAGATCTTTCAAAGAATTCGCAACTTGCTTGTTCCTTGTATGACCAAAGCTGTACAGAGATGCTAGGATCAAAGGAAAGGCTTCACTGCTAGTGGACAATAAGGGTAACAGGAGCAGCTATTGTCATATAATTTAACAAGTGACCAGATTTGTTGTATTTTAAAAGTAATGCATTCCAAATTCTTTTATATCTTCTTCTTCACTTCACGGAATGCCTTTTCATACCTTTCATTTGACAAAATTGCTTTGCTCTGCACTTCCTTCCCTTTAAAACATGCAGTTCATGCACTTGACAGTCTTACTGCCGTAGTCGACGCACTCGGGCCCGACGCACTCGCAGCAGGCGTTGTGGAACCAGCGGTACTTGGACGCCCCCATGGACTCACAGGAGATCTTGCACTGATGTATGGACATGCAGTCGTCAAAGTAGACCACAGTGCACATGTGTTCTGAAAAATAAAAAGGAAGGACTTCAGGGCAAGCAGGACACCAGAAAAGGCTTTACTACTCAGCTGAATGTTATTACTGGTTATTTATTTTAGTTCTTTCATTGCTGGTCTACACAGGGCAAAGATGAGGTGAAAGAAGAAAAGACCGCTATTTGTTAATTATATTAAAAAGGAGGCCAGATTCTCCCACAGTAGCTAAAGAATGCAAAGGAGTTCCCTAACCAGTATTATTAGAGTTCAGACTTTCATTGGAAGGTTAGTTTATTGCATTTAAAAACATTTGGTATGCTTTTTAAACTTGGCATTTCATTTCTCATACAATTTCCTATGAAGACGAAGTTCCCCAGAAAAGAAGTTTGCAAAAAATACTGTTCTAAGGTTATACTGTGTATTTGCAATAAAATACAACAAACTTAGGTAATCCAAATGATGCAAACGGATTAAAATGCTTGGCACAAAAAGCACTAGATATTAGAAACTATTCTTCCTAGTTACTAACAGTGATTTCTACTTCTGCTTTCCAAGGCAGAACATTTTTTTTTTAATTGTGCTTTAGATGAAGGTTTACAAAGCAAGTTAGTTTTCCATTAAACAATTAATACATTTACTGTTTTGTGACATTGGCTGCCAACTCCACAATGTGTCAACATGCTCCCCTTCTAAACCTTGAGTTCCCAATTTTCATTCGTCCAGCTTTCCTACCTCTCCCCTGCCTTCTCGTCCTTGCCCCTGAGCTGCTGTACCCATTTAATCTCACATATGTGGTTGAGCTACCTGTATTATTATTTGTCTTGTGGGCCTGTCTAATCTTTGGCTGAAGGGTGAACCTCAGGAGTGACTTCAGTACTGAGTTCCAACGGTGTCCAGCGACCATACTTTTGGGGTTTCTCCAGTCTCTGTCAGACCAGTAAGTCTGGGTTTTTTTGTTTGTTTTTAATTGTGAGTTTGAATTCCGTTCTACATTTTTCTCCAGCTCTGTCCAGGACCCGTTATTGCGATCCCTGTCAGGCCAGCTGGTGGTGGTAGCCAGGCACCATCTGGTTGTACTGGACTCAGTCTGGTGGAGGCTATGTAGTTGTGGTCCATTAGTCCTTTGGAGTAATTTTTCCCTTGTGTCTTTGGTTTTCTTCATTCTTCCTTGCTCCAGATGGGGTGGGACCAGTGGAGTGTCTCCAATGGCTGCCTGTGCACAAGCTTTTAAGACCCCAGACACTATTCACCAAAGTAGGATGTAGAACATTTTCTTCATAAACTATGCTATGCCAATTGAGCTATATGATCCCCAGCCCTTAGCCCAGTAATCCAGTCCCTCAGGGAGTTTGGATGTGTCTACAGAGCTACCATGACCTTGTGTTGTACAAGTTGTGCTGGCGTCCCCAGTACTGTGTACATATTACTCTTCACCAAAGTTACCACTTATCCATTGTCTATTTAGTGTTTTTCCCTCCTACCCCTCCCCTCCCTTGTAACCATTAAAAATTGTTTTTTTCTGTGTGTAAACTTCTCGTGAGTTTTTATAATAGCGGTCTCATACAGTATTTGTCCTTTTGTGACTGACTTATTTCACTCAGCATAATGCCCTCCAGATTCATCCATGTTGTGAGTTGTTTAGCAGATTCATCATTGTTCTTTGTCATTTTATAGTATTCCATTGTGTGTATGTACCTGTTTATCCCTTCATGTGTTGATGGGCACTGAGGTTGTTTCCATCTTTTTGCTATTGTTAACAATGCTGCAATGAATATGGGGGTGCGTATGTCTGTCCGTGTGACAGCTCTTATTTCTCTGGGATGTATTCCAAGGAGTGGGATTGCTAGATTGTATATTTCTATTTCTTTGGGGTTTTTTATATTTCTACTTCTAGCTTTTTAAGGAAGCATCATATTGTTCTCCACAATGGATCTACCATTTTCCATTTGCACCAACAGTGCATAAGAGTTCCAATCTCCCTGCAGACTCTCCGACATTTGTTATTTTCTGTGTTTTAGATTTGTTCCAAGGCAACCACTTTTGATCGATTCAGTTTTTAGTTCTTCTGATGGTTAATTCCATATGACACCTAGCTAGACGGATACGGTACATGAATACAATACAAATCAGGGAGAGTGAGTATACGACCAAAGGTTAAGTTTTCTTAAAGAACCATTTACAGAACAGATAATCACCAGGGGTCTGAAGAGTAAGAGAAAACTCAATGGAAAAAGCTGCACTTGAATTAGAAAGAAGAATCAACAGCAAAGCTACCAGGTAACAAAATAAGGAATGTCACAGGAAAAGGGCATAGTTTGTAGTGTGCATGGGGAATAGAGTGGGGGAAACTGCAAAAACACTACTAGGTGTATCTGATGGGGCCGGTTTAAGAGGAAAATCAGAAGGCCAGCACAGCACCAGATAGACAGAATGGAAGTGGCTAGCAGTAGCGGGGTGGGGGAGGGTACAGGAAGGCAGGAGCAATTGAGCCTATAAGTGATAGGTACTTACTAAATTCACTTCGCTTCATATATTTAGTCAACAGATACTTACTGAGCACCTGCTATGGGGTAGCCATTAGGACTCAAAGAGTAATAAGAGAATCCAAGGAAGCAGGTAGAACGTGGTAAGCCTGTAAGTTAAAAACAGACAACAGGGAAGTGGATAACTCTCCCTGGGGGAAGGGGTGCCCAGGGCACGATTCACGGGAAGAGTGGCTATGCCAGGCAAAAGAACTGCATGTTCAGAAGCACGGAGGCATTATGGAGTTCTGAATATAAAGTTATAGGGGTGAATAGTGTCTGGGGTCTTAAAAGTTTATGAACAGCCACCTAGGATACAACTAGTGGTCTCTTCCCATCTGAAGCAAAGGAGAGCGAAGAAAACCAAAGACTCAAGGGAGCAATTAGTCCAAAGGATCACAATAGATAGACCTGGACAGAGCAGAAGAAAAATGTTGAACAAAAAATTAAATTCATAAAAAAAGACCAGACTTATTGGCCTGACAGAGAGTGCAGAAACCCCCATAACTGTGGCCCTGAGACACTGCTCTGACTTGGAACTGCAGCCATTTCTAGAAGCCGCCTTCCAGCCAAACAACAGGCCTACAAAATAAACGGTAACACCTGAAAAGAACATGCTCTGTAGAACAATTAAATGGAACCAAAAGGGCAACATTTGCCCAAAAGTAAAGATGCAAAGGTAGGAAGAGGTAGGAAAACCAGACAAAAGTAAACGAGGAACACAGGGCAAAAATGGGGAGAGTGCTGGCACAGTGTAGGGATTGCAACCAATGTCATGGAACGCTTTGTGTACAATTTCTTGACTCAGAAACAAAATCTGTTCTGTAAATTTTCACATAAAACACTAAAAAAGAAAAACACAGGCGGAGCCAAGATGGCGGAATAGACAGATGCTTCAGGCGAGCCCTCATTACAACAAAGACCCCAAAAAACAAGTGAAATGAGTCTATTTATAACAAGCTAGGAGCCCTGAGCATCAAAGGCAACCTTAGAAAACGAACTGAGGGGCAGGGGGAGGAGGAGATGGTTCAGAAGTGAGTTACCGGACCTGAATTGCGGGGAGCCCTCAGGCACCATTCCTGGAGCAGCAGCGGCAGGCTGGTACCAGCGTTCTGCTGCCATTTCCTCAGGGAGAAGCAGCCAGGCACACAGCTTACTCACACCTCCGGACCCAGAGAAGAACGGTGCTCTTGGCAAAAAGATAAGTACTTGCATATATTTTACCGCGGCCACCCCCCGCAGCCAGCTTCAGCGGCTGAATTCCCTGGGCCTGAGAAAGGCACTGTTAAGCACCTAGAGCCATCCTCCGCGGCCTTGGAGAAGGAAAAAAATTTGCAATTAGGGAAAACATAATTTGCCAGCTCCACTAAGCAGAAAAAAAAAAATTTTTTTTTTTTTTTTTTTTTTACTAAGCGGGGGAGCTCAGGACAGAAGCTGCTCCTGTCCAGGCATAAACGGTCCGCGGATTTTGAGCACCTACCTTTCCCCCCTGCACGGACCTGTGGTGTTATTTCAGGAGAACAGGCCCTTGTTCGCAGAATCCAACCATTTCAGCTGTGCGGTAGGTGTTTGATGTTTGACATTGCTTTGCCTATTAAACATGCTCCTGACCTACCCACATCAGGGGCCTAAGGACTGGTACCTTCACTCAGGTCACCCAGCCACCTGTGACAGGGGTCCAAGGATAACTGGTACCTCCCAGTCCTCACAATGAAAAACACTGGGTGCCCATGGTCCATCTGCAGAACCCACTGACCTGCACACTCTAGGGAACACAGATGTGCTTTTCTCAGAGACACTTGGGGGTTGGTTCTCAGCTCCCCGCCTTGTTCAGAGCGTAGGCCCCTGCTACAATCAGATACCAGTACACACATCAATCACCACTACCCCTCTAAGACTGTAGGACAGAGCCTATACAACGCACTTGATCATCAGCTACCTGGACACCTGAGTTGAGTTCATACAAGAAAACTGAATGGACTCCTAGACTGATATGCCTGATAACAGCTCTAACCATCTGGAGACAGGACACCAGAGCTCCAAAGGTGAAAATAATCAAGCTACCTCACTCAAGTAACCCATTTGGGATTATCAAAACAAAACAAAAAGCTAGAAGCTAGGATACAGTAAGCAAACATAAACTAATACAATAACTTATAGATGGCTCGGGGACAAGAGTCAATATCCAGTCACATAAAAAAACAGACCATGATCACCTCAACTAGCTCTCAAAACAAAGAATCCAGGGATCTTCCAGATGAAAGTGCATTCCTGGAATTACCAGAGCCAGAATACAAAAGACTAATACAGAGAACCCTTCAAGACATCAGGAAGGAAACGAGGCAATACACAGAACAAGCCAAGGAACAAACAGAAAAAGAAATTGAAGAAATTAGAAAGATTATTCAGGAACATTATGAAAAATTTAATAAGCTGGAAAAATCCATACACAGCAATCACAAATTCAGGAGATTAACAATCAAATTACTGAAGTAGACACAACTCAATAGGAAGTCAGAGGAGCAGAATTGAGCAAGTAGAAGCCAGAATTTCTGAACTTGAATATAAATCACTTGGCACTAATATATTTGAAGAAAAAACACACAAAAGAATTAAAAAAAATGAAGAAACCTTAAGAATCATGTGGGACTCTATCAAGAGAAATAACCTATGAGTGACTGGAGTCCCAGAACAGGGAGGGATAACAGAAAATACAGAGAGAATTGTTGAAGATTCATTGCCAAAAAACTTCCCTGATATCATGAAAGATGAGAAGGTATCTATCCAAGATGCTCATCGAACTCCACATAAGGTAGATGTTAAAAGAAAAGTCACCAAGACATATTACAATCAAACTTGACAAAACAAAGATAAAGAGAGAACTTTAAGAGCAGCGAGGGATAAATGAAAAGTCACCTACAAAGGCGAGCAAATAAGAATAAGCTTGGACTACTCGGCAGAAACCATGCAGGCAATGAGGCAATGGGATGACTTATTTGAAAAACTGAATGAGAAAAAATTGCCAGCCAAGAATCACATATCCAGCAAAATTGCCTCTTAAATATGAAGGTGAAATTAGGTCATTTCCAGATAAAAAGAAGTTTAGGGAATTCATAAAAACCAAACCAAAACTACAAGAAATACTAAAGGGAGTTCTTTGGTTAGAAAAACAGTAATATCAGGTATCAACTCAAGACTAGAACACTGGGCAGAGCAACCAGAAGTCAACCCAGACAGGGAAATCCAAAAAACAAAGCAAGATTAAAAAAAAAAAAAAAAAACCTAAAATCAGGGTAACAGTGATGTTAATATGTAAAAGAAGACAACATTATAACAATAAAGAGGGACTAAGAAATGTAATCACAGATCTTCCATATGAAGAGGAAGATAAGGCAATACAAAGAAATAAAAGTTAGTTTTAAATTTAGAAAAAAGGGGTAAATAATAAGGTAACCACAAAGGAGACAAACAATCCTACACATCAAAATAAAACACAAGGAAAAAAACAGACTCAGAAGAAACAAAATCAACAACAATGAATATGAGGAAAGGACCATATATACAGAAAATGTACTCAGCACATAAAATTAAGTGGGAAAAGAAACTGTTAACAACACACAAAAAAAGACAACAAAACGACAACACTAAGCTCATAAAAAAAACATAATTACGTGAATGTACATGGACCAAATGCACCAATAAAGAGACAGAGCGGTAAAACAGATAAAAAAGCAAGATCCGTCTATATGCCGCCTACAAGAGACACACCTTAGACTTAGAGACACAAACCAACTAAAACTCCAAGGATGGAAAAAATATATCAAGAAAACAACAATCAAAAAAGAGCAGAAGTGGCAGTATTTATTTCTGACAAAACAGACTTTGAAGTTAAATCCACCACAAAGGATAAGGATGCACACTATATAATGATTAAAGAGACAATATACTAGGAGGGGCACTGGGTCTGGGTTTTATACTAGGAGGATGTAACCATAATAAATATTTAAGCACCCAATGACAGAGCTGCAAGATACATAAAACAAACTCTATCAGCATTGAAAAGTGAGATAGACAGCTCCACAATAATAGTACGAGACTTCAACACAACACTTTCGGTGAAGGACAGGACATCCAGAAAGAAGCTCAATAAAGACACGGAAGATCAAAATGCCACAATCAACCAACTTGACCTCACAGACATATACAGAACACTCCACCCAACAGCAGCCAAGTATATCTTCTCTTCTAGTGCACTTGGAATGTTCTCTAGAATAGACCACATATTAAGCCATAAAGCAAGCCTTTGCAGAGTCCAAAACACTGAAATATTACCAAGCATCTTCTCTGACCATAAGGCCATAAAAGTGGAAATCAGTAACAGGAAAAGCAGAGAAAAGAAATCAAACACTTGGAAACTGAACAATACCCTGCTCAAAAAAGACTGGATTATAGAAGACATTAAGGATGGAATAAAGAAATTCATAGAATCCAATGAGAATGAAAACACTTCCTATCAGAACCTTTGGAACACAGCTAAAGCAGTGCTCAGGGGTCAATTTATATCAATAAATACACACATATAAAAAGAAGAGAGGACCAAAATCAAAGAATTATCCCTACAACTTGAACAAATAGAAAGAGAACAACTAAAGAAACCCTCAGGCACCAGAAACCACATAATAAAAATTAGAGCAGAACTAAATGAAATAGAAAACAGAAAAACAACTGAAAAAATTAACAAGATCAAAAGCTGGTTCTTTGAAAAAAATCAACAAAATTGATAAACCATTGCCCAAACTGACAAAAGAAATACATGAGAGGAAGCAAGATAACCCGAATAAGAAATGAGAGGGGCGATATTACAACAGACCCAACTGAAATGAAAAGAATCATACCAGATTACTATGAAAAATTGTACTCTAACAAATTTGAAAACCTAGAAGAAATGGATGAATTCCTAGAAACACGCTACCTGCCTAAACTAACACAAACAGAGGTAGAACAACTAAATAGACCCATAACAAAAGAAGAGATTGAAAAGGTAATCAAAAAACTCCCAACAAAAAAAGGCCCTGGCCTGGACAGCTTCACTGCAGAGAAGCGTGAACACACTACTACTAAAGGTATTTCAGAGCACAGAAAAGGATGGAATACTACCGAACTCATTCTATGAAGCCACCATATCCCTGACACCAAAACCAGGTAAAGACACCACGAGAAAAGAAAATTATAGACGTATATCCTTCATGAATGTAGATGCAAAAATCCTCAACAAAATTCTAGCCAATAGAATTCAAAAACATATTAAAAAAATAATTCATCATGACCAAGTGGGATTCATACCCAGTATGCAGGGATGGTTCAACATTAGAAAAACAATTTATGTAATCCATCACATAAATAAAACAAAAGACAAGAACCACATGATTTTATCAATTGATGCAGAAAAGGCATTTGACAGAGTTCAACACCCATTCATGATAAAAACTCTCAGCAAAATAGGAATAGAAGGAAAATTCCTCAACATAATAAAGGGCATTTATACAAAGCGAACAGCCAACATTATCCTAAATGGAGAGAGCCTGAAAACATTCCTCTTGAGATGGGGAACCAGACAAGGATGTCCTTTAATCACCGCTCTTATTCAACATCGTGCTGGAGGTCCTAGCCAGGGCAATTAGGCTAAATAAAGAAATAAAGGGCATCCAGATTGGCAAAGAAGTAAAATTATCTCTATTTGCAGATGACAAGATCTTATACACAGAAAACCCTAAGGAATCCTTAAGAAAATTACTTAAAGTAACGGAAGAGTTCAGCAGAGTATCGGGATACAAGGTAAACATACAAAAATCAGTTGGATTCCTCTACACCAACAAAAAGAACAATCGAAGAGGAAATCACCAAATCAATACCATTTACAGTAGCCCCCAAGAAGATAAAATACTTAGGAATAAATCTTACCAGAGATGTAAAAGACTCATACAAACTACAAAACACTTCTGCAAGAAACCAAAAGAGACCTACATAAGTAGAAAACCATACCTTGCTCATGGATAGGAAGACTTAATATTATAAAAATATCTGTTCTACCAAAAGTCATGTATAGATTTTATGCAATTCTGATCCAAATTCCAATGACATTCTTTAATGAGATGGAGAAACAAATCAGCAACTTCATATGGAAGGGAAAGAGGCCACGGATAAATAAAGCATTACTGAAAAAGAAGAACAAAGTGGGAGGCCTTACTTTACCTAATTTTGGAACCTATTATACCGCCACAGTAGCCTGGTACTGGTACAACAACAGATACATAGACAAATGGAACAGAACTGAGAATCCAGACATAAATCCATCCACATATGAACTGCTGATATTTGACAAAGGCTCCAAAATAGTTAAATGGGAAAAGATGGTCTTTTTAACAAATGGTGCCGGCATAACTGGGTATCTGTCTGCAAAAAAAAATGAAACAAGACCCGTGCCTCACTCCATGCACAAAAACTAGCTCAAAATGGATCAAAGACCTAAATATAAAATCTAAAACAATAAGGATCATTGAAGAAAAAATAGGGACAATGTTAGGAGCCCTAATACATGGGATAAACAGTATAGAAAACATTACTAACAATACAGAAGAAAAACTAGGTAACTGGCAGCTCCTAAAAATCAAACACCTATGCTCATCCAAAGACTTCACCAAAAGAGTAAAAAGACTACCGACAGACTGGGAAAAAGTTTTGAACTATGACTTTTCCAATCAGTACCTGATCTCTAAAATCTTGATGATACTAAAAAAAGAAATAACCCAAGTAAATAAATGGGCAAAAGATATGTCTTCAGTAAAGAAGACATTCAGGCAGCTAACAGATACATGAGGAAATGCTCATGATCGTCAGCCATTAGAGAAATGCAAATCAAAACTGCAATGAGATTTCATCTCACTCCAACAAGGCTGGCATTAATCCAAAAAACACAAAACAATAAATTTTGGAGAGGCTGTGGAGAGACTGGAACACTTATACACTGCTGGTTAGAATGTAACATGGTACAACCACTTTGGAAATGGATTTGGTGCTTCCTTAAAAAGCTATAAATAGAACTACCATATGATCCAGCAATCCCACCCCTGGGAATATATCCTAGAGAAATAAGAGCCTTTACACAAACAGATATATGCACACCCATGTTCACTGATGCACTGTTTACAATAGCAAAAAGATGGAAGCAACCAAGGTGCCCATCAACAGATGAATGGATAAATAAATTATGGTATATTCACACAATGGAATACTACGATACATTGATAAAGAACAGTGATGAATCTGTGAAACATTTCATAACATGGAGGAATCTGGAAGACATTATGCTGAGTGAAATTAGTCAGTTGCAAAAGGACAAATATTGTGTAAGACCACTATTATAAGAACTTGAGAAACAGTTTAAAGAGAGAAGAAAATATTCTTTGATGGTTACAAGAGGGGAGAGGGAGGGAGAGTGGGAGAGGGGTATTCACTAATTAGATAGTAGATAAGAACTACTTTAGGTGACGGGAAAGACAACACACAATACAGATGAGGTCACCAGAACTGGACTAAACTAAAAGCAAAGAAGTTTCCTAAATAAACTGAAGGCTTCGAAGGCCAGCATAGCAGGGGCTGGGGCTTGGGGACCATGGTTTCAGGGGACATCTAAGTCAATTGGCATAATAAAATCTATTAAGAAAACATTCTGCATCCCACTTTGAAGAGTGGCATCTAGGGTCTTAAACACTAGCAAGCAGCCATCTCAGATACATCAATTGGTCTCAACCTACCTGGATCAAAGGAGAATGAAGAACACCAAGGCACAAGGTGATTACGAGCCCAAGAGACAGAAAGGGCCACATGAACCAGAGACTTCATCATCCTGAGACCAGAAGAGCTAGATGGTGCCTGGCCACAACCAATGACCGCCCTGACAGGGAACACAACAGAGAACCCCTGAGGGAGCAGGAGAGCAGTGGGATGCAGAACCCAAATTCTCATAAGTCCAGACTTAATGGTCTGACTGAGACTAGAAGGACCCCCGTGGTCATGGCCCCCAGACCTTCTCTTGGCCCAGGACGGGAATTATTCCTGAAGCCTACTCTTCAGACATGGATTGGACCAGATAATGTGTTGGAGAGGTATGCTGGTGAGGATTGAGCTTCTTGGATCAGGGGGACTCTTGAGACTTTGTTGGCATCTGCTCCATTCAGGGGAGATGAGAGGGTAGAAGGGGGTGGAAGCTGGCGAAATGGACACAAAATGACAGAGTGGGGACAGGGAGTGGACTCTCTCATTAGGGGGAGAGCAGTTGGGAGTATATAGCAAGGCGTACATAAGTTTTTGTGTGAGAGACTGACTTGAGCTGTAAACTTTCACTTAAGGCACAATAAAGCTATAAAAAAAGAACAAACCAAATCAGCCTCAGTGGGTTGAAGACTGATTAGGAGGCCAGAGATCTGGGCTGTGTGACTTATGAGGGCCAAGAGATCAACCCAATGCTCCGTTAGTTAGAAACCCTTATTGGGTTGGCCTCAATAGTGTTCCATGAATGTTCCTAAAAAATTCTACTAACTGTTCCCAGCCGATACTATCTACAGTCATTAAGCAACTTTAACAGGATGAAAAGCTAACCTCCCTCCATCCACAAATTCTTTAGGATGACATAATTGTTTTCTTAGTGTTATAGATTGAATTGTGCCCCCAAAACACATGTTGAAATTCTAACCCCTATACATGTGGATGTAATCCCATCTGGGAATAAGGTTTTCTTTATGTTAATGAGGCTGTATAAGCCAATCACTTTTGAGATATAAAAGGCGCAGAGTAGGCACAGAAGCAAGCAAGCACCAATGGGCAAGACAGATGGCATGTGGTGATCTCCGAGGAATGCCAAGAATGCTAGAGAATCCAGGACAAGGATTTTCCCCCAGAGCAAACATGGAAAGCTTTCCCCTAGAGCTGGTACCCTGAATTCAGACTTCCAGCCTCCCAAACTGAGAAAATAAATTTCTGTTCATTAAAGCCATCCAGTTGTGGTAATTGTCATAGCAGCACTAAGAAACTAAGACACTTAGTGAGTAAGCATTTCTTAACCCAGGAATGATTTATATTCAAGTAGAGTGTGTCAGGAGAAACAAACCATAAGACTAATATAGCTTCTGTTAAGAAACTGAATGTTTAGTATTTTATGTAATCATAATATGAGTTTGTTAGCCTTACTATCCCAATTTTAAGTGTGTAACTGAGTCAAAAACTCCTTGAGTTTATCATACATATTTAAAAGAACTGAAAGTTCACCATATTTATAATCCTAACTTATTAGATCTGAAATAGTTAAATATCGCTACCAAGGAGCACTTTGTACTTCTTCCAAGACACAGACTTGTTTGTTCTTCTAGTAGTTCATGGTATATTCAAAGGCATCAATTCTTTGGTCTTCCTTATTCACGGTCTACTTTTTGCATGCAATTGAAGCGACTGAAAATATCAGGCACACCTTAGTCCTCAAAGTGAGTTGTGGTCTTTTCTTCATAGTAAAAAAGATCAGTTGTGAGGATTTTTGTTTACTTTTTGTTGAGGTATAATCCACACTGAAGGCTGTAGTCTTTGATCTTCATCAATAAGTGCTTCAAGTCCTCCTCGCTTTCAGCAAGCAAGGTTGTATCATCTTCATATCGCAGGTTGTTAATGAATCTTTCTCCAATCCCAATGTCATGTTTTTCTTCATATAGTCCAGATTATATGTGTAGCATACAGATTCAATAAGTAAGGTGAAAAGATACAATCTTGACGCACACCTTTCTTGATTTTAAGCCACACAGTATCCCTTTGTTCTATTCAAATGACTGCCTCTTGGTCTCTGTACAGGTTCCGCATGAGCACAATTAAGTGTTCTGGAATTCCCATTCTCCGCAATGCTATCCAAAGTTTGTTACGAGGTGGAATGCCTCAGCATAGTCAATTAAACAAGGGTAAACGTCTTTCTGGTATTCCCTGCTTTCAGCCAAGATCCATCTGACATTAGCAATGATCTCCCTCATTCTATGTTCTCTTCTGAATCCAGCTTGAATTTCTGGGAGGTCTCTGCAATCGATATATTGCTGCAATCGTTTCAAATTATCTTCAGCAAAAGTTTTTTGCCTGTGATATTAATGATAAAAAAATGGTATTGTTTGATAATTTCTGCATGCTGTTGGATCACCTTCTTTGGAATGGGCATGTATATGGATCTCTTCCAGTTGGCTGACCAGGTAGCTGACTTCCAAACTTATTAGCATAGATGAGTGAGCACTTCTGGATCTGCATCCATTTGTTGAAACATCTCAATTGGTATCCCATCAATTCTTGGAAACTTATTTTTCGCAAATGCCTTCAGGACAGCTTGGCTTCCTTCTTTCGACACCACTGGTTCTTGATCACATGCAACCTTGTGAAATGGCTGTACCACAGTCTGTCAGTTTGTTGTACTCTGGTGGCTTGCGTTTGCTGTGATGCTGGAAGCTAAGCCGTCGGTATTTCAAGTATCAACAGGATCATTCATGGTGGACAGGTTTCAGAAATGATTCCAGACTAAAACAGACTAGGAAAAAGGATCTAGTGGTCTACTTCTAAAAAAAATTGGCCAGTGAAGCCCTTATGAACAGCAGGAGAACGCTGCTCCAAATCAATACAGAATTTTTTCTGTGCAACATACTAAAACAAGGGTGTAAACTGGGGAGAAAATGTATGTCTTCAGCATGACTTAATAAAATGGCAATCCAGGATTCAGATCATGGAGACTAGTGGCTTATTTGTCGGATGGACAAAGAACACCATTATGTTTTCACTCACACTGCTTCTGATGTTATGTGCAGGCAGGGACCCTTTAGCACCACAGTGTCTTTACCACCAGTATTCTATCACTGATGTCTTTCTTTTTTTAAACCAAAAATCAAAGTAAACACCTTTTTACACCTTAAAATTATTATTTATTTCATGAATTTTAATAATCTAGGCGTATAGCTTAAGAATTATTCTTTAATATTGCTTATCTCGATTATTTACATTTTAATAACGAGGGAAATGTTAGCAAACGGCTTATAGGGACACATTCCATACATTAAAAAAATTTTTTTTTTATTGTGGTTCAGGTGAAAGTTTACAAAGCAAACTAGTTTCCCATATGATAGTTTGTACATTAAGTGCTCCATGACATTGGTTTCATTTCCCACAATGTATCAGCACTCCCCCATTTCTGCCCTGGGTTCCCCATTTCCTTTCATCTGGGTTTTCTGCCCTTCCTGGCTTCTCATCTTTGTTTTTGGGTAAATGTTGTCATTTAAAAATCATACAACTGATTGTTCTAAGGAACATGTTTCTCTCTTGGTGCTAATGTTTATTTTACGGGCCTGTCTATCGTTTGGCTGAAAGGTGGTCTCTGGGAACGGCTTCAGTTCCAGGTCAGAAGGGTGTATTAGGGCCATAGTCTTGGGGGTTCCTGAGTCTCTGTCAGACCAGTAAATCTGGTCTTTTTTGTGAATTCGATTTTTTGTTCTAATTTTTCTCCTGTTCTGTTCGGGACCTTCTATTGTGATTCCAGTCGGAGTGATCAGTGCTGGCAGCCAGGCATCATCTAGTTCTTTGTGTCTTGGGGTTGTGTAGGCTGTGGTTCACGTGGTTCACTGGTGCTTTGGACTAACTGCTCCACTGAGTCTTTGGTTTTCTTCACTCTCCTTTGCTCCAGATGGGAAGAGACCAATAGTTGTGTCTTCGATGGTCACTCGCAAGCTTTTAGGACCCCAGACACTACTAACCAAAGTAGATTGCAGAACACTGCCTTCATGAACTAAGTCATGCCAACTGATGTAGATGTCCCCCAAGTCCATGGTCCTTTGCCTTCGAGCCCAGTAATTTCGTCCCTCGAGGTGTTTGGTTATGTCTAAGAAGTTTCCATGACCGCGCCCCTTCTGTGCTCTATTGTCTATATTAACATACATGCAGTACCTAAAATTATGGACCTAGAAATATCCAGAACCAAACATGTATCTGCAGGTGGGTGTGCTCCCTTACACCCTCCCACACCTCTTTAGCATACCTATCTCCCTATGTATACACTCGTGGATTACTGTTTGTTAATACTATTATTGCAGGATTGTCTGTTATAATAATTACCATTAAAAAAATTACCATAGTTGCCCTTTACTCTTGTGTTCCTCTCAGTGTCTTCCTCTGCCCTGGTCATACCGCGCTATTTCCTCCACACTGTGTGTTGCCTTTCCCTTCACCAATATTGGAGTCCCACTGGCACAGTGGTTAAGAGCTCAGCTGCTAAACCAAAGGTTGGCAGTTTGAATACACCAGCTGCTCCTTGGAAACCCTACGGGGCAGCTCTACTCTGCCCTATAAGGTTGCTATGAGTTGGAATTGACTCGACTGCAACAGGTTTGGCTTTTTTGGTTCACCAATATTAACATGTGTCTTCTATCCGCCAGCTGCTCCTTGGAAACTCTATTGAGCAGTTCTACTCTGTTCTATAGGGTCGCTATGAGTCGAAATCGAATCGATGGCACTGGGTTTTTGTTTTTGTCTATCTAGTTTGTAATTTTCCCTGCCTCCCCCTTCCTCCCATCCCTGGTAACCATCAAAGAATGTTTCTATTTTTTCCACATGTAAACCTTTTCTCATTTTTTTTTATAATAGTGGTTTCATGCAATATTTTTCCTGTTATGATTGACTTATTTCATTCAGCACAACTTCCTCCAAATTCATTCATGTTGTGAGATGTTTTGTGGATTCACCATTATTTATTATTATTGCATATTATTCCATTGTGTGTATGCACCAGTTTATCCTCCATTCATTTCTTGATGGGCACTTAGATTGTTTCCATCATTTTGCTACTGTGAAGAATGCTGTAATGAACATGGGTGTGCACATGTCTATTCATGTCATGACTAGGGTATGTACTTTTTAAGGAAGTGTCACACCATTTTTCATAGGGCTGTACCATTTTACACTCCCACCAGCAGTGTATAAGTGTTCCAATCTCTCCACAAGCTCGCCAACATTTGTTATTTTCTGTTTTTTGATTAGTGCCATTATTGTCAGGGTGAGATGGTATCTCATTGTAGTTTTGATTTGCATCTAATAGCTAATAATCAAGATAAGATGGAGGGAATACACAGTCACTGTACCAAAAAGAATTGGTTGTCGTTCAGTCATTTCAGGAGATAGCATATAAATCAAGAACCAACGGTACTAAAAGAAGTCCAAGCTGCACTGAAGACACTGCTGAAAAACAAGGCTCCAGGAACTGACAGAATTCCACATAAGATGTTTCAACAAATGGATGCAGCGCTGGAGGTGCTCATTTGTCTATAACAAGAAATTTGGGAGATAGCTACCTGGCCAACCAACTGGAAGAGATCCATATTTATGCCTATTCCAAAGAAAAGTGATCCAACCAAATGCAGAAACATCATTAATATCACATTGTCCTGGTTTTGTAGTGCTGCTATAGGAGAATACCACAAGTGGATGGCCTTAACAAAGAAAAATTTATTCTCTCACACTCTAGGAGGCTACAAGTCTGAATTCAAGGTGTCAGCGCTGGGGCAAGGCTTTCTGTCTCTGTCAGCTCTGGGGGAAGATTCTTGTCACCAATCTTCCCCTGGTCTAGAAGCCACCCAGTGCAGGGAAACCAGGTCCAAAGGACACGCTATTCTCCTGGGTCTTGTTTCTTGGGTGGTATGAGGTCCATGTGTCTCTCTGTTCCCTTCTCTCTTTTGTATCTCAAAAAAGATTAACTCAAGACACAACCTAATCTTGTAGATTGAGTCCTGCCTCATTAACATAAATGCCTCTAAACCTGACTCATTAACATCACAGAGGTAGGATTTACAACACACAGGAAAACCACATCATATAACAAAATGGTAGACAATCACACAATATTGGGAATCATGGTCTAGCCAAGTTGACAAACACATTTTGGGGGGACACAATTCAATCCATAACATATATGCAAGCAAAATTTTGCTGAAGATCATTTGAAAGCGGTAGAAGCAATACATTGACAGGGAACTGCCAGAAATTCAAGCTGGATTCAGAAGATGATATGGAACAAGAAATACCATTCCTGATGTCAGATGGATCCTGGCTGAAAGCAGAGAATACCAGAAAGATGTTTACCTGTGTTTTATTGACTATGCAAAGGCATCCGACCGTGTGGACCATAACAAAGTATGGATAACATTGCAAAAAATGGGAATTCCAGAACACTTGATTGTGCTCATGAAGAACCTGTATACAGATCAAGAGGCAAACAAGGGTATATTGCATGGTTTAAAATCAGGAAAAGTGTGCCATCAGGGTTGTATCCTTTCACCATATTTGTACAGTCTGTATGCTAATCAACTAATCCGAGAAGCTGGCCTATATGAAGAATGGGGCATCAGGATTGGAGAAAGACCCATTAATAACCTGTGATATGTAGATAACACAACCTTGCTCGCTGAAAGTGAAGAGGACTTGAAGCACTTACTGATGAAGATCAAAGACAGCCTTCAGTATGGATTACACCTCAACATAAAGAAAACAAAAATCCTCACAACTGGACCAATGAACAACAGCATAATAAACGGAGAAAAGATTGAAGTTATCAAGAATTACATTTTACTTCGATCCACAATCAACACCCATGGAAGCAGCAGTCAAGAAATCAAATGATGCATTGCATTGGGCAAATCTGCTGCAAAAGACCTCTTTAAAGTGTTAAAAAGCAAAGATGTCACTTAAAGGACTAAGCTGCACCTGACCCAAGCATTTTAAATCACCTCATAAATGCATGCAAAAGCTGAACAACAAATAAGACCAAAGAAGAATTGATGCCTTTGAATTATGGTGAAACATATTGAATATACCATGGACTGCCAAAAGAAGTAACATATCTGTCTTAGAAGTACAGCCAGAATGCTCCTTCAAAGCAAGGATGGCAAGACTTCATCTCACATACTTTGGACTTGTTATGAGGAGGGACCAGTCCCTGGAGAAGGACACATGCTTGGCAAAGTCGAGGGTCAGCGAAAGAGAGGAAGATCCTCAACGAGATGGGCTGCCACAGTGGCTGCCACAATGGGCTCAAGCATAACAACAATCATGAGGATGGCGCAGGATTGGGCAGTGTCTTGTTTTGCTGTACACAGGGTTGCTATGAGTCGGAACAGACTCAATGGCACCGAAAAACAGTGGCTAATGATCTTCATGTGTTTGTTAGCCACCTGAATGTCTTCTTTGGTGAAGTGTTTGTTCATGTCCTTTGCCCATTTTTTAAATTGGACTGTCTTCTCGTTGTTGAGGTGAAGTTTTGTATGAATTTTAGAGATAAGACCCTTATTTGGATATGTTGCAGCCAAAATTATTTTCCCAGTCTGTTGATTTTCTTTTTACTCTTTTGATGAGCATAACTGTTTAATTTTTAGGAGGCCTCATTTATCTACTTCCTCTTCTGCTGTTTGTACATTTTCAGTTATGTTTGGTATTCTATTTATGCCATATATCTGACCCCTAATGTCCCTATTTTTTCTTCCATGATCTTTATCGTTTTATATTTAGGTCTTTGATGCATTTTGAGTTAGTATTTTGTGTATGGTGTGGGGTATGGGTCCTGTTTCATTTTTCTACAGATAGACATCCAGTTTTGCCAGCACTCATTTGTTAAAGAGAGTGCCTCTTCCCCATTTAATGGACTTTGGCTCTTTGTTGAAGATCAGCTGTCCGTGGTGTTTTTGTTGTTGTTGTTAGGTGCTGTTGAGTTGGTTCCAACTCACAGAAACCCTATGTACAACAGAACACTGCCTGGTCCTGTGTCATCCTCACAATCATTGTTATGTTTGAGCCGACTGTCGAAGACACTGTGTCGATCTGTTATTAAGGGTCTTCCAGCTGTCTTTAGGTAGATGGATTTATGTCTGAGTTCTCAATTCTGTTCCAGTGACTACATGTCTGTCGCTGTACGAGTACCAGGCTGTTTTGACTACCATGGCTGCACAGTAGTTTCTGAGATCAGGTAGTATGAAGCCTCCTTTGTTTTTCATCTTTAATAATGCTTTATTTATCTGGGGCCTCCTTCGTTCCAGATAGAGTTGGTGATTAATTTTTCTATCTTCTTAAAGAATGCTGTTGAAATTTGGATTGGGATTACATTACATCTATAGATCACTTTGGGTCATATCGACATTTTCACAATGCTGAGTCTTCCTTTCCATAAGCATGGTATGTTTTTCCACTTACATAGGTCTCTTTTGATTTCTTGCAGTAGTGTTTTATAATTTTATTTGTATAGGTCTTTTATATCCCTGTTTAAGATTTATTCCTAAGTTTTTTATCTTTTTGGTGGGGGGGGCTACTGTGAATGGTATTGTTTTCCTGATTTCCTTTTCAAAGTTCTTTGTTGGTGTATAGGAATCCAGCTGATTTTTGCATGTTGATCTTCTATCCTGCTGCTTTGCTGAATCCTTTTATTAGTTCCAGTAGCTTTCTTGTGGAATCTTTGGGATTTTCTATGTATAGCATCATATCATCTGCAAATATGGATGCTTTTACTTCTTCCTTAACAATCTGCATGCTCTTTATTTCCTTTTCTTGTCTTATTGCTCTAGCTAGGAAGGCAGTACAATGTTGAGTAAGCAGTAATAACGGGCATTCTTATCTGGTTCCCATTCTCAGGGTGAATGCTTTCAGTCTCTGCTGAGAATAATGTTGGCCATTAGTTTTATATAAATGCCTTTTATTATTTTGATGAATTTCCCATCTATTCCTATTTTGCTGAGTTTTTTTTTTTTTTTTAAATCAGGAATGGGCATTGGACTTTGTCAAATGCCTTTTCTGCATCAAGTGAGATGATCCTGTGATTCTTTTGTTTTATTTACGTGGTGGATTATGTTGATTGATTTTATAATGTTAAACCATCCTTGCATACCTCGGATGAGTCCCACCTGGTTATGATGTTTTATTTTTTTGATATGATGTTGAAATCTACTGGCTAGAATTTTGTTGAGAATTTCTGCATCTATACTCATGAGGGATATTGGTGTGTAGTTTTCATTTTTTGTGGTGTCTTTGCAGGGCTTAGCATCAAGGTTATGTTGGCTTCATAGAATGAATTTGGGAGTATTCCTTCCTTCTCTATGCTCTGAAATTGCTTGAGTAGTATTGGTGTGAGCTCTTCTCTGAATGTTTGGAAGAATTCTCCAGTGAAGGCTCCATACATTTCTGATGCTTTCCAAAATCTGAAATTTCTTAAAATGCTTTAAAACAAATGTAAGAATTACTACCCTCAGTGCCACTTGTCAAAAGTTGTTTTGCTTTTACTATTGATGGAAAAAGTTTCATATTCTTTTCGATAGGTAGGACTCTAATGGAGGGCATGACAAATTAACAAATAAATATCAAAGAACTTTTAAAAGGTCACTACACAATTTTACTGTGGAAGAATAAAGCAGTTATGAAAATTACATAATTCCTTATAATATGAAATGAATTGTGCACAAATACTATAATGTAATGATGGGTCTGTGAAACATAACATGGATGAATCCGGAGGACATTATGCTAAGTGAAATAAGTCAATCACAAAAGGACAAATATTGTATGATACCACTTTTATAAAAAGTCAAGAATAGGTTTACACACAGAAAGCAATATTCTTTGATGGTTTCCAGGGATGGGGGTGGGGGGGATAACCACTCACTAGATCGTGAAACCAAAAAAAAAAAAAACCAAACCCTCTGCCATCAAGTCAATTCCAACTCATAGCAACCTTATAGGAAAGAGTAGAATGGCCCCATAGGGTTTCCAAGGAGTGCCTGGTGGATTCAAACTGCCAGCCTTTTGGTTAGCAGCCGTAGCTCTTAACCACTATGCCACTAGGATCTCCCACTAAATAGTAAGAAAAAAAAAAATTTTTTTTTTTTTCTATAGACGTGTTAATTCTGATTAGGGAAAAGCAATACACAATATGTCAGGAGTCAGCACAATGTGACAAGGTAAATGAAGGCACTGAGAGGTACAAAAATTAAGGACTATTACGGTAAATACTACAACATATATAATTCTGCAACAATGGTGATAACAACCAAAAATTTGTGAGTGATTACATAGGTAGATATGTGGGGGAGGCACGTGGAAGTACATGTGAGTGCATATACAGGTATAGCTGTGGGCATCTGTACATAATTGTATGTGCTGCATATAGATTCATATATAGAATGTAGCACACAGCAGGCACAGTTATGGAAACTTCTTAGACATATCCAAACACCTTGTGGGACTGAGTTACTGGGCTTGAAGGCTAAGGACTATAGTCCTGGGGGACATCTAAGTCAATTGGGATAACATAGTTTATAAAGATAATGGAGTAGCACCTGGGGTCTTAAAAGCTTACTAGTGGCTAAGATACAACTATTGGTCTCTTCCCATCTGCAGCAAAGGTGAGTAAAGGAAGGCAAAGACTCCGTGACAAAATTATTCCAAAGGATGAACGGCCCACATGAACCACAGTCTCTTCTAGGGTGAGGCCAGAAGGACATACATGGTACCTGGCTACCACTACTGACTGTTCTGAGCAGAGACACAATAGAAGGTCCTGGTTAGAATGGGAAAAAATGTAGAACAAAACTCAAATTTATAAAAAAAGACCAGAATTACTGGACTGATAGAAGCTGGAGGACCCCCAAAACTACTGGCCTAAGACACTCTTTTAACCTAGAAATGAAGCCACTCCCGGAGGTCACCTTTTAGCCAAATAATAGATTCGCCTACAGAGTAAACAATAATACCTGTGAGGACTGTGGTCCTTAGAACAATCAACTACATGACATCAAACAGGAAATATTTGTCCAAAAGCAAAGACAAGAAGGCAAGGAGGGACAGGAAACCGGAGGGATGGAAACAGGGAAGGCAGGGTGGAAATGCGAAGAGCACTGCCATATTGTGGGGCCAGCGACCAATGTCACAGAACAATCTGCGTATGAATTTTTGAATGGGAAACTAATTTGCTGTGTAACTCTCACCTAAAACATAACATAACGTTCCAAAAGGAAAATACAAAGTTACACACCCTTAAAATGCTAAAATGAAGCTATGACCTGTCCTCAATAATAAATCTTCTTTAATAAGCTTCTCAAATTTGTACAACTCATTGTCTCATTTAGTTCCCCTGAGCAACAGCATCCATGTGAAGAGAACTGGCTGGGGCTACTTTGTACCTGGGAAGGAGATGTCTGCAGTACTAACTTTTTCATAAATAAAGCTGATGACCTGGGCATCACTTGTGACACCAATGGTGTGATGAAAACCCAAATTCATCGGGACACTCTGAATTTTGCCCAATGATATGTGACACAGTATTAAGATATGTGGTGCTGTGCTATCTTATGAAAAGAAAAATTAGAGCCTACTGAAAAAAAGTAAGAATTAGGGACATGGCATCTATTTTCCAACATAGCCCCTATTACCAAAACATGCTAGACACGCCTCCTTATCTACTCAGGGATCACAATTATTGACATCCAGAAGTTACTTAAGACTATACAAAGTCAAAAGCAAAAGGCTGCTCCAGAAGATAACCTTAACATAGGTTCACAGACCAGAGAGAGTGAGGGGGAAGGAGAGAGAAAATTAACCACTGGCAGTTACCTTTGTCGCTGGAATAAGGTGCATGAACATTATTGCTGGGAACAGACACATTCTGGTGGTGTGGCTGGTTCACAGTTTCTAGAAATGAAACCAGATTTTCATGATGTGAAAGTTCTTCTGCCACAGGGAAGGAAACGATGTTCCAGTTTAACTGTGTGTCTCCTTCTGTGAGCGCCCGGAAGAGAGAAGGAATGGGCTCATGCAGCTCCTCCACCGTGCTCTTAGAAGTTGGAGGCGTGTCACTGTAATTTCGAGGATTACACATACCTGGGAGAGAGGAGATGGGATAGGGAATAAAAGTTTATTTTTCTCACAGATTGTTAACATGTTAGTCAGTAACACATGCTGGTTACGGCCCTGCAATCAAAGTTTCAACATATTAAAATTATGTGCCTTCTAACACTATACGTAGATACTTTCCTAGTGTTTTTTGCTAAGGGGGCCTAGAAGTAATGACGTTCCTTCCCAGTAGCAGTGAGCACACCAGGTACCCAAATCTTGTGTCTAAATGCCATCCTCCAATAAAAGGAAACAGAGCTCCTTGGCAAGCTGGTTGATTCCAGGATAGTGGCATGGGAAGTACAAGATGAGACTGGAATACATTTTTGTGCCAGAAAGCAAGAAAGTGGTCAGTGAATGAATGATGAGACATGTCATAAAGATATGAGGAAACCCGAGGGGCCTCCACTAACCAAAATGACAACTTGAGCATGAAAATAAATAATGATAATAGTAAATTACCACCTGGTGAATAAAATAGCAATCAGTGAGTCCTTACATTACAAATTAATAAACAAATTTAAAAAAGGAGACAGGAAAGCTATAAGCAGTCCTTGGAATAGTGTGCTGACTAATATACGTAGAAGGAATGAAAGGAATAAAAAAATCACCACTTGGCAACCATTATAGTGGTGTTTGATTCAGATGTGGGTGGTCAATGGATGCTAAGCGTGGTTTGTGGACATTTGATGATGAGAGAATACTGATGGACTCCTGGAAACCTCTCAACAGAGAAATCTGGCAGACACCAACACAACCCTGAGATCAAGGTTAACATCACTAGGGATGGGACAGGTTGATCTTGTGCGCTACCTAACGAGCTATATTACATCATTTCAATAATATTGTTGTCAAGAACGTGTGACTTGAATCTGGCCATGAGCCAAGATCATATGGATTGAAGTTGGGGTTATCTTACACAATGTGAGGTCTGTACTCTCTAAAACTGCCAAGGAAAAGGCTAAGAGATTGTTTCAGATTGAATGAGTCTGAAGAGACATGACAGCTAAACATACCGTATACTCCTGGGTAGGGTCCTGAGCTAGAAGGAAACAAGAGGCAAAGTTGAGGCAGTGGCACAATGTGAATGGGGTCTGTGAAGTGGGTGACAGCACTGTACCAACGCAGTTCTGCTGATGTGGAAGGCTGTACGCTAGGTACGTAGGAGAACGTCCTGGTTGTTGGAAAACGGAACCTCATGTGTAGAGCTTACTTTCAAAAGGTTGGAAAAAAAAAAAAGACTAATGATGATGTTAGTGTGTATTTGGAGAGAGAGGTGCCACAGACTGAGCAATGGAGCAAATGCAATAAAATTTTAATAACTGCGGAATCTGGCAAATTTTCTCTAAGTTTGAGATTATTTAAAAATGAATTATTTTAAGGAACAATTCTAAAAAGATAATGAAGGAGCGAATTGGAGATAGAGAGTATACAAACCTTTTCAAGGATTTGGTACAAAGGGAGAATTGAGAAATGAAGCATTAGTGGAAAAGGATGTGGGATCACGTGCAATTTTTTAAGATGTAAGAATTACGTCACGTTTATATCTTGATGGAAATGATGTGACACAGGAGAAACGGAAAACTCAGATTTTGCCAATAGGACAGGATAAAAAATATATGAGTTTTAATTTGCATTTCTCCTTTTACAAGTGAGTTTAAGTATATTTTCATGTTTGAGGGTCTGTGACAGACTGTACTTTGTAAAGATGACTCCTCCTCAATATATCTCATCTCACATGCTTCCACGGTGAGATGCTGGGAGGAGTTTTGTGATGGCTTCCACCAGTAGAGCAGAGGAAGGCAGTGAGCTATGGGACTTCTATGGAGAGGTGATAAAAATGCCACACGTGCCTGCATTATTCTCTTGGATTGCTTGCTCTGGGAACCTAGCCACCTTGCTCTGTGGAAGCCAAACAGCCACATGGAGATGCCACATGGAGTTATTCCGGCCAACAGCCCCAGCTGAGGCCCCAGGTGACAGGCAGTAATAACTACAGATGTGATCCCAGCCCCCTCCTCCGTCACCGGCCCTTGCCTCGGCTATCCCAGCTGACACCATGTGAAGTAAGTAAGAGAGGAGCTATCCTCACAGAACCCTGCCCAAAATGCAGGCTCCTGAGCTAAATTAAATTATCAATGTTGTTTTAAACCACTGTGTTATGGGGTGGTTGTTATCTACCAATCTTAACCAGAACGGAACACTCCGGATTTCCTCTTATGAATATTACATTTTTAAAAGCTAAATTGTTTCATTTTGTTTAGAATCTATTAAGTCTAATACATAGTTTCTCTTCTTCCTCAGATTAAAAACTTGAAAAGTTAAAACCACACTACAAATTCTTATATTTATAAATTCATCTGTTTTTCACATTTTGTTAGTTTAAGGAACGTTCAAGAGCTGAGGAGGATATAAAGACTGTGAATGCTCTTCATAAACTCTTTCAATGTGTCTGAACCTTAATAACTCAGCTTGTATGGCTGAATCATGGACTAAAGGATCAAATCATTTATTTATAAAAGAGGAAACAGGCCCAGATAAGTTAAATGACTTGTCCAGCAGAACATAATCTAGGGTTAGGGCCACAGTTCAGCCTCCTGGTTTCATGTCTACCATTGCTCTTTCTAATAACCACACTCTATAAATAATTTGCAAAGGGCACTGAAAAGCAAATATACTTAGAATGCTTGTATTACACAAATACACATAATTATAGTCTTCTGCCAGATTCTATGATGAATGAAAATCAGTAACCAGAGATGAAAATGTGAACAACTGAGTCCAAGGGTTAGAGGAGCTAAACTCAACATTTACAGAGACTTTGAAGAAACCTTAGTACTAGCTACCATAGACCTTACTACATCATACCTTTTTTTTTTTTTGAATTTTATGCATTTAACAAACTTTTTTTTTTTAACAAACTTAGGCCAAAAATATTTATAATTTAAACCTCAATATATTGCATTAAAATCAATAAGCATGAAGTAAATGTTTCCTGTTGTTGTTAGGTGCCGTCCAGTTGGTTCGGACTCAGAGACACTACGTACACAGAACAAAACACTGCCCTGTCCTGCGCCACCCTCACAATTGTTGTTATGCTTGAGCCCATTGTTGCCACCATTCGTATCAATTCATCTTGTTGAGGGTCTTCCTCTGTTTCGCTGACCCTCTACTTTACCAAGCACGTTGTCCTTCTCCAAGGATTGATCACCCCTGATAAGATGTTTAAAGTATGTGAGACACAGTCTTGCCAACCTCACTTCTAAGGAGGATTCTGGTTGTACTTCTTCCAAGACAGATTTGTTCATTCTTCTAGCAGTCTGCGGTATATTCAATATTCTACACCAACACCGTGATTCAAAGGCATCAATTCTTTGGTCTTCCCCATTCATTCTTCACTTTCGCACGCATATGAGGCGATTGAAAATGCCACGGTTTGGGTCAGGCGCACCTTAGTCCTCAAAGTGGCACCTTTGCTTTTTAACACTTTAAAGAGGTCTTTTGCAGCAGATTTGTCCAATGCAATACACTATTTGATTTCCTGACTGCAGCTTCCATGGGTGTTGATTATGGATCCAAGTAAAACTGACAACTTCAATCTTTTCTCCATTTATAATGATATTGACAAACATCAAATGCTTCCTAAGTAATATTTTTCCCATAGTGTAATTATAAAATTTTAATCAATCTTCTCTTTTTAATTAGGACCATATCCAAAGAGATCATCATACCAGGCTCTTCTAATGCATGCTGAATGTAAACCTGCATTTTCACGTTAACCATTCTTCTAATTCTGCATTCTTTTCAGCCTGATGAGTTATTAAATCAGATCCTCCAGAGATGTATGAGAATTATCCTGCCCAGGAAATTTTCAAATTTCTGAAAATCCTTTAGTTGTCCATATTCACTTTTTACAGCAGATCAACTTCTGGTTGGAGAGTTACCAACCGCTGGTCATTTAAATTCAGTTAGTAAAACCTTTCTGGGGAGCATCTCACCATCATCCTCAAGTGTATCATTGTTAGAGAGATTTTTATAGTTGACCACAGAGGCTCTTTCTTGAGTGCTCATTTCTTTTCACAAGCATATTCTTGAGCTATTTTGTTACTTTCTGGCATTCTTTCACTACTCTGAAATTTAAAGAAACTGCTATGCAAGAGACAGTCAGAAAGGCCAGAAATCAGGAAACATGGCAACAATTGAAAGGCAAGCATTTCAAATCTTTTAGATGAAGAAAATTTATATACTATTTCTTGCAGCAAACCAAATTTCACTACCATCACGCTCTTGATCTATAACAATTACTAAATACAAATAATTTTTCTGATAATCAACGCTTAATTCTTTTTTATACTTGACTTGTTGTGACCATATATTTTAAAAACAATGATACAAAATACACCAAAAGTAGTTTACTTGACAAAAAAACATGTTTTAGGGTAGAAATTAAGGCTTATCATACAACAAAGTTATTTTCTTCAGTAAATTTGCATTTACTAAAAACCAGTCATTACAGAAGAGTTTACAACGAAAAGCAACATTCCTTTCCACTCCTCCCCATCCCCAATTCTATTCCCCAGACACGGCCACTTTTTAAGTTCATACCCTGGTGGCGTAGGTTAAGTGCTACAGCTGCTAACAACTGAATACAATGCCTCCTTTGCATTGATTTGAACAAATCAACTATAAAAACACGTTTTTAGACATCTGGAAAAATATGGTCATGAAATGATCTTTAGGTTAGACCAAGAAATTATTCATTTTATTAGATTCCATAATGGCATTATAATTAGAAAAGTGAATGTCCTTTCTTAAGAGGTTGATACTGAAGAATGGACAGGTAAAAATTATTCGTTGTCTGTAATTTGCTTTTAAATACGTCAGCGAAGGAAGAAATTAAAAAAAAAAAAGGGATAGATGAACCAGATGTGGTATATTCTTGATAACTGTCGAATCTAGGTGATGGGTATACACTTCTGTGTATGTTTGAAAATTTTTCATCATAAAAAGTGAAGTGCCATATTTAATCGCTTTATGGACCAATATTTTCTCTTTTTATTAAACTTTAGATGAAGGTTTACAGAATAAACTAGTTCCTCATCAAACAGTAAACACATTGTTCTACAATGCTGGTTAACAACCGCACAACATGTCAATACTCTCCCTTCTTAACCCTGGGTTCCCTATTACCAGCTTTCCTGTACCCTCCTACCTTGTAGTCTTTGCCCCAGGGCTGATGAGCCCCTTTACTCTTGTTTTGTTCCATAGGTCTGTTCAATCTTCGGCTAAAGGGTGAACCTCAGGAGTGACCTCATTAATGAGCTGAAAGGGTGTCTGGGGGCCATACTCTCAGGGTTTCTCCAGTCTCTGTCAGGCCAGAAAGTCTAGTCTCTCTTTTTGAGTTAGAATTTTGTTCTACATTTTTCTCCAGCTCCGTCTGGGACCTTCTACTGTGATCTCTGTTAGAGCAGTCAGTGGTGGTAGCCAGGCACCATCTAGTTGTACTGGACTCAGTCTGGTGGAGGCTGTGGTAGATGTCGTCCATCGGTCTTTTGGACTTATCTTTCCCTTGAGTCTTTAGGTTTCTTCATTCTTCCTTACTCCCAAATGGGTGAGACCAGTGGAGTATCTCAGATTGCCACTCACAGGCATTTAAGACCCCAGACTCTACTCACCAAAGTAGTAAATGTAGAATGTTTTCTTTATAAACTATGTTATGCCAATTGAGCTAGATGTCCCCTGAGACCATGGTCCCCACAGCCCTCACTGAGTTTGGATGTATCCGTGGAGCTATCATGACCTTGCCTTGTACAGACTGTGCTGACTCCCCCAGTATTATGTACTGTCTTACCCTTTACCAAAGTTACCACTTGTCTATTAAGTGTTTTTCCATCCCCATCCCTTCTCTCCCTCCTAACCATCAAAGACTGTTTCTTTTTGTATGTAAACTTTTTCATTACTTTTTATAGTAGTGGCCTCATACAATATTTGTCCTTTTATGATTGGCTCATTTCACTGAGCATAATGCTCTCCAGATTCACCCGTCATGAGATACTTCACAGATTCATTGTTGTTCTTTATCGATGTGTAACACTCCATTGTGTGTATGTACCACAGTTTGTTTATCCATTCATCTGTTGATGGACATCTAGGTTGTTTCCACCTTTTTGCTATTGCAAACAATGCTGCAATGAACATGGGTGTACATATATTTATTTCTGTGATGACTCTTATTTCTCTAGGATATATTCCTAGGAGTGGGATTGCTGGATCATATGGTATTACTATTTCTAGCTAAGGAAGCACCATATTGTTTTCCAAAATGGTTATCATTTTGCATTCCCACTAGCACTGCATGAGCATTCCAATCTCCCGACAGCCTCTCCAACATTTGTTCTTTTCTGTTTTATTGATTCATACCAGTAATGCGGGGGTGAGATGGTATCTCATTGTAGTTTTGATTTGCATTTCTCTGATGACCAGAGATCCTGAGCATTTCCTCCTGTGTCTGTTGGTGGCTTGAATGTCTTCTTTGGTGAAGTATCTTTTTACCTCCTTTGCCCATTTTTTAATTGGATTATTTGTCTTTTTATTGTAGGGGTGTTGGATTTTCTTATAGATTTTAAGAGATTAGGCCTTTGTCTGATCTGTAGTAACCAAAAAAATTTTTCCAGTCTGTAGGTCCTCTTTTTACTCTTTCGGTGAAGTCTTTTGATGAGCATAAGTATTTAATTTTTAGAAGATCCCAGTTATGTAGCTTATCTTCTGGAGTTTCTGTGGTTAGTTATGGTTTGTATCCTGTTAATGCTGTGTATTAGGGCCGGTAGTGTTGATCCTATTTTTTCTTCATGAACTTTACAGTTTTTGGCTTTGTATTTAGGTCTTTGATCCATTTTGAGTTTTTTTTTTGTATATGGTGTGAGGATGGGTCCTGTTTTATTTTTTTTGCAGATGGACATCCAGTTTTGCCAGCACCATTTGTTAAAAAGACTATCTTTTCCCAACCTGATGGTCATTCAGCCCTTGTCGAAGATCAGGTGACCACAGGTGGATGGATTTACATCTGAGTTCTCAATTCTGTTCCATTGGTCAATGTATCTGTCGTTGTACCAGTACCAGGCTGTTTTGACCTCCGTAGCTGTATAGTAGCTTCTGAGGTCAGGTAGTGCAAGTTTTCCTATTTTATTCTTCTTCAATAGTGCTTTACTTATCCTGGGCCTCTTTCCTTTCCATATAAAGTTAATGATTAGTTTTTCCAACTCTTTAAGGAATGTTGTTGGTATCTGGATTGTGATTGCATTGTATTTAAAAAGTGCTTTGGGTAGAATTGTTATTTTCACAATGTTGAGTCTGCCTATCCATAAACTTGGTATGTTTTTCCATTTATGTAGATCTCTTTTGGTTTCTTGCAGTAGTGTTTTGTAGTTTTCTTAGTATAGGTCTTTTACATCCCTGGTTAGATTTGTTCCCAAGTATTTTATTTTTTTAGGGGCTATTATAAATGGTATTGTTTTCCTGATTTCCTTTTCATCGTTCTCTTTATTGGTTTATAGGAATCCAGCTAATTTTTCTATGTTTATCTTCTTTGCTTCTCTGCTGAATCTTTCTATTAGTTCCAGTAGTTTTCTTGCGGAGTCTTTTGGGTTTTCTTAGTATCATATCATCTGCAAACAGGAACAGTTTAACTTATTCATTACCAACTGGGATGCCCTTTATTTCTGTTTCTTGTCTTACTGCTCTAGCTAGGACTTCCAACACAATGTTAAATAGGAGCGGTGATAAAGGGCATCCTTGTCTTGTTCCCGTTCTCAAGGGGAATGTTTGCAGCCTCCCTCCACTGAAAATGATGTTTTGCATAGACACCCTTAATTATGTTGAGAAATTTCCCCTCTATACCTATTTTATTGAGAATCTTTATCAGGAATGGGTGTTGGACTTTGTCAAATGCCTTTTCCGCATCAACTGAAATGATCATGTGATTCTTTTCTTTCCTTTTATTTATGTGGTGGATTACATTGATTGATTTTCTAATGTTGAACCATCCTTGCATACCCGGTACGAATCCTACTTGGTCATGGTGTATTATTTTTTTAATATGATGCTGAATTCCATTGGCTAGAATTTTGTTAGGAATTTTTGTATCCATATTCATGAGAGTTATTGGTCTGTAATTTTCTTTTTTTCTGGTGTCTTTGGCTGGTTTTGGTATCAGGGTTATGCTGCCTTCATAGAATGAATTTGGAAGTATTGCTTCCTTTTCTATATTCTGAAATAGTTTGAGCCGTGCTGGTATAAGCTCTTCTCTGAATGTTTCATAGAATTCTCCAGTGAAGTCACCTGGGTCAGGGATTTTTGGTTGGGAGGTTTTTTTTTTTTTTCATTACCTCTCCAATCTCTTCTCTAGTTATGGATCTCTTCAGAGTTACTATCTCAGTTTGTGTTAGTCTGGGTAGGTAGTGTGTGTCTAGAAATTTGTCCATTTCCTCTAGGTTTTCAAATTTGCTGGAGTATAGTTTTTCATAATACTCTGTTATGATCCTTTTTATTTCAGTTGGATCTGTTATAATTTCCCCCATTTCATTTCTATTTGGGTTATTTGCATCCTCTCCTGTTTATCTTTTGCCAATTTGGCTAGTGGTTTGTCAATTTCATTGATCCTTTCCAAGAACCAATTTCTGGTTTTGTTGATTCTATTGTTTTTCTAGTCTCTATTTCATTTATGTCTGCTCTGATATTTATCATATCCTTCTGGTAGCTGTGGGCTTCTTTTGCTGTTTTCTTTCCATTTGTTCAAGTTGTGTAGCTAATGTTTTGATTTTGTCCCTTCTTTTTTGATGTGTGCATCTATTGCTACCAATTCGCCTCTGAGGACTGCCTTTGCTATGTCCCAAAGGTTTTGGTATAATGTGTTTTCATCTTCATTTGATTCTAGGAATTTTTTGATTCCATGTTTGATTTCTTCTATTGCCCAGTCGTTTTTAAGCAGGGTATTATTCAGTTTCCATGTAATTTATTTTTTTTGCTTATTCTCCCTGTTGTTAATTTCTACTGTGATGGCGTTGTGGTCAGAGAAGATAGTTTGTATTATCCCAATGTTTTGGATTTTGTTGAGGGTTGCTCTGTGGCCTAAGAAGTGGTCTATTATGGAGAACGTTTCACGTGCGCTGGGAAAGAATGTATACTTTGCAGCTGCGGGTTGGAGTGTTCTGTATATATCTGTGAGGTCAAGTTGGCTAATTGTGTCCTTTAGCTCTTCTGTATCTTTGCTGAGTTTCTTTCATATGTTCTGTCCTTTACTGAGAGTGGTATGTTGAAGTCTCCTACTATTATTGCGGAACTGTCAATTTCTGTTTTCAGTGCTGTTAGAGTTTATGTATTTTGAAGCCCTGTCATTGCGTGAGTAGATGTTTATTATGGTTAAGTCTTCATGATGGATCATCCCTTTAATCATTATATAGTGCCCTTCTTTGTCTCTTATGGTGGATTTTGTTTTAAAGTCTATTTTATCTGAGATTAGTATTGTCACTCCTGCTCTTTTCTGGTATTTGCTTGAATATATATTTTTTCCATCCTGTGATTTTTAATAAATTTATGTCTTGTAGACAGCATATTGATGGATCCTGTTTTTTTTAATCCATTCTGTCACTGTCTGTCTCTTTACGGGTGCATTTAGGCCATTTACATTCAGTGTAATCATTGATAGGTGTGAGTTTATAGCTGTCATTTTGTAGTGCTTTTTTTGTGTGGTACTAACATTTTCTATTCCTCTTACTCTCCTGTGCTGAGGTCCTTTTGTTTGTGGATTTCTTTTTCATTTCTTTCATTCTTGTAGATTTTGTTTTTATTGAGACTTTATGTTTTTCTTCTTTATTTTGATGAGTAGGCTTGTTAACTTCCTTTGTGTTTACCTTGAAATTTAACCTTATCTTCCTAGGTTTGAACCAGTCTATTATTACTGGGTATCGCACTGCCTTCCTCCACATTAGAAAATTCTATACCTATACCACTTATTCCCTCTTTTATTGTTCTGATGTTGTCATTTACAGATTAATCTCTCTGGTTCCCTGGTGCAATTCTTTTGATTTTGGATAGACCTTAAGAGTTCATTTCCTAGGTTAATACCTGGCTGGTACAATCTCGCGTCCTAGATTCAGGCTGTGGTCTGATGTTGTTTGTTCTCAAACCAAAGGACTCCCTTCAATAATTCTTTTAAGTTTGGTTTGGTTTTTACATATTCCCTTAATCCCTGTTTATCTGGAAATGTCCTAATTTCACCATCATATTTGAATGAAAGTTTTGCAGGATATATTATTCTTGGTTGGCAATTTTTTTCTTTCAAGGCTTTACATATGTCATCCCATTGCCTTCTTGCCTGCATGGTTTCTGCCAAATAATCAGAGCTTAGTCTTACTGTTTCTCCTCTGTATGTGACTTTGTTTTTCTTGAGCTGCTCTCAGGGTTTTCTCTTTTTCTTTGGTTCTAGCAAGTATGATTATGCTACGCCTTGGTGATTTTCTTTTGGGGTCTATCCTATATGGGGTTCGTTAAGTTTCTTGGATGGTCAGCTTTTCATCATCCATGATATTAGGGAAGTTTTCTGTCAGCAATTCTTCAGTGATCCTCTCTGTGTTTTCTGTTTTCTCTCTCTGTTCTGGAATGCCAATCACTTGCAAATTTTAATTTTGATTGCATCCCATATCATTCTCAGGGTTTCTTCATTTTTCTTCATTCCTTTTTCTGATTTTTTCCTCAAACACTATTGTATCCAAGTGTTTATCTTCAATTTCACTGATTCTGTCTTCCATCATTTCAAACCTGTTCCTCAACCCTTCTATGACACTGTCCATTTCTCAAATCTTGTTGTTTATCTTTTGGATTTCTAATCATTTTTTTGTATGATTTCTAGCTGTGAATTTATTTTGGCATTTTGTTCCTGTATTATTTTTCTGAATTCTTCCATTTTTTGGTCTGTATTTGCCATGAACTTGTCTGCCTTTTCCATGAATTTGTCTGTTTTTTTCCCCCTGTTTGTCTACTTTTTGCTTCAACTCTTAGCTCTGAATATTAGAGATCTGAATTCCCTGTCAGGTAGTTGTAGTACCTCTTCTTCTATTGGAAGGCATCTGGTGTTTTATTTTGGACATCTACTGGAACCATGCTGTCTTTTTTTTTTTAATGTTTTGATAATGTTTGCTGTCTTCAGGACATTCAGTTATTGTCTTCATTCACTGATTGTAGATTTGTTTCATCCTGCTTTGTTTTATTTGGTTGTGTCTGAGCAGTGGGCTGTGCATTCTTTGTTGTTTGCTCATCTGCAGTCATGATACTTTTCACCTCCGTGTTCAATGGGTAGGGCCAGTCATTCAGTTATGGTGCAGCAGGGCAGATCCACCTGAAGGGAAGGGGCTGGGATGAGTTGTTTGTGGCATGTACTAGGGCTTACAGGGTGGACCAGGAATCAGTGCTGGGTAGGTTCCAGTAAGCTGTGCCTGTGCTGCTCTGGTATAGGATGTTCAGTACATGGTGCAGGTAGGTAGGAAAGAGGGGGGAGATTGTGATGTGTGGAGCTAATAGGGGTATGGTAAAGAGGAGAGAGAGGAGAAACAGGAGCCAGAAACAAAGAAAGGGGGAAAAAAGAGTGCTAAGTGAGCTTGCCATGGGAGTAGAGAGATGAGAAACCGAGAAATGGAGAAAAGAAAGAAAGAAAAAAAAAAAATAGATAAAAATTTGGAAAAAAAAAAAAAAAGGAGAGAAGAGAAGCCCCCAGGAGTCCCAGAGTCCCACAGGTAGGGCCATGAAGACTGGTGAAGTGGCTCCCAGGCTGCGTAGTATAGCTTGGTTTGAGGAGGTATAGATGTCACACCGCACCAGGTATTCAGTAGACAGGAAAAGAGGGCAAATGTAGAGAGACAAGAACTGAGAAATGAAGAAAGACAGAAAGCGAAAAAGAAAAGAAAAAAAGAAATGCCCCCAGGGATCCCACCTGTGCAGCTGTGCAGGATGGGGGAGTAGCTCCTAAGCTGTGCAGTGTAGCCTGGCTAGAAGGAGCTCCCAAGCTGGGAAAGGAAACAGAAAAACAAACAGAACAAAGCAAAACATACCAAGCAAAAAAAAAAAAAAAACCCAGGGTTCCCAACAGCGTGGTGTTATGGGCCAGGGGAATGGTTCCCCACTCAAGTGGAGCTTCAAAGCCGTCCAAGAAGATGCAAAGATGACCCACAGAGCCAGGTGTTTGAGAGAAAGGAGGGAGAGGTGGTGGGAGGCATCGAAGAAACCAACATAAATGGAAGAACCAAAACCAGCTCAGGGGGCCTGCCAGTGTGGGTGAGGTGAATCCAAGTGGCCTGAGGCCAAAGCAGTTGCTCCCATCCAAGAGACTGTGGCTGGTGGGAAGCAGAGAAGGCCAAAGGGGTCGGGGTAGGGGAAGGAGGGTGGGGCTAGGAAAGCATATATGGCTCGTTACTGGATGCTTTGTCTCCTGTTGGGAGCTTCATGAAGCTGCTTTCTCGTACTCCCTGTCCGCTGATCTCCAATGTGGGTGGGGCAGATCCAAGCGGCATGGATGCTGCAGTTCCCGGCTGGCTGAGCCACGGCAGCCAGCCAGGAAGCTCGGAAGTAGAGCAGTGGGGAGAGGATGGGGGGTGGGAAAGGGTGTATTGCTGGTTACCGGGTGCTCTGTCTCCTGCTGGCAGCTCCGTGAAACTGCTCTCTCATGCTCCCTGTCCGCTGATCCCCGACAGGAGTCCAAGATGACAGATTCGTGCTGTGTTAGCTGGTAGGGCCCTCTGCACTTATCTCTCCTCGCACTTACCTGTCCTCTGTCAGTTTCTTATTCCATTTGGTGCTTGGTCGAGTTCTTTGTTTCTTCCTTTGACACTCTGAGTTCCAGGAATGGCAGCTGTCTCTGTTTTACTTAGTTTTTCGGCTCTTTGCTATGGAAGGACGGCATGGTGCTTCTGTCTATAGCACCATGTTGGTTGGAAGTCTGGACCAATGTTTTCTTATTGAGCTTCTGTGTTTTTTTGGAACTTCTATGCTTTCAAGTTTTTTTGTTTTGTTTTTGTGGACCACAGAATAATAAACTTTCAGCATATCTTGAAAAATTATTCTGCTTAATTATATGCCTCCTATCCTAGGGAATCCAGTTTCTTCTTGGAGATGTGCCTCTCTGACTCTTCATTTCCTGCTTTCGTCAGGACTAGTTTCCAGGGCCTCTTGGATAGTTATTGTCCTATGACTGTTCTTAACTGCTCTCTCAATTGTTTCCTTCAACCCATCTTTTTCTCTTTGTTGGTGTTCTGCCCTGTTTTTTTTGACTGGTCCTCTATTACACCCTTAAAAAATCAGTGTGTAAACTAAACTTTAAGTTACTGCTTCTTTAAAAATGTTTTTGTTTTATAGTCACATTCTTGATCAATAATTTGGTAGGTTCAGAATAATTTTCCCACTGACCACTTAAGGCACTGGTCCAGCAAAATTGATAAGAGGCTGGTCTAATTCTTATTCCTTATATATGACCTGTATTACTTTTTCTGAAATCTTTAGAATATTCTTTAACTTGGAAGTTGTATTATTTTATAAGGACGTGTCTAGATGGGAAGCCCTGGTGGCGTAGTTGTTAAGTGCTACAGCTGCTAACCAAGAGGTTGGCAGTTCAAATCCACCAGGTGCTCCTTGGAAACTCTATCGGGCAGTTCTACTCTGTCCTACAGGGTCTCTATGAGTCGGAATCGACTCAACGGCAGTGGGTTTGTTTGGATTTGGGTGTCTAGATGTAGATGATTTTTCATCCATCTCGCTCAGCACTCTGCAGGCTCATTAAAACAAGGAATTCATGGGGTTTTTTCCCTCAGCTTTGGGAAATTTTCTTCTATTATTTCTTTGATGACTTCCTCTCTTCTGTTTTTTATTCTTTTCTTGAGTGTCTATTTTTCTTAGATTTTCCATCTGTCTATCCACTCTATACACATGTTATCAGGAGGGTTCAGTCCCTGGAGAAGGAATTCATGTTTGGCCAAGTGGAAGGTCATCAGAACACAGGAAGACCCTCAATGAGAAGGACTGATGCAGTGACTGCAATAATGGGCTCGAGCATAACTACGATTGTGAGGATGGTGCAGGACCAGGTGGTATTTCGTTCTGTTGTACACAGGGTCCCTATGAGTCAGAACCGACTTGACGGCACCTAACAAAAACAATCTGCTCTATATCCTATGACTTTCCAATTTTATTTTCAGCCTCTCTTAATTTATAATTTTTCCAATCGAATTTTAAATGTGCAAATATTCTTTCTTGCTCTGACTGTTTTTCATAGTATGGATATAATATTTTCCCAAATTTCTCTAAAAGATAACAATCAGCTTTCTTAAACATTTCTTTTATTTCCTAAGGATTTCCTTCATGGCCTGCTATTTACCTGTTCTTTCTCTCCCAAGGTACTTGTGTTTTTCCTGCATGTCTAGTTCTTAGGCTGGAGACACCTCCATCTCCCATGATGCCTGAAGGAGGAAGCCATGACTATGGGGTACCAACCATATCCATTGGCCCTAGTTGTTGTTGTTAAGTTCTATCAAATTGGTTCTGACTCATGGTGACCGTACGTACAAAAGAATGGAACACTGTCTGGTCCTGCGCCACCCTCACAATCATTGTTATGCTTGATCCCATTGTTGCAGCCACTGTGTCAATCCGTCTCATTGAGGGTCTTCCTCTTTTTCACTGACCCTCTACTAAGAAAGATGTCCTTCTCCAGGGACTGGTACCTCCTGATAACATGTCCAAAATATGTGAGATGAAGTCTCACCATCCTTGCTTCTAAGCAGCATTCTGGCAGTACTTCTTCCAAGACAGATTTTTCATTCTTTTAGTAGTCCATGGTATATTCAAAATCCTTTGCCAACTCCATAATTCAAAGGCGTCAATTTTTCTTCAATCTTCCTTATTCATCATCTACCTTTCGTGTGCACAAGAGGCAGCTGAAAACCCCAAGGTGTGGGTCAGCCGCACCTTAGTCTTCAAGGTGACAACTTTGCTTTTTAAACACTTTAAAGAGGTCTTTTGTAGCAGATTTACCCAATGAAATATGTCTTTTGATTTCTTAACTGCTGCTTCCACGCTTTCCAGTTAGTTCCTTCAATTTCTCTAGAGAGAAGCTCTCCAGCTTTTTTTTTTCCTAGAGGTAAGCTGTATTTCCAGTCGTATTCCTTTATTTCACTTTACTGGGGTCTCGCGTGGGAGGGGAAAAATGCATGAACCTGGACCACCATCTTGAACCAGAAGTCACATTTATTTACAGAAATTGGAAAATGTCATCAAACATTATCAATCATCTATTTTTCCTAGCTACTCTGACAGGATATTTTCACTTGAGAATCTTACAGGCACCTCAAACTGTCTATGCCGCCTTCTCCAACACCCCTGGGCCTTCCGTCCACATCCTCTGTCCTGGTTCTCTGTTACGATTTACCCACTCCCACAACCCCAAGCTCATTCTCCACTCCTGCCTCTCCCTCAATTCCTACTCCCCAAGTGTCACCAAGTCTGGTCCAGTTTAACCTTCTAATTACTTTTCCATTGAGGCCACATTTCCTCATTTCCTCTGCTACCACCCTAGAACAAGCCCCCATCAGACTGTGACTGGACTTGGAAACACGGTATTTTGATAGATTTTAAATTGTCCTCTACCCTTCTTCAGAAACTCCAGCTCCTTTAAAATGCTTATTATTGGGACTTACCATCCCTTATACCTCCTCTTGACTATTTGCACACTCAGCCACTTCTCCGTCATTCACTAATAACTTCAGAATTTCAATCACTATCTCATTTCTAAAGCCACTCACTTGTGGTACTTGTCATAGCAGCACTAGATAACTAAGATGCTCACTCATAGGTCAATCCTTCATTCCTCCCTTTCCCTCCTATCCTACATCCAATTCATATATTTCCTCAGTCTGTGCTCCACTATTTCTATGCTACCAAAAATCCTACTCTAACCCACCATCATCTTTTGCTTGAACTATTGCAACAGCCTCTAAATGATCCCTGTCTCTACCTTTTGCATCCTAAAGTCCATCTTCCACAGAGCCATCATTTTAAAATGTAGTTCAGATATCACCACGACAATCTCCAATGGGTTTACATTTCACTTAGGATATGATACCGCATAGCAAGGGTCAGCACAAATCCAGTCCCCAAAATGTGGAGACTGATCCAGTTCTCACGTTCCCACTTCTCCATCCTTGTAGCCAGCTGCCCCTGCGGCACTCTCTCTCTGACCCTAGCCACACCGGAGCTAGGTCAGAACTCACAAGCTAAAAGGACACTATCCTTCAGACTGCCAAATAGGCAGACACCAGCTACAAGTTTGGGGAGTCCACATAACACCCCAACCTTCTGACATGCTGGCCACAAATTTGTGGTTGGTTTCCCGTTACCCCTTCAAAATGTCAGCCGCAAGCATGGAAGTCCATATGACACCCTTACTTTCTGAACTGCTGGCTCCTACTGCCCCCTTTGGGTTCATTAATTCGCTGGAATAACGCACAGAATTCACACAGAGTATAAGGTCCCTATAAGTCAGAACTGACTCGACAGCAATGACTTATACCATACTTATGACTACAGATTCATTATAGCCAAAAAGAACACAAATGAAGAGACTCATGGGGCGAGATCTGGGAGGGTTTCCAACATGAAGTTTGCATGTCCCAGGGACATGCTACTCTCCCAAGGGCAGATGTTCTTGTCATCCAACAAGCCCTTTCAGCCTCAATGTTCAGGGCTTTTATTGGCCAATCCTTCATAATAGGCTAAATCATGCCCCTGAGGCTAGTTGATACTGACCTCACAGGTGAGTCTTTTCTGGTCTGGCCAGCCCCCAGACCATGGTACCCCCATTACTTCAAGCTTATTTCTCTGGAGCCAAGAACAAAGGCCACCTTACTTGGGATAAAACTAAGTCCATTACCCCACAAATCCAAACTCCTTTCCTGGCCTCTAAGACCTGCCCTTTACCTACCTCTACGACTTCTCTGTTCACCCTTCCCTTGTCTACAGTCACCTAGCCACACTGGTGTACTTGCTATTCTTCAAACTTCTATCTTTAACTACTGTGCTCCACACATTTATATTCTCATATTAAGTGGCCAGTTCAAATCATTCTGTTGTTAACTAAAATCACTGATCGCTATCATTTGCTGGAAGTAAAAAATTTTTTTTTTTGCTGGAAGTAGACTCTTGTTAATTCTATGCATAGTTAACTTTTCTAAAACGTAGAACCTTGCAGTACTGACAAAAGGAGGAAACATGAAAGTTCTTTGAGATGTTGGTGCACATAAGAGTCTTCTCTAAATGAAAAAAAAAAAAACGACTAAAGTATTATTAAAAGATGCCTTTTTATCTAAGCAAAAATAAAGTTATTCTAAATGTATCTTGGCGCCCTGATGGCACAGTGGTTAAGAGCTATGGCAAGCTATGGCTGCTAACCAAAAGGTCTGCAGTTTGAATCCACCAACCGCTTCTTGGAAACCCTATGAGGCAGTTCTACTCTGTCCTATAGGGTCGCTATGAGTCAGAATTGACTCAACAGCAACTCATAATGGTAATGGTAAATGTATTTTAGAGTCCATTAAGTACAACTAGTGTCCCCAAGTTCCTTTCAGGGGGTCCGTCAGGTCAAAATCATTTTCATAGTAATACTAAGAAATTTTTTGCCCTTTAAAACTGTTTTAACATTTTCACCAGTGTTGCAAAAGCAATGGTGGTAGAACTCTTGGTGCCTTAACACAAACCAAAGCAATGGCCCTAAACTGTTACTAGGGGTCATTATTCTTCACCATCATACACACTCACAGCAAAAAAAAAAAAAGGCCAGTTTCAAGAAAGTCCTTAATGAAGCATGACGATTATTAATTTCATTAAAGGAAGACCCTTGAACACGAGGCTTTTTAATATTCTGTGTGATGAATTGGGATATGCATAAAACACTTGCTACATATGAGCAACTCTCAAGGAAAAGCACTTGATGAGTTGCAAGCCGAACTAGCCACTTTTTTCTAGGAACACTCACTTGAAAGAATGACTACCAGACAAACTATGCTTATGAAGACTTGAGTATTTGGCAGACATTTACGAAAGAAGTAAATGTGTCATTTCAAGGAAAACAACTAAGAATATTTGTTGATGACAATAAAATATATGTTTTTAAGCAAAAGTTAGAATACTGAAAACTCGTATCTTCCACCATGAGCCTAACATTTTCCCAATGCTTAAGTACTTTTCTGCTGAAATCAATGGTGAAATTAACTAATGTGATTTTTTTTTTGCTATTTTCCAATGAGATGTGTCAGTATTTGGAAGATCGCATGATTCACTGAATGCCTACTTTACAAATGACCAACGCATGGGTAAAAGCCATCAAAGTGTGAGAGAGACCAGTGGATTTTGATGTAACAGAGAATGAAGAGTTTCAAAATCTGGTTTCAAATACTACTTTGTAACTGATGTTTAAGAAACTCCGACTTTTCTAGTATCGGTGTGATATCAAAGAAGAACATCCTCAGCTATCTGAAAAAGCTATTAAAAGTTCTCCACCCTTTTCTAGCTACATAGTATTTTTGAGGCTGGATTTTCTTTCTATTCTTAGATCTTTAAAAAACACACCATAACCAATTAAAATTTTCAAAATGTAAAGGGGTCCTACAATTAAACTGAGAACAGTGGCATTAGAAGAACAGATGGTAAGAGGCTGTATTCATTGCACCTGGGTCCCCAAAGCAGACTATGCCTTGCAGTTACCCAGGAAGGCAATGGGATTCACAGCATGTGATCGAATAAACAGACACCCTGGTGGCGGAGTGGTTAAGTGCTATGGCTGCTAACCAAAGGGTCTGCAGTTCGAATCCGCCAGGCGCTCCTTGGAAACTCTATGGGGCAGTTCTACTCTGTCCTATAGGGTCGCTATGAGTCGGAATCGACTCGACCGCACTAGGGGTTTCTGGGATTGAATAAACTTTATTTTGACTGGGGTACCATCCAAAGTACACTGAAGTTTTCACTGCTGGCTCTTAAGTTCCCTCAGCATGAACAAAGGTGGTAAATCAGAATCTCCAGAGGGTATATATAGTTTTAAAATAACCATACTGAATACAGTAATATAATTTTCTTTTTCTAAAAACAAATCAACTGTTGTTTCAAACTACAGATTACAACAACTATTGGCTGATGCAGTGATGTGAAAAGACACCACTATGACACGTAACAGCTGCAACTGAACAAGTCTGAACACTGGGGGCACACTGGGGTCTAGAGCAGCTTCCTTGTCCTTTTGAAATCTGTGCCCTGTTTTGATAAACATAAAAATTTCACTATCATCTGTATTCTCTCATGTTGTCATAGGCTATTTATACAATGCCTCTCAATGCAAACTAAATGTATAATGCCAAGTACAGTTTGGCAGAGGCAATTTTATGAAGGGCCAAAACAATGCCGTTCTCAGATGGTCTAGCAAATCCAAAGGTAAAATTTAGCATTCATAGAATATAGCTTTGTCCCCAATCCCAATTAGTTGTATGGAGATCATGAAAAATCCTTAGTTTAAGAAAAACAGTTATAATGGCTACAAATGAAACATACTATGTCATGATGTGATGTTAGAATGAGTTACCTTCACTGTCCTCGTAACAAGAAGCTGTATAATGTTAACAGTTTACAGAGCACAGACCGTCTAGACAGACAACCTGGCCTGAGTCCCAGCTTTTCTGCATGCTAGGTTTACAACCTAAGGCAGGTCATTTAAGCTTTCTGGTCTCATTTCCTCATCTGTAAAACGGCTTCATCTGGCACCCCAGATGGGACTCAGCAGAGACTCCGGCTCAGGGTAAGTTAGGTCCTGAGACTTCCTCCGAAGGGCACCCCGATCCTCCACTGGGACAGGAGGACTTTCCAGGCGGCATCAACACTGAACCAGACAACCCGCGAGTCCCCCGTTGGAGAACAGAAACGTTCTGACAGGTACCTATTTTAAGTTTCATTCTGAAGTAGCTACTAGGTGGTAAGTTGTGTCCTCGGTAGCAGGTGTTATTAGCCTTGTGGTGACCTCGCTGTCTCCTGGGGCTGAGTCCCCACCTGCATGAGGGCACAGCCCTTGACCCCCACACCCAGAGGACACCTGTGGAGACTGTTGCTGTGTCCTGAAGCTGAGCTCCCACCTGCATGAGGGCACAGCCCTTGACCCCCACACCCAGAGGACACCTGTGGAGACTGTTGCTGTGTCCTGAAGCTGAGCTCCCACCTGCATGAGGGCACAGCCCTTGACCCCCACACCCAGAGGACACCTGTGGAGACTGTTGCTGTGTCCTGAAGCTGAGTCCCCACCTGCATGAGGGCACAGCCCTTGATCCCCACACCCAGAGGACACCTGTGGAGACTGTTGCTGTGTCCTGAAGCTGAGTCCCCACCTGCATGAGGGCACAGCCCTTGACCCCCACACCCAGAGGACACCTGTGGAGACTGTTGCTGTGTCCTGAAGCTGAGTCCCCACCTGCATGAGGGCACAGCCCTTGACCCCCACACCCAGAGGACACCTGTGGAGACTGTTGCTGTGTCCTGAAGCTGAGCTCCCACCTGCATGAGGGCACAGCCCTTGACCCCCACACCCAGAGGACACCTGTGGAGACTGTTGCTGTGTCCTGAAGCTGAGCTCCCACCTGCATGAGGGCACAGCCCTTGACCCCCACACCCAGAGGACACCTGTGGAGACTGTTGCTGTGTCCTGAAGCTGAGCTCCCACCTGCATGAGGGCACAGCCCTTGACCCCCACACCCAGAGGACACCTGTGGAGACTGTTGCTGTGTCCTGAAGCTGAGTCCCCACCTGCATGAGGGCACAGCCCTTGACCCCCACACCCAGAGGACACCTGTGGAGACTGTTGCTGTGTCCTGAAGCTGAGTCCCCACCTGCATGAGGGCACAGCCCTTGACCCCCACACCCAGAGGACACCTGTGGAGACTGTTGCTGTGTCCTGAAGCTGAGTCCCCACCTGCATGAGGGCACAGGTCTCCATCTGTTCTTTTGTCTTAACCCCTGCATGTTATTTTGGTCAGAATCTGGTTACGGGAGCTGGTTAAGAAATGCTGTCTTTGTGTCTTGGACCCCGTTTGTCTCGTGTGTTAGCTATGAAGACTCAACTGGCTCGAGTCCAGGACCCTCCCTGCGCAGGATGGTTTTACTTCTCTCTCTCTTCTGAGGAGTGAAACGTTATTCTAATTTTAGATACTAAGTCTTGTGTAAGACACTAACTTAGTTGGACCAAAATACACTCCTTACAAATATTGGCTATGGAAAGTGTGGTACCTGAATTGTACCCCTGAGATTATTTATCAAGGTAACCAAGTACTGTACCTCCGTATAGCCAGGGCTTCTCGAATACATCCTTCTCCTTTGGCTGACTAGTTAGAAGGGACACAGTCTATAAGCAAGATGGGCACCGGTCAGTCCAACCCTAAACCATCCCCCTTAGAGTGCATCTTGACCCATTGGGATTTTTTTCTTAAACTGGCGACACCAGGAGGAAGTGTTTGAGCTTCCCCTGTGGTACCGCTTAGCCTCAGTATTACTTAGAAGATCAGAAGTGGCCGGCCGAGGAAAGTTTGAATTATAACACCACTTTGCAGTTAGATTTGTTTTCTAAGAAAACTTATAAATGGGATGAGGTACCTTATGTTGAAATGTTCACGACTCTATATTATAAACAGGGATTACAGCAGCAATGCAAATTGATGGTTCTGGTTAATCAGAAGTCTAAACAAGTTCTCGAGGCAGAAGAGTCCAAGGTTGTGGCGGGACTGCCACCCCCATAATCCTATTTACCCTCATATTCCCCAAGTTGCTGCCGCCGACCGTGGCCCCGCCGATCCTGGGGCCCCAGAAAGAGGAAGGGTCTCCCAACCTTACACCTGCAGTGATGCTACATTTGGCCATGGACAGTCTGTTTCCTCAACTAGCCAGAGTACTGACAAAGAGGGTGACCCAGAAGTGGCCAATTCCCTCTAAGAGAGGCACCAGCTGGAACAGGAGTGGACAGGAGAATCAGGAACACTTGGGTGCATATTCCCTTCACCACTTCAGATTTGTTTAACTGGAAGAATAACCTCCGAACCTACCATCAAGATCCTCAAAAGATGCACAACATGTTTTCATCCATCTTTAACACCCATCAGCCCACCTGGGCAGACTGCCAGCCCCTGTGGGAAGTTCTTCTCTCCTCTGAAGAGAGGAGAATGGTCTTGGAAAAGGCTAGACAGTTTGCTGATTAAGAACATAATGAGTACCCCCAAAATCCTGACAAACTGCCAGCAATAACACAGTCCCTGGAGTTAATCCAGAGTGGGATTACAATTTGAAGGAGGGCATGGGTAGGCTGAGGCATTATAGAAAGTGCTTACTAGAAGGCCTTAAAACTAGGGTACAGAAACAGAAAAACCTCTCAAAAATTTATAAAGTAATTAAGAGACCTAAAGTAAACCCCTCTTGAAAGAATTTTTCAGGCCTCCCAGAGACACACTGACATGGATCCTGAAGCTACTGAGAATCAACGAATGGTTAATATCATCTTCACAGGACAAAGCTCTACAGGTATCTGTAAAAAACTCCAGAAACTGGACAGAAGACCAGGTATGCCTATCTCTCAATTAGTGGAAATAGCCTTTAAAGTTTTTAATAATGGGGGCCAGGAACAAGAGCAGAAGGAACCCCGCCGAGCAAAACAACACGCTACCCTGCTGGTGGCAGCCTTAACCAAGAAACCATTCCCCTCACAACATCGACCAGAGTCAAGAGAATGGAAAAAACCCTGCCAGTGCAATGCTGGCCCCCTGAAAAGAGACCAAGGTGTCTATTGTCAGAAAGAGAGACGCTGGAAAAACGAATGCCCTGAAGGAGACCAGCCGGCAAAGCATATGGTGAGTGACCCCCAGCCATGAAGAGGCCCAGGGCTTCCCACAGACTAGCTCCAAGCAGGAGAAACCATCACCATCTCCCCTGAAGAGCCCCAGGTTTCATTCTGTTGTACATAGGGTCACTATGAGTCGGAACTGACTAGATGGCACCTACCAACAATAACATACCGTTTAAAATACCATACTAGGTATTTTAAAATACCAGGAATAAACCTATCCAGGGACGTAAAAGACATAAATACAATGAAAATTACAAAGCACTACTACAAGAGACTAAAAGAGAGATCTACATAAATGGAAGGACATTCCATGCTCATAGATTGGAAGACTTAATCCAATCCTGATCCAAATTCCAACAATATTCTTTACTGAATGGAAAAAACTAATCACAAACTTTATATGGAAAGGAAAGAGGTCCCAAATAGCCAAAGCAATATTGAGTAAGAAGACCGAAGTAGGAAGCCTAACACTCCCCCATCTCAAAACATACTATACAGCTACAGTAATCAAAATGGCTTGGTACTGGTTCAACGACAGACACATAAACCTTTGGAACAGAACTGAGAACCCCCAGAAGTAAATTCATTCATCTATGGACAGCTGATTCTTTTTTTTAATTAATTTATTTACTGTGTTTTAAGTGAAAGTTTACAAATCAAGTCAGTCTCTCATACAAAAGGTTATATACACCAAGCTATATACTCCTAGCTCCTCTCCCCCTAATGAATCAGTATACACCTCCTCTCTACCCTGTATTCCCTGTGTCCATTCAGCCAGCTCCTGTCCCCCTCTTCCTCCTTATCTCGCCTCCAGATAGGAGTTGCCCACCTGTGTATGACTCATGTGTCTACTCGAGTCAAGAAGCATACTCCTCACCAGTATCATTATCTATCCTACAGTCTAGTCCAATCCCTGTGTGGAGAGTTGGTGTCAGGAATGGTTTCAATCCTGGGCTAACAAAGGGTCCGGGGTCCCTCTAGTCTCAGTCAGACCATTAAGCCTGTTTTTTTTCACAAGAATTTGAGATCTACATCCCACCATTCACCTGCTCCATCAGGGATTCTCTGTTGTGTTCCCTGTCAGGGCAGTGATCGGTGGTAGCCAGGCACCATCTAATTCTTCTGGTCTCAGGCTATTGGAGTCTCTGGTTTATGTGGGCTCATCTTTACCATGTCTTTGGTGTTCTTCATTCTCCTTTGCTCCAGGTGGGTTGAGACCAATTGACGCATCTTACATGCTAGCATAGAGGACCCCAGGCACCTCTCACCAAAGTGGATTGCAGAAGGTTTTCTTAATACATTTTGTTATGCCAACTGATCTAGATGTCCCTGAAACCATGGTCCCCAAACCTCTGTCCCTGCTACTCTGGCCTTCAAAGAGTTTAGTTGTATTCAGAAAACTTTGCTTTTGGTTTAGTCCAGTTGTGCTGACCTCTCCAGTATTGTGCATTGTCTTCACTTAAAATAGTTCTAGTCTACTATCTAATTAGCAAATACCCCTCTCCCTCCCTCCCCTACCCTCACAAACATCAAAGAATATTTTCTTCTGTGTTTAAACTTTTTCTAGAGTTCTTATAATAGCGGTGTCATACAATACTTCTCCTTTTGCAACTGACTAATTTCACTCAGCATAATGCCTTCCAGATTTCTCCATGCTATGTTTCACAGATTCATAGTTGTTCTTAATCGTTGCATAGTATTCCATTATGTGAATATACCATAATTTATTTATCCATTCATCCACTGATGGGCACCTTGGCTGCTTCCATTTTTTGCTATTGTAAACAGTGCTGCAATGAACATGGGTATTTATCTGTTCTTGTAAAGGCTCTTATGTCTCTAGGATATATTCCAAGGAGTGGGATTGCTGGATCGTATGGTAGTTCTATTTCTAGTTTTTTAAGTAAATACCAAATCGATTTCCAAAGTGGTTGTACCATTTTACATTCCCACCAGCAGTGTGTAAGTGTTCCCATCTCTCCACAACCTCTCCAACATTTATTATATTGTGGTTTTTGGATTACTGCCAGCCTTATTGGGGAGCTGTAGTTTTGATTTGCATTTTTCTAATGGCTAATGATTGTGACCATTTCCTCATGTATCTTTAGTTACCTGAAAAGTCTTCTCTGGAGAACTGCCTGTTCATATCCTTTGCCCATTTTTTAATTGAGTTATTTGTCTTTTTGTTGTTTGATTTTTGTAGTATCATGTAGATTTTAGAGATCAGACGCTCATCAGAAATGTCATAGCTAAAAACTTTTTCCCAGTCTGTAGGTAATCTTTTCACTCTTTTGGTGAAGTCTTTGGGTGAGCATAGGTGTTTCATTTTTAGGAGCTTTCAGTCATCTGAATTTCAGTTATGGTTTTTGTGCACTGTTAGTAACGTTTTGTATACTGTTTATGTCATGTATTAGGGCTCCTAGGGTTACATAAATGATTTTTGACAAGTGGTTAGAATCCATTCATTGAGGGTATAAACAGTCTCTTCAACAAATGGTACTAGCAAAATTGGATATCCACTTGCAGAAAATGAAACAATAAAGACCAATGATGAATCTGCAAAACATTTCACAACATGGTATGCTGAGTGAAATAGGTCAATCACAAAAAGACAAATACTGTATAAGACCACTATTATAAAAACTCATGAAAAGGCTTACATACAGAAAGAAACAATCTTTGATGGTTAAGAGAGTGGGGAGGGAAAAACACTAAATAGACAATAGATAAGTGATAACTCTAGTGACGGGTCAGATAGTACACAACACTGGGGAAGTCAGCACAACTTGATGAAGGCAAAGTCATAAAAGCTTCATAGACACATCCAAACTCCCTGAGGGACCAGATTACTGGGCTGAGGGCTAGGGACCATGGTCTTGGGGGACATGTAGCTCAACTGGCATAACACAGTTTATAAACAAAATATTCTACATCCCACTTAAATGAGTAGTGTTTGGGGTTTTAAAAGCTTATGAGTGGCCATCTAAGATACTCCACTGATCCCACCCCATCTGGTGCAAGGGAGAATGAAGAAAACCAAAGACACAAGGGAAAGACTAGTCCAAAGGACTAGCGGACCACAACTACCACAGCCTCTACAAGACTGAGTCCAACACAACTAGATGGTGCCTGGCTCCAACACCAGCTGTTCTGACAGGGATCACAATAGAGGGTCCCGGACAGAGCTGGAGAAAAACACAGAACAAAATTCTAACTCACAAAAAAAGGACCAGACTAACTGGCCTGACAGAGATGGGAGAAACCCCGAAAACATGGCCCACGGACACCCTTTTAACTTAGTACTGAAGTTATACCTGAGGTTCACCCTTCAGCCAAAGATTAGACAAGCCCATAAAACTAAATAAGCACACCAACCCAGGGATAAGGATGAGAGGGCAGGAGGGGACAGGAAAGCTGGTAAGGGGAAACCCAAGGTCAAGAAAGGGAGAGTGTTAACACATTGTGGGATCGGCAGCCAATGTCACAAAGCAGTATGTGTATTAATTGTTTAATGAGAAACTAATTTGCTCTGTAAACCTTGATCTAAAGCACAATGAAAAAAATAATCAGCAAATTTCTTTCTAGTAGCAAAGACATTCATGATTACTTCCTACCTCATCACAGAGCATCATAAATATGCAATTTTTAATAAATCCACTACATCAGTGACGTCTTGTTGTTATTGGTTGCCATTGAGTCGGTTTTGACTCACAGTGACCCCATGTGACAGAGTAGAACTTCCCCACAGGTTTTTTGTGGCTGTAATCTTTCATAGGTTTTTCTTGACTGTAATCTTTATGGAAGCAGATCGTCAGGTCTTTTTCCTGCAGAGCTGCTGGGTGGGTTTGAACCACTAACCTTTCAGTCAGCAGCCAAGCGCTTAACTGTTGTGCCACAAGGGCTCCTATATTATAAAACTCATAAAACAAAATCCAAACTCACTGCCTTTGAGTCGATTTCGACTCATAATGACTCTATAGGATAGAGTAGAACTGGTCTATAGGGTTTCCAAGGAGCAGCTGGTAGATTCGACCTTTTGGTTAGCAGCCGAGCTCTTAACCACTATCGCATCAGGGCTCCAGGACATTATGTTGTTGCAGGTGCCGTTGAGTCAGTTCCAACTCATGGTAAACCTATGTACGACAGAATGAAACACTGCCCAGTCCTGCACCATCGTCAAGATTGTTGTCATGCTTGACACCGTAGAGCATATACTCTAAACCAAAGAAACAAGGGCCCACTTTGGACTCCTCTGAGCTGTGCAACTTCATTCTTCTTCAGGAACTCCTCACCTACATTAGGCAATACGTGACCTCCTGACCTCAGACTGAGGAGACAGTGTTGACCTGCATATTATACATTGCTGTTGTTAGCTGCTGCTGAGGCTAAGTCGACCCCTGACTCATGGCAGTGCCATGCACAAAGGAACGAAATGCTGCCCTGTCCTGTGCCTTAGGGTTTTCGCTGGCTGATTTTCGGGAGCAAATTGCCAGGTTTTTCTTCCTAGTCTTAGTCTGGAGGCTGAAACCTGTTCCACATCATAACAACATGCAATCCACCACAGATGGACAGGTGGTGGCTGCCCAGGAAGTGCACTGGCTGGAAAACTAATCCCGATCTCCCGTATGCATAGCCAGAACTCTACCAATGAAACACCAATGCCGCACATATTATATACTACAAACCAAAACAAACTCGTTGCCATCCAGTCAATTCCGACTCGTGGCGACCGTATAGGACAGAACAGAACTGTCCCATGGGGTTTCCAAGGAGCAGCTGAGAGATTCGAACTGTCGACATTTTGGTTAGCGGCTGAGCTCTGAAATCACTGCACTGGCTAGCAAAGATTAATTTCTTTCTCAATTTTAATATAAAAATTAATATAAAAAGAGGTCCTGGTAGGAGGAGGGACAAATAGGTGAAGCACAGAACATTTTTAGGGCAGTGAACCTCTTCTGCACGATAGTGTAATGGTAGATACATGATATTAAGTATTTGTCAAAACCCACGTTAATAATAACATATCACTATTGGTTCATCAACTGTAGCAAGTGTACAGGGCTTGAGAGAGGCTACTTGGGAACTCTCTGCACTTTCTCATAATTTTTCTGAAAAACTACAACTGCTCTAAGAAATAAAGTCCATTTAAAAAAAAAGAAAAATGAAACAAGACCCATACCTCACACCATACACAAAAACTAACTCAAATGGATCAAAGACCTAAATGTTAAAGCTAAATATAAAGTTCTTAGACGACAACACAGGGACAAAACTATGGGACCTAATTAAAAAAAAAAAAAGATTATCAAACACAAATACACGAACAGCAGAAGTCAAATTAGATAACTGGGACTTCATAAAAATGAAATACTTAGGCTCATCAAGAGTAAAAGACTGGGAAAAAATCTCTGGAAAGGACATATCTGATAAGGGTCTAATATCTAAAATACACAGAAAACTTCAACAACTCAATAACAAAAAAATAAACAACCCAATTAAAAAATGGGCAACTGACACGAGCAGACACTTCACCAGAGGACATTTAAGCAACAACCGACAAATGAAAAGATGTTCGTGATCATTAGCTATTAGAGAGATGCAAATCAAAACTACAATGAGGTATCATCTTACCCCTGCCAAACCGGCACTCATAAAAACACAAAAAACAAATGCTGGAGAGGAAGTGGGAGACTGGAACCCTTATCCATTGCTCGTGGGATCAATGGTACAACCAGTATGGAAAACAGCATAGTGCTTCCCAAAAAAAAACTAGAAATAGAGCTATCTTATGATCCAGAAAGCCCATTCCTAAATATATACTCTCGAGATCTAAGAGCAGTGCCATGAACAGACATATGCACATCTATGTTCACTGCAGCAGTATTCACAGTAACAAAATGATGGGAAAAACCTAAGTGCCACCAACAGATAAACAAAATGTGGTACATACATGCAATGGAATGCTATGCAGCCATAAAGAATAATGAGTACTCGAAACACCTTAATGTGGATGCATCTGGAGGATATTATGCTGTGTGATGTAAGTCAATAATGAAAGGACAAATATTTTATAATCTTTTATAAAAAGATAAAAATAGGTATTTATAGGGAGGATAACATTCACTGGTGGTTACTGGGGATGGGGGAGGGTAACTCTCTAGATAGCTGATAACCGTTATTTTTGGTGAGGAGAAATGCCACACTGAATATGGGTGAAGTGTGCACAGCTTGACCACAGCAAAAGACATCACCAAGATCTACACAAGAAAAAGGGACCCTTTAGTAACCTCTATGGCAACAACAGTAGCAAGAGCAACCAAAAAATGTACGTACACATACATATATATGTGTATTGGTACGTATGTGGAAGCACATACGTAAGTATGTATAGGTGTACATAGAACCCTGGTGGCACAGTGGTTAAGGGCTCAGATGCTAATCAAAAATGTTGCCAGTTTGAATCCACCAGCTCCTCCTTGGAAACCCTACAGGGCAGTTCTACTCTGTCCTATTGAGTCTATAGGTTGATATGAGTCAGAATTGATCAGACGGCAATGGGTTTGGTTTATGGTTTTACAGGTGCATCCAAATTTTTTTTTTTTTTTTAATATTTGTATATGTGTGCATGTGTGTGTGCATGCACGTATATTCATATATACAATAAAGCACATGGGGAACACACACATGCACACACACAAACCCTATTGGGAAGATAAGAGGAAAAGAAAACTAAATCCTCAATCATAACAGGAAGCCAACTGATAAAATCGAAGAATCAAGGATTCTTTGTAAGGATATTATTTAGAATTATGGAAGTAACACAAGTAAGAAATAAAAGTGGTTGTCTCTTGGCACAGAATCAAAAAATTGGGAAGAAGTGAGACACGGATTGTCTTGGCACTCTCTGATTTCCTAAGTGTGCGTATGTCTCATTTTGATAAAAACTGAAATTAATGTAAAAGAATCAGTACGATACCATGCCTGTTCTTGAGGAGTTGATACTCTATTGGAAGGAAACGCAAAACCACAATTACAGCATGTGACAGAAGCTGGCAATCTACACGGCACAAGGGTCCTGTCTCAAACAGACAGTGAGGCTTCTGAGGAAAGGGGGTACTCGAGAGGGGGTTTTAAAAGACAAGACAGGATTAGCTGGTCGAGAAGGGGACGACGGATGTTTCTTCCAGCAAGTCTACACACATCCGTTTTCCTTCTAAAACACACTTTTGTACCTTGTTGTTTTTACTTAAAATATCTTGAAGACTGTTCCTCAGAAAGCCTATAAAAACAGCTTTTAGTTTCCCAAGGATATTCTCCTGAAGGCTTATATTAAGGAAGATAATCTATTTTTTAATATGCTAAGTACTTATTTTTTATTTGTGAACACAATACCTTTTTTTAATAAAAAAATTCAACAAAGTAAAAACTTCAAAATAAAGAGTAAAAATTCCCTCTTACTCCCTCACTCCTGTTTCCCAAAGACAAGCAGTTTTAATTTCGGTATATATCCTCCCAGACTTTTTTCTGTAAAAATAAAAATACATGAATGCATAAATACTATTCAATACAAACAAATGCAATAATATCATGTTCTATATGCCTCTTATGTCCTATACACATACTTGTCTATACACATAAAAGACAGTTCTAGATATTCCTTAAAGTCTCGGAAAATCAAGGTTCTGTGCGAAGGAACACTAGGAAGATTTACTGGCTGTAACTTACCGACGCAGTCACAGCACTCATCCCACAGGGTGCCCAGACAAAGCATACACTCTTTACAACAGGAGCAATTGCCTTCTCCAGGCCGGCACTGGCACAGCTCCTAAAAACCAAACACATGTTTAAACTTAAAATTCCAAATAATTGTATTTTACATTGTTTCTTTTTTCAGCATAAAAAATACAATACTTGTATTTACATTCAACATCATTAATGATTTGTAGGAACATCAATATTTACAATGCCAAGTAGATATTTTCTTTCTTTAGGACAAATTCAGCAAAAAACACTTTTGGATGGTTCTATCTTATTTTGTGGGCATCTTATTTTGAAACAAAGACGTTTTCCTTTATAACCTGTAACTTTATCTCCTCACCTTCCAAAAACAAATGATTCAGTACAGGAACCATACCTACACTGCACAGCTCTGAGACTCACGGTCCCAGTTAATCTAAACAACTGCCCACTTGCAGCAGCAGCATCCAGGACTGGCTAATGGCTGAGGAAGCTTTAGCTCTCATCTTCTCCAGCCCCCTCCCCTCCTTTAAAAGATATGGAAAACTGTGGTTTCTCGATCTTACGTAAAGTATGAATAAAAGCACCGGGTAAAAACTGCTATTTTTGTTGATCTGCAACATATTTAAACCAAACAAACAATGTGCTTTGTGTGGTAGATTGTGGAGAAGGCAGCAATTACCCCTCATCCTGTATGCATGCACCCTCTTTGCAATAAAACCTTGCAGTTTCTCCAATCAAGGGAGAGGGCTGATTTCCAGACCCCTGAATTTAGGCAGTCACAAGACTTGTTTGAGCAACAGAATCTGGTGGGAGCAAAGCTGTGTCAGTTCTGAGTCTATGCCTCAAGAAGCCTTGAGTGCTTCCACTCTTTCTCTTAGAACTTTGCCCAGCTGGCATGTGAATCCTGGCATAACCTGTTAAAAGATAGAAGACCTCATGAAATAGCGACAAGTTGGTCCAAATGAAACTATCCTAGATGAGCCAGCCACCAACCAACCCAGCAGCTGGCAAGAGACACCTGAATGAGCCCAGAAAAGCCACTCAGCTGAACAAGACCTAAATCGCCAGGCTACGGAAACAAGAGTTAAAAAAACAGTCGTCACTAAATTTTGGAGTACTTTGCTATTCCATGAAACCAATACAGCTTGCTCCGTAAACGAAATTTTAAGGCAATTAATTCCTTTAACCTTGCCCATGAGACTGCCACAGCACAACAAACCCAACTTCCATGGGAACGCGGTGGCCATCACAGCCTATTTGGCTTCCCCAGTTTGAGATATACCATATATATTTTATAAGAAAAACACTAATACTTTTGATTTCAACGGAAATAACTATCTTATGACAAAACTGATTTTACCCTCGGCTTAGGAGGAACCTCACAGGTCAATACACCATACTTCCATCTATCACTTGAATCTCTTCTGAAACATTCCAGCATATGGGTCACTCCAGCCCACAGAGGATGAATAACTTAATAACCCAGAATAGCCTGTCCCAATTTTGTAACACTCTAGTGTTTTCTTATGGTGAACTCAAGTCTGCTTCCCAGTAGCCTGCTCTTTAAGACTCCCCTGCCACCTGCCAACAAATATAATAAATTTCTTTTCACAAAGCCATTGTAATTTTCTAAGGTATTAGTTACTGGCACTAGATGGTTTGGAATGTCTGTTCCACCTAATTGCCACCCATCTGTGACTCCCCTCTTCCTGTGTTTCTCCAGCTGCGTTTTGAACCTTTCTTCTCCCTGGTTACATACAACCGGAACAAGGCAGACTGAAGCGGGGTCAATCAGAGTCTCTCCAAGATTCTGGAAGTGGCACCTAGACATCTGTCAATCTTTGTTAAGAACTTGAGCTGGAGGTTGATGCAAGGCTGGGACTGGGGAGACAGTGTCAGGCCACATGCATGGTCACCAGGAGAAGAAACATAAATGAAAGAGACTCACAAGAAGCAGCAGAAGAGAGAGACCATGTAGTACTGGATTGCTGTTGCTGTGTGCAGTTGAGTCAATTCTGACTCACAGCAACCCTACAGGACAGAATAGAACTGTGCCATAGGGTTTCCTAAGCTGTAATCTTTACAGGGGCAGATCATCAGGTCTTTTCTTCTGGAGTGCAGCTGGTGGGTTCAAACCACTGACCTTTCGGTTAGCAGCTGAGAGCTTAACCACTGTGATACCAGGGCCCCTTTAGCATTGGAAAGGGGAGAGAAAAAGCTATATTGATTCCTAATGATGCTCTAGCTCTTGGTTCTAGTCCTAGCGCACTTCTGTTCCTAGGACTGTTGAGGTATTCTTATTAGTTGGAGAAGACTTTAGTTATTTCCAACTGACAAGGCCCTCATTAAAACAAAACAGTGTCTGTCTTTACAACCTGCCTACTCATTTAAGGAGCCCTGGTGGCACAGCGGTTAAAGTGGTCGACTGCTAACTGAGAGGTTAGCAGTCTGAAATCACCAGTGGATCCATGGGAAAGAGATGTTACAGTCTGCTTCCACAGAGATTTACAGGCTTGCAAACCCCATGGCGTCACTATGAGTTAGAATCGACTCAATGGTAGTAGGTTTGGTTTGGGGTACCTGTTTTAGATGAAATTCTCCCAGAGTTCTTTGGATGTTTCCCAACGATTTGATGTTAAATTGTATCACCCTGCAATTAGCTTTGTCATTAGCTCTAAGTATGGTGATCTTAAATAACACCCCACTTCAGGGTATAATGTAACTAGGAAAAATCAGCTGACCTCTCCCCTCCTTGATTCCTGACACTACTTTTTTTTTTAACTAACTAAAATCAGTTTGTTTTGGGTAGCAACATGCTAAGTCAGTGACCGATCTACTTTTAAACTATTCCAGTAAATTTGAGACTTAATGGAACACTGTTGATACGCATGCTTTAAAAAACTGACTAGTGCTATCTAACCTTTGTTTCCCTAAGTCAACAATAGTGTTTTTAAAACTTAAATATCTAGCCCTATGAAGTTCACCTTATTTCTAGACCATCAAAACCAGTCCAACATTCTCATATGACAGGATTTTTTTGCAATACTGACTTTAATTTCTTTTTTTATTTTCTTTTCTCAAAGTCCCTTAGCAAGTACATAGCATTTTCAAGAATTTGTATTTGCGCTGCTTTCTAATTAATTCACTAGTTTCTGTGGCCTAATATATACAAGTCATGGCAGAATTCTGTGTACGGGAGCCACACTCACGTAATGCTGATACGTACGCACCTCCGCGAGTCATGCTAGAGAAGAGGTATGACTCCTAAAAGGGCACGGCCTTATTGAGAAGTACAAATGCTTAATCACGAAACTGGTGACACCAGAGTCACACAGCTCAAACTTACTCAGAAATCTAGAATTAAAAAAAAAGAATTGCCAAAGCTATACTTTCTCTGTGACTTGTTTCTCCGTCTTTGAAGTCAGAGGGCATTTTTTAAAGCTCATATTAAAAAATAAATAAATAAATCATCAGCGTAAAGGATACTATTATCAAATTTTTATTTTATTGTGGTGAAATATATGTAACAAAAAATTTGCCATTTCAACTATTTTGATAATTTCTTTTTTAGTTTATAAAGTTTACCACTTAATCACAAGAAATAAAGCCTCTTTAATTTTAGTTTCTAAGATAAAGAGAAAATATCCCTTTACTATTTTAGTTACTTGTACTGACATTACTCATTTAAGCTAACTCAGGAGAAACAATTTAGAAAAGTACAAATGTATTCAAAGAATATAGCATCTCCCTTTGTGAACCCAAGATGGAGTCACTTATGCTAAGCCAGGGTCAGCAAATTGAAACCTAGCTAGATTCTCTTTCCTGTAATTGCCTGACCTTCCCAGGAGCAGAAACCTACGTCAACCAATCCAAGCTTGCTATCTCAGCTACAGTCTCAATATGCCATATAAGGAAAGTTACTTAGAACTAACCAATCACTCTTTGCCCAGCTCTACTTCTTTGTTCTTACACTTTGATGCCCAAATAATTTGGGTCTTTTCCACTTGTCCTTGGGAGCCAGATCAGACACTCCCCAACCAATGAATCGCAAATAAAGTTTATGAGTTTGTACACAAATTTAATCTTGTGAAAATTGTATTTTTAACACCTTTTTCCTATCAATCTGTTTTCAAATGATAGCTTGTTAAATGAATTACAGCCCATTATGCTAAATAACTTAAAAATGAGTATCAATTTAATGGCTTCTATTAGAGAAGGAGCCCTGGAGGTACAGTGGTTAAATGCCTGGTTGCTAACGTCGGCAATGTGAACCCACCAGCTGCACCCGGGAGAAAGATGTGGCAGTCTGCTTCTGTAAAGATTACAGCCTTGGAAGCTCCATGGGACAGTTCTACTCTGTCCTATAAGGTCGCTAGGAGTTGGGGTCCACTCCATGCCAATGGGTTTGGTTTTTGGTTATTAAAGAAATCCAGTCCTTAAAGCATTCATTATGCCTTTTACTGTCATGTATTTGTGAGGTGTTTTAAATTGTAATGAAAGGGTGGGCAATACTGTAAGATAACCGCTAACTAATGAGAGGTTAAAACTAACATCCTATTTAAAAGCTGCATGAACTTGCCTGGATAATCTAACCTGAAGATTAAATGTATTTCACAGCCTCTTAATAGCAGTTGTTAAGAGCTACGGCTGCTAACCAAAGATCAGCAGTTCTAATCCACCCTCCCTGCTCCTTCGAAGCCCCGTGGGGCAGTTCTACTCTATCCTACGGGGTCGCTATCAGTCAGAACGGACTTGACAGCGACAGGTTTGTTACATGTTGGTATAACAGAATGATATAGTGACATACTTAATGATTTATAATTTAGTGACAGAATACATAGTGGAAACACTGTATTAGGACAGACATGCGGAAATGATTTAAAGATAAGCTTTATTGCTGTACTGCTAAAGATACACAAATCCAGGTTAAGACTTTAGTGGTAAGAATTAACGCAAAAACTGGCTGGATGCCAAGCAACAGTACACTAGCCAATATTCCTTTCTTTCTACCTCACTACAAAAAAAAAGACTAAAAAACGTTTGTCTTAGTAAAATAGAAATTTAATCACATAAATTAAGAAATTTTACAAAGTGAGCCTCAAAATATATCAAATAACCTCTATCCTTCTCATACAACATGTTGGCGCTCTTTTCAGGGCAAGACCAGGAAATAAGAAAAAAGAGAACCTAATACCACCCTGTTAGTCAGCATTCATTACTTTTCAATTTTCAAAAACACACAACTTTTCCAGGAGAAGAATACTATAGGCAAATTTAACAGATGGCATTAAGGATCTTGGAAACCCTGGTGGCATAGCAGTTAAGAGCTATGGCTGCTAACCAAAAAGCTGGCAGTTCATATCCACCAGGCACTCCTTGGAAACCCTATGGGGCAGTTCTACTCTTTCCTATAGGGTCCCTACAAGTTGGAATTGACTTGATGGCAATGGGCTATTCAGGATTTCAAAAATCTTGCTGCAATTCAGAAAGCAAATATATATGGAAATCATTTGCTTTCTACTTTAAGTCAAGAAAAAAACGAAACAATGAATTTCCATGAGTAAATAATTATAAACAGCAACCATGTGTAGCTCACCAAGTAATTCATTCTTTTCTATTCACTTTACATGTCTTTAAAAATCACATCGAGTAATGTTTGATCATAAACATACTTGGAAATATATACTTTAATTTTGACAGCAAGCAAACTATGGTTAGGATGAATGTTTCTAAATATAAAAAAATCATTTTTAAAGTGCTTTGAACTCAAGTGTTGGAAATACAAAAGAAAAACCTCTCAAAAGTTAATTCTCTGTATGAATCAAGGATAAAAAAGATGAAAAATTACTCTATTTAAATTAAGTAGTATTTTTTCTTCAGGACACTTAAAAAGAAAAATTTACCTTTAGCTGTTTTAGTTATGAGAACAAAATGAATCTTCTGTGACCATAAATGGTTTACTCAAGAGGCTAGAGTCAAGATAAAAATAAATGCTTTGAAAAAAAAAAAAAAAAGCACTTTTCTAATTATAAAAGGCTAGAAAATATCTATTAGGGTAGAAGTAAGAAAAAAAACAGCCTAATTCCTCCCATTTTGGTAAATTCCTATGCATTTCTAACAAAATAACGATTATACACTATCCTGATATAAAAAAGAATTTCCCTGTTATGGAAACGTGTCAACATAATTTAAAAGCTACATAACAGTGCATCCTGTGGGCAAAAATTCAAAAATATTCCTTCAATTCTTGATTCCTTCCACATCTTGTTCTTTCTCACTCTGTATCTCTACCTTCAAAAACCTCATTGTTATCTTTCACTTTACTATTATTTCAAAGTCTGCACTTCTTAATAAAAAATACAGTAGAGGTGAGATTTCGAATTTTCTCTTTGGACTGGACTATTTATACATTTTACTAACTTTCCTATGACTGAACTTGGGCACTGCTCAGTTGAATGGAACATGTAACCCAAACACAAAGTTCACAGAATTCCGAAATAAAAATTGAATCAATGCTTCCAATTATTTCCTGCCACCACCTCCCCCAAGTTCTTAAATGGGCTTTATTTAACACTAACAGGCACTATGCCAAGTCCTTTATAAGCATTATCTTGCATCTTATAAAACCCCTATTAAGGTAGGTATTGTTGCTCTCATTTTCCAAATGAGGTTATAAAATTTGTACAATACCGTTCAGTAACTAAGTGACAAACTGAGATTTGACGCATTTGTTCCTCTACACTTTGCCACTTCCCTGGAGTCATCCATTCCTTCAATGTGAAGAGCCTGACTTTCCAGGGAGCCAATAATCCTAAAAACAAAAACAAAAACCAAACCCGTTGCCGCTGCGTTGATTCCAATTCAAAGCAACCCTAGAGGACTGAGTAGAACTGCCCCATAGGGTTTCCAAGGAGCAACTGGTGGATTGAAATTGCCTATATTTTGGTTAGCAGCCAAACGCTTAACCACTACCCCACCAGGGCTCCAGTAATCCTAAAGTAATTCTAAACTCAGATCTTCACACTACATTCAAGATAAAGGCTCCTGTTCTTTTTCTTAAACCTTGGATACAGAGTAGAGTCGTTTTGTTTCTGAAACCCAGGGAGTGAATCACAGCAAAGTTTTTACTGAGTACACATGAAACCCTTGTCTTTTCTGGTTGAATCGTATGACTTTCCTCTCTCTTGGTATAGAGGAATAATTAGCTAACTGCTGAAATATTTGATATAGTAGAAAAAGTAATAACATTTTAAGCCTAACCTTAAAATTATTTCATCAGTTAGTTTTTATCTAGTAGTGTCAAGGCTTCGGTTAACATCTTGTACTGATATAACCTTGTATTTACAAGATTCTTCCCCAATTTTAATATGGTTGTAACCTTTATTTATCAGAATTCTTAACAACCTTTTTATTAGAACAGCCCTTAATGAAAAAGATTCTGCTGGCTCCGAATGTAGTAAAATACATTTTAAATGATGAGATTCTTGCCCAAAGCTTTCCATCCTGCCAGATTTACTTTTCATATTAAGCTTTTTAAACAAATTACCAAATTCCCTCTAAATACTTATGCTGATCAATACAGGACAGCCCAAGTGTATAAATCTTAGTTTTTCATTTAGTATAAAGTTTCTATTTTTTTCCATCACAAAGTTAATGATTTATATGATTACCAAACTTTAAGAACATCTAACACAGAGCTTCAGACTAGGACATGTTTCTTATTCCGTATTACCCTGGCCCCAACATGCAAGAGCAGAGGTAGCAGACAGTGCCTTGAGCCAGAGGACTGAATGTTTAGCCAGCTGCAGGAACACAGAGGAATCACTAAACCACTCATTCTCAACTTCTGTATAACAAGGAATGACACTTTCTCTAAAATGTAGATACAGACGAGGCAAACAGATGGTATGGTTATTAAGTAGCTGAAGCAACAAAAAAAACACATATTAAATTCCATGTCACTGGTTTTAGCTGACGACACTTATTTTATGAGGGAATGCCTTATTTTATCTTCGAAGAGACAGTCTGGTACACTGTAGTAAAATAAACAATGATTAAACTTACTCAACAGCACTTTTAATTGTCTTCGAGTTCTGAAAGACAGACGCTTTTGACTCAACAACCTAAATGAATATCTAAGTTTAATTATGGACTCATTCTCTTTGAGAAGAAGTATTAACTATAATTATTGAAATGCTAAATTAATGAGAAATAAGGTTTCTATTTCTCGTTCCAATATTTTGAAAGTTAAATCTCAATGGTTTTAACAGGAATATCTAACCAAAGCTAGCTGGTCTGTGGTGAGATTTTTCTTTATCAAAATCAGCTTAAGTATAAAAGGAATACTTGTGATGATTTCAAAAAAAGATAAAAATGTGAAGTAGGCACCACTGGATAAACATAAACTTAAAGTTATAAAACATAAAAACTTAAATGGACACTGTGGTGGACAGTTTGCAAATTGTCCACCATCACTGGGACCTTGGTGGTGGGACTTGCTTGGGCCACCTGCAAGTGTGACCCAAGTAAAGAGGGTCTTCACACTGGGCTTGCACTCGTGGGGCTGGGATTCCTCCTCCTGTCATGTGAAGCGGTTCTGCTACAAGGAAGCCTATGTGATGTGGAGGAGAAGCCAGCCATCTCAGCTGAGGGCTGACCCCTGGATCAACCAGTGTGTCAACTGCCAGACATCTGAGGTCATCCTAGGTCAGATGCCTGTTGATCACAGTGTTAGCCAAGCTAGACTAGACCAGAAGAATTGTCAGCTGCCCTCAGGATCATGAACAAATAAAACAGTTGCTGTTTTAAGCCACTAAGTTTTCAGACGGCTTAACAGCAAAAGCTAAATGATTCAAATGTGTTTATTTCCAAAAAGCATTAAAAATTTGTAAAAATCGCTATAACTCGTAAAAACCCACTGCCATCAAGTTGATTCCGGCTTGTAATGACACTACAGGACAGAGTAGAACTGCCCCGTAGAGTTTCCAAGAAGCATCTGGTAGATTTGAACTGCTGACCTTTTGGTTACCAGACATAGCTCTTAACCACCACGCAAAAGTTATTAAAACACAAACTAATGATTTCTCCACCTGCTTTCAGAATTTACAGTTAAGACACACAAAATTTTAAAAATCCATGAAATACTGTCAACTTAGCTAAAACAAGTCTTAAGGCAACAAAAACCCAAATAAGTAGATGTCTGGGGCTGCAAATGGGGCTAGGTTTGACCTGAAAAAAGTGTGACAAAACATTTTAGTGTCATGAAAATATTGTCTATCTTGACTGTGGTAGTGGTTACATGATATATGCCAAACCTCACACAACTGTACTCATAAAAACAGTAAATTATATTGCATGTAAATTACACTGCAATAAAGAGGTCTTTTAAAAGACTGCTTTGAGCTAAAACACTGACATAGGGAAACAGAGACATTAATATGTAAAACATGACAACATTAAAACAAAAAAGAGGGACTAAATAACGTAGTCATGGATCTTGCATATGCAGAGGAAGTCAAGGTGATATAAAGAAATAAAAAATTGGTTTAAACTTAGAAAAATAAAGGGAAATATTATGGTAGCAACAAAGGAAACTAATGATCCTACACATCAAAATAAAAAAAAAAAAGAAAAACATAAAGACTCAGCAAATACAAAATGAACAATGAAAAAGATGAAAAGAAAATACATAAATAAAAAGGACTCAGCTCAGAAAATTAAGTGGAACAAAGAAACTGTCAACAACACACACAAAAAAATGAATCGAAATAACAGCACTAAACTCATACCTATCAATAATTACACTGAATGTAAATGGACTAAATGCACCAATAAAAAGACAGAGAGTGGCAGAATGGATAAAAAAACACAAACAGTCTATATGCTGCCTACAAGAGAGACACCTTAGACTTAAAGACACAAATTAAAACTCAAAGGGGGGAAAACAATACATCAAGCAAACAACAATCAAAAAAGCAGGAGTAGCAATATGAATTTCTGACAAAACAGACTTTAAAATCCACCACAAAAGATAAGGAAGGACACTATAGAATGATTAAAGGGTCAATACACCAGGAGGACATAACCATAATAAATATTTATGGACCCAAAGACAGGGCTCCAAAATACATAAAACTCTAACAGCACTGAAAAGAGAAATAGACAGCTCCACAATCATAGCAGGAGACTTCAACACACCACTTTCGGTGAAGGACAGGACATCCAGAAAGCAGCTCAATAAAGACGCGGAAGATCTAAATGCCACAATCAACCAACTTGACCTAATAGACATATACAGAACACTGCACCCAACAGTAGCCAAGTAAACTTTCTTTTCCAGCGCACATGGAACACTCTTCAAAACAAGCCACGTATTAGGCCACAAAGCAAGCTTTAACAGAATCCAAAACATTGAAATATTACAAAGCATCTTTTCTGACCATAAAGCCATAAAAGTAGAAATCAATAACAGAAAAAGCAAGGGGAAAAAAAAAAAATCAAACACATGGAAACTGAACAACACCTTGCTCAAAAACTACTGCATTGTAGAAGAAATCAAGGATGGGATAAATAAATTCACAGAATCAAATGAGAATGAAAGCACATCCTGCCAGAATCTTTGGGACACAGCAAAAGCAGTGATCAGAGGTCAATTCATAGCAATTAACGCACACATCCAAAAAGAAGAAAGGGCCAAAATCAAAGCATTAACCCTACAACTCGAACACATATAAAGTGAGCAGCAAAAGAAGACTTCAGGCACCAGAAGGAAATAATAAAAATGAGAGCAGAATTAAATGAAATAGAGAAGAGAAATGCAATTCAAAGAGTTAACAAGACCAGAAGCTGGTTCTTTGAAAAGATCAACAAAATCAATAAACCACTCACCAAACTGACAAAAGAAAAATAGAAGAGGAAGCAAATAACCCAAATAAGAAATGAGATGGGCGGTATCACAATAGACTCAACCGAAATTAAAAGAATCATAACAGAATACTATGAAAAACTGTACTCCAACAAATTTGAAAGCCTAGAGGAAATGGACAAATTTTTAGAACCACACTACCAACCTAAACTAACACAAACAAAAGTAGAACAACTAAATAAACCTACAACAGAAGAAGAGATTAAAAAGGTAATTAAAAAGCTCCCAAAAACAACAACAAAAAAGCCCTGGAACCTGATGGCTTCACTGGAGAATTCTACCCAACTTTCAAAGAACAGTTAACACCATTACTACTAAAGGTATTTCATAGCATAGAAAAGGATGAAATACTCTCAAACTCATTCTATGAAGCCAGCATAACACTGATACCAAAACCAGATAAAGGCACCATACAAAAAGAAAATTACAGACTAATATCCCTCATGAACATAGACGCAAAAATCCTCAACAAAATTCTAGCCAATAGAGTTCAACAACAGATAAAATAAATAATTTACCATGACCAAGTTGGATTTGTACCAGGTATGCAGTGATGGTTGACATTAGAAGAACAATCAACGTAACCGATCAGGTAAATAAAACAAAAGACAAGAACCGTATGATCTTATCAACTGATGCAGAAAAGGCATTTGACAAAGTCCAACACCTTTAATGATAAAAACTCTCAGCAAAATATGAATAGAAGGGAAATTCCTCAACATAATAAAGGGCATTTATACAAAGCCAAGAGCCAACACCATCCTAAATGGAGAGAGTCTGAAAGAAAGCATTCCCCTTGAGAAAGGGAACCAGACAAGGATGCCCTTCATCACCACTCTTATTCAATATTGTGCTGGAGGGCCTAGCCAGAGCGAATACGGTTGAAAAAGAAATAAAGGGCATCCACATTGGCAAGGAAGAAATAAAAGTATCTCTGTTTGCAGATGATATGATCTTATATACAGAAAACCCCAAAGAATCCACAAGAAAACTACTCGATCTAATAAAAGAGTTCAGCAAACTCTCTGGATATAAGATAAACACACAAAAATCAGTTATAGAGGAAATCACCAAGTCGATACTATTTACAATAACCCCCAAGAAGATAAAATACTTAGGTAAGGTATATAACTAACCAGAGAATGTAAAAGACCTATACAAAGAAAATTACAAGACGCAACTGCAAACCAAAAGAGACCTACAGAAGTGGAAAAACATACCTTCCTCATGGATAGGAAGACCCAACATTGTGAAAATATCAATTCTACCCAAAGTTATCTACAGATGCAATGCAATCCCAATCCAAATTCCAATGACATTTTTTAATAAGATGGAGAAACAAATCACCAACTTCATATGGAAAGGAAAGAGTCCCTGGATTAAAGCTTTACTGAAGAAGAACAATGTGGGAGACCTTACAATGCCTGATTTTAGAATTTATGCCACCATGTTAGTCAAAACAGCCTGGTATTGATACAACAGATACATAGACCAATGGAACAGAATTGAGAGTCCAGACGTAAATGCATCTACCTATGAGCAGCTGATATTTGACAAAGGCCCAAAGTCCATTAAATGGGGGAAAGACAGTCTCTTTAACAAATGGTGCTGGAATAACTGGATATCTATCTGCCAAAAAAATGAAACAAAAAGACCCACACCTCACACCATGCACAAAAACTCCAAATGGATGAAAGACCTAAATATAATATCTCAGATGATAAAGATCATGGAAGAAAAAGTAGGGACAACGTTAGGAGCTCTAATACATGACAAAAACAGAATACAAAACATTACTAACGATGCACAAACACCAGAAAAGAAACTAGATAACCAGGAGCCAAACACTTATGTTCATCCAAAGACTTCACTAAAAGAGTAAAAAGACAACCTACAGACTGAGAGAGATTTTTGAAAACGACATATCCGATCAGGGTCTAATCTCTAAAATCTACAAAATAGTGCAAAACTTCAACCACAAAAAGACAAATAACCCAATTGAAAAATGGCCAAAAGGTAAGAACAGGCACTTCACCAAAGAAGACATTCAGGCAGCTAACAGATACATGAGGAAATGCTCATGATCAACAGCCATTAGAGAAATGCAAACCAAAACTACAAGGAGATACCCTCGCATCCCAACAAGGCTAGCATTAATCTAAAAAACACAAAATAATAAATGCTGGTGAGGTTGTAGAGAGACTGGGATACTTATATACTGCTGGTAGGAATGTAAAACGGTACAACCACTTTGGAAATCGATTTCGCACTTCCTTAAAAAGCTAGAAATAGAAGTACCATACAATGTAGCAATCCCACTCCTTGGAATACTGGAATATATCCTAGAGAAATAAGAGCCATCACACAAATAGATATATACACACCCATGTTCATGGCAGCACCTAGGTGCCCATCAACGGATGAATGGATAAACACATTATGGTATGATAAAGAACAATGATGAATCTGTGAAACATCTCATAACATGGGTGAATCTGGAAGGCATTATGTTGAGTACAATTAGTCAGTTGCAAAAGGACAAGTATTGCATGAGACCACTATTATAAGTACTCAAGAAAAGGTTTAAACACAGAAGAAAACGTTCTTTGATGGTTATGAGGATGGGGAGGGAGGGAGAAGGGAATTCACTAAAAAAAAAACTAGACAGTACACAAGAATTATCTTAGGTGAAGGGAAGGACAGCACACAATACAGGGGAAGTCAGCACCAGTGGATTAAACCAAAAGCTAAGAAGTTTCCTGAACACAACTAAACACTTCAAGGGACAAAGTAGCAGGGGCAGGGGTCTGAGGGCCATGGTTTCAGGGGACATCTAGGTCAACTGGCATAACAAAGTTTATTAAGAAAATGTTCTGCATCCTACTTTGGTGAGTAGGATCTAGGGTCTTAAAAGCTAGTGAGTGGCCACCTAAGATGCATCAATTGGTCCCAAACCACCTGAGGAAAGGAAAATGAAGAACACCGTAGATACGAGGAAAATATTAGCCCAAGAGACAAAAAGGGCCACGTAAACCAGAGACTCCATTAGCCTGAGACCAGAAGGACGAGATGGGTGTCCAGCTACCATCAATGATCGCCCTGACAGGGAACACAACACAGGGTCTCTGATGGAGCAGGTGAAAAGTGGGGTGCAGAACTCAAATTCTGGTAAAAAGACCAGACTTAATGGTCTGACTAGGACTGGAGGAACACCAGAAGACATGGCACCTGGACTCTCTGTTAACCCAGAACTAAAACCATTCCCGAAGCCACCCCTTCAGACAATGATCAAACTGGACTATAAGCCATAAAATACTTATGAAGAGTGTGTTTCTCAGTTCAAGTAGATACATGAGACTAAACGAGCGGCTCCTGTCTGGAGGCAAGACGAGAAGGCAGAAAGGGATAGGAGCTGGTTGAACGGACACGGGAAATCTGGGGTGGAAAGGAGGAGTGTGTTGCCACATTACAGGCATAGCAAGTAGGGTCACATAACAATGTGTGTATAAATTATAGTATGAGAAACTAACCCGAGCTGTAAACTTTCACCTAAAGCGCAATAAAAGAAAAAAAAAAAAAGACTGCTTTGAGAGATGAGGGGATACCTTATTTTACCTTTGAAGAGCCAATATGGTACCTGTGGTTCCTCCATAAATTAAAAAACAAACCAAAGAAAAACTTCTATGAACCAACACAAACATATCTTTTGCAAAGAAACATAAAACAATGGTAGTGGAAAATGCAGAACACAAAAACTGTATACACAACTGTTAAAAAATACCTAAACATAGAATAAAAAACTGGAAGAGACTATATCAAAATCTTAAGAGTAGTCTGCAATTGGATAATAGGACTATGAATGATTTACTTTTCTTTTTCTATTTCTATGTACTTTCTGAATTTTCCTTGAGTAGGAAATACTTTTATAATCGTAAATGAACGTACATTTATTTGGACAGTATGATTTAAGATACAATGTAATTCATATTTGTACAATAAAAAAATAAGGTAGTAAAATGCAAACTGAAGTTCTTCAACATTAAGTTACATAAACTCTAAGTGTTTATAATGTCTTAATCTAAAAAACCACAGCTATGAAAGAACAAATCTAAATAAGACTTCAAGTGATGGGCATTTGGGAGTTTATTGTACTATTTGCTCTACTTTACGTTTGAAAATTTCCCAGGTGTCCCCATGAAACCCGCATCTTCGCTTTAACAGAATAATTCAAAGGGTGAAACAGCCAGTGAAAATAAATTTTAGTCTCCACTTGTAAATTTTAGCAGCTATTAGAGCTGTATAAATCATTTGGAGGGAAACAATGACTTATTCTTTCTTTAATTACATCAGGCCTAACTCATTACTTTTGGACATTAATTTTTTTAATTTTCATGTGTTAATTGAAGCAAAACAGGACAAAAATGGTGTACAGAGCAGGGAAGTGGCAGAAGGAGGAAAAAAACATTATAGGAAAATAGTGTTCACAAAGAGAAAAGAAAAAAATTACTACACTGGTCATCCAAAATACTAGCAGTGTAGTAATAAATCAAGATAATTGTAGCAGGGACTAATGTGAAATTTAATTTGCACTGAATAAAGAAAAAAGACAGTTAATTTTTTATTTTACTGTAATTAAGAAAGCTCTGAACTTACCTAAACTATATTTTTAACATAAGACAAACACACTTTAAAAACCTGGAACTATCATAAGAAATAAATTATTTTGAACTTATTTCAGAAAATCTAAAATTCATTTAACAGGTAACTTAATTTATACAATAAAAAAAGTAGAATGTTGATTTGGCACATAAATGTACTAAGTAAATATTCAGATAACCAGTCAAGTGCATCAATGACTTCAGAATATAAGTTTGAATATTTTCATGAAATACGACGTTTATGTCGTCCTAAAAACGACAGATCGTAAATTTTAGTCCAAAGTACTAAAGTCAATGAAGTTTTTTTAGTTCTTAGTACAAAGTGGGCCTTGGGATTTCTGGGGTGGAAGCATGATATTGACCCACATTTTTAAGTTATTTTTCTACGGGTAGAAACAACTAATGAAGTTGTTAAAAGCAAAATACTACATTACTACCTCTTTTTCCTACAACAGCATGGCTAAACCAGTCATTACATGAGCAAGGGAGTAGACCAAGATGACAATTTTATTTTCTTGATGTTTAAAGTTAGATTTCTTTCCTGTCAGGAGCACAAAATAAATATTTATGTAGGGACCACCCTTTCACATAGCAACTTGCAGGAGTGGCAGTAATGACCGCATTGCCTTGCAACCATGCTGGTGAAAAATATTTATGTAAGTATGAGCTCCCAGGGAAATGTTTTTATATTTAGTTATTTCATGAGTGCACAGAGCATCAGTGTCAACATAAACAAATGCTCTAACTTACCCTCATAACACCACAGATGTTCAAAACTAACCAAAATAGCAAAAGGAAAATCTAGTACCTTTCTTTAAACTCCAAAAGCATTGCATCTTCACCTTCCTCAAAGTACTTATCCCCAACCTTGTATCAGTCATTTCTGTACCTGTCTCTTCTTTTGTAAGTTCCTTAAGGAAAGGGAATATCATTGACATCTAAGTCAATATGCCTTGCACATTATCGAATGTAAAATTGAAATTTTGACGATAACTTCGTATGTGCAAAGTTCTAGCAATTCTTACCTTTTCAGGGCAGTCAGTCACTTTGAGAACCTATAGAAAGTTATGGCCCTTTTGCCCAGAAAACTGTGTATACATAATTTTGAATATAATTCTAGGGATTCCTTTAAGCCCTAAAGAACTTCAAGAACTCCAGTTAACAATTCTTGGCACGTGAAATCCCAAGTCAATCCGTTCTCTAACTGAAGAGAACAGGACTAAAAAGAGGGTGTTAAAGTTCAAGTTTCTATCAGACCACTCTGGCTAGGCCTATACCAGAACAAAGAGGTGAGAACCAGGCATCTACCCATCACCCGCCCACTTCAAAGAAAACTAGCTAATCAAAACAAACAAAAAACTTTCCTTTAGGGAAAGGTTCAGCCTCAGGGCAGAGAACACATTCCAGCCCAAGGGCTTCCCTATCCCTCAAGGACACCTTCTAAATCATAAGCCCTGCCCACGTACACAGATCTCCCAATCAGGTTTTTATTGCCTCAAATTCTTAAATTTAAGAAAACAATTAAAGAATACATTTGAGGATTAGGGTTAGGGCCCTGGTGGTATAGTGATTAAGAGCTTGGCTGCTAACCAAAAGGTCAGTAGTTTGAATCCACTAGCCACTCCTTGGAAACCCAATGGGGCAGCTCTGCTCTGTCCTATAGGGTTGCTATCACTCAGAATTGTTTGTTGTTGTTATTTAATACATTTGAGGAGGCATCCTGGTGGTGCAAGGGTTAAGCACTCAGCTGCTAACCCACAGTTTGAATCCACCAGCTATTCCACAGGAGGAAAATGTGGCAGTCTGCTTCCATAAAGACCACAGCCTTGGCAAGATGTACAGAGACCAAAGTTTATTAGTTTATTAGGTTATCAGGGGCAGAAGGAAGGGGGGAAAGGGTGGTTAACAGTGATAGAAAAATCACATTAAGGGTAGGGTTGCACAGCCAATTGTAATTCCTGTCAATAAGACGTATGCCTGTAAAAAGCTGAATTGGCAAAACTTGTGTGATAGACATTATTTACAACAATGACATACACACAAAAAAACGAGTAGCTGCTGGGGCTGCTATGGACAACCAAACACCTCATGGGATTTGGTTCCTGGGTTTGGTGGTTTAGGGGCACGGTTTCAAGGGACATTCCAGTTAATTGGCCTAATAACACATTTAGTGCTTCTGTTCTACCTCCCAGTTCTTGTAGTATCTGGGCTCTTAAAAGCTTGTGAGTGGCTATCCAGGGCACAATTAGGCTCTGTTCACCCAGAGCAAGAGAGGAAGGAGAGTCAGGAATGGGAGGATATGGAATGTGTAGCTGATTGCCTCCACAAACAACTGCCCCCTTTGCCATGAGACCAGAAGAATTGGATGGTGCCCAGCTACCATTACTGAACACTTTGATCAAAAATTCCATAGAAGAATCCTGATCAAAAGGGTACAGAACAGAATTTCAAATTCTCATGGACTCCAGACTTCCTGGAGCATGAAGGTGGGATAAACTCCTGAAACTATTGCCCTGAGATAATCTTTAAACCTTAAACCAAAAATATCCCCTGAAGTGATCTTAAAACCAAATGATAGTTTAGCTTAACTAGTAACAAATGTCTGCCTTGAGCTTATGCTCTTTTAAGAACTATCTATATGGGATCAAACTGACAACGACAACTTGAAAGATGAGGTAGGAACCTTAAAACCAAAAAAAAAAACCAAACCCACTGCCATCGAGTCGATTCCGACTCATAGCGACCCTATAGGGCAGAAGAGAGCTGCCCGATAGTTTCCAAGGAGTGCCTGGCGGATTCAAACTGCTGGCCTCTTGGTTAGCAGCCATAGCACTTAACCACTACACCACCAGGGTTTCCTTAGGGGACAGTAAATTCATGTTAATGAGGGAGGAACAAGTCAGGAAGGAGGGTGAGAATGGTTGTGCAACTCAAAGAATGTAATGTTGCTAAATGGTACATGCAGGAACTGTTGAATTGGTATATGTTTTGTTGTGTACATTCTCAATGACAACAAAAATAAAAATTTAAAAAATGTCAATAACAGTATTACCAATTCATGGGTTGTTTGAGAGGTTGGGAAAAAAAAAAAAAGAGAAAGTGTCTCTAGTTGATAGAACAGAACAGAAAAGGTTAAATACATTGTGGACATTGAAAGGTTGTTGTTAATTGCCATCTAGTCCATTCCAACTCTTAGTGGCTCCATGTGTACAGAACAGACATGCTCCATTAGGTCTTCAAGGCTGTGATCTTTGGAAACCAGATCACCAGGCCTGTCTTCTAAGGCACCTCTGCATGTGTACGAACTGCCAACCTTTCAGTTAGTAGTTGAGTGCTTAACCGTTTGCACCACACAGGGATGCCTATTGAAAGGTAGCCAGGAGATAAGCTAAAAACAGAGATACACCCATGGTAGGAAGGTGGGGAGGAGGGGATGGTAAGTGAGCTGTGGCCTCATCTATGATAGCAGAAGGCACTTTTCGATACGTCGTATCTGAAATTGATAAATCAAGAAATAGCAGTATAAGCATATTATTCAGCCATATGGCTAAAAGCACTAAAAGAAGTAATAATGAAAACAGTTAACAGATTTGAGTTTCTCCTTGGGTAAAAGAACTACAGAAAGGAAAGTGAGGGGATTAATTTTTCATTATATATCTGATACCTTGATTTAAAAAAAGAGGACTTAATTACTTTGATTTAAAAAAAAAAAAAAAGAATATTTGACACATGATGGTTGATTTCTTTCTTTAGAACTACGTAGAACTAGAAGGAAACTTTGAGATCACCTAGCCAACCAACTCATTTCACAGTTCAGACACAGCAGATTGTATTTTCCAAAGATGGGAGCGCCATTAGATCCCTTCGCATGCTCTTCTTACAATGTGACACAACTCCATCAGTGGGTGGGGTCTATGTTCCCTCCACTCAAACCCAGGTGGGCTTATGACTATGTTGAAGTGACACAGGGACTTCTAAGGTTAGGCAGGAAAAGGCAATATAGCTTCCCTGGCGCTCTCTCGTGGGATGTGTACCTTAGCAGTCCTGAGCTGACGTGTTAGAATCTGGCTGGTCTGAGCTACCATGCTGGAGAGCTCATGAGAGGCTACACAGAGACAGAGATGCCTGAAGAACCTCCCTAGCCCAGGTGTCACACCTGTGAGTGTGTCCTCAGATCTGCAATGTCCAAAACAGTAGCCACTAACCACGGGTAACTATTTAAATTTGAATAAAATAAAATTAAAAATTCAGTTCTTCACTCACACTAGCCACATTTCAAGTGCTCAATAGCCACATGTGGTGAGTTTCTCCTGCACTGTCAGAGCAGATGTAGACCACTGCAGAAAGTTCTAGTGGTAAGTGAGCTATGTCCTCATCTATTACAGCAGAAAGCTGCTTCACATAATACCAGCCTCCAGCCTTCAAGCCACCCTGGCAAATGCTGTATGGAGCAGAGATGAGCTGTCCCACTGAGCTCTCCTCAGAGTGCAAATTTATGAGCAAAATAATTGTTGTTGGTTTGAGGGTGGTTTGTTATATAACCACAGTAAGAGCAACACAAGGAAACCAAAACTCTTGAGTTCTGGAGCCCACAAAACCATTTAAATGGTGGAACTAATCACATTTCACTTCGAAGTCCAATAAATATTTGTGGATTATGGAAAAAAAGAATTCTGAATTCTCTAGGCCTGGGTATTTTTAATCTCAGAACCGGCTCAATGGCAGTGAGTTTGTTTTTCGTTTTTTTTAACTCTACCACTGTGCACCAGAAAAGTTGTCTCTACTACTCCAGAAAAGGTCTGATGGTCCCGGCTCTGAAGCAACAGGCGTCTCAGAAACGTGAACATCAGTGAATTGGTGGCAAAAAACAAGACCTGGCTTCTTTCCAATGAGTTTACTAGAATCACCATTTAAGTTAACAGGTGAAGTTTCATTTATCTTCTAGTTTTTACACTTATATAATAATCTTTTCTTTTTTTATGTATCTTGTAAGTATTAAAATATAAAAACAAACACAACCCCCAAACCACATTGAGAGTGATCGCCAGTATTAACCACAGCTTTCTTAAAAAAAAAAAATTTATTTTTTTTCTTTTAAACATTCCCTTTCAAAGCAAGGTATTTTAATTTTTAATAATTTGAACTACTGGAAGTTATAGACTACAGAGTCCAAAAATAATGTGGGGTTAAAGTAAATTTCTACCTGAACATGGATATAACAAATGTTATGAGGCTTAATTTCTCATAATGAATAATGAAGCTACACTGGAACACCCTGGAAAGCGGCAAGGATTCCATCTGACCGTCACACAAAATTGGACTTCGTGCACAGGCTACAAACTTTTCAGCCAGCATCAGCCATATCAAAAATCCGGGTATAAAGCTACATGATACTAAAGAATTACTGTTCATTTTAAAACTGTGATATTGGTCCAATAGCTATGTTTTAACAAGTTCTTATCTTTTAGAGATACGTATCAGAATAATTACAGATAAAACAGTATCAGGAATTTGCAAAGTGAAGTTAAACAGTTGGGGATGGACAGCGTAGAGGGTACAGGCGACACACAGACAGGTAGCTCTAATGTTATACTTTTCTCCCTCCTCCCATTTATGCTTGAAAACTTCCATAGAAAAAAAGTTAAAAACTAACCAACCAACAAACTCCTCTACTTATATGTTTTGATTTGAAATGCAAGGTAAGGATAAGCAGAGTTTGAGATCACGGCAATTTACATAAAGGTCAGGCTTCCTAGAATTTCAGCTGTTAACTGGAAGGCTAAAAGGTCAGAAATAAGAAAAATGCTCTGACCTATAGAAACAGTGATCACTTCTAGTACGTACCCACAATTACTCTCCTGTCGGGACTACAGTCAAGAGTCAGCTGACTCATGCTTTACATAGAATTCTAATATGTGTGGTTACAGAACTCCTTAGCTCGCACCACATCTCCTCAAAGAGAGGCTAAGACAGACAGACACACAAAGCAAAGACTGCTGATGGTCTAGCAGGATGGGGAAAGAGGGAACAGCTTTGTGAGACATGAAATCTGCCAATAATTAACACAATTTTATAGAGAGTAATAACCAGTACGTTCAGTGCACCGAAAGGCCATGGGCTTTGGAGTCAAACACAGACCAAGTTCCAAAGCCACTTACTAGCTATATAATTCCAATCAAATTACTTAACCTCTGTTTTCTCCTTAGGAAGATGAGAGTTGTAGCTACACCAACAGGTTTGCCTGGATGATTAAGAGGGAGATAATTGTCAAATATCTTGAAAGCAGATTCCCAATCCCAGCCAACAACTTGACTACAACCTCATGAGAGAGTCAGAACCACCCAGCTAAGCTGCTCCTAGGTTCCAGACCCTCAGAAACTATAAGAGACGGTAAACGTTTGTTGCATTAAGTTGCTAAGTTTTGGGGTACTTTGTTAGACAGCAAGAGATAACTAATACATTGTACTTAGGGCACAGTTTGTATATTACACGATTAGCTAATTTTTTCTGAATATAGTGATTGAGCTGCTTGGCTATGTAAACACAAGGGAACCTTTAAATTCATCAGAATAGAGCGCTCATCGTCACGTAATGGTATGTCTATGAGGCAGGGAATTATTCTTGGTTCTGAACATCCTGTGTCTGACCTTGCTTGTATCCAGACCAGCGTGTCACAGTATAATACGTCAGGCCTCAAATTTATCTGCTCTTCACCACACTGTAACATTTTTTAAAAAGGTACTCTTCATCCTACCTGAATGAGGCATTTGCTCACGTCACTAGCACAGAGCGCTTTGTTACAACTCAGTGACACAGGGACCCCCATCAGGAACATCAGGATGGCTAGAGTAAGCAGGACCACATAGTGTGACTTCATGTTTCTTCACAGAAGACAATAAACAACTCCCAGGAAGCTAAATAAACAAACAAAGAAAAACAAAACTTTAATTCCAGGACAGGTGCTAGGGTAAAACCAAATACAAAAACGAAAGACAAAACCAATAAACCAAGACACCTTGTTTGTGGCAAAAGACTTCTGAGAGATCATTTAAAATCATTCTCAATGAAAGAGTATTTAAACACTCAGAAAATAAACAACAATTTTATATTGTAATGTCTTGTTATCTATTTTTCAAGACGTAGGGTACTAAAATTCCTCAGACCACTCAGAAACAGTGACTGTGGAAGTTATAGTTATATCTAAACCCTAAGTAACCTGAGAGTATATCAAGCAAATAACTAGTTTCAAAACTGCACTGCCACTGTTTAGCTTTAGCTTTAGCTCCACTACTCTGGGTAAGCCTTCAGCTGCTAATCAAAAAGATGGCAGTTCAAATCCACCAGCCGCTCCTTGGAAACCCTATGGGGCAGTTCTGCCCTTACCTATAGGGTTGCTATGAGTCGAAGCAGACTCGACAGCAATGGGTTTGCTCAACTTTAGGGGCCCTGGTGGTGCAGTGGTTAAGCGTTTGGCTGCTAACCAAAAGGTTGGCAGTTTGAATCCACAAGCCGCTCCTTGGAGACCCTATGGGTCAGTTCTACCCTGACTTATAGGGTTGCTATGAGTTGAAACAAACTCGACAGCAATCGGTTTACCCAACTTTAGGGGCCCTGGTGGTGCAGTGGTTAAGCACTGGCTGCTAATGGAAAGGTTAGCAGTTTGAATCCACGAGCCGCTCCCTAGAAACCCTATGGGGCAGCTCTACCCTGACCTATGGGACCTGTGTGTCAGAATCGGGGGCCTGGGGGCTTTTTTACTCAACTTTAACCCCATATAAAAACTACTAATTTTGTACTATAACTTTAAAACATTTAACAACGTTTTAATTCTTACAATTAAAACAAATTTTAAATGCAAATTCCTGTAGTGATTATTTATGACTATCTCATTTTGTCTCCCAACAAAGTCAGCCAGAATAAAACAGCTCAAAGAAAGGAGTCTGCAAAATCAAACACTAAATAATTCAGCAAATAACAAAGGAGATAATATATTATTAATTGTATTAAGAACTCTAGATAATTTATTAAAATACAAAGACACTCTTTTAATTCTGTTAGTACCATAGATTCTTCTAAGGTATTACCAAGATACTACAGTTAAAAAAGAAAAAGAGACCAGCACAAATTCTGACAGCAGTTAAATAGCCAACGCAGTTATTAAACTTTATACAGGAGAAGATACAACTCCTTGGGATTAAAACACACACCCAAAAGATAATTAAAATAAATGAATATTTATCAAAGGATAAAAGGTGGGTTTATGCTTTTACAATTACCTTAAACCTTTATTCTAAGTATAACCAAGCACAATAAAGCAAAAGCAATTAGGCGATGAAATAAAGGGCTCAGTACCTGGTATGACTCAATGTGGAAAGAGAAAGCCCTGGGGATTGTTACTGGGCCCGAGAAGCATTCCCCTAAGACCGTTAGCACCTCAATTTCGGTAATTTAACAACACACACCAAGTCGGATGATTTGTGGAGGCCAACAAAAAGGACCACTAAAAAAGGGAAAGAAAAAAAAAACCTTTAACGGTTGTCCTGTGAAGTGTTTAACAAATGCTACTCCCAAGATCTCAGTGGAAAACGCGTTCATTCTTGACGTGGGCATGTGCAAACCAGGCAAGAGAATCCTCCAGCTCTGCGAGGCTGCCCCCCAGCCCGGCCGCCCCCCCCCGCGAGCCCGGCCGCCGCCCCCCCCCCCCCCGAGCCCGGCCGCCGCCCCCCTCCAGCCCGGCCGCCGCCCCCCTCCAGCCCGGCCGCCGCCCCCCCCCGAGCCCGGCCGCCGCCCCCCCCCCCCCGAGCCCGGCCGCCGCCCCCCTCCAGCCCGGCCGCCGCCCCCCTCCAGCCCGGCCGCCGCCCCCCTCCAGCCCGGCCGCCGCCCCCCCCCGAGCCCGGCCGCCGCCCCCCCCCCCCGAGCCCGGCCGCCGCCCCCCCCCGAGCCCGGCCGCCGCCCCCCCCTCCAGCCCGGCCGCCCCCCCCTCCAGCCCGGCCGCCCCCCCCCGCAGCCCGGCCGCCGCCCCCCCCCGCAGCCCGGCCGCCGCCCCCCCCCCGAGCCCGGCCGCCCCCCTCAGCCCGGCCGCCCCCCAAGCCCGGGCGCCCGGCGTCTGCTCCCTCGGCTGCGGCCCGCGGGGCGCCGGGCCACGGCGCTCGCTGCACAACGCCGGCGGTCTTCGCCGCAGCCCAGCCGGCCCGAGGCGGCGCCCGGCCCGGGGATGCTGCCCGGCCTCTCGGCGCCCGGCCCGGCCCCGCAGACCCCAAGCGACAGCACCCCACTCCTGTCCCCCGTCGGCGGCCAGGCCGCGAGGAGCAGGCGCGACTCCGCGCCGGAGCCCCCGCCCGCCCGCACCCTGAGCCCGAAGCCCGAGCCCGAAGCCCGAAGCCCGAAGCCCGAAGCCCGAGCCCGAAGCCCGAGCCCGAAGCCCGAGCCCGAGCCCGAGCCCGAGCCGTACGCTCACCGCGGCTCGTCCCCGGGCAGCTCCGACCGAGCCCCGCGCAGGCTGTGCCAGAAGGCTAGGCCGCGCCTCCGCGCCGTCCCCTCCGCGAAGCGCCCGCGAGCCTCCAGCGCTTGAAAGGGACAGGCCCGGCCGCTGCCCGCCGCCCCGGTCCGCCACTCCCTCTGGCCCAGCCGCCGCCAGCTCCCGCCAGTAAGAGTCTCTCACCCACCCCGCCCCCGGCCGCGGCCCCGCCCCTCGCCCGCCGCGCTGGCCCCGCCCCGGCCGCGGCCCCGCCCCGCCCGCCGCGCAGGCCCACCCCCGGCTCGTCAGCGCCCAAGCTTGCCCCTCTCCCCAGGGGCACAGCCCCCGGGGTTTCCCACGCGCACCCTGGTGGGGAGCTGCTCACCGCTCCTTTCCTGGACTCTGTTTCTCACCTCAGATCGAGTTTCTTGGTCTCATAACCTAGGCCCCAGCAGACCCTTCCTGTCAGGTTCTTTTCTCCGAGTACCCTCTGTAGAGCGTTGTGACCAACACTCTTCGGGAGCCGTCGTTGCGCAGTGGCTAAAGCAGTGGCACCCACCAGCCACTCCGCGGTAAAGATTTACAGCCTTGGAAACCCTGCGGGCAGTTTGGCGCTGTCCTCCAGGGTGGCTGAGTCCATAGCGACTGAACGGCGGTGGGTTCAAGCGCTGTTCTCTACGCTGAGACTGTTACGTGCAGGAGCTCACTGAAGCCACCTGAGAGGTTATTATTAGCTCACTGTCAACTTGAAGGAAACTCTGGTGGCCTACTGATTACGTGCTACAGCTGCTAACCAGAAGGTGGGCAGTTCAAATCCGCCAGGCGCTCCTTGGAAACTACGGGGCAGTTCTACTCTGTCCTATAGGGTCGCTACGAGTCGGAATCGACGCGACGGCACTGGGTTTGGTTCTTTTCCGTATAGACTTGAATCACTGTAGACATGAACATTCCTCAGTGCGTCATACTGTGGTTGCTCGTGTGTTGCTATCAAGCTTTGGAGCCGGTTTGTTCTGGTTCGAACCCCTGCTAATAATTTGCATTTCTAACAAGTTTCCAGGAAGTTATACATAAAAATCACCCGGGAATCTGTTAAAATGTAGATTATGATTCAGTATGTCAGGGTGTGGAAATGCATATTCTCTGTAGGGAACTTGTTAGAAATGCAAATTCTTGGCAGGGGTTTGAACCACAGATCTTCCAAACTAAGACAGACTAGGATCCACTTCCAAAATTTAGGCACAAAATCCCTATGAATCACAGCAGAACATTGCCCAATTCATTTGCTCTGGATACATCACCAGGAGAGATCAATTACTGAAGGAGGACATCATGTTTGGTGACAAAGATGGTCAGTGAGGGTGAGGGAGGCCCTCAGCGAGATGGATCGGCACTATAGTCACAATGGTGTTGTTGAACATGTCGATAGTGGTGATGATGATGCAGGACCAGGCAACACTTGTACACAAGGTGGCGGTGAGTCAGAGTTGACTGGATGGCAGGTGTCTGTCTATTCAGTTACAGACGTGCAAGGCCGAGGCACAGAGGGGTTAAGTAGCCTAGCCAATAAAGTAGCAGACAGGACACTTGAACCCTTTTATTTGACGTCAGAGGCAGGACTTAATGAAAACGCAGGTTTCTGGGGTCCACCTGAGACCTACTGAAGGAGGACTGCCGATGGTAGAGCCTTCCAAGCTTATATCCAAACCAAACCAAACCCATTGCCTTCCAGTCGGCTCCAACTCATAGCAACCCTATCAGTACTTCATTAAATCTTACTGGGGTTCTTATTTTGTGCTTGGCCCGGTGCTTAGCATGGGAAATATGGAGGAGGGAGCACCACAGGGGCTACTCCAGGAAAAAAAAAAAACTCCAGGGAGACGGATAAATTCAGCCATTAAAAAGTGATGCCATAGATCAAAGCTTCTCAGACTTTTTGGTCTCAGGACTGCTTTACACTCTTAACAGTTATTGAGGACTCCAAAGAGGTTTTGTTTCTGTGTGTTACATCTATCAATATTTATCACAAATGAAACTAATTTTCATTTAAAAAGAACAATAAATTCATTGCATGACAAAATGATTAACAGTTTTATGAAAAATAAATACATTTTCCAAAATAAAAGAAAATGGGAAGAGTGCTATTGTTTTCTACCGAGAGAAAATGCTATTTCAGCAACAGATATTTGCAAAAGATTTTTTTTATATTTACGCTTTGTAAATATCCCCTAAGTTTTCACAAAATTCACAATGTACCTGTGATTCACTGTTCCCTACCAAATTAGGTCCAACCTCCTTCATTTAATTTATTTAAATTCTTCATTAATTTATTATAGCTTTTTTTCCCCCTGATTACAGAACTAATACACATTTGACTAGGGAAATTCCAAATATTATAGAGCTTCACAATGTAGATAGTGAAAACCTCTTGCCATTTTATCCCCCAGATAATGCTACTAGTAAGAGTTTCGTGTATATTTCGGCTTTTATTAAAATTCACATATGTTAACATATATTTGCAAAAAAAATAAAAGTACGTTAAGCATGCTGGATTGCTTTTTTCACTTAGTATATATTTAGGACAGCTTTTCATGCCAGTATATAAATGTGCAAAGACCTGGAGTTAGAAAAATAAAAAGGAAGAACATGATCTGCATTTCTCAAGCTGAAAGAACTGAAAAAGAAAATTCAAGATTCAAGTTGAAATACTGAAGAATTCTGTGGGTAAAAAATTAAATGATGCAGGAAGCATAAAAAGAAAATGGAAGAAATATGTACAGTCATTATACCAAAAAGAATTGGTTCACATTCAGCTATGTCAGGAAGTTGGATATGACCAAGAATCTCTGGTACGGAAGGAAGGAGTTCAAGTTGCCCTGAAGGCATCGGCAAAACCGAGGCCACAGGAATTGACAGAATACTGATTGACATGCTTCAAGAAACTGATGTAACGCTAGAAGCACTCTGTCATCTGTGTCAAGAAACTTGAAAGACAGAAATTTTGCCAACTGACTGGAAGGGATCTATACTCATGCCCATTTCAATGAAAGATGATCCAACAGAATGCAGAAATTCTCAAACAATATCAGTAATAGCACATGCAAGCAAAATTTTACCGAAGACAATTCAAAAACAGCTACACCAGTACATGAACAGGGAACTGCCAGAAGTTCAAGCCAAATTTGGAAGAGGACATGAAGAGGATATCATTGCTGATGTCAGATAGATCTTGGCCAAAAGAAGAAAAAAAACACAAATAAACATCTTTCTGGTAATCAACTATGTGAAGGAATTCGACTGTGTAGACCGTAACAAATTATGGATAACATTTTGAAGACTGGGAATTTCAGGACACTTAATTTTTTTTTAATTGTGCTCACGCAGAACCTGTACATGGATCTAGAGGCAGTCATTTGAACAGAACAAGGGCATATTGTGCAGTTCAACATCGGAAAAGGAGTGTGGCAAGGTTTTATCCTTTCACTTTGCTTATTCAATTTGTATTCTGAACAAATAACCCAGACTGTATGAAAAACAGGGCATCAGGATTAGAGGAAGACTCATTAACAACTTGTGATATGCAGATGATACGAACTTGGTTGCCAAAAATGAAGACTTGAAGTATTCACTGATCAAGGTCAAAGACTATAGCCTTTAGGACGGATTACACTTGTAAAGCAAATGAAAATCCTCACAAAAATAAACAACATTATGATATATGGAGGAGAAATTGAAGTTGTCAAAGATTTCACTTTACTTCAATCAACAGTCAACGTTCGTGGAAGCAGTCAAGAAATCAAACAACGTATTGCATTGGGCAAATTTGCTGCAAAAGGCCTCTTTAAAATTTTCAAAAGCAAAGATGTAACTTTGATGACTAATGTGTGCCTGACCCAAGCCGTGATCTTTTCGGTCACTTCGTAGGGTTGCTATGAGTTGGAATCGACTTGACAGCAACAGGTTTTCGGTTTTCTTATGCGTGTGAAACCTGGACAATGAAAGAGGAAGATAGAAGAAAAAACAACGTATCCAAACTATGGTGTTGGCAGAGAATTTTGTATGTACTGTGGACTGCCAAAAGAACGAACAAATTGGTCTTAGAAGAAATACAATCAGAATGTTCCTTGGATCTGAGAATGGCTAGACCTCAACTTGCTTACTTTGGACACACCATCAGGAAAGACCAAGTCACCTCAATGAGATGAATTGACACAATAGCTACGATAATGGCTTCAAACATACCAGTGACCATGAAGATGGCACAGGGCTGGGCAATGTTTCCTTCTGTTACACCTAAGGTCACCATGAGTCGGAACTGATTCAACGGCGGCTAACAACAATAATGTGTAGATCTGTATCATTTTTTGAAATTTTATTCTGCTGAAGTATATAACAAAAAATTTTCCGTTTTAATCATTTGTAAGTGTATAGTTCAGTGACATTAACTACTTCACCACGTTATGCGTACATCATCAGTATCTACTTCTGAAAGTTTTCCAAATGGAAACTCAGTGCTCCTTCAGCAATACTCCCCCCTTCTCTTCTTCTTCCTGGTAACCACTGATAAGCTTTTGTCTCTGTGCATTTGCCTAGAGTAGCTATTTCATATAAGTGGGCTCATACAATATTTGTCCTTTTTTGTCTGATTTATTTCACTTAGCATAATGTTTTCAAGATTCATTCATGTATTAGAAGTATATTTCTCTTTATGGCTGAAAATATTCCACTGTATGTGTATACCACATTTTGTTTATCCGTTCATCTGTAGAGAAAATTTTAGCTACTGTGACTAACGCTGCAACGAACGTTGGCATACTGCAACATTTTTAAAAATAGATTTTATTTTTTTAGAGTAATTTTAGGTTTACATAAAACTTAAACGCAGAAAGTACAAAGAGTTCTCATTTCCCTCCTCCAGCTGCACACTGGTTCTCCTGTTAACATCTTGCACTCCCGTAAGCATCAATCTTTTTTGATGTTACACAAATCCTCTCCGTAAGCCAAACTAGTTTATTTCCACACTTGACACTTTATTTCTGCACATTTTCTTCTTGGTTGGGACATGCTTCTTACTTTTTTCTGGCCACATAAACCTTACCCATTCGTTAAATCTTGTTCAAATGTCACGCTGTTCAAATCTCTTCTACGATCCAACACAGTGCCTGACACATAGTAGGTGCTCAGTCGGTGCTTACTGAATAGATTGATGAAGTGAATGGGCTTCCTCACTTGAAGTCCCCCATGACCTCTGAGCTCCTAAAGCATTTATTTGCACTGACCTTTATCTGTGGATAGGGTCACTATGAGTCAGAATTGACTCCACTGGCAACGGGTTTATCACCGTATATATGTTTTGTTTCCTCAACTTATTTTGGATTTTTTTTTAAATACTTTGTTGTGTTTTAAGGTGAAAGTTCACATAGCGCACTAGATTCCCGTTCTACAATTCACACATGAATTGTTCCATGGCATTGGTTATAATCCCTGCAATGTGTCAGCACTCCCGTGATTTCCACCCCACCTGCCCCGTTTCCATCCATCTAGTTTCCCTGCCACTCCTTGCCTTCTCACCTTTGCTTTTGGGTAAATGTTGACGATTTGGTCTGGTATAGTTGATTGCTTAAAGGAGCACATTCCTCATGGGTGTTATTGTTTGTTTTATAGGCCAATCTATCGTTGGGCTGAAAGGTGACTTCTGGGAATGTCTCTAGTTTCAGGTGAAAAGGGTATCTTAGGCCCGTAGTCTCGGGGGTTCTTCTAGTCTCTATCAGTCCAGTAAGTCTGGTTTTTTTTTTTTATGATTTGAGTTTTGCTCTACATTTATCTCCCATTCTAACCAGGACCTTCTATTGTGTCCCTGTTCAGAATAGTCATTGGTGGTAGGCAGGCACCATCTAGATTTTTGGTCTCAGGCTAGAAGAGGCTCTGGGTCACGTGGGCCATTATTTCTTCCTTGAGTCTGATTTCTTGTACTCTCCTTTGCTCCAGATGGGAAGAGATCAACAGCTGGATCTGAGATGGCCTCTCTCAAACTTTTAAGACCCCAGATGCTACTCACCAAACCAGAACACTATCTTGAAGAATTAAGTTATGCCATTTGACCTAGTTGTTCTATGAGACTATGGTTTTGAGCCTTCAAACTCAGTAAATCAATCCCACAAGGTGTTTGGGTACGTCTAGGAAGTATCCTTAACTATTCCCCCTATGTGCTTTATTGTATATATAAATATATACGCAGCACATATAAACACGTATATACATATGCCCACAAATATACTTATATATGTACACGCATATACTGCCATATGCCTTCCCATACCCATATAGCGTACTTATCTGCCTAGGTAACCACTCACATATTTTTTGCTTGTAATTACTGTTGTTGCAAGATTGTATATGTTATAGCATTTACAGTAGTTGTCCTTTATTCTTGTATACCTGTCAGTGTCTTCATTTACCTTGATCAAGTTGTACTGACTTCCCCCATACTGTGTGTTATCTTTCACATCACCTGGTAACCATCAAAGAACATTGCATTCTGTGTGTCAACCTATTCTTGATGTTTATAAAAGTGGTATCATGCAATATTTGTCCTTTTGTGTTTGACTTATTTCTCTCAGCATAATGTCCTCCAGATTCATCCATGTTACAAGATGTTTCACAGACTCCTCATTACTTTTTATTGTTGCATTGTATTCCTCAACTAATTTTGGAGATTTCTTAGGGGAAAGAATCATACCACTATAATACATCACTTCACAGGAGCCCTGGTGGCACAGTGGTTAAAAGCTTGGCTGCTAACCAAAAGGTGGCAGTTCGAATCCATCAGCTGCTCCTTGGAAACCCTATGGGGCACATCTCCTGTGTCCTATAAGGTCACTACGAGTCAGAATTGACTCGAGGGCAGTGGGTTTTGGTCCCTGTGCCCAAGGACCAATTAAGCCCTTGCAGGATCCAGAAAGACTAGGACATGTGGTCTTTGTTTTACAAGGGCTTACCTGGATTAGCCAAGATAACAGAAGTAGTGACTAGGTGAAACAATTAGTGAAAAAGATAAGATTGCTTAGACAGAGTCAAGCACTTAATAGGTACTCCCAGAGATTAGAAAAAAGCAGAAACCAAGGAGGACTGGAATAATGGGAAAGGCTTCCTGGAGGCTTATGCTTGGTCTGGAAGGGGAGGTGAGACTTGAATAGGCTGAGCAGAAGGTGACCTTGGGTAGAGACAAAAGGGTGTGAATGATGGGAGGAACCTGCCTGCCATTTTAAAGTATACAATTCAGTGGCATTTGGAACAGTCACGATGTTGTGCAACCATCACCACAACATTTTACTAGCTTCACAACATTTTACTCATTCCAAAGGGAAACTCCATAAAGTCACTCCCCATTTTCTGTGCCTCCAGGCCCTGGTAGCCGCTAGTCTGATTCCTGTCTATGAATTTGCCTGTTCTGGATATTTCATATAAATGGAATCACACACATGGAAGCATTTTGTGTCTGACTTCTTTCACTTAGCATAATGTTTTCAAGGTTCATCCATGCTGTAATATGTATCAGTACTTAATTATATTTTATGGCTAAATAATATTCCATTATATGGTATACAAAAAAAAAAAAAAAAAAAACCCACTGCTGTCAAGTCGATTCTGACTCATCACGACCCTATAGGACAGAATAGAACGGCCCCGTAGAGTTTCCAAGGAGCACCTGGTGGATTCAAACTGCCGACCTTTTGCTTAGCAGCTGTAGCACTTAACCATTACGCCACCAGGGTTTCCATTATATGGTATACCACATTTTAGTTATCCATTCATTCACTGGTAGACACTTGAGTTGTTTCCACTTTTTGCCTATTGTGAATAACGCTGTTATTTATGTACAAGTTTTTGTTTGAACACTTAATTCTCTTGGGTGTATACCTAGGAGTGGAATTGCTGGGACGGTTTGGTGTGGGTTGGATACTAATTTTTTAATGCTAACTTTGTTTGAATTTTTGAGGGACTTCCAAACTGTTTTCCACAGTGGTTGCACCATTTTACAACCCCACCAGCAATGTAGAGGACTCCAATTTCTCCTTGTCAGACTTGTCATTCCTCTCTGTCCCTCCCTCCCTTTCTTCCTCCCTTCTTTCCTCCTTCCTTTTTTTCTTTCTTTCCTTCTTTCTAACTATAGTCGTTCTAGTGGGTGGGGAGTGATATCTCCTTGTAATGCCTGTTTATTTTTATTTATATGTTTATACCCTTCCTTATTTCATGAAGGATTGGAGAAGACTTAAAAAATATATATGAGACAGAAAGGGTCAAGTAAACACTTAAGGGAATTTGAAAAGAGGGAGAATAAGGCCAAGAAAATAATAAGATGGGAGTCAGAATGGCACAAAAAATGACCTAGTGAGACAAGGGTAACAAGTTTGTTCTCAGCATTCTAGTAGGAAAGGCAAAGAAAGAGAGCAAAGTCCATTACAGTGTCCACAGTATTTGTAGGATAAAAACAAATCAGGAGTATTGCTTTTCCTAATATTGATGCTTGATGTTTTCATGGGTTCCCGTGAAAAAAACTGACTGATTCAACAGAAATATATATTTGACAAAGAGGGTGAGGATCTATGATGTGCCCTGGATATTGCTAGATATGTGGCCTGGAGAAGAAACCTAAGGTCTCTGTGCTTCGGTGTCCTTATTTGTAAAATGGTGATAATAATAGTATGTACTTGATAGAGTTATTTTGAGGATTAAATAAGATAATGTCAAGTGCCTGGTACAAAGTAGACTCTCAAGAAATGTTGTGTATCACCAGGGAGATGGTAATGATAATTATGTCATTGAAGAAAACGCTACCTGACCTTCGGATCTTCAGAGCTGTGTGTGTGTTGGAGGAGGGGAGTAGAAATAACAAAATAAACAACGAAATCTGTAATTACAAAATATGATAATGTTGAAGGAAATTTAAAGTGTTGGGGAAGGGAATAACAGGGAGAAACTCACTTAGGTAGGGTGGGTGACTAGGGAAGTTTTCTCTGTGGAGGTGACATTTAAGCCACAGTCAAGGATTTCCAGGATCAGGGGAAGAATTCTAGGCAGAGGGAACAGGATATGCTAAGCCTCTTGGTTGAGAAAAGAAATGAGGTTAAAAGACAGGCAGAAGGCACCATCTTGCAGGATTCAGGGGCGCTGGTAAAGATTCTGAGGGCAATGGAAAGCTCCTGAAGGTTTTTATGCAGGGACTGGCATGTATATATTTATGCTCTTAAAAGATCAACTGTAGCTGTTGAGTGGAAACTAGGTTTGAGACAGGCAAGGTTGAAGCAGGGAGAGCAGCTAGCCTGTGGAGATGATGCCAGTTTGGACTGGAGACGGACAAACATGAGGAATGTTTTGGAGCAGAAACAATAAGACTTAGTGGCAGACTGGAAGTGGGAGGAGGTGAGACAGAGGATGGATTGAGAGTGACTCTTAGGTTTCTGCTCAAGCTATTTATTGATGGTGCCATTTACTGAATTGGGGAAGACAGGGAGAACAGCAGATTTGAGGGATGAGACCGAGAGTATGGATCATGTCAAGTTTGAGATGTGTGTTAGGAATCCAATTGGAAATGTCAACTAGGTTGACAGATAGGAGAGGTTTGGGCTGGAGATATAAACTTAGGGGTAATTAGCATACCAGCGGCATTTAGTCATGGAAATGATGAGTTCATCAAGGGAGGGAGTGCAGATAGAGAGAGGAAGACTAAGCCTCGGGGCAGTCTACAATTTAAAGGTTGGGAAGTTGTCAGAGAAGTAGGAGGAAAACGAAGACAGTAGTGCTGTTGGTCCCTTACATGTTGTAGGGGATACTTCCCTCGACACCATGCCTAAAATATAAATGCGTTCCTAAATATAGAGCAGTAGTATGACACAGAAGCCATCGGCCTTTCTGTGAGGGGCCAAAATAATGTGCTTCAGATTATCCAATCGTTTACACTTAAATTATCCACTTTCTAAGGGTCATTCTCTTAGCTCATTAAATAAGATAATGACAAGTGCCTGGCACAAAGTAGCCTCTCAAGAAACATCACCTAGTTAATTGTTTTTTAAAAGCTCAGGTTTACATGGAAAAAGAAAAGGGAAAAAGACAATGGACTGACTGTAAGCCAGAATCAACGCTATGGAGATGGCTACCCTTACTTTTCTTTCTTTGCTGTCATCACGGCTGTTCTGAATGTGGCCTCAGTTATCCATGTGTGGATCAGGGCTCTGGGTGTTCTGCAATTATGGCATGAAGAGCCGTTCTGAATATTTTGTTTGGGAGCTGCACACTTGTAGTTTTATGCTCCTGATTACACCAATGTGATATTTGAAAACATTTTATCATCAGGAAAAGTAGGTGCTATTGTTTGGCTCCAATCCAAGTGTTAGCATACACCTACTAAGAAAGCTTCCAACTAAAATAGGCATGAAAAGGAGCTGCTTTGATGAGATTCCAATCAAAACATAAACATCAGTGCCATTCTCGCAGAAGGGCGCATCCCTGTGTGAGGAGCACTGAGGGCACTCGTAAAATAAGCAAATCAACAGTATAGTTTCAAAACGCATTCTAACTGAAGGAAACTTTAGAGATCATGCAGTGCAACCTCAGGTTATTTTGTGGTAAATTGAGGACAGGGAATCAGGCCTCCCAATGTTGACACATTCATTCAACAGACATCCTTTGAGCTAGGCAGTAAAGATACAAAGACATGAAGCTATAAACAAATAGTTAGGAGAGATGGTAGTCAAGTTCTCTAACAGGGTGAATGATATGCTCTGGAACCCAGGGGCTAGCTGGCCCTAACTTCATTTTTAAACTGAATTTGGAATCACTTTGTCAGGGGGCCTTTTTGACTACAAATTGAGGGTATCACCTTACTATCAGCCCTTTGGGTCTGAGTTTGAATCAAAATTACTGCCCTGGAACCTGCTTATGGACTATCTTTCTCATTTCTGTATAGACCAGAGTATAGGTATAAAAATGGGATAATGTTATGTCTCAAATTGGGAATCTGAATCATAATATAGCCTAGTGCGTGACACAAAATATGTACTCAAGTATTTTAACGAACTGATATTTCCACAAATAGACACATGAACTCTGCCCAAGTTTGGAAAATAATTTAAAGCCATAAACAACAAACATCGGTTAACACAACTGAAGATAAAGAAATGTATAGCATTTTAATTTGAGTTAAGTATAAATAAATCTCTGGCCAAGTAGGATCTAGTCCTACCTTTCATTATCTTTCAAAGCCATCTCAGACAATTTCCTTGTTTACATGTTCCATATTCCAGTTACAATTGCTGCATAACGGATCACCCCAAAACTCAGTGGTTTAAACAACAGCAATCATTTTATTACCTCACGATTTTTGTGGGTTAGGAATTCAGGAAGAGCTCAGCTGGGTAGTTTCTGTCTTGGAGGCTTCTCATATAGTTGCAATCAGATGGCAGCTAGAGGTGGACTGGGGCGTAGGAGGGTGAAGGTGGGCTGGGCATTGTTCTTGCTTCCTGAAGTCTCAGGACCTCTCCAGGTGGTTGCCTGTGTGTCCTAGTTTGGGCTTCCTCACAACATGGAGGCCTCAGGGCAGCTCGACTGCTTAAACGGGAGCTCAGGACTCCAGATGGGAGCTGTGTCACCTTTTATCACCCAGCCTTGGAAGTCACATAGCGTCACTTCTACTTCAGGCACAAGTCCACTCACATGTAAGGAGTGTCAATGTCACATTTTAAGAAGAGCATGTGGGGTAAGAGATATTATCTTGGTCATTTTTAGAAAATACAATCTACCGTATCCCACAACCCACAAGATTCTTTCATATTTGTTTGTTTTTGTTCTGTTTAACTCAACTTAGAGGTAATTTAAAACTTGCATTTGGAGTTGTCTACTCTGAACTTACCAGACAGGATGGTAATAGTGAATCCGACTCAGTGAGTCCCAAAAGCTATCCTGTAGAACACGGTTTCGTGGTGCCTTATTGGATGTTGTTTGAAAAAAAGTCAGGAAAAGGAGGGATTAAATGTTCCTTCATTGCAGAACTTTTTGAAGTATTTAATATTCTAGTGTACATTATGAATTTCCTAGATGATGAAAACCTTTCATTACAGAGCATTGATGGAGCACTTAGGGGGCTAGAGTTTCAGCAATTAGCCACAAACGATTCTTGGAGTTGCACTCAACGACAATCTAAAAATAAGTATATTTGTATATTCAGATCATAAAGTTAGTGTGTTACAGATGTGTTTATAATTAAAAGCCAAATATTGTTACTTAGGCATTGCACCTGGCTAGCTGACACTTAGACTAGCTAGTGTCTACACTTTAATCCATCTGGAAAATCATTCAAAAATTAGTTATTGTGTTAGTTACCTAGTGCTGCCATAACACAAATACCACGAGTGGGTGAACAGAAATTTATTTTCTCACAATCCTGAAGCCTAAACTTGGCCATTGCCAATTTCTTCCGTGAGCCTCTCTTAGTTTCTGTTGTCTGTTGGTGATCCTTGACATTCCTTAATATTCCTTGGTGTCTATCTTCCTCTGGTCTTTTTACAAGTCAGAATTGGTTAGATTTAAGAGCCACACTACCTCATTAACACAACAAAAGAAAAACCTTGTTTCCAAATGGGGTCACATTCACAGGTACAGGGGTTAAGATTTCAGTACATATTTTGCATGTGTATGTTGGAAACTCTGGTGGCATACTGGTTAAGTGCTAACTGAAAGGTTGGCAGTTCGAATCCACTAGATGCTCCCCGGAAATTCTATGGGGCAGTTAGTTCTACCCTGTCATATAGGGTTGTTATGAGTCAGAATCGACTCAACAGCAATGGCTTTTTTTGGTTTTATGTTGGGGGAGGAGTCACAATTCAACCCATAGCTCCTACTGTGTGCCAGCAACTGTACTTTGTGGTGGAAACTCCAGGACAAACAGACCAGGAAACTACCCTGAGCAGCCCACCCTCTGATGCATAATTGGGAAAGATGAATAAAACCTTAACAAAGATTTTTCTATGATGCACAGGCTCAGTTGCTAAACAATTTGTTCACTAGTCTTACTTTAAAATAATTTTTTTAGGCAACAATAAAGACACACAAATTTGAAGATTCTTTTAACAGTTTCTTTGTGAAGACTGTACTATATATCTTTTCCTTTAAAACGAAGGAAAATGCAAAACAGAAGAAAAAGAAAAATCTATTCAAAATAAGGTAATCCAAATACTTTACAAGGCTGCATTGCTTCCTTTCATCATTCCTTAACATTCATCAATAAAAGTTATTGAGTACCCTACACATTTGTGTAGGCATTGTTCTAGGCCCTGGAGACTCAGCCTTAAACCAAAGTTTCTGTTCTCATGGAACTCACAACTAGTGGGAACCAAGCTAGGTTTTTCATTTGTTCGAGAACCTTCAGCTCTTTCCTGCTTGTTTTCAAGGATTGCTAATATTGGGTCCCGTCCTCCTCTCTGCGTCCCCTCATTCAAGTCCTCTGCCTTGGCCAGGCCTGGTCCCCACTACTGGAGCGTTTTCATTCTCACTCCTCTCCTTTATTTCTGTTATCACCCCCCATCCCCCCATAAGGCCCCCACCACGTCTCTTGCCCACAGTCCAGGCCAGGCAGTTCATTCTCTCATGGAAAGTGTACAGCTGCTCCCGCGTGAGCTGCATCCCTGCCTGTCTTTCCAGCCTTGATTCAAATGCTGTTTCCTCCTTGAAGCTGCATCCCACCTCTTCGCACTCTCCTGACAGACGCCCCCCCGCCCCGCCCAGTACTCCGTAACCCTTTTTTGCTCCTCTTTATCATGATGCGCTGCATTTATGATGCTCTTTCTAGTCTGTGGTACAGTTGTAGATGTCCAGGGCTCGCCTCCCTATAGGTTGAAGCCACTGTGTCTGAGGGCGTCATAGGGCTTAATACAGCACCAGGTACAAAATGGTGGATGTGAAGGTATTCTCGCTGGGAAACCCAAGAACCAAATTTGTCTGAGACCCTGCACATTCTCACAGGCTTTTCAGTCAAGTGTAACCTTCCCTACAGTATCTTTTCCACGGGAATGAACTGAAAGGTGAGGAGTTTCGGGCCTGGGAAGAGGGGATATCAGACTGTGACAGAGCAGCGTTGGTATCTGACCAGAGGCAGAGACTGGCCTTTGCAAGAAAGAAGAGAGAAATTCAGAAGCAAGAGTTGATTAAGGACTGAATTTGAGAGGGCTACACAAAACAACAAAAAAATCAGGAAAAGTCTGCACGAAGACAATTAGGTTATTATTGTTTACCATTGACCAGCATTGACTTGTGAACTCCCTCTGGCTTCAGCCAGGGTTGTCTTTAGTCTTGATATTCATCTGCCTCTTTGGTGAGAGGGGTAGTTTTGCTCACTTGATTTTCACTCCCTGAGACTCTCCCGCTGGTGCGATGCTTGCCAACTTACTCCAAGTGATCAGAGTGTTTTGATGTGACATCTTCTCAAAGACAAACTGCTCCTCTTCACCACTCCCAGCCTTCAGTGCATCTGTTTAGGGAATCAGATGGTCGAAACGTGGCTCTCTTTTTTTGTAAATCCACTTTAGTGTATCTGATTAGGCTGTACCTGTCCAAACTTCTCTTTTGTCCTTAGTCAGTGACTTCCGCATTTTGGCTTTACTCACCTTCTTCAGGCAACCAAGTTACTCAGACTTTTGCAAACCTCCCTATCCAAGTTAACTTTCTGAAAGAGCTTCATAAATTCATTTACACCAAGTGTCTGAGCATGTTTCACCACCAGGAGTATTTACTTTCACCTGATATAGGAAAACTTAAGCCAAAGGCTGTATACGTGTATAATTCCAGGGCCTTGGAAGTAGATGAGAGTTTTATTCTTATAGTAAGGACAATCTTAGGACCTGTAAATGCCTACTGGTGAGCCTGGTGGGACCTGAGGGTCAGGAAGGAATGTCTTGATATCTTTAGTAACTACCTCTTAAGCAAATGGTTCAGTCCTCAGCTACTAATCGAAAGGTTGGTGGTTAGAATCCACCCAGAGGCACCTTGGTGGAAAGGCCGGGTGACCTACTTCTGAAAAACCAGCCACTGAAAACCCGATAGAGCACGCAGCTCGACTCTGACGCCCTTGGGATTGCCATGACTCAGAATGGACTCAACAGGAGCTGGTTTGCTTTTTTTGGTTTGGCTTCCACGATGCACAGTATGCTTATCGACACAGTGATAAGTGAATATAAATACCAATGGCAGACCACCCAAAACTACGTGGAGGGAAGCAGGTGTTCCTCAAAAAGTTAAATATAGAATTACCTTTAAAAATTAAAAAAAAAAAAGTTGTCATTGTATCAACTCCAACTTATGGTGAGCCTATATGTGACCATTCTGACAATGAGGCCATGATAAATAAAGATATATAAAATATTGTCACTGCAAATTCTTTTTCCTATCATATCAGTTATAAATAAACTAAACAACCAATAAATAGGAGCAATAACATTGAAAGAAGAAAGTAATTCTAAAAAATAAAAGCATTGCTATGTTTCGTGGGCTTTATATTGAAGTATAACTTACAGGCAACACGTTTGATTTTCGGGGTACAAATTGATGAGTTCTGACAAATGTGCAGTTGTTTAACCACAACCATACTCATGAGAGTTCTGTTACCCCAAAGAGTTTTCTTATACACCTTCCCCCAAATCCCTGGTCCCTGGCAACTGCTGATCTGTTTTCCATCACTATAGTGTTGCCTTCTCTAGAATGTTATATAAATGGAATTATGCATTATTTGCTCTTTTCTGTCTGGATTTTTTCACTAAGTGTAACAATTTTGAGATTCTTTCATGTTGTTGCATGTATCAGTAATTCATTCTTTTTTTTTAATTGTGGTAAAATATATATAACAAAACATTTGCCGTTTTAATCATTTTGAAATCGACAATTTAGTGACATTAATTACATTCACCATGTTGGGCAACCATCAGCACTATCCATTTTCAAAAGTAATTCATTGGTTTTTATTGCTAAGTGGTACTCTATTGTATAAACATAAAAAAAAAAAAAATACCACGATTTATTTATCCACGCATCAGTTGATGGATATTTGGGTTCATTCCAGTTTTGACCGTTATGAACAAAGCTGCTGTGAGTATTCACACGCAAATCTTTATGTTGTGTGTGTGTGTGTGTTTTTCTTTTGGGTGAATAACTAGGAGTACAAATGCTGGGTCGTATGCTCAGTGTATGTTTAACTTTATAAGAAACTGGCAAATGGATTTCCAAAATGTCTGTACTGTTTTGTCTTCTCATCAGAAACCTGTGAAAGTTCTAGTTGCTCCAGACCCTCACCAACACTTGGTATTTTAAGCCTTTTTAATTTTAGCCATTCTAGTGTGTGTATGGAAACCCTCGTGGTATAGTGGTTAAGAGCTATGGCTGCTACCCAAAAGGTCGGCAGTTCAAATCCACCAGGCACTCCTTGGAAACCATATGGGCAGTTCTACTCTGTCCTATAGGATCACTGTGAGTCGGAATCGACTTGACGGTAACAAGTTTTTAACAAGTGTGTATATAGTGGTGCCTCACTGTCTTTGAATTTGCATTTCTCTAATGGCTAATAATGTAGATCATCTTTTAATACGCATGTTTGCCATTCATATATCTTCTTCAGTGAAGTTTCTGTTCGAATTTTGGCCCATGTATAGATCAGGTTTTTATCTCTTTGAGTTGTAAGAATGTTTTATATACTCAAGTATTTTATCAGATACATTTTTTTTTAATTTTTTATTGTGCTTTAAGTGAAAGTTTACAAATCAAATCAGTCTCTCATACAAAAATTTATGTACACCTTGCTATATACTCCTAATTGCTCTCCCCCAATGAGATGGCACACTCCTTCCCTCCACTCTCTCTTTTCGTGTCCATTCGGCCAGCTTCTAACCCCCTCTGCCCTCTCATCTCCCCTCCAGACAGGAGCTGCCAACATAGTCTCATGTGTCTACTTGATCCGAGAAGCTCATTCTTCACCAGTATCATTTTCTATCCCACTGTCCAGTCCAATCCTTGTCTGGAGAGTTAGCTTCGGGAATGGTTTCTGTCTTGGGCTATCAGAAGGTCCGGGGACCATGACCACTGGGGTCCTTCCAGTCTCAGTCAGACCATTAAGTCTGGTCTTTTTATGAGAATTTGAGGTTTGCATCCCACTGCTCTCCTGCTCCCTCAGGGGTTCTCTGTGTCTTCCCTGTCAAGTCAGTCATCGGCTGTAGCCGGCCACCATCTAGTTCTTCTGATCTCAGGCTGCTGCAGTCTCTGGTTTATGTGGCCCTTTCTGTCTCTTGGGCTCATTATTACCTTGTGTCTTTGGTGTTCTTCATTCTCCTTTGGTCCAGGTAGGTTGAGACCAATTGATGCATCTTAGATGGCAGCTTGCTAGCGTTTAAGACCCCAGACGCCACTCTCCGACAGGGGATGCAGAATGTTATCTTTATAGATTTTATTATGCCAATTGATTTAGGTGTCCCCTGAAACCATAGTCCCCAAACCCCTGCTCCTGGTACACTGGGCTTTGAAGTGTTCAGTTTATTCAGGAAACTTCTTAGTTTTGCTTTAGTCCAGTTGTGCTGACCTTTCCTGTATTGTGTGTTGTCTTCCCTTCACCTAGAATAGTTCTTATCTACTATCTAATTAGTGAAAACCCCTCTCCCTCCCTCTCTTTCCCTCCCTCCCCCTGTCGTAACCATTTTCTTCTCTGTTTAATCTATTTCTCGAGTTCTCATAATAGTGGTCTTATACAATATTTGTCCTTTTGCAACTGACTAATTTCACTCAGCATAACGCCTTCCAGATTCCTCCATGTTATGAAGTGATTTACAGTTTCATCATTGTTCTTTATCAATGCGTAGTATTCCATTGTGTGAATGTACCATAATTTATTTATCCATTCATCCGTCAGTGGGCACCTTGGTTGCTTCCAGCTTTTTGCTATTGTGAACAGTGCTGCAATGAACATGGGTGTGGATATGTTCCTGTAAACGCTCTTATTTTTCTAGGATATATTCCAAGGAGTTGGATTGCTGGATCTTATGGTAGTTCTATTTCTAGATTTTAAGGAAGTGCCAAATCGATTTCCAAAGTGGTTGTACCATTTTACATTCCCACCAGCAGTGTATAAGTGTTCCAGACTTTCCACAACCTTTCCAACTTTTATTATTTTGTATTTTTTGGATTAATGCCAGCCTCGTTGGAGTGAGATGGAATCTCATTGTAGTTTTGATTTGTATTTCTCTAATGGCTAATGATGGTGAGCATTTCCTCATGTGTCTGTTAGCTACCTGAATGTCTTCTTTAGTGAAGCGCCTGTTCGTATCTTTTGCCCATTTTTTAATTGGGTTGTTTGTCTTTTTGTAGTTGAATTTTTGCAGTATCGTGTAGATTTTAGAGATCAGAAATGTAGATTTTAATGATCAGAAATGTCATAGCTAAAAACTTTTTCCCAGTCTGTAGATAATCTTTTTACTCTTTTGGTGAAGTCTTTGGATGAGCATAGGTGTTTTCAGATATTTGTTTTGTCGATATTTTCTTCAAGTGTGTCTTTTTTTTTTTTTTTTTTAGTAGTGCCTTTTGAAGATCAAAAGTGTTTAATATTGAGGAGGCCCAACTTTTTCTTTTATGGTTCATGCTTTTTGTATCCTAATTAAGAAATCTTTGCCTAACTTAGTGTCACTAAGATTTTCTCCTAGAATTTTTATACTTTCAATTTTTATATTTATGTTTTGATCCATTCTAAGTTCCTTTTTTTTTTCTTTTATTGTACTTTAGATGAAGGTTTACAGAGCAAACAAGGTTCTCATTAAACAATACACATGTTGGTTTGTGACATTGGTTGCAAACCCTGAGACATGTCAACACTCTCCCCTTCTCGACTTTGGGTTCCCCATTACCAGCTTTCCTGTCCCCTCCTGCCTTCTTTCCTTGCCCTTGGGCTGGTGTGCCCATTTAGTCTCATTTTGTTTTATGGGCCTGTCTAATCTTTGCCTGAAGGGTAGACATCAGGAGTGACTTCATTACTGAGCTAAAAAGGTTCTGGGGCCATACTCTTGGGGTTTCTCCAGTCTCTGTCAGGCCAGTAAGAGTGGTCTTTTTTTTTTTTGAGTTAGAATTTAGTTCTACAATTTCTCCAGCTCTGTCCAGGACCCTCTATTGTGATCCCTGTCAGAGCAGTTGGTGGTGGTAGCTGGGCACCATCTAGTTGTACTGGGCTCAGTCAGCTGGAGGCTGTGGTAGATGTGGTTCATTAGTCCTTTGGACTAATCTTTCCCTTGTGACTTTGGTTTTCTGTATTTTCCCTTGCTCCAGAAGGGATGAGACCAGTGGAGTATCTTAGATGTCTCACCAAAGTACAGGGTAGAACATTTTCTTTATAAATTGTTATGCCAATTAAGGTAGACGTTCCCCGAGACTATGGTCCCTACAGCCATCAGCCCAGTAATTTGGTCCCTCAGGGAGTTTGGATGTGTTTATGGAGCTCCCATGACCTTGCCTTCCTCAAGTTGTTCTGGCCTCCCTAGTGTTGTGTGCTGTCTTACCACTTATCTATTGTCTATTTAGTGTTTTTCCATCCCCACCCCTTCCTTCCCTGGTAACCATCAAAGATTGTTTCTTTTCGTGCGTAAACCTTTTCATGAGTTTTTGTAATAGTGGTCTCATACAATATTTGCCCTTTTGTGATTGACTTATTTTACTCAGCATAATGTCTTGCAGATTCATCCATGTTGTGAGATGCTTTGCAGAATCATCATCATTCTTTATCGTTGCATAGTACTCCATTCTGTGTATGTACCATAGTTTGTTTACCCATTCATCTGTTGATGGGCATCTAGGTTGTTTCCATCTTTTTGCTATTGTGAACAATGCTACAATGAACATGGGTGTGCATATGCCTTATTTCTCTAGGATATATTCCTAGGAGTGGGATTGCTGGATCATATGGTATTTCTATTTTTAGCTTTCTAAGAAAGCACCATACGGTTTTCCAAAATGGTTGTACCACTTGCATTCCCACCAGCAGCGCATAAGAGTTCCGATCTCCCTGTAGCCTTTCCAGCGTTTGTCATCTTCTGTTTTTTGATTCATGCTAGTAATGTCGGGGTGAAATGGTATCTCATTGTGGTTTTGATTTGCATTTCTCTAATGGCTACTGATTGCAAGCATTTCCTCATGTTTCTTTTAGCTGCTTCAATGTCTTCTTCGGTGAAGTGTCTGTTCATTTCCTTTGTCTATTTTTTTAGTTGGATTATTTGTCTTTTTGTTGTAGAGGTGTTGCATTTTCCTGTAGATTTTAGAGATTAGGCTTTTGTCTGATTTGTCATAGCCAAAATTTTTTTCCTAGTCTGTAGGTTCCCTTCTGGTGAAATCTTTTGATGAGCATAAGTATTTAATTTTTAGAAGAGCCCATTACCTAGCTTATTTTCTGGAGTTTGTGTGTTGTTAGTTATGGTTTGTACCCTGTTAATGCCGTGTATTAGGGCCTCTAGCATTGATCCTATTTTTTCTTCTATGATCTTTATAGCTTTTGGTTTTATATTTCGAATTAGTTTTTGTGTATCGTGTGATTTATTGGTCCTGTTTCATTTTTTTTTGCAGATGGACATCCAGTTTTGCCAGCACCATTTGTTAAAAAGACGATCTTTTCCAAATTTGATGGACTTTGGGCCCTTGTCAAAGATCAAATGACTGTAGGTGGATGGATTTACATCTGGGTTCTCAATTCTGTTCCTTTGGTCAATGTATCTGTCATTGTACCAGTATCAGGCTGTTTTGACTACCATAGCTGTATAGTAGGTTCTGAGGTCAGGCAGTGCGAGTCCTCCTACTTTATTCTTCTTTTTCAATAGTGCTTTACTTATCTGGGGCCTCTTCCCTTTCCATATAAAGTTAATGACTAGATTTTCCATCTATATAAAGAAAGCTGTTGGTATTTGGATAAGGATTGCATTGTATTTGTAGATTGCTTTGGGTAGAATTGTCATTTTCACAATGTTGAATCTACCTATCCATGAGCATGGTATGTTTTTCCATTTATGTAGATCTCTTTTGGTTTCTTGCAGTAGTGTTTTGTAGTTTTCTTTGTATAGGTCTTTTACATCCCTGGTTAGATTTATTCCTAAGTATTTTATATTTTTAGGGGCTATTATAAATGGTATTGTTTTCCTGATTTTTGTTGTTGTTCTCTTTATTGTTGTGCAGGACTGTAACTCATTTTTTATGTTTATCTTGTATCCTGCTACTCTGCTGAATCTTTCTATTAGTTCAAGTAGTTTTCTCATGGAGTCTTTTGGGTTTTCTGTGTATAGTATCGTATCATTTTTAGTGGCAGTTTTACTTCTTCCTTACCAATTGGAATGCCCTTTATTTCTTTTTCTTGCCTTGTTGCTCTACCTATGACTTCCAGAGCAATGTTAAATAGAAGTGGTGATAAAAGGCATCCTTGTCTTGTTCCTGTTCTCAAGGGGAATGCTGTCACCTCTCTTCGTTAAGAATAATGCTGGTTGTTGGTTTTGTTAAAAAAAAAAAAAAACTGTCACTGTTGAGTTGATTTCTACTCAAAGCAACCCTATATGACAGAGTAGAATTTCCCTATAAAGTAGATTTGAACTGCCAACCTTTTGGTTAGCAACCATAGCACTTGACCACTATGTCATCAGGGTTTTCTGGTTTTGTATAGATGACCTTTATTGTATTGAGGAATTTCTCTTCTATACCTATTTTATTGAAATTTTTATCAGGAATGGGTGTTGGACTTTGTCGAATGCCATTCCTGTGTGCATTGAGATAAGCATGTGATTCTTTTATTTTATTTATGTGGTAGATTACGTTGACTGATTTTCTAGTGTTGAGACTTCCTTGCATACCTGTTATGAATCCCACTTGGTGGTGGTGTATTATTGTTTTGATATGATACTGAATTCCATTGGGTAGAATTTTGTTTGGAATTTTTGCATCTGTGTTTATAGTATACTGTCACTATGAGTCGGAATCAACTCAATGGCAACGGGTTTGGTTTGGTGTTTATAAGAGATATTGGTCTTCAATTTTCTTTTTTTGTGGTGCCTTTTTTCTTTTTTCTTTTTTGCCTGGTTTTGGTATCAGGGTTATGCTGGCTTCACAGAATGAATTCAGAAGTATCGCTTCCTTTTCTATTCTCTGAAATATTTTGAGTAGTGCTGGTGTAAGCTTTTCTCTGAATGTTTGGTAGAATTCTCCAGTGTAGCCATCTGGGTCAGGTTTTTTTCTGTTGGGAGGTTTTTTTTTCTTTATTACCTTTTCAATCTCTTCTCTTCATATGGGTCTATTCAGATTTTGAACATCATTTTGTGTTAGTTTGGGTAGGTAGTGTATTTCTAGAAATTTTCCATTTCACCTAGGTTTTCAAATTTGTTGGCATATAGTTTCTCACAGTACTCTGTTATAAGCCTTTTTATTTCAGTTGGGTCTGTTGTAATGTCCCCCAATTCATTTCTTATTTGGGTCATTTGCATCCTCTTGTGTTTTTCTTTTGTCAATTTGGCCAGTGGTTTGTCGATTTTGTTGATCCTTTCAAAGAACCAACTTTTGGTTTTGTTGATTTTTTTTCTATTGTTTTTCTATTCTCTGTTTCATTTATTCCTGCTCTGATCTTTATTATTTCCTTTCTTCTGGTGGCTGTGGGCTTCTTTTGCTGTTCCTTTCTATTTGTTTGAGTTGTGTAGCTAATGTTTTGATTTTGTGCTTTTCTTCTTTTTTGATGTATGCACCTATTGCTATAAATTCACCTCTGAGCCCTGCCTTTGCTGTGTCCCAAAGGTTTTGGTATGATGTGTTTTCATTCACATGTGATTCCAGGAATTTTTTAATTACATCTTTGATTTCTTCTATTACCCAGTGGTTTTTTAAAAGCCACTGCCGTAGAGCACTTCAGACTCATAGCGACCCTATAGGACAGAGCAGAACTGCCCGATAGAGTTTCCAAAGGGCACCTGGTGGACCTTTTGGTTAGCAGACGTAATTCTTAACCACTATGCCACCAGGTTTTCCAGAGTGGTTTTTAGGCAGGGTGTTACACAGTTTCCATATATTTGATTTTTTTCCTTGCTCTTCCTGTTCTTTATTTCTTCTTTGATGGTGTTGTGATCAGAGAAGATACTTTGTATTGTCTCAGTGTTTTGGAGTTTGTTGAAGGTTGCTCTATGGCCTAAGAGGTGGTCTATTCTGGAGAACATTCCATGAGTGTTGGAAAAGAATGTGTACTTTGCAGCTGTTGGGTGGAGTGTTCTATATATGTCTGTGAGGTCAGATGGACTGATTGTGGCCTTTAGATCCTCTGTATCTTTGTTGAGTTTCTTTCTAGATGCTTTGTCCTATACCGAGAGTGGCATGTTGAAGTCTCCTGCTGTTATTGTGGAACTGTCCATTTCTTTTTTTAGTGCTTTTAGATTTTGTTTCATATATTTTGGAGCCCTGTTATTGGGTACATATATATTTATTATGGTTATGTCTTCGTGATGGACTGTTCCTTTAATCTTTATATGCTGCCCTTCTTTGCCTTTTATGGTGGATTTTATTTTAAAATCTGTTTTATCACAGATTAGTATTGCTGCTACTGCTCTTTTTTTGGTAGCTGTTTGCTTGATTTTTTTCCCCAACCTTTGATTTTTAATAAATTTATGTCTTTGTTTCTCAGGTGTGTCTCTTGTTAACAGCATATTGATGGGTCCTGTTTTTAATCCATTTTGTCACTCCCTGTCTCTGTATGGGTGCATTTAGGCCATTTATGTTCAGCGTAATTATTGATATGTCTGAGTTTACTGCTGTCATTTTTTTTTAATAACTTTTATTAAGCTTCAAGTGAACGTTTACAAATCCAATCAGTCTGTCACATATAAGTTTACATACATCTCACTCCCTACTCCCACTTGCTCTCCCCCTCTTGAGTCAGCCCTTTCAGTCTCTCCTTTCTTGACAATTTTGCCGGCTTCCCTCTCTCTCTATCCTCCCATCCCCCCTCCAGACAAGAGTTGCCAACACAATCTCAAGTGTCCACCTGATATAATTAGCTCACTCTTCATCAGCGTCTCTCTCCCACCCGCTGACCAGTCCCTTTCATTTCTGATGAGTTGTCTTCGGGGATGGTTCCTGTCCTGTGTCAACTGAAGGTCTGGGGAGCATGGCCGCCGGGATTCCTCCAGTCTCAGTCAGACCATTAAGTTTGGTCTTTTTATGAGAATTTGGGGTCTGTATCCCACTGATCTCCTGCTCCCTCAGGGGTCCTCTGCTGTGCTCCCTGTCAGGGCAGTCATCGATTGTGACCGGGCACCAACTAGTTCTTCTGGTCTCAGGATGATGTAGGTCTCTGGTTCATGTGGCCCTTTCTGTCTCTTGGGCTCTTAGTTGTCGTGTGGCCTTGGTGTTCTTCATTTTCCTTTGCTCCAGGTGGGTTGAGACCAATTGCTGCATCTTAGATGGCCGCTTGTTAGCATTTAAGACCCCAGACGCCACATTTCAAAGTGGGATGCAGAATGATTTCATAATAGAATTATTTTGCCAATTGACTTAGAAGTCCCCGCAAACCATGTTCCCCAGACCCCCGCACTCGCTCCGCTGACCTTTGAAGCTTTCATTTTATGCCGGAAACTTCTTTGCTTTTGGTCCAGTCCAATTGAGCTGACCTTCCATGTATTGAGTGTTGTCTTTCCCTTCACCTAAAGCAGTTCTTATCTACTGATTAATCAATAAAAAACCCTCTCCCACCCTCCCTCCCTCCCCCCCTCGTAACCACAAAAGTATGTGTTCTTCTCAGGTTTACTATTTCTCAAGATCTTATAATAGTGGTCTTATACAATATTTGTCCTTTTGCCTCTGACTAATTTCACTTAGCATAATGCCTTCCAGGTTCCTCCATGTTATGAAATGTTTCAGAGATTCGTCACTGTTCTTTATCGATGCGTAGTATTCCATTGTGTGAATATACCACAATTTATTTACCCATTCATCCGTTGATGGACACCTTGGTTGCTTCCAGCTTTTTGCTATTGTAAACAGAGCTGCAATAAACATGGGTGTGCATATATCTGTTTGTATGAAGGCTCTTGTATCTCTAGGGTATATTCCTAGGAGTGGGATTTCTGGGTTGTATGGTAGTTCTATTTCTAACTGTTTAAGATAACGCCAGATAGATTTCCAAAGTGGTTGTACCATTTTACATTCCCACCAGCAGTGTATGAGAGTTCCAATCTCTCCGCAGCCTCTCCAACATTTATTATTTTGTGTTTTTTGGATTAATGCCAGCCTTGCTGGTGTGAGATGGAATCTCATCGTAGTTTTAATTTGCATTTCTCTAATGGCTAATGATCGGGAGCATTTTCTCATGTATCTGTTGGCTGCCTGAATATCTTCTTTAGTGAAATGTGTGTTCATATCCTTTGCCCACTTCTTGATTGGGTTGTTTGTCTTTTTGTGGTTGAGTTTTGACAGAATCATGTAGATTTTAGAGATCAGGCGCTGGTCTGAGATGTCATAGCTGAAAATTCTTTCCCAGTCTGTAGGTGGTCTTTTTACTCTTTTGGTGAAGTCTCTAGATGAGCATAGGTGTTTGATTTTTAGGAGCTCCCAGTTATCTGGTTTCTCTTCATCATTTTTGGTAATGTTTTGTATTCTGTTTATACCTTGTATTAGGGCTCCTAGGGTTGTCCCAATTTTTTCTTCTATGATCTTTATCGTTTTAGTCTTTATGTTTAGGTCTTTGATCCACTTGGAGTTAGTTTTTGTGCATGGTGTGAGGTATGGGTCCTGTTTCATTTTTTTGCAAATGGATATCCAGTTATGCCAGCACCATTTGTTAAAAAGGCTATCTTTTCCCCAGTTAATTGACACTGGTCCTTTGTCAAATATCAGCTGCTCATACGTGGATGGATCTATATCTGGGTTCTCAGTTCTGTTCCATTGGTCTATGTGTCTGTTGTTGTACCAATACCAGGCTGTTTTGACTACTGTGGCTGTATAATAGGTTCTGAAGTCAGGTAAGGTGAGGCCTCCCACTTTCTTCTTCTTTTTCAGTAGTGCTTTGCTTATCCGGGGGTTCTTTCCCTTCCATATGAAATTGGTGATTTGTTTCTCTATCCCCTTAAAATATGACATTGGAATTTGGATCGGAAGTGCGTTAAATGTATGGATGGCTTTTGGTAGAATAGACATTTTTACTATGTTAAGTCTTCCTATCCATGAGCAGGGTATGTTTTTCCACTTAAGTACGTCCTTTTTAATTTCTTGTAGTAGAGCTTTGTAGTTTTCTTTGTATAGGTCTTTTACATCCTTGGTAAGATTTATTCCTAAGTATCTTATCTTCTTGGGGGCTACTGTGAATGGTATTGATTTGGTTATTTCCTCTTCGGTGTTGTTTTTGTTGATGTAGAGGAATCCAAGTGATTTTTGTATGTTTATTTTATAACCTGAGACTCTGCCAAACTCTTCTATTAGTTTCAGTAGTTTTCTGGAGGATTCCTTAGGGTTTTCTGTGTATATAATCATGTCATCTGCAAATAGTGATAACTTTACTTCTTCCTTGCCAATCCGGATACCTTTTATTTCTTTGTCTAGCGTAATTGCCCTGGCTAAGACTTCCAACACGATGTTGAATAAGATACTGCTGTCATTTTGTAGTGCTTTTTTTTTTGTGGTGCTGATGTTTTCTTTGTCCCTCTTACTCTCCTGTGCTGAATTCTTTTTGGTTATGGATCTTTTTTTTCTTTCTTTTGTTTTTGTAGATTTTGCATGAGACTTTATGTTTTTCTTATTTTGATGAGTAGGCTCATTAACTTTCTTTGTGGTTACCTTGAAATTTACCTGTATCATCCTAATTTTGAACCTGTCTTTTATTACTCAGTATAGCTTTGCCTTCCTCTCCATTTGAAAGTTCTGTACCTACACCCTTTAGTCCCTCTTTTTTTGTTCTGATATTTCTGTCATGTACAGATTAACCTCTCTGGTTCCCTGTTGTAAATCTTTTAGTTTTGATTAATCCTTGAGTTCTTTACCTTGGTTTGTAGGATGCAGTTTTGCATCCCACACTCAGGCTGTCATCTGATGTTGTTTGTTCTCTAACTGAACAACCCATTAATAATTCTTGTAAGTTTGGTTTGGTTTTTACATATTTCCTTAATTTCTGCTTATCTGGAAATGTCCTAATTTCACCATCATATTTGAGTGAGAGTTTTGCAGGATATATTACTCTTAGTTGCAGTTTTTTTCTTTCAAGGTTTTTATATGTCATTCCATTGCCTTCTTGCCTCATGGTTTCTGACAAATAATCAGAGTTTAGTCTTATTGTTTCGTCTCTGTACATGACTTTTCGTTCTTCTCAAGCTGTTCTCAGGATTCTTTCTTTGTTTTTGGTTTTAACGAGAGTGATTATGATATGCCTTGGTGATTTTCTTTTGGGGGGTTTATCCTATATGGGGAAAACCCTGGTGGCATGGTGGTTAAGTGCAATGGCTGCTAACCAAAGGGTAAAAACCAAAGGGTAGGCAGTTCTAATCTGCCAGGTGCTCCTTGGAAGCTCTATCGGGCAGTTCTACTCTGTCCTATAGAGTCGCTATGAGTTGGAATTGACTCGACGGCAGCAGGTTTGGTTTTTGTTTATCCTGTATGTGGTCAGTTGAGTTTCTTGGATGGTCAGCTTTTCATCTTTTATGATATTAGGGAAGTCTTTTGTCAGCAGTTCTTCAATGATCCTCTCTGTGTTTTCCATTTTTCTCCCCTGTTCTGGAACTCCGATCACTCCCAAATTTTTGCTTTTGATTTTATCTCACATCATTCTCAGGGTTTCTTCATTTTCTTTATTCTTTTATCTGATTTTTCCTCAAATACAGTGCTTTCCAAGTATTTGTCTTCAGTTTCACTGATGTTGTCTTCCATTGTTTCAAATCTGTTCCTCAAACCTTCCATGATACTGTCCATTTCTGAAATCTTGTTGCTTATCTTTTGGATTTCTAATTGTTGTTTTTGTATGATTTCTAGTTGCAAATTTATTTTAACATTTTTTTTCCTGTATTATTTTCCTGAATTCTTCCATTGCTTTGTCTGTCGTTTCCATGATTTTGTCTGTCTTTTCCACAGTTGAGTTCTTCATCTCTTTGTTAATGCTTAGGGTTCCAGGATTGACATTTGTCTCTGTTTTTCTTAGTCTTTCAGGTCTTTGCTGTGGACGGATGGTGTGGTGCTTCTGTCTGTAGCACCATGGTGGCTCCACTTCCCTCTAAGTTAATTTTTTGTATATGGTATGAAATAAAAGTAAAGTTTCACGGTTTTTTATATAGATGCCTGTCTTAGGCTGGGTTATCTAGAGAAGCAAAATCAGGAAAGCTTGTGTATATGTAGAGAGAGAGAGATTTATATCAAGGAAATAGCTCATGCAGTTTTTAGAGGTTGTAATGTTCCAAGTCTGTGAGTCAGAAAAGAGGCTTCTCCAGATTCATGTAGCCACAGGGGCTTGAGAAACCAAGATCGGCACCCTGGAGAGCAGGGCTGTTGCAGGCTGTGAAGATTGACAAATCTCAAAATCGACAGGCAAGAATGCAGGTAAGCTGCTAGCTCAAGTCCCAAGAACTGGAAGTCAGACAAACAGAAGCCAGCTGCAGGATCTAAAACAAACAAAAGCCCCAGCAAGGACAGCAGAAAGGACTAGGCAGAGGAGGGCAGAGAGATGAAGGTTGAGGGGCCAGTGAGCTACCACAGGCCCTGCCCCCTCTCATATCACTCACAGTAGATCCTATCATGGGGGTTATCATGTATCAAATCTCAACAGGGAAATGATTACAACATTCTCAGCCAAAACACTGAGAATCATTGCCCAGCCAAGCTGACACACAATCTTAACCATCACAGTCCGCCTTTGTCAACTTGGCACCTGTACATATCTCCCCAAATCACACATAATCTCTGAATAAAGACAATTAAAAAGTCATACTTGGGCCAAACATGATACAACAAACACACATACAACCAAAAATGCACTAGCCCTGTTTACATCTTATAATTTATAAGTGAAGAAAACAAAAATATTTGATGCACACATACAAAGAAGAAATACTCGTAACAATAACAGTCCTCATTTCTGCAACTGGTCACGTGGCTGTAACTTGTATTTAAAACTACCTTCTTCCACCATTCATTCCATTTTCCTCTCCCCTCAGCAAGCACCTCAGCTGGTCGTGGTTCTTTGCCTGGTGGGGTGACCTGAACTTTCATTCCTGAAGGGTCTGGGTCATTAGAAGTCATGTTGGAATTGGGTTGCTGTAGTTTTCCATTGACTTTAATCACAGGGCATGGTAGTACTAGAGATGCTATCATGGATTGAATTGTGTCCCCTCAAAATATGTGTCCACTTGGTTAGGCCATGATTCCCAGTATTGTGTGGTTGTCCTCCATTTTGTGATTGTAATTTTATGTTAAAGAGGATTAGGATGGGATTGTAACACCCTCACTAAGATTACATCCCTGATCCAATGTAAAGGGATTTCCCTGGCTATGGCCTGCACCACCTTTTATCTTACAAGAGATAAAAGGAAAGGGAAGTGAGCAAAGGTGGGGGGATGGATCTCATATCATCAAGAAAGAAGCATGAGGAGCAGAGCGTGTCCTTTGGAATCTCCTAGTCCAGGGGAAGATTGATGAGGAGGACCTTGCTTGAGAGCCAACAGAGAGAGAAAGCCTTTCCCTGGAGCTGATGTCTTGAGTTTGGACTTGTAGCCTACCAGACTGTGAGAGAATAAATTTCTCTTTGTTTAAACTAACCACTTGTGGTATTTCTGTTCTAGGAGCACTAGATGACTAAGAGAGATGCCCTAAGGGATCTCCTGCATTCCAGATATACTCTTATCTCCATTATATAATATCAATCCAATTTCCTCTTGGCAATCAGTCACACCAGCCAGTATGTTACCTTCCTTCTTTGCCTGTTGATCCAGAGGCATAAGAAGCCCAGAGTGGCCAGATGGAATTCTTGGCTTCCAGTTCAATGGAATCAGTGATGTGTCTCCAGGTGAGAGCATTCCTCCTCTTGAAACTAACACCTCTAAATCTGCAGAGCATAAGGTCACAGAAACAGGAAGCAAAAATCTCACAAATAGGTCACTAGGTGTAATAATGAGTTGTGCTACTCCCATTCCCACCTCTTGATTCCTGGACCCATGGACCCTGGCTATAAGAGATAGAGCACCATATGTTGGATGCTGGTTTAGAGCATATACAGTCTCCTGGAGAACATTGCCCTGATCCTGCAAGGTATTGCCGCTTAGCTGGCACCATAATTGTGTCTTTAGGAGATCATTCCATAGATCTATCAAACCGGCTGCTTCAGGATGTTGGGGAACATGGTAAGACCAGTGAATTCCATGAGCATGGGCCCACTGCCACACTTCATTTGCTGTGAAGTGAATCCCTTGATTTGAGGCAATGCTGTGTGGGATACTGTGGTGGTTGATAAGGCATTCTGTAAGTCCACAGGTGGTAGTTTTGGCAGAAGCATTGTGTGCAGGGAAGGCAAATCCATATCCATAGTGTCTATTCCAGTTACAACAAAATGCTGCCCTTTCCATGATGGAAGTGGTCCAATGTAATTAACATGCCACCAGTTTGCTGGCTGATCACATTGAGGGATGGTGTCATGCTGGGGGTTCAGTGTTGGTCTCTGCTGCTGGCAGATTGGGCACTCAGCAGTGGCTGTAGCCAAGTCGGCCTTGGTAAGTGGAAGTCCATGTTGCTGTTGCTGGACTCATGCATAACTTCCATACCTGCCACCACGTCCATTTTGTTCATGAGCCCATTGAGCAATTATGGGAGTATGTGGGGAAAGATAATGAGTGGTTTCTACAGAACATGTCATCCTATTCACTTGATTGTTAAAATCCTCTGCTGAGTTTACCCTTTGGTGAGCATTCACATGAGACATAAGTATCTTCCCTTCTTTGGCCCATTCTGAGAGGTCTATCCACATACCTCTTCCCCATAAATCCTTGTCTCCAATTTTCCAATCATGTTCTTTCCAAGTTCCTGACCATCCAGCCAAACCATTGGCCAGAGCCCATGAATCAGTGTACAATCACACATCTGGCCATTTCTCCTTCTGAGCAAAGTGAACAACCAGGTGCACTACTTTAAGTTCTGCTTTGGGAGGATTTCTCTTCACCACTGTCCTTCAGGGAGGACCCAGAAAGGGGCAGTACTGCTGCTTCTGTCCACTTTTGAATGGTGTGTGCATATCACACAGAACCATCTACAAACCAGGCATAAGCTTTCCCTTCTTCAGTCAACTGATCATAAGGAACTTCCCATGAGGCCATAGGTGCAGACTGGGAGATGGAAGGTAATGTGAGAGAAGTATAAACCATGGGCATTTGGGCCACTTTCTCATTCAACTTACTTGTGCCTTCAGGTTCTGCTCAGGCCCAATCCTGTATATAAAAACCAAACCCAGTGCCAATGAGTCGATTCCAAATCATAGCAACCCTATATATAGGACAGAGTAGAACTACCCCACAGAGTTTCCAAGGAGAGCCTGGCAGATTCAAACTGCTGACCCTTTGGTTAGCAGCCGTAGCACTTAACCACTACGCCAACAGGGTTTCCTCCGGTATGTACGATCTCCATTTAATGACAGAGTAGTGCTGTGCATGTCTGACTTTATGACTCTGGGTACGAGAACACCTAGCTCATAATGGGCAGCTAAGGACACATGGTAACTTGGTCACCCATAGTTAAGTGTTCAGTCTCTACTAAGGTCCAAGAACAAGCCAAAAGCTGTTTCTCAAAAGGAGAGTAGTTATATGCAGAAGATGGCAGGGCTTTGCTCCCAAATCCTAGGGGTCTGTGCTGTTATTCACCAAGGGCCTGCCAAAGACTCCAAACAGCATCTGTATCTGAAAAAGATACTTCAAGCACCATTGGATCAGCCAGATCATATAGCCCAAGTGGCAGAGCAGCTTGCACAACAGCTGGAACCTGTTGCTGAGCCTTCTCTTGCTCTGGGCCCCACTCAAAACTAGCAGCTTTACGAGTCACTTGGACAAATAGGCTGGGGTAGCACACCCAAATGAGGAATATACTGCCTCCAAAATCAAAAGAGGCCCACTAGGTGTTGTGCCTCCTTTTCAGTTGTGGGAGGAGTCAGATGCAATAACTTTTCCTTCACTTTAAAAGGAATATCTCAACATGCACCACACCACTGGACCCCTAGAAATTTCACTGAGGTAGAAAGTGCCTGAATTTTTGTGGGATTAATTTCCTACCCTCTAGCACGCAATCAGTAGTTGGAAAATATGGCCTTGGTGATAGAAACAATGCCTGAGATTGAATGATAGAATTTTGCAAGACCAACGACTTCTTCATTGCAAATACCTTCTTTCACCACCATAAACGGCGACTATACACGTGGACCTCACCAGATGGAACACACAGAAATCAAATCGACTACCTCTGTGGAAAGAGACAATGGAAACGCTCAATATCATCAGTCAGAACAAGGACAGGGGCCGACTGTGGAACAGACTATCAATTGCTCATATGCAAGTTCAAGTTGAAACTGAAGAAAATCAGAGCAAGTCCACGAGAGCCAAAATATGACCTTTAGTATATCCCACCTGAATTTAGAGACCATCTGAAGAATAGATTTGATGCGTTGAACACTAGTGACCAAAGACCAGACGAGTTGTGGAATGACATCAAGACATCATCCATGAAGAAAGCAAGAAGTCATTGAAAAGACAGGAAAGAAAGAAAAGACCAAGATGATGTCAGAGGAGACTGAAACTTGCTCTCGAACGTCGAGCAGCTAAAGCAAAAGGAAGAATTCATGAAGTAAAAGAACTGAAGATTTCAAAGGGCGTCTTGAGAAGACAAAGTATTATAATGACATGTGCAAAGAGCTGGAGATGGAAAACCAAAAGGGAAGAACACCCTCGGCTTTTCTGAAGCCGAAAGAACTGAAGAAAAAATTGAAGCCTCGAGTTGCAATAGTGAAGGGTTCTATGGGGAAAATATTAAATGAAGCAGGAAGCATCAAAAGTAGATGGAAGGAATACACAGAGTCATTACACCAAAAAGAATTAGTGATTGTTCAACCATTTCAAGAGGTGGCATATGATCAGGAACCAATGGTACTGAAGGAAGAAGTCCAAGCTGCTCTGAAGGCACTGGCGAAAAACAAGGCTCCAGGAATTGATGGGATATCAATTGAGATGTTTCAACAAACAGACGCAGTGTTAGAGGTGCTCACTCGTCCATGCCAAGAAATATGAAAGACAGCTTCCTGGCCAACTGACTGGAAAAGATCCGTATTTATGCCTATGCCCAAGAAAGGTGATCCAACTGAATGTGGAAATTATAGAACAATGTGATTAGTATCACACTCAAGCAAAACTTTGCTGAAGATCATTCAAAAACGGCTGCAGCAGTACATTGACAGGGAACTGCCAGAAATTCAGGCCGGTTTCAGAAGAGGACGTGGAACCAGGGATATCATTGCTGATGTCAAATGGATCCTGGCCGAACGCAGAGAATACCAGAAGGATGTTTACCTGTGTTTTATTGACTATGGAAAGGCATTCGACTGTGTGGATCATAACAAATTATGAATAACATTGGGAAAAATGAGAATTCCAGAACACTTAATTGTGCTTATGAGGAATCTTTACATAGATCAAGAGGCAGTTGTTCAGACAGAACAAGGAGATACTGATTGGTTCAAAGTCAGGAAAGGTGTGCATCAGGGTTGTATTCTTTCACCATACCTATTCAATCTGTATGCTGAGCAGATAATATGAGAAGCTGGACTATATGAAGAAGAACGAGGCATCAGGATTGGAGGAAAACTCATTAACAACCTGCGTTATGCAGATGACACAACCTTGCTTGCTGAAAGTGAAGAGGACTTGAAGCATTTACTAATGAAGATCAAAGACCACAGTGTTCAGTATGGATTGTGCTGCAACCTAAAGAAAACAAAAATCCTCACTACTGGACCAATGAGCAACATCATGATAAACAGAGAAAAGATTGAAGTTCTCAAGGATTTCATTTTACTTGGATCCACAATCAACAGCCATGGAAACAGCAGTCAAGAAATCAAAAGACACATTTTATTGGGTAAAGCTGCTGCAAAGGACCCCTTTAAAGTGTTGAAGAGCAAAGATGTCACCTTGAAGACTAAGGTGTGCCTGACCCAAGCCATGGTATTTTCGATCGCATCATATGCATGTGAAACCGGGACAGTGAATAAGGAAGACCGAAGAAGAATTGATGCCTTTGAATTGTGGTGTTGGCGAAGAATATTGAATATACCATGGACTGCCAAAAGAATGAACAAATCTGTCTTTAGAAGTACAGCCAGAATGCTCCTTAGAGGCAAGGATGGCAAGACTGCGTCTTACATACTTTGGGCATGTTGTCAGGAGGGATCAGTCCCTGGAGAAGGATATCATGCTTGGCAGAGTAGAGGGTCAGCGGAAAAGAGGAAGACCCTCAACGAGGTGGATTGACACAGTGGCTGCAGCAATGAGCTCAAGCATAACAACGATTGTAAGGATGGCTCAGGACTGGACAGTGTTTCGTTCTGTTGTGCATAGGGTCGCTATGAGTCAGAACCGACTCAAAGGCACCTAACAACAACAACAGCACGCAAATGTTTTCCAATAAGTCCAGAGTCGTTGACACTTCTTCCTTACTAAGTCCAGTCAGCATAATGTCATCAATGTAGTGGACCAGTGTGCTGGAGAGTTGATGTAGCTCTGAGGTAGGCAACTAAAGGTGTATTGCTGGCCTTGCCAGCTAAAAGCAAACTGCTTCTGGTGGTCCTTCAAAACAGGTGTGGAGAAAAAGGCATTAGCCAGATCAGTAGCTACATACCAGGTATCTGGAACAGCATTGGCAACTGGGGCCACCACCTGGTTAAGTTTTTGATAATCCACTGTCATTCTCCAAGATCCATCTTTTTTTTGCACAGGTCAAATAGGCGACTTGAATGGGGTTGTGGTGGGAATCACCACCCCTACATCCTTCAAGTCCTTGATGGTGGTAGTAATCTCTGCAATCCCTCCTGGAATGCAGTATTGCTTTTGGTTTACTATTTTCGTAGGTAAGGGAAGTTCTAATGGCTTTCACTTGGCTTTTCCTATCATAAGAGTCCTTACTCCATTTGTCAGGGATCCAAAGTGGGGGTTCTGCCAGTTGCTGCATTTATCTATTCCAATTACGCATTCGGGAACTAGGGAAATCACTACAGGATGGGTTCGGGGACCGAATGGACTTACTGTGAGACTGACGTGAGCCAAGACTCCATGAATAACCTGACCTCTATATGCCCCTACTCTGATTGGTGGGCTACAGTGACACTTTGGGTCTTCTGGAATTAGTGTCAACTCTCTTCAGAGTCAGTATCTAGTAATTCCCAAAAGTCTGATTATTTCCTTTCCCCCAATGAACAGTTACTCTCATAAAAGGCCATAGATTCCTTTCGGGAAGGCTGGGAGAAAGATTAACAATGTAAGTTTTTGGCAGTGTATTGGAGTCCTTCTTCAAGAGGACCTGGCCTCCCCTTCAATCAAGGGGTTGTGAATCTGTAAACTCGCTCAAGTCTGGGAATTGATTGAGGGGCTGTGACTGTCTATTCTGGGGACTCAAGTTAGACTGCTGTTCACCTGATCTAGAACTCATGCTCTTGTAGAGATCAAGTAAATATTTAGTAGATTCACTATCACTATCTATTTCACCTCTAGGGACACCATGACTAAGTAGCCAATGCCATAAGTTCATAAGAGTCCGACTATTCTGATTACTACTTTGACTTTACTGTCCATCACAGTAACTACACCCACCTTGTCTTTTTTGATTGAGTGCCACCACTTGGCCCCTACCACCACAGGCTTCAATCAGCCCTACTGTAGTTAGGTGTCTTAATTCAGTTAGGGCAGTTCCCGCTGTCAAATCTGACATTAAATAGCAATCACAGCAGTCTTTAAGGATGCTGGGACTCCCTTCACAAATTTGTTCCTCACGGTTGTGGTAAAGGTGTGTCCTCTGGACACTCCATGTGTGGGTCCGTGGGTCTAACCGGATAACTTCACTCTAGCATGCCATTTTGCCTAAGCCTTTTGACGCCTTCTTCTACAGTATAACAAGGTAGTCCTGGTACTTCAGCTTGATTTAGTGTAGGCCACCACGTAATTCATGCTTCAACAACTCAACCAAATAAACTACTATATCCTTTCCTAATTTCTCTAACTGAAGCATTGAATGAAGACCCTATGCTTAGTGAGCCCATATCAGTTAACTTAGTGTGAGCCGTCTTTATATTCCTTGCACCATTACACCACACTCTTAATAGCCATTCCCACACATATTCCCCAGGTTTCTGTTTGTACATTTTAGAAAAATCTAGCATTTCTTTTGGAGTGTAGCGTACTTTGTGCTTCACCTTTTGGGGCTTGCTGGGACTTAAGTCTAGGTATAGGTCTAGAAGTCAAAATTGGTGAGGAAATATTTTTAGAACATTCAGCAGTGTCTTGTAAAGCATCTGCCTCTGGCGCTGTCTCAAGCAATGACTCAAACAAAGACACTTTAGATGCAGCTGATTTAATCTCATTAGATGGGAGTTGATGGGCTAATGGTTCTTTTGGCAGAAGTGATTTAGTGGAATTTAGGGCTCAGTGTCTCCAGCTTCTTGATTTTCTTCCCATATATCCCCATCCCAGGCAACTTCAGACACCTCTCAAATTTTGCAGTTGAGCTGGCATTGTAATCCAGTCACTCCTACAATAAGACTGTGGATTTGGTTTTCAGCAATATCAGCTATGTTACTACAATAAATAAGCCTTTGTTTCAAGGCACAAGTGGAAACCTTGAGGTTGTTTATGTGGCCCTTGAGCGTTGACTCTGAATCCTTGAGCTCATCTATTTCTTTCACCAGTTTTCCTAGCAAAAGTAGGACCAACCAACCAGCTTCCTTATACTTCTCATTATGACAAAATTGTAGAAAGGTATCATCCATGCAATCACCCAGAGCTCATCTTTCACCAATACCTGATCTATTGGTGGTGATATTTTGCATATTTGAATTGACACCTCACTCCATGGGTTAGCAGTGCCCTCTTTGCTACTGGAAGCGGAGTCATCAACATCTTTAAGACTAACCAGACCTGAGAACGAATTTAGGAAATTCATCCTCACAGTTTTATTTCTCTGGAACCATTCTCAGTACCAAATGTCTTAGGCTGGGTTCTCTAGAGAAGCAAAATCAGTAAAGCATATATAGAGAGAGAGAGAGATGGAGAGACAGAGAGAGAGATATAAATCAAGGAAATGGCTCAAGAAGTTTTTGCAGGTTGTAATGTCCCAAAGTCCTTGGGGCAGGAAAGAGGCTTCACCTGATTCATGTAGCTAGAGGGGCTGGTGAACCCAAGATCAGCAGGCTGGAGAGCAGAGAAGTTGCAGCAATTGGGTCACCTTTCTTGGGAATAGGCATAAATATGGATCTCTTCCAGTCGGTTGGCTAAGTGGCTGTCCTCCAAATTTCTTCGTGTAGACAAGTGAGCACTTCCAGTGCTGCATCCATTTGTTGAAACTTCTCAGTTGGTATTCTGTCAATTCCCGAAGCCTTGTTTTTCCCCAATGCCTTCAGTGCAGCTTGGACTTCTTCCTCTGATAGCATTGGTTCCTGATGGTGTGGTACCTCCTGCAATGGTTGAATGTTTACCAATTCTTTTTGGTATAGTGACTCTGTGTTTCCCGTCCATCTTCTTTTGATGCTTCCTGTGTTGTTTAATATTTTGCCCGTAGAATCCTTCAATACTGCAACTCAAGGCTTGAATTTTTATTTCAGTTCTTTCAGCTTGAGAAATGCCAAGCGTGTTCTTCCCTTTTGGTTTTCTAACTCCAGGTCTTTGCACATATCATTAAAATATTTTACTTTGTCTTATCGAGCTGCCCTTTGAAATAGTCTCTTCAGCTCTTTTACTTCATCATTTCTTCCATTTGCTTTAGCAACTTGATGTTCAAGAGCAGGTTTCAGAGCCTCTTCTGACATTCATTTTGGTCTTTTCTTTCTTTCTTGTCTTCTTAATGACCTGTTGCTTTTTTCATGTATGATATACTTTATGTCATTCCACAATTTGTCTGGTCTTCGGTCATTAACGTTCAGTGAGTCAAATCTATTCTTGAGATGGTCTCTCAATTCAGGTGGGATATACTGAAGGTGGTACTTTGGCTATTGTGGACTTGTTAGAATTTTCCTCAGCTTCAACTTGAACTTACATATGAGCAATCGACGGTCTTTTCCGCATCAACACCTGGCCTTGTTCTGACTGATGATATTGAGCTTTTCCATCCTCTTCTTTCCACAGATGTATTCAATTTGATTCCTGTGTATTCCATCTAGTGAGGTCCATGTGTATAGTCACCATTTATGTTGTTGAGAAAAGTTATTTGCAATGAAGAAGTCATTCATTTGTAAAACTCTATCATGTGGTCTCTGGCATCATTTCTACCACCAAGGCGACATTTTCCAACTACGGATCCTTTTTCTTTGTTTCCAACTTTTGCATTCCAATCACCAGTAACTATCAATGCATCTTGATTCCATGTTGGATAAATTTCAGACTGCAGAAGTTGGTAAAAATCTTCAATTTCTTCATCTTTGGCCTTAGTGATTGGTGTGTAAATTTGAATAATAGTGGTATTAAACGGACTTTCTTGTAGGCATGTGGATATTGTCCTATACTGACAGCATTGTACTTCAGGATGATCTTGAAATGTTCTTTTTGACTATGAATGCAATGCCATTCCTCTTCAAGTTGTCATTCCCAGCATAGTAGACGATTGTCCAATTCAAAATGACCAATACCAGTCCATTTCAGCTCACTAATGCCTAGGATATCAGTGTTTAGCATTCCATGTCATTTTTGATGATTTCCAATTTTCCTAGATTCATACTTCATACATTCCATGTTCCAATTATTAATGGGTGTTTGCAGCTGTTTCTTCTCATATTGAGTCATGCCACATCAGCAAGTAAACGTCCTGAAAGTTTGACTCCATTCATGTCATTAAGGTCATCTCTACTTTGAGTAAGCAGCTTTTTCCCTTCCAAGTACCTTTCAACCCGAGGGGCTTATCTTCTGGCACTATACCAGACAAGGTTCTGCTGCTACTCATAAGGTTTTCACTGATTAATTCTTTTCAGAACTAGACTGCTGGGTCCTTCTTCCTACTCTGTCTTAGTCTGAAAGGTCAGCTGAAACCTAACCACCATAGGTGACCCTGGTGGTATTTGAATACTGGTGACATAGTTTGCAGTATCACAGCAACACAGAAGCCCCCACAGTACAATGAACTGATAGATTCTTGGGAGATTTTGCCCATAAAATCCTTCAATATTGCAACTCATATCTTGATTTTTTTTTTTCAGTTCTTTCAGCTTGAAAAATGCTGAGCATGTTCTTCTCTTTTGGTTTTCAAACTTCAAGGCTTTGGGCATTTCAGTATAATACTTTACTTTGTCTTCTTGAGCCACACTTTGAAATCTTCTGTTCAGCTCTTTTACTTCATGATTTCTTCCATTTTCTTTAGCTATTGTAGTTTCAAGAGCAAGTTTCAACATCTCTTCTGTCATAGGTTGAATTATGTCCCCCCAAAATTTGTGTATTAACTTGGTTAGGCCATGATTCCCAGTATTCCGTGGTTGTCCTCCATTTTGTGATTGTAACTTTATGTTAAAGAGGATTAGGCTGGGGTTGTAACATCCTTACAAGGTCGCATTCCTGATCCAATATAAAGGGAGTTTCCCTGAGGTGGGGCCTGCACTACCTTTTATCTCTCAAGATGAAAGGGGAGTAAGTAGAGAGTTGGGGACCTCATACCACCAAGAAAGCAGTGCTGGGAGCAGAGTACATCATTTGGACCTGAGAATCCTGTGCTGAGATGCTCCCAGACCAAGGGAAGACTGATGCTTCACGAGGACTTTCCTCCCCTGGATCTGACGCCCTGAATTTGGACTTGTAGCCTACTCGACTGTGAGAGAATAAACTTCTCTTTGTGAAAGCCATACACTTGTGGTATTTCTGTTATAGCAGCACTAGATGACTAAGACATCTTCTGACGTCCATTTTGATCTTTTCTGTCTTTTTAATAACCTTTTGCTTTCTTCATATATGATTTCCTTAATGTCATTCTACAACTTGTCTGGTGTTGGGTCATTAATTTTTCATTGCATCAAATCTATTCTTGAGATGGTCTCAAAATTCAGCTATGATATACTCAAGGTCGTACTTTGGCTTTCTTGGGTGTCTTTTAATGTTCTTCAGTTTTAACTTCAACTTACATATGAGCAATTGGTCGTTTGTTTCACAGTTGGCCCCTCACCTTGTTCTTACTTATGATATTGTGCTTTTCTACTATCTCTTTCCACAGATGTAGTCAATTTGATTCCTGTGTTTTCCATCTTCTAAGGTCCATGTGTTTAGTCGCTGTTTATGTTGTTTAAAAAAGGTTTTTGCAATGAAGAAGTCATTGGTCTTGCAAAGTTCTATCATGTGATCTCCAGTGTTGTTTCTATCATCAAGGCCATATATTCCAACTACCTATCCTTTTTTGTTTCCAATTTTTGTATTCCAATCACCAGTAATTATCAATGCATCTTGATTGCATGTTTGATTAATTTCAGACTGCAGAAGTTAGTAAAAAATATTCATTTTCTTCATCTTTGGCATTAGTGGTTGCTGAATAAATTTGAATAATAGTGGTATTAACTGGTCTTCCTGGGATATTATCCTATCACTGACAGCATAGTACTTCAAGATAGATCTTGAAATGCTCTTTTTGACAATTAGTGTGTTGCCATTCCTCTTCAATTTGTCATTTCTGCCATAGAAGAACCATACGATTGGTTTCTAACATTAGGCCACTTGGTATTGTCTCACATCTCACTGATGCTCTGTGCATTTTTTAAAGTTTATGTTTTCATTTTGGATTATTTCTTTTTGCTATGTTTTAAAATTCACTAGTCTTTAATTCTGCAGTATCTAATCTGTTTATCTCACCCAGTGTATATTTCACTTCAGATATTGTATTTTTTCATTTCTTTAGAAGTTTGGCTAGAGTATTTTACAAGTTTATCTCCCATTCTTTCCTCATTATTTTTATGTTTTCCTCTAACTTTTTGTACATACACAATATATCTATAGTAGCTATATTAACATTCTTTTTTTTAATTAACTTTTATTGAGCTTCAAGTGAACGTTTACAAATCAAGTCAGACTGTCACAAGTTTATATATACCTTACTCTGTACTCCCACTTGCTCTCCCCCTAATGAGTCAGCCCTTCCAGTCTCTCCTTCCGTGGCAATTTTGCCAGCTTCCAACTATCTCTATCCTCCCAACCCCCCTCCAGACAGGAGATGCCAACACAGTCTCAAGTCTCCACCTGATATAAATAGCTCACTCTTCATCAGCATCTCTCTCCTACCCACTGTCCAGTCCCTTTCATGTCTGATGAGTTGTCTTTGGGAATGGTTCCTGTCCTGGGCCAACAGAAGGTTTGGGGACCGTGACGGCCGGGATTCCTCTAGTCTCAGTCAGACCATTAAGTATGGTCTTTTTATGAGAATTTGGGGTCTGCATCCCACTGATCTCCTGCTCCCTCAGGGGTTCTCTGTTGTGCTCCCTGTCAGGGCAGTCATCGGTTTTGGCCAGGCACCAACTAGTTCTTCTGGTCTCAGGATGATGTAGGTCTCTGGTTCATGTGGCCCTTTCTGTCTCTTGGGCTCTTAGTTATCGTGTGGCCTTGGTGTTCATTCTCCTTTGCTCCAGGTGGTTTGAGACCAATTGATGCACCTTAGATGGCTGCTTGTTAGCATTTAAGACCCCAGACGCCACATTTCAAAGCCCACATTACGTTTTATCTTACAAGAGATGAAAGGAGAGAGAAGCAAACAGAGAGAGACCTACTACCATGAAGAAAGAGGAGCCAAGAGCAGAGCGCATCATTTGTACCCCTGGGCCCAGCTGTGAGAACCTCCTAGACCTAGAGGAAGATTGATGCCAAGACACATTGAGATTTCCAAGTAATGTTGGGCCTGCAGATGTTGAAAGGAGATAAGGACCTTCCCCTAGAGCCCACAGAGAAAGCCAGTGCCACGAATTTGGACTTCTCGGCTCCTAGACTGTTAGAGAATAAATTTTTGTTTGTTACAGCCATCCGCTTATGGTATTTCTGTTATAGCAGCACTCGATAAGGAGACAGTTGGACTTCTGGAAAAGTTTTAAAAAAGACTTATCTTTTGCCCTACCCTCTTTTCTCTGCCTGGAAAAGAGGAGCAGTGCAGTCATTTTGTGTCCATTAGAATGAGAGCTATACATACCAGTGGTGATGAACAGAAAGAAGTAGCCTGGCTTATTGAAAACATCCTTTGATAGTAAATCACTCTTGAACTCCCTACAAAAAAAGCACAGAGAAGAAAATAAGTCACCTGCAATTTCCATCTTCACAAATATCTGCTGATTTTTTTTTTTTTTTATTGTGCTTTAGGTGAAAGTTTATGTAGCAAATTAGTTTCTCATTCAAAAATTTGTACATAAATTGTTTTGTGACATTGGTTCAATCCCCACATTCTGTCAGCACTCTCTCCCTTTCCTTTTTCACACTGTGTACTCTGTGTCCATTTGTCCAGTTTTCCTGTCCCTTCCTGCCATCTTGTCTTTGCTTTTGGGCAGGTATTGTCCATTTGGTCTCATACAGTTGATTGAACTAAGAAGTAAGTTCCTCACACACATTATTTTTTGTGTTATAGACCTATCCAATCTTAGGCTAAAAGGTGGGCTTTGGGAGTGGCTTCGGTTCTGAGTTGGCAGGGTGTCAGAGGGCCATAATCTCAGGGGTTCCTCCAGTCTCTGTCAGACCAGTAAATCTGTTCTTTTTCTTTTGTGTGTGTGAATTTGAATTTTTTTCTGCATGTTTTTCCCTCTCTGTCTGGGACCCTCTGTTGTGATCCCTGTCAAAGCAGTCGGTGATGATAGCTGGGCACCATCCTAGTTCTAAAATGAGGCTGATGGGGGCTGTGGTTCATGTGGTCCATTAGTCCTCTGGACTAATGTTTTCCTTGTGTCTTTGGTTTTCTTCACTCTCCTTTGCTCTGGATGGGAGGACATCAATAGATGTATCTTGGATAGCTGCTCACAAGTTTTTTAAGATCTCAGATACTACTCAACAATGTAGGATGTAGAACATTTTCTTTATGAACTGTATTATGTGAATTGACCTAGATGTCCCCCGAGACTATTGTCTCCAGCCCTCAGCCCCGGTAGCTTAGTCCCTGAAAGTGTTTGCGTGTGTCTAGGAAGCATCTATGGCTTTGCTTTGGTCAAGTTGTGCTGACTTTCCCTATATTGTGTGTCGTCATTCCCTTCATTAATGTTACTACTTGTCTACTATCTAATTAGTGATTTCACCTCCAAAGCACTCCCCTCCCTCAAAACCATCAAAGATTGTTTTTTTCTGTGCATAAACCTTTTCATTTTTTTAAATGATAATAGTTTCGTATAATATTTGTCCTTTTGTGATTGACTTATTTCACTCAGCATAATGTCCTCCAGATTCATTCACGTTGTGAGATGTTTCATGGATTCATCATTGTTCTTTATTTTTGTGTAGTATTCCATTGTGTGTATGTACCATAATTTGTTTATCCATTCATCTGTTGATGGGCACTTAGGTTGTTTTCATATTTTGCTGTTATGAATAATGCTGCAATGAACATGGGTGTGCGTATGCGTATTTGTGTGACAGTTCTTATTTCTTTAGGATATATTCCTAGCAGTGGGATTGCTGGATCATACGGTATTTCTATTTCTAGCTTTTTAAGAAGGTGCCATATCATTTTCCATAGTGCTTGTACCATTTTGCTCTCTTTGCTGGTGTATAGGAATCCAAATGATATTTGTATGTTGATCTTATATCCTGCTACTCTGCTGAATCTATTAGATTCAGTAGTTTTCTTGTGGAATCTTTGGGGTTCTCTATGTATGGTATATCATCTGTGAATAGAGAGAGTTTAGTTCTTCCTTTTCAATTTGGATGACATTTATTTCTTTTTCTTGCCTTGTTGCTCTAGCTAGGACTTCCAGAACAAGGTTAAATAGGAGTGGTGATAAAGGAGATCTTGTCTTGTACCTGTTCTCAGGGGGAATACTTTCAGCCTCCCTCTATTGAGAATGATGTTTGCTGTTGGTTTTGTATAGATGCCCTTTTTTATATTGAGGAATTTCTTTTCTATTCCTATTTTATTGAGAGTTTTCGTCAGGAAAGTGTGTTGGACTTTAAATCAAATGCCTTTTCTGCATCAGTTCAGATGGTCATGTGATTTTTTCTTTGTTCTATTTCTGTGGTGGATTACACTGATTTTCTAATGTTGAATCATCTTTTTGTACTTCATATGAATCCCATTGATCATGGTGTATTATTTTTTTGGTATGATGCTTAATTATATTGGTTAGAATTTTGTTGAGAATTTTTGCATCTATATTCATGAGAGATACTGGTTTGTACTTTTCTTTTTTTGTGGTATCTTTGATTGGCTTTGGTAGCAGGGTTATGGTGGCTTCATAGAATGAATTAGGGAGTGTTCCTTCCTTTTCTATGCTCTGAAATAATTTGTGTGGTACTGGCGTGAGCTCTTCTCAGTTGGGTCTGCTGTAATGTCCCCCAGCTAATTTTTTATTTGGGCTCTTTGTTTCCTCTCCTGTTTTCCTTTTGTCAGTTTGGCCAGTGGTTTGTCAATTTTGTTGATCTTTTCAAATAACCAACTTTGGGTCTTGTTAATTCTTTCTGTTGTTTTTCCTGTTCTCTATTTCTTTTATTTCTGCTCTAATCTTTATTATTTCCTTTCTTCTGATGCCTGTGGGCTCCTTTTCCTGTTGTCTTTCTATTTGTTCGAGTCTTAGGGCTAACGTTTTGATTTTGGCCCATTCTTCTTTTTTGATGTGTGTGTTTATAGTTATAAATTGTCCTCTGAGCATAGCTTTTGCTGTGTCCCAAAGGTTTTGGTATGACGTGTTTTCATTCTTATTGAATTCTAGGAATTTTTTAAATTCCCTCTTTGATTTTTTTCTATTACCCCGTGGTTTTTAAGCAAGGTGTTATTCAGTTTTCTTTCCTTTTTTTTTCTTGCTCTTCCTGTTACTGACTTCTACTTTCATGGCCTTGTGATCAAAGAGAATGTTTTGCATTATTTTGATGTTTTGGAGTTCATTGAGCATTGCTTTGTAGTCTAAACTGTGGTCTATTCTGGAGAATGTTCCATGTGGTTTGGAAAAGAATGTATACTTTTCTGCTGCCGGGTGGAGTGTTCTATATATGTCTACGAAGTCAAGTTGGTTGTTGTCTTCAGATCTTCTGTACCTTTAATTTCTTTCTAGATGTTCTCTCCTTTACAAAGAAAGGTGTTTTGAAGTCTCCTGCTATTATTTTGGAGCTGTCTATTACAGTGCTTTTAGAGTTTGTTTTTATATATTTTGGAGCCCTGTCATTGGGTTATGTCTTCTTGGTGCATTGTCTCCTTGATCATTATATGTTCCTTAATCATTATATATTCCTTGTCTTTTATGGTTGATTTTGCCTTAAAGTCTATTTTGTCTGAGATTAGTGTTGCCACTTCTGCTCTTTTTTGGTTACTGTTGCTTAATATTTTTTCCATCCTTTGATTTTTAATATATTTATGTCTTTCTGTCTAAGTTGTGTCTCTTTTTTTAAATAATTTTTATTGTGCTTTAAGTGAAAGTTTACAAATTAAGTCAGTCTCTCACACAAAAACCCATATACACCTTGCTACACACTCCGAATTACTCTCCCCCTAACGAGACAGCGTGCTCTCCCTCCACTCTCTCTTTTCGTGTCCTTTTCGCCAGCTTCTAACCCCCTCCACCCTCTCATCTCCCCTCCAGGCAGGAGATGCCAACATAGTCTCAAGTGTCCACCTGATCCAAGAAGCTCACTCCTCACCAACATCCCTCTCCAACCCATTGTCCAGTCCAATCCATGTCTGAAGAGTTGGCTTCGGGAATGGTTCCTATCCTGGGCCAACAGAAGGTCTGGGGGCCATGACCACCGGAGTCCTTCCAGTCTCAGTCAGACCATTAAGTCTGGTCTTATGAGAATTTGGGGTCTGCATCCCACTGCTCTCCTGCTCCCTCAGGGGTTCTCTGTTGTCTTCCCGGTTAGGGCAGTCGTCGGTCATACCCGGGCACCATCTAGTTCTTCTGGTCTCAGGGTGATGTAATCCCTGGTTCATGTGGCCCTTTCTGTCTCTTGGGCTCCTAATTACCTTGTTCCTTGGTGTTCTTCATTCTCCTTTGATCCAGGTGGGTTGAGACCAATTGATGCATCTTAGATGGCTGCTTGCTAGCATTTAAGACCCCAGACACCACTCTTCAAAGTGGGAAGCAGAATGTTTTCTTAGTAGATTTTATTATGCCAGTTGATTTAGATGTCCCCTGAAACCATGGTCCCCAGATACCTGCCCCTACTACGCTGGCCTTTGAAGCATTCAGTTTAGTCAGGAAACCTCTTTGCTTTTGGTTTAGTCCAATTGTGCTGACCTCCCCTGTATTGTGTGCTGTCTTTCCCTTCACCTAAAGTAGTTCTTATCTACTATCTAATTAGTGAATACCTCTTTCCCACCTCCCCCCTCATAACCGCAAAAGAATGTTTTCTTCTCGATTTAAACTATTTCTCAAGTTCTCATAATAGTGGTCTTATACAATATTTGTCCTTTTGCAACTGACTGATTTCACTCAGCATAATGCCTTCCAGATTCCTTCGTGTTATGAAACGTTTCACAAATTCCTCACTGTTCCTTATCGATGTGTAATGTTGTAATGTTTTCTGTACTGTTTATGCAATGTGTTAGGGCTCATAATGTCCATTGTGTGAATATACCATAATTTATTTCTCCATTCATCCATTGATGGGCACCTTGGTTGCTTCCATGTTTTTGCTATTGTAAACAGTGCTGCAATAAACATGGGTGTGCATATATCTGTTCGTGTAAAGGCTCTTATTTCTCTAGGATATTTTCCAAGGATTGGGATTGCTGGATGGTATGGTAGTTCTATTTCTAACTTTTTAAGGAAGCGCCAAATCGATTTCCAAAGTGGTTGTACCATTTGACATTCCCACCAGCAGTGTAGAAGTGTTCCAGTCTCTCCACAACCTCACCAACATTTATTACTTTGTGTTTTTTGGATTAATGCCAGCCTTGTTGGAGTGAGATGAAATCTCATTGTAGTTTTGATCTGCATTTCTCTAATGGCTAATGATCGTGAACATTTCCTCATATATCTGAATGTCTTCTTTAGTGAAGTGTCTATTCATATCTTTTGCCCATTTTTTCATTGGGTTATTTGTCTTTTTGCAGTTGAGTTTTTGCAGTATCATGTAGATTCTAGAGATCAGGCGCTAATCAGAAAAGTCATAGCTAAAAACTTTTTCCCATTCTGTCAGTAGTCTTTTTACTCTTTTGGTGAAGTCTTTGGATGAGCATAAGTGTTTGATTTTTAGGAGCTCCCAGTTATCTAGTTTTTCTTCTACATTCTTTGTAATGTTTTCTGTACTGTTTATGCAATGTGTTAGGGCTCATAATGTTGTACCTATTTTTTCTTCCATGATCTTTATCATTTTAGATTTTATATTTGGGTCTTTGATCCATTTTGAGTTAGTTTTTGGTCATGGAGTGAGGTATGGGTCTTGTTTCACTTTTTTGCAGATGGATATCCGGTTATGCCAGCGCCGTTTGTTAAAAAGACTGTCTTTTCCCCATTTAACTTTTTTGGGGCCTTTGTCAAATATCAACTGCTCATATGTGGATGGATTTATGTGTGGATTCTCAATTCTGTTCCATTGGTCCATGTATCTGTTGCTGTACCAGTACCAGGCTGTTTTGAATACTGTGGCAGTAGTTTTGAATACTGTGGCAGTAGTTTTGAATACTGTGGCAGTATAATAGGTTCTAAAATCAGGTAAAGTAAGGCCTCCCACTTTGTTCTTCTTTTTCAGTAATGCCTTATTTATCCGGGGCCTCTTTCCCTTTCATATGAAATTGGTGATTTGTTTCTCCATCTCATTAAAGAATGTCATTGGGATTTCGATTGGAATTGAATTAAATGTATAGATCGCTTTTGGTAGAATAGATATTTTCATACTGTTAAGTCTTTCTATCCATGAGCAAGGTATGTTCTTCCACTTATGTAAGTCTCTTTTGGTTTCTTGCAGAAGTGTACTGTAGTTTTCTTTGTATAAGTCTTTTACATCTCTGGTAAGATTGAATCCTAAGTATTTTATCTTCTTTGGGGGCTGCTGTAAATGGCATTGATTTGTCGATTTCCTCTTTGATGTTCTTTTTGTTGGTGTAGAGAAATCCAACTGATTTTTGTATGTTTATCTTATATCCCGGTATTCTGCTGAACTCTTCTATTAGTTTCAGTAGTTTCCTGGAGGATTCCTTAGGGTTTTCTGTGTATAAGATCATGTCATCTGCAAACAGAGATACTTGGACTTCTTCCTTGCCAATCTGGATGCCCTTTATTTCTTTATCTAGTCTAATTGCTCTGGCTAGGACCTCCAGCACAATGTTGAAGAAGAGTGATGATAAAGGGTATCCTTGTCTGGTTCCCGATCTCAGTGGGAATGCTTTCAGGCTCTCTCCATTTAGGGTGATGTTGACTGTTGGCTTTGTATAAATGACCTTTATTATGTTGAGAAATTTTCCTTCTATTCCTATTTTGCTGAGAGTTTTTATCATGAATGCGTGTTGAACTTTGTCAAATGCCTTTTCTGCATCAATTGATAAAATCATGTGATTCTTGTCTTTCGTTTAATTTATGTGGTGTATTACATTAATTGTTTTTCTAATGTTGAACCATCCCTGTATAACTGATATGAATCCCACTTGGTCATGGTGAATTATTTTTTTGATATGTTGTTGAATTCTATTGGCTAGAATTATGTTGAGGATTTTTGCATCTACATTCATGAGGGATATAGGTCTATAATTTTCTTTTCTTGTGGTGACTTTACCTGGTTTTGGTATCAGGGATATGGTGGCTTCATAGAATGAGTTTGCTAGTATTCCACCATTTTCTATGCTCTGAACTACCTTTAGTAGTAGTGGTGTTAACTCTTCTCTGAAAGTTTGATAGAACTCTGCAGTGAAGCCGTCCGGACCAGGAGTTTTTTTTGTTGGGAGTTTTTTGATTACCTTTTCAATCTCTTCTTTTGTTATGGGTCTATTTAGTTGTTCTACCTCTGCTTGTGTTAGTTTAGCTAGGTAGTGTGTTTCTAGGAATTCATCCATTTCTTCTAGTTTTTCAAATTTGTTAGAGTACAATTCTTCATAGTAATCTGGTATGATTCTTTTCATTTCAGTTGGGTCTGTTGTAATATCGTCCATCTCATTTCTTATTAGGGTTATTTGCTTCCTCTCCTGTTTTTCTTTTGTCTGTCTGGCCAAGGTTTATCAATTTTGTTGATTTTTCAAAAAAACCAGCTTTTGGTCTTGTTAATTCTTTCAATTGTTTTTCTGTTTTCTATTTCATTTAGTTCAGCTCTAATTTTTATTATTTGTTTTCTTCTGGTGCCTGTGGGTTTCTTTTGTTGCTCTCTTTCTATTTGTTCGAGTTGTAGGGATAGTTCTTTGATTTTGGCCCTTTTTTCTTTTTGGATGTGTGCATTTATTGACATAAATTGGCCTCTGAGCACCGCTTTTGCTGTGTCCCAAAGACTCTGATAGGAAGTGTTTTCGTTCTCATTGGATTCTATGAATTTCTTTATTCCATCCTTAATGTCTTCTATAATCCAGTTTTTTTTGAGCAGGCTATTGTTCAGTTTCCAAGTGTTTGATTTCTTTTCCCGTTATTGATTTCCACTTTTATGGCCTTATGGTCAGAGAAGATGCTTTGTAATATTTCAATGTTTTGGATTCTGCTAAGGCTTGCTTTAGGACCTAATATGTGGTGTATTCTAGAGAATGCTCCATGTGCATTAGAAAAGAAAGTATAGTTGGTTGCTGTTGGGTGGAGTGTTCTGTAGAGGTCTACGAGGTCAAGTTGGTTGATTGTGGCATTTAGATCTTCCGTGTCTTTATTGAGCTTCTTTCTGGATGTCCTGTCCTTCACCGAAAGTGGTGTGTTGAAGTCTCCTACTATTATTGTGGAACTGTCTATCTAACTTTTCAATGCTGCTAGAGTTTGTTTTATGTATCTTGCAGCCCTGTCATTGGGTGCATAAATATTTAATATGGTTATATCTTCTTGGTGTATTGTCCCTTTAATCATTATATAGTGTCCTTATCCTTTCTGATGGATTTAACTTTAAAGTCTATTTTGCCAGAAATTTATATTGCCACTCCTGCTCTTTTTCGGTTGTTATTTGCTTGATGTATTTTTTTCCATCCTTTGAGTTTTAGTTTGTGTGTGTCTCTAAGTCTAAGGTGTGTCTCTTGTAGGCAGCATACAGACGGATCTTGTTTTTTAATCCATTCTGCCACTCTCTGTCTCTTCTTGGTGCCTTTAGTCCATTTACATTCAGGGTAATAAAAAATTATTTTTTTTATTTTTTATTATGAATTTAGTGCTATCATTTTGATGTCTTTTTTGTGTGTGTTGACAGCTTCTTTTTCCCACTTGATTTTATGTGCTGGGTAGATTTTCTTTGTATATTGCCCTTTCCTCATATTTGTTGTTGTTGATTTTGTTTCTGCTGAGTCTGTATTTTTCCCTTGTATTTTATTTTGATGAGTAGGATAGTTTGTCTCCTTTGTGGTTACCTTATTATTTACCCCTATTTTTCTAAATTTAAAACTAACTTTTATTTCTTTGTATCGCGGTATCTTCCTCTCCATATGGAAGGTGTATGATTACATTTCTTAGTCCCTCTTTATTATTTTAATGTTGTCTTCTTTTATATAATAACATTGCCTTTACCCTGTGCTGGGCTTTTTTTTTAAATCTTGCTTTTTTTTTTTCTTTGGATTTCCCTGTCTGGGTTGACTTCTGGTTGCTCTGCCCAGTGAAATTGTCTTGGGTCGATACCTGATATTATTGATTTTCTAACCAAAGAACTCCTTTTAGTATTTCTTGTAGTTTTGGTTTGGTTTTTACGAATTCCTTCAACTTGTGTTTATCTGGAAGTGTCTTAATTTCACCTTCATATTTAAGAGACAGTTTTGATGGATATATGATTCTTGGCAGGCAATTTTTTTCCTTCAGTTTTTTTAATATGTCATCCCATTGCCTTCTTGCCTGCATGGTTTTTGCCGAGTAGTCCGAGCTTATTCTTATTGGCTCTCCCTTGTAGGTGACTTTTCTTTTATCCCTCGCTGTTCTTATAATTGTCTCTTTATCTTTGGTTTTGAAAAGGCTGATTATAACATGCCTTGGTGACTTTCTTTTATGATCTACCTTATGTGGAGTTCGATGAGCATCTTGGATAGACATCTTCTCATCTTTCACAATATCAGGGAAGTTTTCTGCCAACAAATCCTCAACAATTTTCTCTGTATTTTCTGTTATCCCTCCCTGTTCTGGTACACCAATCACTCGTAGGTTATTTCTCTTGGTAGAGTCCCACGTGATTCTTAAGGTTTCTTCATTTTTTAAAATTCTTTTATCTGATTTTTCTTCAAATATATTAGCGCCAAGTGACTTACCTTCAAGTTCAGAAATTCTAGCTTCTACTTGCTCAATTCTGCTCCTCTGACTTTCTGTTGAGTTATCTAATTCTGTAATTTTATTGTTAATCTTCTGAATTTCTGATTGCTGTCTGTCTATGGATTTTTCCAGCTTATTAAACTTTTCATTATGTTCCTGAATAATCTTTCTTATTTCTTCAGCTGCTTTATCTGTGTGTTCCTTGGCTTGTTCTGCATATTGACTCATTTCCTTCCTGATGTCTTGAAGGGTTCTGTATATTAAACTTTTGTATTCTGCATCTGGTAATTCCAGGAATGCACTTTCATCTAAAAGATCCCTGGATTCTTTGTTTTGAGAGCCTGTTGAGGTGATCATGGTCTGTTTCTTTATGTGACTTGATACTGACTGTTGTCTCCGAGCCATCTAAAAGTTATTGTATTAGTTTATGCTTGCTTACTGTGTCATAGCTACTTGCTTTCTTTTGTTTTGGTATACCCCTATGGGTTACTTGAGTGCGCTAGCTTGATTATTTTCACCTTTGGAGCTCTGGTGTCCTGTCCCCAGCTGGCTAGAGTTGTTATCAGGTATATTGGTCTAGGAGTCCATTCAGTTTTCTTGTATGAATTCAGCTCAGGTTTCCAGGTAGCTGATGTGAAGTGTGTGGTACAGGCTCTGTCCTACAGTCTCAGAGGAGCAGGAGTGATTGGTGTATACCTGTATCTGATACAAGGTATTGGTGTATACCTGCTCTGAGCAAGGCAGGGGCCTGAGAACCAGCCCCCAAGGGTCTCCGAGGAAAATGCATCTCTGTTTCCTATAGCATGCTGGTGAGTGGGCTCTGCAGAGAGACCATGGGCACCCAAATTTTTGGTTGTAAGGACTGGGAGGTACCAGTTATCTCTGGACCCCTGTCGTGGATGGCTGGGTGACCCATGTGGAGCCACCAGTCCTTAGGTCCCTGTTGTGGGTATGTGAGGAGCTTGTTTAATAGGGAAAGTAATGTGAAACATCAAACACCCACCACACTGCTGAAATGGTTGGAGTTTGCCAACAAGGGCCTATTCTTCTGAAATAGGCCCACACAGGTCCATGCAGAAGGGAAAGGTGCTCAAGGTCCATGGATGGTTTATGCCTGGACAGGAGCTGCTTCTGTCCTGAGCTTGCCCAGTTAATGGAGCTAGCAAATTATCTTTTCCCCCCAGTTGCAATTTTTTTCCTTCCCCAAGGGCGGGAGGACGGCTCCGGTGCTCACCAGGGTCTATCCCAGGCCTAGGGATTCAGCCGCTGAAGCTGGCTTGGGGGTGGGGTGGGGGCGCAGTAAAATGTATGCAGGTACTTAGCTTTGGCCGAGAGCTCCCTTCTCCTCAGGTTTCAGAGGTGTGAGTGCGCTGTGTGGCTGGCTGCTTCTCCCTGAGGAAACTGCGGCTGAAGGCTAGGACCAGCCCGCCACAGCCACTGCCGCTCCAGGAATGGTGCATGGGGGCTTCCCACGATTCAGGTCCGGCAACTCTTCTCCACTTCTGAACGGCCTCTTCCTTCCCCTGCCCCTCAGTTCCATTGTCTAAGCTTGCCTTAGATGCTCAGGGCTCCCAGCTTGTCACAAATATACTCGTTTCACTTGTTTTTTCAGGTCTTTGTTGTAAAAAGGGCTCGACGGAAGCGTCTGTCTATTCTGCCATCTTGGCTCCACCTCCTAAGTTATGGGTCTTGTAGACAGCATATTGATGGGTTGTTTTTTTTAAAACCCATTCTGCCACTCTCTCTGTCTTTACAGGTGTATATAAGCCATTTACGTTCAGTGTGATTATCTATATGTATGAGTTTGTTGCTGTCATATTGTGGTTTTGTGTGTGTGTGTGTGTTATTGCTGATGTTTACTTTGTTCTTCTTTCTTTCCTGTGCTGAGTCCCCTTGTTTCTGGATTTTCTTTTCTTATCTTTTGTTATTACAGATTTTTGTGTTTACTGAGTCTTTATATTTTTCTTCTGATGAGTACTTTTTTAACTTTCTTTGTAGTTATCTTGAAATTTACTCTTATCTTCCTAAGTTTGACCCAGTCTTTTGTTACCTGATATTGCCTTGACTTCCTCTCCATTTGAAAGTTCTATACTTGTACCATTATTCCTTTTTTCATTGTTTTGACTATTGTGATTGTCGTTCATTACCTCAGTTGGTATCTGGCTGATGCTGTCTTGTGCCCAAGAATCAGGTTGTTGTCTCATGCTGTTAGTTCTCTAACAGAAGGACTCCCTTTAATATTTCTTGCAAGTTTGGTTTAGTTTTGTGAATTCCCTTAATATCTGCTTATCTGGAAATGTCTTAATTTCACCCTTGTATTTGAGAGCGAGTTTTGCAGGGTATATTATTCTTGGTTGGATGATTTTTAATTTCAAGATTTTATATATGTTATCCCATTGCCTGCTTGCATGCATAGTTTCTGAGGAGTAATAAGAGTTAGTCTAATTGTTTCTCCTTTATAAGTGACTTTTCATTTTCTTGTGGTGCTCTCAGGATTCTGTGTCTTTGGTTTGGGCAAGTGTGATTACGATATGTCTTGGTGACTTTCTCTTGGGGTCTATCCTATATGTAGCTTGTTGAGCTTCTTGGATGGTAACCATTTCTTCTTTCATGGTATTTGGGAAGTTTTCTGCCAGCAAATCTTGAACAATCTTCTCCACGTTTTACTTTTTGTCCCCCTGTTCTGGAACCCCAATCATGTGCAAATTTTTGCTCTCGATTGTGTCCCTCATATAATTCTTAGATTTTCTACATGTTTTTCATTCTTTTTTTCTGATTTTTCCTCAAAGTGGTGTCCGTGGATTTCCCTTCAATCTTACTGATTCTGTCTTCCATTGCTTCAGATTTGCTCCTAAAACCTTCTATGGAGTTGTCCATTTCTGAAATTTTGTTGTTTATCTTTTGGATTTCTGGTTGCTGTTTTTGTTATCATTTCTAATTATTTATTTTGACATTCTCTTCCTGTATTATTTTCCTGAATTCTTTTAATACTTTGTCTGTGTTTTCCCTGATTTTGTCTGTTTTCATTGTGGTTTTTCAGTGTTTTCCATGATTTTGTTCTATTTTTTCCCTGGTTTTGTCTGTGTTTTCCTTGATTTCTTTCCTAATCTCTTGGAAAGCCCTAAATATTAGTCTTCTGAATTCCATATCAGACAGTTCCACTGCCTTTTCTTCTACCAGAAGGTTATCTAGTCTTTCATTTTGGTCACTTGTTGGAACCATCTTGTCCTATATTTTTTTGTATATTTGTATATTGTCTGCTGTCTCCAAGACATTAAGGTATTATTTACTTTATTTATTGATTGTATGTTCTTTTTTATAATCTTGCTTTTTGTTTTGTTTTGTTTTGGTATGTCTGGGTGTGTGGACCAGACGTGCTTTGATGCTTGCTTGTCTGTGGACACAATAGCTGTCATCATTTTGTCTGGGTGGGCAAGGCAGCAGCAGTAAGGGAGACCCCACTTTTTGTTCTCCAGTTTAGTGAAGTGGCTGAGGGCAGACTGGGCACTGTCTGTTTCATGATGTTGGTCCAGTAATGTGGGAGTGTTCACAACTCCTTGCCAGATAGGCAGGGGTGTCAGATGGGGAGTTGTACAGCTTGCTTCCCACCATTTAGAAGCTGGCTTAGTGGCAGGAAGTGAGGGGTAGTGTGGAGCTGGTACAGTAGCAGGCCTGAGTGCTGGGCACACTCTAGTTGTGGCAGTGTGGTATGGGCTGGTAGGGATGGGGGGAAGTGACGTATGAGTTTGGGTGGGAGGGAAAAAGGAAAGAAAAGCTAAAGAAAGAAAAGAAAAAAAGGTGGCAGCATATCTCAGATGCATGCAAAAGCTGGGCAATGAATAAGGAAGACCAAAGAAGAATTGACATTTATGAATCATGGTGTTGGTGAAGAAGATTGAATATACCATGGTGTGATGCTTAAGATTGTGTGTCAACTTGGCTGGGCCATAATTCTCAGAGTTTATATATGATCACTCCCACGATGGAATCTGCTGTGAGTAGCCAATCAGTTGAAAGGGAGTTTCCTTGGAAGTGTGACCTGCATCCAAATACAAGCAGAGCTTCTGGCTTTTTGCTCACTCTGGATCCTGCGGCTGCCTCCTGTTCATCTGACCTCCAGTTCTTGGGATCTGAGCTATCAGCTTATCTGCTGGTCTTGAGATTCATTGATCTTCACAGCCTGTGAGGAAAGCTCTGCTCTTCAACCTGATGATCTTGGGTTCCCCAGCCCCTGCAGCTACGTGAATCAGGAGAAGCCTTGCAGCCTTGCCTGCCAATCTTGGGATTTGTCGATATTCATAGCCAGTGAGCAGAGCCCTGCTTTCCAACCTGCTGATCTTTGGTTTGCCAGCCCCTGTGGCTACGTGAATCAGGAGAAGCCTCTGTCCTAATCTGCTGACTTGGGATGTTCCAGCCTCTATAGTCTCATGAGCTGTTTCTTTGATATAAATCTCTCCCCATGTATATTTATGTGCTTTACTGGTTTTACTTCTCTAGAGAACCCAGCCTAAGACACAGGGGGTGCCAGAAGAATGAACAAATCTGTCTTGGAAGAAGTATAGCCAGAATGTTTCTTAGAAGTGAAAAAAAAAAAAAAATTTTTTTTTTTTTTTTTTTTTTTTGAGGATGGTGAGAATTTGTCTTACATACTTTGGACATGTTATCAGGAGGGACCAATGCCTGGAGAAGGACATCATGTTTGGTAAAGTAGAGGGTCAGTGAAAGAGAGGAAGACCGTCAAATGAGATGGAATATAATCTTAATTTGGGGGGGATCTTAGTTTTGCTGGAAATAGAAGTTTAGTTTAAAAATGTGGTAAGCAGAATTCTAAAATGACCCCAATGACTGTCATCTCAGTATAATCTCATCCTTTTGAGTGTGAGCAGAATCTGTGACTATGATGAGATATTACTTCTGTGATCATGGCAAAGGAGATTCTGCAGATGTAATTAAGGTCCTGTCTTAGCCATCTAGTGCTGTTGCAACAGAAATACCACAAGTGGATGGCTTTAACAAAGAGAAGTTTATTTTCTCATAGTAAAGTAGGCTAAAAGTCCAAATTCAGGATGTCAGCTCCAGGGGAAGGCTTTCTCTCTGTCGGCCTTCTCATCAATCTTCCCCCAGACTAGGAACTTCTCTGCGCAGGGGCCCCAGTTCCAAAGGACCTGCTGTGCAACTGGTGCTGATTTCTTAGTGGTATGAGGTCCCCCACTCTCTGTTTGCTTCCCTTTCCTTTTATCTCTTGTGAGATAAAAAGTGGTGGAGGCCATACCCCAGGGAAACTTTCTTTACATTGGATCAGGGATGTGGCCTGAGTAAGGGTGTTACAATCCCACCCTAATCCTCTTTAACATAAAAATTACAATCACAAAATGGAGGACAACCAAGCAATACAAATCGATACACATATTTTTTGGGGGATAGAATTCAAACCATGACAGGTCCCAAATCTGTCGACCTTAGACAAGGTTATCTGGGTGGGCCTGTCCTAATCACCAAACCAAACCAAAAAAAACAAAACCCATTGCCTTCAAGTTGATTTTAACTCATAGGGACCCTATAGGATAGAGTAGAACTGCCCCATAGGGTTTCCAAGGAGAGGCTGGTAGATTTGAACTGCTGACCTTTTGGTTAGCAGCCAAATGCCTAACCACCGTGGCACCAGGGCCCCACCACAGGAGCCCTTTAAATCTGGGGCAAGAGGAAGTCAGAGATTCAAAGCATGAGGATTTGCACCACTGACGGCTTGAAGATGGAGGGGCTGTGTGGCAGGCAATGTAGGCGAGAGCGGCCTCTTCTGACAGCCAGCCAGGAAATGATGACCTCACTCCTACAACCACAAGGGACTGAATTTTGCCAACAAGAATGAACTTGGAAACAGATTGTTTCCCGGAGTCTTCAGAGGAGAACTCAATCTGGCCGAAACCTTGATTTCAGCCTGTGAGACCTTGAGTAGAGAACCTAGCCAGGCGTGCTTGCCTTCTGACCTACAGAACTGTGCTTAATAAATTTATGTTGTTTAAATCACTGAATTTATAATAATTTGTTTTTAGTAATTTGATATTAGTGCAGCAGCAGTAGAAAACTAATACAGAGAGTATTTCTCTCAGACCTTTGAAGACTTTGTACTGGAGGCAGTGTGCTACAGTGGTTATGAACTGTATACCCTTAAGCAGAACAGAGGGATTCAACTCCCTTCCCTCTGTGCCTTAGTTTCCTCCACTGTGAAATGAGAGTGATGATAATAGTTTTCCTATCTTGTAGGTTTGTTGTGAGGATAAAATAAATTAATATGATACAGTGCTTTGAGTAGTACTTGGTGTATATATAAATAATAAAAAATAGATAGATGATAGATAGATAGCTGCCATCAAGTCAGCTCCAACTCATTGTGACCTTCTGTTCAACAGAACAAAGCATTGCCTGGTCCCCCATCATCCTCATGTTTGAGTCTGTTGTTGGGGCTATTGTACCAATCTCTCTCTTTTGAGGATGTCCCTCACTCTCTGCTTCACCAAATGTGACGTCCTCCTCTAGCAACTGATTCGTCCTGATGACGTGTCCAAAGCAAGCGAGTTGTATGATGTTTTGTTGTGATCCATAAGGTTTTCATTGGCCAGTTTTTAGAAGTAGATCATCAAACCTTTCTTCCTAGTCTTAGACTGGAAGCTCTGCTGAAGCCAGTCCACTATGGGTGACTCTGCAGATATTTCAAATACCAGTGGCATAGCTTCCAGCATCACAGCAACATGCAATCCACCACAGTGTGGCAAACTGACAGATGGGTGGTGGAAATGTATGCACAAATGTTTGTTCTTCTAGTTCTATTGGCCTTTAACACCCTGTGTTGTAGATGAGAAGTCTCACAACTGGTTCCATTCCCATTCCTTTGTAATTTATCCACTTTTTCTCCCTGGAAGTTTTAGAATTTTCTTTTTATCTTTAGAGCTCTGAAATGTCAACAGGCTGGGTCTGGGTAGCATCTTTTGCATTATTACCATTTGACATTTAGGTTTAGACTTGAGAACTCAGGTCTTTATTAAGATCAAGGAAAAAAAATTTTTTTTCTTTGTCTTCTTTGAAACAATTTCTCCCTTTCTTTCTGGTTGCACTCTCTGGGATGACTACTACACTTATAATTGAACTCCTGGTTCATTTGTTCATGTTTTCTGAATTTTTCACTTAAAATGTATACTTCTTTTGGTGGGGAGAGGCAAACACCTAAGGACTCCCATGAATTCTAGATGCAATCCCAATGTAAGTTTTTTGTTAATCTCGATACGTTGATTTCAAGAGTAAATGTTTAAGAAGTTATGAGAGTTTTTAAAAGAAAGTATAGTACTGAAATTTTATGTAAAAATAGAACAATTAAAATAATTTGTTATTAGTGCAAGAGTCCTATAGAGTTGCTATAAGTCAGAATTGACTCAATGACAGTGAGTTTGCTTTTTTTTTTTCACTATGTGTCAGACACTGTGCTAGGCACAAGATCGATATGGTCCCTGCCTCAGAGAACTGAAGCCTATAGGTAGAGTTACCCTATAATTTATCAACCAAACCAGGACATTTCTATGAGTGAAAAGGAGTTTATTAAAAATTATATCATGACAACAGGTATAAATCATGTCTGTTGGGGCGAACTGGAGCGTATGGTCAGAATTGCCTTAGATCCAACCAGGAAGAGCCCCTGCCCTGGGCTTTGTGCTTTACAGGTTCCCACAGACTGAGGGTTCTGCAGGGCCAAGGGGACATGCTCATCCAGAGTCCACATGACCCACACCTGCTTTCTTGGCTACATTCCCCTGTCATCTCCTACCTAAGTAGCTTGGAGCCCCCTCTCCAGGCCCTTTTGGACCTTTTCTCTGGGTGTCCTCTGAGAATGGGCTGCACTGCCAGTGGGCACACCCAAGGGGTGACCAAGGGGTGCGGGCAGAGTTGGGATATATATGCAAGGCTCCCTGTGGTGCAGAAGAGAGTGGCAGTGAGAAGACACGGGGACATTATGGAGATTTTTACTGAGTCCCTTTGTTTCATCATACTCCTCATTCTCACCTTCATCCAAGGCCAGAGCTCTGTGGAAGGCCCACCTTCTGTCAGGGTAGGGGAAATCCTACCCTTTCCTACATGGGCTGGCTTTGGAGAGCTGGAAATTCAACTGCCTCTTGCACAAACTCTCAAATAGACTTAACCTGAATTCCAGGCTTCAGCAGTACTTGTTTTCATCAATTCTTGAGCCTTTTGGTATTTTCCAGCCCAAATCAGCTTATGTCAGCTCTCACCTTTCTTAAGTAAGTTACCATTTGCTTCCTGCCTTTTGGAATTTTACTGACATCTCATCTGTGGTTATCTCCTATCCCATTCTTTTTGTCCTTGTGGAGATAACCTTTTAAATTCTTTTACTGCTATCTTAATGGGAGTGCATATAAACCTGACTAGCTCATTATTGTCTTTGCTAGTTGCCATCACATTGGTTCTGACTCATGGCGACCCCATGTGTGCAGAGTAGAACTGCTCGATTGGGTTTTCAATGCTGTGGCCTTCTGGGAACAGATTGCCAGGGCTGTCTTCTGAGGTACCTCTGGGTGGGCTTGACCCACCAACATTTAAGCACCTAGTTGAGTGCTTAACTGTTTGTGCTACCCAAGGTCTCCTATTTAGGTCATTGCAGAATCTATATTTAAATCATGGGCCATTTACATTATCTGTTTATCTAATAGATCTATAGAGTATTTCTCCAGATCACGGAGGTCACAGTCTCATTACGTGATCAATTGATATTTAGGAATATCCAGTTCGGTTCTGGGTACCACATTTTGAACTGGCCACTGTATTAATCTCTAAGATCCTGAGGAATCTGAAAGCATGCCACATAAGGAATGGTGGGAACATACGAGATTGTTTCAGTGGTAGAATTCTTGCCTTCTGTGTGGTGAACCTGGATGGATTATGGCTGGTGCACCTCAGTGCAGTGGAGGCTTGGGTGTTGCTATGACGCTGAACAGGTTTCAGTATCGCTTCCAGACTAAGACAGATTGGGAAGAAAGGTCTGGTGATCTACTTTTGAAAATTAGCCAGTGAAAACTCTATGGATTACAAGGGTCTGTGTTCCACTGTGCAGGGGGTCATCATGAATTGGGGGTCAACTCATGGCAACTAACAGCAACAGCAACAACAACGTGAAAGAGGAATAATGAATGAAGTTGCCTTAATATTTGAAACTCAGTTCAAGGAAGGAAGGAAGAGCAGCACTTACTGGGAAGTGTTGCTCCAGGGGACAGTAGAATCAACAGGAAGGGATAAGGATTAGGTGCTTTAAAAGGGTTTTCTAATAGTCAAAATTGTCCAGAAATTAATAACTTAGAAAACTATGCCCATAATTTTTTCTTCTAAATTTTATTTATTTTGTAGTTTTTGCTGAGAATATACACAACAAAACATGTACACTAATTCAACAGTTTCAACATGTACAATTTAGTGATATTAATTACATTTTTTGAGTTGTGCAACCATTTTCACCTTCCTTTCCTGAGTTGTTCCTCCCGCATTAAAATAAACTCACTGCTCTCTAAGGTTCCCATCTAATCTTTTGAGTTGCTGTTGTCAACTTGATCCCATAAAATACAGTTCTTAAGACAGCATAATGCTAAAGGCAGACTCTTTTTAGTAGTTCAGCTAAACTGTTGTTTGGTTTTAAGATGACTTAGGAGGATATTTATGGTTTAAGGCTTAAAGATTACTTCAGGGCAATAGTTTGAGGGGTTCATCCACCCTCCCTGGCTCCAGAAAGTCTACACTCTATGAGAATTTGAGATTCTGTTCTATATTTTCCCCCTTTTTGATCAAGATTGTTCTATGGAATCTTTTATCAAAATGTTAATATTGGTAGCTGGGCACCATGCAGTCCTTCTGGTCTCACAGCAAAGGAGGCAGTTGTTCATGGAGACGGTTAGGCACACATTCCATATCCTCCTCCTAGTCTTGACTCTGTTGCTTCTTCCTCTATTGCTCCAGGTGAATAGAGACAAATTGGCTGGCTCCTTGCAAGCTTTTAAGACCTCAGGCACTATGCAACAAATTAGGAGGTAGAGCAGAAGCACAAGAAAAGTTATGAGGTCAATTAACCGGGATGTTCCATGAAACCATGACTCTAAACCTCCAAGGAACCAAATCCCATGAGGTGTTTGGTTGTACATAAGCAGCAGCAGCAGCTACTCTTTGTTGTTGTTGTTGTAAATATATCTCTCACACAAATTTTGCCAATTCAACTTTTTACAGGTGTACAACTTATTGACAGCAATTACAATGATCTGCACAACCCTACACTCAATCAATACAATTTTCCCATCACCATTAACCTCCCATTTTTTCCCCTCCATCCTGCCCCTGGTAACTACTAATAAACTTTGGTCTCTGTACATTTCCCTTTTCTTGTCTTTTTATGTAAATGAAGTCATGTATGCCCATAATTTAAAGTATTAAAGCACAGGCTATCAGATCTCCAATTCAGGAAGTCATCAAACCAAAACCAAACCTGCTGTCGAGTGGATACTGACCAATGGTGACCCCATGAACTGCTTCATAGGGTTTTCTTGTCTGTAACCTTAATATAAGCAGATCGCTAATGGGCTCAAACTTCCAACCTTACAGGCTAGTTAGTAGCTGAGTGTAAACAGTTTGTGCCACCTGTCATAACCAAAAACCAAACTCATTGTCATTGAGTTGATTCCAACTCATAGTGACCCTATAGAAGAGAACGGCCCCGTAGGATTTCCAAAGCTTTAAATCTTTACGGATGCATGTGAAGCTGGACAATGAAGAAGAATTGACACCTTTGAATTTTGGTGTTGGCGAAGAACGAACAGTTCTGTCTTGGAAGAAGTACAACCAGAATGCTCCATGGAAGCAAGGATAGTGAGACTGCGTCTCATATACTTTGGACATGTTATCAGGAGGCATCAGTCCCTGGAGAAGGACATCATGCTTGGTAAGGTAGGGGGTCAGTGAAAAAGAGGAAGGCCCTCAATGAGATGGATTGACACAGTGGCTGCAACAATGGGCTCAAGCATAGCAACAATTCTGAGGATGGCGCAGGACCAGACAGAATTTTGTTCGGTTGTGCATAGGGTCGCTATGAGTTGGAGCCAACTCCACGACACCTAAAAACAACAAGTCTTTATGGAAGTGGAGCAGCTGGTGGTTTCAAACCACCAAACTTTCAGTTAGCAGCTGAGTGCTTAACCCCTGCACCACCAGGGCTTCCCACCTATCAACAAACAACAACAAGCCATTGCGTGGAGTTGACTCCAACTCATTGTGACCCCATAGGACAGAGTAGAACTGCCCCATAGGGTTTTTTTTTTTAATTAATTTTTATTAAGCTTCAAGTGAACATTTACCATTCCAATCAGTCTGTCACATGTAGGTTTACATACATCTTACTCCCTTTTCCCACTTGCTCACCCCTTATTGAGTCAGCCCTTTCAGTCTCTCGTTTCGTGCCAATTTTGCCATCTTCCCTCTCTCTCTATCTTCCCATCCCCCCCCAGTCAAGAGTTGCCAACACACTCTCCAGTGTCCACCTGATTTAATTAGCTCACTCTTCATCAGCATCTCTCTCCCCCCCGCTGACCAGTCCTTTTCATGCCTGATGATTTGTCTTCGGGGATGGTTCCTGTCCTGTGCCATCAGAAGTTCTGGGGAGCATCGTCTCTGGGATTCCTCTAGTCGCAGTCATACCATTAGGTATGGTCTTTTTATGAGAATTTGGGGTCTGTATCCCATTGGTCTCCTGCTCCCTCAGGAGTTGTCTGTTGTGCTCCCTAACAGGGCAGACATTGATTGTGGCCGGGCACCAACTAGTTCTTCTGGTCTCAGGATAATGTAGGTCTCTGGTTCATGTGGCCCTTTCTGTCTCTTGGGTTCTTAGTTGTCGTGTGACCTTGGTGTTCTTCCTTTGCCTTTGCTCCAGGTGGGTTGAGACCAATTGATGTATCTTAGATGGCCGCTTGTTGGCTTTTAGGACCCCAGGCGCCACAATTCAAAGTGGGATGCAGAATGTTTTCATAATAGAATTATTTTGCCCATTGACTTAGAAGTCCCCTCAAACCATGTTCCCCATACCCCAGCCCCTGCTCCGCTGACCTTTGAAGCTTTCATTTTATCCCGGAAACCTCTTTGCTTTTAGTCCAGTCCAGTTAGGCTGACCTTCCTTGTATTGAGTGTTGTCTTTCCCTTCACCCAAAGCAGTTCTTATCTACTGATTGATCAATATAAAACCCTCTCCCTCCCTCCCTCCCTCCCCCCTTTGTAACCATAAAAGTATGTGTTCTTCTCCGTTTTTTCTATTTCTCAAGATCTTATAATAGTGGTCTTATACAATATTTGTCCTTTTGCCTCTGACTCATTTTGCTCAGCATAATGCCTTCCAGATTCCTCCATGTTATGAAATGTTTCAGAGATTCGTCACTGTTCTTTATCGCTGCGTAGTATTCCATTGTGTGGATATACCACAATTTATTTACCCATTCATCCGTTGACGGACATCTTGGTTGCTTCCAGCTTTTTGCTATTGTAAACAGAGCTGCAATAAACATGGGTGTGCATATATCTGTTTGTGTGAAGGCTCTTGTATCTCTAGGGTATATTCCGAGGAGTGGGATTTCTGGGTTGTATGGTAGTTCTATTTCTAACTGTTTAAGATAACGCCAGATGGATTTCCAAAGTGGTTGTACCATTTTACAATCCCACCAGCAGTGTATGAGAGTTCCAATCTCTCCGCAGCCTCTCCAACATTTATTATTTTGTGTTTTTTGGATTAATGCCAGTCTAGTTGGTGTGAGATGGAATCTCATCGTAGTTTTAATTTGCATTTCTCTAATGGCTAATGATCGGGAGCATTTTCTCATGTGTCTGTTGGCTGCCTGAATATCTTCTTTAGTGAAATGTGTGTTCATATCCTTTGCCCACTTCTTGATTGGGGTGTTTGTCTTTTTGTGGTTGAGTTTTGACAGAATCATGTAGATTTTAGAGATCAGGCGCTGGTCGGAGATGTCATAGCTGAATATTCTTTCCCAGTCTGTAGGTGGTCTTTTTACTCTTTTGGTGAAGTCTTTAGATGAGCATAGGTGTTTGATTTTTAGGAGCTCCCAGTTATCTGGTTTCTCTTCATCATTTTTGGTAATGTTTTGTATTCTGTTTATGCCCTGTATTGGGCTCCTAGGGTTGTCCCTATTTTTTCTTCCATGATCTTTATCGTTTTAGTCTTTATGTTTAGGTCTTTGATCCACTTGGAGTTAGTTTTTGTGCATGGTGTGAGGTATGGGTCCTGTTTCATTCTTTTGCAAATGGATATCCAGTTATGCCAGCACTATTTGTTAAAAAGACTATCATTTCCCCAATTGACTGACACTGGTCCTTTGTCAAATATCAGCTGCTCATACATGGATGGATTTATGTCTGGGTTCTCAATTCTGTTCCATTGGTCTATGTGTCTGTTGTTGTACCAGTACCAGGCCGTTTTGACTACTGTAGCTGTATAATAGGTTCTGAAATCAGGTAGAGTGAGGCCTCCCACTTTCTTCTTCTTTTTCAGTAATGCTTTGCTTATCTGGGGCTTCTTTCCCTTCCATATGAAGTTGGTGATTTGTTTCTCTATCCCCTTAAAATATGACATTGGTATTTGGATTGGAAGTGCGTTATATGTATAGATGGCTTTTGGTAGAATAGACATTTTTACTATGTTAAGTCTTCCTATCCATGAGCAGGGTATGTTTTTCCACTTAAGTATGTCCTTTTGAATTTCTTGTAGCAGAGTTTTATAGTTTTCTTTGTATAGGTCTTTTACGTCCTTGGTAAGATTTATTCCTAAGTATTTTATCTTCTTGGGGGCTACTGTGAATGGTATTGATTTGGTTATTTCCTCTTCGGTGTTCTTTTTGTTGATGTAGAGGAATCCAAGTGATTTTTGTATGTTTATTTTATAACCTGAGACTCTTCCAAACTCTTCTATTAGTTTCAGTAGTTTTCTGGAGGATTCCTTAGGGTTTTCCATGTATACGATCATGTCATCTGCAAATAGTGATAGCTTTACTTCCTCCTTGCCAATCTGGATACCCTTTATTTCTTTGTCTAGCCTAATTGCCCTGGCTAGGACTTCAAGTACAATGTTGAATAAGAGTGGTGATAAAGGGCATCCTTGTCTGGTTCCCGTTCTCAAGGGAAATGCTTTCAGGTTCTCTCCATTTAGAGTGATATTGGCTGTTGGCTTTGCATAGATGCCCTTTATTATGTTGAGGAATTTTCCTTCAATTCCGATTTTGATAAGAGTTTTTATCATAAATGGGTGTTGAACTTTGTCAAATGCCTTTTCTGCATCTGTTGATAAGATCATGTGGTTTTTATCTTTTGTTTTATTTATGTGATGGATTACATTAACGGTTTTTCTGATATTAAACCAGCCTTGCATACCTGGTATAAATCCCACTTGATCAGGGTGAATTATTTTTTTGATATGTTGTTGGATTCTATTGGCTAGAATTTTGTTGAGGATTTTTTGCATCTATGTTCATGAGGGATATAGGTCTAAAATTTTCTTTTTTTTGTAATGTCTTTACCTGGTTTTGGTATCAGGGAGATGGTAGCTTCATAGAATGAGTTGGGTAGTATTCCATCTTTTTCTATGCTTTGAAATACCTTCAGTAGTAGTGGTGTTAGGTCTTCTCTGAAGGTTTGGTAGAACTCTGCAGTGAAGCCGTCTGGGCCAGGACTTTTTTTTGTTGGAAGTTTTTTGATTACCGTTTCAATCTCTTTTTTTGTTATGGGTCTATTTAGTTGTTCTACTTCTGAATGTGTTAGTTTAGGTAGGTAGTAATTTTCCAAGAATTTATCCATTTCTTCTAGGTTTTCAAATTTGTTAGAGTACAATTTTACGTAGTAATCTGAAATGATTCTTTTAATTTCATTTGGCTCTGTTGTGATGTGGTCCTTCTCGTTTCTTATTTGGGTTATTTGTTTCCTTTCCTGTATTTCTTTAGTCAGTCTAGCCAATGGTTTATCAATTTTGTTAATTTTTTCAAAGAACCAGCTTTTGGCTTTGTTAATTCTTTCAATTGTTTTTCTGTTCTCTAATTCATTTAGTTCAGCTCTAATTTTTATTATTTGTTTTCTTCTGGTGCCTGATGGGTTCTTTTGTTGCTCACTTTCTATTTGTTCAAGTTGTCGGGACAGTTCTCTGATTTTGGCTCTTTCTTCTTTTTGTATGTGTGCATTTATCGATATAAATTGGCCTCTGAGCACTGCTTTTGCTGTGTCCCAGAGGTTTTGATAGGAAGTATTTTCATTCTCGTTGCTTTCTAAGAATTTCCTTATTCCCTCCTTGATGTCTTCTATAACCCAGTCTTTTTTCAGGAGGGTATTGTTCATTTTCCAACTATTTGATTTCTTTTCCCTAGTTTTTCTGTTATTGATTTCTAGCTTCATTGCCTTGTGGTCTGAGAAGATGCTTTGTAATATTTCGATGTTTTGGATTCTGCAAAGATTTGTTTTGTGACCTAATATGTGGTCTATTCTAGAGAATGTTCCATGTGCACTAGAAAAGAAAGTATGTTTTGCAGCAGTTGGGTGGAGAGTTCTGTATAAGTCAATGAGGTCAAGTTGGTTGATTGTTGTAAGTAGGTCTTCCGTGTCTCTATTGAGCTTCTTAGTGGATGTCCTGTCCTTCTCCGAAAGTGGTGTGTTGAAGTCTCCTACTATAAATGTGGAGGTGTCTATCTCACTTTTCAATTCTGTTAAAATTTGATTTATGTATCTTGCAGCCCTGTCATTGGGTGCGTAAATATTTAATATGGTTATATTTTCCTGATCAATTGTCCCTTTTATCATTATATAGTGTCCTTCTTTATCCTTTGTGGCGGATTTAAGTCTAAAGTCTATTTTGTCAGAAATTAATATTGCTACTCCTCTTCTTTTTTGCTTATTATTTGCTTGATATATTTTTTCCATCCTTTGAGTTTTAGTTTGTTTGTGTCTCTAAGTCTAAGGTGTGTCTCTTGTAGGCAGCATATAGATGGCTCGTGTTTCTTTATCCAGTCCGTGACTCTCTGTCTCTTTATCGGTGCATTTAGTCCATTTACATTCAGCGTAATTATAGATAAATAAGTTTTTAGTGCTGTCATTTTGATGCCTTTTGATTTGTGTTGTTGGCCATTTCATTTTTCCACATACTTTTTTGTGCTGAGACGTTTTTCTTAGTAGATTGTGAGATCCTCATTTTCATAATGTTTAACTTTATGTTTGTTGAGTCATTATGTTTTTCTTGAGTTATGGAATTGATATTCCTTTTTGTGGTTACCTTATTATTTACCCCTATTTTTCTAAGTAAAAACCTAACTTGTATTATTCTATATCGCCTTGTATTATTCTCCATCTGGCAGTTCAATGCCTCCTATATTTAGTCCCTCTTTTTGATTATTGTGATCGTTTATCTATTGATTTCCATGATTTCCTGTTATGTGTATTATTTTATTTATTTTTTAGAATTAATCTTAATTTGTTTGTTTTTGTGCTTTCCCTATTTGAGTTGCGTTGATATCAGGACGTTCTGTTTTGTGACCTTGTATTGTGCTGGTACCTGATATTATTGGTCATCAGGCCAATCTCCTTTAGCATTTCTTGCAGTCTTGGTTTAGTTTTTGCAAATTCTCTAAACTTGTGTTTATCTGTAAATATCTTAATTTCTCCTTCATATTTCAGAGAGAGTTTTGCTGGATATATGATCCTTGGTTGGCAGTTTTTCTCCTTCAGTGCTCTGTATACGTCGTCCTATTCCTTTCTTGTCTGCATGGTTTCTGCTGAGTAGTCTGAACTTATTCTTATTGATTCTCCCTTGAAGGAAACCTTTCTTTTCTCCCTGGCTGCTTTTAAAATTTTCTGTTTGTCTTTGGTTTTGGCAAGTTTGATGATAATATGTCTTGGTGTTTTTCTTTTTGGATCAATCTTAAATGGGGTTCGATGAGCATCTTGGATAGATATCCCTTCATCTTTCATGATGTCAGGGAAGTTTTGTGTCAGGAATTCTTCAACTATTTTCTCTGTGTTTTCTGTCCCCCTTCCCTGTTCTGGGACTCCAATCACTCGCAAGTTATCCTTCTTGATAGAGTCCCACATGATTCTTAGGGTTTCTTCATTTTTTTAAATTCTTTTATCTGATTTTTTTTCAACTATGTTGGTGTTGATTCCCTGGTCCTCCAGAAGTCCCAGTCTACATTCTAATTGCTCGAGTCTGCTCCTCTGACTTTCTATTGTGTTGTCAAATTCTGTAATTTTATTGTTAATCTTTTGGATTTCTACATGCTGTCTCTCTATGGATTCTTGCAACTTATTAATTTTTCCACTATATTCTTGAATAATCTTTTTGAGTTCTTCAACAGTTTTATCAGTGTGTTTTTTTGGCTTTTTCTGCAGTTATCTTAATTTCATTTGTGGTATCTTTAAGCATTCTGTAAATTAGTTTTTTATATTCTGTATCTGATAATTCCAGGATTGTATCTTCATTTGGGAACGATTTTGATTCTTTTGTTTGGGGGGTTGGAGAAGCTGTCATGGTCTGTTTCTTTATGTGGTTTGATATGGACTGCTGTCTCCGAGCCATCACTGGGAAACTAAATTTTCCAGGTAATCAGCTAAAAAAAAATGCAGTCAGATCCCTATCTGAATTCTCCCTCTGGCTCAGGATATTCGGATGTTAATGGAGCTGCCTGGGGAGGGTGGGGGACGGATCAGAGAGCTAGGAGTGTAGCACCACAGAATATAGAGCTGATCCCCACGTTCACGCTCCGCCCCCGTCCGCCAAAATCCCGGCGGGACGGCTCCCCGGCTGGGACGCTATTCTCACCGCTCCGAGACCAGTCACTTCCTCCCGTGGACTTCTCCCTCCGGTGCGACGCACCTCTCGCGCGAACTGGGTGGGCGCCTCCCGCACGAACGGCTGGGCCCGCCCCCGGGGTCTATTCAGAGGAATATGACTGGACCCGTGCTCACGCCCTGCCCGCGCGCGCCAAAGTCCCAGCGGGATGGCTCCCCGGCTGGGACGCTGCTCTCCCCGCTCCGAGACCAGTCACTTCCTCCCGGGGACTTCTCCCTCCAGTGCGCCACTCCGCTCGCGCGAACCGGGTGGGCATCACCCGCCCGACCAGGTGGGCCCGCCACCTGGGTCAATTCAGGGGAATATAACTGTTCCCCGCGCTCACACCCCGCCCGGTCTCGCCAATATCCCAGCGGGACGGCTCCCCGGCTGGGACGCTACTCTCCCCGCTCCAAGACCTGTCGCTTCCTCCTGGGGATTTCTCTGTCCCGTGCGCTGCGCTGCACGCGCGAACTGGGTGGGCGTCCCCCACACAAACGTCTGGGCCCCCCTCGGGGTCGCTTTAGGGCAATATAGCTGATCCCCTCGCTCGCGCCACGCCTGCTTCCCGCCAAACTCCCGGCGGGACGGCTCCCCGGCTGGGACGCTGCTCTCCCCGCTCCAAGATCAGTCACTGCCTCCCGGGTGCTTCTCCCACCGGCTGCGCCGCTACGCCGCCCGCGCCAACCAGCTAGACTCCCTCCCGGGATGGGTTCGGGGGGGTAGGGCTGGGCCCCTTGTCTGTGCCATCTGCCCCCCTGGGCTCTGCCCCAGCTCGGGCTCCGAAGTTCACCTGCCTGGTACGCTGGCTCCTAGTTCTGAAAACGATCGCTGTCTGCCCGTATTTGTTCGTTCTCCGTCTCTAAGTCTGTGTTTGTTGTTCAGAGTTGGTAGATTGTTATGCATGTGATCGATTCACTTGTTTTTCCGAGTCTTTGTTGCAAGAGGGATCCGCGGTAGCGTCCACCTAGTCCGTCATCTTGGCCCCGCCCTCTCATCCCAATAGGGTTTTTCAAGACTGTAAATTTTTATGGAAGTGGAGCAGCTGGTGGGTTCAACTACCAACATTTCTGTTAGCAGCCGAGTGCTTAAGCACTGCGTCTCGAGGGCTCCTTCCACCTATCATGCGGGGATTTAATTCTTATATAGCACCAACATCCATCAAGGATGGGTATGGGATAAATTTATGTCTCTTTTCATGTGCAACTCGGGGAAAACCAACCAACCAACCAAACCCAACCGACCCAACCAACCAACCTGACGAACCCGACCAACCCGACCAACCAACCACATAGTTGGTTCCTTTCTCTCCTATTATATTCATGAATTATTATGCAAGATTATAGTATATTCGTTTTTAAATCACCTTGGTCAGTGTCATGGATTGAATTGTGTCCCCCTAAAATATGTGTCGACTTGACTAGGCCCAGTATTTTGAGGTTGTCCTCCATTTTGTGATCTGATTATCCTCCATTTTGTGACATGTTGTAAATCCTATCCTCTGTGCCTATGGCTATAGTCCCATTTGGGAGTGAGCTGTCCATTATATTAATGGGGTAGGATTAGGTTATGTTAATGAAGATTAGATTGTTATGTTGTTGAGGCAGGATTAGGTTGGCATGTGTCTTGAGTCATATCCTTCACCACCTACAAGACATAAAAGCAGAGAGAAGTGAGTAGGGAGTGAGGGGGTCCTACTATCACCAAGAAAGAAGGGTCGGGAGTGGAGTGCATCCTTTGGACCTGGGTTCCCTGTGCTGAGAACCTCCTAGACCTGGGGAAGATTGATGAGGATCTTCTCCCACAGCAGACAGAAAGAGAAATTCTTCCCATAGGGCCGGCACCCTGATCTCGTACTTGTAGTAGCCTTCTAAACTCTGACAGAATAAATGTGTTTGTTAAAGCCATCCACTTGTGGTATTTGTTATACCAGCACTGGATAACTAAGACAGTCAACAATTCTTAATGTGTGGCCCACAGGCTGGTTGGTATTCTGGAGACCCTGAAAGGGAGTCTGTGAGTCAAAACTACTTTCATAATGACATTAAGACATTATCTGCCTTTTCCCTTATGTTGCTGGTGCCTTAGCACAATTGAGGCAGGTGTGCCAAACTGTACCAGTGGTCTTTGTATTCTTCAATGCCAAGCACTGAGATGAAAAAAAATAATAAGCCAATTTTACTTAAGACATCATAAAGCTGTAATAATAATAGATTTTATTAAATCTCAACCCTACAGTACACATTTTTCTAATAGTCTATGTTAACAAAATGGGAAAAATGCATAAAATACTTCTGTTGCACGCCAAAGTAAAATGATTGTCTTGAGGAAAACACTTAAGAGTTTAAGCCAAACTGACTGCCTTTCCCATGGAACACCACTTTCACTTGCACGCACGTTGAACAAATGATGGATATTCAAACTTGGCTTCCTGGCAGTCATTTTCTTGAATGTAAGTGAACGTGTCACTACAAGGGAAACAACTGGCAGTATTTGTTGCCAATGACAAAGTTCCAGCTTTCAAGTGAAACTTAGAGTTTGGAAAACTTGTATCTGTCACTTAGAGCTTAACAGCCTCTTAATACTTAAAGATCACTGGTGATATTTTGAAACGTGAATTTTTTAATATTGTATAATGAAATGTATCCACAGTTGTCTGACATGCATAACTCAGTGAACCAGTATTTTCTAAAAGACCCATGCATGTTACAAAGTCAGGCATGGATAAAGAAGCCACTCAAAGTGCCAGACAGACCAACGGGTTTTGGTGAGGAAAAGTTCTTCAAATGGTTTCAGGTTCCACAGTGCAACTAACCTTTTAGAAAACCACCATTTGTTGTGTTTTGATGTGGAATCAAAGAACACTCAGTTATCCGAAAAGGCTATTAAAATATTTCTCCCTTTTCCTATTACATATGTGTATTTGGTCAGATTTTCTTCAACCAAAAAACAAAACAAAACAAAACCAGAGCACAACACACTGAATGTAGAAAAAAAAAAAAAAAAAAAAAAAGCAGACAGGAAATTCCAGCTATCTTCTATTAGGCCAGACATTAAAGCAATTTGCAAAAATGTAAAATAATGCTGCTTTCAAATTTTTATTTTTCAAAAAATATTTTTCATAAAAGTGAACACAGAATGGATCTATTATTATTTTTTAAAATTCTGTTTTAACTTCTAACATGGTAAACATAAATAGATATAATAACACATATAAACAGCAGCTTTCAAAGAATTTTTTTCTTTAACTGTGGTGAAAATACACACACTGAAACATTCACCCGTTCAACCATTTCTACTTGTAAAATTCAGTGACATTGTTACCTCCTTTATGCTGTGCAACCATTATTACTCTCAAAGTACTTTTAAGAGTGCAAAGAAGTTCTGTGACCAAAAAGCTTGAGAGCTTAAACGAGGAAAATGCTGTGTAAATCCTCAAGGGAAAGAGCTCCTGGCATACCTTATATCCTCATAACTGCTCGCTGGTCGAATTCACGGATAGTGACAATTAGCAAAGGAGCCCGAAACTAGGCCCACGGGACATCGTTCTGATCATTCATCTGCTTCCTGTAAGACCCTAGGCGTGTTCACGATCATCCACAGCCTGCTTAAAAAACAGGGCGGGCGGGCGGGCAGGCAAGCAGGCAAGGGTAGTTCCACAGCCTAGCCAGAAGAATGAAAAGGGTGTCAAGAAAAGGACATCGTGCTTGATACAGGGTCAGCAAAAAAAGAGGAAGACTCGCAATGAGATGGACTGACACAGTGGCTGCAACAGTGGGGCTTAAGCACAGCAATGATTGTGAGGATGGCGCGGGACCAGGCAATTTTTGTTCTGTTGTACACAGGGTCGTTATGAGTCAGACCTGACTGTATTGCACCTAACAACGACCCTGTAAAGTGTTCTAAAAATTTCTTATATTCAAACATGGATGTATAAAACAACATGCATGAATTTCAAAATCTTATGTTGAGATAAAGAAGGCAGGCATGGAAGAGCATATAGTGTGATTCCATTTATGTGAAGTTCAAGAACAGGTACGACTAACGTGGTGATGGCAGTCAGCACAGTGGTAGCATTTGGGGTAGGGAGAGTACTGACTTGAAAGGGGACAAGGGAACTTTCTTGGGAGATTGGACATGTTTTATAGTATCTTAATCTGGGTGATGGTAATTTGAGTGTATACATTTATTAAGACTCATCAGACTGTTAACATCTGGGTATTTTTATTGGATATAAATTACCCTTTTATCTGTACACATACGCTACATATGCCTCACTGTACGGCTGGCACACAGTTTGCTCTTGACTATTAACTTAAGCTTGGTGGTGAGAACCCACCCAGCGCTGCCCAAGAAGAAATGCCAGGAACGCTCTACAAAGCAGTTCTACTCTGTAAGGCCTGGGGTCGCCATGACTCAGAACAGCTCCACCGCAACAGTTTTTTAAAAAGTTGGGGAAAAAAGATGGCTAACTAAAAGCTTTTCATCTAGAACCATTCAGATATTTGAATACAGCATCCCATTTACAAACTCATGAAGAGTGGAATGAACATGCTCTCTTTAGATTCCGTGTACCTACCCCAATAAAACCGACCCCTTCTGCAGAGACTGTGCTTCTCTGTGTACCTACACCAGGAAGACCAATCCTCCTGCACAGACTGTGTTTCTCTTCAGGCAAATACTTTTATGTGCTATTTTCTCCCTTACGGAGATATTGCACATGTATAAAAATTGTATTGTTTATACATATTGTATTTAACATTTCATCACTGGAAAAATCTAGCCAGTATTTCTTAGTTGTACTTTTTGTTGTTTATATTCAAATACTTATAATTCTAGTTGTTCTTTAGCCATTTTGATGAATGGAATTATTTAAACTTATTTGCTTCGGTTTCTTCTCTGAATCCTGGTTTTACAGACAACAAATATTTCCAGTAACATCTTCTGTAGAGGCTTAAAACTCCCAATTCTATGTACAAAGAAACTATAGTCTGAAGAAGTCACCAAGAAAATGGTGAACTACAAGATGTTTTAACCAGCTAAATTTCAGAGTTAAGCTTTTCCAAAGATTAGTATCTCTTGCAACAATCTTTTTAAGTTTGAAAATGATTTTTTAAATGGTGAAAATGCTTTACTTAAATATAAAAAGAGAAGACTGTCTCATCAGTTTTAAATAGTCACCTATTTATAAATATTTGGGTTTTCATGTGTCAGATACAGAATAAAAAATATTGCTAAATTTTTAGATCGCTAAGAAAAATACATACTTAGCTCTGCACTCAATTTCTAGAATAATAGTACTTAAGTCACATTAAAATGTGCTTCTTGGGGTCTTTGCTTGAGGTTTTGAGAGTTATGAAGTTCGTAGGTATGTCTAATACTGTGCAAACCTGCGAGAGCCACAACTTGATGGGAGTGCCTTTTTGCGGGTCTCACAAGTTTTCTGCCTTTTACAGGGAGCTCTCTTATCACTTTTCTATCGTTTGTTTTAGTGGAAAATATTTGAGTTTTCCTTCTCTGACAGGTTTCCACCTTACACAGGTTCCAGCTTTTGCAGGTTTTACTGTACATAAATTTCACCTGTGAGACCTCTCACTACTGAATAGATTTGAGCTTGAAGGCTAATTCTTCAGAGGCTATTTGTTTTCTCTGAACAAATACTTCCGCAATTTTGCCAGGTGCCCAACTAAATACTGGTGTTTGGCTTATAGTTTTATGGGAGTGGAAAATTTAATTAAAAAAATTAGCACACATTTCAATCATTTTTTCTATAAAAATATAACTCTTTATTAAATAACATGCACAAATATCAACTAGTCATTTATTAAACAGATATGATTTAGAACAAGATGTAAAGAAATACAAATCCTTAAGTACAATTTAGTATCTTGTTCATGGTATTTGAATAATTAAAAAAAATCACTGATTAAACTAACCATTCCTTATTTTTCTTTCAGAATCCAAAACCCATTTAGGCATAGCCTCCATTTCAAAATTTTTCTAGGATTTCAAGGCTTCAGAGTATCTTTAATACCAAAAGCCCTTAACTACTTACTTGATTATAAGTTCCCAAAGAGAAGGCATTAACTTTTCTTTTAAGCTATACCAACTACCTTTGAGACACTTTACAAAGCAAATTTGTAGAAGGCAAAATCATGGCAGAGAGGCTCTAGCTCTTTGAGGTACAATTGAAGAGGCTGAGAATTGTGGTTAACAAGGTGGGATGACTAAAATATGCCAGATTCCTTCTTGCTTGCTTTTCTCTTCTGTGGCTTATTCTGTTTGGTCAGTGATTTTTTTTTTTCCCTCCCTTCTTCTCTGGTTGGACCATCAGAACAAAATGCTCTATAAACCTACCCCTCTGGTATTTTCTATAACTTCAATGCATAATAAGTTGAGTTTTTCCATTTTTATCATTTGCCCCAGTAGCCTATCAAATTTCCTTTTTAGGCAAAAAAAAAAAAAAAAAAAATTTTTTTTGCATTACGTTTTTCATATTAAAAGTATTGCTTTTATAAATTAACCTTCAATGTTCCCAGTCTTAATAAACTTGACTTCAACAAAAACAGTGCTTCAATATCTACCCTGCCTCTGGCCCCATTTATCCAATAAAAAAGGCCAAAATCTCCCACCTAAATTTCTAAAGAGAACTACATCCAACCTTTATAATAAAGTCCTTGCACTGTGTAATTTTTACATGTGCTGCTATATTGCGCATGCCAAGTACAATATGAATTCAAATATAAACTGACATGAAAATTCAAAAATTCCTAAGCTTAATATGTACCTTTGCACTCAAAAACTTCAATTCTTACACTCTATCCTATTAGCTGGAATTTCCAACTTGCAAGCTGAGTTTAAATCCCTTCATTTCTCATATATTCTTTTCACTTTTCTCTAACAGAATAAAAAACATTCAGTATTATTTTATAGTTCAAGAAAGTATTGTGGAAAATTATGTAAATTTTATCTCAAATACTTATGGATTAATTTTACACTAACCTAATTTTTCTTTCAAAAATGTTTAACAAGTTCAGCAGCAGGTTTCAGGTCTGAAATGTTCCTGGATAGTTGATCTACACATCATGTTATAGGAGACACTGGATTTTTCCTAAGTATATTGCTAATTATTTTATTATAAAACAGCATACCAAATCTTAAATTATAAAAGTCTGCAAATTATATGTTTTGCATCTTGATACAAAGAAAAAATACAACATATTAATTACTATTTTGTAAACACTGCCGAGATCGATTGGAATATACCTGTGTCTTACTTATTTTAACTTTCAAGTATATCTTTCTTGATATGAGCACTCAGTTTTCATTTTAAAAGTGCAAAGGTTATTAAGCTTAAAAGATTAAATTTAAGCAATGTAAAAAAGTTTTACAATGATTTAACATGACCAATAAAATTTATTAAACATATTTACATATATTCACAGGTACTTTTATACTTGAGTATTAAAATAGACATTTACAATTTCAGAATTTTCATTCAAAGGCATTTTTGGGGGGAGAAATAGGCTCTACTATGAGATGAAAAAAGAGCTAAGTTTTTTTTTGTCTGACTACTTCTAAACAGTATGTTTAACCTAGTAAGTCATAGGCACTATCACAGGAGACTAATAGGAAACACGTGACACTGTTTTAGGCATCAGTTGTGGAAGTTAAATTATAGGAAGCATGCAATACAATTAAGTCGCAGTCTTTACAGTTCTGGTTATGAAAACAAGCCAACTCAAACACGTGCATGCCTTATCTGAAGTTCTGCTACCGGAACACACGATTCCTGCACACCATACAGACTACAACTTTGGTCCAATAAACGTTAGACAGAACAGTTTTACAATTATTTCTTTGTACATGTTTTTACTACCAATCCCTGTGTATACATTTTGACCATTAATTACAAGATTTACATCTGCACGGTATGTATAAAATAAGTTATTAAAAAGGGCAATATTAAAACTTTCAAAAAGAACACTGTACAATTAATTTACATATAAACTGAAGAAATTTTGTGCCAAAATTTTCTTCCATATTAGAAACTATTTGGTAGGAACTGAACCTTTTAGTTTACTGATATATCTTTAATAAAACCTGAAAGAGATCTGAATACTAGTGGTTACCTCGTTAGACTGCTAACAACTGCCAGCGCTGTCAGCGGATTCCCAACTGTTGAAGTATCTACCACAGCCAGCCAACATGCCCCAATGCAACGGTTACCTTCCACCAATATAAATAATGGTTCTCTGTTAGAAACTGTGTTCAGATCTAAGATCCAAAATAATCCTCTTCATTTTTTTAAATAAAATGACAGTGTTTACTACACAACCCACTTAAATCGAACTTTACTAACAACTGTAAAGGCATAATATCAGTATTTTTGTAAAAAGGCAGTATTCCACAGTACGATGTCTGAGCCTCATCCATTTAAGAAGGTGTCACCGGGAAGTAATGGCTGTTATATAGGAGTCAACTCAAAGTCATCGTTAACGTCAACCAGGGGAACATAAAACTCCTGGATTTCATAAATGGTGATGGATTTGTAGGTGGCAGGGTCAAGTTCCTGGAGTTTGAGCTGCCATTCTAGTCTCTGGACGGCATTTAAGGCTGCAGCTTCATGTTGTTGCCTCATTAAAAGACAGGTCTATTTAAAAGAAGAGAAAAGTTGATTGATTATTCTGTTAAATTTGCTTTAAAAATCAATCTTTAGTTTCTTTACGGACAAAGACGGGCATTAGAAGTATAAACAGTTTCTGAATTACATGCCCATCTCCTGTCTGATCTGTCCATACCCGTATGCCAACTATTTCTGGGTCTGCAACTTCACAGTCATCTTACAATTATTGTTTGAAATGTTCTTCTAAACGATAAGATTTTGAAATATCAAAAGAATCGTGAAAGTCTAAGGAAAATGATTTTGAAATGAACCAAAATTTCAATTTTCTTTTATAGATTTGCAAAATACATTCCTCTCTTATCATTCTCTCATTGTTTCACATTTAGAACTATAATCAGACATGTGAACTGGATAATAAGCACGTAAATCCAAATTATAAAGTGTTTTTTCTGTATTTTAATGTTTTGAACTCTACTGGTCCTTAAAAATGGACTTGTGGTCTTTATTTCCCTTTATCTTTCCAATTGTGGCCCAGCATGAGGATTTATTAACTAACCAATGTTTCCTTTCCTAATTATTCTAATATAGCTGCAGTTTCTGTTTATTTACGAAAGGGGAAGCATTCATTTAAATTGAACTAAAAAATATACCTACCTTTAATTTGTCAAATTTATCATCCACATCTTGTAACCAAGACATGAACTGTCTTGCATTAAAACGATCCCTCACAGAAGTTTTACTGTCATCAGACTGAAAGAGAAATTAGAAGTAGCTGAATGTTATAAAATACCATTAACCCACTTTAAAATCTATATGTCATCATATCATCTTTTTATGGTATATGTCATTTTTTAGGAATGATGGAAATATAATTTAAAAATAATAAAATATAAATTGAATATTACAGAAATTTCATAAAGCCTCTATTTCCATACTGAGTTGAAAGATTAGTTATTAGAACTCTCAGCATGCTGGGTTTAGTTATTAATTAAATATAACCTACTGCTCTGTGAGGAGCCCTGGTGGCGCAGTGATTAAGTGCTCAGCTGCTAACCAAAAGGTTGGCAGTTTGGAATCCACCAGCCGCTCCTTGGAAACCCTACAGGAAGTTCTACTCTGTCCTGCAGGTTCGCTATGGGTCGGAATCAACAGCAATGGGCTTAAGGGTTCTGTGAGCCAATGGTGTTTCTCAAAGAGGAGTATCGGTATCATATGAAGTATTGTGCCTGTGGCATTCTTATTAATTACTGTAAAGTCGATTTGACTTAATTTTAATGTAAAAGTTTACCATATGTAGGGGGAAGTGTTGAGATGGAGCCCCTGACATTTTTTTTCCAGGACCAATCTTGTCAAGTGCTCATAAAGAAGTTCCATGTTGACTCTTAAGAATACTCGTTTCGGAATTAATATAGACTACACTCAAACTTTTTGTCCTTTCAATGAGTTTTGGGAAGAAGAAAAAGTAAACAGGTGTGTTTACTTGTGTACTCAACCATTCTGAACTAGAAATCTTCAAGAGGCTTTTCCTTGTACCTTAATTATAAACCTCTGTCCCTATTTTTCTAATATTGATTTCATTACTCTATAATTGCACAAAACTTTAAAAGACCTCAAGATACTGCACGGTCTATTCCAGTCTTTTACCAACATGGTTAAACTGTAAATTTCAGTTATTAAAATCATCCATTCTTTCCTTTAAAATTGTTAAAGCTGAAAATTCTGGAAACTCCCTCAGTGGCCTTCTCAGAGTTTATTTCCTTAGAGTCAAACAGTTCTTTCTTAAGATCTAGTTACTCATTTTAATAGATTCTTCAGATATCTCTGAATACTTTCAAATGAATAAAACATTTGGTGGCTTAAAAAAGTTTGAAAATTGCTGATCTAGTTCAACCTCTTCCTCTTACAGATAAAACAAAAGCCAGAGAAGACAAAGTGCTGACTCTGTGATATACTCCAAACCCTTTCTATTACTTGTGTGTCTGCTTGAAAAAACTGTATTTCCTACCTAGTCTGTTTTGTGATAATGCTCTAATGCCTGCGTTTATGCTTTTTGTTTTAATAATTATAGTTTTTCTCTTATGATCCATGAATTTCATTCTCGTTTATGAAGCACACAATATTTCTGATAACTGGTATGACTCCTTTTAGAATTCTTGTGATTTATATGTGTCAGTAAACTTTATTAAAGACACAGATACGGTTTTTCACAATTACATTAATTTATCCCACCAATATCCAAGATCAAAACAGGAGCCAGACTCTATTCTACCAATGTCACAACCCAGAGGTTCTACCTGCTTGTAATGTTTCCTCAATGTACAGTAGAGGCAAACTACTGAACTAAATGTATAAAAATCCACATAAACTATAAGTTATATGTAAGATATATGTAAGTTATATTTAAGAGCACTATCCTAAACACATATCTGTTTTTGTGATTGTTTGATTTTTATAATATAAATCTAGTGTTTAGAAGATTTTAGAAAATAGAAGATCCACTGATCCATAAACAGCACTGTGGTCTGAAAAAGTATTGCTTCCTCCTTCGAGCTTTGAGAATTGTTGAATTCAAGTTTCTTCCATGGAAATGGATGACAAAAGTAACCTAGTTATATTTCAGAGTATTCTAAATGTACCAATGAAAACTTTACCTGAGAGTCCAGCGGAACATTGTATACTTCTGCATCCAGCAAAACAGTACAAGCACTAAATGGCAGTGTTTGATTTGCCAGTGTTCTCGCGGCTCTGTAATGAACTCGGAGAACTTCCTGTTCATTGGATACAATCAGTTTTTCCTAGTCGAACAAAGAATTAAAAAAGCCTATATATATATATACACATATACACATACACACAAATTCTTCAGTAATTCATTTTTCAAACTTAAGACACACACACAAATATGTTAAAGAACTTAGATATCAAGAGTAGCGTTTCTTCTCAGTAGGTTTGAGAAATGTGAGAACTCCTAGTGTTCTAAAAGTATAAGTACCTTTTCTTTTTTCAAAATTGGCAGTCTCTTTTCTATAAAGTGCACAACGGTGGTTTTTAGTACATTCGCCATGTTGTTCTATCATTACACTACTAACTCCAGAACATTCCAGACATTCATTCCCCATTTTCCTCTCCTCCTACCCTACCCCCTGGCAAATGCTAACCTACTTTTTGTCTCTATGGGTTTACCTATTCTAAACATTTAATATAAATTATCTGGTCTTTTGTGACTGGCCTCTTTCACTTGGTATAATGCTTTCAACGTTCATTCATGTCACAGCGTGTATCAATACACCATTTCTTTTTATGGCTGAATAATATTCCAACCTATAGATATGCCACATTTTGTTTTTCCATTCCTCAGTTGATAGACACTTGGGGCTTGTTTCCACTTTTTGGCTATTGTGAATAATGCTGCTATGGACATTCATGCTCAAGTACTTTCAATTCTCTTGGATAAGTAACTAGGAGTGGACTTGCTGGGTCGTCTGGTAACTTTATGTTTAACCTTTTGAGAAACCACCAAACTGTTTTCCAAAGCTGCTGCACCACGTTACATTTCCACCCGTAGTGTAGAGGAGTTCCAGTTTCTCCATAACCTCATCAACACTCATTATTCATCTTTTTGATTACAGCCTCCTAGTACGTGTGAACTGGCAGCTCACTGTGGTGGCAGTTTTTCTTTCATAATGAATATTTTCACAGAAATAAATACATTGTACTCTGATGCTAATTACTCATAAATCACTGACAATTACACTAAAATCCCACCTTAATGTATCAAGTGGAGCCTAAAACTTTCAATTATGTAGAACACAAGGTTAATGAACGATCTAGACAAGCTTCTGCATTCAGCAGACTGGAAATTCCTGGGGTCCAACTGCAGATCCTAAGCCATCCTGATCCTGGCTACAGACTTGTGTCATGTGGTGGTCACTGTCCTCTTTGACTTAAACATCAGTGGGGTCAACTCTGGGACTTGTAGCTGGCTACAACTTTAAGGACAGAGGGAGTTACTCCAGGATTCCCCCAGTTACATGACATTTTGTCGGCCCTATCTGGGTGGCGGAGCTGGAAGAGTACTAAACCTGTGCCTGGTCTTCTCCTCACCAGGTTCCTTATTCTCCCCTTAACTGGCGAGAACTTTAGCCTTCTCCTGTTAGGGAACGCAAGCCATATTATATTCAAATATGCGTTATTTTAATGCATATTTTATGCAGTAATATATTTGCATTAAAATATGCATATTTTAGTGCAAATATGCATTAGCTTTATGATATCTATAATTTAATGTAAAAGGCAAAGAAACATGGTCCTGCTTAATTTCTTATTAATCCTTACAGGACAAATTATACTCAAAAGAAAAGAACCCTAACACTTATGGCTTATTAATTTAAGTATAAGTTTAAATTCAGTCTTGACGATATCTAAAGACTTGATCAGATAATAAAGACAGCTAGAAGAAAAGTCTTCCTAGAAGTTGGTTGTAGTCCTGTAGGGATTGAGAGCAATAATCTAAAATTCCTCAAAAGCAAACACCATGTAAACAGAAAAAATACATTTTAAAGTCAGACCCCTCTCTCTGAAAATAATCAACAGAGACACATGCTTAACTGATAGCTCAGCTATTCCATTTTAGACCAGCGTTCTACCACTGTGTCTTTGAACTCCTAGAGCAGAGCCTTTCAAATGTTGAGAATAGGTTGTGTGTGTGCCAAAGTATTGCTTCCTCTTAGCTCTTGGGGTGTGACAGTGGACACGGGGCAGCTCTGAGTAGTGGGCCAGGGGCTCTGGCTACAAGCTCTGTTCACTCATTTAGCATAGCATTCAACTATCCTTTTCTATGGGAAAATGACTAGGATAGTTCTTAGCCTAGGGTCCTCACAGCCACAGGAAGTCTAGGCACGGAGTGGAAGAAGAGTGGTCTGTGAACCATCAGCTTGCACTTCTCGTTACGAATGCAGGCAACAAAAGTATCATTAGTATTAGTAGTAGTATTAGAAGTATCTACTACTTTGTCACTCACAGAAATAAAATACTCTCAATTCATATTATAGTTGGTACAGATATCCCCCCAAATTTTTATACTCATTACTTCTTATAAATTTTAGTAGTTATTAGATTTGTTGCTAAAAGATACACGATTCCAGTTTTTCCGTGTAGAGACATTTGTGTGGTAGCTGGCCAGCTGTTATGCGAGTCTGCAGCTACCAAATGGTATCAAATTCAGTCACCAAATGGTAAAGCTCTTCTCCCACTGTCAGGCATTTAAGTTGCTTTCCGGCATTCTATAACTCTAAACTGTTTGTTGATCAATATGTGGAAGGAGGTGAGTCATTTTCGTTACTGGTTAAAAGTTTACAAGCTGCACAGTTCAAATTCTTAACTGTTCCCAGGGTGGCATGGCCTTCTGTATCATGGATCAGTACACAAATGATATACACCAGATGGGTTCTGATGGCCAAAGTAACTACTGAAGTGTGTTACGTGAACTAATTGTTCACTGACATGGGTCATGTACAGTGTTGTACATTTCGTGAGTATCAGTGCTTCCTTCTTTTACTCCTTGCACTTTGAGGTTCTATGAAGCTTACTTCATGAATTTAAAAACATCATTCTGAGAAGCAGTTCAACAGGTTTCACCTGATTGTTACAGGAATCCTTGGCACAAAAAAGGTTAAGACCCTGTGCTCTTGGAACTCCACCATGGATGAGCCAGAGAAACTGTATAAAGATTTTTTTTTGTATGTGAGTATGTCTATTTCTGTGAAGAAAGACTGTGGCTTACATCATATTTTCAGAGGTCCTTAACTCTCCCAAGAGAGGTGTTACTTTTTTGTCAGTCTAAGTAAAATGACTTTTATGATTTCTATATGTGATTAGATAGATTTCTTCTGTCATTTCATGTTAAAACCAACCACTGGAAACGAGACACTAAGGAAGACCTGTAACAACCAACAAACACGGCCTTTGTGAGTACTTTGCACTTTAGCCCTGAAGTAGCTGGTACCAATTAACCATTCCAAAACTTAAAAACCCAAGCATCCTACTAGGAATTCACTGCTGCAGGTTTTGCAATTCAACAAATGATAACAAAAAACTATTACAGACTTTCATGTATCAAAAATACACCCAACGTGAACTGTAATACAGGCTTAAAAATTCTCCATCTAATTGCACAGAGCATGAGATAAAATCAAACCACTTCCCAAAATACTTCTAAATAAAACACATTAAAAAAAAAAAAAAAACGTAGGGCATTTCCACCTCTTGGCAAAATCTAGTTGCTACTTTGGCGTGAACGCAAACGCAAACGTTTCTCACCCTTTCAATGCTGTGCTGCAGACGTAGCTTCATCCTCACGACTTCCTGTTGCCGAAAAAGTTCTTTAAGAGGGTCTGACAGGGAAGGCGGCGGTGTGATCTAATTAACATATGTATGTATGTATACAGTTAAAAATATCAGGCTTTATTTACAACAATGAGACATTCTCATAAACTTTTCATGCTTAATTTAATAAAACCATAAATTCTGATCCGCTGTGAATTAAATAATGCAGTGACTGGTTGTTACTTCTCAGGCAACTTTAACTGAGGAGCACAGCGGAGAGCTCCAGCATGCTTCGGCTTTTGATCCTGTGATCACAGCAAATTCGAAGGACTAGGAAGTGACTTACTACAGACACACATTTTTGAGCTTCTGTAAGTGACAGCTCAGACTAAGGGGAGGACTCACAAAGATAGGGCGGTGTAAGCACCAAGCAAAGAGCCCTAAGCACCACAGCAGTCCACGCGTATCATATAGGAGTGAAGTCTCTGTGGGCCTGACAGGAAAATCAAACACTAATGTTCCAAGTTTTACATTTACTAAATGAAGTCCTTAAAAAAAAAACAAAACAGATGAAATTTTCTAACAGATTTGTGGGTCCTTAATCAAGAGTTCTCACTGTGCTTTAGATTAACAGTCGTTAACTTGAATTCGCTATGAGTCAGAATCGACTCGAAGGCAGCGGTTTTTTTTTACTTGAATTCATATAGATAATTCTTTGTGTAATAACTCTTTTATAACATTAGCTTATTCATACCCCCCAAAGCTTATGGGCCATCTCTAAATTGGTACCATAGTGGACTGTGTTTTCTGGAAGGAGCCCTGGTGGTACAGTGGTTAAAGTGCTCAGCTGCTAAACAAAAGGTCGGCAGTTTGGAACCCACCAGCCGCTCCACGGGAGTAAGATGTGGCAGTCTGGTCCCATAAAAATTTACAGCCTTGGAAAACCTGAGGCTGTTCTACTATAGGGTCGCTGTGAGTCGGAATCAACTCAGCAGCAGTGGGTCTGGTTTTGGTTTGGTGCTTTCTGGTAGATTTTGGAGGTTCAGGAAGCTGACCTGATCCGTGTACCAAGACACACTCAAGTGTGGCAGTTTAACTCTCTGTGACCCACTGAACAGTCTCCCTCCACCCCTTGGATTATCTATACTTCCCCCTCTCAGCCTTGTTTATAATTACTCCCTGTGTATTAGGACAAAGAGGGCACCTAACAACAGGCGAATGCAATGGGTTTTGGTACAATGTAACAACTCAGCTGATTTTTCTGACAGTTTAAGCTCTACAGGAAAGCGGGGCAACCAGGTATTATGGTTTCCTGATCTGGTGCCATAGGAATTATGTAACATCATCTATGAAGAATTCTTGCTAAAGAATCAAACCTGGATCTAATCAAGACTCTAGATTTAACTAGGTTTATGGGAATTATGGGGGTCTGAAAAACTTGTTAAATGACACCATAAGGATTCTATCAGTTGAATCCAGAATGTGCACAATTCTGTAGGACAAATAACTTATTGAGGCTGATCATTTCTCAGGCCTCTAATTGCACAAACACATTTGTCTGATTTCTGTATCCTGTGAACTGTTTTAAATTCAACAAGATTTGTAGGGAGTTTGGGACTATTGTTTCAGTTTCACAAAGTCACACAAAAGGAGCACAGAGGAAGAATATCTACTCATCTGAGGTTGGGGGTGTCAGAAAAAGCTGCCTTGAGAGGGTAATGTCTGAACAGCATCTTAAAGGAAGAGCCAGAGTAAAGATTTAGAGGAAGGAGTTGTTTGGGGGAAAAAAGAGGGAAGGGAGAAAACTCCCAGAAGAGAGGACAACAGGGTCAATGAAGCAGTCCTTAGTTCCTCAAACTTGAGGAAAGGAAAAAAATGGTGGGATATGAGGTTGGAGAGATCAGCAAGGGTAAAGCAATCACAAGCTTTAAACAACAGGCTATAAAGGTTGCATTCCACTCTGTAAGTCAACTTTTCCTAAAGTATGTTCTACAGAACACTGGTCCCTCAAGATGATTTACAGGCAATGGTTCTAAGAACAAGAAAGTCTGGGAAACACTGTATACATGTACTTATTTAGGAGTCTCACAATTAACACATTAAATGTTCTGAGAAGTCCTGCAGTGATAAACCTATTTATTTATGGTGGCAAAACACAACCAAACATACATTCATTCAATAATTTCTACATGTACAGTTCACTGACATTGGTTATATTACTTTGCGTCGTCACCATTCTATTTGTAGAATACTGTGCCACCACCGTTAATCTAGACTTTCTGCCCCTAAAGTTCTCATCTACGCTTTAGATTAACAGTTGTCAACTTGAATTCAAAAAGTTAATTCTTTATAAGAGCACAATGTTCAAGACAAACAAACATTCTTTATTAACTGAGCTAAACCGTTGTTCGATAATGGCTTCAAGGGATAGTTTTGGTTAAAGGTTTAATGATTATTTCCAGTTAATAGATTCAAGGGTTCCCCCAGTCTCAACAGATCCAGTAAGTCTGGTTTCCTTATAAACTTGAAGTTCTGTCCCATGATTTTCCTTCTTTTGATCAGGATTCATCTAATGGGTCCTTGATTAAAATGTTCAGTAATGGTAGCTGGGCACCATTAATTTCTGCTGGTATCATGGTGAAGGAGGTAACAGTTCATGTAGGCAAAACCTATTTATCTTTAGAATAGTGTTTTCCTGAACTTACTTGACCATAAACACCTCCTTTGAGTGGGTTACTCCCCACATGGAATTAACACTGGCTGTGGAACAAGTTTTATTTAGAACACAGTATCACGACCCAGCAATTTCACTGCTAGGGTAAATTTTGTATGTATTTTGGAACCACCGAAAGACCTTACAACTCACTGCTGTATCTGTACGGAGAATAGATGTGTTGGTGACAAGACCTGAGGCAAGAAATTAAGGAGGCAGATCACTGTTATATTGGTGTGAGATGGAGAGGCAGAGGAGGAGATGGATTCTAAAAATACTGGTGTCTAGCTCAGTAAGAGAAATGAAAGAGAGGAAACAGTCAAGGAGGTCTTTAGTTTTTTAGTGTGAGGACTAAATGGCTAATAGAGTCCAGAGGAGGGGATGGAAGAGGAGAGAGAGGCAGGTTTTTGGGTAAGTTCAGTGTGGACATGTTGACTTTGTGGAGCTCATGGACATTCACAGAGATGTAAATGAAAGCCACAATGAGATAGCATTTCACTCCCACTTTGGGTTTTTGGGTAGGATGGCTAGCCCTTGGAAACTCTATGGGGCACTTCTACTCTGTCCTATAGGGTCGCTGAGTCAGAATTGACTGCACTGGGGTGGTGGTGTGGTAAGATGGCTAAGATAGAAAACAAAAACAGAAAATAACAAATGCTGGCAAGGATGTGTGGAAATTGGAACCCTTATCCATTACTGGTGGAAATGCAAAATGGTACAGCTATTACGGAAAACTCTCAAAAAAATTAATCATAGAACTATCATGACCCAGCAATTCCACTGCTAGAAATACATTCAAAAGACTTGAAAGCGGTGATGAAAAGAGACCAATATTCACTGAAGCACTATTCACAATAATTTAAAGGTGGAAATAGCCTAAATGTACATCAGTGGATGAGTGGATAATCAATGTATGGTATATATGTATGATGAAATACTACTCAGCCAGAAAGGGAGACGAAGTCTTGATACATGCCATAACATGGGTGGAGCTTGTAGACATCATGCTGAGTGAAATAAGTCAATCACAAAAGGACAAATATTGTATAACTTCACTTATATAAAAAGACAAGAACATGGAAATGTATAGAGACCAATGTTTATTAGTGGTTACTGGGGTGGGAGGGAGAGGGGAAAAAGGGGAGCCCTGAGTTTTGGTTTAGGGTAAGGGTTTTCACATTAAGGGTAAAGGTTGAACAGCTGATTAATGTAATTGATGTAAATTGTATACCCATAAAAAGATGAATTGGCAAAGTTGTAGGATATTTATAACAACAAAAGAGCAGCTTTTGAGGCTGCTTGTACAAACACACACGTAATGATATCTGGTTTCTTGGTTTGGTGGTTTAGGGTCATGGTTTCATGGGACATTCCAGTTAATAGGTCTACTATTGTTTTAGTGCTTCTGTTCTATCTCCTAGTTCACTGCATAGTGCCTAGGGTCTTAAGAGCTGGCAAGCGGGCATCCCAGGTACAACAATTGGTCTCCATTTGCCTGGAGCAACAGAGGAAAAGGAGATCAAGGAATAGGAGAAGGAAATGGATGTGTGGCTAATTGCCTCCACAAGCAATGGTCTCCTTTGCCATGAGACCAGAAGAACTGGATGGTGCCCAGCTACCATTACTGAATGTTTTGACCGAAGATTCTACAGAAGAATTGAGAGAAAATGCAGAACAGAATTTCAAATTCTCATCGAATTCAGATTTTGTGGAGCCAATGAGGCTGGATGAATCCCTGAAACTAATGATCTGAGATAATCTTTAAACCTTAAACCAAAAATATCCCGAAGTCTTCTTTAAACCAAACAATGGTTTAATTAGTAAAGAATGTCTGCCTTGAGCATTATGCTCTTTTAAGAACCATCTATATAGGATCAAATTGACAACAGCAAATTTCAAGATTAGACAGAAAACTTAGGGGGCACTCAGTTTATGTTAATGTGGGAGGAAAAAATTCAGAAAAGGAGGAGAATGGTTGCACAACTTGAAAAATGTAATCAACGTCACTTAATTGTACATGTAGAAACTGATGAATTGGTGTATGTTCTGCTATGCATATTCTCAAAAAAAAAAAAATTGAACCTGAGGAGGTTTGGACTGAATATATAAATTTGGGAATTATCAACATATAGGAGAAAGGCGGAATCACCAAAGGAATATATGGAGACTTTCTGAGGAAACTTTTCCCTTGGGTTTGTTCTCATCTACTTTTAAGTAAATGACGCTGAGGCTTTGTCTTTCAGTATCTGTGAATTCAGTGAGCCTCTAGAAGAGTTAACTCTCTCTTCAGATTTCAAGGGATGCACCTTCCTCTTACCACCCGCATCCGGAATCCCCCACTAGGGTCTCTATAGAGTATGTTGTCACCAGTGGCCACAGTGGATACCAGAATGTGACAAGTCTCCGTTTCATTTTTCTCTCCCTTGTTCCTTTGAATTTTGGGAACTTAACCTACAGTTTTATTTTTTCTTCTGTTCATCTTCTCTGGAAAAATGGCAGAATTCTAGTTAAATTATAAGAAAAATATCTGATGGAAAAATAAACTCTTAAATTGACTTTGGGCATGCTTTACCACATTTCTAATGAGTTTTATAAAAACATGTCACATACACGTGAGAAAAGATTATGATAAAATGGCAATTAGTTGGGTGGGAAGAAACAAATGGATAAAACCATATGGGAAAGTACAAAAAATAATGTAGAGTCAAAACAATGTTGTTATTCTAGTCTTTATTATCTCTTTAAACTATATTTTGAACAAACAAGTTTCAGTCCAGTCAACTGAAAAGCACAGCCTTTTATGAGCAAAAGGCTGGGGTTCGTGTAATAGCTCTAGTTAAGATGAACCTTAAAGTCACTCTGAGCTGGATAAAATAATTGTAAACCCTTAAAATTTTAGAGTGTTTTGGAGTTTCAGTGGGCTTTGGCATATTCTATTTTGATCTGCTTTGTTTTGCAGATATGGAAACTGAGGATCAGAGTAGCTGAGTGAATTATTTGATATCACATAGCTGATTTGTAGCAAAATCTACATGTGAACTGATTCATGCTAACTGTAAATCTACTGCTCTTTCTACTATATTGTACTCTGTATTTCTCTGAATTTAGTAATTCTGTCAAAAAACAAAATCGAACAACTAAAAACTCCCACTCCAACCAGAAATATTTCATAGTTTTGCTTATGATCCCTTTTGAAACAACATTAGAGACAATTAAATTCTAATATAATCAAAGACTTACTACAAGGGGATTAAATTTGCATTACATCACCTTTGCAAGAATAAGACACACGTTATATAAAATATAATACTGACACATCAGGTGGCACTAAAAAACAATCTAACATGGTTCTTTAGCCAGTAATTTTTACTGATGTTGTGCAAAGTTTTAATTTAAACATGTCGTTTAAATTAAACAATGTTCAATGTTGTGCCTATATTTCAAGCCTATGATAACCCAAAAATCAAACCAATTACCGTCTAGTCAATTCCAACTCATAGCAATGCCACAGGACAGAGCAGAACTGCCCCATAGGGTTTCCAAGGAGTTACTGGTGGATTCGAACTGACAACCTTTTGGTTAGCAGCTGAGCTCTTAACCACTATGCCACCAAACTCGTTGCTGTTGAGTTGATTCCAACTCATAGCAGCCCTACAGGACAGAGTAAAATTGCCCCATAGAGTTTCTAAGGAGCACTTGGTGGATTCCAACTGCCAACCTTTTCATTAGCAACCGTAGCACTTAACAACTTCGCCACCAGGGTTTCCTACTGTGCCACCATGACATATTATTTCAGTTAAAATTTCTTGCCCTTTAAGCAGAAATAAAATTGGGAAAATAAAACAAAATTACTATTTCTTTCTCTGAATTAACAAATGATTTTGCTAAAGGGTGTATCAATCACAAATTTACTTTTATTTACAAATCTCTGCTACTAACTTTGACTAGAGTAACATCTAATTTTTTTAACATCTAAATCTGTCTTTTTTAGAAGATTTAAAAGGCAGCAGTATCAAGCAAAGGAGACCTGGTGGCATAGTGGTTAAAGCGCTCAGCTGCTAACTGAAAGGTGGGCAGTTTGAACTGACTAGCTGCTCCCGCAGGGAGAAAGATGTAGCAGTCTGCTTCCATAAACATTACAGCCTTAGAAACACTATGGGGGCTGTTCTACTCTGTCCTATAGGGTCACTGTGGGTTGGAATCGACTCGATGGCAATGGGTTTGGTTTTGTTTAGTATCAAGCATGTTCTGTGGATGTGGAACTGAAAAATCAGCTTTTGTCCAACTCTTTGAGCATCTTTGAATCATCAACTCCAGGTACAGCTATAGTGCACAGTAAGGGCAGCAACTAGAGACAAGCCCAGTGAAGTGCAGGGAGGACCTTGCATGCAATGATGGGGAACTGGGACTCAGTCTACAGAAAATCGGGGTCCCTGGGGATGATTAGCTGCATAGGCACACAACCAGATCTGTGTTTAAGACTGAATCCAGACAGTTAGAAGGCTAGATTCAGAGAAGAGACTAGACTCAAAATGTTTTGCTCATTTTTGGTATCTAGTTTCTAGCACTATGCTTGCTATGCATTCACATATTTGAGTGACTAGTCTAAGGAGGTCCTTGCATAGCAGAGGTAAGAAGGAGAGGGGGACAGGGTGTGAGATGCTTCTTTGATATAATCAACATGACTTAGTGACTGACTTGATGTGAGGGCAGAGAGAAGAAAAGGCCAAGGTTCCCACACTGGGAAATTATATACAGTTAATTATGATATTTAGTGACGGTAAGAGGAAGACTCAACATTGCTCTGATCAGATTTCAGGCAGATAACATCACAGCTGGACTAAGGCATGGAAAAAGAAAGAGAGGGAGACTTGAAAAGAAGAACATTTCAGGAAGAGGGAACAGCACTGCAAAGGTACCAAAGGTAGTGAGTCCAGTTTGGCTAAAATATTGGGTGAGTTTGGAAGAGGTAGTCAGAAATGAAGCTGGAGAGGTAGACTGGGGTCAGGCTGTGAAATAATATGGTTTTGTCATGCTTAAAGACTTGGACTTTAAGCTGTTGGTAATGGGAAGATAGCTAGTCACAGCTGAGGTCTTTAAGCAGGGAAATGATGGTTCATTGTTTATACAGGATATACATTTAACAACAGAGTACTCCAGCAAAAAGAGAATGGAAGAAAAAGGAAAAGGTCCTACAATGATCTAAGTGAGAGAAAATGATGAGGGCACTAAACCAAGGCAGTGGTAGAGGGTACAGATTTTATAGAGAGTTCTAAAAAAGAATGGTAATAATTTGGTGACTGAGTTTCTACTTTGGTGCCATCATTAATGAACATAGTTTTTTTTTTTTTTTAAGGGAATGAGGGGTAAATCATTCTTTTTGGTACATATTAAGTTTGAGGTGTATGGTGGATGCTATGGTGTATGATCAGATGTCCAATTTAGGAATGAGGCACTCTCATCCAAGCTATCCACCCAAATGTTGGGAGTCTTGGTGGTTGACAGCTCTGGCTATACTCCTTCTCCATGAATTGCCCTCAAGGAAGAGAGCTGACTGCCCAAGGTCATGCTCCCTTCCTTAGGGCAGACTACCTTTGAAGGGCTGTCCCAATTCAGAGCTATGGATTCAGCTGAGGTCACTGTCACAACTCCATCTAAGTTCAACACTTCGCTTTGCCCAATTCTGCTCCCCTCACACACTTACAGGTATTGTTCCTGATAATTCTCACCAATAAATCTGCACACAAATCTCGATCTATCTCCTGAGGAACTCAACCCATCACAAGATGCCAGAAGGACGGATGTCTAGGAGGTACCTATATGTGATTACTGGAGCTCAGCAGAGATAAGAGTACCTGGGGAGGTAATGGCACATGGAAGATTGCTGAAACCATAGCTATAAACAAGATCATATTTGCAGAGCACATAGAGCAAAAAGTCAATTGAAGAGTGGATCCCTAGAAAACTCTGATGTTTAAAGGATGGGCAGAAAAGAATAGTCACCAAAAGAGGTAGAAAAAGATTAGTCAGGGAGGCAGGTAAACCAGAAGAGAAGAGAGCACCATCATGGACGACAAAGGAAGGGAGAAATTTAAGAATAAGGTGGTTACAATGTCAAATGTGAGAGAGAGCAAGTAGAAAGAAAAATGAAAAGGTCAATGCATAACCACTGCATAACGTTATGGAACAATTAGGAAACAAGAAAGACAAAATGTCACACACAGGCTACTGTTCAAGAGTGTGACAGTGAAGAAAAAGTTATGGTGGTAGCCCGACAGACCGGCATAGTCAACGAATACTTTTTCCTCTCCAGGATGGAGGAGACCTGAATATGTTTTGAGTGGATAAAGGCCAACACAGAGGGAAAACTGAAAGAATATACTAGCAAGAATAGTACTTTTATAGAGGGAGGTTCCAGAGGAGACTGAAGGGAATGGGCTCAAAAGCACATACAAAATCATTAGCCTTCAAATAAATCAAAACATATCTCCTTTGGGACAAAAGGAACAGCAGGTAAGGAAAGAAAATACTCTAGACCTGCACTGTCCAACAGGGCAGCTGCCACTTGCTATATAGGGCTGCCAAGAACTTGAAATTAGCTAGTCCGGACTGAGATGTGCTACAAAAGCACATCAGATTTTGAAGACTTAAGGAAAAAAAGAAATGTAAAATATCTTAATGATTTTTCTATACTGATTGTATGTTAAAATAATATTTGGATATATTAAACCCCAAAACGAAAACCTGTTGCTGTTGAGTTAATTCCGACTCACAGCAACCCTGTAGGATAGAGTAGACCTGCCCCACAGGGTTTCTAAGGAGCGCCCGGTGGATTCAAACTGTCGACCTTTTCGTTACACTAGGGTTTCCAAAAACAGTTTCCTTTTTTTTTTGTGGATGTACTAGGCTAACTAAAATATATTATTAAAATTAATTTCATCTGTTTTACTTTTTAAAATCCGGCTACTAGAAAATTTAAAGCTAGTATGTGGCTTGTACCATATTTCTATTGGACAGCATTGCAGACTGTATCAAGCGATGATGTTACTTACTGTGGGAATACAAATCTTGCTTAAGGGATTGCCGTCCAGGAGATAGGATCCATTAAATGTCACATATTCATCATAATACTGAGGTGCTTGAGGAATAACACTACACAACAATTTACGCTTTTCTTCAATCTTTTTTCTTATGTGCAGGTATTCAAAATATGGATTTGCTCTCTCCGAACTGTATGGCTGAATCTCATCTAGTTTCAGAGAATCTACGATGGCTGCCAGAGATTGCTGAGTTTTCTCTTTTGCTTGCAGTAAAAAGGGACTCACTTGCACAGGCTGAGGTACACGAGATACTTTCCTTTTCCGTGGATGGTGAACTTGAGGATCATCTTCTTCAGTTAATCTTAGTCTTCCTCTGAGAGACGAAGATTCATTGTCTTTTTCTGACAGTAGCGTACAGCCAGCAAGGAGCTGTTTGCTTTGATTTGCCATCGTATTTGCTCTGTTTCTAGTCATCCTTTGAGGAGTGTGGTTTTCAGTTTTATCATCTTCAGGATTTTCTTCTATCTCTACTTTAATGAACTGACCATATTTATGGATTTCTGGTAGAACTGACTGTTGTGAATGGTTTTCCAGATTTGATAAAATACCTTGTTCAGATTCTTCATCTTCAATGGAAAGCAAACACTTTTCACTTTCAAGACAATGCTTTGGATTATCTTGTTCATTTAGGTTTTCTTTTGGCATCCCTGCATTCATTTCACAGAAATCAGAATCACACTTATTCAAATGAGTTAAAATGAAACTCTCCAGTTTGTTTCCTTTTTCATGTGAAATAACCTGAGTATCAGTTGTGCTATTTTCAACCTCAAGGCCACTGGAAGACTTACACATTAGTTTGCTAAACGCATGATGTGTGCTTAGTTGAGAAGACGCATCACTTCCATTAAAGTCCTTTTCTGATGGTAACACAGGTAAAGTATTAGCCTTCTCAAAAGCTGGTGATACTTCTTGAATGGTATTTTCAGAGTACACTGAGACAAAGGCATCTGTCTTTGGAATATCTGCTGGGACAAAATTATTTTCCATGTCTTTTGTAGATTCATTATCAGCGTCTAGAACAGAACTGATCATTTGAACCGAATTCTTCTGTTGTGAAATATCTGGCTCTTGATTGGCAACGTAAGACAAAGACATATGTTTAGAAGTAGATTCAGCATCTGAAAGCAACTGGTTGTGATAAGAGCAAAGTGGTTGTGAAGGCATAAAGGATGCTGGCTCCTGAGCACAAGAACTTCCTGGCAGTTCAGTCTGGTACAGAGATGAAAAATCAGTATTTTGTTCTTTCAATATTTTGTTTTCAGAATTACAGAAATCCTGACCAGAGGAATCTTGATCAGCTTTACTAGAATTTGTACAGGTAAAGTCACTGCTGCTTAATGACTCCAGTCTGTCAACAGGAATCTCCCATGATTTATTCTGGATCACACCAACCTGATTAGATGGCTCTAGACGTACAGGACTTTCTATTGGCGCAGTACTCTTGATAACATTTGTTTCAGCTGAAATATATTTGCTGTTCACAGATCTAGTTGGAGAGGCTGCAAAACTGGAATGTATGTTAGACATATTTGAAAAGTCTTTTTCAGGCACATTTGAGGATACCTCAGGTTTGGGAGAAGGGCAAATATCTCTTGGCACAGCTAATAAGGTACCTTGATTGCTTTCTTCTGATATTGTTTGGAATTGCTTTGCATGTTCACAAATGACAGATGGGATGCTACATCTTCGAACTTCTACAACAGGTCTACTCTCATTTATAATTAGTTTAACATCTTCTACAGAAGATGACCTGAGATGGGATGTTGGAAGTCTGTTTGCATATGTTGGTTTAATTCGCTCTGGCAGTTCAGCCAGACTATCCAACTCCCTTTCATGAAGGGCAGGAGATTTGGCAATTGGCAAAAAAGGTGACTGGGAAAAGGACATTTGGGAATCTGAACCCTCTAACATGAAGTCAGAGTCGTACTCAACTGGAGGCCTTGGGGTTGTCATGGTAGTATGGCAGGAATCTTCTGAGCTAGCAACCGAAATCATGGATACAGATCTGGAGCTGAGACCTGGCTTTTCACTTTCTGATCTAGGAGACCTGTTTAAGCTAGTATCTGAAACAAAGGGTGACTTCCCTAAACTCATTACATTTTTGGTGTCGAGAGATTGTGATCTGTTACTTACAGCATCTTTAGACTGTTTCTCCTTGGCATAAGCATCAGTCAGCTCTGAACTCTTTGACTTAGTAAGTTCTTTATTTTTGGGTTCAGCTAGTGCATGCTTTATTTTTTCTTTATCTTTTACTTTAAGTTCTAAAGAGTTACGATTTCTCAACCGTTCCTTTTCTTTTTGCTTAATTTTTTCCTTATGTTTTTTGTGCCACTGTTCTATTTCTAGGTCTTTAAGGCTTAGCATTCTTTCAAAACTTGTTTGCATTAAATCATCATTGACTAACCTCTTTTCTTTAGGTCGGGAATCTTTTGATGCTGGTAATGACTTAGGTTTAGGTTTATCTGTCTCAGATTTTAGTTTGAGTAAACTATTTAGTTGAATTTTATCTTTATGTTTATCTCGTTCTTTGTATCTGTCTATATCTTTATCTTTTTTATCTTTTTCTTTTCCATCTGGAGTTTTTAAAGGTTCATCTTTTGTTTTTTCTTTAAGGGAAAAGGATTTTTCATGTTGTGCTTTACTGCTATCTGCTACACTTGACTTTTTCTCTTCCTGTAAATGTTTAGAGTTAGTTATATTTATACTTTCTTTATCTCTAGATTTTTCCCTTTTATCTACCTCCCTGTCTTTTTCTTTACTTTTCCCTTTTTCTGATTTAATGTATTCATTATTGTCTGATTGTTTATTTTTTTTCTCCATCAAGTGCTTTTCTTTGCTTTCTGCAGGATGCCTCTCTTTCTCAGGCTTTTCTTTGTCATGTTTTCTATCTATCTTTTCTCTGCTTCTCTCTCTGTCATCAGTTCTTTTAGTGGTAGTAATATTTTTTACCTTCTCCCCTTCTTTATGGCATTTCTCTGTGTGATGTGAATACAGCCTGTCCTTTTCTTTTCCTCTATCAGTACATTCACTGACATCTAATTTGTCCTTCTCTGACTTATAATCATGTTTTATCTTCTTCTCTTTTTCAGAATTTTTTCTATCAGTCTTCTCAAAGTCCTTTTCTTTAGTTTGAAACCGTTTCTCAGATTTCTCCTTACTTTCCCTTGTATGTTTTTCTTGTTTTTCAATGTCTATTTCCTTTTCTAGTGAATGTAACCCTATAGGTTCCTCTTTGGCACTTATACCCAAAGAGCTGGATTCTGTTTCTCTATCTGTAGATACAGTCTCTCTTTCTTCTTTTAAATCTTTTGTTTTTTCTTCCCTGAAAGACTTCTCGCTTTCTCTCTTGATCTTTTCCCGTTCTTCTTTGACGTTTCTCTCTTTTGAGACATGCTTTTCCTTGGTTGATCTATCATCTTTTATGTTTTTTTCCAACTTTAATTTTTTTTCAAAGGTTAAGGTCTCATGTTCCATATTTAAAAATAGATCTTCAGTTTCATCACTTTTAAAAAAATTCTCTTTCCAAAATTCTCTATCAAATTCCACATTCCTCTGCAGCTCTTTAGCACCGTCCCTATTTTTGTATTTTTCCTTTTCACTTTCAGTTTCTTTTCTATGCTTCTCTTTTTCCCTTTCTTTATGTTTCAACTTATGTTTTTTTAATGTTTTACCTTCTTTATCCATTTTTTTCAGTGTACAGTCTGAATTTTCAAATGTTGGACTATGATCTTCTTCCTTTATTTTGGCATTTGATTTTTCACCAAATTCTAAATGGAGATCTTTCTGGTGTTTGCTTTTTTCCTTATGTTTACAAGATTTTACACTTGAACCTTCTGGCAAGAATTCGGATTCTGTATTGTCATACCGAACAAGATCAGACTGTAATGACACTTCAGAACTTCCTGGTGACAAACACGTTTTAGTATGTTCTTGTTTTAGTGGTGTTGACTGCTTTTCACTTAGTCCACAAGAATGTTTAGGTGATTTACCAGTGGAAATATGAAATAAATGTAATGATGTATCATCTTTTGGGCTAAATGATTTCCTGAAATTTCCTTCCTCTCTAGTCTTCTCTGAACAATCTAATGCAGTATTAACCGTTAAGTTTGTTACTCTGGTATTTTCTTTCCCCTCTTTTTCTTGCTTCAGCTCTTGGTTCTCTTTATTTTTGTTCTGGTTCTTTAATTTTCTTTTAACTTTGCCTTTCTGTTTGTGTTCATTTGATACCACATATTCCTTTTTCGTTTGTATGTCAGAATTTGATGTTTCAGGGATAGAACATGGGGTAGGAACCTTTTTATTTTGAAGAACTTCTTCATCTGAACTTTCAGAACTTGAATACAAAACTCTAGAGGACTTTTGCTTTTTACTTTTAAATGATTTAGGATAGAAAGCTTTTTCCTGTTTTGCAAATAAATTATTCTTTTCTATTTCAGATTCATTCTCTTTTCGTAGCTCTTTCCTAAGAATATGCCTATCATCAATCATTTTATTTACTTCTTCATCATCATCATCTTTGAACTCATACTCATCAAGGGCAGATGGAAGAGGTGCTTTATTGGGAATTATCTGTTTACTTTCACAGATGAGAGAGTCTTTCTCTATTTCAGAGTCAATATTTTCATCAACACTGGAAGGATTTACAGATTGGGCCTCTTCAGAATCTAGGATAAGAAAAGAAAATCTGTTGGTGATCAAAAGACAATTATCAGAAAAAAGGATGAGAGAAAAACAGCATATACAGTAAATATTTGAAACAATTCAGAAAAAAAATTTCAGGTTTATATGTGAATAATGCAATAAAAATATTTAAGGACTCTGCTACCATGTTGTGGAAGAGCTTTATAGAGTAAAAAAGGACGAGGTCCTTTAGACACCTCCAAAAGCATAGTGTACTGAATTCACTACACACATACATACAGACCCAGATAGATAATGTAAAAATGTATAACTTGGAGCAGAGTTTTATAACCCAGGGTTCTGGATTCAGGGGAAACATTAGCCACTAAATGGTATGTAAAACTTTCATATATGTATACGTTTTTATGAAGAGAGTATTTAACTTCAATCAGATTATCTGGCCCAAAAAAGATTAAGAACCACTAAATAATAAGAAAACATGGAAGACTGTTCTGTGTATTTCAGAAAATTTACTAGTAAAACTGTAGGGAAGGAATCATATGTTTCCCATAAAGAACAATAACTTAAATAAAGATCAAGGTTTTTAGTATGTAAGAAAAATGATTACCTGGTAAAAATAAAATCAGAAAAATTAAATGAAACAAAGCCTTCAGTTATATAATCAAGATTGTAACAGATAAATGGAACAGATACGTAATTTGAAAAAAGCTTCTCTATTTCTCAGTTTTTTTTCCCTATCAATTAGACTTGATAAAAAATACATACTATGGTACAATGGTATAGGGTCGCTATGAGTCGGAATCGACTCAATGGCAGTAGGTTTGGTTTTTTTTGGATGGTACAATGGAGCCCTGGTGGTGTAGTGGTTAAGAACTCAGGCTGCTAACCAAAAGTTCGGTGATTCAAATCCACCAGCTGTTCCTTGGAAACCCTATGGGCCAGTTTTACTCTGCCCTATAGGGTCATTATGAGTCAGAATTGACTCAATGGCACACAACAATAAATAGGGGAAATAATTGGTTCAATTATTACATATTTTAAGTACATGAAAACTTAGTTTTAGGAAACTGCACTCAAGCTGCTATATAAATATAGCCAAAACACTGAGATTCTATATCATCACATCTTTTTTAATAGAAACTTTTCTTCTTCCCAGGTTGGCATCTTTTTCTAGCTTAAATACTGTAAACATGTATGTATACTCTCACTGAAAAGAAACCCAGGGGCTCTAAGGAAAATAAAATTAAACTCATTACAAAGATGATAAATAAATACTCATTTACTAAATATTTAATACTAAAATTATAAATTGATTTTAATATATCAAACTTTCTCTAATTGAGCTTCCAAGTATTTTCTTCACATGAAAATTTAAATTCAAGAGATATTTTGGAATGTCTACAGGGTAACTGGCCCTGCACTAGGAGCTCTGAGACAGCATATCTTTTTTGGAGAAGATATGGTACTAGTCTAAGACAGCATTATCATTAAGTGCCAATGAGCAATAGTTATTCTGACATATGTATTATAAAAATGAGCATTTCTGGAATTATGGCTGCTTATACATGTGTGTTAAAAATCCTCTGAACTTGCAGTTATCAATATTGTAACAGACAATACCAACACACAGTACTTCATGCTGCCAAAAAAAAAAAAAAAAAACTACTTTTGTTGTTGTTGTTAGGTGCTGTTGAGTTGGTTTCAACTCACAGTGACCCTATAAGCAACAGTATGAAACACTGCCCAGTCTTTTGCCATCCTCACAATCGTTGTTAGGTTTTAGCCCACTGTTGCAGCCAATGTATCAATCCATCTCATTGAGAGTTTTCCTCTTTTTCACTGACCCTCTACCTAGCATGATGTCCTCCCCCAGGGACTGGTCCCTCCTGGTAATAAGTCCAAAGTACATGAGACGAAGTCTTGTAATCACTGCTTCCAAGGAATACTCTGGCTGTATTTCTTCCAAGACAGACTTTTCGTTCTTTTGGCAATCCATGGTATATTCAATATTCTTCACCAACATCATAATTCAAAGGTATCAATTCTTCTTTGGTCTTCCTTATTCACTGTCCAGCTTTCGCATGCATATGAAGCATTTGAAAACACCATGGCTTGGGTGAGGCGTACCTCAGCACTCAAAGTGACATCTTTGCTTTTTATTAAAGAGGTCTTTGGCAGATCTGCCCAATGCAAAATGTCGTTTGATTTCCTGACTGCTGCTTCCAAGTAAAATAAAATTCTTGATTAACTTCAGTATTTTCTCCGTTTATCATGATGTTGCTTATTGGTCCAGTTGTGAGGAATTTTCTTGATTGAGATGTAATCCATACTGAAGGCTGCAGTCTTTGATACTCATCAGTAAGTGCTTCAAGATCTCTTTGATTTCATTATGCAAGGCTGTGTCATCTGCGTATCACAGATGTTAAGGAGTCTTCCACTAATCCTGATGTCACGTTCTTGTTCACATAGTTCAGCTTCTCAGCATACAGATTTAGTAAGTACGGCAAAGAATGCAACTCTGATGCACACCTTTCTTAATTTTAAACCATGCAGTATCCCCTTGTTCTGTCCGAACAACTGCTTCTTCATCTATGTACAGGTTCTGCAAAAGCGCAATTAAGTGTTCTGGAATTCCCATTCTTCGCAGTGTTATCCATAATTTATTATGACCCACAGTCAAATGCCTCTGCACAGTCAATAAAACACAGGTAAAGATCTTTCTGGTATTCTCTGCTTTCAGTGAAGATCCATCTGACATCAGCAATAATATCCCTCGTTCCACGTCCTCTTCTGAATCTGGCTTGATTATCTGGCAGTTCTCTGTCGATGCACTCCCACAACCACTTTTGAATGACCTTCAGCAAAATTTTACTTGTGTGTGATGTTAATGATACTGTTGAATATTTCCACATTCTGTTGGATCGCCTTTGTTTGGAATGGGCAAAGATATGGATCTCTTCCAGTCGGCTGGCATAGCAGAATCCTTAAATATTTTTATTGCATTATTCACATATAAACCTGAATTTTTTCCTGAATTATTTAATATTTACTGTATATGCCGTATTTTTCTCTCATCCTTTTTGAATGATCTTCAGCAAAATTTTACTTGTGTGTGGTATTAATGATATTGTTCAGTAATTTCCACATTCTGTTGGATCCCCTTTCTTTGGAATGGGCAAAAATATGCATCTCTTCCAGTTGGTTGGCACAGATGAGTGAATATCTCCAACGCTGCATCCATTTGTTGAAACATCTCAATTGGTATTCCATCAATTCCTGGAGCCTTGTTTTTCACCAACGTCTTCAGTACCATCAGTTCCTGATCATGTGCTTCCTCCTGAAATGGCTGAACGCAGACCAATTATTTTTGGCACAGTGACTCTGTGTATTCCTTTCATCTTCTTTTGATGCTTCCTGCGTCATTTAATATTTTGCCCATAGAACCCTTCAACATTGCAACTCGAGGCTTGAATTTTTCCTCAGTTCTTTCAGCTTGAGAAATGCCGAGTGTGTTCTTCCCTCTTGGTTTTCTAACTCCAGGTCTTTGCACACGTCGTTATAATACTTTTACTTTGTCTTCTCAAGTCACCCATTGAAATCTTCTGTTCAGCTCTCTCACTTCATCATTTCTTTCATTGCTTTAGCTACTCTATGTTCAAGAGTAAGTCTCACAGTCTCTTCTGACATTCATTTTGGACTTTTCTCTCTTTTTAATGACCTTTTGCTTTTTTCACGTATGATGTCCTCCCATAGCTCGTCTTGTCTTTGGTCATTAGTGTTAAATGCATCAAATCTATCCTTGAGATGTTCTCCAAATTCAGGTGGGGTATACTCAAGGTCGTATTTTGGCTCTCATGGACTTGTTCTAATTTTCTTCAATTTCCACTTGACCTTGCATATGAACAACTGATGGTCTGTTCTTCAGTCTGTCCCAGGCCTTGTTCTGAGATGATATTGAGCTTTTCCATCATCTCTTTCCACAGATGTAGTTGAATTGACTTCTGTGTTCCCCATCTGGCAAGGTCCATGTGTATAGTCACCATGTATGTTACTGAAAACAGGTATTTGCAATGAAGAAATCATTGGTCTTGCAAAATTCAATCATGCGATCTCTGGAGTTGTTTCTGTCACCAAGGCCGTAGTTCCCAACTACCAGTCCTTCTTCATTTCCAACTACCAATCCTTCTTCTTTGTTTCCAACTTTTGGATTCCGTTCACCAGTAATTATCAAGGCACCTTGACTATACGTTTGATCAGTATCAGACTGTGGAAGTTGGTAAAAATTTTGAATTTCTTCATCTTTAGCCTTAGTGGTTGGTGCGTAAATTTGAGTAACAGTCATATTAACTGATCTTCCTTGTAGGCCTATGAATATTATCCTATCAATGACAGTGTTGTACTTCAGGATAGCTTATGAAATGGTCTTTTTGACCATTTATTCCCAGCAGAGTAGACCATACAATTGTCTGATTCAAACTGGCCAATACCATCCTAATGCCTACGATACTGATGTCTATGTGTTCCATTCAATTTCTGACGACTTCCAATTTTCCTAGATTCATACTTCATACATTCCATGTTCTGATTATCAATGGATACTTGCAGCTATTTCTTTTCATTTTGAGTCATGCCACATCAGCAAATGAAGTTTCCGAAAGGTTGACTCCATCCATATCAGTAAGGTTGACTATACTTTGAGGAGGCAGCTCTTCCCCAGTCGTCTTTTGAGTGCCTTCCAAATTGAGGGGCTCATCTTCCAGCATTATATCAGACAATGTTCCACTGCTTTTGATAAGGATTTCACTGGCCATTTTTTTCAGAAGTAGACTGCCAGGCCCTTCTTCTTAGTCTGTGTTAGTCTGGAAGCTCCACTGAAACCTGTTCCAAGGATTACCCTGCTGGTATTGGAAATATCAGTGGCAAAGCTTCCAGTATCACAACCAACATGCAAGCCCCACAGTATGACAAACTGATAAACTCTTTAGCAGAGTTTATTTTGGTCCTTCATTAAAGGAATCAAAGAATATGTACTTATACAACAAGTGCTATTTTCTCTTGTTAACACATTGTAATTAGGTTTTGAAAACTTTTCTGTACTTGTAGTTTTCAAGGGTTTCAGTCTTTATGCTTTATAGATAACTATTTCTATTCTGTTTCTCATTAGATTATTGATTTTACTAAAGATTAGGAACCATCTCTTCCTTTGTGCATCCCATAAAACTTCAGTACAACTTCTACACTGAGAATCAGTCTTCAGTAAGTATTTATTAAGCTCTACCAGGCAGGTAGTGCTAGGTGTAAGGGATGAAAAGGTGAAAAGAACACAGTCCCTGCTCCAAGAGGCTACAGCACTAGGAGTAATATAATAGTTGCTAAAATGGCTGTAGATCCTATTTTTAAAGGGTGAACATGGGAAAGAGTCTGCCTTAGAGAACTGGAGAATTGAGGAAGGCTTCTCAGAAAAGCATACTGAAGATGAAGCGTGAAAAATATATAGGAATTTCAGGCAAGATTTAAGGGTATGAAAATGTTGTATAAACAAGTAGCTCAAATCACAAATAGTATTATTGCATATTTGCCTTTCTTCATTTAACAGATTACAGATATTTTTCATGTTAGATTTCCCTCATTACTATTTTTAATGGCTCCATATTACACTGAGTTACTATGTAATTATTTAAATTGATTTCTCTTAGGAGACATTCAAGTCGCTTCCAATTCATATTACAGATATTTAATAATATTAATATATATGCATGTGTAGAGAAAAAAACAAGGGAAACAGATCAAAATACTATCTGTAATAAACTCTGGTTGGAAAAACGATTTTTTTCTTTCAGCTTTTCTGTACTTTCCAAATTCCTAGCACTTTTACAATCAGAAAAAGAAAAAAAAACTTGTTTAAAAGAGTCCACTAATTTAATAGGTACAAAATGGTATCATTATTTTGTTTGACTTCTTGATTTGGTATGGCTCATTTTTCCATTGTTTGTACTTCCTTCTATGTAATGGCACTTTATAATTTCTTTACAGTATTTTCTTCTGGTCCTTTTTTTGTCTATGCAAAATTATATTACACATATAGTCTTATATACGTTTTACTTAACACTGTATCAAAGTACATACCATTTCTGACTACACACATTAAATGTTTAAATGCAAATTCTCCTAAGGGAAATACACAAATAATGTGAGCTACATGATCTGTCACTTGAGTTTCTGATTTATCAACTGAAGGTAATTTAGTAATGCTCAGTTTTGAAATTATCATAGGTGAATGATCATAATCTGGCTCTGGTTACTGTGTGATACACACTGATCAGGCTCATTCTCCTGCAAACCAGGTACTGCAGTGCCATCTGTCATAAAACTTCATTATCCTCAAGAGTTCGGTTAGTCTGCGGATATTCAGCAAGGCCCACTACCTCAATTACACCATTGCACTTGCAGACCAGGCAGAAATTCCTTTTCTTCCCCTAAGCAGGCCCAAACTTTCCGATCTACCTTAAAGACCTAGGAACACAGATCAACCTGGTCCTGGAATTCTAGTGGGACACTAAAAATGTTTGTTCTTGTTTCCTGAATAAACTAAATGCTTTGAAGGTAAGCGTAGCAGGGCCAGGGGTTTAAGGGACCATGGTTTTAGGGGACATCTAAGTCAACTGGCATAATAAAATCTATTAAGAAAATATTCTGCATCCCGCCTTGGTGAGCGCATCTGGGGTTTTAAATACTACCAAGTGGCCATCTAAGATGCATCAATCGGTCTCAACCCACCTGGGGCAAAGGAGAGTGAAGAATACCAAAGACACAAGGTAATTAAGAGCCCAAGAGACAGAAAGGGCCACATAAACCAGAGACTACATCAGCATGAGACCAGAAGTAGATGATGCCCAGCTACAACCAATGACTGCCGTGACATAGAACACAACAGAGAACCCCTGAGGGAGCAGGAGAGCAGTGAGATGTACAGCAGTGGGATGCAGACCCCAAATTCTCGAAAAAAGACCAGACTTAATGGTCTGACTGAGACTAGAAGGACCCCAGAGGTCATGGTCCCCATGCCTTCTGTTAGCCCCAGATAGCAACCATTCCCAAAGCCAACTCTTCAGACAGGGATTTGACTGGATTATGGGATAGAAAATGATACTGGTGAGGAATGAGCTTCTTAGATCAAGTAGACACATGAGACTATGTGGGTAGCTCCTGTCTGGAGGGGAGATGAGAGGGCAGAGGGCGTCAGAAGCTGCCTGAATGGACATAAGAATAGACTGGAGAGACAGAGTGTGCTGTCTCATTAGGGGGAGAGCAAATAGGAGTATATAGAAAGGTGTATATAAATTTTTGTATGAGAGACTGACTTGATTTGTAAACTTTCAATTAAAGCACAATAAAAAAAATGTTTGTTCTTTCTTAGTAAATGATTACCATAAAATAAAACCACCTAAAATCTCCATTTGGTTGGTTTGGCTAATATTTGCTACACAAATATCTGATCTTCACAACAGCTGTAGGTGGCAGTATTATCATCCCTATTTAACAGACAAGGAAAAAGATTCAGAGCTGTTATGTAGATTGTTCAAGGTCACCTCATTATTAACAGATGTATCCCAGGGTGCTTTCTGACTATATTCTACTACACTGCCACCCATTTTCATTCCTCATTGCTAACACATTACCCACACCCATATACTACTCCCTCTTCCCCAAGTTTTCATGCATATTTATGTGGATTCCAATCTTTACATTATTTTCTATCTGCTTAACTGGGAGATGTTTGCATTGGTATTTACTTAAGATTACATCTCGAGTGGTTTGGAAGGAGCTGGTTTGCAACTACTCCAAAAGGTATGCATTTTTTTAACTCCTGTTATTTTGACCACTGGGTTATGAAAGGCTAAAGAATGTCCATTTCCTGAAAAGGAAAGCTGCAAGGGGAAGGCTACCTGCTTCAAAACATATCCTCAGTACATTCCACATATTCTAGATGAATAGGTATATATACTCTCTCTCTCACACACACACCACTTAGCTTCCTGTGTTTTGTTGTCGTTGTTAGGTGCTGTCGAGTCGGTTCTGACTCATAGCGACCCTATGCACAACAGAACAAAACACGGCCCAGTCCTGCGCCATCCTTACAATTGTTGTTATGCTTGAGCTCATTGTTGCAGCCACTGTGTCAATCCACCTCGTTGAGGGTCTTCCTCTTTTCCACTGACTCTGTACTCTGCCAAGCATGATGTCCTTCTCCAGGGACTGATCCCTCCTGACAACATGTCCAAAGTAGGTAAGACGCAGTCTCGCCATCCTTGCCTCTAAGGAGCATCCTGACTGTACTACTTCTAAGACAGATTTGTTCGTTCTTTTGGCAGTCTGTGGTATATTCAATATTCTTCACCAACACCACAATTCAAAGGTGTCAACTCTTCTTCGGTATTCCTTATTCACTGTCCAGCTTTCACATGCATATGATGTGACTGCAAATACCATGGCTTGGGTCAGGTGCACCTTAGTCTTCAAGGTGATATCTTTGCTCTTCAACACTTTAAAGAGGTCCTTTGCAGCACATTTACCCAAGACAATGTGTCTTTTGATTTCTTGACTGCTGTTTCCATGGCTGTTGATTGTGGCTCCAAGTAAAACTAAATCCTTGACAACTTCAATCTTTTCTCTGTTTATCATGATGCTGCTCATTTGTCCAGTCGTGAGGATTTTTGTTTTCTTTATGTTGAGGTGCAATCCATACTGAAGGCTGTGGTCTTTGATCTTCATTAGTAAGTGCTTCAAGTCCTCGTCACTTTCAGCAAGCAAGGTTGTGTCATCTGCATAACGCAGGTTGTTAATGAGTCTTCCTCCAGTCACCCTGTTGTTTTTCATATAGTCCAGCTTCTCGTATTATCTGCTAAGCATACAGATTGAATGGATATGGTGAAAGAATACAACCCTAATGCACACCTTTCCTGACTTTAAACCAATCAGTATCCCCTCGTTCTGTCCGAACAACTGCCTCTCAATCATGAGCACAACTAAGTGTTATGGAATTCCCATTCTTTGCAATGTTATTCATAATTTGTTATGATCCACAGAGTCGAATGCCTTTGCATAGTCAATAAAACACAGGTGAACATCTTTCTGGTATTCTCTGCTTTCAGCCAGGATCCATCTGACATCAGCAATGATATCCCTGGTTCCACGTCTTCTTCTGAAATGGGCCTGAATTTCTGGCAGTTCCCTGTCCCATATACTGCTACAGCTGTTCCTGAATGATCTTCAGCAAAACTTTGCCTGCATGTGATATTAATGATATGGTTCTATAATTTCCACATTCGGTTGGATCATCTTTCTTGGGAATAGGCATAAATATGGATCTCTTCCAGTCAGTTGGCCAGGAAGCTGTCTTCTGTATTTCTTGGCACAGATGAGTGAGCACCTCCAGCGCTGCAACTGTTTGTTGAAACATCTCAATTGATATTCCATCAATTCCTGGAGCCTTGTTTTTCGCCAATGCCTTCGGTGCAGCTTGGACTTCTTCTTGCAGTACCATCAGTTCCTGATCATATGCCACCTCTTGAAATGGTTGAACATCGACTTGTTCATTTTGGTATAATGACTCTGTGTATTCCTTCCATCTTCTTTTGATGTGTCCTGTGTCGTTTAATATTTTCCCCGTAGAATCCTTCACTATTGCAACTTGAGGCTTGAATTTTTTCTTCAGTTCTTTCAGTTTGAGAAACGCTGAGCGTGTTCTTCCCTTTTGGTTTTCCATCTCCAGCTCTTTGCACATGTCATTATAATACTTGTCTTCTCGAGAGGCCCTTTGAAATCTTCTGTTCAGTTCTTTTACTTCATCAATTCTTCCTTTTGCTTTAGCTGCTCGACGTTCTACAGCAAGTTTCAGAGTCTCCTCTGACATTCATCTTGGTCTTTTCTTTCTTTCCTGTCTTTTCAATGACCTCTAGCTTTCTTCATGGATGATGTCCTTCCACAACTCATCTGGTCTTCTGTCACTAGTGTTCCATGTGTCGAATGTATTTTTCAGATGGTCTCTAAAGTCAGGTGAGATGTACTCAAGGCCATATTTTGGCTCTTGTGGACTTGCTGATTTTCTTCAGTTTCAGCTTGAGCTTGCATATGAGCAATTGATGGTCTGTTCCACAGTCGGGCCCTGGCCTTGTTCTGACTGATGATATCGAGCTTTTCCATCATCTCTTTTTACAGATGTAGTCAATTTGATTTCTGTGTGTTCCATCTGGTGAGATCCATGTGTACAGTCACCGTTTATGTTGGTAAAAGAAGGTACTTGCGATGAAGAAGTCGCTGGTCTTGCAAAATTCTATTATTCGATCTCCAGCATTGTTTCTATCACCAAGGCCATATTTTCCAACTACCGATCCTTCTTTTTTGTTTCCAACTTTCGCTTTCCAATCGCCAGTAATTATCAACGCATCTCGATTGCATGTTCGATCAATTTCAGACTGCAGCAGCTGATAAAAATCTTCTATTTCTTCATCTTTGGCCCTATTGTTGGTGCATAAATTTGAATAATAGTCGTGTTAACTGGTCTTCCTTGTAGACATATAGATATTATCCTATCACTGACAGCATTGTACTTCAGGGTAGATCTTGAAACATTCTTTATGACGATGAATGCAACACCATTCCTCTTCAAGTTGTCATTCCCAGCATAGTAGACTATATGATTGTCTGATTCAAAATGGCCAAAATCAGTCTATTTCAGCTCACTAACGCCTAGGATATCAATGTTTATGTGTTCCATTTCATTTTTGACGATTTCCAATTTTCCTAGATTCATACTTCGTACAGTCCAGGTTCCGATTATTAATGGATGTTTGCAGCTGTTTCTTCTCATTTTGAGTTGTGCCACATCAGCAAATGAAGGTCTTGAAAGCTTTACTCCATCCACGTCATTAAGGACGACTCTACTTTGAGGAGGCAGCTCTTCCCTAGTCATCTTTTGAGTGCCTTCCAACCTGGGGGGCTCATCTTCCAGCACTATATCGGACAGTGTTCCTCTGCTATTCATAAGGTTTTCACTGGCTAATGTGTTTCAGAAGTAGTCTGCCGGGTCCTTCTACCTAGTCTGTCTTAGTCTGGAAACTCAGCTGAAACCTGTCCTCCATGGGTGACCCTGCTGGTATCTGAATACCAGTGGCATAGCTTCCAGCATCACAACAACACGCAAGTCCCCACAGTATGACAAACTGACACGTCGGGGAAGTTACATTATGAACAGCAATTGTTTGAATCTATAGCACCCAGAGAATGAGAAAATTGTTTTTGTAATTATGGGGCGGGATGTAAAGGTGGGAGTGTGATTACTAAGAAAAAAGGTCTGTTTATGGCATTTGGGAGTCCTTCAGATGAAGAATGTAGCTGTAATCTTCTACTTCTGTCTTCCACATTATTCATTACATTTCTGAAATATAAGGTGGTGACTTATACTTAAGGACTCTCATAATGCCTAACATAAACCCACTGCTGTCGAGTCAATTCCGATTCACAGCGACCCTACAGGACAAAGTAGAACTGCCCCATAAGGTTCCCAAGCAGCAGCTGGCAGATTCGAACTGCTGACCTTTTGGTTAGCAGCCTTAGCTCTTAACCACTATGCCACCAGGGTTTCAGTGCCTAGTATAGTAGATGCTTAATGAATGTTGAATAAATGAACAAATACAGAGTTTTAGAACCCAATTATCAAGAGAATCAAATGGGGGTGCTTATCGTGCAAGAGGAGTATTGCAGAATGGAATACAGACATCAAATACAAATTTTATCCATGTTACACTGATGCTGCGATTCACTATTATCTGGCTAATTCATTGCTAACGTTTCCTCAAACCTAGCAATCTGAAGATATGGAAATAATTTTATCCACATGGTATTAGTTCTCATCTATCACTGACCACATGAAGCACAGATGTTATTTGGTTTGCCTTACGCACAAATCCTCAGCATTCACATAACCTGCACTTTCAGAAATCATACACTGATATGCTGATCTTCCTATACTGAGCTCATACCTTTATATGTCAGCTGCTGAAACTTAAGTCAGCCAAAAGTTTATTTTTAAAAAGTGGCATCATCTTTCTGTAGTGACGCTTGTATAATTATTTGAATATTAATGTACTTTGTATTTTACAAAAAGTGGAAATAATTGGCGATATTAATAATACAATTAAGATAAGGATGGAAACTGTTGGGTGTGATAAAACTAGAAAATTTTTAACCTCCTTCAGAAGCTCACTGAGCTGAAGTCTGGTCAACTGTGAAAGAAAAGTAAATTAGAGAGCCTATATGAAATAGTAGATACAGTCACAGAGTGTGTCAACATTTTGAGGAGCAGTGATAAAAAAGGTTTTAAAATTATGAACAACATCAACATACAGAAGATTTTAATAATTGATGCACAGAGTTCATGCTAATACTAAGTTCTAGAAATCAGTTTAAAAAGGCCAATGTTTACTTTGGTTAAAAATTAAGAAAACTGATCAGGATCATCAACTAAAATTATGATCACTTGCTCAATCATCAGTAAAATCTCTTGCAAAATGACCATAAGCAAGTTTTTTTTCTCAACATTAAAATTCATTTTTTTACTAGCAAGCATCACTGTCGGTAAACGAGAAAACTGGAACTTGAGGAAAGAAAACACTTGAAAAAATAATTTGCCTTAAAAGAAACTACAAAGAGACAATGAGTAAAATCTAGATTCTGGGAAAATATATCAGGCAAGTGATCAAGTTACGTCAACAAAAATTAAAAGGATATAATAAAGGATGAAGGGGGAAACCTACAGATTAAAAGATAATCAAACATACCAACCAACTGTAACATATGGACTTTATTTAAATTCTGACTTTGAAAGTTAAAAAAAACAAACCCTTATGACTTTATGAGGCAAACAGAACTTGGAACAATGAGTAATAAATGCACGGCCATCAAGTCGATTCCGACTTACAGCGACCCTATAGGGCAGATGAGAACTGCCTCACAGGATTTCCAAGGAGCAGCTGGTAGATTCGAACTGCTGACCTTTCGGTGAGCAGCCGAACTCTTAGCCACTGTGCCACTGGGGCTCCCAATGAATAATAATTATTAATTAGTAAAGATAAAATAAACCAAAAAACCTCAATTTTCTAAGTACAAAACCATGTAACATACAACCCCCTTTGTAGGAAAACACTATGTATGAAAATATTTCATTAATGTTAGGCTCTATGGCAAAACAAGAACATACCAACTATTTCATTTTCAGCACCCTTTTAACCCAACAGAAAGTGCTATGTTCAAACATAATGAGGAAGAATGCAGTCACAGCACAATTCATTCTAAGTATAATTAGGTCAAATAAATGTATACTAAATTCATTTTGAGGTGATATGCTGCCATTAGAATCACCTCATATTCAGTAATAATCAGCATGGTACACAGGCTCTGGCATTAGCCCTGGGTTCAAATTTCTGCTTTGCCACTTAACCAGTAACCTATTATTAGGGATTAATACTCATAGGGTTGTTGTTACAATAAATGAGCTAATTTATGGAAAGTGCCTAGCATACACCTGGCACATGCCATGCACATGATAAATATTAACCCTTTGCTAGGAAAAAAGAGAAACCTGGATGGTATAAATTAAAAGCATTTAAATAAAAGTACATTTAAGAGCAAATACTGCCAAACTGAATACATCACATATGCTAATTTAAAAAGGCCGAAGTCAAGAAACCAAGAGTCTTATATAGTAGAAAAAAATACCATGCTTATAGATAGAAGACTCATCATTGTGAAAATGTCAATTCTACCCAAAGCGATCTATAGATACAATACAATCCTGACCCAAATTCCAATGGCAGTTTTTAAGGAGATGGAGAAACAAATCACCAACTTCATATGGGAAGGGAGGAGGCCCCAGATAAGTAAAAGTGTTACTGAAGAGCAAGGTGGAAGACCTCACATTACATGATTTTAGAACCTATTATACCGCATCAGTAGTTAAAACAGCCTGGTAGTGGTACAACAGATACATAGACCAATGGAACTGAATTGAGAATCCAGATGTAAATTCATCCACCTATGAGTAGCTGATATTTGACAAAGGCCCAAAGTCCGTTAAATGGGGGAAAAGACAGTCTCTTCAGCAAATGGTACTGGCATAACTGGATATCCATTTGCAAAAAAGGTAACAAGACCCATACCTCACACCATACAAAAACTAACTCCAAATGGATCAAAGACCTAAACACAAAATTTAAAAGGATAAAAATCATGACAGAAAAAATAGGGACAATGTGAAACCCTAATACATGGTATAAACAGAATACAAACCGTAACTAACAATGCACAAACACCAGAAGAGAAAACTAGAGAACTGGAAGCTCTAAAAAATCAAACACTTACGCTCATCAAAAGACTTCACCAAAAGAGCGAAAAGACAACCTACCGACCGGGAAAAAAATTTTTGCTACGACAAATCTGATCAGCGTCTAAAATCTACAAGACATTGCAAAACTTCAACAACAAAAAGACCAATAACCCAATTAAAAAATGGGCAAAGGATATGAACAGACACTTCACCAAAGAAGACATTCAGGTGACTAACAGATACAGGAGGATATACTCATGATCGTTAGCCATTAGAGAAATGCAAATCAAAATTACAATAAGACACCTTCTCACCCCAACAAGCCTAGTACTAATCCAAAAAACACAATATATGTTGGAGAGGTTGTGGAGAGACTGGAACACTTATGCACTGCTGGTGGGAATATAAAATGGTACAACCACTCTGGAAATTGATTTGGTGCTTCCTTTAAAAACTAGAAATAGAACCACCATACGATTCAGCAATTCCACTCCTTGGAATATATCCTATAGAAATAAGAGCCGTCACATCAATAGGCATATGCATACCCACGTTTACTGCAGCACTGTTTACAACAGCAAAAAGATGGAAGGAACCTAGGTGCCCATCAACAGATGAATGGGTAAACAAATTATGGTACATACACACAATGGAATACTATGAGATGATAAAGAACAATGATGAATCTGCAAAACATCTCATAACATGGATGAATCTGGAAGGCTGAGTGAAATTAGTCAGTCCCACAAGGACAAATATTGTATGAGACCACTATTATAAGAACTCAAGAAAAGGTTTAAACAGAGAAGAAAACATTCTTTGATGGCTACAAGGGTGGGGAGGGAGGGAGGAGGTATTTACCAACTTGGTATTCAAAACCAAAAAACCAAACCCAGTGCTGTCGAGTCGATTCCAACTCATAGCGACCCTATAGGACAGAGGAGAACTGCCCCGTAGAGATTCCAAGGAGCGCCTGGCGGATTTGAACTGCTGACCCTTGGGTTAGCAGCTGTAGCACTTAACCACTACGCCACCAGGACAGTAAAAAAAAAAAAAGAATAATTGTAGGTGAAGGGAAGGACAACACACAATACAGGGGAAGTCGGCACAACTGGACTAAACCAAAAGGTAAGAAGTTTCTGAACACAACCAAACACTTCTAGGGACAGAGTAGCTGGGGCTGGAGTCTGGGAATCATGGTTTCAGGGGACATCTAGGTCAATTGGCATAACAAAGTTTATTAAGAAAATGTTCTGCATCCCAGTTTGGTGAGTGGCGTCTGGGGTCTTAAAGCTTGCAAGCCACCAGCCAAGATGCATCAATTGGTCCCAATCCGCTTGGAGCAAAGGAGAACGAACACCAAAGACAGAAGGAAAATATTAGCTCAAGAGACAAAAGGGCCACATAAACCAGAGACTCTATCACCCTGAGACCAGAAAAACTAGATGGTACCCAGTTACTACCAACGACTGCCCTGACAGGGAACACAACAGAGAGTCCCTGATACAGCAGGAGAAAGGTGTGGAGCAGAACTCAAAATTCATGTAAAAAGACCAAACTTAATGGTCTGAGACTGGAGGAACCCCCAAAGCCATGTCCCCTGGATTCTCTTTTAACCCAGAACTAAAACCATTCCTGAAGCCCACTCTTCAGATAAAGATTAGACTAGACTACAAAACACTGGAAACTCTGGCGGCACAGTGGTTAAGAGCTGTGCCAAATAATACTTGTAAAGAGTGGTCAAGCAGACACATGAGACCAAATGGGAAGCTCCTGTCCAGAGGCAAGATGAGAAGCCAGGAAGGGACAGAAGCTGGCTGGAGAGACATGGGAAGCCCGAGGTGGAAAGGGGGTGTGTGCTGTCACATTATACAGACTGCAACTAGTGTCACGTAACAATATGTACATAAATTTTTATATCAGAAATTAACTTGAGCTTTAAACTTTCACCTAAAGCACAATAAAAGGGCCAAAGTCCAATTCCATAGCTTTTCATATTTGTTTAACTTTGTATCAGAAGATGGGAGATTAAAAAGATTCAAGCCGACTCCAGTCACTTACCCACCTATTACAAGGTTACTGCGAAGGTATGTGGTCTTTAAAATGAGGGCAATAGAAACCGCCACTCTTTCAAGCAGAAAATACATTTATGTAGTCTTTCCATTTAGGTGGGGGGAGGCATTGAAGAAGCAGAAATAGAGTGAATAAAAAAACTATTTTCTTATATCTGATATTCCACGCATTACATAAAAGTATATTGTCATAACTGACAATCACTTGTATAAAATATTTTTTGCACTTTTTAGCAAAGGAAGAAGGGAAATGGGAGTGGGGATAGAGGTGGGTGACACAGTGGTATAAACTTTATTTCATCCACTAACTACAATTTATTGCCATTACGTGACAATTTAAAAAAAGTTTCTATAAGTGGATGAGAACTTTTTAGTGAAAATAATCCTTGGTGAAAGCATAAAATACTGCATTTATGAAAGTCTATAAATTGTCTCATTCATCTCTGTATCCATCTTATGCCCAGAATATTTCTCCACGAGCATATAGCTAATGGGTGTCAGAGCTAGGCCTTCAAACCCAGGTAGCTTTGACTGCAAAGTTATTGCTTATAACCATCAGGCTACGTTTCTTCTGAGTACAAAAAGGCAGTGAATGTGGTTAAGATGAACTGTAACAAACATCCAGTAAAAGACGTCAGGCTTTGTGATCTTCCCATAGCATTCAAGTGAATACCTTCTATCTTTATTTCATGATTGAGTGCACTGAGAAAACATATCTGCCACGAAAACTCTAGGCTCCAAATTAGGTGAGATTTATTGTTACGAATTCACAAGTAAAATGCTTTAAATAAAAATATAATGCTATTAAACATACCCATCTGAGGCTAAAGTTAAACTTCAATATGAACTTGTTTGTCTATCCTTTGCTTGATTTTGACATATTGACATCTCAAATATACAGTATCTTGATTTACATATTCATAAGGGCATGAAATTAGATTAAAAAACCTCATTTCTGACTATCAATACAGTTTATAAAGAAAAAAAAAAACCAGGCCTTGACTATAAACCAAGGAACTTGGATTAAATTTTCTATCTTTGTAATGGTAAATGCAGATGGCATTTTTTTTCTTTAAAGGTTGTATGGATGCAATATCATATGAAGTATGGTCTTTTTAATTTTTATTGTGTTTTAAGTGAAAGTTTACAAATCAAGCCAGTCTCTCATCCAAAAATTTATACACACCTTGCTATACACTCCTAATTGCTCTCACCCCAATGAGACAGCACACTCCTTCCCTCCACTCTGTCTTCTCGTTTCCATTCCACCAGCTTCTGGCCCTCTCTGCCCTCTCATGTCCCCTCCAGACAGGAGATGCCAACACAGTCTCATGTGTCTACTTGATCGAAGAAGCCCGTTCTTCACCAGTAACATTTTCCATCCCATATTCTGGTCCAATCCCTGTCTAAAGAGTTGGCCCCGGGAATGGTTCCTGTCTTGGGCTAACAGAAGGTCTGGGGACCATGAACTCCGGGGTCCTTCTAGTCCCTGTCTCACCTGTCTGACCATTAAGTCTGGTCTTTTTACGAGAATTTGGGGTCTGCATCCCACTGCTCTCCTGCTCCCTCAGGGGTTCTCTGTTGTGTTGCCGGTCAGGGCAGTCACCGGTTGTGGCTGGGCACCATCTGGTTCTTCTGGTCTCGGGCTGATGTAGCTTCTGGTTTATGTGGTCCTTTCTGTCTCCTAGGCTCATAGTTACATTGTGTCTTTGGTGTTCTTCATTCTTCCTTGCTCCAGGTGGGTTGAGACCAACTGATGTATCGTAGATGGCTGCTTGCTAGCACTGAAGACCGCAGACGCCACTCTCCAAAGTGGGATGCAGAATGTTTTCTTAATAGATTTTATGCCAGTTGACTTAGATGTCCCCTGAAACCATGGTCCCCAAACCCCCATCCCTGCTTTGCTGGCTTTTGAAGCATTCAGTTTATTCAGGAAACTTCTTTGCCTTTGGTTTAGTCCAGTTGTGTTGACCTCTCCTGTATTGTGTGCTGTCTTTCCCTTCACCTAAAACTTATCTACTATCTAATTAGTGAAAACTCTGCTCCCTTCCTCCCTCCCTCCCCCCTCTCAAAACCATCAAAGAATATTTTCTTCTCTGTTTAAACTATTTCTCGAGTTCTTGTAATAGTGGTCTTATACAATATGTCCCTTTGCAACTGACTAATCTCACTCAGCGTATCTTCCAGATTTCTTCACGTTATGAAATGTTCCATGGATTCACCACTGTTCTTTATCGATGCATAGTATTCTACTGAGTGAATATATCATAATTTATTTATTCATTCATCTGTTGACGGGCACCTTGGAGTGGGACTGCTGGATCATATGGTAGTTCTTTTTCTAGTCTTTTAAGGAAATGCCAAATCAATTTCCAAAGTGGTTGTACCATTTTACATTCTCACCAGCAGTGTATAAGTGTTTCGGTGTCTCCACAACCTCTCCAACATTTATTGTGTTTTTTGGATTAACGCCAGCCTTGTTGGAGTGAGATAGAATCTCACTGTAGTTTTGATCTGCATTTCTCTAATGGCTAATGATTGTGAGCATTTCCTCATGTATTTGTTAGCAGCCTGAACGTCTTCTTTAGTGAAATGCCTGTTCATATCCTTTGCCCATTTTTTTAATTGGGTTATTTTTATATCTTTTTGTAGTTCAGTTTTTGCAGTATCGTGTAGATTTTAGAGATCAGGCACTGATTGGAAATGTCATAGCTAAAAACTTTTTCCCAGTCTGTAGGTAATCTTTTTACTCTTTTGGTGAAGTCTTTGGATTAGCATAGATGTTTGATTTTTAGGAGCTCCCAGTTATCTAGCTTCTCTTCTGCATTTTTAGTAATGTTTTGTATACTGTTTATGCCATGTATTAGGGCTCCTAATGTTGTCCTAATGTTTTTTCTTCCATGATCTTTATCATTTTAGATTTTACATGTAGGTCTTTCATCCATTTTGAGTTCGTTTTTGTGCGTGGTGTGAGGTATGGGTCTTATTTCATTTTTTTGCAGATGGATATCCAGTTCTGCCAGTACCATTTGTTAAAAAGACTGTCTTTCCCCAATTAACTGACTTTGAGCCTTTGTCAAACATCAGCTGCTCAGATGTGGATGGATTTATGTCTGCATTCTCAATTCTGTTCCATTGGTCTATATATCTGTTGCTGTGCCGGTACTAGGCTGTTTTGACTACTGTGGAGGTAGTATAGCTTCTAAAATCAGGTAGAGTAAGGCCTCCCACTTTGTTCTTCTTTTTCAGTAATGCTTTATATATCCGGGGTCTCTTGCCCTTCCATATGAAGTTGGTGATTTGTTTCTCCATCTCATTAAAAAATGTCATTGGAATTCGGATTGAAATTGCGTTGTATCTACACATGGCTTTTGGTAGAACGGGCATTTTTACAATGTTGAGTCTTCCTATACATGAGCAAGGTATGTTGTCTCACTTATTTAGGTCTTTTTTGGTTTCTTGCAGCAGTGTCCTATAGTTTTCTTTGTATAGGTCTTTTACATCTCTGGTAAGATTTATTCCTAAGTATTTTATCTTATTGGGGGCTACTGTAAATGGTACTGATTTGTTGGTTTCCTCCTTGATGTTCTTTTTGTTGGCGAAGAGGAATCCAACTGATTTTTGTATGCTTATCTTGTATCCGGATATAACGTATGGTTTTGAAAATTTCATTTTAAATAATTGGAAGTGTCTGTGATACCTTTATTTCAGGTTTTTGCTATTTCTTAAGCTATCATTTCTCAAGTGCTTACTCCATGCCAGTCGGTAATCTATGCCCATTCATATACTCATTTAGCCTTTACAAAGCCCCCTAAGAAGTATGTACTGTAAGCCCTATTTTACAGATGTAGAACCTGAGCACACACAGGTTATCTAATTTGCCTACGATTACAGAGCCAATGATCAAACGTAGATAGTCCTGGAATGCTAGAGTCTGAGCTGTTATGATTAATATAACCATATTAAAGAGCAGAGTAGAAAAGAAATATTGTTCATGACTTGATTTTCATTGTCAAATTTCCTGAAAGGTCATTTTTTTTTTTTTTTTGAGTAACATTGTAAAACTGGAGTGAAGGCAGTGTCTGACCTCCTCTAATCATAAGAGGGGAGAAGAATCAAGACCAACAGACCAAGGCTGATTCCCATGAGGCGGGGGACAGACATGCCTCCTCTCTCCGCCATTTTAATGAGTTCTGACAGCAACTGTCCCTCTCACGACAATCTCTACTTCTCTGCTGGGTTCAATAAATCATGGCAATGGCCACACAGAACTCACAGACCATACTCACGAATATGAGGTTTGTTAGGGAAGTAACAGGTTACAATTCAGGCTCAGGAACACTCAAGGATACAATTCTTCCATCAGGACAGTCTATTTCCAGCCACTCCTCTCCCTGGCCCTCAGTCTCTGCCCAAAGTGACTTGGCTTTCTTACTCTGTGGGCTGTCTCCTGCAGGTCTCTCCTGCCGCCGAGTCTCTGCCTTCAGAGTTACACCTCCCTCTCTCTCTGTCTCCTGGTTCCAAGAATTTCTCAGTGCAGGGATCCCAGGTCTAAAGGATGTGCTGGCTCCTGGGCGGTCTTCCTTGTTGTTGGTGGTATCTTTTCTCTCTGCGGTATCTGGGATGGCTCACCTCAAGCCCAGCAGGATGGCAAAACTGACTAATCCCTTTGGTGGGCTACAATTACTCTATTACACAGTCCTGCCCAATCACTTGGGTGGGCATTACAAGATCATGGCAAGAAAAGGCCACATTAACTGATTCATTGCACGCAAACATACTCAACCAGAATTAAGCATCCTTTTAACACGAGGTACGTTGTTGTTATTAGCTGCCATAGAGTTGGTCCCTGCCTCATGGTGACCCCATCTACAGCGGAATGAAACGCTGGTCCCATGATTGGTTGTGGATCAGACTGTTGTGATTCAGAGTTTTTGCTGGTTAATTTTTGCACGTAGATTGTCAGGTCTTTCTTCCCAGCCCATCCTTGACCGGAAGGTCCACTGAAACCTGTTCAGCTTTACAGCAAGCCTCCAGCGACAGACGGTGGCTGAGCATTGGCTGGGAACCAAACCTGGGTATCCCTGCACTGAGGTGAGAATTCTACCACTGAACCACCAAAGACTGACAACACTAGGAACACTATTAAGAAAAAACTATCCCTACATTTGGAATAAACCCACTGCCTTTGAGTCAATTCTGACTCATAGCAAATCTGTAGGACAGAATAGAACCGCCCCATAGAGTTCCCAAGGTTGTACATTTTTTTTTTCTTTTTTGTACTTTGGATGAAGGTTTACACAACTAGCTTCTCCTTAAACAATTAGTTATGTTTTGTAACATTGGTTATCAACCCCACCACATGTCAACACCCTCCCCTTCTCTACCTTGGCTTCCCTATTACCACCTTTTCTGTCCCCTCCTGCCTTCTACTCCTTGCCCTTGGGCTGGTGTGCCCCTTTAGTCTCGTTTTTTTTTAGACCTGTCTAATCTTTGGCTGAAGGGTGAACCTCACAAGGGATTTCATTACTGAGCTAAAAGGGTGTCCGGGGCCATACTCTCAGGGTTTTTAAGTCTCTGTCAGACCAGTAAGTGTGTTTTTTTTTTTTTTTGGTGAGTTAGAATTTTGTTCTACATTTTTCTCCAGCTCTGCCCAGGGCCCCCTATTATGATCCCTGTCAGAGCAGTTGGTGCTGGTAGCCAGGCACCATCTAGTTTTACTGGACTCAGTCTGGTAGAGGCTGTAGTATTTGTGCTCTATCAGTCATCTGGACTAATCTTTCCCGTGTCTTTGGTTTTCTTCATTCTCCCTCGCTCCAGATAGGGTAAGACCAGTGGATTATCTTAGGCGGCCACTCACAAGCTTTTAAGACCCCAGATGCTACTCATCAAAGTAGGATGTAAAACACTTTCTTCATAAATTATGTTATGCCAATTGAGGTAGACGGTCCTTGAAACCATGGTCTCACAGCCCTAAGCCCAGTAATTCGATCCCTCAGGGAGTTTGGAAGTGTCTATGGAGCTTCCATAATGTTGCCTTGGACAAGATGTGCTGGCTTCCCCAATATTGTCTACTGCCTTACACCTCACCAAAGTTACCACTTATCTATTGTTTTTCCATCCCCACCCCTCCCTTCCCTCCAAACCATCAAAGATTGTTTCTTTTTGTGCGTAAACCTTTCCATGAGTTTTTACAGTAGTGGTCTCATACAATATTTGTCCTTTTGTGATTGACTTATTTCACTCAGTATAACGTCCTCCAGATTCATCCACGTTGTGAGATGCTTCACAGATTCATCGTTGTTCTTTATCATTGTGTAGTACTCTATCGTGTGTATGTACCATAGTTTATCCATTCATCTGCTGATGGGCATCTAGGTTGTTTCCATCTTTTTGCTATTGTGAGCAATACTGCAATGAACATGGGTGTGCGTATGTCTATTTGTGTGATGGTTCTTACTTCTCTAGGATATATTGCTGGATCATACGGTACTGCTACTTCTAGCTTTCTAAAGGAAACGCTGTATCATTTTCCAAAATGCCTGTACCATTTTGCATTCCCACCAGCAGTGCATAAGAGTTCCAATCCTCCCACAGCCTCTCCAACGTTGTTATTTTTTTTTTTTTTTTGATTCGTACCAGTAATGCAGGGTTGAGATACTATTTCATTGTAGTTTTGATTCGCATTTCTCTACTGGGCAGTGATCAAGAGCATCTCCTCATGTGTCTGTTAGCCGTTTGAATGTCTTCTTTCAAGGCAGACTGCTACATTTTTCTCCTGTGGAGGGGCTGGTGGGTTCGAACTGCTAACCTTACGGTTAGCAGATGAGCGCTGAGTACTTGGAATAGTGTTTGTTTATATGTTATTTTTATTCAGATAGTGTAGTTAAAAAAGTCCTGAACTATACTTCAGTGATCTTAATTTACTAAAATTGCTTTTGTTTCATTTATTTTAAAATAACATTTACTGTTCTTTTTACTGTAAAAGTAAAAATTTTTTTGGTTTTTTTTTTTTTTTTTTACTGTTCTTTTTATTGTAAAAGTAAAAAACCCATGTTAGAAGACCTGGAAAATACAGATGAGTAAAGAAGAAAGTAAAAGCCACCCATTTAACAACAACAACAACAAAAATTTATAATCTACTTAAAAAGTACTACATTTGAGTTTGTTTGAATTAACTTAAAAAGTCAAACTTCTAAACCTCAGGTCTGTTCTCTTAAAACCAGAAAACCAAACCCACTGCCATCAAGTTGATTCTGATTCATAGTGACCCTAGCCCTTCTCAGAATTATCTGGTCAAGAGAGAGGTCTATTACTGACATTTCGGAAAGCATCCTTATCACTTCACGAGCTGTCCCAAATCATGCCATATTTTAGCTTTCTTCATATTTAGTCCATGAATTGTTCATATAGATTATATCCTGTGGAATTCTGACCTATTTTTCTCACTCATCAGAAGAGACAACATGCCTTCACATCATCAATACCACGACACAGTTTAACTTTCAGCATCTAATTTATCCACTATGTGTATTAATGTCAGCTCTCAAGAAAGATAACACTCTTCACAAAGCTGACATTCCGTTCTAAAAGATGCCAATTATTGTTGTCATTCTGGAATTTTTTCATCAAAATACTGGAATAATCTTCATATTGTCCTCTTAAGCTTGTATTTTGTGTCACTGAAAAGTGATATACTTCAACAATTTTTTTCAGAAAGGGAATAAAAAGCATGTCCAAAGATATTTTACTTGAGTGATAGTGGGTTGGGAATAAATTCAAGGTCAAATTTATCTTTCTTAGAATTACCTTCTAGAAACATATTTAAAGATGAAAAATCTGATTCAGTCTCTTTCCTTTGAGGGTAATACATTTGCCTTGAATTCTGGAAGCTTACAGGATTTATCTTTATCCTTGAAATTGTGATATACTCGTTGTGAGTTTTTTCCCTCTTTTCAAATTCCCCTTGGATCTAAAAACTTAAGTGTTGTTTCAATTAAGGGAAAATTTCAATTAAAAAAATTTCTTCCCAGAATTTACTTTCTTATAAGGTAAATAGTTACATCCTGTGTATGTTTCTTACCATTTCTCTCATATTTCAAATGCCTTTTCTTCTGTATGTTTTACATGCTGCTCTTCTGGATCTCTAGATTTTCATCAATGTCCAAGTCTATTCTTTCATCCTTCATAAAATACTTAATTTCAGAAATCCTATTTTTAGTTCCAAGAACTTTCTTGTTTTCTGATTACTCTTCCATAGAAGCTGCTTGTTTTTGCTGATGGATAAATTGCCCTCTGTGAGCCCCAAGGATACTAAGAACTTACCCTTCCGTTTCCTCCATCATTTACGTTCGCCAGGACCAAATGTTCTGTTTGTTCCTCTTGGCTCTTTGTGTCTTTCATTCAGTTGATTTCCCTAATATCTCTGGATTTCTTTTCGTATTTATAAAGGAAAAAACTGGTCTCTTCAGCAGTTTTGTGAAGGAGTCTCTACTACAGCCCTCTCCCCTGGTAAGAAGTCTATTTGTAGTGACCTGTGGCTATTTTTAATATTAGTCTTCTAGTAGCAACTGTTCCCTGAGTAAGTTGACTCTGAGCCCAAGAAGGTCTCTGAGGCTTAATTGGGAGAACTGTTTTCATTGTTGCAGTGGGTCTCTTCTATGCCTATTATGGATGGTACCTTCTTTGGTTCTACAAAAGTTCACTAACGACAACTAATATATTTAAGAGTTAAACAAATGTAACTGATATTTATATTACCTAGCCAGGGAAGTAACAGAAAAAAAATGCACCTGCATTAAAAAAAAAAAAAAAAAAAAAACTTTACAGTTTTCTCATCCCTAAACTGACTTGTTAGGTGCCATTGAGTTGGTTCTGAATCATAGTGACCCTATGTACAACAGAACCAAACACTGCCGGGTCTTGCACCATGCCCACGGTTACTATGCTTGAGCCCACAGTTGCAGACGCTGGGTCTTCTTTTTTGTTGACCCTGTACTTTACCAAGCATGACGTCCTTCTCCAGGGATTGATCTCTCCTGGCAACATGTCCAAAATATGTGAGACACAGTCTCGCCATCCTTGCTTCTAAGGAGCATTCTGGCTGTACTTCTTCCAAGACAGACGTGTTCGTTCTTTTCGCAGTCCAATACCACAATTCAAAGGAGTCAACTCTTCTGTCTTCCTTATTCACTGTCCAGCTTTTGCATGCATATGATTTGACTGAAAATACCATGGCTTGGGTCATGTGCCTCTTAGTCTTCAAGGTGGTATCTTCGTTTTTCAACACTTTAAAGAGGTCTGCTGCCCAACGCAAATCTTTTGATTTCTTAACTGCTGCTTCCATGGGCACTGTGGATCCAAGTAAAATGAAATCCTCGACAACTTCAATCTTTTCTCCATTTATTGTGATGTTACTTATTCATCCAGTTGTGAGGATTTTTGTTTTATGTTGAGGTGCAATCCATACTGAAGGCTGTGGTCTTTGATGTTCATTACTAAGTGCTTCAAGTGCTCTTTACTTTGAGCAAGTAAGGTTTGTGTCATCTGCATATCTCAGGCTGTTAACGAGTCTTCCAACAACCCTGATACCCTGTTCTTCTTCAGATAGTCCAGCTTCTCGGGTTATCTGCTTAGCATACAGATTGAATAGGTATGGTGAAAGGCTATAACCCTGACCCAAACCTTTCCTGACTTTAAACCACATAGTATCCCCTTGTTCTGTCCGAACAACTGCCTCTTGACCCATGTACAGGTTCCTCATGATCACAATAAAATGTTCTGGAATTCCCATTCTTCGCAATGTTATCCATAATTTGTTATGCTCCTCCAGTCGAACGTCTTTGCGTAGTCAATAAAACACAGGTAAACATTTTTTCTGGTATTCTCTGCTTTCAGCCAAGATCCATCTGACGTCAGCTATGATATCCCTGGTTCCACATCCTCTTCTGAATCTAGCCTCAATTTCTGGCAGTTCCCTGTTGATAATACTGCTGCAGCTGCTTTTGAATGATCTTCAGCAAAATTTTACTTACATGTGATATTAATGCTATTATTTGATAATTTCCACATCTGGTTGGATCACCTTTCTTGGGAATGGGCGTAAATATGGATCTCTTTCAGCAGTTGGCCAGGTAGCTGTTTTCCAAATTTCTGGGCATAGATGAGTGAGCACTTCCAACACTGCATCCATTTGTTGAAACATCTCAATTGGTACTCTGTCAATTCCTAGAACCCTGTTTTTCACCAATGCCTTTAGCACAGCTTGGACTTCTTCCTTCAGTACTACTGGTCCTGATCATATGCCACCTCTTGAAATGTCTGAATGTTGACCAATTCTTTTTGGTATAATAACTCTGTGTACTCCTTCCATCTTCTTTTGAAGGTTCCTGCATCGTTTAATATTTTTCCCATACAGTCCTTCAATATTGCAACTCGAGGCTCATATTTTTTCTTCAGTTCTTTCAGTTTGAGAAATGCCGAGTGTGTTCTTCTCTTTTGGTTTTCTATCTCCAGCTCTTTGCACATGTCATTATAATACTTTACTTCGTCTTCTCGAGCTGCCCTTTGCAATCTTCAGTTCTTTTACTTCATCGTTTCTTCCTTTCGCTTTAGCTACTTGATGTTCAAGAGCAAGTTTCAGAATCTCTTCTGACATCCATTTTGGTCTTTTCTTTCTTTCCTGTCTTTTCAATGACCTCTTGCTTTTTTCACGTATGATGTCCTTGATGTCATTCCACAACTCATCTCGTCTTTGGTCATTAGTGTTCGACATGTCAAATCTATTCTTGAGATGGTCTCTAAATTCAGGTGAGATATAGTCAAGGTCATACTTTGGCTCTCGTGGACTTGTTCTAATTCTCTTCAATTTCCACTTGAACTTGCATATGAGCAACAGATGGTCTGTTCCTTGGTCTGCCCTTGGCCTTGTTCTGACTGATGATAATGAGCTTTTCCATTGTCTCTTTCCATAGATGTAGTTGATATGTTTTCTGTGTATTCTATCTGGTGAGGTTCATGTGTATAGTAGTTATTTATGTTGATGACAAAAGGTATTTGACATGAAGAAGTCATCAGTTGTGCAAAATTCAACCATGCAATCTCTGGGATTGTTTCTATCACCAAGGCCGTATTTTCCAACCAGGAGCGAATCCTTCGTTTCCAGCTTTTGCATTCCAATCACCATTAATTATCAGTGCATGCTGATTGCGTGTTCAATCAATTTCAGACTGAAGAAGTTGATAAAACCTTCAATTTCATCTGTGGCCTTAGTCGTTGGTGCATAAAATTGAGTAACAGTTGTATTAATGGGTCTTCCCTTCTTTCCCTTCTAGGCGTATGGATATTACCCTATCACCGTCACCACTATACTTCACAACAGATCTGAAACGTTCTCTTTGATGATGAATGCAACACCATTCCTCTTCAAGCTGTCATTCTCCGCATAGTAGACCATATAATGGTCTAATTCAAAATGGCCAATACCAGTCCATTTCAGCTTACTCACGCCTAGGATTTCAATGTTTATGTGTGCCATTTCATTTTTGACGGCTTCTAATTTTCCTAGATTCATACTTTGTACATTCCACCTTCCAATTACTAATGGATGTTCGCAGCTGTTTCTTCTCATTTTGAGTCGTGCCACATCAGCAAGTGAAGGTCCCAAAAGTTTGACTCTCTTCATGTCATTAAGGTCAACTCTACTTTGAGGAGGCAGCTCTTCCCCAGTCGTCTTTTGAGTGCCTTCCAATCTGGGGGGCTCATCTTCCGGCACTGTATTAGACAATGTTCTGCTGCTATTCATAAGGTTTTCACTGGCTAATTCTTTTCAGAAGTAGACCGCTGGGTCCTTCTTCCTAGTCTGTCTTAGTCTAGAAGCTCAGATGAAACCTGTCTGCCATGGGTGACCCTGCTGGTATCTGAATACCAGTGGCATAGTTTCCAGCATCACAGCAACACCCGAGGTCCCACAGTACGACAAACTGATAGACATGTGGGGGTGAATTGACTTAGATGCAGGGAAATGAGCATTTTTAGAACTCAGTTCTCCTAAATACAGGTTAGGTGTTTTAATTCTACTTTATAGGAGAAAATGAGTCATACATCTATTTTGAAATAAGTATGCCATATGAGAACATATTTTCATTGTATTTCTACATTAAAAGATATAGACAAGAGAATTACAGTTAGTGTTTAGGGGTGAGCTGAGGAGGGAAGAGAACACAATCAATAGCTGAAAGTGCTAAGTGTAAAAGCCAAATCGACATAAAAATAAAATCAAATACCACAGCACTCCATATACTCTCTGAGTTAGTTATCATACATTGCCTTTCTGCTAAAATATCAGTCCAATGTATGAACTGATTCTACAAAGTATAAATTAACTGACATTTTTTTCCTCTAAAAGTAGAACTGATATCACTACAAAAATTTTGATGTTACTAAAGGAAACTGACAAAAATCACCCAGTCTCAGCTATACCACCATCAATATTTATTACATAGAGGTCCATTTTTTTTTTAGATGAAGTACTTTTATGCAGAGAGGATGACACAGCTAAAGCTGAGCTTATTTAAATGTTGCATATATAATTAATAATTTTAAACCAAGGTGTTTTTTAGTTTTTTTTAGGGTTCTGCCCAAATTCACCCTTTATGTAGAGTTTCAGTCTTTAATACTCAGCAATACCTCAACTACTATAATTATGTGACAGACTCACTTTAAGTTGCTAGGCATTGGTAGAAACTCAGTTTTTAGGGAAAATCATCAAGCTAACATATTTTTTTGCAAAAACCCTGTTAGTTTTGTTATCTGCAATAAGCAATTTTACATTTTTTGGGGGGGCAAGTACACTTGAAATTTACATGAACTTCAAAGAGAGGGATTTACCAGACTATTATGTAACAAAATTTAAAGGTAATAGTATATTCATTTAGAGACACCCAGAAAACACCTGAGCTGTAACCACAATTTCCCATTTATTTTTTTTGATATATGAGTAAGTCAAGTAAGAATACAGAACTTATGTAATTTTTACAGGCAATGCTAAAGAGTGAATCTTTACAGTTTATGGGTAATTTAAGTATTCATAATTTATTTCCTTGTTTTTTCCATCTGACATATATATGTGTATATACCTGTGTATATACACACATATTTTACATATACATATATATTCCCCACCCTTTACAATACATTCCACATAAAATTTAGAATTCTTAAGTTTTGGAAATAGGCTGATATAATTAATCCACATAAACCACATGATAAAATCTGTATTGATTTAAAAGCAGATTTTCAAATATGAGAATGGTACAGATTTTGTTTGCTTAAGATTCAGGTAGAAGCAAGTTTGATGATGTTTATTAAAAAACCTCAAAAATTACAACTCAGATCTCTGTATATAAAGTCACAAAATAGAGAAGAAAAAGTAGAGCAAGCAGAACTCTATACTGGAATTTCTTTTAATTGGTCATTCAAGTGGTCATAAAGAAAGAAGATCTCACTGCTTACTATGATATATGCTCAGCCCTCTGCGTCTAACAGATTCCTAAGTGTCAATTTATTTCCTCTGAGTGCTGATATCACAGGTTTATGTGAAAAATAAAAGTTGATGAAAATCAGATATGGTGCTTACTGCTACTCAACAACTCCAGAACAGGTTTAATTAAGGAAGCTGCTAATAGTCCTAGTTAAATAATATTCTACTTTTTTTTAAGTGGGTTGCATTTTTCATAATACCTAGTGAATATACTGGAAGTTATTAAACAAGCCATTTGGGAAGCAGGAAGACTAAAATACTCTTTAGATGGGAAATGGAAGAATCTTTAAATCTAGGTATACTAATATGCAAACTCCTTTACCTTTTGTCTTGATAAAACTCTCTATCCAGTCTAAATTCCCAGTAATCAAATATTTTGATACCTATTTGGACATCCTAAAAACACCCTATATAACCCCTTCCTATAATCTGTATATGTCTAAGATCAAAAAGTTCGCCTTAAAACTTCCTATGCTTCCTCCTACTTAGCGTTAAACTGTTAACATCATATAATCCATTTGATAAAAATTTCTGGTATATTTTGACTTAACTAATTTTTTTTTTATCTCCTGAATTATCAGCTGTTATAACTCCATCTATGCATGTACCAACAGTAGTATTTTCTCAAAGTTCCTGTAAATATAAAACTGAGGAAAGGAGTTTTACAAATTATGACAATATACTTATAATAGCACAATTTGCTGTTTTAACACTGAAAAAAAAATAAGACTTCAAATTACTGGTGATTTTGTGTATTTTAAGACACAGAAATGCACTCAGTAAATACCAGTGAGTAACAAGAAATCACTGTCTTTTCAAGTTTCCTCATCTGTTCTACAGCGGACTCTGCAGCACGTCTATTTACCACGATGGAGCATCCCCTTGGTTAAGATGAAGTATGCAAGTAAAGTTCACAGCAGCTGCTTAATAAACAAGGCCAAATTACTGGCAAAGGTAAGAAAAATGTGACTAACTTTTCTTATAATGGCATTTTCAAATATGTCCATTAAGCACTCTAAGCAATAAAATCAGTGCCTGCGAACTTGTAATAGCATTTCTACTTTGGCAGTTAATGAGTGTCAGAAAGTATCAGGGGAGGCATTATGTGACCAGGTTATGGCTTACAAACATGATCTGGCTCTCCGAATATCACTGAGTTCTGAGCAGTGCAGTAAGAAGCAATTATCTGTAGCAGATACGATTACTAGAATTTCTGCACAGGAAGATAATAATGGAATAAGATTGTGGGGAAAGAACTGAAGTTAAGAGGGAAAATACAAAAGAATTATGCAAATTTAAAAGTACCACACATTTGTATAAAATAAGCTGTATTAAACAGGAAATGTATCCTCATAACAATATCACGAATGTCTGATACACTTGACATAAATCTTCTACACAAAGTGTGGTCCATGAGATGAGGTCAGTCTGCAAGCTGTTTACTACTGATTGGTGATGAAATACGGAGCTTGTACCAAAATGGAAATCAATTCTATCACTAGTACACTGTTCATAGTTCAGCTGACACAGCAAGGTTTTCTGATGAAAGGAGAGGTGCACTCATCTACGTTCTGGCACAAACTCCTTCTACCGAGGATGAAGGACAGTCTGTGGAACAGCTACTCTGAGTAGCACTGTATAAAACACAAGGTTTAATGGAATAAACCATCATTTAGAATGCTACATCTGTAACATCGTTTAATTCATCCCAAATTTATGAAGTTCTGAAGTTCATAGTCTTGGTTATATTCTTTACATTCGCAGCACTTAAAGTGTATCTGTCACATGGCATGAAATACCAGGATGGGTAACAGTATTATAAGGCTCCATACATAAAAGCATCTATATGGGCAGTTAATTAATTCTCTATAAAATATTAGAATATTCTGAATTTAGACTGAGTGAAGTTTGATACAGTGAAGCTCTAACAAGGACCTCATGTAAATTAAGTGATAAGTTTTGGGTATTTTCATCAGTTTTTCAGCAACTCCAAAATCTTTGTATGATACTTACTGATGATTTTTGCATCATTTCTTGAGGGACTTTGATCAAGCAATAATTCAGGCACATTCACCATGTGGAAAATAAATATTCTGAAAAATCAATACATAGCTGATGAACACGTGCAACAATCAACATCAGTGAAAATCAAAAAGGCTCTAGACAATGTGCTCTGCTCTAAGTAAACATTTAAGTTCAAATAAGATTCTTTTCTCCTTCTGCGGGAGAAATTTGTTGTAGCACTTCTTTTTAATAGAAAGTTTATAACCACAACTACTTTTCACATCTACAGTTTTCTGAAAAGACCAAAATTAGAGTTGGTAGGCATAATAAATAACAAGAGAATTAAAATATTATATAAATACTTAATAATTTTCAGATTTTCTTACTTTCTCATGGAAGCTAATGCAATTTCAGCTATTATAACCTGACTGCACACAGCACAAAGATGTTCAAATAACTTTCAACTTGTAACTGGTAGATGGGCTTACATAATACTTTGAAAGTCAAAACTGACAGAGGTTAGTGGATGATTATGTTAGTTTCTCTTTGTCTTTATTCAGCTATATTCCCAGCGCCTGAACAATGTTTAACCCATCATGGGTGCTCAAAAACAGTTGAATAACTGAGCTAAAGGAAAAAAAGGAAGAGGAGTTTAGGATGACTCCTAAGTATATGAGTAATATTTATAGGTGAATGATGATACCGCTGATCGAGACAGAGGAACATGGATGAATGGGGAAAAAAGAAGTCCCATTTGGGTACGCTCATTTTTGAGACTCCTGTGGGGAATTTAAGTGGTAATATCTGGATGGCAGCTAAATATATAGGTCTAAAGCTTAAGAGAAAGTTCTAGGATGGAGATATATATGTGGATGTCCTCATATACACTGTCAATGCAGGTAAACTGTACCTGGGAGAATATGTAGCATGAGAAGAGGTTCCAGAAAGTAAAAATCCTGGGAAAAGCCAACACTGGGGAGTGTGAGAAAGGAATGAAGAACAGTTTGGGAAGCTGATGATTACTAGGAGAGAATTATGTCTCAGAAACCAAAGGCAGGAGAATTTTAGGAAGAACAGTATAGTCAACACTGTCAAATCCTACACAGAGATTAAAAAGGACTAAAATGCAGCTGAGAGAGATCATCTGTGATCTTAATAAAAACAGGTTTGATGGAGCAGTAGAAGCTGAAGTAGAAATCAGCCTACGATGCTTAGTTGTGAAGGGAAGGGTACAGGTGATTACATCAACAGGGAAGCGCAGTAAGAGATGTTGTGGAGGAATCCGTGTAGATACATGTGAACCAAAATATTATCACAGAATTGTGTCCAGCTCTACCTCTCTTCTCTCCACCCAAATCACACCCTCCTCTGCCACCTCCCTCCCAACAAATGCCTTAACAGCCTGGAGTATGTCCTTCTATGTACTGCTCCATGCTTATAAAATCTTACACAAATAAGTTTTTAAAACTTATTCACTTACAAAAATGGGATATTATGATTAATTTATTCATCTTGGCTTTTTCCCACTAAAAACAGTGCTGCAATAAACATAGTTCACTATGAGTCGGAATCGACTTGACAGCAATGGGTTTGGGTTTTTGCTATACCCAGAAATGTGAGTATTAGATCAAGGGTTATAAGCATTCGTAAAAACTTTTTTTTTTTTTTTAAATGATGGTAAAATTCAAACTTACGCAAGTAGATGGAACATCATATAGAACCCCATGTGCCTATCAACCTTTGGCCAATCCTCCTCCACATGTGCCTCCCCATTCGCCCCTGTATTATTTTGAAGCACACTGCACTCATCATTATCATTTTATCCATAAATATTTCAGCATGTATCTCTAAAGACAACAGCTCGTATATTTTGTTAGCTGTTGCCAGACTGTTTTTCAAAAACACTTCACATTGTCTCCCATTTTATTCCTTCTCCTATTACGTAACCACTTTTACTAGTTTTTGGTTTATTCTTTATTTTTTGAAAATTAAAAAAAAAAAAAATACATATTTAATTCTTAAATGTCTGCAACCATCTTGGTTTTACCCGAACTTGGCTAGGCATAGGCTGCTTATGCTGCCGTTCTTCTCTTAGTAGTCTATCTTCCATTGCTGTAAATAAGAAGTCCAATGACAATCTAACAGGCTTTCTTTGTAGGTAACCTGCTTTTGGAACTAATAAATTTTATCAATATATGTCTAGGGGTGTGTACGTGTATGTTTTCATCAATTGACCTGCAGCTCACTGAGCTTTATAAATTGATAGGCTCAGATTTCCCTCAATTCAGGAGTTTTCTTCCATTATTTGTATTGTAGTGTACTGTCTAGCCTCCATCTGTTTCTTTTTCTCCCTTTTAAAGTCCCATAAATATTATTCACATGTTAGATCTGTTGGGTCTCCTGGACCTACCCACTAAGTGTTTTACTGATTCTTTCACAATTCTTTCCCTTTTGTATTTTGCTCTGTGTTGTATTTATTTTACTTGATTTTCGGTCCAATAATTTAAGTCTGAACAGTAAAAACATCCCATTCAACTCACCTACTAAGTTGTCTGTAAAACCAAGCTTTTTTATGCCATTCTTGAATTTTTTAAGCGCTCCTTTTTGTTGTTGTTGAAGTTATTTGCTTCCTTTAGTAGCTTTATTTAGGTGGGCTAACATCCTATTTGTGTATACTGATCATTCTCTTGAGTTTCTAGGCAATCCTGGAGTGTTGTGACTTTTCTCTGTTGGCTCACTGTTATCCACTGCTGGTGTAGTGTAAATGGCAGCTCTCCTGCAAGTGGTAGAAGGCGAAGTGGCCTTCACTCCTGCGAATGCCAGCCAACAGCTGAGACACCAAGAGGAAGCCTTCCTGTTCTCTGATCCCAATTCTTCTCATACTTTCACAGCCTCAGCAATGGAATAAACTCAGCCTACAGGTTCAGCTATTCCTTGGATTTATAGGGGCTGGAGAGTACTGGCAAGATGCCTAAAGGCCAGTCTCCCCCACCTCTTCATTCAAACATTTACTGAGCAATATTTATGTGCTAAAAACTTAAAAAAGTTTACATTTACGAGACGGTGAAGAGATAAGAGCAGATATGAAAAGCAGAGTTCCCACCTTTACAATTCTGCCTATAATTGTAGCTCCATTCATTAATATTATCTCCATTCATTAACACGTCAACCCTTTAACCAAGAGCTATCTACCCCTGCAGTATGAAGGGATCATTTTTATATGGTCTTTCTTGCCATGGTCTTCTAACTCCCACCAAACGACTGGGTGGGACCACACAAATAAGGTGTATTCAACCCTAAAAAGGGGATTGGTTGGTTTGCCATCCCACTAGGCTTAAAATGAGCCACCCCAGAGGTGGGAAGTGAGGGTCTCATCACCGCTAAGAAAGAAGAGCCAGGAGTGGAGTGCATCCCTTTGGACTCGGGATCCCTGCACTGATAAGAGACTGAGAGACAGAGAGACCTGTAACACCAAAGACAGCGAAATGTGGCAGCAGAGAAACAGCAGCAGCAGAGGCAGACCAGCAGGAGACGGTGTGGTGGGCTTCCTGGCCCAGGATGTGAGAAGCTGAGTGCCTTTGGGCAGGAGGTTTGCTATCAGAGTAGGGTGCCTCCAGGCACTTGGTGGAGCTACTCGTGGAACTACAGCTAAGCACCCTCTGGAGATTTACCAGTGGAGTAGTGTGCTGAGGCATGCATCAGCAGAGGGGCCAGAGAGAGGCATGCCTGTGGGCACCGCTGAGAAGAGGCTCTCCTGACTGAAGAACTGTATCCTAAATGTTCCTAAACTGAACTGTAACCTGCTACTTCCCTAATAAACCCTGTAATTTTGAAGACTGTGAGTTCTGTGTGGCCATTGAACGAATTATCAAACTCAGTAGAGAAGTGGAAGAGTGCCATGGGAGGGACAATTGGAAGATGGATGCATGACTGACCTCCACCTCACAGGCATCAGCCTTGGGCTGTAGATCTTAATTCTCCTTCTTCCTCCTGAAGTTAGCTGAGGTCAGACGCCCCCACCACACCATTTTTACAGTTTGGTAAAAGGCAGAAGTGGGATTCATAGCAATGGCTCCAGACTCATGGAAACACAGGCCTTAGGAAGAGAAAGAACAAAGGAGCTTGGGAAGTGAAACCTCTGGTTCTTAGATAATTACTTTGGTTATTGTTATCTGTAACGGCTGAAAGGAAAGTAAGAGATGTTATGCTGCAGCTGAGGGAAGAAAGGCCTTCTGGAGGGGCCTAGGGCAAAAGCCAGGCAGGATAAACAAGATAATTGATAGGGGGCTAGGGTCTACTGGTTCCATCCAGGCAGAGGCTCAAGCCCATGTGCACATGAATGGAAAGACAGTCAAGGGTTATGCGTTTATCTCCCCCAAATGTCTGTCAGTATGCCATACTGTGGAGGCTTGCGTGTTGCTGTGACGCTGGAAGCTATGCCACCGGTATTCAGATACCAGCAGGGTCACCCATGGAGAACAGGTTTCAGCTGAGCTTCCAGACTAAGACAGACTAAGAAGGAGCCAGCAGTCTACTTCTGAAAAGAATTAGCCAGTGGAAACCTTATGAATAGCAGTGGAACACTGTTTGATATAGTGGCAGAAGATGGGCCCTCAGGTTGGAAGGCACTCAGAAGATGACTGGGGAAGAGCTGCCTCCTCAAAGTGGAGTCCACCTTAGTCATGTGGATGGAATAAAGCTTTCGGGACCTGTACTTGCTGATGTGGCACAACTTGAAATGAGAAGAAACAGCTGCAAAACATCCATTAATAATCGGAACATGGAATGTACAAAGAATGAATCTAGGAAAATTGGAAGCTGTCAAAAATATAACGGAACACATAAACATTGAAATTCTAGGCATGAGAGAGCTGAAACGAACTGGTATTGGCCATTCTGAATCGGGCAATCATAAGGTCTACTATACGAAGAATGACAGCTTGAAGGGGAATGGTGTTCCATTCATCATCAAAACAAACATTTCAAGACCTATGCTGAAGTACAACACTGTCCCTGACAGGATAATATTCATAACCCTACAAGGAATGCCAGTTAATAAGATTATTACCCAAATTTATGCATCAACCACTAAAGCCAAAGTTGAAGAAATGGAAGATTTTCACCAACTTTTGCAGTCTGAAATTGATTTGAACATGCCAACACGATGCCCTGATAACTACTAGTCATTAGCATACGGAAGTTGGAAATAATGAAGGATCGGTCGTTGGAAAATATGGACTTGGTGACAGAAACGATGCCAGTGATTGCAGGACAGAATTTTGCAAGACCAAGACTTCTTCATTGTAAATATCTTTTTTCACCAACATAAATGACGACTACACACACAGACCTCGTCAGATGGAATACAAAGGAATCAAATTGACTACATCTATGGAAAGAGACGATGGAAAAGCTCAATATCAGCAGACAGAACAAGGCCAGGGTCTGACTGTGGAACAGGCCATCAATTGCTCATATGCAAGTTCAAGGTGAAGCTGAAGAAATTAGAACAAGTCCACAAGAGCCAAAGCACGACCTTGAGTATATCCTACCTTGATTTAGAGAACACCTCAAGAACAGATTTGACGCATTGAACACTAATGACTGGAGACCAGACGAATTGTGGAATGACATCAAGGACATCATACATGAAAAAGCAAAAAGTCATTGAAAAGACAGGAAAGAAAGAAAAGGCCAAAATGGATGTCAGAAGAGACTCTGAAACTTGGTCTTGAATGTCGAGTAGCTAAAGCAAAAGGAAGAAATGATGAAGTAAAAGAGTTGAAGAGAAGATTTCAAAGGGTGGCTTGAGAAGACAAAGTATTATAATGATACGTTCAAAGACCTGGAGTTAGAAAACCAAAAGTGAAGAACACATTCAGCATTTCTCAAGCTGAAAGAACTGAAGAAAAAAATTCAAGCCTCACATTGCAACACTGAAGGATTCTATGGGGAAAATACTAAACCAATGCAAGAAGCATCAAAAGAAGACAGAAGGAATGCAGAGTCACCATACTAAAAAGAACTGGTTAACATTCAACCGTTTCAGTAGGCAGCATACGATCAGGAATCGATGGTACTGAATGAAGGCAAGACGTCTAAGCAGCACTGAAGGCCTTGGGGAAAAACCGGCCTCCACGAATTGACAGAATACCAACTGAGGTGTTACAACAAACGGATGCAGTGCTGGAAGAGCTCCCTGCTCCATGTCAAGAAATCTGGAAGATGGCCGCCTGGCTAACAGACTGGAAGATATCCATATTTATGCCTATTCCAAAGAAAGGTGATTTAACTGAATGCGGAAATTACTGAACAATATCATTAATGTCACATGCAACTAAAATTTTGCTGAAGATCATTCAAAAGCTGCTGCAGCAGGGAACTGCCAGAAATTCAAATCAGATTCAGAAGAGGACATGAAACCAGGGACATCACTGCTGATGTCAAATGACTCCTGGCTGAAAGCAGAGAATACCAGAAGATGTTTACTGCGTTTTACTGACTATGCAAAGGCATTTGGCAGTCCGGATCATAACAAATTATGAATAACATTACAAAGAATGAGAATTTAGTCAAACAATATCATTAATATCACATGTAAGCAAAATCTTGCTGAAGATAATTCAAAAACAGCTGCAGCCGTATATCGAAAGGGAACTGCTAGAAATTCAGGCTGGATTCAAAAGAGAAAGTGGGAAGAGGGTATAGCATTGCTGATACCAGAGAAATCTTGGCTGAAAGCAGGGAATACCAGAAAGATGTTTGAGTCGGAATATGAGTTGGAATACGACTCGACGGCAATGGGTTCGGTTTTTGTTTTTGTTGGATCAGGCACACCTTAGTCCTCAAAGTGATATCTTTGCTTTTTAACACTTTAAAGAGGTTTTTTGAAGCAGATTTGCCCAATGCAATGCATCATTTGATTTCTTGACCGCTGCTTCCGTGGGGATTGACTGTGGATCCAAGTAAAATGAAATCCTTGACAACTTTAATGTTTTCTCCATTTATCACGATGTTGCTTATTGGTCTAGTTGTGAGGGTTTTTGTTTTCTTTATGTTGAGTTGTAATCGATACTGAAGGCTGTGGTCTTTGATCTTCATCAGTAAGTGCTTCAAGTCCTCTTCACTTTCAGCAAGCCAGGTTGTGTCATCTGCATATCACAGGTTGTTGATGAGTCCTCCTCCAACCCTGATGCTGCGTTTTTCTTCACACAATCCAGCTTCTCAGATTATTTGCTCAGCACAGAGACTGAATAAGAATAGTCAAAAAGATATAACCCTGACACACACCTTTTCTGATTTTAAACCCCTTGTTCTGTTCGAACTACCGCCTCTTGGTCTATGTACAGATTCCGATGACCACAACTAAGTATTCTGGAATTCCCATTCTTCACAATGTTATTCATACTTTATTATGATCTAGTCAAATACTTCCATGTAGACAAGCAAACATCTTTCTGGTATTCTCTGCTTTCAGCCAAGATTCATCTAGTATCAGCAATGCTATCCCTCATTCCACTTTCTTGACTCTGGCCTGAGTTTCTAGCAGTTCCCTCTCAATATACAACTGCAGCTGCTTTTGAATTACCTTCAGCAAGATTTTTCTTGCATGTGGTATTAACGACACTGATAATTTCCGCATTCAGGTGGATCACCTTTCTTTAGAGTGGGCATGTATACAGGTCTCTGCCAGTAGGTTGGCCAGGTAGCTGTCTTCCAAATTTTTTGCCACAGATGAGTGAGCGCTTCCAATGTGGCATCCATTTGTTGAAGCATCTCAATCGGTATTTTGTCAATTCCTAGAGCCTTGTTTTTCGCCAATGCCTTCAGTGTAGCTTAGACTTTTTCCTTTAGTACCATTGGTTTTTCTTCACACACTACCTCCTTAAATGGCTGAATGCCAACTAATTCTTTTTGATACAGTGAATCTGTGTATTCCTTCCACCTTCTTTTGATGCTTGTTGTGTGGTTCAATTTTTTATCCATAGAATTCAATATTGCACTTTGAGGCTGCCTTTTTTTTTTTCCCCCAGTTCTTTGAGCTGAGCTGAAGTCTGAGAAATACTGAGTGTATTCTTCCCTTTTGGTTTTTAAACTCCATGTTGTTGCACACGTCATTATAATAGTTTACACTTTTTCTTCTTGAGCCACCCTTTGAAATCTTTTAGCTCTTTAACTCTATCATTTCTTCCATTTGCTTTAGTTACTTTACATTTAAGAGCAAGTCTCAGTTTCTTCTGACATGTATTTTGTTTCTTTCTTTTTAATGACCTTTTACTTCATGTATGATGTCCTTGATGTTATCTCACAATTCTTCTGTCTTCAGTCATCACTGTTTAACGCATCAAATATATTCTTGAGATGGTCTCTAAAGTCACGATAAATATACTCAAGGTGGAAACCCTGGTGGCACAGTAGTTAAGAGCTATGGCTGCTAACCAAAAGGTCAGCAGTTCGAATCTACCAGGCGCTCCTTGGAAACCGTATGGGGCAAGTTCCACTCTGTCCTATAGGGTCGCTATGAGTTAGAACCGACGCGACAACAATAGGTTTTTTTTTTAATTTTATTTTATTTTTAAATACTCAAGGTGGTATTTTGGCTTTCATGGGTAGTACAAACCAAAAACCAAACCCGTTGCCGCTGATTCGATTCCAACTCACAGTGACCCTACAGGACAGAGTAAAACTGCCACATAGGATTTCCAAGGAGTGGAGTGCCTGGTGGAAGCCCTATGGGGCAGTTCTACTCTGTCCTATAGGGTCGTTATGAGTCAGAATTGACACGATGGCAGTGGGTTTGGAAACCCTGGTGGCATAGTGGTTAAGTGCTACAGCTGCTAACTAAAAAGGTCAGCAGTTAGAATCTATGGGGGCAGTTCTACTGTCCTATAGGGTCGCTATGAGTCTGGGTAGTAGGGATAATTAATGCAACTAATCTAGTCAATGGTTTTAGGTCTTTTCAACGGACAGAGCTAGAACATAAATATGTGTTTATATATACATTTAATTTTATCTGGAAATAATTTCAAACTCACAAACAGAAAAATACTAAACACCATATATGTTAATATTTTACCCATTTGCTTTATAATTTGCTTTGTCACTTTCTATATATCTATACATATTTATGTATCTATATACATCATTTTTTCTGAACAGTATAAGGGTATATTACACGTATCATGGCCCTTTATCCCTAAATACTTCAGAGATTATTTTCTAAGAAAAAAGGATATTCTCTTAGGTCACCACAGCTGTCAAATTTATATTGACATGATACTAATCCACTGCCCATTATTATAATTTTGTCAATGATCTAATAATGTCCTTTATAATCACCCTCCCTCCAGTACAGGATCCAATCTAGGAGCACATATTGCCTTAGTGATCTTCTTTTTAAACTGTCTGGAACATTTCCCCTGAATTGGTTTTGTACCATTCTCCATTTCCATCAGTAATGTACAAAAGGCCTGTTTTCTCGTGTCTTCGTCAATATAGTCTATTGTCAAGCTTCTGAATTTTCCCAATCTGATGGCTTAGAAATAGTATCCTGGTATAGTTTTAACTTTCATTTATCCTGTTTTGAGTGAAGTTTAACAAAAGACATTTTTATAGCTCTGTGAATTGTGAATTCCCATTTTTCTACTGGAATTTTGGATACTTTTTTCTCAACTTTTAAAAGTTCTAATAAATTCTGGATATTAGCCCTTTATTTGTGATATATGTTGTGAATACATTTCTCCCATTTGTCTCTTAAATTTGCTTAATTTCCCCCATTTTTTGGTAGTCAATCTTTTTTTTTTTTTAAATTGCCTTTGGAGTTTAAGGATAACAGAATGTCCTTCCCTATACTAAGGTTAAAGAGGAATTCACCTGTGTTTTTAGTATTTGTACAGTTTTATTTTTTACATTTAGATCTCTGATCCATTTGGAGTTTATTCTTAGATATGGTGTGAGGAATAAATTTAATTTTATCTTTTTTCCAAATACCTATTCAGTTGTCCTAATTTTAAAATAAATACCTATCATTTATTAAAAAGAATTTTATATGCATATGGGTCTATTTCTGGATTTCCTATTCTGTTACACTGATCTGTCAATTTACATGTTGGTACTACATTATTTTAATTATAGAGGCTTTGTTTTATCTTTCAATATCTAATAGGGTAGTTGTCTCTCAGAGCTCTTTCTTTTCAGTGTTTTCCTAGCTACTTTTTGTGTGCTCATTTTCCCACATGAATGTTAGGCTCAACTTGTGCAGCCCCATAAAAAACCTTGCGGGAATTTTTATAGCATTAAATGTATAATTTAACTTAGGAAGAAATGACAGCTTGACGACATCAAGAAGTTCTAACTAAGAACAAGGGCTGTCTTTCCATTTGTTTAAGTCTACTTTTGTGTCTCATTTTTATATTTTCTACACATAGATTCTGAACATTTACAATTGTTTATTCTTAAATATTTTACCTTTCAGCTGCTACTATAAATGATATTTTCTCACTTATTATATTTTCTAAATGGTTATTATTTGTGTATATGAATGCTATTGGTGTTTGAATGTTAATTTTATACCCTACTACCACTGGGTAAATTTTTTTATTATTGGAGTTAATCACTGATTCTCTAGAATTTCTCAGGTATGCTAACATGTTACTTGCCAAGAGTTTATCTCTTCATTCCCTATAAATTTTTTCCAATTTTGTCTTCTCTAGTCTAATAATTTGCTGAGCAAATAATCTGAGAGGCCGGACTATATGAAGAAAAACATGGCATCAGGACTGGTGGAAGACTCATTAACAACCTGTGTTATGCAGGTGACACAACTTTGAAAGTGAAGAGGACCTGAAGCACTTATTGATGAAGATCAAAGACCACAGCCTTCAGTATGGATTACACCTCAACATAAAGAAAACTAAAATCCTCCCAACTGGACCAATGAGCAATATCACGATAAACAGAGAAAAGATTGAAGTTTTTAAGGATTTTATTTACTTAGATCCACAATCAACACCCATGGAAGCAGCAGTCAAGAAATCAATGCACTGCACTGGGCAAATCTGCTACAAAAGACCTCTTTGGAATGGTAAAAAGCAAGGATGCCACTTTGAGGACTAAGGTATGCCTGACCCAAGCCATGGTATTTTCAATCGCCTCATCTGCATGGGAAAGCTGGACAACAAATAAAGAAGACCAAAGAAGAACTGATGCCTTTGAATTATGGTGCTGGCAAAGAATACTGAATATACCATGGACTGCAAGAAGGATGAACAAATCAGTCTTGGAAGAAGTACAGCCAGAATGCTCCTTAGAAGCAAGGATAGCAAGACTTTGTCTCTCACGTACTTTGGACGTGTTATCAGGAAGGACCAGTCCCTGGAAAAGGACATCATGCTTGCTAAAGTAGAGGGTCAGCAAGGAAGAGGAAGACCCTCAACTAGATGGACTGACACAGTGGCTGCAACAATGGGCTCAAGCATAACAACAATCATGAGAATGACACAGGACTGTGCAGTATTTCGTTTTATTGTACACGGGGTTGCAATGAGTCAGAACTGACTCGAGAGCACCTGACAACAACAAGACTAATAATTGCTTTGCCTGCAACCTCCCCACAATGTTAAATAGTAGTGGAGAGTCTTGCCTTGATCTTGACCTTAATAGGAATGTCTCTAGGGTCTCCTCATTAAGATGCTGAATTTAGGACTGAAGTATATATTTTTATCATGTTAAGAAAATACAGTGGACTCCTTTAAAAGTGGTCTCTTAATTACAGTGAAACCCTTATGACAGCATGCCCCTTGATGTGAATTTGGTATAATGAGAATAGTGGAGGCCACAGAATGGACGGCAAGCCAGGAAAAGAAACAGTAAATGCACCTATCTGGCAAAACTGGTGAGGAAGGGGATGATTCTATGTGTCCTCAATGTTCTGCGGCTCAATCTCTTAAAATCAGACCAAAAAAATGAAAACACAACTAACTAATCAGGAAATTTCTAGAACTGTTGCTAGAAGTCCTACCCAAACACAGGACACAGAATTGTCACTGAACTATAGGTCTAACAGGGTCAGTTTTAGATTGCACAGCTAGACCACCAAAACTGATGCTCAGCTAGTTGTGCAGGCTTATCTTGTCATTTTATCAATCTCACAATCAAGTAAGCCTACATTCTACACAATTAAGTTTTATGGATTCCCATGAATGGCTGGGTTTTACTATACTTATTTGGAAGTCATATTAACTGAAAACTCTATCTTAATTATAGAACTTTATATAGAAGCCATCTGAGAGTTCTTAAAAAGAGAAAAAAAGCAAAGAATGTTCACAGAGATGTAATACTTATTGCAAAATTCCAAGTGCTGGATCATGTTGTAAATAGGCTTCCAAAGATCATTTAAAAAGTAACTGCAGCAATACCACTCACCACCACCAGAATGGCTTAAATTAAAAACACTTTCCTCAAATATTGGCAAGGATCTAGAGCAACCAAACTCTAACACAGTGTTACTGGAAGTTAGTGTTACAACACTTTGAAAAATAGTCTGGCAAGTTCTTCTAAAACTAAACATCAACCTATGCTATAACACAGCAACTCCCCTCATAGCTTTTACTCAAGAGTAATGAAAACATATACCCTCAAAAAGACTTGTACAAGAATGTTCTTAGCAACCAAGAGCTAAAAGCTGGAAACGACTCAGGTGTTTATAAAGGATAAACAAACTACGGTATATTCATATAAGGGAATACTACTCAGTGATAAAAAAAGAATGAACGAGTGATATTTGCAACAACAATATGCTAAGTTAAAGAAGTCTCACATACATGCTGCATGAAGATGCTCTAGAACACGCAACAGTAATCCACGGTGAAGAAACAGTGGTTGCCTTGGGTGTGGGTTAGGGGAAGTTGACTAGTAGCTGGTGAGTATACTTTTTTGAAGTTTATTTCATATTTGTACATTTTTGCAATAAAATGTTGGGATTTAACAGTACTGAAAGTGGTTATGTTATAGACAGCACAAATAGTAAAGGAATAATTGTAATTTGGGACAATCTTTTCCATGTTAGCATCTTATCTAGATTTTGAAAGTGCTGTATATTTAGGATTGTGAATGGCAGTGAAGATGGAAAATCATTAGATGGCTAAAACGTGGTTCTGGTGATGATCAAATGATAGACACTGGCATTTCACACTGATGTTGAAATACACATATACTCAGTACTTAGAAAAATTTATAAACACTACTTTAAATGGCTGCATGAAATGCTCAACACTTTTAAAATTATTTCTCTGCCTGTTTTTGGACATTTAGGTCATGATTAACATCTTTATACATGTACCTTTTATATGATTTCATCCTTATGAATTTTTCATAAATATGAACAAACTGCTTTTCAGAAAACACTCTCAAAATCAGGGTATGATGCCAGGTTCACTGGAACCTCACAAACATCTGGATACTGTTTCTTAAAATCTTTACCAATTCTAACAGGGCAGTGACACTTCTGCATACCAGGCATCGTGTTACACTGGAGACCGGCCCGTGGCTTTCTATTTGTGTAACTTTCTCACGGTTATACCAGGATTTTGCTGGCTTAGATAAAGAAGGCACTGTTTTTAAAAGCTTAGATGAGTGAGAATAGTACCGTTTGTCAACCTGACTGTGCTTGCATCTGCTTCTCCAGCTACATCTCCCTGTCTTCCTCCTTTCATCCCTGTCTCCTCTCTGCTTGTGTGTACATTTATACATATTCATCTTTGAAAAATTTTTTGTGACATCTGTATTTAGTATTCGGTTAAAGTTTAGTATTTTTTTAATACTGTGGGTCTATTCATTTTCCTATTCCCAATGATGTGCATGCATTTTCACTCATTTTCCTTGATTAGGTTTGCCAGAGGTTTGTCTATGTAGTTGATCTTGCCACAGAAACAGCTCCTGGTTTTATTCTATTTGTTGTCTAGTCCATTAAATTGCATCCTAAACTTTTATTAATTTCTTGCTTGTCTTTGGATCTGTTTTCTCCTCCTCCCTTCTAATTTCCGAAGTTCATTTATTTTCCTTCTTTATGAGTTTTATGATGACAGGTATGACTTTCTACTGAACATAGCACAACTCTGGCCAAATCCTGGGCCAACAGTCACATATGTAACATCCACGACTTTGAGACTTTCTTAATAAGAGATTGTATGTGCTGACTCTATGAGTCGGAATCAACTCGATGGCACTGGGTTTGTTTTTTTTTTTTTTTTTTTTGGTATGTGCTGAAAAAAACCCACTAAAGTTTCCAACTAGTATTGTGTTTCTGTCAATTCTGCCTCAGACCACTAACATTTGCTTTACATATTTTAACAATGTTAAAACATATTCACTTTAAAAAAATTTTTTTATTTATTGTGCTTTAGGTCAAGGTTTACACCTCAAGTTAATTTCTCATGCAAAAATTTATACACATATTGTTATGTGACCCTAGTTACAATCTTGATGTGACAACACACTCCCCCACTTTGCACCCCAGGTATCCCATGTACATTCAACCAGTTCCTGTCCCTTTCTGCCTTCTCATCTTGCCTCTAGAGAGGAGCTGCCTCTTTAGTCCTGTGTATGTACTTGAACTAAGAAGCACACTCTTCACAAGTATTATTTTCTGTTTTATAGTCCAGTGTAATCTTTGTCTGAAGGGCTGGCTTCAGGAATGGTTTCAGTTCTGGGTTAACAGAGAGTCCAGGAGCCATGTCTTCAGGGGTTCCTCTAGTCTCAGTCAAACTATTAAGTCTGGTCTTTTTATGCGAATTTGAGTTCCGCACCACACTGTTCTCCTGCTCTGTCAAGGACTCTCTGTTGTGTTCCCTGTTAGGGCAGTCACTGGTGGTAGCCGGACACCATCTAGTTCTTCTGGTCTCAGCCTGATGGAGTCTCTGGTTTATGTGGCCCTTTTGTCTCTTGGGCTAATATTTTCCACGTGTCTATGGTGTTCTTCATTCTCCTTTGCTCTAGGTGGGTTGGGACCAATTGATGCATCTTAGATGGCTGCTCGCAAGCTTTTAACACCCCAGACGCCACTTACCAAAGTGGGATGCAGAACATTTTCTTAAGCTTTGTTACATAAATTGACCTAGATGTCCCCTGAAACCATGTTCCCCAGACCCCTGCCCCTGCTACTCCGTGCCTTGAAGTATTTGGTCGTGTTCAGAAAACTTCTTAGCTTTTGGTTTAGTTCAACAGTGCTAATAACTTCCTCTATACTGTGTGTTGTCCTTCCCTTCACCTAAGACAATTCTTGTCTACTATCTGGAATCGACTCGACGGCACTGAGCTTGGTTTTTTTTTTTGGTATCTGGCTAGGGAATGTCCTTCTCCCACCCTCCTCACCCTCGTAACCATGGAAGAATGTTTTCTTCTGTGTTTAAACCTTTTCTTGAATTCTTGTAATAGTGGTCTCATACAGTATTTATCCTTTTGCGACTAACTTCACTCAGCATAATGCTTTCCAGATTCATCCATGTTGTAAGAAAACTGTCTTCACTTTGTATTACACCCTGTATTAACACAAAATTATCTTCTTTTGTGAAGCAATGCTTTCTGACTTTAATTCTTTTTTGTCTAATGTTAACAGACCATAATTCTTGCTTTTTTGTTTTTTTAAAAGTATTACTTAACTATTTTATATTTTCAACTATCAGAGAAAAATGGTTCTCATATAACCTAATTAAAGCAGGTATTCAAAACATCAGTTTACTATACCATTACTGCCATCCCCCCACTTCAAATGTTGTTAGACTAATTTGGAATTTAAATTCCAGATTGTCACTACTTTTTTCCATTTTTAAGCATGACTGACTAAATTATCAGTTAATTTGACAACTGTTGAATTTTGAATTATAGTGTTGGCAAAGAATATTGAATATACCATAGACAGCCAGAAGAATGAACAAGTCTGTCTTGGAAGATATACAGCCAGAGTGCTCCTTGGAAGCAAGGATGGTGAGACTTTGTCTCACGTACTTGTGGCATGTTATCAGGTGGGACCCATCCCTGGAGAAGGACATCGTGCTTGGTAAAGGAGAGGGTTGGCAAAAAAGAGGAAGACACTCAACGAGATGGACTGACACAGTGGCTGTTAATGATGGGCTCAAACATAATATTGTGAGGATGGTGCAGGAACAGGCAGAGTTTCGTTTTGTTGTACACAGGGTCACTATGAATCAGAACTGACCCAACAGCAGCCAACAATGACAACAATTTGACTATATTTACAGCAATTATTTAAGCATCCTTTTTGAAGTCAATACTCACAGTCAAACCTGTTTTGTTCCATGACTCCCTTATTTTTTTGTTCCTAACTTGGCATCATTCTTAAATCAGTTGGTACATCTACAATTAATTTTTGTTCAACAAGGTGGTAAGAACGTTATTCAGAAGGTGTGTTCTTTCTGTTGCCTATCCACGTGAAAGATAATTTAGCTATAGTTTTTTTTACACATAAAAGTAAAGGGTAGGCCATCGTGCCTCAAAACTACTTATTGTTGTCCTATTGCATTTTGCGACGGCTGGAATTAAATGAATATGGCTTGATTTTTATTCTCATATGTAATCTAATATAAAAGCTGTACAAGCAGTCCCTGACCTATGATGTATCTGAGTTACAACAAACTGCACTTATGACCCGTCTGATTTTTTTTTTCACATCTTATTGTTAGTAATATGTACTATAGACAATGTTGCAGCATGTGATTTGCTGATGTTATTTCTTGTGCCAGCCCCCAAGGACAAATTAAGATCAGATTTATAAAGATACTGATAATAAGAATGAAAACTAAAAAAAAAAAAAAAAAAAGAGGTATTCAACTTACATCAGACCTGACTTATGACGGAGTTGTCGGAACAGAACACCGTCGTTAAGTCAGGGACCACCTGTATTACCTAATTGCTTGTAGGAATTATTCCGTTTAAGATTCTGTAAGGATATGGCCAGTTCTAAGACTCATAAAATTCTTTTTTGTTGATTTTTGCCTGAAATATGGCGAGTCTTTCTACCTGTATACAGAAGAGTCTTCAATAATTTTTTGTTATATCTGTGATTCTTTTTTAATTCTGAGTATGCCAGAAAGTTTTCTGAAATTTTCTTTTGATTTTTTCTTTTAAAAACTGTGTTTCTAAAGAAATTTCCCCTACTCAGTATCACATGGCCAGAATTCAACCACCTATCACAAAACTAAAAATGCAAAGAAGACTCATTTGTGTTAGGAAAAGACATGAAGGGTTTTAGTTAGTAACTTTAAAAATCATAACATAATGAAAAGAAGTCAGAGTAGCAGAGGTGTTAGCTATGCGTGGGAAAACGTTCTGCAGCAGGCTTGAATGTAATAAAGAAAGAGTTGAGCTCTTTGTGGAAAAAATCAGGGAAACTGGACAACGGCACTATGACTCCATTTACAAAAGGGTATTGTGTAGCAAATACCTAGGTTTCTAAACTCATCAGTCTTAACAGCTAGCTAGCATTTTCTCAGGTACCCACAACATTTTATGTATTATAAACAAACCAGACATTACTAAATATTATGTCAAAGATACAGCTGAATATAGATTATTTGAAACCAACCTGTATAACTTTCATCATCATCAGATAAAGGAACCTCTCTTTTTAGCAGCAATTCCAACTCCTCTGTTTCTGCTACATCCACTGGACGCTCCCCATGTTTATTTGCTTGAAATGGGTTTCCACCGTGACGAAGTAATAGTTTCACTATCTGTAACATTTAAATAGTAGGAAGGTTTAGTCCTTCATAGATTTCATCATTTCAACCATTTTCTTGATAACACTCGTAATATCCTTCTGCCTGATTTACTCTGCATTCATCTCTCACAGTGTCTATTCTAAATTATTACTATTTCCAAGTTCCACTTTCACCGACACCCCCCATCTGATGGCCTTATCTATTACAAAGAAATTCCCTCCTCATTTTTTAAACTGAGCCACTTTATACCTAATCTCACTGCTTTTCTTCCTGTTCTATCACACATTGACCAAGTTATTTATTGAGTGCCTATTAACAAGCCCTGCACCAAGTTTTCCAGATAAATCAATGAAAAAGACTAACAAGGTCCTTGGTCTCTTGAAACACACATTTTTACAGGAAGCCTCAAAAGAAATATTTTCCTTCATTTAAGGCTAATCTCACTAGTAATGCTCTTAATCTTTTTCTCTTCTCCGTCTCCCAGGAATTGAAGCTATCATTACGTGAAGGATTTACTTAGAAACTAATGAAGCTTAAACTTCAGGGTCCCCTACTTTCACGGGTCCTCTACAAGAGCCTAATTTTGTATTTGTTATTTTAAAATTTTTCTTAAAGAAACCCTCTCCTGTTCCATCAGAATACATGAGTTTCATCCTCCACACAACCAGGATCTTCCCAGTTGCCATTTCATTTCTTTTCCTTCTCATCCTCTTCCTTTCTGTTCTTTTAACCTCTTTTTTGATTAGCCTCTCTCTAGCAATCAATTTTATACTTCACGTCTCTTTCATCTTTAAAAAAAAAAAGCAATAACAAAACAAAATATAAACAAAACAAGAAACTTTGTCCAAATCTATATCCCCCTCATCTAGCTAAATAAATCAAATCTCTCCTTCACAGTCGAACTCCTAAAGAGATGTTTACCCTTGCAGCCTCTACTTTCTTACTGGCCTGTTCCTTTTCTACCTGCAATTATCTACTGTCAGTCCTATGAAATGGCTCTTCTAAGGCCTGTAAAGATCCAAGCCAATGATTGTTTTCCTAGGGCTCTGTCCTTGATCCACTTTCTCATGTCCTAGTCAGCATCATCTCCTTGGAGATCTCATTTACTCTGACAGTCTGAATGTGATAACAATTACACGATTCATTCATTTTCATTCTGTCTCCCTCAACCTATTTTTTTCTTGAGCTTCAAATGCTCATAGCATACAACCATACTGAATATATTTATATTTTAATATACAAAAACTTAAAACAGGTCCCAAACTGAATTCATTAAACTTGTATCCTCAGCTTTTCTCTCTTTCTTTCTCAGTGGCTAGCACCAAAATCTACCCAGTCACTGTAGCCAGAAACTTGGGAGTTATCACTGGCTCTTCTTTTTCACCCACAGTCTGTATCAAATAGTTGATCAAGTGCTATTAATTCTGCTTCCTTAAGTTCTCTTCTTGTTTTGATCTTTGAATGACATTGGTACACTCTTACCTTCATCATGTATCTCAATGTATCCTTATATCTCAATAAGGAATATTGCAATATTGCCTAAACAGATTCTTTTACCTCCACACTGTTGCTACAGTATGTTTCAAACTCAAATCTGATTATGTTTTCCCCTGTTTAGGTTTAAACCCTTCAGTACCTCCAATGCCTATTAAATGATTCCCAATTTGTGTGCTGGGGACCTCTGGGGAACGGGGCCATGATACCAACTAATCTGAAACTTGAATGATTTGTCTTTTATGTACTATTATCCCTCAAATGTACACACGTATTGCTGTAATTTAATACAGCTTTGTTTAAAAGCTTTGTTAACTTAGTCAATAGACATTCAAAGCACAACTATCATTCTTTACTGTCTCTTAAAACTCTTTAATGTTAATAAGGCCATTCTATAAAGCTGAGGATGGAATTCTAACTTCTTAGACAGTTATACAGTAATTCCAGAAACCAGCTGCTACCTCATTTCCCAGTCACATCTCTTATCAAACCCTAAGTGTTCCAACTATTTGTAGTTACTGTATCATACCATGCTAATTCATGTTTCCTTACTTTTTCTCATTTCACGCTATTCTCCTCAACTGGAATATTCTTTCCAAAGATACCTGACTCGGTAAGCACACACTCAGTTTTGAAGACCTAGGTCAAGAGCCATCTCCTCTGAAGATGCCACTTCTCCAGGTTGAATTAACCACTTCTGTCTTCGAGCTCAAACTGTTATCATGTCCTTACTTCTATCATAGCAGATGTAACCCTATACTACGATTTATTAACATTTACCCCATTTGTTTTATACTACAAGTACTCTAAGCTTCACACGGGATCTTTATTCATCTTTGTATTCCTAACACATGAATATGGTGTTTTCTGGTACTCAGAAAACATATCATGTTTGCTTAAAGAATATTTACATTAGTAATATGAAACAAATAAATATTAACTTCATTTACCATTAAACAATTTTAAACAAGATGCTATAAATGAAGAATTTCTAACAAATTAAAGTATTTAAGAATAATGAAGACTTATAGTTAATTAAATAATAAAATTTTATTCTAGACTATGAAAGAAAGTTATTGTAGAAATTTGGAAATGTAAGAATGTATAAAGAAAAGGAATTACTCATGATTGCAACTGTTAATATTTTATATATTTTATTCACCTTTTTCTTTAATTTTAAATTTTTACCAAATTATACATACTTTTTTTTAATGCTTCAAAAAGATCAATTAGCTTTTTAAAAGCTACTTGTGAAGAACAAGTGCCCCTGACACTTATCTCCATATACGTAAATAACGTGCTTAGCTCGCTCTTCTGTATTTTTCAGTTTTAGGTTTTGTCTCCTTTTTCTCACAACGGGCAGACAGAGTCAGATCTCTTTCACCAGTTTTCCCCGCAACCTGCCCCACACATAACTCCCTTTCTCCTACCTTCCCAATATAGTTACATTGTACTCTAGGTAGGATCAATATACATTGCTTACATTATCATATTAATACAAATGTTGAGCCAAGGTAACAAACTATGATCAAATTTCCATTCTTGCACAACTTCCACACTACCCCCTCCACATGGAGTTAATTATTACCTTGATTTTTCATTTGCTTTCTTTTCTACATGCTCATGCTTAGTTCACCCCCCTCGCCCTCAATTTTGCTATAATAGATCAATTCAATATACTATCAATTCTCTCTTCTTAGAGACCTCCTTCTCCAAGTCTTCTGATTTGCTCTAAAATGGACTGGTTGCTCTTTAGTCCAGCTAGACCGTCATCATGGCATTTCCCTTCATCCCATCACTCCAGAGATACATTTCTCCTCAATTTTGTGTTGGGTCCTTTAGATTCTATTTTATCTTCTTGTTTGGTTTACCCCCTCATTTTGTTGGGGATTCCTGAGAATGAGTAAATGTTCTGTGACTCCTGCATGTCAGAAAATACTTTTATTTTATCCTCACTTGATTACCAGCTTATCTGGATATAGAATTCTAGATAAGAAATAATTTCCCTCAGATTTTAAAGGCATTGTTCCATTATCTTCCAGCTTCTAATGTTACTGGTAAGTCTTGATACCATTGTGATTTATTACCATTACACATGACATGCCTTTTCTCTCTGGAAGCTTGAGGGCATTCTTAGACTCCACTGTTCTGAAATTCCAGGATAATGCACTTTGGTGTCAGACTTCTTACATCCACTGTGCTGAGCATTCAAATGTCCTTTTAATCTGAAAACCCAATTTCCTTCAGTACGGGGAAAGTTTTTTATATTATTTATTTGATAATGTTCTATGTTTTCACTGTTCTTTTAATCATCTGGATTGAACTTAGCTTTTCTCTAATTTTGTGTCCCTCTCTCTTTCTGTCTTCTAGGTTTTGGGTGACTTCCTCAACTTTAACACTGGCACTCTATTTTTTCATTTCTGCCATCATACTATTAACTTTCAAGTACTTTAAATTTGTTGATTAATTTTTAATTCACCTGGTTCTTCTGTCATGGCTACAATAAATTCCTTTATCTTTTGGGGGAGGGTAATAATTTTTTAGGAAGTTCCTCCTGGCAGTATTGTTTCCTCCAAGTTACCATTTTCCTATTTGTTTTAGTGTCTTGCTTCCGAATTAGAGACTTTTTTCATATGTCAGGTGATCCTTGTCTCTATGTCTGAATTTAAGAGTGAGGCACTAAATACCTCACTGAAAGTTTTGTGCGTATTAGAAGGACTTGTTAACAGATAGACGCTAATGTGATCTGACTGGGCCATTTTCACTGGGGTAATCCTCCCCTGGCTGGTCCAATCTCTGAAGTAACATTTTTCAACGTCATGCCTGGAAATATAAATCTAATTGACACCATTCTGGAAATGCTGGTGGTGTAGTGGTTAAATGCTATGGCTATTAACCAAAAGGTTGGCAGTTCAAGTCCACCAGGTGCTCCCTGGAAACTCTATGGGGCAATTCTACTCAGTCCTACAGAGTTGCTATGAGTCGGAATCGACTTGAAGGCAGTGGGTGGTGGGTGGTTACACCACTCTAGCTGCTGAATAGGGTAAAGAGGCTTAATGTTCAGTCTCCTTTATTTAATTAACTTATATTCTTCCTTACTCTCAACTATTGCTGTACCTCAGTCCAGAGTCTCTGATTTATCCTTGCCAGGGAATATCCCCCCAGTCATCTACCAGGATAGGAGAGGGGCAGTCATTTGGCTATGCAGGTGAGGCAAGGCTTAGGAAAAAGAAACGAGCATCAGAAAGACTTTGATTCAATCCTCTTGTTTTTAGCCTTATCTTAACAGGCACTTCCAGAAGTAGCTGTTGCCATCAATTCTTGAGCTTCAGTTTTTCTGGAATTCCGTGCTGTAAACTGAGCAGCTTCTTGACTTTGGTTTCAATATTCTTGGATCTTCTAAATCAGTAGTTGGCAAATTATAGGCTATGGGCCAAAACTGGCCTTCCAGCTAAGAATGGGTTTTTACATTTCTAAAAGATGGAGGAGGGAGAGGAGGAGGACAACAAAAAAGAACATGCAACTGAGACCGCATGTGGCCTGCCATGCCTAAAATATTTACTGACTGGCCCTACACAAAAAAGGTGGCCAGATCCTATCCTAGTTCAGTAACCACTGATTCCTCTAATTTTCATCTTCTAAAATACTAGTTTTCTTCTTTCTTCTATACTTTGTTTTTGTGGGTCTATGTCCTTTAAAATCTCTCCTTACTGTCATTTTAGGGGTTTGGAAAAGAAACCAAAGTCAACAATTTTTAGTCATTATAAATAATACTGTAGTGAACATCTTTGAGTTGGAGGTGAACATATTAAGGCTTATTTCCTTAGACTAGGGCCCTAGAATGAGAAAAAAGAATCAAGGCTCTTGATAACATTCTGCTGAAAAGCTTTCTACTCCTATCAGGACGTAATAAAAAAATTATTATATCCCTATAATGAGTCAGGTACAGTCGTAACTTCAAACATGTTAGAAAAATCCTAACTTAAATAATCCACGTTTCACAGATAATCTTCATAGGGAAAAAAAGATAACTATTTATTCTGAAAAGGATTTACGGCAACTTAAAATTGCTTAATACGTCACAGGATATCCTACTTTGGTGAGCAGCATCTGGGGTCTGAAAAGCTTGCAAGCGGCCATCTAATATACATCTACTGGTCTCATCCCGTCTAGAGCAAAAGAAAATGAAGTAAATGAAAGACACAAGGAAAATATTAGCCCAGGGGACTAGAGGACCACATGAACAACAGCCTCTACCAGCCTGAGCCTGGAAGAACCAGACGGTGCCTGGCTACTATCACCAACTGCCTGACAGGGATCACAATAGAGGGTCCCTGGCAAAGAGGGAACAAAATAAAGAACAAAATTCAAATTCACAAAAAAGACCAGACTTACAGTTCTGACAAGACATTGGAGGAACCCCTGAGACTGTGGCCCCCGGACACCCTGCTAACTCAGAACTGAAGCCAGTCCTGTAGCCCACTTTTCAGCCAGTGATTAGATAGGCCTATAGAACAAACAGTAACACATGTGATGAACAGGCTTCTTAGTTCAATCAAGTATACGAGACCAAACGGGCAACATCCTCCCAAAGGAAAGGAAGAGAGTGCCGACACATTGCATGGATTGCAACCAATGTCACAAAACAATTTGTGTACACATTTTTGAACGAGAAACTAATCTGTGCTGCAAATTTTCACCTAAAACATAATTAAAAAAAAAAGCAGGAAACAAATCAGAAGTAGGTAAAAATGATGAGACATAAAGACATAAGAAAATAAAGTTAGGTATTTAAAATAGAAAGAGCCCTGGTGGCACACAGGTTAAGCGCTTGGCTCTATGCTGAAAGGTTGTCAGCTGGAATCCACCAAGCTGTTCCCTATGTAGCAGTCCTGCTCTGCACATGTGGAGTTGCCATGAGTCAAAACTGACTGGATAGCAACCACCACCAACAACATATAAGATAGAACTAGGAATAAAGCTAGTATAAAATTGTATATCGTGATGTACTACATGCCTGCCAAAAATGAGGGCAGAAGATTAGGGCCAAAGATTAGGGTCTTAGCTTTCTAGGAGCCAACATTAAGACAGAAAAAAAAAAAAAAAATCAGTTATTATTTCTCAGAACTGACGAGATAAAAACGAGTTAGTTGCTTGGGAGAGGTGCAACCATTCCTGATTACAAGAATAAGCTGAAAGCATCCTGAAACGTGTAAGCTTTGTTAATGCTTCCTTTCTAAATAATTTAGATCCGGCTACAGAACTGCTATTTTTCTGTTTCTTCAACCTTAGGAATGCCTTATGGATAGCTGACATTTTCATGATTATTACTGAGTGAAAGAAATCCAATTCTTTGCTAGAGGCTCAGAATATATGGTATGGATATGTACAGATGAGAGTTTTGGGGGGCTATCATTTCCCTCCTCCTCTTTAGGCACAAGTAAAAGAACAAGGAGAAAATAACTATCAATAGATCTTGAATTGTGACTCCTACTGTACTAGGCATGTTGGTAGGAGGAAAAGCAAATTTCTTCTTTTTTGTGAAAATAGCATGCCAGTGTCCCTCTGGAAGGAGACTGGAAATAGTGTTTGAGTCTCTGTCAGTACATGGGCTCAAAGGTCAGCTTCTGGAAGTATTCTGCAGCAATGTGCATATTTAGAAACTTTTACTCATAGAAACAAGGCATAATTCTTTAAAATTACATTTAGCAATGAGGAAGCCTTTGTGTGTCACATTTAAAAGAGAACAATTCATCTTTGACAGATCATCAATAATGCTTTAAAAAAAAGGCAAAGATTACAGTATTTAAAATATCTCAGCCAGAAAATAAATCCTTTTCTGATAAATTCAGAGGCAAGTAAATGTACCTTATATGTTGTAAGACTTTATGACTGAATCTTTGGCATTCTGGATATGCTCAGTTATCCATTCATCTATTCATCTACCTACACATGGATGTGCACAAAATTTACTGAGCACTTCTTACGCGACAAGTGATTCCAGCAGTCAATAACAGGAAACAACACAGGGACTTCTTGGAAGATGGTAGCATGAACTGTTTCACATTCCCACTCCCCAATGCCTACAAGCACCAAGGAAAACAACCAGAAACTGGTAGACTCAACTCTGTAAGAACTCTGAAAACCAGAGGGTTGCAGCAACCAAGTGAATGTTGAATCAAGAAAAAGGCAACTGTAGATCAGTAAGAAAACTTTCAATATCTACTGCCTGTTGGACTATGGACTACACTCCCAGAGAGGACACCACATATCTGGCTCTGAAGGGAGCAGAGCAGACTTTGCTAATGGATTATGGTGTGTGTCTGTTCTGACCTGTCTGAGGATTTCTTGAGGAAATGAAGCAGAGTGCTACCCCTCGCCCTTGCCTGCCTCAGAGCTCACATGGAGCAAGGTGGAGCAGTGAACAGCACCTGAAGGCTCTGATTGCCCCAATCTGCCTGAAACTAAATAGTGTGACTAGAGCACACAATTAATGCTTAAAGGTTCAAGGAGATACCAGATTCAGAACTTCCTTCAAAAATTAGTGCTTTCAAAAGCACTACATTTGTGGGGGAATTGAGAAAACCACACACATGCTCAGGGCAAAATCCAGGTGCAGAAAATATCGAAGACCCTATGCTTTCACCTTGGGTTGACCCCTAAGCATACAGAAAGCAAGCTCAGTGTTAAAGAAGGGCAGCAGTACAGAGCCTAGCTGTAAACACTGGGAGCGGTGTGTGTGTGCCTTTCTTCCCCTGGAGTCCTACAATCTCTTTTGAAACACTAGCTGAGCATGGGCTGGGGAATAGAGGCCTACATCTCCACACACATCCAGGAGGACAGTAATTGCAAAAACAGAGGAAGGTACTGAGCAAATGGGCTACTTCAGCCTTCAGAATAAAATAAATAAATAAAAATTAAAAGAAAAACATCCAAACTTCGGGGAAGGGTAAGAATCTGAGTTTTAGCACTAACATATTAATAGTCAAAAATTCTGGTTTCAACAACAACAAAAAATCTCAAGGCATACAAATAAACAGACAAGGATGGCCCATTCGAAAGAACAAAATAATGTGATAGAAACTGTCCCTATAGAAGTCCAGATAATTGACAAACTAAAAGACTCTAATACAATAGTTTCAAATATGCTCAAAAAACTCAAGTTGAAAGGCAGTGATTGGGAGGCGGAGCCAAGATGGTGGAGTAGTCAGACGCTTCCTGTGGTCCGACTTACAACAAAGACCCAGAAAAAACAAGTGACTCAATTATATATGACAATCTTCGAACATCAAAGGCAAAGTTGAGGAATAGGACTGAGCAGCAGGGAAAAAGAGAGATGGTTCAGAAGCAGCAAGCCATGACAGACCTGACCCGGTGGGAACTGGCACCCTGTAGGCTGGATCTGCTGGCGTGCGCAGTGAGGCAAGCAGTGGCACTCAGAACGCTTTTTCCACATGGGGAGAGATTGAGCAGTGGAGAGTCTATGCAAGCCTCCAGAACCAGCTGTAAGTGGTGCTCAATTGGCAAAAGATAAATACGTGCATGTAACCTACCACATGGATCAAAAACAACCCCTCTGGGAAGAACCTCTCTCCCATTTACCTGCCCCCTCCCGACTCTGCACCAGGTCCTGGGCTGGCTTCAGCGACTGCCCTGTCACCTGAGTCAAAAGTAGGACCCATTGTGCATCCAGAGCCATTCTCCTGGCTTTTGAGAGGGAACAACTTGACAAGCAGAAAATAATAATCTGCCAGCAACCCTAAACCGGGAACTCAGGGCAGGCACAGCCCCTTTGCCTAGGCATAGATAAGTGGTCCATGGACTTTGAATGCCTTTTAACCCTGCATAGACCTCTGAGGGCCCATTTCAACAGTAAAGGCCTTTATTGGCACAGTACAACAGGGTATTTACCTGGACCCTATTTTCAACTGTATCAGCTGTAAACTGGAGTGAAAGATTTGTGACATTTGATACCACTCTGCCCATTAAGCATGGTCCTGACCGACATATATCAGGTGCCTGAGGACTGGTGGCTCCACCCATGCCATCTAAAAAAAAAACTAGCCACCCGCAAAAAGGGTCCTTACAGTCAACAGCATTGGGTGACCATGACCCAGATGCAAAACCCACCCACCTATGCACTCTAGGGAACAGGGACATGCTTTCCTCCTGTACACTCAGGGGCAGCTGAGAGCCCCCTGCCTTACTCAGTGCATAACCCCCTAGCGCACCCAGATACCTGTGCCTACTCCAATCACCCCTGCCTGTCTAGGGCTGTAGGTGAGAGCCTGCACCACACACTTGGTGACTGGCTACCTGGACACCTAAGCTGATCCATACGAGAAGAGTAAATGGACTCCTGGGCTCACATATCCAGTAACAGATCTAACCACCTGGTGAAAGGATGTGAGAGTTTCAAAAGAGCCAATAATCAAACTAGTTCACAAGACAAGCCTATTTGGGCATATTAAAACAAAACGAGAAGCAAGGACACAGTAAGCAAACAAAATAATAATTTATCGATGGCTCGGAGACAACAGTCAATATCAAATCACTTAAAGAGGCAGACCATGATGGCTTCAGCAAGGGTCCAAAAAAAATAATCAAGAAACCTTCCAGAGGAAGATAATTTCTTGGAATTACTAGAGATAGAACACAAAAGATTAATATACAGAGCTCTTCAAGAGATCAGAAAGGGAGACCAGGCAAAACACAGAACAAGCCAAGAAACACACAGACAAAACAACAGAGGAACCTAAGAAAGTTATACAATAGCATAATGACAAACTTAATGGGATGCAGGAACCCATAAAGAGACAGCAAACCAAAATCCAAAAAATTAACAATAAAATTTCAAAATTAGACAACTCAATAGAAAGTCACAGGAGCAGAACTGAGGAAACGGAAGACAGAATTAGTTACACTGAAGATAAGGCACTTGACACTAACTTCTTTGAGGAAAAACCAGATAAAAGAATTAAAAAAACCAAAGAAACCCTAAGAATTATGTGGGACTCTATTAAGAGGAATAACCTATGACTGACTGGAGTACCAGAACAGCAGGAAATAACAAAACACTGAAGATTTGTTGGTAGAAAACTCCCCTGCTATCATAAAGGATGAGAAGATATCTATCCAAGAAGCTCATCGAACCCCACACAGAGTAGATCCCAAAAGAAAGTCACCAAGATAAGTTATAATCAAACTTGCCAAAACCAAAGATAAAGATAGAATTTTAAGGGCAGCTACAGATTAAAGAAAAGTCATCTACAAAGGAGAGTCAGTAAGTCTAAACTCGGACTACTCAGCAGAAACCACGCAGGCAAGAAGGCAATGGGATGATATATATAAAGCCTTGAAGGAAAAAAAATTGCCAGCCAAGAGTTATATATCCAGCAAAACTCTCTCTCAGATATGATGGTGAAATTAGGACATTCTGGACAAACAGAAGTTTAGGGAATTTGTAAAAAACCAAACCAAAATTACAAGACACACAACAGGGAGTCTTCTGGTTAGAAAATCAGTAACATCAGACAGCAATACAAGACTGGAACAACCAGATATCAACCCAGGTAGGGAAGTCACAAATAAATCAAAGGTAGCTAAAACACCGAAAATAGGGAAACAGACGTAAATACGTAAAAGATGATAACGTTAAAAGAAAAAAGAGGGACTAAATAATGTAGTCACAGATCTTTCATACAGAGAGGAAGTCAAGGTGATATAAAGAAAGGATTGGTTTAAACTTAGAAAAACAGAGGTAAATATTGAGGTAACCAAGAAAACTAACAATCCTATACATCAAAATAAAAAACAACAAAAACATAAAGACACAGCAAATACAACATCAACAACACTGAAAAGGATGAAATGAAAATACAAAAAGAAAAATGACTCAGCATAGAAAATTAAATGGAAAAAAGAAACTGTCAACAACACACAAAAAAAGACATCAAAATGGCAGCACTAAACTCATACATATCAATAGTTACGCTGAATGTAAATGGACTAAATACAACAATAAAGAGACAGAGAGTGGCAGAATGGATAAAAAACACAATCTGTCTATATGCTGCCTACAAGAGACATACCTTAGACTTAAATACACAAACTAAAACTCAAAGGAAGGGAAAAAATGTACCAAGCAAACAACAATAAAAAAAGAGCAGAAGTGGCAATATTCATCTCTGACAAAATAGGCTTTGAAGTAAAATCCACTACAAAGAATAAGGAAGGGCACTATATAATGATTAAAAGGTCAATACACCAGAGGACATAACGATAAAAAATATATATGCACCCTACAACAGGGCTCCAAAATACATAAAACAAACTAACATTATTGAAAAGAGAAATAGCTCCACAATAACAGTAAGAGACTTCAACACACCACTTTCGGTGAAGGACTGAACATTCAGAAAGAAGCTCAATAAAGACATGGGAGACCTAAATGCCACAATCAACCAAATTGATCTCAAAGACATATATAGAACACTTCACCCAACAGCAGCCAGGTATACTTTCTTTTCCAACACACATACACCATTCTCCTGCATAGATAACATATTAGGACACAAAGCAAGCCTTAACAAAATCCAAAGCATGGAAATACTACGAAGCATCTTTTCTGACCATAAAGCCATAATGTGGAAAACAGTGACAGAAAAAGTAAGGAAAAAAAAATTGAACACATGGAAGCTGAACAAACCTTGCTCAAAAACTACTGGGTTATAGAAGAAATTAAGGATGGAAATAATAAATTCACAGACTCAAATAAGAATGAAAACACATGCTACCAGTACCTTTGGGACACAACAAAAGCAATTCCCAGTGGTCAATTTATAGCAATAAATGCACACATCCAAAAAGAAGAATGGGCCAAAATCAAAACATTAACTCTACAACTCGAAAAAATATAAAGGGAGCAGCAAAACAAACTCTCAGGCACCAGAAAAAAGGAAGTAATAAAAATCCGAGCAGAATTAAATGAAAAAGAGAATAGAAAAACAATTGAAAGAGTTAACAAGACCAAAAGCTGGTTCTTTGAAAAGATTAACAAAATCGTAAACCACTGGCTAAACTGACCAACGAAAAACTCAAGAGGAAGCAAACAACTCAAATAAGAAATGAGATGGGGAATATCACAACAGACCCAGCTGAAATTAAGACAATCGTTAACAGGATACTATGAAAAATTGTACTCTAACAAATTTGAAAACCTAGAGGAAATTGACAAATGTCTAGAAACACGCTACCTACCTAAACTAACACAAACAGAGGTAGAACAATTAAATAAACCTTTAACAAAAGGAGATTGAAAAGGCAATTAAAAACTCCCAACAAAAAATACCCTGGCCCTGACGGCTTCACTGGAGAATTCTACCAAAATTTCAGAGAAGAGTTAACACCACTACTACTAAAGGTATTTCAGAGCCCAGAAAAGGATGGAATATTCCCAAACTCATTCTATGAAGCCACCATAACCCTGATACCAAGACCAGATAAAATTACAGACCAATATCCCTCCTGAATGTAGATGCAAAAATCCTCAGCAAAATTCTAGCCAATAGAATTCAACAACATATCAAAACAATAATTCACTATGACCAAGTGGGATTCATACCAGGTAGGGAGGGATGGTTCAACATTAGAAAAACAATCAATGTATAAATAAATAAAATCATAAGTAAAACAAAAGAACCACATGATCTTATTAATTGATGCAGAAAAAGCATTTGACAAAGTGAACACCCTTTCCTGATAAAAACTCTCAGCAAAATAGGAACAGAAGAGAAATTCCTCAACATAATAAAGGCCATTTATACAAAGCCAACAGCCAATATCATCCTAAATGGAGAGAGTTTGAAAGCATTCCCCTTGAGAACAGGAACCAGACAAGGATGCCCTTTATCACCACTCTTTATTCAACATTGTCCTGGAGGTCCTAGCCAGAGCAATTAAGCTAGAAAAAGAAATAAAGGGCGTCCAAATTGGTAAAGAAGAAATAAAAGTACCTCTATTTGAAGATGATATGATCTTATACACAGAAAACCCCAAAGAACCCACAAGAAAACTACTAGAACTAATAGAAAATTTCAGCAAAGTATCAGGATACAAGATAAACATACAAAAATCAGTTGGATTCCTCTAAGCCAACAAAGACAACTTCAAAGAGGAAATCACCAAATCAATACCATTTATAATAGCCCCCAAGAAGATAAAAAACTTAGGAATAAATCTAACAAGAGACATAAAAGGCCTATACAAAGAAAACTACAAGACGCTCCTGCAATAAACCAAAAGACACCTACATTAAGTGGAAAAACATATCTTGCTCATGGATAGATAATTCAATACTGTGAAAATGTCAATTCTACCCAAAGCCATCTATACAAAAATGCAATCCCAATCCAAATTCCAACATTTCCTAATGAGATGGAGAAACAAATCAGCAACTTCATATGGAAAGGGAAGAGACCTTGGATAAGTAAAGCATTACTGACAAAGAAGGATAAGGTAGAAGACCTCATACTACCTGACTTTAGAACCTATTATACTGCCACGGTAGTCAAAACAGTCTAGTACTGGTACAACAACAGATACATACACCAATGGAACAGAAGTGACAATACAGACATAAATTAATCCAACTATGAGCAGCTGATATTTGACAAAGGCCCAAGGTTCATTAAAAGGGGAAAAGACAGTCTCTTTAACAAATGGTGCTGGAATAACTGGATATCCATCTGCAAAAAAAAATGAAACAAGACCCATACCTCACACCATGCACACAGGCTAACTCAAAATGGATCAAAGACCTAAATATAAAATCTAAAATGATAAAGATTATAGAAGAAAAAATACGGACAATGCTAGGAGCCCTAAAACATGGCATAAGCAGGATACGAAACATTACTAACGATGCACAAACACCAGAAGAGAAACTAGATAACTGGGAGCTCCTAAAAATCAAACACTTATGTTCATCCAAAGACCTCACCAAAACAATAAAAAGACAACTTACAGACTGGGAAAAATTTTTGGCTAAGATATATCTGACCAGGGACTAATCTCTAAAATCTACAAGATACTGCAAAACCTCAACAACAAAAAGACAAATAACCCAATTAAAAAATGGGCAAAGGATATGAAGAGGCACTTCACCGAAGAAGACATTCAGGTGGCTAACAGATACATGAGGAAATGCTCATGATCATTAGCCATTAGAGAAATGCAAATTAAAACTACACGAGATACCATGTCACCCCAACAAGGCTGGCATTAATCCAAAAAACACAAAACAATAAACACTGCAGAGGTTATGGAGAGACTGGAACAGTTACACACTGCTGGTGGGAATGTAAAATGGTACAACCACTTTCAAAATTGAGTTGGCACGTCCCTCAGAAGCTAGAAATACAAGTACCATATGATCCAGCAATCCCACTCCTTGGAGTATATCCTAGAGAAATAAGAGCCGTAACACAAATAGATATATGCACACCCATGTTCACTGCAGCACTATTAACAATAGCAAAAAGATGGAAACAACCTAGGTGCCTATCAATGTATGAATGAATAAACAAATTATAGTATAATCACACAATGGAATATTATGCAATGATAAAGAACAATGATGAATCTGTGAAACAACTCATAATGTGGATGGAAGGCGTTATGCTGAGTGAAATTAGTCACAAAAGGACAAATATTGTACGAGCCCACTATCGTAAGAACTCAGGAAAAGGTTTAAACACAGAAGCAAGCATTCTTTCATGGTTATGAGGGTGGGGAGGGAGGTAGAGGGGTATTCACTAACTAGATAAAGTAGACAAGAATTATCTTAGGTAAAGGGAAGGACAACACACAATACAGAAGAATTCAGCACAACTGGACTAAATCAAAAGGTAAGAAGTTTCCTGAATATAACCAAACGCTTCAAGCAACAAAGTAGCCAGGGTGGGGGTCTGGGGATCATGGTTTCAGGGAACATGTAGGTCAACTGGCATAACAAAGTTTATTAAGAAAATGTTCTGCATCCCACTTTGGTGAGTGGCGTCTGGAGCCTTAAAAGCTGGCAAGCGGCCATCCGAGATACATCAACTGGTCCCAACCCACCTAGAGGAAAGGAGAATGAAGAACACCAAAGACACAAGGAAAATATTAGCCCAGGAGACAAAACGGCCACATAAACCAGAGACTCTATCAGCCTCAGACCAGAAGAACTAGATGGTGCCTGGCTACCAGAAATGACTGCCCTGACAGGGAACACAACAGAGAGTCCCTGATGGAACAGGAGTGAAGTGTGGTGCAGAACGCAAATTTTAGTAAAAAGACCAGAGTTAATGGTCTGACCAAGACTGGAGGAACCCCAGAAAGATGGCCCCTGGACTCTCTGTTAACCCAGAACTAAAACCATTCCTGAAACCACCTCTTCAGACAAAGATTAGACTGGACTATAAGACACAAAATGATACTGATCAAGAGTGTGCTTCTTAGTTCAAGTAGATACATGAGACTAAATGGACAGCTCCTGTCCAGAGGAGAGATAAGAAGGCAGAAAGGAACAGGAGCTGGTTGAACAGACACTGGAAATCCGGGGTGGAAAGGAGGAGTGCGCGGTCACTGCATAGGGAGAGCAACTAGGGTCACATAGCAATGTGTGAATAAATCTTTGTATGAGAAGGTAACTTGAGCTGTAAACTTTCACTGAAGTCACAATAAAAAAAACTACATAAAAAACAAAAGATTAAAAAAAAAAAGGCAGAGACTGATAGAATGGATAAAAAATATGATCCGTTTATATGCTGTCTACAGGAAACACACCTTAGAACCAATGACACAAATAGGTTGAAAGTGGAAGAATAGAAAAAAGATATTTCATGCAAAAGAGAGCCAGGGTAGCTGTATGGATATCAGACAAAATAACTTTAAGTAAAAAATATGACACATATATACACAAAACATCAGAACCCCTAAATATATGAAGCAAACACTGACAGAATGAAGGGAGTAGCAGAGAGCTCTACGAGGATAGCTGGAGACACTTCAATATGATACTTTCAATAATGGAAAGAACATCTAGACAGATGATCAATAAGGAAACAGAGGATATGAACAACAATATAAACTAACTTAGAGTGTAGAACTTCTTTAAAGTGTTAAAAAGCAAAGATGTCACTGTGAGGACTAAGATGCGAAGCTGGGCAATGAATAAAGAAGACTGAAAGAGAATTGATGCACGTGAATTACAGTGTTAATTAAGTATACGGAATACACCATGGACTGTCAGAAGAACAAACAAATCACCTTGGAGAACATATAGCCAGAATGCCCCTTAGAAGCGAGGATGGAGACTTCATCTCACATACTGCGGACATGTTATCAGGAGGGACCATTTTTGGAGAAGGACATCATGCTTGGTAAAGCAAAGGGTCAGCAAAAAAGAGGAAGACCTTCAATGACATGGACTGACACAGTGGGTACAATAACGGGCTCAAGCATAGCAGCAACTGTGACGATGGTGTAAGACATGGCAGTGTTTTGTTCTGTTGTACATACGGTTGCTATGAGTCAGAACCAACTCAATGGCACCTATCTACAACATAAACCAACTACAGTTAACATATATGAACAGTTCACCCAACAGCAATAAAATATACATTCTTCTCCAGTACACATGCGTAAGTCTCCAGGATAGATCATATGCTAGGTCACAATAGCCTCAACAAATTTAAAAAGATTAAGATTATACAAAGTATCCTCTCCAATCACAATGGAATGAAATCAGAAATAAGAAACAGAAGGCAAACTGGGAAGTTCACAAATAAGTGGAAATTAAACAACAAATGGGTCAAAGTATGAATCAAAGAAGAAATCAAAAGGGAAATTAGAAAAAACTTTGAGACAAATAAAAATTAAATACATGTTACTGGTTTTTCTATCATACTTACATCTCTGTGCCCACTACTAGCAGAATCATGGAGTGGAGTGTCATCGTCCAATCCCTGTGTGTTAACATCTGCTCCAGCTGCTATAAGTATCTTAGCAACATCATAATATCCAACATTGCAAGCTTCATGCAGTGGTGTCCAACCTACAGTGAGAATATTAATTTAAATATGGTTTACCTGCACTAATTCATGATATATGCTTTTCATATGCGGCACATCAATGCTAAATGTACATGGTACAAAAGGAAAAAGAAAAGCAGAAGAAACTATTGAAACCGAAGAGATAAGAACAACAGCAGTTTTACAGAAGGGGAAATCAAAACAGTATTATTATTTCCACTGCCACTAAGTATTGAACACTTAAACTTACCCGGTAAATACAATTTATAGTAATCATTTGAACTATGGGAAAAGAATAGAAAAAGGAGACAAATATCAATAAGCTTCATCAATCAAGGTCTTTCAGTAAACAAAAACCTTCACTGCCTTAAGGGCTTTCATTTGTTTAGTTGAAACAATCTTTTCTGGACTTAATACTTATTTTAACTAAATTTATTGTCTTAATTTAGACAAGTTACACGCTCACTACTGAACAATGTGAAAACAAAATATAACTGGCAGTCGCTGGGTTATGAACAAGATCCGTTCCTGAGTGTGCCTTTAAGAATCTGCAGGTAAGTCAGTACAGGTGCACACGGTTCTTACTCAGCCTTACTTTAGAAGAAAAGGCTCGAAGCCTTTTCAATGATTTAAAAGCTGCGTGTACAGCAAGTGAACGTGACTGTGATGAAGAATTTGTTGTTAGTAGTGGAGCCCCGGTGGTGCAGAGGTGGAGCATTTGGCTCCTAACCAAAAGGCTGGCAGTTTGAATCCATCGGCCGCTCCTTGGAAACCCCGTGGGGCAGTTCTACTCTGTCCTATAGGGTCGCTCATGAGTCGGGATCGACTTAATGGCAATAGGTTTCATCTCCTATTATTGAGTACTTAAACTATTTCTAATTTTTAGATATTAGAAACGATGCTGCAATGAGCATTCTTGTGCACATCCATGATTAAATATTTAAGATAAATCCTTTTAAGTCGAATTGTTAGAGCAAAGGGAAGGGTCTGATATATAATATCAAGCTTTCCCCTAGAATAGATGCAAGGGATTTTAAGTCTCATTCTTTAAAGTAGGTCTTGAATACCATCCTTTTTCCTACTGACACCAAAAACAGGAGCAAATTTCAGGTATATTATGAGAGCTACATGTAAAAAAACAAAATTCTGAAAAGAGTAGAAGACAATATAGGAGAATAGTTTTACAATCCAGAAGCAGAGCAAAAAACAAAAAAACGAAACCTGTTGTTGCTGAGTGGATTCCTACTCACAGAAGCAGAGAAGGGCTTCTTAAATAAGATACCAAGCTAAGAACCCATAAATGAAAAGATTAATGGATTTGAGTACATAAAAAATAAAAACTTTCCTACAATAAACAACACTGTAAAAAAAAGTTCACACATAAACCACAGACAGTGAACATCTTTACAGCATGTTTCACAGATGCTATGGACTGAACTGCGTCCCTTAAAAATCTGTGTTGTAAATCCTAACCCTTATATATGTGGATAGGAGCCCTGGTGGTGCAACGGTTAAGCCCTTGGCTGCTAACCAAAAGGTCTGAACCCACCCGCTGCTCCTAAGGAGAAAACTGGCAATCTGCTCCCATTAAGATTACAGCCTAGGAAACCCTTTGGGCCAGTTCTACTTTGTCCTATAAAGTCCCTGTGAGTTGGAATCCACTGCAAGGCACACAACAACAATCCATGTGGATGTAATCCCATTTAGGAATAGGGGTTTCTACTATGTTAATAAGGCTCTATCAGTGTAGGGTATGTCTTAAGCCAATCACTTAAGGTATAAAAGGAGCCCTGTGGGCACAGAAGCAAGCAAGCAAGCAAGCATAAACGGGGAAAGACTGATGTCATGTGGATATCACCAAGGAAACAAGGAAGAGAAGCTGTAAGAGACAAGGATCTTCCCTTAGAGTGAACAGAGTGCCTTTCTCTATAGCTGGCGCCCTGAGTTTGGACTTCTAGCCTCCTAAACCGTGAAATAATAAATTTTTGTGTATTAAAGCTACCCACTTGTGGTATTTCTGGTGTATCAGCACTAATAAGCTAAGACAATAGAGAATTAAAATACAGGTTAAATGAAGAGCTCTTAAATATTAATACTGTATGTTTACACAAATAACATGCTCCTCCTACGTTTGTTTGCCAACCACACCCTCCTGCCTCGAAGTATTTTTGTAAGCTTACTATGAAAATATAGAAAGGTGCATGTTGTTTGCATAAAAATACGGTACTGCTAACCAAAAGAAAGAACAAAAAAAGGACTGGATAAGGCAATTCACAGAATGAATATAAATTTATAATAAGCACACACACAAAAAAATGTTCACTAACACTAGTGATTGTGGAAATCCAAATTAAAATAAGATCTTTTTTTTTTTCATTTGTTAGATTGTTAATAATTAAACTAATAAATATCCAGTTTTAGTGAAGGTATGTGGAAAATCACTCACATGCTTGATGGTAGCGTAAACTGACAAAGGCTTTTTTTGGAGGGCTATTTGGCTGTGAAACCCTGGTGGTGTAGTGGTTAAGTGCTACAGCTGCTAACCAAAAGACTGGCAGTTCAAATCCACCAGGCGCTCCTTGAAAACTCTATGGGGCAGTTCTACTGTGTCCTATAGGGTTGCTATGAGTCAGAACTGACTCGACAGCACTGGGTCTTATTTGGCTGTATTTTTAAGATTTTTAAATATACATCTCTTTGATTTAGTAATTTCCCTTCCATTACCATGACCAGAAAACCCAAACTCAATGCCGTGAAGTCAATTCCGACTCATAGCGAACCTACAGGACAGAGCAGAACTGCCCCATACGGTTTCCAAGACTGTAAATCTTTATGAAAGCAGACTGCCACATTTTTCTCCCATGGAGTGGCTGGTGGGTTTAAAATGTCAACCTTTCAGTTAGCAGCTGAGCTCTTAACCATTGGGCCACCAGGACTCCTTCTCCATTACTTACACAAAGATATTTATACCAGGTGTTCACTGCAGTATTGCCTATGGAAATTAATACCATATTATGCAGCTGTTGGAGCCCTGGTGGAAAAATGGTTAAAAGCTCGGCTGCTAACCAAAAGATCAGCAGTTCGAATTCACTAGTTCCTCCTTGGAAACCCTGTAAGACAGTTCTACTCTGTCCTGTAGAGTTGCTATGAGTTGGAATCAACTTGCCAGCAACAGGTACACAGCTGTTAAAATGAATGAAATCAACCTAACAATATGTGCTGACAGAAATATCTATAAGAGGTTGTTAAGTGCTGAGTCAGTTCTGACCCTACGTACAACCGGAACAAAACACTGCCTGGTCCCATGCCATCCTCACAATTTTTGCAATACTTGAGTCTATCATTGCAGCCACTGTGTCAGTCCATCTCATTGAGGGTCTTTCCTCTCTTTTGTTGACCCTCTACTTTGCCAAGCATGATGTCCTTTTCCAAGGACTGGTCCTTCCTGATAACAGGTCCAAAGTACGTGAGACAAAGCCTTATCATTCTCGCTTTGTGGAAGCATTCTGGCTGTCCATGGTATATTCAATATTTTCTGCCAACACCATAATTCAAAGGGATCAATTCTTCTTTGGTCTTCCTTATTCACTGTCCAGCTTTTGCATGCCTATGAAGTGACTGAAAACACCATGGCTTGGGTCAGTCTTCCCTTAGTGCTCAAAGTGACATCTTTGCTTTTTAACACTTTAAAGAGGTCTTTTGCAGCAGATCTGCCCAATGCTTGACTGCTGCCTCCATGGGTGTTGATTATGGATCCAAGTAAAGTGAAATCCTTGACAACTTCAATATTTTCTTCATTTATCATGATGTTGCTTATTGGTCCAGTTGTGAGAACTTCTGTTTTCTTTACTTTGAGGTGTAATCCATCATGAAGGCTGCAGCCTTTGATCAGTAAATGCTTCAGGTCCTCTTCATTTTCAGCAAGGTTGTGTCATGTGCATATCACAGGTTGTTAATGAGTCTTCCTCCAATCCTGATGCCTCATTCTTCTTCATATAGTCCAGCTTCTTGGATTATCTGCTCAGCATACAGACTGAATAAGCATGGTGAAAGGATACAACCCTGATGCACACCTTTTCTGACTTTAAACCCTGCAGTATCCCCTTGCTCTTTTCAAATGACTGCCTCTTGATCTATGAACAGGTTCCTCATGAGCACAATTAAATGTTCTGGAATTCTCACTCTTCACAATGTTATCCACAATTTGTTATGACCCACACAGTTGAATGCCTTTGCCTAGTAAGACATTAAGTTAAAAAAAGAGCAGGTTGCAGAATTACAAAGTGATAGATATAAATGACATGATCTCATTATGTTCAAACACATAAATACATACATATATTTTATATATATAATTATGAAAACAAACAAAGGATAACACTTATTTTTAACAATAGTTCTGTGGAAACAAAAGAAACTACAGGGTAGGGGGTAGTGTGTTATGTGAAATTAAGGATGTCTATATTGTTTTCTGCATATTTTTCCTGTTTTGAGTGATGAAAATAAAAATAACACCACCACTTGTTTATAAGTCCTCATAAAACCCACTGCCATTGAGTCAATTCCAACTCAGTGCCACCCTATAGGACAGAGAAGAGCTGCCTCACAGGGTTTCTAAGCAACAGCTAGCGGAATCGAACTACCGACCTTTCAGTTAGCAGCCAAGCTCCTAACCACTGTGCTACCAGGGATCTGCAAGTCGTCATGTTCAAGCTAATAAAATGTTCTTTAAAGAATTATGAATGAATGAACTAGTTTGAAAACATTATGTAACTCAAATCCGCCTATAACTAAATTTGATAAAGACTTATAACGTAGTATGCAACAAAAATGTTTTATATTTAAAAAAAAAAGAGTAATTACTGCTATGGAATTGGAAGAGATCAGGATTTTATGTACACTCCAAAATAGTTTTGCAATAAATGAAGTACACTTTTAAAACTCTTTTCAACGAGAGGAATAAAGCAATGTGGAAGTAAACTGTAACCAGAATCTGTTTAGAAAATTTAAATTTTAGTTACTGAATTATTAGTCTCGAATTAGTAGTCTTACCTGCAAAATCTTTCACATTCACATTTGCCCCTAAACTTATTAATTCTTTGACTTGTTTCACATCTCCTCGAATAGCTGCCATGTGTAAAGGAGTCTCACCACGTTCATTTCTTTTATTAACTTTATCTTTTTGTCGAGATGAGGAGCTGGGAGCTTTCTTTTGGGTTGGTGTTGTTTGTGATGGATGATTTGGTGTAGAATCTGCAATAAAGAAAAAATTTAACAAAAGTTTCCAGGCTAAATATCCTGTATAGCTAATTAAAGGTTTTTATTGGTTTTGTGCTAATTTCCTGGAACAGAAGTGGGAATACCTTCTCAATCTAGTAATTCAAAACTTGATTTGGGTGATAACATTAATAATGTGACCCAAATATATGGAATAAGATCGACCTTCAGGGTTATCAAATATCACGTGATCCAGCTGAGAAAAATATTTTATTCTGTAAATTCATAAAATTGGCTTAAAATGATGATAAAGTATCAAGCATGCACCCTAAAAGAGGTTGCTCAATCAATCATCTGATGATCTATAAAACAATGTATTTTCCATAGGCATGTTAAGCTATCATTCTAAGAACCAGATGAAATGAACTTGAAGGCTAGAGTTCACTCTTGACTCACAGTATAGGAATTTTAGTCTGATATTAGGTGCAAATTATGATCATGGATGATTTTAGTATGAAAATGAATACAGGTACATAAGCCCAAAATATAAAAGAAATAACACCAGTTTGGAAAAGGGTAAGAATTGGGCTGATATAAAATAAAGTTGTATGAAATTTTGCCAGCCATAACGAAATTAATATTCACACACAAAAGAGAGAAACAGTATTATTCAAAATGATAATCTGGGTAAAAAAACATGGACAACTGCATTAATAAATAAAACAATGAACTTTAAACTCCAAGTACATTTATATGCTGGCAAACACTCTGATCTTACAAAAGCTTTTCACTCTAGTTCTATACATGTTAATAAAGAAAGCTGACAAGGATCTACCCTTAAATGAAAGGAGCTAACTACAGAAGAGAATTATAGTATGATCTATCCCATTTATATTCTAAAATAAGCCACAACAAAAGATATTTTTATGCTTGCATATGCCTAGAACGTTTCCGAAAGTAAATATAAAACCAAACCAGTTGCCATCAAGTCAATTCCGACTCGTGCAGACCCCACGTGTTTAGGAGGAGAACCGTGCGCTATAGGGTTTTCAGGGCAATGATCTTTCAAAAGCACAACATCAGGACTTCCTTCCAAGGCATATGTGGGTGGGCTTGAATTGCCAACCTTTTGGGTAGCAGCTGAGCACTTAGTAGTTTATGCCACCCAGGGATCCTGTAAGTATATATAAGAAACTACTTATTAATAGTGATTATTTCTAGAGATAAGGAGATGCAGGAACACTTTTTGCCTTGTTTTAATTATTTTACTTCATTCATTCTAAGAAGGATAGAGATAAACGGTACCAAAAAAGTTTTAAAAAATAAAATCTTTCCATCCAACTAGTGAATCTGACCCAAAATCAACATTTTACAGATACTTTTTAAGTTTTAACACTATGAAATATCTTTATTTTGGCAACCTTCCTTGGTTGTGGGTGGAAAGGTAGGAGAGTAACCAAAACAATATAATCTAGCTGAAAAGCAGGAAGTCTTACAATATTTTTATTAGTATAAGACACTAGACATACTCATGCTTTGATGAAAACTATGTTACTTTGAAACGCTAAGAATTTTACCATGTTCTCTCAGTTTTTAAGGAAGAGCCAACCAGAAAAAGTTAACAGGAAACACTGTCTATTTCAATGCATTTTAACAGAATCTCTTATGTTATTGGAGCCCTGGTGGCATAATGGTTAAGTTCAAATGCTAACCAGAAGGTCAGCTGTTCAAATCTACCAGGTGCTCCTTGGAAACTCTATGGGCCCGTTCTACTCTGTCCGATAGGGTCACTGTGAGTTGGAATTGACTCAACAGCAACAGGTTCTTGGGTTTTTACTATGTTACCTGCCAGGAGCCCTGGTGGTACAGTGGTTAAAATGCTCAGCTGCTAACCAAAAGGTCGGCAGTTCAAACCCACCAGCCGGTCCATAGGGGAAAGATGTGGCAGTCTGCTTCTGTGAAGATTTATAGCCTTGGAAACCAAGGGAAGTTTTACTCTGTCCTATACGGTGACTATGAGTCGGAATCGACTGGATGGCAGTGGGTTTGGTTTGGGTATTATGATACTCAGACACTTAAAAAGACACCTTGAATGCAGAGTCAAAATATTTTTTTCCCTCCAGACAAAACTGATTTACTTTGCCCCATCAGTCAATGAGAATTATGTAACTTCATCTGAGATACCTTAATTAGGAGGATGAAAAATATACACACTATATTGCAGATATTTTTCTTTTTAAAAGAATTCAGTAGATCTTAAAAGATTACCAGTTAATCAGCAGGATGTTAGTGAACCAAAAAGTTACTATAAATCTGAAAGCAGCCTTTTCTAAATTACTCATTTTATTTGGCAAATATTTACTGAATGCCTACTAAGTGCAGAGATTGCTGCTCTCGTTTAGCTGCTTATCTAGTGAGGGTTACTGACAACAAACTGTCACAGAAATAAATGTAAAATTACAAACTGGAAATTCTGATTAAATTCAGGAAAGGGTCAAAATTAAAAGTAGTTAAAAATAATTGTTAAAACAAGACTAGAGCTGCCTGAGCAAAACTAAGAATACATATAAACTCAATGACAGTAGGACTGTTGTCACCTGGACTGTTGTCTCTTGCTGTCATCTGCATAAGAAGTGCCATCTGCTTTCGCTCAGAGAGTGGATAACCAAAAAGAATGCTAACTGGTGTGGATTTCTTATTTCCAGCTTCCTTTTTTGTCTTCTTCTTTTCTGGACCTTCTTTCTCTGGAATTATTAATAGATATGTAGGAATCTGAAACAAATATAAGTACTCAAAAGCAAAACATATGACTTCTTTTTAATAGATGCTACATATATATACAAGAAATGTATATGATAGGTGAGCTAGTAACAGCCAGACAAAAAAGCACTGGACTTTTTGTATAAGCAATTTTCTTCCTGCGGGCTTTGAAAAAGTATATTCTTAATGCTATTGTTTTTAGAAAATTAGTAACACTCAGAAATTTACTTCTAGTACAATTTGTATATTAATGATTTGGTCTATTAAAATTTAACTTCTTCAATAACATTTCAAATATCCCTTAGTATTATATCTCTGAAACTTGTTTCATTCGGTGTATTTCACTCTTAATTACTGACACATCTACATGGCAGTGTTTCTTCATATTACTTCCCTGGTTCACTAATGATGTGCATAATCTTCAGGAGCTAAGTGTCTCATCACTTAGACAAGTGTCATCACACTGAACAGCTTGTGAAAAAAAGTCCCAATCAAATATAATTGGATAAATTATATTTATCAAAGCTCAAAACTGGCGAATTAGAGGTTCTGTGTTGCAGTGGGTTCACAGAGGACCCTGCAAAAAAATCGAAAAATTTCCAAGGCCCCTTCCAAAGAGATCTGATTTGTCACAAGTCAGCTCTTGAATTTTGTGATACATTCAGCATTTCTCAACCAGGAAAATCAGACTGAATGGATTCCACAGGTAAGAGTGATACAGAGGTTTTTCTTTAGGAATTCTCTAGGAGTTAATGCAGGTGGCCCCATGCAAGCTAATGTAGATATCTGGTTATTACCTGTCTAGGTAACTACTTCTTAGAAAACCTTATGGCCCTTTAGGAGTATCTGAAATTTACAGATCAAGGTTTGAGGGTCCTTGCAGAAAAGAGCTATAAACTTAAAAAAAAATTTTAAATAAACTGAAAAAAAAACTGCAGGCAGATGTGTCCAAGCTAGAATACTCTAGGAGATAAGCATTTATTAACTTAGAAAGTTTCCAGAAACTAATAATAACAGTTTAATAATATTAGTAGGCCTAAGCATTATTAATAATTCTTCCAGTGTATCACTTATTTAAGATACTGGTACCCTAATTGCCTAGAAAGATGAGGGGACCTAATGCTCAAACTTTGTCACCCATGAACCACTCAAAACTCAGCAGCTCCTAAAATGTGTTTTGTTGAATATTTCTTACGTAACAAAAAAAAATTGTTCAAGACTTCTTTAAATTGATCTTTATTCATCATTTAATATATTCTTCTATTGTCATATTTCTCATGTAATCACTAATAATCCAATTTAGTATAAATCCAGTCTCCTCTCAGTATTTAATCTATCACTAAACTTATTACAAAGCCCTAAACAGGTCTTTTGGAGAAGCCTATTTTTTTCCTGAAATATACACATCTCCCACTGGTTTTCTGTAGGCTTTCATTCTCTAGTATTTAATGAGGAACCACAATTGTTATGTGATTGGCTTTCCATCTGAATAAAAAAATACTTAATAGAATAAACGTATTTTTCCCTATAATTAAAATAGTTAATTGCAAAAATTTTACAGAAAGTAGGCAAGGAAGGATGTTTTAAGGAAAAGAAATAAAACCTAGTAACTGGAGGAAACAAAATAAACTTAGTGTGTTATGTACAATGTTTTAAAAAGAATACTCTAATATGACATATAGTCAGCTTACAGAAAAAAGTGGCACTTATAAATTCATTATTAGAATTTCATGCTGCCAAATGAACAAAGACATCATTATTGCATTTTGAAAAAGAATTAACAAACTGGATATGCTGTAAGTAAGCAAAAATTGAAGTAAGATGCTAGCATCCAATTGGAACTCTATTTTTCTCTAACTGAGTTAGTTACCGTAGTGATTTGTCTGAGTTCATATTTTACACGGACAAGAAAGGAAGGTAAGTGAACAGCAGGTAGTATAAGGAGGCATCCAGGTTACAGATAACTATATACATATACAATTCTTCAAAATTTTAAGTACTGTATTAGTACACCCCAAAGTGTGCTTTTTCAAGTTTAAAGCAGTCAACAGAGTTTGACTATGTGGGGGTCTCTCCTGTGAAGAACTTGCTTCCTCTGACTTGTCCAAGTAAAATATTATCATACAGTATATTTGAAAAACAGTTAGGCACTTCTCAAGTTTCCATTACTGACATACATTTTTATTTGTCCCCAAAACGGACCGGAACTTTAAGGCATCAGTACACTGACAAACTGTGCTCATTTTGCAGTCTACTATAGACTTGAACTTCCACTCAGCCTGCCTACAGGCTGTTGGTGTTAGCTGCCATTGAGTAGATTTGGACTCATGGCAACCCCACACGTGCAGAGTAGAACTGCTCTATAGGGTTTTCAAGGCTGTGTGTGACCTTTCAGAAGCAGGTTACCAGCCTTGGCCACACCTCTGGGTAGGTTCAAACTGCCAAGCTTTTGGCTAGTAGACAAGCATTTAACTTTTTGTGCCATCTAGGGACTCCTGCCTAGAGATCAGTTATAGGAAAAAAATCCCAAAGATTTACTTAAGACTATTCAAAAGCAAAAAAAAAAAAAAACCCAGAGACATGGGCTTTTTAACAATCCAATATTCTTTCTTTCAGGGTTCACAGGACCTTGAGAAATGCTTTCTTTTCAGCTCCAAGAATAAACAAAAAACTCAACACTGTCATATGCAATTAAGAACATTAAGGAGAAAAGATTGGAAAACTGGTTCATAAACCGTCAGTGTCTCAAACTGAAGTAAAAGACTATGACATCTTTCCAGAAAGCACTATGTAAGGAATAGAACACACTGGATGAACATAATGAAATTCATCATATTTACCGTGTGTATACCCGCCATTTGTGTAACAGGCAGTCCCCGGGTTACAAATGTCTGACTTACAGATCACTTGCAACAGATTCTTCATCACAATCACCTTCATTTGCTGCACATGCAGCTTTCAAATCACTGAAAAGGCCTCGAGCCTCTTCTTGCACTAAAGTAAGGCTAAGTAAGAGCCACAGGGGCCTGTGTCGACGTACCTACAGATCTGACTTAAAAGACACAGTTAAGAATGGATCTCATTCATAACTAGGGGATTACCTGTGCCTCAGTTCTGTGAACGATTTTTGCTATTATTTTCTGGTTCTAAAATAACTACATGAATCTCTAACAGCTGAGCGCCTGTATCTTCTGGTTGCTGATTTCTCCCAGTGCTACTAGGATAACAGCGTCATCACATCAGCTCTTTCAGGTGCATCTTGGTGCTTACCAGTTGCCAGTGAATCGATTCTAACTCATGACGACCCCATGTGTTGCAGAGGAGAACTGCGCTCCATTGAGTATTCATGGCTGCAACCTTTCAGAAGTAGATCACCAGGCCTTTCTTCTGAGGTGCCTCTGGGTAGATTCGAATCTCTAAGCTTTTTTGGTTCGTCGTTCAGCACTTAATCATTTCAGCCACCCTCTTGGCATTTAGGAAACCATTTTAGAAAAGTGTGCCTACCTCCACAGTAATCGTAGGTCTTTTAAATGTAATGCTGACTGTAAATTTGCCCCCCCCATTTTTGATTTATCAGCTCAATTAACAGCTTTCAGAATAATTTTAAGGATATTTATTTGACTTCACTACCACCCCTACCCAACCCCACAGGTTTATGAAGTCAATAAAAAGTATACTAGAAACAGAACACTAATTTCAGTTTTTACAGCTAGTGTCATATGCTGAAAACTGCTCAACACCCAGTGATGAAACAACATTTACATTAAGAAAAGCCCAGAGATAAAAATATCGGCCTATTTAAAAGGCAAAAAAAGAGACCCAAAACACTTAACCAATTGGTTTTCACATGCTAGAGAATACATTTATTCTTTACTTTAAAATAATATTTATATATTCTCCTGTATTTAACAATCAAAACATAGCAGAACAGAGAGGTCCCAACACAGCAGATGATAAAGGCATTTCTCCAGGTAACCTGGTACTTTAATCCACTTTTAGTTAAATGGGTAGCAAAGTCAATAAAGACTAAAAATTTCAATGGAAAAATTCTTTAAATTTTGTTTTTTTAGAACAGTGTGTGATTGACACCGTCCAGTAGAATCACTGTACTTGGTGTATCTCGTGAAGCGTGTACCACAAAACAGACTGTGGTTGTCTCCCCACAGGGACTGCGGCACTGCACAGCTCCACGGGTTGCCCTGCAGACTGCTTTCAAGTTGTGCTGAGTGGCGGTACACAGCAGGCCTGCTTATATGCCGCCTGTGTTAGAGATATGAAGGACTGGATATCTCAGAACAAAAACTGGGTAATTTGGTGTCATTCATGTAGTTCATTTATTCAACCAAAGATATCCATATACTGTTTGAAAAGTTATCTGTTGTACAATAATTAACTGAAAATGTGACAGAAATGCTGGCTAAACAGGAGTACCTGATAATCCAATTACCTGAGTATGTCCTGAAAGAAGATATAAGTCTCTCCCCCCAATTTTCACTTGTATGTCCTGGATCTGAATCTACAGAATAAGAAGAGACAGGAGAAAAGAAAAAAAGCACACGAAGGGAAATGCAGAATTCAACATACAAACATTTTTCAAAAGGCCACCAGTCAGTCAATGATCTATCATTGGTTTTCCAAAAGATTATTTTTAAGGTAATGCCAAAAGCAAATTTAAAACACAGATTTCGCCAATACCTAAGATGTCAGTTTTTTCAAATGAATTATCCCCCAAGATGAGAAAGTCAACCATGCAGTTCACAATAGATGTTACTGACGCTGCTCCTTAAAGCATACCATCTCCTTTGAGGCTTTACTTTTTTTTTTTTTTTTTTCAATTTCTGAATAATGATAAAAGAGGCAGTACTTTATCATCATTTTTCTGTTCAGAATTTATCTAGAAAACTTGGATAATGGAACTGAATCGCTCTTTTTGTTCTGTACTACAGATCTTCTATAAATTACACACATTTCAAATGATATGAATTACTACACTGACCACTACTAAAGACCTCTTAGAAAGAAAGCAGCCTGAATCAGAACAGAGCTCATCAGTCAGTTACGGTAAGAGTATGAAATTCTGCCTAAAGGCTCATGACAGAGAAATAAGAATATGGAGAACTGACCTTGGCTACATGCCCGGAGCAGACAGTTCTACTTATGTCGTTTTAACTCACAGTAATATTACTGTAATCTTCACATCCTCAATTTACTGACATACACTTTTTTTTCCAGAATCATTATTATAGACATTATTCATGAGCTCAGTTAGGTATAAGGAAGCAAAAGTATTGAAAAACACCAGAGAACAAGTAACCCTTTTAACACTGTACTTAGAAATTTTAAAGACAAACCTAAAAGTTTCGTAATACAAAAGTTCACTCAATTAAAAGGGGGAAAGTCATTAGCAACATTTAGACTAATTCTAAGTAAATAAGTTCATTTAATATTTCTAATTCATTTCCAAGTAAGAGGTTCCGACACATTATGAAAGTTCACACTTACACCTTCAACCTAATCCTATACACAAGGTTTTTCTTTTTAACCCTAAGATCTAATTTTTTTATTTGCACGCAACTTGATTACTTTTTCCAAAATGACTGCTAGATTGTAGGATTCATGAGGCCAGAGATTACGTCAGCTTTATTTATCAACATACACTCAGGGCTCAACGTAGAAGTTGGCAAGTAAGCACCCAAATATTTGTTAAATGGATTGAATGTTAATGTTTTTCAGTGAACGCTTATATCTTGGAATTGAACACATTACATTAGCAACTATAAGAATTCCAGGAAGAATAATATTTGACATTTCATTTTATAGACAATCAAAAAATTAAAAATGGCCTCCATAGTTTGCAAAGCAAAAAAAAAGCAGTAACCAGTAAGTTGTGTAAACAAACTGAATTAAATGGCTTACTGAAAGCAGATCATATTACTCTGACAGGCTAAAATACAGTGGATAAACTCAACTTTCAATGATATGCATTAATAAAAGTAGTCCAAGAGTTTCTCCAAATCTTCCTTTGGAAGTAACCAACCCACCCTAGCCCCACATACCCTTTGGTTTACACTCAATTCAGTATGTTTGTACTGGGATGAGTGAGTATGTATACCATAAAGATTTAATTCAGGACCTGGAAAATTAAAGTGCCCATAAACTGTCCCTTTACTGAAAGACTTCTTTCATCGATGCTACTCTGGGGCAAGACAATTGCTACCTATGAGACTGATGTAAAACAGAGTGCTAAGCAGGGCATTATCTTTCTGATACACTACGATGAGGTAAGACAAGCAATACTTCTATTTTAAAAGCCATCTTTTAAAATTAATATTCTGCTTTGAGTTGAAAGAGAATACAAAGGAAAATACTAAAAATGATTTAAAAGATCTATACTGTATGTTTTAAAAGTTTCATAATACCATGTAAAAAGTGTATAAAAAATAATCTCCATGAAAATCACCAAAAGTGATCATCCTTATTCAGCAAAGCACAGATTTTATCTGCTTCTTCAAAGTAGTTACCAGAAAAATTGTCTGTTTTCTTTTTTTAAAAAAGTTTTCTCTAAATTTGCTTGAGTCATATTAAATAAGATAAATCCTTTAATGGCATCTAAGGGCTCAGGAAAATGGGATTTATAAAAATCGTTGGTAGAGAAGGTTTTAGTTTATAAAATCTGCAAGCTCTACAACTGCCACCATGGATTCCCAAACAGGTCATACCAAGCCTCTCTGAATTTTCTCATATCACATTATCTACATGCGCCAAAAGAAAAACTCAGTAAGCAAATAATAACCAAAAAACCAAACCCGTTGCTGTTGAGTTGATTATGACTCATGATGACCCCATGTGTGCAGAGTAGAACTGCTCCATAGGGTTTTCAAGGCTGTGACCTTTTGGGAGCAGATCATCAGGTCTCCCTTGCATGGCACCTCTGAGTGGGTTCAAACTGCCAACCTTTAGGCTAATATTCAAGCGATCAGCCATTTTGCCACCCAGGGACTCCAAGCAAATACTAATGCTTACTAAAAGGAAACAAATATTAAAGAGTAAAAGCAATCTGGTTATTTAAACATGCAAAAACTAAAATAATGAAGTACTACTGGTTTTCCTCTATAGAACACAGTAGATCAAACCTAAAAAACAAACATGACCTCCAAATGTTATTTGTGGTTAAAGAACATTCATATACTGCTGGAGGCATTGTAACTATAGTTATTTTGGAGAGACATCAGGAATCATACAAATCTTTAACCCTTTTGGCCCTGTAGCCTTACTCCTAGGAATGAATAATAAAGAGATGTTCTTGATGGAATTACTAAAAAAAAAAAAAAAAAAAATTGCAAATTTAGTTTGGAGAACAAGAAAAGACACTCTGACATGGAACCTTCAGACAGCTGTTTAGTAACTTCTATGTCTATGGATTATTCCTTCCCCTTGGATGGCATAATAAGGCTGGGAAAGAAAATAAGTATGATTTTATGACTGATAATGCAGGAATGAAGTTCACTTAGGTAGAAACTTCAATAATTACTAAATATAGCCACAGCTATCAGCTACTGATTACTGTTAAACACTTTATATATAGTGGCAGACAGTAAAAAGTGCCTACCCAAAATTCATGCTTCCCTTCTTACCATGAATACTCCAATTTCGATCAGGATGACAATATGACTTTTCAGACTCCTTTGCAACTAGGGTAGCCTTGCCAATGAGATGCATGCAGAAGTTGCTAGGGAGATTGTTTCACCAATAAAAAAGCCAAGTCTCTGACTAGAAGGACTTTCGTCCTTGCTCCTTCCCCTCCTACTTCCTGCCCAGGAAGATGCAGCAGATACCTTGTGACAGTGAGGCAAAAAACTTAAGGACAAAGCTAAGGGTAAAAAAAAAAAAAAAAAAAAAAACCCAAACCAAACCCACTGCCATCAAGTTGATTCTGACTCATAGTGACCCTATAGGACAGAGCAGAGCTGCCCCACAGAGTTTCCATGGAGCGCCTGGCGGATTTGAACTGCCGACCTTTCGGTTAGCAGCCATAGCACTTAACCACTATGCCACCAGGGTTTCCAAGCTAAGGGTAGCAGAGCATAAAGATGAAAAGAGCCCAGTCCTTGATGACATTATTAAGCTGCTATACCAACTCTGGACTGCCTGTGCCTGGCCTTCTTACTGCATTTGATTTAAAAAAAAAACCCTAATTAATCCAGTGTTAGTCAGTTTCTGTTATGCTTAATTAATATATCACAAACTGGTTTTACACCTGTTATTTGATTTAAAGATCACAATTCTTTTAAGTTAGTATCATTATATGTACTTTTAGAGATGAGGAAATTGTAACTTCTTTAGCTGGGGCTAATACGGGACCAAGTAGGGACCGAACCCTGGTCTGTCACATTCCAAAGCTTCTAATAATAAACCCTGTGCTACCACTTACCTCCATTATAACTACAATAACTTATCCTGTCAGGATTCTAGAATAGGCAACACTGAAAGTAAAAGCTAAAAATAACCAATAAAGCAGGTTGATGCAGTAAGTACAAAAAGTAGTAAGTCTTTTAATTAAGAAGTACTTGCTTTTACACCTTCGTAAGTTCAATGGATCATTGTACATAGCGGCTTAACGCTCCAGGGGATAAAATTTATGAGAACTCTCTAATAGAATAGGACAATGTGGGATAGATACTAGAATAATATAAGTAAATATGATGGAGATTTACTGAAATTAATAAAGTAATTCAGATACCCAAAAAGACCCAGTGCCGCCAAGTTGAGTAATTCAAATAAAAAAAAAAAAATTTTTTTTTTTTTTTTAATTCAAATAGATTGGTATTATTATGCAGCTAAGGACACAATGTCATGGCTTCAAATTATGTTGTAATTCTTACCCAAATTTTATCTGTCAAGTAATCATTTTTCTAGAAAAAAGATATAATTGAGAATTTAGAAAGTTTAAGGCCCGGGGGGAGGGGGGAACCCACTGCCATGGAGTCAATTCTGAGTCACAGCGACCCCATAAGACAGAGCAGAACTGCTCCGTTGAGTTTCCAACGCTGCAAATCTTTTTCTTTTTTCCTTTTTTTTTTTTTATTGTGCTTTAGGTGAAAGTTTGCAGCTCAAGTTAGTTTCTCATTCAAAAATTTATACGCGTACTATTTTGTGACATTGGTTGCAATCCCCATGATGTGACAGCATTCTCCCCCTCTCCACCCTGGGTTCCCTGTGTTCATTTGTCCAGCTTTCCTGTCCCTTTCCGCCTTCTCGTCTTGGTCTCATATACTTGATTGAACTAAGAAGCACGTTGTTCACGTGTGTTGTTTGTTTTATTGGCCTATCTGATCTTTGAAAAGGGCTTTAGGAGTGGTTTCAGTTCTGAGTTAACAGAGTGTGCGGGGGCCATAGTCACAGGGATATCTCCAGTCCCTGTCAGGGTTTTTTTTATTTGTGAATTTAAGGCTGCGAATCTTTACGGAAGCAGACTGCCACATCTTTCCTCCACAGAGCAGCTGGTGGGTTCGAACCGCCAACCTTTCAGTTAGCAGCCAAGTGCTTAACCACTGTGCCAGCAGGGCTCCTTCTAAGACACAGTAGGGTATCTTAAAATGAAGATTAAGAATCACTTATCCAGTGGACCGCATTATTGCTGCTTTTGGGGACTACTGGGCCTTCTTTGGATAAGGATATGAATACATATGCTTAAAAAAGTAATTGTTTTCTAAAAATAATACATGTTCATTATTCAAAAAACTTCAAGCCATACAAGAGTACAAAGTAGAAAGTAACAAATAATCTCAGATCCTGGAAGCAAAGTGTTAACATCAGGTGAACATCATTCCAAGCCTTCCTCTAAATACATAGAGTTTAAAATTTAAGTAATCATTTAAAAAAAAAAAAAAAAAAACCTTTACATTATTTCTGTCTTAGATAGCATCGGTCAATCCCTTGCTACGGAAGATAATAAGCTGAGAAGCACTACAAACACTTTCTCCTTACTCCTTGCCCTCTGTTCTTTTATTTTCACTAAATCAAGATTTATAACATTTACACTTTGTTCTGTACCTATAACACTCATTCGGTTTAGGCTTAGCACTACACCGAAAGAGCCTTTTATACTTAGAAGTCTTTTTTTTTATTTTTCCATATATCTGTTTATATATGTCATGTGTGCACATACATACCTATAAATACTATATACATAATATGACATTTAATGGAATCAAAGTGCACACTGCTTCAACTTATTTTTTTCTTTTCCTATACCATGAATGGAACCCTGGTGGCACAGTGGTTAAGAGTTTGGCTGCTGACCAAAAGGTCGGCAGCTTGAATCCACCAGCCGCTCCTTGGAAACCCTACGGGGCAGTTACTTCTACTTTGTCCTATAGAGTCACTATGAGTTGGAATCGACTCAAAGCTAAAGGGTTTGGTTTTGATATACTATGAACATCTTTCCATGTCGTATATTCTTCCTACAAAATAATTTTCTTCATTAGATTTACTTACCATAATTTAAGAAATTTTGCTACTTGTCATTGTTTTCCTGTCCCCGACCCCTTTTCGCATCTATTATAAACAAAGCTAACATCCTTGAAGATAAATTTCTGTTCTCATCAATATTTATTTATATAGAATAAATGCCAAAAGAAAGAGTTAACTTAAATGTTAAGAAACTTCTTAGTTTTTGATGTAAGTTGTCTTAGTTATCTCCAAAAAGATATTCGTAAAATGAACTAAAAAGAGTTCGCATTTCCAAGTTGTGACCAACCACTGGGTAGGATTTAGATTAACAACAATTTTGACAAATCCACAGCCAAAATTTATTCTAATTTTTATTATTATTGATATATTTTTTCATCTATTTCTTTGCCAATTATAATTCTACTGTTCTGAACCACCTGCTTAAATCTTTGGACCACTTTCTCATTTTTTAATTTTTGTTTTCATATTTAGGAGATCTTTAAATAATGAATATTTTAAGATGAGGTTGTCATATATTTTCCCCCTATATCTTTGCCAGGAGCCCTGGTGGCACAAGTGGTTGAGTGTTTGGCTGATAACCAAACTATCAGCAGTTCAAATCCACCAGATGCTCCCCGGAAACCCTATGGTGAAGTTCCACTCTGTCTTATAGGGTCACTATGAGTTGTAATTGACTCAATGGCAGTGGATTTGGTTTTGTTTTTTACCTCTATCAAAAGTATATACAGTTACAGCTAACAGTTTAAAATACAGCAAACTCTATAGAAAAGATCAATGTCAAATATGGGGACTGATGCTATATCTTTCATTTTGAAAATTTTATCTAATAGTATTCTGGATTCTACTTATTTCTTAAAATTATAAAAATTAAAAGAAGACCGCTGGCTTGGAAATAACACATTATTCTTTAGGTCTAGGAGGGTTCTTTTTAATGTTTTGGTTTTGTATGTGCATACACTGGATATAAAACCAAAGCCTTCATCCATTATTATCTAAAATTCACAAATCCAGCCTACCAAAAATATATGTTCTAAATCCATCAATATCTTGTGCTGTGATGGTGTGTAATATTTCTAAAGGAAGAGGAATTTGTCATGAGTCTTAAAGAGAGCTACAACATCTCACTAGATTCAAATAGTGGGAAAATTAACAAGGAAAAAAGTATATAACCCAATTAATAAAATATGACTTACATTATGTTTATTAAATGCCTAAATTAACTTTTTCTCATTTACTTTAGATAAAAGACAATTCATGTGATCTAAAACAAAAGCTCTCATGGGGAGTTAATTCTTTTGAAACCTTATTCCTAAAATCCTAAAAAACATTAAGTTTCTCTGAATTTATAAAAACCCCTTTCCTCTTGTCAATGGAAAACAAAACTTGAATAATGTAAGTAATTAAAATATGACTAGCAAATGCCCTCCAGAGAAAAAATATGAGAAAGATTAAATCTTAAATAGACACCTAAAGACACACAAGGGCCTTCTTCTCAGCTACGTGACCTCATTAATAGTTCAACAATATTACTTTATGATACTTGAGAGTCATGTTTCAGGGGAAAATAAAATCTGAATCTCTAGAAGAAACCATTGTAACTTGAAATTTAACAAAGGATGTAATTTCTTCAGCCCATTTTTTTGATTGGGTTGCTTGTCTTTTTGCTGTTAAGTTGTGGAAGTTCTTCATATATACTGGATATTAAACCCTTCCTAGACATACGGTTGTGAAGTTAAAACACATTTAAGAACAGTTCACCATTACCATTTCAGGCACAGGATACAACAACTATAATAAATACACAACCCACAAATAACATTCAAGCTTGTATTAATTTCAAGAAATGATTAGTTGAGGGCTAAATCACAAACTAGTAATTTATTACACAGTAGAAATAAGGCTCTAATCTATTATGAATAACTGGGATTAATAATGTCAAGTATCAATTTCTGGTACATGAGTCTTGAGAAACAGAAGTACTATAAATAGGGCTTAAGCAGGTAGCCTGAATTTTTCTTTTCTTTTTTTTGTTGGTACATATTTCTAATGCATTTCAAAATCTAAAATCATGACTTTTTTCTTTGGTGGGTTCAATAATGTATCTACAAAAACTGAATAGCTCTTTCTCAAACCCACCATATCCTAATGCTCCCTATCACTGAGTAAATTTCTTCAATGAAATCCTCCCCCAAAAATTCAGTAGTGAAAATGGTAAGAGATTTGTAATAAACATTAAGTAAGGAAAAAAGCAAATTATTTTCATATCTGATTGAAAATCATATTCCAGTAAGAAAATATCATATATCAATTTCTGCCCTGAAATTATAAATCTGAAATATTAAAATACAAATGTTTCCTGTATTAACTAGGGTATAAAAAGGAATGGTGCACGTGAGAGGAAAATAGTAACAAAAAACAATCAAGATTTTACCATAAAACAATAGTTATTCTACCTGTGTCTGAATCTCGTTCTTCATTTCTCGATGGGCTAATGGTAAAAGGAAGTTTACGTTTCATGGATGATTTTTCTTTTATCTCCTTGCCCACATCGCTTCCATCAATTTTTGGTGTTTTGCTATAGGATGCAATCTTGTCTTTACTCTATTGAGAAATCAAATATGAATGAAGTTATCACAATACTAGCTATGCAATAAATTAAAAAAAAGACCTCATTATTAAATTTCAGGTATACACAAAAGTAGAGAAGAGTATTATGAACCATCATTATAAACTGTACTCAATACCCAGCTTCAACAATTACATTTTTCTATCCTGTTCCAAATACCCTACTTTTATTTAATAATAGAATTTTAAAGTAGCATTAAAACAAAATACATTGAATATAAGAGAATTAGCTACATGTCTAACTATAATCTAAATGTTACTACCAATGAATAAACACATAAATATGAAAAAGCAATTTGGGGCTGAACAATCTGTTTATTAAATAGATTTTGGTTTACTAAAGAATATATTTTAATTATCTATACTAGTAGCTCTCAAAAGGACCAGCAGCATCAGCTCTACCTGAAAACTGACTAGAAATGCACATTTTCAGGCCGTAACTCACACCTACTGAATCAGAAACTCGGGGTGGCAACCAATGATCTGTTTTCACAATCCTTCCAGGTGATTCCGATGCGTGCTAATGGTTAAGAACACCAGTGTTCTTTATCAGTAAAGAGGTAGAGCATTTTTACACAAATAACGCATACATCCTAAGTTTGTCTGCTATGTTCATTTTGAAAAAATTAGCATAGTGTACTTAAGAAAATACCTCACAGAGGGGAGGGCACAGCTGGCAAACAAACATTTGTGTAAAATACAGTAAATGTACATAAATCACAGAACCAAAGGATAATCTATCTAGTTCAGTAAAATATTAAAGCTCTATTTCTTAAATCAGAGGAACTGGGATACATTTTAATTCAACTGGAGGAAAGACAATACATCAAACAAAAATATCATGTGCCCGTTAGTCACGTGAAGTATCCTACCTAAATACATATCTATAGCTATTACAAAGCTCACTCCTAATCAAACATCCACATTGGTACAGTACATCTAAATCAGGATATGATGACTCCTTTGTGAAAAACATGTTTGATACTAAGAACTAAGCCACAATCGCCCTGCAAGGCAGCTTAACAGAATATCCCCCAAATTATGATAAATACACGATAAATTCTGTTAACTGCAGAGATGCTCAGAAGCAAATCAGAAGTAGATTCAAACTGCAGAAGACAGTAGCCTTCAACGCAAGACAGAAAAGAAACTGACAGAAGGAAAGGAGGGAGAAAGGCATATAAAAATAAAACGCTGAATTTTTTTAGAAAGTGGATTTTATGACTGAAACCAAAATCTAATTTTTAAAGAGCAACAGAATAAATAAACTTTTAGCAAATCTCATCACGAAAAAAGAGGGAAGAGAAAAATAATAAACACTAGGATTGATATCTAAAATACATTTCAAAGGGATATTAAAAGTTGTAAAAGAATGCTACGTTCAGTATCATGTCATTAAAAATTTAAGGCCTGAAAAAGTAATTTTCTAGGAAAACATGCATTACTAAAAATTGGCTCACGAAGGAAACAGAAAACCTAAATAAACCAATGGCTATACAAAGACAATAAATCCATAGCCAAAGATTTTGCATATAAAAAGGTAAACCTACCCCTAAAATCAGGAACCAGACAAAGGTGCCAGCTTTCACTACTGCTATTTGGGTTTATTTAACATTATACTACAAGTTCCAGCAAAAACAACTGGGCAAGAAAAAGAAAGAAAAGGTACCCAGATCAGGAAAGAAGTAAAACTATCTCTAGTCATAGATGACAGGATTCTACACACAGAAAATCCCAAAAATTTCAAAAGAAAGCTATAAGAACTAATAAACAAATTCAACAAAGTTGCAAGGTACAAGATCAACCTACAAAAACTATGTTTCTATACACCAGCAATGAACAATCTGAAAAGGAAAGCAAGAATATAATTTCATTTGCAATCTTTCTAAAGAATACCTAAAAATAAATTTAACCAGGAAGATGAACAACTTATATACTGAAAACTATAAAACAATGCTGAAAGAAATAAACAAAAAGACATCTTGTGTTCATTGATTACATGACTTAATATTGTTATGGTGTCAATACTACCCAAAGTGATCCACGGAGTCAACACAATACCTACTAAAATCCCAAGTCTTTTTTGCAGAAATGGAAAAACTGATCCTCAAATTTATATGGAATTGCAAGGGGCACAGAACTGCCAAAACAATCCTAAAAAAGAACAAAGTAGGAGGACCCACACTTCCCAATTTCAAAACAGACTCTAAAGCTACAGTATTCAAATCAATTGGTACTGCTGTAAGAATGGATACTTACACCTGTGGAACAGAATTAAGAGTCCAGAAATAAACTCACGCAGCCATGGCCAAACGACTTCTGACAAGAGTGCCAAGTACATTCAACGGGGAAACAACAGTCTTTTCAACAAACAGTGTGGGACAACTGGATCTCCACATGCAAAAAAGAACGAAGTTCCATCTTTACCTCACACTATTTGTGAAAATTAACTCAAAATAGATCAGTGCCCTAAATATATGGGCTAAAAATATGAAACTCTTGGAAGAAAACAGACAAGCAAATCTTCAGGACCTTTTATTTAGCAAAAGGTTCTTAGATATGATGCCAAAAGCACGAGCAGCAAAAGAAATAGAAAAATTGGATTCCATCAAAATAAAAAAACTTTTACATATCAAAAGACATTATCAAGACAGTGAAAAGAACATCTGCAGAATGGGAAATGCTGTTTAAAAATCATGTATCTGATAAGTGCTTAATATTTAGAATATATAAAGAACTCCTACAGCCCAACAACAAAAACATAAGCAACCAAATCAAAAAAAATGTGCAAAGGACTTGAACAAACATTTCTCCAAAAAAACACACACGAAAGGCCAAGAAAAGATACTGAACCTTATTAGTCATAAGAAAATGCACATCAATACCACAATGACATACCCCTGCACACTCATCAGGATGGGTATTATCAAAGAAGCAAGAAATAGTAAACGTTTGCAAGGATGTGGAGAAACTGGAACCAGGAAGTGGAACTGCTGGTAGGAACGGAAAATGGTGCAGCCACTTTGGGAGACAGTTTGGCAGTTATGCCAAAAGTTAAACACAGAACTCCCATATTTGACTCCTATGTATATACGCAAAAGAACTTACAGTAGGGACTCAAACACATACTTGTACACCAATGTTCACTGCAGCATTATTGACAAGAGCCAAAAGGTGGAAACAATCCAAATGTCCATCAACAGATGACTGGATAAACAAAATGTGGCATACACCCGCCCCCCCCACACAATAAAATACTAAAAAAAAAAGGCCAAACGTGTTGCCAGGGAGTTGATTCTGACTCATAGCAACCCTACAGGACAGAGTAGAACCACCCCATAGAGCTTCCAAGGAGCGGCTGGTGGATTCAAACTGCCAACCTTTTGGTTAGCAGCCGTAGCTCTTAACCACTACGCCATCAGGGTTTCTTAGTGGAATACTATGCACCCATAAAAGGAACAAAGTTGTTATACATGCTACAACATGAACAAACTTTGAGAACATTATGCTAATTGAAATAAGTCATATACAAAAAAGTATATTGTATGATTTCACTTAAATGAAATATCTAGAGCAGACACAGAGACAGAAAAATTAGTTGTAACTATGGCTTTACTTTAAAGTGTTGGAAAGTAAAGATGTCACCATGAGGACTTAGGTGTGCCTGAACCAAGCTAATGGTATTTTCAATCACCTCATATACACATGAAAGCTGGACAACGAATAAGAAAACTGAAGAATTGCTGCATTAGAATTGTGTTGGTGAAGAACACTGAATATACCACGGACTACCAGAAGAATGAACAAAATGTGTTTTGGAAGAAGTACAGCCAGAATGCTTAGAATCAAGGATGGCGAGACTTCGTCTCATGTACTTTGGACATATTATCAGGAGGGACCAGTGCCTGGAGAAGGAAATTGTGCTTGGTAAAGCAGGGAATCAGCAAAAAAGAGAAAGACCCTCAATGAGATGGACTGACACAGTGGCTAAAGCAAAGGGCTCAAACAAAGCAATTATTGTGAGGATGGCGAAGGACCAGGCAGTGTTTCATTCTGTCGTACTTGGGGTCACTACGAGTCAGAAGCTACTCGACAGCACCTAACAATATGGTTGGGGGAAGAGGACAAAAGGGAGTTAACTCTTAATGAGTTTCCATTTGGGGTGATGAAAAAGTTTTAGAAACAAGTGGTTGCATACTGTGAATATAATTCATGTCACTGAATTTTACATTTAAAAACAGCAAATTTTATGTTATATATATTTTTATTTTATAATTAAAAAAGAAAGGCATCTAGCCCAGAAGATTTTACAAGAGAGTTTTAACAGAAAATTTAATGAGCATTTCCCATTTCGTATAAATAATACTACAGGACAGAAATAATATAAAAAACCACCCAATCCATTCTATAATTCTAATATAAAATTGATACCAAAGATTACCACAAGACAGAAAATTACAGCCTAACCTCACTTAAGAAGAGATTCAAAAATCCTAATTATCAAATCAAATTCAGTGTCTTACGAAGGTAATATATCATAATCTAGCAGGGCTCAGATAGTGCATTAAAAACTTATCTAGGCAATTCACTGAATCAAAGAAGAAACAAGCCTGATGATGATCTTAATAGGTGACAAGATGACCATCCGAAAAAAATTCTACATTTATTCCTGATAAATCTATTACCAAAATAGGAAGAGGAAGTGACTTCCTTATATCTCAACTTGGTTTACCAAGTTTTTTGAAGAATAAAAGGCTTCCTGTTAAAGCAACCCGCTGCATGTGCAGGTGCCACCTCTCTTCCCACCCCTTTGCAAGAAACAGGGCTCAGGAAACTGGTATAAATGCTGACACTCTGGCTACCGCATCCCTGAGTAATAAACGTTCCTCTACCTCTGAGTCAAGAGTCTCTTGTCTTCTTGCCAGTATTCACGAAACCGGTTAGCTTTTAAGCAGAGTAAAATCTCAGATTATTGACAGATTTTGGCAAGATGATTTCTATTATCATTATTCTTTACATATTTTCTAATTATTCTATAATGATCATATATTTCTTAATAAAATAATATCTAGATTTTCCCCTGGATAGGAGATAAAGAAGGTCTAAACTATATTGAGTGTAAAAAGATAACAGGTATTTAGAAAGTTAAAATGATTAACCTCCATTACCTGCATTCCAGCGGTGTATCTAGGCTATTGCACTGGCCCGGGGCATGTGGCAGTCCAAATCCACAGAGCTCCTTGGAAAGTCTATGGAGCAGTTCTACACTGTCCTATATCGTCACTATGAGTCAGAATCGACTCGACGCCAGTGGGTTTGAACTTTGTTTTGTATGGTTTTTTTTTGGTATTACAGTAAAGTTATATGAAGAAGGGTGTCATATGTCTGGACAGGGGCACAATTTCAGTGCTTGCCATAGGTGCCATTTTCTGTAGATATACCATATCAGGTTAACAGAAACTGCTCAGTGATGCCACGTGCCCACTGCTGATGCAGTACCTACCATACCCTTACTTACACATCTGATCCATTCTCTCACAGTTATGAATTTAAGCTAGGTTTTGGATTATCATAAAACACATTGCCGCCGAGTCAATCCCAACTCACAGCGACCCTGTATCATAGTGGGTTTTATAAAAATTGGGTGTTTTGCAAATTTATGCTACAAACTGCAGTGGAGAAATTTCTAAACTAAAATCAATGGTAACAAGAGACTAGGGGAAGACTGATGAACCACCATGCATCTGTCAATCTGTCGTACTGTGCTGGCTTGGGTGTTGTTGTGACACTGCATGCTTTGTCACAGGTATTTCAACTATCAGCAGGGATCAGCCTTGGCAGACAGGCAGCAGCGGAGCTTCCAGATTAAGAAGGACCTAATAGTGGCCTACTTCCGAAAAATTTGGCCAGTGAAAACCTTATGACTAGCAGTGGAACACTGTCTGATATAGCGTTGGAAGATGAGGCCCTCAGGTTGGAAGGCACTCAAAATATGACTAGGAAAGAGCTTCCTCCTCAAAGTAGAGTCGACCTTAATGATGTATATGGAGTCAAGCTTTTGGGACCTGCATTTGCTCATGTGGTACGACTCAAAATGAGAAGAAACAGCTGCACACATCCATTAATAACCGAAATGTGGAATGTACGAAATACAAATCTAGGAAAATTGGAGGTCGTCAAAAATGAAATGAAATGCATAAACGTTAGTATCTTAGGCATTAGTGAGCTAAAATGGACTGGTATTGGCCATTTTAAATCAGACAATTGTTTTATGGTCTACTATGCTGGGGATGACAAATGGAATAGGAATGGTGTTGTGTGCATAGCCAGAAAGAATATTTCAAGATCTATCCTGAAGTACAACTCGGTCAGTGATAGGATAATACTCACACACCTACAAAGGCGACCATTTAATACGACTATTATTTAAATTTATGTACCAATCACTAAGGCCAAAGATGAGGATATTGAAGATTCTGACCAACTTCTGCAGTCTGAAATTCATCAAACATGCAATCAAGATACATTGATAACTACTGGAGATTGGACTGGGAAAGTTGGAAAGGAAGGATTGGTAGTTGAAAAATAAAGCCTTTGGTGATAAAAATGATGCTGGAGGTTACATGAGAGAATTTTGAAAAACCAATGACTTATTCATTACAAATACCTTTTTTTCAACAACACGCACAGCGGCTATACATGCAGACCTCACCAGATGGAAAATACAGGAATCAAATCAACTACATCTGTGGAAAGAGATGATGGAAAAGCTCAATATCATCTCTCAGAAGAAGGCCAGGGGCAGACTGCAGAACAGATCATCAATCGCTCTTATGCAAGTTGAAGTTGAAGGAAATTAGAACGAGTCCGCCAGAGCCAAAATACAACCTTAAGTATATCCCACCTGAATTTGGAGACCATCTCAAGAACAGATTGACATAGTGGACACTAATGACTCAAGATCAGATGAAGATATCAAGAATACCATACATGAAGGTCATTAAAAAAGACAGGAAAGAAAAGACCAAAATGGATGTCAGAAGAGACTCTGAAACTTGCTCTTGACTCTAGAGTAGCTAAAAAGAATGGAAGAAATGATGAAGTAAAAGAGCAGAAAAGATTTCAAAGGGTGGCACAAGAAGACAAAGCAAAATATTATAATGTAATACGCAAAGACCTGGAATTAGAAAAAGAAAAGGGAAGAACATGCTTGGCATTTCTCAAGCTGAAAGAATTGAAGAAAAAATTTAAACCTTGAGTTGCAATTCTGAATATTCTATGAGCAAAATACTGAATGACACAGGAAGCATCAAAAGCTGATGGAAGGAATACAGAGTCATTGTACCCAAAAGAACTGGCCGATGTTCAACCATTTCAGGAGGTAGCATATGATCAAGAATAAATACCACCTGAGATGTTTCAACAAATGGTACTCATTTGTCTATGTCAAGAAATGTGGAAGACAGCTACCTTGCCAAACAACTGGGAGAGATCCATATTTATGCTCATTCCAAAGAAAGGTGATCCAACAGAATGTGGAAATTATCAAGCAATAGCATTAACATCACAGGTGAGTAACATTTTGCTGAATATCATTCAAAATTGGTTGCAGCAATACATTGACAGGAACTGCCAGATATTCAAGCTGGATTCAGAAGAGGATGTAGGAAGTGAGATATCACTGCTGATGTCAGATGCGTTATGGCTGAAAGCAGAGAATACCAGAAAGATGTTTACCTGTGTTTTATTGACTATGCAAAGGCATTTGATTGTGTGGACCATAATGAATTATGGATAACATTGTGAACAATGGGAATTCTAGAATACTTAATTTTGTTTATGCAGAATCTGTACACAGACCAAGAAGCAGCCGTTCGAACAGAGCAAGAGGATACCGTGTGGTTTAAAATCAAGAAAATTGTGGTCAGCGTTGCATCCTTTCACCATACTTATTCAATCTATTTGGTGAGCAAATTATCCAAGAAGCTGAACTGCATGAAGAAGATGTGGCATCAGGATTGCTGGAAGACTCATTAATGACCTGTGTTATGCAGGTGACACAACCTTGCTTGTTGAAAGCACAGAGGGCCTGAAGCACTTACCGATGAAGATCAAAGACCACAGCCTTCAGTATGGATTACATCTCAACATAAAAAAAATAAAAACCCTCACAGCTGGACCAATAAGAAACATCATGATAAACAGAGAAAAGACTAAAGTTGTCAAGGATTTCATTTTACTTGGATCCACAACCAACGTCCATGGAAGCAGCAGTCAGGAAATCAAACAACGTACTGCACCGGGCAAATCTGCTGCAAAAAAACCTCTTTAAAGCATTAAAAAAACAAAGATGTCACTTTGAGGACTAAGGTGCTCCTGATCCAAGCCACAGAATTTTCAATGGCCTCACACGCATAAAAAAGCTGGATAATGAATAAGGAAGATAGAAGAAGAATTGATGCCTTTGAATTACAGTGCTGGCGAAGAATACTGAATATACCATGGCCTGCCAGAAGAATGAACAAGTCTGTCTTGGAAGAAATACAGCCAGACTGCTCCTTGAAGGCAAGGATGGTGAGACTTCGACTCATGTACTTTGGACATGTTATCAGGAGGGACCAGTCCCTGGAGAACGACATCTTATTTGGTAAGCAGAGGTTCAGCTTAAAAGAGGAAGACCCTCGATGAGATGGATTGACACGGTGGCTGCAATAATGGGCTCAAACACGATTATGAGGATGGCACAGGACCAGACAGTGTTTTGTTCTGTTTTACACAGGGTCACTGTAAGTCGGAACTGACTCGACAACGCCTAGCAACAAGACTACACACTGAAAATATACAGGTGAATAATATGGTCGTGTCTTCTTTCTCCCATCTGCCCTTCTAATTTCTTCATTTTGTCTTACAAAGCAGCAGGAACATGGTATATAAGCAGTAAAGTTGAATGGAAATCATGGCCCTTCTTCTTCTGGGGGCAAATAAGCTGTTATGTATTGATTCAAAAACTGAAGAAAATTACCTCTACCAACAGTTTTTGATGTCAAGGTGCTCTGAAATCCCAAAGCATGGCAGTAAGCACTATGCACACTGCCTCAGAAAGGATTTGGCTTTTCCCGAACAACCATGTGATCTTGAAAAAATATATAGTATGATTAAACAGAAACTGAAAACGGTTAATAATAATTAACTATAGTAATTACAGAAATCCTAGTGGTGTAGTGGTTAAGTGCTACGGCTGCTAATCAAAAGATTGGCAGTTCAAATCCACTAGGTGCTCCTTGGAAACTCTATGGGGCAGTTCCACTCTGTCCTATAGGGTCACTGTGAGTTGGAATTGACTTGATGGCAACAGGTTTGGCTTTTGTTTACAGTAATTATAATAAGTGAGGAATCTAATCGATTAGTTTGTATTTATTCTGTCATCAAGTGCTGCTATAAAAGAAATGCCACAAATAGATGGCTTTAACAAAGAGAAATTTATTCTCTCACAGTCTAGTAGACTAAGAAGTCCAAATTCAGGGTGCCTGCTCCAAGTGAAGGCTTTCTCTCTCTGTCAGCTGTGGAGGAAGGTCCTTGTCATCAATCCTCCCCGGTCTAGAAGCTTCTCAGCATCTACTCCTGGCACTGCTTTCTTAGTGGTATGAGGTCCCCGTGCTTCTCCGCTTGCTTCTCTCTTTTATATCTCAAAAGAGATTGATTAAAGACACAACCTAATCTTGCAGATTGAGTTCTGCCTCATTAACATAACTGCCACTAAACCCACCTCATTAACATCATAGTGGTACGCTTTACAACACATAGGAAAATCACATCAGGTGACAAAATGGAGGATAATCACATAATACTAGGAATCATGGACTAGCAAAGTTGACACACATTTTAAGGGGACACAATTCAATCCATAACATTCTAACCTTTGGACCCCCAAAATTCATATCCTTGTGACATGGAGAACACATTCACCCCATTATATGATAGCAAAAATCTTAAATCAGCTCCAAGTCCAAAATTCAAAAAAATTCCTCTTCATCTGTAAAGTCTAGAATACATGTTATCTGCTTCCAAAGTATAATGGTGGAACACGCACAAGCTAGACATTTCCATTACAAATGGGAGAAACTGGAGGGAAAGAAGTGGTAACAGGCACCAAGCAAGGCAGCCGAACACATTACATTAGCCTTCAAGGCTTGAAAACAATCTTCAGTTCTCTGAGATCGTTTACACAATGGCCCTGCCCTCCAGACTCTAGGTATTGGCCACACACTCTGGATTCTGAGCGGAGGCCCCTCAGCCTTGGGCTTCAGCTCCACCGTCCGGGCCCACTGGGACAGCAACTCTGCTCCTTTGGCTTTAGGTGGCCCCATTCTCTTAGACCATCTGAGTGGCAACTCTAGCCTTTGAGATCCAAGAGGTCGTGGCCCTACCTTATGAGACTGAGGCCGCTCTGCTTTCTGTGTTCCTTCAGCTTTTGCTCCCTGGTTTTTGGCTCCTAGGGCCTCTCAGCCCTCCTGGGACAAGTGTTTCAAAGCCCTTTAGCGCCACTGATAAAAAGCTCTTTAGCTCCACTGATAAGTACCTGTAAACTTTGGCCAGAAGGCACTCAGCTCCCTTGCTCCATAGGTTACCAAGCCCAGTTTACTTTACTGACTGATAAGTATTCTTAACTGAAGTAATACTTTTATAGAAACAGGTTAGTGGAAAGTGCTTGGTTTTTGCTCTCTCCATACTTTTGAGAACTCGAGTCCATTGCTCAGACACTACTGTACATTCAGTGGCAGCTTTCAAGACATAGAGTATCTAGGCAGAATAAAAACTTCAACACATTTAGCCTTATAAACTCAAATCCAAAAAGTGACATCAAGCAGCTCAGATGAATTTTTACGAATGTAACCTTCACTACATTAAAAATACTTAAAAATAAAAGTTCTAATTCCTTCCTCAACTCTACATCATATTGCATTCCCACAACTCCACTGAAACTAGTTTTACTAATGTATCTCAACTGACAAATACAATGTCCTTATTCTTCCTGCTTAGCTTTATGTGGCACTTGGCACTACAGACTCTCTCCTCTCTTAGCCATTCTTCGCTATGTAACCTCTCTTATTCTCTTCTCAGTCCTCCTCTTTCCCTGTCTTACTAACCTAACCTAATCTGTTGCCGTCAAGTCGATTCCAACTCATAGCGACCCTACAGGACAGAGTAGAACCGCCCCATAGAGTTTTAAAGGAGTACCTGGCAGATTTGAACTGCCGACCTTTAGGTTAGCAGCTGTAGCACTTAAACCACTACGCCACCAGGGTTTCCTGTGTTTTACTACTCCCCCTAAAATATTTTAATTCCTCAGGGTAAACGCTTCTTCATTTTTGCCCCACTTTATATACTCTTTGGGTGACATTCCCATGCCCACTACCTGTATTTCCACAAATCCTCACACTATTTAATACCAACATCAACTTCTGTTTTGAGCTCCGGAATCATACCGGCTGCCTAGTAAATACTTCTACTTGGATGTTCAGTGGTCAACTCAACAAGTACAAACCAAAGTTGTTATTCCAAAAATAACCTGCTCCTTTTTCTGAGTTCCTTCTCAGGGAATAGTACAATCACATCCACCTAGTCATTTAAAACAGAAACCTCAGAGTGGATCTAATCTTTTTCTACATAAACAAGTTTAATTTACTCAACATCTTTTAGATCTTCCAGACTGCCTCTTGCTTGGATTTTTGAATAGCATGCTAACTGGTCTCTACTGTGTTGCCTTCCCTACTGGCTCACTGGCTATATTATAAATTTCAAGATCCTAAGCAAGGCACACAAGGCCATGATGAACTGGCCCCTCCCTAAGTCTACAGATTTATCTCCTATTCCGCCATCCTCCATGGGCTATATTCCAAATTAGTATGTAGTACTGTAACAAATTCTGCTTGGACTACCCTCTGCTTCCACTTCGTTGCTGGTCAAGAACTTATTCATCCTTGAGAATCTCGATTAATTATCTCACCCACTGTGAGATCATCCCTGAAACCCCTAAATAGAATTGGCTGCTTTCCTCCTTTTGTCCCATTAACAAACACTCAACATGTTCATCAGAATGCTTCTTACATTGTACAATACAGCAGTTCTAAAAGTATGGTCCTTGAGACAATTTCAGGGGATCTATGAAGTCAGAAGGAGCTCTGGTGGTGCAGCGGTTAAAGAGATCGACTGCTAACTGAAAGGTCAGCAGTTCAAAACCATCAGCCCCTCCACAGGAAAAAGACGGTGCAGTCACTTCTGGAGAGATTTATAGCCTTGGAAACCCCATGGGGTTGCTATGAGTCAGAGTCAACCCAATGGCAGGGTGCATCTCAAATGTAAGCTAGAAATCATCCTTTAGGAAACGCTGGTGGTGCAGTGGTTAAGAGTTCAGCTGCTAACCAAAAAAGGTCAGCAGGTAGAGTCCACCAGGTGCTCCTTGGAAACCCTATGGGGCAGTTCTACCCTGTCCTATACGGTTGAGTTGGAATTGACTCAACAGCAAAGGGTTTGGATTGGGTTTTTTTTTTTTGATGAAGTCAGAAGGAGCCCTGGTGGTGCACTGGTTAAGCGCTCGGCTGCGAAAAGAAAGGTCAGCAGTTCAAACCCACCAGCCGCTCCGCATGAGAAAGATGCAGTGTCTGCTTCCGCAAAGATTACAGCCTTGGAAACCCTATGAGACAGCTCTACTTTGTCCTATAGGGTAGCTGTGAGTCGGAATCGAATTAACAGCAATGGGAATTAAGTCAGAACTATTTCATATGAACAATAATGTTGCTGGTAGCTGTCGCTGAATTGATTCTGACTTGTGGTGACCCTATGTATGCAGAGCAGAACTGCTTCACAGGGTTTTCAAGGCTGTAATTTTTTTGAGGTGCCTTTGGGTAGGCTTGAGCCGCCAACTTTTCGGCTAACAGTTGAATGCTTAACCGTTTGAGCCACTCAGAGACTCCTTTTCATAGTAATACCTATTGCCGTCAAGTCGATTCTGACTCATAGTGATCCTACAGGACTGAGCAGAGCTGCTCCACACGGTTTCCAAGGAGCAGCTGATGGATTCAAACAGGTGACCTTTTGTTAGCGGCCGAGCTCTTAACCACTGTGCCACCAGGGATCCTTCACAGTAATACTAAGATGTTATTTACATTTTTCTCTCTCATTCTTTCAAGAGTGTATATTAGTTTTCCAGAGGCTTTACAGCAAGTAACACATCAATACATTGAATGCACATGCAGAAAGGAGAATTTGGCCATCTTCTATTAAGCGAGACATTAAAGATATTTGCAAAAACACTAACATTCTTCCCACTAATATTTTTTTGTTCTGGAAAAGGTATTTTTCATAATATATTACGTGTGTTAACACGCAATAGTTTTATCATTTTTAAACCAGTAAATATTTAAACTTTTCTTCAGTTTTAATTTCTGATATTTACAGACAAATCCATATGTAAAAAAGCTCTTAGGGATCCTCTATTCTATTTTATTTTATTGTTGTTGCTGAGACTATTCACAGCAAAACACACACCAGTTCAACAGTTTCTACACTTACAATTCAATGACATTGACTACATTCTTCAAGCTGAGCAATTATTCTCATACTCCTTTTCTGACTTGTTCCTCCCTCATTAACATAAACTCACCGCCCCCTAAGTTTCCTATCTAATCTTTAGAGTTGCTGTTGTCAATCTGATCCCATACAGATACATCCTGAAAGAACACAATGCTCAAGGAAGATGTTCTTCACGACTTAAGCTACACTACTGTTTGGTTTTAAGAAGACTTCAGGTAATATTTTTGGTTTAAGGTTTAAAGAGTATCTCAGGGCAATACTCTCAGGGGTTCACCCAGCCTCCATAGCTCCAGAAAGTCTACAGCCCATGAGGATCTGAAATTCTGTTCTGCATTTTCTCCCTTTTGATTAGAATTCTTCTATGAAATCTTTGATCAAAATGTACACTAGTAGTAGCTAGGCACCAAACAGTTCTTCTGGTCAAACGGCAAAGGAAGCAGTTCATGGAGGCAATTAGCCAAACACTCCATATCCTCCTCACATTCCTGATTCTCCTACTTCCTCTGTTGCTCTAGATGAGTAGAGACAAATTGTTGTGCCTTGAATGGCTGCTTTCAAGCTTTTAAGACCTCAGGCACTATGCAACGAACTAGGAGACAGGACAGACCCACTAAACATGGTATTACGCCAATTAACTGCACTGTCCCATGAAACCATGACCTTAAATCTCCAAAGCAAGGAACCAAATCTCATAAGATTTTTGATTGTATATAAGCAGCCTCAGCAGCTACTCTTTTTTTTCTTTTGTTGTCATTGTTTTAAGTATATTTATCACACAACTTCTGCCAATTTAACTTTTTACAGCTGTACAATTATTGACAGTAATTGCAACAATCAGCTATGAAACTCTGCCCTTAATCAATGAGACTTTTCCAACAATTGTTGTTGTTGTTAGGTGCTATCAAGCTGTTCTCGACTCATACGGACGCTACGTACAACGGAATGAAACACAGCCCAGTCCTGCACCATCCTCATAATCGCTGTTAAGCTTGAGTCCACTGTTGCAGCTACTGTGTCAATCCATCTTGTTGAGGGTCTTCCTCTTTTTTGCTGACCCTCTACCAATCATTATGTCCTTCTCCAGGGACTGGTCCCTCCTAATAACACGTCTGAAGTATGTGAGACGAAGTCTTGCCATTCTCACTTCTAAGGTGCATTCTGGCTGTACTTTTTCCAAGGCTGAGTTGTTCGTTCTTTTTGCAGTCTACGGTATATTCAATATTCCTCACCAATACCATAATTCTAAGGCATCAATTCTTCTTCGGTCTTCCTTATTCATTGCCCAGCTTTCACATGCATATGAGACGACCAAAAACAGGATGGCTAGGGTTAGGTGCACCTTAGTTCTTAAAATGACATCTTTGCCTTTTAACGCTTTTTTAAGAGATCTTTTGCAGCAGATTTACCCAATGCAACGCATCTTTTGATTTCCTGACTGCTGCTTCCATGGGTGTTGATTGTGGATCCAAGTAAAATGAAATCCTTGACAACTTCAATCTTTTCTCCATTTATCATGATGTTACTTATTGGTCCAGTTGTGAGGATTTTTGTTTTCTTTACGTTGAAGTGTAATCCATACTGAAGGCTGTGGTCTTTGATCTTCATCAGTAAGTGCTTCAAGTCCTCTTCACTTTCAGTAAGCAAGGTTGTGTCATCTGCGTAACACAGGCTGTTAACGAGTCTTCCTCCAGTCCTGATGCCGTTCTTCTTCACATAGTCTAGTTTCTTGGATTATGTGCTCAGCATACAGGCTGAACAGTAAGTATGATGAAAGGACACAACTCTGACACACACCTTTCCTGACTTTAAACCACGAAGCATCTTCTTGTTCTGTTTGAACGACTGCCTCTTGATCTACGTACAGGTTCCTCAGGAGCACAATTAAGTGTTCTGAAATTCCTATTGTTTGCAATGTTATCCATATTTTGTTATGATCCACACAGTCATATGCCTTTGTATGGTCAATAAAACTCAGGTAAACACCTTTCTGGTATTCTCTGCTTTCAGCCAGGATGCATCTGACATCAGCAATGATACCCCTCATTCCACGTCTTCTTCTGAATCCAACTATTATTTCTAGCAGCTCCCTGTCAATGTACTGCTACAGCTGCTTTTGAGTGATGTTCAGCAAAATTTTATTTGTGTGTGACATTAATGAATAGTGTTAGATAATTTCTGTATTCGGTTGGATCACCTTTCTTTGGAATAGGTAGGCATAAATATGGATCTCTTCCGGTTGGTTGGCCAGGTAGCTGTCTTCCAGATTTCTTGGAACAGACGAGTGAGCACTTGCAGCGTTACATCCGTTTGTTGAAACATCTCAATTGGTATCCTGTCAATCCTTGAAGACTTGTTCTTCACCAATGTTTTCAATGTATCCTGGACTTCTTCCTTCAGTATCATCGGTTCTTGATCATATGCAACCTCTTGAAATAGTTGAATATTGACCAATTCTTTTTGGTCAGTGACTTTGTGTACTGTTTCTATCTTCTTTTGATGCTTCCTGCATTGTTTAGTATTTTCCCTGTAGAATCCTTCAACATTGCAACTCGAGGCTTGAATTTTTTCTTCGATTCTTTCAGCTTGAGAAATATAGAGCGTGTTCTTCCCTTTTGGTTTTCTAACTCCAGGTCTATGTGCATGTCATTATAATACCTTACTTTGTTTTCTCAAGCCACCCTTTGAAATCTTCTCTTCAGCTCTTCATCATTTCTTCCACATGATTTAAATATTCTAAATCAACTTCTAGAGCAAGTTTCAGAATCTCTTCTGACATCCATTTTGGTCTTTTCTCTCCTTCCTTTCTTTTAATGACCTCATTCTTTCTTCACGTGTGATATCCTTGATGTCATTCCACAACACATCTGGTCTTCAGTCATTAGTGTTCAATGTGTCATATTTGTTCTTGAAATGATCTCTAAATGCAGGTGGGGTATACTCAAGATTGTACTTTGGCTTTCATGGACTTGTTCTAACTTTCCTCAGTTTTAACTTGAACTTGCATATGAGCAACTGGTGGTCTGTTCCACAGTCAGCACCTGGTCTTGTTCTGACTGATGATATTGAGTTTTTTCATTGTCTCTTTCCACAGATGTAGTAGATTTGATTCCTGTGTATTTCATCCAGCGAGGTCCATGTATATAGTCACCGTTATGTGTTGTTGAAAAAAGGTATTCACAATGAATAAACTTCTTCCCTCTTTTCCCCTCCCTTCTGCCCCTTGTAACCACTAATAAACTTTGGTCTCTATACATTTGCCTTTTCTTGTCTTTTAATGTAAGTGAGGGAATCCTTAATTATTTTTAAGAACATAGACTAAAAAAGTATAAAGGCGCCCTAAGAACAAAACATTTCAGAGTCATTGGTAATTACTTAAAAGAGTCTCCATGAAGATCTGGACCGCACCTTAACTGCTCATTGTTTTATTCCCAGGCGTAGGAATCCAGTAACAAATTGAGAAGCATTCATTTGAGAAAAACTGCCGGACTTTGAGTAAGACACAGTGGGTATCTCGGGCATTCTTGCCTGGCATTGCTTCTATCCCCTGGCCCCTGTTCGGTTTGTTATGATACTGCTACTAGAGTGGGACTGGCAGTGAAAACCAGCAATTTTGCTACCTGGGTATTGACTTGAATTGGTAGGTAGGGCCAAAAACTCATGTCTAGCAGTGTTGTCAATAAAAGCAGCAAACAGGTTAAGAAGTGAATGAGGAAAAAGCATAGCTCTATTAGTCTAAGGTTGCTGCATGTAAGTGGCAGACTGGAGGACTAGTCAGAAATTTAACAGGGAGACCGAAGAAATGAGAGAGCCATGAAGAGCACTCGGTAAGACTGCCACACATCCCTTGCTGACAGGGAGGCTATGTACATGTACTGGGAAGACCTGAGAGGGTCCAAGCACTCTACACATTCCTGGTTGAATAGGAGGTTGCACACATGGGAAGACCTAGCTGTATCTGGTAGAAAGTAAATACTATGGCAGACTTGAAAACTGACTGAACATTAAATGCACTCCCCAACACACAATGCAAATCCATCAGTAATGGCTGGAAGCCTTACTGGTTCGCAGTGTTTGAGCACAACCTCTGACCAATCAATGGCTCTTGACTAAGCTATGTAGGTAAAGGGCAACACCTAGGAAGCCACATTTAAAAGAACCAAAAACAAAACACAACTGATCAGGGATATCAGTGCTTGCATATCCTGGAGGAAACAAATATCAAGAATAAAATCTAGACAGCTTACTAAAAACAAAAACAGATGAACAACAATCTTCAGGTGAGAAATAACGACAATCGAAACTTTCTACAATATATGACTTAAAATGTCCTGTTTTCAATAAAAATTAAGATACACAAAAACAAAGAAAAAAGTATTCAACAGAAACTGTCCCTGAATGGCCCCAGATGTTGGATTTGACAAAGACTGTAAAGCAGCTATTATTAAGATGTTTAAAGAACTAAGGAAAATTAAAGAATTTAAAGAAGTACAATAACAACGACTCATCAAATATAGACTACCAATAAGGGAAAGATTACAAAAAGAGCCAAATTAAAATAACGGATTTCAAAAGTACATTAGTTTAAAATTTTACTAGATGTGCTCAGGAGCAGATTTTAAGATGGCAAAAAGAAAAAAAAATTTTTTTGAAAAAACCATTAATCTTCAGGTTCAAGGGATCCTAGAAACTAAATTAGAAATCAACAATGGAAAAAAATTTGGGATATCTCCAAATACTAGGAAAAATAAAGAATATACTTCTGAATAATCAAGGGTCAAAGGAAAAAAAATCACAAATGATACCAAAAAATATTTTGTACATGCAGAGAAAGAAAACACAACTTATCAAAATCTATGAGATGCAGGTAAAGCAGTACTAACAGGGAAATTATAGGTCTTCGGTCAATAATATAAGCCTCCATCTTAAAAAATCAGAAAAAGAGTGGATTAAACCCAAAGCAAGAAAACAGGAAGAAATCAGAACAGCCGGAAGTACAAATCAATTAAATAGAAAACAGAAAGAAAGAAAAAAAAAAATTGAGAAAAAACATTGAAATAAAAAATTAGTTATTTGAAAAGGTCAACAAACTTTATACAACTCCAGTCAGACAGGCAAGGTAAAGTAAAAGAACACAGAAATTACCAAAATTAGGGATTAAAAAAGGGGATATCACTATAGTCCCTACAAAAATCAAAAGGATCATAAGGGAATATTATGAACAACTTTTTGTTAAAATATTAGACAACTGAGATGACATTTCTGTAAAGACACAAATTACTAAACTCAAAAAAAAAAAAAAAACTGAATAAATCTGTAACAAGTTAGATATTGAATACATCTTTCTGCCAAAAAAAAGCCCAGGCCCAGATACATCCAATGGTGGGTTATAACAAATATTTAAAAGAAATATACCAATTTTGTACAAACTGTTTCAGAAAATAATGGAGAACACATTTCCGAACTATCCTCTAAGACCAGTACAGTATTACCCTGACAGCAAAGAGAGACAAGTAGACCAATCATTTTCTAACACAGAGGCAAAACTCCTAAACAAAGTATTCCCAAACTGAATTCAACAACATACAATCAATTAATATAATCAATTACTCTATGCTATATTACTAGAATAAAGAACAAAACCACATGATAAACCCATTTGATGCAGAAAAAGCATCTGACACAATCTAACACCCATACATGATAAAGCTATCAACAAACCAGTAATAGAAATGAACTTCTTCAATCTACAGCTAACATCAGACTTAACAGTAAAAAACTAAAAGCTTTCACCCTAAGATAAAAAATAAAGACGTCCACTCTCACAACTTGTATGCAACACGGCACTGCAGGCTTTAGCCAGAGCAATCTGGCAAAAAAGAAAAGAATCCAGATTGGAAAAGAAAAACTGTCTTTATTTGCAAATGACATGATCCCGTATATAGAAAATCCTACAGAATCTACAAACTATGAGGACTAATAAACGAGTTCAGCCATGTCACAGGCTGTAAGATCACTATACAAATATCAAATGTATTTCTATACACTAGCAATGAACAATTTATAAATAAACTGAGATCATTCCATTCATAACAGCATTGGAAATAAAATACAAATAATTTAATAACAGAAGTACAAGACTTGTACACTAAAAACTACAAAGCACTGTTGAAGAAAATGGAATATCTAAATAAATGGAAAGACATTCTATATTCACGGACTGAAGATTCAGTATTACTAAGATGGCAATTCTCCCCAAGTTGATCTACAGGTCCAAAGCAATCCCCATCAAAAATTCCAGCAGGCTTTTTTCTTTGCAGAAACTGACAAGCTGATCCTAAAATGTATAAGAAAGTGCAAAGGATCCTGAATAGCAAAATCAAACTTGAAAAAGAACAACAAAGTTTGAAGACTTATACTCCCTGACTTTGAAAGCAGATGTGGGTTGCCTGGGTGGTGCAGTGTTTAAGAGCTCGGCTGCTAACCTAAAGGTCGGCAGTTTGAATCCCCCAGGCGCTCCTTGGAAACCCTATGTGGCAGTTCTACTGTGTCCTATAGGGTCACTATGAGTCGGAATTGACTCGATGGTAATGGGTTTGGTTTTTTTTCTGGTTTGGGGATTGGGGTGGAAGTGGAAATGGAGACTGACTGTAAACAGGTATGAGGGTCTCTTGACAATGATGAAAATGTTCTAAACTTAGTAATGATAGCTGCACAACTCTATAAATTTACTAAAAATCATTGAATTGTAGACTAAAATGGGTAAATTTTATGGTATATAAATTACACCTCAACAAAGCTTTAAAACATTTTGTAAACAAATGTTCATAGCAGCTTTATTCACAGTAGCCCAAAGGGGAGCATCTCAGACATCCTTCAACAAGAAAACTATAAAAGGAAGGGAGGCTCCAAGGGAAGGAGAGAGGGGGAAGGAAGAACAAAAGAAAAAAAGACCTCTAAAAAAAGGGGGGGAGGCAGAAAGTTAACCCGGCGATAATTAGGTAGGGGAGAGACTATGGATAGTGAGGCCAGTTAGGAGACTATCACAGAAGTCCAAAGGAAGGTTCTTAGGGCCTAAGTTAAATAGGAACGAAGAAGGATAAATATTAAAAAAAAAGAATAAGAGGTCCTTGGCAATTACAATAAATAACAAAAACTGTTTATTGAGCACTTACTGTGTACCAAGTATTGTGTTAAGCACGGTATTTATGCCACTTCACTGTGACAACTCTGTAATTATGCACTATTGTGCTCTACCATAGAAAGGGACACTGAGGTTAGAGAACCAACCACCTGTTGCCGTTGAGTCGATTGCAACTCATAGCGACCCTACAGGACAGAGCAGAACTGCTCCATAAGGTTTCCGAGAAGCGGCTGGTGGATTCGAGAGGCCAACATTTGGTTAGCTCGCCGTCGCTCTTAACCACTCCGCCACCAGGGCTCCATGAGATTAGAGAAGTTAATATAAATTCATCCGAGGTTAAAGACTTAGAAAATGGAACAGGTAATATGAATACACATATGTGTGTTTTGCAACCAGAAGTCAGGGGTTGGGGGAAGAAACGCCAGATAACTGCAAGGTCTTGAATTTTTTTGTTTGCTCTCTCAATGATTAATATTCCCTAAGTAATTAATTGTGTGATCTCAGTAACTGTGTTACCTTAGGAAAGGAAAAACAGTCTTACCCCTAGGAAGACTATTTCCAAAGGGCTTGATTAGGGCAAGTGTGACATCCATACCGCTTTTAATTTTATGAGTAATTGTAAATACACTAAATTGGGAGTTTTTTTCCAGTTCCAGAAGAGTCAAGTTTTTAGTACCATCACATACCTTTCTTCCACACGGTTTCTCTACCATATTGCCGTCACTGTCAGAATTTTCGCTCTGAGCTGGTTTTGTGAACCCAGATTTGGGCATCTTACAGCTGCTCAGCTAGCTGCTTCTCATCAGTCTTCTCATCCTGGGTCTGTAAAAAAAATAAATATGTAAGAGTTATTTATAAAAACATAAAACAGAACCTACTTCAAGTTTATGCACAGCAATGAGCTCAATTTTGTTTTCTCTGTTTCTTTAAGAATTGGTTTTCTCAGAGAGGTTATCCTAACCTGAGTTTTTATTTAACAATTTGAGCTTCTAATTAAACTTCTCTTGTTCAAATCTATTCAGTTTACTGCTGAAAAGAACAAAGGAAAATGGCTTTTACATTTCTTCCCATCTTCCCTTGACTAGCATCTAGTCTCTAGCTTTCTGGGTAACCAGAAACAGTGGAAGTGGAAACAGTGGCAAAGAGTTTTTTATTCAAGCATTGTTCCAGAGACACTAGCTCCTTAAAGATTCCCTGTTAGTTCAATGTTGATCTATCTAAAAGTCACTTCTGAAGACCCAACCTAGAAACTGATAGGTTTTATCTGTAATTTTACAACATCTAATTCTCTATATTAAGAGTTCCCTGGGTGGTGCAAATGGTTAACAGGCTAGCCAAGTAGACTAAAGACTGGAGGTTCAAGTCCACTGAGAGACACCTCGGATGAAAGGCCTGGAGACTGATTTCCGAAAAATCAGCCACTGAAAATTATATGGAGCACATTCGTACTCTGACACACATGGGACGGCCACGAAATCAGAATCAACCTGAAGGCAACTTGTTAGCTATTTATTCCCTGTATTGAAGTACTTCGAGTGGTTTCTTTTCCTTCACTGAACCACCAGACAGCCCCAGGTATTTAGTCACTGCTGTATCCTAATAATTACCATAATGGACTGTAATTATCACTTCAAGCATTTTTTTCTTGCCAGTTGGTTCAGCCTTTTCTCCCCTGCTCTGTAACCTGACTTAATAGGTCAAGAACTCCTACGCACAAGTTTATACTTGTGAGGTCCAGAAAAAACTCGAAGAAATGGTCTTACATATAAAAGGGAAACTGTAAGGCTAGCCCCACGCTGCTGCCCAATGACCTATTGGCCACATATGGCTACTTAAATTCAAATAATTAAAATTTAATAAAAAATTCAGTTCTGTAGTCGTACTAGCCATGATGCAACAACTCTAAAGGGGCAACGACTCTATTACCCAGCATTGGGCTAGACTAAAGCTATTGGCCAAGGGGAGCTTTACTTGGCCTCAATAAGAAGCAGATGACTGATAAGCTTAATGTTAACTATTTCATGCTATAAATCTCATCAACAGATATCACAGATCAGTGGTGTCACTAGGGTTGGTGTTACCCTGTGTGGTAACTCATGGCGTCACCCCCTCCAAATTACTGTAGCTAAAACACCAGAATATTTGACAAAATCAGTGACTATAAAAAACCAGCAGCAATGAAACAGAAGGTTTACAGCGTATGCAGATGAAACCATGTGATACGAAAAGAGTCACGGTAATTGGGGAATAATGACAGCTCCAACTGGAGTGCATTAAAAAAACCCGGTGCCATCAAGTCGATTTCGATTCATAGCGACCTTTGGTTGTTATAACTTGCAGGGATAGTTTTGTAAAAAATAATACACTTCTGCTGCAACACTGCCCAAAAATGTTATGGGCAGTCATTTTGGTGTAACCCCCTCTGGCAGTGTCACCCGGCACAGTCTGCACCTCCCACACCTCCCTAATATGCCACTGCCATAGATCCGAGCAGACTGTCATTCTTGCATCTATGCGAATTATTAAAACTCAGGGTCTTAATAAAGTCTGCTATGTTCTTCAAATTGTTGTACTGGTGCTTTAAAATTTGTTGAGTTCTGATAAAAACGAAAATTTCTTAAGTTAATTTTTAAATTATTAAAATTACACTAAATTCCCCCACGTGTCTGTCAGTTTGTCACACTGTGGGGGCTTGTGTGTTGCTGTGATGCTGGAAGCTATGCCACCAGTGTTCAAATATCGGCAGGGTCACCCATGGCGGAAAGGGTTTAGCTGAGCTTCCAAACTAAGAAAGACTAGGAAGAAAGGCCCGGTAGTGTACTTCTGAAAATGTTTCAACAAATGGATGCAACACTGGAAGCGCTCACTCATCTACGCCAAGAAATTTGGAAGACAGCTACCTGGCCAACCAACTGGAAGAGATCCGTATTCATTCCTATTCCCAAGAAAGGTGATTTGATCGGAAGTGAAAATTATCGAACAGTATCAATGATGTCACATGCAAGTAAAATTTTGTGAAGATCATTCACAAGCAGCTGCGGCAGTATATCAACAAGGAACTAACTGCCAGAAATTCAAGCCGATTTCAGAAGAGGGTGTGGAAAGGGATATCACTGCTGAAGTCACACGGATCCTGGCTGCAAGAGAATACCAGAAAGATGTTTAACTGTTTTTATTGACTATTTAAAGGCATTTGGCTGTGTGGAACATAACAAATTATGAATAACGTTGTGAAGAATGGGAATTCCAGAACTTAATTGTGCTCATGAGGAACCTGAACATAAACCACGAGGCAGTTTTCTTAATAGAAAAAGAGGCTACTTCATGGTTTAAAGTCAGGAAAGGTGTGCATCAGAGGACTGTATCCTTTCACGATACTTACTCAGTCTGTATGCTGAAAGAATAATCTGAGAAGCTGGACTATATAAAGAAGAACGGAGCATCAGGATTAGAGGAAGACTCCTTAACAACCTGCGTTATGCAGATGACACAACCTTGCTTGCAGAAAGTGAAGAGGACTTGAAGCGCTTACTGATGAAGATCAAAGACCACAGCCTTCAGTATGGATTACACCTCAACGTAAAGAAAAGAAAAACCCTTACAACTGTACCAATAAGCAACATGATAAACGGAGAGAAAACTGAAGTTGTCAGGGATTTCATTTTACTTGGATCTACAATCAACAGCCATGGAAGCAGTAGTCAAGAAATCAAAAGACACATTGCATTAGGCAAATCTGCTGCAAAAGACCTCTTTAAAGTGTCAAAAGGCAAAGATGTCACTACGATGACTAAGGTGCGCCTGACCCAAGCCATGGCGTTTTCAATCGCCTCCTATGCATGTGAAAGCTGAATGATGAATAAAGAAGACCGGAGAAAAAGTGACGCCTTTGAATTGTGGTATTGGAGAAGAATATTGACTATACCATGGCCTGCCAAAAGAATGAACAAATCTGTCTTGGAAGAAGTACAACCAGAATGCCCTTAGAAGCAAGGATGCTGAGACTACAAATCACATACTTTGGACATGTTGTCAGGAGGGATCATTCCCTGGAGAAGGACATCATGCTTGGTAAAGTAGAGGGTCAGCGAAAAAGAGCAAGACCCTCAATGAGGTGGATTAACACAGTGGCTGCAACAATGGACTTAAGCAGTGTTTCATTCTGTTGTACACAGGGTCGCACGAGTCGGAGCAGACTCGGTGGTACCTAACAACAAGCGTCCATCAATAGGTGAATGGATGAATAAACTATGGTATACAAACACAACAGAATACTATGCAACGATAAAGAACAATGATAAATCTGCACAACTTCTCACTACATGGGTGAATGTGGAGGGCATTATGCTGAGTGAAATAAGTCAATCACAAAATGACAAATATTGTATGAGACCACAAGTATAATAACTCATGAAAAGGTTTACACATGAAAAGAAACAATTTTTGTTAGGAGGGAGAGGAGGCATGGTGAGGGAAAAACACTAAGAAGACAATGATAAGTGGTAACTATGATGAAGGCTAAGACAGTACACAATACTGCGGAAGCCAGCACAACTTGTCCAAGGCAAGGTCGTGGAAGCTCCATAGACACAACTAAACTCCTGGAGGGACTGAATTACTGAGCTGAGGGCTGGGGACCATGGTCTCGGGGGACATATAGCTCAAGTGGCATAACATAGTTTATGAAGAAAATGTTCTGTATCCTACTTTGTTGAGTAGCTTCTGGGGCCTTAAAAGCTTGCGAGCGGGCATCTAAGATACTGCACTAGTCTCACCCCATCTGGAGCAAGAGAGAATGAGGAAAACCAAAGACACATGGGAAAAATTAGTACAAAGTGGACCATAACTACCACACCCTTTACTAGACTGAATCCGGCACAACTAGATGGTGCCTGGCAACTACCACTGACTGCTCTGACAGGGGATCACAATAGAGGGTCCCACAGAGACTGGAGAGAAATGCAGAACAAAATTCCAACTTAAAAAAAAAAACAGACTTACTGGTCTAACAGGGACTAGGGAAACCCCGAGAGTATGGCCCCCGGACTCCCTTTTCACTGAGTACTGAAGTCACTTCTGAGGTTTACCCTTTAGCCAAAGATTAGACCAGCCCATAAAAGAAAATGAGAGTAAACGGGCACACCAACCCAGGGGCAAGGACAAGAAGGCGTGAAGGGGCAGGAAAGATGCTGATGGGGAACCCAAGGTCAAGAAGGAGAGAATGCTGATATGTCGTGGAGGTGACAACCAATGTCATAAAACAATGTGTGTATTAATTGTTTAATTAGAAACTAATTTGTTCTGTAAACCTTCATCTGAAATACAAAAAAAAAAAAAGCCCAGTTACTGGAAAATTTGCCAAAATATACTTTTGATAAAAATGAGTATCACTATACACATGGTAAGTTTTACAAAACAAGTAAAATTTATTAAGTAGCAATGTCGCCAAACTAATGCTAAGTTATAATAACAAAAATGGCAGAACCGACAATACAATAAACTAAAGGCAACAGTGATGATATAAAGATAAGCAGAAATGTTCCTCTAAAAACTAAGAGTTTGTATTTTGAGACTGCTTTATAGTCTTGTCAGTATTTTAGAGGGCTCTAGGTTCTTTTTTTTTCCATTTATTTTTTTTACTCCTCTTTTTTTAAAATTGTGCTTTAAGTGGAAATTTACAATTCGAGTCAGTTTCTCATACAAAAACTTATACACACATTGTTATGTGACCCTAGTTGTTCTCCCTACAACGTGACAGCACACTCCTCTCCCCCCCCACCCCGTATTTCCCATGTCCATTCAACTAGCTCCTGTCCCCCTCTGCCTTCTCATCTTGCGTCTAGACAGGAGCTGCCCACATAGTCTCATGTGTCTACTTGAGCCAAGAAGCTCACTCCTCACCAGTATCATTTTATGTCTTATAGTCCTGTCTAATCTTTGTCTGAAAAGTTGGCTTCAGGAATGTTTTAATTTTGGGCTAACAGAGATTCCAGGGGCCATGACCTCTGGGTTCCCTACAGTCTCAGTCAGACCATTAAGTCTGGTCTTTTTGGTAGAATTTGAGGTCTGCATCCCACTTTCCTCCTGCTTAGAAAACATTTTTAAAGATGTTGTTGTTGTTCTTAGGTCGAGCCGGTTCTGACTCATAGCGACCCTATGCACTACAGAACGAAACACTGCCCGGTCCTGAGCCATCCTTACAGTCGTTGTTATGCTTGAGCTCACTGTTGCAGCCACTGTGTCAATCCACCTTGTTGAGGGTCTTCCTCTTTTCCACTGACCCTATACTCTGCCAGGCATGATGTCCTTCTCCAAAGACTGATGCCTCCTGACAACATGCCCAAAGTATGTAAGACGCAGTCTCGCCATCCTTGCTTCTAAGGGGCATTCTGGTTGTACTTTTTCTAAGACAGATTTGTTCATTCTTTCTGCAGTCCATGGTATATTCAATACTCTTCGCCAACAGCACAATTCAAAGGCATCAACTCTTCTTTGGTCTTCCTTATTCACTGTCCAGCTTTCACATGCATATGATGTGATTGGAAATACCATGGCTTGGGTCAGGCACACCTTAGTCTTCAAGGTGACATCTTTGCTCTTCAACACTTTAAAGAGGTCCTTTGCAGCAGATTTACCCAGTGCAATGCGTCTTTTGATTTCCCGACTGCTGCTTCCATGGCTGTTGACTGTGGATCCAAGTAAAACTAAATCCTTGACAACTTCAATCTTTTCTCCGTTTATCATGATTTGCTCATTGGTCCAGTTGTGAGGATTTCTGTCTTCTTTATGTTGAGGTGTAATCCATACTGAAGGCTGTGGTCTTTGATCTTCTTTACTAAGTGCTTCAAGTCCTCTTCACTTTCAGCAAGTAAGGTTGTGTCACCTGTATAACGCAGGTTGTTAAGGAGTCTTCCTCCAATCCTGATGCTCCGTTCTTCTTCATATAGTCCAGCTTCTCTGATTATTTGCTCAGCATACAGACTGAATAGGTATGGTGAAAGGATACAACCCTGACGCACACCTTTCCTGACTTTAAACCAATCAGTATCCCCTTGTTCTGTCCGAACAACTGTCTCTTGATCTATGTAAAGGTTCCTCATAAGCACAAGTAAGTGTTCTGAATTCCCATTCTTCACAATGTTATCCATAATTTGTTATAATCCACAGTCAAATGCCTTTTCATAGTCAATAAAACACAGGTAAACATCCTTCTGGTATTCTCTGCTTTCAGTCAGAATCCATCTGACATTAGCAATGATATCCCTGGTTCCACGTCCTCTTCTGAAACCAGCCTGAACTTCTGGCAGTTCCCTGTCAATATACTGCTGCAGCCATTTTTCAATGATCTTCAGTAAAATTCTGCTTGTGTGTGATATTAATAATACTGTTCTATAATTTCCATATTCAGGTGGCTCACCTTTCTTGGGAATAGGCATAAATATGGATCTCTTCCAGTCAGTTGGCCAGGAAGCTGTCTTCCATATTTCTTGGCATAGATGAGTGAGCACCTCCAGCGCCGCATCTGTTTGTTAAAACATCTCAATTGATATTTCATCAATCCCTGAAGCCTTGTTTTTCCCCAATGCCCTCAGAGCAGCCTGACTTCTTCCTTCAGTATCCTCGGTTCCTGATCATACGCCACCTCTTGAAATGGCTGAACATTGACTAATTCGTTTTGGTATGACTCTGTCTGTGTATTCCTTCCATCTTGTTTTGATACTTCCTGCGTTGTCTAATATTTTCCCCATAGAATCCTTCACTATTGCAACTTGAGGCTTGAATATTTTCTTCAGTTCTTTCAGTTTGAGAAACGCTGAGCGTGTTCTTCCCTTTTGGTTTTCCATCTCCAGCTCTTTGCACATATAATACTTTACTTTGTCTTCTCGAGAGGCCCTCTGACATCTTCTGTTCAGTTCTTTTACTTCATCAATTCTTCCTTTTGCTTTAGCTGCTCGATGTTCTAGAGCAAGTTTCAGAGTCCCCTCTGACATCCATCTTGGTCTTTTCTTTCTTTCCTGTCTTTTCAATGCTCTCTAGCTTTCTTCATGGATGATGTCCTTCCACAACTCGTCTGGTCTTCTGTCACTAGTGTTCAATGCGTCAAACGTATTCTTCAGATGGTCTCTAAATTCAGGTGAGATGTACTCAAGGCCATATTTTGGCTCTTGTGGACTTGCTGATTTTCTTCAGTTTCAGCTTGAACTTGCATATGAGCAATTGATGGTCTATTCCACAGTTGGCCCCTGTCCTTGTTCTGATTGATGATATTGAGCTTTTCCAGCATCTCTTTTCACAGATGTAGTCAATTTGACTTCTGTGTGTTCCATCTGGTGAGATCCATGTGTACAGTCACCGTTTATGTTGGTGAAAGAAGGCATTTGCAATGAAGAAGTCGTTGGTCTTGCAAAATTCTATCATTCGATCTCCGGCATTGTTTCTATCACCAAGGCCATATTTTCCAACTGCTGATCCTTCTTTGTTTCCAACTTTCACATTCCAATCACCAGTAATTATCAATGCATCTTGATTGCATGTCTGTCAGTGGGTCTGTCACCACTGTGGAGGCTTGCGTGTTGCTGTGATGCTGGAAGCTATGCCTCCGGTATTCAGATACCAGCAGGGTCACCCATGGAGGACAGGTTTCAGCTGAGTTTCCAGACTAAGACAGACTAGGAAGAAGGACCCGGCAGACTACTTCTGAAAAGCATTAGCCAGTGAAAACCTTACGAATAGCAGCAGAACGTTGTCTGATATAGTGCTGGAAGATGAGCCCCCCAGGTTGGAAGGCACTCAAAAGATGACTAGGGAAGAGCTGCCTCTCAAAGTAGAGTCGACCTTAATGATGTGGATGGAGTAAAGCTTTCGGGACCTTCATTCACTGATGTGGCGCAACTCAAAATGAGAAGGAACAGCTATAAACATCCATTAATAATCGGAACCCGGAATGTATGAAACATGAATCTAGGAAAATTGGAAATTGTCAAAAATGAAATGGAACGCATAAACATCGATATCCTAGGCATTAGTGAGCTGAAATGGACTGGTATTGGCCATTCTGAATCAGACAATCATATAGTCTGCTATGCTGGAAATGACAACTTGAAGAGGAACAGTGTTGCATTCATCGTCAAAAAGAACGTTTCAAGATCTATCCTGAAGTATAACGCTGTCAGTGATAGGATAATATCCATACGCCTACAAGGAAGACCAGTTAATACGACTATTATTCAAATTTACGCACCAATCACTAGGGCCAAAGATGAAGAAATAGACGATTTTTATCAGCTGCTGCAGTCTGAAATTGATTAGACATGCAAGAAATTTTTAAAGATACAAGTTCCTAAATTAATCCTTAGAGACAGTGAATCAGAATATCTGGGAGGGGAAGAGTAATCAGTTTTTAAAAAGCTCCCTAAAATTGCCAGGGGCTGGGGAAAAGCCAAACTGGGAGCAAGGACTTCACGGGTGTGGACATCCTTCTGCATGATGAAAATGCTTTGGGATCAGATACTGGTAATGGTTGCAGAAAATTGTGAATATACTAAAAACCACTGAAATGTACACATTGGAATGGTTAAGAGGGTCAAATTATGTTACTGTGAGTTTCATCAATTTAAAAAAAGCTCTCCAGGGGCACAGGGTAACAATTCTGAAGCCACTATACATGTATACTGGAAATGAACAATTAAGGAAATGAATGGTGGGAGCCCAGTTTCTTACTGTTGGAATGGAAGGTTACAGACAAGCAACTGTAGAACTGGAAGCATCAGTATGAACTCCTGCTTAGCTTATTTAGATACAGATGGTTACAAGTAGAAATAGCTATAAGTATGTGTACACAGAGCTAGTATACCCACTGCCATCAAGGTGATTCCAACTCATAGTGACTCTATAGGACAGAGTACAACTGTCCCATAGGGTTTCTAAGGGCTGTAATCTTTACAGCAGCAGAATGCCACATCTTTCTCCTGCAGAATGACTGGTAGGTTCAAACCACTGACCTTTCAGTTAGCAGCCAAGCACTTAACCACTGCACTACCACGGCTCCTTAGAGTTAGTATACACACGTATATACCCTTCCTATGTCAGCTGAGAGGGCTAGAAGCAACAAAATCCTGTCAACAAGAACACACCTAGTGCCTAGACCTTGGTTTTAAATGCCACTCTCCAATAAGAACCAGGGCTCATTGGAGAAATGATTCTAGAACTGGGGGCATGTGAGAAAGCCTGGAGCATCTCGTAGGGCCAGAAAGTAAAGATATGCTCAGTGTGTGTGTGTGTGTGTGCGCGCGCGCGTGTGTGTGCATATAAGAACACAATGATGAGGGTATGTCGAAGGAATACAGAAGCCAACTGAAAGCGCTCCCAGTGACCAAAGCTGGCACAATCTGAGCAACAAAATAAAGTAGTCCTGGATTATAACTTAGAGTATAATATAAATGTCCAGGAGCCCATCCTGGTATAAATAAATGATTGAATAAATTAAAAAAATGGAGACAGTAGACAAATCTCTCAGGCAGAAGAATTCCAAATAGTTTAAGCAGATACTCCGGTCTCAAGAAGGTGAAGCGTAACTCTCCTCTCCTTAATTAAGCCTGGGTTTTGTATAGTGACTTCCTTCCAAGAGTACAGTAAGGTGGGAGGGGGAAGAGTAACTTTACAGTGGAGAAACCTGACAAACACTGCCTCAGCCAGGCGATCAAAGTTAACATCAACAGTGATAAAAGTGTGTATAGTGTTGATAATGTGTATCCTTGATAAAACATGAGGAAAATGGAAGTTTCCCTCTGGGGTCTTCCTCCCCAAAACATAAAACCCCAGACTAATTGTGAGAAAAACATCAGACACACCAATAGTGGGCAACCTAAAAAATACCTGACCAGTACTCCTCAAGACTGTCAAGGTCATCAAAAACAAGGACAGTCTGAGGAACAGGCAGCAAAAAGGAATCTAAAGAGACATGACGACTAAATGTAATGTGGTACCCTGGAACACTAAAACAGTAAAACCATAGAAATCTGAACAATACATGGAGTTCAGATAATAATAATGTACCAATACCCACTTATTAATCATGACAAATGTACCACACTAATGTAAGATGTTATCAGCAGGGAAAACTGGTGTGAGGTACACAGGCACCCTCTGTACTATCTTCCCAGTTTTTCTATAAATCTTAAACTAAAGTAAGTTTCTATTTTGTTTTGTTTTAAAGTAGAGAAAAAAAAATCTTAAAGCTCCTCAGGTGATCTGTAAGCACATCTCCCAGTCACCACCTCATAGACTTTTTTGTCATTTACCGTCTTTGTATCTGCCACCATACAGTTTTCATCAAAGTTCATGCCTATATCCCATCCCACATTCTGGTTCCTTAGGTTCTTTGACTTCTATCACAAACCTTTTCAAACTCAATTTATCCACTTCCTCCATATACTTCCTGGACAGAATTTTGTTCATATCCTTTGCCCATTTTTCTACTGTGGTCATAAATCTTTTTCCTACTGATCTGTAATGGAAGAGAAACAATGCTGTCATTTTCCTTGTAAACATGTTTTTTGTCTTTTTTTAAATTGTGGTAAAAATATGGATAACCAAGTATTTGCCAAAACTTTTTACATGTACAATTCAGTAGCATTAAGTTCATCGTGTCTGAACCAAATGCCAACCATTACCACTATTCTTTTCCAAATTATTCCACCACCATTCACAGGAATTCGGGGCTTCCTAAGCAATAATTCTGCCTTCCCCCACCCCAACCCTGGGAACCACTAATTAGGTTTTGGCTCTATACATCTACCTATTTCACAGAAGTTGGATCATACAGTATTTGTCTTTTTGTGACTGACTTATTTCACTTAGCGTAACGCATTCATGGTTCATCCCCGCTGTAGCATATATTAGGATCTCACTTGTCTTATGGCTGAGTCGTATTCCATTGTATGCACGTACCACGTTTTAGCCATTCGTCTGCTGATGGGCATTTAAGTTGTTTCTATCTTCTGGCAATCGTGAACAGTGCTGCAATGAATACTGGCATACGGTTTTCTGTCTGCATTCCTGCCTTCACTTTTTCAGGGTATATAGCTAGGATTGGGACTGCTGGGTCATATGGTAGTCCTATGTTTAACTTTTTGAGGAACTATGGACTGTTTTTCACAGCAGCTGCACCATTTTACTTCTCCACCAGCAATGGATGAGGGTCTTGATGCTTGTAATTTTCCTTATGGATTCCTTCCTTTACTTTTAGGCTGAAGTAAGACTTCTCCATCCCCACATCAGAAAACATATTCAACCTTATTTCCTTTAACATCTTTTGATGTTTATTTTCTCATCCATTTATCTGTTATGCCATTTTAAATCACAATCTTATTCCTTTATATATCTGAATCTATTTTTGGACTTTATAGTCTGTTCCACTCTTCTGTCTTTCCATTCTTGTACCAATAATATACTGTTCTTATTGTATAGCTTTATAAAACATTTTAGTCCCTCCTCATCATTCCTCTTTTTCAAAATTATCTTGTCAATCCTCACCAAATGAATTTCGGAATAATTTTGACAAGTTAAAAATGTTCACAGCTGGTTCAAAGAAATAAAAATTAAACCACACAGAAGTACTAAGAAAAAAGCCTTAGGTAAGAAAAGCCTTTCTAACACATAGTATAAACCCTAAAAGTCATTTTTAGAAGTCCTAAATAAAGACGTAAAACTTCTACAATGCAAGTAACATGAACAAAAGCAAAAAGACAAGTGAGAATATTTGCCAGACATATGAAAAAGCATAATCAAAGAATTACAGCATATTAATAAAAAAGAGATGAACAACTTACTACAAAAAATAAGAAGACATGAAGAGGCAGTTTAAAGATCAATAAATACAAACGTTCAATATACATGTGTTCAAACTCATTCATAATTTTAGAACTATAAAATAATAAGACACTACTTTTCACTTAAAAGACTGGCAAAGCTTAAGGCTATGTTGGCAGGCATGCAAGGAAACCTGCATATTCAAACATTGCTGATGGGGATGAAAACTGGGATAACCTCTCTGGAGGGGAATTTGGCAAAAGCCATCAAAGTATACACAAACCCACAGTCTTTTGTCCTCGTAATTCAACTTTTAGGAATTTATTCTACAGAATTACTTAAACAAACATACCAAGATAATATACAAAGATAGTCACTGAAGTGTTGTTTGTGTATCCAAAAACAATGAGGAACCGCCAAACTGTTTTCCATACTGGATGCACCACTTTACATTCCCACAGCAATGCAGGAGGGTTCCAATTTCTCCACATCCTCATCAACACTTGCGGTTTTCCAGTTTTTTGTAACAGGCATCCTAGTGGGTGGGGAGTAGCATCTCACTGTGGTTTTGATTTGCATTTCCCTAATGACCAATGACGCTGAGCATCTTTTCATGTGCTTATTCGCCATTTGTGTATGTGGGGAAGATAAATATTTTTAAGGTTAAGAAATTGATCATAGAGAGTGAATGAAGTACAAAACCAAAACAAACCCACTGCCACTGAGTCAGTTCCGGCTCATGGAAACTCTGTGTCAGCGTAAAATTGCTCCATAGAGTTTTCTTGGCTGTAATCTTTACAGAAGCAGTTCACCAAGCCTTTTTTCCACAGCATTGCTGCATAGGTTCAAAACTGTCAACCTTGAAGTTAGCAGACAAGCACAAACTGTTTGTACCACCCAACAGCTTCAAGCATTAAGTACAAGTCTCAATAAAAATACCAAATTAATGTATGTCTATGAAAAAAAGAATATTCAATCTACATAAGAGAAGGACAAAAGAGGGAAAAATTATAGAAACAGTAAATAAAACAAATAATTTTTAATATACGTCATTACCATAAATGAAAATAGATTCACTCACTAATCGCAAAATCGAGTCTGTAAGGCTGAATAAAAAACAAGACCTAGCAATACTCTTCGTACTAGACAACAAAGCTATACCACTAAAAAGGTTGAAAATAAAAGAAAAGGAAGAAGATATACCAGGAAATACAAACCCACTCTGGTAGACAGACTTTTTTTCTAGGCCTCATTCATGAATAATTCAGATCCTTCCTTGCCTGGGCCCAGTTTCAGCTCCCAAGCATTCCTGGTGCTATGGATTAAAGCTCAAAGACTAAAGTGTGTATCTTAAAGCCGTTATTAAAGCTCAGAGGCTAAAGTAAGTCTGTATCTATTTTTCCTAGAGGGTAGGGCCTTCAGTTTCTGTTTTCTGCTATGACTGTATGAGTTCTATTTCATTTCAGGCACCTGCAGATTTTTCTTTCTTGCTTTCAAGCTCAGCTGTGTATTTTTTAAATGTTTTACTTTTAACATTTCCATATATTTGGAAAAGAAGGGGGCTTCCCCAGTCAGCGGAGTCTACCACCTTGTCCAGAAGTTACCAGAAAGCATATTTTAGAATTAAATACAACTGAAAGTCCTAGCTCCTTTATTTCTTCATCTATGTTATGAAATAATAAAGCTCAATTCATAAGGCTATGAGAAGTAAATGAAATTACAACCTAGCATAAACCTTGCACATGTAAAATGTTAAAAATGCTGCCCTCTCAAATTACCATTAATTTTATATTCTACTTACCCAAAGAAAGTAAAGAGATAACCATAAGCATGGAATGAAATGAGAGTGATCTTCTGTTCTAGCTTCTGCTGGGCAGCAATTGCTGTAGGAGTGAAAAAAAGTCTCCTCTGAACTGTTCTGAGAAAAAGGCAACTAGTAAAGGGCCAAGCCACAAAAAGAGATTCAATAGTCGGTGAGAGTCATTCAGTTGGGGAAGTGACCCTTACTTTCTCTGTGATTTGATCTGGGAGCCTTTAGTACAAGATTCTATTCTGAGATCTACCAGTGACTACTGTTGGACCTTCATCACTCCTCAATATTTGTTTCTTCTTCTTTAAAACAGTTGGATTAAATGACACTTAAGATCTCCTCTCCTTCCAAGATTCGGATTCCAGGATAAGAGGTTTAGAACAATCTCATTCCACATTCTAATAATATTTTTCTATGAATGCAAAAACAATAGCTTATTAAATAATTAGACACACTTAACTGCTCTTTTCCCCCATGCGAAGAAGAATAAACCATTATATTTAAATACTAGAAAATCCTGATGGCATAGTGGTTAAGTGCTATGGCTGCTAACCAAAAGGTCAGCAGTTTGAATCCACCAGGCACTCCTTGGAAATTCTATGGGGCAGTTCTACTCTGTCCTGTAGGGTCGCTCTGAGTCGGACTCCAGGATATCAACACTATTTCCCACTTAAACAAAGATCCAAAAACCAAAAACCAAACCCAGCGCAGTCCAGTCGATCACGACTCATAGCGACCCTAAAAGACAGGCTGGAACTGTCCCACAGAGCTTCCAAGGAGTGCCTGGCAGATTGAAACTGCCGACCCATTGGTTAGCAGCCCAGCCGTAGCACTTCACCAATACGCCACCAGGGTTTCCAAACGAAGATCAGACAGCTTAAATTCCTTTACATTTAAAAGTGGTTTTGAAAAACAATGGAAAAAGCTTTAAAATAAATGGCTATGCTTCTAAGATATTAACTGGACTTCTCCCTGCTTCACTACTCATACCATTCAAGTGCAAATCTGGTCCATAAAAAGGGAAGGCGTTTTCTTTATTACACTTTCCCAAGGCAAACAAGGGTTCACAATGTCTGTGGGCAGCTATTCCATAACACTGTCTCCACAAGAACACTAGACTTTATAGCTGCATTCCAGGCCAAGAATTTATTATCACAAAGATCACAAATTTAACCAACAGCATGCAATAGGCAAAGACACAAGTATATATTCATAACCTTTAAAGTAAACTGTCTTCAACACTGTCCTAAATACAATGTTTTTAAAGTTCTTAAGGGACTTTTATGCTGTATTTTAGACAGTCGGTATTATTTGAACTTTTATAATGAACGTGCACGACTTTTACCACTGGGGGAGGGGGACCCTGGTGGTTCAGTGGTGGAATTCTTGCCCTCTCTACAGAAGACTCAGGTTGGAATCCCTGCCAGTGCACCACCTGTGCTGCCCCCACTCGCGTGTTAGTGGAGGCTTACATTGCCATGATGCCAAACAGGTTTCAGCAGAGCTCCCAGACTAAGACAGACTAGGAAGAAAGGCCTGGTGATCTACTTCCTAAAATCAGCCAACGAAAACCCTATGGATCACAACAGTTCAATCCACAACAGCTCATAGGGATGGCAGACTGGGCGGCATTTCATTCCATTGTGCATGGGTTCTCCATGAGTCAGGGCCAACTAAACGGAACGGCAGCTAACAAGAACTTTTATAATCAGTAAATAAAAATAAAAACGATCCACTTCTACTTGGTACCTACCTGTTCTAGAGAACTACAGTGCTCTGGGTAGAACCCAAGAAGGAATGAATACATGAGCAACAGATAATAAGTAAAAATGATTTGACAATAACTTAAAAGTAATTAGCATTTATCTGCTGCATTTTTCTTCTAAGAGTAATAAGTAATAAAAAACCCTGGTGGCGTAGTGGTTAAGTGCTACGGCTGCTAACCAAAAGGTCGGCAGTTCAAATCAGCCAGGCGCTCCTTGGAAACTCTATGGGGCAGTTCTACTCTGTCCTACAGGGTCGTCATAAGTCGGAATTGACTCGAGGCAGTAGGTTTAATACCTCGAATTAAAAAAAAAAAAAAAAATTTGCATTATGTCATCACATAATATTTCTAATAGCGATCAGTTTTAACAAGAGTTTCTGACACTGTCCAACATCTGACTATAAAGGACCACACTGCAACAATACATTTAGTCTGGGGAGAAAGTAACACAGGGAGTTGTATTTACAAGTACCTATTTGCCCCAGTGGGTATCTAACATTTATATTCACGACCTATAACATTACATATAGTTTATATATAACCCCCCATCAGAATTATTAAATGAAGCATATGAAAAACTCATCTACATTTGAGGGAGATGGCACAGATGACTTCTAAGGTTCTGTTGTTATTGTGTGCTGTCGAGTTGATTCCAACTCATAGTGACCGTACAGGACAGAGCAGAACTGCCCCATAGGGTTTCCTGGGCTGTAATCTTTACATGAGCACATTGCCAGGTCTTTTCTCCTGCAGAGCAGCTAGTGCTTTGAACTGTCAACCATTGAGTTAGCAGCCAAGCACTTAACCATCATGAGTTCTAAGTTGTTGCAACTTCCACAAACCAGTAGAGGGCTGCCACAGCTCAGAGAAAATGCTTAGGTAGCTTTACTTGGATATCTGGCACTGGGACCTGAAAAAATTACCAATGCTGAAAGCAGAAATCCAATATTCACTTCCCTGTCAACAGTGGAAAGAGATTACAGATTCTAAAAGGGGAGAGGAATAATCCCTCAAATCCTGAAAACTAGAATCATTCTGTAATTTAGAATTCTGCCACCAACTCTTGTCTCGTCTTGCAAAATGGTAAACAGGAAGCCAAGTAAAATCTCACTAACAGAACAATTGGGGGAAGGGAGAAAATCAATCAAAAGAATTCAGTAATTAAATACTTCCTTTCAGACCCACTGTTGCCACACTGCTGCTACTAGACTAATCTTCCTAAAATGATTATTTCATTAGATTATGCTCACATACACTTTATCAATTTTCTTCTACATATAGTCTTGAATTCTAACTTTCCTTTGCCTAGATTTTAAGGTAGAGTTCTACCTCATGTATACAATCTTATTTTCCAAACAGCTCTCACTGCTACATATAATGAGTAAGTCACAATTCAGGTGAACTTTGAAAAAAAGAATATTTATTGCTTCTATAAAGACTACAGCCTAGAAACCTTATGGGGCAGTTCTACTCTGTCCTATGAAATTGACTCACAGCAAGCGGTTTAAAGGAGACCCTGGGTGGTACAAACGGTTAAATGCTCAACTGCTAGCTGAAAAGTTGGTGGTTTGAGCTCACTCGGAGGCACCTCGGAAGAAAGGCCTGGTGATCTCTTTCTGAAAAGTCACAACCTTGGAAACCATATGGAGCAGTTCTTCTCTGCATTCATAGGATTGCCATGGGTCGGAATCAACTTGACAGCAACTAAAAACAACAAGAGGAGTCCCTGAGTGGTACAAACAGTTAAGTGCTTGGCTACTAACCAAGTGGTTGTTGGTTTAAATACACCCAGAGGTGACTTCGAAGCAAGCCTTGGCAATCTACTTTCAAAAGGTCACAGCCACTGAAAACCCTGAAACACAGTTCTACTCTGAAATACACGGGGTTGCCGTGAGTCACAATCAATTCAACTGTACTGGTTTGGTTTAGAGAAGGAGAAAAGCCACTGCTGGTAAAAGTTTCTGCAATTATCATGGGAGGGGGTAAGCAAATAGATTAATGAAAAGTGCGCAGGGGTCTCTAACTGAATTTGTAATGTTTAATTTTTGAGCTGGTAGGTGTTCGTTATAGAATTACCCAGGTCTTTCTGATTATCTGAAATATTTCACAATAAAATATTGTTGGTGTTTTAACATTGCCCCTTATCCTGCTCTGCAAAAAATGAGCAACTGCAGTGGCTCTTTATACTATAACAACTATAAATAAGCCTGGACCCACTCTAAGTACTGGAAACCCATTGCCATGGAGTTGATCCCAATTCATAATGACCCTATAGGACAGAGTAGAACTGCCCCACGGGGTTTCCAAGTAGCAGCTGGTGGATTCAAACTGCCAACCTTTTGGTTAGGAGCCGAAGCTGTTAACCACTGCACCACCACGGCTCCTTATTCTAAGTACTACTCACGGCTTAATTCAAAGTACTGGCTTATCTCACTTTTACTCTTTCTTTAAAAATGACAGGCACACCTTTTGGCCTTATACGAAACGAAAGAACTTTTAATTGCTTAGATAAATGGATGTAGTTTTAACAGCAGTACACAGGCTTCCAGTTAGGATGGCAGCTTAACATCCCCCTACAACAAAGACTCGAGAAATCAAGTGAAACGGATACTACCAACTACCCAGATACCTGAACATCAAAGGGATGGTTGAAGAATTGGACTGAGCACCAACCGGAAGGACAGGTAGAAGTAAATGAGCAGGAATGCAGATTCTCACAGTATCTACGCCTAGCTAGCCAGCCCAGCACAACATGGCCACTGTGAGACGACAGCAGCAAACAACACTGCTGGGTGAGGAGCACAGGAAGGCAACTTCACGGAAGACACACCTGGAGACAGAGACACTCAGTAAAGGAACCTGGAAAGAAACGACATAGGCAGGTCGCGTGCAGGGTCTGAACTAGCTCAAGGAGACACACAGGAGTGGCACAGCTTTAAAAATAGGGAAATACAGAAGTGTCACTGGAGCAAAGTGAGGTGGACTGAATCCTTGGAGCCTCAGGACAGGGGACTGAAGACAGGGAACGCACCTCTACGGAGGGAAAGGGTAAATACAGGAAAGTGCGCGAGAGCTTCAGAATCCCTGAACATCGGTCAATTCTTTTTGGTACAGTGACTCTGTGTATTCCTTCCATCTGCTTTTGATGCTTCCTGTGTCAGTCAATATTTTGCCCATAGAATCCTTCAATATTGCAACTTGAGGCTTGACTTTTTCTTCAGCTCTTTCAGCTTCAGAAATGCTGAGCGTGCTCTTCCCTTTTGGTTTTCTAACTCCAAAGTATCTAATTTCATTATAATACTTTGTCTTCTTGAGCCATCCTTTGAAATCTTCTGTTCAGTTCTTTAACTTCATCGTTTCTTCTATTCACTTTAGCTACTCTACATTCAAGAGCTAGTTTCAGAGTCTCTTCTGACATCCATTTTGGTGTTTTCTTTCTTTCCCGTCTTTTTAATCACCTCTAGCTTTCTTCACGAATGATGTTCTTGATGCCACTCCACAAGTCGTCTGGTCTTCCATCATGAAGTACTCAACACATCAAATCTATTCTTGAGACAGTCTTTAAATTCAGCTGGGATGTACTCAAGGTCATATTTTGGCTCTCCATTGGGGCAGTTCTACTCTGTCCTACAGGGTCGCTGTGAGTCGGAATCGACTCGACGGCAGTGGGTGGGTGGGTGGACTTGTTTTAATTTTCTTCAGGTGCACATTGAACTTGCATATAAGCAAGAGATGCTCTGTTCCACAGTCTGCTCCTAGCCTCGCTCTGACTGATATTGAGCTTCTCCATCACCTCTTTCCACAAATACAGTCAATTTAATTCCTGTGTATTCCATCTGGTGACGTCCACATGTGTAGTAGCTGTTTGTGTTGTTGGAAAAAGGTATTTGCAGTGAGTAAGTCATTGGTCTTGTAAAATTCTATCATGTGATTTCCAGTGTCATTTCTATCACCAAGGCCGTATTTTCCAATTACCAATCCATCTTGTTTCCAACTTTTGCATTTCAATCAACAATAATTATCAATGCATCTTGACTGCACGTTTGATTGATTTCAGATGGCAGAAGTTAGTAAAAATTTTCAACTTCCTCATCTCTGGCATTAGTGGCTGGGGTGTAAGTTTGAATAATAGTCACACACTGGTCATCCTTGTAGGCATATGGATATGACAGCATTGTACTTCCAGAGAGATCTTGAAATGTTCTTTTTTTGAGCATGTATGTGATGGCTTGTCAATGATTTCATTTTACTTGGATCCACAATCAACAGCCACGGAAGCAGCAGTCAAGAAATCAAAAGATGCGAAGCATTGGGCAAATCAGCTACAAAGGACCTCTCCAAAGTGTTAAGAGCAAAGATGTCACCCTGAAAACTAAGGTGCGCCTGACCTAAGCCATGGTATTTTCAATCACATCATATGCATGTGAAAGCTGGACAATGAATAAGGAAGACTGAAGAAGAGTTGACGCCTTCGAATTGTGGTGTTGGCGAAGAATACTGAATATACCATCGACTGCCAAAAGAACGAACAAATCTGTCTTGGAAGAAGTGCGGCCAGAATGCTCCTTAGAAGCAAGGATGGCGAGACTGCGTCTTACATACTTTAGACATGTCGTCAGGAGGGATCAGTCCCCGGAGAAGGACATCGTGCTTGGCAGAGTACAGGGTCAGCAGAAAAGAGGAAGACCCTCAACCAGGTGAACTGACACGGTGGCTGCAACAATGAGCTCAAGCATAACAACAATTGTAAGGATGGCGCAGGACTGGGCCATGTTTCGTTCTGTAGTGCACAGGGTTGCTATGAGTCTGAACCGACTTGAAGGCACCTGACAACAACGTGATGCCACTCCTCATTCTCACCGTAGTTACCGTATGACCATCTGGTTCAAAACGGCCAACACCAGTCCATTTCAGCTCACCAATGCCTGGGATATCAACGTTTATATGTTTCATTTCATTTTTGACACCATCCAATTTTCCCAGATTCATACTTCGTACATTCCACGTTCCGATTATTAACGGATGTCTGCAGCTGTTTCTTCTCATTTTGAGTCATGACACATCAGCAAATGAAGATCCTGAAAGCTTGACTCCTTCCACATCAGTAAGGTCCACTCTACTCTGAAGAGGTATCTCTTCCCCAATCGTATTTTTGAGTTCCTTCCAAATCGAGGGGCTTATATTCTGGCAATATATCCAACGATGTTCTGCCGCTATGTATACCGTTTCCACTGGTCAATTTTTTCAGAATTAGACCACCAAGTCCTTCTTTTTAGTCTGTCTCAGTCTGGAAGCTCCACTGAAACCTGTCTACCATGGGTGACCTGCTGATATCTGAAATACCGGTAGCACAGCTTCCAGCATCACAGCAACACGTGAGCCACCACAGTACAACAAACTGACAGATGCATTTTAATAGCTGACGTAAAAAAGTAACATGAAAAGGTTGGTATTTTGAAAACTCTAACCCCAATGGCAAAGGGTGTGTATTTGGTTTAATTTTTACAAATCATTTTCTTATTTATAATCACACAAATGTTTGTTCTATTGGGAAAAAGGCAAGTTCCACTGATGACACAAATATTAAACACCTTAAACTACTAAAAGAAATATCCTATGAAAATACAATGCCTTAAAAAAGAAGTCCAGGACTATGTAACAATGCAATACTTCCACATCAAAAACTGATGTTAAAATTCCAAGGCAGTGATTCTTAAGACTTTTTTTTGGATTATAAACCTATTTTGGAGCCTGAAAGCCATGGGTCTTTTCCCCTGAACACATATTCACGAAAAAAAAAAGTGTAAGATAACTTCAAAATGTTCGCAGACCCTCTCCGTAATTATGGACCCAAGTTTTAAGTAGTTATCACTTTTATGCTCTACATAAGCAGAGGATATCTTCTTCAGATAGGTGCTTAGCATCAGAACCTAAAACCATAATGGCCTTTTTGTTGACCTCCTTCTCTCCGATTTGAATTCCATACAACTTCTACAATTATTTTCTTAAAAATTTATATCATTCGCCATCTCGCAAATTCAGATTCTGACTCCCCCATCCTAGTAATCTCAGCCTTTCCTCAATTGCTACCCAACTCTTCTCTCTTTATTCCCAGCTCATGTTCTATGTCAGGCTGGTCATTCTCCTGGCATCAGCATAGAGGTGTTTCTCATTCATTCAGTAAACATACGCTTACAATATAATAACACCTGAGGATACAACAGTGAACAAGACAGACAGACATCCATGTCCTCACAGGGCCTACCATGTTCCTTCCTACTCCAATGAGAAAGCAGTATAGATGATTATAGAATAGTACTGTTTGCCTATTTCACATGCATGTTTTGTTTTCTGAGTGTAAACCTTTAAAATGGCACAGACTATAAATACTGCATTGGCTTATATTTTTGTATCCCAAACTCCTGCCTCAATGTTGCCATGTACAATGCTGTGCACAGACATTCATTTAAAAATTGTTAACTGGACATGCAAGGCTTAAACTTTTGTTTATTATAGCCATTTTTGTTCCTCATAGTAAAACCAGAAAATTCAGAGAATACATATTTGATCCTTCCCGAAGGCTCAAATTTTACCTATCATTTTATCCTGCTTTTTTTCTCTTAATATCAAGCTCTTTGAAGGTATTGTTTTGTAAGGAAGCAATACAGTCACCACTGCTTATTAGATATGTGTAACTTTATAGGACTTAAATGGGAATGAGGTAAACTTCACAAGATCATTGAAAGGAGTGAAAGAAAAATTAAGCGGAGAGCCTATTATCAACTTAGAGTACTTGCAATTACACCTCTATTTGTCAATTAGCACTTCATCAAAGAAAATGACTCATGTTTTCTCCTATGCTCAAAACATTCTCATTGTTTTCTGTTACCTCCTTCCTAATATTCGGAGTAAACAAAAGCTATAGGCAAAAGAAGTCTTGGTCTAGAGATTAGAGAAGTGCATAATGTAATAAAGAGCTTAAAGATTTATCACCCAAATAACACTGTGGTTTGGAGAGAGCCAGTTTGTTTCAGGGTTTATGAAAAGGCTGTGGTGCTGTAAGTGCTGAGTCAAAAGATAAATGATAACGTCTGCCCTGAGCGCAGCCAACTTGAAGAATAGGAAATTTACAGGGCAGTGAGTTCATGTTAATGGGGGAGGAACAATTCACAACATGAGAGCGAGAGTATAATCAATGTCACTAACACTAATACGTGTAGAAACTGTTGAATTGGTGTATGTTCTGTGTATGGAGCCCTGGTGGCACAGTGGTTGAGCTCGGCAGCTAATCAAGAGGTTGGCAGTTCAAATCCACCAGCCACTCCTTGGAAACCCTCTGAAGCAGTTCTACTACGTCCTAGAGGGTCGCTATGAGTTGGAATCAACTCGACAGCAACAGATTTGGTTTTCCTTTGTTCTGCTGTGTATATTCCCAACAACAAAAGATTATTAAAGAAAAAGTAAAGTGCACATCCCAGGTGACCCAATAAACTTATTAATATCATTTAAATAAGATAAGTTAGGAAAAGTCAATGAAATATATAACATAACAAGATTAATAATCTCTAATATAAAAAGAAGAAACCCTGGTGGTGTAGCAGTTAAGTGCTTCGGCTGCTACCCAAAAGGTTGCCAGTTTGAATCCACCAGGCAATCTTACTGGGCAGTTCTACTGTGTCCTATAACCAAAAACCAAACCCGTTGCCATCGAGTCGATCCCAACTCATAGCGACCCTATAGGTCAGAGTAGAACTGCCCCATAGAGTTTCGAAGGAGTGACTGGTGGATTTGAACTGCCAACCTTTTGGTTAGCAGCTACAACACTTAACCGCTACGCTACCAGGGTTTCCCCTCACCTAAAGTAAAATTAAAAAAAAAAAAAAAAAATCTTCGGAAGTTCATTACAATCCACTTGGTAAACCCTATGGGGTGGCTCTACTCTGTCCTATAGGGTCGCTATAAGTCAGAATCAACTCGACGGCAACAGGGTTTTTTTGTAATATAAAAAGAAATGGCAGTCACAGATTTATTACCTTTTTTTATTACACAACATTAATTGTAACAATACCAGTTGCAGTTAAGTCGGCTCTGACTCATGTTGACCTCAAGAGTTCTGAAGTAGAACTGTGCTCTGTAGGGTTTTCAAAGGTTGTAACATTTTGGAGGAGCCCTCATGGTGCAATGGTTAAGTGTTTGGCTGCTAACTGCTGGAACCCACCAGCTACTCTAGGGGAGAAAGATGTGGCAGTGCTTCCAGAAAGATCTACAGCCTTGGAAACCCTATGTGATGCTTCCACTCTGTCCTGTAGGTTTGCTATCAGACGGAATTGACGCGACAGCGGTGGGGGTGACCTTCTGAAAGTAGACTGCCAGGCCTTTCTTCTGAGGCATCTCTGGGTGGATTTGAACCAACAACCTTTCAGTTAGTAGTCGAGCATTTAACTGTTTACACCACCCAGGGACTCTTTAATTTATAATTTTAAAAATAAAAATGTTTGATTATTTATATTTTTGATTTAAATCTTGGAAATCAGTCTTGGAAGTTTTTAGTAAGAGGGAACAAAGAGGAGAGAAAAACGGCCAATGTACATGAAGATCCAATTTGTAGGAGAGGAAACTCAAATGATTATTTCACCATGTACTGGCTAACGCTCCAACTTCCTACAGCTAGGGTCCAATACATTCATATCACAATTAAAGAGAGGTGCCTTATTAAATGCCTACCTATTATTATGTACTATAAAATTATTAAACATATATAATATTCAATTTAATAAAAAATTTAAATTGTTAATCAACACTAGCTAAGATCTTATTTTCACTGGAAGGGTATTTGCAAAGCAAGAGAGTGGTGATACCTGAAGGGGAAAGAGGAACCACTAAGAGGGAAAAAGACAAAGGAAAGGAAGAATGAGTAAGCCAATTTGCTGTTAACTATTCCTGTTAACTTTCAATAACACGAGGACAAAAGGACTTGATAAAGAAGTATTCTTGTCCTGCTGAACTGCAGCTTAAGGAGAATATTCATCTTCATACCTGGGATTTTTTAAGAATCCTAGAAAACAGAAATAATTTTTGAAGGCTGAAAAATCACCACTGGATGTGCATCTCAGCTATAAACATACGACAGAATTGGGTTGCTCCGAATTAAGAAAGATTTTCTCTCAAAATAACAGACTTACATTTATACAACACTTCAAAAAAATTTTCAAATTACTTCTTGAGTTATCAGATCTAGAGTTGGAAATATTCCAGTGACAACTTTCTGAAGTGTTTTCTTAACTACATACATAAGACATCTGCTCACATCAATAATGAAATAACATACATGAAAGTATCTAACAATACCTAGTGCACACAAGCTCAATTAATTTTGTTCCTTAATCACCCAATAATGAGAATTAAACTCAGGTAAAAAGGACTTACTTCAACTCAAAGGTTGCAAGATGTTAGCCAAGGCTTTATTCCCAGTTACAATTTTCTTACACATATTATGGCAAGAAACATTCTGTGAAACTTTAATTTTCTTATCCTCCATACAATTTTAACATTTGCCACTACCTGTGAGAGTCAAACATTTACAATTCTTCAACAAAGATGCTGTAGGAATACATATATTTTTAAAATTGCTAACCACTACTACTAATCAGTAAAGTGGTATAAAGAATGTTCCAGCGATCTACAGATACAATGTAATCCTGATCCAAATGCCAATGACATTTTTTAATGAGATGGAGAAACAAATCACCAACTTTATACGAAAAGGGAAGCAGTCCCAGATAAGTAAAGCATTACTGAGAAAGAACAAAGTGGGAAGCCTCACACTACCTGACTTTAGAATCTATTATACTGCCACAGTAGTCAGAACAGCCTGGTACTGGCACAATAACAGACACACAGACTAATGGAAAAGAACTGAGAATCCAGATGTAAACTCATTCACTTATGAGCAGCTGATTTTAGACAAAGGTCCAAAGGCCATTAATTAAAGAAAAGACAGTCTCTTTAACAACTGGTGCTGGCATAACTGGATATCCATCTGCAAATAAAATGAAACAAGACCCATACCTCATGGCCATGCACAAAAACTAACTCCTAATGGATCAAAAACCTAAATATAAAATCTAAAACAATAAAGATCATAGAAGAAAAAATATGAACAATGCTAAGAGCCCTAATACATGGCATAAACAGAATACAAAACATTACTAACAATGCACAAATACCAGAAGAGAAACTAGATAACTGGGAACTCCTAAAACTGAAACACTTATGCTCATCCAAAGACTTCACCAAAAGAGTAAAAAGACAATCTATAGACCGGGAAAAAAATTTTGGCTACGACAAATCTGATCAGCATCTAATCTCTAAAATCTACATACGGCAAAACCTCAACAACAAAAAGCCAAATGACCCAATTAAAAAGTGGGCAAAGGATATGAACAGGCACTTCACCAAAGAAGACACTCAGGTGGCTAACAGATACAGGAGGAAATGCTCACGACTGTTAGCCATTAGAGAAATGCAAATCAAAGCTACAATGAGATACCATCTCACCCCAACAAGGCTAGCGTTAATCCAAAGAATGGATAATCAAATTATGGTATATTCACACAATGCAACAATAACAACAATGAATCCGTGAAACATAACATGGATGAATCTGGAAGGCATTATGCTGGGTGAAATTAGTCAGCTGCAAAAGGACAAATATTCTATGAGACCATGATCACGAGCACTCAAGAAAAGTTTTGAACACAGAAGAAAACATTCTTTGGTGGTTACAAGGGTGAGGAGAGACAGAGAGGAGTAATCCCTAATTAGATAAATAGGAGACAAGAATTATTGTAGGTGAAGGGAAGGTCAACAAACAATATAGGGGAAGTCAGCACAACTGGACTAAACCAAAAGCAAAGCAGTTTCCTGAATACAACCAAACACTTCGAGGGGCAGAGTAGCACGGGTAGGGGGTCTGGGGATGATGGTTTCAGGGGACATCTAGGTCAACGGGCATGACAAAGTATATTTAAAAAACGTTCTGCATCCCACTTTGGTGAGTGTCTTCTGGGGTCTTAAAAGCTAGCAAGGGGCCATCTAAGAAGCATCAATCGGTCTCAACCTACCTGGAGCAAAGGAGAATGAAAAAAACACCAAAAACAAGGAAAGTAAGCCCAAGAGACAGAAAGGGCCACATAAACCAGAGGCTCCATCAGCCTGAGACAGGAAGAACTAGATGGTACCTGGCTACCATTAATGAATGCCCTGACAGGGAACACAGCAGAGACTCCCTGATGGAGCAGGAGAAAAGCTGGATGCAGAACTCAAATTTTAATAAAAAGACTAGACTTAGTGGCCTGAGACTGGAGGGATCCCAGAGGACATGGCCCCCGGACTCTCTGTTAGCCCAAAGCTAAAACCATTCCCAAAGCCAACTCTTTAGACAAAGATTAGACTGGACCGTAAGACATAAAATGATACTGGTGAGGAGTGTCCTTCTTAGCTCAAATTGACACATGAGACTATGTGAGCAAGCAGCTCCTGTCTGGAGGCGAGGTTGAATGGACATGGGAAACACAGGGTGGAGAAGACTGTGCTGTCACATTACAGAGAGAGCAACTAGGGTCACATAACAACGCATGTACAAATTTTTGTATAAGAAACTGACTGGAATTGTAAACTTTCACTTGAGAGAAAAAAAATTTTTTTTCTCTCTTAAACACAATAAAAAATAGAAAAAAAAGAATATTCTTAGTGTTTACTTCAGAGATGTATAATAGAATGGAAAGAAAGCTGTGTACAATGAGGCTTTGGTGAAATAGAGAAAAATATATACCTTTTCTCTTTTTTTAGGTATGATAATTATTCTCTTTCAGGAGTGAAAATCAAGAGTCTAGCATTACTCCAGATGATATTAACCTAGATTCAATTTCATAACTAAATATCATCAGATAAGCTGACAATCCTTGTTTTGCCTATGTCACAGAGCTGCTGCAAAATTTAAATTAAACTGAATGTAAAAAGTACTTTTATCTTCAGTCAGTACAGCTAATTCTAGCAAGAAGACAGAGCCACACATGGCTTTCAGTCTCCATTAGAAGTCAGAATGTCCGACAGGACCTATGAGGGAAGAATAACAATCTGAAACCTGAGAAGCTGCCACAGGGCAATAAGATAGTAAAAATATGGTACTTATTGCTAATATTTATGATATTTACTCAAATTATGGCCCAAATACAAACTGATAACCAGAAAGGTAAATACTCTGAATTTTGAAACAATTTTATTGCAATAAACAGACGTTAAGGAATTGGTCAAAGAATATACCATTTTTAAATTTAAAATTTTCAAAAAACACAGAAAAATTATTTCTCCTCTATAACTTGCACCTTTAAAATATACCTCCTTACCTATCTCAATTTAGAAGCATTTTTGTGCTTAAACTTAATTTCCTAAGGAATTAAATTTCTTAGATTTTTGGAGACCTTTGGAAGGTCCTTTCGTAGCTAGTGACAGTAATTTGTTTTTGACAGCTAATATTTAAAAATAACAAAATTATATCAGCATTTCATAAAAAGGCTTGCTGGCCTACCGTCCACGATTCTCAGAAGGTTATTTCTTTCTCCTTTCTCTTTTTTTGGGGAGAGGGGGCAGGAGGATTGTTGTGTTTGTTTTTTTGTTTGTTTGTTTGTTTGTTTGTTTTTGACCCACCCTACAGAAGAACAGCTGGACCCTAAACATTTTTCATGAAGTCTGAAATTTCAGCAACACTGCCTTAAAACTCCTCAAAACCAGCTAAACACTCTTAATCAGAGGCAAAGCCACAGAAAAATGGTTAACAGTGGGGACAATGCAGGCAGCTAGCCCAAGTTAGAATTCCCACTGTCACTCACTCAGTGTCAACACATCACATAACTGCTCTAGGCCTCAGTTTATCCAGTCTATGCATCTTTTTTTTTTATGCAGAGTCAACCCTGACTCATGGCAACCCCACGTGTATCAGAGTAGAACTGTACTCCATAAGCTTTTCGCTGGCTGATTTTTCAGAAGTAGATCACCAGGCCTTTCTTCTGAGGTACCTCTGGGTGGACTCGTACCTCCAGCCTTTCAGTCAGTGGCCAAGGTGTTAACTACCTGCACCACTCAGGGACTCCTATGTAATACTACAATTATCAATACATCAGTTACCAATAGTACTTAAAGCACTAGAAGATAAGGCTTAAAACATAATTGCAAAATCCCAACATTAACATTTCTATATATTTTAGATTTACCAGATGACCTTAAACATGAGCTATTCAAAGTTGAGCTCATAAAGGAAATTACTGCCTGCCATTGCCATATCTCCAAACTAGCAACAAATAAGCATTGCCGTTTCCCTCCATTTCAGTTTTTCTGTTGTTGTTAAAGGAATATTTAAAAATATTTCCACCATTTCTTCTAAAAACCCACTGTCTGGTAAAGAAACAAGACAGATAATACAGGCACGAATGTATATGAGAATGTTTTTAAATGCTGTAAGAAGAAACTTCATATTCTCCAAGGGAAGTCAGGCCCTAACAACTGAGAAATTTAAAATGTTTATAAGAGGCTTTACTAAAATTAGAACTAAATGGGGATCCGAAATGTATCTACAGGGAGTTATAATCTGCAAAACAGCAGGTGCTCAAAACAAACAAAAAAACTCTAAGGCCTATCAAAAACCTAGAGATCTAGACACCTTGATACACTTTTAAGAATAGTATTTTCTTCAAAATATCGGTACTTATTATTTGTATTAAAGTTTACGGTCCACAATGTGCTTTCCATACAGCGTTCTCATTTGCTCCATCCAATAACCCTGTAAATTACGTATAAAAATTATTTCTGTAGATTAAGAAGGCAAGGTTCTGAAAGCTAATGTGATTTATTGGGGGGAAAAAAAAAAAACCACACCGTTAGGATATGACAAATGAGTTTAAACCCATGCTTTCTTATATTTCGATGGTCTTTCCAATACCCTAGAAGCTACCTCTAAAAAAAGAAGCAAATAAGGATCTTCACAGAAAGAAATCTCTAGGCCAAACCTCAGGCTGTTTTAAGTAGCTGCGCTGTCTTTGGTAACTCATTTCACCTTTCCAGGCCTTTATTTTATGATCTGCAAAATGAGAGAATTGGATAAGAAAATGTGAAGTCCCTTCCAGGTCCTGGAATAAATCTCCAAGACTGTGCCCTTTATTTTGGTAAGGCATGTTACAAACACATGTTATTGTTCATAGCAAGTTACAAATCATAAAGTAGTGTCAACAATTCTTAAGCAACCTATTGCAATTATTAAAAAAAACTCTTCTTGACTATCTGATAAAAGTTGCTTCCGTATCATCAAATTTATAAATAGATAGCAGTCTAAACCTCTCTTGGATTATGTGGAAATGACTAATTTCACCAACTATTCTCTTTTTAGACTGAAATAATGCTTTTAAAACATGAGGATGGTTTAAAGAAAATTTAACTACTGGTCAACTTGTACCAAGAAACTGAAATAACATTTTTATAATTATTTTCATGTTCTTTAGAATAAAAATTAAAAATTTCTTTTCCAACAAGGTGTTCTCCAGATGTTCCTATTGACTACCATTTCTCCAGTCTACCTCAGAAGAGTATCAGACAGATTTTCCAACAACTTCTACAGAAATAAAAAGTAACATACCAGGATTTTGATAAAATCGTCTTCCTTAAATTCATTTCACTGATTTGTCATTTCTTTCCAAATGAAATTCAAGCTTTTTTTTTTTTTTTCCTCTTCCTGGATATTAAAGAATACCAGAGACTGCACAACATATTTTGACCCTCTAAGTTCTTTCCTCATCTGAACATTTTTGCTCTCCTTACTCCTCCTCAAATATTCTTCATGGAACACACACCCAGGGATTTCCACTTTCCCAGCTCCGCTTCTTCCACAAAACTATTCTAACTACTATTGCAATAAAAAACGATTAAGAAAACGATGAAGGACATCCAGCTTTTTACCCTAATTTTCTTTCCATGAATGTCACTTAAAAGATTGGCTTTTCCTTCATTTTACCATCTCGCCTATCTCTAAAACAGAGAACACAGTCAAGCTTGACCTCAGTAAAGCTGTCAGCAATTTAGAAATTTAGTTAGTGCTTCTCTTGTCTATAATCTGAAATATCTCAAATCTTTAACTTTTCTTTTAGGCCAAATTAAAGACTTTTCCCAACAAGATTAGTTAATATAGCTAATCTTGATCTCATACGGTCGACACTATCCCATTTTGTTTTGAAGCCACTTGGCATCCACAGAGCATACGTTCTGCCAGTTCTGAGCAATCTCCAGGAAAGGCTTTGTATGTATAACGACTGAAGAAACTGTAACAGATCAGCACTCAAGACAGTCAACAGCCTACTTGAGCATATGTTTTTAATAAACAGCTAATCTGTTTAAAAGTAGCTTTTTCACTAGTGCTACTTCCTTCAGAATCCACAAACAGCACTTTTTTAAATAAACGGCATACTTTACTGCGAGCACAGGTTCACTTGAACTTCAGGATTAGAGCTAATTCCAAAGCGTCACAGGTTAGCAGATCTGCCACACCTTTCACCCGTGTTCTGTTTAGCCGTGCGTGTCCAGTACAATCACGATAGCTACACCACTTACAAAATTTCCTACGGTTTGAAGTGGTGCAATATTACTTCCCATCCCAAACAGTTTTATACTGTTATTACTAAAACAGCTGTCAGCCAAGCTTGGGTAACCTCTTTGTACAACCGTGCCCTAAACGCTTTGGGATCCTCCAGGATGCGTCATCCCACATTACGCCTCCAAACGAGACCTACGAGCCTGACGTGCTCCCGGGTCTCCGAGCCCGGACCGAACAGGCACGTGAAGACCGAGGACGGGAGCCGATCGCCCAGTGCGGCAGGGCTGGCTTACACTGGCATTCACGGCAGAACCGTGGCGCTGCGGCTTCCCCTTCCCCCGAAAGGAACGGCCCGGGAAGCGCCTTCCCCTCTGCCCCGCCTGTCCCCAGGACCCCGGTACCTCCGGCCCTCGCAGGAGCCGCAGGCCGTCTCAGCAGCCGTCCACGGCCGGCCCGCGGCAGCGGATGGGCGCGCCCGCCCCGCCTCCCCCGCGCCGGCCGAACGCCGGGGCGCCTCCCCGGGCCGCGCTCGCCCGCACGCACGCGCTCCTCCGCCCCGCCATGTTCCCGAGGCGGCGGCGGCGGCGGGCAGGGGGCGCCCCGCCGCGCCTCCGCTGGGATCTCCGCCCGGCCCCCGGGGCCCGGCGCCGCCCTCGCCGTGACAGCGCCCGCCCGCCACCCGCGCCCTCCCACCTGCCCCGGGCCCGCGGGCGCCCGAGACCGGGGTGCGGGGCGGGCGGCTGTGGGCCCGTCAACGGTCTGTCAGCGCCGGCCGGGGCCGGGGGCGCGGCTCTCACCTGGCTCTGGGGAGGGGCCGGCGCGGTGCGGACGAGGGTCTCCTCTCGGGCGCCGGGAGAGCCGAGACCGAGCCCCCTTCCTGTCCTCTCGCCACGCCCCCCTAGCCCTCTCGGATCCGAGGCGCGGTCTGTGCAGGAGGGTTTAACCCCGGAACTAGGGGCCCGGCGCTGCAGTCGCTGTCGATGTCTTCGTCGCCGCTGCAACCGCCACCAACGCCGCCGGGGTCGGGTTTGAAAACATCTCCAGTCTGTCCGTCTCTCACCACAGCCTCCTCGCTCCCAGGACCAGCGCCGCCTGGCGATTGGCTGGCGCGCTCCACGTGACCCGCAGCAGCACGGGAGGAGCGGCGTGCCGGCCCCGCCCCGCCGCCTTCCGCCCGGCGCGCCCTGCTCTCCCGGCCCGTTCTTTCAGCTCAGTAGAGAAATACGACGCGCCGCCGGGGGGAGGGGAGGAGGGCAAAGGGAGGAGGAGGGAGTCGGAATGTACCAAGCATGAGACGGCGCGGGGGTGGAGGCCTGAACTCCGCCCTTTGTGCCGTCTCCTCTCCGGGGAACCAGCAGTGTCTCCCCCCGCCATCACCCGCGTCCCCTCGGCTCCTGTCAACGGCACTGGGTGGGAGGGGGAAACCAAAGGGTAAGCGAGGAGGCGGCGCCGGCGCCCCTGACTCTGTCAAGCGAACGGCTCTGTAGTCGTTTTTCGTGGCGACGATGGCAGTGGCTGTGACTGGAAAGTTCTGGAAATTGCGGTGGCGGCGACGAAGAAGTGCCTCCACACGAAGGGTATTCTTAAGTTATTTGTGCAGGGGGCTGCTGAGCGAGTTTGTGAACCCCGACCCGTGCCACGCGGTGATGCGATCGCGGCTTGGGGCGGAGGTGTACGGCTTCTCCGCCCGAGCGCCCGACGGCCAGCAGCCGGCTCGGGCGGTTCAGGGAGGGGCGGGGCGGCGGCCCCCCGGTCCGCGCCGCAGTGCGCCTGCGTCGCGCGGCGGGGCGTCGCCGCTGAGTGGACCCGACTAGTCCGGAGCCCGAGGCACGTGCCGCGAATCTGGAGCGCTGGACGCCTCGAGTGCGGATGCTGGCCTGCGCCCGCCTGTCCCTCGGGGTCCCAGTCTTCCGGCCGACAGCGCCGGCGTGCACCTGCCGCCGGGGCGACGATGGACTGTCCTTAAAGGGAGACGACCGCATTTTTCGACATCTAGGATTGGGCGCTCCAGAGGGAGGTGCGCAGGTACTGGAGGAAAATTTACCATCTCTTCACTTAATAAAAAAAAAAAAAAAATGGTGTCGAGCAGCGTGTACGCTGACTTCTTCCTGGACGCCTTTTACACCTAGGTTAATCAGCGATAATTTGTATGTGCCTTAATTTAACCACTGTAAGTTAGAGGTTTGAGTCCCCCAAAAGGTACCTCACAAGAAAGGCCTGGTGACCTATTTCTGAAAACTCGGCCATTGACAACCCGATGAAGCACAGTGGTACTGACCTGAGTCACCATGAGTCAGAGGACAACTAGTTTGGTAATCACTGAAGGGGTTGTGCAATTGGAGGGAAACCGCTTCTTGCTCTTTAATGTTGTTAGTTGCCCTTGAGTAGATTGTGACTCATGGCAACTACACGTGTGCAGACTAGAAGAGCCGCATCGGGTTTTCAAGGCTGTGACCCTTCAGAAGCAGATAATCAGGCCTATCTTCCCAGGCGCTCCTGGGTGGGTTGTGGCCTCTAAACTATTGCAACATCCGTTTGTGACTTCATGAGGGCAGTTAAAAATTTATGTAAAAATGTTTTTTATGTCAGAAATACAAGTAGAAACGGATAACAGACGATGTGACATTTCACATTTGACCGGGAAAGCTAAGTCTCAACAAGTTCCTATGTTGTTAGTAGGTGCCATGGAGTCGATTTCCACTCATAGTGACCCTATGTACAACAGAAGGGGAATGCTGCCTGGCCCTGCGCCATGCCCACAATTGTTGCAGCCACCATGTCAGTCCATCCTGTCGAGGGTCTCTCTTTCGCTGACCCTCTACGTTACCAGGCATGATGTCCTTCTCCAGGGACTGGTCCCTCCTTATTAACATGTCCAAACTACACGAAGTCTAGCCACCCTCGCTTCCAAGGTGCATGTCAGCTGTACTTCTTCCAAGACAAATTTGTACATTCTTCTGGCAGTGTATGGTATGCTCACTGTTCTTCATCGACACCATAATTCAGAGGTATCAATTCTTCAGTCTTCCTTATTCATTGTACAGCTTTTGCGTGCATATGAGGCAATTGAAAATATCATGGCTTGGGTGAGGTGCACCTTAAAGGTCCTCAAAATGACATCCTTGCTTTTTAACACTTCAAAGAAGTCCTTTTGCATCAGATTTGCCCATTGCAATGCATTGATTTCTTGACTGCTGCTTCCATGGGCGTTGATTATGGAGCCAAGTAAAATGAAACCAATGATAACTTCAGTCTTTCCACTGTTTACCATGATGTTGCTTAATGGTCCAGTTGTGAGAATTTTCTTTATGTTGAGGTGTAATCCATACTGAAGGCCATAGTCTTTGATCTTCATCAGTAAGTGCTTCAAGTCCTCTTGCTTTCAGCAAGTAAGGTTGTGTCATCTGCATTATTGCAGGTTGTTGTACAAAGTATAAAGTTTTATTAAAGATCATTCTATTTTTCCTTTGCTCAATTCCTGATTTCTCCCACCTCTAAATCATTGGGTTCCATAGAAAAGCAGAAAGAAACTTATGTCTAGAGGAGGAATAGTGTTACATTTAATTTGGCTATTTATGGTGTGAAATACAAAGAAAAAAGAAATCCACTGAAGGTTTAACCAACTTGTTTGTCGACATCTCTCCAAATCGTTGAGTTGGTTCTCATTTAACCTATAGTCATCAGGAGTAGGTCAGTACTGTTGGCAATGGCATTCAGCAATTTCTGTAACAGTTCTAAAAAACCAAACCTGTTGCCGTCGAGTCGATTCTGACTCATAGCAACCCTATAGGACAGAGTAGAACTGCCCCATTGGGTTCCCAAGGAGCAGCTGGTGGATTGAACTGCCATCCTTTTGGTTAGCAGCCAAGTTCTTAACCACTGGGCCACCAGGACTCCAAAAAGAGTAGTGCCTTCAAAATTGAAAGGAATCTAATCTAGATTTTAAAATTGCTGAAATAAATTAAGCATAAATTTATGGTTACAGCTATATCCATGACCTTCCTTATTGCTTAAAATTACTGAGTACGTTAAAGATTTGTAAGGCGTGATCCAAAGGACTGTATTGACCATGCTCGACAGAATGCAGTCTGTAAAAGAAAAGTTCATTGTAGAATTAATCAGTTAAAATCTTTAATTTTAAGCTCGTATTAAGATCCTTGCCAGTCTTATGTATGAAAAGTGGCACATTATAAATCAGCCACATTAAAAATGTCCAAAGAGGAGCTAATTTTCCTTTTTGATGTGAAACTAGAAGTATAAACCAAGAAATATAATACTTATTACTGAAAAATTAAAGCCAAGGCCAAAGACCTTGTACTAAGGGGTAAAGGTCTCAAAAGAAGCCTGAAGAAAACTACCTTATGTATCCCTGTGCTAGTTGATTGGTAGGCTACTAAGGCTTTTAAATGTGGTGTAGCCCTCTCAGGTCATGGAACCCCTTCTTCAGCAAGCAGATAAAACATCTGTTTTCTTAATACCTCAAAACCCACTGCTGTCACGTTGATTCCAACTCATAGTGACCCTATAGGACAGGACAGAACTGCCCCGTAGGGTTTCCAAGGCTGTAAGTCTTTACAAAAGCAGACTGCCACATCTTTCTCCCTTGGAGCAGCTGGCGGGTTTGAAACAGCAACCTTTCAGTTAGCAGTTGAGTGCTTTAACCACTTCACCACCAGGGCTCCTTGTTTTCTTAATAACCAAAAAAAAGACCAAACCCCTTACCGATGAGGCGATTCCCGCTCACAGCGACCCTCTAGGACAGAGTAGAACTGCCCCATAGGATTTCCAAGGAGCAGCTGGTGGATTCAAACTGTCAGCCTTTTGGTTAGCAGCCACAGTTCTTAACCACTGCGCCACCAGGGCTCCTGTTTTCTCAATAGTCATTTTCAATTGTTTATTATGGGACAATGTACCAGAAAGTCAAGGACCCTAAGCATCAAACATCAGTTTTAGATTTGTATTTTCTTCTGTATATCAGATTATTTGTATTAAATACTAGTAGACTCTGACTCAAAGACGTAACCACTGGATTTACGGGTAAGACGTTAAAAAAAAAAAAAAAATTTTTTTTTTTTTTTTCAGTTTTAGCCAAAGCTTTATCATTTATTTAGGATTATCACTAGCAAACACTTAAAATGTGTTTGATACCTGATCAGAAACCATTCAGCTAAATGTAATTTCTTCCCATCTTTAGTTCTTTTTTTTTTTAGTTCTGCACATCTTTTAGAATCATAAACTACTACTTATTGTTTTCTCCTATTAAGTCCAGTTCATCAGATCTTTCTAAAAATGCTGCTGTCTTTCAGAAAGGTGAATTTAATAAGTGAAACAGAATCTTAGGTCATGTCTTTGCAGATAACTGTTTTCATATGCTGTAGGATTTTCTGGAGCAATGACCCCATCCAATTACAGTAACTGTGAACAATTAGTGGCTTTCCCTAGAAACTTAGTAGCCACTCCAAAAACAAAACATAGACATTGGATTCTTCGCCAACAGGAAGAATGAAAATAAAGCGAATTGTTATTGTTTGTTGGCTTATTTTTGCCATGAAACAGCAAATAAACTCTCCTCCTCAAAATGGTTCTTTTATAACGGCCTAAGATGACAAAGTTAGGAGCTGAGAAGAGGAAATGAGGAAGTAGGTGGTGGTAACATAAATGATGCCTCTCCCTCTCTCCCCGCTGGTTTGAGAAATAGGCTGGGATACAGCTGTCACCTCCAGCTCCAGAAAACTGACAAGGAAATTTTAATCAGTGTGCTGATACACATTCTGAAACCATCTTGGATTACTGTAATGGAATTTTACCTGCCACATATTTTTAAAAGCTAATGAGAAAACTGTCTTTGAAACCAGTGCTCTCTGTTAAAATTGATATGATCTCCCCCCCAAAAAACGGGCACAAAAAAAAAAAAAAAAAAAGCCAGGCTCAACTCAGAAATCTTTATACTGGAGTACAATGTAAGTGATAATCTAAAAATCATTGAGTTTTCTATAATGGTTTAATAGTGTACCTATAATTATAATAACCTAAAATCAATTTTCTACTTCTAAAACACTGCATAAAGGTTGATAACAAGTGCATATCCTTACTAACATGATTTTGCTTTTTCATTTGGTATGTAAAACGTCCCCTCTCCTATTTAAAAAATCGATAGTGGCATTAACTTAAAGGAATACCTGTATTTTTTCCACAATTTAAAATAAAAGGTTTAACAAAGTTAGCAAATAGGATAAGAAGATAGTCAATATGTATAGACTTTTTTTTTTTTTTAAAGGGATAAAAATAACTGGCAAAAGTGGCTACCTATGAGAAGGTCTAGAGGACTGTGGGGTAGAAGGGGGACATTTTTATTGTCACCTTTTTGTGCCATTTTAAAAATTATTAAATTTATCTTCTCAATTAAAAAACAATAACTTAAAAAATATTTTAATCATTGTTTTTAGGTATCGTAATACCAGTGAATCTACCTCAAGAGCAAGGCCGCAGTGATTTTGGGAAATCCTGAAACACCTGGATTAGATTTATCCAAACTATTCATTTTTTTCCAATTTTTGAAACTAATATATTATAGCAAGAGGTTTTATCCTTTCTTTTAATTGGTAATATCCACACAATTGAAGAGTATACTTTGCATATCCACTGATTTTTCCAACTCAGATTATACTTCCAGTTCCTTTCCAACTTTGTGTCCAAGTATCCACACTTTTCAGAAGTTCATCTTACGCCACTTCACTTTTATGAAATGCCTACATTAGTACCTGTTTTTGCTAACCAGTGGAAATCTGGAGAAGATTTTTGCTTTTACGAAAAAGATAAAAAGTGGAAACTAGAGTTCAGCATTTGTTTCGGGGTTAGCCACTAAAGAGGCAGCACGTTCCCCAAGCAGTGAGAGGGGCCTTGCCACGGTCCTTCCCTGGGAAAACACTCAGCATCCCCGCATCAAGCCTCCATAGCTTTCAGCTGTCTGTGAGCATCTGTGCCTTATCTTGATTTATTTTGTGTATCTGTTTTTTTGTTTGTTAGCAGGAAACCCTGGTGGCATAGTGGTTACGTGCTACGGCTGCTAACCAAAGGGTTAGCAATTTGAATCCGCCAGGCGCTCCTTGGAAACTCTGTGGGGCAGTTCTACTCTGTCCTATAGGGTCGCTATGAGTTGGAATCGACTCGACGGCACTGGGTTTGGTTTGGGTTTGATCTGTTAGCCAGGTGTGTCCTAAAGTATCAGAAAAGCCTAAGAGAGCTCATCAGAGTTTTGTTATTTGGTATGATTTTGGTAGGTTACTTTTTGGGTCTGGGGATGCTCAAAAAATTTTCCCACATAAATTAACGGTAATTGCTTCTTTGCCTTATGCCATTTCAGCTTACAAAAGGTTTCATAGGAATGCTGTACTTTCAGATAGGAGGTGAAACCTGTATTTGTAGTGTGAGAACAGCCAAAGATAATGTCAAAGTGTTGTGTGTCTGTCTTCTTTAAAAATGATAAACGATGCTCCTATAGACAACTGCCTTATCCTAATTACATCTAAAGTTTGACTTGAGGGGTCACTTACCAGTTGCAAATACAGTGACAACTGTGTGCTGTATATTATATTCTTGCCTTCCTTCCATAAAATGTTTACAGTAAATACTGCCATAAAGAAGATTTATAGAAAGATCACATTAAAGCTTGGTTATGGATAAATATAGAAAAGCAAAACCTACTTGAAATTTGGTAGAATTTTTACTTCATAGTAACCCAATACTATTATCTTTGACAAAAGTGACCTGGCAGTTGAAAAGGAGTGATGTTGAAGTAACTGTTAACTAGATTATATAATAATGTCTTCATAGTTAGCCAAGGATTTAAAATGGTGCTTTGTGGTTTAACATGGTACTTACAGCTACAGGTTGCTAGCTTACCACCAGGTATACACAAACAGGCATTAACTAATATAAAAAGTAAATTTATGTAGATGGGAGAGGCATATTTTATTTCTCCAGTGACATATGATATATGTACAATTGAACGTAAATTAAAGGCCTGCTTGTACACCAAAACCAGGTCCTTTGGGTGCTTCAGTCAAAGAGGTAAGACCACCAGCTGGCTCACAAGAGAAGCGTCCACTCCTGAAAAGAAAAGCAAGTTAACATTTTATTAACTAATAATTTTATCAACATCTAACAACTTTTACTTTAAAAAATTATTACTTCCGAACAGCTCAGTTAAGTACTATTTTTCCGTAATAACTAGCATGGATTACATAATTGAAACATTTCAACTGCTGGAAGATATTCTCTTCCTAAAGTTAAATAATGAAAACAGGCATACCAAACTCATCATGAATATGCAAAATATAAAACAACACTAATAATAGTTCTCATTTATTGAGCAGTGTACATACACTAGCTCACTTTACAACAATGCCATAAGGCAAGTGATAATGGCTTTATTTTACAGATACAGAAACCAAGGTTTAGGAGATTAAGAATCTGACCAAGGATTACTGCTAAAAGCAATGGCAAAAATAACAACCCTGAAGGATGTCTTTTAGAACCATGTTTTAATAAGCTAGAGCACTACATTTATTCTTTTTATATATGTATTTTATTTAAGTTGCGGTTGACGTCTCCGTGATAAAAAGGGAATATGCACACTTGTAATTCATTATTGTATACTGTATTTGGAAGTAAACACAAACTGGGTTCCTTGAGGAATCTGAAGATTTGAGAGGATGTCTTATAAGCAGTGAAGTCAAAGTCTGTATTTATACTTCTTAGCAGCTATATTAGTGGTACTAAATTTTCTACTGCCTCCTGCCCCCCAAAATAAAGGTCCCAGATCAGAGTGACTGCTATAAGCATGAAGAAAATAAAAAAAGAACAGGTCCTGACCAGGGAGGCTCTCAAGAGAGGCAGCAGCGCAGAAGTAGAGGAACCTGTCTGTCTTCACCCACACATGTATTTTCCCAGGTCATTGTTCAGCTTCTCGCCTGTATGACCTGTGTTGCCAGAGCACAGTTCAGCACCTGTTTCACATCATATTCATCTCTCCTACTCTCTGGCTTTGTTAATTTACCTTGTTCCTGCCACAGAGTTTAGCGAGAGAATTTGTTCAGTTCGTACCTTTTTAACCCCCTCTGGCTCTGCCCTTCACATTCTGCCACCAATCCTGTCAGCCTGTTCTTTTTGAGCCCTAGCAAATCATTTTTTGAGGAGACACGAGAGTGATGCCACTTAATCATGTGTAAGTCTTTCAAGCCAGCACAGTACATGATAAAGTAACTAAGTAATGTATTTTAATTAAGAATGCCAACAAAGTCAGGAATTAGTTGGGAATTATTTGCATCAGAGGGTCCCCCCACCCCCCGGAGCCCTGGTGGTACAGTGGTTAAGAACTCCGTTGCTAACCAAAAAGTCTGCAGTTTGAACCCACCAGCCGCTCTGCGGTAGAGTGGTGTGGCAATCTGCTTCCATGAAGATTAAACCAAAAACCTGTTGCCGTGGAGTTGATTCCGACTCACAGTGACTCTATAGGACAGAGTAGAACTGCCCCATAGAGTTCCCAAGGAGCGGCTGGAGGATCTGAACTGCCAACCTTTTGGTTATCAGCCAAGCTCTTAACCCCTGTGACGCCAGGGCTCCCCATAAAGACTACAGCCTGGGAACCCTGTGGGGCAGTTCTACTCTGTCCTGTGGGGTTGCTATGAGTCAGAATCAACTCCACAGTAATGGACTTTTTTGGTATAGGTCTTTTTGTTCACTCTAAAAACCAGGCCAAAAAGCAGTCAATATGTACTATGTGTCATAGCCTAACACTAATTTTGTAGGGCAAGTGGCGAGATTTAACGTTAAAAAAAAAGTAGTTGGGTTTATAATTTTTTTTTTTTTTTGGTATCAACCAGTGGCTTAATGTCAGCTACTTCTTCCATCAAATTTCTCTGCTTAAAACTTCTTTCTTGATCAAATGTCAGGATGGAACGTGATTTAAATGTTTTCTTGTAGATGTACCTTGAAATCTGAGCATTCAGAGGATATCTTAAACCCTCTTAACATCCACGTGGATATTTTATTGTTAGGTACCCTGAGTCGGTCCCAACTCATAGCAACCCTATGCACAACAGAATGAAACTGCTGGGTCCTTTGCCACCCTCACAATCGTTCCTATGCTTGAGCCCACTGTTGCAGCTCCTGTGTCTTCTGAGTGCCTTCCAGCCTGAGGGGCTCATCTTCCGGCACTGTATCGGACAATGTTCCACTGCTGTTCATAGGATTTTCACTGGCTAATTTTTTCAGAAGTAGACCGCTAGGTCCTTCTTCCTAGTCTGTTTCAGTCTGGAAGCTCCGCTGAAACCTGTCCACCACGGGTCACCTTGCTGATACTTGAATACCAGTAGGCACAGCTTCCAGCGTCACAGGAACACGCAAGCCCCCCAGTACGACAAACCGACAGATGTATGCGGGTCCACTTGGATAGATACGTGAATATTTTCAAGTCAATAAGCTCCTTAAAAAAAAAACCAAACCTGTTGTCTTCAAGTCGATTCTGACTCATATGACCCTATAGGACGGAGCAGAACTGTCCCGTAGGGCTTCCCAGGCTGTAACAGTTACAGAAGCAGACTGACCGCTGCGTCTTTCGCCTGCGAGGTAAAGGGGAGGTTTGGACCACTGAACTTTCTTTTGAGTTAGCAGCCAAGCACTTAACCATTGTGCCACCACTTAAAAAGCTCCTTACTTAGGTATTAATACTATCTTTACCAACACAGGAAACACTGGTGATGTAGTGGTTAAGTGCTATGGCTGCTAACCAAAGGCTCAGCAGTTCGAATCCACCAGGCGCTCCCTGGAAACTCTACGGGGCAGTTCTACTCTGTCCTATAGGAGGCGCTACGAGTCAGAATCAACTTGACAGCAGTGGGTTTGGTCTGGCTTTGGTTTACCAACACAAATAACTAATTTTGGAAAATTATAAAAACTGAAGTTTCTGAAACAATAAATAGAATTAATCATGTATATTGCCTGAGCTCACAGGATTATGGAATTTTATATATGGAAATAATTTTAGGAATAATCTGGTCCATAGTTTCCTAAAATGTGTTGCATAAAATTACAGTCCCAGGACATTCTTTAGGGCAAAAAAGGTATTCTGTGGTCCAGTGTGCCTAACTGCCAACCTTCTCCTTTCCCCGCCATTCATACAATGCACATTAGAGTATTATAGAGGCTACAATATAGCCTATAAATTCATTTAATCTACTAATTATGTAACTTTTTTTCCCCAAAAACACTCAAAAAGCAGTGATCTAACCCTATTTACCTGACTGCCACAATTTACACTAGAGGTTTTCACTTAAAAAACAAATTTTCCCCTATGTTTAAAATGTCATCTATTGCCTTACCTTCCTCATTACAATTCGAAAAGTAAATGTGGTTATTTAGCCATTCCAACACTAAATGTATATTCATGATTTTAACTTATTGGCATTCTAGAAAACTTGGCTTTTCTGTAAATTTTTAGTGGCTAAAAAAAGGACTTTATATAAGCAAGATACTTTATAAAAAAATTAGTGCTGATCTTTTGAATATTGCTGAAATGTATCAACCACTGCCCCTATTTTTAGTATTAAAAAAAAGTGACAGTAGTCACCTATCACCAATCATCCTGGAACTGTAGCCTGGCCATGTCTTTCGACATCTCAGACGGCCTGGGCCCCACAGAATTCTGCAGAATTAAGACATCTTTATGATGCTAAATACAGAGAATTCAAATTGGATTTAAAATTAGTTTCAAGTAATCCACACTAAAATTTTTTTCTATTATTTGAAAGTAGTTATAGAAATTATTTTCAGTACTTTAAATTAGTTTAAAGAACAATCTCAGCACACAAATATTTGTTTATTGATGCCAAAAATAAGTAATATTTTCTTACAATTGGTTTAATATTTTAACTGTCATTTACAAAAAATAATAAACAAGCAGCTTTTTAACCACTTAGAAAACATCAATCTTTTTACTAATTTTGGTCACGGTATACCTAGTGGGTGGTACCTCAGAAAATCAGTTATTACTAAACCAATTTAATTTCTCTCATTTTTTCATTACTCAGATTCACAATTAGCATCCCTTTCAAATACGTTAGCAAAGAGCTTTATTATTAAAATGTTAAAAAGAATTAACCAAAAATAAAGAACTGTATTTTGGTTATTACTATCATTCAGTCTCTCATCATCCTGTATACTGAAGAAATTAATTTGGGGAAGGAAATGGGGAAGTTCTTGTTTTCCCTGGCTGGTAAGACATTCTAATATTACTATGTCCAAATACAAGCTATATAGACCATTGATGTACTCTCTGCAGCTACTGAAAAATAAGTAGATTTATTTCTGCTGTTTAAAAAAGACGTGGTAAGTGGAAAATAAAATTAGGTTCAGAGACCAATAATTATACCGTCTTTGGCCCAAACCCAGAACACTGTCAACAAGATCCCAGGGAGGAGCTGTTCACAACTACTGATAAGTAGCATCCCTCTTACATGCTGAGAATGCTTAACTGCGATACTTAGTTCCTCCTATTTAATGTTAAAATACTGTTGTATTACAGTTTTCCTGTATTTAAAACACCACCAAAAAAAAAAAACTAATTTCCACAGATAATCTCATCCAGTCTTATGGTTTTATATACCATGTATAATAGCTGATTCATATCTATGAGTCGGAAATGACTCGATGGCAATGGGTTTGGTTTTTTTTTTTTTTTATAATAGCTGATAAATCTCCAATTTGTATTTCCAGCCCTAATGCATTCTTTTAAGTTCCAGGCTCTTATCTACCTTTCAGCATTCTACCATGGATGTCTAATACCAAAAATAAAAACATATAAAGAAATCTGTTGCCATTGAGTTGACTGCAACTCACAGCAACCCTACAGGACAGAGGAGAACTGCCCCATAGGGTTTCCAAAGAGCGGTTGGGGGATTCGAACTGCCAACTTTCTGGTTAGCAGCTGAGCTACCACTGTGCCACCAAGATGTCTAATAGGCATCTCAAATTTAACACGCCTGAAACAAAATTCTTGAATTTCTTCTCCAAACGTGCTCTACCCCAAATCTTCTCTCTTTACTTAAAGGAATCACCCAGGTATTCACGTCAAAAAAGCTAGGAATCACCCATGATTTCTTCACTCTGCAACATGCACTAAATTCTAAACTATTCTCCACATAGCAATTACTGTAATATTTTTAACAAAATCACCAATATCAACTTAAAACAGTCCAACCCAGATTACTTATCTGGCCCTCTATACCGCTCTGACCCCTTCTACCACTTTCCTCCTGCAATCACCTCACTGCAACCAAACTATCATTTTATTTCCTCTAAGACCTTTATACATGCTGTTTCCTTTCCCTAGAATGTTCTTCCTCCAGCTGTCCACGTGGTTCTCTCTCCCACCTCATTCAGGCCATGGCTCAAAGGTTACCACCTCAGAGATCTATCCTGACTAAATCTACCCCCATCATTCTCTGTCCTCTAACTCTGCTCCATTTTTCTTCTATCGTTTACGAGACGTTACATGAGCTATCTCCATTATTAGAATGTAAGATACATGAAGAGTTTATCTTGTTCACAATTGTATCCCCAGTCTAAAACAGTGCTGGCACACAGCAGGCACTCGTGTTTGTGAAATAAATGAATGATGACAGAATGTAATCAAGTGGGCAAAGAAACTGTCTATTTGAGTGGCAGCAGATTATTGTTGGATTAATGTTGTAATCCTTCATCAGAGAGTTGAAAAGAAGGGTAGTAGGAGGTTCTAAACTACAAATTAAGACTACAGAATTATAAAGATGTAATCAGAACAAGAAGGACAGCTAAAGAAGCCAAGCTTATTTCACAAGGAAATCTGCACTTGCGATATAAACGTACTCAAATGTTGAAAGTTTCAAATTGTGGGTTTAAGTCCAACTATAAAAGTACTAACTAACCAGTTGCCATCGAGTTGATTCCAACTCATGGAAACCCCACATACAACAGAAAGAAACGTCCGGTTCTGTGCCAACCTCACAATTGTTGGTATGATCGAGTTTATCATTGCAGCCACTGTGTATTCTGAGTGCCTTCCAGCCTCAGAGCTCATCTTCCAGCACTGTATCAGACAATATCTGTTGTGATCCATAGGACCATCATTGGCTGATTTTCTAAGTAGATCACCAAGCCTTTCTTCCTAGTCTGTGTTAAGTCTAGAAGCTCTGCTGAAACTTGTCCACCATGAATGACCCACCCTGCTGGTGTCTGAAATGCCAATGGCATAGCTTGCAGTATCAAACCAACATGCAAGCCACCACCGTATGACAAACTGACAGACGGGTGCTAGACACTTGTAAGAATGCAGCCTAATTACATCAATTGTCATTTTGGATACATTACACAATTTATAGTCAGTGAAAATGTCCAGATCTTTATCTTCTCTTTTGCCAGGTTGCTCCCATCATGTAGCTGTATTAATTGCTTTCGTTGTAATTGTAACTTGAGCAACTTTTACCAAACCTCAGTTCGAAATCTAAGCATTCACATATCTCCAAATTATTTCTCAACGGAAGTAAATCTCCGTATGGTCTTAAATAGTTGTAATCCTTTTTTATTTTTTTCTGCTTAAATTAAGTCATGTAAAATTTTCTTTCTCTCAACATTACTTTTAAATAAATGGCTATATAATATTCCAATGGGTCAAAAGATCTACAGTGTTTTTTATTCTCCTATTTATGTATATTTTTCCAAAGTTTTGCCATAAATAACTATTCTCTGATGTTGAATTACTAACTCAGAGGGCATGGATGGTTCTATAATTTGCACCCTAGAAATTCATCTATTCTTCTGGCAGACTAATAATCCAGCTAATGAGAAAATGAGGTCAATTCAGGATAAATGAAATTTAGCAAATGCAAGCTGACCCCTCCTGACTAAGAAACATACAGTTCTAAGAAACATACCGCTACTGACTAAGAAACATAACTTCTTCCAGCACCTTGAGCCTAGAGAACTGAATTGGCTTAAAGAGGTTGGCATTCCCTTCCTAGTTCCTCACTCTCTTGGGCTACACTTGCTTTTGGGGGAGGTAAAACATTTCCATTGTGAAGAATCACTCTCTTTAGGGAGGTGAATGAAGTGAAACCTCTTGTGACTTGTTAACAATATGTTCCTTAGACAGTGGTCCTAGCCCTTACTTATTCTTCCTCCAAGTGTAGGCCCCCCAAAAAGCCCACAGAATTTTCACAAACTTCAGCTCAATTTTAGGCCCCTCGAGAGTTTTTAAATAACTTCTTGCTACTCTAATAGTTAACGCCCTTGGCTGTTAACTGAAAAGTTGGAGATTCAATTCCACTCAGAGGTGTGCTGGAAGAAAGGCCTGGAGATTTACTTCTGAACAATCAGCCATTTAAAGTCCTATGGAACCCAGTTCTAATTCTGACACATGGAGCCACTGTGAGTCAGAATCGACTCAATGGCAGCTGGTGGTATTTTGGGTCTGAAACAAAATAAACAATACCACAATGCTCTCTACTGCTCAGTTCATATTAATTGTAATTAGTTTAAGTATCACATGAAGGTATTCACTAGCCAACTAAAAAGCCTGTAAAAGAGGAAGACGAGAACTATGTCATAAAGAAAAACACTGAAGGACCTATCAATATTCAATCTGAAGAAAGATATGGGAAGACAAGGTAGCTGTTCCAACTAACTGAAGAGCTGTCATTTGGAAGAGGCATTGAAATTACCTTATGTTAGTTCAAAGCTTAGAAGTGGACTTCCAGGGGGAAATTAATGGAGACAGACTTGGGGTCAATCTTCTAACAGTATAAACTTAAAGCCATGGAATTGATTACTATGGAGTAAATTTCCCTTCTCCATAAATATTTGAACAGATAGATGATCAGCTGATAGGATTTTAGAAACAAAACTTTTCTTTAGGTTTTTTTTTATAACCACCCAAGGTTCTTTCCAACTCCTGTGAACTTAGGGTATAAAACTTAATTTTACATGGAAGACTAATTTCGGTTAGCCCATTAAAATTTATTATATATAAAGTATACCTTGGTCCAGGTTTTGGAATTTTGCCAGCCTTGAGTTCATCAATAATTTCTTCAACATCCTTAGGAGTCAGATCCTCCTAGAACAAAAAATTACAATAGTCATATTAAAATTACTTCCTACTGCTGAAATATGTATCAGCCCCTAATACCAGTTAGTTTATTGTCTGTCTGTCCCTCTTAGATCACATGACAGTTACCAGGGTAGCAACAAGTGAATAACTTCTGTTTATAAACATATACTACTAAATGCAATATGCAATAAGAGCTGTCAGTGAAAAGGAGATGCAGAGTAATACTTTGAAGTAAAAGAGGTCTGCATTTGAGTCCTGGCTCCACCACATAGTAAAGAATAATCTTGGGCAAGTTACTTAGCTTCCCTAAGCTTGTTTCTTCGTTTATAAACCTACCTCAGAGTGCTTTTGAGAATGAGAAAATATATTAAGTAGAACAGTGCAAAGGCACATGCTCAATAAATGCTATATTCTTGAAAAAATACGAGGTGCAAACAGTACCAGTAGTAGCAGAAACTTTTAGGTAGGTGCCTAATAGCTATCCCTAACCTAAAGACCTAACACCCTAGTGATACCTTTTTTCTTTCCCAGGTGAAATTCACACTGTTTCAAAATTCACTTAATTTTGGAAGAGAAAGGTAAAAACACTTACGCACTAATTTTGACACACTTATTTTCTTTAATGATCCTGAACCTCCAATCCTACCTCCTCCATTTCAACCAGGGCAGCTCTGTTTTGTATACTGTGCAACATTTTATTTCGAGAAAGAGTTCTATTACTTAAAATACAAAAATACAGTTAAAGCACATGTGAACATGGATGCACAGACACACACAAGCCTAGCTGCAGCCTAGGTTTAATCAACAGGGAAATGGTCAAAACAGAACGAACACGCTTGAACTGAGAGAAAAATCAGTCACACAACATCTTATTCCCCCTTTCCCTCCACAACTGTTAAACATTAACACATTTTTCATTGGAAGGCCCTGAACAATTGCCCCTCGTACTAACTGTGCTAACGAAATCAGGACTCAATACTGTATCACAAGTCCCTAGAACAGTGCTTAGCACATAAACCAAAAACCAAACCCAGTGTCGTCGAGTCGATTCCGACTCATAGCGACCCTATAGGACAGAGTAGAACCACCCCATAGAGTTTCCAAGGAACACCTGGCGGATTCAAACTGCCGACCCTTTGGTTAGCAGCCGTAGCACTTAACCACTACGCCACGAAGACTATTAATATATGTTGAATCATTAAACAATTATAGAAATAAAAAGCTGTTTTTAAACCACTTAGGGTTCAATTAGATGCTCAGGACCTAATAGCTAGAAAGAATCCTTAAGTTCATCTAATGATCCCATCCCCCCAAACACAACTTTTTATTATAAACATTTTTAAACTGCATGAATACCTGTATTTCTGTCACCTGGGTCCAATAAATTTTAATTTTGCTGTATTTGCATTATATATGCATACTTTTTTTTGCTGTACAATTTGAAAGCAAATTGCAGACATGACACTTCATTGCTATTGTATCAGCAGGCATCTCTTAGTACGAATATTCTCCTAAATAACCACTATGCCATTACCACACCTAAGAAAATTAACTAGTTCTTTAATACCATCAAATGTCAAGTCCGTATTCAAATCTTCCCAATCATCTCAAAATATATTTGATAGCTCTTTTTTTCTAAGCAGGATCCAATCAAAGTACAGTAAAATCTGCAAAAGCCAGAACCTGTGTAAGGCAGAAACCTGTAAGAGAAGGAAAACTCAAATATTTTCCAATAGCAGTGAGTGATAGAAGAGTGCTAAGACTGCACCCTGGCAAAGGTGGGAAACTTGTGAGACCCAGAAAAACAAGGCAGTCTTGTCGAGTTCCAGCTCTCACAGGTTCACTGTCTATGTGACTATTTCATTTTATGTACTGATACGCTCCATAAAAGTTAACTGTCTTGCCCAAGATCATACTGCTATTAACTAGAAGATCCTCTGTCTCTTGGACAAATACATACACTACTATATTCAATAGATTTACAGTACTTCACACAAAGTCTTTACTAATTCCTGTTTAAATGAGTACAGTGCAAAAATGTGAGAAAAGGAAAAAGTTGTTGCCATACCTTTAAAGGGTTTTTTTTCTTAAGTATGGGAGATAAAAGAAATGTTAAGAAATCTGAATCATTCGTCATGAAAATGAAGAAAATTGCCCTAGGGAATGAAACCAAAGCAAAACCAAACCCACTGCTGTTGGGTCAACTTTCTAACTCAGAGTGACCTCACAGGACAGAGCAGAGCTGCCTCAAAGGGTTTCCAAGGAGCAGCTGGTGGATTCCAACTGTCGACCTTTTGGTTAGCAGCTGAGCACTTAACCACTATGCCACCAGGGCTCTAAAGTACCCCAGAAATCAAAAAGGTCAAAGAAATCAAATTTCATCTTTATTTTAAAAAATGTAGATTTCCATTTCATGCATTAAGACTGACTATCCTGATTGAACCTCTGGTTGTAACAACATAAAAATGCTAGATAAAACTTTTAAAAAACAAAGGCTTTAAAAATTCATCAATATGCTTACATAAAAGTAATATCTAGTGACCAAAAACTCAACGAAAACCCAGAGACATAAGTGGAACACCAAGTAAACTTGGTGTGATGCCAACCGTTGTCGTTAGGTGCTGTGGAGTTGGTTCCAGCTCATAGCGACCCTAAGTGCAACAGAAGGCAACACTGCCCGGTCCTGCATCCTCACAATTGTTATGGTTGAACTCGCTGTAGCCACTGTATCAATCCATCTTGTTGAGGGCTGTCTTAGCCATCTACTGCTGCTATAACAGAAATACCACAAGTGGATGGCTTTAACAAAGAGAAATTTATTTCCTTATAGTAAAGTAGGCTAAAAGTCCAAATTCGGGGTGTCAGCTCCAGGGGAAGACTTTCTCTGTTGGTCTTCTCATCAGTCTTCCCCCAGACTAGGAGCTTCTCTGCACAGGAGTCCCCGGTCCACAGGACTCACTCTGCTCCTGGCACTGCTTTCTTGGTGGTACGAGGTCCTCCCTCTCTGCTCGCCTCCCTTTCCTTTTTCTCTCTTGAGAGAGAAAAGGTGATGCAGGCCATACCCCAGGTAAACACCCTTTACATTGGATCAGGGATGTGACCTGGGTAAGGGTCGTGTTACAATCCCACCCTAATTCTCTTTAACATAAAATTACAATCACAAAATGGAGGACAACCACACAATACTGGGAATCATGGCCTAAACAAGTTGACACATATTTTTGGGGGACACAATTCAGTCCATGACAAGGCTTTCTTTTTCAATGACCCTTTACTTTACCAGGCATGATGTCCTTCTCCAGAGACCAGTCCCTCCTGATAACGTGTCCAAATTACGTGAGACAGAGTCTCAGTAAGGAGCACTCTGGATGTATTTCTTCCAAGACAGACTTCATTCTCCTGGCAGTCCATAGTATATTCAATCTTTTTCATCAACACAGTATCTCAAAGGCATCAGTTATTCGGTCTTCTTATTCACTGTCCAGCTTTCACATGCGTATGAGGTGATTGAAAACACTATGGCTTGGGCCAAGTGGACCTCAGTCCTCAAAGTGACATTTTTGCTTTTTAACACTTTAAAGAGGTCTTTTGCAGCAGATTTACCCAATGCAATATGTCATTTGATTTCCTGACTGCTGTTTCAATGGGTATTGATTGTGGATCCAAGTAAAATGAAATCCCTGATAACATCAATCTTTTCTCCATTTATCATGATGTTGCTTATTGGTCCAGTTGCGAGGACTGTTTACTTTGAGGTGTAATCCATACTGTAGGCTGTGGTCTCTGACCTTCACCAGTAAGTGCTTCAAGTCCTCTTCACTTTCAGGAAGAAAGGTTGTGTCATCTGCATATCACAGGTTGTTAATGAGTCTTCCTTCAATCCTGATGCTGCGTTCCTCTTCAGATTCCTGCTTCTCAGATTTTGCTCAGCATATAGATTAAGTATGGTGACTTAAGTATGGTGAAAGGATACAACTCCAATGCTCATCTTTCCTGATTTTAAACCACACAGTATCCCCTTGTTTTGTTTGAATGACTGCCTCCTGGTCTATGTACAGGTTCCACATGGGCATAATTAAGTGTTCTGGAATCCCCATTCTTTGCAATGTTATCCATAATCTGTTATGATCCACGCAGTCAAATGCCTTTGAATAGTCAAGAAAACACAGGTAAACACCTTTCTGGTATTCTCTACTTTCAGCCAAAAACCATCGACATCAGGAATGATATCCCTTGTTCCATGCCCTCTTCTGAATCCGGCTTGAACTTCTGGCAGTTCCCTGTTGATATACTGCTACACCTACTTTTGAATGATCTGCACCAAAATTTTACTTGTACATGGTATTAATGATATTGTTTGATAATTTCCACATTCTGACGCCAACTATAAAAGTGGTAATGGTAATAATAGCATCAGAGCCTGCCTAACTTCAGGGTGGGGAAAATGGGAATCAAGAACAGCCCAAGGCTGGTCCCTATGAGGTGGAGGTCAGACATACCTCCAAACTTTTCACCAGTTCTGACACCAGCCTTCCCTCCCACGGCACTCTCTACTTCTCTTCTGGGTTCGATAATCCATTGCAGTGGCCACAGAGAGCTCACAGACCATACTTAAAATTAAGTGGTTTTTTAAGAAAGTAACAGGGTACAGCTCAGGATCAGGAAGCACGTAGGCAAAGTCTCCCTTCTTCAGTGCAGGAAGCTCTCTCACCTCCTCTCTGCTGTGCAGGCCTCCTCTCAGCCCTTGAGGACAGGCCTACTCTCAGACCGCTACTCTCAGGCCTCCTCTTGCGCCCTCAGGACAGGTTCCCCCCAGCCCCTTCAGGGCAGGATTCTCTTGACCCTGCTGTCTGTCACTACTTACTCTGCGACAGGGCCTGTTCTGGGCCTGTTGCCACCAGCTCTGCCACTGGATCCCTTCTGGGCCTGTCGCTGTCATCAGTGTTATAGCCCTTGACCTGTGCTACAGTTCTTCAAAAGTGTTCCTTGCCTCCTCCTTTCTACTGCTTTTCTCTTCCTTTTTTCCTTCAGCTTCTTCCTGGTTCCTGTCATCTTCTGTCTGAAATATCTCTGGAGTTAGCTACCTACATCTGCAACTCCTCGTCACTTTTAAGGCATGGCCCTCCCACCAGGGCCACGAACTGATCAATCTCCTCTCGGGAGACCACAGATACTTGGTTTGCATAGTCTATTGACCAATCCCTACAAAGTGCATGTCAAGCACAGGGCAGCCTGCAGACCAAGGCCAGGCAAAAAGTATCAAACCGTCCTTATTTACAGCTTACCCAGGAAATGTCCATCAACCTGAACAGAAGTAACAAACCCTCTGAGGTAGAAAACTAGGACAAAGGTAACTCAAAGCTTAGGTGAAAATTCTCTAAAGCTGTTTTTCCAAAGAACCAAGGCAAAAGGCCACATGAAGGAACTCATTTCAGCACACCTGGGCCCAGGGTTCCATGGCCAGCCTAGAGTGGCAGGGAGCAAAGCCCCAGGCCAGCCCAAGAAGGTCTAACAAAAGACCGTCACACAGCTAAGACCCCAAAGAGCCATATCTTCTATATAAAGGTAAACTAGAATTAAACTCTTCCTCAAAGAAAACTGCTCATCTGGAAACTTCAGCATTTGGGGATACAGGTAAGAACAGATGTTCTATGTTGAGAATTCCCCAGGACTATCTAATGAACTTCTAGCATAGAATTTAATTTAAAGTGATCCTGGGACTAGGAGTACTTCCAGAAGCAAGAAAAAAAACAAAGCAAATTCCTTCTTAAAGAATCCACCCTGAACACTGGTCGCAAAGAATTTCCAGAAACAAAATTCTAAGAAATATGAGCTAGAAAGGGATCGGGATTGAAAATGATGATATAATTAGTATAGCAAGCACCTTAAAAACTAAAAAACTAGAAAACTCCATATACTTGGATATTAAGAACACCTCTAAAAGGATCTCCACAGGTCGAAGAAGGATCAAAATATAAATTAAAAAATATTTAGAAACTAAATGATAAAAATATTACTTGTTAAAACTTGTGAGATCTTCATAGACATATACAGAACACTCCACCAAATAGCAGCTGAGTGTACTTTCTTTTGCAAAACACATGGAACATTCTTCAAAATAGATCACATATTAGGCAACAAAGCAAGCCTTAACAGAATCCAAAACATCAAAATGTTACAGAGCATCTTTTCTGACCGTAAAGCCATAAAACTAGAAATCAGTCAACAGAAAAAGCAAGGAAAAAAAATCGAATACATGGAAACCGAAAAACACCTTGCTCAAAAACTACTGGTATATAAAACAATCCAAGGACAGAATAAAGATATTCACAGAAAAAATTAGAATGGAAACACATCCAGAACCTTTGGGACACAGCAAAAGCAATGCTCAGAGGTCAATATATAGCAATAAACGCACACACCCAAAAATAAGAAAGGGCCAAAATCAAAACATTAACCCTCGAACTTGAACAAACAGAAGAAGAGCAGCAAAAGAAGCGCACAGGCACCGGAAGAAAGGAAATAATAAAAATTTAGGCAGAAATAAATGAAATAGAAAATTGAAAGCATTAACAAGACCAAAAGCTCGTTCTTTGAAAGTATCAACAAAATTGATAAACCACTGTACTCTAACAAATTTGAAAACCTAGAGGAAAGGGACAAATTTCTACAAATACGCTACCTAAACTAACACAAGCAGGGGTAGAACTACTAAACAAACCTATAACAAAAGGAGGGATTGAAGAGGTAATTTAAAAAAACTCCCAAAACAAAAAAAAGCCCTGGCCCTGACAACTTCACTGGAGAATTCTACCAAACTTTCATAGAAGAGTTAACATCACTACTACTAAAGGTATTTCAGAGCACCGAAAAGGATGGAATACTTCCAAACTCATTCTGTGAAGCCAGGATAACCCTGATACCAAAACCAGGTAAAGATGCCACAAAAAAGAAAATTACAGACCAATAACCCTCATGAACACAGAGATAAAAATCCTCAACAAAATTCCAGCCAACAGAATTCAACAGCATACCAAAAAAAATAATTCACCTTGACCAAGTGGGATTCATACCAGGTATGTAGGGATGGTTCAAAGTTACAGAAACACTCAATGTAATCCATCAACAAAAGATAAGAACCACAGGATCTTATCAATTGATGCAGAAAAGGCATTTGACAAAGTCCAAAACCCATTCATGATAAAAATTCTCAGCAAAATAGGAACAGAAGGGGAATTCCTCAACATAATAAAGGGCATTTATACAAAGCCAACAGCCAACATCATCCTATATGGAGAGAGTCTGAAAGCATTCCCCCTGAGAACGGGAACCTGACAAGAATGCCCTTTATCACCACTCTTATTCAACATTGTGCTGGAGGTCCTAGCCAGAGCAATTAGGCTAGATAAAGAAAAAAACAGCATTCGAATTGGTATGGAAGAAGTAAAAGTATCCCTATTTGCAGATGATATGATCTTAGAAAACCTCAAAGAATCCACAAGAAAACTACTGGAACTAATAGAAGAGTTCAGCAGAGTATCAGGATACAAGATAAACATACAAAAATCAGTTGGATTCCTCTACATCAACAAAGAGAACTTTGAAGAGGAAATCACCAAATCAATACCATTTACAATACCCCCCAAGAAGGTAAAATACTTAGGAATAAATCTAACCAGAGACATAAAAGACCTATACAAAGAAAACTACAATACACTACTGCAGGAAACCAGAAGAGACCTACGTAAGTGGAAAAACATATCTTGCTCACTGGTAAGAAGATTCAACATTGTGAAAATGTCAATTCTACCCAAATCAATCTACAAATACAATGCAATCCCAATCCAAATTCCAATGACATTTTTTAATGAGATGGAGAAACAAATCACCAATTTCATATGGAAAGGGAAGAGACCCCAAATAAGTAAAGCATTACGGAAGAAGAAGAACAAAGTGGGAAGCCTAACACTACCTGATTTTAGAACCGAGTAGTGAAAACAGACTGGTACCGGTACAACAATAGATATACAGACTAACAGAACAGAATTGAGAATCCAGATGTAAATTCATCCACCTACGAGCAGCTGATACTTGACAAAGACCCAAAGGTGTTAAATGGGGAAAAGACAGTCAGTCTCTTTAGCAAATGGTGCTGGCATAACTGGATATCCATCTGCAAAAAAGTGAAACAAGATCCACACCTCTTACCATGTACAAAAACTAACTCAAAATGGATCAAAGACCTAAATATAAAATCTAAAACAATAAGGATCATGGTAAAAAAGAATAGGGACCACATTAGAAGCCCTAATACATGTCATAAACAGAATACAAACCATAACTAACAATGCACGAACACCAGAAGAGAAACTAAATAACTGGGAGTTCCTAAAAATCAAACACTTATGCTCACAATAAGACTTCACCAAAATAAGTAAAAAGACAACCTACAGACTGGGAAAAAATTTTTTGGCTACGACATATTCGATCAGGTTCGAATCTATAAAATCTACAAGATACTGGAAAACTTCAACAACAAATAACCCAATTAAAAAATGGGCGAAGGATATGAACAGGCACTTCACCAAAGAAAACATTAAGGCAGCTAACAGATACATGAGGAAACGCTCACGATCATTAGCCATTAGAGAAATGCAAATCGCAACTACAATGATACCATCTCCTCCCAACAAGGCTAGCAATAATCCAAAATACACAAAATAATAGATGTTGGAGAGGTTATGGAGAGACTGGAACACTTATACACTGCTGGTGGACATGTAATGGTACAACCACTTTGGAAATCTATTTGTTGCTTCCTTAAAAAGCTAGAAATGGAAGTACCATACGATCCAGCAACCCCACTCCTTGGAATATATCCTAGAGAAATAAGAGCCCTCACATGAATAGATATGTGCACACCCATGTTCACTGCAGCACTGTTCACAATAGCAAAAACATGGAAACAACCTAGGTGCTCATCAATGGACGAATGGATGAACACATTATGGTATATTCACACAATGGAATACTACGCAATCATAAAGAACAACGATGAACCCTCATAACATGGATGAATCTGGAAGGCATTATGCTGAGTAAAATCAATCGCAAAAGGACAAATATAACACGACGGCAATAGTATAAGAATTCAAGAAAAGGTTTAAACACAAAAGAAAACATTCTTTGACAGTTATGAGGATGGGAGGGAGGGAGAGGGGAATTCAATAACTAGATAGTAGACAAGAATTATTTTAGGTGAATGAATATACAACACACAATACAGGCGAAGTTGGCACAACTGGACTAAACCAAAAGCTAAGAAGTTTCCTGAACACAACCATACACTTCATGGGACAGAGTAGCAGGGGCACTGGTCTGGGAATCATGGTTTCAGGGAACATCTAGGTCAAATGTCATTACAAAGTTTATTAAGAAAATGTTCTGCACCCCACTTTGGTGAGTGGCGTCTGGGGCCTTAAAAGCTACCAAGCGGCCATCTAAGATGCATCAATGGGTCCCAACCCACTTGGAGCAAAGGAGAATGAAGAACACCAAAGACACAAGGAAAAGAAGAGTCTAAGAGACAGAAAGGGCCGCATAAACCAGAGACTCCATCAGCCTGAGAGCAGAAGAACTAGGCGGTGCCCAGCTACCACCAGTGACCGTCCTGACAGGGAACACAACAGAGTCCCTGATGGAGCAGGAGAAAAGTGGGATACAAGAACTCAGAATTAACTTAAAAAGGCCAGACTTAGTGGTCTGATTGAGACTAAGGGAACCCCTGAAGACATGCCCCCCGGACTCACTGTTAAACCAGAACTAAAACCATTCCCAAAGCCCACTCTTTAGAGAAAGATTAGACAGGACTACAAAACATAAAATGACACCCACAAAGAGTGTGTTTCTTAGTTCAAGTAGATACACAAGACTAAACAGGCAGCTTCTGTCCAGAGGCCAGATGAGAAGGCAGAAAGGGATAGGAGGTGGCTGAATGGACGCGAGAAACACGGAGCAGAAAGGCAGAGTGCACTGTTGCATTATAGGGACTACAACTAGGGTCACATAACTATGTATAAATTTTTGTATGAGAAATTAACTTGAGCTGTAAACTTTCACCTTAAGCCAAAAAAGGAAAAAAAAAAAAACTTGTGAGATCTGGGTAAAATTACTTAAGGGAGTGGAATGATACCATCTCTGTAAAATATTTAAAACAAGCAATGTAGTATTATATACTACTACGGTTGATTACGTGCAAGAAAAAGTTTAAACATATGTAGAGCAAGAATGCACACTAGACTTATAGTAGTGGTTATCTCTAGGGATGAAAGGAAGGGAATACAATTTTGGGTGGGGTTGGGAGGGCTTCATCTGTATCTGTAGCTTATTTCTAAACAGTAATATCTGAAGTAAATGTGCCAAAATGTTCATATCTATAAGTCTTGGTGGCTGGGACATGAGGGTTATTTTCTGTATCTGTATGTAAATTATTAAACTTTTCATAATTTAAAAGTTTTTGAAAATTATCATTTCCTGGAGTTAAATACAAAAAATGTTTAAGGACAGTAATTTTTTATAAACATCTGGATATTCATCCTAACCATTTCTTCTAAATGAATTACTCAAAAACAAGCAATATCTATAGGACAGAGACCCAAATATTTAAAAATATTTTTTAAAAGACATCACATAACCTTAACCAATATTAAGTGGAATACTCACATAGTAGTTGTCATTTATTTGAACCATTGGTGCATTTACACAGGCACCTAAACATTCCACCTCTATAAGAGTGAAAAGTTTGTCAGGTGTAGTCTCCCCAACCTTTATTCCTAAAAATATAAATGATCACTGTAAGGACTAGGTTGTATCTGAACACTGATTTTGTTTTAAAAAAAAACAGTGAACATATTACAGACATATACAAAAATTTTTCAGAGCATTAAATTTATTTTTTAAAAAACTGTATGATTATACTATACCATAATGCTAGACATATTACATTAGTATATTTAATACTTATAAAGTTAATTAAAATGACATGAAATCTAAAACTAATATACTCAACTATTATCAGAATTTATATCTTGTGGGGAAGGGGAATTTTGAGCAGACTTTAGCTGTTTTATATACTTCCATACTACCCATTTTTACCATATGCAAGTATGTTATATCCAACAACCACAAAATTAAAAGATACCTCCTCCTTTTACTTCACTTAACATAGTTAAAAATGCAGTAGTCACCATTTTATATGGAAAAAATGTCATTTCATTTTATAAATGCTACTATAACACCATATATTTGAAATCTCCCTTACTGAAGCATTCTTAACTACATACTTATCTGTTCTATGGCTCCTTTGGGAGGCTATATATACAAGATACAGTCACTTTTTTATGAACCTCATGCTATTATATAAGAAGTTAAACTTAATTTTCCAAACAATGAAAATTTTAACGCTAGAAACTTTTCAAACATACTCGATGATTGGGAAAGAAAAGGTGAAAACTCAGTTTTGAGGCTGAGAACCAAGGACAAACAAACAAACAAACAAACAAAAACAGGAAGAAATAAGAGGGGCAAACAAAAACCCATTGCCATCGAGTCAATTCTGACTCATAGCAAAAGACAGGAAGACAAAAATTTACCAGGGAAGTACAAATCCAGTAAAATGAAAGAAAAAAAAAAAAAAAAAGGTAGACATTGGAAAATTTAGGTAGAAACAGGTCAACTCTAGAAAGATAATTCTATTTTTCATAAAAGTTACAAATGTAACATATCTCATACCAAGCTTTCTCTGAATGGCCTCCAGTATGCTGTCAGAATCTCGAAGCATGCAAGGTGTGGTAGTGCAGACCTGAATGTGATACTTTCCAACTGGCTTTCGATTATACATTGTATAAAAAGTTGCTACTTCATATACTCTCATTGGCGGTACTTGTAAAATTTCTGCAACCTAAAACATTAGGAAAATTTTAAATAATTATGATGTTTATTGAATGAGCTTTAATCATGTCTTAAAATATGTAATTTTAATATTGTCTCAATTTTCTTTAAAAGCAGAGTACATACCTGTATCTGATAGTTGTGTGGTAGAAGGCAAGTCCTTCAATTTTCAGACACCTTACACTTAAACCACACAGGCCCCAGAGGCTAATGTTAGGCACTTTCTTCTCCCTTTACCCCACTCCTCACCTCCACAAAAGGATATTCTTTTTCTCTAAATCTTTAAATCCTGCATTATTAGGAATTTCTGCTTATATCATTTCAACTTTTATATTTCATAATTTAAATTCTCTAAATGGCAAAAATTTTGTGGCCAAACCCCAATACATGAAACAAGTAAATTTTTTAAACCCTGCACTGATTTTTTCAAAAAACCCCTGATGTTACTGGTGGTATATACTGCAAGCAAATGGTATGGAGACTTATGGTCCACATACATTCAATCCTGACTATGATCCTGCCTACAACTTTCCAAGTGATCTAATACCATTTATCAGATTTTAAGATGTCATATCTAGCATTCCTAAGAATTATACATTTATCTATGCCCTAACATGACATAATAGCTCATTAAATAGCATTTGAGGTGATAAATATGTTGAACTTCCTCATATCTATAATTCCAAAGGAAATATATTCTCAAAAGATATCTAATCTTGGCTCATTTGTGAAAGATCATAACTGTACTATTTAATTCAGTGATTCCAAACCAGGCAGGTACCTCTGAATCTGGGGGTGTCTCAAAATAAACATATTTGAGCCCCACCACTGAAGACTGTAATTGCTGTATCTGATATGATCATGTGATTTTTCTTTTTTATCCTGTTAATATGATGGGTTACACTGATTATTTTTTCAACAATGAACTAGTCTTACACCCACTGTCATCAAGCAGATTTCAACTCATGGTGGCCCCCTGTGTGTCACAGTAGTACTGCACTAATAGGGTTTTCAGGGGCTGTACTCTTACAGAAGTAGATTGCCGGACCTTTCTTCCATGGTGCCAGCCTTTCAGTTAGTAACCAAGTGCAAACCATTCACACCACCCAGGGACCTTGCGGATTATAACTGAATAAATCTGGAGTGAGGCCCTGATGTTTAACTTGAAAAAGTTCCCACAGAATTCTACCACTCACACCTTAGTGATGGTTACTGAACTAACACATGAGCTTTTGGAGATTGTTTTTGTTGTATGGTTGGGTTCTGCGGGAACAAACAGTGACATTAGTATAATGTCTCAAATGTAAAGTACAATGAATCGGATTATATTTTTCTATACGTGCTTTCCTGACTTTCCTCTACACACATCCAGTTCTATGCAGAACAGAGCAATATTTTTGAAATGTTCTGACCTTAGTTTCTTATTTATTTTTCTCTGCGAATCTTACCATTTAGCAAGACTTCCAATATGCTTGTCATTATTAAACTTGCAAATATTAAAAAAAAAAAAAGATACCACAGGGCTTCAATATACATAAGACAAACTCTAACAGCACAGAAAAGAGAAATTGACAGTTCCACAATAATAGCAGGAGAGACTTCAACACACCACTCTCGGTAAAGGACAGAACATCTAGAAAGAAACTCAACAAAGATACAGAAGAGCTAAAGGGCACAATCAGCCAACCTGACCTCACAGACATATATACAACACTCCACCCAATACATGCAAAGTACACATTCTTTTCCAACACAGTGGAACTTTCTCCACAATAGACCACGTCTTAGGCCACAAAACAACCCCCCCAAAAATCCAAAATGTTGAGATAATACATAGTATCTTCTCTGACCACAATGCCATCAAAGTAGAAATTAACAATAGGAAGATCAAGGAATGAAAATCAATTACATGGAAACTGAGTAACACCCTACTTAAAAATCACTATGAGGATGCAGGGCCAAGATGGCAGAGAAGTCAGATGCTTCCAGTGAACCCTCCTACAACAAAAACCTAAAACTACAAGTGAAATGATTATATTTATGACAAGCTAGGAGCCCTGAACATCAAAGGCAAGGTTAAAAAACGGACTGAGCAGAACAGGAAGGAGAGACGGTTCAGAAGTGGAGAGGAGTTGACAGACCTGAAGCGACAGGAGCCCTCAGTCACAACTCCCAGGAGTGACTGCTGCGGGCTGGTGGTAGCAGTTTCCTTAGGGAGAAGCAGCCAGCCACACGGTCTACTCATACCTCCGGAACCAGAGAACAGTGCTCTCGCCAGAAGCTAAGTACTTGTGTATATTGTACTGCACCCCCAACCCCCAAGGTGGCTTCAGTGGCTTTCAATTTCCCTGGGCCTGAGATAGGTCCCGCTGAGCACCCTGAGCCACTCTCCTCAGTTTGGAGAGGGAATAAATTCACAATTGGGGGAAAAGATAATCTGCCACCTCCACTAACCTGGGTACCTCAGGACAGAAGCAGCTCCCTTCATGGCATAAACGGTCCGTGGACTTTGAATACCTTCCCCTCCTGCACGGACCTGTGTGAGCCTATTTCAGGAGAATAGGCCCTTGTTGGCAGGCTGCAACTGTTTCAGCGGTGCAAAGGAGAGGTGGGTGTTTGATGTTTCACACCACTTTGCCTATTAAATAGGGTCCTGACCTATCCACATCAGGGGCATAAGGAAGGACTGGTGGCTCCACATAGGTCACCCAGCCACCTGTGACAGGTCCAAGGATAACTGGTACCTCCCAGTCCTTACAACCAAAAGCACTGGGTGCCCATGGTCCTTCTGCAGAACCCAAGTACCTGTGCACTCCAGGGAACAGGAACGTGCTTTCCTCAGATACTCGGGGGATGGTTGTCAACCCCCTGCCTTGTTCAGACCATGACCCTCTGCTGCAACCAGATACTGGTACCTACACCAATCACCCCTGCACCTCTAAGAATGTAGGGCAGAGCGTGTAACACACACATGATGACCAACCACCTAGACAGCTGAGCTGAATCCATACGAGAAAAGTGAATGGAATCCTAGACGCATATACCTGATAACAGCTCTAGCCAGCTGGTGACGGAACGTTAGAGCTTCGAAGGCAAAAAATACTCAACCTACCTCACTCAAGCAACCTATTTGGACATATCAAAACACAACAAAGAAGCTAGGATACAATAAAGCAAGCATAAACTAATACAATAACTTATAGGTGCCTCGGAGACAACAGTCAATATCAAATCACATAAAGAAGCAAACCATGATCACTTCAACAAGCTCTCAAAACAGAGCATCAAGGGATCGTTTGGATAAAGGTGCCTTCCCGGAATTACCAGGTGGAAAATTAAAAAGATTAATATACAGAACTCTTCAAGATATCAGCAACGAGATCAGGAAGGAGATCAGGAAGGAGATCAGGCAATGCACAGAACAAGCCAAGGAACACACAGATAAAGCAGTTGAAGAAATTAAAAAGATTGTATAAGAACATAACGAAAAATTTCATAAGATACAAGAATCCACAGAGAGACAGCAATAGGAAATTCAGAAGATTAACAAAAAAATTACAGAATTAGACAACTCAATAGAAAGTTAGAAGAGCAGAATTAAGCAAGTGGAAGGCAGAACTGGTAAGACTGAAGATGAAACACCTGACACCAATATATTTGGAGAAAAATGAGACAAAAGAATTTTTAAAAAATGAAGAAACCCTAAGAATCACATGGGACTCTATCAAGAGAAATAACCTACGAGTAATTGGAGGAACAGAACACGGAGGGACAACAAAAAATACAGAGAATTGTTGAAGATTTGTTGGCAGAAAATGTCTCTGATATTGTGAAAGATGGGAAGATATCTAAGATGCTCATCAAACTCCACACAAAGTAGATTTTAAAAGAAAGTCACCAACACATATTATAATCCAACTTGCCAAAACCAAAGACAAAGAATTTTAAGAGCAGCTAGGGATAAACAAAAAGTCACCCACAAAGGAGAATCAATAAGAATAAGCTTGGACTATTCGGCAGAAACCATGCAGGTAAGAAGGTAATGGGATGACTTATATGGAAAACTGAAGGAAAAAAACTGCCAGCAAAGAATCATATATCCAGCAAAACTGTTTATCAAATATGAAGGTGAAACTACAACATTTCCAGATAAACTAAAGTTTAGGGAATTCGTAAAAACCAAACCAAAACTAAAAGGAAATATTAAAGGGAGTTCTCTGGTTAGAAAATCAATAATATCAGATACGAGCACAACACTAGAGCACTGGACAGAGCAATCAGATATCAATACACATAGGGAAATCAGAAAAATAAATCAAGATTAAAAAAATGTTCAAAACAGGGAAACAGCAATGTCATTATGCAAAAGAAGACAACGTTAAAGCAATAAAGAGAGACTAAAAAATGCAGTCATAGTTCTTTCATATGGAGAGGAAGACAAGGCAATATAAAGAAATAAAGTTAGGTTTAAACTTAGAAAAATAGGTGTAAATGTTAAGGTAACCACAAAGGAGACTAACAATCCTACTCATCAAAATAAAATACAAGAAAAAAATAAAGACTCAGCAGAAACAAAATCAACAACAATGAATAGGAAGAAAGAATATAAACTACTCAGCACAAAAATTTAAGTGGAAAAAAGAAACTATCAACAACACACAAAGAAAGACATCAAAGTGACAGTACTCAACTAATTAAAAAAAAGTTTTTTTTTAAACTCATACCTATTTATAATTACGCTTAATGTAAATGGACTAAATGCACCTATAAAGTCACAGAGAGCGGCAGAACAGATAAAAAACACGATCCGTCTATATGCTGCCTACAAGAAATACACATTAGACTTAAGAGACACAAACTAAAATTCAAAGGATGGAAAAAAATATATCCAGCAAACAACAATCAGAAAACAGCAGGAGTGGCAATATTAACTCATGAAAAAATAGACATTAAAGTTAAATCCACCAAAAAGGATAAAGAAGGGCATTAAAAAAACAAAACCCTCTGCCATTGAGTTGATTTTGACTCATAGCGACCCTATAGGACAGAGTAGAACTGCCCCACAGAGTTTCCGCGAAGGGCATTATATAATGATTAAAGGGACAATATACCAAGAGGATATCACCATATTAAATATTTATGCACTCAATGACAGGGCTGCAAGATAACATAAAGCAAACTCTAACGGAACCGAAAAGTGGGAGAGACAGCTCCACAATTATACTAGGAGACTTCAACACACCACTTTCAGTGAAGGACAGAACATCCAGAAAGAAGCTCAATGAAGATGCGGAAGATATAAATGCCACAATCAAACGACTAGACCTCATAGACATATACAGAACACTCTACCAAACAGCAGCCAAGTATACATTCTTTTCTAGTGCACATGGAACATTCCCTAGAATAGACCACATGTTAGGTCGTAAAGCAGCCTTAGCGGAATCCAAACCATTGAAATATTACAAAGTATCTTCTCTGATCATAAGGCCATAAAAGTAGAAATCAATAACAGAAAAAGCAGGAACAGAAATCAAACATTTGGAAATGGAACAATACCCTGCTCAAAATGACTGGGTTATAGAAGACATCAAGGATAGAATAAAGATATTCACAGAATCCAATGAGAATGAAAAGACTTCTACCAGAACCTTTGTGACACAGCTAAATCAGTGTTCAGAGGTCAATTTACATAAATAAATGCACGCATCCAAAAAGAAGGGCCAAAATCAAAGAATAATCCCTACAACTTGAACAAACAGAAAGGGAGCAACAAAACAAAGCCTCAGGCACTAAAAGAAAGCAAATAATAAAAATTAGAGCAGAATTAAATGAAATAGAGAACAGAAAAACAGTGGAAAGAGTTAACAAGACCAAAAACTGGTTCTATGAAAAAAATTAACAAAATTGATAAACCACTGGCCAAATGGACAAAAGAAAAACAGGAAAGGAAGCAAATAACTCAAATAAGAACTGAGATGTGCGATATTACAACAGACTCAATTGAAATTAAAAGAATCATATCAGATTACTACGAAAAATTGTACTCTTAACAAATTCGAAAACCTACAAGAAATGGAAGATTTCTAGAAACACACTACCTATCTAAACTAACACAAACAGAGGTAGAACAACTAAATAGACCCATAACTAAAGAAGAGATTGAAAGGTAATCAACCCCTCCCCTCACAAAAAACAAAAAAAAACTGGGCCCAGGCAGCTTCACCGCACAGTTCTACCAAACTTTCAAAGAGTTAACACCACTACTACGAAAGGTATTTCAGAGCATAGCAAAGGAAGGAACACTCCCAAACTCATTCTATGAAGCCAGCATATCCCTGATACCAAAACCAGGTAAAGACACCATAAAAAAAGAAAATTACAAACCTATATCCCTCATGAACGTAGATGCAAAAATCCTCAACAAAATTCTAGCCAAGAGAATTCAACAAAATATCAAAAAAATAATTCATACCAGATATGCAGGGACTATTCAAAATTAGAAAAACAATGTAATCTATCATATAAATAAAACAAAAGACAACAACCACATAATCTTCTCAATTGATGCAGAAAAGGCATTGGACAAAGTTCAACACCCATTCATGATAAAAACTCTCTGCAAAATACGAATAGAAAGAAAATTCCTCAACATAATAAAGGGCATTTATACAAAGCCAACAGCCAACATCATCTTTAATGGAGAGAGTCTGAAAGCATTCCCCTGGAGATTGGAAACCAGAAAAGGATGCCCTTTATCTCCACTCTTATTCAACATTGTACTAGAGGTCCTAGCCAGAGCAATTAGGCATCCAGATTGCTGAGGAAGTAAAAGTAACTATTTGCAGATGACATATCTTCTACATAGAAAACCGTAATGAATCCTCAAGAAAACTACTGAAACTAATAGAGAAGTTCAGCAGTATATGAGGATACAAGATAAACATACAAAAATCACATGGATTTCTCTACACCACCAACAAAGAGAACGTCAAAGAGGAAATCACCGAATCAATACCATTTACAATAGCCCCCAAGAAGATAAAATACGTAGGAATAAATATAACCAGACACGTGAAAGACCTATACGAAGAAAACTACAAGACACTACTATAAGAAACTAAAAGAGACCTGCCTAAGTGGAAAAACATACCTTTCTCATGGATAGGAAGATTTAACATTGTAAAAATGTCTATTCTTAAAAAAGCCCTCTATAGATAACAACGGAATTCCAATCCAAATTCTAATGACATTGTTTAATAAAATGGAGAAACAAATCACAAGCTTCATATGGAAGGAAAAGAGGCCCCGGATAAGTAAAGCACTACTGAAAAAGACGAACAAAGTGAGAGGCCTCACACTACCTGATTTTAGAACATATTATACCGCCACAGTAGTCAAAAAAGCCAGGAACTTGTACAAGAACAGACACATTGACCAATGGAACAGAATTGAGAATCTAGACATAAAGCCATCCACATCTGAGCAGCAGATATTTGACAAAGGCCCAGTCAGTTAAATGGGGAAAAGACAGTCTTTTTAACAAACGGTGCTGGCATAACTAGATACCATTTTCAAAAAAATGAAACAAGACCCATACCTCACACAATGCACAAAAACTAAATCCAAATGGATCAAAGACCTAAATATAAAATCTAATGCAATAAAAGATCACAGAAGAAAAAACAGGCAGAACAGTGGGGGCCCTAATATATGGCATGAACAGTATACAAAACCTTATTAACGATGCAGAAGAGAAACTAGGTATCTGGGAGCTCCTAAAAATCAAAAATCTATACTCATCCAAAGACTTCACCAAAAGAGTCAAAACATTACCTGTAGACTGGGAAAAGGTTTTCAGCTATGAAATTTCCGAGCAGCGTCTGATCTCTAAAATCTACTTGATTCTGAAAAAACTCAACTACAAAAAGACAAATAATCCAATTAAAAAATGGGCAAAGTATGTGAACAGGCTCTTCTCTAAAGAAGACATTCAGGTAGCTAACAGATACATGAGGAAACCCTCACGATCATTAGCCATTAGAGAAATGCAAATCAAAACTACACTGAGATTCCATCTCACTCCAATACGGCTAGCATTAATCCAAAAAACACAAAATAATAAAAGTTGGAGAGGTTGTGCAGAGACTGGAACACTTCTACACTGCTGGTGGGAATGTAAAATGGTACAACCACTTTGGAAACCAATTTGGCGCTTCCTTATAAAGCTAGAAATAGAACTACCATACGATCCAGCAATCCCACTTCTCGGAATATACCTAGAGAAATGAGAACCTTTACACGAACTGATGTATGCACACCTATGTTTACTGCAGCACTGTTTACAAAAGCAAAAAGATGGAATCAACCAAGGTGCCCCTCAACAGATGAATGGATAAATAAATTATGGTATATTCACACAATGGAATACTATGCATCAAAAAAGAAAAATTATGAATCCGTGAAACATTTCATAACATGGAAGAATCTGGAAGGCGTTATGTGGAGTAAAATTAGTCCACTGCAAAAGGACAAATATTATATGAGAACATTATTATAAGAACGTGAAAAATGGTTGAAACAGAGAACAAAATATTCTTTCATGGATACGAGAGTGGGGAGGGAGGGAGGGAGAAGGGTTTTCACTAATTAGATAGTAGATAAAAACTATTTTAGGTGAACGGAAAGACAACACACAATACATGGCAGGTCAGCACAACAGGACTAAAGCAAAACCAAGAAGCTTCCTGAATAAACTGAATGCTTCAAAGCCCAGTATAGCAGTGTCAGGAGTTTGGGGACCATGGTTTCAGGGGACATCTAAGTCAACTGCCATAATAAAATCTATTAAGTTCTGCATCCCACTTTGGTGAGTGGCCTTTGGGGTCTTAAGTGCTAGCAAGCAGCCATCTAACATGATTCAATGGGTCTCAGCCCACCTGGAGCGAAGGAAAATGAAGAACACCAAAGACACAAGGTAATTATGAACCTAAGAGACACAAAGGGCCACATAAACGAGAGGCTACATTAGCCTGAGACCAGAAGCACTAGATTGTACCCAGCTACAACCGATGACTGCCCTGTCAGGGAACACAACAGGGAAACCCTGAGGGAGCAGGAGAACAGTGGGATGCAGACCTCAAATTCTCGTAAAAAGACCAGACTTAATGATCTCACTCAGACTAGAAGGAACCTGGAAGTCATGGTCCCCAGACCTTCTGTTAGCCCAAGACAGGAACCATTCCCAAAGCCTATTCTTTAGACAGGGATTGAACTGGACTATGGGATAGAAAAAGATACTGGTGAAGAGTAAGCTCCTTGGTTTAAGTAGACACATGAGACTATGTGGGGAGCTCCTGTCTGGAGGGAAGATGAGAGGGCAGTGGGGGTCAGACGGTAGCTGAATGGACATGAAAATAAAGGGTGGAAAGATGGAGGACGCTGTCTCATTAGAGGGAGAGCAACTAGGAGTATATAGCAAGGTGTATATAAATTTTTGTATGAGGCTGACATGATTTTTTAAACTTTCACTTAAAACACAATTAAAAAACAAAAATACTACTATGAGTCAGAATTGACATGATGGTACCGGGTAAAAAACCACTAGGTAATAGAAGAAATCAGAGATGGAATTAGAATCTTCCTAGACTGAAAACACATCATAGCAAACCTCTGAGACAATGCAAAGGCAGTCCTTAGAGGTCAGTTTACAGCAACAGATGCACACATCAGAAAAGAAGGGAGAGAGCGTGGAGCCAAGATGGCGGAATAAAAAGACACTTCCTTCGAGCCCTCTTTACAACAAAGACCCGAAAAAACAAGTGAAATGAGTATATTTGTGACAAGCTGGGAGCCCTGAGAATCAAAGGCAAGCTTAGACAACCAACTGAGGGGCAGGGGAAGAAAGATTCTGTTCAGAAGCGGAGAGGAGTTGCCGGATCTAAATCACAGGGAACCCTAAGGCCCATTCAGGAGTGGCTGTGGCAGTGGCAGCGGCGGCAGCAGGCTGGTCCTAGAGTTTGGCCGCAGTTTCCTCAGGAAGAAGCAGCCAGCCACACAGCCCACTCACACCTCCGGAACCTGAGCAGGAGGGCGCTCTCGGCAAAAGCTAAGTACTTGCGTATATTTCACCGTGCCCCCCCACGCCAACCCAGCTTCAGTGACTGAATCCCTAGGCCTGAGATAGACCCTGGTGAGCACCTGGAGCTGTCCTCCTGGCCTTGGGGAAGGAAAAAAATTGCAACTGGGGGGAAAAGATAATTTGCTAGCTCCATTAACTGGGAGAGCTCAAGCCAGAAGCAGCTCCTGTCTAGGCATAAACCATCCGTGGACCTTACGCACCTTTCCCTTCTGCATGGACCTGTGTGTGCCTATTTCGGGAGAATAGGCCCTTATTGGCAAACTCCAACTATTTCAGTAGTGCGGTAGAGAGGTGTGTATTTCACGTTTGAGATTGCTTTGCCTATTAAACAAGGTCCTCACCTACCCACAAGAGGGACATAAGGACTGGTGGCTCCACTTGGGTTGCCCAACCACCCGCGACAGGAGCCCAGGGATAACTGGTACCTCCCAGTCCTTACAACAAAATCTTTGGGTGCCCATGGTCCCTCTGCAGAGCCCACGCACCAGCACGCTCTAGGGAACAGAGACGCGTTTTCCTCAGAGAAACGTGGTGGTCGGTTCTCAGCCCCCTGCTTTGTTCAGAACGTGACCCCCTGCTGCAATCAGATATGGGTATGTACGCCAATCACCCCTGCCCCTCTAAGACTGTAGGACACAGCCTGTACCACACACGTGGTATCAGCTAGCTGGAAACGTGAGCTGAATTCATGCAAGAAAACTGAATGGACTCCTAGACTGATATACCTGATAACAGCTCTAGCCAGCTGGGGACAGGAAACCAGAGCTCCAAAGGTGAAAATAATCAAGCTAGCTCACTCAAGCAACCCACAGGGGTATACCAAAACAAGCAGCTATGACACAGTAAGCAAGCATAAACTAATACAATAACTTACAGATGGCTCGGAGACAATAGTCAATATCAAGTCACATAAAGAAACAGACCATGATGACCTCAACGGACTCTCAAAAAAAAGAATCCAGGGATCTTTTAGTGGAAAGTGCATTCCTGGAATCACCAGATGCAGAACACAAAAAGTTTAATATACGGAACCCTTCAAGACATCAGGAAGGAAATGAGGCAGGACAAGCCAAGGAACACACAGATAAAGCAACTGAAGAAATAAGAAAGATTATTCAGGAACATAATGAATGAAAAGTTTAATAAGCTGGAAAAATCCACAGACAGACAGCAATCAGAAATTCAGAAGATTAACAATAAAATCACAGAATTAGATAACACAATAGAAAGTCAGAGGAGCAGAATTGAGCAAGTACAAGCTAGAATTTCTGAACTCGAAGATAAATCACTTGGCACTAATATATTTGAAGAAAAATCAGATTAAAGAATTTAAAAAATGAAGAAAACTTAAGAATCACGTGGGACTCTCTCAAGAGAATAACCTACGAGTGATTGGAGTACCAGGACAGGGTGGGATAACAGGAAATACACAGAAAATTGTTGAGGATTTGTTGGCAGAAAACTTCCCTGATATTGTAAAAGATGAGAAGATATCTATCAAAGATGCTCATCGAACTCCACGTAAAGTAGATCTTAAAAGAAAGTCATCAAGACATATTATAATCAAGCTTGCCAAAACCAAAGATAAGGAGACAATTATACGAGCACCGAGGGATAAAAGAAAAGTCACCTACAAGGGAGAGCCAGTAAGAATAAACTACGACTACTCAGCAGAAACCATGCAGGCAAGAAGCCAATGGGATGATATATTTAAAAAATTGATGGAAAAATATTCCCTTTCAAGAATCATATACCCATCAAAACTGTCTCTTGAATATGAAGGTGAAATTAAGACATTTCGAAACAAACACAAGTTGAGGGAATTGGTAAAAATCAAACTACACTTAAAGGAGTTCTTTGGTTAGAAAATCAATAATATCAGGTATCGACCCAAGACTAAAACACTAGGCAGAGCAATCAGAAGTCAACCCAGACAGGGAAATCCAAAAAAAAAAACAAAGCAAGATTAAAAAAAAAACAGGCCCAACACACGGTAAAGGCAATGTTATTATATAAAAGAAGACAATATTAAAATTATAAAGAGTGACTAAGAAATGTAATCATACACCTTCCATATGGAGAGGAAGATAACGGTGATACAAAGGAATAAAAGTTGAATTTAGAAAAATAGGGGTAAATAATAAGGTAACCACAAAGGAGACAAACTATCCTACTCACCAAAATTAAATAAAAGGGAAAAATACAGACTCAGCAGAAAAAATCAACAACAACAAATATGAGGAAATGGCAATATACAAAGAAAATCTACTCAGCACATAAAATCAAGTCGGAAAAAGAAGCTGTCAACACAAAAAAAGACAGCAAAATGATAGCACTAAATTCATACTTATCCATAATTACGCTGAATGTAAATGGACTGAATGCACCAATAAAGAGACAGAAAGTGGCAGAATGGATTAAAAAACAAAATCCATCTACATGCTGCCTAAGAGAGACACACCTTAGACTCAGAGACACAAACAAACTAAAACTCAAAGAATGGAAAAAATACATCAAGCAAACAACAATCAAAAAAGAGCAGGAGTGCAATATTAATTTCTGACAAAATAGACTTTGAAGTTAAATCCATCAGAAAGGATAAGGAAGGACACTGTATAATGATTAAAGGGACAATACATCAAGAAGATATAACCATATTAAATATTTACGCACCCAATGACAGGGCTGCAAGATACATAAAACAAACTCTAGCAGCATTGAAAACTGAGATAGACAGCTCCACAATAATAGTAGGAGACTTCAACACACCACTTTCGGTGAGGGACAGGACATCCAGAAAAAAGCTCAATAAAGACACAAAGATCAAAATGCCATAATCAACCAACTTGACCTCATAGACATATACAGAACACTCCACCCAACAGCAACCAACTATACTTTCTTTTCTAGTGCACATGGAACATTCTCTAGAATACACCACATATTAGGTCATAAAGCAAGCCTTAGCAGAATCCAAAACACTGAATTATTACAAAACATCTTCTCTAACCATAAAGCCATAAAAGTGGAAATCAACAACAGGAAAAGCAGGGAAAAGAAATCAAACACTTGGAAACTAAACAACACCTTGCTCAAAAAAGACTGGATTATAGAAGACATTAAGGATGGAATAAACAAATTCATACAATCCAATGAGAATGAAAACACTTCCTATCAGAACCTTTGGGACGCAGCAAAAACGGTGCTCAGAGGCCAATTTATATCAATAAATGCACACATCCAAAAAGAAGAAAGGGGCAAAATCAAAGAACTAACCCTACAACTTGAACAAACAGAAAAAGAGCAACAAAAAAAAACCACAGGCACCAGAAGAAAACAAATAATAAAAATTAGAGCAGAACTAAATGAAATAGAAAACAGAAAAACAACTGAAAGCACTAACAAGACCAAAAGCTGCTTTTTTTGTGAAAAAAAATAAACAAAATTGATAAAGCACTGGCCAAACCGACAAAAGAAAAACAGGAGAGGAAGCAAATAACCAGAATAAGAAATGAGATGGGCGATATTACAACAGATTCAACTGAAATTAAAAGGACCATATCAGATTACTACAAAACTATACTCAAACAAATTTGAAAACCTAGAAGATATGCATGAATTCCTAGAAACACACTACCTACCTAGACTAACACAAACAGAGGTAGAACAACTAAATAGACCCATAACAAAAGAAAAGATAGAAAAGATAATCAAAAAACTGCCAACAAAAAAAAACCCTGGTCTGTCCAGCTTCACTGCAGAATTCTACCAAACTTTCAGAGAAGAGTTAACACCACTACTACTAAAGGTATTTCAGAGCATAGAAAAGGATGGAATACTACCAAACTCATTCTATAAAGCCACCATATCCCTGATACCAAAACCAGGTAAAGACACCACAAGAAAATTATAGACCTATATCCCTCATGAATCTAGATGCAAAAATTCTCAACAAAATTCTAGCCAATAGAATTCAAAAACATATCAAAAAAATAATTTGTCATGACCAAGTGGGATTCATACGAGGTATGCAGGGATGGTTCAACATTAGAAAAACAATTAATGTAATCCACCACATAAATAAAACGAAAGATGAGAATCACATGATTTTATCAATTGATGCAGAAAAGGCATTTGACAAATTTCAACACCCATTCATGATAAAAACTCTCAGCAAAATAGGAATAGAAGGAAAATTCCTCAACATAATAAAGGGCATTTATACTAAGCCAACAGCCAACATCATCCTAAATGGAGAGGGCCTGAAAACATTCTCATTGAGATAGGGAACCAGATAAGGATGTCCTTTAACACCACTCTTATTCAACATTGTGCTGGAGGTCCTAGCCAGAGCAATTAGGCTAGATAAAGAAATAAAGGGCATCGAGATTGGCAAGGAAGAAGTAAAAGTATCTCTATTTGCAGATGACATGATCTTATACACAAAAAACCCTAAGGAATCCTTCAGAAAACTACTGAAACTAATAGAAGAGTTCAGCAGAGTATCCCAATACAAGACACATATACAAAAATCAGTTGGATTCCTCTACACCAACGAAGAGGAAATCACCAAATCAATGCCATTTTCAGTAGCCCCTAAGAAGATAAAATACTTAGGAATAAATCTTACCAGAGATGGGAAAGACTTATACAAAGAAAACTACAGTACACTTCTGCAAGAAAACAAAAGAGACTTACATAAGTGGAAGAACATACCTTGCTCATGGATAGGAAGACATAACATTATAAAAATGTCTATTCTGCTAAAAACGATCTATACATTTCATGCAATTCTGATCCAAATCCCAAGGACATTCTTTAATGAGATGGAGAAACAAATCACCAATTTCATATGGAAGGGAAAGAGGCCCCGGATAAATAAGGCATTACTGGAAAAGAAGAACAAAGTGGGAGGCCTTACTTTACCTGATTTTAGAAACTATTATACCGCCACAGTAGTCAAAACAGGCTGGTACTGGTACAACCACAGATACATGGACCAATGGAACAGAATTGAGAATCCAGACATAAATTCATCTACATATGAGCAGTTGATATTTGACAAAGGCCCCAAAACAGTTAAATGGGGAAAAGACAGTCTTTTTAACAAACGGTGCTGGCATAACCGGATATCCATCTGCGAAAACGTGAAACAAGACCCATACCTCACTCCATGCACAAAAACTAACTCAAAATGGATCAAAGACCTAAATATAAAATCTAAAACAATAAAGATCATGGAAGAAACAATAGGGACAATGTTAGGACCCCTAATACATGACATAAACAGTACAGAAAACATTATAAAGAACGTAGAAGAAAAACTAGATAACTGGGAGCTCCTAAAAATCAAACACTTATCATCATCCAAAGACTTCACCAAAAGAGTAAAAAGATTACCTACAGACTGGGAAAAAGTTTTTAGCTATGACATTTCTAATCAGTGCCTGATGTCTAAAATCTTTATAATACTGCAAAAACTCAACTGCAAAAAGACAAATAACCCAATTAAAAATGGGCAAAAGTTACGAACAGACACATCACTAAAGAAGACATTCAGGTAGCTAACAGATATCTGAGGAAATGCTCACGATCATTAGCCATTAGAGCAATGCAGATCAAAATTACAAGGAGATTTCATCTCACTCCAACAAGGCTGGCATTAATCCAAAAAACACAAAATAATAAATGTTGGAGAGGCTGTGGAGAGACTGGAACACTTCTACACTGCTGGTGGGAATGTCAAATGGTACAACCACTTTGGAAATCTATTTGGCCCTTCCTTAAAAAGCTAGAAATAGAACTACCAAACGATCCAGCAATCCCACTCCTTGGCATATATTCTAGAGAAATAAGAGCCTTTACACGAACAGATATATGCACACCTACGTTTATGGCAGCACTGTTTACAATAGAAAAAGATGGAAGCAACCAGGGTGCCCATCATTGGATGAATGGATAAATAAATTATGGTATATTCACACAATGGAATACTACACATCCATAAAGAACAGTGAGGAATCTGTGAAACATTTCATAACATGGAGGAATCTGGAAGGCATTATGCTGAGTGAAATTAGTCAGTTGCAAAAGGACAAATATTGTATAAGACCACTATTATAAGAACTTGAGAAATAGTTTAAACTGAGAAGAAAACATTCTTTTGTGGTTATGAGAGGGGGGAGGGAGGGAGGGTGGGAAAGGGGTATTTACTGATTAGATAGTAGATAAGAACTACTTTAGGTGATGGGAAAGACTGCATACAGTACAGGGCAGGTCAGCACAATTGGTCTAAACCAAAAACAAAGAAGATTGCTGAATAAACTGAATGCTTTGAAGGCCAGCATAGCAGGGGCAGGGGTCTGGGGACCATGGTTTCAGGGGACATCTAAGTCAACTGGCATAATAAAATCTATTAAGAAAACATTCTGCATCCCACTTTCAAGAGTGGCGTCTGGGGTCTTAAACACTAACAAGCAGCCATCTAAGATGCAACAATTGGTCTCAACCCACCTGGATCAAAGGAAAATGAACAACACCAAGGATACAAGGTGATTAGCAGCCCAAGAGACAGAAAGGGCCACATGAACCAGCAACTACATCACCCTGAGACCAAAGAACTAGATGGTGCCCAGCTACAACCGATGACTGCCCTGACAGGGAAGACACAGAGAACCCCTGAGGGAGCAGGAGAGCAGTGGGATGCAGATCCCAAACTCTTATAAGGCCAGACTTAATGGTCTGACTGAGACTGGAAGGACCCCGGTAGTCATGGCGCCCAGACCTTCTGTTGGCCCAGGACAGGAACCATTCCCGAAGCCAACTCTTCAGACGTGGATTGGACTGGGCAAAGGGTTGGAGAGGGATGCTGGTGAGGAGTGAGCTTCTTGGATCAGGTGGACACTTGAGACTGCATTGGCATCTCCTGCCTGGAGGGGAGATGGAAGGGTGGAGGGGGTTAGAAGCTGGCAAAAAAGACACCAAAAGAGAGAGTGGAGGGAGGGAGCAGGCTGTCTCATTGGGGGAGAGTAACTGGGTGCGTGTAGCAAGGTGCATATGGGTTTTTGTGTGAGATACTGACTTGATTTGTAAACTTTCACTTAAAGCACAATAAAAATTATTTAAAAAAAAAAAAGAAGGGACAAAATCAAAACATTAGCTACACAACTTGGACAAATGGAAAAAGAAGAGCAAAACAAGCCCGCAGCCACACCAGAAGAAAGGAAATAATAAAAATCAGAACAGAAATAGATGAAATAGAGAATAATAAATGATACAAACAATAAAAGCAAAAGCTTGTTCTTTGAAAGGATCAAGTAACCACTGGCCAAACTAACAAAAGAAAAACACGAGAGGACAGAAATAACCCCAATGAGAAATGAAATGGGGGACATTACAACAGATCCAACTGAAATAAAAAGGATCGTAACAGAGTATTATGAAACTCTATATTCCAACATCTTTGAAAACCTAGAGGAAATGGACAAATTTCTAGAGACACACTATCTACCCAAACTAACACAAAATGATGTTGAAAATCTGAACAGACCCATAACAACAGAAGAGACTGAAAAGGTAAAAAAAAAAGACTCCCAACAAAAAATATCCCTGGCCCAGATGGCTTCACCGGAGAATTCTACCAAACATTCAGAGAAGAGTTTACACCAGTACTACTCGAACTATTTCAGAACATGGAAAAGGAAGTGATACTTCTGATTTCATTCTATGAAGCCAGCATAAACCTAGTATCAAAACCAGGCAAAGACACCACAAAAAAAGAAAATTACAGACCAATATTTCTGATGAATATAGATGCAATAATTCTCAACAAAATTCTAGCCAATGGAATTCAGCATCATATCAAAAAAATAATACACCACGTCCAAGTAGGATTCATACCAGGTATGCAAGGGTGGCTCAACATTAGAAGAATCAAATTAACGTAATCCACCAATAAATAAAAGTGAAGAGAAGAATCACATGATCATCTCAATCGACACAGAAAAGGCATTCAACAAAGCGCAACTCCCATTCCTGATAAAAACTCTCAAATAGGTACAGAAAGGGAATTTCTCAAAATAATAAAGAGCATCTGTGCAAAACCAGTGCCCGGCAACATTCTTAACAGAGAGAGGCTGAAAACATTGCCCTTGAGAACAGGAACAAGACAAGGATGCCCTTCATCGCCACGCCTATTCAACCTTGTGCTTGAAGTTCTAAGTACAGCAATAAGACAAGAAAAAGAAATGAAGGGCATCCAAAATGGTAATGAAGAAGTTACCATACTGTACTTAGAAAACCCAAAGACTCCACGAGAAACTGCTAGAACTAATACAAAGATTCAGCAGACTAGCAGGAGACAAGATAAAACATATAAAAATCAGTTGGATTCCTACACACCAATAAAGAGAACAATGAAAAGAAAATCACAAAAACAATACCATTTATAATTATCCCCTCAAAAAATACTCAGAAATAAACGTAACCAGGGATGTAAAGGACCTATACAAAGAAAACTACAAAACACTACTGCAAGAAACCAAAGGAGATCTACATAAATGGAAAAACATACTATGCTCATGGATAGGTAGACTCAACACTGTGAAAATGACAATTCTATCCAAAGCAATTTACAAATACAATGCAATCCCAAACCAAGTACCAACAGCATTCTTTAATAAGATGGAAAACTTATATATCTTAATTTTATATGGATAGAGAAGAAAAGAAACCCCAGATAAGTAAAGCACTAATGAAGGAGAAGAATAAAAGCAGGAAGACTCATACTACCTGACCTCAGAACCTACTATACAGCTAAGCTAGTCAAAACAGCCTGGTACTGGTACAGAAACAGATACATTGACCAATGGAACAGAATTGAGAATCTGGATGTAAATCCACCCACCTATGGTCACTTTGACAAGGGCGCAAAGCCCACAAAATGGAGAAAAGGCAGTCTTTTAACAAATGGTGCTGGCAAAACTAGATGTCAATCTGCAAAAATATGAAGCAGGACCCATACCTCACACCATATACAAAAACTCACTCAAAATGGATCAAAGACCTAGATATAAAGCCCAAAACTATGAAGTTCATAGAAAAAAAAAAATACAATCAACACTAGAGGCCCTAATTCACAGCATTAACAAGATACGATCCACGACCAGCAACACGAAACTCCAGAAGATAAGCTAAATTGCTGCGATCTTCTAAAAATTAAACACTTATGCTCATCAAAAGACTTCACCAAAAGAGCAAAAAAAGAACCTACAGACTAGGAAAAAAATACTGGCTATTACAAAGCAGACAAAGGTCTAATCTCTAAAATCTATAAGAAAATCCAACACCTCTACAACAAAAACACAAATAATCCTATTAAAAAATGGGCAAAGGAAATGAACAGACACTTCACCCAGGAAGATATTCAAGTGGCCAAAAAACACATAAGGAAATGATCTATCATCAGCCACTAGAGAAATGCAAATCAAAACCACAATGAGATACTATCTCATCCCAGCATTACTGGCAGGAATTAAAAAAACAGGAAATAACGTATGTCGGAGAGGCTGTGGGAAGATCTGAACTCTTATGCACAGCTGGTGGGAATGCAAAATGGTAAAACCATTTTGGAAAATGATATGGCACTTCCTTAGAAAACTAGAAATAGAAATACCATAGGATCCAGCAATCCCCCACTCCTAAGAATACGTTATAGCCAAGTAAGCCTTCACACGAATATGCACACCCATGTTCACTGCAGCACTGTTCACAACAGCAAAAAGATGGAAACAACTTAGATGCCCATCAATAGATGAGTAGATAATCAAACTGTAGTACATACACACAACGGAATTATTACACAACAATAAAAAACAATGACGAATCGTGAAGCATCTCATAACATCCATGAATCTGGAGGACATTATGATGAGTGAAGTAAGTCAATCACAAAAGGACAAATATTGTATGAGACAACTACCATAAAAACTCATGAAAAGGTTTACACACAAGAAGAAACAATCTTTGATGGTAACAAGGTGGGGGACAGGTGGGGATGGAAAAACACTAAATAGACAACAGATAAGTGGAAACTTTGGTGAAGGGTAAGACAGTACACAGTACTGGGGAAGCCAGCAGAACCTGTACAAGGCAAGGTCATGGCAGCTCCGTAGACACATCCAAACTCCCTGAGGGACCAAATTGCTGGGCTGAGGGCTGTGGGGACGATAGTCTCGGGGAACATCTAGCTCAACTGGCATAACATAGTTTATAAAGAACACGTTCTACATTCTACTTTGGTGAGTAGTATCTGGGGTCTTAAAAGCCTTTGAGCAGCCATATAGGATACTCCACTGGTCTCACCCCTTTGGGAACAAGGAAGAATGAAGAAAACTAAAGATACATGGGAAATATTAGTCCAAAAGACTAACGGACCACATCTACCAAGGCCTCCACCAGACTGAGTCCAGTACAAGATGGTGTCTGGCTACCACCACCGACTGCTCTGACAAGGATCACAAGAGAGGGTACTGGACAGAGCTGGGGCAAAATGTAGAAAATTCTAACTCAGAAAGAAAGACCAGACTTCTTGGCCTGACAGAGACTGGAGAAACCCCGAGATTATGGTCCCCGGACACCCTTTCAGCTCAGTGATGAAGTCACTCTGGATGTTCACCGTTCAGCCAAAGATTGGGCAGGCCCATAAAACAAAACAAGACTAAAAGGGCACACCAGCTCAGAGGCAGGGACTAGGAGGCAGGAGGGAACAGGAAAGCTGGTGATAGGGAACTCAAGGTTTAGAAGTAAGAGTGTTGACATGTTGTGGGATTGTTAACCAATGTCACAGAACAATATGTGTAGTGACTGTTTAATGAGAAACTAGTTCGTTCTGTAAACCTTCATCAGAAGTACTATAAAAAACTAAATATATATGTATCAACATTAACAGGAGTTTGGAAGGAGCTGATTCCAACCCTCACGGATGACTTTGAGACTTCAGTGGAGGAAGTAACTACACATGTGGTAAAAACAGCCAGAGAACTAGAATTAGAAGTGGGGCCTAAAAATGTGAATGAATCACTGCAATCTCATGATAAAACTCTAACAGGTGAGGAGTTGCTTCTTATACATGAGCAAAGAAAGTGGTTCTTGAGATGGAATCTACTCCTGGTGAAGATTTTACGAACATTGTTGAACTAACAACAAAGGATTGAGAACATCACATAAACTCAGTTGATAAAGCAGTTGCAGGGTTTGAGAGGATTGACTCCAATTATAAAGAAGTTCTACTATGCGTAAAATGCTATCAAACAGCTTCCCATGCTACAGAGAAATCTTTCGTGAAAGGAAGAGTCAACTGATGTCACAAGCTTCACTGCTGTCTTATTTAAGAAATTGCCACAGCCACTCCAACCTTCAGCAACTACCACCCTGATCAGTCAGCAGACATTGATATCGAGGCAAGACCCTCCACCAGCAAAAAGATTAGAACTCCCTGAAGGCTCAGATGATGGCTAGTAGTTTTTAGCAATGAAGTATTTTTTAATTAATGTGTTGTGTACTGTGTTTTTAGACATAATGTTATCGCACACTTTATAGACTACAGTATAGTGTAAAGGTAACTTTTACAGGCACTGGGAAACCAAAAAACTCCTGTGACTTGCTTCATGGCAAAATTCACTTTATTGCAGTGGTCTGGAACCAAACCTGCAATATCTCTGAGATATGCCTGCATAAGGTAACTATGAACTGCAATCGACTTGATGGCAATGGGTTTTTGGTTTTTTATCAGCATTTACTTTACTAAATTGAAATTAACATATGTTTATCTCCAACTAGACTGAGTATACTTTTTCTTTGTAATTCTACCGTTTAAATACTGCATTTTCAGAATACTCTGACACCAAATTATATACATCTGTGAACTTTCTGAACTTTTATCTTTATTATGACCATTTCCCTTAAAAAAGAAAAACAAAGATAAACCCTCTTTCACTGTAATGTGACTGAGTTTACTATTTTCTGCAAGGATAAAAAGCTCTACCTTTTCAGTTCTCAGCACTACTAAGGGAATCAACAAAAATGCGTGTGCAGTTCTTCTATGAGGAAACACATGAATGATTAAATGGCTTCAAACACCTAGATTCTGACATAAATGAGTCATCAGAGGAATTTCTACGTAAGCAAGTCGCCATGTAAAGTCTCTCCTCTTTTCGAACAAAGGCAAAATTTAATCCGATACCTTGTTCATAGCAGAGATGGGCAGCCATCCATTCTGCCTCTGCGCTAAATCCAAGACTGGAAGCACAGCTGCTGCTTTGTGTCCTTCTGGGTAGTTTTTGACAATTGCCTCTATCCTCTATAATTAGAAAAAAAAAATTATACATCTGGAAGATACTAAATATTTTATAGATTAATTATAATTTTAACTTAATCATACCTTATAGTTTTCTGGTGTAAAATCAAATGGGGTATCTGGATTATTCTCAGGAGTATCTCTGTGCTACACAAAGAAAAAAAAATTTCAAATTTGTCTCAAAAGTGTGAATAACTTCTGTAAATTGCTATACTACAACTTATTGTTATCTCTTCATTTTAATTCCAACATGAAACATGAAACACAGCAATGCTGCCAACAACAAGAAGCTTTCTTTCTTTTCCTTAAAAGAGCAGAGCAGGTCCTCTTCAAAACCTGACAGGAAACTGTGTGTTGACAGAAAATGGCATGAGTCACGCTGAGGTTACCACAGCTGTTAATGCTCTATGTGTGCACTGAATACAGAGCTGAACCCTTGAGCTGTCAACTCTTCAAGGTTCTGCTTTTTCAAGTACATAAACCAAAGAAAATGGGAACTCTGGACGGTAATTTCAAATATGCGGCCAATTTGATATGTTTTTAGACAAAAATGATAAAACATAAAGCAGACTCCTCAGTAGCATGAACCCCAACTCATTTTTTAAGATTAGGTTGGAAATAACTCAGTTTACAAAGCTATACCGCTGACTATAAATCATCATACAAATCCACTGAATTGCCTTTAAATGACACTCAGTTAATCCCTGAAAACCACAGCTTATCAGGAAAACAGAATACACTCTCTTATCCTTCCTGGATATAAATGGAGTCCTAGTATAGAAGTTCCCAAGCAACGGGTTGTTTGTTGTTGTTGTCAGTATAGAAGTGGTTAAGAGCTTGGCTGCTAATCAAAAGGTCAGTAGTTCAAATCCACTGGCCACTCCTTGAAAACCCTATGGGGCAGTTCCACTCTGTCCTGTAGGGTCACTGTGAGTCAGAACTGACTCAACGGCAAAGGGTTTGGTTTTTTCCTTTTTTGGGGGGGGGGGGGGAGATTAAAATAGAAGAAATAAAGAGAAAAAAAGCATTATTTACAACACTGTATTTTTGGAGACTTGTTCAAATTAATCTGAGTTGCCCGTACAACTCTACCTGTAATTAGGCCCTGGAAAAGAAACGTAAGGCCAACTACTGTCTTCACTACGTCCTGAAATTCATGAATTTCAAATCAGTGCCATTTTGCAGTCCCCAAACTGTAGCCTCAGAATCTTCAGCGACCCAACATGACTGATTTTTAAGGACCCAAAGTATGACTAGACATCAGGTCAGGACTCACAGTAACTTCACCAAAGAACAATCTAAATTCTTATTTACAGAGTTGCCTTGGTGCCAATTTAAAGTTTAGAAGTTCAGCTGGAACTGCACATCTTTTGAAAAGTTCTGAATTCAATTCTATATAGCTAGATTTAATTCCTACAGTAGCCAGCATATGCCAAAACACTGGTGCTTAAGAAGATTTAGATGGTTATAATGGATTTACCCAAATTTCCAAGTCTTTTCATTAAAGAAATCTAAGTATCACTTACCACAAATAAGGCTCCTCCAGCTCCATTCTGCACAGCTGTCTTATGCAAATTCCTTATATGTCTTCCCTAAAAATTAAAATTTTAAGTTTAGTAAATCACAAGCCTAAGAATATTTTCATTAAAAAACACTTTCAGATCCATAATTAAAAACAATGGAATCAACTTTTAGAAGTAAAAGATCTTAAGAGAGATGGTCTAATGCCCTCCAACCTGCCCAACCCTATTTCAAGAGAAGCAGGGAAACAGAGATGCAAACGTTTTCCAACTTGCCTAAGGTCACATAAAAAAAGTCAATGGAAAAACCAAGACCACAACCTGGATCTCCTGAGCTGTGTATCCTGTATCCTTCTTTCTACTCCACTCTGCTAGGACGCATTCAGGAAATTAACGTACCATGAACTTACTGCCTCTCCCTTTTGTCTAAATCAAGCTGGATGGCAGCTTTTCTTATATGTGGGCCTTCATTAACATGTTTTCGTTTGTACAAATGAGTCATATACTCTGCACAAATGAGTCAACTGTATCCCCCTTTTAGTTCATAACTAAATTTAATTAGCTATATTTAAATTCCTATTTTTAAGTTCAGATACTTCAGCCTTAAAAGTAGTTTCAGTAAGCTAGTTGTGATGCTGATTAACGCAGACTGACCATGTTCGGTTGTTTTGGGTAGAATCCATTTGATTACTCTCTCCACTACTTCATTTGTCTTGTCATCTTGCTCCCATTTCCCCTTCCCCCAAGAAAGCAATTCAGCTCTTGTTCTGAAATTCTCCAGTTTCTGAGTTTATTAACCACATGTGACAGAACACTGGATTAAACCAAGCATGGAACTGACAGAGTTGGACAATTCAAAGAGGGCAAACATAATAGAGAAGAAGGTAAAAGCAGTGATATAACACAATTAGATCTCTTTAACTTCTCCCTAGGTCCAAATAATATTTCAGTGAAGAAGTAAGTTTGCACAGAACACCTGTTCTAATTAACAAGACAAGACCCAGGTACAGAATGTTAGACACAGGTACAAAAGTATGGGAGTGAAAAATACCACTTTCAGTATAACAGAAGAGGAAGGTGCAATCAGAAGTGTACACAAGGGGGCTCCAACTGTGTTGTTTCTTTTCAGGCAGCAGGTGGATACACAAGTGTTTATTATATTCATTATGCCTTTTTATATCTTTATTATACAATAAATTAAAAAAAGGGAGAGGAAACTTATAGTCAAGAAGAAATTCTGTGTTCCTTTACTTTTATTCACTTTTCCCCAATTTGCCTGTGCAGAACCTGGACTGAGATAAACATAAAAATAAGATCATAACCAATAATAATAAACATAAAAATAAGATCATAATCAATAAGGACAATATCAGCATAAAGCTCTGAACAAACTAACCAAAATTAGTATTTGAAAGACAGTCCCTGTCATAAATTTAGTTAAAATATTTTTTAAAAGGAGAAAGAAAAAAACAATATTAAGTAGCTCTAGCGAGTTACTTAACAAAAATCTAAGAAAAAACAAGGGATTTTATAATAAAGCATTAATTTAAAAATTAATTAATTTTAAAATTGGGAAAGGTATTTAGTCCTCTTTTCTTAATTTCTGAACCCTAACATTTTCTGTTTACTTTACCGGCTAGGCTGTATACCTGCTCCCTGTAGGTCTTCCTCTAGGCTCAGCCCTATGTTCTTTTCTCTGTAGATGCTTTGTCTCTTAGAGGTTATCCATTCTCATCTATTAACTCTATGCTGGTGATTGTTGAATCTTAAACATATTTGTTGACACAAGGTTAACAATCTTAAGAAATCATAAACTCATATATCAATGAGAAAAAAGTGTAAATGACATAAATAAAAAAAATCACAGAATTCAAATACAGGTATACCTCGTTCTACTCTGTTTAGCTTTACTGACCTTCACAGATACTGTGTTTTTCACAAACTGAAGTTCTGTGGCAACCCTGCACTTAGCAAGTCTATCAGCACCATTTTCCCAACACCATGCACTCACTTCATGGTCTCTGTGTCACATTTTGTTAACTCTCGTAATATTTCAACCTTTTTCATTATTATTATATACACTATAGTGATGTTACTACTGTATTGGGGTGCCACGAATTGCACCCATATAAAAGATAGCAAATTTAATAAATGTGTGTGTTTTGACTGCTTCACCAACCAACCACTTCCCCGTCTCTCTTCCTTTCCTCGGGCCTCCCTTCTCTGAGACGTGACGATATAGAAATTACGCCAGTTAATAACCTTCTAAGCGTTCAAGTGAAAAGAAGAGTCTCAAGGCTCTAACTTTAAATCAAAAGCTAGAAATGATTAAATTAGTGAAGAACGCAAGTCAAAAGCTGAGACACACCAAAAGTTAGACCTCTTCCACCCATTAGCCAAGTGTGAATGCAAAGGAAAAGTTCCTGAAGGAAATTAAAAGTGCTACTCCAGTGAACGCTATGAGTTGGAACCAACTTGACAGCACCTAACAACTCCAGTTAACACATAAATGATAAGAAAGTGAAACAGCCTATAAATGAAAAAACAAAGCCTGGATGATAGCACATCTGTTCATAACAGGGTTTACTGAGTATTTTAAGCCCAATGTTGAGGCCTACTGATCAGCAAAAAACAGAGATTTCTTTCAAGATATTACTGCTTATTGGCAATGCACCTGGTCACCCAAGAGATCTGATGGAGATGTACAAGGAGATTAATGTTGTTTTATGCCTCATACCACAACATACATTCTGCAGCCCAGGGATCAAGGAGTAATTTCAACTTTTAAGTCTTATTATTTAAGAAATACTTTTTCTAAGGCTATAGCTGCCATAGACAGTGATTCCTCTGATGGATCTTGGCAAAGTACATTGAAGAACTTCTGGAAAGGATTCAGCATTCTAGATGCCATTATTAAGAATTTCTGTGAGGCGGGGCCGAGATGGTTGCCTAGATAGAAGCCACCTCGGATCCCTCTTGCAACAAAGACTCGGAAAAACAAGTGAGTTGATCACATACATGACAATCTATGAACCCTGACCATCAAACACAGATCTAAAGAGTTGACCTGAGTGACAGGGGAGCAAAAAGCTGCGCCCTGAAGCAGCGACCACCTCTGGAACCAGCATCCCACTCCACAGTCTTGAGCCCTCGTGGTTCCCTGGTGCCAAGTGGCGGGGCTGACTGCAGCTTGCTGAGGCGGGGCACGCACAGGACACAGCCCTAACCCAGCCCCCTGGGATAACCTCAGTAGAGACTCAGCCAGCACAAGCAGGCTGCACGCTGACGCGGCTAACGAGAGAACGAGCAACCACGGGGAAGGAGCGACTGTTTTTGGAGCCTGGAGCCAGAGTCCCAGTCAGAAAACCTTGGCACTGGGGTTTGGACTGGGCGCAGGGGAGCTGAGCATGGCTTCCTGAGATGGCGCAAACACGGGACGCAGCCCTAGCCCCCTGAAGTGACCTCGGGAGAAGCCCAGGAAGCGTAGGCAGGCAGAGCAACAATGCGGCTGACAGGAGAAGAAGTCACCGGGAGGCAGCCACTGGTTTTGGAGCCTGGAGTGCAGCGTCCAAGCCAGGGAACCTTGGCACCGGGCTTTGGACTGGGAGCGGAGGAGCTGACCACGGCTTCTGAGACACCACAACCACAGAACGCGGGCCTGACAGCCAGCACACACAGGCTACACACCCCTCCGCCATCTCAGATAAAACAGTCATCACCAAGCAAGATAAGTAACTTTGTCTATATTGGTGGGTGCTACTCTCTCCTATCTATCTGATCCCTCCCCTCCCTGGCCCAGGCGCCTTCATTAACATTGGAATTTCCTGGGCCAGGGAGTGAAGTGCTCTGTGGTTTTTTATTTTTGTTTTTTTTTTCTTTTCCTAACCCATTCTCCTGGCCTGAGAGAAGCAGCTACTAAAAACCCAGGGACCAAAAATCCTTCCCTGACTTCCCGAAATTGAATTCAAAATACAGAACCAGCTCCAGCCAAGCATATGAGATCCACAGTCTTTGGCTTTCATCCCTACACAGAACAAGGTGGCTATTATAATGCAAAGGCAATTCTGATGGAGATCTGACTGAAATTGTTTTAGTGGGTCACTGGAAAGACAAGTTTTCCAGGTCTGATATCTCTACCTATTAAACAGAGCCCTCACTAATCCACAATGGGGAACTGAGGGCTGAAGCTCCACCCAGACCACCTAGCCACCTGCCAAAGGGGTCTGAGGATACTGACACCTACCAATCCTTAGAGGTACATGCACTGGGTGCCTAAGGTACAGCTACAGAGCCCACCCACCAAAGTATTTTAGGAATAGAGACACACCTACCTCACTGGCACGTGGGGGAATGCTGTCAGCATCCTGCCCTCCCCAGAGTGTGACTCCCTGCTGCTACTAGAATCTGGTGCACACAACTATCACCGCTACTCCTCTAACTCAATAGGTGACAGTCTACACCACACACTTGGCAACACAAAATCAGAACACCTAAGCTGATTCTATTCAAGAATAGTGAATGGACTCTTAGGCTTATATGTTTGGTAACAGCCCAAACCAGCTGGTAATAGGACATAAGTGATTCAAAGGCTACAACAATCAAGATAGCGCAATCTAGTATCCCGTCTGGGTATACTGGAAGAAAACAAAACAAGATAAGACCCAGTGAGCAAATATAAAATAAATCATTACAATATCTTATAGATGGTTCAGAGACAGCAGTCGATATCAAACCACATAAAGAAGCAGACCATGATTGCTTCTACAACTCCCCAAATTAAAGAATCAAAATCTTTCCCAAATGAAGATATAATCCTAGAATTGCCAGACACAAAATATAAAAAACTAATTTACAGAATGCTTCAAGACATCAGGGATGACCTCACAAATGAAATAAGGCAATCTACAGAAAAAGCCAAGGAACACACTGATAAAGCAGTCGAAGAAATCAAAAAGAGTATTCAAGAACACAGTGGAAAAATTAATAAGCTGCAAGAATCCATAGAGAGACGGCATTCAGAAATCCAAAAGATTAACAGTAAAATTACAGAATTAGACAACTCAACAGGAAGTCAGAGGAGCAGAATCAACTGGAATGTAGAGTGACGGAGTTGGAGGATAAGGCAATTGACACCAATATAGTTGAAAAAAAAAACAAAAGAATTTAAAAAAATGAAGAAACCCTAAGAATCATGTGGGACTCTATCAAGAATAACTTGTGTGTGAGTGGAGTTCCAGGAGAGGGAGGGATAACAGAAAACACAGGCAGAATAGTTGAAGATCTGTTGGCAGAAAATTTCCCTGGCATCATGAAAGACGAAAGGATAACTATCCAAGATGCTCAACGAGCCCCATGTAAGATCGATCCAAAAAGAACATCACCAAGGCATATTATCATCAAACTTGCCAAAACCAAAGATAAAGAGAAAATTTTCAAAGCAGCCAGGGATAAAAGAAAGCTCTCCTACAAAAGAGACTCAATAAGAATAAGTTCAGACTACTCAGCAGAAACCACACAGTCAAGAAGGCAATGGGATGACATATATAGAGCACTGAAGGAGGAAAACTGCCAGCCAAGGATCATACATCCAGCAAAACTCTCTCTCAGATATGGAGGTGAAATTAAAACATTTACAGATAAACACTAGCTCAGAAAATTTGCAAAAACCAAACCAAAGCTACAAGAATTACTAATGGAAATTGTTTGGTCAGAAAATCAATAATATCAGATACCAACACAACACAAGGTCACAGAACAGAACATCCTGATATCAACTCAAATAGGGAAATACAGGAAACAAATAACCCGAATAAGAAACGAGATGGGCCATATCACAACAGACCCAACTGAAATTAAAAGAATCAGATCAGATTACTATGAAAAATGATACTCTAACAAATTTGCAAACCTAGAAGAAATGGATGAATTTCTAGAAAAACACTACCTACCTAAACTAACACAATCAGAAGTAGAACAACTAAATAGACCCATAACAAAAAAAGAGATTGAAAAAGTAATCAAAAAACTCCCAACAAAAAAAAAAAAAGCCCTGGCCCGGACAGCTTCACTGCAGAGTTCTACCAAACTTTCAAAGAAGAGTTAACACCACTACTACTAAAGGTATTTCAAAGCATAGAAAATGACGGAATACTACCTAACTCATTCTATGAAGCCACCATATCCCTGATACCAAAACCAGGTAAAGACATCACAAAAAAAGAAAATTACACACCTATATCCCTCATGCACATAGATGTAAAAATCCTCAACAAAATTCTAGCCAATAGAATTCAACAACATATCAAAAAAATAATCCACCACGACCAAGTGGGATTTATACCAGGTATGCAAGGTTGGTTCAAGATTAGAAAAACCATTAATGTAATCCATCATATAAATAAAACAAAAGACAAAAACCACATGATCTTATCAATTGATGCAGAAAAGGCATTTGACAAAGTCCAACACCCATTCAGGATAAAAACTCTCAGCAAAACAGGAATTGAAGGAAAATTCCTCAACATAATAAAGGGCATCTGTACAAAGCCAACAGCCAACAACATCCTAAATGGAGAGAGGCTGAAAAGCATTTCCCTTGAGAACGGGAACCAGACAAGGATGCCCTTTGTCACTGCTCTTATTCAACATTGTGCTAGAGGTCCTAGCCAGAGCAATTAGGCTAGACAAAGAAATAAAGGGCATCCAGATTGCCAAGGAAGAAGTAAAATTACCTCTATTTGCAGATGACATGATCTTATACACAGAAAACCCAAAGGAATCCTCCAGAAAACTACTGAAACTAATGGAAGAGTTCGGCAGAGTTTCAGGTTATAAGATAAACATACAAAAATCACTTGGATTCCTCTACATCGACAAAAAGAACATCGAAGAGGAAATCATCAAATCAATACCATTCACAGTAGCCCCCAGGAAGATAAAATACTTAGGAATAACTCTTACCAAAAATGTAAAAGACCTATACAAAGAAAACTACAAAGTACTAGTGCAAGAAACCAAAAGGGACCTACATAAGTGGAAAAACATACCTTGCTCACGGATAGGAAGACTTAACATAGTAAAAATGTCTAAGCTACCAAAAGCCATCTATACATACAATGCACTTCCGATCCAAATTCCAACGACATTTTTTAATGTGATGGAGAAACAAATCACCAACTTCACATGGCAGGGAAAGAAGCCCGGGATAAGTAAAGCATTACCGAAAAAGAAGAAAAAAGTGGGAGGCCTCACTCTACCTGATTTTAGAACATATTATACAGCCACAGTAGTCAAAACAGCCTGGTACTGGTACAACAACAGACACATAGACCAAGGGAACAGAATTGAGAACCCAGATATAAATCTATCCAAATATGAGCAGCTGATATTTGACAAAGGCCCAGTGTCTGTTAATTGGGGAAAAGATAGTCTTTTTAACAAATGGTGCTGGCATAACTGGATATCCATTTGCAAAAAAATGAAACAGTACCCATACCTCACACCATGCACAAAAACTAACTCCAAGTGGATCAAAGACCTAAACATAAAGACTAAAACGATAAAGATCATAGAAGAAAAAATAGGGACATTAGGGGCCCTAATACAAGGCATAAACAGAATACAAAACATTACTAAAAATGACAAAGAGAAACCAGATAACTGGGAGCTCCTAAAAATCAAACACCTATGCTCATCTAAAGACTTCACCAAAAGAGTAAAAAGACCACCTACAGATTGGGAAAAAATTTTCAACTACGACATCTCCGACCAGCGCCTCATCTCTAAAATCTATATGATTCTGTTAAAACTCAACCACAAAAAGACTAACAACCCAATTAAAAATTGGGCAAAGGATATGAACACACACTTCACTAAAGAAGAAATTCAGGCGGCTAACAGATACATGAGAAAATGCTCTCGATCGTTAGCCATTAGAGAAATGCAAATTAAAACTACAATGAGATTCCATCTCACTCCAACAAGGCTGGCATTAATCCAAAAAACACAAAATAATAAATGCTGGAGAGGCTGCGGAGAGACCGGAACTCTTATACACTGCTGGTGGGAATGTAAAATGGTACAACCACTTTGGAAATCTATCTGGCATTTTCTTAAAAAGTTAGAAATAGAACTACCATACAACCCAGAAATCCCCACTCCTTGGAATATACCCTAGAGAAATAAAAGCCTTTACAGGAACAGATATATGCACAACCATGTTTGTTGCAGCACTGTTTACAACAGCATAAAGCTGGAAGCAACCAAGGCGTCCATCAATGGATGAATGGACAAATAAATTATGGTATATTCACACAGTGGAATACTATGATACATTGATAAAGAACAGTGATGAACCTGTGAAACATTTCATAACATGGAGGAACTGGAAGGCATTATGCTGAGTGAAATTAGTCAGATGCAAAAAGACAAATATTGTATAAGACCACTATTAAAAGATCAATAAGTTTAAACTGAGAAGAACACATTCTTTTGTGGTTAGGAGAGGAGGGAGGGAGGAAGGGTGGGAGAGGGTTATTTACTGATTAGATAGTAGATAAGATCTACTTTAGGTGAAGGGAAGGACAATACTCAATACAGGGAAGGTCAGCTCAACTGGACTGGATCAAAAGCAAAGAAGTTTCCTGGATAAACTAGATGCTTCGAAGGTCAGGGGAGCAAGGGTGGGGGTTTGGGGACTATGGCTTCAGGGGACATCTAAGTCAACTGGCAAAATAAATTCTATTAAGAAAATATTCTGTATCCCACTTTGAAGTGTGGTGTCTGGGGTCTTAAATGCTAACAAGTGGCCATCTAAGATGCATCAACTGGTCTCAACCCACCTGGATCAAAGGAGAATGAAGAACACCAAGGTCACGAGATAATTATGAGCCCAAGAGACAGAAAGGGCCACATGAACTAGAGTCTGACATCACCCTGAGACCAGAAGAAGTAGATGGTGCCCGGCCACAACCGATCACTGCCCTGACAGGGAGCACAACAGAGATCCCCTAAGGGAGGAGGGGAACAGTGGGATACACACCCTAAACTCTCATAAAAAGACCAGACTTAATGGTCTGACCGAGACCAGAAGAATCCCGGCGGTCACGGTTCCCAAACCTTCCATTGGCCCAGGATAGGAACCACTCCCAAAGACAAACTCATCAGACATGGAATGGACTGGACAATGGGTTGGAGAGAGATGCTGATGAGGAGTGAGCTACTTGTATCAGGTGGACACTTGAGACTGTGTTGGTATCTCCTGTCTGGCGGGGAGATGGGAGGGTAGAGAGGGTTAGAAACTGGCAAAACGGTCACAAAAGGAGAGACTGGAAGGAGGGGGCTGGCGGACTCATTAAGGGGAGAGTAAATGGGAGTATGTAGTAAGGTGTATGTAAGTTTATATATGAGAGACTGACTTGATTTGTAAATTTTCACTTAAAGCACAATAAAAATTATTTAAGAAAAAAAAGAATTTTTGTGATGCATGGGAGGAGGTCAAAATATCAACATTAACAGGAGTTTGGAAGGAGTTGATTCCAACTCTCATGGATGACTTTGAGGGGTTCAAGACTTCAGTGGCAGAAGCAACTACAGATTTGGTGGAAATAGCCAGGGAAGTAGAATTAGAAGTGGAGCCTGAAAATGTGACTGAATCGCTGCAATCCCACAATAAAATTTTAACAGATGAGGAGTTGCTTCTTATGGATAAGCAAAGAAAAGTGATTTCTTGAGATGGAATCTACTCCTGGTGAAGATGCTGTGAACATTGCTAAAATGACAACAAAGGATTTAGAATATCACATAAACTTCATTGATAAAGCAGCAGCAATTTTTGAGAAGACTGACTCCAATTTTGAAAGAAGTTCTACTGTGGGTAAAATGCTATCAAACAGCATCACATGCGACAAAGAAATCTTTCGTGAAAGGAAGAGTCAATCAATGCAACAAACGTCACTGCTGTCTTATTTAAGGAATTGCCACAGCCACCCCAACCTTCAGCAACTACCACCCTGCTCAGTCACCAGACATCAGTATCGAGCCAAGACCCTTCGGCAGCAAAAAGATTACGACTCCCTGAAGGCTCAGATGATGGTTAGCAGTTTTTAACAGTGTAGTATTGTTTAATTAATGTACGTGCATTTTTTTTTTACACATAATGCTATTGCACACTAATAGACTACAGTATAGTGTAAATGTAACTTTTATATGCACTGGGAAACCAAAATATTTGTGTGACTTGCTTTATTGCGATATTCACTTTATTACGGTGGTCTGGAACCAAACCCCAATTATCTCTGAGGTATGCCTGTAGTAGTTAATAAACTTATTAGTAATTAAAAACATGTAACTTTCCAGCTATTAAATTAGCAAAATTTTTATGAAAAAGTAACATTCAATTCTGTTGAGCAGACATTAGCTAAAAATTGGTAGCCTTTTAGAAAAGCAAATTGGCATGAGTATGGCGATCCTAAAAAAGTTTCTATCTCTTAACGTAATAATTCTACTTTTAGAAATTTATTCTACAGAATGGAATAAAATGAGGATACAGTTTTAAATACAAATATGCTGTTTTCCAAAAGCCCATCATAGAGTGGTTTTAAATAAATATTGGTAATTCCAACATTGGAATGTAATATAGCTAATGAAAATCATGTTTCCTAAACATAATAGTATAGAAAACCTGTGCCACAATCATAACTAGAAAATATCGAAGTAAAATAAAATAAACAAGCAAAAAAGCATAAAGTATCATTCCAATTATATCCAATACAGACATTAACGAGAAGATTGGAGAGCCATAACAATTAAAAGTGCTTACTCTATTTTTATGTTAATGAGACTATAAGGGACTCACATTTTTGTTTCCAATATTTTTCTCTATTTTCCAAGTTTTCTGTTTAGCATGGATTAATATAAAAAATTGAAAAAAATTTTAAATGTTAATCATGTACAAAATGAAACACTGCCTCTAATGTAAAGCCTTTATTTCCTCCCAACTTCCCTGTATATCACATTAAACACCAACAACTCTAAGTTAAAATGGCTTCTGTTTTAGGATAATATCCTTCCTCATTAATCCAGGATCTGCCACATACTTTTCTTTAAAATAAAAAAACAAAGAGATAATCCTGAAAACTGTTTGTTAAGCATATGTAAGTACGTACTGGGTGATATACTTTGAGGCACTCTTGGTGGCTGACCTGTAGATCTGGATAAGCATGTGAGTTTACAGACACATACACACAAATTTCTATCCAAAATAAAATGCTTTAAAGTCCAAATAGTTGAAGACAAGACTGCTGGTTGAGAAGGCTCAGCAAAAAGGCGCCAAGTTATAAAAAAACACTACACGTCCAGATTTTTTTAAGATTTCATTCAAATCACCACTCTGCCACTTATAACATGTGACCTTGCACAAGTCATTTAATTTTTTTAAGCCCCAATTTCTGTACCTGTAAAATGGGTATCTTTTGAGGCTCAAATAATCAAGTTTCTCTGAAAGTACCATATAAGGTATCAAAGCATTATCACCTGCTTAGCTGACACACAGATAAAACCTTTAATGACGGAAAAAAGGAAGATTCAAACAACTCATTTTTAAAACTAAACGGGAATTTAAAAAATTTTGCCCTTTAAGTTTGTAATTCATTTTCTTGCATTTGGCCATAATTATTCTTTATATTCATTACCTCAAAGAGAAACTCAGTATTCCTTCAGCAATAACTTCCACTATCTCTTCCCCCCAGAACTGGTAACCGCTAATCAACTTTTGCCTCTATGCATTGGCCTATTCTAGATATTTCATATAAGGGGGAGCATACAATATTTATATTACAGTAAGTATGTAATACATATTACATTTATTAAAGAACAGGGATACAAGGATATTACGTATTATGGTAAATACATCAGATATTTTATATACATACACACAGATATATATACCAAAAGAACTAACTAAGCCCACTGCCGTCAAATTGATTCCCACTCGTAGCGACTGTAACAGTTAAGATTGTGTGTCAACTTGGCTGGCCATGATTTCCAGTGTTTATATGTGACCACTCCCATGACTGAATTTGCTTTGAGTACCCAATCCGTTGAAAGGGAGTTTCCTTGGAAGTGTGGCCTGCGCCCAAATATAAGCGGACGTTCTGGCTTCTTCGCTCACACTGGATCCTGTGCTGCCTCCTGTTCATCTGACCTCCGACTCCTGGGACTTGAGCTATCAGCTTATCCGCAGATCTTGGGATCTGTCCATCTTCACAGCCTGAGAGCAGGAGCCCCACACTCCAAACTGCCAATCGTGGGTTCGCCAGCCCCTGTGGCTACATGAATTGAGAGAAGCCTCTATCCTGATACATGGACTTGGGACATTTCGGCTTCTACAACATGAGCCATTTCCTTGATATAAATCTCTCTCTATATATATACTTATGTGCTTTACTGGTTTTGCTTCTCTAGAGAACCCAGTCTAAGACAGTGGCCCTATAGACAGAGCAGAACTGCCCTATAGGGTTTCCAATAAGCCGCTGGTAGATTCAAGGTGGATTCAAACTGGATTCGAACTGCGGACCTTTTTCGGTTAGCAGCTGTAGCTCTTAACTACTGTTGCCATCAGGGTTCCATACGTGTATATATATGTATGTACCCAGAACCCATATGTATGTATGTATTATTGTACATACATACATTCGCTCCAGATCCTTGGTCTCCCTCCCAACAGACTGCCACGGTTACTGATTTCTTTTATAATACCTCTATATTCATAGAGATTATTCTGACAGACCAATCAAAAAGGAAATAAAGATGGTGTATTTTTAGAATTTACTGACCTTCCTGTTAAAGACTATGAATATATCCTTGTATTCCTATTCTTTAACAAATGTAATATATATATTTGCTCTAATATACAGGTAGTCATGGACTTACGACAGAGGTCCATTCCGATGACTTCATCGTAAGTCAGTTATGACATCAGACAAATACCTTTTTTTTTTATTATTGCCTTTTATTATCAGTATCTTCATAAATCTGATCAGTCTTTGGGGGCTGGAAACATCACATATAAACTTATAGCTTCAACATTGGTGTTTGGACTGCTCCAGTTATACACACACGTTATGTAAGCAAAAAAAAAAACCAGACGGCCATAAGTGCAGTTCACTACAACTGAAATACGTTGTAAGTCGGGGACTACCTGTATATATATATCCGTGCATACTGCTGGATTTTTTTTTGCCCTGTAAATGTATTACATTCCAATTTTTCTAAACTACTATGAGTCAGAATTGACTCGACGGCACTGGGTTTCTGGGTTTTGTACTGAAGTCTTTAGTCCTTCTCCTCTGTTGTTACCATCACCACTTTGTTTCAGGCAATATTTCATGTCTGTGTATTACTGTAACAGATTTCTAGCTGACTCTATCCCAATCTAAATCATCCTGTCTAATGTCACCAAACTAATCTTAAAAATACTGTCCTATTGGTAGTGGTGTGAAAGAGGACCAATACCAAATATCTTCTAGTACAGGAAATGTCACTGTTTCTAAAAAACATTTTTCACATTCTAACATCTCTGAAATTGGGATGTATTACTGATATCTAATATTCTATACATACCCTATATGCAAAGAGACAATATAACCAAGTGGTGAAGAGCCCAGCTTCAGAGCTAGTTTCCTAATTTGTAACAACAGTACGTAATTCATAGGGCTGTTGTGAGGATTAAAAGAAATAATTCATCTAAAATGCTTAATACACTGCCTGACACACAATAAGCACTATATCAGTGTTACCTATCGTTAGCTATCTACTTCCCGTCCGTCAGTTTGTTGTACTGCATTGGCTTGGGTGTTGCTGTGATGCTGGAGGATATGCCACTGGTGTTTCAAACACCAGCAGGGTCACCCATGGTGGGCAGGTTTCAGCGGCACTTCCAGACGAATAGCCTAAAAAAGGCCTGGCAATCTACTTTTGAAAATTAGTCAACAAAAACCTTATAGGTCACAACAGAACACTGTCTTACTCACTTGCTTTGAACACATCATCAGGAGAGATCTACTGCTACAGGACGACACCATGTTTGATCAAACAGAGGGCCATCGAGGTTGTAAAAGACCCTCAGTGAGAAGAGCACAATGGTTGAAATGAATGACTTGAACAAAACCAGTCAACATTTCACTCTGTTGTACACAAGGTCACCGTGAGTTGGAGACAATTCAACAGCAGCTAACAACAATCACTAGCTATTATTATAAGAACTATGTGTCAGGCACTGGGCTTTTTAAACATTATTTCTCATAACCTTCCTGCAAGGTGGATAATCCAGAAAACAGAGATTTAAACAAGTTATCAAAACTCCTAAAGGTTATATTAGTAATTAGCAACAGAGCTCACATCGGATCTTAGGGCTACAAAGGCCACTTGACCATAGTTGTTTTCTCTGATGGCATCAGAGATCTAGAAGAACAAAGTACAGGTAGTCTTCAACTTCCGACATATTCGAGTTAGGACAAACCACACTTATGATCATCTGTGGAACAGCTCATAGATCAGGACAAAGGGGAACTGACAGATCAGGACTTAACGGATTTTGAAAAGGAAAAAAATGCTGAAGGAGAAAGAAACAATGAGGAAGAGGAAGGAGAGAAGTAAAAAAATTTACAGTGAAAGGAGTAGCTGAAGATTTTCCTAAACTAAATCAGGGGCTTTCGTCGCTTGAAAACAACTAAAGTTGAAAGGCATATTCGGGCAACAGCGAGATGTTACTGCAAAATATATGAAAGAAAAAAAAAAAGGACCAAAGGGACAACGCTCACTAAATTTCCAACTAGAAATACCATTCCTATTCCCAGGGATAATACAGATGATCCAGAACCTTCCACAAGTGGAGTTATTATAGCATCCGACAAAATACCAACATTGTAACTCTTCATCACTTGTACATTTATATGTAATGTTTCCAACCCCCAAAGACAAATAACGATTGGATTTATAAAGATACTGATAATAAAAAAAAAAGTCAATAATAGTGAAAAAAGAGAGAGAGATCTGACTTGTGTCAGAACCAACTTATGACGGAGCCGTCAGAACAGAACCCCGTCGTAAGTCAGGGACTACCTGTAGATCTAAGAGACCAAGGAGTTCTAGGAAGGAACCAGGCAAGCACATATATGGAGACAGATTAGAAATGAACAGGCCTGCCTCCCTTGGCTCATGACACTTCCATGTAGAGAAAAGGAAGCAAGTATGTACTCTATCTAAAACAACTTTTTTTTTTTATCTTTGCCACCCTTCTATCCCTGGAGAAAATGTGAATTACTTTATACATTAGCATATATTTGAAAAACTTAATTTCAATGTCTGAAGTCAACCTCTTCAAAACAGTAGAAAAAGGGTTTAGATATAAAGCAAAAGAAGTAACCAAAATGAGAGCAAATGGATAAAACCAGCCTTTATTTTTTTTTAACAGGCACAAACTGCTTACTCATCCACAGCAAGTTAGCACCTGGCCATTGTCAAAGCCGCCCTATTTATTCATATATATATATATATATATATATACACACACATATATATATGTATGTATCTTTAGGAACTTCACCTGTTTTTGTACTCATTGTAATATCCATGTTAGATGCTTTCAATAAAGGAATAAATATTAAAAATTTGAATCAATTTCTTTACACTACTTAATGAACCATTTGGATTCAGTTTCATATTGGAATAAAGCAGCTTTCTAGAACTAATCAGTGTTAGAACTGGAAAAAAACTTAGCTAGGCTGAGCTAACTTGAAGAGTAAGCTGAGTTTTCCCCCCTTCCCATTAGACTCTGAAATGTCTAAATGTCTTTAATTCACTCAATGAATCCCAACTGAAGCTCTTGGAAACCCTGGTGGCTTAGTCATTAAGTGCTACAACTGTTAACCAAGAGGCTGGCAGTTCAAATCCGCCAGGCGCTCCTTGGAAACCCTATGGGGCAGTTCTACTCTGTCCTATAGGGTCGCTCTGAGTCAGAATCGACTCAACGGCCATGGGTTTGGTTTTTCTGGTTTATTCTAGCTTATTCTTTTTACAGAATGTATCAGAAGGAACAAGCGATGACTTACAGCCAGGCAGACAGTGCCAGTGTTTTCTTTGGAGTAGCTTTGTGTTAAGCACTTCTGCGTATCTTTTTCACTGAGTCCTTAAAAATCTAGGGCTAGTTATTATCATTTACATTTTACATTTAAGAAACTGAGGTTTGGTGACAGTAGCTTGCCCTCAACCACACAATTAACGACAGAAATGGATTCTGAGCTCGAGCCCTTGAATCTAAGTCCTATGTTCTTTCTACCATTCTTTACCTCTTATCATTTGCAGTACTACCACCAACAGCTCAAAATGACAAAAATAAATATTTTATATTCTTCCACCCTCTTCCCAAAAATAGGATCCTTTAATGACTTTTTATGGGCCCTGCTCTTTCCTAGCATTTCTTCTGCTGCTCAAACATCAGTAGTATCCAGCTCTGCTCACCGTTCAGTTCTGTCAGACATTTATTTGTACAATAAAAGGCCACATTCAGCTACAGGAACTTTATAAGGGACAAGGAAGCTGTAAGACAAAACTGACAAAAGCAGTAACCTCATCAGAAAGACAAGGCTAACCAAAAGGCTGGCAGTTTGAATCCACCAGGCGCTCCATGGAAAGCCTATGGGGCAGTTCTACTCTGTCCTACAGGGTCGCTATGAGTTGGAATTGACTCGATGGCAACGGGTTTGGTTTGGTTTATAAGACAACTAAAAAATAAAATTTGGTTAAATTTTATAGTATAGAAAAGATATATGAACAATCAAGGTATTACAGGAGCATTATAGATTAAGATAACCATATTAATGGCAACTATATTAATGATTAATTTCAGTCATCTTGACCATAAGTTAAATACAGCATTCCTTGGATAGCTAAAACCCAATATTGATACACGCAACACTCAATTTTTCTAAGAGCAAAAATAACTCATAGAAATGAAATGCCCAAACATCACTTAAGTCAATGGGCCCAGGATCATTTACTGTGACCTTGAGCAAGTTGCTCTGCCTCTCTACACTTAGGTTTCTTCAACAATAAAATAAAAACAGTGTCTATCTTAAAGTGTTATTACGAAGATTAAAGGAGACAAAGTATTAAGCATAGTGTCACTCTAAGTCCTTCGATATCAGCATTATTATTACTGCTTTAATTAAGAAGCAACACTTTAGCTTCTGTTAGATTTTCTCATGAAGGGATGAGATAAGAGATTTAAAAAAAAAAAAAATAAAACTCTAAAATGCTACTGCAGGAAAGAAAAAGGCCAAACGATGGGCCTCAATAATCTCGTTAACAGAGGAGACCCTAAATAATTAAGAGCTGATTGTAAAAGCAAACCTCCATTTTCAAAATTTTAAATGATTAAAAAGTTTTTGGCCTAAAGAATTAACTGTTGTAGGAGAGGCTGTGGAGAGACTGGAACGCTTACACACTGCTGGTGGGAATGTCAAATGGTACAACCACTTTGGAAATCAATTTGGCACTTCCTTAAAAAGCTAGAAATAGAACTACCCTGTGATCCAGCAATCCCACTCCTTGGCATATATTCTAGAGAAATAAGAGCCTTTACACGAACAGATATATGCACACCCATGTTCACTGCAGCACTGTTTACAACAGCAAAAAGATGGAAGCAACCAAGGTGCCCATCAATTAATGAATGGATAAATAAATTATGGTATATTCACACAATGGAATACTATGGAAGGATTAAGAACAACAATGAATCCGTGAAGCATCTCATAACATGGGTGAATCCAGAAGGCATCATGCTGAGTGAAATCAGTTGCAAAAGGACAAGTATTGTATGAGACCACTATTATAAGAACTCAAGAAATAGTTTAAACACAGAAAAAAAAAATATTCTTTGATGGTTACAGGGTGGGGAGGGAGGGAAGGACAGGGGTACTCACTAATTAGGTAGTAGACAAGAACTATTTTAGGTGATAGAAAAGGCACAGTACAGGGGAGGTCAGCACAACTGGACTAAACCAAAAGCAGTTTCCTGAATACAACCAAACACTTTGAAGGCCATAGTAGGGACTGGGGTCTGCAGACCATGGTTTCAGGGGACATCTAGATCAACTGGAATAACAAAATGTTTTAAGAAAATGTTCTGCATCCCACTTTGGTAAGTGGCGTCTGTGGTCTTAAACGCTACCAAGCGGCCACCTAAGGTGCATCAATTGGTCTCAACCCACCTGAAGCAAAGGAAAATGAAGAACACCAAAGGCACAAGGTAAATATGAGCCCAACAGACAGCAAGGGGCACATAAACCAGAGGCTACATCAGCCTGAGACCACAAGAACTAGATGGTGCCTGGCTATGACCGATCACTGCCATGACAGGGAACACAACACAGAATCTCTGATGGAGCAGGAGAACCGTGAGATGCAGACCTCAAATTGTAGTAAAAAGACCAGACTTAATGCTCTGAGTGAGGCTACAGGGACCCCAGAGGTCATGGTCCCCAGGCCCTCTGTTAGCCCAAGACAGGAACCATTCCCAAAGCCAACTCTTCAAACAGGGATTGGACTGGACTATAAGACAGAAAATGATACTGGTGAGGATTAAGCTTCTTGGCTCAAGCAGACACATGAGACTACGTGGAGAGTTCCTGTCTTGAGGCGAGATGAGAAGGCAGAGGGGGACGGGAACTGATTGAATGGTTATGGGCTAATACAGGGTGGAGAGGAGGAGTGTGCAGCTAGGAGTACATAGGAAGGTATGTATAAGTTTTTGTATGCGAGACTGACTTGATTTGTAAACTTTCACTTATAAAAAAAAACTTATAGCACAACAAAATTTAAAAAAAAGAATTAGCTGGTACAATTTAAGGACAAACTTTTGAGTTTAACTTGAGAATCAAATCAACAAATAAATAGTAATAATAAATAAATCAAATAAACAAATGTTATATAAATTAAAATTGCTTTACTATTTTTTTTTTTCCTAGTCCTGAACACTAATGCTCAGATAAGATCCCAAGATATGTTCGTTAAAAATTAAATAAACCTCTTGAGGAACATCTAGCTTAACAGGCATGATATAGTTTATAAAGAATATGTTCTACATTCTACTTTGGTGAGTAGTGTCTGGGGTCTTAAAAGCTTGTGAGCATGGCCCAGGACAGGAACCATTCCTGAAGCCAACTTTTCAGACAGGGAGTGGACTGTACAATGGGTTAGAGAGTGATGCTGGTGAGGACTGAACTTCTTCGATCAGGTGGACACTTGAGACTATGTTGGCTTCTCCTCCCTGGAGGGGAGACGAGAGGGTGGAGGGCGTTAGAAGCTGGCGAAATAGACACGAAAAGAGAGAGTGGAAGGAGGGAATGGGTTGTCTCATTAGGGGGACAGCAACTGGGAGTAAGTAGCAAGGTGTATATAAGTTTCTGTGTAAGAGACTGACTTGATTTGTAAACCTGTACTTAAAGCACAATAAAAATTTTAAAAAATTAAAAAAAAAGCTTGTGAGCACCCATCTAAGATACTCCACTGGTCCCACCTTGTCTGGAGCAAGGGAGAATGAAGGAAACCAAAGACGCAAGGGAAAGATTAGTCCAAAGGACAAATGGACCACAACTACCACAGCCTCCACCAGACTGAGTCCCGCACAACTAGATGGTGCCCAGCTACCACCATCAACTGCTCAGACAGGGATCACAATAGAGGGTCCCGGACAGAACTGGAGGAAAATGCAGAACAAAATTCTAACTCACACACACACAAAAAAAGACTAGACTTAGTGGTCTGACTGGAGAAACCCCGAGAGTATGGTCCCCAGACACCCTTATAGCTCAGTAATAAAGTCACTCCTGAGGTTTACCCTTCAGCCAAAGATTAGACAGGCCCATAAAACAAAACAAGACTAAATGGGCACACCAGTTCAGGGGCAAGAAGAGAAGCCAGGAGGGAACAGGAAAGCTGGTAATGGGGAACCCAAGGCCAAGAAAGGGGAGCACGTTGACATGTTGTGGGGTGGGGCCGGCAACCAATGTCACAAAATAATATGTGTATTAATTGTTTAATGAGAAAGTAGTTTGCTCTATAAACCTTCATCTAAACCCAGTGCTGTCGAGTCGATTCTGACTCATAGCGACCCTATTAGACACAGTAGAACTGCCCCACAGAGTTCATTTAAAGTGCAATTAAAAAAAAAAAAATCGATAAACCCACCTCCAGGAAGAACCCAACTATCTGTATTTTTAATAGCATCCTAGGTGATTCTTTGATCAGGATTGGGAAATACTGCTTTAGTGTATACTGTACGATAGGGTTGGTATGAGTTGGAATTGACTCGACAGCAATGGGGAGAAGGGGGTACTCTATCTATATCCTAGTTCACAGTTCATGGATTTTATGAATGATTCTCAAAATGCTACTGAAACCAAGAAAAAGACACACGAACTACGATTCTACCTTTGGAAGTATGAAGGAATATTTAGCCAGTAATTACAAATAACTTACTTCTCTGTACCTCAAATAATTAAGGACATGTGCTACATATCACCACAAATATAACCATCTAAATGTGGCATGACGTTATCTGTATTTTCCAACCTGTTTAATTTTTTTTAATTTTTTCATGATGCTACCATGAAATCCCCTAAAAACAGCATGATATTGTTTTATTTGACTCTATAGTATTTCCTTTCAACACCAACTGCTAATATTTTCTAACTGCATTGACAAGTCTTTTGACCCCTTCTCTCCTCTTTGTGATTTATAATTGACTTTCTCTTTCTGAATCTTACCCTTCTCAGGGAGTCCCAGTTTTTTAAATCTAATTTCATACACAAGTTGAAACACTCAATTGATTTTGGTTATCATTTTCTGGACATTGCCTAGGTTCATCACGCCATTCTTGAGGTGAAAGGGTCTAAAAACCGTATGCAGTGTTCCATGTGCCTCATACATCAGCTAAGACAAGGATAAAAGTATGTTCTGTTATATTTTCAACAGTCTATTGACTATTTCTAAGTATTCTAATACGTCTTTATTTTACTAAACAGCCCATTAAACTGGTATTGATAATTACAACAAGATCACTTTTCTGGGTTGTAAATCATAGCTTAGAACCTCACCATATAAACAAAGTTTCCTAATTTCCCCCTCAAAATGTATACTTTTACTAAACTGGTAAAATTAAACTATTTTTACTCACCATTACAACTATGCAATTCCGCAGCTTAATCCCAAACACCTGCTTCTCTACCAGAAAGAACTGGTACATCTGTCATATATTCCCAGACCCTTTAAAACCCTTCGCCGTCAAGTCAATTCTGACTCATAGCAACCCCACAGGACAGAGCAGAACTGCCCCATAGGGTTTCCAAGGAGCACCTGGTGGATCTGAACTGCCGACCTTTCGGTTGGCAGCCATAGCACTTAACCACTACACCACCAGGGCTTCCTATTCCCAGACAGAGTACTAAATTCTAGATTTTTTTTTTAAGCAATGATAAGCTGAAAAGCCTGTGGCTGAACAGACTGGCAGTTAGCTAGCAACACAGAAACTGTAACAGTATAGGCAATATCTTTGCAAACACAATTGGTCTTTAAAAGTTTCCCTTTTAAGAAACTTTCTTAGCTGGACCTCTTTACTCATGCTTTTCCTGATCTCTGCTAGATTCATTCTGCTATCCCACTATTTGTCAAAGGTTAGAAGATGATCAAGTTAAGGGCCTGATTGTATAAGTTAGGGAACAGCCTCACGATGGAATGCCATACAACATAAAAAGTGACAGGAAGCTGACTGATCAAATGTATTATGCAAAAAAGTAGGCTATAAAACAGCATTAAAAAAAATTCTGCACAATAAGGTCTCTTAAGTGTAAATATTAAAATATTAACAGTAGTAATTTCCAGGATGAGGCTATTGGAGATTTTTATTTTTTGAGTTTATCTGCTGCTCTCAATATGCTGTTTTTCCTATAATGTATTGTTTTCCCTGCCATGTATTAACTGTGTAATAAGAAAAACTGATTCATCAATTCAACGCATGTGCGCTACCGCATATCAGTTACTGTTTGTAAAAAAGGAAAAAAATTAAGTTGCAGAAACTAACGTGAAATTTGATTAAAAATTTCCTCCACTCCACTAGCTGAAGTTATTGCTCTTTTTCACTGTTAAAACTGCTTTTTAATAAATGGTTGCCATGAATTGGAATCGGCTCGATGGTAACGGGTTTTTTAACTGCTTCACCTCAAACACGAAACAAAGTAAGAAGAACAGTATCTGTTATCTTCTTTCCATCCTTTCTTTTAGTAGACTGGTTCTGATTCTCAACATCTCTCACCTGGGGTTCTTCAAGAGCCTCTTATCTTTAATCTCCCTGCATCTGGCTCCAATCAAACCCATTCCATTTTCAGTCTCACCCAATGATCCAGGCACAACAGAAACCTGACCTGCCCCTCTGCTGCTTAAAACTGCACTGACTCTCCACTGCCTCTAAGACAGTCAGACTCTTCAGCATGGCATGCAAGAAGCTCCAAGGTCTGCCCCCGTCCACCTCTCTCCTATTTCACCTCAGAACACACCTGACCTCAACAGGAGAGTCCAGGCTTTTCACACCCACCAAACTTTTCCTTGCCAACATCACCAGTCTTTTCTCACGTTGTCCTTTCCACCTAGAATCCCCTCTCCAACCCAGCCAATACTAAGATGTTAATACCACCTCCAGAAAAAAACTTATCCCACCTTCAAACCAAGTTGGATGGCCCTATTTCCATCTCTGGAGTCCCTGGGTGGTGCAAACGGTTAAACGCTCAGCTACTAACCAAAAGGTTGGAGGTTCAAAGCCACCCAGACGTGCCTTGGAAGGAAAGCTCTATGAAGCACAGTTCTACTCTCCAACATGTGGGGTCACCGAGAGTCCCACTCACGGCAACTGTTTTGTTTAACTCACATCTCTAACACTGTATTTTTACACTATATCATATTTACCTTCTTACATGAAACTGTCAGCTCCATAAGAACAGGGATTGTCTAGATCTGTTTCCTCAGCTACAAAATGGGGAAGTAACAGTACCAACCTCATTCGGTTGTTATTAGGATTAAGACGTGGAATATAAATATTTAACGCAGTGCTTGGCACCTAAAAAGTAAATAAATATTATCTCTATTGTTCCCTAGAGCCCAGCAGACCTGGAACCACGGTGACCTCAAACATTTACTGGAAGGCAAAACTCTGAAAATTGGAATATTTACAACTGAAGAAACGAAAAGAAAGATAAACAGCCCAAGGTCACACAGCTAGAAAAGGTGGTGAAGTCACGACCCAACTTGGGTTTAACTTTACAGCCCTGAGCTCATTCTATACTAAGGCACACTAACGCCCTTTCTGCTTTTTCTTTTTTCCCGGGGGGTGCGCGGAAGGGCTTTTCTTTCTTTCCAGTAAATGTCCTGTTGTTATTATCGTCGGTTTTTGGAATCTGCTTTTTTAAACCACCTTAAACGAGTGTTTCAACCTCTGAGATTCCATTTCTTTACCTACCATAAGATGTACTTTACCTCAGAAGACCTTTCGAGCTCTAAAATCCTGATTCCTTAAATGGGTGCTGTATTTGTGGTGCTATTCACGGAAGGTCTTTCACCAATGTAGTCTGTAACGACTGTTTACAACGCATCTCCGATTCACAAAGCACAAACGCACTAAAGGAAACAATGGTCACCTTTCTCTTGGCCTAAGGCAAACGTCAGTAATCCTTCACCAAGAAAGCCAGAGCCTACAACCTGAAGAGTTGCCTCCAGTACGCTGCAGGCCTACAGCAACTAGTACCTAGGCTTGACGTGCAAGGTGCCTGCCCCATCGGGGGCGAGGGTCTGCGGAACAGATCTGCCAGGCCCGCACTGAGCGAGAGCAGAAACCAGACCATCGAGCGGCCCCTCCCTCATCTTCTGCTAGACCAAACTAAGCGTAAACTCCCCAGTTTTGTGGGGGAGGCCCGGCACCGGCCGCAGCCGCACCTGCCGTCCCTCCCTCGGCGCTCCCTAGTCGTTATGGGGCGGCAGCGTCCTCCCTAAGGACGAGGCGAAGGCCACAGTGTCCTTGCCCTAGCCTGCAAGGCCCGTCCGCAGCCCAGGGCTCTCCTGTGCCCAGAACAAAGGTAGGCACGGAGACAAGAAGAAAGGCGGCGGCACTGCTCGAGCTCATCCCGAGCCTCCTTACCCACTGGGCGGTGAGGCCAGCTGCCCCGGCTCGGAGCGCCGCGGCGAGCAACATGGCAGGCCAAGCCGTTCGCCTCTCCCAGGCGGCACCCGGCGAGCGTCCAGAGCGCGCCCGGGACGCACGGCGTGCGCGCTCCCGAGCCCGGGCTCAGGTTTCCGGGCGGCGCGCCGCTCCCTACGCCGAGGCGGAGTTGGTGGGCTGGGGCCTGGTGGATGGGAACTTCCGGGGGAGCGGGGCGAGGCGACGACCAGCCACCCCCTTAAAAGGCAGGTCCAGCGGTCCCGGCCTTGAAAGGAAGTGTCGGGATGGGGGCGGGGCTGGGGGGGTTCAGGCGATGCTTGAGGCGTGGGCTTACGGGGCAAGCCTCCGTCCTGTAGAGCTTTGTAAAAGTTGAACTACTTCCTTGTTTATTATGGTTACTTAAAAAAAATCTTTTAGGGAAGTGTGCCGACATTTTTAAGGTTGTAATTATATATCTGGAATTTGTTTCAGAATAATGAGGAGGGGGAGAGATAAAGGAAACAAGATTGGTCATGAGTGATAATTACTGAAGTTGCGTGGGAGTTCTTAATACTATCCTGCGTACTTTTGTACATGTTAGAAATCTTCCATAATAAAACCGTAGAAAAGCCGCTTCCTTCTTGATGTTTGTTTGGTCATCTCTGGAAATTCCAACATGTATTTATTTATTTTCATTTATTCAGTAACTGCTATAATACGCACAGCACTGTTACCTGCTGTGGACAGTTTACCAGGCACTTTCTGCCTCCTGATTTTTCCTTTCATTGCCTTCTTGTGTGTTGTGTCTTGTACCTGTCCCCTTCCTTTTCTGCATTTTCTTTACTAGAATAAACTTGTGAATAATTTCTGGAACTTTCACGGTAGTACGGGGATTTTTTAATTTTATTCCTCATTAGTTCAAGACCTCTAAAATATTCTGTTGCAACCCCTTGTAAGTCATATTTTACAAATTATGGGATTCAAGACACAGTGGCTGTCCCCAGTGAGCTAGGAATCGACACCAAATGCCTTGGTTCCTATTTCTTTGCTTTTTTATGTTAGTTTGCCTCTCCTAAATAGTCTTCAGTATTTCTCTTTAAGAAGGAATAAATATTTTGACTCTCAATGTTGGTTTAAAGAACTTTATTATACTGTAACCTAAACACACGTATACCCAACACTATCAGTACACATAACACAGTTATACTTTTTATACAACTAAAACCAAACATATCACAAATTAGATACAAACTTGCAAATAGTACCGATTGCTACCAGGGGATTCTTCTTGGAATCTGCTATTGAAAATAAACTTGAATATACATACCCAGCAAACCTATGCTGAATTCTGTTAGGGCCCTTTCTGTCCTCCCAGGGAGTCCTGCATACAGCAAAAAGTTGAACACTCATCCATTAACCAAAAAGTTTGAGATCTGAACTCACCCAGACACACATTGGAAAACCAGCCTAGTGATCTGCTCCCAAAATGTTACACCCCTGAAAACCCTATGGAGCAGTTCAACTCTGCACAAATGTGTTTTGCATGAGTTGGAATCCATTGGATGGCAACTAACAACAACTGTTCTCCCAGACTTGATTTAATCAGTTGCAATCCAGTCAATTCTGACTCATGGTGACCCCATGACTAGATTAGTTCTCATTATACCTTCCCTGAATAGCCCCTGCTTCTAGTCTCATAGTACTTAACACAATTACCACCAAATTATAACCTCTGTCGAAGTGCAAAAACTCTCAGATGCAGTAAAGGTGGAACAAAGAGATTTATTAAAAGCATAAGGAAAATTCAAATGGGGAGCCGTTAGCTCGCACAAAGTGAGAACTAATGAATCTAAGGGCCGCTGCTTCATGTGAAAAGTTATAGGATGGAACCAGGAACTTCCCAGTAAGATTCTGACTGGTTGACCCTCCCTGGTATTCCCTGGACTTGCCAAGGCTTGCTTAGACTTGCCTAGGCAAAGCCGCATTCTGGGCTTGCCTGGACTTGTTTAAGCATGGCTACATTGCCTTTTCAACAAACTATTGAAATTAGTACAAGGATTATAGCATTAAAGCAGAAACAGGAGTGTAAAACAAAATGGAGTCAGGCCTACTCCTAGGCCAGCCACCCTAGATATGCCAGGCACCTTTGTTCTGGAGTTCTCATTCATTCTCTCCTTTTGATCAAGAATTTCTGAGGCATTCTTCGATCGCATTATCAACCACCATTTTGGGGAGAGTGCTTTCTTCTGCATGGACATGGGTTGGTATTTCCTAGTAGGACAGCATTTTGCTGTCTTTCAGAGGTTGTTATAGATGGCTTCTTAGTATTCTAAGGCTTTAAGACCTTAGACACTATTTATAAATAGCCAGGCACCATCTGAAATCTTCATGATGCCATAGATGGAGCTTTCATTTCTGCAGTAGTAATCTTTGTTTGTTTGTTTGTTTCCATTTCTTTTTTTTTTTTAACTTCTTATTTTTTTAATCATGCTTTAAGTGAAAGGTTACAGCTCAAGTTAATTTCTCATACAAAAATTTATACACACATTATTATGTAACCCTAGTTATGCTTCTCATAATGTGACAGCACACTCCTCCTTTCCAACCTGGATGTCCTGGGTCCATTCAACCAGCTTCTGTCCACTTCTGCCTTCTTATCTGGCCTCCAGACAGGAGCTGCCCATTTAGTCTCATGTATCTACTTGAACTAAGAGGCACACTCTTCACTTGTATCATTTTACATCTTATACTCTAGTCTAATCTTTGTCTGAAGAGTTGGCTTTGGGAACGGTTTAGTTCTGGGCTACCAGAGAGTCTGGGGGCCATGTCTTCTGTGGTTCCTGCAGTTTCAATCAAACCATTAAGTCTGATCTTTTTCTAGAATTTGAGTTCTGCACCCCACTTTTCTCCAGCTCCGTCAAGGACTCTCTGTTGTGTTCCCTGTCCAGGCAGTCATTGGTGGTAGCTGGGCACCATCTAGTTCTTCTGATCTCAAGCTGAAGGAGTCTCTGGTTTAAATGGCCCTTTTTGTCTCTTCCACTAATATTTTTCTTGACTCTTTGATGTTCTTCATTCTCGTTTGCTCTAGGTGGGTTGGGACCAATTGATACATCTCATATGGCCACTCAATAGCTTTTAAGAGCCCAGACACCACTCACCAAAGTGAGATGCAGAACATTTTCTTAATAACCTTTGTTATGCCAATTGACCTAGATGTCCCCTGAAAACATTGTTTCCAGACTCCTGCCCCTGCTACTCTGTCCCTCGAAGTGTGTGGTTGTTTTCAGAGAATTTCTTATCTTTTCATTTAGCCCACTTGTGCTGACTACCCTTGTATTGTGTGCTGTCCTTCTCTTCACCTAAGATAATTCTTGTCTAATATCTAGTGAATACCCCCTTGCTCCCTCCCCACTCACGTAACCATCAAACAGTGTTTTCTTCTCTGTTTAAACCTTTTTTCAGGGTTCTTATAATAGTCATCCTGTACAATATTTGTCCTTTTGCGACTGACCAATTTCACTCACCAAAATGCCTTTCAGATTTATCCATTTTATGAGATGTTTCAAGAATTCATCCTCATTCTTATTGTTGCATAGCATTCCATTGTGTGAATACACCATAATTTGTTTATCCATTTGTCCATCGATAGGCACTTAGGTTATTTCCATCTTTTTGTTATTGTGAACAGTGCTGCAATGAACGTGGGTGTGCATATATCTATTTGTGTGACAGCTCTTATTTCTCTAGTATATATTTCAAAGACTAGCATTGCTGGATCGCATGGTACTTCTACTTCTACATTTTTAAGGAAGAACAAAATCGATATCCAAAGTGGTTGTACTATTTTACGTTTCCACCAGCAGTGTATAAGTGTTCCAGTCTCTCCACAACCCCTCCAACATTCATTATTTTGTGTTTTTTGGATTAATGCTGGCCTTGTTGACATGAGATGGTATCTCTTTGTAGTTTTGATTTGCATTTCTCTAATGGCTAATGATTTGCATTTCCTCACATATCTGTTAACCACCTGAATGTCTTCTTTGGTGAAGTGCCTGTTCATATCCTTTGCCCATTTTATAATTGGGTTATTTGTCTTTTTGTTGTTGAGGTTTTGCAGTATCTTGTAGATTTTAGAGATTAGATGGTTATCATATTTGTTGTAACCAAAACTTTTTCCCAGACTATAGGTTGTTTTTAACTCTTTTGGTGAAGTCTCTTGATGAACATGAGTGTTTGATTTGTAGGAGCTCGCAGTTATCTAGTTTCTCTTCTGGTGTTTGTGCATTATTAGTAATGTTTTGTATTCTGTTTACGCCATGTATTAGGGCCCCTAGGGTGGTCCCTATTTTTTCTTCAATTACCTTTATCGTTCTAGATCTTATATTTAGGTCTTTGATCCATTTGGAGTTAGTTTTTACGTATGCTGTGGCGTATGGGTCTTGTTTCATTTTTTTGCAGGTGGTTGTGCAGTTATGCCAGCAGCATTTGTTAAAGAGACTGTCTTTTCCCCACTTAACGTACTTTGGGCATTTGTCAAATATCAGCTGCTCACAGGTGGAATTGATTCTCAGTTCTGTTCCATTGATCTGTGTATCTTGTTGTACCAGTACCAGGCTGTTTTGACTACCTGTGTGGGGGGCGGGTATAATAGGTTCGAAAATCAGGTAGTTTGAGGCCTCCCACTTTGCTCTTCTTTTTCAATAATGCCTTACATATTTGGGGCCTCTTCCCTTCCCGTAGGAAGTTGGTGATTTGTTTCTCCATCTCATTGAAAAATGCCATTAGAATTTGGATCAGGATTGCATTGTATCTGTAGATTGCCTTGGGTAGAATAGACATTTGCACAATGTTGAGTCTTCCCATCAATGAGCAAGGTATGTTTTTCCACTTATGTAGGTCTCTTCTGGTTTCTTACTGTAGTGTCTTGTAGTTTCCTTTGTATAGGTCTTTTACATCTCTAGTTAGATTTATTCCTAAGCATTTTATCTTTTGGGGGCTATTGTAAATGGTATTGATTTGGTGATTTCTTCTTCAAAGTTCTCTTTGTTGGTGTAGAGGAATACAACTGATTTTTGTATGTTTATCTTGTATCCTGATACTTTGCTGAATTTTTCTATTAGTTCCAGTAGCTTTCTTGTGGATTCTTTGAGGTTTTCTGTGTATAAGATCATATCATCTGCAAATAGGGATACTTTTACTTCTCTATCAATTTGGATGCCCTCTATTTCTTTATCTAGCCTAATTGCTCTGGCTAGGACCTCCAGCACAGTGTTGAATAAAGGGCATCCTTGACTGGTTCGCATTCTAAAAGGGAATGTTTTCAGATTCTCTCCATATAGGATGATATTGGCTGTTGGCTTTGTATAAATGCCCTTTATTATGTTGAGGAATTTCCCTTCTGCTCCTATTTTGATGAGAGTTTCACAAAGAGTGTTGGCCTTTGTCAAATGCCTTTTCTGCATCAGTTGGTAAGATCATGTGGTTCTTTGATTTATGTGGTGGATTACACTGATTTTTTTTTTTCTAATGTTGAACTATCCCTGTATATTTGGTACGAATCCCACTTGGATACAGTGAATTTTTTGATATGTTGTTGAATTCTATCAGCTAGAATTTTGTTGAGGATTTTTACATCTATGTTCGTGAGGGATGTTGGCCTGTAATTTTCTTTATTAGTGGTTTGTTTACCTGGTTTGGTATCAGGGTTATGCTGGCTTCATAGAATGAGTTTGGGAGTATTCCATCCTTTTCTGTGCTCCGAAATCTTTAGTAGCAGTGGTGTTAACTCTTCTCTGAAAGTTTGGTAGAATTCTCCACTGAGACCATCACGGCCAGGGCTTTTTTTTTGTTGGGAGTTTTTAAATTTCGTTTTCAATCTCTTCTTATAGGTTTATTTAGTTGTTCTTACTCTGTGTTAGTTTAGGTAGATAATGTATTTCTAGAAATTTGTCCATTTCCTCTAGGTTTCAAATTTGTTAGAGTACAATTTTTCTTAGTGTTCTGTTACAATTCTTTTAATTTCAATTGAGTCTGTTGTGATATCACCCATTTCATTTCTTTGAGTTATTTGCTTCCTCTCCGGTTTTTCTTTTGTCAGTTTGGCCAGTGATTTATCGACTTTGTTGATCTTTTCAAAGAACCAGCTTTTGGTCTTGTTAACGCTTTCAATTGTTTTTCTCTTTTCTATTTCATTTAATTCTGCTCTAATTTTTATTATTGGCTTTTTTCTTGTGCCTGAGGGCTACTTTTTGCTGCTTTCTTTCTATTTGTTCGAGTTGTAGGGTTAATGTTTTGATTTTAGCCCTTTCTTCTTTTTGGATGTATGTATTTATGGCTATAAATTGACCTCTGAGGACTGCCTTTACTGTGTCCCAAAGGTTCTGGTAGGATGTGTTTTCATTCTTATTTGATACTGTGAATCTCTTTATCCCGTCCTTCATTTCTTCTATAACCCAGTAGTTTTTGAGCAAGGTGTTGTTCAGTTTCCATGTATTTGATGTTTTTCCCTTGTTTTTTCCATTTTCGATATCTACTTTTATGGCTTTACAATCGGAAAAGATGCTTTGTGATATTTCAATACTTTGGATTCTGTTAAGTCTTGCTTTATGGCCTAATATGTGGTCTGTTCTACAGAATATTCCATTTACGTTGGAAAAGAAAGCATACTTGGCTACTGTTGTGTAGAGTGTTCTGCATATGTCTATGAGATCAAGTTGGTTGATCATAGCATTTAGGTTTTCAGTGTCTTTATTGAGCTTCTTTCTGGGTTTTCTGTCCCTCACCGAAAGTGGTATGTTGATGTCTGCTACTCTTGTTGTGGAGCTGTCTATCTCTCTATTAAATGCATTAGAGTTTGTTTTGTGTATTTTGGAGCACTGTCATTGGGCGCATAAATATTTATTATGGTTGTATATTCCCAGGGTATTGACTCTTCAATCGTTATATAGTGCCACGGATTGAATTATGTCCCCCTAAAAATGTGTGTATCAACTTGGTTAGGCCATGATTCTCAGTATTGTGTGGTTGCCCTCCATTTTGTGATTGTAATTTTATGTTGAGAGGATTAGGGTGGGATTGTAACACCACCCTTACTCAGGCCACCTCCCTGATCCAAGGTAAAGGGAGTTTCCCTGGGATGTGGCCTACACCACTTTTTATCTCTCAAGAGATAAAAGGAAAGGGAAACAAGCAGAGAGTTGGGGACCTTATACCACTAAGAAAGCAGCACCAGGAGCAGAGCACGTCCTTTGTACACAGGGTCCCTGCACCTGAGAATTTCCTTGACTATGGGAAGATCGAGGACAAGGACCTTTCTCCAGAGCCAGCAGAGAGAGAAAGCCTTGCCCTGAAGCCAATGCCCTGAATTTGGACTTGTAACCTACTAGACTGTGAGAAAATAAATTTCTCTTGGTTAAAGCCATCCACTTGTAGTATTTCTGTTATTGCAGCACTAGATAACTAAGACGTATAGTGTCTGTCCTTATGCTTTGTGGTGGATTTTGTTTTAAAGTCTATTTTGTCAGAGATTAGTACTGCCACTCCTGCTCTTTTTTGATTGTTGTTTGCTCAATATATGTTTTTCCATCCTTTGAGTTTTTTAGTTTGTGTCGTTAAATCTGGTAGGTGACATATAGATGGATTGCGTTTTTTAAATCCATTCTGCTGCTTTCTGTGTCTTTATTGGTGCATCTAGTCCATTTATATTCAGCATAATTATTGATAGGTATGAGTTTACTCCTGTCATTTTGATGTCTTTTTTTTTTTTTTTGGTGCATTGTTGACCGTTTCTTTATTCCACTTAATTTTCTGTACTGAGTCATTTTTCCTTATGTATCTTCATTTTTTTAATTGTTGTTGATTTTGTATTTGCTGACTCTTTATGTTTTTCTTGTTTTTTATTTTGATGTGTAGGATTTTTAGTTTCCTTTGTGGTTACCTTAATATTTACCCCTATTTTTCTAAGTTTAAACCAATCTTTTATTTCCTGATATTGCCTGGACTTCCTCTCCATATGAATGATCCATGACTACATTTTTTAATCCCTCCTTTTTTGTTTCAATGTTGTCATCTTTTACATATTGACATCTCTGTTTCCCTATTTTCAGTATTTTAGTCTGGAAATGCCCTCATTTCACTGTCATATTTGAGCGATAGTTTTGCTGGATATATAATTCTTGGCTGGCAATTTTTCTCCTTTAAGGCTTTATATATGGCATCCTATTGCCTTTTTACCTGCATGGTTTCTGCTGAGTGGTCTGAGCTTAGTCTTATCGACTCCCCTTTGTAGATGACTTTTCCTTTATCCCTAGCCACTTTTAAAATTCTCTCTTTATCTTTAGTTTTGGCCAGTTTCATTATAATATGTCTTGGTGACTTTCCTTTGGGATCTATGTTGTGTGGGGTTCAAAGAGCATCTTGGATAGATATCTTCTCATCTTTCATGGTAACTGGAAAGTTTTCTGCCAACAAACCTTCAACAATTCTCTCTTTATTTTCTGTTTTCCCCTCTTGTTGTGGTACTCCAATCACTCATAGGTTGTTTCTCTTGATAGAGTCCCACATAATTCCTTGAGTTTCTACATTTTTAAAAATTCTTTTATCTAATTTTTCTCGAAATAAGTTGGTGTCAAGTGCTTTATCTTCAATCCTACTAATTCTGACTTCTATTGCCTCAATTCTGCTCCTATAACTTTCTATTAAGTTGTCTAATTCTGATATTTTATTGTTAATCTTCTGGATTTCTATTTGCTGTCCCTCTATGGATTCTTTCGGTCTGTAAAATTTGTCATTATGCTCTTCTATAATCTTCTTATGTTTCTTTATTGCTTTGTCTGTGTGTTCCTTGGTTTCTTCTGTGTTTTGCCTGACCTCTTTCTTGATCTCTTGACGAGTTCTGTATATTAATCTTTTGTATTCTACTTCCGATAATTCCAGAAAGTTCTCTTCCTCCAAAAAATTTCCTGATTCTTCATTTTGAAAGCTTGCTGAAGCCAGCATGGTCTACCTCTTTATGTGATTTGATATTGACTCTTGTCTCCAACACATCAATAAGTTATTATATTTACTTATTTTGTGTTTACTTACTGTGTCCTATCTTCTTGTTTTGTTTTCTATTGATATGCCCAAACAGGCTGCTCATGTGAGGTGGTTTGATTATTGGTGCCTTTAAGGATCTAACAACCTGTCACCAGGTGGTTATACCTGTTACTAAGTATGTGAGCCCAGGAGTCCATTTACATTTTTTGTACAGATTCAGCTCAGGTGTCCAGGTAGTTGGTCACCAAGTGTGTGGTGCAGGCTCTCAGCTACAGTCCTAGATGGGCAAGGGTACCTGGAGTAGGCCCAGGTATCTGGCTGCAGTAGGGGGGTCACATGATGAGCAAGGCAGGGGGTTGATGGCTGCTACTGAGTGTCTGGAGGAAAACGTGTCCCTGTTCCCTAGAGTGCACAGGTGGGTGGATTTTGCAGCCGAAGTGTAAGCAACCAGTGCTGTTGGCTGTAAAGACTGGCAGGCACCATTTATTCTTGGACCCCTGTTGCAGTTGGCTAGATGGCTTGGATGGAGCCACCAATCCTCAGGTCTCTTATATGGTTAGGGGATGATCCTGCTTAATGGGCAAAGCTGTGGCAAACGTCATGAACCTACCTCTCTACCATATAGCTGATACAGTGAAGTTAGGCTTCAGTTATATACTCTGTTGTACTGTGCTAATGAGGGCCTACACTGTTGAAATGGGCCCATACAGGCCTATGCAGTGGTGAAAGGCATTCAAAGTCCATGGACCCCTTATGAGTGTGCCTAGGCAAAAGAGCTGTGCCTACCCTGAGTTCCTTGCTTAGGGTTGCTGGCAGATTATTTTTTCCTTCTGCTAGTTTGTTCCCTCTTGAAGGCCAGGAGAATGGCTCAGAGTGCATGACAGGTCCTACTTCCAGCCCAGGGGAAGCTGCAATAGCTGACACTGGCCTGGGACCTGGTGCAGTGTGGGGTAGGGAGCAAATAAATGGGAGACAGGTTCTTCCCAAATGGGATTTTTTTTTTTTTTTTTTTGATCTACACAGTAGGTTGGACATGTGTACTCATCTTTTGCTGATTGAGTGCTACTGTTCACTGGTTCTGGGAGCTTGAGTAGACTCTCCACCACTTGGCCCTCCCTATGTGGAAAACGCACCCCAAATGCCACTGCTTGCCTCACCGTGCATGCCAGCCAATCCATCCTGCAGTGGGCCAGTTCCCACGGAGTCAACTCTGGCAACTTCTCACTGCTTCTGAACCATCTCTCCTTTCCTGATGCTCAGTCTGATTTCTCAACTTTGCCTTTGATGTTCAGGACTCCTAGATTGTCATATATAATTGATTCACTTTTTTTACATGTGTTGTTGCTGTAAGAGGGACCACCAGAAACATTTGACTACTCCACCATCTTGGCCCTGCCTTGAACCCCTTAGTTCTTGGTTAGCTTTTTTTTCTCTATGTTTGTTTTTGTTTGTCTTCCCCTCTAGGCTTGTCCTATGCCTCTTTTTTCCCTGCTCTGGAACTATTAGTTTTACTTTAAGACAAAACTATCCCTTTTCCTTAAATAAAACATATTTCATATAATATTTAGCTTAAGTTACTTAGAAAAGCTTTGCTTTTAGGATTGACATGGTACAGAATATGAAAACTTTTGTCAGAACGAATTCACTTTCATTAATTCCTGGAAATATTTGGACTGTTAATTTTATATAAGTGCCTTTTTATCACTAAACCAACCAGAATAGAGTATTTAGAAAGAATATTATAATTTAGTTTTAATAATACCATCTGGAGATAGGAAAACGTTATATTTTTAAATCCATCTCTTTTGCAGGCTTTATAGGATGTTCTGGAGACACAATTTACAGAAACTTGTCTTTTTAAGGCCTTGTCCTACCAATAAAATAAATGATTCATTTTTTTTTAAAGCTCACTTTTCAAATAGACCAACTTGGATCAAAGTTTTTCAAAGTAGCTACTAAAATCTAAATCATAAGACAGATACAAGACACAGTTTTCTTGGACAAGGAAAGAACTGAGGTTTTAAGACAGCCTCACCAAAAAAAAAAAAAAAAAGTAACTGTCAGCCATGGTCTCCAACCTGATACAAGATAGAAACTCAGACACAATGCTCTAGACCAGAACCAAGCTTTCAAAACAAAATGAGACAGAAATACCACATAAACTCACTACTCTGTGAGGCCAGCCCGAAGACCAGGCTTATACCACACCACACAAAACAAGCATATGAGGAACCTAGTTCTTAAAGTGTATGTAGCAATTTTTGATAAGATTGACTCAATTGTATGGGAAAAGATAAAAAAAAAAAAAGGTTATAGGTAAAGCTTATTAACGTCCTCAGATGGAGAACTCTCAGACAAACCAGAGCACAAAACAAAAGTTCCCCAAAGATGAAAGGAAAGACAACACAAATGGGAGCTCATTTTCCCAAAATGGAAGGGGAAAAAAAGAACAGAGCAGATGGGAGCTCATTTTACCAAAGTGATCACCGAAATTCCAAATTATTGCTCATAGGTGCTATTGAGTCAGTTCTGACTCACAGCAATCCCATGCATAACAGAACAAAACACTGCCTGGTCCTGTATCATTCTTGCACTCATTGCTGTGTTTGGAATTTCAAATTACTTCTAGTATATTCAGCTTATGGTGTTTTTAAATGTGAACCCCAAACCAGTATCCTGGTAGGGGGGAAACGCTGGCTCATTTATCAAGGATGTTAAGAATAGTTTGAAACTTTGGTCTCCAGGAGTCAAATAAAAATCCTGGCAGGGCTGGGAACAGCTTCCTAGTCTAGACTGTGATGTTTGATTAGTTTTGATAATTCTGGGTGAAGCCCATTTAGGAAAATGGAGTTGAAAGATGTTTCAGCTCCAGGCTCTGTTAGATTTAAGTCTGAGTGTTCAGCAAAAAGTTTGCTCAAGTGGTCACTATAATTATACTTTGGCCCAATCTACTTTTCTGGGCTGAGGATTTTGGGGATAGAAACCATGAGTTAGTTCTCTGCTGGAGGCACTGGCTTTTATAGCTAATGATCTTTCTGAGTGTTTCCAGATAGTCTTTTCCATCTATCTCAAAGCCTCTCTGGCCTTACTAGCATATTTATTAATTGCTAAATTCCTGGGTGAAACTTTGAGGGTCTTTATGAGAGTTAGGAAATTCCTTTACAATTGCACAGAATTCTGCTTTAGGCCAAGGAGCAAAGGAAGCCTGCGGAAGCTTATTAGTTTCCTCTGGGTATCTTCATTTAAAGAAGTGTTTCTGGGGCCACGTAAGTAACTGATATCTCTAGCTATTATTTTTTAGCAGATTCCTTGGAGTAGAAAGAGAGTTCAGAAAGGGTATTAGCAAAGGAGTAAGAAGGTAGAAAAGGATAGAAAGTAAAGTCAGCTGGCAGAGGGGCAGAAAGTATCAGCCAATTTTTTTGGAAAGAAAAGGAGCTCGGATTAAGTGTTATCAGAGGAATCAGAAGGCAAAAAATGATATAAAGGAGTAGCAGCTGGCAATGGAGCAGAATCAATAGAAGCTGAATTTTCACATTGCAATTCCTTATTTTGTTTAGTTAATTTGGAGATACCAATCAAAACAGGCATCCCATTGTGGTAGTTGAATCTGGGAGCTTTTCTTTTCTAATTTATTGCCAGGAAAATTAGTTTATTTAGCTCAAAAAGTCCCATAATAGCCATGATTCTCTATATCACCTTTAGTAAGTACATGCCACTGATTAACATGCAAAACACCAGGGCCATAATGATGTGTCATGCCCTGTCTTACTACGTAACCCGCTTGTGCCAACAGTCTGAAGGAGTACTAATATTCTAATGTGCCCTGGAAAAATACAGTTGAGAGTGGTTTCAAACCAAGTTCTGATAATGTTCTGCCACTAGATGGCAGTCTCGAAGAACTTGTCTAAATGTTCAGATAGCAAATGGAAAATAAAAGCAAAAATAACAGAACCTAACAATTATTCTCAATAGCCATCTTCACAATCAGTAGAGCCTCAGTTTGAGAGGGCTTACCACAAGTGGCTCCTGAGAATTCATGGAGATGAAAAAGCAGAAGGGGCTCGTGCCTGTGCTGGTCTCCGGGTTCTCTACTTCTTATTTGCTAAATATAAGCACCCTTCAAATCCTGCCAACTATACCAAAAAAATGTTGAAGAGCAAAAACTCTCAGGCGCTGTTAAAGTGGAACTAAGAGATTTACTGAAAGCATAAAGAACACTCAAATGGGGAGACGTTTGCCCGCATAAAGTGAGAACCAATGAATCCAAAGGGCAGCTGCTTTACAGGGAGAGTTATAGGACAGAACCAGGAACTTTCCAGCAAGATTCTGATTGGCTGATCCTCCCTGGACTTGCCCAGGCTTGTCTGGACTTGCCTGGGCATAAACACATTCTGTTAAGGATTATTCCGTCAGACCTTCCCTGGTCTTGCCTGGACTTTTCTAAGCATAACCTGGGTTTGCCTGGACATATTTAAGCATAGCCACATTGCCTGTCCAGCAAACTGTTGAAATTAGTACAAAGGTTATAGCTTTAAAACAGAGGCAGGAGTGTAAAACAAAAAGAAGTTGGGCCTACTTCTAGGCCAACTACCCTAGATATGCCAGGCACCTCTGTTCTGGAGCTCTTATTCACCTACCATGCCCATCTTGTTCAGTTCAACATCTTTCACTGTTCCTGGCATACGGTAGGCATTCAATGAACATTTGTTGAACGCATGAAAATCCTGCACATAGTATATATATTCTTTCTCTCTAAAAAGGTCATCTAAGCCATCATCAATTTCCAGCTTTCACAATCCAATCACCAGTAATTACCAATGCGTCCTGATCGTATGTTCAATCAATTTCAGACTGCAGCAACTGATAAAAATCTTCCATTTCTTCATCTTTGGCCTTAGTGGTAGGTGCATAAATTTGAATAATAGTCATATTAAATGGACTTCCTTGTAGGTGTATGGATATTATCCTGTCACTGACAGCTTTGTATTTCAGGATAGATCTTGAAATGTTCTTTTTGATAATGAATGCAACACCGTTCCTCTTCAAGTTGTCATTCCTGGCATAGTAGATTATACGATTATCCGATTTAAAATAGCCAGTACCAGCCCATTTCAGCTCACTAATACCTAGGATTTGTGAAGAATATTGAATATACCATGGACTGCCAAAAGAATGAACAAATCTGTCTTGGAAGAAGTACAACCAGAGTGCTCCTTAGAAGCAAGGATGGCGAGAATGCGTCTTACATACTTTGGACATGTTGTCAGGAGGGATCAGTCCCTGGAGAAGGACATCATGCTTGGCAGAGTACAGGGTCAGCAGAAAAGAGAAAGACCCTTAACAAGGTGGATTGACGCAGTGGCTGCGGCAATGAGCTCAAGCATAACAACGATTGTAAGGATGGCTTAGGACCGGGCAGTGTTTTGTTCTGTTGTGCATAGGGTCACTATGAGTTGGAACCGACTCAACGGCATCTAACAACAACAACAATGCCTAGGGTATTGATGTTTGTGTTACATTTCATTTTTGACGATTTCCAATTTTCCTAGTTTAATACTTCGTACATTCCAGGTTCCTATTATTAATGTATGTTTGTAGCTGTTTCTTCTCATTTTGGGTAGTTCCACAACAGCAAATGAAGGTCTCAAAAGCTTTACTCCATCCATGCCATTAAGGTCAACTCTACTTTGAGGAGGCAGTTCTTCCCCAGTTGTCTTTTGAGTGCCTTCCAACCTGGGGGGCTCATCTTCCAGCACTGTATCAGACAATGTTCTGTTACTATTCATAAAGTTTTCACTGGCTAATTCTTTTCAGAAGTAGACTGCTGTGTCCTTCTTCCTAGTCTGTCTTAGTCTGGAAGCTCAGCTGAAACCTGTCCTCCATGGGTGACCCTATTGGTATCCAAATACCAGTGGCATAGCTTCCAGCAACACAGCAACATGTAAGTCCCCACATTATGACAAACTGACAGACACGTGGGAACTGGTGATTGGAATGCGAAAGTTGGAAACTAGAAAAAGGATCAGTAAGTGGAAGGTATGGCCTTGGTGATAGAAATAATGCCAGAGAACAAATGATAGGATTTTGCAAGACCAACAAGTCCTTCATTGCAAATACCTTCTTTCACCAACATAAATCACGACTATACACACGGAACTCGCCAGATGGAACACATAAGAATCAAATCGACTACATCTGTGGAAAGAGAAAATGGAAAAGTTCAATATCATCAGTCAGAACAAGGCCAAGGGCCGACTGTAGAACAGACCATCAATTGCTCATATGCAAATTGAAGCTGAAACTGAAGAAAATCAGAGCAAGTCCTTGAGAGCCAAAATACAACCTTGAGTATATCCCACCTGAATTTAGAGACCATCTGAAAAATACATTAGACACATCGAACACTAGTGATCT